>NC_064921.1:536097030-538597030 GCF_023897955.1 Schistocerca gregaria
TGAGTGGTGTCGTCTCTGCTGGAATATTGCTTATTATTCTTGCTTTACTGTCCCTTCTGGTACATATCGATCAAACGAATATCATACTACTTTGTGAGCGCACTGTTGAATAGGCACGTAAGATTTGTAAAGGGGAAACAAACCAGCGTTTTCCGTCGACACTGGACGTTGCGCTAAAGAAGTGATGATCATACAATGTAAGCTTTCACGGCCGGTATTGTCTTCACTTAAAACTTCCGGGCTCATAGGCCGTGGTCGAAGTATAAAACTCCCTCCTGACGTTTCGTCTCTGACTGCGGGAGACATCCTCGGAGGTAAAGCCCGGAACTTTTAAGTGAAGATGTGATGATCAGCCCACGTTTGGAGTGAGTCCAGCTAGACATTGCAAAAACGAAGTTGCAAATACCTGCCGAAACGCCAGAGAAAATGCGTCTGACGTCTCATGGGGTACACCAGTTACGGTATATTGTAAACAGTAAGGATAGATGATTTTTGCAGCGACAGGCAGTTGACTATGAAAGTAAGTAAATGTAACATATTGCGGATAAAACTGTTAGTGTACAGTAAGCCAACAAGTCATTAGAAACAGTAACCATCTTAGAATACCTAAGAGTAACCGACCTTGCCAGGCCGGATTAAGAGAAGAAATAGAGAAGATCCAACGAAAAGCGGCGTGTTTCGCCATGGGATGATTTAGGCGCAGACGTGTTCAATAACCTCCAGTGGTAGACTGTACAAGAGCGGCGTTGTACATAGCGTGAGGTTTGCTATTACGAAAGAGTACTTTCCGGCAAGAGTTGGTCAACATACGTCTAGTGAAATGATCACAGATAAATTAAAGATAATATGGATGTTTACTGACAATCATTCTGGGCCATTCGCAAACGAAAAAAGAGGGTAGGTGAGGGCAGATAATGGATCAGAATACCTCCTCCATATACCATAAGGCAGCTTGCGGAGAATAGTTACAGATGTAGATCTATAAAGGAAAATGGTAAAACATTAAATTCTTCAACTAATGAAAAGAATTTCTATCCGTGCAGCTAGCTCTAGCGGTGGGTAGCAAGGGGATGAAGGAAGATATCTCTGTCCCGCACACATGCTGCTGTGAAGCGAAGATGAGTGCCAATGTAGATAAGTTCCGCCCATTTCACCAGGTCAGCCAAAACAGAAGTGAAAACTTCCTGCTCAGCGTTTCACACCGAGAAGCTGCGAAAATAAGGGGTAACAAACGATTAGATGTTTCTTTTATCGGAGTTGAAATCATTTTATTCAGTGACAATTGTTTAGATATATGAAATCAAAGGAGACGATTAAGATAATTCAGTAATTGCTATAACTGCACAAAATATTGTTCGATCGCTAAGTTTGGCAGGCGCTGGCTCCAAGTTCACCGATTTCTATCTATAGGATAAAGGTGAAGCTCAAGCAAATACGCACTACTTAAAAGAATGTCAAGTGAGTACGCAGTATGTCGAAGTAATTTCTAACTTCTATGTTGAGAGGCTCTCTGAGAATTAAAAAAAAAAAAAAAAACAGAAAAAAGGGTGAATAAGTGTGAGATTCACAGATTGGTAGACTCTTAGAATATGATGGGCGATCAAATAGTTTCCATTCGAAGACCGTACAGTCCAGAATCGGTATACTAATCGTACAAAGCTGCCTTGAGCGTTGGGGCAATCATCCCACCGTTGCACCAGGTTGAGGATACCGTGTCCTGCTGCGAGAAAAAGTCCGTAAAAGCCTGCTGCACATCCGCGACCGACAGAAATCGTAGACGCTTCAGGGTCTTTTTTAAGGGACCGAAGGCGTGATAAGTGCATGCAGAGAGGCCAGGACTAAGGGGAGAGTGCTTGTCATTCTCCCACCGTGGTTGGCGTAACTTTTACGTTACGAGATTTGCGATATGGGGACGTGCGTTATCGACTGGCATCCAGTGTCGAACCACGACCAGCACAGAACTTGGCACACCATTCCACAACGGTAGTTTCATATAGACAAGCTGCCCCATACAAATAAGTCACTCGCTCATGAATGTCTACTAGTGATTGTCCTTCGGCAGCCAAGTAAAGAGCAGCAGCACCTTGGTCCTGTTTGAACGCCTTTGGTACTAACGGCAACATAGTTTATGTTTTCTTATTTACCACACGCACATCGGAAAGGCACAAATGCCACAATAATCCCTTGCCTAAATGTCAATACTTATGCAGGATGATTCAAAAGTAACCTCACACATTTCGTGGGTGTAATGTGTACATCAAAATAAGGGTGAAATGCTGAATAAAGGTTTATCTGACATTGCTTTATGTCAGAAATTGACGTAGAGTAGGGATCACAAGGGCAACACAATCAACACGAAATTAATTCTTCTCAGAAAACAACGACACGTAGGGGCGCACAATTCAACAAATCTAGGACTTCAAATTTACCCCAGAACGTGTTCAAAATGATGTCCATGTAGAAGAAGACAGTGACGTGCTCGACGTCTTACCGTTGCCGGAATGGTACAGACTCCGTTCAAATCACTCTGCAGAGTTGCACGGCTATTTTCATTTCGGCTGCTGTAGTTGTGTTACATTCTCAATTGAAACACCCACACGAGCTCCTTGAGACGGCCCCAAAGGTGAAAGTCCAGGGGGACAAGATCCAGAGATCTCGCGGACCAAACAGCTGGTCCTGCAGGCGCCATCCAGTAATCGGGGTAAGCACCACTGAAATACTCTCTTGCCTCCCGACCAAAATGTGCAGGGGCACCGCCATGCATAGACTATACGTTGGTTCGTGTAGCGAGCGCGGCAGCATGAAGCAAACCACCAAAAACTGTCGATGCACTTTGTCAGTCAGGCGCTGCGGAGTAACATATAGTCCGAGTAACATTGTCCACCACACCACACAAAATGTTCACTTCAAAAGGATGTTGCTATACTCTTACCGTAGTTACGTGGGGATTCTCATACGCACACACATTCACGTTATGGGCGTTCACAATACACGCTCGGGTAAAGAGGCTTTCATCCGCAAACAGTACCCGACGACCGGACAGCGTATCAGCAACATGGCGCTCGAGTAACCACTGACAGAAATTCTGACATCAAGGGTAGTTTACAGGTGTCAGATGCTGTACCTTCTGTGGGTAAAAAGACTGACCTCGAAACAGACGCCATTCACTTGATTGACCAACCCACCAAGCGTGTACAGTTATTTCTGGATCACACTGCATACCATCATCGCAGTCGCACTGCATAGCATGTGTGTTGTAGCAACGCACGCAGACGGAAAATTATTGGTCACCCCTTCTACATTAAATGAATAAAGATGTCCTCTGTATTAAGAACAGAAGAAATAAAGAAACAAAACTTAGCGAAGAGGAACAGAAGCCGTAATAAACTGAAGAGCCAAAGAAACTGGTACTCCTGCCTAATATCGTGTAGGGTCCCAAGTTCCGCAACACGACGTTGAATGAACTCGAGTAATGTCTGAACTAGTGCCGGAGGGAATTGACAACACGAATCCTTCAGGGCTGTCCGTAAAACCGTAAGAGCACGAGGGTGGAGATCTCTTCTGAACAGCACATTGCAAGGCTACCCAGATATACTCAATAATGTACACGTCTGCGAAGTTTGGTGGCCAGCGGAAGTGTTTAAATTCTGAAGAGTGTTTCTGGAGACACTCTGTAGCAATTCTGGACGTGTGGTGTGTCGCATTGTCCTGCTGGAATTGTCCAAGTCCGTCGGAATGCATAATGGACATGAATGGATGCAGGTGATAAGAGAGGATGCTTACGTACGTGTCAACTGTCAGAGTCGTATCTGGACGTATCAGGCGACCGATATCACTCCAACTGTACAAGCTTACAGCGTTATACAGCCTCCACCTGCTGACATGCAGGGTCCGTGGATTCATGTGGTTCTTTCCATACCCGTACATCTCCATTCGCTCGAAACACTTTGAAATGAGACTCGTCCGAACAGGTAACATGTTTCGAGGGGCCCAGCGAGGCGTAAAGCTTTGTGTCGTGCTGTCATCATGGTTGTATGAATGGGATTTTGGCTCCGAAAGCCCATATCGATGATGTTTCGTTGAATGATTCGCACGCTGACATTTGATGATGGCCCAGCATTGAACGATTCTCTTCAGTCGTCGTTGATCCCATTCTTGCAGGATCTTTATCCGGCCGCAGCTATGTCGGAGATTTGATATTTTGCCGGATTCCTGATATTCACGGTGCACTCACGAACTGGTCATACTGGAAAATCCCCACTTCATCGCTACCTCGGTGGTGCTGTGACCCATCGCTCGTACGCCGACTATAACACAACGTTCGAACTCACCTAAATCTTGATAACCTGCCATTGTAGCAGCAGTAACTTGTTGTGTTGCATAGGCGTTGCCTGTTTGCATATATCTGTATTTGAATACGCATGCCTATAGCAGTTCCCTTGGCGCTTCTGCGCGAGTGCGAGGGTGAGAGTGAGTGAGAGAGTGTGTGCCTGCGCCGTGTTGCAGGCGCGTGCAGTTCCGGCTGAACGTGGGCAACGGCCCGCTGGTGTTGGAGAGCGGCGAGCGCGTGTCGGACGGCGAGTGGCACCGCGCCGTGGCGCGCCGCTACCACCGCGACGCCGCGCTGCGCGTCGACGCCGGGCCCGAGGCGGCCGGCCAGTCTCACGGCACGCACCAGTTCCTGGACCTGCGCCAGCCCGCCTACCTCGGCTTCGTGCCCTCCAACTACTCCAGGTACACGGCGCACCTTACCAGTGGGTTCCAGTAGAATATCGACTCAGTGACACAGCTTATGACAGCACTTACAGGTGTACACTGCCTGACAAAAGTGTCCGGACACCAGTTATGTAATGCGGGATTGACCACTGGATGTCACAAGAGGCGAACACCTCAGAATAAAAGGGGACGGGGAGTGTTGTGCTGTCAGGAGAGAAGCAGTAACAGCAGCGTGGATCGGGCAGGAGAGCTCAGTGACTTCGATCGTGGACTGCTCATTCGACGTCACCTGCGTAACAAATCCAACTGTGACATTCCTGCTAAATACCCCCAAGTCAACTGTGACGTGACTGTACAGTGGAAACGTGAGGCAACAGCCACAGTTTTACCAAGACCAGACAGACTTCATGTTCTGACAGACATCTAGCATTACGGAAGATGTGTGTAAAATAATTGAGTGAAACCCGCGGGAGAAATCACTATGACTTTCACAGTGCCACCAGCAGTCCAACTATTACAAGGGCTGTGCGCAGAGAGTTAAAAAGAAGGGGGTACAAAGGTCGAGCAACTCCTCACTAGGAACATATTTCTGTAGTCTTAATAAACGTAAACATGGTTCGTAGTAGACTAGAATGCGATGTTTATTTAATCGTGCGATTGGCTAATTTCGACTAAGCTCCATTGTCAAGCACATTTGTAACATCTGCATTTCGTGTTGTTTCATGCTACGTATGTGCTTGACAGTAACGCTTGGTCGAAATTAGCCAATCGCACTATATTTAATAATCTCATTGTAGTCTACTAAGGAGCATGTTTAAGTTTATTAAGCATCTGGAGGCTGTGGATCCACACAAATACAAATTTATGTTGTCAGTGCTAAGTGACGCTTGAGGTGGCGCAAGGACCGACGCCACTGGACAGTGGATGACTGCAAATGAGTGATTTGGAGTGATGATCACGCTATACGCTGTTCAACAGCGACGGAAGGGTTTGACTTGGGCGAATGGCTCGAGAATGTTAACTGCCGTCATGTCTAGTGCCAGTACCAAAGTACAGAGAACGTCATATTACGGTATGGGTATGATTTTCGTGGTTAGGATGAGGTCCCTTCATTGCCCTTAAGAAAACACTAAATGTGGAAGGATATCAACACATTATGTACTGCTTAAAGTGCAGGAACAGTTCGAAGACGACGATTGTTTGTGTCAGCATGACAATGCACCCTTTCATGAATTACGTGGTTTTCTTATGAGTGGCCGGGGAAAAAGTTTGAGACGTACCGCCCCTCAAATTCGACAGTAAAAGCCCTTAGAGGATGGCGTTAAGGGTGTCAATAAAACCGCTCCTTTCCTTGGGGTGTTGATTTCTACCCAACTGGCGGTCGAAGACGACAGTTCGCAGTACAATGAGTAACAGGGTGATGTTCTTGACAATCTTTGTCACTTCTGACATTCCCGGACGATTCAACTCTTCACTATGCGTATCGTAGGCCAGGAACTCCATTCAATGTGATAGCGAGGAAAATGTTTGCTCTGTTCTAAAAGGTACAATCACTGCAGACAGTTCAAAACAATTCGACAAACTCAACCACTGCGCTTTGCGCCCTCCTGTGGCGTCATCACAGAGGGGTGCGACGTCGACAGGTACATTTCCATGCTCGATGCAACCCATCCACCTTTGTTGATAACCTGAGAAATGTACCTGTACATACAGAACCCGTGACGAGACTGCTGGGCGCCTGCAAGCAGGATACGGTATTGTCCTTGTGCCTGCTAGCAGGCCATCCGAAATCGGAGGTCTGTCGAATGGCTTGCCTGTCTACAGGCGAGTAGGACTTTATCACAGTTTGCCTCCGTATAGGTACCGTTCTGAAGTACTAAAGAACGGCAGGTGGATGTCAGAGAGTTGCTGAACTGGAGGAGGAGGGGGAAGGATTAGAAGGACCCTTTGCCTTTTTGCTGTCAATTCACATCCCTCCGTGACCATGCTACAAGAGAGCCTGAAACAAAAGCACTGAAAAAGCGTAAACACCTTTTGCTGCTTCGGATGATGTTAAAACTTAGTCGAATGGTTTTGAACGGTCCCTAGTGGTTCCAACGTGTACCCGTGTACAGTAGAGCAAAAATTACGATTGCAAGGGACTCCAAAGGGGTGCGCTCACGTTCAGTGGAGTTACTGGTCCACGATGTCTTTAGAGAAGAGATGAATCGTGCAGGGGTTGTCAGTAGTGTCCAATAAGGCAAAGAATGTCTCCCTCTTGCTCGTCGCACTGCGATTTGTCGTTGTCCACTGCGAATTGTGTGGGGATCAGCGCCCCAAGGGGAAGGATGGTTTCATTGACTGCCTCTACGCCACGCGCTTACGCCACTGTGCCTGAAATGTCTTCCTCGGCGGCCCGTAACGAAACCAGTAAGGCTCTCCACAAACAACACTCCACAAGCATCATTTGAACGGGGGTCGCGTTTCTGAACTCTGCAGAAGAGACGTCAAAAGAAGGGGTGAAATGTGGATTATAGGGGGTGTGACGACCTTTTCATCTTGTGGCACATCCACTTTGGCGTTGGGAATAATTTTGGTGGTATGTTTTGCCATTGTGAGAACATTAACCCACCCTACTCTTCACATGAACTTGTCAGCTGTGGCCTTTTCTTTCGCATGTGTCATCACCTTCCTATTCGAAGCGTTGATGAGCTCGTGGGGTGACGTCGCAGGGCGTCACGCTTTAGCACCATTCAGAGGAGGGTTGTAGTCATTGTAACCATGTCGAGTCTCCAGCCGGAACATATCGTCATCTGGACACAGTATTTCGGTGGTCCACCTGGCCGCCATCTTCAGGTGAGTAGGCCGTCGCACTATCTCGCCGGAACGGATGTCAAACACTCCGCGGCAGCTCCTTTGTGCACAGATCGTAGGTACACCGCGCGTGCGAGAACATAGCTGTCCTGTTGTGCAAGGCACAGCAGGGCACCGGCGGTGAAAGCTTGCGGAAACGATAAATCTACATGAGACACTACTGACAGCTTTTGGTGACCGAAACAAGAACTGTCGTTTCTTAATGTCAAACAGAACTGGGTTCCAGTTCTTACTTAAAGGATACCCCTTATCTCTGTTTACAATATTGTCAGATAGCTGGATTCCAATTGCTGTCCCTGCTTCATGGTTCTGGGACTGTGTAGTGAAAGAAGCCACTAAAATCCGGCTATCTGACAATATTGTAAACAGAGATAAGGAGTATCCCTTAAGTAAGAGTTGGAACCCTGTTGTGTTTGACATTAAGAACGAACGGTCCTTGTTTCGGTCACCAAAAGCTGTCAACAGTATTTGATATCGATTTATCGTTTCTGTGAGCTTTGACTGCCGGTGCGTTGTTGTGCCGTGCACTAGAGGGCAGTTATGTTCTCGCACGCGCGGTGGACTCACGGTTCGTGTATAAAGGAGTCGCCATGGCGTTGCAGTGAGTTAGTCGGTGGCCTAAACACCTGAAGATGGCGGCCAGGTGGACCGCCGAAATATTTCTTCCAGATTATATGTTCCGACTGGAGACCCGAGATGGACACAACTAGTTATTACGCCATGAAAGTTTATGGAGCCACAGGGTTGTAGACACCTTTTAGCCAAATTTCAAACTTATGTGTCGCAATCGGAGACTGTTTCGGGGTTTCGAAGAAGTGATCCCGTAATTTTGTTGCACACTACATAATGTTTCCTGCCTTTAGCCTTGACTGAGCGGGTTATTAGTCGATTATTGAATATTTGATGCTACTAAGCCACTTGCTGGATTTTAATTCATTGCTCTTTTTTATTGTAATATAAAATCTGTGCCAAGTCGCGAAGCCAAGGTTTTTCAATTGTTATGACTCACGACTCAACGCAGATTACTTCATCCTAGCCGACCGCGGTGGTCTCGCGGTTCTAGGCGCGCAGTCCGGAACCGTGCGTCTGCTACGGTCGCAGGTTCGAATCCTGCCTCGGGCATGGATGTCCTTAGGTTAGTTAGGTTTAAGTAGTTCTAAGCTCTAGGAGACTGATGACCTCAGAAGGTAAGTCCCATAGTGCTCAGAGCCATTTGAACCATTTTGAACTTCATCCTATTACGTCACAAAATGTATGAGAATTCTGCAATGACTAAAAAGTCTGTAGCTCAAGATGAGATTCTTGGGGACGCCTATGCACCAATGCTCAGTGTTTCTGTGTGTTGTTCGTATTTCTTCGTATCCTTTTGTGCGAAGCTCCTGTTAGCCACACTGCCAATGTTTGTTTCTGTTTGTATACTGTATTTTCTTCTAAAGTTTGAGTAATTTATTTTACTTATTGTAGAGGCGTATTCTTCGCTAGTGTGCGCAGTGTGTGTGAGTGGGCAGTGCTAATGAGCGTGTGTATCGTTGTCGCTGCCGTATAATTAGTGCCGCCTAGCGCCTGGTGAGCGCAGAACAGAGCTCGCTTGTGCTGCTGCAGGGTGTACGGCAACGCGGGCGCCTCCTCGGGCCTGGTGGGCTGCGTGCGCGCGCTGCGCGTGGGCGGCCTGCGGCTGGCGCTGTCTGGGGCGGCGGCGCGCGGGGCCGCCGTAGCGGTGCGGCGCTGCCCGCCCTGCCCCGCGGGGGACCCGCGCTGTCTGCGGCCGCCAGGCTGCCTCCGCAACCTCACCACAGGTCAGCCGACCCAGTCCAAGTCGCTGTTCACAAAGTGTCAGTCTTTGGGTGCATCTCGTGTATATGTATGTCATGTACAACCACTGTGAATTAAGACACAAAAGAATTGAACTGGGAATTAAATTTAAATTAACATGGTAAGCTGAAAGTCCGCAGCTCGTGGTCGTGCGGTAGCGTTCTCACTTCCCGCGCCCGGGTTCCCGGGTTCGATTCCCGGCGGGGTCAGGGATTTTCTCTGCCCTGTGATGACTTTGGTATTCTGTGCTGTCCTTAGGTTAGTTAGGCTTAAGTAGTTCTAAGTTCTAGGGGACTGATGACCATAGATGTTAAGTCCCATAGTGCTCAGAGCCATTTTTTTGGTAAGTTGAAACTTTGTGCCACACAAAGATTCGAACCCAGGTTTCCTACATACTAGGCAGAAACTCGAACCCTTGTCGAACTTAGCAGTTGCACTGACCACAACGCGATCTGGACACAGTAGTCTTTGCAACTACACACACTAACCTAGCACGCCTCTCATCAGATCCAAATTTTCAATTTATCCACACGCTATTAATGTCGCGCCCCTTGCCCCATTATCTTCATTACTCACGGCATTTGGCCGATCCCCCTAAATGTTCGAGCCTGGAGTGGGCGTCACTTGTCTGAAGGAATAGTCACCTCATATATAATTAAGCCAACAACAGCCAATGCTACCTTTTGAACGTACTATGCAATGTCTTCCTGGCGTGCTTGCATCTCTGAAAGACATTGCATAGTACACCGAGGAACACAGACACTGCAAACAGAAATATTAAAGCAAACACATCCTCCTGCTTTGGAAATCTGTACAGTGGGTTGCTTATCCGTAGGCGCGAAGTAATTCGATGAGCCTAAATTCCAAAGAAAGCAGGTGTTGACACAAGGGAAAATTACCGAACTATCAGTTTAATAAGTCACAGCTGCAAAATAATACGCGAATTCTTTAGAGACGAATGGAAAAACTGGTAGAAGTCGACCTCGGGGAAGATCAGTTTGGATTCCGTAGAAATGTTGGAACACGTGAGGCAATACTGACCCTACGACTTATCTTAGAAGCTAGATTAAGGAAGGGCAAACCTACGTTTCTAGCATTTGTAGACTTAGAGAAAGCTTTTGACAATGTTGACTGGAATACACTCTTTCAAATTCTGAAGGTGGCATGGGTAAAATACAGGGAGCGAAAGGCTATTTACAATTTGTACAGAAACAAGATGGCAGTTATAAGAGTCGAGCGACATGAAAGGGAAGCAGTGGTTGGGAAGGGAGAGAAACAGGGCTGTAGTCTATCCCCGATGTTATTCAATCTGTATATTGAGCAAGCAGTGAAGGAAACAAAAGAAAAATTCGGAGTAGGTATTAAAGTCCATGGAGAAGAAATAAAAACTTTGAGGTTCGCCGATGACATTGCTGTCAGAGACAGCAAAGCACTTGGAAGAGCAGTTGAATGGAATGGACAGTGTCTTGAGAGGACTATATAAGATGAACATCTACAAAAGCAAAACGAGGATAATGGAATGTAGTCGAATTAAGTCGGGTGATGCTGAGGGAATTAGATTAGGAAGTGAGACACTTAAAGTAGTAAAGGAGTTTTGCTATTTGGGGAGCAAAATAACTGATGATGGTCGAAGTAGAGAGGATATAAAATGTAGACTGGCAATGGCAAGGAAAGCGTTTCTGAAGAAGAGAAATTTGTTAACATCGAGTATAGATTTAAGTGTCAGGAAGTCATTTCTGAAAGTATTTGTATGGAGTGTAGCCATGTATGGAAGTGAATCATGGACGATAAATAGTTTAGACAAGAAGAGAATAGAAGCTTTCGAAATGTGGTGCTACAGAAGAAGCTCAAGATTAAATGGGTAGATCACATAACTAATGAGGAAGTATTGAATCGGATTGGGGAGAAGAGAAGTTTGTGGCACAACTTGACAAGAAGAAGTGATCGGTTGGTAGGACATGTTCTGAGACATCAAGGGATCACAAATTTAGCATTGGAGGGCAGCATGGAGGGTAAAAATCGTATACGGAGACCAAGAGATGAATACACTAAGCAGATTCAGATGGATGTAGGTTGCAGTATGTACTGGGAGATGAAGAAGCTTGCACAGGATAGGGTAGCATGGAGAGCTGCATCAAACCAGTCTCAGGACTGAAGACCACAACAACGACAACAAATGCAGCGGATGATTCGCCTACATATCATGAAAGGATTACCCCTACTGATCTCCTTTATAACTATTCCGCAGCGCGTATTACGAACAGAAGCGGAGAGATATTGTGTCGACTGATATGTGTCATTATTTTGTATGTATTGTAGTTTTCGCAAAGAAGTCTTTTGAAGCCTTGGTCGTATTAAGGAATCAGCAGGTCCACTTTAAGGCACAAGCGACACAAGGCGATGCTGGGTGTGGAGGGGGGAGGCGGGGGCAAATAATAAGTCGCTTGCGTCCAGAGATAGAAAAATATTGTATATCTGGGAATAACCCTACGTATTGCATTTCGTGAGATGAAATATTCTAGTGATTTTCTAGAACTGCACCTTATGGCCAGGTGTGTATGGTGTGAGGTAGCGTGCAGAAGGCCTCAGAGCTGGTTGCGGTTGCCCGCAGGTGGTTCCTGCTCGTCCAGCCGGTTCGACCCGTGCGCCTCCAGCCCCTGTGTGGGCGGCTCGACTTGTGAGCCGCTGGCTGGGGGTGGTTTCTTGTGCAACTGCAGCCGCGGAGCCGCCTGCGACACGGGTATGTAGTGTGTGTCCGCCCTCCTACTGAAGGCTGCCTGCCTAGCCACTGGCGGGTCGGGGACTGAAGCGTCGTTCCGTTCGCAGGAGGCAGCGCGTTCGTGGCGGCGCTCGACGGCAGTTCTTCGCTGGAGCTGGCGTGGCCCGAGGGCGCTGGAGCGGCGCTGTCCCTCGAGCTGTGGTTCCTGGCAGAGCAGCCGGACGGCGTGCTTCTGTCTGCTGGAGGGGGAGCAAGAGGCGGAGGCGGAGACTTCCTGTGGTTGGCGCTGGTCGGCGGGCGCCTTCAGCTGCGCTTCAACCTGGGCAGCGGCGCCGCCACCGTCACGTGCGTCTCTGCCTCTAGTTCACTTGCTCTCCGTTTCACACCAAAATCTGTAACAAGTTAATTTCTAGTTTGCTCCCCGCGTTGAAACTTGGTTATATGGTTTCTTTTCCTCATTCCAAAAGAAAATACGAAACTTCTCCAATGAAAATGAGACTATTTTTCATAAGTACCGCAAAAATGAAAGATCTACCATCTACTCTCTAACAACGTTACCGCTGCCAAGAGCAAAGTTTTCGTGATCTCAGCCATTTCCCTTCAGCAAAATTCTGAAAATAGCTTCAGACGATTCCGATAATTACGACGGTAAAAAAGGGGTAGTAGCGCCGTGGAAAAAAGTTTTGCACACTGTTGAAGTAGAATTCTTGCGAAAAGGTAATGTTCGTAGAGGGGAGTCTATGACGCACTGTTCCGGAGGTTTCCATTGATATAAAGAATTGAAACATGAAAGAGAGATAGAATAATTTCCATTCCTGGGCCACTAATACTGCCTAGTTCGATTTGTCACACTATCCTCACCGCTGTACACACCATATACTATCGCGATACAACTCTAGAGGACGTCCGGATGCATCACTTAGGAAAACACTGTGGTAGTTTCTTCTAGAAGCACCGTACCATCCAAGCCACGCCGTCAACCTCCTCACTGTAGGTGGAAAGGGTCTGACAGCCACTCAGTTCCAGTCATTCCACCAGGAAGGAGGTACACGGCTCGTATGGTCTGTAATTTAACCGTGCCTAGACGGTCAAAATCGCGGTTTAATCTTGTCCGCATTGTTACTTTGTGCCAGGAACGTCTTTCAACAAACGAAGTGTCCAGGCGTCTCGGAGCGAACCAAATCGATGTTGTTCGGATATGGAGGAGATACAGGGAGACAGGAACTGTCGATGACATGCCTCTCTCAGGCCGCCCAAGGGCTACTACTGCAGTGAATGACCGTGACCCAGGGATTATGGCTCTGAGGAACCCTGACAGCAACGCCACCAAGTTGAATAATGCTTTTCATGCAGCTGCAGGATGTCGTGTTACGACTCAAACTGTGTGCAATAGGCTGCGTGATGCGCAACTACACTCCCAACGTCCATGGCGAGGTCCATCTTTGTAACCACGACAGCATGCATCGCGGTACAGATGGGTCAAACAATATGCCGGATGGACTGCTCATGATTGGCATCACTTTCTGTTCACCGAAGAGTGTCGCATATGTCTTCAATCAGACAATCATCAGAGACATGTTTGGAGGCAAACTGGTCAAGCTGAACGCATTAGACACACTGTCTAGCGAATGTAGCAAGGTGGAGGTTCCCTGCCGTTTTGAGGTGGCATTATGTGGGGCCGACGTACGCCGCTGGTGGTCATGGAAGCCGCCGAAACGGCTGTGTGATACGTGAATGCCATCCTCCTACCAATAGTACAACAATATCGGCAACATATTGGCGAGGCATTCGTCTTCATGGACGACAATTCGCGCCCCCATCGTGCACATTTCCTTCAGGATAACGACATCGCTCGTCTAGAGTGGCCAGCATATTCTCTAGACATAAATCATATCGTACATGACTGGGATGGATTGAAAAGGGTTGTTTATGGACGACGTGACACACCAACCACTCTGAGGAATCTACGCCGAATCGCCGTTAAGGAGTGGGACAGTCTGGTCCAACAGTGCCTTGATGAACTTGTCGATAGTATGCCACGACGAATACAGGCATGCATCGATGCAAGATGACGTGCTACTGGATATTAGAGGTACCGGTGTGTACAGCAATCTGGACCAGCGTCTCTGAAGGTCTCGCTGTATGGTGGTACAACATGCAACATGTCGTTTTTTTGAGCAATAAAGAGGGCGGAAATGATGTTTCTGTTTATCTGTATTCCAATAGTCTGTACAGGTTCCGTAACTTTCGGAACTGAGGTGACGCAAAACTTTTTTTGGTGTGTGTATATACAACAACTGTAATAAAAAATTTGAAGGTCAAACTTTTACAAAATGCTCTGAGTAGTCTTCTGGTTTGCAAGCGTTTCGCATCTGGTGGTAGAGGGCGTGACACCCCAGAAGAACACGGCCAAGTAAAACAAATTAACTGGTTCTAAAACATACACAAGGCTGTTATTACAAAATAAGAAGGTTGCCCAGAAAGTAATGTACCGCTTTTTTTTCTTCAACAATATTTATTGAACGTAATGAGAATTACACATACGAAAGACTGGTGTTTTATTTACACGCCGTATTTTTCCACGTAATCTCCATAACGTTCTATGGCCTTCCTTCAGTGCGAAGCAAGGACGTGTATGCCCTGTCGGTACCAATCCCTGTCCTGGTGGCGGAGCCACAGTGCGCTTCACTGTGTGGATCACCTCCTCATCGTCCTCAAAATGTCTTCCACCAGTGGCTTCCTTTAATGGAAAAAAACGAGTGGAAGTCGGAGGAAGTTAGGCCAAGTGGATCAGGTGTGACAGCCGTGGATGGTCTCCCCGACCGCTGCAAAACGTGGAGCTCCGCCGAACCGCCTTGTGATGACCTTGGCTTCCATACCCAGCTGTCTGTCGACAACAGATGCTCCTTAAACTTTGCACAAGCGTTTGTGAATATTCCACACAGTTTCTTTCTCTGCAGTGAGAAATTCAATGATGGCACGTTGCTTGTAACGTGCATAACCTACAAACGCCATTTTGAAACCGTCCTGCAGCTAAGCTTACTGTAGGAAGTGACGGTGACGGAAACTTGGCGCACTTACATACGAGACTTCCAATAATACACACATAACGTTTCACATTTGTAGCATTGTATTCGGCTGAGAAAAAAAAAATGAGGTGCATTACTTTCTTGGCAAACCTCGTAACAAAATAACACACGCAATATAGCGTGGGAACAAATAGCTAAATTTTATAATGTGAGGATTAGATTTACGGATTCCTACAGTACAGTCAGTTTTTAACAATATAATAAGGAACAAGTAAAAATTCCTGGTACCTCATAAAGGAACAGAGCCCTACAATACGTTAACACAATATTGATGCATTTGCAAGAAGTATAAAATTTTTGGGCTTATAGCCAGCACTACCGAGCTCAATAGACTGAAGAGCCAAAGAAACTGATACACCCGCCTAATATCGTGTAGGGCCCCCGCAAACACGCAGAAGTGTCGCAACAATAAGTGGCATGGGTTCGACTAGTGTGTGAAGCAGTGCTGGAGGGAAATGACTCCATGAATCCTGCAGGACTGTCCATAAATCCGTAAGAGTACGTGGGGGTGGAGATCTCTTCTGAACACCACGTTACAAGGCGTCCCAGATACGCTCTGTAATGTTCATGTCTGGGAAGTTTGATGACCAGTGGAGCTGCTTAAGCTCAGAAGTGCGTTCCTGGAGCCACTCTGTAGCAATTATGGACGTATGGGGTGTCGCATTGTACTGCTGGAATTGCCCAAGTCCGTCGGAATGCAGAATGGACATGAATGCCTACGTATGTGTCAACTGTCAGAGTCATAGCTAGACGTATCAGAAGTCCCGTATCACTCCAGTTGCACACGCCTCACCCCTTTACAGAGCATCCACCAGCTTGAACCGTCCCCTGCTGACATGCAGGCTCCATGGATTCATGACGTTGTCTCCATACCCGTACAAGTCTATCCGCTCGATACAAATTGAAACAAGACTCGTTCGACCAGGCAACATGTTTCCAGTCATCAGCAGTCCAATGTCGGTGTTGACGGGCCCAGGCGAGGCGTAAAGCTTTGCATCGTACAGTCATCAAGCTACGCGAGTGGGCCTTTGCTTCTGCAAGCCCATATAGATGACGTTCGCACGCTGACACTTGTTGATAGCACAGCATTGAAATCTGCAACAATTTGTGGAAGGGTTGCACTTCTGTCACGTTGAACGATTCTCTTCAGTCGTCGTCCGTCCCGTTCTCGCAGGATCTTCTTCTGGCATTAGCCAGTTCGGATTGCCCAAGTTAGCACGCGGCCTGTATAACGAGTCATAATTGCAGTTAGAACACCGCTGCTGCACTGCTACGTATAGGCAACCATTTTTAAAGATTCTCACCGGGTATTAATGGAGAGATGCATAAATGCAGCTCGCGGTCTCATGGCCGCACGTAGAGTAGGTCTGTGGCACTGATGACGCGTTTGCGAAATCCCAGAGCAACAGGTCGATTCGCGACACGGCTCAGCGACATTCACCTTTTTATCCGCTGCTGTGAACGGTGAGGATTGCATGTGATAAACTGAGATGGAATAGCCTAGGAAAGACTGTATTTCAAACGATAACGATTTGGAAGTTATTGGAAACAGGTTGAATGCATCGGCGCCAAACGATAAAGTGAAGAAAACGGCTAGAAGATGGCCTTGCTATCCTGTGTTAACAGCATCTTGGGAATAGAGAGTGTTGGAGTGATACACATTTTCTGAAGCCCTGGCGACTATCTTCAAAATACACCTTTTGGGCTGCAAAAAACTCAAAGCCGGGCTTCCTGTGTCGCGTTCGCTTTGGAAAAGGTAGATCTTACATCGGACACTAAAAGCATCGAGTTTGCCACGTGTCGTGGGGCGTACGTATTCTCACAGAAACCAATTTGTGCACTATGGAACATAGAGTAACGTAGATACGCGATATCGACTTTAAAGAATCGTCCGTTTCCCCTTCTGCTGCGGGACGGTGTAATTGAGGAAGTGAGTTATGTACAATTTTCATGTCTTTAGGCGGGTGAAGAGGTTTCGTCTCAGCACAACTTAGCAAGTCTCTCGGGAAACTAGCAGGTCGCGCGCTGCGCCAGACGCATCAGTTGCAGCTGTAGCGGCCCTGGGCAGCCACCCACACAAGCGGGGCACTGCCGCCGGCTGGGAACGCTGTCTGAGGAACCCACCGTCGCATCGCAGGAGCTTACATAATGCAGCATGGTAAAAACGCCTCGGCCAGGCACAGAGATGACACTGATAACAAAGAAATTTGGCTTTCGTGAAGTTTGTAAACGTTGAAAAATGACTTAAATTAAGCGTCAGCATGATCTAAAGAATAATTTTTATTTGCATAACTTATTAATGCAGCTGTGCTGCGCGTGTTTCATTCAGACTGATGAATCAGAGCACCGTATTACAAAATTCTTTGCTTTGCTGAGAGTATCGCCAACGGAAATTCTTACAGAGTAGCTGGACATTAGTGAGACAGCTTCTTTATTTCGAAAACTTTAGGAATCGACCGTATTTCTCTTTAAGGAAATCTACACCGAGTACGTGCGAAACTGCAACCACAGAAGAAAAGAGGGGAAAATTTCTTTTTATAGTATTGGGTAATCGGTGATTATGGACATGGGAAATAATGGACTGCACAAATATAAGAGGGAAAAGCGTGCCGCGCGGAGTGGCCGCTTTGTTTGAGGGGCCATGTCACGGATTGCGCGGCCCCTCGCGCCGGAGGTTCGAGTCCTCCCTCGGGCATGGCTGTGTGTCTGTGTTGTTCTTGGCATAGGTTAGTTTACGTAGTGTGTAAGTCGAGGGGCCAACGACCTCAGCAGACTGGTCCCTTAGGAATTCATACGCGTCTGGACACTTTGAAAAGCGTACGGTTCCATTTACATAAATAATTAATCATGTCAAAGCTGTGCGCATAATGAGTACCATGTTTCTTGTATGTTGGCTGAATGCAAACGCGGAAATGAATTTCGCTCTAGTGTTTGGTCAATTTTAATAACAATGCAACAGTTTTTATGCTTCAGTCTGCTACCGATGTATCGCCACCAGAAAGCAAAGCAGTAGGTGTAAACCGGCGGTTCTGCTCTGAAGGAAAAAGTGAGTCTTCATATTAATTGCTTTGTAAATAACTGGGGAATACTCCGCCAGTCTTCTGAACGCTTGGAAGAAAGCTGCGTCAATTGCAAAGCCAAAATGCAGTAACCTTTTACGAGGAACTTCACATATTCTGACACAACTTGTCATTGTTAATTACTAACAGAGACGACAAATGACTTGCTGGCAGATTTATCCTAAACATCAGATTTTGTGGCATCTTATGTGCAGTTATTCCCATATCTGAAACTATCTCCAAAGTCGGACTTCGTGGCATCCTACGTGCAATTATTTCCACATGTGAAACCATCTCCAACGAAGTTGTAAATAGAATCTACTTCCTGGGAAAATGTTAAACCAAGTTCATCAAATAAAATGGAAAACTTGGTCCGGTTTAGCTAAAAACATAATCCTTCCCTATGAAGTCCTATAATTTCTTCTGCATCCCGGAAGTGGATGCATCGGCAATTTAACAGAATAGGAGAAGGAAATTTCTTGTCGAAACATCGCTGCCCTCTTTCACGTGCTCATAAACCGAAAAAAAGGTTTTCTATCAGCCTATTTTTTTGTAATGTAGAGGAGATATTAGAGCGATCAGAGGCGATAAGCTTCTCTGTTAACAGTGTTATGCGTACTTGAGCAGTTTACAATATGATTTCATACAGTTCTCTTTCATAGTTCTAGCTGTTAGCAAACCGTTTTTGGACCCAGATGTAAACTCCTCAACAACCAGAAATATACTTATAAAGGGAAACGTGTGTAATCCATCTTACATGCGCCCTCAGTGGCGTTGTTGGTCTTCATCTGCGACGGAGGAGTTACACTTGGCTCTTCGTGATAGTACATGTGAGCATTCGTGTGTGGTGTTTGCAGGTCCCCACAGAGGGCAGAGCTCGGCCGCTGGCAGCGCGCTCTGGTGAGCCGCGCAGGGCGCAGGGCGTGGCTGCGGCTGGGCGAGGAAGAAGGGCTGCAGGCCGCGGGGGAGGCGCCGCCCCCACTCGCCAGGCTCGACCTGCGCAGCCCGCTGCTGCTGGGGTGAGTCCAGTCCAGCACTCTGTTCCCCATCTCTTCTACCTTCACCTTGTGCAGCATGTTAGGCATATAGGTGCAGATACTGTAATCACTGGTGCCTTAATATGTAAACACATAAGTGTCTTTTTCTTTATTTGACTGATGCGCTTCCTTCAAACACGTCACATAAATCACTATCTGATGTTTTCTACACGGTTGTAGCTCCACCACGAAGTGGACTGTGCCTATCGATATAGACGATCCATTTTGCCTCAAGTGCCCACACTTTAATGCTTGACCTATATACACTACTGGCCATTAAAATTGCTACACCAAGAAGAAATGCAGATGATAAACTGGTATTCATTGGACAAATATATTATACTAGAAATGACATATGATTACATTTTCACGCAATTTGGGTGCATAGATCCTGAGACATCAGTACCCTGACCAACCACCTCTGGCCGTAATAACGACCTTGATACGCTTGGGCATTGAGTCAAACAGAGCTTGGATGGCGTGTACAGGTACAGCTGCCCATTCAGCTTCAACACCATACCACGGTTCATCAAGAGTAGTGACTGGCGTATTGTGACGAGCCAGTTGCTCGGCCACCATTGACCAAACGTTTTCAATTGGTGAGAGATCTGGCGAATGTGCTGGCCAGGGCAGCAGTCGAACATTTTCTGTATCCAGAGAGGCCCGTACAGGACTTACAACATGCGGCCGTGCATTATCCTGCTGAAATGTAGGGTTTTGCAGGGATCGAATGAAGGGTAGAGCCACGGGTCGCAACATATCTGAAACGTAACGTCCACTGTTCAAAGTACCGTCAATGCGAACAAGAGGTGACCGAGACGTGTAACCAATGGCATCCCATACCATCACGCCGGGTGATACGCCAGTATGGCGATGACGAATACACGCTTCCAATGTGCGTTCACCTCGATGTCGCCAAACACGGGTGCGACCATTATGATACTGTAAACAGAACCTGGATTCATCAGAAAAAATTACGTTTCGCCATTCGTGCACCCAGGTTCGTCGTTGAGTACACCATCGCAGGTGCTCCTGTCTGTGATGCAGAGTCAAGGGTAACCGCAGCCATGGTCTCAGAGCTGATCGTCCGTGTTGCTGCAAACGTCGTCGAACTGTTTGTGCAGATGGTTGTTGTCTTGCAAACGTCCCCATCTGTGGACTCAGGGATCGAAACGTGGCTGCACGATCCGTTACAGCCATGCGGATAAGATGCCTGTCATCTCGACTGCTAGTGATACAAGGCCGCTGGGATCCAGCACGGCGTTCCGTATTACCCTCCTGAACCAACCGAGTCCATGTTCTGCTAATACTTATTGCATCTCGAGAAACGCGAGCAGCAATGTCGCGATACGATAAACCGCAATCGTGATAGGCTACAATCCGACCTTTATCAAAGTCGGAAACGTGATTACTCCTCCTTACGCGAGGCATCACAACAACGTTTCACCAGGCAACGCCGGTCAACTGCTGTTTATGTATGAAAAATCGGTTGGAAATGTTCCTCATGTCAGCATGTTGTAGGTGTGGCCACCGGTGCCAGCCTTGTGTGAATGCTCTGAAAAGCTAATCATTTGCATATCACAGCATCTTCTTCCTCACCGTTAAATTTCGCGTCTGTAGCACGTCAATTTCGTGGTGTAGCAATTTTAATGGCCAGTAGTGTAACACAGTGGTCAAAAGAAATGTTGCATATCCCTTTATTGTAAATACTTGACATAATAGGATATAAATCTGATTTTGTTCTGTCAGAAATAGTCACAAAAAATGAAAATAAAAAACATATTTCCTCTTTGTAATCAGAAACAACGACAAAAAAACAAACCCCTACAAAACATTCCGATGCAGACACTAAAGTTTCTTCTCAAAGTCATCTTACGTAACATCCTGTGTATGGTCCATCTGGCCTGCTCATAACTGAAGACACTTTTCAATGCCGTTAGGCATACTCCTTACCAAATGGTCCAGATAAGCCTGAGGGACATTGTTTCGTTTCTCCACAAAGGCCTCTATTTGGTCTCTGGTGGGACAGGATGATAGTCAACTGCTCGTTCTAGCATGACTCAAGCATTTTAAATGCAGCTGCGATCTGAAAAATATGGGGGCCATTTCATCCGAGCGTTTGTACGTTCCACTAGGAAAGTGTTTACAAGATTCTGATGATGAGGGCACGTATTATCATCCATCAGCGTGAATCCCACTCCAATATTTTCACCAAACGGAGTGTCCGCCCCCGGTAGCTGCGTGGGCAGCGTGAAAGAATGTCACTCCTAAGGGCCCGGGGATTTTCTTCGCTCAGGGACTCGGAGTTGTGTTGTCCTAATCATCATCATTTCATCCCCATCGACGCGCAGGTCGGCGAAGTGGCGTAAACTCGAAAGAACTGCACCAGGCGAACGGTCTACCCGACGGGAGGCCGTAGCCACTCGACATTTATTTACCAAACGGGATCACAATGTGTGCAAGTACGTCGTCCCGATACTTCACACTAGCTAGCTTCCCATGTATTGAAATAAGCCGTGTCCTGTGCCCATATAAGATTCCACTTCGAAACATGACTGAACCACCTTGATATGGGTAGCGATCGACGATACAGTTGGGGTGCTAACGTTGTCTTCGTTGCCTCTACACACGAATTTGAGCATTGTCAGGGTGGAGACTGATAGAGGTCTCATCAGAAAAGAGCGTTGTATCCCACTGCTGCCTTGTCTGCAAAGACTGGTTTCATGCCAATGCGAGACGAGACCCTCTCCGAACCCGATTTACAGGAAGAGCCTTGAGAAGCCTTCTGGCACGCAATCCCTGCTCATGGTGCCTATTTCGTATCATTTGTGTTGACACCAGCACTCCCATAGCAGTTTGGAACTGCTGCCATAGACATGTCGCATTGTGTTTAGGGCGTCTACTTGCTGTTATACGCAGATATCGGCCCCGCACACCGCGGCCAGTACTGTGACGATCCAAATTCTATAGGCACTACCTTGACTCACAGCGACATTCACCAGTCTCATTCGCTGCCCCATTCGAGTGACTATAAGGAGCCTCTGAACGTATGTTACTGTTGTCCAAACCGCCCTGAAACGACACAACTCTCGTGATGATACACAGCAAGAGTACTGCAATGTTTACAGGAGACATGGTTACCACAGACTGCACATACTGCCCCCTCGTGGTAGAAACATGGACTGTTTCCTCTAGAATGACATTACAAACAAACCAATGTATTGATATCATAAAGTGTTTCTGGGCCACAACCCCGAAATTTAAAGTTTCGGCAATATGAAACATTTATTTTGACCACTGTATGTTCAGTGATGCTGTAGCGGTGCTTCAGTGCGGATGCAAAATAATGTCCGACCTCTCGCGGCAATACAGTAGGGCTGGAACAAAGACTATTGATGGACAGGGAACACTGCAGTGTGCGGCATACGGAGATTTGGGTTGGAAGGGAGACGTGCTCGGATAGACGAATTGACACAGTCTGATCTGGCCACACGTTCTAAATATAGCGCACTTCTATAGACAGGCCATGATCAAAGCCACTCTTGTACAGACAGGATCACGCCCGACCACGTGCTTATGAGGTGGAACGATTCCTACGAGACGATCTACGTCTGGATCTCCTGAACATCATGGACATCCATTTCTCGATTACGGTCAAGATGATAAATGCCAAGATGTGCTCGACTGGAGTGAACAAATTCGTGAACTTACTTAAGTCCGACGGTCCCATCGATGTCGTTACAGTGGATCCCGGAGCTTGGACTTGCACGACTTTAGTGTATTTGAATTCTGGTTTGAGGTGCATGCTGATGTCGTAACTGCGGGCTTCCGACAGTATGGAAACATGATCAAGCATGTGTCTGAGAAATGGCGGACATTTGAGACCTTTAACGCGTACAGTGGTGTCCGGCAAATAAAGATCGAACTGATAATACACGTAACGTCCTACATGGTCATCGGCGGTTGCTGTGCAGTAGTGATGTACGGTAGCCAACCACGTACGTGTTC
Source organism: Schistocerca gregaria (assembly GCF_023897955.1). Classification (NCBI taxonomy): domain Eukaryota; kingdom Metazoa; phylum Arthropoda; class Insecta; order Orthoptera; family Acrididae; genus Schistocerca; species Schistocerca gregaria. Next base: position 536,120,324 of record NC_064921.1, read on the forward strand.
TGGCTGTGGCCGGGAAGGCCATGCCAGATCGGGGTGTATTCAACGCTGACTGACACAGACACCTATCAGATCGACCCCAAGGGCGGTGGCGACGATCATTACCCTCACTTACGTGAAAGTGACGAAGTGACGAAGAAGTCACGGCTCACATGCAGGTGCTGATGTCCTGCGAATCCAATAAGGACACTACCAAGCTTTTACCGCCACCCCAGGCGACGACAATCCTGGAATATCCCAAACCGCTGTGACCAGGGGACTCTTAAGAAAAGATGGACTTTGACAACAGGGTCGTGCCGACATCAGCCTTCCTTACTGAGGAAGCGATGGCGAACGATCACCACCCACACTCTGACACGGAAACTCGGGTCTACAAGTAACGATCACATCGTAAACATAAAGAGCGACGGCGCGCATCTTCCGACAATTGCCTCCTCCGCATGACGTAAAAGGACAGCGACGGGGTTGCAGAGGGCTTAACGACGCGCCGGTGCTTGGGTAGGCCCACCTGACGTCTTCCACACTCTAGATATGGTCTTCTCGTCTCTTCTCGACCTTCTGGATAGAACGCCAATGGAAGATGACCCTACATCAGTAGCCCTTTGGAAAGAGGTACGTTATGTGACCTTTGGAAATTCTAACACTACAGCAGCCCCCAACTTACGGCTCGCGGGCAGACGAAGTTGAACGTGTCACGCCGATAGAAGAGGGAGGGAGGGAGGGAGGGAGGGAGGGAGGGAGGGAGGGAGAGAGAGAGAGAGAGAGAGAGAGAGAGAGAGAGAGAGAGAGAGGAAAGTAAGGGCGATATGGCGATATCCAGTGTACCCTTACCACTCGGGTGACCAAGTAAGTGGCAGTGAGTCAGCGGCGTTTAGTCGACGATATCCCATTCCTTCGTCGTCCCTGACGACACCGCCTGAGATGGAGACAAAACAACAAACTTTTCGGCTGTCAGCAATAAGACTTAACACTATCAGAACCCTCCATAAATTTGCCATGCTGCAAGACGTACTTAATGCTGCGGATATCAACATCGCTCTCATGAAAGAGGTATGCGTAGCCAGCTTTCCCGGCGTTTTCGATTATACAGCTGAAGTCTACCAAGCTTCACCCATCGGCAGCGGCATCGCCGTTGTACTTAGAAAGGGCTTGGTAGAAGGTGACGTTCAGTATCTCGCCAACGCAGGGTGCATGGCCGTCACAGTGAATGGATTCTGACTCGTCAATGTTTATGCCCCTTCCGGTACCGATCGACAGTGGGAACGCCTCAGCTTTTTTTGCAGCGGACATTGCGCTGCTCTGCCAGGGTCGTTTAGAAGGTCTGATGATTGGTGTGGACTAACTGTACACAAGCGTCTCCGGACCATCTCCCATGCCATTCCACTTACGCTGAGCTTGAAGTACTCATCCGCAGTCTTCAACAGCTGGACACATCGCGCTACGACCACGATGGTTAAAAAAAAAAATGGCTCAGAGCACTATGGGACTTAACATCTGTGGTCATCAGTCCTCTATAACTTAGAACTACGTAAACCTAACTAACCTAAGGACATCACACACATCCATGCCCGAGGCAGGATTCTAACCTGCGACCGTAGTGGAGGCGCGGGTCCAGGCTGTAGCGCCTAGAACCGCTCGGTCACCCTGGCCGGCTACGACCACGATGATAGATACTGTTATTCTGACTTCACAAGTCACTCCAGCCGAATTGACAGGGTTTATATCACTCGCTCACTCCAGACACTGATATGCAATGCGGAGCTATAGCCAACAGCTTTTTCGGATTACTCAGCTTACATATATTCCATAGACCTCATTTTCCTTCAGGCTATTGCGAAGTAAAAGCCCATGGAAACTCAACAACTCAACACCTCCCATTTCACCTCCCCAGTCTATCGAGTAGCCATATACGATACATGGAATAAGTGTGTCTGTCGTCGTGATCTTCACCCCTCAGGCCCAGGATGGTGAACTGGCTGCACAAAACCGGCCCTCAGGCTTTCATTACGTATGGTACAGAAAGTGCTGCATGGTGCAGACACACAATGGACTTTTATTTTACTATCTTCAGAGAATGTTCGCTTTGGAGTTTCATCGGACTTCAAGCATCTGTTGTTGCTGTGTTTGACAAAGATATGCCAAGAACTGGTGTCTCCAGTGCTACTACTCACTGTAACCTTTTCAGAAGGACTGATAATCGCTATTCATAACCCGAATGGTGGGTCCCATATCCATGATTACCGACCCTTGACGCTGCTGAATAGTGACACGAAAATTTTCACCAGATTGACGGCTACCCTTTTTGGGAGTACAATAGAGTATCAAGCATCTCTGGGGGATCTCCACAACATACATGCAGCGCTATGCCAGTGCAGGGACTTGATAACACTGGCGAAAGTTTGGAACATACCAGGTGCGCTGACACCCATCGAATTTAGTCAAGCATTTAACCAAGTTGACTGCAGTTCGCTGGAGCATGTGATATCTGGACAGCTGTATCAAAGTGAAGTGGTGATGCACCTACTTTGCGATGTGTCGTTGGGGTGTTCGTTAACAGTCGTTTAACGACGGCCTCCAGATACGCCATTCAGTGCGCCAAGACTCCCCGTTATCAACGATATTATACGCATTGGCCTTAGTACTCTTGTTAGGTCGCTACGCCGTACACTGACTGGAATGATGCTCAGTACTGCCATCTTCCGAAGCACCACGTACGCAGACGAGTTGATGCTGGTCCTCCGTGGCGGTGATGATACGAGAATTGCCATGGAATGGATGACTATCTATGGGGCAGCGGCTGGTAGCTGCATTAATGTCGAAAAGTCAGTCTCCATGCATATAGGGACAGTGTCACCCCACTTGGGAACCGCGCGACCACTACAGTCGCAGGTTCGAATCTTGGCTCGGGCGTGGATGTGCGTATGTCCTTAGAGTAGTTAGGTTTAAGTAGTTCTAAGTTCTAGGGGACTGATGACGTCAGAAGTTAAGTCCCATAGTGCTCAGAGCCATTTTTGAACCCCACTTGGGTCAGCGACCAGTCGCGATGCATGGGTTTACACTGCTGCAAGACGACGTGTATTAACAGGAACCTACCTCACAAAATAAGAGTAGGGATAGAAGATCGGCGTCTGCACACTTTGAAGATTCTCCAGAGGGCACACTATGTCATGTCGCGCATCCCACACGTCACATAGGTTCTTCCAATAACGAATTCAATGGCCTGCAGCATTACGGCGACTCTAGGTTAGCGCAGGAATGTTGTTCAAAGTTGATATGAATCCCTAACTCTGCCCAAGGTCACCGAGGACCAGGACTAGTGAACGTTTACGATAGAGTGGTGGCCTTGTTTGTTAGTCAACGTTTATGTTTATGGCATCGTTGTCCCACGAGTGTTGCCTCACGAGCTTGCTTCTGGAAGCACTAGCACCAGTCTGCCCCGAGCCCCGGTGTCGTTGCAAAACATCCTGGCACCATCCTTCTATCCTGGGGCGTTCCTGTTTGGAACTCAGTTATACATGCGGCGCTCTTCTGGCTCCACCCTTGGCGACGGCGAAGAAGATCTACAGCGCCATGCAACAGAGAACGGAGACGACATCTGAGTGCAGTGGGAAAAAAAAAAAAATCTCCAGCACGCAACGTTGTGCCGTGTGATGAACAGTTCACACAGCCATGCTCATCTCAGACGTCCAGTGCACCTGGTATGTGATAGTCAATAGAAAACACACCATACAGGAATGTCTACACAAAATATGCAAGGCTGAGTTCTCCAACTACGTGCAATGTAATGTGATTGACACAGACGAACATCGCCTTAGCTGCAGAGAGGCCACAGCGGTATGACACTTCGACAAACAAATGTTTCTTTTTACTGCTGGTAACACAAACACACATCACCACTCGAACTCTTCTTCTTCCAGACGAGAGGTACTATTCAAGGACCAAGACCAACGACTTCACGTGGATGCGTGGCCATGTAGTCCATTACTTATTTAGCGAAGGCCAAAAGGATGTACTTTATTTTTGGAACTACATGCAGGAACGGCCTTGTGCAATGCTTACGAACCCCCAATATAGACAATTTTTTCCAACTTGTCTCTGTATTGTACTACACAACCCGCCACGCAGCTGGATCATATCCATGGTGAGAGATGATGAACATATTATAACGCAGATGGCTTTAGAACAAGACACGGTGATCCAACAAAAGATACAAGAAGATACGCTAGGATGGTCTGGCAACTAGTAATGGAGTGAATGTTTGTTTTGTTTCTGTCAGAGACGATCCTCCCTTTTCTTTTATTTCTTCTTGGCACGACGTGATGTCGTATATATAGATTGAAAAAATTAATAAAAAAAATGCTTCTGGATAGCATTTAGTTTGTTCTTTTATCCTGTTCCCCTTGCGCTTTCTTTCTCCCTTAACGAAGGGAACGCCATGGCCAGGACTCGAGAGACTTCAACCGCCCACTCTGTCCCCCCTCCCCCACCCTCCTCTAACCCCCGACACCATCACCCCTTTGGTTTTTAAAAAAGGTTGATATCTTGGTAAAAAAAAAAAATCGGTTGAAGCGACCGCTGGTGTAAAGCGGTAAATCCGGGTTCGAATTACAAGCCGGAACACATTGTCATTTGTCACCACTGACTTATTTCAGTGCCCCAAGGCAGCGAAAAGTCGTAAATATCTTTCAAGTATCTTTGAATTGCTTGTACCACGCATAGTTGGAGGTATTAACTAACCTGAAATATACTACTCGTAATGGCTTCAATTATTAGTCTACAAACTAAATAAAATACTGTTGTAATGCTGTTCAGTAGACTGTCTTCAGTCATCGATAAATATATCTGCACTTGTACCTGTAACACTGTCTATATTTATTACGAGAGAACATGTGGAACATCTATGTAGAAGACGCATATCTGGTTGATATAGAGGAAACTGTGAAACATATGACAGAATAAACTCGTCATCATTCGATAAAACAGGAAAATTGTTGCGATGCATACAGTTCTCGATACCTTCGCCTGTACTTTGACAGACAGCCTCTTAAGACATAATGATAAACAGTTCAATTCTCATCACCGTGGTGGAAGGAAGATCAGAAACCACGGTTACTTATATGTTGCTACATTTGGCCCAGGCCACCTTTTCACCATAGTTCGAGACCGGGCCTAGATCTTATTTCTGTGAGTGTACAGCAGCAGTCACTAAAGAACTTATCCCACCTTGGCTGAACATTATGGATGCCGGACGAGTGGCCAGCTATTGCTCTCTTGCTGTGTGAGGAACAGGAGGACACGTCTGTTTGAGTTTGACCAGCCTTTCATCTGTCAGTGGCCCTTCATTGCATTTTGTCCCGTATTGACGTCTCGCCAACTTTTGACCGCACTCTCTATCCTTCTTTCTTTACTAGCGTTTAACCCGTCTTAAGGACTCAGCTGTTTTCAAGACCTGACAAATATCTCTTTTTCTTTTTTTTTTTTTTAAACTGTGGCGCAGGCTCTTGCTCCTGGCACAATCCTCACTATGTTAGTGAAGTCGCGTGCGGCATCTTTATGTGGATCATATAAAGTTTATTCTGTGTGTTATCATATTTCGTGTATCGTATTTTTTGAGGGAGATATTGTGAAACAATCAAGTACGTGCGTAATGAGAGTCGAGCACCGCTCAAAAGCCTCTGGATGGTGCACCAGACCAACGGTTGTAAATCGGCCATGTGCGTTCGATATGGATCTCTCTTGCAAATTAACGACCAACGCGTTTAGCTACAAGAGCAGGCCCGTTCTCTCAGTTCGCCATTCATGTAATAATCTCAGAGACCCACAGCAAGAAATTCCGTCGTACCATCAAACACTGAGTTTGTCCGCAATGTGCATCTGGCGCAAGCGCTTCTGTGCCGCTGGTATCTATGTGACTGTTTCTTTTAGGTTCTAGCGTGTTAACAAATAACTTTAATCTCAGTTATTTATTCGCCCAGGATTATTTAAGTTTTTATCATTGTCCATTGACTTGTGGAACGCTGTGTATATTTATACACTCTCTGGTCAAAAGTATCTGGACGCCCCAATGTAACGCGTAAGTAACCACAACACACCACAACAGATGGGTCAACCAGAATAAATGAAGTGGCGAGTTTTGTCAGAAGTGAAGCGGTAACAGCAGAAAGGGGTGCTCAAGGGAGTTCAGTGATTTTGTATGTGGGCAAGTCATTGGATGTCACCTCAATGACAGATCCGTCAGGGGCGTTTCAACCATTATAAAGCTACTCAAGTTTCCGGTTACTCTATCTGATACGTATGAAAACTGTCGTGGGATGAACCACCAACACTTACACAATCCACAAAGGTGTGTGTTACCTCAAATGTGTGGGAATTCCTAAGGGATCAAACTGCTGAAGCCGTCTGTCCCTAGAATTACACACTACATAAACTAACTTAAACTAACGTATGCTAAGAACAACACATACATCCATGATCGAGGAAGGAATCGAACCTCCTGCGGGAGGGGCCGCGCAATCCGTGACATGCCGTCCGGGGTGGCCGAGCGGTTCTAGGCGCTACAGTCTGGAACCTCGCGACCGCTACAGTCGCAGGTTCGTATCCTACCTTCAGCCATGTATGTGTGTGATGTCCTTTGGTTAGTTAGGTTTAAGTAGTTCTAAGTTCTAGGGTACTGATGACCTCAGAAGTTAAGTCCCATAGTGCTCAGAGCCATTTGAAACATTTTTGAATCCATGAGATGGCGCTTTAGACCGCACGGCCACCCTGCACGGCTTGTGTGGTACTTCACTTCAATTACGTCCACTCACACAATGCATCACTAATGAGGCAACGTCAGTTGTGGGGTTAGGAAGTTTGCCAAATTTATCCAAGATGGTCGATTCAAGATGGCAGCCATAGATGTGGCATTGTCGCACTGACATCATGATGGGAAATTCAGATTTTGGCAACAAATGGAGTACATTACCTAACCTAACTCCTCCCATCGCTCGTACCACTCTTACGACGTCACCCACACCCAACCACCACCACACCCCTGGAAATGGTGGGGAACAGTCACTCTCTGTTCAGCTGATGGAGGGAAAGCTTAAGTTAATGTACTTTATTTATTTTTGGTGGGAAACTGAAGTAATCCTAATTACACATCTATATACAAAGTGCTACAGAATGAGTGCATAAAATCGCAATACGGATCAAAATTGACGATATCACACAACTGGTGTTACTTGGCTGGAAAAAATTTCACTCTACCACTCGAAACTAGTAGCAGCCGGACTCAAAATAAATAGTAACTCTATGCAGGATGCTCCCTTCACATACAATCGAAATAAACTTTATGCTCCACTTGTAAATTGGTGGCAAAAGACTCAGTCCAAAGTGATAACTGAAACAGCCCCAAACTAGTACACACTTAGAAATTCTGCAATGTTAAAAAGCGATAACTGTGATGATATTAAAAAATTGGACTACACATACCTGCTACTGATAATAACACCATACTAAAAATTAACTGCACAGAGAGTAACACCACTTCGTCTGTAGTTTAAGGCCGTATACTGCGAGGTATAAAAACAACACCACAAAGTTTTGTAAATTACCGGGTGCACAGACGATGTTAAAAACTACTACACACGGTGCTCGTAATTGCGTATCTAATGCACAGCGGGCGCAGCATGGGATCCTCGGCTGCCTGTGGGACTATAGTTTTAGCTCACTCAGTGGTCTACCGACGACTGCGGCTTGTAGAGGAGCTGCCGCACTCGCCATCGAATTAGCAGTAACCGATCTAACAAATGCGCCAGACACTTGTCGTCTTACATAGGTGTCGCCAACCGCTGCGCCGTATTCTGTCTGTTTACATACTTTTGTATTTGAATACGCTTGCCTATACCAGTTTCTTTGGCGCTTCAATGTATGTAATAAATCACAGACAGGGGTAAATTGGATTGTCGACACGCCACATACTACTGAGGGCTGTTTTCCAGCGTAGTGCCACAAATGTTTATGCGACAGCCAGTTTACAAACCCTAGGATCATACACATTCCTGATTCCTTTTTGGCTATTGGTTCGCTATTTCAAGGCACTTATTTTAGGATCATTTACTGACTGTCGCAGACCTGTAGTGTCAAAATGGCGCTGGCGGTAGAGGATTCTAAAATTATTTAGAAACAGTGAACTAAAGGTATCATTGCTCCAAAGTCAATAATGAAAGATCTGTAGCCGTCCATCTAGTTTCAGAAAAGTACGACATCCAGTCACGAAATTAGAAGACGCACACTGCTAACAATTCATACACTACTCTCCAAGGCGGCCGGGGTGGCCGAGCTGTTCTAGGCGCTACAATCTGGAACCGGGCGACCGCTACGATCGCAGATTCGAATATGGACTCGGGCATGGATGTGTGTAATGTCCTTAGGTTAGTTCGGTTTAAGTAGTTCTAAGTTCTAGGGGACTGATGACCCCAGAAGTTAAGTCCCATAATGCTCAGAGCCATTTGAATCATTTGGACTACTCTCCATACTAGGAACCACAGAATTCCACTGTTACTGTGTACAACAAACAAATAGGAATACAGCGGAAAGTAAATGGGTAAAAAAATCACATAAAACGCACCACCTTCAAATTTGCACGGGAACAAATGTAATTTATTGCCTTCGATGAAATATCGCCATATAATCCCCTTCGTTCAGTGAAACGCCACGTGCAGTTAGTTGATGGCTCCACACTTTAATATAAGATCTGTCTTTCTAAGGATCATTTGCACGGTCACTAAAAAGCAAGACTTACACAGAAAACCAGAAAAGAACTAATTAGAATTCCTCATCCGAGAAGGGAATGCTCTTTCGATTTTTGCAGTCTTTCTCGATATGAAAATTAATTCTGTTGCTCGCCAAGGATCACAATTCCCGACGTCAGTATAACACTTTACAACGCCATCTCCACCCTATGGGTCCTCACGAGCACTGCAGGCAGACACAATTTCGCAAGCTCCAAACCGCTCCACAGTTCTAAAAATCAAGCCCTTCAGTCACTGAGTCTCCAGAGCAAAATGTATGAAGGAGGTTCTGGCGGAAGTAAATCTGTGAGGGAGGTTGCTGGATCGTGCTCGGATAGCGCAGTCGTTACAGTACTTGCCCATGGAAAATGTTCCAGTTTCGGGTCCTAGTCCGGCACACAGTTTTAATGTTCTGGGATGTTTCAAACCAGGGCACAGTCCATTGCTGAGCGATTGTGGCGGCATGAATTGTCCAGTTAAACTACCTACAATCTACAATGAATGTTCATTGTAGAATGTAGAAACCTATGGACAATTATGGCCACCGTAATTAGAAACTCTTTGTAAGGCAGTGCGTCCTGCCAAGATCTGCAGAAGCTTAATTCCACAAGATACTGATCATTATGAGAAAATTATTAACATGTGAAATCAGCCACGTAAGCCCAGAACACTACCCACTGAGGAGGATTAAAAAAAAGAAAAACGAGCAGCCATCCTCCCCAGGCTGAACAAAGTCTCTGTGCTCACGCACCGGAAACTGGTCCTTATGTTTACAATAGCGAACAGGACAGCAATCACGAGCAGCAGGAAACGATACAACTTGCAGCCGGTCTGCCTTCAGCGCTAAAAGGGTGGGACACGACAGTTGGAAGACGCTGAGGCCCCGTTGGGTAGTGGCGGCGCACCTGGTGTCTTGTACGTTACGTTAAGCCGGTATTGCACGGCGCGCATAACGCGTCCAAGTCACGTGCAGACGTGCTACTCATCAGCGGAACGGATGAAGCTGCGATTTTAGCAGACGGTTTATCCAACAGGAAGAAATAGGAACCGTTTTACTCTGTCGTAGATTCGCGCATGCGCAGTAGGTGTATTGGCGCATGCGCAGAACGCAGCGTTTTAGCGGGCTTTCTATTTGTACATACGTGAGCTTTTGAAGCCGTTTATGCCTACTGTGAGATATATTGTAGACATTTTCTCAATGAGTAACTTTTTTTGAGCTGCATCAATAAAACCAATGAAAATTCTATATCTTTGTATTGCCGTTGAAAAAAGCTGTATATCTCGTGATAGCTTTTTAGAGTAGAAATGAAATGAAACAAAGACAGTATAAGGGTGCTTATTGAGGCAAATAGCAAGGGAAGGTGTCTGTATGATCCTTTAGATACGCTGTACAATTAAGAAGGTACAACTAAAAATGTTTTATTTTGACTTTGGGTAAGATAGATACTGCGTATAGGAAAATTAAAGAGACCTTTGGAGGAAAAAGAACGACTTGTATGACTATCAAGAGCTCAGATGGAAACCCAGTTCTAAGCAATGAAGGGGAAGCAGGAAGGTGGAAGGGGTATATAGAGGGTCTATACAAGGGCGATGTACTTGAGGACAATATTATGGAAATGGAAGAGGATGTAGATGAAGATGAAATGGGAGATACGATACTGCGTGAAGAGTTTGACAGAGCACTGAAAGACCTGAGTCGAAACAAGGCCCCCGGAGTAGACAACATTCCATTGGAACCACTGACGGCCTTGGGAGAGCCAGTCCTGACAAAACTCTACCATCTGGTGAGCAAGATGTATGAAACAGGCAAAATACCCTCAGACTTCAAGAAGAATATAATAATTCCAATCCCAAAGTAAGCAGGTGTTGACAGATGTGAAAATTATCGAACTATCAGTTTAATCCTACCCCCATGAACCATGGACCTTGCCGCTGGTGGGTAGGCTTGCGTGCCTCAGCGATACAGATGGCCGTACCGTAGGTGCAATCACAACGGAGGGGTATCTGTTGAGAGGCCAGACAAACGTGTGGTTTCTGAAGAGGGGCAGCAGCCTTTTCAGTAGTTGCAGGGGCAACAGTCTGGATGATTGACTGATCTCGCCATGCAACACTAACCAAAACGGCCTTGCTGTGCTGGTACTGCGAACGGCTGAAAGCAAGGGGAAACTACAGCCGTAATTTTTTCCAAGGGCATGCAGCTTTACTGTATGGTTAAATGATGATGGCCTCCTCTTGGGAAAAATATTCCGGAGGTAAAATAGTCCCCCATTCGGATCTCCGGGCGGGGACTACTCAAGAGGACGTCGTTATCAGGAGAAACAAAACTGGCATTCTATGGATCGGAGCGTGGAATGTCAGATCCCTTAATCGGCCAGGTAGGTTAGAAAATTTAAAAAGGGGAATGGATAGGTTGAAGTAAGATATAGTCGGAATTAGTGAAGTTCAGTGGCAGGAGGAACAAGACTTTTGGTCAGGTGAATAAAGGGTTATAAATACAAAATCAAATAGGGGTAATGCAGGAGTAGGTTTACTAATGAATAAAAAAAGAGTACAGGTAAGCTACTACAAATAGCATAGTGAACGCATTATTGTGGCCAAGATAGACACGAAGCCCATGCCTACTACAGTAGTACAAGTTTATATGCCAACTAGCTCTGCAGATGATGAAGAAATTGATGAAATGTATGATGAGATAAAAGAAATTATTCAGGTAGTCAAGGGAGACGAAAATTTAATAGTCATGGGTGACTGGAATTCGAGAGTAGGAAAAGGGAGAGAAGGAAACATAGTGGGTGAATATGGATTGGGGGAGAGAAATGAAAGAGGAAGCCGTCTGGTAGAATTTTGCACAGACCACAACTTAATTATAGCTAACACTTGGTTCAAGAATCATAAAAGAAGGTTGTATACGTGGAAGAATCCTGGAGATACTAGAAGGTATCAGATAGATTATATAATGGTAAGACAGAGATTTAGGAACCAGGTTTTAAATTGTAAGACATTTCCAGGGGCGGATGTGGACTCAGACCAAATCTATTGGTTATGAACTGTAGATTAAAACTGAAGAAACTGCAAAAAGGTGGGAATTTAAGGAGGTGGGACCTGGATAAACTGACTAAACCAGAGGTTGTACAGAGTTTCAGGGAGAGCATAAGGGAACAACTGACATGAATGGGGGAAAGAAATACAGTAGAAGAAGAATGGGTAGCTTTGAGGAATGAAATAGTGAAGGCAGCAGAGGATCAAGTAGGTAAAAAGACGAGGGCTAGTAGAAATCCTTGGGTAACAGAAGAAATATTGAATTTAATTGATGAAAGGAGAAAACATAAAAACGCAGTAAATGAAGCAGGCAAAAGGGAATACAAACGTCTCAAAAATGAGATCGACAGGAAGTGCAAAATGGCTAAGCAGGGATGGCTAGAGGACAAATGTAAGGATGTAGAGGCTTATCTCACTAGGGGTAAGATAGATACCGCCTACAGGAAAATTGAAGAGACCTTTGGAGAAAAGAGAGCTACTTGTATGAATATCAAGAGCTCAGATGGAAACCCAGTTCTAAGCAAAGAAGGGAAAGCAGAAAGATGGAAAGAGTATATAGAGGGTCTACACAAGGGCGATGTACTTGAGGACAATATTATGGAAATGGAAGAGGATGTAGAAGAAGATGAAATGGGAGATACAATACTGCGTGAAGAGTTTGACAGAGCACTGAAAGACCTGAGTCGAAACAAGGCCCCCGGAGTAGACAACATTACATTGGAACTACTGACGGCCTTGGGAGAGCCAGTCGTGGCAAAACTCTACCATCTGGTGAGCAAGATGTATGAGACAGGTGAAATACCCTCAGACTTCAAGAACAATATAATAATTCCAATCCCAAAGAAAACAGGTGTTGACAGATGTGAAAATTACCGAACTATCAGTTTAATAAGCCACAGCTGCAAAATACTAACACGCGTTCTTTACAGACGAATGGAAAAACTGGTAGAAGCCGACCTCGGCGTAGATCACTTTGGATTCCGCAGAAATGTTGGAACACGTGAGGCAATACTGACCCTACGACTTATCCTAGAAAATAGATTAAGGAAAGGCAAACCTACATTTCTAGCATTTGCAGACTTAGAGAAAGCTTTTGACAATGTTGAATGGAATACTCTCTTTCAAATTCTGAAGGTGGCAGGGGTAAAATACAGGGAGCGAAAGGCTATTTACAATGTGTACAGAAACCAGATGGCAGTTACAAGAGTCGAGGGACATGAAAGGGAAGCGGTGGTTGGGAAGGGAGTGAGACAGGGCTGTAGTCTCTCCCCGGTGTTATTCAATCTGTATATTGAGCAAGCAGTAAAGGAAACAAAAGAAAATTTCGGAGTAGGTATTAAAATCCACGGAGAAGAAATAAAAACCTTGAGGTTCGCCGATGACATTGTAATTCTATCAGAGACAGCAAAGGACTTGGAAGAGCAGTTGAACGGAATGGATAGGGTCTTGAAAGGAGGATATAAGATGAACGTCAACAAAAGCAAAACGAGGATAATGGAATGTAGTCGAATTAAGTCGGGTGATGCTGAGGGAATTAGATTAGGAAATGAGACACTGAAAGTATTAAATGTGTTTTGCTATTTGGGAAGCAAAATAACTGATGATGGTCGAAGTTGAGAGGATATAAATTGTAGACTGGCAATGGCAACGAAAGCGTTTCTGAAGAAGAGAAATTTGTTAACATCGAGTATAGATTTAAGTGTCAGGAAGTCATTTCTGAAAGTATTTGTATGGAGTGTAGCCATGTATGGAAGTGAAACATGGACGATAAATAGTCTGGACAAGAAGAGAGTAGAAGCTTTCGAAATGTGGTGCTACAGAAGAATGCTGAAGATTAGATGGGTAGATCACATAACTAATGAGGAAGTGTTGAATAGCATTGGGGAGAAGAGAAGTTTGTGGAACAGCTTGACTAGAATCAGGGATCGGTTGGTAGGACATGTTCTGAGGCATCAAGGAATCACCAATTTAGTATTGGAGGGCAGCGTGGAGGGTAAAAATCGTAGAGGAAGACCAAGAGATGAATACACTAAGCAGATTCAGAAGGATGTAGGTTGCAGTAGGTGCTGGGAGATGAAGAAGCTTGCACAGGATAGAGTAGCATGGAGAGCTGCATCAAACCAGTCTCAGGACTGAAGACCACAACAACAACACATGTTTTATGTAAATGTGATATATTAATTGTAGTTTTGATACGTAAATGTGATATATTAATTTTACCTTCGATATGTATGTATCATCTTAATTGGTGAAAGTACCGCACGTTTTTGACTTGGTTGCATGTTTTATATTATTTCAGAATTCAAGGAAGTAAATTTATAGAATAATCGCGAGGGCCAGAGCAGTTATGCCAACCACGAGCAGTGACGACAGTAAAAGTTGTTTTGCAGCTTTGCGGTTACACGATTATGAAATAGATTCCCCCAGTCGGACACTGTTACTTCATACACTGAAGGGATAATGTGTCCTCCACGTTTAAAATTCCGTGAAACGTTAACACCGATAGTCATTTGCTTATGCATGCATGACATAAAAAGAACACTTTAGTCTATAATTCGACATAAACACAACGGAATTTCATTCTAGCTGCGCAAAATAACGAAAACTGCTTAATAAATACGAGCCTCAACCTCTCAGAAGTTTCAGTGTGAGAAAATTAGAGCTTTACAAAAATATCAACTTCCACACTCATCGACGTGAAGGAGCCCGCAGTTCTGCACATGCATGCTTGGGGCGCTGGTGCAGATTTACACGTTAGGTGCATCGTGTAGTAGGGCTAACGAAAAAGTTGGCAGTTCCAGACTCGTACACTTGGAGCGCTGGTGAAGACTTGTATACGATATGCCACCAATTTATGGACCGACCGGTGAACGAACCAATTTCGAGGTAGCCCACACACGTCCCAACCGACTGCATTCAGCGAATGCAGTGCCACTCTGTTGTGATTTGATTGTCATTGTGTTTCTGCTCTACGACGTCCCGCTTGGTTTTACACTGAAAAAAAAACGGGGATTTGCCTTGGCTGTTTTAAAGATAACAAGGCCAAATAAAAAAAAATCTGAGAAACAGCTGTGGTAAGAGAAGTCGTTAAAGTACGGAAAGAAATTCACCAGTGGCCGAGTGGTTCTAGGCGCTTCACTCCGGTACCGCGCTGCTGCTATGGTCGAGGGTTCGAATTTTGCCTCGGGCATAGATGTGTGTGATGTCATAGGCTAGTTGGGTTTAAGCATTTCTAAGTCTAGGAGACTGATGACCTCCGATGTTAAGTCCATAGTGCTTAGAGCCATTTGAACCATTTTTTTGAAATTCACCAAAGCTCTGTTACTTAAGCAGCTAGGATCCAACGATTTTTGCAGTTATCTAAGAATAGATGAATCATGCACTTCGGAGTGGCTGAACATCATCATACCACCGTGAACGGAAGAGAATACAGCCATGAGAGAGGCTGTAAGATGCGAGGAGATGTTGTTAGTTGTTAGCTACATTACTATTTCTAACCACTGGCAGACGTTAAGAGGACCTAAAATTAAGTGCTGTTGTATCCTCACACTTATTAAAATGATTCCTGACACCTACAACGTGCTGACTGAAGTAATACAGACAAACTAAATAAAACAAAAGAAGTTTGTATAAACGTTATTAATTTATCTACATAGAACAAAAGTTGACCGGGAAATTTAAGAAACTAATTTCAGATTCGAAGGTCGTGGCGCAGATCATCTAATAAGTAAATGGTTCAAATGGCTCTGAGCACTATGGGACTTGACATGGGAGGTCATCAGTCCGCTAGAACTTAGAACTACTTAAACCTAACTAACCTAAGGACATTACACACATCCATGCCCGAGGCAGGATTCGAACCTGCGACCGTAGCAGCAGCGCGGTTCTGGACTGAAGCGCCTAGAACCGCTCGGCCACAACGGCCGGCTTTAGATTTCATTTCCCATGAGTATCGGAAATAAATCCTAAAAAGAATAATACAAAGGACGACCGTCTCTTCTTCTCTCTATGTGCCACACGAAAAAATTATGGATTCCTTAAAAAGAAGTGCTTTATTTCTTGCATCTGTATTGCTATACCCCTCCAACGACGTGTCCCACGAACATCTGCAGTCTTTAAATTCCTCCAGAATTTCTATCTTTAAGGCTTAGTTCGCCTCGTACCCTGTCACGCATGTTCAAACAGCGTTTCACCCCGCGATCAGTGTGTTTTTCTTTATTGTGATTTCATTCCCCTGCCCCATATGGGCAGGGGAGTGCTGTCAGCAGCACAATCCGCCGCTCTTCAGCCGAGTGACACTACAACTAAAACAAGAATAAAATGTTACATATGTAAGGAGATAGAAAAGGGGAACATAAAGCAGAGTAAGAGGACAATTTGGAGGTAAAAATACATTGACATGGAGACGTTCATGGAGGACAGTTAAAAAAGTGACCAGAAAGTTAAAAAACACAGTTGGCGATTCTTAAAACACAGAGAAGACACTGGATGCACATGCACTGGTTAAAAGTCGGCCACAGTATTTAAAACACTCCAGAGCACCACACTTAAAACCCACTTGGAGCACACATGACGAAGAATAAAACTGCCAGGTGGGACCTGCCGAGCGAAAGGTCAGAGAGGATGGAAAAGGAGGGGAGAGCAAGGGGCAGAAGGGGAGGTGGCGAATGAAGGGAATAGGAGCGTCAGCGGGTACACTAAGAGGCAGGAGACACGTGGGGCAGGAGATGAAGAGCGAAGACAAGGCAGGAGGGAGTGCAGAGACACTGAAAGGGGACACAAGAGAGGGAGGGGGAGTAGGAGGGGGAAGCCGCTCAGGAGGAGGGAGGGGGGGAGAGGGAGCCCAGAGGAGGAGGCAGGAAGATGGGGTTAGAGTTGGTAGGAAGGGTAGATGTCAGGGCGAAGCTGATCATTTGGGAGGGGTAGATGGGGGAAGTTGCATTGGGAAAGGAGATGGAAGGTATGAAGATGGAGAGAGGGTGAGACACAATGGTAAAGGTGCGGCAACTGGTTGGGGGGGGGGGGGTGGAGATGAAGGGAGACAGCAGGGGGTGAGGGGGATCAAGGCGGCGGACAATATATAGTTTGAGGATGTGGTTAAGGAAAAGAGAAGATGGGGGAAGGGGAAGAGGTCGTAGAGCATGTGCATGGGGGATGGAAGGTGGATGGGGAAGGTGTGGCAGAGCGCATGGCGTTCGAGGATTTGGAGGGCTTTATATAACCGGGGAGGGGCGGAAATCCAAGCTACGCTGGCATAACTTAGGATGGGGCGGTTCAAGGATTTGTAGGTGTGAAGGATGGTGGAAGGATGCAGACCCTACATCTGGCCGGACAGGAGTTTCAGGAGGTGGAGGCAGTTGTGGGCTTTGTTTTGGATGGTAAGGAGGAGTCCAGGTGAGGTGGCAGTTGAGTGTGAGGCCAAGGTATTTAAGGGTAGGAGTGAAGTGGATAGGACGGCAATAAATGGAGAGGTAGAAACCATGGAGGCGGAAGGAGCAGGTGGTGCGGCCTATGATGATCGCCTGGGTCTTGGAGGGATTGATATGGAGGAACAACTGGTTGCACCAAGCGGTGAAATGGTCAAGGTGGGTTTGGACGGTAAGTTGGGACCGTTGAAGGGTAGGATAAAGGGCTAGTAAGGTGGTGTCATCAGCAAACTGGACAAGATGAACAAGTGGGGGAGGTTTGGCCATATCAGCAGTGTACAGGAGATAGAGGAGAGGGGAAAGGACAGATCCTTGGGGTACGCCGGCCGAGGGATAAAAAGTACGGGAGTTGGAATTGTGGATAGTCACATAGGAGGTACGATGGGAGAGGAAGGAAGCAACGAGATGGACGAAGTTGACGGGGAGAGCGTAGGATTCGGAGTTTGAAGAGGAGCTTGAGATGCCAGACACGGTCATAGGCGTTCTGGAGATCAAAGGAAACAAAGATAGCGGAGTGACGGGAGTTAAGTTAGAGGGAAAAAAACATTGGTAAGGTTAAGGAGCTGGTCGTCGGCGGAGAAGGAAGGCCAGAAGCCACATTGGGTAAGGGGAAAGAGGTGGTGCTGGTTAAGGTGGCGGTGAATACGGTGAGAGAGGATGGCCTCGAAGACCTTACTGAACACGGAGGTGAGGCAGATGTACAGGGTAGCAAGCACAGACAGGAAGGATGGGGGGGGGGATTCCTTGAGGTGGCGGTAGGTGACGCCATCATGACCAGGGGCAGTGTTGCGTCTGGCGCGCTCAGTGACGAAAGGCGAACTTTCATCGGGCGGTTGGCACGACAGTGCTACACATTGCACATATTGGGTGGAGTGGTCGCCTGTCGGTTGGTCCTACCAGCCTGACATCCCGACGAGGAAAGTTGGTCGATCGGTCAAGTGGCCTACACACGTCCAATTTGTCGGTCAGTCGATCGGTCGGTCGGTGCGTGTGTAGGGGCCTGCTGGTGTGTCGTGTAATAGCGGCTTGAGTTGCAGCCAGCGCGTGCTTGCAGAGCCCCCCGCGGCGAGGGCGTCCCTGCGGCGGCGGGCCTGCGCGGCGCCGTGCAGCGGCTGTCGGTGAACGGCCGCCTGCTGGAGCTGGGGACGGCCGCGGCGCGGGCGTCGCCCCCCGTGCCGCCGTGGCGAGGGCCGCCCTGCGCGCACCCACACTGCCTGCCGCGCTGTCAGCCCGGCGGCCGCTGCAGCCAAGGTGAGGCCGGCACGCGCTCGCTGCAGACGTGCCGAGGCACAGCTCTTAGTTTCGGAAAATGACTGGCGTACATCTCTTAATCACCAAGCATGCGTACCTATTACAGTAGTGGAAATCAGTATAAAGGCATGGTTATTTGAAGGAAAATTAACGTTGTCGGCCGGAATAGTTGTGCACAGTGTATACGCAGTAGTATGAGACCCACTATAGTGACAAATGCAGTCAGATCGTATCGCATTTTATGTCAGTAGGACATAATACACGGGGAGTTTGGAAAGTGCGTGCAAAAATAAAAGCTATTTACGTGTTTGGGGTAAACCTTTGTTATTGCCGGCCGGTGTCGCCGAGCGGTTCTAGGCCCTTCAGTCTGGAACCGCGCGACCGCTACGGTCGCAGGTCCGAATCCTGCCTCGGGCTTGGATGTGTGTGATGTCCTTAGGTTAAATGGGTTTAAGAACTTCTAAGTTCTAGGGGACTGATGACCTCAGCTGTTAAGTCCCATGCTGCTTAGAGCCATTTGAACCATTTGAACCTTTTTTATTTTTCGAGATAGTCTCCTTTTAGACTCGTACACTTCACCCAACGCTGTTCTAATTTGTTGATCCCTTCCGAATAATAGGAATTGTCCAGTTCTGCAAAATCGCTATTAGTTGCTGCATTTGAATAAAATCTGTGTCCCGTCAGCCATTTCTTCAGATTAGGGACAAATAGTAGTCTGCGGGAGCCAAGTCTGGAGAATAGGGGGGATACGAAACGATTTGGGATCCTATTTCCATTAATTTTGCGACCACAATTGCTGAGGTGTGTGCTGGTGCATTGTCTTGATGGAAAAGGACTTTTTTGCGGTCCAATCGCCGGCGTCTTTCTTGCAGCTCGGTTTTCAGACGGTCAAATAACTATGAATAATATGCACCTGTAATAGTTTTACCCTTTTCCAGATAGTCGATGAGGATTATCTCAGGAATGGTCTTCTCCTTTTTTGGTGCAGATTCCGTCTTGGCAACGAATTGTTTAGATTCTTGTTTGGTCTCAGGAGTAGAGTAATATATCCATGTTTCATCCACAGTGACGTAACGACTCTTAAAGCCCTGCGGATTCTTCCTGAACAGTTGCAAACAATCCTTGCAACACTTAACACGATTCCGTTTTTGGTCAAGCGTGAGCAATCGCGGAACCCATGTTGCGGATAGCTTTCTCATGTCCAAATATTTATGCAAAATATTATGAACCTGTTCATTCGAGATGCCCACAGCATTAGCAATCTCATGCACCTTAACTCTTGTACCATCTATCACCATATAATGGATTTTATCAATGATTTCTGGAGTCGTAACCTCCACAGGGCGTCCAGAACGTTCAGCGTCACTTGTGCCCATATGGCCACACTGAAAATTTTGAAACCGCTTATAAACTGTTCTAATCGAAGGTGCAGAGTCACCGTAATGTTTATCAAACTTCTCTTTAGTCTCATGAGGCGTTTTGCCTTTCATAAAGCAATGTTTAATCACCCCACGAAATTCTTTTTCGTCCATTTTTTGACAATCACTCGACTTCCTTGATTCACACGAATGGCAAACACAAAGAAATAAAGCAATATGACTGAAACTTGGTATGAGTTCTTTCCAAAGATGCTACTAACTAAACATGACCTCGAGACGCGCCGATGGGGCCACCTTTCGGACTCTGCACGGACTTTTCAAACGTCCGTCGTATAACAAAACATCCATGGTTCGGGTGGTGCAAGATGGAACTCAGCATAAAAGTAATCGGCTCTTTCTGGTGTTAGTGTGTCCCTCTGTTGCAGACACCAGACGGACACCATTAGTGACAGTGTATGTTGTGTACGTAAATCACGAATGGAACACTGCCATGCGGAAAACAGTTATCGTGAGATGAAAAAGCAAAGATCGGTGCGTGGAAGGAAATGTGACTCTCTAATCGTCAAACAGCCAAGATGTTGAACTGCGCAAGTACAGTGATTGATAATTTCGTTAGACTGGGCGCACAGCAGGGACAGAACGGAAACTATGGGCTAAATAGAAAATTATTTGACGCATCGAAACAGTTGCTTTACCGCAAAGCAACGCACGCAAACCGTTATTCTCAATTTGATACTGCTTTACAGTTGTCAGTCACTGCCAAACACGCACGACAAATTTTGACAAATGATAGACATCTTGCATTCAAGACAGCACAAACCTGCTCTAACATCCGAACATGAACATGCTAGATTGCAGTTTGCTCAAACACTTACGTAATGGACTTTAGAATGGGCTAAAGTGATCTTGAGTAAGAAGAAATTTAATTTAGATCGGTTGGATGGATTTCAAAATTTTGGCGTTATCTGACAACAGAGCAGCTGGTAAACATGAGCAGAAATTTTCGTGCTGGAAGTGTTATGATTTGTGCAGACTTCTGTGCTAAATGTAAATAACGCATTGCTTGGCTGAACACTGGAATCAACTCTAACATGTCCACTTAGATGCTAGGGACAGAGCTCATTAAAATGTAGGTGGACCTAAGGAACGAAAGTGTAATGTTTCAACATGATAACACATCTCTACATGTTTCTGTTACAACCGAAAAGTGATTTCAGGATAAAGATACCGATGTATTACCCTGGTTTGCACGTAACCCGGATATAAACCGCGTGAAAAACCTTCGTTAAATATTTGCAAGCCGTATTTATTGCAATGAAAGACAATGTGAGGACGTATGTGGGCTGAAAACTACGCACGGGAAGAGAGGTGGCAATTTCACCGCAAGAACTACAAACCCTAACAAAATCAATGCCGAAGAGAATTTTTGAGGTAATTTGGAAGAAAGAAGGTTGGACAAACTACTAACAGTGCAATAACGTAACAGTACACCGACTGCCTTGATATCAGTTTCCATTAAGGAAATGCTAACGCCTTATTTTGTTACTCGTGTTATGAAAGAAATTATGTAATTCCGTCATTATTGTTCGTTTTATATGTGTCTACTACTTTCATAATAAATACAGTAAGGTACGCTACAGACGTTGCACTATTATTTTCGTGAGGAACCTGCCTTTATACTGATTTCCACCACTGTATGTTCCAAAATGCCGGCCGGCCGCGGTGGTCACGCGGTTCTAGGCGCGCAGTCCGGAACCGTGCGACTGCTACGGTCGCAGGTTCGAATCCTGCCTCGGGCATGGATGTGTGTGATGTCCTTAGGTTAGTTAGGTTTAAGTAGTTCTAAGTTCTAGGGGACTAATGACCACAGCAGTTGAGTCCCATAGTGCTCAGAGCCATTTGAACCAAAATGCCGCGCATAAAAACGGGATTTTCCGTGCTCGTACCTCGGGTTTTGCTGGTCATAAAAAGGTAGGGTCAAGTGTTTTGGATAGCCCTTGTGCCAGAGGCCATTGGTATATCCAAGAGAAGGATCATCTTAATGTCACTATCCTACAGTTCAGGCTCAAGGTATGAATAATACACACTTCCACCAGCTTAGGCAAATGGAGTAAATCAGTTGGTTCTTTTTGCATTGTGCTCTACAATGTGTTTGATGGTACTTATGGAGGTACAATTACTTCAAGGACGGTTCCTCCATAAACTCCACAAAAAAAGGTTTGTTTACTGTATTTCCGTCGTCACCAGTGAACCAAAACCCAGCCGCGAATTCCGAGACGGTTATGCAGAGAAAATAGCTGAAATTTTTACGATATATTCCTAAGATTCCAATCTCCAACAACCTTGAAAATTTTCTTCATATCTCTATCCGTTTCGAGGTACCGAGGTACCAAGTTACCCAATTTGTAAACATAAAATTCATACGTACAATCCAATGCCAGGCAAAAGCGCTGTTTCAAGTCACGTACCACGGAGAAATATGCTGTTAAGCTTCTCCACCGTAAAACCCGGACTGAGGCTTAAAATTAGTTTCGCGATATTTTAGTTTCATGAGTTAACTGTCTGCATGTTATTGACCAATACATATCTTTTCATACAAGTTTCTGTGTATTTAAAAAATTGAAAAGTGGGATAGCACTTGCGTCATTGTACCCTCCTCACCACCTTTAAAATTTTCCGAAAACTTTTGGCAAGTGGACATATTCACACTTTTCATTTTGAGAGAGAAGAAGACAATGGCACTGGCAAAGAGACGGCAGAGTAATACATACTGGAAGGTAGTAGACAGTGGTTGTATTGTGTTAAAGAAACAGCGATGAAGACAGTGGCAGTATGAGAGAAAGAGAGAAACACAGTAACAGGTGAACATAGTTGATAGTGACAGAACAATGATTGGAACATTGTTAACAGTGGCAGAACAGTGCTTGGAAAAGAGTGAAGGAAAAGTGCCTGGCGGTGGAGGATAAACAGAAGGGGATGAGAGATAGTGATGATGAGAGACACAGTGTATGACAATGAGAACGAGGAAGGTAGAAATAGAGAGAGTGAGAAGCGACAGCATCAATAGGGAGGAAGGAATGAGATACTACACTCCTGGAAATTGAAATAAGAACACCGTGAATTCATTGTCCCAGGAAGGGGAAACTTTATTGACACATTCCTGGGGTCAGATACATCACATGATCACACTGACAGAACCACAGGCACATAGACACAGGCAACAGAGCATGCACAATGTCGGCACTAGTACAGTGTATATCCACCTTTCGCAGCCATGCAGGCTGCTATTCTCCCATGGAGACGATCGTAGAGATGCTGGATGTAGTCCTGTGGAACGGCTTGCCATGCCATTTCCACCTGGCGCCTCAGTTGGACCACCGTTCGTGCTGGACGTGCAGACCGCGTGAGACGACGCTTCATCCAGTCCCAAACATGCTCAATGGGGGACAGATCCGGAGATCTTGCTGGCCAGGGTAGTTGACTTACACCTTCTAGAGCACGTTGGGTGGCACGGGAAACATGCGGACGTGCATTGTCCTGTTGGAACAGCAAGTTCCCTTGCCGGTCTAGGAATGGTAGAACGATGGGTTCGATGACGGTTTGGATGTACCGTGCACTATTCAGTGTCCCCTCGACGATCACCAGAGGTGTACAGCCAGTGTAGGAGATCGCTCCCCACACTATGATGTCGGGTGTTGGCCCTGTGTGCCTCGGTCGTATGCAGTCCTGATTGTGACGCTCACCTGCACGGCGCCAAACACGCATACGACCATCATTGGCACCAAGGCAGAAGCGACTCTCATCGCTGAAGACGACACGTCTCCATTCGTCCCTCCATTCACGCCTGTCGCGACACCACTGGAGGCGGGCTGCACGATGTTGGGGCGTGAGCGGAAGACGGCCTAACGGTGTGCGGGACCGTAGCCCAGCTTCATGGAGACGGTTGCGAATGTTCCTCGCCGATACCCCAGGAGCAACAGTGTCCCTAATTTGCTGGGAAGTGGAGGTGCGGTCCCCTACGACACTGCGGAGGATCCTACGGTCTTGGCGTGCATCCGTGCGTCGCTGCTGTCCGGTCCCAGGTCGACGGGCACGTGCACCTTCCGCCGACCACTGGCGACAACATCGATGTACTGTGGAGACCTCACGCCCCAGGTGTTGAGCAATTCGGCGGTACGTCCACCCGGCCTCCCGCATGCCCACTATACGCCCTCGCTCAAAGTCCGTCAACTGCACATACGGTTCACGTCCACGCTGTCGCGGCATGCTACCAGTGTTAAAGACTGCGATGGAGCTCCGTATGCCACGGCAAACTGGCTGACACTGACGGCGGCGGTGCACAAATGCTGCGCAGCTAGCGCCATTCGACGGCCAACACCGCGGTTCGTGGTGTGTCCGCTGTGCCGTGCGTGTGATCATTGCTTGTACAGCCCTCTCGCAGTGTCCGGAGCAAGTATGGTGGGTCTGACACACCGGTGTCAATGTGTTCTTTTTTCCATTTCCAAGAGTGTAGCTGTCAGACAGAGCAAGTAGGAGACAGTTAGGGAAGCTTGTGGGCGTTTGAGATGAGCTGAATGTTTAAAAAAATCGCATACGTTGGCATGCTAAAATTTTTGGGAACATTTTTGAAGGTACTGAGGAATGTAGAATGAGGCAGCTGGTACTCAACGTTTCAATCAGTATTCAAATAAACCGAAATATGGTAGTATTTTTTGGGTTCAGATAGCAGCATTACAGAACTCACCGGACACAATATTAGTCACACCCTTAAAAGAGCGCTGTATATGGTGTAGAACTGCTACCACGTGGTCATGAAACCGTCCACCACTGACGTCAGTCATGGCAGTGAATTGGTGTGGTATATGCCAGTAGCCTGTTAGCAGTCAGCGCAGTTAAATGGCTCGTCTTAGAGATGTGACATACAGGTGGAAAGCAGTTATTTTGTAAGAAAGTGCCCATAACCAACCAGTGTACAAGCGAACATTGCGAAGACAACTGCATGCCTTATTAAATAAAAAATTTTTATTGTAAAAGAAAAAAGCTTTTAATGCCTACACCGTAATTTTAATTATACAATTAAAGCATGAGGGCTAGTTCTGGTCGCTTTCTACATCCACCTTCAGATAGTTCAAAAGAGTCAAATACGTATTGATAAACATAGTCATTAGCTACAATCATGGAATGAAATGCATTTGTATTATAGGCCAACAATACTATGACAGTATGTAGTTAAAAGTTTCTTGAGCAGGCCAGGATGTAAAACCACAATCTCACAAGGTACGGGGTGGTCGCATCCGGCCACCCCTTAAATTAACCATGCCAAATCCGTTAATAACCATGCCAACTTTGCGCCGATGCGGAACAAAGACAAAAGAAAGAGAAGAAAAAGTAAGTCCCACATTAATTTATCATTCTAGAGAATTCCTAAAAACGTCCCCTACCCTCAAAAACTTTGTGTTTTTTGTTGCAAGGGTTGCCGAGCTTTTGTTCCAACGTTTCCCACCAGGTATCGAAGCACACCCCTGTTCCTCCGATGACGTAGGGAACGCGACTCGTTGGTGAAAGCTACACATCACTAATCAGCAGCACTCCAGTTCTATACTGGCGACCAGATTCACCTCTTTTCCGCTAATAAACCGTGGTTACCAACGGAAAAGGACATCATCTTTCTGTTCAGTGAACATTTCGAGCAGCGTTTCTAGAACTGTTGTGCTGGTTGAGCGACTTCTTTATTTCAACGCAGAACTTTTGCAACGATGGCTAGCCTTTATCAGCTCACCGTAGTGATTTGCCACTTCGGATGGCAGTGGCGCGTGGAACACCATCACGGTTATTCAAACTGATACTGTCAGTCCACAGACACTATAGCCTTTCACCATAGTAACACACAAACAGTTCACCGCCTACGACGATACAGAAGTCTTACTCTCTTTTGGCACAAAAGGCGAACATCATCAGTTTTTCCGTCTTGGATAAATAGTTTCGTCAATGACTAAACTGTCATTAATGCTTCTTGGCCTGCCACACTGACGACCATGGGTTTAAACCGTTACCTACATTCTTCTAGACGAATTACCAGCACATTTTCCATCTTAACCTCATAAATACGATACTCAGAATATAAGGACATACATAGCAGTGGTGTTCACTATTCGCAGACTGATCAATTGCCTTAGATTTAAATGCCAGTAAAAGTCAATGCGCGAAACCGAAAAAAATTGTGTTCCTGTTTAGAATTAAAGCTTGAATAAACGTAATTTTTAAATGGTCCTCTAAATTAGTTGATTTTTGGGAATTGTAAAGAAACTTGCTATTGGTTTTGATTTATTGTAATAATTTCGTTTAAGAGCATCGTCAGTGAAATTGTGTGCCACTGAAGTTTCGGTTATACGGTAACATATGCCAGAGTTACCATTGTTATAAACTAACAAGTTCAGTTGTCATTGGCGTGAGTGTTTTAACTTTCAGTTTTGTTTTCCAGGTGATCGTAACGACTCAATCAGTGAGAGACCAGTAAAATTTACGGGATCCTCATTTTTCCGCCTTCCAAATAAAGTAATAAAAAGGTAAGTATTATCAAGGGCTGTGGTCTTTAAAGAAGGGTAAACAAAGCTAAAATACTAGTAATATGTTTCTTTTTTTCAAAACAAATGTTTTTCTTCTATACCTAGTACAGAAGTCGCACTCCCTCCTCACAGTTTATTTACGATAAAGGAAATCAGTTGATTTTCTTACATTCATTCTAGATTACAAAATTAGTGACGCCATACTCGACGATATTATGTAGTACAATATGACACTGAATTCACAAAAAAATTTCAAATGAAACCCCCATCTCGTATCTTTGTAACGTATTAGAAATCGATTCTAGTCGGTCTTATTCCAACCATAGTTTAAAAACCCGCGAAAAAGTTATTGGCAGGAGGTGGGGCAGCCTCTAGAACAGCGCTTCCCAAACTTTTCAGCTGGCGGACCCCTTCTACAGTCGAAAATACATGGCGGACCCCTAGTCAGTCGGGGGTCAGGGATTTTCTCTGCCTCGTGATGGCTGGGTGTTGTGTGATGTCCTTAGGTTAGTTAGGTTTAAGTAGTTCTAAGTTCTAGGGGACTGATGACCATAGATGTTAAGTCCCATAGTGCTCAGAGCCATTTGAACCTAGTCAGTCAACAGCATAGTAACTTTAAATTTCAGAGCGAAACCCATGGGAACTGAACTGAAAGCTTCTTAATGCAAGTGCCATGTTTCCAGTGCCCCCGAAGTATCAATAGTCTTTGGAGCTTCTTGTGATTGTTTTTCCGTTGGTCGCCCTCCCTCCTCATTCATTTCAACTGGAAACTTCCCTTGTTGTGAAGGCGATGGAGAAACCGCACCCGACTTCAGCCACGGATCCATATTAGAAGTAATAAACTGGTCAAAAATCGACTTATGAGATAGGTAATGCTCTGACAAAGCTAGTTTAACGATGCCTGGGGCCGCATACGTGCCAGCGAGCGCTGTGATTGGTCGACAAAGCTCGCTCTGCGCATGCGTAGAAGGTTTCAGCGCATCTAGCGCCGTGAGACGGCGCACAAACGACCCCCGTATTGTTGTGAAACAGTCGATCAGAGAAGCCGCATTCTCCGGTACTAAACTGTGTATGCGTTCTCACTTAGGAACCGCAAAGGCTGCTTGGGAATACGACCTGAAGTAAAATTACACGTTTTTCACACGAAAAGAAAGTGATGAATATGATTTTCACATCTTTATTCAATAATTTTACTCATTGTTTTACGTGATTTGTTGGAAGGTGGCCGCGGAACCCCTAGAAAGAGCCGGGGGGCCCCTAAGGGGTCCGCGGACCACACGTTGGGAAGCCCTGACCTAGAACAATGTTCGGTGAATAGGCTCATTGCGACACTGCGTATACGTAAATCCCACACTATAATGGTTAATTTCTCTTAGAGAACTGCGAAAGTTGGCGTGTCTTTGTGCATATGTTGAGAGTCTGTTGAACGAGTGGAAAAGGTAACACAACGCAATATAATTTCAACATAATTTTCTTATGTTTTTTGGCTACGTGTTTAAAACAATGCAGACAGCATGCATTGTAAGACAATACTCGACTGCTGACTGACCAGAATTCTGATCAAAATTTCCTGGCAGTCACTCACCTTGTTTTGTATTTTCTTGTTCCACTTTCAACGTTGATGCGATGCAACGAAGGCTCGTTCATCTGCTGTTTACGTGAAATTTAGTCAATCAGAATTCTATGACATGGCGCAATGAACTCAGTTTCGTAGATTTTTTCGCGAATGAACGAAAATGTTCAGTTTCAGTGTTTTTTTGTTTATTTTCTAACAACACTATGAGTTGATTGTCCGGCAAAGTAGTGAAATGATATTTACTGTCAGAGTGTCTAAAAACGCAGGAATGTGGAATACGTGTTTACATAAATGAATACTACTAAAAAGCGAAAATATTTTGTTGAGCCCAACCTACATAGGTAGGAATGATCATCAAAATAAAATAAGAGAAATCAGAGCTCGAACAGAAAGGTTTAGGTGTTCGTTTTTCCCGCTCGCTGTTCGGGAGTGGAATAGTAGAGAGATAGTATGATTGTGGTTCGATGAACCCTCTGCCAAGCACTTAAATGTGAATTGCAGAGTAGTCATGTAGATGTAGATGTCACAATTGCGGCTAAAAATTATCTGTCATCGACAACAATAACATAAGAGAATCTTACACTACATTTATGTTGTTATCTTCAACAGCTGTTACCGTGATCCTATGATTTTAAAATAGTTCTGTGGGATATCCCTCACCCTCCCAGATGACACATCTGAAAAAATAAAAGAAAATCGATTATTACCTTTCGACTGGAAGAAATTTTTTCAAATTTTCGAAACACATTTCGTAATTTTTTGTATTTTCTGAAGATTGAAAACTATGACAGACAGTCTCGCGTAAAGGTTGTAGATATTTTATGATGTGTTTCAGTCCCATGAAATTCACGACAGTGATGACCGAGATACACTTGATTATTCAGAAATAGAAAAAAAATATGTTTGTCTGCAAGGTTTTACTTTTAAAATGAAGAAAAAAAGCTGCCAAGTCTTAAGAATCAAAGTGAACTCGTGTTGAAGTTAAAGCTGAATTTATTGGGCCCGTGTTTCCTTATTAATAAATATCTTGCTAATAAAGCTGTACTGTAGACTGATGCATGAACAGCAATGTGTGCTATTAATGTATAGATTTTGTTAAATGTCATGAATGTGAATCTAGTGGTTACGTCTCCAAAATTACATTTATCATCATGTAACTTTTTACTTGTCATTCGACATGAAAAGAAAGGGAGCCCAATGTAGTTGGTGAAACTACACTGAAACATATATGGGCACTGAAAGAAGAAAATTGTTTACTCAAGGCAGAATCCTTTTCCAAAACGTACACCGTCGGAACAAAAAATCGCAACGCCAGGAAGGAGTTGTTCGACAGAACGAAAGTTAGTAGGCGTGTTTATACACTGTGTTATCAAACGTATCCGGACACCCTCAAAAACATACGTTTTTCATATTACGTACATTGTGCTGCCACCAACTGCCAGGTGCTCTCTATCAGCAACCTCAGCAATCATTAGACATGGTGAGAGAGCAGAATGGGGCGCTCCGCGGAACTCACGGTCTTCGAACATGGTCAGGTGATTGGGTGTCACTTGTGTCATACGTCTGTACCCGAGGTTTCCCCAGGTCCTCTGTTTGCGCTGTGGTAGTGAAGTGGAATCGTGAAGGGACACCTACAACACAAAAGCGTACTGCCCGATCTCGTCTGTTGACTGACAGAGACCGCCGACAGTTGAAGAAGGTGGTAATGTGTAATAGGTTCACATCTATCCAGACCATCACACAGGAATTTCAAACTGCATCAGGATCCACTGCAAGTAATGCGACAGATAGGCGGGAAGTGAAAAAACTTGGATTTCAGGGTAGAGCGGCTGCACATAAGCCACACGTCACGCCAATAAGTACCAAACGACGCCTCACTTGATGTATGGAGTGTAAACATTGGACGATTGAACAGTGAAAAAACGTTGTGTGGAGTGACGAATCATGGTACACAATGTGGCGAGTGGCTGGCGAACGTCATCTGTGAGCGCGTGTAGTGACAACAGTAAAATTCGGAGGTGGTGGTGTTACTGTGTGGTCGTGTTTTTCATGGAGGAGGCCTACACCCTTGTTGTTTTACGTGGCACTATCACGACCTGACTATATTGATGTTTTAAGCACCTTCTTGCTTCCCACTGTTGAAGAGCAATTCGGGGATGGCGATTGCATCTTTCAACACGAACGATCATCTGTTCATAATGCACGGCCTATGGCGGAGTGGTTACACGACAATAACATCCCTG
This sequence comes from Schistocerca gregaria, assembly GCF_023897955.1. Classification (NCBI taxonomy): domain Eukaryota; kingdom Metazoa; phylum Arthropoda; class Insecta; order Orthoptera; family Acrididae; genus Schistocerca; species Schistocerca gregaria. The sequence goes on from NC_064921.1 coordinate 536,150,575, forward strand.
TAATGGGCTGGCCTGCACAGAGTCCTGACTTGAATCATATAGATGACCTTTGGGATGTTTTGGAACGCTGACTTCGTGCCAGGTGTCACCGACCGACATTTATATCTCTTCTCAGTGCAGCGCTTCGTGAAGAATGGGCTGCCATTCCTCAAGAAACCTTTCAGCACCTGATTGAACGTATGCCTGCGAGAGTGGAAGCTGTCATCAAGGCTAAGGGCGGACCGACACCATACCGAATTCCAGTATTACTGATGGGGGCTACCACGTACTTTTAAGTTATTTTGAGTCAGATGTCCGGATACTTATGATCGTATAGTGTACATCTGAAAGTTGATGTCTTCTCACGCCACTCGCATAACAATGAGGATGTAATTGATGTTTGTTTTAAATTCAGGCGGTAACGGCTGTCAGCGTTAGTTACCTTTGAGACTGGGCGTGGTGAGCTGATGTTTGTCAATACTGCCTTTAAGGCGACAAAGACCCCATTATTAACACCTCACTGAGATCGTGTAACAGGACTACGTGAAGCTGTGTGTTCCTTCTGAAGTATCGCAGAAAGTCTTGGCAGTTATGTAGCCCCTGTACATGATTGCAGGCAGCGGTGGTCACGAGAATGTACGGTGGCAAGAAGACTGGGCAGCGAACGGCCGCGTGGCACTAGCAAGAGGGAAGACCATCTTGTTCGGCGTATGGCTCTGGCGCATCGTACTGCACCTGGAGCAGCAATTTCTACTGAAAGTAGCATCTCGGTGACACAACCAACTATTACATATCGGCTTCTTTAAGGACAGCTCCGAGGCAGACTTCCTGTAGCGTGCATTCCACTGACTCTAAACGATCTACATTTACGACTTCAGTGGTATCAAGAAAGAGCTCATCGGAGGGCAGGTTGGAGGTCTGTTGGGTTTTATAATGCAAGCTGGTTCTGACTCGGTGCCAGTGATGGCCATGTGTTGGTTAGAAGGTAGCCATTTGACAGGGCCTGCAACCAACGTACCTGCGTGCTAGAAACGGTGGACCTACACTTGTTTTGGTCTGAGATGCGATTTGGTATGACAGCAGGAGGAGTCTCGTGGTTATTCCACGCACCCTGACAACTAATTTGTACGTCAGTCTGTTGATTCGACCTGTAGTGCTACCGTTCACGAACAGCATTGCAGGGGGTGTTTTCCAGCTGGATAACGCTTGTCCACATGCCTGTTGTAACTCAACATGCTCTCCAGAGTGTCGACATGTTGTCTTGGTCTGCTCGATCACTATATATGTCTCCAATCGTGGGCATACGTGAAGTGACATCCAGTGTCTTCGATAAAGACCGTCAACCGTCCCTTTATTGACCTGTACTACACAATGCATGCACGTTTACATACTTGCCTCCAATATTCTGGCGGTTAGACCGGTTATTAACGCGCCATCATTTCAGAATTGGGCCAACGGCCTTGCCGCAGTGGTAACACCGCTTCCCGTCAGATCAACGGCGTTAAGCGCTGTCGAGCTGGGCAAGCACTTCGACGGGTGACCATCTGCTGAGCGATGTTGGCTAGCGGGGGGACTCAGCCCTTGTGAGGCAAACTGAGGAGCTACTTGATTGAGAAGTAGCGGCTCCGGCCTCGGAAACTGACCTACGACTAGGAGAGCGGTCTGTTGACCACATGCCCCTCCAAGTCCGTATGCAGTGACGCCTGTGGGCTGAGGATGACACGGCGGCCATTCGGTACCTTTGGGACTTCATGGCCTGTGCGGGAGGAGTTAAGTTTTTTAGAATTGGAATGGCGTGATCTTGAAATGTTAATGACTTAAATATGTTACCTAATCACATGTATCCCGAAATTTTATTAACCTGTGTTAATTATTTTCTTTGTTGCTATTTTTTTTACATCATTGTATTTATGTGATTTAAAATACAGTCGGGTCCAGGCAGATTTAAACCTGCGGTAGCTAACCATTTACCACTTTTATCGGTGCAACCGTGGTATTGCATGGAGACATTGACAGCTCCATATGTTAGACAGTATTCAGCAGGTTAGTGCATTTTTGAGAAACAAATAATTGTCCATTTCAGGAAGAAGACGGAGCAAGCGAACCGGTACGAGATCGTATTCAGGACGATGGAGTTAAACGGACTGTTGCTGTGGCTGAGTAAAGGCAGAACGGCTACGAACCACTTCTCTCTGGCGGTCGTCAACGGGCAAGTGGAGATGAGCTTCGCCCTGGGTCGGAGGCACAAGCCGCTCCTCGTCAGGTCGCAGGTAAGCTGCGAGGCAGTGCGTGGGGCTGTGAGTAGCGTGCAGCGTGTAGCGTGGCGGCAGGACTTAGCAGAGCGTGTGTGCGCAGGTGTGGGTGAGCGACGGCGCGTGGCACCGCGTGGTGGCGCTGCGGCACCGCTGGAGAGCGGCGCTCCGTGTGGACGCCGGGGCTCCGGGGCGAGGGGCGGCGGCCGGCGGCGCCGCAGCCAGGCTGCGCACCGACGGCTGGCTCTGCCTAGGTAAGGCACAGCTGCGGGGACGCTGTTACCGCCGTCACCAGGAGCGTCGCACTGTAAGGGGGAAAAAGGGAAAGTGCTCTGACGGTTCCGTACAAACTTAATTACGTATATAAATACCCATAGTTTACCTACAGGTTCTGATGAGAGCCATCATCCGCAGCAAGCACAGAAATACTAGTTTTGCAAATAAAAGTTGTCTTTACGTGCTGAAGTGTAATTTACTTCTTACACACCCGTTTCGCCTTTTACTTTAAGACATCTTCAATGGATTAGTTATTTGCCTTTTTGAGTGGTATTTGTGTTTCCTCTCATCAGGTCACATACTGGAGGTCGCACTATATCTCCACTTAAGAAAAATAAGCACGTTTTCATGTTACGAAATCTTTTTCTCCCAATTTTCAGATTGTTCGCGATAATTGCTGTGGAGCACTATTAGTTGCCTGTCATTAGTTGTTGATATCTCACCGAAAAATGTGTTCATTTTGTCTCTCCCTATCTGGTTTGTAAACAAACAATACAAAATTCTGAAGAAACGAATTCGTAACTTGGAAACGTGCTCATTTATCGTATGTGAAGCTATAGCGCAGCCACCAGCATGTGAACTGATGAGATAAAACGCAAATACTAATCAAAAGGCAAATAACCATTCCACTGAAGACGTCTTAAAGTAAAAGTGAAACGCGTGTGGGAGAAATAAAATACTCTACAGCAACAAAAGGCGGTTATTATTTACAACTCGTATACAAACCACGTGGAAGGAAGGAAAATTTGGATTTTACTTCTCATCAACTGCCGGAGCGCATTTCGTGTTAGGGAACGGCGGGGAAAGAAACTGGCCGTGTGCTTTCCAAAGGAACTATCGAGACATTTGCATCAAGCAAGCTAGCAAAATGACGGAAAACCTAAATCTGGATGGCTGCACAGGGATTTGAATCACTGCTCTCGCGAATTGTAGTCGGGGTCTCACCACTTCTCTCGGTTAAACCACATAGAAAGCTCCTGTCCAGGACCATAAACAAACCTTCTTTGATTCCACGTCACGACATTCAGAGATTCCGAAGATTCATTACGATAAGAGGTACTTAAATGAAATGATAATTAAATGAACACCTGAAGCTGTCGACAGGCATTGATATACATCAACGGGGACAGTGGAAAATGCGTGCCCCGACCGGGACTCGAACCCAGGATCTGTTGCTTACATGGCAGACGCTCTGTCCATGCGAGCCACCGAGGGCACAGAGGATAGTGCAGCTGCAGGGATTTATCCCTTGCACGCTTCCCGAGAGACCCACATACCTAACTTAATGCCCACACACTACATTCGTAGTGCCCCGGCCCACTACACTCATTACTCGCGGCAGACAATCTGACCGAATCCCGTAAGAGTTCGGGCAATGCGTGTGCATCTGCACAGAAGAAGAAGGTCAATGGCTGGTTAGCCTTAACTATATGGAGATGGTATTTGTCCGAAGGAACAGATACCATCTCCATAGAGGTACGTAACGTGCTATAATCTGAGTCAGAGGTCACGTTACATTTCTGTAACCCTAATCATTTGTGATTCGCGGTATTGCACGTAATCTGAGGCATATGCTGATTCCAGTCGTATGCATCCTTCGTGGTGGTGCAGTTTTCATAGACGTTAAGAGTATTTCCAGAAGTGACAGTGGAAGGGTGAGACTGCATCTCAAAGCCGACGCTGCAGCTTGACGAGAGCGAGGGCTCGTCTTACAAGAAATTGTAAATACCGTGGTGACGCAGCTGCTCCGATACTCCTCTTTTTCAAAATCCCGGTATGGAAATTCCTATAGTAGTTCAGTTTGATTCCAGAATGGTTTCCTCATCAGGATACGACGCGGCTGAAGCTTCAAAGTTATCGGGCAGCGGCTGCGATGGACTGGAAGGAGTCGGTGCTAGATGGCGACAGGTAGTCATCGCCGCTGCAGTTTCGTTTCAAGCGGCAGCCTCAGTGAACAAGAACATTTGGGTTGTGGCGGAAGACTAGTGGCAGGTGGCCGTTGTGTTTCATTGGCACATGTAGTGTGTCCGTGGAGCACAGGAGGCCGAGGTACAAACAACGCTTTCCAGGGCTCAGTCTTGAAGGCCTTCTATTGGAGCATAAGCCACAATATAACGCGGTGGGACAGTGGATTCTGAAATCAGCCAGAAAAGGGATCACGAGTCCCATTAGAGGGCATCTTTCACGGGAGGAAAGGGTATTAATATACGAGAAGAAGCCGCAGTCTAATGACCACGATTGCAATGGTCTTCCGATTCCGCGATGGCTTTGTGAAATAAATCTAGTCATCCTGCCCAAACTCAAGACGCAAGGCTAATAAACAAGCAGAAGACGGAATGTTTGTGATATCTGTAGCTAAAATCTCAAACTTTCGGCAACTGCCTGCCTGCATCATCGTCGTCACGGCCTGTCTGACTGTCGTCAAACTGTCTAAGTTCTTGCTTTTATGGACAGAGGACGGCATCTGATCGGCAAAAATGTGACATGGACATGATGTATGCTGAGGTGGTGCGCTTGTACAGATTACACATGCGTCTGCTGACCAATGTCGCTTGCAGCTCCACCACTTATATCAGGCAGTAAAATGTGAGTAATCTTCCTCTGTGGGTGGAAAATTAAAGAAATTCTTGAAACTGTGCTGGCTCGAGAGGGATTTATAATATTTCGAATGAGTGTAATGGCGGTTACGTGGACCAGTCTATACGGACTACCGGCGATCTCTGTGTTGAGCATCAGCACCACATCAAACTCAGTAATGCAGACTGTGAAATAAACACAAGACTATGTTTGAACAAACAAGAATTCTGCCTCTGGCATCGAACTATTCAGATTGGTGATCCATGGTGATTAGACTGTGTGGTAATAACGGAGATACTGGGCAGTGTGCCTTACAATGCGTGGACGCATGTCCTTGATGAAGAAAGAGCACAGAGAAGGACTTATCACAGTTTTCCGTTTGGTGTACGTGGTTGCGTGGCAGGCGACTGTGGACAACGGGCGCCAACGTAATCTATGCACGTACTGGGCGCCACCTCTGCAAGCGCGATCTCTGTGACGTAATTCATCCAATCAGATGCCGTCCTCTGGGCAAGGCAGTTGTCGAACGCTAGGGAATGTATTCTAATTTGACGCGGCAAATTGATCGACAACCTTTTATGCAAATTTGTTACCATACCATTAAAGACGATCAAAAAATGTATTATATTTCCACTACCTAAACAATGGAGAAATTTTTCTCCTGTAATGACGCCCAGTTCTTTAAGTACACATTTGATTTATTCAAAATTTATTCAACATAGCTATTCACTGTATGTGTTTTGTAGCCAGGAGACGGATGCTTAAAGTAAGCAGTCAGTTACTCAACTTGCTTGCACTAGACAACTTTTATGATTGATGCAATGTGTCGCAAATATTATAAGTAAAGTATTCCACCCATTGGCGCAAGTAGCAATGTCTGTTTGTTTCTTACTGGACAGATTATAATATCCACATCTCGACTGGAGAGGTGGATAAAATAGACGGCAGACCGTTGGATCCCACCTGTAAAAGAGGTCATGGCTGGACATATAGACAGTTATACCACACCACATGAGAATTTCTGACATCGTGTTGGGATTCGCTGGCGCAGCGCAACTCTGTACAGTTGGGATTGCCTTGGCATTCCATGACTTTACAAACTGGTGCAACAAAAGTAGTCACGCCTACGTATTCCCGTCCCCGATATCCTACGATGTGTACCTGGGAAGAATTTACACTCCTGGAAATGGAAAAAAGAACACATTGACACCGGTGTGTCAGACCCACCATACTTGCTCCGGACACTGCGAGAGGGCTGTACAAGCAATGATCACACGCACGGTACAGCGGACACACCAGGAACCGCGGTGTTGGCCGTCGAATGGCGCTAGCTGCGCAGCATTTGTGCACCGCCGCCATCAGTGTCAGCCAGTTTGCCGTGGCATACGGAGCTCCATCGCAGTCTTTAACACTGGTAGCATGCCGCGACAACGTGGACGTGAACCGTATGTGCAGTTGACGGACTTTGAGCGAGGGCGTATAGTGGGCATGCGGGAGGCCGGGTGGACGTACCGCCGAATTGTTCAACACGTGGGGCGTGAGGTCTCCACAGTACATCGATGTTGTCGCCAGTGGTCGGCGGAAGGTGCACGTACCCGTCGACCTGGGACCGGACCGCAGCGACGCACGCATGCACGCCAAGACCGTAGGATCCTACGCAGTGCCGTAGGGGACCGCACCGCCACTTCCCAGCAAATTAGGGACACTGTTGCTCCTGGGGTATCGGCGAGGACCATTCGCAACCGTCTCCATGAAGCTGGGCTACGGTCCCGCACACCGTTAGGCCGTCTTCCGCTCACGCCCCAACATCGTGCAGCCCGCCTCCAGTGGTGTCGCGACAGGCGTGAATGGAGGGACGAATGGAGACGTGTCGTCTTCAGCGATGAGAGTCGCTTCTGCCTTGGTGCCAATGATGGTCGTATGCGTGTTTGGCGCCGTGCAGGTGAGCGCCACAATCAGAACTGCATACGACCGAGGCACACAGGGCCAACACCCGGCATCATGGTGTGGGGAGCGATTTCCTACACTGGCCGTACACCTCTGGTGATCGTCGAGGGGACACTGAATAGTGCACGCTACATCCAAACCGTCATCGAACCCATCGTTCTACCATTTCTAGACCGGCAAGGGAACTTGCTGTTCCAACAGGACAATGCACGTCCGCATGTATCCCGTGCCACCCAATGTGCTCTAGAAGGTGTAAGTCAACTACCCTGGCCAGCAAGATCTCCGGATCTGTCCCCCATTGAGAATGTTTGGGACTGGATGAAGCGTCGTCTTACGCGGTCTGCACTTCCAGCACGAACGCTGGTCCAACTGAGGCGCCAGGTGGAAATGGCATGGCAAGCCGTTCCACAGGACTACATCCAGCATCTCTACGATCGTCTCCATGGGAGAATAGCAGCCTGCATTGCTGCGAAAGGTGGATATACACTGTACTAGTGCCGACATTGTGCATGCTCTGTTGCCTGTGTCTATGTGCCTGTGGTTCTGTCAGTGTGATCATGTGATGTATCTGACCCCAGGAATGTGTCAATAAAGTTTCCCCTTCCTGGGACAATGAATTCACGGTGTTCTTATTTCAATTTCCAGGAGTGTATTTCCACTACCTAAACAATGGAGAAATTTGTCTCCTGTAATGACGCCCAGTTCTTTAAGTACACACTTGATTTATTCAAAATTTATTCAACATAGCTATTCACTGTGTGTGATTTGTAGCCAGAAGACGGATGCTTAAAGTAAGCAGTCAGTTACTCAACTTGATTGCACTAGTCAACTTTGATGATTGATGCAATGTGTCGCAAATATTATAAGTAAAGTATTCCACCCATTGGCGCAAGTAGCAATGTCTGTTTGTTTCTTACTGGACAGATTATAATATCCACATCTCGACTGGAGAGGTGGATAAAATAGACGGCAGACCGTTGGATCCCACCTGTAAAAGAGCTCGTGGCTGGACATATAGACAGTTATACCACACCACATGAGAATTTCTGACATCGTGTTGGGATTCGCTGGCGCAGCGCAACTCTGTACAATTGGGATTGCCTTGGCGTTCCAAGACTTTACGAACTGGTGCAACAAAAGTAGTCACGCCTACGTATTCCCGTCCCCGATATCCTACGATGTGTACCTGGGAAGAATTTATATCAATGCAGTCCAGTGGATTGAACGGCGCTCGTTTCTGGGCTAAAACTGAATAGTGCTTGAAATTGTGGTCATTTATTACTTTTTAGCAAATATGTATTATCATGAATGCGATGCTTCTGATTCGAAAAATAATAGTAATAAGTATATCATCTTGTAATGAAGTTTCAAGTAATGACAAAGGTTCTTCAGTTTCCGCCTACAGTAATTCTGTACTACACCTTAGTTACAATAGTATAATTAGTTATCTATATATTTATCTGATTCAAAACAAAGGAATAACTTGTCAACGCAGTGCAACATAAAATTTATAACTTTCTTTGGGTTCGTGCAGCAGTGAATGTATGCCCAGTCTTTATTTAGAGGCTGTAGTGAACATGTCCAACTGCTGTGACAGAGCCACTAAGTATGAAATCACGTTTTCGGTTGCAGGAGGGTCCCGCTCCTTGCCGCCTGGTTTGCCAATGTCCTACTACGTCGGCTTCAAAGGCTGCATCAAGGAACTTCTGGTGTCCAGAAAACAACTCAGCGTCCTGGAGCGAGTTGATGAACACAAAAACTTCATTGAATACTGCCACGAAAACGAAGTGTGATTGACCATCGTGCCAATGGACATCTGTTATACAGTTCCTGCGTGTTGTGAATTCAGTTGGTTTTCAATAATACTCTAAACAGTGCCTACAGTTTTTATATGTGGTGCACTAACGTTCTGATTTTTGAATGAGAGGGATGCTTTAACAAGGAGAAACTTGTCACCTGTAGTAGACTACTGACTTTTATTTATATAGGTGAAATAACTGTTACGTAAATACTCAACACATTTATTCTATTTCAACGTTTCTTTTCTTCGTTTCCTGTTTCCTTAACGTTCATTAACGTTGCGGCGGTCAGTGTAAGGAGTGGCAGATCGTAATGTGAAATGTGATAACATTCTAGTCCATATAAAGTGACTGTATAATTTTGTGTCAAATTGTGTGACGTATAGTGTATGTGGAGTAGTACTGTGGCCGAAGGCGTTCTTAGAACACTAAAGACATGATCTGGCAGCTACGTAATTTTTACAAGGTAAAAAACTAGTAAAAACTGCTGTTCTCGTCCCAACTACCGTTAAGTCCGGTAGTTGGGCATTTGTAGCAGCCTCATTGTTGAATTGGATTAGAACAGTAGTACGAGTACCTGGTTGTGTCTACGAACTTCTAAGCTTTAAGATATGTGCTCCGAACTTTTTTTTAAGTATTTCTCTCATACTAGTAACTTTGTTAGTTTCATGTGTACAAAATGTATCTTAGTTCGAGACATGTGTAAACAAAGTATTTTTATATATCGAGAAATAGCAATAATTAATAATGTAATTTTAAAATCAGTGACAATAAGGTACAAATAATACGTGAGCTACCAGTGGGTTGTGGATTGCTTCTAATGATAGAAAAACTGCCACTGAATCACTCTTCCATTTTTTTAAGACTTCTATTCAAATTTTAAGACCTAGTACATACATAACAGTATGAATAAAATTTGTTTGTCTGTTCTTATATTAACGTATTACGCATCCAACATTTTACTGCTCCCTCAGAAATTAACACCCTACCAGCTACCGATCTTCAGTTACCATAAAATAGTAACCCATTTGCAGGCTCTCCTGCAGTCAGCAAAAGCAGTTCACCAGGAGGAATGATTCTAACGACAGGTAAAGAGAGAGGCTTTTCACAGGATTTATTCAGTAGTACACGATCTGATCGAATAGAGCAAATCGTTATACCTGCGTTGGCAATAGGAAGATGCTGTATTCAAATTCACACCAATATCATCTCACTTTGGTCTTTCACTGGTTTGAGTACGTCATATAGAACGAAAACTTGAATCGTTCCTTCAACTATACCATGGACGAGTCCTCTCACTTTTATCTCTCCAACACATCTTATTTTCTCTACATAATTCACATTTCCAATTCCGACGGAGCGAGTGAATAGCTTTCGTGATTCAGACTCGACTTCTACCTTGAAGACGCAGTGTTCTGATCGCTAATAGTTCACAGTGGTTTAGTCTTTGCGAGGCTACTGCCTCTGATGAACAGTGGGATAGCTGCTTAAACAGGCCATGCTCGTTTCCTCCCTCAACACGTTGCGAAGTACGCTAGGTTTCCTCTTCAAATGACATAGCCGTAGTTGAAAATTAAAATGTAAACTCCATTATTTTCCTTATTTTGCTTACGTTTAAACGTAACAAAAATGTCGAAGATCTGGATGTGGTACAAGAAATTTCCAGCTCTGAGACGAAAATTAAGCAAGGATGATGAATGTACCAGTCGTCTTCTCTCTTACGACTACTCGGCACAACCGCAAAAGCATGTGTCCAAGGAGACTGTTTGCCTTGAAAATTGCAGCACCATGAAGATAACATGCAAAAAAAGTCAAATTGGCACGAAGTGCACTACTGGTTGCTTATAATTAAACTGCAGCTACTTACGGATGTGCAGTGAGGGCCGCAATTATCGTATTACAGCAAAAGTTGCTAGATATACTAGTGCATTAATGCGGAACCGATTTACGCTGAAAAATATAGTTCCAATTTTGGCCATCACGCACGAATCTGGCGCAGGGAAATCAAGAAAGACTCACAGATATGTTTCCATAATTAATGGATTAGGAACGGAACGTGGGCAGAAAAAGTCAAACAAATGTGAAAGGCATAATCTTGACTTTATTATTAACTACCAGTTACGCAATTTGTTCAGTATTAGCACCTGAAAGTCTACGGAGCCCTGTAACCGTAAAACGACGTGCTCAGCAGTTGCTCGCAGCAGTTCCGGTGAGGTGTGAGCGACGTGTTCCTGTACATTACCCTTCAGATTAGATGGAAACAGAATGTGTCCCTGGTAAAGGCGTTTTTTTAGATATCCCCAGAACCAAAAGTCAAATGGATTCACACGAGGAGAACTTGCATGCCATGCATCTGGGGAACATCTGGAGAAAACACGTTCGCGAAGGTTGCAGTAAGCAGGTCTTTCACTGGGAATGCGACACGAGGTGTTGCCCCATATTGCAGGAAAACAATAGTTTGCACACAGCTGAGTTCTTCCAAAGCAGGGATCACATGCTGTACAAGGAGATCTCGATAACGTTCAGAAGTCACGGTAGACCTAACAGGCCCTCTGGCTGTATTCTATTCAAAGAAGAACGGAGAAAGAATAAAGGTGCTTGTAAAAGCACACCACAGAGTCACATAAGGCGCACCTTTTGCATGGTCATTTACAGCAACAGCAACTTCTTCAGTAACTGCGATTGGAACAGGAAACCATACTCCTCCAGGTATTACGTCAATCTCACGCGTGTTTTCGAATTTCGTTAATCAGTTTCTTTAAACGATTTAATGATCTCGGGCCTCTCTTCAGACGTTACAGTCGGCGATATTCTCTCAGAACAGGACTGTAATTGCTGTTGTTCACGTAAAACCGTTTCACTAACAGCGCACGGTCTTTGTGCCCGATAGCCATACTGTTCACGTTATGGCTTGTCAAATGACAAGGTAGATGTCATACCGTCAGTTCACAGCGCCAGATTCGCATCCGGTGGCCACAGATAGAAGTATTTTTTTTCTTTTTTTTCCCCAGCGTAAATCGGTTCCGTATCAACGCATCAGTATATCTACCAAGTTTCGGTGCCACACGATAATTACATGTCACGACGGACCTTCGTGACAAGTTGGCTCAAATGGCTCTGAGCACTATGGGACTCAACTGCTGTGGTCATCAGTCCCCTAGATCTTAGAACTACTTAAACCTAACTAACCTAAGGACACCACACACATCCATGCCCGAAGCAGGATTCGAACCTGCGACCGTAGCAGTCGCACGGTTCCGGACTGCGCGGCTAGAACCGCGAGACCACCGCGGCCGGCGTGACAAGTTGCACATTAATTGTAGGTACGTAGTATGTGGTTGTATATGCCAATGATAAACATTTTAGCGTAACAGCAGAAATGAGTACCGACATCTACCTTCTACCTAAAAGAAAATGTAACACAGCAGGTCTCCCATTCAAAAGTAGCATCTGAATGTGGGCAGTGAATCGTTCCTTTCATCCGTATCTTAGAGTTCCCGTCGGGCGAAATCATTTACGTTGCCGCGGACAGAATCCACACCACTCTTGCCGACGTGCGGCGCGCCACACCCATTAGCGACTCACTGCTCCGCATATTTAGCACGTTCACGCCGGTGTGTACCACAGGTGGCTCATACTCGTCTCTACCAAGTATGTTACCAGCAATACACAAACGTATGATATAATATCTATAAGCAAGGTGCAACGATCAGCTGTGAATACAATTTTGCGTGTCCCGTCAATGAGAGAGCTTCCTGAATAAATGAGAGATTTTATAATTTGTGATTAATTTAGTGTAAAATATTATTTTTGATCTCTCGCTGCTGTAAAAGAACGGGCGTTTGAATCCGACCGCCTTCCCACGGCGAGAGACGGCTGTCGGACGCAGGAAAGCGTGAACATGCCCGTCACTCTACAACGAAAAACACTTGGTAGCGCCGCCATGAACATGTTTATCGGAACCTGTTACCAGTGGATTCAGATTGTCTGAACTGCTACACATGATCCCTGAGACGAGGTTCTACTTCACATCTCAGAAAATAATTCAAAGCCCTTTTGGTATCTAACTACTTTAAGAAAAGAGTCCAAGATCCGAACAATGTACCGGAAATGTTCAACGCTAACAGTACAACTGGCTATTTGCATATGCCGATGGTAACTGTCATAACTATCCACATGGAAAAGCTCATTTAAAACAACCACGTTCAAATTTGCACGGAAACAAATGAAATTTAGTGGTATCAATAAACTCTAACCAAGTCTGTCACTTTTAATCAATCACACTCCCAGCTAGTTAATGTCTCCATGCGCTACTGTGAGCTCATCTTTTACCGAACAAGTCCCCACTCATTGAACTACAATACTCACAGGGAATAACCAGAAAGGGCGTAGGCAGAATTTGACGTCCACCCATCACAACACACTTTCGAGTATTTTGTAGGCTTTCAATACTAGAGAAGTAAGACCCCGCACTTAAAAATTGAAAAGCCTCCGCCGCCGAGGGACCACAACTCGCCGTTTCGACTCCGACGAAGGCTGCCGGCCATCTCCTCGATTTCGGGTGCACCAAACCGCTCCACGACGTTATTTAACATGCAGGCCTTTCAGACAACCAGAATCTGGAGCAGAAAGTAAACACTGTTATTGACTATTCCCTTTCTCTGCTTACAGCCCTTCGAAAGGTGCTGCCTCCTTCCACGATGTTAAGAACCTTCTATGCAACAGCCGCCGCCCAGAAATATCGCTCGGAAGCCAGTCTAATAGTCTCCAACCGGCTCTCATTTCTTAGAAGCAGGGAAAATCCAAACCATCTCTTTCAGGCTGAATAAAAACCGCCTTCCACCTGCCGCCGGCAGCTGGCAGAGGCGAATACAATACCGAAACTGGGCTATAGCATCTGGGCAGCTAGAAAAAGATACTCAACAGCTGTTTGCGAGAAGATTGAGATGTGACTAGGGCCTCCCGTTAGGTAGACTGTTCGCCGGGTCCAAGTCTTTCGATTTGACGCCACTTCGGCGACTTGCGCGTCGATGGGGATGAAATGATGATGATTAGGGCAACACAACATCCAGTCCCTGAGCGGAGAAAATCTACGACTCAGCCGGGAATCGAACCCGGACCCTTAGGACTGACATTCTGTCGCGTTGACCATCCAGCTACTGGGGGCCGACAAGATTGAGATATTGTACCAGCAAGCGTCCGAATTCGGCAGTGGCAGGACCGTGGCTTGTTGAGAGTGTTTACCATCTCACGATGCTGACACCTCCGTTGGTCGTCATCCCACGAATGTCGTGCGAATACGGAATCTATGTGTTCACGTCGGCAATACCCAACGTCTTACACGATCTCACTGACCCCTGCGAAACTAGCGCCCAAGAGGACAGACACATTCGTTGCTCGGCCGTACAGGATCGACAGCCACGCCTCGTATTTTGAGCGAGAAAACGGGCTTGTTTACAGCCACAGAAGCAGCTGTAAGGGCAGTGCGACATCTGAAACAACTTGGAGTATTACCATAACGACCACTGTCGTGACTTGGCATGATGCAGCAGCAGCAGCAATGATGCTTGAAGACAGCTCGAGTTCCACCCTTCAGTAACGAAACCGAGCAGCACATGTTCCCCATGCTGTTGTAGCATACCTCGATACAGATGGTGCTCGATTGTTGCTCCGACGAGCAACCACATTCTCCAGCACTTGCACTCATCGAAAACACGTCATGCGTTACTGAGAGACTAGGTCGCCACCAATCGACAGCCACTGTTATTGCTGAATTCTGACACTGCGCTGAAGCAGCGTAGAATGACTTATTCGTATCTGTCATCGAAGCTCATTTCACCTCGACGCCCATCTGTCTTAAGGTCATTGTTGCTACGAGAGGTGGCGGCTCAGTGCACTAAATTCCGCACCTTGTATACCTCAAAATAATCTACAAATTTATTAATTTATTCTTTCTTCTTTCTATGCGAAGTAAAATTTTCTGACCTTCCAGATATTGAATGTTAATGGGCAGCACGGTACCTGCGACAGACGCTATCAGCTAACTCTGCGTCCCCAACTGAAACAGATGTTGATTGTGGTCGCCAGTAGTGCTAAAGGCACATAGCTAAGTTAAAAGTCACAAATGTTTTCTGTCTGCATCAATCCTATTGGGTTCACGTAAATTACAAGATCAGCGTACTGGACTGGAAACATACAAAGCTGACAGTCCTCTTCTAATTGTCTTCTGGTTCTGCAACATCGTTCGCAAATATCAGAAACGAAAAGAGTTTGAGGGTAACAGTTAAAAATGTAAATGTTAGAAAGTCACACCAAAATTAAACATCGAAATTTATGGTAGATTCCCTCTTTAACAAACCGTTTCTACAGACACCAGCACTTCCAGCTACATATTAGCTGTCTGACTTGAAGCAACAAGGGAAACGAGCAATACCAACAGTTTGGTCTAAAAGGTCGCGCATTTCGCGAGTCAGCTATTATTGGTACAAAGCTTTCGACGTAAGTAAACTGACACGTGCCTGCCCTAGAATCTTTGTAAGTAACCTGTTTAGGTTTTTATGTTGGTAACGTCACGTAGCGCTCTTTATGAAAATCACTGGCTGTGCTGTGTGCAGTCTGTGGCTGGTTGGCATTGTTGGAATTGGAATATCTGCTATTGTAGTGTTGGACAGTTGGATGTGAACAGCACGTAGCGTTGCACAGTGGGAGGTGAGCCGCCAGCAGTGGTGTATGTGGGAAGGGAGATGGCAGAATTCTGAGTGCAGACGATCTGGACGTGTGTCCATCAGAAAGAGTAAATGTATAATACTGGATATCATGTATGATGAATTTTGAACATTATTAAGGTAAATACGTTGTTTGTATTTGAGGTATTGAATAGAATTGGGGAGGAATTGTGGCACAACTTAACAAGAAGAAGGGATCGGTTGGTAGGACATGTTCTGAGGCATCAAGGGATCACCAATTTAGTACTGGAGGGCAGGGTGGAGGGTAAAATTTGTAGAGGGAGACCAAGAGATGAATGCACTAAGCGGATTCAGAAGGATGTAATCAGCAGCAGGTACTGGGAGATGAAGAAGCTAGCACAGGATAGAGTAGCATGGAGAGTTGCATCAAGCCAGTCCAGGACTGAAGACCACAACAACAACAACAATAACAACATTGTTTGTTCTGTATCAAAAACTTTCATTTGCTAATTATGCCTATCAGTAGTTAGTGCCTTCAGTAGTTAGAATCTTTTATTTAGCTGGCAGTATTGGCGCTCGCTTTATTGCAGTAGTTCGAGTAACGAAGATTTTTGTGAGGTAAGTGATTCATGAAAGGTATAGGTTATTGTTAATCAGGGCCATTCTTTTGTAGGGATTTTTGAAAGTCAGATTGGGTTGCGTTAAAAATATTGTGTGTTAGTTTAGGGTTGATCAGAATAAGCAAAGAGAGAAATGTCAGAGTACGTTCAGTTCTGCTCAGCTGTTTGAAAATCAAATAATGTAAGAGGTTTATCAGCAAAGTAATTCATAAATTCTTGTAAGGGGACGTTTCATATGAACGCAAACAATTTATTTACCTTAATAATGTTCAAAATTCATCATACATGATATCCAGTATTACAAATTTACCCTTTCTGATGGACACACGTCCAGATCGTCTGCACTCAAAATTCTGCCATCTCTCTTCCCACATCCACCACTGCTGGCGACTCACCTCCCACTGCCCAACGCTACGTGCTGTTCACATCCAATTGCCCAACACTACAATAGTGAATATTCCAATTCCAACAATGCCAACCAGCCACAGACTGCACACAGCACAGCCAGTGATTTTCATAAAGAGCGCTACGTGACGTTACCAACATAAAAACCTAAACAGCCTATTACACCTTAAATGCCTTCTACTGTCGTGGCGTCAGTAGTACACAGTGATTTCAGTGCAACACGACTCTATGTTTAGAATCACGGAACTTATATTGTAGGGCGTTTACAACAATTCAAACCACAGGTATCAACATACATAAAACCAAAGATATAAGTGTCTTTGTTTCTATTAATGTTCATTATCTTACAGTGGGCTAACCAGCTGAACCAGACGTGCTAGCTATTGTCTGATGTGCGCAGTATTACCATCCTCTTGAATTAAAGCCACGTCACCATATCAGAAGTCGATACATCTAGGAAACGTGTCCCTAACTTCACGAAAGAGACCTGTCCCTAAACTCACGGAAGCTAAAGCTAGCTTCTGACGTAGTTTGAAGTCTTTCATCTGACCGCGTGTGACAGTAGGTTCGAGACAGTGGCCACATTCAGTAGCCCTTCAACGACCAGAAAGTGGGCCGTGACCTCCAGGAGAGAAAGGTCAAGGTGGTGTAGAGTTGTTTTGCAGTTAATTTTGATCGTCCCAATACTTTCCGTAAGAATCACCTGACGGTGCCCACCATCCTCTCCCGCCGTTCTCCCCACCAAGACCTCTGTGGGACAATGAACTTACAACTGAGTCTGTTTCTGGCAAGAAAGCGATGGGTCCCTGAATTGATCAGTGAATTACATAGTTCAGAAAATTCTGCGTTGGCGGCGTAGAAGGCCTTTGCGTTGTCAGTGTAGATGGTGTCCGGCAATCCGCGTCTACTAGCAAATCTCTGTAGGGCCATACAAAATGTGTCGATGTTCATACTGGAGCAGAATTCTAAATGCAATGCCGGCGTTGCTGCTCAGGCGAAGACTGTTATACAGGCCTTTTCCAAAGTCATGCCTATCTTGATGTAAAGATGATCTGCAAAGCCGGTGCAGTTGTCGAGTTGCTATCTTCTTCGACTGTTCATGATCTCGCATGCTAAACATGCATGGAGGACCTTTTCAATGATTTGACGACCTTTAAGTATACAAAATTCTTCCGAAGTTCGGATGACACAACTCGGGCACAAGATGATGAAGATCAATATGAGTTTGAAAGCCGGCCGGAGTGCCATTTTTTTTTCTGTTTGAAAGATGAGGAGTCTCCCACAATTACGAGGCCCACCAAAGAGCGCTGGATATCATTGTCCACTGCTGAGGTCTGAAAACTGCGACTACTAACAGAAGAAAGGGTCGTCTTCAGCAACGGATGAAAGTGAGCAATTTTAGAGTCTGTGGTTTCGGTTTGACATTCTGAAGTGCTTGGTTTTCCCGCGTGAAACATTGTTGTTTGACGATAGTGACCGAGTAATTGCATATGTTTGAGAGCTCGTCTGGTGCCAACTCTCCAGCAAGTTTATTTTGTGACGAATATTATGTGCGAAGCAAAGGATCCAATCAGTTGTACGAATCACTCTCTAGTAACAAGTGGATCTGGAAGTTTCTGTGAGACTGGAAGATCACATGCATTATACTTCTTTTCTCTTCTGGGAGGTCAAGACTCAGTTTATATTACTGGATGGTCAGTATTCTTCTGGGCGTGCAAGCCACGGTAGGCATTTCCACCAAACATGCACAGATTGGATTTGATTGTCAAGAAGTCTCCATGTTAGGTTG
Organism: Schistocerca gregaria; assembly: GCF_023897955.1. Taxonomy (NCBI): domain Eukaryota; kingdom Metazoa; phylum Arthropoda; class Insecta; order Orthoptera; family Acrididae; genus Schistocerca; species Schistocerca gregaria. The sequence goes on from NC_064921.1 coordinate 536,168,905, forward strand.
TCCACTGGGTTATCGTATACAAGACAATGTCTCCATTGGCTAGGAAACGTATATGCATGACCTTCATTCATTCCGTTTGTCCAGCCTAAGGCCACTGTAGCGATAGTCCACAACATTGCATGAGTAATGTCTTACTCTGTAGCTGCGCAGAAATATGTTAATAATTTTGCTCCCACCAGTACAGCTAGAAGCTCGAGAGGTGCAGGTCTGCTCTTGCTACAGTCTGTGAATCATTGTGTTGCAGTGTAAATCACTGCGGGTGTATAGAGCTGCCCCATGCGCTCGTTCCGAAGCACCACAAAATTCACGAAAATGGACGTCGTGGATTTTAGTATATCCAACGCGGGATAAGAAGGCATGACCATGAAGATAAAATGGACACTCAGGTATTTCGCCGCATTGACTGATCATTCGGTAGCAGTTCTTTCCAATCATTCCTCTACACGCAATTTCTTGGAATAATAGTTGAGTCAGTACTGACACAGGAGAAAATAGTTCTAGTGAGCTATAAAGTTTAAATGGTTCAAATGGCTCTGAGCACTATGGGACTTAACTTCTGAGGCCCTAGAACTTAGAACTACTTAAACCTAAATAATCTAAGGACATCACACACATCCATGCCCGAGGCAGGATTCGAACCTGCGACCGTAGCGGTTGCGCGGTTCCAGACTATAGCGCCTAGAACCGCTCGGCCACCCCGGCCGTCTATTAAGTTTAGCTATGGACTGTAACAGTTTCTTTTTGGTAGCATATACATTAGGTAGTTCTTCTTTAATATCATCTGTGTTGAAGTAGACGCTGTCCATCGCTTTATTCCAATATATGCCAAAATCTTGAGTCTGCTTTAATCTCTCACCGTTCGACCCTCTATATACCTTGCAACTGATCTGAAGTAGTGACTCATTTCGCTAATCGAAAGTTCAATAATTTCTTACTGGCTATTACTTCATAATACATAGCAATAGCTTCATTGTTGTTATCTGCGCCAAACGCGATGTCACCTATGAAAATATTATTGGCCAGTATATGCCGGGGATGGAAATGTCGTCTCATCCCTAGAAGCGCGTCTCTCCAAAGTTGCCAGAAGCAGGAATGATATGCTGGAGGGGCCAAAGTCTAATGAAACGGATAAGTTTCTCTGACTATTTTGACAAAAGTTGTGCCGCAGAAATCTTATCAAATCCACGTCGTCTTCGTACAAGCTGACTTGCAGAAATGCTTGCGCAGTATCGCTAATAATCACTACGGGATATAATCGGAGACATTACAGAACAGCAAATGTTTCTGGCAGGAGATTTAGTTCCACCTCTAACATTTTGTTGAAAGCGCAGGCTTTGGTCTCAAGAGAAAACGAGTTTCTCCTTCTTAGCTGCTTGATGCGGAAGGAAAAACATTGTGTTACTCGGGTCTTCAGGGAGGAACTCTACATGGTTCTTTGTAACATAGTCTAACGAGAGACGTTGGCAAATGTTCTATAAGGAGCAGTTCCTAACAAGTCCTTTACGTTAATTACGGAATCTACTTTCCACGTCGGTCGGTGAGTAGAATATAGAACAATATTTTGTTGCTTAGGAAGACGAACCACTATTCTATGACTATGCACCAGACAGGGCTCCTGAAATTTTTGAAGGAGGCCAGAATCTTTATTGGTCTTTACTGGACTATAATGAGAGGTTAACCCAACTGTTTCTAGATCCCAAAATAGCCTCAATTTGTCGTCTTTGGGCATTTGAGTGTGGAATATAAGGAGCGATACAAATTTTCCCTTTGAGGACATTGCTGCAGAGTGTATGCGATCCAGAGGGACTCCTATGCAGGCATATAAGCACCGACACGCAGGAAAGGGTCTAGCGTGCCATTCGAACGGAAACTTTTTGATCACCCTTTATACAAAGTTAACAACAGCTAAATTCGCACAAATGGCAGGCTGGCTCCCACTGACGATCAAACTGAATATTGTGGGAAACATCTACCAATAATGATCACTGCCAATTAAAAGCGCGATGGGCATCTTCTATGGAATCTGTCCGCTGATCAGCTAACCGCAGTGAGCGTGCATTTGCTATATTGTCAATATCTTGTGGGACTCTGGGATGAGGCGTGAGGCAGTTGTAACTTTAATAGGTGTTGATGGAAGTGGATGAACTGCCCCACACTCCTCTAATATCAAAAGTAACACGGCTGTGATATCGCGAGGAGCGAGTATGAGATCAGAACATGCAAACACCAAGTTGCCGGCGATCGGAGAGAGGCAGTTTCAAACCCTCTATAAATGACTTTCCTACGATGGATGCTTGACTTCCGTTGTCTAGCACACATCGTGTTAACTTATTTAGTCCTCTTGGTCCTACGGTGCTCACCTGAGGTGTTTGCCAGAATATGAAACTTATGCTCTAGCCTTCTTCCCCCGATTTCAAATTCTATGTTTTCTGTGTAGGCATAGGAAACACCGATTAGTACTTCACATTTCTTTTAGTGTCATCAGTAACGTTATTACATTCTTGGGCCCAAAGGCCACGTTATTCGCAGAAGATTCAAAATGGACGGTTTTTTTGCTTAGCGCTGACATAAGAGCCTGCTGCCGTAGGAGTTTAAGTCGACATTTTGTTGTCACAAATCTATTCCATCCCATGTTGATTCGATCAATAGTAGTGCGAGCCCTTTTCAATACGCCGGCGCCTGCAGATATCGCCAGGAAAAGTTCTGTGAATTTTTGGTGCTAGAGCACGACCACAAGAATTTATGTACTCACCGAGAGCGTGAAATGCTTGGATGCAGCGGTTACAATAGATAAATGTAGAATTAAGTGAGTCTGGATTTGGGAAGTATGTGAGATTAAATACTCCAAGGAATCCAAGAGAGCTAATATAATTCTATTTTTTAAGGCGTAGAGTCCTGTGAGAATTTTCTTGCTTTCTTCATATGTGTCAGAGACCACAGCAATACCATCAGCTTCGGTTTCTCTTCCAAGCAGCCAGACGAAAAATATGTGGGATCCTGAATAATCGACTGCCGGAACTGTTCCCAAAAACGAGCCCAGATCTGAGTACCTCCTCAAGTTTTATTGTCACTCGTCTGCTTTTAGCTCGTGGAATAACAGAAGTAATAGGTTGTTTATCGTAAATGGTAGTGTGATCCACGGAGTTCATCAGCGTACATGGCTCCGTCTATATTTTCGTCATATTAGGACGTGATAGCAGTCTAGTCAGTGTCATCGAGGAGACTGCGGATTTTCTCATCAATGTCTGTAGAAGTACATATTAATTAATGTAATTGAAAGTCTGACATTGCGGTTGCTAATGGAAGCAAGACTAAAGAAAAATCAAGACACATTCTTAGGATTTCTCGACCTGGAAAAAGCGTTCTACAGTTTCAAATGATGCAAAATGTTCGAAATTCTGAGGAAATTGGGGGTAAACTATAGAGAGAGACACAGGTAATATACAACATGTACAAGAGCCAAGGGGGAATGATAAGACTTTAGCCTCTACTGTTCAATCTATAAATCGAAGAAGGAATGATGGAAATAAAAGAAAGTTCAAGAAAAGAATTAAAATTCAAGTGAAAGGGTAGCAATGATAAGATTCGCTGATGGCATTGCTATGATGAGTGAAAGTGAAGAAGAATTGCATGGTCTAGTGAATGGAATGAACAGTCAAATGAGTACAGAATATGGATTTGAGAGTGAATCGAAGAAAGACAGAAGTATTGATGATTAGCTTAAATGATAACAGCGAGAAACTTAGCATCAAAACTGAGGGTCACGAAGTAGATGAAGTTAGGGAATATTCCTACCTAGGCAGAAAAATAACCAATGACGGACGGGGGAAAGGACATCAAAAGCAGACTAGCATTGGCAAGGAGGGCAAGCTCGGCCAAGAGAAGACTAAGAGTATCAAACATAGGGCTTAATTTGAGAACCAAATTTCTGAGAGCACAGCATTGTATGGTAGTGAAACATGGACTGTGAGAAAACCGGAATAGAAGAGAATCGAAGCATTTGAGATGTGATATTACAGACGAATGTTGAAGATTAGGTGGATTGATAAGGTGAGGAATGAGGAGGTTCTGCGCAGAATCGGCGAGGACATCTGTTTAGACATTGGGGAATAACTTAGATGGTACTAGAAGGAGCTGCAGAGGGTAAAAACAATAGAGGAAGACAGAGACTGGAATACTTCAGCAAACAGTTGAGGATGAAGAGGTTGGCACAGGAGAGGAATTCGTGGTGAGCCGCATCAAACCAGTCAGAAGTTGAACTTTAGAATATTCGTAATCGTCAACGGGCTTTGTATCAACAATTCCGTGTACCGCGTTCAAAATACGACTAGTATTAGCTTTTGCTTTCACACGTATTGTTTTCAGGCTTTGTAACTGACTGTTACTATCGGCTTTTCCTGATGATGATGATGTTTGGTTTGTGGAGCGCTCAACTGCGAAGTTATCAGCGCCCGTACAAATTCCAACACTTTACTCACTCAAATTTCGCCACTTTCATGAATGATGATGAAATGAAGAGGACAACACAAACACTCAGTCATCTCGAGGCAGGTGAAAATCCCTGACCCCACCGGGAATCGAACCCGGGACCCCGTGGGACCCCGGGAACAGAGAACGCGACCACGAGACCACGAGCTGCGGACTCGGCGTTTTCTGTTTCAGATATCGTGAGGCAACTTCCAATTGTATGAGTGGACCAGGAGAGAATGAATATTGTTAAACAGCTAAGAGATGGAATCACCAGTTATAAACAGTCGAAACGCATTGTGTTTTCTGATGCTGATAATCCATTAAAGCATCAAGAGTACAGCTACGATGGCAGTATAGCACAATTATGACATCATCTGCGTTTACAGGTGAAAATCACAAAAATGTGGCGTGAATATGCAGTTACAATTGGCTATCAATGCAGACGGTCATTGTCAAGAAAGTTTGTTGCTTCGCGTTACGAGTCACTGTACAGAGCTCTCCAGGTATTGGCTCGTGAGGTGCATTCAAAAGTCGCGATGCCACAGCAGCAAGCGATGAAACCTGATGGCAACAGTACAGAATGATTTCAACACAATCGCAGCTCTTTATTTACAACCATAGAACTTAAATTTCAAGGAGTTTACGATTAGTCAAATCTCAGGCGCCAACATTACACCAAATCAGATGCTGTCTTTGTCAATATCAATTCCGAACATTAACCAAACGCAAAGCTGCCAATAAAACTCCTTAGCCAGATTATCCTCATAACCGACTGAAAACACGCGCCGTGATATACAAATGAACATATTATACACTGAACTTTCTCTGCAGCATAGAAGTTTCAGTATTCCAGTAAGAGTAAATTACACATTAAATATTTCCTAACTAACGCTTCCCAAAATTTCTATTGGGTCGAAAAGAATCCTTCCAAACGCCGCCAGATAAAAGTGAAGTTTGGGTTTTATAACGAAGTTGACTTCGACTTAAATTAAGGACTTTGGGTAGCTGAGCATTAAAGGTTCTCAACAATATTTATTCAGCCTTGATTGCCAAATCATCTGAATTTGCATGAATTTTAATTGGTTATTATCTGTAACCTCAATCCTAAACTGAAAACTGTGCAACGTAATTTTCATTAGGTAACACCAGAATGACCGATTAGGGATCTCGGTTTGTTAAATATGTTAAATAACTTTCTTTCACCGATTAAAGGGAGTCAAAGATTACAGGATGCACGAAGACATGCTGGGGTGCACTTTGGGGCTAATTTTAATGAACTAACTGGTGGGATTTTTAAAGCTTATTTAAAAGGTGGATCATACTCCTGAGACTGCATTTACACGGAACACACACAAAAACCACTAATTTTACGGTTCCATACGAGCGAACGATATTAAGGTACCAGTCGTTTGTCAGCAGGGGTTTGGTTGGATCAGTCAAACGCAACATGGATGCGCAGTTACTCACACACAAAGATTCGAAAGCGAATTTCACTGTGTTCCAATAGTAAATGAATCATAAAAGCCAGCACGCGACTCAGTGGGCACTTGTTATAAGAGGTGCTTCATGACCAATCAAACACTGAATTTTGTAGCATCTGAAATAACGTAAAGTGTTCCTGATATTATCACTTGCGTTCTCCCATTTGCGTCACTCTGCGACAACTCCTGCATCTAGGGAATAATAAGAAAGAAAACTCCCGACGTCCTGGGAACACCATGAATACGGGAAACAGCCTGAATACTCTGTGCAGTAAACGCATCTGTGAATGCTCCACTATCCTCGAATTCAGGGAAAACACACTCGTCCCTCCCAGGCTGGTGACAAAGGTATGAGGGCTATTCGTTTATTGAATTCGGATCGGTCGAGAAATAGGAACTACATTGAAAATCAAAAATCCTTTATTTGCAGAAGTTAACTACACTTTCCAGCTATATCTCTACAAAGTCGCCTCTCTGGCGAACCAACGATCTCGTCACATAAGGCAGTCTGCTTTCCGCCACCTCGTTACTCTGGTCTGCAGCTCGTTGTCTGTGCCAAAACGTTGTCTTCATAAGCAGCGGCTCATGTGGGCAGAGTTGAAATTCAGAGGAAGCCACTTACCGGTTGTATTGTAGCTGATCAAACATTTCCCATAGAAAACGCTGCCGAAAATTGTCATGAAGAAAGAAACGTATGACAGTCACGTTATGTCGGCTGCATGATATCAGACGAAATCTCTCACCAGGCCCTCAAATTTGGGGGAAGACACTACTTTCTAGACATCTATACGTAGTCACCGTCAGTTGAGAACTGAAAAGAGCGACGTGATATGATCGGTGGGCATACTAGGGATACTGTGCAGTACATCTGTACAAAGCTTCATCGGATTTTGACTGTGGTTTCCATTTCGCGACACATCGGATCTTAATAATCGAATAGCCCTCGTAATTCCTCGTAATTGCCGCACGGCAATTAAGGTAAGTAATATTATAAAACTATCCTGCAGGTTCAGCCCGACATCCCATCTCAATTATCGTGGGAAATAAATGTTACACGAGATGTTCCATGGATATTTATTGCTGCGCTTGCAGTGGGTTCGAAGGCTGTTAAGTTTGGAATCATTTCAGTATAAATGGTTTGGACAACGTGCGGGCTAAAATCTTTATATATAAAAATTCAGCCTGCGTATGTTTTTTCCCCATTGATTTGAAATTTTGACAGAATATTGCACTCGAATACATAGAATGTTTTTATGTGCCTAATTTTAAATATACCATATATTATATATAAATAAATCTGTAATATATAAAGGGGAAACGTTGTAATGATAAAGAGCGAAAAGTTCATGACCGATTTACTTCAAAGTTTTCAACGATGCTCTAATGAACATTCTGATGGATGTAAGTAATATATTTTTGGTACATGTAACATATTTGTAATACATAAACGGTAAACATTATTACCAAAAATCTCGATACATTCTTCGCCGATATAAACCAAATTTTACTATATCAAACATTCAGAGTACTAAATCAGAATCTGCAATAACAATAAACAAGGCTCAAGGTCAGATAGAGGGAGAAAGGGGAGATGGACACAGGGTTGGGTGGAATTTGTCATAAAGAGAAGAAAGGGGAATGTGGACAGATGAGAGAGGAGGATATGGTGAGAGAGGGAGAGGGGCGGGGGAGAAGATGGGCGCAGAGAGGTGCGAGACGTAATGGACACTTTTTTTTTTCACTTGCTGCTTGCCATTAACGCCCGCTGCCTATATAATAAAGCGGGCTGTAACTACTACATTTGGTCTCTTAGCCGTCACCTCAGTCACTCAGCCCAAACATAGGGAACTTCCACAAAAAGCTGACTTACTCACACAACTCCTCAATGTTTATTTAGTTCACATATCTACCTGAGTGACTGACGTGCCGTTGCCCGTGTCCCGCCCCGTGGAGGCGGACCATATGCAGTATCTGGCAGTTTTTACTTACACTGAGCAGCATTTAATAATTTGAAAAGAAAAAAGAACAAAGTAACATACATGTTATTTGGAAAATACAGCAAATAATCTAATTGTTATACATTGAATTCATATTATAATAAAGAAAAATGAAAAAGAAACTATATCTAATGAAAATCCCAACACCAACAAGGCCATGAGTGGGAAACCTCGCAAACTTTCTCGAGCCTTGCCGCTTATGGCCTCACTCTGGATACTAATATTGATTTTGTGTCCATATCCCACACCCATATCACTACTATTACAATAGTACAATGATGCATATTTCACAGTTTGAAGTGCTTGTGTGAGGGATAGTGCTCGGAATAATGTCGTCGAGCCATGTACCCTCTCACCAGCAAATTTCCTAACCTATTTCTATGTCTAAACCTACTCTACTACATTTCATATTTATTGTTTTATAATTATTACAAATTACTACATTTGAATTTACTTGTGCATATTATAGTTCATCACATTACCACTTATATTATATTATGTATTATCCAATTCTGTGTCTGTATCATTATTGGTAGTATCATCAGAATCCTCAGTGCTACTAATATTAATTGAAGATCTCTGTTCTCTCGGTCTATGTCTCCATGGTCTCCCTCTGTTGTACTCTAATTGTAATTGTCTTGAGATTTTGTCTGCTGTGTTATTTAATTCTGTCCAGGCACCTGGATCTCTAATAGAGTTGTAAATATTATACTGTCCCAAATTTGACTGTCGTAAATGCGTGAATAGTGTGCAGAAACTAATCGTGTGTTCAGGGGTCCCAGTGTCCCCACATGAACATGTATCACTTCCCCTGAGATTCATGCGGTGTAGGTGTGATGGGTAGGGCCCATGACCGGTCAAAAAATGTATCATGCCTCTACTTGGATCTATGTATTTCATTTGTAGTCTCTCCCTAATGTTTGGGAAGAAGTCATGGACCCTGCGGCCCTTTTCACTATTATCCCAGTCCCTCTGCCAAGTAACCAGGCGCCAATGTTTTAAGTGTAATTTGTCTTGAATGTCTTCTCCTGTTATAGCTCTTACCCGATCTCTGCTACCCTTTTTCAGCCAGTATGCTGCGGCACGATATTTAATAGTTATTTCAATTGGGAAGACACCCAGGACCACAGACAAGGCATCCAAGGATGTAGTCCTGAAGGCGCCTGACAATCTCAGTAGCACCCCTCTCTGCCTGCGGCGAACAATAGTTTTGTTTACCGCAAAGTTCAGTTTATGAGCCCACGTACTGGCTGCAAAACATATAATAGATTCAAAAATCGCACAGTGATACACTCTCATATATCTTAATGGCAATCGGAATTCTATTGTATTAATTCTAGCCAGTTTCTGTAGTAATTTTTCAGCCTTGTCATAGGACATCTGTATGTGTTCTCTAAAAGATAGCCTTTCGTCAATCATGACACCCAGATACCGTGTGGTTTTTTTTCGAGATATGTTGTTTATTCCTAATTTAATGGAGGGGTCTCTACTGAGACTTCCTTTTAACATTATGTATAAAGTTTTATGTAAAGCAATTGTCAATTTATACTTAGTACACCAGTTTGCCATGTCACCCATTATACCTCTAGCTCTCATTTCCAATTGTGCTCTTGAGTTTGCTGACACAACCACTAATATGTCATCAGCGTAGGCCACTATTCCATCAGCACACTCATGATTTTCCACCAAATATAACAAGGGTTCAATTGTGAGATCCCAGAAATTGGGACCACAAATTGATCCTTGTGGACATCCTTTCGTGAGTTTCTTAATTACTTTACGATTTCCTGCACGCCACTCAGCAACCCTGTCTTTGCAGTAATCCCGTAGGCTGTAATAGAGGGCTGCTGGCACCCGAAGTTCTCTGAGACGTGCAAACAACGCAGGCCACCACAAATTATCAAAGGCACCTGCGATGTCTATCATGATTGCGATGGAATATTTTAGTTCCGTGTGACTGACTACACTAAGTGCCTGATTGATTGCATCATCTATTGACTTATATTTACGGAATCCATATTGATAAGGACTCAGTCCAACTAACTCTCTATGAGCTTGAAGCCTGTCGCATAATAATCGTTCTTGTACTTTGGCTAGAGTATTTAAGAGACAAATGGGCCGATATGATTTCGGGTCCTTGGGATCTTTATCTGTGGATTTCTTTATTATTACTGTATTGGCCGTTTTCCACGTTGAGGGTATTTTGCCTACCTGTAATGCCTCATTTAAGGTCTCAGTTAGAAAAGTTGTTATAAGTGGTACAATCTGCTGTAACACTTCTGCATAAATGTTGTCAGGGCCAGCAGCCTTACCTTTCTTTAGTCTTGCAATTGCTCTAGCCACCTCCTCGTTTGTAAATGGATCAACTACCCTTTAAGTTGCATATTCTTCTTCCATTTTATTTCGAATATCAGTGTGTATCTCTTGATCAGTATTTATGTCATCGTCGGGAAGGAGTTTCTGCAGCAAAAATTCTGCAGTACCCCTCCAACCTTGTGTCAGTGTACCGTCATCTTTAGTCAGGGTAGCCAAAACTAACGGGGTTTTGATCCTTTCTGTCAAAATTTTATAAGGGGTTCCCCACATATTGTCTTGTATCTGTCGCTGGACATATGTGTCCCATTGTCGTTTTTTGGTCTCAAGTATGGTGGTCCTATATTGTTCTTTCGTCTCTCTGTATATTTGCAGTCTTGCCAGTCTTTCCCTCGCATTATTTGCTCGCTGATAATATTTACGTGTTTGTCGTGTTCTTTTCCTTAGATCCGCAAGTTCACGAGTCCATTGCATTTTCATTTTTGGTTTTGAAATTTTGTTTATATATGGTATTGATCGTAATTGCTCGTCTTGTATTAACTCTGTCAGTTTATGTACTTTGTAATCCACACTACCTGTAATGTCTGATAACGGGTAATTCGAGATTATCTGGCGCAGACCATCCCAGTCTGCTTTATTCAGGAGAAATCTATTGTACGTTGTTGTTTCTTCCACATTCCAAGTTTGGATATTAATCATAATGACATTGTGATCACTTTGAGTGTACCCTTCATGAACTGTCCAATCTATCGCAAACCTCAGTGTATTGTTGTTTACTAAAGATATATCTATATTACTATGATGTCCAGTATGTGTGCAACAAGTCGGTGGTTGCCCTTCCCTGTTCAGTATGTGCAGGTCGTTTTCATATATTATATCGTTAACTAGCCTACCTCTTTCGTTAGTTTCGTTTGTGTGCCATAAAACAGATCTAGAGTTTATGTCTGCACAAATGAGCAAATTTTTGTGTATCGAATATTGTGCCACATTAGCTATCATATGCGTGTATGGATGAATATCATCTGAATATTGGGCATACAGTGAGGATATGACCCATTTTATATGCCCCCATATAAGTTCCACAGTGACTAAGTGCTTATTACTATGTTGGCTTACTTTGGTTACATTCATATTTCTATTTAGTACAATAATAGCTGGCATTGGAGTCGAATCGCCAGTCACGGTGATTGTTCCAGGGGGAAGGTGTATAAGCTGTCCAGCCCTGGAGTATGGTTCCTGAAGACAAATGACATCCACATCTTGTTCGGCTGCCACCTTCGTTAGTTCAGCACTCACTAACATACTCCTACCGGCGTTCAGCTGCATTACTCTCAAAGTAGACATCTCGTGAAGATGTAGTCGTTAGGCGAGGATTTGTTATGGTCAAAATAAATTCTACCATGAGCACGAACTAAATCTTTGTAGATTTTTTCTAAATCTAGCTTCTCAGAACGACGTACACACACCTTTTTTAACAAGTCTTCTAATGCATTCGCATCAGTAGGTATATTTTCTGATCGCAAAAGTATCCTATCCGTTTGTTCTGTTGTTGGATAACAGATTCTATCCCCCTGTGGATGGGTTAACCTAATAAGCAGTCTTTGTACTGTTTGTAGGTTCTCTTTATTCTCCATCCTCGTTAATTGTAGATTTTCCTCTAATTTACTGTAGTCTATCATGGGGTAAGAAGGGGGCATTTCAACCTGTGTACTTTTGCTTTCACTTGATTTAGACTGGAGCTGATCAAATTCAGGAGTAGTTGAATGCACTGTACATGTAGCTGTATCCTGTACCCTGACCTGCTCCGCACTTGCCCGTAAGTAACCAACTGACTCAAACGTAACTGGCTTGGAATTTCCCTTGCACCTTGTTGTATCGTATTTATTTTTCAGTTCTTTTCTGGATGGGTCATCTTCAAATTTACTTTCATTTGCAGATGATTCACGTATAAAATGTTCACTGGAGCTATTGGGTGTGCATTTTATTTGATATGTCCGTTCTGAACTTGTAATTTCATTGTCATGAACATATTTGTCTGTAGAATTGTTTGTATGACAGCATGTAACCATGCATTCATAAGTAGACAGTTCTTCTTCTAATATTTCAACTTTATTTATATTACTCGACTCTGACAATGCCCACTGGAAAAACTTGTGTTTTAAATTACGTGCAACAAAATAATCAATTGCTCCCTGCATGGTCATATCATCTATATAATCAGTAACTTCAAAAAATTTTGCCTGAATTTCTTCTGATGAAGACGTAGTTAAGGTGGTATCCACCACGTCTGTTGATTTGTGTTCCTTTTGTTGTTGCCATGCAATGGCTCTCCGCCATGAACGCGCCCTTGTAGAAGGTGACTTGTATTTCTTTTTGGATTCTGGTGTCGTATTCTCTGTCAGATTCTTATGTGTTTCGTCCTGTTCTTCCTTAAAATCGGTGTGCAGACTGATGCTACTATGGGCCATCTTGTTAATTATCGTCTACGCCATAATCAGTTCTTTCTATTTGACGCATATACATCTGCTTGTACGTTTGACAGTCAGAACCACCAGCTTTATTGCATACACGATTTCTCAATTTACATGGGATGCAACCCGCTTTTCTCTCTGTCTCAGAACACTCAGCTTTTCTGTGCCCCTTCACACCACAGTAAATACAAACAGGTTGGCTTTCTGCACAAAATTTAGTAGAGTGCCCTAAATCACAGCATTTAAAACATTTGACAACATTGTTGTAGTCAGCTGTTTTGAGAGCGTGAAAACTGATGTAGGCCCTTTCTTGTCGCAGTAATAAGTTTCGCACTCTAGGGCTAACTTCAATTATATTGTTTACTGTGCCACTTCCCTTTGGTCCAGTTTTAAAGCGAATTTTCACTTCATCAGCAAATTCCTGCTCTGTTAGGTTGTCGCTTAGATTCAGAGCATACAGCTCATCTAAGAAGTCCGCATCAGAAACAGTTGTTGGTACTGCATATACTGCAAGCAAAGGTCTCCTCTTCTTTGGGCCTTCACACATCATATCTTTTATTGTTGATGTTTTATCAATTAATTTCTTGCAAACTTCCTTGGTTTCAGTTTCCACAATGACCACATTGGGAGTAGTTCTGATTGACTTAATTTTAAGTTTGTCTACACGAGGATTGATATTGCTTGTTAATATGTTCCTTACCTCCTTCGTGTCTTGTTTAGTTGCTGATCTAATAAACAAAGTGGTCTCCTGCTTCTCTTTGACTTGGTCAATCTTTATTCTTGTACTTGCCTTTTTAGCTCCAACCACTGCTGCATAGGAAGGAAGGATTGATCTGTTTTCTGCACTTCTTAGCTTGTCATTTTCACCCTTGAGTTTTTCGATTTCCTTTTGTAAATCTTCAATACGCTGCTTTGCGTCTGGCGCATTTGCAACTGTCAACTCTTGTCTTAATCTGTCATTCTCTTCCTTCAAAATATCTATTTGTCCTTCCAGTCGTGCATGTCTTAAGGCCTCAAGTGATTCGACATTACTGGCGGCTTGCAGCCCGTTTAGCGTATCTACCTGCAGTTGTAGTCTCGTGTTTTCCCTTTCGAGCACGGTTATTTGTCCCTCAAGATTAGCTTGATGCAAGGCAAGAGGAAATATCTCATTTCTTATAATTCCTATGATTCCTTGACCAGCATGTTTCCCTTTCAGTTCATTGGATATTTTTGTAATGATTGAATCTATTACAGCTAATTTCTCAGATGCAGATATCGGTGGTACATCTTCCATTTCCGAAATTTGCGAAGGCGCTGGCGAGCTCTTACCTGCTGCCTTTGGTCTCGTTCCCATTACTGCAAGTGGTGAGGAATCTTGGTTGCTACATTTCGCTCCAGTTCTCCTTGTGGCCGCCACTCTTCTGGTGAAGTCGAAGGATAACGACAGTCTTAATCAGTCGTAATACACAAGACGTGGTACACGAAACGAACTACCTCCGTGGTACTTAGACCGAACTTTGTTCGTGGTACACAGATCGAACTATTTCCGTGGTACACAGATCGAACTATTTCCGTGGTACTTTAGTGGTACACAGATCGAACTAAACCACTTTTGCACAAACTACTTGAAAACCAACACACGCAAGGTGGTTTCCTCGCGTCAACCAAACACTTTGGAACTTGAAATGATGTTCCGTAACAAAGGGAAGTTCACGACTTTCACAATTTAAATTATGCCAATTCTAACCTCTTATATACAACGTGAATGTAATAAATTTGCATTTAAGCACTTCCCAGCACAAAATCACACTAAAAACACTCGTGAGAAAGGAATACAATGTCACAAACAGGAAATCACTTCAGCAGACACTACGGAAAGGATGTTTCCGCAGAATTCCCGTTTTATATGAGAAAGAAACACAAAGTAAAAACCAACAGCGGCCATGTTGCAGACATGTTAAAGACTGAGAGAAGGGGGAGAAGAACATTATAATGTGATTTCTCTTTTACTTTTTCTTCCATTTAATCAGACTGAGCCATAGCAGCGCATGGCGGGATACAGCTAGTAAACTATAAAATATTATGAGCTCTTCATCGAATAATACACAAGTGTGAAGTAAGCTTTCCACGTGTTATGCAGAGAAGTGTAACGAGAGTGAAACACGTTAAACTGATTTTAAAGTGCAGTACTAAGACAGACAGAGAGTCTTTGGTAAACACGAAAATGAAAAGGCTTTGTGAGAGTGTCATTAAGTTTTAATTATTATGTCGCGACCATGAAAGTTGTTGATTCTGTTCACCCTTCAATGCGACACATTTGTCGAACGATGCATGACTGTATTACTTGGCGTAGACCTTTTTTTAGAAAGTGAGTACCACCTCGCACATAGCCTCGTCATCATTGTGGAAGTGCCTGCCACGCAATGGTTTCTTAATCCGAGGAAAGAGGAAGACGTCACTGAATGTAATGTCAGGAGAATACAGAGACGAGGCAAAATTTTTCTCCGCAGAAAAGCAGTATGTTTGACTGTGTCGTGTACAGCAAGTGCTGGCGCGCTGTCATGGGGCAAAATGGTTCCCTTGGACAGCTCCATGCGAAGCTTTGCCTTCACGGCCTTCTGTAACCTTGTCAGGAGACTTCGGTAGTGTTCTCCTGTGACAGATCATTCGTTACGAACTTATGTGTCAGCACCTCTCTTTGGCAGTCCCAATAATCACTCAGCATCACCTTGCCCGATGATAACTGGGTCTCTGCCTTCTTCGGCAGTGGTGAATCCATATGTTTGCTCTGTTTGGTTTGCTCGTTTGCCTGAGACTCACAGTGATATACCCTGCACTCGTCCATGGCGATTAGGCAGCTCATGAAGTCATCTCAATTGGCTTGACGCAGGTTCTGAAACATGTCCGGTGCTGCCTCGGTTCGGCAGACATGTGCAGTGTTTGTGAGTAGTCGCGGAACACAATGGGCGGCGGACGTTGTTACGTTAAGTGTGTCGTGGACGACGCTGAAAACTGATTCATCACTGATTTTCTGTCATTCCATTACCGGTTCGATTGTGATTCATTGGTCTTTCAGAACAGGGCCTCATCTTCTCTAGCGACACCCAGTTCTTCACAGAGAGATGGTCTGCAGCTTCGTTCTTCGTCACTCAGACGTTCTTTGGCAATAGTGTTAGAATCTGCGCAGTGCACGTCTACCAACTCAATATGGATTGCTTCATCAGCGTTCCCCTTAAAATGTAGAAACCGAATTACTACAGTTACTACACGATACTCCACTTCTACAGTGTGACCTGTTTTACTTAGTTTTGTCTCCTGTAACTGTGATCCATGATCTGTGGTGCGAGAATTTGAGTGTATACCAAGAAAGAAAGTCCGCACAGAATACCCTGTCCAGTAGATGCGCTGTCGGCAGGGCATGCGTGGGTAGAGCAGTAGTGGTGTGGTTTGCATACAGGCGCTGTAGGGGATATGTTGAGCGCTGGAAGAGAAGTGCCGTTTTAAACTGAAACCTGCGCTACATTATTTTCTAAATATTAAGTGGAGCCCCTCCACCCCTATGGTGACTATTAAAAATATATGACACCTCTGCTTTGGTTCATATTAAAAAAGAATTCCACAGAAAATTTAGCGATTTATTTTCGCCTAGCATCTGAACTATTTGTAACTTTCAGAGAAACGTCGTGAGTGGAGAATTTTGAGTAAAGCCTACACGTTTCTTTTGTTGCTAAATTAAAATTTGTTTCTTTTGTCGTAATGCAGTGGAGTTTACAGAGTGTCCCCTCACTAACACCATAGGCAGGCGCAGTTGCGAGAGAATCCTGAAATGGTGGTTTATTAAGTGAGGAACTGAGGAAAAATAAGGTCACTAGTATATGAAAAAGCACATCTTTGAACCAATTGCGTTTCTCGTTTCATCAGATATCGGAGATCCTTAAAAATTATATTTTTTCATCGAAAAATTCAGTACTTGGTGGAGTAACACGGTAGATAATTTACTTTTGCATAATAACCACATGGAAAAATACCTCTTTGTGTGCTATGATTTGAAAAAATCTCATTTCGATATCTCGAGCTGTTTATAAAATATAAGGAATGTTGTGAATAATTCACTCTCACTTTATCGCTGGGGTGACACGATGGCGGATGAATGTGCTACATCAGATCAATTTTCTCTAGATTGGTGATAGATAGAGACCTCCGCCCAAGTCTAAAGAAAAATTCAGTATGTTAGCTAAATTTCATGTGCAGGAACATATGTTAATATGCACCAGACCCAAGATCATAGGGGCCCCTATTTTAAATTACAAACTTTTTCGAATTTCACGCAGTGTTTTACTTTAACCTAAATATCACTACGATCATTAACGAAATGATGGGCACATCGTAAAGAATCTGTTATATAAAGCTACCAATAACGCAAATATGAGATTTTTTAGCGAATAGTTACTGTAAAATTGCGTGAGAAAAATTGCAGGGCGTATGTCTCGATTCTATCATTTGCCGACCAGCCAAAAGGTGGCACACGAATGAACTCGTCCAGCGCTTTGGACAAAAACTGGTCACTGTGCACCGACCACCATATCCTGTGCGGTCTATACACACAAACAAACAAAAATGTTGGAAAAACGACAGTCTGTTTGGGGAGACGGTAACTGACTTAATATGAGGTATTTTTTTATTTTTGACACAAAAACTTTTGACACAAACCGGTAACGGTTTTGTCCTACAATGGCCATCTTCAGATGCTATGGGTGATACTTGTTGAACAAATGTTCATAACGATTGAACACTTGTTCACCAGATTCCGCCCATAGCATCTGAAGATGGCTATTGTAGGCCAAAACCGTTTATGATTGCACCATAAAAGTGTTTGTGTGAAAAATAAAAGATAATATCTTAAAATATTAATTGCAAAAGTTTATTTTCTCTAAGTGATAATGAAAACCTTAGAGCACCCCTCTTATAGCTATTTAATTACGTCAAACGCGTGCAATTCACGTCTTACGTAAATGGGACAGGGGTGTTCATATTTGTCTGTAAAGCCCAGGCGCTGCCCATAGACCGACGACAGCAACATTGAACGTTCCACGTCGATTTTGTTCGGTGAGTTATGCAACGCTGCGGGGAATGGACGCGTGGTTTGAGGCGCCATGTCACGGACTGCGCGGGGCCGGCCGAGGTGGCCGAGCGGTTCTAGGCGCTTCAGTCTGGAATTGCGCGACCGCTACGGTCGCAGGTTCGAATCCTACCTCGGGCATGGATGTGTGTGATGTCCTTAGGTTAGTTAGGTTTAAGTAGTTCTAAGTTCTAGGGGACTGATGACCTCTGATGTTAAGTCCCATAGTGCTCAGACCCATGAGCCACCGACTGCGCGGCCCCTCCCGTCGGAGGTTCGACTCCTCCCTCGGGCATGGGTGTGTGTGTTGTTCTTAGTAAAGTTAGTTTAAGTAGGGTGTAAGTCTAGGGACCGATGACCTCGGCAGTTTGGTCCCTTAGGAATTCACACACATTTGAACATTTAGTTATGCAACAACAGAGGCGCAGTTGTCAATTCATGCTCCTAGTTTTCATGGTTTACTCTTCCTCCAGCAACTTTAGTTTGTCGAATCATAACTGTAGTTCTTTACAGACGTCTATGGAAATTTCAGTACTACTACTATCTACCATGATAATGACCACGTTGTGGTGAAGCTATAGTGAGGTTTGATAGAAAGGGTATGAATGGATTCGAATGGTTCTGAGAAGCACCTAATCAGACTCGGACACAGTTGACAGCCTGCTCAGACAACGCCCAATCACTTGCAGAACTGTTCGCCGTGCTGCGGCAGAACACAAAAAATACTTTCAGAGTCAACAACATTAAAGTTTTCTTACACCAATCAAAGCTGTGATATTAGGTAATGACGATCCTACATCATAGTGACACTAATGCTCCATATTGTTTTTAATTTCGGATGCTTTATCATTGAAGTTAATATATACTGTGTTATTTTGCCTCATCTTATAATTCAAAAGATAGTGCTGACTAACACAATGATCTCTATGGCATTCTAAATCACTGGCAAGAACCTCAAGTCCGAGAATTGTGTTGTCAAAAAGTGTTACTGTCCAGTGTTCATGATGCGATGAAGACAAAGAAGACTTTCAGCTGCCGGTCCAGTGTAGACATTAGCAGTACAAGGAAAGAGGTATTATGTGATGTGACACGTCACGAAATGATACGTCGCACTGAAAATATGCATTGGATGCAGTGCATTAAAATTTTCCACGGTTCATAGAAATATTACAATCTCTCATAATCATCCATAGAACAATCGGGTAGTTTGTTTGGTGATAGCGTTTACGAGGTGGGTTTTGTTAAAATCTGTCAGAAAGAAACAGGTGGTTCCATTGTACCGCAAGACCGGACTGGGGTGGGATTTGGGCCGGGGACTGTGCACGCAAGGCTCATTTTATAAAAGCATTTATTAACAATACGTGTATTTTCACATGAATACAGTGACGCCAATGATTGTTAATTAGTTAACAATAACTCTGCACTGTTCAGCTCAGAGCTAATGCTTATGTAAACATGGGCATTACATAGTAATAAAATAAATATAAAAACTTCCTAATCAATACAGTGGATATTCACCTCCTATCTGCTTCAGTCCCCGTGACGCATAAGTGGGCACTCACCAGGAATAACAGAATGCAAACCAGAATATTCACCCTCACTGGTCATTGACAGTCAGCACAGCACAAAAAACGTATAAAATCACAACAGGATCTACCTATACCAGCTACTTACTGTTGCTACACACAAAGGGCCACCAAGGATACCTAGTCTACGGAGAACAACAGCAAAATATAATTCATAATGCGTACAGCAATGTACAACAGTACAACACACATCCAGCGTGAATTCAGACAGAATACAATGATGGAATACGCCTTCTTCGTGGAAACACGCTGCCGATGACCAACTCCTGCACCTCACTCATGTCTTTCCGTCGATCCACCATTTTTGTCTCCTTCGAACCCGAAAAGGCCTACGACCGTGTGTGGCATCCAGGTATCCTGTTTAAACTCCAGAACTACGCCCTTCCTGTCAACCATCTCCATCTGACTGCCTCATTCCTCTCCCACCGCTCCTCCTATCTTACCATCCATAACGCCGATTCCCGCACCTTCTACCCCTCCGCAGGCGTGCCCCAGGGATCTGTCCTCTCCCCTCTCCTCTACCTCCTGTACACGGCAGATATGCCCCAACCCCCCCTTCCTCCAGTACACCTCCTGCAGTATGCCGATGACACCGCCTTCCTTGCCCTTGCTCCTACACTTCAACAGTCCCAACGCCTTCTCCAGAATCACCTTGACCTTTTTGATGCATTGTGTAACCAGTGGCTCCTGAAAATCAATCCTTCCAAGACCCAGGCAGCCATTGTAGGTCGTACCATTCGCTCCTTCTGGCTCCTTGATTTCTCCCTTACCATCCGCACACGTCCTGTACGCCTCTCCATCACTCTCACCTATCTTGTCCTTACCATTGACCGTCACCTCACCTGGATCCCTCATCTCCACTCTATCTGATCCAAAGCCCACAACCAACTCCTCAAATACCTCTCTGGGTGGACATGGGGTTTGAACTCCTCTACCATCCTCCACACCTACAAATCCTTAATCTGCCCCATCCTCTGTTATGTCAGTCCCGCCTAGATATCAGCCCCTGCAAATTCTATAAGTCCCTCCAGATCCTCCAGCGCCATGCACTCCACCTCACCTTCCGTATATGTCTCCCATCCCCCACGTGGGTCCTCTATGACCTGATTCCTTTCCCCCATCTGCCCCTATTCCTTGAACGTATCTACCTACTCTACACCTCCCACCGCCTTGACCCCTCTCATCCCATGGTTGCTCCTCTCCTCTCCAACCCCCGCCCTCTTCCTTGCCTTCACCATTGTGTCCCCCCTGCCCTCCATCTCTGCACCCTTCATCTCCTTTCCCAAGGTGGCTTCCATTGACTACCACTCCCAGATGATGCCCTCCTTCCCTCCATTTATCCCTCATATCAATTCTGATCCTCACCTCCCCTTCCCTTCCTCTTCCTGGGCTCCCTCTCCCCCCTTTCCATCCTGTTTTTTTCCTGCTTACCCTCTCTCTGCCTCCCTTCTCTCCCCCTTTTGCATTTCCCTCCTCTGCCTTTCCCCATTCCCTGTCACGCCTGCCCTCCCCCCCCCCCCCCTTATGAGTACTCTCCCTTTGTCGGCGGGTCCCCTCCCCCACTTCGTTTTTCCTCTTCTCCCTCTTTTTTCCTCTGATCTGTCCAGGTTCTCCCCTCCTTCCCCCCCCCCCCCCCCCCCAATCTGCCCTTGGCTGTGGTGTGTCATCTTCGTGCTGACATTTTAGTACAGTGTTTCCATTGAGTGTTAAGTGTTCTACGTCTTTTCCGAAGTGTTGCAGACGGAAATCATACTGTCGCTGGGTGTGCTTTTCATATCTCTTGCGAACAGAAACCAGACTGACGCCGTGTTTTTTTTTAATTGTCTGGCTACTATTTTACCTGTCTGCTTCCTGTATTTTTTATTAGCAACGCCAACCCTTTGTTTTATGTTTTAACTGTCCACAATTTTCCGCCGTTTTATAATTTAAATCACCGTTAAATCGCCTGCTTTTATTGTTTATTATCTTCATCTTATATTTTAAAAGTTCTGTAGGCTGAAGAGCGGAGTACTAAGCTGCAGCCAGCCCGCCCCCTTCAGGGGGGAATCGAAAATCAGTCAAGGAAAAAGAAGTAATTTTCGAATACAGAACACATGCGTCAGCCACTGGCTGTATTCAGTGTACATAGTACCTGCCGTACGATAATCTAGTCTGACAACTTCTCAGTTGCCCACTATACAATGCTAGCACCCCTAAAATATTATAGCGATAACAAAACCACTCTTCTCTCTTTTTGGTTGTGGTTGCCATCTTCTGTAGCCACCGGGTAAAGACACGCCCTTCTCTCAGACAAGTGATATTCATGGCAGCTTGGCCACGCCCTGTGTTGAGCATTGACTGCATAGGCTGACGGTTCTCCAGTACATCACGTCCCAGCTGAACTTCTAGTTTGCTTGCTGGCCGCCGACCATTTGCAACCAGCTGCAGCTGCTGCCCGCGGCAACACTTCGGCCCGCTACGCCACATCCAAAACAAGTCTGGACATTGGAACATGCAAATACTACCGTTCCGTTTTTTAAAGTTAGTCCTTTCCTAATTGGGGCCTGCCGGAGTGACTGAGCGGTTATAGCGCTACAGTCTGGAACCGCGCGACTGCTACGTTCACAGGTTCGAATCCTGCCTCGGACATGGATGTGTGTGATACCCTTAGGTTAGTTCGGTTTAAGTAGTTTTAAGTTCTAGGGGACTGATGACCTCAGCAGTTACGTCCCATAGTGCTCAGAAACATTTGATTTTTTCCCCTAATTGGGTATGATCTCTATTTCACCGTCAGACATCGGACAGTCGAGCGATAACTCTCGTGTACAGAAGCTGCTGAGAAATTATGTTTACTAAACCGCACTTGATTGAACGATTGTGCATGCAAGCTACCGCACAAAAAGTATAACTAATTAGAATTTTAGCTGAGTAGAAGAGGAAATGCTAATTGAGCTGTAAACTGTTTCGTTACTTTGAGTTGGCCGATGGTGGGATCGTAACATAGTCCATAGAACAAATTAACAAAACCATATGAAACTATATGACCACAGACCATAGAAACACGTATAACACTTCAAAATGTACAACACATAAATCACTAATATTCAAAAATTAAATATCTAATTAACCTGCATTGGGTTAAAAGCTCAACAGCTCAATGCACACTTTGCTGACTGGTGTTTTAAATAGAAATTTCGCACATATTTGTGTCTGCTATATTACAGTGAAAAAATTGACAAAAATTCACTTGGTCGTAATTATGGAAAATCTGATAGTTAACTGAATGTAATTTCAACATATTGTTTTGGGAATGTAAGAACAGTTGAAGTTCGCCACACGTAAACAGTGTGATGATTTCACTAACTTTATTCACCACCGTATTTTTTGTTTTGAGTTATAAGTCTTCCGAGTGGTTTTATGTGGTCTGCCACAAATTCCTTTTCTGTGCCAACCTCTTCATCTCAGAGTAGCAATTGAAACCTACTTTCTCAACTATTTTCTAGACGTATTATAGTCTCTGTCTTTCTCTATAGTTTTTACTCTCTATAACTCCCTCTAAAACCATGGAAGTTATTCTCTGATGTCTTAGCAGATGCTCTCTCCGATTTTGCGCAAAATTTCCTCATTCCTTACCATTTCTGTCCATCTAATTTTCAACATTGGTCTGCAGTATCACACCTCAAATTCTTCTATTCTCTACTGTTTCCGTCTTGCCACAATCCATGTTTCATTACCATACAACGCTGTGATCTAAACGTTCATTCTCAGAAATTTTTTCCTCAAATTAAGGCCTATGTTTAATACTAGTAGACTTCTTTTGGCCAAGAATTCCCTTATTTCCAGTGTTAACCTGGTTTTGATATCCTAATTTCGTCATCCATCACGGGTTATTTTGGTGCCTACATAGCAGAATTCATTATCTTCACCTATTTCGTGATCCGCAACTCTGATGTTAAGTTTCTGTTCTCATTTCTGCTACTTCTCATTACTTTCGTCTTCCTTCGATTTACTTTCTTATGTACTCATTTGACTGTTCATTCCGTTCAGCAAATCCTGTAATTCTTCTTCGTTTTCACTGAGGATAGCAATTTTAACATCGAATCTTATCACTGATATCCTTTCACCCTGATTTTAATCCCACTCTTGAACCTTTCTTTTATTTCCATAATTGCTTCTTCGATATTTAGACTGAACAGTGGAGGCGAAAGACTACATCCCTGTCTTACAATCTTTTTTTAATTCGAGCACTTCGGTCTTGGTCTTCCTCTCTTATTATTCCCTCTTGTCTCTTGTACATGTTGTATACACCCGTGTCTCCCAACAGTTAACTCGTATTTTCCTCACAATTTCGTACATCTTGCATCATTTAATATTGCCGAATGCCTTTTCAAGGTCGACAAATCCTATGACCGTTTGATTTTTCTTTATTCTTGCTTCCATTATCAGCCGCAACGTCAGTATTGCCTTTATGATGCATTTACATTTCCTAAAACCAAATTGACTGAAGTGTGTTAGACGACAATCAGTTTGGTTTTAGGAAAGGTAAAGGCATCATAGAGACAACATTGACGTTGCGGCTGATAATGGAAGCAAGACTAAAGAAAAATCAACATCCCTGTGTATATTTTTCTTCTCAGGAACTTCGATGCATTAACCGTTAGGCTGACTGTTCAATGATTCTCGCCCTTGTCAGCTCTTGCACTCTTCGGAATTATGTGGAAGATATTTTTCCGAAAGTCAGGTGATATATCAACAGACTCATACATTCTACACACTCATTTCCTTGTCACTAGCCTCCAATGCGTTTAAAAACTCTGGTGAAATTTTATCACTCCCTTCTGCCATATTTGTTCCTAAGTCTTCCAAAGCTCTTTTAAATTCTGATTCTAATATTGTATCCCCTAGCTCTACTACACAGGCTGAGTCACCTAACGTTACCGCCATATTTATTCCTAAGTCTTCCAAAGCTCTTTTAAATTCTGATTCTAATATTGTATCCCCTAGCTCTCCTACACCGGGTGAGTCACCTAACGTTACCGCTGGATATATTTCGTAAACCACATCAAATACTGACGAACCGATTCCACAGACCGAAAGTGAGGAGAGGGGCTAATGTAATTGTTTAATACAAACCATACAAAAATGCACGGAAGTATGTTTTTTAACACAAACCTACGTTTTTTAAAATGGAACCCCCTTAGTTTTGTTAGCACATCTGAACATATAAGCAAATACGTAATCAGTGCCGTTTGTTGCATTGTAAAATGTTGATTTCATCCGGAGATATTGTAACCTTAAGTTGACGCTTGAAACCTCCGACGTTCAGTTGCGTGTTGTAACAAACACGGGCCACGGTCGGCGAGCAGCATCTGCAGGGACATGTTTACGATGACGACCGTGTTTACGAGTGTGGCTGTAGTGCACTGTTGTGGTTTGGTCTAGCTGTCGCAGTGTCCGCATGTAGCGCTTGTTGCTATTGTTATTCTGCATTCGTCTCCGCACGCAGACCAACTGTAGTACACCGTGATACCAGACGTTTGTGATAGTGTAGCGTTGTAGGAACTGTGACCATGGTGTGTTCGAACTCTGACAAGGCGGAGATGATACTCATCTATGGCGAGTGTCGACGAAATAAGCTGAAGCCTGCAGGGTGTATGCAGAACGGTACCCGGACAGAGAGCATCCAACGTGCCGTACATTGCAAAACATCTACCACCGATTGTATGCATCAGGTATG
The DNA here is from genome assembly GCF_023897955.1 of Schistocerca gregaria. NCBI lineage: Eukaryota > Metazoa > Arthropoda > Insecta > Orthoptera > Acrididae > Schistocerca > Schistocerca gregaria. Next base: position 536,194,040 of record NC_064921.1, read on the forward strand.
GTCGTAGCACGCAAACGGGTCCGTAACAGGCCCGTCACAGGAGAAGCGGGTGCAGTTGGTGTGCTAGCTGCTATTGCCATGAACCCACACATGAGTACACGGGACATTGCGAGAGCCGGTGGACTGAGTCAAAGTAGTGCCATGCGCATACTGCATCGTCACCGCTTTCACCCGTTTCATGTGTCACTACATCAGCAGTTACATGGTGATGACTTTAATCATCGAGTGCAATTCTGTCAATGGGCATTAACGGAGAATGCGTTGCAGTTCTACCTGTTTACCGATGAAGCGGGTTTCACAAACCACGGGGCAGTGAATCTACGGAACATGCAGTACTGGTCCGTGGACAATCCTCGCTGGCTCAGACAGGTAGAGCGACAGCGACCGTGGACTGTAAATGTATGCTGCGGAATCATTGGCGACAACCTCATTGGTCCTCACTTCATTGCAGGGGCCCAAACAGTTGTAACATACATCGCGTTTCTACAGAATGATCTGCCAATGTTGCTCGAAAATGTCCCACTGGAAACGCGTCGACGTACGTGGTATCAGCATGATGGTGCACTTGCACATTCCGCAATTAACACTAGGCTGACCCTTGACAGGATGTTCGACTGGCGTTTCATAGGACGTGGAGGACGCATAAATTGGCCAGCCCGTTCTCCTGATCTTAAACCTCTGGACTTCTTTCTGTGGGTTCGTTAAAGGAGAATGTGTACCGTGATGTGCCTACAACCCCAGAGGATATGAAACCACGTATTGTGGCAGCCTGCGGCGACATTACACCAGTTGTACTGCGGCGTGTACGACATTCATTACGCCAGAGATTGCAATTGTGTGCAGCAAATGATGGCCACCACATTGAACATCTATTGGTCTGACATGTCGGGACACACTCTATTCCACTCCGTAATTGAAAACGGAAACCACGTGTGTACGTGTACCTTACCCCTCATGGTAATGTACATGTGCGTCAGTGAAAAAGACCAATAAAAAGGTGTTAGCATGTGGACGTAATGTGCTGTTCCAGTCTCTTCTGTACCTAAGGTCCATCACCGTTCCCTTTGGATCCCTACGTAATTCGGTGCTCTCCGATACACACGATCGAACAGCGGAGGAGTGGTACTCAAGCGTCAACTTTAGGTTACAATATCTCCGGATGTAATTAACCTTTTACAATGCAACAAACGGTACTGATTACGTATTTGTTTATATGTTCAGATGTGCTAACAAAACTAACGGGGTTCAATTTAAAAAAAAAAACGTAGATTTGTGTTAAAAACATACTTCCGTGCATTTTTTATGGTTTGTATTAACCAATTACACTAGCCCCGCTCCTCACGTTTGGTCTGTGGAATCGATTCGTCAGTATTTGATGTGGTTTACGAAATATATCCAGCTGTAATGTTAGGTGACTCACCCTGTATACTCATAGACTCCCATTTCTCCTTACATCATATAAATCTTCCTCCTTGAAGAGGCCTTCAGTGTACTCTTTCCACCTATCCACTCTCTCCCCTGCATTCATCAGAGGATTTCCCATTGCACTCTTAATGTTAGCACCCTTGCTTTTAATTTCACAGAGAGCTGTTGTGACTTTTCTATGTGCTAAGTCCATCTGTCAATCATTTCCGATTTCTTCACATTTTTCATGCAGCCATTTCGCCTTAGATTCCCTGCACCTCCTATTTATCTTATTCCTAAGGGCCTTGTATTTCCATATTTCTGAATTTCCCTGAATATATTTGTAATTCCTTCTTTCATGAATCAACTGAAGTATTGCTTCTGATACCCATGACTTCGTTGCAGTTATCTTCTTTGTAGCGATATTTTTCTTTCTAACTCCTATGATTGCGTTTTTTAGAGATGCCCATTCCTCTTCAGCTGCACTACTTATTGAACTATTCTTTATCACACTATTTATAGTCTCAGACAGCTTCAAGTGTATCTCTTCATTCCTTAGTACTTTCGTATTCCATTTCTTTGGGTACTGATTATTCCTGATTAGTTTCTTAAACTTCAGACTACTCTTTATCACTACTAAACTGTGATATGAGTCTACATGTGTTCCTGGGCACGCCTTACACTCATGTCTGATTTCGGAATCTCTGTCTGGCCATGATTTATTCTAACTGAAATCTTCCCCTTTCTCCCGACCTTTTCCAAATATAGCCTATCTCCTCCATTTGTGATTCTTGAACAGAGTACAGTATTCGCTAATACTAGCTAAAATTTATTGCATGATTCAATTACTCTTCATCCCCCCTCATTCGTAGTACCAAGCCAGTATTCTCGCCTAACCCTTTCGTTTACTCCTCCTCCTACAAACCTTTTCGAGCCACCGACGAATATTCGATTTTCGTTTCCTTTCACGTACTGAATTACTCGTTCAACATCCTCATATACTTTCTTGGTCGCTTCATCTTCAGCTTGCGACGTCGGTATTTATGCCTGAAGTATCGTTGAAAATGCTGGTTTGCTGTCGATTTTGTTGAGAACAACCTTATCAGGTGAACTGCTCACATTATCACACCCTCTGGGCAACCTTCCTATTCATAACTAATCCTACTCTCGTTATACCATTTTCTGCTGCTGTTGATAGTGCCTTATAGTCATCTGTTCAGAAATTCTTGTGTTCTTTTCATTTCACCTCATTGATCATCACTTTACCTAGATTGAGCCTTGGCATTTTCCTTTTCAGATTTTCTGGCTTCCCTACCAGGTTCAAACTTCTGACCTGCACTCGTAGAACTTTACCCTTTCGTTGGTTATTCAATCTTTTTCTCATGGTCACCTCTCCCTTGTCAGCCCTCCCGGGGGTCAAAAAGGGGAATATTCCGGAATGTGTTGCGAATGGAGAGATCACCTTGCCACTTTTTCAATTATAGGTCACATATCCTGCGGATAAACATTATGCGTCTTTAGTGCAGTCGTTTCCATTGCCCTCTGCATCCTCATGCCGTTTATCATTGCTGATTTTGCTGCCTTTAGGGGCAGTTCTCCACACCAAGGGCAAGACAATGTTTTGAATTACTGTCCGCTCCTCCGCCGTCTTTGACAAGGCCGTTGGGAGAATGATGGTGACTCTTCGGCGGCCAATGCTGATGAATTTTTATTCAATGTCTAAGCAGCGGCGGTGTTCAAACCAGGGACCGCTACCCATAGATCACTGGACATCTCCCACAATGCTTATGCTGTTAGTTAGAGAAATTGGCCCGTTACTTTTAGAAGTCAACTTCCTTGTGTAGTTGAGAGTTAGATGTTATGTTTGCTGACCTAAACTGAATTATTATACAGACGGTTCCATAACATTTCTAATGTTAGAACTTATTGCTTTTAGATGGAATCAGCTTCCTGTAGTATGTGTAGCACACTGGAAACAACTTTAGCAATAGGAAACATAGACTTGGAAATCATTCACGATTTGCGTAATAAAACACGTAACACAAAGTTCAATGAATGAAGAAAATAAATATGCAAAAAATAAAACCACTAGGCTTGAGAGAGATTGGCTTTACATCAGGTAAAAAGTTAACTTTGAGAAATGACTGTCTGACAACGTTTTCACTGATTTTCACAACGTTCATAATAAAAATACACAAATGTTCAGTTGCTTCGGTGATCATTAGATTTGCGTCCATCGTAAATGCTACATAATTCCACACAGCTGTACCAGTTAAACATTTGTCTCCATAAAGTAGATTGCAATACATACAAGCTACTGAATCCTTTGTGTGAACTGCCAGTTAGCATCCACAAGATACGGCTACTATTTACTTGCAGAAACAGAGGCAAAATACACCATTCCAACGACGTACAGTTTTAATATAAGACATAGTCGCCAGAAGAAGAATTTTTAATACAGTTCCGAGGCACAATAAAAATACGCGCAGTCACTTTCATAAGAGCAGCTTCTTACTTTGAATCTCTTACAAATCCTTCTGAGCAACGACATCATAAGAAAGCCTAAAAAAAAGAGTAATGAAAAAGACGGGATTACATAGCATATTTTGTCCCGCGGTATATCACCTAATCGACCCCACAGTCAATTATTTACAACCATTGCTCTCTTATTAAATACATCAAGTTTTTGACAATATTGTTTAATATTTTGTTTATATATGACGTAATATCAATACTAAATCTTTTAATAATACATTTTACAGAAAACACAATATCGAATACATTCAACTGCTTCCATTCTCTGGCGCGAGATGACAGCACCCTGCAGTAAAGTTCAAAGAGGTTCATCTCACGTTACATTACGCTTCTCTGATTCACGCTAAATGTCATAGGTTTATACATAACTCTTCATCACCTTATCGGTGACATTCAGATAGACCATCTGCGTTAAATACGCGGATTGCCAATTCATGAAACGAAAACTGATACCGATGAAACGATAACAACAGTCTACTGTGTCGTTATGGACAGCGCACCATACCAGGGCCGGCGCCGACCCATTACCCTCCCGTCGCTAGCCACTGTGGCTTCTGGCGGAGCAAAAGTAGTCACTTACATCACCCAGTCCCGCGACGCCATGTCGCACGATCGCCTGCCACTACACCACGGCCCATGTGCTGGCCACACGTGATCTTGGCGTTGCCACTCGGTGCGAGGCCCACGAGAAAGATAGGCTGTGGCGCGTAAGTCACAGTACGTGACACTGCCAGCAGCAGTGAGTAACTGTTTTACACGAGTTTCGTAACTATTTGCTGCCCGTTTAGATGCATGAAGTTCTCTATGGCACACTACAAAATTAAGACCTGTGGATACCTTTTCTATTAAACATTGATTTCCCGTGGACCCTGCACAGAAGTGAGCGTTCGCTAAGTGGACAAGCCTACGTCACAAGTTCGTTGCAGGGCTCGTGTATTTCGTTCGCGCCGCTCGGTGCAGCTGACGTACACTATGTGGTCAAACGTATCCGGACACGCCCAAACACATACTTTTTTCGAAATGGTGCATTGTGCTGCCACCTACTGCCAGGTACTCCACATCAGTGACTTCAGTAGTTATTAGACATCGTGAGAGAGCAGAATGGAGCGCACCTCGGAACTCACAGACTTCGAACGTGGTCAGGTGATTGGGTGTCTCTTGTGTCATACGTCTGTACACGAGATTTCCACGCTCCTAAACATCCCTAGGCCCACTGTTTCCTATGTGATTGTGAAGTGGAAACGTGAAGGAACACGTACAGAACAAGAGCATACAGGCCGACCTCGTCTGTTGAATAACAGAGACCGCCGACAGTTGAAGAGTGTCGTAATGTGTAATAGGCTCACATATATCCAGACCATCACACAGGAATTCCAAACAGCATCACGATCCACTGAAAGTACTGTAACAGTTAGACGGGAGATGAGAAAACTTGCATTTCATGGTCGAGCAGCTGCTCATAAGCCACACATCACGCCGGTAAACGTCAAACGACGCCTCGATTCAGATAAGGAGCGTAAACATTGGACGACTGAACAGTGGAGAAACGGTGTGTGGAGAGACGAATCACGGTACACAATGTGACGATCCGATGGCAGGGTGTGGGTATGGCGAATGCCCGGTGAACGTCATCTGCCAGCGTGTGTAGTGCCAACAGTATAATTCGACGGCGGTGGTATTATGGTGTGGTCGTGTTTTACATGGAGGGGGCTTGCACCCGTTATTGTTTCTCATGGCACTATCACAGCACAGGCCTACATTGATGTTTAAAGCACTTTATTGCTTCCAACTGTTGAAGAGCAATTCGAGGACAGCGACTGCATCTTTCAACACAATCGAGCACCTGTTCATAATAGACGGCCTGTGGCGGAGTGGTTACACGACAATAACATCCCTGTAATAGACTGGCCCGCACAGAGTCCTGACCTGAGTCTTATAGAACACCTTTGGAGTGTTTTGGAACGCCGACTTCGTGCTAGGCCTCACCGACCGACATCGATACCTCTCCTAAGTGCAGTAGTCCATGAAGAATGGGCTGCCTTTCCTCAAGAAACCTTCCAGCACCTGATTGAACGAATGCCTGCCAGAGTGGAAGCCTTCATCAAGGCTAAGGGTGGGCCAACACCATATTGAATTCCAGCATTACCGATAGAGGGCGCCACGAACTTGTAAGTCATTTACAGCCAGGTGTCCGGATACGTTTGATGACATAGTGTAGCTCATCTCGGCATGACCTTCTGGCTCGTCTCGGTCGCTGCCCCAATCAGGTCACCAGCGACCCGCCGCGAGCTTGTCTGTCGCCACCACCGCGGTGACGGCGGAGGCCTCCAGAAGATGTTCCTTGTTCCACTAGCCGCACCTGACTGACTTCTTCCTCGTTGCGCCTCCTCAGCTAGATTGGGAACGGCGCTGCTGCAGAAGACACGCCGCCAGCCGCGCCCTCCGGCCAATCTATAAGCGCTGGAGCAACCCTGCTGTGGCCGGCTGGGCGGGCAGCAAAAACAACACTGCACGATTTTAAATTCACGCCACACCATTAAAGAAACAAGTAAGTACAGAAAAGGAGCAAAATGCGCTTTCCAGAATCCGTAAACTCAAACTTAGCAAAACGTTAACCACATGGATATCACTAAATGACATCAGTTATACAAAAGTGAAGTATGTATGTGAAAGAGACAAGCTGTGTTTTTGCGTTTATGGATGCAATCTTTCGGTTGTTCATCAGCATGGCATCAAAACGCAGTGGGAGAAACGGGAGCAGGAAGTAAGAACAGGTAAAAATCTGTCACGTACCGGAAATGAGTGAATAGCACAAATAGATTCTTTTCTTCACAGACGAAGCAACACGGTTTTCTCTTGAGAGTACATACTCAATGTCAGAGAAACATTTTATCTTATATGTGATAAAAATTTCACTAATGGGTAATAACAGTCGGAGAAGCGATAATGGTATATGCATTTTCAAGTTTAACTTCAGCTACATGCGATCATCTCCACACAAAACAAGCAGTGAAGCAATGTATCACTAGTTATTATCTAATTATACAGCTTATCGTTCAAAATTTGTCGAAATGCTGAAATATGCAAACGTCTAAATATATACAAAGCTGTTGAAATCTATTTTAAAATTTCAGAAGATAGGACAGATTTTGTGAAGGAAACATCGAACTTCGTACTTATCAGCCTTTTGTCCCCTTAGTAAGTATTTATCTAAACATTTTATTTTCTATTCCAGGAATTCACTTTCTAATTTAAAGTGAACTATGGTACAAGCGGCCAGGGTAAATAAATATTTCTATATGTAACACGAGAGGTTCTAGGATTCGTCTTGTAAACGTATGGAACGTAGTTGGCTGCTGGAGAGAGGAAGGGGTTGCTCAGAAACCTATCCCCAAGATGTGGGATACGTGTGACTGGGATTCACTGAAGGAAGTGTGTGTGCCTGATGGGCTGCGAGTTGGCAGCAAGTGTTCGAAGAACTTTCAGAGGGATTTAGCGGAACGTGTTATTTGAACTGCTATGAAAGGACTTGGGCTTTGTTATTGCGTAATGACTACACAAGTCTGAGCACTTGGGCCGATTTTCCAATCGTTTACAGTTGCATTTGACTTTGTCGTGAACAATAAACTATTTCTTAAATCTTTGCGTCCTACCGCAGTTTTCGTTAGCTGTGCCTGCCAATTGCAATTCATATAGAGCATGCATAAGCAACCTTTGATGACCCGCAGGCCTAATTAACACACTTACGTAAGCTCGTAGGCTGCCCTGGCGCGGAGTGACCTTAATGTTTATCGGAGAACGCACCGATATGAGTGGCACTCCTTTCTCGACTCGCAATTACGGCTCAAAACACGTGGATTTTAGATAAAATTAATTTTATGTTCACCCAGAATTTCTCCGCAGGTCGTTTTGAAACCAATCGATGGCCAGATGTTGCCCGTGGACCGCCGGTTGTCCAGCAGTGTTACAGAGAGTGGATCATCGTCGAATACATTGTCAGACTTCATGCGAGGACTTGTGTTAACCTCTAGACGGTAGAATTATCACACACATGAACCCTGCAGCTCTTCAACATTGTGTAAAAACGTTAACATTGCAGACTTAGGACTGGAAGTCGAGCTGTTACATAAACCCATATAAAAATTACAGCTATTCGTTGAGTCCTTCGCAGCAAGATTTGCGAACATTACAAGACACAGAAAGAGTAGCCAAAATGGATCATAGATCAGTGGGTCTACCGAACAGTTCGCCGTCAATAATTGCTTACGACTACTGACAGCTGGCGTTCACTTATGTCCAGCTTCACTCTTTCCAGTTCTACTGACTGAGAAAGTCAGTGTTATGCAAAGGTCAGCAAGCAAAGAGGAGACTAACAAAGTGGAAACTTGAAAGCATGTTCCGATATTTCTTGTCGCTGATGAACGGCGAAACTTTAGCGCGTGAGTGACCTCGAACGAAGAAAAATCACTGGTCATTGCTTTTTGTCATTCACTGGCAATTTGCTCGCACGGGCGGTAAAGAATCTGTCAGACTAACTGGCAGAAGAGGTTCCCACACAGCAAGGAGTGGCCGCTTAACATCACAATGTGACTACAGAATGGAGCGGCCTCTACCTTGTACACACGGCCACAACGCGCCGGACACCTCTGTCGGCAGTTAGATGAATCCACATACCGTGTTTTACCTGCGAACTACTCATCTACTTGTCTACATCTACAAGACTACTCTGCAGTTCACACTTAAGCGTCTGGCAAAGTGTTCTTCGAACCACTTTCAGAGTATTCCTCGACCGTTCCGCTCTCAGCGTATGGGAAAAATCAACAATTAAACCTTTCTGAACGACTCTGAGTTATATTATTTTATTATAATGATCATTTTTCCCTATGTAAGCTGGCGACGACAAAATATTTTTACAATCAGAGGAGAAGATTGGTGACTGAAATTTCGTGAAAAGATCTCGCTGCAACAAAAAACGCCTTTGTTTTAATCAGTGCCATCCCAACTCGCTCCTCATCATAACTTCTGTTTCGCGATAATACAAAACGAACTGCACTTCCCTGAACATTTGCTATACCCTCTGTCAATCTAACCTTTATGGACCTTATACACCACAGAACTACTCTAGCAGAGGACGGACAAGCGTAGAGTAGCTGTCTCTTTAGTAGTTCTGTTGCGTCTTCTAAGTGGCAATAAAACGTACACCTTTGTTTGGTTTCTCCACGAGAATGCTACAACACTTCTTTCGAGAAAAAGGCCTGAAAATTCGACTGCCATTCATCGAACATATTGGGATATAGTTGTTCGGCAACTTGTTCATCGAAGGCACTGCAGCGATACACCACTAGACAGGAAGATAGTCAGGTGGAGATTCACGTCTCACAGGATTCTCTGATTGTAAGTCAGAGATCTCTTCCAGTTCTGTAATACTAACCATTTGTTTATTGTCATTTGCTGTGTCTAATCACCGGCATAAAGTTCATTTTATTAACTTCAGTGTACAGATTTACTTAACATTCGTTACCACCATGGGATTAATTTTCATGGAAAAATAATGACTGAATGCAGAGAGTAGCGGTTTCATCGTTACATCACTTTTACCGGATGTTGTATTACACTTGTTCGGTTGACACTACTCCAGATGTTCCAGAGTCGCACTCTCGCTCTCGCCCCTTGCAACCTTGCAACACGAGGCATCTCTTGCTCTTGGTCGCCAGAGTTGTACTGGAGTATGTTCTGAAACATACTTCCGTTTCTACACGGCCACTTTCACAAAAGACACGGTGACAACACTTGAACTGTCTCATACTGATCCTCTGTAAAGTTATTAGTTCTGAAGGGACTAGAAGCAATGCTTCAGTTTATTGTTTCTACGATCTATAAATATGGAGTAACGTAATAGGTAAGTTTATGGACGTCAGAAAATTAATTAAAGTGTCTTCTGTTTGCGCATGGACGTAGAAGTCCACAGAAATTGCACATTTTCCAGAACCTTTCGTATTTTGTAAGAAAAATGCGCATCATATTTCGCTTTTATTCCTCCGAAACAAGAGGTAGTACCAAATATACGTTTATTTAATTTACTTAATGAAACAATTATCAGATGTTTAAGGAAGCGTGGCATTTACTTAGTAGTGCACGTCTGTTAGCTTTTTTATAATAATGACTAATCCTTAATTTTGGTCGTTTCACTGCAAGCTATGTCATTACGTCATCAATATTTCTTTCCCACAAGTCTGTACCATTATTTTCTTTGAAGCTTCCACTTGTCGCCTTACTGCAAACAGTTATGTCCGTCAGAATAAAATACAAAACACACCGAAAAGAACTAAATCACAACACAGGCGAAAATGATTTAGACTGTCGAATTTCCAACGAGTAAGGTATTGTGACAATATCGTGCACCTCTTTGCAACAGACATACGTGACGTGAGCTGAAGGGAGACGGTAACAGCAGAATTCGTGCTCTAAATAAAACTGAACAGTTCCATGAAGCTGGATCTCATGACGGCACCAAGTTATGGACGGTGATCGTGATAGCAAAGAAGTGTGCCGCCTTTAATACTTCAGCCACTTGGGTCGGCGCGCCAGTTACACATAATATGGCCTCATTAGGACTCATTCTGTCGCTGATAGCATCGGCAGGTATTTACGGTCTGTGAGTGTCGCCCCAGGCACGATACGATCCAGTCGATTGAAATGAGGAGAACTCTTCTTTATGACGGCTGCTGGAACCTGTTGAGGCCGAGTCAGATCAACAAACTCTCTGGTGTTCCAAATGCTTAAGTAAACGACGGCAATATGAAAAATTCAACGAAAAGAATCGTCATGAAATTCTGAAGACATTCTGTTACTGTGTAGCTACTTGTAAGGCTCATAAACTGTCTGTAGCCAAGACATTAAAATTTCATTACTTGGAAATTCCGGACAGAAATATGGCTGGTAAGGTCTCACAGAGAAATCATTTTCTATTTCTGAAAGTCTTCTAATTCCTTACGAACGAGAGATATTTGTAAATGTAGAAATAGAAAGATGAGTGCCACATTCTCGAGTGAAAAAACGTTTCCCTGACTGCGAAACAACGCTCCACAATGTACAAATGATACGTGAAATTGTTTCATATAACTTCCTAGATTAATTTCCTAATTTTTTGCGTTACAACTAAAATACTTATTAATTTCATTAAGCACAAGTTTTCCATGTTTAGTTATTACGTTCACATCATGTGAAGTATTCAGCACAGAATGGGGTGATCAGTCTTCTAGCATATTTATTAAATTATCACTCAGTAATGACTTATGCATTTACTTTACTCGGGTAACTTATCATTTAGAAGAAAAGTGGTGATTTCACAAAAAACAAGCAGTTAATTCGATACGTTGTGCCGTTACCAGTAGTTTCGCACTAAAGTCAGCCAAGCAGGTCGTTGCGCACGTGAACTTAAGCAGCCTGCCAGATGCGGTATTGTCAAATGTGTTCTTCGTTTTGTTTACTCAAATCGAAGAACAGACCAATAGAATAACTAAATAAATGAAGATTGCGTGGAACGAACTCGAGCCAACAGCTTAGCAGTCTCGAGCGCTACAGGCTATGCTATGAGAACAACTGGAATTATTGTTGTCACCTTCAGTAGCAGACTTTTATCTGGTAGTCATTAAATCATCTTTAGAAATCGTACTGACTCAACTGATCGTTAACGGAAGTATTCGTTTATCTGAGAATGTACACGGAAAGTGGTGCGGTGGGGCAACGTCGGAGGTCGGCGTGACACGTACAAATGGTTGAAATGGCTCTAAGCACTATGGGACTGAACATCTGAGGTCATCAGTCCCCTGGAACTTAGAACTACTTAAACCTAACTAACCTAATGACATCACACACATCCATGCCCGAGGCAGGATTCGAATCTGTGACCGTAGCGGCCTCGTCGTTCCGGACAGAAGCGCCTAGAACGGCTCGAGCACAGCGGCCGGAGTGACACGTACATCCACAGCAGTGAACTTGTGGTAATCTGACGTGTCATAGGTATTCCTTCGATGAATATGTCGATATGCTGCTGGATAAGTTGCACTGGAGGCCCGCACAACCTACAATTCCTTATTCCATGTGCGAATACGTTTATAGCGGTCGACAGACAATTAAGGAAGAGCGGAAGTGTTGATATGAACAATGCTGACACTGGACGACAACTCTACGAGCAGACCGTTCAATTTGAAGAAAACATTCTTGATGCGGTTGTTGCAAATCCTTTTACCAGCTCGACGCCCACTGGCAATTTGTTGGGAGTTAGTTCTTAAACTACACATGAAAACTACACGTGGTAAAATGTATTCTTTTGTCTCTAATTCCGTACCACGTACAGAAAGGGCAAGATCTGGTGAAAGAGGAATGTCCTTCTCGGAGTCACCAGTCCCTGTGGTCCTTTATTCAACACATCGAAATTCCAAATTTCAAAAGAAGAGTGTTGTGGGCGGACGAGACATGTCTTACCAGAAAGGGCCATTCGGCTCTTGAGACAGCTACATTTGGAACGACGAAAATACTCATGGCGCATGTGTGAAGTCATATCAGCATACGTTTGGCGTGAACATTTCGGCAGGTAACATAGGCGACTGCTTATTGGGGTTCATCCTGCTTCTCCCAGTTTAAACGGACGGACGTATTTAACGGTCCGTTAAAACGTCCATTTGCTGTACTTAGAAGTTCCTCTGACGGTCCGTCTGGTGATCTGATACAACATAACGGCACACTGCCGCACCTCGCTGCTGCGTACGGGAGCAAACGATGCTTTGTGTCGGCTGAGGTGGATTGATCGAAGTTGTCCAGTCCCCTGGAAAACCTGCGGACCCCTTGACCCAGCGTTGCAACGTGTGCGTTGAGGTTGCAGGACTCTTTGAGCAGCTGTTATATTTACTTTTCGCTCTTGGTTACTTTGTTATTACATGAAATACTTGAGAAAACCTCGTATTTATTGCTTCATCTTCGTCATTATTTCTCCCTCTTTTAATTATATCTCTGGCTATTGACAAAAACGAAGAGGTCTCCAGGCATGGGATCCATGTTTTGAAACCACTGGAACTTCGCGCGATACGCTTGTGTCTTAATAATAATAATACTGCCCAGATCGATGGCGTAGCGTAGTGGTAAAACGCTCTTGAAGTCTGCAAGCTTGTGGATTAATATCTCGTTGGGTGCTCTGGAATTTTTTATTTTTTAATTTTTAACGAAATTACTTCGCACATCATGTTTATTCACTTACGTCCCTTAAATTGCAATCACCGTATGAACCGTTTCAAAGCTCTTATTATTACTTCCAATAATTCTGTTTTCAATTTCGATCTTTGTTCACATGATTTTCATTATTTTTATGTAATGACGTGTATTTCATTTCGTCCTTTTTAACATCTTATGTTTTCGTCAATGTTGCTGCATTACTTATTAGTAGAAAAGGATGTACGGCATCCCACACAATACGGTAGTTCACAGTATCCTAAACAAAATCACATTCACTATTGCGAATAATACTCTGAGTAATTACATTATTTAATGAAAGATGTTTTACATGGAATACTAAGTCGATATTTACATATAAACACATAATAGTCGTAACTATTCTGTTCAAGATATTCATTCATATCATAACAACCACTTGACTGACAATGCAATTGACACTAATCATGGCATATAGTGCATGAAAATAGTTATTTTCCACTAAGTTATTGCAAGTTTTCGTTTCCACTGTAGTAGTAGGTGGCCATTAATAGTTTTAATACTAATATCTTAAACAAAAACAAGTATTTTATGTCTTTTTCTCATTAGGGTTGAATTATAATCCATTCTTTCGTTTACATCTACATCTGTGTTATTTTTTCCGTAGTACAACAATAACTTATGTTTTAAATGTTTGTATGACCATCACCATCCACAACACCCACATATAAAATACATTTATGACGTTCTTGCACAGTCAGTACATACAGATTAGCTCGTATTTTGGTTACTAACAGATAGATCGAAAATTTCAAATATTTCAGAATAATAAAAATAATTTAAATACCTTGCACAAAGAGTCCCATAGGTAATACAATGTTGTTGTTGTTGTTGTGGTCTTCAGTCCTGAGACTGGTTTGATGCAGCTCTCCATGCTACTCTATCCTGTGCAACCTTCTTGATCTCCCAGTACCTACTGCAACCTACATCCTTCTGAATCTGCTTAGTGTATTCATCTCTTGGTCTCCCTCTACGATTTTTACCCCCCACGCTGCCCTCCAATGCTGAATTTGTGATCCCTTGATGCCTCAAAACATGTCCTACCAACCGATCCCTTCTTCTGGTCAAGTTGTGCCACAAACTTCTCTTCTCTCCAATCCTACTCAATACTTCCTCATTAGTTATGTGATCTACCCATCTAATCTTCAGCATTCTTCTGTAGCACCACATTTCGAAAGCTTCTATTCTCTTCTTGTCCAAACTATTTATCGTCCATGTTTCACTTCCATACATGGCTACACTCCATACAAATACTTTCAGAAACCACTTCCTGACACTTAAATCTATACTCGATATGAATAAATTTCACTTCTTTAGAAACGCTTTTCTTGCCATTACCAGTCTACATTTTATATCTTCTCTAATTCGATCATCATCAGTTATTTTGCTCCCCAAATAGCAAAACTCCTTTACTACTTTAAGTGTCTCATTTCCTAATCTAATTCCCTCAGCATCACCCGACTTAATTCGACTACATTCCATTATCATCGTTTTGGTTTTGTTGATGTTCATATTACATCCTCCTTTCAAGACACTGTCCGTTCCGTGCAACTGCTGTTCGAAGTCCTTTGCTGTCATTGACAAAATTACAATATCATCGGCGATCCTCAAAGTTTTTATTTCTTTTCCATGGATTTTAATACCTACTCCGAATTTTTCTTTTGTTTCCTTCACTGCATGCTCAATATACAGATTGAATAACATCGGGGAGAGGCTACAACCCTGTCTCACTCCCTTCCCAACCACTGCTTCCCTTCCATGCCCCTCGACTCTTTATAGCTGCCATCTGGTTTCTGTACAAAATGGAAATAGCCTTTCGCTCCCTGTATTTTGCACCTGCCACCTTTAGAATTTGAAAGAAAGGATTCCAGTCAACATTTTCATAAGCTAAGTCTACAAATGCTAGAAACGTAGTTTTGCCTTTCCTTAATCTAGCTCCTAAGATAAGTCGTAAGGTCCGTATTGCCTCATGTGTTCCAATATTTCTACGGAATTCAAACTGATATTCGCCGAGGTCGGCTTCTACCAGGTTTTCCATTTGTCTATAAAGAATTCGTGTTAGTATTTTACAGCTGTAACTTATTAAACTGATAGTTCGGTAATTTTCACATCTGTCAACACCTGCTTTCTTTGGGATTGAAATTATTATATTCTTCTTGAAGTCTGAGGATATTTCGTCTGTCTCATACATCTTGCTCACCATATGGTAGAGTTTTGTCAGGACTTGCTCTCCCAAGGCTGTAAGTATTTCTAATGGAATGTTGTGTACTCCCGGGGCCTTGTTTCGACTTAGGTCTTTCAGTGCTCTGTCAAGCTCTTCACGCAGTATCGTATCTCCCATTTCATCTTCATCTCCATTCTCTTCCATTTCCATAATATTGTCCTAAAGTACATCGCCCTTGTATAGACCCTCTATATACTCCTTCCACCTTTTTGCTTTCACTTTTTTGCTTAAAACTGGGTTTTCATCTGAGCTCTTGATATTCATACAAGTGGTGCTCATTTCTCCAAAGGTCTCTTTAATTTTCCTGTAGGCAGTATCTATCTTACCCCTAGTGAGGTAAGCCTCTACATCCTTACATTAGTCCTCTAGCCATTCCTGCTTAACGTCTCATTTTTGAGACGTTTGTATTCCTTTTTGCCAGCTTCATTTACTGCGTTTTTATGTTTCCTCCTTTCATCAATTAAATTCAATATTTCTTCTGTTACCCAAGGATTTCTACTAGCCCTCGTATTTTTACCTACTGGAGCCTCTGCTGCCTTCACTACTTCATCCCTCAGAGCTACCCATTCTTCTTCTACTGTACTTCTTTCCCCCATTCCTATCAATTGTTCCCTTATGCTCTCCCTGAAACTCGGTACAACCTCTGGTTCTTTTAGTTTATCCTGGTCCCATCTCCTTAAAGTCCCACCTTTTTGCAGTTTCTTCAGTTTTAATCTACAGTTCATAACCAATAGATTGTGGTCAGAGTCCACATCTGCCTTTGGAAATGTCTTGCAATTTAAAACCTGGTTCCTAAATCTCTGTCTTATTATTATATAATCTATCTGATACCTTCTAGTATCACCAGGAATCTTCCATGTATACAATGATAGGAAGAAAAAATGAAGACAAATGAAACGTTAGTACCACGTTTAACATGACGTTACAAAGAGGCAGAAATAAAAAAAAGTTACATTTAAAGCAATTAATTAGGTAGAAATAATGATCAAAGTTATTTCGATAACGAATTACAAACAATAATTTGGGTACGCACGACGAGATTCCGATCCATAATCTTGTGCGAGTCACTAGTGTCCCGTAACCACTGCACTACACCACCACTCTGCCCAGTACTATTATTTTGAAGGCACTGGTGTATGTCGCCGAATTCCGAAATTTTTGTATCCATTACTCACAAACATGGGCACACCAGAATGGCTGGTTGTTCGATCCTCGCTACCGTCAAATGATTTCCTTTTTCTTGTGTGTGTTTATTTCAGCTTACCACTTTCGGCTACACGGTCTCTGTCAGGCTGTTTGAATTTGCGTACGCGATGACCTGATTCGCTACATAACTCGTAAACGGTGCAACGCCTCGAATTTTTTTCTTAACGCTTATTTCTCAGCACAAGGTACCCTTCAACACCTTTACAAGCTTTTCAGACTGCTTTTGACCACAATGTGTGAAGATAAGTCGTTGTTCAACGTTATTACCAAAAACCCTGTTAAGTTCTTGACCAATTTACTTAAAATCTTTGTACGAAACTCTAACACACGTTGGTACAGACATGGGCTACATATTTTCAATAAATGTGGTATACAATTAAATATATCTATACTACCACCGTATACAAAGATCAGACATTTTTAAACTTCGTTACCAAAAATCTCGAAAAGTTCTTGAAGTATTGACTTCAGTTTTTTACACGATGCTCTAATAAACACTCTGATTGCCATAGGTTACATACTTTTTAATGTATATTAGATATAAATATATACATAAAAATGGCAAAATTCGTTACCAAAAATCTAGAAAAGGTGTTAACGGATTTACTTCAAATTTTTACACTGTATTCTAACAGACAGTCAGACGGAGATAAGCTATATATTACTCTATACTACAAGGTGTGGGTTTTATGTTGAAACTGTCAGAGAGAAAGAAAATGTGCTGCTTTGTACTGTACTGTAAAAATGTGCAGTTTAGCTTTACTCTCGCAATTACACACATTTAACTATGATAGCAAGGTGTATAAACCACTAGACAAATTGTCTCTTCCCATGTATATTCTTTCCCCTTATATACACTACTGGCCATTAAAATTGCTACACCAAGAAGAAATGGAGATGATAAACGGTTATTCATTGGACAAATATATTATACGAGAACTGACATGTGATTACATTTCCACGCAATTTGGGTGCATAGATCCTGAGAAATAAGTACCCAGAACAACCACCTCTTCACAACCCTTCCAGACACGTCTTCGCTGATCATCAGGGCTCACTTCTGATACTTCCATTCGGATAATTCCTTCGTGATGTATCGTTTTTCTTTTTTTGTCTGAAAGTGCATATTGAGAATTCTTATCCCCCCCTCCCCTCCCCCCCATGTCATTCCTATTCATTTTTTAAGGACTTCTGCATCTACATCTACAGGGATACTCTGCAATTTACATTTAAATGCCTGGCAGAGGATTCTCTATTATTTCAATCACGAACAACGTGCGGAAAAAACGAACACCTATATCTTTCCATAAGAGCACTGATTTCCCTTATATTATTATGATGATCGATTCTCCCTATGTATTCGTCAACAAAATATTTTCGACTTTGGAGGAGAAAGTTGGTGGTTGAAATTTTATGAGGAACACCCACAGCAACAAGAAACACATTTGTTTTAATGATGTCCACCCCAAATTCTGTATTATGTCCGTGGCAATCTCTCCGCTATTTCTCCATAATACAAAACGCGCTGTTCTTCTTTGAACTTTCTAGATGTACTCCTTAATCCTAACTGGAAGGATCCCAGCAATACTCCAAAAGAGGACTTTAATGTGTAGTGTAGGCAGTCTCTTTAGTAGATCTCTTGCATCTTCCAAGTGTTATGCCAACAAAGCGCAGACTTCAGTTCGCTTCCCTCAACATTTTCTGTGTGTTCTTTCCAACGTAAGTTGTACTTCCTAAGTATTTATTTGAATTTACGGACTTTAGATTTGAGTAATTCCTCGTTTAAATTAATTTTTATGGCACTCCTTTTAGCATTCTTGTGGATGACCTCATACTTTTCATTATTTAGGTTCAATTGCCAATTTTCACACCATGTAGATGTCATTTCTAAACAGTTTTGCAATTTGTTTTTATCTTCTGATGACTTTACTAAACGTTAAACGGTAGCATCATCTGCAAACAACCAAAGATTGCTGCTCCGATTGTGTCCTAAATCGTTTATATAGATAAGAAACAACAGAAGGCCTATGACACTACCTTCGGGAACGCCAGATATCAATTCTTTTTTTACTCGATGGCTTTCCATCAATTACTACGAACTTTGACATCTCTGACAAGGAATGACGAATCCAGTAGAATAAGTGAGATGATATTCCATAAGCATAATGTTAGAATACCTTGTCAATAGATCTCAACATGTTGTCAGCTGCTTTTGATTCGAACCATGGACCTTGCCGTTGGTGGGGAGGCTTGCGTGCCTCAGCGATACAGATGGCCGTACTGTAGGTGCAACCACAACGGAGGGGTATCTGTTGAGAGGCCAGACAAACGTGTGGTTCCTGAAGAGGGGCAGCAGCCTTTTCAGTAGTTGCAGGGGCAACAGTCTGGATGATTGACTGATCTGGCCTTGCAACATTAACCAAAACGGCGTTGCTGTGCTGGTACTGCGAACGGCTGAAAGCAAGGGGAAACTACAGCCGTAATTTTTCCCGAGGACATGCAGCTTTACTGTATGATTAAATGATGATGGCATCCTCTTGGGTAAAATATTCCGGAGGTAAAATAGTCCCCCATTCGGATCTCCGGGCGGGGACTACTCAGGAGGATGTCGTTATCAGGAGAAAGAAAACTGGCGTTCTACGGATCGGAGCGTGGAATGTCAGATCCCTTAATCGGGCAGGTAGGTTAGAAAATTTAAAAAGGGAAATGGATAGGTTAAAGTTAGATATAGTGGGAATTAGTGAAGTTCGGTGGCAGGAGGAACAAGACTTCTGGTCAGGTGATTACAGGGTTATAAACACAAAATCAAATAGGGGTAATGCAGGAGTAGGTTTAATAATGAATAGGAAAATAGGAATGCGGGTAAGTTACTACAAACAGCATAGTGAACGCATTATTGTGGCCAAGATAGATACGAAGCCCACACATACTACAGTAGTACAAGTTTATATGCCAACTAGCTTTGCAGATGACGAAGAAATTGAAGAAATGTACGATGAAATAAAAGAAATTATTCAGATAGTGAAGGGAGACGAAAATTTAATAGTAATGGGTGACTGGAATTCGAGTGTAGGAAAAGGGAGAGAAGGAAACATAGTAGGTGAATATGGATTGGGGCTAAGAAATGAAAGAGGAAGCCGCCTATTAGAATTTTGTACAGAGCACAACTTAGTCATAGGTAACACTTGGTTTAAGAATCATGAAAGAAGGTTGTATACGTGGAAGAACCCTGGAGATACTAAAAGGTATCAGATAGATTATATAATGGTAAGACAGAGATTTAGGAACCAGGTTTTAAAAATGTAAGACATTTCCAGGGGCAGATGTGGACTCTGACCACAATCTATTGGTTATGACCTGTAGATTAAAACTGAAGAAACTGCAAAAATGTGGGAAATTAAGGAGATGGGACCTGGATAAACTGAAAGAACCAGAGGTTGTACAGAGTTTCAGGGAGAGCATAAGGGAACAATTGACAGGAATAGGGGAAAGAAATACAGTAGAAGAAGAATGGGTAGCTCTGAGGGATGAAGTAGTGAAGGCAGCAGAGGATAAAGTAGGTAAAAAGACGAGGGCTGCTAGAAATCCTTGGGTAACAGAAGAAATATTGAATTTAATTGATGAAAGGAGAAAATATAAAAATGCAGTAAATGAAGCAGGCAAAAAGGAATACAAACGTCTCAAAAATGAGATCGACAGGAAGTGCAAAATGGCTAAGCAGGGATGGCTAGAGGACAAATGTAAGGATGTAGAAGCTTATCTCACTAGGGGTAAGATAGATACTGCCTACAGGAAAATTAAAGAGACCTTTGGAGAGAAGAGAACCACGTGTATGAATATCAAGAGCTCAGATGGCAACCCAGTTCTAAGCAAAGAAGGGAAGGCAGAAAGGTGGAAGGAGTATATAGAAGGTTTATACAAGGGTGATGTACTTGAGGACAATATTATGGAAATGGAAGAGGATGTAGATGAAGACGAAAAGGGTGATACGATATTGCGTGAAGAGTTTGACAGAGCACTGAAAGACCTGAGTCGGAACAAGGCCCCCGGAGTAGACAACATTCCATTAGAACTACTGACGGTCTTGGGAGAGCCAGTCATGACAAAACTCTACCAGCTGGTGAGCAAGATGTATGAGACAGGCCAAATACCCTCAGACTTCAAGAAGAATATAATAATTCCAATCCCAAAGAAAGCAGGTGCTGACAGATGTGAAAATTACCGAACTATCAGTTTAATAAGTCACAGCTGCAAAATACTAACGCGAATTCTTTACAGACGAATGGAAAAACTGGTAGATGCGGACCTCGGGGAGGATCAGTTTGGATTCCGTCGAAATGTTGGAACACGTGAGGCAATACTGACCTTACGACTTATCTTAGAAGGAAGATTAAGAAAAGGCAAACCTACGTTTCTAGCATTTGTAGACTTAGAGAAAGCTTTTGACAATGTTGACTGGAATACTCTTTTTCAAATTCTAAAGGTGGCAGGGGTAAAATACAGGGAGCGAAAGGCTATTTACAATTTGTACAGAAACCAGATGGCAGTTATAAGAGTCGATGGGCATGAAAGTGAAGCAGTGGTTGGGAAAGGAGTGAGACAGGGTTGTAGCCTCTCACCGATGTTATTCAATCTGTATATTGAGCAAGCAGTAAAGGAAACAAAAGAAAAATTTGGAGTAGGTATTAAAATTCATGGAGACGAAGTAAAAACTTTGAGGTTCGCCGATGACATTGTAATTCTGTCAGAGACGGCAAAGGACTTGGGAGAGCAGTTGAACGGAATGGACAGTGTCTTGAAGGGAGGATATAAGATGAACATCAACAAAAGCAAAACGAGGATAATGGAATGTAGTCAAATTAAATCGGGTGATGCTGAGGGAATTAGATTAGGAAATGAGACACTTAAAGTAGTAAAGGAGTTTTGCTATTTAGGAAGTAAAATAACTGATGATGGTCGAAGTAGAGAGGATATAAAATGTAGACTGGCAATGGCAAGGAAAGCGTTTCTGAAGAAGAGAAATTTGTTAACATCGAATATAGATTTAAGTGTCAGGAAGTCATTTCTGAAAATATTTGTTTGGAGTGTAGCCATGTATGGAAGTGAAACATGGACGATAACTAGTTTGGACAAGAAGAGAATAGAAGCTTTCGAAATGTGGTGTTACAGAAGAATGCTGAAGATAAGGTGGATAGATCACGTAACTAATGAGGAGGTATTGAATAGGATTGGGGAGAAGAGAAGTTTGTGGCACAACTTGACTAGAAGAAGGGATCGGTTGGTAGGACATGTTTTGAGGCATCAAGGGATCACAAATTTAGCATTGGAGGGCAGTGTGGAGGGTAAAAATCGTAGAGGGAGACCGAGAGATGAGTACACTAAGCAGATTCAGAAGGATGTAGGTTGTAGTAGGTACTGGGAGATGAAGCAGCTTGCACAGGATAGAGTAGCATGGAGAGCTGCATCAAACCAGTCTCAGGACTGAAGACAACAACAACAACAACAACCTCGTCTTCTTTGGCGAAGGAATTTCGAGATGCTGTGTTTATAACTCTGCTTTAACAGCACTGTCATCGATAGTACTTCCATTGCGCAGGGAAGGCAGTGATAGTGTCTTGCCACTACCATACTTAACAGTCCGCCCCCAGTAGCTGAGTGGTCAGCGCGAGAGAATGTCAATCCTAAGGGCCCGGAGATTTTCTCCGCTTAGGAATCATCATCATTTCATCCCCATCGACGCGCAAGTCGTCGAAGTGGCGTCAAATCGAAAGACTTGCACCCGGCGAAACGGTCTACCGAACTGAAGGCCCTAGTCAGACGACATTTACATTACTTTTTTAGCATATTTTACATACTACCAGATTTTCTTTAGGTTTTCTGCTAAGTTTCGAAACACAGTTTCGTTGGGAAAACTATTATAAGCATCTCGAATTGAATTCAGCGCTAAATTTCGAGCTTCCGCAAAAGATCGCCAATCTAGGGGATTTTGCGTTTAAATGTGGTATGCTTTTTCGTTGTTTCTGCAACAGCGTTTTGACCAGTTCCATATACCAACGGGGATCAGCTTGTGACGTTAGATCACTAGAGTGCCTTTTTTGTGCAAACAGCCACCGGGCCTGTGAAAGTCCTTCACACCTAGAACAAACAACGATGGGTAAACAGCGCTTACACCAATATTCTGTCGAATTGAAGAGAGTTGTGCCAATCCAAAAATGCCACACGGCAGTGATAAATAAATGTTGCGCTGTACCAAGTTCTTCCCGGAAGGAACGAGCAAAGCCAAGGTATGGCGAGCCTTAGCACGCACGCGGCCAAGCCCCCACTCCCCACCCACCCACGTGGCAGGTTTGGTATGCTTTGGCTGTGCCCGGTTTAGAGATATTACATCGGTTTTTGAGCTGTTCACTTTCCTTGTGGAACATTTTCTTGAAGAATCGTTCACTGAAGTGCACAAAACTTTGCATATTGAATCAACTACAACTGCTTCAAGAGAAGAAACACACCACCATATCAGCACTTTAAAGAGAATTAAAATCTTCCTCAGGAATAGTACGGGGGCAAGAATGGCTAAACTCAATGGCTGTTTGTTCCATTCACAAGGAGGATATCAGTGAAATTCCAAACTTCGGAAAGATGGTGGTTGACATGTTTGCCAGTCAGGAAATAGGCGTGTAAGTAATCTGCAGGAGTGGTTCCCTGATGTATTCTCAATTTATGTACAGAAATGAAATCACTTTTTTGTGTCTGTAATATTGTAGATAGTCAGATCCATAAGCATCATTGGTTTCTGTATACTTTTTTAGGTGTGTAAGGTTATGTTGTGGTGACACATTTCGTTGAATAACATTAGGGATTGTTTGGTTTCGAATCGAAGCCCTTTGTTGTGGCTTATTTGAGCGTTGGTGGAAATATTGGAGAGGTTCCCTGATTTGCTTAACGAAAAGGTAGTGGCCACCAGTAAGAGTGCATATAAAACAGAGCTTACTGATCAGATTCCCGTCCGCCATTCCCCTTACCAGCTGTCACCTACTAAGACGAGGGAGTTGCGGAACATTGTCGACCAACTTTTGGCGGATGGTGCGATAAGGCCCTCAGTCTTCTGATATGGCTTGCCTATGTTTCTGGTGCCACCTGAGCCCAGTGGTGAGGGATATTGGCCACTTTGTGACCGCCGCCCCTTAATAAAAAAAAAATGTTGTGTTAGAATCGGTACACTTACCGAAGCTACGTAATTGTTTTACGTGGGTTTTTCGAAGCTCAAAATTTACAATATTTGAACTTAATCAAGCGTACCGACAATTCCTTCTGGCTGAGGAATCTAAGCATCTCATAGCACTCTGCACTGACCGGAATCTATTTGAGTGTAATTGTGTCCCCGTTTGGGTGAGCTATGGGGGTGGCAGTGTTGTCGCAGTTGTTGGTTTACGTGTTAGGTGACCTGTAGTTTATATGCGTGATCAGTTCCTTGGATGATATTGTCATCTGCAGTAAAACCTATGATGAACATCTGGATCATTTGCAGAAAGTCTTCCACCTGTTGAATGATGCTTCGCCTACCAGGAAATTTCGATTTTGAGGCACGTAGTGTCTGCTAGTGGAATTAAAGTTGATCAGTATCGTGGTATCGCATTGATGCCCTCACCCGCTGTTAGCACTCTAGCTACGATTGCGAAGATAAGATATGTTTGCTGATAGAGTTACTTCTGCTGTTTTCAGGTATTTCCATCATTCATTGTGTGGGAGACATATAGCAGTTTATAACACGGCCATGAAAATTAAGCAGCATTTAAATTGGCGAACCTTGAATGGTGATGCAAGGAAGCTAATCAGACAATGTAAAGAGTGCAAGATGTTTAAGCCCAATTCCAGTACACATCTAGATGAGCTTCGTCCCATTACGGCGGAGCATCTAATGAACAATATTTTTACCGTTTCTCTGGGGTCTCTACCCCACACCAAACAAGGCAACCGGTCCGTTTTGGTGGTGGTCGACACCTTTACGTCTTTTGTGTGGCTGCTACCGAGTCTCCCATCACCAATATTATGGCCGAGAATACTGGCGGAATATTTTTGGTATCTAAAGGACCCGTGTTGGTGAGCGATAACGTTCCAGCCTTCTTTTTCTAGAAAATTTAGAAAATTCTGTTTCAATAGCGTTATGTGTCATGTCACTACTGCCTCCTAAAAACCATAGTAGTCATTTGGAACATGAATTAATTGAAACTTGAAATCCATCGCTGATCATTTTCCATGCCAGATCACAGGCCAAGCAGGATCAACCAATCAGTTGCCTTAAATTTTGCGCTAAATACCAACAGTACATGAAACTCACAGAAATACTCCCTCCACGTTGATGTTAGCATTTCCTGTTTGCTCATCTCTATTTGATCTGTGGTAAAAGATGCGATACCAATTGCATGAGTCTGTAATCGATTTCAATAAATACAGCGATTGCCGACTATTGGACTTTTCATTCAGTTTTATATTTTAAAAGTTTTAACACCTGTATGTAAACACCAGAGTTATACTGTACGAATGGTCAATCAATTATATCTAATTAGTTTTGTTATGGTTGCCCTAAATTTAAAATAATCTGTTACCTGTGGTCGATCAGTGACGTGCTTCTCATAGATAGGAACAAGGTCATTAGTAAAACCTGGGAGGTGACCCGGACCAACATTCGTCTTGCGCTCCAAAGGGAGGCTTCATGTACAACAGGTTAAGGCGCTCGGTCTCTTTGCGCTTTGGTGATGTTGTATGTTGACAAATTCTGGGCCGGCTGGTATGGCCAAGAGGTTCTAGGCACTTCAGTCCGGAACCGCGCGACCACTACGGTCACAGGTTCGAATCCTGCCTCGGGCATGGATGTGTGTGATGTCCTTAGGTTAGTTAGGTTTAAGTAGTTCTAAGTTCTAGGGGGACTGATGACCTCAGATGTTAAGTCCCATAGTGCACAGAGCCATTTGAACCACTTTTTGAACAAATTCTGGGCCAATATAAGAATAACACGAAGATTACTACCAAAATACTTCCACAGTTAGCTCCCTGGTCCAAGATCGAGCCACTAACGAAGAGGTTAGATCAAACATAAATCAGCTTAAAGTTGCATCTGATAACCAGGATGCTGAAAGGTTGGTTGGCTCCTAAATTTGGAATCCAACCCACTCCCCCCGGAGCTTTTGCAAAACTGTCTCTCTATATAACATCTTTGGCCCGCTAACTGCAGCTCGCACATCACCTAGGGGGCAGCAGCATAGTGTTTCGCGAGGACGAATGCTCGCGAATGAGCTTCGGCAAAGAAGTTAGTTGAGCGTCCACTGCAGTACTGTCACTTCTGGGTGACGTTTTGCTTATGGCTCAATGTAACGGCCAAGGTTACGTCAGCTGGGTCCGTTTGGAGTATCGAGGCAGAAGCGTTTACCGTTAACGTGGCAGCCACGCTGATAAGAGTAGGTATTTGCGTTTTGCTAGTGCAGCAGTGAGTCCTGGATTGGAGCCTGAGTCTCTGAATTTTCTGCTTTTCCTGGTGAAAATGGGGCTGTTGCCGTTCTTAATTTCATCCTGGAACAACGTGGAAACTACACTGACCATTTGTTTTACAGCACTGGGTGCTGTGGAGGGACGTTCCTGTATTCTGGTTACCGAGATACATTGCCCTATAATATAGTGCGGTGCCTACATGTGTGAGCGCATTTGCTTATACTCCATTCTTGTAGTAATAAAGGGTGTTACTTCCAATTAAATTTTTATATTGTGCTGCTTCACGTTTGCCTTGTCAGTAAATATGCGGGAGACTGCCGAGGGAGCCGCCGCTGTCCGTATGTAATCTACTTTATATGGTTCCGCATTGTATATAAAATTACATGAGGCCCATGGCACCGAAGTATTGCTCACGTTTATTATTAGTTAGCTTTCAACTTATTCTATGCCACTCCGGCGTTAACTGGTATATACGAGTACAGTGACCAGCCAAAGAAACTGGTACACCTGCCTAATATCGTATAGGGCCCACGCGGGCACGCGGAAGTGCCACAAAAAAAAATGTGGCATGGACTCGACTAATGTCTGAATAAGTGCTAGAGATAACTGACTCCATGAATACTGCAGGGCTGTCCATAAATCAGTGAGAACATGAGGTGGTGGAGATCACTTCTGAACAGCACGTTGCAAAGCATCCCACATATGCTCAATAATGTTAATGTCTGGGGAGTTTGAAGGCCAGTGGAAGTGTTTAAACTCAGAAGAGTGTTCCTGGAGCCACTCTGCAGCAACTCTGGACGTGTGGAGTGTTGCATTTTCCTGCTAGAATTGCACAAGTCCATGGGAATGCACACTGGACATGACTGGGTGCAAGTGATCAGACAGGATGCTTACGTACGTGTCAACTGTCAGAGTCGTATCCAAACGTATCAGAGGTCCAGATCACTCCAAATGTACACGCCCCACACCATTACAGAGCCTCCACCGGCTTGAACAGTCCCCTGCTGATATGCAGGATCCATGGATTCATGAGGTTACCTCCATACCCGTACACATCCAGCCGCCCGGTACAATTTGAAACGAGACTCGTCCGACCAGACGTCATGTTTCCAGTAAACAACAGCCCAGTGTCAGTGTTGACGGGCCAAGACGGGGTGTAAAGCTTTGTGTCGTGGAGTCATCAATGGTACCAGAATGGGCCTTCGGCTCCGAAAGCCCATATCGATGAGGTTTCGTGGAATGGTTCGCACGCAGACACTTGTTGACGGCCCAACATTGAAATGTGAAGCAATTTGCGCAAGGGTTGCACTTCTGCCACGTTGAAAGATTCTCTTCAGTCGTCGTTGGCTGCGTTCTTGCAAGATCTTTTTCCTATCGCAGCGATGTCGGAGATCTGATGTTTTACCGGATTCCTGATATTCAAGGTACATTCGTGAAATACTGTAGTTGTAGTGGAAAATCCCCACTTCTTCGTTACCACGGAGATGCTGAGTTCCATCGCTCGTGCACCGGCTACAACACTACGTTTAAACTCACTCAGATCTTGATAACCAGCCGCTGTAGTAGTTGTAACCGATCTAACAACTGCGCCAGACACTTAGTGACTTATATAGGCGTTGCCGACAGCAGCGCCCTACTCTGCCTGTTTATATATCTCTGTATTTGAATATGCATGAGTATACCAATTTCTTTCGCGCTTCAGTGCATATTCTAAGATATTAGACAGTGGAGGAAGAATGCAATATGCAGGTGATCAGAAAGTGCTGTAGCAACGTCCTTTTTTGGTAGTTGCTTAACTACTCTCTGTTTTCAGGCCTTAGGCAAAACTCTTAGGATTAAAGAGTGGTTGAAGATATATGTTATATTGGGTGGAAGTAGGTCAGTAATAAACTTCATCAGTTGGCCTGTGATGCCATCGTATCCAGTAGATGCTCATCAGATACGCATGATGCCGTTCTTGATGGTATTGAAACCAAGTTGCTACAAATATAATTCTTCGTGGCTACATTCGTCTACCACCATTATGTAAACAATGAGTCTCTGTTTTCTGTCTGGTCAACTCCAGCTGCAGGTAAAGTGAAGCAATCGTTTAGTTCTTCGACTGACACAATGAGAGGAATCAGCTGCAGATTTTACTTGGCTCTATCAAGACACGTAGGTTTCTCCGTAGGACACTTGGTTTAATCAACACTATCACTGTTGTTAAATAATGATGTGCTCTGTAGCTGTTGGCGTTGCTGGTTTATGTTGGTCACAAGATACGCTGACAACAATGCTATGTCGGATGAAGCGTCATGAGTCGTTGCCTAGCAGTGGTTCAAATGGCTCTGAGCACTATGGGACTTAACATAGGCGGTCATCAGTCCCCTAGAACTTTGAAGTACTTAAACGTAACTAACCTAAGGGCATCACATACATCCATGCCCGAGGCAGGATTCGAACCTGCGACCGGCCTAGCAGTGACTTCGAGTACTTTCGAGTACTTGAAGTATCGATATGAGTACGCTATTTGTGTGACTGAGGAGAAGAAGTCCCAGTTTTGATTCACGCTTTGTACTGTTGGATTTTGTGTTTAAACTACAAATATCGAAATATTCTAAAGTTCCTTGAACGAAACGAAACTACAGCTTCAGAGACGAGGTACATCGCCCAGAAGAGGTAAGAGCCATTGACTTGACTGTCATCTATTTATCTACCACATAACATCATCTAAAGTTAGAATAGCTGTGTACTTATTGTATAAGTATTTGGAAACTGATGCGTGCAGTGAAGTGTGATGTGATTTCATAAAATGGAGTTAGTAACAGTATACAGCATGAAAGAGCGCATTGTTTCATTTTCATACAGTTCCAATGTTTAGGTGCTTCACTTGTAGGGGCACACCTGTTTACTCACACGGAACTCCTTGAGTGCGAGGTCGCAAGTTCAGTTTTTAGTGAGGCTCTCATTTGACAGTTTTGTGTTATCAATTACGACATGAAATATATTTCCTGCTAATGACTCACAATATGCATCAAGAGGACGACAAAACTGGGTGTTCTTCAGACGCAGAGATCAATCGTGTATGCCATACATGTATTACACTTCACAAAATGGACATCGTCGATGTTCAAGAAATGTTCAAAACAAATCAATAACTTGCTCCATGAACGCCGAATGGAAAATGGCGCGCCACAGTGATCACAAAGGTTCGCTCCATCAAGATCGAAGGCGAACTCCTTAGGAGTTTCAAATCGGGAAGGACGTCGAGATAGGTGTCTCTTGTTAAGGAATCGAGGTGATGAGAACTGATGGAATGTGATGGCATGCAACTGAATCCGAAACAGTCTGTCACAGTGCTTATCACGAAACTGGCTGACCTTTAAGGCGTATGTGCAGATAGTGCGATAATATGATTTACAGGCATGGGGAAAACAAACATCCAGAAGCTGAATTTGTCCAGTGGTTCCAGGTGGTGTGAATTCCACTGACACACACTTCGAGGAGGGATAATTTGTCTAAGGGAGTGTGATTTTTGTACACAGACCGGAAATCAAGAAGAAGCTAGTTAGTTTGACCAGCTATTGGCCAAAACCAGCGCTGATACCATAGTTGTACGTCAGTTTTCCCATTCGTACTTGCTGTGAAGTAAATGTTCCCTGGTTCCCTTGCAAGTTTACACACACAAGAAGCAATCGTAAGGACAAGACCACCTCCAACTTCTCGCTGAACAATAAGTAACTTTCCAGCCAATTTACCATCAAGATAAACACTAGGCATAATTTTATACGAATGTGTGAAGACACTGATATTAGTTGATATTGATACAACACTCTTCGTACCTCTAATTTCAAGGTTTCCTTTCATATGCATTTCCTCTTGAAATTCCTATTAGTCGGAATCGGAAACAAATTCCTTACGGAACGATGGGACAAATTCGTTTACCTGACGCACAAATCTTCGGACCTAGTCCTCAGTTTGCTGTGCATCGTTCAACTATATTTGAAATTTTGTTATCGTACGTCTTCCAATTCTGTAGCGCTGTTTGAAGAAATGCAACTACCCACTGCTTCCTTTGAAATCGCCGTAATCCATGTCGCGTGCAACTTGATGTGCATAACTTGGTAAGTCACTATCATGTACACCCTGAAAATTGTATGGAACAGCCTCGAAACGCACGAACACGTTTTTTAACAAGTGTACCTTATCTTCCCTCGAATATCCACAGACTGCAGACTTATTTGAAATTTGTACATATTTTTTTTTTACTGTGCTGTGAATGATCTTCTATGTATGTAATTATGTTTAGTATCTGCTCTTTGGACAATTATTGTACTTTACTACGTTCCACTGGAGACAGGATCTGTGACTCACTGTCCGACAGGGAAGATGAACTACATGGCTCGAAATCTGTTTGAGTGTCACTTTCACTTGTTAAGCCCATATCGTCGTCATTGTACTCCTATTGTACATTGCCCGTACAGTCGAGTGTATACGACACCACTCATATCACTGACTCATCTTCAGAAACGCTAATATTTCATCTACCACTTCTTTCTCACTGTGCGGAATTGCTTGCGTTCCTTTCTGACGAAATGTAATCTTCAGCAATTGTTGTTGTCTATGTACTGCTGTGTTTGCTTTGTTTGTCGTTGCCATTGCTCAGCTTTGTACCAACACCACTAGCACTGTAGCACTGCTGTGAGTAACTCGTTGACCCTCCCAAGCCTCGTGCCGCGCTCACCATTGAATACCTCCATTCCCACCCCCTATTGTCAGTAGCAGCCAATATTATGGCTGCATGGTAGACAATATGTGGGGCGTCGAATGGCGTAAACATCATTGACGTTTTGCGGCCTCGCACTCAAGGGGTTCCTTTTAAATTTCGGTGTGACTGACTTTTCTCGCTCGCCCATTAGAAACGCATCACACATACTGTCATGTTCATCGAAGGATCGTGCTGCTGTAATTTTCTGCCGTCTGCGACGAGTAAGACAGTTCGAAACTAGTGCCAACTGCTTAAGAAATTAGTCGAATATTAATTAGGTATTCCGGTGTTTTTGTCGTTTACGTACCACTCGGTATCTTTCAATCGGAAAATATGGTTATTACGTTGCACAAATACTTAATTTATGTAAAATTTTATTCCAACGCTCGTTTAATCATTATTACCTGAGTTGTCAAACGGTGACGTGCTTTGTAGTTGCTTGCATTGCTGGCTAAAGTTGGTTACAGGGCATGCTGACAACAATGCTATGTCGGATGAAGCGTTGTGAGTCGTTACCTAGCAATTACGTCTGTACTCTCTCGAATACTTGAAGTATCGATATGAATACGTTATTTGCGTAACGGAGTAAAAGAACCTTCAGTTTTGATTCGAGCATTTTTAGTGTTGGATTCTGTGTCTCGACTATAACTATATAACTAACGAAACATTCTCAAGTTCCTGGGGAGCCTTAAAGCCATTGAACGAAGCGAAACTCACAGATTCAGAGGGGAGTTAAATCATCTCAGCAAGTGGTAAGAGCAAGTTACTTAATTGTCAAGTGTATATTTACCGTATTACATCAGATGAGGTTGGAAGAGTGTATAAAATTTGATTTGTTGTGTTTATAGAGTAGAAGTACTGGCAAATTGATGCTTGCAGTGCAGTGTGATGTGACTTCAGAAAATGTAGTTAGTAACAGTATATCATGTGAAAGAGAGCATTGTTTCATTTTCCATGTAGTGTCAAAGGTTATCTGCTTCAATTGTAGATGCAGACCTGTTTACTGAGGTCTGAGGATGTTCATGTGCTTTCATCGTGTATGCCCAATTTAATTGCTTAGTTTCACATTAACAATGGTGTCACTGCTTTTCTGGCTTGTCGGTTAGATGTGAAAAAGGTCTATGATCATTGTAGTCTCGTGCTGCTGTGACGAAGGAAACAGTTTGGAAACTGGTGTCAACTGCATAGAGTCATGCTGAGTCCAACTGACACTGCACCGAAAGTGTTTTCTCGTCATGTTGCTTGAGGAAAGTGAATTCACATCTTACTGCATTCTTTGCTGTTAACCTCATTGGGTGTTTTTCAGGTGTTCGGCTGCTTTCATCATTTACTTACGACTGGGTATCTTTAAGTAGCAAAATATGGTTATTACGTCGTGCTACTATGTAATTTCTGGAAAATTTGAATCCAGTGCTCATTTAATCATCACTGTCGGTGGTCTTAATCAGTGATGTGGCACGTCATTACTGACGTTGCTGGTTAATGTTGTCACAGGGAATATAGACAAAATGCTATGTGAGATGAAGTGTCAAGAGTCGTTGTCTATCAATTAGTTGTGTACTCTCTAGAGTACTTAAAGTGTCGATACGAATATGTTCTTTGTGAGATTGAGAAGAACCAGCTTCAGTTTTCATTCACCCATTGCAGTGTTGGATTTTATGTCTCGACTACAACTAACCAAACATTATAAAGTTCCTGGGGAGCTTTAAACCGACTGAATGAAGCAAGACTCACAGCTTCATATGCGGTACATCGTCCCAGCAAGAGTTAAGAGCCATTGACTTAACTGTCATTTATTTACTGTGTAACACCCATTGAAGTTAGAAGAACGTGTAACCTTTTATTTGCTGTATATGTGGTTTAGAAGTAGTGGCAAATTGATCAGCGCAGTGAACTGTGGTGTAATTTCAGAAAATGTAGTTAATAACAGTGAAAGTTTAAACCTGTGTTTGCAAGTGTTAAGTTGGTACCTAAGAGACGCATAAATTTGGAGCAGGGCAACCAAACTATATAAAAATTTAATTTTGAACGGAAATATGTGAGGCTCTCACCACACGATGAGAAATCCAGACTAACCGGTACATCAAAAAATTCGTCTGCATGAAACGATCCATTTTCAATGAACTTACATAGGCCATCTGACTGCAAAACAAAATGACTCAGATTACAATGTTGGCCCTGAATACTGCTAACCTTTATCTTTAGTCTTACAATCAGTCACTGTACTAGAGGTGTTATTGTAATTACACACCAATTGAACATCAAAATTAACGCGTCTCACTTTCTGATAAAAGTGCTTGAAAATTCACAAAATAGCACTTTACTAAGATCTCCTACTGGTATTAAGCCTCTCAACTGATATGATATTATTTTCACAGATACACTCTGACAATAACATTGCTTTATAATGCACATGAACTTTGATGGTAATTAAATTTATTGGCCTACTGTGTGCACGGAACGATCGTCAGCTCTGCAGCTCGTTGCTATTAGAAATAATGATGTGACTGTCGAAAATCAAGTTTCATTTGGCGCACTTGCGATATGCAATGCAATAGGATATCTTATCAATTTTTATAAATGCTTCCCAGTACAAAACTCGCAATGTGCAATGCACGTGTGCAAACAGAATCATGAAAGTAAAAAATGATAATGGAGAACTAATCTTAACAACCGATAAATGAGAACGAAGACTTCAAGTTTAACTATGGTTGATTAGGCCATGACAGCAGTACACCTAGACAAGTTAGCAAAATATTTCTTAATAACTATCCTGTGTACAATTCTCTTCCTTGACACTTGTTTCAACTATACGACAAGGCCATGTGCTTTATTGTAAAATTTCTACAGCATACTTCAACCAGTGTCGTCCTAACCGCCGTCTGCTTCACGTCCGCTGCGCAGCGAGCTACCTTAATTTAAGTATTAATTGTATTTTTCTTACTTGTCACTTCTTCTTCCGCGTGTTTTTGCTTTTAGGAAGCTTTAATTGTCGAGTGCTATTAATAGTGTTCCATGGATTTCGTGTTTGTTTTGAATACAGTCAGAGAAAGTCCCTTTAGTCAGCCATAGTGCCAGTAGTGCTAGTGTTTGTTTTCAATACAGTCCAGAGACAGGTAGCGCTATTTTCATTGTTTTCTACAAGAAGTGGCTAGCAATCACAGTTTAGTCAATAATCAGCCGCCTTTAGTGACTCAGCAAGGTCCGAGGACGCACACGGGGAGAGGGGTTTATTAGTTATTGGGAGCTCCAACGTTAGGCGGGTGATGGAGCCCCTTAGGGAAATAGCGGAAAGGTCGGGGAAGAAGGCTAGTGTTCACTCTGTCTGCTTGCCGTGGGGTCTCATCCGAGATGTGGAGGAGGCCCTACCAGCGGCGATAGAGAGCACTGGGTGCACCCGACTGCAAATTGTTGTTCATGACGGCACCAATGACTCCTGTCGTCTGGGTTCAGAGGTCATTCTCAGTTCGTACAGGCGGTTGGCGGAATTGGTGAAGGCGGAAAGCCTCGCTCGCCGGGTGGAATCAAAGCTAACTATTTGTAGTATCGTTCCCAGAACCGATCGCACTCCTCTGGTTTGGAGCCGAGTGGAAGGCTTCAACCAGAGACTCAGAAGATTCTACGGAGATCTGGGGTGCAAATTTCTCGACCTCCGCTATCGGGTGGAGAAATGTAGGGTCCCCATGAATAGGTCA
Source organism: Schistocerca gregaria (assembly GCF_023897955.1). Taxonomy (NCBI): domain Eukaryota; kingdom Metazoa; phylum Arthropoda; class Insecta; order Orthoptera; family Acrididae; genus Schistocerca; species Schistocerca gregaria. Next base: position 536,228,598 of record NC_064921.1, read on the forward strand.
GGCACTACGCGCCGGCAGCGGCTACAAGGATAGCGGAGTACGTGTGGAGTGCACATGGGGGTTTTTTAGGTTAGAGAATTCCCTCCCTAGGCCCGACAAGACACCTCCTGAGACGCGGCAAGGTAGGAGTAGGCAAAATGCAAGAGGGAATAACGATGTTAATGTGCTAATAGTAAACTGCAGGAGCGTTTATAGAAAGGTCCGTGAACTTCTCTCATTAATAAACGGTCACAACGCGCATATAGTACTAGGGACAGAAAGTTGGCTGAAACCAGACGTAAACAGTAATGAAATCCTAAACTCAGATTGGAATGTATACCGCAGAGACAGGCTGGACAGTGAAGAGGGAGGCGTGTTTATAGCGATAAGAAGTGCAATAGTATCGAAGGAAATTCACGGAGATCCGAAATGTGAAATGATTTGGGTGAAGGTCACGGTTAAAGCAGGCTCAGACATGGTAATTGGATGTCTCTATAGGCCCCCGGGCTCAGCAGCTGTTGTGGCTGAGCACCTGAAGAATAATTTGGAAAATATTTCGAGTAGATTTCCCCACCATGTTATAGTTCCGGGTGGAGATTTTAATTTGCCGGATATAGACTGGGAGACTCAAACGTTCATAACGAGTGGTAGGGACAAAGAATCCAGTAAAATTATTTTAAGTGCTTTATCTGAAAATTACCTTGAGCAGTTAAACAGAGAACCGACTCGTGGCGATAACATATTACACCTTCTGGTGACAAACAGACCCGAACTATTTGAAACAGTTAATGCAGAACAGGGAATAAGCGATCATAAAGCGGTTACTGCATCGATGATTTCAGCCGTAAATAGAAATATTAAAAAAGGTAGGAAGATTTTTTTGTTTAGCAAAAGTGACAAAAAGCAGATTACAGAGTACCTGACGGCTCAACACAAAAGTTTTGTCTCAAGTACAGATAGTGTTGAGGATCAGTGGACAAAGTTCAAAACCATCGTACAATATGCGTTAGATGAGTATGTGCCAAGCAAGATCGTAAGAGATGGAAAAGAGCCACCGTGGTACAACAACCGAGTTAGAAAACTGCTGCGGAAGCAAAGGGAACTTCACAGAAAACATAAACATAGCCAAAGCCTTGCAGACAAACAAAAATTACGCGAAGCGAAATGTAGTGTGAGGAGGGCTATGCAAGAGGCGTTCAATGAATTCTAAAGTAAAGTTCTATGTACTGACTTGAGAGAAAATCCTAAGAAATTTTGGTCTTATGTCAAAGCGGTAGGTGGATCAAAACAAAATGTCCAGACACTCTGTGACCAAAAAGGTACTGAAACAGAGGATGACAGACTAAAAACCGAAATACTAAATGTCTTTTTCCAAAGCATTTTCACAGAGGAAGACTGCACTGTAGTTCCTTCTCTAGATTGTCGCACAGATGACAAATTGGTAGATATTGAAATAGACGACAGAGGGATAGAGAAACAATTAAAATCGCTCAAAAGAGGAAAGGCCGCTGGACCTTATGGGATACCAGTTCGATTTTACACAGAGTACGCGAAGGAACTTGCCCCCCCTTCTTGCAGCGGTGTACCGTAGGTCTCTAGAAGAGCGTAGCGTTCCAAAGGATTGGAAAAGGGCACAGGTCATCCCCGTTTTCAAGAAGGGACGTCGAACAGATGTGCAGAACTATAGACCTATATCTCTAACGTCGATCAGTTGTAGAATTTTAGAACACGTATTATGTTCGAGTATAATGACTTTTCTGGAGACTAGAAATCTACTCTGTAGGAATCAGCATGGGTTTCGAAAAAGACGGTTATGTGAAACCCAGCTCGCGCTATTCGTCCACGACACTCAGAGGGCCATAGACACGGGTTCACAGGTAGATGCCGTGTTTCTTGACTTCCGCAAGGTGTTCGATACAGTTCCCCACAGTCGTTTAATGAACAAAGTAAGAGCATATGGACTATCAGACCAATTGTGTGATTGGATTGATGAGTTCCTAGATAACAGAACGCAGCATGTCATTCTCAAGAGAGGGAAGTCTTCCGAAGTAAGAGTGATTTAAGGTGTGCCGCAGGGGAGTGTCATAGAACTGTTGCTATTGACAATATACATAAATGAGCTGGTGGATGACATCGGAAGTTCACTGAGGCTTTTTTCAGATGATGCTGTGGTGTATCGAGAGGTTGTAACAATGGAAAATTGTACTGAAATGTAGGAGGATCTGCAGCGAATTGACGCATGGTGCAGGGAATGGCAATTGAATCTCAATGTAGACAAGTGTAATGTGCTGCGAATACATAGAAAGATAGATTCCTTATCATTTAACTACAAAATAGCAGGTCAGCAACTGGAAGCAGTTAATTCCATAAATTATCTGGGAGTATGCAGTAGGAGTGATTTGAAATGGAATGATCATATAAAGTTCATTGTCGGTAAAGCAGATGCCAGACTGAGATTCATTGGAAGAATCCTAAGGAAATGCAATCCGAAAACAAAGGAAGTAGGTTACAGTACGCTTGTTCGCCGACTGCTTGAATACTGCCCAACAGTGTGGGATCCGTACCAGATAGGGTTGATAGAAGAGATAGAGAAGATCCAACGGAGAGCAGCGCGCTTCGTTACAGTATCATTTAGTAATCGCGAAAGCATTACGGAGATGATAGATAAACTCCAGTGGAAGACTCTGCAGGAGAGACGCTCAGTAGTTCGGTACGGGCTTTTGTTAAAGTTTCGGGAACATACCTTCACCGAAGAGTCAAGCAGTATATTGCTCCCTCCTACGTATATCTCGCGAAAAGACCATGCGGATAAAATCAGAGAAATTAGAGCCCACACAGAAGCATACCGACAATCCTTCTTTCCACGAACAATACGAGAGTGGAATAGAAGGGAGAACCGATAGAAGTACTCAGGGTACCCTCGGCCACACACCGTCAGGTGGCTTGTATGGATGTAGATGTAGATGCAGATGTAAACAATGTTGTAACAGTAAGCAACTACATAGTTACAAATATTGAAAAAAATGGATTACATTAAAAGTTGTCTTTTATCATTCTTCCAGTAATATAATCGTATTTGCTCAGTATCTTTCCTCAAAACATATTGTTACAAAATCCTTTTCAAATAATACTGCCTCCACTACACAGCAGGCCAGCTTCCATTCTGTCGTTCTATGTGGTCCCGAATAAAATGGTGCCTTACATCAATATGTTTTGTTCTAGCACTTTCAACATCATTTTTAGCTATGTTAATGGCTCCTATATTGTCACAGAAGGTCGTTATGGGTTCCACTATTAAATTGGGTTCTATTTCACATATTAATTTTCGTAGTCACAATGCTTCCTGTTTGGTGTAAGACAGCACTCGGCCTCTACGGTACTCAATGCAACAGTTTTTTTGCTTTTTACTGGACCATGAAATGTGTCCTCCCATTAATTTAAAGCAGCAGCCAGTAGTGGAGTGCCTATCTCCCAATTCTCTCCCCCAGTCTGCATTGCTGTAGCCTTCTAGTTTTGCATTACCTTGTCTATGGAATCTTAATTCGCTGCTTAAAGTTCCTTCCCTTTCACAGCTTTCCTGTGCTTTTCCTTTGGGTCTTTGCAATATCTGTTCACTGTATTAGTAGCAAAGGCAATGTCGGGTCGTGACGTTGGAGGCAAAATATAACAGACTCCCTACTGCTTCTAAATATGGAACATTCTTATCACATTTCACATCTGTCTCATTTATATTTAACTTCACTCCTACTTCCATTGGAGTAGTTATGGGTTTACAATCATTCATGCAAAATTTCTTTAAGATTTTTTCTGTATATGATGATTGATTTATTCTCAATACCTGTCTCTCTTCATCTTTAGTAATCTACATACATAAATAACGTTTAACTTCTCCCAAACCATGCACCTTAAACTTGGTTTGCAGATGTTTCTTAAGAATTCTCATTTGACTTTCGTTTTCAGCCAGGACAAAGAAGTCGTCCACCCATATTTCCATTATTATTATCCTTTTTCTTTCACTTTTATGGTATGTACTTGGATCTGCCTTAGATTGCTGCGTATTCATATTTATTAGAGTTTTATGTAGACATCGATTCCAACAATGTCCACTCTGTTTAGATCCATAAATACTTTTTTGCAAACGCCAAATCTTTTCCTTTTGCCATCTGGTTTTCATAGCTTCTCTTGGTGGAATGATATATATCTCATTCTCCAATTTCCCATTTAAATATGCTGTTTCTACATCCATGTGATGAACTGTTAAATTTCGTTCTGCTGCCAAGGCTGAAAGATATCTCAGTGATGCACGCTTAGCACGGGTGAAAAAGTTTCTTTGTAATATACCCTTGTTTTTGCGAATATCCTTTTACTACAAGTCGTGCTTTATATCTTGGTGATGACTTTTCGGTGCTCTTCAACATGAATACCCATATTGCCTGTAATGGCTTCTTATCTGCTGGAATATTTACCTATTCAAAGTTATTGTTCTGAGATAAAGATTCCAATTCTCTCTCCATCCCTTCTTTCCATTCTTGAGAGTTCGGGCCGCTCATTGCTTCTTCTGCTGTTGCTGGATCATCATTACAAGACTGGGCTGCATACATTTCAAAATCCAGATATTCTTTCAGTTTTGGTATGCGGGAAGAACGCCTTACATTGTTCTCTTCATTTTGTTCGTTCTCAAACTCTTTTTCATCATAAATAGTCTCCATTTGCCTTTGAATGTCATCTTCTTCTTTCTCTTTCTTCACATAAGGTTTCACTCTTAGAACTAGGTGCAGTTAACTTAGTAGTCCCTTCTATTTTCAAAGAATACTACATCTCTGTTTGTAACAATCCTTTTATTCAATGGATCCATTAATCGGTAGTCCTTTGAATTCTCACAGTAGCGTACAAAAATATACTTTTCAGCTTTCGGGTCCCATTTTGCCCTCAGCTGTTTTGCAATCTGCGCCATTGCATCATACCCAAAAACCCTTATATTGCTTAGACCAGGTTTCCTTCCTATCCACATCTCACAGGGTTTTTTATTCCTTAATGCTTTTGTAGGTGATCTATTGTTCAAATATACGGCCGTTGATACCGCCTCTGCCCAAAAATCGTTCGATAATCCAGCATCAGTTATAATGCTCCTTGCTTTTTCTACAATGGTCCTATTAGCGCTCGCAGCAACCGAAATGGGTTGTACCTTATGGTAGTTTGATGCCTGATTTCCATTTTTGCCTCAAGTGTCTTCAGCTTCTGGTTAATACACTCTCTCCCGTTATCAGACCTGATGATCTTAATCTTCTTTCCGTTCACGTTTCGACCATATTACAATATTCCTAAAAAATGTCACTCACATGTTCTTTGGAACTAAGAAAATAAACATGAGTATATCGTGAATAATAATCAATAAACGTAAGAAAATAATGACTCCTACCTATGGATTCGTACTCCATCGGGTCCCACACATCTGTATGGCTTAACTGTTCGACATCTGTAGATGTACTTTTACTAGTCTTAAAAGTTAGTCTCGCTTGTTTTCCTTTTATGCATATCTCACAAGGTCCTTGGTTCCACTATAATTCTGTATTCCCTTCACCATATCCCTCATTAAAGACATACTCTTTCTATTTAGGTGTCCATGTCTGCGGTGTCATAAAAAACCTTCCGCTGAGTATACTGAATAACTAATATTTCTATGTTTACTGTCAATGGTATCCAGTTTAAAAATACCCCTTTCGTTACTTGCTGTCGTTATAACGTCACCATTTTCGTTAATTACTCTTGCTCCGTGCATGTCAAAAATGAATGTGTTTCCCTTCTTGACAATTTCCCCTACAGACAGCAGGTTAGTCGCAACGTTTTTTATATAATGGACACCAAGTGCTGTAACCATATCGGGTTCACCATTTACAGTTACATGTAAGTCTAGTTTCCCAGCCAAATGTAACTGAAGCATGCTGCCATCAACAGTAGATACACTCCTGGAAATGGAAAAAAGAACACACTGACACCGGTGTGTCAGACCCACCATACTTGCTCCGGACACTGCGAGAGGGCTGTACAATCAATGATCACACGCACGGCACAGCGGACACACCAGGAACCGCGGTGTTGGCCGTCGAATGGCGCTAGCTGCGCAGCATTTGTGCACCGCCGCCGTCAGTGTCAGCCAGTTTGCCGTGGCATACGGAGCTCCATCGCAGTCTTTAACACTGGTAGCATGCCGCGACAGCGTGGACGTGAACCGTATGTGCAGTTGACGGACTTTGAGCGAGGGCGTATAGTGGGCATGCGGGAGGCCGGGTGGACGTACCGCCGAATTGCTCAACACGTGGGGCGTGAGGTCTCCACAGTACATCGATGTTGTCGCCAGTGGTCGGCGGAAGGTGCACGTGCCCGTCGACCTGGGACCGGACCGGAGCGACGCACGGATGCACGCCAAGACCGTAGGATCCTACGCAGTGCCGTAGGGGACCGCACCGCCACTTCCCAGCATATTAGGGACACTGTTGCTCCTGGGGTATCGGCGAGGCATTCGCAACCGTCTCCATGAAGCTGGGCTACGGTCCCGCACACCGTTAGGCCGTCTTCCGCTCACGCCCCAACATCGTGCAGCCCGCCTCCAGAGGTGTCACGACAGGCGTGAATGGAGGGACGAATGGAGACGTGTCGTCTTCAGCGATGAGAGTCGCTTCTGCCTTGGTGCCAATGATGGTCGTATGCGTGTTTGGCGCCGTGCAGGTGAGCGCCACAATCAGGACTGCATACGACCGAGGCACACAGGGCCAACACCCGACATCATGGTGTGGGGAGCGATCTCCTACACTGGCCGTACACCTCTGGTGATCGTCGAGGGGCACTGAACAGTGCACGGTACATCCAAACCGTCATCGAACCCATCGTTCTACCATTCCTAGACCGGCAAGGGAACTTGCTGTTCCAACAGGACAATGCACGTCCGCATGTATCCCGTGCCACCAAACGTGCTCTAGAAGGTGTAAGCCAACTACTCTGGCCAGCAAGATCTCCGGATCTGTCCCCGATTGAGCATGTTTGGGACTGGATGAAGCGTCGTCTCACGCGGTCTGCACGTGGAGCACGAACGCTGGTCCAACTGAGGCGCCAGGTGGAAATGGCATGGCAAGCCGTTCCACAGGACTACATCCAGCATCTCTACGATCGTCTCCATGGGAGAATAGCAGCCTGCATTGCTGCGAAAGGTGGATATACACTGTACTAGTGCCGATATTGTGCATGCTCTGTTGCCTGTGTCTATGTGCCTGTGGTTCTGTCAGTGTGATCATGTGATGTATCTGACCCCAGGAATGTGTCAATAAAGTTTCCCCTTCCTGGGACAATGAATTCACGGTGTTCTTATTTCAATTTCCAGGAGTGTATTTCCATATGAATCTTATCTTTAACATCATAAAGAAGAGATTTGTCTTTATCAATATGCACAGATGCACCTGAGTCTAAAATCTATTCTAGTTGACTATTACCCACATCTCCAAAAGAATAAAAAACATGAGAGTGCCTTACCTCTATTATTATTGGTCCCTCTCTCTGGGCTATCAGCAACATACCTCTTTTGCTGCGTGTCTGACCTTGAGTCTACTTTTTCTCTGCACTGAGATGCAATCTGCCCCTTCTTCTGACATCTATAGCACCTCACTGGTTTCTTCCTTTTGAACTCACTACTGACGAGCCGAATGAACATCTGTTGTTTACAGTTGATTGTTCACCCTGTCACCGTAGTTACTGTGGTCACGTCGCTTTTACGAGGAATAAAATCAACCACAGAAATTTTGGGCTGACGGTGTATGTTACCCCCAAAAAGAAAGCACTATGAAACAGATATAGTGCAGTGAAAAGAAGATTAGCGACTTAGTTGATGTTTATAATGGCTTAGAGACAATGAGGCAGAAGCTAAAAAAGTATTCTGTCTAGGTAGCTTGATTACTGAAGACATTCTAAGTGGGGAAGATATATGAGATAGATTGGTGAAGATAAAGGAACATTTTCCAACAGAAAAAAATATACTAGCAACACATGCTAACATTGAATTGGGGAAGACGTTTATGAAAACGCACGTGATGAGCATTACATTATACAATGATTTGACGGAAGTCATGGGATAGCGATAGGCACATATACAGATGGCAACAGTATCGAGTACACAAGGTATGAAAGGGCGGAGCATTGGCGGAGCCGTCATTTGTATTCAGGCAATTCATGTGAAAAGGTTTCCGACATGATTATGGCCGTACTACCGTAACATTTTTAACGAGGAATGATAGTTGGAGCAAGACACAAGAGACCTCCCATTTCGGAAATCGTTAGGGAGTTCAATACACCGCAATCCACTGCGTTACATGTGTACGCTGAATACCAAATTTCAGGCATTCTCTCTTACCACGGACAACGCAGTGGCCAACGGAATTAACGTAACAACCAAGTGCAGCGTAGTCTGCATATAGTTGTCATTGCTAATAGGTGAGCAACAGTGCCTGAAAAAACCGCAGAAATCAATGTGGGATGTAGCACGAAAGTATCCGTTGGGACACTGTGGCGAAATTTGACAATAATGGGCTATGGCGGCAGACGACCGACACGAGTGCCTTTGCTAAGACAACGATGCCTTTGCCAAGACAACGACGTTGCCTGCAGAGCCTCTCCTGGTCTCGTGACCATATCTGTTGAACCCTAGACGACTGAAAAACAGTGGTCTCGTCAGATGAGTCCCGATTTGAGTTGGTAAGAGCTGAGATAGAATTCGAGCATGTTGCAGACCGCACGAAGCCATGGACCCATGTAACTAACAGGGCACTGTTCAAGTTGGTCGTGGCTCCCTAATGGTGTGGGCTGCGTTGACAAGGAATGGACTGGATCCTCTGATCCCACTGAACGAATCATTTACTAGATATAGTTATGTTTGGCTACTTGGAAGCCCTTCCGTACTTATCTGTGGACTTCATGTTCCCAAAGATAGACTGAATTTTTATGGATGGCAATGAACCATGTCACCGGCCACAAAGTTCACGATTGGTTTTGAGAACATTCTGGACAGTTCGAGCTGATGATTTGGGCACCCAATTCGCCCGACATGAATCTCGTCGAACATTTATGGGACAATCCAGAGGTCAGTTCGTGCACTGGATTTCGCAACTATTGACGGCTATAGACGCAGCATGGCTCAATATTTCTGCAGGGGACTTCCAGCCTTCCAGCGACTTGTTGAGTCCATGTCACGTTGAGCTGCTGGCCTACGCTGGGCAAAAGGAGGAGCAACGCGATGTTATGAGGTATCGAATGGCTTTTGTCAGCTCACTGTACGGAAAGGATACGTGGAAATCGGAGAAACTGAAGGATTCGATATGTGGTTTTACGTAGAATATCAATGATTAAATGGACAAATAGCGCAGATACTGAGAACGTCAAAGGAGTAGAACAAACATGTATTGGAAAATAATAGGAGAGAAGTCTCACGAAAACCCGTAACCGAAGGAGGTACGGGGACACACTTGCAGTTTAGAATATTGAGGAAGAGTTATAGAGGTCATCGGATGTGGCAAGTATAAAGAGAGGAAAAGTGGGTACACCACTTGAAAAATTGGTGATGAAAAAAGTAGGGACTTACCAGCATCAGATATCGTCGTGGTGTGTACTGTCGTCATTCGCCGTTCACTGCGACTAACTGAGCACGGCATATCACTCAGATTTAAAGACTCTCGACTAGACTCTTCCCTCTAACTAGGGATTAAAATAACGGACGATATAAATTTGAGGGAGCAGACACAGAATGTTGCGAGGAAAGCGGAACAAACGTTGTGTTCTATGGGCAGAATACTTAGTAGGAGCAGAAAACCTACTAAAGAGATTTCCGACACTACACTTGTCTTTCATCTTCAGGAGTACTATTGCGATGTATGGGATTCTTACCAGATATGTTCGAAATATACTGACGGAAAAAATCGCAACATTAAAAAATTTACAATATTAAAAATAATTAATGTAAAGTAATGAAATTTCAGGAATACATTCATTTGTCTAGATAACATATTTAATGATTAACATTGCAAGGTCAAAGGTTAATGTAAGCACGAGATAAGCCATGGTAAATGTGAAGTGCCGGCCGAAGTGGCCGAAGTCTGGAACTGCGCGACCACTACGGTCGCAGGTTCGAATCCTGCCTCGGGCATGGATGCGTCTGATGTCCTTAGCTTAGTTAGGTTTGAGTAGTTCTAAGTTCTAGGAGACTGATGACCTCAGAAGTTAAGTCCCATAGTGCTCAGAGCCATTTGACCCAAAAGCTACACAACAGGTCGATCACGACAGTGACGTGCAAATTTGCAGTCAGAGTCCGTGGGATAAACACGAAAATCCTTCTGCTGTTGTAGAAAATTGCACCCCAGACCAAAACTCAAGGTGTAGGTCTAGTGTGTGTGTAGTATGCAGACAGGTTGGATGAAGGCCTTCAACTGTCCTCATTGTAACCAACACACGGCCGTCACAGGCACCGAGGCAGAACCAGCTTTCAACAGGAAACACAACATAACTCTACCTTGCTCTCCAAAGAGCTCTCGCTTGACACCACTGAAGTCCCAAATGGTGATGGTTTGGGGTCAGCGGAATGGTCGTTACAGGGCGTCTGGCTCGGCGCTGTCCTTAAAGGAACCGATTGTAAAATTTTGTTGTGTCACTGTGACACTGTGATGCTAAATACTGCTCAGAGTGCTGCTGCAGGTTCGGTAAGATGGACCAGTCATGTGCCGTACACGATGGTCTTACTTCTCGGTAGTGCCACGTGGTCGTATGGTGCCCGGTCATGTAGCGTCAGTGCATTCTCTTGACCACCGTTGCCAGTAATCATGTACAGTAGCTAAATTCGTGCAAATCTTTCTGCAGATCTCAGAAGGAGCCAAATTACACGACAAACTCAATGAGGTTTTAATAATGGCGTCTTTGTCGCCTTAAAGGCGTTCTTAATCAACATCAGCTCACCACACCCATTCTCAAAGGAAACTTAGGGCTCAAGGCCATTACAGCGTCTATTTAAAGCAAACTTGATTTGTATCGTCACTAGCGACATTCTTATCCGACCGACGCGAAATCTGAATACATCGTCTTTCAGATGTAGAAACGTGTCCACCAAATATACAGTTACTTCTGGGTGTTGCGATTTTCTTCATTCAGTGTACTTGCAAGAACAGCTCGTTTTGTACACTCACTAAACAGCGGGCGCGTGATAATCGAGTTGTTGTGGAAATTACTAAAATAAAAGCAAAGGCGCATTTAGGTGCCGCGAGATCTTTTGAAGACCATTTCGGAACATTCTCCACCGTGCGGCAAATCATTTGTTGACCCCCACCTAGATACGGAGAAATGACCATCGCAAAAAAATAGGAATAATCAGATCTGTCACGGATAAATGTAGATGTTCGTTTTTCACCACATGCTACTCGTGACTGAAGCAAAAGAGAAAATAGTGCGAAAATTGTTCTGTTGACCCTTAGCGAACCATGTAAGTGTTAATCTCAGAGTAATCATGTAGCTGTAGATGTGGATCACTCAGGAGGTTGTAATAATAATTACACTACTGGCCATTAAAATTGCTACACCAAGAAGAAATGCAGATGATAAACGGGTACTCATTGGACAAATATATTATACTAGAACTGACACGTGATTTCATTTTCACGCAATTTGCGTGCATAGATCCTGAGAAATCAGTACCCAGAACAACCACCTCTGGCCGTAATAACGGCCTTGATACGCCTGGGCATTGAGTCAAACAGAGCTTGGATGGCGTGTACAGGTACAGCTGCCCATACAGCTTCAACACGATACCACAGTTCATCAAGAGTAGTGACTGGCGTATTGTGACGAGCCAGTTGCTCGTCCACCATTGGCCAGACGTTTTCAGTTGGAGAGAGATCTGGAGAATGTGCTGGCCAGGGCAGCAATCGAACATTTTCTGTATCCAGAGAGTCCCGTACAGGACCTGCAACATGCGGCCGTGCACTATCCTGCTGAAATGTAAGGCTTCGCAGGGATCGAATGAAGGGTAGAGCCACGGGTCGTAGCACATATGAAATGTAACGTCCACTGTTCAAAGTGCCGTCAGTGCGAACAAGAGGTGACCGAGACGTGTAACCAATGGCATCCCATACCATCACGCTGGGTGATCCGGCAGTATGGCGATGACGAATACACGCTTCCAATGTGCGTTCACCGCGATGTCGCCAAACCATCATGATGCTGTAAACAGAACCTGGATTCATCCGAAAAAATGACGTTTTGCCATTCGTGCATCCAGGTTCGTCGTCGAGTACACCATCGCAGGCGCTCCTGTCTGTGGTGCAGCGTCAAGGGTAACCGCAGCCATGGTCTCCGAGCTGATAGTCCATGCTGCAGCAAACGTCGTCGAACTGTTCGTGCAGGTGGTTGTTGTATTGCAAACGTCCCCATCTGTAGACTCCGGGATCGAGACGTGGCTGCACGATCCGTTACCGCCATGCGGATAAGATGCCTGTCATCTCGACTGCTAGTGATACGAGGCCGTTGTGATCCAGCACGGCGTTCCGTATGACCCTCCAGAACCCACTGATTCCATATTCTGCTAACAGTCATCGGATCTCGACCAGCGCGAGCAGCAATGTCGCGATACGATAAACCGCAGTCGCGATCGGCTACAATCCGACATTTACCAAAGTCGGAAACTTGATGGTACGCATTTGTCGTCCTTAACGAGGCATCACAACAACGTTTCACCAGGCAACGCCGATGAACTGCTGTTCGTGTATGAGAAATCGGTTGGAAACTTTCCTCATGTCAGCACGGTGTAGGTGTCGCCACAAGCGCCAACCTTGTGTGAATGCTCTGAAAGGCTAATCATTTGTATATCACAGCATATTCTTCCAGTCGGTTAAATTTCGCGTCTGCAGCACGTCATCTTCGTGGTGTAGCAATTTTTGTGGCCTGTAGTGTAGTTTCGAATGAACATTTTTCAAGGTGGAAACTTTAATGTGCAAGTCTCGCTTACGAGTAAATGCTAACAGCTAACAGTGCCTACGTCCAGACTACATACAGTCAGAAGCGGTTCAGGTGTTCCCTGCTACGTCCGTCGTGCAGTCTCGCACAGCGGGTAGCGTTCGGTGGGTAATGAATGTCCAGTGGCCGCTCCCAGGCAGGCGGCTCGTGTAGCACGGGCCGGTGGCAGCCGCTGACACGGCGGCAGTCGCCGTACATCGCAGATAAGGCGGCAGGCGGCTACTGCGGCCGGCGCTTCTGGGCTCTCGTTAATATTCACGCTCGCCCTGGGGCTGGGCTGCGGGGGAGCGGCAAGCGAGATGGGGCGATTAGGAGACACATTCTTCCGATGCGTCAGGAGCCAGGAACACTTGTCGTTCAGAGACGCGATGGCACCGTTATCCGTCAGATGAGAGCTGCCTGTCTTGTGTCCATGTAAAATATTTCAATCATTTACCACTATATTTTTCGTATTCACCCGCAAAAGATTCGCGGATACATGTTTTCCATGTGCAGAAATTTCGTTTAAGAAAATTTTAGCTTTAGCAGGGTAACGACTTCATCTTCCACGCCTAGAAGTGTTTCCCCTCGTCACCTCATGTGAGATGTTTTAGAGATACCTCGCACTTATTTCGCAAAGCTGTTTGCTGTAATTGATTCACCAGGAATAGATACTGATAGCCCAAAGATCATTTATGACTTCATCAATAATCATTCGTATACCTGGTGAAATATTTTCATTCTTGTTGTTGATATCACCTGTCACCGCAGACAGACTTCTGCCTCCTTTTCTTTTATTATGATACTTGGCCTCTTTTTTACATGAAAGTTACTTAGTAATATTACGAACCCCACACATTACAAGAACGAATGTACTTATGTATGTATATGTGTGTGCATATTCGCTCCGCATCTCCTCATAAGCCACTGGACCGATTTCAACCAAACTAGGTACAAGAATCACTTACTGCCTGCAAAGAATCGCTGTGGGGTTAAGAACCACCTACGTATCAAACGCCCGTGGTAGGGATAAAAAACATGTGTAGCTCACTACGTGTGAATTCCCAGACTTTCTTCATCCATTATTTGAGAATGAGAGTACTTAGTGACTTGCAACAAACTTAACATTAATGTTCAAACATTTAAGAAACTTTTGTCCCTGATAACCCTCATAAAATGATGAAAGGAAAAAAATATGTCGTTTACTATAATTTCGGTGTTCTTGCAGTAAACACCACAAACTTTGCAGGCAATATTCACAAATATCACTGAATGCAAATGCAAACTTATGTCGTTGTTCGACACTTACGTCAAGAGTTAGTGCATGACGTTTTGATGTATTACTTCTTTGCTACCAACTCTATTGGAAACAGTTTTTTCAGGCAGTTTTCAAATATACCACTGAAGATACGTGCAAAATTCTATTACCGCACGACACTTTTTTCAGGAGATATAACATCATAAACATTGAGGTGCGTAGGGACGAAACTGCAGGGTAAATTCACTGCTTATGCAGGTGAAATATTTGTACAAATATGTGTGACATACGTTAAATATATGTGACATGTGCTTACTTTAGCAAAGTTGCAGGAAAAAAGCTCGTCCTAAACCGCTGGATCGATTGCAACCAAACTTGGTACACACACTAGTTACTATCTGGAAAGAAATAGTCGGCCGGTGGGGCAGAGCGGTTCTAGGCGCATCAGTCTGGAACCGTGCTACAGCTACGGTCGCAGGTTCGAATCCTGCCTCGGGCATCCATGTGTGTGATGTCCTTAGGTTAGTTAGGTTTAAGTAGTTCTAAGTTCTAGGGGACTGAAGACCTCAGATGTTAAGTCCCATAGTGCTCAGAGCCGTTTGAACCATTTGGAAAGAAATATTACAGGGGTAAGAACCACCAGCATGGTATTTGATGGTAGTCACCAAGAGAGAAGGTGGAAAGGAGGAGATGGGCAAAGAGGGCAATGTCGAGATTGGCAAATACAGGGGGAGGAGGAGGCGGACAGAAAGAGATGGAGGAAGATATGGACAGATAAAAGGCAGAGGTTGAAATGTTCAGAGGTGGCTAGAGTGAGGGGGATGAGGAGACTGACAGAGAGAGGAGGAAGAGGAAATGGACGGCAAGGGAGGCGAGGAGGAGTTTGATTGAGGATGGGTGAGGAGATGTACTTAGAGAGGAGAAGAAGAGATGGGCTTAAAGGCGGGAAGAAGGTGATGAATACAGAGAGAGGAGTAGCAGATGGTCAGAGAGGGGGTGGGGTGAGGAGGAGCTGATTGATAGGGTCGGTAGGAGCAGATGGGCAGGGAGAAGGACAGGAGGAGATGAGCAGACACAGAGTGGGGAGAGGAGGAGATGGACAGAGAGGGAAGGAGGGGATGGGTTAACAGACGACTGGAATAAATACATACCTGGGCATAGCTGAGTACTCAGTTAGCAGTTTATTATTATTATTATTATTATTATTATGCATATAGTTAATATTAGCAACTTCCCTTACCGGGAGGCACGTATATGCTATTTACTTAAATTACATTTCATTTGTATAATTTCTGTTAAGATAATGCCTTGCCGCGTGGGGTATTTCCAGTGTCCTATATGGCATCCAAATGTACACTCGGTTGATCTCTATACAGAAAAGTGAAAAAAAGTGATACCTTATTATGTGTTGTATTAATGCCCTGCATGCGTCTATATCAAGTAGTATTTTTCTGTAAAAGAGCACAATGATCGCTGTGGATTGCTGTAGGTGTTATAGAAATGGTACCCAGGCGGTCATGAAACACTACACCGTTGACGTAAGGCATAGTAGTGAAGTACGTATATGTCGCAGTCGGTTGCATGGAATAAGAGAGCAGCAGCACGAGTCGAGCTGAACAAGTGACGGAATAGTGGAAAGGAGCTATCGATTTTGCACGTACCCACGAGCTCAGAGTGAATTAATTTGCCGATTTGCGCTTGTGTATCAGTGTGAAGCCATATCACACGGCTTAGTGATAAAATTGTCCTAACCGACAGGGACCTGAGAAGAGCGTTACGCCTTCCCAATGCCACTCGGATTCAAACACGTGAACTGCTACTGTCAATGCATGCAGAGCCATTTCAACCAGTTTCTGAACGAACACTGCAAAGGAAACTACGTGCCACAGACGCCTGAAGCCAAAGACCTCACAAAAGTTGTTGCTCACAGTGAACGTGGAGCTGTCGTCAATGGACCAAACACAGAAAACGGACAGTAGCTAACTCGAGGCATGTAGTCTGGCGACTAAAGAGTCACGATTTTGCCTCTTCACAAATGATAGAATGTGCTGAATGCACCGCTGGTCCAGTGAGGCATCTAGCCGCAAAGAGTGGACAGTGTAGTTCAGGCCATAGGGGATTCTGTGATATTCTGGGAATGTTTTCTGTGTCGTCACTTGAGCCCACTCATTCACGTTACCATTATCATGAACGAGGATGTTTATTTTAACATTCCTGGTAAACAAGCGTCTTTCCTTCTACATCTTCATCATGATCACCCTGCGGACGACTCCCATCCTTCAAGGCGGTAACAGCCGTGCTCACGGGGCGGTACGCGTACCTTTCTGGTTACACTGTGCAGCTGGACTGGCCCACCAAATCACTCCAAATCAGTGCAATATAAAATATCTGGGATTGTCTGGAAGAGTGAGTGAAACCTATCAATCAACATCCCTACTGTTAGGTCTCTCTATGGGATCAAATCAGCAATGAGTGGGTTTAACTGGATATGGCAAACATGAAGAAACTTGTGGATTGCTTTCCTCGCCGAAGGGAACCGTTTTCAAAACTAGAGGAGGTGTTAAACGGTACTAGGGGTATGTCTCCTCAGGTTACCATCTTCTTTGGCCGGTATATTCGTATACGTACACAAAAACGCTTCTTTAGAATATTAGTTTTGGCAATAAGCATAAAAATGAAATAATTATGAAATAGCTGCAGCTGAGTCTACACTTACCAGTACGCGAAGCTAACGAAGTAATCTGACAACTAACAACGTAAAGAAATGTAATACCGGGTGTCCCAGAAGCCTTTAACTGACTACAAACATTCACAAGGCATAAAATACGACACGTAGACAAACACTTTTTATCTTGAATTGCATGTGACATTCAGACTTTTGTGTGACTGTTTCAGGGACCAGAGACGTAACAACAGCGGAATCGGACACCAGTCGCAAACACGTACTCAAACCAGGAGAAAGCCCAGTGTGGACTCTAGTATCACGAGACACTCACCAAAAACAGTCCCGAGGAAATACCAGACAGCAGAACACAGACAGCCACCAGATGTTAAGGGGCTTTCTGGTCTATAGGTCTGACTTTTACCTCATTTTAAACACATTTTTGAGGTAAAATCAAAAGATAAGTCAAACAATGCTTATATCCTTTTATTCTTCTCTTTTACCTGAAAGAAAAAAAAATTGTCCAGAAATATTAAGGGGTTATTGAACAAGAGGGCACCGAAGACATAATGGACGTCGTGCCCCGGTAGGCGGGTGGACCTGGTTCAGGTAACTGGATGCTCTGAAACAGCCCAGACAAGAAAATTATTACAATATGTTAATGTAGCTATGGTCAGAACCTCTGAAATTTTTCACAGAACGACAGTTATTTGAAAAAAGTAAGGAAACCCGATTTTGTTTGGGCATTCAAACGTACATAAAAACCGATATTTTGAAAATTATTTAGCTTTTAAAGGTTCTCATCATAGCCAATTCAGTTTTCTACAGAAGTAGCTAAGCGGCATTAAAATCGCCCGAGTAGTTTTTCGACAGTCAAAATACCCAGCAAAAAAGACGAGAATGTGACTTTTAGGAGATCGCGTTTAAAGTTTGGGAAGGCTTTTTCAGCCGCGCGGGTTTAGCCGAGCGGACCAGGCGCTGCAGTCATGGACTGTGTGGCTGGTTCCGGCGGAGGTTCGAGTCCTCCCTCGGGCACGGGTGTGTGTGCTTGCCCTTAGGATAATTTAGGTTAAGTAGTGTGTAAGCTTAGGGACTGATGACTTTAACAGTTAAGTCCCATAATATTTCACACAAATTTGAACATTTTGATTTTTGAAAAGGCTTTTCGTCGGTTTTTTGGGACTTACCATCAGTCTGCGATGCTGAGAGCATACATTACACCTTCCTCGATCTCGTAAATGTTTGCTTGCACCGCGTCCCCACGGGCAGCAAATCTGGCTTCTTTACTGGTCGTAGATGCGCGGTGCTCTGAGCGTACGTGGCCCGCGGTTGCGCCTTCTGCAAAATTCGAACGCCGTGTTGCCAAGATGAATGCCCATGACATTCATTGTCTGTGTGAGCCCCGTGAAGCCGTCATTGAAGATAACTGTAGCCAAATTGTTTGCAGTTTCGACAACGTCTTTACCGGAATATATGTGTTTTGGGGAAAGTGCCTAAATCAGCGATTTATACACTCCTGGAAATTGAAATAAGAACACCGTGAATTCATTGTCGCAGGAAGGGGAAA
This sequence comes from Schistocerca gregaria, assembly GCF_023897955.1. NCBI lineage: Eukaryota > Metazoa > Arthropoda > Insecta > Orthoptera > Acrididae > Schistocerca > Schistocerca gregaria. Next base: position 536,247,078 of record NC_064921.1, read on the forward strand.
CTTTATTGACACATTCCTGGGGTCAGGTACATCACATGATCAAACTGACAGAACCACAGGCACATAGACACAGGCAACAGAGCATGCACAATGTCGGCACTAGTACAGTGGATATCCACCTTTCGCAGCAATGCAGGCTGCTATTCTCCCATGGAGACGATCGTAGAGATGCTGGATGTAGTCCTGTGGAACGGCTTGCCATGCCATTTCCACCTGGCGCCTCAGTTGGACCAGCGTTCGTGCTCCACGTGCAGACCGCGTGAGACGACGCTTCATCCAGTCCCAAACATGCTCAATCGGGGACAGATCCGGAGATCTTGCTGGCCAGGGTAGTTGACTTACACCTTCTAGAGCACGTTGGGTGGCACGAGATACATGCGGACGTGCATTGTCCTGTTGGAACAGCAAGTTCCCTTGCCGGTCTAGGAATGGTAGAACGATGGGTTCGATGACGGTTTGGATGTACCGTGCACTATTCAGTGTCCCCTCGACGATCACCAGAGGTGTACGGCCAGTGTAGGAGATCGCTCCCCACACCATGATGCCGGGTGTTGGCCCTGTGTGCCTCGGTCGTATGCAGTCCTGATTGTGGCGCTCACCTGCACGGCGCCAAACACGCATACGACCATCATTGGCACCAAGGCAGAAGCGACTCTCATCGCTGAAGACGACACGTCTCCATTAGTCCCTCCATTCACGCCTGTCGCGACACCACTGGAGGCGGGCTGCACGATGTTGGGGCGTGAGCGCAAGACGGCATAACGGTGTGCGGGACCGTAGCCCAGCTTCATGGAGACGGTTGCGAATGGTCCTCGCCGATACCCCAGGAGCAACAGTGTCCCTAATTTGCTGGGAAGTGGCGGTGCGGTCCCCTACGGCACTGCGTAGGATCCTACGGTCTTGGCGTGCATCCGTGCGTCGCTGAGGTCCGGTCCCAGGTCGACGGGCACGTGCACCTTCCACCGACCACTGGCGACAACATCGATGTACTGTGGAGACCTCACGCCCCACGTGTTGAGCGATTCGGCGGTACGTCCACCCGGCCTCCCGCATGCCCACTATACGCCCTCGCTCAAAGTGCGTCAACTGCACATACGGTTCACGTCCACGCTGTCGCGGCATGCTACCAGTGTTAAAGACTGCGATGGAGCTCCGTATGTCATGGCGAACTGGCTGACACTGACGGCGGCGGTGCACAAATGCTGCGCAGCTAGCGCCATTCGACGGCCAACACCTCGGTTCCTGGTGTGTCCGCTGTGCCGTGCGTGTGATCATTGCTTGTACAGCCCTCTCGCAGTGTCCGGAGCAAGTATGGTGGGTCTGACACACCGGTGTCAATGTGTTCTTTTTCCATTTCCAGGAGTGTATAAGGTGTCGAAATATGTAATAAAAATCGAGTTTTTGAAAATTCAAGACCAGAAAACCCCCTTAAAAGAACCAAGACGTGGTATGAGAAATTTAAAGTAACATGAAGCGTCCGTGATCTCTCTAGAACAAGCAGGCATGGACCTACAGTAGTGCGTAGACAATTCAGACAGCGAGAGGCGCTTTCATACGTCCCAAAGAAGTCAGTCCACAGAGCCTTATGTGAGCTGCAGATTCCGAAGAAATCAGTGCATCGCATTCTATATATACATGTGCTTTTCCGTGCCTACGAAGTCTATATCGCGCAGTTCTTTCAACCAACGGGTTACAGCGCTCGTTATAATTTTGGCGTTGCCACGCTGGCAGAGAATGAGGAAGATGATGACTGTATGAAACGTATCCTTTTCTCAGGTGAGGCCACGTTTCATTTGAACGGTGTTGTCAACCGACGCTGAGCCGGGATATGGGGATTCAAGAGTGTGAGATCGTCAGTGGAAGCCATAAGCTGAACGTATGGTGCGAACTTGTACGCAGCAAAATCATTGTGCCTTTTTTCTTTTGTGAATCGCGAATCAAAGCCAGTATCTATACTGATATGTTGGAGTTATTTGTTGTGCCACAGATTCAGGACATTCCGGACTTAATTTTGAAACAAAATGGTACGCCTATTTGGAAACGACATTTCCAGGAAGATGAATCGGATGTGGTGGTTCCATCAATAGGCCTACTCGGTCATCGGACATGACACCAATGGATTTGTTCCTTTGGTTCATGTCAACGATCAAGTTTACCAAACGCTAGTGAACTACATCGCAGCATTATGGTTTGTAGGTAATGATGTCATCACAGCCATCCCTCATGAAATGTTGACCAACTCATGTGTGGAATTGGAATATCACCTAGATATCGTTCGTTGTTCGGGCGACGAAAGGAACACACGTCAAATTTTATTAACTGTGTGTGTGTGTGTGTGTGTGTGTGTGTGTGTGTGTGTGTGTGTGTGTGTGTGTGTGTGTGTGTGTATAAAGACTTATATATGTTATCTGCACTTCAAGATAAAAGATATGTGTTTATGTGTCATATTGTCTGCCTTATGCATGTCTGTAAACAAGGATAAACTTCTAGAATACCATGTACAAAATACTGACATAGTAACTATGTACCGTAAGTAGGCAGTGTGGTGTCAGTAAAGTGTAATGTATTGACTCACTAGTGAGGGTCACACTCGGTATTAATGCGCCAGAAAAATCACATTTTTAGGTACTACCAGCCTGCTGTCCCAACAGATTTTTTAAGGAGATATGAATCGCTTGACATATTATTAATAATAACATGCCAACGTATGTAGTTTTATTATACATAGTTAGGAGAATGGAATAAAGTAATCTTTTTGGGAATCAAATATTCATTCATAAGATGAATGGTTCTAACTCTTTATGTGCTTTGATATTATTGTTTTGATGACAAGTTGTAAATGTGACCATTTTTGTATAGGAAATTACAAATAGTATTTGAGCAACTCAACTACTGTGTTACATAAAGAAATGGTTAGTAAGTGTTAGAGTGTTAGCAGATAACCAGAATGAGATGGGCTACAGGAAAATGTGCACATTTCCTAATCCGCAAGGCTTGCCGAGAAAAACAGAAAAGTGCTTCAGCAGGGTTCGACGCCCGCGGCACTTTCGAATGCCTTGCTGGCTTTCCGGACTGGAAAAGTGACCTCATTGATCGCGGAGGATGACTAACTCCACATTTCCTGTATGATAACTGCGGTAAAGCACGAACTCAGACCCAGGGGGCCCACTACCTGTCACCTCAACCCCACGAGCGTTGACGGCTGATTCCTGATTTCGTGAGCTCCAAAACGCTCTGCGAAATTATTTAACAATCAGGAGCAGAATATGGGCATTCTCATTAGCCATTTTCTGCTCTCGTCAACAGCACTTCTGTAAATTGGTAAATTGCTACTTCGTGAAAGGACTTTCAGGAATTTCTCTGCCGCGGAGGTTGAAAACACAGATCGCAGTGTGGGCCAGGCAGATAAGGACCGGCCACAGCCCGTTTAGCAGGATTACGTAAGGACCAGGCCGTCGGCTCTAGGCCGAATAAATTAATCTTCTCCATGAACGACCCTGTCGGCAAACGAACAGCAAAGAGGATAGTCAGGGAATTAGATGTTACTATGTGGTCACAGTAATTAATCTAATCTTTTCTGTTATGGTACTGACTCAAATGCTTTTCAGAAGTCAAGGAATACTAAATACAGCTGGTACGCTTGACCCATGGCTTTCAGAATATCATTTAAGAAAAACATAAGCTGGGTTGCACATTGAACAATATCCAGTCACGCCCTGATATGAATTCAATGTGATAGAAAGAATGAAATGTAATGATCATATAGGTTCATTCGTAGGTAATGAAGTGGCAGATTCCGGTTCATTCACAGGGTACTGGGAAAACGAAGTCAGTCAGCAAAGGAGACTGCTTGCAAATCAACTGTACTTCATATCTTAGAAGATTTCTCAGGAACATAGGACTCAAATCAGATAGGAGTAACAGCGAATATTGAACGTATACGAAGGAATGTGGCACAAATGGTGAGTGATTTGTTTGATTCATAGCTGACCGCCACGGAATCCTGATAACTTGAATTGATAGCCCCTCCAAGAACGATTCTAATCATCCTGCTAAATCCTAGTTACCAAGTTTCAAGACAAGTTGAAGAATCACACGCATTGGGGCTTAGGACACAAGACCAGACAAATTACAACACGGATAGAGGCCCTCCATGCGCAAAGGAATCGGGAAGAAATTCTAACACGAAATATATTTGCAGTTGCAAATATCACACACCCAAAGCTGTATAATAAAATTATTACAATTTGTACCGATCCGGGACTCGAAACCGGTTTTGTAATTTTACGCGAGCGGTCGCCTTAACCGCTTTTTTGCTTTTTCCTTTCTTATTTCTTTTTTTTTATTTTTTTCTCTCTTAACTCGTGACGACCGCTCCAAAGAACGATGAAAATACAAGCGGGCCTGTTGGGTATAGGCAGGTACGACAAGCAGAAACCATTATTCACAAAAGCATAGTATGTCTCTCTAGCATTATAATACGGCTATCTCAGGACAACTCAATGTTACTCAGACTTCCATATGTCATCGTCCGTATGTCATATCTGTAGTTGTACATCCCAGTGATGTTATTCCTGTACAGGGGCGACGCTTTATTTGTAAGTCGCAGGTCCGGTTAAATGAAATGAAATGAGCGTATGGCATCGTTGGCCTCAGACCTTCAGAACTAAGAATACCATATTGACAAAAACGACTTTAATACAGAGACAAAAAAGAAATTCATCAATAAATTTATTTGGAGCAGCATTTTAAGCTATAGCTGAGAAGGGTGGACTCTATGGAAACAAGTAAGGAAAAAAATCGAACAGTAGAGATGTAGATGTGGCAAAGAGCCACGATATCATGAACTGAAAGAAAGTGCAATGAACATATATTTAAATAAATCAAAGAGAAAGAACATTGATTGACTTGATACTGAGGAAAAAGTTAAGAGTTGTTGGTTGACGGGTGGCGCGACTCACTTCTAGTCCCACCATATCCCGCACGTGCTCCACTGGAGACGAGTCCGAAGGTTGTGCTGGCCAGGGAAGTTGATGCACACGGAGCACGTTGAGTTTTACGGGCAGTGTGTGTATGAGCATTATCCTGTTGGAAGAACACATCACGTTACTGTTGCACGAGCGGCAAAAGAAAATTAAGTATAACAACAGTCTGCAAGCACCGAGCGCTGGTTAGCGTTCCCTTCAGAAACACCAAAGGTGATGAAAGCTATAGCTTAACGCATAGGGCGAGTGTGTCTTGGACGAAAGTACTGCACGAAACAGCGTTCACTAGGCCTATGCCGTACGCGCAAACGACCATCACTTGCGCACAGGCGGAATCTGCGTTCACTGTTGAAGACCACGACGCACCGTCCCATTTTCCAAATGATTCTCTGGCGGCGCCAGTCCATACCGTGGCGTGAGTGGAAGACGGGCTAGAGATTTGTGTGCCTATAGCCCCGCTGCTAATAACCGGTTCGCCACAGTTCTTGTTGAGACGTCTAGGCTCACAATCTATCTTTCCTGTGCTGTGATAGCTGTACGATCTGCTACTGCTGCCCCTACGCTATGATGATTTTGGCGGGGATCTATGCTGCGTAGACGCCCAGAGACTCATCCACGGGGGTGAGAATGTTCTTGTGTGGTAATTCACAGAACGGACAATTCCACTACTCGGTGGGGCCACAATTCGATCACTTTGAAAGCAGCTGCAGAAAGCACGCATGCGTGCCTGTGGCATTGATGCCCACTTGCTTCACGCGTTTGCGCCACACTGAGCCTTCTGTCTGTGGGCATTCCCTACTGAAATGTAGACGCAGATGGCATTCTGTTCGGTAAGCCTCTACGCTCTCTGTTGCCAGACAACGTTGAAACCGTTATCAATACATCTACTGTCTCCCAGGTGGTATAGGCCGTCATCGGATCAAAATCGACGTCATATTTCCAGATGTACCAAATTTTTCCGGCAATGTGTTTAGATCTACATCTACATCTATTAGATTACTCTGCAATTCACATTTAAGTGCTTGGCAGAGGGTTCATCGAACCACAATCATACTATCTCTCTACCATTCCACTCCCGAACAGCGCGCGGGAAAACCGAACACCTAAACCTTTCTGTTCGAGCTCTGATTTCTCTTATTTTATTTTGATGATCATTCCTACCTATGTAGTCTGGGCTCAACAAAATATTTTCGCATTCGGAAGAGAAAGTTGGTGACTGAAATTTCGTAAATAGATCTCGCCGCGACGAAAAACGTCTTTGCTTTAATGAATTCCATCCCAACTCTGGTATCATATTTGCCACACTTTCTCCCCTATTACGAGATAATACAAAACGAGCTGCTCTTTTTTGCACCCTTTCGATGTACTCCGTCAATCCCACCTGGTAAGGATCCCACACCGCGCAGCAATATTCCAACAGAGGACGAACGAGTGTAGTGTAAGCTGTCTCTTTAGTGGACTTGTTGCATCTTCTAAGTGTCCTGCCAACGAAACGCAACCTTTGGCTCGCCTTCCCCACGATATTATCTGTGTGGTCTTTCCAACTGAAGTAGTTCGTAATTTTAACACCCAGTTTAGTTGAATTGACAGCCTTGGGAATTGTACTATTTATCGAGTAATCGAATTCCAACGGATTTCATTTGGAACTCAGGTGGATCACCTCACACTTTTCGTTATTTAGAGTCAACTGCCACCTGCCACACCATACAGCAATCTTTTCTAAATCGCTTTGCAACTAATACTGGTCTTAGGATGACCTTACTTGACGGTAAATTACAGCATCATCTGCGAACAACCTAAGAGAACTGCTCAGATTGTCACCCAGGTCATTTATATAGATCAGGAACAGCAGAGGTCCCAGGACGCTTCCCTGGGGAGCACCTGACATCACTTCAGCTTTACTCGATGATTTGCCGTCTATTACTACGAACTGCGACCTTCCTGACTGGAAATCACGAATCCAGTCGTACTACTGAGACGATACCCCATAGGCCCGCAACTTGATTAGAAGTCGCTTGTGAGGAACGGTGTCAAAAGCTTCCAGAAGTCTAGAAATACGGAATCAACTTGACATCCCCTGTCGATAGCGGCCGTTGTCGCTGTGGTCTTCAGTCCTGAGACTGGATTGATGCAGCTCTCCATGCTACTCTATCTTCTGCAAACTTCTTCATCTCCCAGTACCTACTGCAATCTACATCCTTCTGAATCTGCTTGGTGTAGTCATCTCTTGGTCTCCCTCTACGATTTTTACCCTCCACGCTGCCTCTAATACTAAATTGGTGATCCCTTGAAGCCTCAGAACATGTCCTACCAACCGATCCCTTCTTCTGGTCAAGTTGTGCCACAAACTTCTCTTCTCACCAATCCTACTCAATACTTCCTCATTAATTATGAGATCTACCCATTTAATCTTCAGCATTCTTCTGTAGCACCACATTTCGAAAGCTTCTATTCTCTTCTTGTCCAAACTAGTTATCGTCCATGTTTCACTTCCATACATGGCTACACTCCATACAAATACTTTCAGGAATGACTTCCTGACACTTAAATCTATACTCGATGTTAATAAATTTCTCTTCTTCAGAAACGTTTTCCTTGCTATTGCCAGTCTACATTTGATATGCTCTCTACTTCGACTATCATCAGTTATTTTGCTCCCCAAATAGCAAAACTCCTTTACTACTTTAAGTGTCTCATTTCCTAATCTAATTCCCTAAGCATCGCCCGATTTAATCCGACTACATTCCATTATCCTCGTTTTGCTTTTGTAGATGTTCATCTTATACCCTCCTTTCAAGACACTGTCTATTCCATTCAACTGCCCTTCCAAGTCCTTCGTCATCTGCAGAGCTTGGTTGCGTTGCGTTACACCAGAACGATGTTTTCTGAATCCATGCTGATTACGTATCAATAGATCGTTCCCTTCGAGGTGATTCATAATGTTTGAATACAATATATGCTCCAAAACCCTATTGCAAACCGACGTCAATGATATAGATCTGTAGTTCGATGGATTACTCCTACTACCCTTTTTAAACACTAGTGCGACATGCGCAATTTTCCAATCTGTAGGTACAGATCTATCGCTGAGCGATCGCTTGTATATGATTGCTAAGTAGGGAGCTATTGTATCAGCGTAATCTGAAAGGAACCTAATCGGTATACAATCTGGATCTGAAGACTTGCCCATATCAAGCGATTACGGACTCATAAAACACAAAAAAGAAAAATTCTGTAAAAATCAAGAGAGAAGCCCAGATATCCGCATTATAAAGTGTTGTCAGTGGAGCGAACTGTATCGACTACAACCCAATGGTAAAGATGGCGAAAGATAAAGAAGCATGGTTACATCAACAAGAGGTTGCCTTCAGTGCCTGTTGATGAACTGGCTGTCGGATATTGAATGACCATCTCGTTTTAGGTATTTCGCTTATTCTTTTTACTACGTAGTTATAGCTTTCCTAGACACGCCTAAGGTTGTCAAAGTATTTAGTTTTCATGATGGCATTTCAGACAGGAGCTCTTCGCAAAAGCACACGATGTTTCACTGTCGTATTAACCCAAGTAAGTGGCTTTGTTAAAGAACAAGTTTTGGCTCTCAGGATTGGTTGCCCCATTTTCGACTTCCTGCATGGGCTGTGGCACAGATCAAACAGTCCATTAGCGGAGCTGCTTACGCAGAGTCAATATTTTGCTGACGTAATCGGTTACAGGCGACTACACAAGACCTCGAATATAGAAGTTGTTAAATAAGCTTTTGCATCCATCAGACTCACTTTGTTTTCGTTAGCGTTGTCTAATAGTGCACTCCCTTTTATGATTTCGGATCACAGACTAATGGTTATTTACACACGATGAGCTTACTACCAGAAGGACTTATTTGAATTTTAAGTGTCAGCGAAGTCGATGTAATGTGGAAGCAGTTTTCAAGAACTTTCGTATACGGAAGTGGAAGAACTCAGATTACTTCGTTCATCGTGTGAGACTACTTCAGTTCCGCTTGCAGCTGTTAAATATTGTAGTTTATTATGTAAATGTGTCTTGACATTAACAGTACATTTATTGTCGAAAGTTTGTTAAGCGCGTGTAATTTGTCATAATATCATTTTGATAATATGCGGGATGAATACTTTTCCTTCAAGTTGCAGGAAACCGTCTAGGAAAACACTGATTACGTCAGGACAGGTGAACCGGGGAGAAGATGATACACATTTGAAATAGAGAACAAGGAAAGAGTATTTATTCGAGCAGATTTATAAATCATATAATATAAAAGGCGGCTTTTGAACATCTGAATTAACAGTCCAATACTCACTCATCGTTTACTTATTTATTAACTTTCGTTTTTTATTTGTTTGCTTTTTTTGCAATATTCGTATTATAAAGTGTTGTCAGTGGAGCGAACTGCAGGAGCTACAACCAAATGATAAAGATAAAGTTTTATAGGTTCAGAAGGTTCAGAATAAGTTTCACTTATTAAAGATATGCAATATCTATGCAATTTCCTACATTACTTTTTGTTCTTGGATAACTGTTCGTTATGTTGCATGTTTGCGACTTAGTTGGTTAGACATTTGCTTGAGACAATAGGCAACAAGGATAAACTGTCAGCAACTGTAGGGGTTTTCGTAATACCTCAAAGTCATGCCTCCCCCTCCAAGAACTTGTTCTTGGAAGACTGCAAGATGATATTTTTTGTCAGCTATAAATAAAGCTGCTTGATTCCATGTAACCAAGAGTACTTCTAGATAAATCCTGAAAATGAAATCAAATACTTCTACAACTTAAAGAGAAACTTGCACAGGCAACACTGATAGATCACTAAGAAGAAATGTGAAAACCAGCGCGTACACCTATAAGAAAAATTTTCCGTCCAAATGGGAAAACTCACTACTTGTGATTCGACAAATCGGTGTACAAGTCTTTCGATAAATTTAATAATCAACCGACATGTTTTCCTTATCTTAATAAATGTTCTTCTTCCCTCAACGCACAGAAGTGACTATCTTGTTCAATAAATAAGTTGAGGAATATCTATTGAGACAAAATGATAAAGGTAAAAATTCTGAAACTATAATTTCATTCGCTCCAAACGACTAATATAAAGGATTGTAATAATAGCAAATTTTTTCCTTTTTTGTCGGTTTCACGAACTTTAAATTGTATTAATGTCTTTAAGCCTACGAGTACTGAATGAGAAAGTGTGAGTTGATAACTTAATATGAACATAAAATACAAAAGAACCTTTTTCAACTTACGTCACGTTTACCACACAATGAATTATATATTAGTCATGTATTTAGTGACTCTCAAATAAAACGTTAGAATCTGAAAATGTGCTATAGCGTTTGAGTCGGTGTTAGCCAGTTCAAATCATCGTGAACCTTCATGATCAGAAACTGAATAGTAAGAAGGAAAATGAAGCAACGTACCTACAGTTCGTGACCAAAGGTAGCTAGGCAATGATCTGGATCTCTCTGAAGTCGTCTTTATTTCATTTTAAATAGGCCCACCCCCTTTCCCGATAGAGAGGCGTGTGACAGTAGCCAAATTTCCGCTCTTTAAGTGTCTATATCTTTAAAAGAACTATACAAAAATTTATGAAAATTAGAGTACGACTGATGACACTGTCTAATCAAAAGTATCCGGATATATGTACTGTGGGATTGACCACAAGGTGCCACGAAAGTCGCATCCTCCAGTATAAAAGGAGGCGGGGAGTGGTGTGTTGTCAGTAGAGAAGCGGTAACAGCAGAGTGGGTCGATCAGAAGAGCTCGGCGACGTCGAACGTGGACTAGTCATTGGCTGCCACCCACAAGTCCACCAGGGACGTCTCAGCCCTCCTAAAACTACTCAAGTTGTCTGTGAAGCACAAACGCGAAGGAACAAATGCAGCCAAACCAAGACCCGACAGGTCTCATGCACTGACCAGAAGTCTAGCTAGCACAATGAGTGTGTGTGGTGTGTTAAAGTGAATGAGGTACAGTGGTCGAGCAGCTCCTCATAAGCCACACATTTCTGAAGTCAATGGTAAGTCATGCTTGGGAGGGGGTAAAGAACGACACCACTTGGCGGCGGACGGCTGTAAACGAGTGATGGCAAGGGATGAACAACGTTATACGCAATAGCAATCCTAGGGAAGGTTTTGGATTTGCCTGGAGAATGTTACCTGCCATCATGTGTAGTGCCATCAGTGAACTATGGGGGCGGTGGTGCTACGAAAACAATCCGAAAGGATTTGAGCACATGTTACAGCAACGTTTACTGCGTGTAGTAGAGGAACAGTTCGGAGATGATGACTGTTCGTGTCCACATGACAATACACTCTGTCACAAAGCAGAGTCTCTGAAGCAATGGTCTGTGGACAATAACATTCTGAACCCCTGGAATGAGTTATGACGTCGATCACTGCAGACCACAGCGTCCTTCTCTGGTTTAGGTTCTCGACGGATAATGGGCTGTCATTCCTCCACACTCATTTCGACACCTCATTGAAAGTGTCCTTAGGAGAGTACAAGCATTATAAAGGCAAAGTATGGACGTACCTTATACTTATGTCTACGAACAGGTATCCAGATACTTAGGTAAGTTTATGAAAAGATGGTGATGAAAAAATGATATACACTCAAAATAATTGTACGAATGATACAGTACGGACTCCTGGTAACAGTGAGTATGGAATGGGGACATGGGAAGTAGTGGTGAAAATTTTGGATGAAGAAAGATGAGATATGTGTTTGTGAGAAGGAATTGGTAGTTGAGACACGTGTTGGGGCAGGAGTGTGACATCAACTAGATAAGGAAAGGATGGGTTGGAACCTCAATTTGAGATGAGACTGGTAGGGTGGATTATAGTTGGAAGCAGGGCTACATCTCAGGAATGAGTTTACCATCTGAGAGGGGAATACAACTGAAATTTCGTTGAGAAAGAATGTGGAGTGCATCGAGATGGAGGGAAAGTGGGGACCTGTTGAGTGAGATGCGGCAGCAGGCGAGGGATACCAAGGATGGGGAGACTGTAGGGTGTCAGCACTCAAGTTTATTGGAGATGTAGGAGATGCTTGTTTGGACATATGTGGAAATGTGATTAACTAGATTAGCTGACGGTTGGGGGAAAGTAGATGAATATGGAATGTTAAGTAGAGTGTATAGCTCTCTATGATTTGAAAGAAGTTGTGAAATTTTGGAGGGGAAGAGGTCTACACAACACTGTCGTAGGTAAGGATGAGTCAGATGGAGAACTATAGGGGCATTTAGTCCCCATGTTTGGCCAGTCTGAAGTCGTCCAACAGAATGTGGGGTTAAGACGATAGCCCTCGTTGGCGCTTTTGAGAGTAGAATAGCAATAACTGTTGATTGCGGTACAATGATGAAGTAATTAGAGAGGAATACTGTAATGCTATCACTTGGCCACGAATAACTTTATTGGTAGAGTTCCGCTCAAGGTCTGCTCGACCGTGGTAATTTTAACTACATACGGATATATGTTTTTCCTTCACGATTCGAACCTCTTCATCTCCGAATAATTACTGAAGATTACGTCCTTCTGAATCTGCTGCTGTATTCATCTATTCATCTCTTAGTCTACCTCTACAACTTTTACTGCCCCCCTCCCCTTCTACACACTTCCCTACAATACTAAATTGATGTTCCCTTGATGTCTCAAAATGTGTCCCATGACCTGATCCCTTCTTCTAGTCAAATTACACCACAAATTTCTTTTCTCCCCAATTCTATTCATTGCCTCTTCATTAGTTCCGTGATCAACCCATGTGATCTTGGGCATTCATTCAAAAACTTATATTCTCTTCTTGTCTAAACTGTTTATGATCCATGTTTCACTTCCAAATATGCCTACACTCAGTAAAAATACTTTCAGATAAGATTTTCTAACACTTAAATCTATATTCGATGTTAACAATTTTTTTCAGAAACGCTTTTCTTGCGTTGCCAACCACATTTTAAGTCCTCTCTACTACGACCATAGTCAGTTATTCTGCTGCCCAAATAACAAAACTCATCTACTGGTTTAAGTGCCTCGTTTCCTAACCGAAATCCCTCAGCATCATCTGATTTAATTTGACTATATTCCGTTAACTTTGTTTTTATTTGTTGACGTTTATCTTATGTCCTCCTTTCAATACACTGTCCATTTCGTTCAACTGCTCTTCCAAGTCCTTTGCTGTCTCTGACAGAATTACGTCATCTGCAGACCTCAAAGTTTTCATTTCTTCTCCCTGTACTCGAAATTTTCTTTTTGTTTCCTTTACTTATGGCTCAATGTACAGATTGAATAACATTAGCGACATGATGCAACTCTATCTCACTCCATTCCCAACCACTGCTTGCCTTTCATGCCGTACGACTCTTATAACTGCCGTCTGGGTACTATAAAAGTTGGAAATAGCCTTTCGGTCCCTCTGTATTAGCCCTGCTACCTTCAGTCAACACTGTCAAACGCTTTCTCTAAGGCTACAAATGCTATAAATATAGGTTTGCCTTTCCTTAAAGTATCTTCTAAGCGAAGTCGTAGGTTCAGTATTAGGTCACATGTTCCTATATTTCTCCGGAATCCAAACTGATCTTCCTCAAGATCGGATTTTAGCAGTTTATCCATTCATCTCAAAAGAATTCGCTTTTGTATTTTGCAACTATGACTTACAAACTGATAGTTCGGTAATATTCACACCTGTCAACACCTGCTTTCTTTGGAATTTGAGTTACTACATTCTAATTGATGTCTGAAGTTATTTCTCCTGTCTCGTACATCTTGCACACTAGCTGGAAGAGTTTTGTCATAGCTGGCTCTCGCATAGCTGACAGTAGTTCTGACGGAACATTGTCTACTCCCGGGGCCTCGTTTCGACTTAGGTAGTTCAGTGCTTTGTCACTTAGACTATTCGCAGTTAATGAGAAGGTGGCATGAACGTCCATTTACAGAAGGTGTTCGAAGTGATGACCATTGGTATCAGTGCAGTGTTGCAATCTTCTTATCATGGCTTGAGTGGTATTTATTATCACATTGGCACTTATCGAACCACATGCTCTGATAATTCTCTCTCCTATGTCGTGAAAATAGTAAATATTCGCCTAATACGGCTTATCCATCTAACGTGTCATTGACATGTAAACACCATTCGACGATTTCGCAATACAACACTTATAGGAACGCTAAGACTAGTAAGGTCGAGTCAACGGAATGTGAATGATGTATTCCTTCGAAAAACAAATCGATATGCTTCACATTTACGGAGAACGCCAACGAAATTAAGTGAGAGCTAGAGACTTATACGCTGAAAGATATCCTCAACGTACTCACCTTAAACGTCGTACATTTAAATATGTGTATGATTAATTGAGACCAACTGAATCTTTAACTTATCGGAAACATATCCGGCAAAGGAAAGTTACTAACGAGGAAACGGAAATTGGTGCTCTTGCCACTGTGGTTCGAGACCCTTGTGTTAGCTCACATCAAATCGCAAGGAAATCTGGCATGAGAAAGAGTAGTGTTGCTCGTGTTCTGCATCGCCATAAATATCATCCTTACCATATCAGTCTCCACAAACAATTAACTGGTATGTATTGTATGCGTCGCACTGAATACTGCCGGTGGGTTCAAAATGGTTCAAATGGCTCTGAGCACTATGGGACGTAACTTCTGAGGTCGTCAGTCCCCTAGAACTTAGAACTATTTAAACCTAACTAACCTAAGGGCATCACACACATTCATGCCCGAGGCAGGAATAGAACCTGCGTCCGTAGCGGTCGTGCGGTTCCATACTGTAGCGCCTAGAACCGCTCGGCCACTTCGGCCGACTCTGCCGATGCAGTCAACTTCAGATTCAGAGGGATGACACATTATTAATTTGATTTTATTTACTAACGAATCTACATTCACGAACCATGGAAATGTTACTTTGCGTAACATGCATTATTGGGCAACTGAAAATCCATGTTGGCTGCGGCAAGTCGAACACGAAAAACGGTGGTCAGTGAATGTATGGTGTGGGATGCTGGAGGACAGAATTATATCCCCAATTTCATCGAAGGAAATCTTAGTGGCAGGAAGTACACCACATTCCTCCAAGAAACATTAGGTCTCTTATTGGAAGAAATACCGTTAGGAACAAGGAACAGAATGTGGTATCAACACGATGGGTGTTCGGCACATTTTGCGCTGATGGCTAGAAATTAGTTGCAGAGATAATTCCCAAATCGTTGGATTCGACGCGGAGGAGATGTGTCGTGGCAGGCTCGGTCGCCAGACTTGACGCCTCTGGATTTTTTCTTGTGGGTATTCGTAAAAGATATTGTTTGTAAATATGTTCCAACCACATGTGAAGATGTGCGGGAGATAATTGTCAGAGCATGTGCTTCGATAGTGCGACATGATAAGGAATACCACTCAGTCCATGATAAGAAGGTTGTATCACTTCTTACACATTCTGTAAATGGACGTTCATGCTACCTTTTTGACCCTCGTTTAACTTCAAAGATCTTACTGTTACACATCATTGGATTCGTCTCGATAGCCGCTATTAGAAAATAAGTACCTAGCTATAGCATCCCATTTAAAAAAAAACAAAGATGACCTTCATATATCTGAAGCGACCTCACCTAGCAATAAAAAATCAACGTCATATTCTGGGCCCCGTTGTCCCATGCAACGTTTGTCCCACAAAGTTTTAGTTCCTATCATAATTTCGGAGTTATTCTTGGTGGGAATAGTAACTGAGTCACCCTGTATAGGGTGTCCCAAACAACGCTGACAACACTTAGTATGTTATGCGGGAAGGCACACCGATCCATTTTCAAGGAGGAACTAACGTCCGGAAACGCACTGCTTGGGCGTTGGCGAGCGCCGAAGTCTGCGATGGGCGTGCGTTCCGCATCCGGTCAACGAACCCAACACGAGTAGTGAAAGGTCTCTGTTGGATTCCTTTCATGTTAATTTCTTGAATCTGTTGTCATTTAAGGCATAAATTCCTCTTCTAAATTTACTGTGGCGTTTCTGACTATCTGCGAGGAGACTGAGCAGTGGAACGTGTTACTTTTACACATAAACAAGAACGATCTGTCACACTACTACACTTTAAAGCAGTTTATATCTAATTCATATATGTAATTCATCTCACACCATACGGAACCTACATCCGCTTTCTTTTATATACTGTATATGATAAGATACTGTCATCCCCCTTCCCTTCTGTGTGAGAGGATGAATGAGCAAATGTATTTCTAGTTGCATGCTTGAGGGTAGCAGACAAGCCTGTCTGCTAGATAACAGTAGGACCAACGTCGGAACAGGTAGCTATGCTTTCTAAAAGCAAAGAGGTTTCTATCCTTAGTATGGTTCTGTCCGTCCCCTGTCATGTTGGTATAGGGCGTGCTAGAGAACAGTAGGACCAACGTCGGAACAGGTAGCTATGCTTTCTAAAAGCAAAGAGGTTTCTATCCTTAGTCTGGTTCTGTCCGTCCCCTGTCATGTAGGTATAGGAGGGGTGTACTTCGTGAGACCAGTACCACGTGCTTATACAATTGTTTGACCCATCAGGTTAATAGTAAGACGATAGTAAACAGTTCGAGGTTTTTCTTTTGTAAATTGCTTTTCGATCTAATTTATTTTAATTATCAAAATTATTGTGGCATTACACTCTTTGTGTAAAGCAAGTTAACCACGTGAAGCATGTGGTGTAATCATCAAAGTAGCTCTCAGCTATTCTTTTCGGGAAGATTTCACAGAGAGTTAGTATGAATTTAGTATACCAGGGTGTGGTAATTACATGACGGACAAGATTGCGCTACGAACGTTACTTCTTTGGGTGAAAATTGAATCGGTTGGTTGTGGTTAATTTCCTCTTACATATGTTTCAATGTCCTTCGTGTGTTATTTTATGAATGTAGTGTTGTATGCAGTCTCCCAATCTTGGCTCCCTATTTGATGTGTTCCGTAAGAGTACAAACTCACATTTTCACAATCCAAAATAAGGCACCAGCTTAGTTATGACTCAAGTTTAATATGCTGAAATTTCAATGATCAATGTTAAAATAAATATCCAAATATAAACTGATTTATTTATTTTTATTTAAATTCTCTTTTTTATATATGTATCACTGGTTTTCGTATGACTATTAAAAGATTATAATTAATGTTAGTTTGGTTGGAAATTTGGTAAGCTAGATTGGATACCTGGTGAAACAGTTGCTCAGTAATGCAACGTTAACTTCCTCAGATAGCTCACAGCTTTTAACCCTCTTTTATTGTCTATCAGCACCGCTTTCACATAACAAATTAAAGCGACAACATTACAGTAGCACATAGTGTTGTCTACATTACAAATCGGGCTTTAAAGTGTGTACCTCCTACGTCAATGCAGAGACTACATCGGCGGTGCTGGGCCTCTTGCACATGAGCCAATAGGTGATGTTGTCTTTGAAGTAATACAATCACTCCCTAGACTCGAGCAGTAAGATCCCTCGCTGACGTTTGGCTCACGGAAAATAGTCGAGAGGTGTCAGATCTGATGATCATGCTGGAAATGGAACTGGTCCACCTCTACCAATCCAACGACTGGGATATGCGATGTTGAGGTGATTCTGCACATTGACATAAAATTTTGCTGGAGCTCCGTCGTGCTGCAGCCACATGTCTGTTTGAACACTTAATAGCGCTACATATAATTTGGCAGACAAAATATCTGTGATAAATGTGAGGTACATTGATCCTTTGGCAGACAAAATATCTGTGATAAATGTGAGGTACATTGATCCTTTGGCAGACAAAATATCTGTGATAAATGTGAGGTACATTGATCATGTTGGTTTGTTTGGCAGCAGATATGACACAATGATATGGTCACCAATTATCCCGGGCCACATGTCAATATCGACCCTGTGTTAATGATTTTTAACCACCTTCGTCCGCCCAAACATGTGTGTTATACAGGTTTAATATTCCGTCTCTAGTAAACGTGCATTCATCCGTGAACAACACCAACTTCGGGAATTGTGAGTGGAGTCTGAATTATAAATACCAGTACCCGTCGTGAGTAGTCCTCCTCCCGCAATGCCTGGACTTTGTGCATATGGTATGGATTGAGCCGGTGTTCATAGACATTTAGCAGGTGCGCAGGAGTGTTATTAGGCTCAGATCATCTATCCCCAGTTTCACATGTCTAAAGGGTTGGAAAACCTTTCCTATTCAGGCACCGAAACGAATCGGAGCAAACCGTCACAACCCTTCGTTCACAGGCTTCGACGCTCTCCAGCGCGCAAGACGTGAGTTTCTGAATATGATTTCCTTCTAGAAAACCGATAAGTTTGCCTTCCCACACAACATACTAAGCACTGTCGGTGTTTTTTTTGTGACACCCTGTATACCTGTATTCCTTTTATGCTGCAGGGTTTCTTGCTGATTTCGAGTCTGAAAATTACTTCTTTCTGGCACTTCGTGTTACGAAGGCAAAATCATTATTTTCAGTCCAAAAAAGGTCGTGCAGAATTACTCAGTTCATTACTTTACGAAAATTATTTTAAGCGGGGGACGATGACTTCACACTTTCAACACAGACACAAAAATTTTGTGTTCCAAGTACTGCTGGTTCATATGTGGTGTGGCAGCAGCTAGAAATTAGTACCACATAAAGGAACAATGGCCTATCCTAGACAAAGTGCAGCTTGTAAAAGTTCTTCTTGTACCATTCCTTCACTGTGACGAAGTTATCGTGCCATTGTTTCGTACAAAGCTGGGATTCGTAAAGGATTTCGGAAGGTACCGGTCGAAGACTCAGATACTTTTAGTACCCGTTCAACAAGTTTCCGGAATTGAGTTATTCGAAATTACTGAATGGTACTTAAAAACGTGTATGGATGATATTCAGATCGATCATAGCCTGCTCCTTTGAAACTATAAATCTGCTGCCCGTGTGAATTTTATACAGGAGTTTAATCATGTCCCTCAAAATCTCCTCCTCGTGTCATATCTTGGCTTCTTCCCCAATAAACTAGGTTTAGTCAGCAACGGATATAAAGAACACTTTTATAGGTCGTCTCGGACACAGAATCACGCAACCGACTCCATGGAGAGCGGCGATGTTGGCTGACTTCAGGTAGACACACAACTCCTACTTGTAGATTGTTAATCAGAAACGCTAGTCTACAACAGAAAATCCAAACGAAACATATTTTAATATGAGAAAATATTAAGTATCTTACATATGAGCATGTATTTATTTTCTATTAGTTCTATACCTAAAACCTAAAACGATGTCAACACAAGCCGCCTCCCCTTCCGTTGCCCATTTCATTTAATTGATCGACCTCCTAGACTGGCCTAAACCTGCCAACGTCCGACCCTAGGCTCGCCTTTTTACTCCGTATATCGAAATACATCCTCTCTAATGTACTTAATTTCCTTTTTGTCGTTTAACGGCAGCCCTGGATGCCCACTGTCAAATCCTGACCGCTCGACCTACTGCACACTGCCGCCACGAGGCGTATTTAACAACCTTCTCCCCCCTCCCCTGCCATTTTATACATCAACAGTAACTTGTCGTCATATTTACGAACGCTGCAGCTGAGTTGAGACCCCTCTGAAATACAGATTGACCCATTCTGTGAGCGTTAGCACTTCATTGCAAAAATTCAGTTTTTTCTAAAGCTGTCCTACTGGATTGTGATTATATTCTCTATGACGTCTTGTATTTGGTTGAGATTTATCCTCTCCAGTAATTTATATTTCACCATGAGTAGGGTGATAGGTAGACAGTCATGTAAGTTCCTTCTTTGTTTGGTTTCAAAACTGTGATTGCTTTAACTTTTTTAAACATGTGTAGTAGTTTTCCACTTTCGTTGAGGATCATATCTGGTATCGTATGAAATTTGTGATCCAAGTGAAGATTTATTGGTAAGTAGAACACAGCTTGTTATCTTGGATGGACGGTCGTTGACAGATATATAAATAACTCCTGCTGCGATCGAGGCAAGTTTCTTGAGAGTCTTAGTGTTTATATTGTATACCCAACACTTTGGCAATGATGCTGTTATCTACAATGAATTATTGTCCACAAAACTTGCACAGAAGATCAGGTTTTGGTAAGATTTAAAACCAAAAGAGAGATTAGAAATTTACTTTAAGCTTTTAGAAATGTAAAACTGAATACTTTACAAAACAAAGTCATTGCATCATATGAAGTTTCGAAACACATTTAGTATTCATAGATCTCGGTGAAGCATGTAACAATGTCCCCCTAACAAAGCTGTTCGAAGCTCAGGAATTGTATGGTACTCACTCATTATATAAAAGAAATATATGTGACATAAAAATGTGCACTGAAGAATACGGTCATGATCTTCCAACTCTAATCCGTTTTTTAAAAAAATAAAGGATTGAAGCACGGCGGTCGTTTACATCCAACATTATTAAAAATATATCTACAAGCCGCCTTCCAAAGCTGGAAAAATAAATGCAGTAACATGGGAATTCAATTAGAAGTCGCAGTTGGAATCAGTCAAGTCATACAAATATCTGGGTGTGACAATTTATAGAGATGTAAAATGGAACCATCACTTAGGCTCAATCGAAGCAAGCAGGAGACTTCAATTAACTTGTAGGGTACTCCAGTCTGGAGTTTTCTTAAACAGCACTCGGACAATCCCATTGTAAAATATTGCTCTCAAATGTTTGGAGCTCCATAACAAAGAACACCATTAGAATGTGTTGGCATATACAAAGGAAGAGTAGCACGTATGGTGACAGGTTCGGTTGGTCCGTGGGAGAGCATCACAAGATGCTGAAAAACCGACAATGGCAGACGCTTGAAGATAGACGCTAACTGACACATAAAAGTCTACTTACAAAGTTTAAGGAAGCAGCATTGATTACCCTAGGACTATACTACAACCATCTGTGTATCCCTCCCGTAGGCACCCTGAAGACAAGATTAGACGGACTGCAGCGCACAAAGAGGCGGTTAAGTAACCATAGTTCTCGCACTTCAACGCGAATGGTACAGGAAGAAACCCTAACGCGTGGTACAATAGGAACTATCCTATGTCATGAACTTCACAGTGATTTGAGGGATGTAAACGTCGGAAGCATGGAAAGATGTCGCCTGAATTGGTGTGTCCTGGCACCCGATGACTCACTTTCTAGTAAGACATCAGCCACATGAGACAATGCATCTCACTTACCAGTTGGGAACTAGTCACGGAGATGGTGCAATTGTTGTCGTGTGGTGGAGGATTACGTGGAATAAAATAACGGCCCTGATACACCTACCATCGACTGTCAATGTCGAACGATACAGGAACGTAGTATTCTATACTGTTGTGCAAAACTCAAGGATGAAAGTTGCTTTTGGATTATGTGTCACTGCGAAGTAACATTTCTCGATGAGGTTTGGACCCTACATAGTAAGAACAGCTACAGTATCAGAAAGTAATAGAAAGAAATACGCATTAAGGCGAACGTAAATGTCACTTTTAGTCAAAGACAATAATTACAGCTATAGTGATTCATGATGGTTACCTGGACATTACAGGAGGAAGGACATGGTTCTCATAACGGAGTGTGATAACCCCGGACGGCATTGCAGACGCTGAAGCGTGCTCTCATGATGGCCATAATGTTGGAACGGATTTCTTGAAATAGGGCGTTCCATTCGTCCATCAGCACAGTTGACAACTGGTGCATGGCCGTCGCTGCAGTTGGACTTGTTGCAGTACGTCTCTCCAATGCATCCAACACGTGCTCGACGTGATTTAAATCGGCGGAAAGGGCCAGTACATTTGCGGAATATCCACTCGTCCCAAGTCCTGCTCCAACTGCGCAGTTCGAAGTGATCACGCATTGTCATACATAAAAATTAAATCAGATACAAATGCACCCCTGAAAAGACGCATATCGGGAAGAAGTGCGCTGCCACAATAACGTTGTCTGGTGAGGGTACTGTTTTCAAAGATCTGGAGGACATTACGCCCATTTAACATTATGCTTCCCCACACTACAATCCTTGGACCACCAAAACGAACACGGCCGACAATGCTAGGCATACTAACATCTAGCGAGACGTAGGAACACGTGATTTACACAGAAACATTGTCGAAAGTGATGGTTTTGGTGGTCCAGGTGTTATGTTGTGGGGAGCCACAAAGTTACGAGGGTCACTTCAAAAGAAATGCACACTATTTTTGTAAAAATACAGTTTTCATTCTGCATGTGTAAACCTTTTACAGTGTGTAGATAGATCCTTCCCGCTTGTTTTCAAAATTAGTTTAACCTGTTCCCCTGAGTGGCGCCGTCACAGCATGTCTTCAAGATGGCTACTACACTTGTCGTTCGTCAGAAGCAACGTGCTGTCATAGAAGATCTGTGCTGTGAAAACGAGACAGTGGGAAACATCCACAACAGGTTGAAAAAGGTGCATGAAGATGGTGCTGTTGATCGCAGTACAGTTAGTCGGTTGGCAAGCAGGTTACGTGATGAGAGCGGGCACGGCAATATTGCGGATTGTCCTCGCGGCGGCAGGCCTCGTACTGCACACACTCCAGACAATGTGCAGAGAGTTAACGAACTGGTGACTGCTGACAGACGCATCACAGTGAACGAATCGTCACGCTACGTTGGGATAGGGGAAGGAAGTGTTTGCAGAATACTGAAAGTGTTGGCGTAAATAAAGGTTTGTGCCAGGTGGGTTCCCAGGATGTTGACAGTGGCTCACAAAGAAACAAGAAAAACGTTATGCAGCGAACTTTTGGAACAGTACGAGAATGAATTTCTTGAGAGAATTGTGACAGGTGATGAAACATGGCTCCATCATTTTTCACCAGAGACAAAGAGGCAATCAATGGAGTGGCATTATGCAAATTCACCCAAGAAAAAAAATTCAAAACCACACCTTCTGCTGGGAAAGTTAAGGCTACGATGTTTTTCGATTCCGAAAGACTCTTGCTTGTGGACATCATGCCAAGTGGAACCACCATAAATTCTGATGCATATGTGACGGCACTGAAGAAACTTCAAGCTCTATTGAGTCGTGTTCGACCACATCGGCAAAAGCAGGATGTTTTGCTGCTGCACGACAATGCACGGCCACATGTCAGTCAGAAAACCATGGAAGCGATCACAAAACTCTGATGGACAACACTGAAACACCCGCCTTACAGTCCTGACCTGGCTCCATGTGACTATCATCTCTTTGGGAAACTGAAAGACTCTCTTCGTGGAAGAAGGTTTGAAGATGATGACTCCCTTGTGCACGTTGCCAAACAGTGGCTCCAACAGGTTGGTCCAGAATTTTACCGTGCAGATACACAGGCGCTGGTTCCAACATGGCGTAAGGCAGTTGAGTGGGATGGAAATTACGTGGAGAAATGAAAATATTGTTCCTAAAGGATGTATCTACACACTGTACAACTTTCAAACAAGTAGAATAAAATATGGAATTTTAAAAAAAATAGTGTGCATTTCTTTTGGAGTGATCCTCGCGTATGGGAGTACTGACCTCCAAATGTTTGAACACGATACACGCACTGGTATACAGTGTTGTGAAACTATACTTCTTCCCCACATTCGTCCTTTCAGGAGTGCATTCGGCCCTGCCTTCATTTTTATGGATGACAATGCGCGACCGCGACGAACAGTGCAAATAGTGGAGCTCTTGGAATAAGAGGATATTCGACGAATGGACTCACGTGGGCATTCTCTCCACTTCAATCCCATCTAGCAAGTGTTGGATGAATTTGGGAGATGTACAGCAGCACATCCATATGCAGCAACGGTGCCGATGGACGAATGGAACGCCCAGTATACAAGGGCTCCATACCAAGCTTGTGACCAGCATGGGAGCACGTTTCAGAGCCTGCATTGCAGCCTGGGGTGAGCACACTCCCTAATGAGAACCATGTCCCTCCGTTTGTAATGACTAAGGGCCATCACTCACTACAGTGTCGTTTCTGTTCGTCTCATTGCACAATTTTTGTACTCTACTTTAGCCGTACCTTCTATACACGGTCCATGTTCCATCGAGCGATGTTACTTGGCGGCGACACATAAAGCGAAAGTTACTTTTGTTCTTAAGTTTTGCAAACCTGTGTATTACCTGCATCCGCTTGTTCTCCCAGTGCATCCCGCAGATGGTGTGGACATTACCAACTAATATATCCTTCGGGTTGTATTCGAATTGTCTCAGAAACGTGTTACAGAAATGAGGGTCAACTGATCTGTTCGCGATGGATATATGGACGAGATACGACGCCTTGCACTCAGTTTGGGCGGCGCTTGAGCGGTCCCACACCTGTACGAATCCCCAAACTTCCGGGGATTCCTGCGATCCATAACACGACGAGTCACTACCGTCGTCACGTTGGAAATGGCGTGCTACTAGGTAGGTACCTCTAATTACTCACGAGCCTGGATACAAGCTTAAATGCATGACACTGAAGCGGTGCGTCAGAAAACGGTCATACCAATGGCCTTCATTGGTATCTTCGGAAAGAAAACTGCAATTAATTGCGGTGACGCAGTAGCTAAGGAGGAGGAGTGATGCTCAAATTTCCATACTGCTGTACAGAAATTGGTTTTCCGTGGCATCGGTAAAGTTCAGCAGGCGAATGCCGGGTTGGTTCCTTCTACAGAGGTGCTGTTACATATCATCCCAGAAGAGTGATGTGTAACCATATGGCTGCCTTGCCGAGGAATGATACTCGCGAAGTATAAAACGACATCATGATTTTATACACTGCTGAATAAAACCAGGAAAGAGGCAGTACATAAATTGTATGGCAGTATGACTGTACCTTTACTACCCTATGGATCCAAATGGTGGACCTCAACTAATAAACAACTACAGAGACGTGAAGCGGCAGTAATGAGACTTCTAAGACCTTTGGCACGAGGCAAACTAGAAGACCACAAGAAGAATAGTGAGATAAGAGAGAAGCTTCCTATTCAAGGAATAGCAGAAAAGATCAAACAGTACAAACAGGAATAACGTTGAGACATGAAATCTCATAGGAGCCAGGTGACAGTGGCTATATCATAATGTAGTACTGTATTGGAGCTGATCAAATCGTTTCAAAAAATTCAAAACCTGGTGAAAACTGACTTTATTACTCAAAATGCCCTCTTGATAATATTCGGATTCATTTCCATCATCAGATATTCAGTTGCACATACGGATACAGGATACGGCGGCCGGTGTGGCCGTGCGGTTCTTGGCGCTTCAGTCTGGAATCGCGTGACCGCTACGGTCGCAGGTTCGAATCCTGCCTCGGGCATGGATGTGTGTGATATCCTTAGGTTAGTTAGTTTTAAGTAGTTCTAAGTTGTAGGGGACTGATGACCACAGATGTTAAGTCCCATAGTGCTCAGAGCTATTTGAACCATTTTGACACAGGATACTAGATGCATGTGTAACGCAACTTGTATGTATAACATAAGCTGGCACCTTGTGTTACATATATCTGTATAAACGCTCGTATCCTGTGAACCTCTGTGCACTTGGATATCTGTTGAAGGAGATAAATCCGAAAAACGTCAAATGAGCAATGTGACTAATAAAGTGAATTTTCACAGGCTGTTGACATTTTTTGAAGCGAGCTTCTCCACTCCAGAACAGTACTGCATTATAACAGAAAGGCGTGGAATGATTATCTTGCACGTATAGATCAAAGCCGGATATCGAGGAAAACCTATGACTACAGATTCAATGCTTGAACAAAAATAGGAAGACCACGAAGAAGATTACTCTACCAGGAGTAAATTGCTTGATTTTAGAACAGGTAAACATATCTAATCCGAAATAATTTAACATTCAGAAGAGCGGAACTGGTGGACAAATTTGTTATGTATTTAGCATATGGCGAGTGATATGGAGAGACGAAGAGGTGGACCGTCAGTCGCATTAACTTCGCATAGGAGCGTTTGTGTACGCTCAATGGATCGTCGCAACGGGCCGGAGTAGCTGACCAGTAAGAAGAACAGTCGACAACATTAAAAACGTCTGATGAAAAGAAAAGAACATCTTGAACTGTATACATTCTCTGGTCATACTGAGAACCCTCAAGCTCAAGATTGTGTTCTTCTGTGAAATCTACATGTGATGTTCCCGCCTTAATAAAGTCTTGTGTAGACGAATTTACTTCTTGTTCTCAAGCAATATATAGAGAATAACTCGGAAGCAACTATTCTCATTTATTTCGAAGAATCTAATATTGGGTTAAAGCATCCTACTTCCAGTAATATTGCAGACTGCAGAAGGGAAAAAGTCTGAGAGATTTGTACAGTCACGATCAATAACGTCATCGAACCAAATATTGCTCAGTACTTATAGATCAGTTACAAATCAAAGTACGAGAAGTCAACATTCTCAACATCGGGAACGCGGCACCGGCTCACCAGAGGTTTACTTCCGCGTTCTTCAGAAGTCTACCAGCGCTTCCTCTTGAGATACATCGGACAGTGAAACACTGTGTAACTCTTATCTCATTTGTACCGAGTCTGCGACTGACGTTTGTTCCACAGAAGGTTTCCGAAATAGTTTTAAAATGTCTTCACAAGTGACACAAATGCGTAGTTTTGCGACACACGTGTTCCTACTGTTCGTGCAAAATATTTACACCGAAGATAAAACGGAGGCAATGAAACAGAAGCTTACGAATTACTGTGCACCGGAGAGTTTTGTTTGCAGCCATAACGGGCCGAGATCGATACACTGTTACTTACTTGTGGACTGTGTAATTAATAAAAGTGTCGTGTTGTTTTAAAACAGACGTCACACGGTCATTTATTTCGAGAATAACTGGTAATGTAATTTCCAGAGGGACCACAACAAAGAAGATAAAGCTGTTTCGGGAGTCGGTGTCCCGCCGAGAAGCGGCCCGCAGGGAGAGGTGGAAACAACACTAATTCGAGTAATTAGAGGCGGTTCCGAAGCGTGCGGCTAATTTAAGCGGCGGGCCGCGGCCGGCGACGCCCACGGAGCCTAACGGCTTTCCGGGAAGTCCGCCCACCGGCGGCGCGGCGCGGCGCGGCGTCGAACCGCGGAGGGAACGGGTTTCCCAGTCGGCGCTGCTTTACTGCCGCATTCGCTGCTTTATCGGTCTCTTAACGGCTCCTTAATAGTGTTACAAGTCAGGCAGAGGTTCTATAGTTACGAACTCTGCCCGAGCCGATCAGGCCACTCTTATTTACTGTGTATCCGCGCCACACTGCCGAAACCGGCTTTCGCGCATGAGCAGTTTCGACTCGATGACGCTTAATTTGAGAATAAGATTGAAAATCGTAAAAGTCCATCGGAAGATTATTATGTCTAAAATGACATCGTAGGTTCGGTACTGCAATAAATAACACACAGTTCGCTACAGTAAAATCAAATGAGGACCACTATCCCGAAAACGCTGGAACACCGAAACTATGCCCCTTAAATACCAACATCTTTTTACGCGGACGAATACTCACAAGGGACTCATTAAATAATGGTCGATGTATTTTTCTTAACTGTTGACAACAGAGACAAAGCCTTTCGTATTGATTTATTAAATATAACTGTACTGGTACTGAGTTTTATTTTCAAGATTTGTCTCGGCGAGACAAATACAATAAGGTAACAACAATGTGGAACAAAAAAGTGAGGCACCCTGAAGGGGACGAGTAAAATAAAGGAAACTTCACGGATTCAGAGGGTATGTGATGTGATTTCAGTGATTACAAAATCGATTCAAATTTACAACGAACTCGACAGTATGACGTTCACTACAAAAGTGGCTCTGAGCACTATGCGACTTAACTTATGAGGTCATTAGTCGCCTAGAACTTAGAACTAATTTAACATAACTAACCTAAGGACAGCGCACACATCCATGCCCAAGGCAGGATTCGAACCTGCGACCGTAGCGGTCGCTCGGCTCCAGACTGTAGCGCCTAGAACCGCTCGGCCACCCCGGCCGGCACGTTCACTTTCTCTGGCCTGAATGCATGCACTGATTCGGTTGTCACAGGTGTTAGGAGGCCGTTTTACCCTCTCCTGAGGCTAGCTGGCCAACAACTGTTGTAACTACCCCTCGATATCCTGGAAACTGGCGTTGAGACGAAGGTGAGGCCCGAGGTACACGTGTTCTATCGGGGACAGATGTTGTGATCTATCTGGCTCCTGGAGCACATCAACATCACGCAGTCAGCTCATACAGAAGAGACATGTGCCGTGTATGAACGTCCACTATCCTGTGCAAAAATGCCACTATGATGCCGTTACAAGAGATGTAGCACGTGAGGGCACAGGATTTCGCTGACGGACAGTTGTGCCGACAAACATCCCTCAGTTACCACTGCGTCTTTCCGAAACAATGGGAAAATAGGACCTCTCCCCAAGTTGCCTACAGACTCACCGACGTCTGTCGTCTCGGGGAGAGCGGAAACGCGAGTCATCGGTAGCAAAACGTGACGTCATTCAGCATCATCGAACAATGCTTCTCAGTCACGGCACCACTCCAGACCCAGCCGCATGTATCGTGGTGTTGACGGCAGCGTACACACGGGACAGCAATTCCCTATCCAGCTGCTGATAGTCTCTGAAGAATACTGCAGGGTGATACAGACTGTTGCAGGGACTGCAGTACTTGTTTTCGGATGGCAGGCACAGATGTGAAGGGGGCAGCCCTCCCTACGGGAGGTCAGACGTGGTCTTTGGAAGCTTGCCGACGCGTGCACCTGCCCTCACGTCCCTATGCAGATTCCATTTCGAGTTACTGTCACGTGGGAATGCACTTCAAATCGGAATATTGCTCGATTGGACCAGTCGCCTAAATGGAGACCAACAATGAGGCCCCTTTTAAACACCGCCAGCTGCTGATGACGCTGTTCCACACAAGTACGTGGCACCTGCGTGTCCTTCATAGTGATGACCCAACACCTGATGCTCTTCACGGCCATCTTATACCCTAACCAGGCCTGGTAACATCAATAAACGGGGACAACACTAACGCACATTAGTAGTCGTTCTATCGGTCACAGAGAATTGCATCTCTAATGATTTGCATAACCGTCGACGGTGCGTTCGTATACGAAGTCACAATGACCTCCAACCGTGCCTTCTGGGTGCTTCACTTCGTCACGAGTTGTATATTTCGGCATTTGTTTTTGGTCATCAACATGAAATGTGTATCCATTTTGCGCAAACCTTTCTCATATTTAATGCTTGTGAAATGCACGCTAATTTCCCTTCTGGTAAACCAATGGCGACAATTATTTCATGCACACAGGATGTCCCAGGATGAATGTCAGTATCCAAGAATGTAACTGGAACGATCATACCGAGCGAGGTGGCGCAGTGGTTAGCACACTGGACTCGCATTCGGGAGGACGACGGTTCAATCCCGTCTCCGGCCATCCTGTTTTAGGTTTTCCGTGATTTCCCTAAACCGTTTCAGGCAAATGCCGGGATGGTTCCTTTGAAAGGGCACGGCCGATTTCCTTCCCAATCCTTCCCTAACCCGAGCTTGCGCTCCGTCTCTAATGACCTCGTTGTCGACGGGACGTTAAACACTAACTACCACCACCACCTGGAACGATCATTCGAAAGAAAAAAGTCTTGTAAAATGAGTTCCAAAACCGATACCTTGAGAAGTTTGAGCGTGTCTTCATCTGCGATACTGTGAAACCAATCTTCTTCTTTCCATATTTTGGCATGAGGTACTATGGACCAAACCAAGACAAAATTGCTCTTGTTTAAGTGCTTACCTTAAGAGCTTTGAGCACCTTTTCAATAGAAGACATGTATTTCACAGCAAGGAACGTATTCACTTTAGAGTTCATGCTTACTGGGCATCTTTTCCTTGTATTGGTCTAAATTACCTCCTCTGGGAACATGGAAAGCAAAGAGTTTCCAGCAGCAGAGATTTGTTTCACAGTACCGAAGATGAAGAAGTGCTCATAGCCCTTTAGGGATCCATTTTAGAGCCTATGTTTCCACACCTTGTTTGCTTTGAATGGTCGTTCGTATTATAAGCCTGAGTACCATACATTCCTCCAGGAACACCATGTATTAATCACCGGTTATTCAGTACATGTTTTTGAACGTTCTGTCTGTAGCTGCAGTGTGCTGAAGAATCGGCGTAGCTACCCTACTTTTAAACATGATCTTATTTCTCCAAATTACGAAGGGCGTTCAATAAGTAATGTAACTTTTTTCTAAAAGCAGGTTGGTTTTATTCAGGACTCCAATACACCATATTACTCTCACTCTTTTGGCTAAAATCCCTGTTTTTCAACACAATCTCCTTTGAATGTGTCAGCCTTACGCCACCTTACTGGGACAGCCTGTATGCCTCCAACGGTACCACTCTGGTTGTCGACGTCACAACCAACGTCTTGCTGCATCTATAACTTCCCCACCATCCACTTACTGCTCCGTGCGGAATGTATACTTTGTTGGGCCAAAAAGGTGGCCGCTGCAAGTGTGAGATCGGGCTATTGGGTGGATGAGGAAGAACAGTCCAATGAAGCTCCGTGAGCAACTTCCTGGTGCGCAGACTTCCATGAAGACTTCCATTGTCATGGAGAAGGAGAAGTTCGTATGCATTTTTGTGACGATGAAGACGCTGAAGTCGTTTCTTCAATTTCCAGAGGACAATACAATACTCTTCAGAGTTGATTGTTGCACCACGAGAGGGCATGAAACAGAATAACCCAGTCAAAGTCGCAGAAGACTGTAGCCATGACTTCATCGGCTGAGAGTGCGCCTTTCAACTACACTCCTGGAAATGAAAAAAAGAACACAATGACACCGGTGTGTCAGACCCACCATACTTGCTCCGGACACTGCGAGAGGGCTGTACAAGCAATGATCACACGCACGGCACAGCGGACACACCAAGAACCGCGGTGTTGGCCGTCGAATGGCGCTAGCTGCACAGCATTTGTGCACCGCCGCCGTCAGTGTCAGCCAGTTTGCCGTGGCATACGGAGCTCCATCGCAGTCTTTAACACTGGTAGCATGCCGCGACAGCGTGGACGTGAACCGTATGTGCAGTTGACGGACTTTGAGCGAGGGCGTATAGTGGGCATGCGGGAGGCCGGGTGGACGTACCGCCGAATTGCTCAACACGTGGGGCGTGAGGTCTCCACAGTACATCGATGTTGTCGCCAGTGGTCGGCGGAAGGTGCACGTGCCCGTCGACCTGGGACCGGACCTCAGCGACGCACGGATGCACGCCAAGACCGTAGGATCCTACGCAGTGCCGTAGGGGACCGCACTGCCATTTCCCAGCAAATTAGGGACACTGTTGCTTCTGGGGTATCGGCGAGGACCATTCGCAACCCTCTCCATGAAGCTGGGCTACGGTCCCGCACACCGTTAGGCCGTCTTCCGCTCACGCCCCAACATCGCGCAGCCCGCCTCCAGTGGTGTCGCGACAGGCGTGAATGGAGGGACGAATGGAGACGTGTCGTCTTCAGCGATGAGAGTCGCTTCTGCCTTGGTGCCAATGATGGTCGTATGCATGTTTGGCGCCGTGCAGGTGAGCGCCACAATCAGGACTGCATACGACCGAGCCACACAGGGCCAACACCCGGCATCATAGTGTGGGGAGCGATCTCCTACACTGGCCGTACACCTCTGGTGATCGTCGAGGGGACACTGAATAGTGCACGGTACATCCAAACCGTCATCGAATCCATCGTTCTACCATTCCTAGACCGGCAAGGGAACTTGCTGTTCCAACAGGACAATGCACGTCCGCATGTATCCCGTGCCACCCTACGTGCTCTAGAAGGTGTAAGTCAACTACCCTGGCCAGCAAGATCTCCGGATCTGTCCCCCATTGAGCATGTTTGGGACTGGATGAAGCGTCGTCTCACGCGGTCTGCACGTCCAGCACGAACGCTGGTCCAACTGAGGCGCCAGGTGGAAATGGCATGGCAAGCCGTTCCACAGGACTACATCCAGCATCTCTACGATCGTCTCCATGGGAGAATAGCAGCCTGCATTGCTGCGAAAGGTGGATATATATTGCGTATGCTCTGTTGCTTGTGTCTATGTGCCTGTGGTTCTGTCAGTGTGATCATGTGATGTATCTGGCCCCAGGAATGTGTCAATAAAGTTTCCCCTTCCTGGGACAATGAATTCACGGTGTTCTTATTTCAATTTCCATTAGTGTATTTCTTCGCAGGAGAGGTGGTTTTGCTCGATTCCATAGGTGCCATTTTGTTTTCAGTTAGAAGTGACGAACCCATATTTCATAGCCTGCGACGATGTTAGACAAAAAGTTGTCCCTATCAACCACGTAACGTGGAAGCAGTTCTTCTCAGATGGTCCTTCGTTACCCTTTATAATCTTCTATTAGGCGGTGAGGAACCGAACGGGCACACACCTTTGAGTACCCCAATTGGTAGACGAGGGTCTCAGTTCTACCAACTGAGACGTCCAGCTGTGCAGCGAAGTGTTTGATTGTGACGGTCGATCGCCTCGAACGAGAGTGGTCGCTCGTTGCAACCCACACGCATGAGGTAGGACACGATTGCGCGACCTTGATGCGATGATGACAGATGCCTCGCCAACGACTCACCGTGCTTACGTTCAGTGCCATGTCTCCGAAGACATTCTACAAGCGCCTATGAATGTCTGCGATGCTCTGTTATTTCGCGACGACTCCCTGCTTCGAACTCACCTCCATTACAGACGCCGATTTGAAGAGTGCGTATAGCGCCGCCACATGTCGGAACTTCGTGAAACTAAAGGGTCTGAAGCAGGAATAATCTACGATGTTCCACAAATTCTGCATTTTGTAAACCGAGAATGGCCGAGGGAAAAAAAAGTGTTGTATTGCATATCGAACGCCCATTGTAATTTTTGGGATTGTGATTTTAATTAACATGAAATATGTCTGAAAAATGGTTCAAATGGCTCTGAGCACTATGGGACTTAACATCAGTGGTAAACAGTCCCCTACAACTTAGAACTACTTAAACCTAACTAACCTAAGGACATCACACACATCCATGCCCGAGGCACGATTCGAACCTGCGACGGTCGCGGTCACGCGGTTCTAGACTGAAGCGCCTAGAACCCCACGGCCACAGCGGCCGGCAAATATATCTGACTGTCGGTCAATTAGATTGCATAAAAGAACAATTCGCAAGAATACTCAGAATTGCTAACTGTTACGTGATTGAATTTACATGAAATTTCACTGTTTGAAAACTGTTACTAATGTTCTGTCGAAAATATTCCTTTAAGCGTCACAACAAATTCTTACCTCGACTCCGATCTGGTTGCACTGCAGATGAAGATCTGAAATAAATCACAGTAGGCCATTCTACCTTCTTATTCTTCTGTCTTTTAAGTTGGCATATTAACAAATTAGTTTTTGATTCTCTTATCAAAATTATTATTATTCATGCAAAATTTCAACGAGAGACAACGCAAATTTTTCCGAATTATTTTCTTTGAAGAGTGGATATGTGTTCTGTGAAATATTTATTAGTGACAAAAGGAAATACTTTGAAATTCTTTTAATGAAACAAAACGGAACTCCAACTGATATGAGCAATTAGCATTCTCGCTCCCCTCGTTCTCATACTCTATAATATCTACTTTTACAAAATATTTCTATTACAGATTTTTTCCTTGAATTCTTAACAAAATATTGTTTCAAGCGCGTAGACCTGTGAAGCCTGTTGACAATTGGCTGTACTTCTTTGCGAAAAGCGTGAACATCCGTATGGCCTGTTGACACTTGTCTGTACTGATGCTGGGGGCAAAGTGATTCCACGTTTTCCTGTTCTACCCCAATTCTTCGATTATAAACAAAGTTTTCTTACAAAACTTCTGTCTGCCATCTCGTCTGTCACATCTGGAAAACAGTGTGATGATGTTAAAATGGGCGTGACTTATTACAAGAGCTGTGAGCCTTCATTCTGATTGAAAAAATCTATTTAAATTTTTTCTTCGGCTATTCTTGGGTACGGGCACATTCCGTCCGAACAGACCTCCGTAGGTCCAACGGGACCGACCGACAGCCGTGTCACCTTCATCGACTGGCGTCCTCGGATGCGGATATGGAGAGGCATACGAACAGTATACCGTTCTCTTGGCCTTTCTCAGTTTTCGTGACCTGGTGCCGTTACTGCTCTGTTGCGCAACTCCTGAATTGGCATCACAAGGCTGAGTGCACCACGGCTGCCCAGGTGGTCACCCATTCAAGTGTGAACTAAACATGACGGTGCTTAATCCGTGATCTGACGAGAACCGATGTACCAGTCGCGGCACAGTCGTTGACATCAGTGGACAACCTATTTATTTATACGAATAGGTGCTTTATCTTTTGCAGGTTTCTGCTTTATCTGCTAAGGTACAAACACTATCCTGTGAAGACTTTGGAACATAACTGTTTCCTTCTGCATGAGCCTCTTCTGTTCTGCTCTGTAGCTACGCTGGCTCCAAAACTGGCTGAAAGGCGTTAGTTTTTCAGAAAGTCTATAGCAATAGTGTGGTCGACACCAGAGGTAAAGTTAACACACTTTAATTTACCCTCTTGGTGTAAAATATTCGCCGATATGCCCAGTTTAGGGGCTCACATATAGTCGGAATTAAATAAAACAAATTTTTGCCTACTACACCAGTTCATAGACTGTTGAATTGTCCTGCTGCAGTAATCATACAATACTGTCCAATGGTTCAAAGCGATTCACACGTGGCAAAAATTTAATATGTCAGTTTACCGTATGACTGTCCTCGTACACATTTGAGCAACTCGAAACCATAAAGATAGCGCACAAAAAAAACAGTAGGTCCATCACCACTGCCCGGCTAACCAGTCATGTTCACAGGATGACAATAATCACAGTTTTCCTCAAATAAGTTCTCAATCGTAATTAATTAGTTATTACTGTCACAGAAGTCATGAATTAAACCCACGAGTGAAGAAAACGAACTGTAAGCAATATATTTGAGAATGTTACTTATAGGGCCACGCTATATTGGTCACGTCAAAAGACATAGCTGTTGCTCCCTTTACTCTCAGCTGCAGACTGGCTGCCCTCTGGTGCACTAGCTCTATATACGCATAGTTGCGCCTACGAAAAATACGTTTTACACTACTCGTTATTGACGAAGCCATCTTAAATAAAATATTTTACGACTCTCAAAATATCGACCTTTCTAATTAGTGAGTTAATTAACAATTGCTGCATGTCAAGTGGAACATAAAAAATATATGAAAGAAATTATAATGCCAATGTTCAGAACCTAACAGTAATTTTGACATAATTTGTAAATGATATTAGCAATTGTCTAAAGCTTTAATTTTAATTAATTCGGAGGATAATTAGCTTAAGACACTTTTAAATACCTTATGGAAAAGTCGTTGAAATGTACTATAAAATTATAGGCGCTAATGTGCCGCTTACTAAATATGTAAGATCGTAATGTATGAACTTAATATATAATATTAATATTAGTATTTCATAAATAACGAAGTTTCTGAGTTAACTAATTGCATCACTGCAACCATATTAGCAAGTAGTGTGTAACGAGGAATGAAATTCAATAGGACTATTTTTGTTTACGAATCTGAAATTTATTATTAAATTTATAAAATCTTGTGAACCAGAAAAAAATAGCAGATGAGACTGGATACTCAACTTGATTCGACACAACTTGTCGATATAATTCTGGTATGTGATTTAGAGTACTGTAGCTGTTAATTAATGTGTTCCTTAGGACAAACAGCAATGTTTCATTGGTGCCTCATCGCAACTTATATTCCTCTCTGGGTACAGATTAATTATTTTCAAATAACCAAACCTGTTTTCTTTCAGATTCTTTATCACCAAAATAGTTTCCAGATAATTAAGTATCGTACTTTTCACTGGTAGTCAACTTAAAGCTCCTTCCCTTTGAGAAACAGTAGATAATCTGTCTAAAGTTTACTCAACCGTAGTATTTCAAGACCGGAGAGTAATGTACTGCTTTTTTCGTTTGACTTTGGAACAGGAATGATTTTAAGTATCTTTCCAGTAGACATATTGCAAAATAATTTTCAGTTGAGTATTACCAAAAATATTTACCTCACAAACAGATGTATTGTACATCGCAGTACACATTTCATTGCCAATTAATAAAACTTTAAGTTACTCAAAGCATTTGTGAAAGCTGGCCGATGTGGCCAAGCGGTTCTAGTCGCTTCAGTCTCGAACCGCGCGACCGCTACGGTCGCAGGTTCGAATCCTGCCTCGGGCATGGATGTCTGTGGTGTCCTTACGTTAGTTAGGTTTAAGTAGTTCTACGTTCTAGGGGACTGATGATCACAGATGCTAAGCTCCATAGTGCTCAGAACAATTTTTGAGCCATTTGTGAAAGCAGTCGTGGTTAAATAGGAACTGAATGCCGCATTAACATTATCATTAAAATTTTATAAACTGATATTTTATTATCATTGCAAGTAGTTGTCACAGAGGATACTGTGCAGCCTCGGGCATCATTTTGAGGTAGACGGCCACCGGTGAAGATTTAACCCATGATACGGTACTCCCGTGTAGCACACAGATTTCTCATCCGATCTCTGCGGCGCTCGTGCGACAAATAAAACATTAATGCATATATAACTTATAATACAGCGTACTTTACCACATGTCGTGGAGATGGAGTAATTTCTCAGTGATACTGCCAGATTCTGTACCACTCCATAGTCCACCTATTAGCCTCACAATATATGGTCTCAGAAACCCGATTATAAACTACGTCACTCAACATTAATAAATTGTGAACGTAGTGGTAAAATTTAGAAGTGTGTTTTTCTTTGTATCAAGAACATGGATGTTTTGTAAACTCAACAACTTTCAATAGCGACATGTATCTTTTGCTCTCTTTACCCTACATAAAGAAATAGCTAATAGGCACTACACTGATTCACAGTTTAGTACTGCCAGATTTAATATTTTTCCTTTAAGTTCTCACACATATTGACTATACTGTTGAAAGACTGAACCATGTGGATAGATTAGGCCAGCTACTCTCGCAACAC
Organism: Schistocerca gregaria; assembly: GCF_023897955.1. Taxonomy (NCBI): domain Eukaryota; kingdom Metazoa; phylum Arthropoda; class Insecta; order Orthoptera; family Acrididae; genus Schistocerca; species Schistocerca gregaria. The sequence continues at coordinate 536,284,086 of NC_064921.1, forward strand.
GAACACAAGCTGATTGATATGAACTATCTCTGTAATACTAGGTATATGCAGAGACAAAGATTGTCGACACTGTAGCAGCGAAAAGAAGTATAACAGCTAAATCTTTAGCACTTAAATCTTTTGGATATTGAATCCTTGTACTTCGTGTACGACTTATCCCCATATTGTTAAAAGTTTGGAATGATGTGCGAGTAGAACGTTTGTTGCCAAAACTGCTCATTTATCGATGTCGCAGCACTAAAACTTGGCCATGAGTAATGCACCGCTCCTTACTGAGGCAAGACTAGATAATTTGTGCGATTTGAAGTGACGTGCCTAGCGGAATGTTTCAGGGACGATGCGAATTCGATTTTTCGACTTAACACCAATAATTCAGGACAATTATAGCAGCAAAACGGTAGTCGCTAGGCCGTCTCAGTCTAATTCTCAGTGGTCCAAGCGAGGAGCATCTGAAGAAACTGACTTAGAGAGTAGTCGAAATTTTGTACGCATAATAAAATCGCTAACTTACTCAGAAACCCCAAAACAGTCCAGCTACGGTCTATCCCGTTACAACCTGATAAATGACATCGCTTTACTCTGCTTGGATAATTCGTTAGCGTGGACTCAAAAGTTCCATTACTTCGGATGCAGTTTGATAGTATTTTACTTAAATGATTAACTTGTAGACCTCTTTTATTAGAAACAAATTCTTATAAACACACAAACTTCTATGGCGCTATATCCCATTTTTTCTGCAGGTGTCACATGAACTTTTGCTTTTCTGCAGGGTGGTCCATTGATCGTGACCGGGCCAAATATCTCACGAAATAAGCGTCAAACGAAAAAACTACAAAGTGTCTGTAAATGATTATATTTGCTAGTATTTACTTTTGTTTCGCTAAAGCATTTTTTTCACGTGTTACTGAATGTTTGTTGCCCAAGTGCAACATATATTTAAGGAAGTACATATCCTTTATTGTACAATAAATATGAACCATGCCACTCATCAAAATTATGAATAAAAGGAAATTCAGTGGAAACCAGTTCACAAACAAAGCAACCTACACTGTTGTGTATCAGTTCTTCAGGGAAGGAACTCCCGCATGGCACGCCTCCCGGTGGTTCAAATTTTTGTGTTAACAATGACGCTGTTTGTTGTGGATATGTTGTTGTTGATGTGGGTATCTTACCTTCTTTGATAAAGGAAGTGGCGAAATGTAAACAATGTGATGGTGTAGGCTGTCTGGAAATAACTGAACAACGAAGTAGCAGGAGGGTTTAGCATCAAAATTATTTGATCTGTGTAGATCCTGCAATAAATCTACCTCGAAAATGACTCCGACCATTGAGCATAACTCATATGATCTCAATTTGAAGTTAGTGTGTGCAGTGTGTGCAATGGGAAAAGGAAAAAAAAGGCTGCTCAAACGTTTTGTGGTTTAATGGGCATTCCTCTTCCTCCCAGTACGTTCAACAAGTACATAAAAATGCTTTTACGTGCCTTGACGGTTGTGTCTAAAGCTTCTATGAAACGTGCAGTTTGTGGGGCATGGAATCGCCGAGGACATCGTTACTAGAATGGTGTTGTAAGTGCTACTTCTCTGGAGAATGGAAAAGTTGTTGATGTTGAGTTCTTATCTAAGTACTGCCACACCTGCCATGGTAATACTGAAGGACATACTGAACATCATTATTCTAAGAATTACGATGGTTACACTAGAGGTATGGAGTGTGGTGGAGCTCTAAAAATATTTCAGAGGTTAGTGTCCGTTTATAACGTTAGATATACGAACTACCCAGGCGATGGGGACTCTATAGCTTTCAATAAAATTAATGAGTTCAATGTTTATGGTGATACCTTGGTAACAATACTGGAGTATTTTGGACATGTGCAAAAGAAGATGGGTGGTAGAGTGGGGAAGCTACGGAGAGAAATGAAAGGAAAGTTACTATTTCATGGAAAATGTCTGTCTGGGTGAGGCAGATTGACATAAACTGAAACAGACCTTCTTCAGAGTTATTAGGGCTGTCCACTAGGCGAACTGCACCTCTGAATGATGTTACAGCAACGGGAAAAGTTGTACGGGCCACCTACTTTCGTAAGTTGTCCATAGATGAACAACCTGTTCACGGATTTTGCCCGAAAGGAGCCGATTCTTGATGTGGTTACCAAAAAGCAAAAGAAAGTGGTCAAATATACCAACATAAACATTCTCTTTCTGAGCGTGTTATGAATGAAATAAAGCCAAATTTTAGAGACCTGAATGACCCTGTTTTGCTTAGTAAACATCTTCATGGGGGCACTCAGAATAAAAATGAAAGTTTCAACCATTGCATATGAGAAAGATTACCCAAGAATGTTTTTGTAGGACCAAATACATTAAAAGTTGGTGTACTAAATGCAGTGATATGTTTCAATGACGGAGTGATAGGAAGGTGGAAGTCTTGAGAGATTTAGGCTCTAATATGGAACATCAACTGAATGCGTGTGGCAGTCAACAGAAGAATAAAGCTGAAAGATTCGCTCTTCAAGTTACCAAAAAAGCAAGAAGTGCAAAAAGGAATGCTAATAGAAAGGTTGAAGATGAAGAAATGCTGCAGGATGAAGACTATGCTTCAGGAATGTATTGAGGCACAGTTTAATTGGATTCATATCTTCGTTCGCAATTTCCTGAAAGTTGTATGTTTCAGAATTCAGGTATAAATAATTCCCAAAGTTTATGAAGCATTCCTCTAATTTTTTCTGTAACTTGCAATAGTCCACACTTATGTAGTAGACCTAAGCTTAAGTGCAGAATCAACTAAATTATAGAAACAATAACATTTTTATTAGGAAAAAATTATAAAATTTAAAATGTAAGAGAGGATTTTTTTATCCTTGTAATATACATAATAGGTGGAATGAAATAGGTCTAGTGCCTCAGCCATCACGTCATGCATATTTGCCAAAAATTTGGTCTCCTTGAAATGTATAACATTGGATTAAATGGTACCTCAATTTGAGGAAGCATTTTGGAACAAAAATTGCTTCAATTTCTTTGTAATTTTTTTAATAATCCTAAGTAGGTTCCAAAATATTCAAAATCCTTCAAATGGTTCAAATGGCTCTGAGCACTATGGGACTCAACTGCTATGGTCATTAGTCCCCTAGAACTTAGAACTACTTAAACCTAACTAACCTAAGGACATCACACACATCCATGCCCGAGGCAGGATTCGAACCTGCGACCGTAGCAGTCGCACGGCTCCGGACTGCGCGCCTAGAACCGCGAGACCACCGCGGCCGGCTTTCAAAATCCTTCTAATTTGTTTAGAAAGTGTGTTGCAGTACCTGATATCAACAAAAAATCGGTAAAACATATGTATTATAAGCAGTGCCTGAAAGAAATAGTTGTTGATCTTTACATAATATTGACCCGGAAAAGTACCCTGTATCCTTAAGTATAATTAATGCATTATTATAACCGTTACTTTCCTTGGATAGAAGCTATGCATTTCGCATGTGTCTTTTCAACTTCCTTGTCATCTGTTTCAAGATATATATATATATATATATATATATATATATATATATATATATATATATATATATATATATATATATATATATATCTGAAATCTTGAGCGTACTGATAAACATTTTACCATCCGTTTACATCGACTTCATAGTTAATACAGATATTTAGTTTTCTCACTTATCACCTCCCTTTACTAACGTTGTCTGTCGTAGTACTCCAGTTTAAGGACCCTATTTTTTACCATTGTGTGATTCTAGATTTTTAAGATTGTTAGCAAGGTAGTCATTTTTACGCTTGAGATTGTTGGTACACATAGCTGAATTTATACAAAAAGTTGTCACGATGGCATATACGTATAGTTCTTGGCTGGTTTGACCGTCCTCTGTCGAGTTGAGCACCCTATGTTGTATATCGCTACACCTGAGTTAAAATTCAGTGTCAAAACCCACAAAATTGATTTTAACCTCACGGACTCGCGCCGACGCGTGTTAGTTGGAGCAGTATTCAACAAAGGTCGCTAAACTCTACGCACTCAGCATAAGAAGGTTCATAAAACCTTTGGGTATGCGATATCATGACAACTTTTAGTATAAACTTAGCAACGGGCAGCAGTCTCCAGTGGAAAATTCAGCTGAAGGTGGCTGTCTGACTGTCTACCTAAATATCATGTCAAGTTATCGACTCATCCGGCAACAGTTCCGAAACCTCATGGAATATTCATTACGCTAGGAAATCTTCAAATCTCACGCTTTTATCTTTATCTCTATTGTTATATCAGCAACTGTTTTTTACTCTTTGTTTAGCTGTGGTCCGCAACGTCCGTCTAAATTGTAGCAATTGACTTAAAGTAACCATCTCATTATAACGGCTTTCTTACTTGTCGGCAGTATCAGTTCGACTTCATTTTTAAAATTCTAGTATATTCACTTCTTGTTTATTAAGTATTTATATCCTTCACTTTGGCACTGTCTGGGTAAGCTCACTTAACGACAGTACAGAAGCGACTTTGCAGCGAAACGCTAATACCACACACTCTTTAGCTTCCTTTTCATTTAACCTCTGATCCACATGTACGTGTACAGTCCCCATTATCTTTTTTCTATTTGAATTTTATATAATCACTCATTTTTCTGTGTTTATTTCACATAAACTGGCTCATAATGTCTTTCACATCTACATATCCGTAGCCTCACCCCGACGTGGCTTTTAATTGCTTTATTATTTTCCACTTTGCCTTTTATGTGCACAGTCATTATATCTACATTGCAATGCTGAATGTAAGTGACGGCAGACGAAAATATAAAAATGCGAACATGGTGCAAGCAAAAGGGAACACAGATATCTAAAAAATCAGACTGACAGAATGCAAAGTGGCAGAGCAACAACGGTAAACGAGGAATTCAAGGCTGTAGAACCATGCTTGACTATGGGAAAAACAAAGGCAACGAATAGGAAAATTAAAGAGACCATTTGAAAACATAGAAGCACACATATGAATATTGTTAGCTCAGGTGACAAAGTAAGCTCAAACGTGGAAGCGATACATTGAGAGTTTGCATGAGGGCCGAAAGAAACGGGGGAGTAAATGTAAATGAAGCGCCACGTGGGACCCGGCGTTAGCCTACCTTTACGGACTATCTCGGCACGGCTCAGGGCCGATCCACATTCCCACCTTGCGCCATCTATGCACAGTCCTACCCGCCACCATGGGATTGTGGGTCGGCCGTGGGGCAAGCCGACATAGTCCGTAGAGGTGCAATAATGTTGTGTCCCGGATGATGAGTTAACGCATCTGCCTCATAAGAAGGAGAGCCCGGCTTCGAATTTGGTCCGCTACTCATTTTGGCTCGTCGCCGCTGATTCCGCGTAATGTCCCGTCGCAGCTGACAGCAGTGATCTCCTTCTATTTACGTATCATGTTTCACAGCTGCGGATTCTGCGTGGTGTCTATTCTGTAGGATATGTCCGAAAAAACAGACCATAAGCATTTATATAATCTTTGTAATAGTTGTAAGACGTGCATTCCTTGTATAGTGCAGCCACACAAGCCTAAAGACAGGACAGAGCCCAATTCTACGTGTGGCTGAGGCAGCATGACTGCCCTCAAAATGTTGCACGGACGAACAGGCGACAACAACTGCATCAATAGTTGGCAAATTGCTGGTATTTGCTTTGTGGTTTACCGAAGATGTTCACCTACTCACGAGACGCAATAACGCAGCAGATGGAGTTAACTATACTCAATCCTTCGTTATAGTGTAAGACAGAGTCGATCCCTGGACAGATACAATAAGGCTTCATTTAGTTACTGTCTTGTCATCTAAAGTCACATGTTAGTGAAAAGTGTGTTGTAAGTGTTTCTACTGCCATAGTAGATAGCGTTTCTGCTCTGCTGACACAAATGACGAATGATGGGGAAGGGGAAATGAGATCATGCCTGGAAGATTTCGTTGCCACGGAAATAGTCTATCAAGTTACGGCCCCCTCCGTGCTCCCCCCACCCCCTTCTTCCCCCCTCCCCCAAAAAATATCGTTAACAAACAAACTAGGGTACCAGCCGATTTCAACTGGAAAAAACGGAACTTACTGCCTTCTATGATCCCTCTCTAAGTCCGCTTTATTCGCTGAATAACACCTCCAGCTGGATAATGGCGCCACACCCTGCTGTACGGCCTCTTGTTACCGAGTATGCGTACGTGCGCTAGAACTGCATCATTCGCAAGCAGTCAAATGACTAACCCTGTTTCCATGCCTGCTCGCTGGAAGGCAATTTCGAATTCCTCCGAGGCTTTCCGCATGGGCGGAACAACTTCATTGATCACAGAATATCGCGGATTATTGTCTTTCGAAATACACTCTGCAACAACATCCTCGTCCCAGAGGGCACAGAATTTGCCTCCCTGCATTCCACATGGGCCGCCGACCTACTTCCCTTTTTGCAAGATCTACAAAATTACTGCATAAGTCAGGCCTTTTGTTCATTCATACTCAAGAACAGAATGCTATTTCTATCTCCCAGTAATAGCACTCTGTAAAGAGCTGCTTCCTGCCAGGGCTCTCCAAAGGTGTTGAAATCACCTGCCATCCTTGGAAATCACTTGCCCTTGAAAACAGCATTCAGGAGAATTAAGGGAAGACAGGTCCAGTCACTCTGCATAGTGCAAAAGCTTCCTTCCCCCTGATCCAAGAAACTGGCCTTGGTCCACACAATAGCTGCAGGACGAATACACATGTGCTGCCACGAAATGATCTGTTGCAATAAGTTATACACCACCCGATCAGAAGCATCCGGACACTTATTAATGTACTTTAATATAGGGTACGTCTATCCTTCGCCTTTATGATGGCTTGAACTCTAATGCGGACACTTTCAGTGAGGTATTTTAATGTCTCTGGAGGAAACGAACCCAATCATTCCTCAAGATCCTAAATCCGAGACGGTAATCTCGTTGCATGCTGGGATCTGGAGCGAAACCAACATTCTAATCCATCCGAGAGGTGTCCCATTGGGTTCAGGTTGGGACTCTTGGCAGGCCAGTCATTTGAGGAACCTTATTGACCACAAAATATCGCCTCACAGATGCTGCTTCATGAGAGGGTGCATTGTCACTCACACAAGTATCGCCTCCGAACTGTTCCTCTGGAGTTGGCACTGCACAATCTTGTGCAGTAAGGGAACCACACAATAACCTCGAGAAACATCCCCATATCTCAATACCACCTACTCTGTATTTCACTGTTGGAGCCACACATGATGCCAGACAAGGCGCTCCAGGCTTTCGTCAAAGCCAAAAACTTCCATCGGATTACCACAGAGTGCAACGTGATCCACCACTAAAAACCACTCGTTTCCAGTCATCCACAGTCCAGCACCGTCACTCTTTACACCACCTCAATCGACGCTTATCACTGATTACACAAATGTTTGCCTTATGACTGCTCGACCATAGTATCCTGTTTCGTTTTTACTTCCTGTGCACAGTCATTGCGTCAGCTGGTAGCATTTTGCAATTCACCAGTGATTCTTTCCGTTGACTTCATTCCACTTTTTTCAGATATCCTCCTTCAATACTCGACGGTCCCTGTCCGTCAGTATATGAGTTGTGCTTGGTCTGGTTTCGCTGTGGTTGTTCCTTCGCGCTTCCACTTCACAGTCACGTCATCAACGGTCAAGCTGGGCAGCTTTACAAGGGACGCAATGTCCCTGATGGATCCCTTACGAAGGTAACATCCAATTACTAGTCCACGTTCGAAGTCAATGAATTCTTTGTTAAAATGTAAAGAGCTTTTTCCAAAAACCTTTTAACTGTCTAGATCGCGTTCATATTAAAAATTAAAGTATGACTAGACAGGTTTCAGTAGTCTATATAACCATCTTCAGATTTGCGAACAAGTACAAACAAAGAAATGCATGGTACAATTTTTCACCATGAATAGATTATTATTACCATTGTAATTGCACTTCAAGTTTTAAGATTGCTATGTGGAAAAAGTTTTTCTAAGATGATTTTCGGTTTTTGTGCTTGTACGCAGATCTGAGGATGGCTGCATTAACAACTAAAACTACTCTAGTCATTCTACATAGATTTATATTTATGTACGCGACCTAGGCGTTTAAAAGATTTTTCCAAAAAAGATTTTTTACGTTTTAAGAAATTTCGTAATATTCTACTTTTATTGTTTTTCCTCTGACAGTCTCCTTTTCATATTGGCGGATCCGCTTCTCGTGGCATCTGGTGATCAGTTCTTCATTACATAGGGGTGTCCGAATATTTTTGATCATGTAGTGTATATGATTTAATACATTGTTGCAACACATATACGACATGCTGAAAATAATTTCTTATGGGCGTATGCAGCGCGTGCAAGTATTTAACCATTAAGAAAAGTCGGTCATTATAATGAAGGGCCAGAAAATTTTAACTCAAGCAAGTTATCAAAACTGAATATATGACACTACTGCTGGTAAATACTACCCACACCTGATGGTAAGGTAGTAAAAAAGTGCGTGGGAGAAGCTGATGGCGCAGTGATCTCTGGCACCGCTGAGTGTTCTCTTGGATACGTACCGGATGAGAGAGACTGCAACGTTGCGGCACTGAGTTTTTCCGAGAAGCAGCCACCCACACCCGAGGCTGGGTGGAGCTCTTGACTGAACACATGGGCTGCGTTTCACTGGCCTGTGACGCAGCACGGTACTCAATCCATGTGTTAAAAAACGTCCACCCACGGCTCTTCGCTCTTCCAATACTCAAGACACACCTTTTGAGACTCAGGTATTGTGGGATGCAATCCGAGACGGAGAAAGTGATACTTGACAGTCGGTAAAATCGATGATCCTGTGCACAAACAATTCTTCAGTTGAAATTTTTCTTTGAAATTTTTAAGCAGACATTTCACGAAAGACTGCCGAAATATCATTTCTTGGGTCTTCAGAAGTTTGATCGAGCTGTAGCCAAATCATATATAGTCTATGAAAATCCATGTCTTCATGACTCGTTATCATCTGTTTGGACTGCCTAAATTACAACCACTCGTCTGACATTACAATTTATCACTTTACTCAAAACCAAACGCCGATGCACAAGGTCTTGTAGACTGCCCAGAGACAAGTGAAGTTATGTAGATGGTGGTGTTACAAACGTCATTTCAACTATCCAATTATGCATAAATCCAGTGGGCTGTCATGAGGGAGAAAACATCAAGAATTTCCGCTGCATGGCTTGATGGAAACAGAGGGAGGTGCAGGAAGCATGGTTTCACGTGTAGTCCTTATAGATGCATGCATGATGCTTCTTGTCTTCATACAAAGGAGGTTTTCCTATGGTTAAGCATATTCCTGGAAATAAGTGGAATTCATAATACTGATTTCGTTGTTTGTACTTAATGACACCCAATGAAGTGGCTAACGTACGGGCTTCAAGTACTTGCCAGCCCCTCCAGAGTGAGGTTTACTGGATTTCCCTAAATCATTTAAATCGTTTAAGGTGAATGTCGGGATGTTTCCCTTGAAGAGGACACCGTCGATTTCCTTCCTCTAGCCTCGTCGTATCCGACCACCAGTCACCTTGTAGACAGCAAGACCCTATACTTCAACTTTCCTTTTTTTCGTACTTATAAAAAGTTTAACTTGTGTCCGAAGTCGGCGACAATATTTTACATGTAATACAATGCTACAGGATTACGCAAATGTTACTATGATGCTGATGATGGGTTTTAGCGCACTTTTCTAATCTCACATTCATACATATTTTGCTGGCCGCTGTGGCCGAGTGCTTCTAGGCGCTTCAGTTCGGAACCGCGCTGCTGCTACGGTCGCAGGTTCGAATCCTGCCTTGGGCATGGATGTGTGTGTCCTCATGTTTAAGTAGTTCTAAGTCTAGGGAACTGATGACCTCAGATGTTAAGTCCCATAGTGCTTACAGCCATTTGAATGTGAGATACATTTATACTATTATGAATACATATTAGTCCTAGCACACAAACGTTAACTAATAACGAAAGTAGTACTAGATGAATTTTTCAAAATTTTAATATGATGAGAAAAAAAGATGAAAGTGTAGAATCCAAACAATAGCAATTTCCTGTTGATGTCTGATGTGTAATAAACACTAAGGGGATGAGCAATCACTCTAGTCTCCTGTCCTCTCGTCAGAATATAATATCCTCTACGTCAAGCCATAAAACACTGAAACTAATACACTATACAGGTGATGCATGCTATGATTGACAAAGGATTACGAGAGCTCAGACTGTCGATCAATTACGTTAAACCCATGATTAAAATTCACGAAACACATCACCGATATTTTCTCTTGTACTCTCTGAATGGGCCGTTTCGTTGGAGAGCGTCTGGGACGAAACCGATTTGTGTTTTCCTGTTCACTAAGTCGTTAGCAAGGAAACATCGAATGCAGTGTTGCACTGCACCACTTTACGAAAATTATGAGTAGGCAACGTCATGATGTACTATTTGCAATATCGATTCATTTTCTACAAAGTCGATTCCCCGGCCACTGCAGGATCATACACAAAGCTGTGTCAATAGTTCTGGCGTCATTACAAATGTAGCAACAGCATCGCCAGTTTTTTTTTTCTTTTTGGTATAGACGTATCGGCCTTCTGTGTATACGTAATACTAGAGAAACTTACAAATTGAATTCATACGTGACAATAATTGGAATCCACGTAGGTGCCTATTCGTGAAACAGCGTGTCCCATGGGTCACTGAAACGTATCGTGTCCCGATATAGCACCAGCGTGTTCCTTGCAAGTGTCTACTTAGTTGCAGCTGTCGAAATGGTCTTAGGAGGAGAGATAAGCGCCGCAGAAAGAGACGTGAATATCCCCGACTAACATTCTGTTATTCCATTCTTGACATTAAGGATGAATCTGATGCATTATGTGGTTCGACGCACGATACAGTTTTCAATTTAAAACGGCAAGTAAACAATCTAACCCAGGAACGACAGAAACATTGACTGGTACCGTTAATATGTTGCATGTTGCTATATGTTGTTATATTGCGGAGCTTGTACAATATTTTTTTTTCAGGGCTGGGCTCGCAGTTCTTGGTTTGTGTCTTGCTCGAAAGATCTGTAGGAGAGCAAGGGTACAGCAGTTAGGTGCTACTACTACTACAGAAATCATAATTGCTAATGAACACATGTGTCAGACTTGTTGATGAGCATTCCATAGTACATATACACGTAACATGATCAGTGTAGAGCATCACAGTCGGCGTAGACTGTAAGAAATCTCGAATAGGAATGTCCAAGCAAGACTAGCCTACAGTACAAGTTCCAAATAAAAGGGTCAGAAGTGAAGCTGGCGTAGAGCTGCCTAAGAGAACAAAAAGTGTCTAGTGAAGATCTGATAACCTGGCGTAGAAAGCAGCTACAGCCGACACAGGCGATAAAACAACACTGCCTGTGTGCTGAAGAACTTCTCTCGTGGATGAATGATACGCCCGTAAGATTCTCCTATGAGTCAGTCTGGCATCTGATTTCCCTACATCTAGCTGTAAGTTCTAGCCATTGTGAGCAGTTATTCTGGGACATTTTACGGTTGATACTGTTGACAAGGATGAATCGACAATGGTACAATCAAGCAACAAGGGATCTCTCCACCCATTTATGCAGAATACCTTAGGTATTAGGCTGACTATCAACTACCAGGCCCTACACTAATTGTGAACCCTCTACAGGTCATCTTGCATTTCGCTACATTCTTCTGGAGTTGCAATTTTTTTTACATATAACACAGTATATTATTCCTCCGTTCTTCTATAATTCTGGCATTTAAAACATATTCCAAAACTGTACAAGCGACTGATGAACTATCAGGTGTGCAGAATACCTCCTCTGTTCTAGAAATAAAGGACCGGATCTCAAGCGCACACCCAGTGATGTGTTTACCTTGAACGTCAACTATAGCTTCTCTGTAAACTAGGTCAGCGGAACTTCGCTACGGACTTGCTTTCTTCGACACATCTTCAGCAGTTTTTTTAGGTTGGAACTCGTGCTACAGACTGGTCTTGCTTGGACACTAGTACTCAGGATTTCTTACAAGCTGCTCTAGGCTTATTGTAGTACGTGTCTATATTCACTATTTCTGGAACTTTTACTCCACAGTTTTAATGAAGTGGTATCAGCGCGGTCACAGAAGTTCTTAGACGAGCCACCAGCATGGAGCGGTGATTACCGAGGACGTAACAAGTTCACCGAGCCGTCTTCAATGTTCTGAAATAGCTACTTAACTACTCTGACGCACGTAATCATTAACAGCTTTCTCTGGTTTGGTGGTCTCGCGGTAAAGGGTATGGCTGGAAACTGAAACGTCATATCATCGAATCCCAGGTGGTTCACTGATCTTTTTCAGTCTGCCTTTAACCTAATCTTCATCTCTCAACGATGTGAAGCCTCGCCAGGAACGACGCATGGCTCGGATTTCACGTTAAACTTTCTCCGAATGATTACTGGGGTACTTTAGGGGCACGCAAGTCGCCGAAGTGCCATCCAATTAAAAGAGTTGCATCAACCTGTTGAACCACAGGAAATTATTGTTATTAGCAGTTATTATTGGTGTGTTAATACTTTCCTGGGAGAAATGTCTTAGTCACCAGGGCGTTGAGAAATAAATATGTAGACATGAAGAATAAAGGTGTAGAATGTTAGTTACGTATTTTTAATTTAAAAAGCATTAAACAGTCTTCACATAAAAAATTCGGGGGTATTTTCATCATGCCCTCGTAAATGGGAAACAGCAATTCTTGAATGTACTAATTTTAGAGTCCCGGCTACTGTATTCGTTCTTTCCTATAGATCTCGTGCTGAGGGCAGAATCGAAACAATACGAATCCTGGTGGACTGGAAAGACGGTACATGCCGCTCCTAAGCGGCAGCAGAACTATTTACCGTACCGCCGGTTGTAGTGGAACAAAACACTGCATTTCATATACGGCATTTCAAAGAGATTGTCCTATTTCACGAGGCTGTAGATTCCGCGTGAATGAAGAGAGACACTTTAAGTAAAGTTTATCTTAGGTAAAAACTTCAGAGTTTTTATTTTCGAAGGAAACATGTTTTTTACCTGCGTGCATATACAAACCTGAGGTACCTATTTAAGCTACTTTTGGAGCCAAAGCTCTCATTTACCTTCACAAATTTCCATTGCGTCCATCTCCAGATGCACATTAAACATCAAGATGATTTTGTCTCTTACTGTTGTGGGTGTGTCTAGAGTTAATCCATTCACTGATATTCCTACACGGCGTCGCAGATGACCCAAAGTTGTTGTAAGCAGGCGCACTCAGACGCGATCTTCTACAAAGCTCGAAAAAAATATCACAACAGCCAACCCTGGAGTCCACTGGTCCAATGCCTGATCAGTACGCCCCTGATTACACTGTGGAGGCTTGGTCAAAAACATCAATTTCCAGTTTTTAAGTGCAGCACATGACAGTGATCGGCGTTGACTATCGAGGGAAAAAAAGTGTGAAATCTTATGGGACTTAACTGCTAAGGTCATCAGTCCCTAAGCTTACACACTACTTAAGCTAAACTATCCTAAGGACAAACACACACACCCATGCCCGAGGGAAGACTCGAACCTCCGCCGGGGTCAGCCGCACAGTCCATGATTGCAGCGCTTAGACCGCTCGGCTAATCCCGCGTGGCTCGAGTAAAAAGAATAGAGTTATGGGTAATTATTATGTAGTTTAGTATCATTGTAAATTGTCGTTTGTATTTATTCTGCCTAAGGCAGTGCTATGAACAATGGTCTTTTCATAAAAAAAGAGTCAAGGCCTAATGTAGGAAAAAGATGTAATTGTAACCGATAACCGAACTTGGACTCAAAGATGTAGATATGAGTGGTGCAACAACAGAAAGCATTTTTGAGACGAAAGGTCCTGTCTATTTGTCACTGAATGCAGAATATCTCTACACTTATTCTTCTAGCTGAAAGGCGCAGACTGGAAGTGATTAGGGCAGATAACGTCAGTCTGACATCATAATATCCGCACAAAAATAATTTTGCTACTCGTGTCTGGCTATTAACAGCATCGTAAGAAAGGAGATGATGGTTTTCGGTTTCTCTTAGAGATACGCATCAGACAGTAGTGACTCAGTGACTTCAATGTAGGCGAGTACCTCATTTCCCTGCCAACGAGAAATATCCAAAAAGATTGTTCAGAGCCGACAAATTGTGGTTCTTGCTCTTTCTTCTTAAGGGAAGCGATGTCATGAATGTATAAAATTAAAGCAAAACCTAGCGGAAGTTAAGTACATTAACTGAATATCCAATTTCAGAGTGGCTATAAGTAGCGTTGAAGAAACTAGCACGACTGCTAATCTGGTGTTCATTTTCTTTTTTTCTTTTCTCTCGCGCGTAGAGCCTATTAGAAATGAGTTTCACCGTTCCGTAACAAGCTAGCGTCAAAATGATCTGGTCTGAAGAGCACTTAGCTAACGCAAATGGACTTCATCGCTGCAAAACACTGTTAAGACTTTTATTTTCCATTCTCAGTTCTGTCGCTTTAAACGGTTTCGTGCATCCTCCACCGTTAATCAGTCAAATGGGGCACATCTCTGTGCTGCTCTCCAGTGGAATATCGAGTCGTTATTCACGCCGATTTTATCCTCTTTGTAATTTTGTGGCAATCAAAAGACATTACCCTCGAAATTGCCATGTGTGTAAAATAACGTTCAGTCCTATTGGGGAACAATTACCGGAGACAGTGCAGGAGAAACAGTGTTCATCAACACGTCATGATGGGATTTAAATTACGCAGGCGATTAACGTAAACCTTGGGACACGCGGTGGTGCTGCTTTCATGTTCTGGTCACGGAAAAGTGCTGTCCGCAGTCGCCCGGGCCATCAGCAGCCGATAACTCTCCCGATGAAGACGCTTCCTGACAACGAGCCAATGGAACTACGACGAGCCGTTTATCATCATTAGGGGGAATTAAGGTCAACGAAAAGTTGAAAAATGCGGTGGAACAATAGTTACAAAAATAATTATACTCTTCTTCCAGCCCTGTGTTTATAGTAGTTGAAGAGGCACGCCCAGATTTAGTTTTGTTGTGTGAGAAAATTGCTTGATAATGAACTGTCGAACGAAGGCGGAACAGCAAAGAGAGTTCCTTGGAACAATGGCATACTACCTTCGATTGATGCTGGGACTCTAAGACACTGCATAATGACACCGAGTAAATGTCTTTCAAGTATATCGTGGCAAACTGGACACAAATGGTTATTAAAACTAAAGAAACGCCTCGATAAACTTGAGGATTACGACATCATTCGTCGAGGAGCGGTTGCATGCAGCCTGCTAATAGTTTCTGAGTGACAGGTATCTCATTCATCTTATTCCTTCATACATAATGAGCGAACAGATCTGAGTAGCACTGTCTGCCCAAAGACTAAAAGATACCCTGTAATGTTGAAGATTGTGTGTTGGACAGGTGTCAATAGTATGATGTCTCTCATAATATGTGTAAGATGGAAGAAGTCGTTAAATTTAAGTGTTGAATCTACTGATCAGCTATACTTATTAAATTTAAGTCTTGAATCTACTGATCGACTAGTAGATTACAAGTAGCTCAACATTCCGCGGTTTTGTTTCAATCATATTCGAAATAATGTTGGAAGCCTGTAACGGGGATTGAGGTATCGGCAATATAGTTCTAGTTTGTGTATAGAGAGGATAGATTAAGATAAGAGAGAAATAAGTGGATAAGAGCGTAGAAAGATTGGGAACCACTTTAACACGCTATTTATAGCTCTGGCTCCTGTGTTAATGTAACTGCATTAAGAGAGACTTCGTTCATGTGGTCTACCTAAAGGGGCTGAAAATTAAGTCATTTAGAGGCCTTTGCTGTGACGAGATGGCGTTTAATGTACTTTGCTCAGTCCCTAGGTCAATAGTGCTAGTCATGATAGTGGGGTTTGTAAGCCGCCCCTGTACTATTTATTGCTTTTATACTTTATTATTACTTGCTGCAGTCTGGATGGTTGGAAAAGTAGACATCGAACGTTCATAAATCACCAATTTTGGAGGGCGAACTTGCCCCCGAGGTACATGCGCCTTTAACTAAATTTCTGACCGTGAGCCTCCCATTGTTGTTGTTGTTGTCTTCAGTCCTGAGACTGGTTTGATGCAGCTCTCCATGCTACTCTATCCTGCGCAAGCTGCTTCATCTCCCAGTACCTACTGCAACCTACATCCTTCTGAATCTGTTTAGTGTACTCATCTCTCGGTCTCCCTCTACGATTTTTACCCTCCACGCTGCCCTCCAATGCTAAATTTGTGATCCCTTGATGCCTCAAAACATGTCCTACCAACCGATCCCTTCTTCTAGTCAAGTTGTGCCACAAACTTCTCTTCTCCCCAATCCTATTCAATACCTCCTCATTAGTTACGTGATCTATCCACCTTATCTTCAGTATTCTTCTGTAGCACCACATTTCGAAAGCTTCTATTCTCTTCTTGTCCAAACTAGTTATCGTCCATGTTTCACTTCCATACATGGCTACACTCCAAACAAATACTTTCAGAAACGACTTCCTAATACATAAATCTACACTCCTGGAAATTGAAATAAGAACACCGTGAATTCATTGTCTCAGGAAGGGGAAACTTTATTGACACATTCCTGGGGTCAGATACATCACATGATCACACTGACAGAACCACAGGCACATAGACACAGGCAACAGAGCATGCACAATGTCGGCACTAGTACAGTGTATATCCACCTTTCGCAGCAATGCAGGCTGCTATTCTCCCATGGAGACGATCGTAGAGATGCTGGATGTAGTCCTGTGGAACGGCTTGCCATGCCATTTCCACCTGGCGCCTCAGTAGGACCAGCGTTCGTGCTGGACGTGCAGACCGCGTGAGACGACGCTTCATCCAGTCCCAAACATGCTCAATGGGGGACAGATACGGAGATCTTGCTGACCAGGGTAGTTGACTTACACCTTCTAGAGCACGTTGGGTGGCACGGGATACATGCGGACTTGCATTGTCCTGTTGGAACAGCAAGTTCCCTTGCCGGTCTAGGAATGGTAGAACGATGGGTTCGATGACGGTTTGGATGTACCGTGCACTATTCAGTGTCCCCTCGACGATCACCAGAGGTATACGGCCAGTGTAAGAGATCGCTCCCCACACCATGATGCCGGGTGTTGGCCCTGTGTGCCTCGGTCGTATGCAGTCCTGATTGTGGCGCTCACCTGCACGGCGCCAAACACGAATACGACCATCATTGGCACCAAGGCATAAGCTACTCTCATCGCTGAAGACGACACGTCTCCATTCGTCCCTCCATTCACGCCTGTCGCGACACCACTGGAGGCGGGCTGCACGATGTTGGGGCGGGAGCGGAAGACGGCCTAACGGTGTGCGGGACCGTAGCCCAGCTTCATGGAGACGGTTGCGAATGGTCCTCGCCGATACCCCAGGAGCAACAGTGTCCCTAATTTGCTGGGAAGTGGCGGTGCGGTCCCCTACGGCACTGCGTAGGATCCTACGGTCTTGGCGTGCATTTGTGCGTCGCTGCGGTCCGGTCCCAGGTGGACGGGCACGTGCACCTTCCGCCGACCACTGGCGGCAAAATCGATGTACTGTAGAGACCTCACGCCCCACGTGTTGAGCAATTCGGCGGTACGTCCACCCGGCCTCCCGCATGCCCACTATACGCCCTCGCTCAAAGTCCGTCAACTGCACATACGGTTCACGTCCACGCTGTCGCGGCATGCTACCAGTGTTAAAGACTGCGATGGAGCTCCGTATGCCACGGCAAACTGGCTGACACTGACGGCGGCGGTGCACAAATGCTGCGCAGCTAGCGCCATTCGACGGCCAACACCGCGGTTCCTGGTGTGTCCGCTGTGCCGTGCGTGTGATCATTGCTTGTACAGCCCTCTCGCAGTGTCCGGAGCAAGTATGGTGGGTCTGACACACCGGAGTCAATGTGTTCTTTTTTCCATTTCCAGGAGTGTATATTCGATGTTAACAAATTTCTCTTCTTCAGAAACGCTTTCCTTGCCATTGCCAGTCTACATTTTATATCCTCTCTACTTCGACCATCATCAGTTATTTTACTTCCTAAATAGCAAAACTCCTTTACTACTTTAAGTGTCTCATTTCCTAATCTAATTCCCTCAGCATCACCCGACTTAATTTGACTACATTCCATTATCCTCGTTTTGCTTTTGTTAATGTTCATCTTATATCCTCCTTTCAAGACACTGTCCATTCCGTTCAACTGCTCTTCCAAGTCCTTTGCCGTCTCTGACAGAATTACAATGTCATCGGCGAACCTCAAAGTTTTTACTTCGTCTCCATGAATTTTAATACCTACTCCAAATTTTTCTTTTGTTTCCTTTACTGCTTGCTCAATATACAGATTGAATAACATCGGGGAGAGCTACAACCCTGTCTCACTCCTTTCCCAACCACTGCTTCCCTTTCATGCCCCTCGACTCTTATTACTGCCATCTGGTTTCTGTACAAATTATAAATAGCCTTTCGCTCCCTGTATTTTACCCCTGCCACCTTTAGAATTTGAAAAAGAGTATTCCAGTCAACATTGTCAAAAGCTTTCTCTAAGTCTACAAATGCTAGAAACGTAGGTTTGCCTTTTCTTAATCTTTCTTCTAAGGTAAGTCGTAAGGTCAGTATTGCCTCACGTGTTCCAACATTTCGACGGAATCCAAACTGATCCTCCCCGAGGTCTGCATCTACCAGTTTTTCCATTCGTCTGTAAAGAATTCGCGTTAGTATTTTGCAGCCGTGGCTTATTAAACTGATAGTTCGGTAATTTTCACATCTATCAGCACCTGCTTTCTTTGGGATTGGAATTATTATATTCTTCTTGAAGTCTGAGGGTATTTCGCCTGTCTCATACATCTTGCTCACCAGCTGGTAGAGTTTTGTCATGACTGGCTCTCCCAAGGCCGTCAGTAGTTCTAATGGAATGTTGTCTACTCCGGGGGCCTTGTTTCGACTCAGGTCTTTCAGTGCTCTGTCAAACTCTTCACGCAGTATCGTATCTCCCATTTCGTCTTCATCTACATCCTCTTCTATTTCCATAATATTGTCCTCAAGTACATCGCCCTTGTATAAACATTCTATATACTCCTTCCACCTTTCTGCCTTCCCTTCTTTGCTTAGAAATGGGCTGCCATCTGAGCTCTTGATATTCATACACGTGGTCTCTTCTCTCCAAAGGTCTCTTTAATTTTCCTGTATGCTGTATCTATCTTACCCCTAGTGAGATAAGCCTCTACATCCTTACATTTGTCCTCTAGCCATCCCTGTTTAGCCATTTTGCACTTCCTGTCGATCTCATTTTTGAGACGTTTGTATTCCTTTTTGCCTGCTTCATTTACTGCATTTTTATATTTTCTCCTTTCATCAATTAAATTCAATATTTCTTCTGTTACCCAAGGATTTCTAGCAGCCCTCGTCTTTGTACCTACTTTACCCTCTGCTGCCTTCACTACTACATCCCTCAGAGCTACCCATTCTTCTTCTACTGTATTTCTTTCCCCTATTCCTGTCAATTGTTCCCTTATGCTCTCTGTGAAACTATGTACAACCTCTGGTTCTTTCAGTTTATCCAGGTCCCATCTCCTTAATTTCCCACATTTTTGCAGTTTCTTCAGTTTTAATCTACAGGTCATAACCAATAGATTGTGCTCAGAGTCCACATCTGCCCCTGGAAATGTCTTACAACTTAAAACCTGGTTCCTAAATCTCTGTCTTACCATTATATAATCTATCTGATACCTTTTAGTATCTCCACGGTTCTTCCACGTATACAACCTTCTTTCATGATTCTTAAACCAAGTGTTAGCTATGATTAAGTTGTGCTCTGTGCAAAATTCTACTAGGCGGCTTCCTCTTTCATTTCTTAGCCCCAATCCATATTCACCTACTATGTTTCCTTCTCTCCCTTTTCCTACACTCGAATTCCAGTCACCCATTACTATTAAATTTTCATCTCCCTTCACTATCTGAATAATTTCTTTTATTTCATCGTACATTTCTTCAATTTCTTCATCATCTGCAGAGCTAGTTGGCATATAAACTTGTACTACTGTAGTAGGTGTGGGCTTCGTATCTATCTTGGCCACAATAATGCGTTCACTATGCTGCTTGTAGTAGCTTACCCGCATTCCTAGTTTCCTATTCATTATTAAACATACTCCTGCATTACCCCTATTTGATTTTGTGTTTATAACCCTGTAGTCACCTGACCAGAAGTCTTGTTCCTCCTGCCACCGAACTTCACTAATTCCCACTATATCTAACTTTAACCTATCCATTTCCCTTTTTAAATTTTCTAACCTACCTGCCCGATTATTCCACGCTCCGATCCGTAGAACGCCAGTTTTCTTTCTCCTGATAACGACATCCTCTTGAGTAGTCCCCGCCCGGAGATCCGAATGGGGGACTATTTTACCTCCGGAATATTTTACCCAAGAGGATGCCATCATCATTTAATCATACAGTAAAGCTGCATGTCCTCGGGAAAAATTACGGCTGTAGTTTCCCCTTGCTTTCAGCCGTTCGCAGTACCAGCACAGCAAGGCCGTTTTGGTTAACGTTGCAAGGCCAGATCAGTCAATCATCCAGACTGTTGCCCCTGCAACTACTGAAAAGGCTGCTGCCCCTCTTCAGGAACCACACGTTTTTCTGGCCTCTCAACAGATACCCCTCCGTTGTGGTTGTACCTACGGTACGGCCATCTGTATCGCTGAGGCACGCAAGCCTCCCCACCAACGGCAAGGTCCATGGTTCATGGGGGGAAGGAGCCTCCCATACCGTTCTATAATTCATTAATGAGGTTGACTCTTACATAGAAGACAACAGCAACCTGACACTTTTTACAATGGTATTTATTTATTTAAATGTCGCCGTTACCGGTTTAGACGGGCAGTTCAAGATTTACATTAGGTTTCGTTTTTTGTTTTCCCAACTGCTGAAACTTCCTTGGAGTGGTTGTGACCTACAACCAAAACAAGGTGTGAGGCAACGTATTTTTAACTGTAATTGTGGTCACAACTATTTTAAGTGGCGTAAACAAATTATTAAAGACAAGATTTTTCGGTTACTTACGATGAAAAATCCGTGTCATTCGTACCAGTGCAGACTGCACATAATCTTGCAGCACCGAAAACTGTAAGACGTACTTTTTATGTATATGTACGTATATAATGTAAAATAGCATAAAAAAGGTGCAGGATCATAAGTAGTTTACACTGGAACATAATGGCGCGGATTTTTCATCGTAAGCTAGCGAAACATTTTTTCTTTAATAATTTGTTTACATCAATTAAAATCATTGTGAGGCACTATTACAGTTAAAAGGACGTTGTCTCACTCCTTGTTTTGGTTGTAGGTCATTACCACCCCAAGAAAGTTTCAGCAGCAGCGAAAGCTAATGTGAAACGTGAACTAACCGTTTGAAGATGAACCTGTGTGTTCGAAACCTGTAACGGCGATATTTAAATAAATAAACAGCATTGTAAAAAGTGTCTGGTTGCTGTTATCTTCTATGTAAGAGTCAACCTGTAATTTGTATACAGCCACGGGCTCAAAATGTCTGTTTTTGACAAAAAAATATAATTCATTGCCTTCCAAAATTTTCTAATAATAATGAAAAGGTTGTAGTATGTGAACACTTTTGTGTGGCAAAGCTAATTATTCCATTTTGAATTCAAATAAAATTTCCTTTTTTGTCCTGAGCGCACTCATTCGACAGTTACAGTTACTCATATATCACGAGCTTATATGAGATTATCATTGCCGATTATTCCTTACTGTACTTTTCATATTACGGCAACTCTTCCGATGCAGAACTAATCCCGATCTATAAAATTTTCACTTTGCTCACACACACATACGCATTCTACTCGTGTGGTGGCTCTAGTGCGACTTCCTGTGACCTTTCCACCACATACTTCACTCTTGTGTGCGGTCGCGGCAAGCGCGACCACTCGGTATCTGCCTGCAGGTTTGCTCAGGCTCGGCTGACTCACTCCTTCGCGCCAAACGATCTCCTGGCGCCAATCTGCCCCTTCAAGAACCTTGAGGCATCTCCGTCGGCGAAGCCGCTGTGTTGCAGCAAAGAAGCGTTACATCAGACCCTTCAGGTATCTGATCGCCATCTGCACCCTTACAGGTTGGAAAGGCGAAAATATTTCTGTTGAGCTCGATGATGACTTGGGCACAGAGTTGACCGTCAAGAGCTCCCAATACTGAAGAGGATCGCTAAATGGCATCTCTGCATTTGTATCTGTACCTCTGTATTTATAACTAAAAGTGTTATGTCAATTCTACGATCTGTGTTCTGTGTAAATAAAGTTGTATGTTGAATGATGTTAAATCACTTTCTCATTACTGTCAAACATTTTCTGGGACCGGAGCACGGAAAAACGAGAAGTATCTTTGGAACTAGGACTCAACCACAAACTTTTTCGTCTTCTCTTAATGCCTGCAGAGCTTGAATACACTTACTTCATTCAGTACATGTTAAGAGAGTCTGTGACGTCTTCCAAGTAGTCGAGCTGCACCTGGATAATTCTTTTTCCGTCCACATAATGCACACATAAAATCATCTTGGTTTATTCATAGGCAAGTTCTTTTATTCCCACTCCAGATACCCTCCAAAAAAACATACACTCCTGGAAATGGAAAAAAGAACACATTGACACCGGTGTGTCAGACCCACCATACTTGCTCCGGACACTGCGAGAGGGCTGTACAAGCAATGATCACACGCACGGCACAGCGGACACACCAGGAACCGCGGTGTTGGCAGTCGAATGGCGCTAGCTGTGCAGCATTTGTGCACCGCCGCCGTCAGTGTCAGCCAGTTTGCCGTGGCATACGGAGCTCCATCGCAGTCTTAAACACTGGTAGCATGCCGCGACAGCGTGGACGTGAACCGTATGTGCAGTTGACGGACTTTGAGCGAGGGCGTATAGTGGACATGCGGGAGGCCGGGTGGACGTACCGCCGAATTGCTCAACACGTGGGGCGTGAGGTCTCCACAGTGCATCGATGTTGTCGCCAGTGGTCGGCGGAAGGTGCACGTGCCCGTCGACCTGGGACCGGACCGCAGCGACGCACGGATGCACGCCAAGACCGTAGGATCATACGCAGTGCCGTAGGGGACCGCACCGCCATTTTCCAGCAAATTAGGGACACTGTTGCTCCTGGGGTATCGGCGAAGACCATTCGCATCCGTCTCCATGAAGCTGGGCTACGGTCCCGCACACCGTTAGGCCGTCTTCCGCTCACGCCCCAACATCGTGCAGTCCGCCTCCAGTGGTGTCGCGACAGGAGTGAATGGAGGGACGAATGGAGACGTGTCGTCTTCAGCGATGAGAGTCGCTTCTGCCTTGGTGCCAATGATGTTCGTATGCATGTTTGGCGCCGTGCACGTGAGCGCCACAATCAGGACTGCATACGACCGAGCCACACAGGGCCAACACCCGGCATCATGGTGTGGGGAGCGATCTCCTACACTGGCCGTACACCTCTGGTGATCGTCGAGGGGACACTGAATAGTGCACGGTACATCCAAACCGTCATCGAACCCATCGTTCTACCATTCCTAAACCGGCAAGGGAACTTGCTGTTCCAACAGGACAATGCAAGTCCGCATGTATCCCGTGCCACCCAACGTGCTCTAGAAGGTGTAAGTCAACTATCCTGGCCAGCAAGATCTCCGGATCTGTCCCCCATTGAGCATGTTTGGGACTGGATGAAGCGTCGTCTCACGCGGTCTGCACGTCCAGCACGAACGCTGGTCCAACTGAGGCGCTAGGTGGAAATGGCATGGCAAGCCGTTCCACAGGACTACATCCAGCATCTCTACGATCGTGTCCATGGGAGAATAGCAGCCTGCATTGCTGCGAAAGGTGGATATACACTGTACTAGTGCCGACATTGTGCATGCTCTGTTGCCTGTGTCTATGTGCCTGTGGTTCTGTCAGTGTGATCATGTGATGTATCTGACCCCAGGAATGTGTCAATAAAGTTTCCCCTTCCTGGGGCAATGAATTCACGGTGTTCTTATTTCAATTTCCAGGAGTGTAGTTGTTGACAGTCGATAGGTGTTGACCTGCATTAATAGAGGATTCGAACTATTCGGAGAAACAAATCCAGTGTTCAGTGTTACTTGAAAATCGCTCTACTTGTTCGGTGGCAGTAGAACATCGTAACTGCACGACTGTGTAGAAAACACAGAAGGTGTTCTGTCACCCCCATCGTCCTGAAAGCCTTCCCTTAACACTGTATCTCGCCTTCAGGATCGCCCTCATCACAGAGTTTGCGTAGTCTTCGCGTGCTGAGACGTCAGTTTTGTACTCCGCGTCGTCAGTAAGTCTTGGATACCGTCGTTCAAAGACATTAAACTAGCCATAGCTTCCTGAATCGACTGCTAACGTATTCTATATCATTCTTGGGGGTGAGTTTCTTCGAACAAATGTATTTGACTAACGAAGCGTGTGGTGTTGGAACATTGTGAGACAGTCAGTTGTTTCAGCATTTTTGTCATGTGTACTGATAATAATAACGTCGCCAATAGGTGATGGCTCTTGACAAGCTTTAATGTTGATCTTCGTCAGAAGAGGTCAGCTACTGACTTGTTTCAATTATTCTTCTACTTTCTACTCAAATATTATCCCAGTAGCTCGTGTACAACTACACCTATACCCCCAAGCCCCTGTCACTCAATCTCTTTCCTGTTTCAGTGGCCAGCGGTTTACGGGAATAACCATTGCTGGCAAGTCACCGTGAGTGTTCGAATCTGTCTTATTTTTTCTTCATTGACTTTCTGCTAGATATGCGTAGAAAGAAGGGGACAGTTATCAGAAGGGAAAATACTGAAACTGAAGGAATTCTCGTTAGAAGAGGTAAATAAACCCTGATAGCGGGAAATATTCGTGGGGAAACTTGCAGAGCAACTAACATTGTATCGTTGCAGTAGTCCTCACCATTCAGTCTAAATCGTGACGAACAACACGCAGGTCAGTGCAGCAGGTAGAAGTCTACTGCGCGTTTTGCAAACAGCGTGACCTCTAGGTTTAAGATTACAAGCTGGTGAATTATGTCCATAATTGCCTCAAGATTTTGCGATCCAGCAATAGGTGTTTTCTTTGCCCCAGTCAGAGCCACGCAGTAATAGTCTATAGAAATAACGAAAAGCACTTTTTCTCTATTATAATTAAGGTCGAAACAAGTCAGTCTGTAGCAGTTTGCAAAATTCTCCTTCGTCGGGTACTCCTGCCAAACACAATTCTGTCGGTAATATAAATACCAAATCCTTAGTATTCACTATCTCCAGGTAACTTGAGTGTATGTAACAGGACCCACAGGTACAGACTTACAAGCAGCGTTTTGTATGGTGGCAGTAGGCTTCGGCACCAGATCGCTGATCGAAAATTTAAAACTAGAAGTTGTTGCGAATCAACCACTGGCAATCTTCATGCAACATGCCACCCTCGCATCGGCTGGTCTGTCTGGCGTCGGGAAGCACGTGGAGATATGGCATCGAGAGTTTTCATTCCTGATCGAGACATCCATCAGTACACCAGGAGCTCAAAAGGCAAGACGTTAATAATTTATAACTGATCGATGAGCAGAAAGATACGATGATCTCTCCACTGACCTACTACTCTGAGTTGATCGCTACTGCAAAAATGTCAGAGATAATGCGAAGAAACACAGCTCCCCACCGCTAGCTTTAGAGTCTTTAAAATTAATGACGACATTCTCAAAACCACCTATGAAACACAGTTCCCATGTTACATACGAAATGGACATGTCGAACTGGTTTCCCCGCCCCAGTCCCCAACATCTCGTTCCTCCCCCCCCCCCCCCCCAGTTAAGTCGGCGCCTTTTATTATTTGCTCCAGCATAATGGAGACATGGATATACCAAGTGATGAGTTGTATTTGAAGCATGTTCCCACGAGAAGGACACTCCATAACATTGTGACGTCTTGGAAAAAAGGTCTGACCTTCTTCCCGAAGTAGCTGAAGTACTCACGCCTTTTCGAATGTGACATTTCGCCATCGCTACAGATATTACTCAAGCCTTTTTGTAGTTAGTTCTCCATTCAGAACGCAGAAACCCGATTAGGTTTTTCAGGTACAGCGAATGAAGCAACCAGCATTCTAAGGAGATTTACTTACCGATTCGAACGACTTTAGTTTGGACTTAAACGCAGTCCGTTCCTACTCTCAGCTGGGCTGAGGGAAGTGGCTGTCACTTATCATTCGCAACACAACTGCTTATGTGACCACTGGGCTTAATGAATTGCAGCAGGCGCTGGAGACGAAAATGGAGTGGTACTCCTTTACTCTGTATTGACCTCATGAGTCAAATCCAGCTGCTTATGGTCAGAATATGGAAAACGGAAGGACAAGAGATCATGAGAACTTCATAAATGTTGGGAATTCAGTGGAATGTAGTAAAGGGTAAATTCTGTGTGGATCAGCGTGAAGTAAGTGATAAAATATGAGAGCCAGTAGCAAGATGAATTCAAACCTCTGAAGAGGGAAGAATCTGCTTCCATATTTTTAGTGATTGTTCCAGTAAAGTATATGGTGCAATCTTGCATGTTAGGCACTTTAATTACTACAACTGATTTGTAGTAAAAGAAGAGCAGTACTATGTGAGGCGGATTGTGCTGTCATGGCTGGAACTGGTGGCATTAATGGAGATCAAAGTTTACGTTACTGTTGCTAGCCCTCTGACAGAGACATAAGTGGAGCAACTCTTTGGACAGACTCCAGTGTGACAACTGCTTGTTTAAGAGGTTGTCTCAATACTTGGAAAAAGTTGTCTCCAACAGGGTTACGGAAATCCACAAGTACGCCTTACCATCCTAATGGAAATGCTGTCCACGCAAAGAAAACCCTGCAAATCAGTTGTCAAGATGAAAATGCCTTAAACCATACTCTCTCAATGGACATGAAGGTGACATGGGCCACCTTGACTTTCACTAAAGCCCCCTCGCGGCCCAAATGAATATCACAGGTATAATGCACTTGTTTCTTTGCCGGAAACTAAAAATTCGCTCACAGACATACAGGTCCTCTTTGCGGAGGCATCATAGCCAATAATAGCTTCTGAAAAGGAAGCTTACTGGCAAGATGTATCTCCGGAGGAGATGACAACAGGTCAACGTTATTGGGTCAAGACTGGTCAAAAACAATGCTTTCTTTCGTGGCATATAGAAGTTAAAGGAAAGCACACTACAACCAAACTTTATTTCTGTACCTTTTTTTTATCAAAGTACCTGCAAGCTATTCCTCCACTGTTTTACTCTGCTGGAAGAGCGGGAGGGGAAAATGAAAACTTAAATCTTTCCGTGCGATATCTTATATTTTATTACGAAGACCATTTCACCCTCTGTAGGTGGGCGCCAACAAAATACTCTTCGAATGCGGAGGAGGAAGTTGGTGATTGACATTTCGTTAAAGATCTCGCAGCTATGAAAAAGTCTTTGTTTAATGATTACCATCCCACTCGTGTATCTTACCGTGGCATTCTCTTCCCTATTTTAGGCCAGGAAAATAGAATTCTGCTTTCGAAAAATTAGCATAATTATGGGAACTGTTTTACTCAATCAGGTAGGCTTTTGATACGAGTAATCCGAGTCTGTCCCGGTTTTTGAGTTGAGCTTCAGCCGTGATGGAAAGAAAACCACCAAACTTTCGGACTTCTTTTTTTAGATTCCTCTGAAAATAATCGTTTAATCGAAAGAACCGAGGCTGCCGAAAATGAGGCCCATAAAATTCTTTGCTCTTTGATTAAGTGTTCTTATAGAAAAGTTACGTCAGATCGGAAAATTTTCGAAAAATACTCGTTTCTTCGTTATAAGACGTGCACCATCTGAGAATTGGCCGATATGACGCAAAAGCGGGCTCTCCTTGTCGAAATTCCGCCCTTCTGTCGCGACTTGACCAGTTCTTTTCGGTGTATTCCGTTGTCAGCGAAGTAATTTCACGGTGCAGTTCGTGGCTTAGGGGACCGACGCGTGAATTATTGCTTACTTCTTGCTTTTGTGTCTCTGCTAGTTCTCTGTCGTGCCTCTGTGAAGTACATTTTGGTAATCCGTACTTGGGACTGCGGTCCACGTAGTGCACCTTGTTGTATCATCTTCTTCGATTAAGTAGTAGACACCGTCGTTGCCAGTGATCCTACAGCTGTTATTTCATCCAAGTGAATTTGCTGATATGGATTACTTTACTCATCGATTCCAACTATTCAATAGTCCTGTAAATAAGGTGTTTCCTTTCTAAAAGGTGCTAAATTTTTAAAGTACTATGGTGGCAGATAATAAGTAACTGAGTAGGAAATACAGAGCTCCTGTCATCGGCGTGTAGTATAAGTAAGTTCTCCGATCACGACCGTTATCTCTGTTGGTAATTTGGATAACAGAGACCTCTGCAAGCATGACATGCAGTACGCGCTTCTAACAAAGTCCCTGGTTTTCGAGTTCCAACTCCGAATCTCGGTCCGGGCCACAGTTATAATGTGTCAGGAAGTTTCATATCAGCGCACACTCCGCTGCAGAGCGGTATTTTCATTCTGAATACTAATTCACAATGAACTATAGAGCCATTTGATAACTTTTCTTGCGTAGGTCAGCTGAAAACCTCAAATAACTAAAAAAAGAGATTAAAATGGTTTGAAGTTTCCTGAGATGTGTATTAACCCTTTTAACTTAAGGCAGCGAGTCATAGACTTTTAATGACAAAAACATTGAAATACTGAGCGTGGTCAGTGATCAGTGAGGTGATGCCTGTGAGGAATTCTACATTTACATGTACGTCTACATACATACTCAGCAAGTCACCTTACGGTACGTGGCAGATGTTACCCTGTGCCACAGCTAGTCGTTTCTTTTTCTGTTCCACTCGTAGATAGAGCGAGGAAAAATTACTATGTATATGCTTTCGTATGAATCCTAATTTCTCGCATCTTTTCTTCGTAGTCCCTAAGCGAAGTGTATGTTGGCTGCCTTGGGATCGTTCTGCAGTCAGCTTCAAATGCCGGTTCTCTAAATTCTCTCAAAATTGGTCTCGGAAAGAACGTCGCCTTCCCTCAACGGATTCCTATTTGAGTTCCCGAAGCATCTCCTCTACAACTGCGTGTCGTTCGAACCTACCGGTAACAAATCTAGCAGCCTGCATCTGAATTGTTACGATGTCTTCCTTTAATCCAGCCTGGTGCGGATCCCAAACACTCGAACAGTGCTCAAGAATAGGTAACATTAGCGTCCTATCTGTGGTCTCCTTTGCAGATGAATCACACATTCCTGAAATTCTCCCAATAAATCGAAGTCGACCATTCCCCTTCCCCACCACAATTCTCACATGCTCGTTCCATTTCATATCACTTTGAAACGTTTCGCATGACTATGTCCAGCAGGACGCTACTAATGTTTTATTCGAACATTATGGTTTTGCTTTTCTTTTTCACCGACATTAACTTACATTTTTCTGCATTTAGAGCCAGCTGCCGTTCATCAAATACCAACAAGACATTTTGTTTGATTCTTCGTGCCATCCCGCAGTGTCCGCAGCTCGTGGTCGTGCGGTAGCGTTCTCGCTTCCCACGCCCGGGTTCCCGGGTTCGATTCCCGGCGGGGTCAGGGATTTTCTCTGCCTCATGATGACTGGGTGTTGTGTGATGTCCTTAGGTTAGTTAGGTTCAAATAGTTCTAAATTCTAGGGGACTGATGACGATAGATATAAAGTCCCATAGTGCTCAGAACAGTTTTTGAACCATCCCGCAGTCAGTTATCTCCGACGAAGCACGGTATCATCAGCAAACAGCAGCAGATGGCTGCCCACCCTGTCCGCCAGATCATTTACGTATATAGAAAATAGTAGTGGTCGTATCACACTCTTCTGGCACACTATTAACGATACCTTCATCTTTGACGAACTCTCGTCGTCGCAGACAACATGGTGGAGTCTCTTACTTAAAGAGAGTCAGGCTAACACATACATAGATCACTCAACAGACTCAACATCAGCCGGCCAGCGTGGCCGTGCGTTTCTAGTCGCTTCAGTCTGGAACCGCGTGACCGCTACGGTCGCAGGTTCGAATCCTGCCTCGGGCATGGATGTGTGTGATGTCTTTAGGTTAGTTAGGTTTAAGTAGTTCTAAGTTCTAGGGGACTGATGACCACAGATGCTAAGTCCCATAGTGCTCAGAGCCACTTGAACCATTTTGAACTCAACGTTAAAATGATTTAACTGATAATGAACTGGCAGGGAAACCGTGTTTTGAACGTGGATGTTCCTTTGTGGATTCCAAGAGATAAGATATGACTGAGGCGACGTCCTATGAGAGGTGTGGTGGGATGAAGGACATTAGGCAACGAGCAGCAACAGCTGCAGCACGGACAGACCTCTTGTGGAGGCTTTTGTACAACAGTAGATATAAACTGGCCGGAGACGATCTTTGGCGAAACTGACAATGCTAAAATTTATGTACCCAACACATTTCATACAAAGAGCATAAGACCGCCGATTAGGTGCGCAAGAGGCATTTCCTCCATTAGCCTGGCAGGTGCCGGCTCATTAAACTCAAAGTAACAGCAGAAATAAATAATGAGGTGTTGTTACATGGGAGCGGCGATGCCTGTTCCCTCACAGCCGCGCTCTGACAAACATTCCGCTACAAGTCACGGCTGGGTTGTGTGCAGGGCACGTTCTGCGAGCCGCTCTATCTACATCGGGTGTAAATTGGTTTCCGCTGTATTTGGACGATGGATATCGCGAGTTACGTGAGCGTGAAGTCCGCATACCGACAACAGTGCCGCAGTGCACGTAATCAGTGTCGAGGGCATCGCCTCCCCAGCACGCGCCCCGCCGCAGCTGGCAGCGGGAGAGAGAGCCTTCCTTGCCAGGCAAGTCGCTGGATCATTACTGTGTCCCGTCAACACTCTTTTCAGATACCAATCGTACCGTTTTTGTGGTACAGCTTGGAGGAAATTCCTAAATGTTATAACAACGGCGGTACGAACATAGGTGTGCATGTATATATGTTCCACATCTCCTCCTACACCATTGGGCAAACTTTAATCAAACTTGGTACACATATCATTTACTGCCTGGAAAGAATCGCCGTAAGAGTAAGAACGACCTACCTATCAAAAGAGTGCGGGTAAAAAACCAGCGTACTTCTCGACCCGTGAATACTCATACTTAATTCATCCAGTATTCGAGAATGAGAGCACTTAGTAACTTGTAACAAACTTTACACTTAATTTCAAATCAATACGAAACTTTTGCCCGCTGCACCCTCCACATCATGATGAAAGGAAAAACGTTTGTCGCTTATTAAATTTTTGCTGTTCATGCAGCAATGCTGCCACATGAAGTATGACTTTTTAATTTTTTACTTCTTTACTTCTAATTTTATTACACTTTTTGCAGACATTATACTCTTATATCACTCAATGTACCAGCAAAATATATCATTGTACGACACATGGTTCAGTAGATATGATATTGTAAACACTGAAATGCATGGAAACCTGCCGACTCATACATGACGGTTAAATATATTACTACCTTGCTACTAACTTAACTCACAACGCATTTCACAGACTTTATCCACAAATGCCACTGAATTTAACTGCAAAATTATATTATTTACGACACATAGTTCAGGACATACGTTATAAGTATTCAGCTGCATGAAAATGAAACTCTGGGATTAATTTCGCTAGAGATAGAGAGGAAACATGTGCACAAATACGTGTGAAATAACTTAAATCTATGGGAAATATATTTGAAATGTGTACAGGCGGCAAAGCCACAGGTGAAGAATGCATTCTAAACCCATGAAACAATTTCAGTCAAATTTGGCACACGATCTGGAAAGAAATACTTTGGGTTGGGGGGGAAGAACCACCAGCCTCCTATTGGAGTGGTGGTGACAACATTGAAAGAGAAGGGGAGAAGGAGGGTATAGACAGGCAGAGAAGAGTAAGAAAAAGATGGGCACATACAGGGGGAAGGTGGAGGGGTAGACAAAGGACAGGAGAAGAACAGAAAAAGAAAAGAAGGGGAAACAGACAGGGAAGTAAGTGGGACCAGGAGATGAACAGAGAGGGAGAGGAAGAAATGGAGAGAGAAAGGAAAGAGCAGCAGAGAGATAGGAGAGGTGGGTATGGACAGAGAGAGGAGAGAGGAATAGATGAAACACAAGAAGGCGGAGGATATGGACATGGAGAGGGGGAAGAGGGATGGATGAGAGTGAGTGTAGCACGACATACAAAGTGAAATGGGAGTAGGAGATGGAATTAGATGGGGGGGGGGGGAGGCAGGGATAGGCAAAGGGGGAATGGGAGGATGGACAGAGGGAGAAGGTACAGATGGACAGAGAGGGAAGAGACAGATGTGTAGGGGGGGGGGGGGGGGAATGGGCAGACAGATTAGATGAACAGAGAGGATCAGATGGATAGGGCCAGAGGGGTGAGGAGCAGGTGGACAAAGAGAGGGGCAGCAGGAGATGGAAAGAAAGGGATTAGGAGAGATTGATGGAGACAGAGGAGGGGGGAGGAGGAGAGGGAGAAAGGGTGGAGGAGATGGACGCAGAGAAGGGTCGGAGAAGATGGACAGGGAGAGGGGGGAGGGTGAAGGGCGAGATTGACAGAGAGAAGGGGAAGGAGGAGATAAACCAATAGTAGATTGGAATAAATACATATCAGGGCAGTGCTGGGTACTCAGCTGTTGTATTATAAAAAGAGTTAAATTTAATTTTAGTGTTAAAGCTAATTTTAGAAATATGTATTTGGCAGTCTGTTATAGGCAGAGGGACAACAGCTCAGTCTTCTTTGAGGACAGGTCTGATCTATTATTTTTGGACCAACATAATTATAAATTAAATGATACTTCCGTGAGCAGTTCATGAAATATTATAAGAGTATGATAACCTGATAACAAAGGAAATAAATTTCTTGTATGAGTCCGCAACCATCGTGAAAAATTTAGTGAATAAAACCATTTGCATTGCTATAGATATTTCTTCATTACGCCGTTCCGGTTACAGCCATTATCAGATCTGTAATGAAGATTAAAGGAACATAAAGAGCAATAGGCATTTGTTACACAAGCCAAAAAGGATGAAAAATTATAAAGTTAAAAATTTTAAAGGTTCTCTCACCCAAACTTAGAGCTTGCGAAACAAATCTCAGCGTCCGTATTAAAATCTACGCCTAATCTGGCGATTAACTATCAAATTTATTCAAAACGTTATGCAAAGAGGCAAGCTACAGCCGACAAGCGGCGCTAGTGGGGAGGACGTTGCGTTCAAACTTCATTTGAAGTGGTTTAACGGGCCAGTCGATGTTCAGTAGGGGCCTGACTATCCGTCGAACCAGGAATGTAAGCATACAGCTTTGTGAACACGGCTACTGTCATCTGGGAAGATGAAAGTGTCCCTAGTTACTCAGAAAGAGGATGTACAAGAAAGAATGTTAAAATAAACATCTTGATTCATGTCGACGTTAATCTGAATCAGTGGATCGCAAGTTGTGATACAGTATACACGCCCAAAACATCATAGGCCCACTATGGGTCTGAGCTACTCTAACCAGACACAGTGGGTTACAAACTTCGTTGAGCCGTCGGGGCCCCCGATGTGTTACATAATTTGTAAAAATCGGACCATTAAACTACTGTCCTATTTCTGTCTTGACTGGCCCACTGAAATATTCGCTCGAAAACTGGTAGGGGTGGACCTGCCGTTTACTGACGGCAGCTATTCCTGTCGGTTTTGAAATTGATGTTCACTGACACGACCTCTCAATCGTCTCCAGACACTGCCTGCTAGGATCCTTTTGCGACCATCACTGTTCTTACGACATGTTACCGTTAATTGTAGTCACTTTGATACACAAAAAACAAAACAAAAAAAAAAACAAAAACGGCAAATTCACTCAAGGAGTGATCAAAGGCACGTCGAACCGTGACATCTTCATTCAATGATTGGTACGTTCGCCGCCACACGACCGCCTGGTACCAGTTCTATACCTACATATCCATAGCTACTCTGAAAGATCATACTTAAGTGCCTGGCAGAGGGATCTTCGAACCACCTTCACAGTAATTCTCCATTATTCCACATTCAAACAGCGTGCGGAAAAAGTGTGCCCTTAAATCTTTCTTTGTGAGCTCTGATTTTTCTCATTTTATTATGGTGATTGTGTCTCCCTATGTAGTCGACGTCAATTAAATATTTTAGCATTAGGATGGGAAATTTGGTAACTGAAATTTGCGAGAAGATCCCGCCGCAACGAGATACGAAATTGTTTTAATGATGACCACCCCAAATCCTATGTCACTCTCTTCCCTATTTCTCGATAATACAAAATGTGTTGCCGTTCTCTGAACTTCCTCGATATACTTCGTTAATCCTATCTGGTAAGGATCCCAAATCACGCAGCAATCCTCTAAAAGAGGACGGACCAACGTAGTGTTGGCAGTCTCCTTAGCAGATCTGTTGCGTGTTTTAAGTGTTTTGCCAATAAAACGCAGTCTTGGTCCGCCTTCCCCACAACATTTTCTATGTGCTCTTTCCAATTTAAGTTGCCCATAACTGTGATTCCTATGTATTTAATTGAATTTATGGCCTTTAAATTCGTCCGATTTATCGTGTAACTGAAGTTTAACGGATTCCTTGTAGCACTCATGTGGATGATCTCATCCTTTTCATTATTTAAGGTCAATTACAAATTTTAGCACCATACAGCTATCTTTTCTAAATCGTTTCAAAGTGGTTTTGAACTTCTGATGACTTTACCAGACGATAAACGACACCAACATCTGGAAATAACCTAAGACGGCTACTCAGATTGTCTCTTAAATCATTTATATAGACAAGGAACAACTGAGGACCCGTAACATTGCCTTGGGGAACACCACAAATCACTTTTCTTTTACATGACAGACAATTACAAATCCAATCGCATAACTGAGACGATATTCCATAATCACGCAATTTGCTTACAAAACGGTAATGAGGTACAGTGTCAAAAGCCTTCTAGAAATCTAGTAATACGGAATCAATTCGAAATCTCTTGTCGATACCATTCAACACTTCAACAACTAAATCCGTACTATGTGTCAATAGACCGTTCTATTCTAGATAACTTATAATGTTCGAACACAATATATAGTCCAAACCCCTGCTGCACATCGACGTTAATGATACGGGCCAGTAATTTAGTGGATTACTCCTATTGCCTGTTTTGAATACTTTTGTGACCTGTGCAACTTTTCAGTCTTCGGGTACGGATCTTTCGTCGATCGAGTGTTTGTATATAACTGTCAAGTATGGAGCTATAGTATATCATACTCTGAAATAGATCTAATTTGTAAACAATCTGGACGGGAATACTTGCTTTTATTAAGTGATTTAAGCTTCTTCACTATTCCGAGGATATCCCCTCTAAGTCACTAATGTTGGCAGCTGTTCTGGTTTCGAATTATGGAATACTTACCTCGTCTTCTTTGGAGAAGCGCTGTTATCGCCAGTCCTTTACTATAGCACAGAGATGGTATTGATTGTGTCTTGACGCTAACGTGCTTCAGATGGGACCAGAATCTCTTTAGATTTTCTGAGAAGTCCCGAGACAAAGTTTCGACATGGAAAGTGTTATATGCATCTCGCAATGAAGTCCGCGCTAAATTTCGAGCTTCTGTAAAAGCTCGCCAATCTTGGAGATTTTTAGTTGGTTTATATCTGGAATGATTTTTTCGTTGTTTCTGCAAACAGCGTTCTGACCCGTTTTGTGTATCATGGGGGATCAGCTCCGTCCTTTATTAATTTATTTCGTATAAATCTCCCAAATGCTGTCGATATTATTTCTCTGAATTAAAGCCACATCTGATCTACACTTACATTGTTAACGCGGAAGGAGTTGAGATTGTCTCTCAGGAAGGCATCAGGCGAATTTTTTAGCTGCTTTCTTGAATAGAAATATTTTTCGTTTATTTTTGGTCGCTACGGGAGCTACGATAATCAGTCTAGCTGCGACATCTCTATGTTCACTAATCTCTGTATCTGCTTCGATGCTCGTTATTAGCTCAGCGTTATTTGCTGCTAAGACGTCAAGTGTGTTTTCACAACCATTTGCTAATCAAGTGGGCTCATGAACTAATTGCTCGAAATATTTTTCAGAGAATGCCCTTAGAACAATTTCGGATGCGTACCACCGGATTTAAACATGTATTTTCGCCAACAACTAGAGTGTAAATTAAAGCTACCACCAACTATGATTGTGTGAGTCGGATACGTGTATGAAATTAGAAAAAAGTTTTCTTTGATTCATCCACCAGTTGTAACATCTAACTCAAAAAATGGTTCAAATGGCTCTGAGCACTATGGGACATAACATCTGTGGTCATCAGTCCCCTAGAACTTAGAACTACTTAAACCTAACTAACCTAAGGACATCACACACATCCATGCCCGAGGCAGGATTCGAACCTGCGACCGTAGCAGTCGCGCGGTTCCGGACTGAGCGCCTAGAACCGCTAGACCACCGCGGTCGGCTCCTCTGACTCGGGAGGTCGTTTACTGCGATTGCCAAGTTGTGCCCCACCCATACAAACACACGGTGACTATCTACTTTTTAGTCAGCTTTCAGTGCCTGTTACTATTTGAGCATCAGTGCTTTCTGTTATCGCTTGGAGCTCTGGTACTTTCCCCACACAGCTACGACAGCTTATAACGGTTATATCGATGGTTTCCAGATCTACGTTCTTCCTGTGTTCTACATGCAGACTGTGAGACTGAACCCCTTTCTGCGTTTCCCCGCGGCGCTCTAACCTAAAAGAAGCGACCAGTCCAGGCCAACCATCCCCTGGTACCTGTGCAGCCACCTCCCACGTGTAATGGACTCCTGAGCTGTTTAGGGCAACCCGAAACCTCACCACCCTATGGCGCAAGTCGACAAATCTGCAGCCACTGATTCAGATCCTCCATTCGGCTCTGTACCAAAGATCTGCAATCGTTCCTGTTGACTTTGCCGAAAATAGTGAGCTCTGCTTTCATCTGAAAAGCAAGACTGGCAGCCTCTCTCAGTTCTGACAACCACTTGAAACCAGAGAGAATCTCTTCTGATCCAAAGCGACACACATAACTGGTATCGACATGAGCAACCACCGGCAGTTGGTTGCACCTTGTGCTCTTCAGGGTATCCAGTAGGACCCGTTCCGCGTCTGCACTCCACTCCTTGGCAGTCATGTCCCTAAGAGGCCCCATAACGCGCCCAATGTTGGAGCTCCCAGTTACCAATAATCTAGCTGTCTGATGAGAAGTACCTGGAGTCTCGTGTGTAATGCGCAGTCGCTGGCTACGTGTTACGAGAGGAGGACCCGTTAGCATAAAATGAGTCAATGAGTATTGTGTTGCCAATAGAGAAGCAGGAACAACAGAATGTGTCGACCAGGACAGATCAGTGACTTCGAACATCTACTGCTGATTGGATGTCACTTAAGTAAGAAATCCATGAGAAATATTTCAACCCTCATATTGCTCTTGGTGACGTGACTGAAGAGGAAATGCGAAGGAACAGCCTCATCTAAACCAAGACGTCTCAGACCTCATGTACTGCCAGGCAGCGGCTGTCGAGCACTGCAGAGGGTGACTGTAAAAAATCGTATGAAGTGGCGTGCTCTAAAGTGCTCAGACCAGCAAGCACAAAGACTGTGCGTACGGAGTTAAAAAGGATGGTGTACGATGGTCGAGCAGCTTCTCATAAGGCACACATTTGTACAGTCAGTGCTGAGCGACGATTGAAGTGGAATAAGCGACGTTATTGCACAGTGCATTACTGGAAACGAATGATTTGGAGTAATGAATCCCGCTATACCCTGTGACAATCCGTTGGAGATGTTCGGGTTTGCCGATTGCCTGGAGAGCGTTACCGGCCATGATGTGTATTGCCAACAGTGAAGTACAGAGGAGGGAATATTAGGTATGGGCGTGTTTTTGCGGTGTGATCCCCTTATTGTGATTAAGAAAACACTAAATGCGGAAAGATGTGACCACATCACAGAGCCTTGTGTACTGCATACTGTAGAGGAACAGTTCGAAGACGGTGGTTGTATGTATCAGGAGGACAACGCACCCTGTCGTGGAACAGCATCTATGAGGCAATGGTTTGTGGACAATAACATTTCTGAAACTAACTGGTCTGCCAAGAGTCCCGATCTGAACTCCACAGAACACGTTTGGGATGGGTCTGAACATCGACTTTGCTCCAGAGTCCAGTATACAACATGATTACCTTATCTGCTTGCACATCTTGAGGAAGAATGGGCTGCCATATCTCCACAGACATTCGCACACTTCCACACCTCACGGAAAGTGTCCTCAGCAGAGTTTAACCCATCATAAAGGAAAACGAGGACACATACCATATTAAAATACACTAATAAGTGTACAGATGCTTTTTGAACAGATAATGGTCTCTATCTACAACGTCCCAAACCGACCAATGTGCTTCTATAAAAAAGCGACAGATATTTTATTCATTAAGCAAAGCTGAGTTAGTCATATGAGGCGTGGCTATAAAATAACTGCACTGATACTGTCACAGAGTAAGTACGCATGCGCCAAAATGAAATACCTATAACTGTGAAACCTTTTCAAACGAATGCGACATTTCTGGTGTATGTGAACAAATCAGTGTGGCTTTGGCATTCGTTTGTGTAAACTCAGTTACTTTGTTTTCTCAGAAAAATGATGTCATAATGGAGCCACGAACTACCGAAGGCTCCCTTCATCATCAAAAGATAGTTAATCGAAAAAGTATGTAATATGATTCGATCTGATCGTCGGCTGAGTATTCGATCGATTACTTAAACTGTATTAATTGACAAAGAATGCGTAAGACAAGTTTTACATAACCAGTTTTAACATGAGAAAAGAGTGCCAAATTGGTGTCGAAACCTCTCACGGTTGGAAAAAAAAAGAGAGCGTGAAAATGTTTGCACTGACACCTTGAATACAACTGAAAGTGATCCTAATTTCTTGGAAATAGTGGTAACATGCGTCGAATCTTGGTTTTTCATTTATGATGCAAAAACTAAGTGACAGTCCCTCCTTAGGAAGGGATCAACTTCATCGCCAGCGAAAAAAGCTTGAATGAACAAATCAAGCGATGATGATACTTTTTTTCGAAGTTCATGGAATTGTGTATCTTCACTGGGTTCCTGAAGGTCAGGCTGTTAATCAGCGTTAGTACATTGAGGGAATAAGAAGGAAACGACCCGAAATGTTGAAGAACAAATTATGGCTTCGGCATGAAGACAACGCACCGATTCGTATCGTACTGTCTGTTAAGAGGTTCCTAATGAAGTACAGCAGCCCAGTATTACACCTCCCACCTTATTCGGCTGACGTAGCACTATGTGCCTTTTATCTATATTCCGAGATCAAATCTGCATTAAAAGGAACAAGATTTCAGTCCTTTGAAGCAGTGAAAGAAAAACCGGCATGCGTTATCAAGGAGCTCGCAGAGGAAGCCTTTCAGCACTGTTTCTATCAATGCAAAAATAGCATAGAGCGTTGCAGGAAAGAGGGAAGTTATTGAAGGTGACGATAACTATATATATCAGGTGTACCGGTTTGAAATGAGCGTCAAGATACAAATGTGTCGATAGGGAACATTTGTTGTGAACGAGCCCAAATTTCTTTTGTTTGGTTGGTATGACATCTGTCAAAGATACTTAGTATACATCAAGTCATGGAACAAACAACACCATATGTTTTCATCGTGTTAACAATGTCGAATTTTGTACCAGAAAGTGATTTATGGAAAGCATTAATTTTTTTGTTTTCATTTGAAAAAAGTGCTGCAGAGTCGCATCGAATGCTTGTCGAGGCATATGGTGATCATTCAAAAGATGGTTTCAACGGTTCAGAAATAATGATTTTGATGTAAGAAATGAAGAACGTGGAAGACCACCAAAAAAAGTTCGAAGACGCCGAATTGCAAGCAATATTGGATGAAGATGATACTTTGAGTCAGAAGCAAATGGTAAGCAATGCTAAATGTTGCACAACAAACAATTTCTGACCGTTTGAAAGCTATGGGAAAGATCCAAAAATGTGGAAAATGGGTGCCACATGAATTGAATGAAAGACAGATGGAAAACCGAAAAACCATTTGTCAAATTTTGCTTCAAAGACATGAAAGAAAATCAATTTTGCATCGAATTGTTACTGACGATGAAAAATGGATTTCTTTTAAGAATCCTAAACGGAAAAAATCAGGGGTTAATCTGGGACAACCATCAACACGGACTGCAAAACCAGAGCGATTCGGCAAGAAGAGAATGCTCTGTGTTTGGTGGGATCAGAAAGGTGTGGTGTATCATGAGCTTCTAAAACCCTATGGAACTGTGAATACTAATCGTAACACACATCAAATGATCAATTTGAACTATTCATTGATCGAAAAAGACCAGAATGGGCCCGAAGACATGGCAAAGTAATTTTTTTACTCGACAATGCACCTGCACACAAAGCATAACTGGTTCAGCATACAATCAAAAAACTTGGCTGGGAGCTGCTACCCCACCCGCCGTATTCACCAGACTTGATCCCTTCCGACTACCATTTCTTTTCATCAATGGGACACGCATTGGCTGAAAAACACTTCAATTCCTACGAAGAAGTCGAGAATTGGGTGTCTGATTGGTTTGCTTCAAAAGACGAACATTTCAATTGGCGTGGTGTCCACAAATTGCTAGAAAGGTGGTCAAAATGGTTTTACTTTTCAATTCAAAATTACTGTTTCATTTTCACAAAAAAAAACTCTCATTTCATACCGGTACACCTGGAATAATTTACAATAATACTACCGTTATTTTACAACCACATCTCATATCTGATAATCTGAGTATATAACCTCGAAATCCATAGTAAGCGCAGTGAACATCGATATAAATTGTGAAATAGCTGTCTAGAGAGCATGACATTCTTGCTGAAATAAATTGAAAAAAAAAAAAGAGGGAAAGCACAATGGTCTCCGAGAGAACGACAATGAAAAGAAATATGAGTGGTATATCACTGAAAAAATACGGCAACCAGCCACTTTTTAATGCGTTTTTTTTTTATTTACGCCAATATGCATTTCGGGTTTGCACCCATCTTCAGCTGGCAAATTACATGGATCTTCAGTTACTACAGCAGTACAAATCTCGACTGTCGAGATTGTACTGCTGTGGTAACTGAAGATCCATGTAATTTGCCAGCTGAAGATGGGTGCAAACCCGAAATGCATATTGGCGTAAATAAAAAAAAGCCTTAAAAAGTGGCTGGTTGCCTTATTTTTTCAGTGATATATCATTATCCACGGCCACGGAGCTCAACAGTCCAAATAAAATGGACAAATTGTTAAATATGAGTGGCTTCTCTGGGCCAGAGCGATACGTTTTCAACATGCCCTCGCCAGCGTACCAGCGTGGCTTGGATTACTGCGGGTGTTACGGTAAACGCTGTTGTAGAGAAACGTGTCGCCCATGTCATCGCACGGACACAGGGCGCGCTGCTGCCCGGTGACTCGGCGGGGCGGCCACTAACGAGTCGGTTCCCCGCACTGCGCAGCCAGACGGCCAGCCCGGCGTAATCTCGGCCATCGCCGGCCAGGTCCCGACTAAGCGCGGCGCCGCGGGTGCCGGCGCATCAGCGTATCGGCAATTATCTCAACAGCCCGCGGCCGCTGCCGGCCTCATTATTCAAATGCTAACGCCGAGCCGCAGCGCGCCAGACACCTGCAGGCGCAGCACCTGCCGTTTGCACTCGGGAAGTAGCCACAGGACAGGGGGAAGGCCAGCTTACAGCAGCCCGCCCACTCTTGTACTGTGGAACTTGGTAAGAAGTGACGTCTCGGAAAGACATCTCAAACCCAGAACCTATGGTGACTACATATATCGTGTCGTCCAAAGATCGCAATGACACACCACAGTCGCCAAAGTGCACAGCGATACCAGAGAAGTTAACAATGTCCCGCTGCAATCCGCCAATCTGCAAAGACGAAAAGTCGTCCTCTTTCTCTTAGCACAGAGATACCCTAGCACTGAGGTGACAGAAGTCATAGGATAGCCATGTGCGTATATACAGAAGGCGATAGTATCGAATACACAAGATATAAAAGGGCAGTGGACTGGCGGACCTGTCATTCAAGTGAAAAGCTGTCCGACGTATTTACGGCAGCACGAGGGGAATTAATTCGGACGCGGAATGGTTGTTAGAGCTAGAAGCGTGGAGCGTTCCATTTCGGAAATCATTAGAGAATTCAGTGTTCC
This sequence comes from Schistocerca gregaria, assembly GCF_023897955.1. NCBI lineage: Eukaryota > Metazoa > Arthropoda > Insecta > Orthoptera > Acrididae > Schistocerca > Schistocerca gregaria. The sequence goes on from NC_064921.1 coordinate 536,326,463, forward strand.
GAAATCCAATCCGTCAAGAGTGTGCCGAGAATACGAAATATCAGGCATTGCCTCTCACCACGAACAATGCAGTGGCAGACGGCCTTCACTTAACGATCGAGAGCAGCGGCGTTTGTGTAGAGTTGTTAGTGCTAACAGACAAGCAACACTGCGAGAAATAATCACAAAAATCAAAGTGGGACGTACGACGCACGAATCCGTTAGTACAGTGCAGCGTTAATGGAATATGGCAGCAGACGACCGACGTGAGTGCCTTTGGTGCCGTGTAATGGTGTGTGCTGTGTTTACATGGAATGGAATGTGTCTTCTGATCCAGCTGAACCGATCAGTGACTGGAAAATGTTGTGTTCGGCCACTTTCAGTCCATTTGCAGCCTTTCATGGTCTTCATGTTGTCTGAGACCTATATCTTTTCACTGGGACACAAATGTTCGACATTGGTTTGAAGAACATTCTGGAAAATTCGAAGGAATGATTTGACGACCCAGATCGCCCGACATGAACCCCATAGAACATTTATGGAACACAGAATATTGCACTGGCAACGCTTTCGCACTTATTGATGTTATACAGGGTGAGTCACTAACTATTGTCACCAAGAACAGCTCGAAAGTATAAGAGCTGAAAAGTTTCTGGGACAAAAGTTGTATGGGACAACGGAGGTCATAATATGACGTTGTTTTATTGTTGCTAGGCGCCTTAGCTTTAGTGATATGAAGGTCAACAGCGTTTTCTTTCTTTTTTTTTTAATGGGGTGCTATAGTTTCGTACATATGTTCTGATAGCGGCTACCAGCACGAATCCAATGATGTGTAACAGTAAGGTCTTTGAAGGTCAACGAAAGTCACAAAGCTGGCATGAAAGTCCATTTACAGAAGCTGTTCGAAGTTATGACCGTTGGTATCAATGCAGTGCTGCAATCTTCTTATCATGGATTGAGTTGTATTCCTTATCACATCGGCACTTATCGAAGCACACGCTCTGACAGTTCTCTCTCGCATATCTTAAGGTGCAGTTTGAATGTCTTTATAAACAATGTCTTTTACGAATCCCCACAAAGAAAAATCCAGAGGCGTCAAGTATGGCGAACGAACCTGTCACGACACATCTCATCCGTATTCTGTCCAACGATTTGGGAATTGTCTCTGCAACTCATTTCTAGCCTCAGCGAAAAATATGACGGACACCCATTGTGTTGATACCACATTCTGTTCCCTGTTCCTAAAGGTGTTTATTCCAATATCAGACATTCCAACAACAGGAATGTGGTGCACTTCCTACCATTAAAATTTACTTCGATGAAATGGGGGCCTATAATTCTGTCCTCCAGAATTCCACACCATACATTCACCGATCACGGTTTTTGGTGTGCAACTTGAAGCAGCCAGCATGGATTTTCAATTTCCCAATAATGCATGTTATGCAAATTAACGTTTCCATGCATCGTGAATGTAGCCTCGTCAGCAAATAAAATCAAATTAACAAATGTATCATCCCTCTAAATTTGAAGTTGAGCTAATCGGCAGGATTTAATCCGACGCATAACCCATGCCAGTTAATTCTTGGTGGAGACTATAATGGTAAGGATGATAGTTATGGCGGTGCAGAACACGAGCAACACCACTATGGCTCATGCCACATTCCCTTGCGATCTGACGTGAACTAACACAAGGATCTCGAACCACAGTACCAATTTCCGCTTCCTCGATAGTAACTCTCCTTTGTCGGATATGTTTCCGATGCGTTAAAGATCCATTTGATCCCAATTTATCATACACATATTTAAATATACGACGTTTAGGGTGAGTACATTGAGGATATCTTGCAGCGTTTAAGTCTCTAGCTCTCACTGAATTTCGTTGGTATTCTCCGTAAATGAGAAGCATATCGACTTGTTCTTCGAAGGAATACATCATCCACATTCGCTTGATTCGACTATACTAGTCTTACCGTTCATATTAGTGTTGTATTGCGAAACCGTCGAATGATGTTTACATGTCAATGCACATTAGATGTATACTCAGTATTGGGCGAATATTTACTAGTTGCACGATAAAAGAGAGAATTTTGTCAGAGCATGTGCTTCGATAAGTGCCGAAGTGATAAGGAATACAACACAATCCATTATAAGAAGATTGCAGCACTGCATTGATACCATGGTCATCACTTCGAACGCCTTCTGTAAATGGACGTTCATGCTAACATTTTGACCTTGGTTGACCTTCAAAGACCTTACTGTTTCACATAATTGGATTCATATCAATATCCACTATAAGAAAATGATTACCAAACCATAGAATCCCATTTAAAAAAACAAAGTTGACCTTCATATCTCTAACGCGACGAAATCTAGCAACAAAAAACCAACGTCATATTATGTCCCCCGTTGTCTCATGCATCATTTGTCCCACAAAATTTTCAGGTACTATCATACTTTCGGAGTTACTCTAGGTGGCAATAGTTAGTGGCTCACCCTGTAGAGATAGCATGGCTCATTATTTTTGCACGGGACTTCCAATCATTTACTCAATCCATTCCACGTACAATTTCTGCACTACATATGGCAGTAGCATATCAGACGCCATATAAGGAGATAACTCATGACTTCTGTCACCTCATTGTAGAGCCAAGCATGGAATGGTACTGCCCCAGTCCGTGACGTCAGCTGAAGCAGTCAATATCATCGAGTAGGACTATAGAGTTATTCAAGTCTCAGATGGGAAAGTACGTTTACAAATGTTGAACCCTATACTTCAGGAGAAGTGCACTAAGTGATGCTTTAATAGTCAGTGACAGTTGTAAATAATGAAGCATTCCTGTGATAAAAGATCGTATCAAGTTAAGGGAATCTGTTTATTATTCACGTAATAAACTGACCTTCTATTTTATATGTTGTCATTTCGATGAGCCATCTCCCAGAACAATAAAAGAACCCACAGTTATGGTCGGACGACTGCAGTTTCATCTGGTCATAACAAAATACACACATCACTAAGACGATAGTCTAATGGCAATCTGCAGACGCGTACGTGCGTATAGAGACGATCACACTTACTGCAGAGTTCAGTCGAATGTAGTGAGTGTGAAAGCTCATGTCGCAGCTACAGCCACAGTGCAACCACGCACGTGCACATACACATACCACTTTTTGCTACAAATTGTGAAAAGCGGTGGCAGAGAGGTTGGTGTAACATCGCTAATTCAGTAAACTATTTTATTTTCACTTTTTGCGCACTTTAATTTATGTTACAATTGCCTCATTATATGTTTGTACAAAAACATTTAAATTAAGACACATGGAAGATGCTAGTTGATATACAAGTATGATTGATTTTAAAATGTTCTGTAAGTGAACAAAACCGTTGATAATTTTGAAAACTTGTACGATAGTAGACGAAAAGAAATGAAAGCAAGAGCTCGTCGACAAGAAATTATAGCAAGAGCTAGTAAGTTAGCAGTTACCCAACACCTATATCAGAGGTGCTGGGAAATAGCGATGACAATGATAAAATCATCACTTTCAAAGGTTTGTGTGAGCGGAAGTCATACTTCCGATAAGTGCCGCACAAACTGGCCTACAATTAGAGGTCAGCGCTGATAGAAACTTTTGATGATATCAAAGATAAGTGTGACACAGATAATTATACACGGTGAAGGGAAAACTCCACACTTGGCGGTTGGCATGCGATTCCTCTTCCCAAAAATGTTCAAATGTTTATGACATCTTATGGGACTTAGCTTCTAAACTCATCAGTCTCTAAGCTTACGCACTACTTGACCTAAATTATCCTAAGGACAAACACACACTTCCATGCCCGAGGGGGGACTCGAACCTCCGCCGGGACCAACCGCACTGTCCATGACTGCAGCGCCTCAGACCGCTCGGCTAATCCCTCGCGGTGATTCCTCTTCCCAATTCAAGGCTAAAGTGTATCTAGCAAAACGTAATTCCCCCAATTAATTTAACAGAAATGCGATTTAAGGAAACGAGGCTATGAGGCTATGACAACGCTGTAGGTGAGGTCAGCGCGGCGAAGAATAGGTAGTATGAACTCTGCGCTATGTCGGATCTGTTCCATTAGCTCAGTGAGTTGCGCTGTGAACTCTGAAAACAATGGCGAGCAGGCGGTGAGCGGTGAGCGCCGTCACTCTTGCTACGGATATTCATTCCGCTTGGTACACAGCTATTAATGGGAAGCAAGTGAGCGAGTCTAGCCTACATCAAACTCGTATCGCGGACTCTCCATTGCGTGTCACCTACGAAGTGATGGACACTGTTGACCGTCGTCTTGTCTACTGATTTGCAAATGATGTTTTCTTACTTGGTACGAAAGATACTTGCTTTCTTCACAAGCTTGACTCCCGACCGGATAACTGAACAGTCGCTCTTCTTCCCGGATGAAGCTTATTTTCCGAGAGCAAAAAAGAATTCTTTGACATAGATACGCGGCTTCGCCGTCCACTAGTTGTTTGGTGACGGTGAGAAGACAAGCCTCGATGTTTGGTACTACTTAAACCAGAGGTTCCCAAACTTTTCTTTGTCACACCCTCGCCCCCCCCCCCCCTCCCTCTGCCGAAAAGAACACTTCCGTGCCCCCCCCCCCCCCTCCCCATAAAAAAATATAGAGATATTGATTAATTATCAAGAAGTTATTGAAAAATTTGTGATCGTGACTTCATGTAACATGGTCGGTTGTTAATGTATCGAGACGCAGCTATTACGTCATCAGTCTAGTCTAGTGATTATTAGCCACTCTTAAAGGTAAAGAAAGTCCTTGGTAAACAAGGAAAAATGTTTGCGACCTTTGCAGATTAGTGGATGCGGGCCATTATTTTAAGTTGAGTGTAGCTTATTACTCTCACTCATTATAAAAAATAGTCACACAGTCACGGTGTTAACGAACTGCACTGATTTGTACGCCTGTAGCACTCCCCATTGTCATTGCGCATGTTGTTGATGTGGTCTTCAGTCCTGAGACTGGTTTGATGCAGCTCTCCATGCTACTCTATCTTGTTGTTGTGGTTGGCAGGAGAGCCAACCGTGTTTTTCTAAAGGGGGCCGAAATGCACGCGTCTCAGCTCACGCAGGCTGGCGTGAGGTCTGGAACATGACAAGGGAATTAGAATTGAGAAAAACGGACGTAGCTGGTGGAATACTTAATTTTAATCCCTTCATGGAGAACGTCGCTCTTTATGGTACATGATTCACAATATCAATAGTACGGATACTGGCGCCTTGCTAGGTCGTAGCAAATAACGTACCTGAAGGCTATGCTAACTATCGTCTCGGCAAATGAGAGCGTAGAAGTCAGTGAACCATCGCTAGCAAAGTCGGCTGTACAACTGGGGCGAGTGCTAGGAAGTCTCTCTAGACCTGCCGTGTGGCGGCGCTCGGTCTGCAATCATTGATAGTGGCGATACGCGGGTCCGACGTATACTACCAGACCGCGGCCGATTTAAAGGCTACCACCTAGCAAGTGTGGTGTCTGGCGGTGACACCACACTTGTGCAAGCTGCTTCATCTCCCAGTACCTACTGCAAACTAAATCCTTCTGAATCTGCTTAGTGTAGTCATCTCTTGGTCTCCCTCTACGATTTTTACCCTCCTCGCTGCCCTCCAGTACTAAATTGGTGATCCCTTTATGCCTCAGAACATGTCCTACCAACCGATCCCTTCTTCTGGTCAAGTTGTGCCACAAACTTCTCTTCTCCCCAATCCTATTCAATACTTCCTCATTAGTTATGTGATCTACTCATCTAACCTTCAGCATTCTTCTGTAGCACCACATTTCGAAAGCTTCTATTCTCTTCTAGTCCAAACTATTTATCGTCCATGTTTCACTTCCATACGTGGCTACATTCCATACAAATACTTCCAGGAATGACTTCCTGACACTTAAATCTATACTCGATGTTAAGAAATTTCTCTTCTTCAGAAACGTTTTCCTTGCTATTGCCAGTCTACATTTGATATCCTCTCTACTTCGACCATCATCAGTTATTTTGCTCCCCAAATAGCAAAACTCCTTTACTACTTTAAGTGCCTCATTTCCTAATCTAATTCCCTCAGCATCACCCGATTTAATCCGACTACATTCCATTATCCTCGTTTTGCTTTTGTTGATGTTCATCTTATATCCTCCATTCAAGACACTATCCATTCCGTTCAACTGCTCTTCCAAGTCCTTTGCTGTCTCTGACAGAATTACGATGTCATCGGCGAACCTCAACATTTTTATTTCTTCTCCATGGATTTTAATACCTACCCCGAATTTTTCTTTTGTTTCCTTTACTGCTTGCTCAATATACAGATTGAATAACATTGGGGAGAGGCTACAACCCTGTCTTACTCCCTTCCCAACCACTGCTTCCCTTTCATGCCCCTCGACTCTTATAACTGCCATCTGGTTTCTGTACAAATTGTGAATAGCCTTTCGCTCCCTGTATTTTACCCCTGCCACCTTTAGAATTTGAAAGAGAGTATTCCAGTCAACATTGTCAAAAGCTTTCTCTAAGTCTACAAATGATAGAAACGTAGGTTTGCCTTTCCTTAATCTTTCTTCTAAGATAAGTCGTAGGGCCAGTATTGACTCACGTGTTTCTACGGAATCCAAACTGATCTTCCCCGAGGTCGGCTTCTACTAGTTTTTCCATTCGTCTGTAAAGAATTTGCGTTAGTATTTTGCAGCTGTGACTTATTAAACTGATAGTTAGGTAATTTTTCACATCTGTCAACACCTGCTTTCTTTGGGATTGGAATTATTATATTCTTCTTGAAGTCTGAGGGTATTTCGCCTGTCTCATACATCTTGCTTACCACATGGTAAAGTTTTGTCAGGACTGGCTCTCCCAAGGCCGTCAGTAGTTCCAATGGAATGTTGTCTACTCCGGGGGCCTTGTTTCGACTCAGGTCTTTCAGTGCTCTGTCAAAGTCTACACGCAGTATCGTATCTCCCATTTCATCTTCATCTACATCCTCTTCCATTTCCATAATATTGTCCTCAATTACATCGCCCTTGTATAGACCCTCTATATACTCCTTCCACCTTTCTGCTTTCCTTTCTTTGCTTAGAACTGGTTTCCATCTGAGGTCTTGATGTTCATACAAGTGATTCTGTTATCTCCAAAGGTCTCTTTAATTTTCCTGTAGGCAGTATCTACCTTACCCCTAGTGAGATAAGTTTCTACATCCTTACATTTCTCCTGTAGCCATCCCTGCTTACCCATTCTCCTTTCATCAATTAAATTCAATATTTCTTCTGTTACCCAAGGATTTCTACTAGCCCTCCTCTTTTTACTTACTTGATCCTCTGCTGCCTTCACTACTTCATCCCTCAAAGCTACCCATTCTTCTTCCACCGTATTTCTTTCCCCCATTCCTGTCAATTGCACCCTTATGCTCTCTATGAAACTCTGTACAACCTCTGGTTCTTTTAGTTTATCCAGGACCCACCTCCTTAAATTACCACCTTTTTGCAGTTTCTTCAGTTTTAATCTACAGGTCATAACCAATAGATTGTGGTCAGAGTCCACATCTGCCCCTGGAAATGTTTAACAATTTAAAACCTGGTTCCTAAATCTCTGTCTTACCATTATATAATTTATCTGAAGTCTGTCAGTATCTCCAGGCTTCTTCTCTCTGCTGTTTGTAGTACATTACCCGTACTCCAATTTTTTTTATTCATTATTAAACCTAGTCCTGCATTACCCCTAATTGATTTTGTGTTTATAAACCTGTAGTCACCTGACCAAAAGTCTTGTTCCTCCTGCCACCGGACTTCACTAATTCCCAATATATCTAACTTTAACCTATACATTTCCCTTTTTAAATTTTCTAACCTACCTGCCCGATTAAGGGATCTGACATTCCACGCTCCGATTCGTAGAACCCCAGTTTTCTTTCTCCTGATAACGACATCCTCTTGAGTAGTCCCCGCCCGGAGATCCCAATGGGGGACTATTTTACCTCCGCAATATTTTACCCAAGAGGATGCCATCATCATTTAATCATACAGTAAAGCTGCATGCCCTCGGGAAAAATTACGGCCGTAGTTTCCCCTTGCTTTCAGCCGTTCGCAGTACCAGCACAGCAAGGCCGTTTTTGTTATTGTTACAAGGCCAGATCAGTCAATCATCCAGACTGTTGCCCTTGCAACTACTGAAAAGTCTGCTGCCCCTCTTCAGGAACCACGCATTTGTCTGGCCTCTCAACAGATACCCCTCCGTTGTGGTTGCGCCTACGGTACGGCTATCTGTATCGCTGTGGCACGCAAGCCTCCCCACCAACGGCAAGGTCCATGGTTCATGGGGGGAGGAGGTTGGCATTTATATCAACGACGACAGTTACTGAACGGTGACAAAGGCCCAGTCCCCAGATCCAGACAAAAAATAAAAAATAAGTATTACGAAATAATTTTGTACACTATACAGAATTTTAAAAAATATAAATAAAACAACTTCCTTACCTTCATTACATTCCCTTTCTGCACACCATTTCTTCACCAGTATAGGATTTTAGCACTACTCTTCGCCTGACATATCTAGGATAAACTTTCGCCGTGTCTTCATCCAGAAGACATACTATTATTAGTTGACGTAACATACCACACCCCCCAATGAACCATGGACCTTGACGTTGGTGGGGAGGCTTGCGTGTCCAAACAATACAGGTAGCCGTACCGTAGGTGCAACCACAGCGGAGGGGTATCTGTCGAGAGGCCAGACAAACGCGTGGTTCCTGAAGAGGGGCAGCAGCCTTTTCAGTAGTTGCAAGGACAACAGTCTGGATGATTGAGTGATCTGGCCTTATAACACTAACCGAAACGGCCTTGCTGTTCTGGTACTGCGAACGGCTGAAAGCAAGGGGAAACTACGGCCGTAATTCTTCTGAGGGCATGCAGTTTTACTGTATGATTAAATGATGATGGCGTCCTCTTAGGTAAAAATTCCGGAGGTAAAATAGTCCCCCATTCGGATCTCCGGGTGGGGACTACTCAAGAGGACGTTGTTATCAGGACAAAGAAAACTGGGGTTCTACGCATCGGAGCGTGGAATCACAGATCCCTTAATCGGACAGGTAGGTTTGTAAATTTGAAAAGGGAAATAGATAGGTTAAAGTTAGATATATTGGGAATTAGTGAAGTTCGGAGGCAGGAGGAACAAGACATTTGGTCAGGTGAATACAGGGTTATAAATACAAAATCAAATAGGGGTAATGCAGGAGTAGGTTTAATAATGAATAAAAAAATAGGAGTACGGGTAAGGTACTACAAACAGCAGAGTGAACGGATTGTAGTGGCAAGATAGACACGAAGCCCACGCCTACTACAGTAGTACAAGTCTACATGCCAACTAGCTCTGCAGATGAAATGTATGAAGAGATAAAAGAAATTTTTCAGGTAGTCAAGAGAGACGAAAATTTAATAGTCATGAGTGACTGGAATTCGACAGTAGGAAAAGGGAGAGAAGGAAACATAGTAAGTGAATATGGATTGGAGCTAAGAAATGAAAGAAGAAGCCGCCTGGTAGAATTTTGCGCAGAGCTTAACTTAATCATAGCCAACACTTGGTTCAAGAATCATAAAAGAAGGCTGTATACTTGGAAGAATTCCGGAGATAATAAAAGGTATCAGATAGATTATATAATGGCAAGACAGAGATTTGGGAGCCAGGTTTTAAATTGTAAGACATTTCCAGAGGCAGATGTGGACTCTGACTACAATCTATTGGTTATGAACTGTAGATTAAAACTGAAGAAACTGCAAAAAGGTGGGAATTTAAGGAGATGGGACCTGAATAAACTGAAAGAACGAGAGGTTGTACAGAGTTTCTGGGAGAGCATAAGGGAACAATTGAAAGTAGAAGAAGAATAGGTAGCCCTAAGGGATGAAATAGAGAAGGCAGCAGAGGATCAAATAGGTATAAAGACGAGGCCTAGCAGAAACCCTTGGGTAACAGAATAAATATTGAATTTAATTGATGAAAGGAGAAAATATAAAAATTCAGTAAATAAAGCATGCAAAAAGGAATACAAACGTCTCAAAAATGAGATCGACAGGAAGTGCAAAATGGCTAAGCAGGGATGGCTACAGGACAATTGTAAGGATGTAGAGGCTTATCTCACTAGAGGTAAGATTGATAGTGCCTACAGGAAAATTAAAGACCTTTGGAGAAAAGAGAACCACTTGTAGGAATATCAAGAGCTCAGATGGAAACCCAGTTCTAAGCAAAGAAGGGAAAGCAGAAAGGTGGAAGGAGTATATAGAGGGCCTATACAAGGGCGATGTACTTGAGGACAATATTATGGAAATGGAAGAGGATTTAGATGAAGATGAAATGGGAGATACGAAATTGCGTGAAGAGTTAGACAGAGCACTGAAAGGCCTGAGTCGAAACAAGGCCCCCGGAGTAGACATCATTCCATTAGAACTACTGACGGCCTTGGGAGAGCCAGTCCTGACAAAACTCTACCATCTGGTGAGCAAGATGTCTGAGACAGGCGAAATTCCCTCAGACTTCAAGAAGAATATAATAATTCCAATCCCAAAGAAAGCGGCTGTTGGCAGATGTGAAAATTACCTAACTGTCAGTTTAATAAGTTACAGCTGTAAAATACTAACGCGAATTCTTTACAGACGAATGGAAAAATTGATAGAAGCCGACCTCGGGGAAGATCAGTTTGGATTCCGAAGAAATATTGGAACACGTGAGGCAATACTGACTCTACGACGTATCTTAGAAGAAAAATTAAGGAAAGGCAAACCTACGTTTCTATCATTTGTAGACTTAGAGAAAGCTTTTGACAATGTTGATTGGAATACTCTCTTTCAAATTCTAAAGGTGGCAGGGGGAAAATACAGGGAGCGAAAGGCTATTCACAATTTGTACAGAAAGCAGACGGCAGTTATAAGAGTCGAGGGGCATGAAAGGGAAGCAGTGGTTGGGAAGGGAGTGAGATAGGGTTGTAGTCTCTCCCCGATGTTATTCAATCTGTATATTGAGCAAGCAGTAAAGGAAACAAAAGAAAAATTCGGAGTAGGTATTAAAATCCATGGAGAAGAAATAAAAACTTTGAAGTTTGCCAATGACATTGTAATTCTGTCAGAGACAGCAAAGGACTTGAAAGAGCAGTTGAATGGAATTGATAGTGTCTTGAAAGGAGGGTATAAGATGAACATCAACAAAAGCAAAACGAGGATAATGGAACGTAGTCGAATTAAATCGGGTGATGCTGAGGGCTTTATATTAGGAAATGAGACACTTAAAGTAGTAAAGGAGTTTTGATATTTGGGGAGCAAAACAACTGATGATGGTCGAAGTAGAGAGGATATAAAATGTAGACTGGCAATGGCAAGGTAAGCGTTTCTGAAGAAGAAAAATTTCTTAACATCGAGTATAGATTTAAATGTCAGGAAGACGTTTCTGAAAGTATTTGTATGGAGTGTAGCCATGTATGCAAGTGTAACATGGACGATAAATAGTTTGGACAAGAAGAGAGCTTTAGAAATGTGATGCTACTTTCTCTAGTTCTGCTTCCATTATCAAGCGCAAAGTCAGAACTGCCTCCATGGTGTCTTTTCCTTTTATAAACAATAAATACAGAAAATTTGTAGACGAGTATGGTTTGGATTTAACAAATAATATAATCTTTGTATATAAAAATTCAGATTGCGGGTATTTGCACTCGCAAATCTCGAAAAAGTAAACGGTCGATTGATTTGAAATTGTACTTTGTTTTGCGGTCAGGCTGCTGAGCACTTAAATTCAAGGGGTGCGCCAGTTATAGTTGGTGCCAGTTGTTCTCATGGCTTAGATGATAGCGCACAGGACTTCTAAACTTTGACTCGGGTTTGATCCTTACTACCGTCCCATGTCCATCTATTGTATCGCTTCCTTGTTCGGTTTTATAAAACCAAACGAAGAACACGTCTGGCGACACCATCTCAAGCGGGATGCCTGAATTTGCGCGCGCAACGCCCTTATTGCCTAACTTCAGTGCTAATTAACACGGGAACAGTTATCTCTCAGCACAACTTCTCTTGCAGAAACAGAGTTTGTTTCTGCCATGTATTGTTCGTTATAGCCGAAAGACAGCTCTGCAATATATTACGGATTTTGCAGCTGACTGCTGTTCTTCTTTACATTTGAATATTCAACGGTCGCTGACAAAAGTGTAAATGTCTACAAATTAAAAAATACTAAAAGTACTTTATTCAGGGTACAGCGTATTAGTTTTTAGTTTACTTAGCAGCTCTGTGTTGACAAAAGGCTTATAAGAGCTTGAGGTTTTCATGTTAACAATTATATAAACCCATGAACCATGGACCTTCCGTTGGTGGGGAGGCTTGCGTGCCTCAACGATACAGATAGCCGTACCGTAGGTGCAACCACAACGGAGGGGTATCTGTTGAGAGGCCAGACAAACGTGTGGTTCCTGAAGAGGGGCAGCAGCCATTTCAGTAGTTGCAGGGGCAACAGTCTGGATGATTGACTGATCTGGCATTGTAACAATAACCAAAACAGCCTTGCTGTGCTGGTACTGCGAACGGCTGAAAGCAAGGGGAAACTACAGTCGTAATTTTTCCCGAGGGCATGCAGCTTTACTGTATTTGACAATGTTGACTGGAATACTCTCTTTCAAATTCTGAAGGTGGCAGGGGTAAAATACAGGGAGCGAAAGGCTATTTACAATTTGTACAGAAACCAGATGGCAGTCATAAGAGTCGAGGGGCATGAAAGGGAAGCAGTGGTTGGGAAGGGAGTGAGACAGGGCTGTAGCCTATCCCCGATGTTATTCAATCTGTATATTGAGCAAGCAGTGAAGGAAACAAAAGAAAAAATCGGAGTAGGTATTAAAGTCCATGGAGAAGAAATAAATAGTTTGAGGTTCGCCGATGACATCGTAATTCTGTCAGAGACAGCAAAGGACTTGGAAGAGCAGTTGAACGGAATGGATAGTGTCTTGAATGGAGGATATAAGATGACCATCAACAAAAGCAAAACGAGGATAATGGAATGTAGTCGAATTAAGTCAGGTGATGCTGAGGGAATTAGATTAGGAAATGAGACACTTAAAGTAGTAAAGGAGTTTTGCTATTTGGGAAGCAAAATAACTGATGATGGTCGAAGTAGAGAGGATATAAAATGTAGACTGGCAATGGCAAGGAAAGGGTTTCTGAAGAAAAGAAGTTTGTTAACATCGAGTATAGATTTAAGTGTCAGGAAGTCTTTTCTAAAAGTATTTGTATGGAGTGTATCCATGTATGGAAGTGAATCATGGACGATAAATAGTTTGGACAAGAAGAGAATAGAAGCTTTCGAAATGTGGTGCTACAGAAGAATGCTGAAGATTAGATGCGTAGATCACATAACTAATGAGGAGGTATTGAATAGAATTGGGGAGAAGAGGAGTTTGTGGCACAACTTGACAAGAAGAAGGGATCGGTTGGTAGGACATGTTCTGAGACATCGAGGGATCACCAATTTAGTATTGGAAGGCAGCGTGGAGGGTAAAAACCTTAGAGGGAGACCAAGAGATGACTACACTAAGCAGATTCAGAAGGATATTGGCTGCAGTAGGTACTGGGAGATGAAGAAGCTTGCACAGGATAGAGCAACATGGAGAGCTGCATCAAACCATTCTCTGGACTGAAGACCACAACAACAACAACATACCACACCTAACATCAGAGTCCATAAGGATCACACGCAGTATTTATATTCAAATCAGATTCAGTATGTTTATTTTATATTGTTTCTTCGAAATAGTTTTTTATAATTTTACAGTATTACCTACATGTAAGGATAATTAGGAGGAAAATAACAAATTCTCTTATAATGCGACGTATTTATTATAAAAATATTATTTTCACACGCATATGACAAGAAACAAACAAATCGATGTGAAGGATGACCTTGCATATTTTTTACAAGATTTTGAATTCTTGGCTGAATATTAGAAACTGCGCAACGTAAGTCATTGGCAATACTGATTGTTTCTAAGCTTATTTTTTATCGCCACTACCGCGAAAAATGCTCTTTCGCACTAATAAGTGCTTGAAAATGGTAAAACAGTTTCAGTGCTTGTTGTGCTGTGCTGGGATACACCGTGAGATATTTCACCCAAAATAAAGGCTTATCCATCTTCTCAAAGTCATACTTCGCTGCAGAATCATTTTTAATTTCTAAGATTTCCTCTTGTAGTCTGTCTAGCAACACATCCACATCAACGTGAAATGGATCTGTCGCTAACCTATAGTAAAGTTTATCATCACAACTGTTAGGGAAGTATCGTTTGAATTCATCAATGAGGTCCTGCAAATGGTTCGATATTTTACTCCTAGTATCAGTATCCTTAAAATCGTTTTGAAATCGGGCTTCTTCCAGGATTCCAAACAATCTGGGAAAGCAGGAATAATTGCAGGCTAAAATTTTACGTTTCATAGTTGCAACTTATCAGTAAACGCTTTGATGGCATCCGGATGAAAAATTATGTTTGACTCTCCACCTTGTAATATCAAATTCAATGTGTTTAAAAATTCGAAAATATCTGACAGATAAGCCAATGCAACATGAACACCAGGCTTTCTAAATTCCACATGCAATTCAGTTTGTTTGTTATTTTCCAAAAACTGCATCACTTCATCTCGAAGTTCATATAATCTTCCGAGCATATTTCCTTTTGAGAGCCAGCGTACTTCTGTATGAAATAAAAGTGTTTTATACTCTACTCCCATGTCGTCACAAAGAGCCGTAAATAACCTGGAATGTAACGCACTCTTTTTAATATGATTCACGATTTTGATGCACAATTTCTAAGACATCATTGAGTTCTTTTGGAAGTGTCTTAGCTGCCAATGCTTTACAGTGTATTACGCAGTGGATAGCAGTAACACTAGGGATGTTTCTCTGACCATCTGCACGAATCCTGAGCGACATCCAAGCATTGATGGGGCGCCGTCTGTGCATACGCCTATCAGTTTCTGCCATGATAACTCATTTTTACAAAAGAATTCAGAGACGGCTGCCATTATATGAATTGCTTTTGAAGTTGTCTTTAACTCTGTAGAAAACAGCAACTCTTCTTTAATTGCTTCATTTTCTATATAGGGAACGAAAGCTAGCAGTTGGCAACAATTCGCAACATCGGTACTCTCGTCTAACTG
Source organism: Schistocerca gregaria (assembly GCF_023897955.1). Taxonomy (NCBI): domain Eukaryota; kingdom Metazoa; phylum Arthropoda; class Insecta; order Orthoptera; family Acrididae; genus Schistocerca; species Schistocerca gregaria. The sequence continues at coordinate 536,341,626 of NC_064921.1, forward strand.
TATTGCGAAAAACTGCGATTGTTTGACGGCTGTAACTAATTGATTTTGTATATCTTCGGCCATATCATATATCCGACGTTTCACAGTATTGTCAGAAAGCGGTATTTGTGAAAGTTTTTATTTACTTTCTGACCCAAGAACAATATCAGCAGCTTTCAACAAACAAGGTTTGACTAGTGTCTCTCCGATAATATGGGTGATTGAAATAAGTAGCGATAACTCATACGAGGCTTCCAGTACCTTTTCTGATGTCTGAGCGAAGGATCGAGCAGTGTCCAACTTCATCCGTTTCAAATTATCACATTTTGCAGTACAAAATTCCTTCGGCTTCTCTTTCAATGCACCATGCTTTGTCCACAAATGGCGTTCCAGATGAGTAGGTCTCATGGAATCAGTGCTCAATACCTCATAGCAAGTAACACACTGCGGCTGGTCAACACCATTTTTTTTATAGAAGCAAAACCGTATTCGATATAATCATCATTATATTTACGTTTTTTCACGACACTCGTGGTGAAGTAAAAAGAAAACGAGAAGTTAACAGTATAATTTCGCACCAACACTGATTTTACTGAGGCGCAATTGTGAAAGATTCAACGCGATTTCAGCAAAATCCAATACATCAGGTGTGTCAACAACTGCAAGCAACCGACTGAAATAAAGAAAAGCTACTGTAGTCTGTCGGCACCTCAGATGACTGCCTGTGAGGAGTGGGGCGAAGAACGGGGAAGCCCAGCCGCAGCGCAGGTAGTGAGTGCACTGTCTGTCTGCGACCTGCTGGCCGGGCTGGGCTCTTGCTGGGAGAGACCGGCTTTTCCCGGATTAGGGCGAAAACAGCCCACAGGAACCCTAAGAATTTGCTACCTGTTCTGCGGTGCTGTTCTGAGCAGTGCAGCCCTGGGTTTTATGCGAAAATCGTTTCCGTGCTCCTATCTTCCGTTACTTATAAACGAAACGTTATAAGTTTTGAGATAACATCAATGGATTGGTTGTCAAATTTCACATTAATTAAGGTCATGGATACACCTTACACATCGCTGGAAACTGTGAACAGTGCCAAGCCGTTATCTCTGTACTCGTACTAAAAGAAGCCATTGTCGCAGCAAAGAACGTACACTAATTTCAAACGAAATTATGCCGTATTTCAAAAAGGCAGAAGAAAAACAACTGTTTTGCCAGATAAGTAATCCGAATGAAAGAACTGTAGTACTGACCGTTCGAGAAATAAAAGCCTCACTAATGGACTTCATTGTCTACGTAGCTGTGTTATGTTTCATTGTTAGCAATCACGACAATGTTTACAGAATGGCGTGAAGTACTCTGCTCAGAGCGGACACTTTTACTAGTTTCGCATTCACGTCGTGCACATTTTTCTGGTGACAAAGGGCATAACCCTGGCGTCCAAATTACGAGCCCGCCAGTTCATTTGAAGCGTATACAGTCTATTAAAGTCACTGTAATCCCATCACATGGGGATCCGCGGGTTGACAGGGTAATAAAACAGCATTTTTTCAGTTACGAAGGATAAATGATTATTACTCTTATGAACATAGCCTACTACGGCTAAAAGTTATAACATGATTACGTTCAGTTCATGTGTACAAATGTACGGAATAGTTAATACCTGACACTTCCGTTTTCCAATTGTCAGAAGTAAGTTGTTTACAAATCTGATATATTAGAATTAAGGATATCGCCTTCGTAATTTTGAGAGTTTCTGTGTGTGACATTCTAAACGTGACATTCTAAACGTGATCTTCAAAAGCTGTATGTTCTAGGATAGGTTATTGAGTTAGGATTGTGGGAAGCTGAACGCCAACGACTGCATTTAGCACCATAATCTATCGTTAATACCTGCACATTAATTTTTATTAAATTATCGATATTAAAAAAATAGGTTTTTACCGCTAACTCCACCCGCGCCCACCTTGAAACATCATCACGACCCCCCCCCCCCCCCCCCAGGGGGGCGCGCCCCACAGTTTGGGAACCTCTGACTTAAACGAACGACACTGTGCTATCTTGCAGAAGCCGACGTACCAACAATATTCTCAGATTTTGTCCAGAGCTCATTCCAAAACCCACCTCGGACCTGGATCATCCATGGCAGGAAAAGTTGAACCACGAAGCCACCTTTTTTTGATTACGATTAAACTACCAACGACAATCACATCGATACGAGAAGACGTACATCAATAATTCCGCAGCGAGTAGCACCATATAGCGTCCTCACGTCCTAACGAGACGATCTCTTTTGTTTTTCTGCCTTTTTGATAGTCGACGAGGACCGGTTTTCATTTACCTTCCTTTAGGTGTTTGGTGGAATATTTCTGGTCCTCGGACGACCTCTGCGACTTTTGTACGAAGTTTACACGTTTCCCAAAGGCTCTGCTCCATGGGGCGAAAAACATTCTTATCGGGATGCCGCCTTTGAGGGTACCGTGCAGCGTACACACGAGCAGCAGCAGCAGTTTTGTTATCAGAAGGCTCAGCACTAAAATCATATCGACGTATTCATCTTCTGTGTACTCCATCGGGGAGCCGCCATAGATAAACTTGACAGAACCAGTTATGGTTATGCAATGTGCGGTTAGCAGACACATGCATGCATTTTAATGGACCCACTGTCATGTGAGACTCTATTGTCATGTGACAAAATGATGTACTACTTATAGACGACGAGGACTAGGAAACGAAAGTCTAAAAATAAAAAAAGTTACCTGACGATAATTATAACTATAGATCCTTGTTGGATGATAGTCTGACGTCCCATCAATCTATTCAGTGAGCTACGACGGCTCGTAGGGTGGTGTGCGGTGATACATCTTCCTCTTTCCTTTCTAATACGCAACAGGTTGTGGCAGTGTTGCCAGCTCCCCGTTTTCATACATTTGCTTTCAAAACGCTGTCAGTCTGATTCTACTTGATAAACTTTTATCCTGAATCTGGATGAGGCGTCGCATGGCGATCTCTAAGTGCCGCGTTTCTTCTCTACCCTGCATGTACTGCTAACCATTATCACAGCGACTCAGACCTAGGTGTACCAGTTCGATACGGCGGAGAGAAGAGAACAATTTTGGTAGATATACACAGTTTCATGCAGAACAGACACCCAGAGATGATTATCAACGATGCACTGATTCATTAGATTTTGTTGACAGTTCGCTGCAGGTTATCGGCGCTGTCCCATGTATATTTAGGCCAATGAACCAGCAATCATCAAGTTATTTTTCTTATATATTCTGTTGCCTTTGTTTAATGATACAGCTCTACAAACGCAATTCATCAACTGATCCTTGCTCTAATTCTGACATCGAGAGGTTACGTCAGCAGAGGGTGACAAGTTCTTTGATACATGCCACGACAGACATAAACCTTCACGTAATTCAGTCACTGCCTTATACCTACGACTCCTCGTTTGTTCACCATATTTTAAACAGCTACCAAGTAAACGTTATCACAAATAAATTTAAACTGCACATTCGATTTCAAAGATGTATCACGTTCAAAAATGGTTCAAATGGCTCTGAGCACTATGGGACTTGACTTCTGAGGTCATCAGTACCCTAGAACTTAGAACTACTTAAACCTAACTAACTTAAGGACATCACACACATCCATGCCCGAGGCAGAAGTCGAACCTGCGACCGTAGCGGTCACACGGTTCCAAACTGAAGCGCTTAGAACCGCACGGCCGCACCGGCCGGGATGTATCACGTTTTAATAATGTCTGAATACCAAAAGTAACAATTTTTCTGAGTTTTTGAGGACTCACTATAGAATAATTTTCACAGAAGATTACACTCATGACTCAGTTTCACTAAAAAAAAGTAAAGGATTATTGATAATATCAGTTGGCTATAATTAAACTACAGCTACTCACTGAGGTCCAGTGTCGGCTGTAATTGTCGTATGGCAGTCGTACTTGGTAGGCATGCTAACGCGTTAATACGAAACTGATTTACGATAGAAAAAAATAGTCCCAGTTGTGGTCACCAAGTGCAAATCGGACCCTGTACACTGTTTGTATGATGGGATGACAGCCATGTTGTCGTTTGACAAGCCATAACGTGAGTGAACTACCTGTTTTTCGAGAAGAGAGACTTTGCGATATCAATGAAATTGTTTTATGTGAACGGCAACAATTACAGTGCTGCATTAAGAGAGCGTCGCCGACTAAAATGTCTGAGGAGAGGACCAATATCACTAAATAATTTGAAGAAGATGATAATGCAATTCTATAACACTGGTGAGCTTGGCATGGCACCTTCAAGAGGAAGGCGTCGTAGTCCATTGGAAGTTACTGATGAGGTTGCTGTTGGTGCAAGGCGCGCGAAGTAGTCGCGAGTTCTAAGGCGTCTAGTCACGGTCCGAGCGGCTCCCTCCGTTGGAGGTTCGAGTTCTCCCTCGGACATGTGTGTGTGTTGGCCTTAGCGTAAGTTAGTTTAAGTTAGATTAAGTAGTGCGTAAGCTTAGGGACCGATGACCTCAGAAGTTTTGTCCCATAAGACCTTACCACAAATTTCAAATTTTGCTGTTGCTGCACGTATCCTGGGTGATGCTACTGCAGTACCATTTCGATCACATGGTCCGCTGTGTGGAAAGTTCTGTGGTCTATGTTACGCTGCTGCCCGTACAATGCCCAGACGGTGCAGCAACTGAAACCTTATGATCAACGTTCCGATTTTTTCTGTGGTTTCTGGTGCGAATCGAAGTTGATGACATGTACCCGGGCATTAACCTACGGAGTGACGAGGCAGATTACACTACAGGGTGTAGTGAATACGTAGAACTGCCGATTTTGAGGTACTGTTAAACCGCGTGTTGTGCTCTCGATGTATGTGTCCGTGTGGTGTGGTTTGACAAGCATCTTTATTCTCAGTCCCTTCTTCTTTGAAGAGAGTACACCCAGGGGGCCTGTCAGGTGTTTGGAAGACTATAGCCGTGTGGAAACCACTGTTTTGATGCAAGATGGAACAACAACTCATGTCGCCCGCCCGTTCAACGATCTGCTTAATGCAGCTTTCCACGAACGTGTCATCGCCAGAGGTTTTCCAGATGCATAGCCTGCAAGATCATCTGATGTGAATCCATGTGACTTTTGGCTCTGGGCTTATCTAAAAGAACGTGTTTCGCAGGGACGCTTTCGAACTCTACCCGTTCTGCAGGCCGGTATGCAGGAATACGTTGCACAGACTCCATCTGAACTGCTGCGAGCAACTGTTTATCACGTCGTTTTACTGATGTAACATCTTTTCGACGTCTCCGACGCTCATCCTGAACAAACTTTGTAAGCGGCAGTTAATAATATAATAAACATTACGCCTTTATCTCTTGTTTGACCTTTTCTGCCCACGTCTCGTTCCTAATCCATTCCATATGGAAATATTTCTATACGTCTTCCTTGGACTCACAGCGCCAGATTTGCACCTGGTAGCCTAAATTGAAGCTAATTTTTGTTTTCCAGCGTTATCGGTTCTGCATTAACGTATTAGAATATGTATCGCTGCCATACAATAATTACAACCCATACTGGACCTCTGTCAGTAACTGCACTTTAATTGTAACCAACCGGCACGTTGTGGCATGTTGTGATATTATTATACAAAGGTCTGTTACCGAGCACAGATGAAGAAGTGTCAGGTTCGTTGACATTTGGAAGACTACAGCCGTGTGGAAACCACTGTTTTGATGCAAGATGGAACAACAACTCACGTCGCCCGCCCGTTCAACGATCTGCTTAATGCAGCTTTCCACGAACGTGTCATCGCCAGGATCTAAACTGGTATACGCTGTATTTCATAGCGTATCGGAATGAGTTTAAAGCTTAACTTTGTCTGGTCTAACATTCCATAATGTCTGATAAATGTGCACCATAGTGAAATGAACAAAAATAATTTCAAATATTATGGATAGTGCGAAAGGAACAGAATTCAAATTCTTTCCAGATTTACTTGTTTCTACTCTCTTCATGTGGCGTTATTCGACCCCCACGTCGTGTAGGCGTACTTTGATGGCGAATAAGACACCTTTCAGGGGCTTAATATTAAAGAATTTTGATTAAAATGGAAGAAAAAGATTTCCTTCCAAATAGTACGTTTCATTATTCAGATAAATAGGAATGATACATTCGTATTTAGTGTTGAGGTGTTTCACCTTGCATCATTACGACTGTGATACACAAAATATTCCGCCCGCTCTTTCTCTGTACGTATTTATTTCGTTTAATGCTCTCTGATGCCTAGCACTCTACCGAAACACTGTTATTAGTCCCGTAATGACGTGTAGGCAGCTCCTAAAGGGTTAATCGTCCGGCACAGACCTCTTATCCGGCCTGCGGCGTACCTTCCCGAACAGGATACATCGACATGCAAAATTCTTGTCGTTGATGTATATGTATGAGAATCATTTGGTACAAGCGTAATGCGATAGCCTCTCATCATATTCCTTATCCGTAGCTGATTTCCAGTTATGGAATACGACAGCAACGATGCTCAGATGTATGCGAGAGTGGCCAGCCTGTGTGATGAGAGCGTCGTCCGCTACCACAGTAAGGGGAATAAAACACCTGCAGCAAGAAAATAATGGAAAGTAAGCATTATAGAAGCTTTTCCGAATGTAATCTATTTTTTAGATATGATGATTTCACACGAAAATTTTAGTTTCCTATTGTGCGAAAGCATTTGGCAATTTAACACAACAGTAATATACGAGGGGCGTTCACTTAGTAATGCAACAATATTTTTCTTAGTCAGTTTCGGTTGAAAAATTTCGGAATTTGTTGTGGGACATCGTGGAATATTCCTGGTTCAGCCCCTATAATTTCACGAAGTTCCACTAGGCAGCGGTACTATACGTAGCCTTCAAAGTGGTGTCTGTAGTGGAGTTGCCTTCAAGGAAGAGAGCAGAGAGTTTCTTTTGGAGGAAAACCAGAGCATTACAGAAACTCACAGGCACTTGCAGAATGTCTAAGGAGACCTCGTAGTGAACAAAAACACGGTAAATCGTTGGGCTAGGCGTCTGACATCGTTGCAACAAGATCGTGCCAACCTGCCCGATCTCCCGCGTGCCGGCCGGCCACACTGCTGTGACTTCTGCAATGTTGGGACGTGCGGACACTCTCAACGGGCCACAAACACCTCGCTGCATAACTGAACGTCTCTATTGGTAGTGCTGATACAGTCGTCTACCAGCTGGGGTTGGGTTGGGTTGTTTGGGGAAAGAGACCAAACTGCGAGGTCATCGGTCTCATAGGATTAGAGAAGGACGGGAAGGAAGTCGGGCGTGCCTTTTCCAAGGAACCATCCCGGAATTTGCCGGGAGCGATTTAGGGAAATCACGGAAAACCTAAATCGGGATGGCCGGACGAAGGACAGAACCGTCGTCCTCCCGCATGCGAGTCCAGTGTGCTAACCACTGCGCCACCTCGGTCTGTACCAGTTGGAGTACTCTAAGGTGTGCGCGCGCTGGGTTTCCCGCCGGATAACAGAAAACCATAAACAGCAACGAACCATGTGAGCGTAATTGCTTGCGCGTTACATGGTTGATAGCGACAATTTTTTGCCGAACATCGTCACAGGCGTAGAAACGTCGGTTTGATGCTTCGAACAGTAAACAAAAAAAGGCAATCCATGGAGTGATGCTACACCATCTCTGCACCGAAGAAAAAGTTCAAAGCCTCATCCTCAATTTCTCAAGTCATGGCGATGGCCCTCTGCGACTCTGAAGCGATTATTTAGTTTGATGTCCTTTCTCACTGTGTTGTGATTAAATCTAAAGTGTATTTTTTACTCTCAGGACATTGAAGAAAAGACTTCAGCGTGTTCGTCGACACAAAGATACCAAGGAACTTATCCTTCTGCATGACAACGCAAGTCCCCACACAAGTCTGCGCATCTGAGAGAAGCTCACGAAACTTCGTTAAACTGTTGTTGCTCATCCACTCTACAGCCCGGATCTCACGCCTTCAAAATGGTTCAAATGGCTCTTAGCACTATGGGACATAACATCTGAGGTCATCAGTCCCATAGACTTAGAACTACTTAAACCTAACTAACCTAAGGACATGATGCACATCCATGCCCGAGGCAGGATTCGAACCTGCGACCTTAGAAGCAGTGTGGCTCCGGACTGAAGCGCCTAGAACCGTTCGGCCACAACGGCCTGCCTCACACCTTCCGACGTCCGTTTGGCCCAATGAAGGGTGCACTCCACGTGAAACAGTACTTGGATGGTGGGGAGGTTCTATATGGGGCAGGACGTTGGCGCTAACGTCGATCAGTAGGGTGGTAGCACGCAGACGTACAGGCCCTTCCAGTAAGGTGGTGTAAGGCCGTCGCAGTTAACGGAGATTACGTTGGAAAGCAGGGTTTTGTAACCAAAGGAGAGGGGAATATTATTGTGTATTGGAATCCTGAATAAAACCAGCCTGCTTTCGGAATAAAAATGCATTGCTTACTTATTGAAAGCCCGTGGTATTATTGAACTATCGTAAGTTATAAAAGAGTTAAAATACACCCTTTTTAGGTTCTTTTTCAGCTTGATCTACATGGATACTCTGCAAATCACATTCAAGTGCCTGGCAGAGGGTTCACCGAACCACCTTCACAATTATCTATTATTCCAATCTCGTATAGCGCGCGGAAAGAATGAACACCTATATCTTCCAGTACGAGCTCTGACTTCCCTTATTTTATCGTGATGATCGTTCCTTCCTATGTAGGTCGGTGTCAACAAAATATTTTCGCATTCGGAGGAGAAAGTTAGTGCTTGGTATTTCGTGACAACATTCCGTCGCAAAAAAAAAAAAAAAAAAAAAAAAAAAAAAAAAAAAAAAAAAAAAAAAAAAACGCCCGTCTTTTAATGATTGCCAGACCAAATCCTGTATCATTTCTGTGACACTCTCTCCCATATTTCGCGATAATACAAAACGTTCTGCCTTTCTTTGAGCTTTTTCGATGTACTCCGTCAGTCCTACCTGGTAGCCAGCCGCTTCAGTCTGGAACCGCGCGACCGCTATGGTCGCAGATTCGATTCCTGTCTCGGGCGTGGATGTGTGTGATGTTCTTAGGTTAGTTAGGTTTAAGTAGTTCTAAGTTCTAGGAGACTGATGACCTCAGATGTTAAGTCCCATAGTGTTCAGAGCCATTAGAACCATTAGAACGTATCTGGCAAGATCCCACATCAGGCAGTAGTATTCTAAAAGAGGACGGACAAGCCTAGTGTAGGCAGTCTCCTTAGTAGGTCTGTTACATTTTCTAAGTGTTCTGCCTGCCAATAAAACGTAGTCTTTGGTTATCCTCCCCCATAACATTTTCTGTGTGTTCCTCCCAATTTAAGTTGTTCGTAATTGTAATACCTAGGTATTTAATTAAATTTACTGCTTTTAGATTAGACTGATTTATCGTGTAACCGAAGTTTAACGACTTCCTTTAGCATTCATTTGGATGATTTCACACTTTTCGTTATTTATGGTCAACTGCCACTTTTCGCACCATTCAGATATCTTTACTAAAACGTTTTGCAGTTTGTTTTGATCTTCTGATGACTATTAGTGGTTAAAGTACAGCGTCATCTGCAAACAACCGAAGACCACTGCTCAGATTGTCTCCGAAATCGTTTACATAGATAAGGAACAGCAAAGGGCCTATAACACTACCTTGAGGATCACCAGAAATTATTGCTGTTTTACTCGGTGACTGTCCGTCAATTATTACGAACTGTGACCTTTCTGACAGGAAATCACAAATCCAGTCACATAACCTAGACGATATTCCATAAGCACACAATTTCACTGCGACCCGCTTGTGTGGTACAGTTTCAAAAGCCTTCCGGAAATCCAGGAATACGGAATCAATCTAAAATCCCTTGTCAATAGCACTCAACAAATTCAAATGGTTCAAATGGCTCTGAGCACTATGGGACTTAACATCTATGGTCACCAGTCCCCTAGAACTTAGAACTACTTAAACCTAACTAACCTAAGGACATCACACACATCCATGCGCGAGGCAGGATTCGAACCGGTGACCGCAGCGGTCATGCGGTTCCAGACTGAAGCGCCTAGAACCGCATGGCCACACCAGCCGGCAGCACGCAACACTTCATGTGAATAAAGAGCTAATTGTGTTTTACAGGAACGATGTTTTTTAAAACCATGTTGACTGTGTGTCAATAGACCGGGTTCTTCTAGGTAATTCTTAATGTTCGAACACAATATATGTTCTAAAATCCCGTTGCATATAGGCGTTAATGATTTGGCCCTGTAATTTAGTGGACTACTCCTACTACCTTTCTTGAATATTGGTGTGACCTGTGCAACTTTCCAGTCTTTGGGTATGGATCTTTCGTCGAGCGAACGGTTGTATAGTATGATTGTTAAGTATGGAGATAATGCAGCAGCATACTCCGAAAGGAACCTAATTGGTATACAGCCTAGACCAGTAGACTTGCTTTTATTACGTGATTTAAGGTGCTTCACTACTCCGACGATATTTACTTCTACCTTACTCATGTTGGCGCTTGTTCTCGATTCCAATACTGTGATATTTACTTTTAATAAGTTTTAATAAGGACTTAGTACCATCATACGTGCAGAGATTATAGAAGTTTTTGAAGATATAATGCTCTTACGAGTCCTTAGCAATCTTCGCTATAATAACTACTTAGTGAGTCGTAGCTTGGATTTTGAGGAGGAGTTGTGACTGGGTGGCTATTTACACAATGACTGGCAAAGTAATGTCGATTTCAAATGACAATTTGTAAAAATATTTTCTGCTGGTTATACCCTAAAGCGTTTGAGCTTTTGTAAAATGGCATCTTGTAGACCACCGCAGATTCCTGTTGAAATGTTTAAAAAAATGGTTCAAATGGCTCTGAGCACTATGGGACTCAACTGCTGTGGTCATTAGTCCCCTAAAACTTAGAACTACTTAAACCTAACCAACCTAAGGACATCACACACATCCATGCCCGAGGCAGGATTCGAACCTGCGACCGTAGCAGTCGCACGGTTCCGGACTGAGCGCCTAGAACCGCGAGACCACCGCGGCCGGCTGTTGAAATGTTAGGTTGACGCATAAGTTCGTAGCATTTTTGTTTTATATGTTGGTATTCCGATTGCTATGGATTTATTTATCGATTGGCATTTTTTATTTGTACTTCACTATTGTTATTTGAGTTTACTTATTGCGATTTTGTCATTGGCGACAGTGAATGGAGTTGGGGACGCTAGAAAATGCAAAGAGTGCCAAATGTGGAAATAGGAACATTTCCGACGTATTATACTGTTTGACCACAGTTGAGGGGTGACAGCAGCGGAGACTGCCAGAAACATTTGCACCGTGTACGGGGATAATGCAAATGGAGAGAGCGAGGCAAGGAAATGGTTTTCACGTTTTAAGGAGGATCATTTTGACGTTAGTGGCTCTCATTGTTCAGGAAGACCTTCGGTGTTTGATGAAGAGCGTTTAAACGCGTTAATCCACAATGGTCCACCTCAGTGTACTCGAGAACTGGCAAATATGAGGAACTGTGATCATTCCACTACCATGCGACATTTGCGTACAATGGAGAGGTTCAAAAATCGGGTGTATGAGTACCGCATATTCTAAATCAAAATCACAAAAAGCAGCAGGCCGCCATGTATGCATTTCTGCTCCCTCGTCACCAACTAACTCATGAATAGCACCGATTGCTATCCTATATCGTCACTGATGACGTGAAATTGTGTCTTTATGCTAATATAAGAAAGTGAAAGGAGTGGCTGAGCCTAAACAAACCAGCATCTCCCCGTACAAAGACCCGAGGACATACACAAAAGACAATCTCATGCATCTGGTGGAACAGCGATGGTGTGGTGTACTTCGAACTGCTTCCCCGAACGAAATGATCACTACTGACATTTATTGTCAGCAACTGAGACGTCTTGCAGACGCAACCCGAGAACAACGACCAGGAAGATTACCCGAAGTGATGCTAGTCCATGATAACGCCCGCACGTGTTCTTTTAGACTGACAAAAAACATTGTACAGGAGTTGGAAAATCATTCCGAACCCAACTGATTCAACCGATCTTGCGCCCTCAGATTTTCACCTTTTCCGCTCTCTGTCGAACAACATTCAAGTAATTTCTTTTCGGGTGAAAATGCGCTCCGAACATGACTCGACGAGTTCTTTGCCTCAAAACCACTTTATGTGTACAGTCGTGTAGTCGTATGGCTAAGTGTAGGAGAATATATTATTTATGACTAATGTATCCTGTATGTATAGCTGTTAAACTTAAGGATAAACGCTACGAACTTGCGCATCAACCCCATACGAATATGTGTGTGTGCGCGTGCACGCGCGGGAGTGTAAAAGAGAGACAGAGACGGGGAGGGGGGGGGGGGGAGAGGGAGGGAGGAAGATAAAACGATGTCAACTATATAGATACGTAAAGAACTAGTATTTTACATTGTAAGTTGGTACATGGATGGCACACAGGCGTAGGGTAAGACTCATAATATGAAGGTACCGCCTAATATGGAGTACCTACTTATTATTACTGTTGCCACCTGGCATCTACTGGCAAGTATCAGAACTTGTTCTGTATGCACCACTACGCCATGCTTTGATCGGAAGCAGCTGGTGAGCTGTAGTTAGTTTTGGCTGCATGCGTTTGTTTTTATCTGCCATCTGAAAATTTTTTATAGTGTTACGGAAATCAGGCTGCATCGTTGTTGAAAGTTGGGGATTTTGACTTCATAAGCGCGTCATTTATTTAGTTTCAATGGTAAGAACATGTTCTTTAGGTATTTATTCACTATTCTGCATCTGTATAGAATGTGGTTATGAAGCAAAGTGAATATGGCGATGAGTGTAATACGGGGTAGTTAATGACATGTAATATGGGCTGTCCCATATTTCGAGGAGCTTATTTAGAAATTTATTTTTGCTGTCGAATATATTCTTTAAAATATTTTTGAAATGAAAAAGATACATTATATTACATTTTATTATATATATTTATTGTTAGATGGTGTCACTGAAGAAAAGAAAAGCTTGGGATAGACAGCAAATGAACGGCCTGGGAAGCGGTTTTGAAGAAAGAAATGGGTTACCTAAAAGCAGATAGACATTTCTGCGTATCACGAACAACGTTACAAGGTACACAAAGCAAAGACAAGAATCTGACAATGAAGATATTACTACAAAGTTAGGAAGGAAATTTCTGTTCCTACCGTATCTTGAATCTGGCTTGGTAAGACATTACCTGTTAATGGCGGAGCGATTTTTTGCAAAACTGAAGAGGATTGGCTTACCGCTGAGTCGTGGCAAGTAATATCCTGAATAAGTTTAATGAAGAAGCCAAATCTGCCAGTAAAACGTGGTTGCAGGGGTTTCTAAAACGCCATTTATCAACACTATCTGTTAAAATGACACAGGGAATTTCGATGGCTCGTCTGAAATCCTTTTCTGAGGACTGCGTGAATATGTTTTTCAACATATTCGAACCCGAAATGCAGAAGATTAATTTCAACCCTAATCGGGTATATAACTACGCCGAAACAAGGATCAATGTAGTGCAACACAGAAATAATAAAGCGACTTCCTTAAAAGAAAAAAGATCAGTGGCGTCATTGGCATCAGTAGAGCGTGGCTGCCTCATTATTGTTGCGGCTTCTATGAATGCTTCTGGACATTATGATCCACCTTTAATAGTATTTCCACCCAAAAATACGGAAGCAGAGCTCATGGATGGAACTCTACCAGGGCCAAGCCATGCCTGACGTATTTTAACGTGGATACAGGCAGGTATTTTCACACAGCAGTTCAGACATTTTATCACAGTGGTAAAACCGACAAATTCAGGCCCTGTCGTCCTCATATTTGACGGACATTACTCCCACACTAGAACTATGGATGTCATTGAGCTTGGAAGGGAAAATGGGGTTTCAGCTGTATACCTTCCAATACAGAGCTCTCATAATATTCGCACCCTAGACAGGCACTTATGAAACCGTTCAAGACTTTCTACTACCAGAAAAGTGAGTCGTGGTTACAAAATAATTCCCCTAGCACAGCTACAATATGACAGGTGGAAAAGTTATTTGGCAGTGCATATATCCGCGCCGCAAATGTTTAAACAGCAGTTAACGGTTCAGAAAATTGGAGTCTTCTCTCTGAATCGAAATGTGTTTAGAAGCCATGACTTTGCTGTACACTCTGGAAATGAAACACTTACAGAGCGCCAAGATCAGCGGTCACCTGTCAATGGACTTCAAACAGCTGATGATAGGCGTATAGCTTCAACAACGGATTTTGTGAGTGCTCCAAACGCGTGTCTCCTGCCATCCAATTCTAATGCCACTGCTGATGACTTGGCAGGTTGTTCTGAACAAAATTCACCCTCTTCGAGAGCACAAATTCATCTGCAGACTTGAGTGCTTTGCCATCTATTTCTAATGCTGCTGCCTAAGTAAGTCCTAGACCTGGTTCTGCGAATATCATAAATTCATCGCCATATAAACAACTGGCAAGTAGTAAAATGAAAAACATCGTCAGAGTTGATAACCAAAAAACTGCAAGGTCTACACAGGCTAAATGTTCCCAGAAGATTACGAAGAAGGATTTCTATGCACACTGTGCTCAGAGAATGTCAACTAGCCCTCCTACAGAAAGAGAAAAAGAGGAAGAAAATCTCTAGACCTTCCAACTTCATCTTCTTCAGCAGATTCTCAGTTTTCTTCTCTGTTAGGAGATGATGATTGGGGAAATGAAAGAGAAGGTGAAGCTGATGCTGAATGTGTGTATTGTGCAGGGTTGTTTTCAGATGATCGGTCAGATGAAGAGTGGATCTGTTGTCTTTTAAATGGGCTCACCTGGACTGTGCAGGTAATCCGAAAGTGAATCTCACGTGCTTGAAGTGCAAATAACTGATTGATAAACCATATGTGATCATTTTAGTTGATTTCCTTTCATTTACTTTCCTGGAATTCACTTTTGGGATTTCGATTTATAGCAAGAGAAGAACTTTCATTTAAGTGTTTTCTTTTGTAAGGGTACCCCATAATAGAAGCCATGCCCATATTGACAATCGTTTTTGGAATTGTCTAAAAATAAATCGCAAAAGGAATATTTTACATTTAACAAGGTAAAATCAAATAAACCTAATCTTAGTATCCCATATTTTAATGTAAGTGTAAAAGCAGTGTTTAGTGTTTAAAGGTGTTAGCGGTATGAGGCAAAGTCAAAAACTATCCCATATTAGGACGCATACCTCTATATTAAACACATGATGTTACTTTGGAACCAACATCGATCGAAGGGGATAGCGAAATTATTAAGGCAATAGATTCGTATTTGAAAGGTGCGACTTTGGACTACCCATCATCTTGATCACAGCCGTGATTTTTTTTAATGACGTCAAGCATATCTACTGCATGGGTTAATGTTGATGGCTTCCTTTTGGGTAAAATGTTCAAGAGATAAAACAGCCGCCCACTTGAATCTCCGGCCGGTGACTGCTCAGGGGGATGTCATCGTCAGGAGAAACAAAACTGGAGTTATGTCGTTGGAGCATGGAATGTTAGATGCCTTAATTGGGTAGGTAGGCTAGAGAATTTAAAATGGGAAATGAGTAGATTAAAGTTCGATATCGTGGGAATGAGTGAAGAGCAGTGGCAGGATGAACATAACTTCTGGTCATGCGAGTATGGGGCTATCAAAACAAATCAAATAGAAGCAACAAGGAGTGTGTCTAATAGTAAATAAGAAAATAGGAATGCGGGCAAGCGTCTATGAGCAGAATGGTGAACGCCTTGTCGTAGCCAAGGTAGACTAGAAACCAACATCCATCATAGCAGTTCAAATTTATATACCAACTAGCTCCGCACATGAAGATGGGATTGAAAGAACGTATGATGAAATAAAGGAAATTATTCAGACAGTTAAGGGAGAGGAAAATTTAATTATGATAAGTGACTGGAACGCGATAGTAGAAAAAGGAAAAGAAGGAAAACCGAAAGGAGAACATGGACTGTTGGAAAGGAATGAAAGAGAAATCCGCCTGGCATATTTTTACACAGACCTTAATTTAATCAGACACTTGGTTGAAGAGTCATGTAAGAACATCATGTATGTGGAAGTGACCCGAGGACACTGGAAGGTTTCAGAGTTATTATATAATGGTAAGATAGAGATTTCGAAACCATATTTTAAGCTTGAAGTCACTTCCAGGAGCAAATGGGGACTCCAACATTATGTTATTGGTTTTGAATCGCAGGAAAAAACTAAAGAAATTGCAGAAATTTAAAAAATTAAGGATATCAGTCCTGCATAATTTGAAAGAACCATAGGTTGCTGAGAGCTTCAGAAGGAGGCATAGGCAACGTTGGAATGAAACATAGGCAAGGAAGGCAATAGTAGACTAATTGGTAGCTTTAAGAGATGAAATAGTGAAGGCAGCAGTGGGTCAAATAGGTAAAAAGGCGAGACCTAGAACAAATGCTTGGATAATACATGAAGTGTTGCATTTAATTAACGAAAGGAGAAAACATAAAACTGTAGCAAGTAAAACAGGCAGTTACAATTAAGGACACCTTGAAAATGTAATTGACACGAATTGAAAACTGACAAAGCAGGAATGGCTAGAGGACAAATGTAAGGCTGTAGAAAAAGGCCTGACTAGGGAAAAGACAAGTGCCGCCTACAATAGGAGAGTTAAAGAGGTGTTATGAGAAAAGAGAAGCAGGTATCTGAGTACAAGAGCTAAGATGGAAACACGGTATCAAGCAAAAGAAGGCACAGCTGACATGTGGAAGGAATATACAGAAGGTCTAACAAAGGAAAGCAAACATGTGGACAATATTATGGAAAGATAAGTGGAAGTAGGTGACGATAAGATAGGAGATGCGATACAGCAAGAAGAATTTGACGGAGCACTGTAAGACATAAATCGCAATAAGGCCAGTCAGTAGACGACATTCCCTCAGAATGACAGATAACCTTGCGAGAATCGGCCTTGACAGAAGTATTCCACCTGGTGCGTGTAATGTGTGAGACAGGTGAAATACCGTCAGACTTCAAGAAGAATGTAATAATTCCAATTCCGAAGGAGGCAGATGCTGGTGGGTGTGAATACTACTAAATCATCGGTTTAATAAGTTATGGCTGAGAAATATTCACATGTAATATGTACAGAAGAATGGAAAAACTTCTAGAGGCCGCTCTCTGGGAAGATAGTTTGGTTCCTGGAGAAATATAAGAACATTCGAGGCAATTCTAATGACTCGACCTCTTATCTTAGAAGACATGTTGAAGAAGGAAAACCTACATTGATAGCATTTGCAGATATGAGACAGCTTATGACAGTGGTGAACGGAACACACTCTTCGAAATTCTGAAGATAGCAGGCATAAAAGAAAGGAACGGTAAGTTATTTACATCTAGCATAGACGGCTTCGAAAAACACGAAAGAGAATCAATTACATTTTTAAGATGTCCTAAATCGTAACTGCCTACTTTACTTGCTGCAGTTTTATGTTTTTTTTTCCCCCTTCGTTAATTAAATGCAATTCTTCATGTATTAGCCAAGTATTTGTTCTAGGCCTCTCCTTCTTATCTATTTGACCCTCTGCTGCCTTCACTATTTCATCTCCTAAATTTACCAATTATTCCACTATTGCTTTTGTTGTCTATATTTCATTCCAGCGTTGCTTATTCCTCCTTCTGAAGCTCTCAGCAACCTATGGTTCTTTCGAGTTATGCAGTACTGATATCCTTAATTTTTTACATTTTTTTGAGGCTTTGCCGATACTATTGATATTCTGTAATAGAGAGCAAAGGAATTGGAAGAGCAGTTGAACGGTAAGATGAAAATCAAGAAAATTGAAACAAGGGTAATGGAACATAGTCTAAAGAAATAAGGCGATGCTGACGGTAGTAGACTAGGAAATGAGACTCTGAAAGCAATAAAATAGTGTAACTATTTAGATAGTTAAATAACTAATGATGGCCGAAGTTAAGAGAATATAAAATGCAGACTGGTAATTGGACGAAAAGCATTTCTTAAAGAGATGAACTGATCAATATCTAATATAAATTTAAATGTTGCGAAGTCTTTTATGATGGTATTTTACCGCGGAATGTAGCCTTGTACAGAAGTGAAACGTCGACGATAAGCAGTACAGGTAAGAAGAGAATAGAAGTTTTTGAAATTTTGTGCTATAGAAGAATGTTTAAGATTAAATGGTTAGATCGAACACCTAGTGAGGAGATACTGAATCGAATTGGGAAGAAAAAAAATTTGTGAGACAACTTGACCAAAAGAAGGTATCTGTTGACAGGACACGTCCTGAGGCATAAGGAATACTGAATTTTATAATGGAGGGATGTGTGGGGTGGGGTTGGGGGGGGGGGGAGGGTAAGAACAGCAGAGGGAAACCAAGGCATGTACACAGCAAGCAAGTTCAAATGGAGGTAGACCGTAGCAGTTATTTCGAAATGAAGTGGCGCTTAGAGAGTAGCATCAAACCGGTCCTCGGACTGACCTCAACAACTGAGTAAAACACTTCGCTTCCTATATTTAAGTCCTCCTCACAACTGGTGTTGTAAATATGATGGTCAAGGAAAACTTTATTCACTTTTGGCAATTGTGCTGGCAGAATGCTGATTTCCGGTGTTTGAATCTCGTTCAGCCCAAGGAACGAGGGACACACGGTGACAGACGCAGAGAGAGAGAGAGAGAGAGAGAGAGAGAGAGAGAGAGAGAGAGAGACTATACCTTTCTTGCAGAAGGCGTAAGATTATCTGCATGTTGACTGAAGATAAATCAACACACGTCTGAGGTGTGTTAGTTTAACTGCCTCTCTCACCGATTCCAGCTACCAAGAGTTGTAGTAAGCATTTTATTTGTTCACGACACCCTAAGAAATAAAACTGTATTCGAAAACGCTATAAATTTGGAGGAAAGCAACAATGAAGAAAACTTAATTTGCTGATACGTGGGGATGTGCTCGTCGGTGCTCGTTTGGGGAACAGAGGTACGCTAAGACGTTCTGCACGCGGCCGGCTCTCGCCCGCCCGCACTTTGGATGGGCGTTCTCCGGGGTGCCGCCCACACGTACACGCCAGTTCCGGTTCTCACGCCGCCGACCAGACCCCTCTGCTGCCGGCGCCGTGGCTGGTGGCGCCCGCCACGCGTGCTGCAACACGCCGACCGACCAGCGGACCTGGCCTCTACTCCAAGTGGCCACCCGTTCTGTCAGCCTGAGGGCGCATTGTTTTCTAGCTACAGCCTACCATTTGGCAGACTCTCGGCACTAATGTTATAAGAGGCGGAGAGTGCCGGCTCGCACCTGTCTAGTCGTATCTTTAACTAACAGTTTTTTTTCTGGCTGTTTAGTGCACACTTGCCACCGCCAGCTACTTGTTTGCTACTCACATATCGCGTATTGTGGTAGGCGTCACCTATCGTTCTTTTAGTTTACGTCTAGTTTACTTACACCACTAGTTTCGCAATTTTTTTACAAATTTTCACTTTGAGGTAACTTTCTCTCAATTTTTTTTAATATTTTGATTACTTTTAACCTTATGCGTATGATTTAACAGCTACCATCTTTATTCTAGTCGCATTACATAAACTACAGGTATTAGTTCAAATTATCAAATCCCGATATAGTCTTGCCCCACTCAAATGACGAATTATGGGGTTGCAAATTGACGTTTTTTTTAAAATTTGTGATAATGTCTTATGGGACCAAACTGCTGAGGTCATCGGTCCCTAAGCTTACACACTACCTAATCAAACTAAGACTAACTTATGCTAAGGACGACACACACACCCACGCCGGAGGGAGAACTCGAACCTCCGATGGAGGGAGCCGTGTGCACCGTGAAAAGACGCTTTAGATAACGCGGCTATCCCGCACGGCGCAGATTCATGTGCATAACCTTGTGTATAGACGTTATTTTGATTTGTAATTAAAGTCCCGGTTTCAAAATGCTGTAGAAATAGAACCACTCAGGAAGGAACATCTGATTGTGTGACCAATAGTAAGATGCCCTGCTTAACCCGCAGGACAGGACAGATAGTATAAATTGTGGAAAGGGGCCAAAATAAGGGATTCAGTTACACTCGAACATACAACTTTATTATTTGATCAAACATTACAAGATCCCAAAAAATACACTCCTGGAAATTGAAATAAGAACACCGTGAATTCATTGTCCCAGGAAGGGGAAACTTTATTGACGCATTCCTGGGGTCAGATACATCACATGATCACACTGACAGAACCACAGGCACATAGACACAGGCAACAGAGCATGCACAATGTCGGCACTAGTACAGTGTATATCCACCTTTCGCAGCAATGCAGGCTGCTATTCTCCCATGGAGACGATCGTAGAGATGCTGGATGTAGTCCTGTGGAACGGCTTGCCATGCCATTTCCACCTGGCGCCTTAGTTGGACCAGCGTTCGTGCTGGACGTGCAGACAGCGTGAGACGACGCTTCATCCAGTCCCAAACATGCTCAATGGGGGACAGATCCGGAGATCTTGCTGGCCAGGGTAGTTGACTTACACCTTCTAGAGCACGTTGGGTGGCACGGGACACATGCGGACGTGCATTGTCCTGTTGGAACAGCAAGTTCCCTTGCCGGTCTAGGAATGGTAGAACGATGGGTTCGCTGACGGTTTGGATGTACCGTGCACTATTCAGTGTCCCCTCGACGATCACCAGAGGTGTACGGCCAGTGTAGGAGATCGCTCCCCACACCATGATGCCGGGTGTTGGCCCTGTGTGCCTCGGTCGTATGCAGTTCTGATTGTGGCGCTCACCTGCACGGCGCCAAACACGCATACGACCATCATTGGCACCAAGACAGAAGCGACTCTCATCGCTGAAGACGACACGTCTCCATTCGTCCCTCCATTCACGCCTGTCGCGACACCACTGGAGGCGGGCTGCACGATGTTGGGGCGTGAGCGGAAGACGGCCTAACGGTGTGCGGGACCGTAGCCCAGCTTCATGGAGACGGTTGCGAATGGTCCTCGCCGATACCCCAGGAGCAACAGTGTCCCTAATTTGCTGGGAAGTGGCGGTGCGGTCCCCTACGGCACTGCGTAGGATCCTACGGTCTTGGCATGCATCCGTGCGTCGCTGCGGTCCGGTCCCAGGTCGACGGGCACGTGCACCTTCCGCCGACCACTGGCGACAACATCGATGTACTGTGGAGACCTCACGCCCCACGTGTTGAGCAATTCGGCGGTACGTCCACCCGGCCTCCCGCATGCCCACTATACGCCCTCGCTCAAAGTCCGTCAACTGCACATACGGTTCACGTCCACGCTGTCGCGGCATGCTACCAGTGTTAAAGACTGCGATGGAGCTCCGTATTCCACGGCAAACTGGCTGATACTGACGGCGGCGGTGCACAAATGCTGCGCAGCTAGCGCCATTCGACGGCCAACACCGCGGTTCCTGGTGTGTCCGCTGTGCCGTGCGTGTGATCATTGCTTGTACAGCCCTCTCGCAGTGTCCGGAGCAAGTATGGTGGGTCTGACACACTGGTGTCAATGTGTTCTTTTTTCCATTTCCAGGAGTGTATATATATTAAAAAAACACACACACAGAGAGCTTTAATCCTTGCGGCTTAATTACCGGCTGAAAGGCACTTTAATTTAAAATCGGCTGAAGGTAATAACTTAAACGCAACCATAATCAGAATTTAACAGGCAAGACTCATCTTAAAACACATCTTTAGTCAGGCTGAAGTAAACAAGTCAAATTCAAATCAGCTGAAGGACCAACACTTAAAAATCCATAACATTTTTTTAAATAGCAAAGGCGTAACGTGAAACAGTGCTTTAAATTAGGTTGAAGGCCTTAAGAGCAACACATCTCTAATTTTAAGAACATTGGCTAAAATCCATACAAGTAATAACAACAAGAACAAATTCAAAATAAAAATAGGGCAGCACACCCAACGGCGCCCAGATGTTCGAGGGTCGGTCTGTAATTCAAACAATAACGATCGCTTAGGTGAGACAGACAGTCGGGACAACCATTCACGATCCGACGACAATCCAACCGACCGACAGTCAATGCATCCACCGACAAGATAACTTCCATTTAACCGATCAGGGCACCACAGAGAGTTCAACGGAACAACGTAGAAGATATTGGCGCCCACAACCAGTCATACATGGAGCTTTCAAACTACGCACCATGCTGGACAGCAACAACACGATGAGCAAACTACACTGCCTGAAATTTACGTCAACGGCCAGGGCAGGTAACCGGAACGTTAACGGCCACAAGGCAGAAGATTCCACTGGTGCACTTCAGTTCAAATAAACAAATACAGTGAAACTCCACCGGAGGGTGACTAGAATTTTCCAACTGGAAAACCATGTTGTTGCTAGCGGGAATATCTCAACAGCCGACAACGAACCCCAAACAACACATTGTGAACAGCGTTTACTTGCTGGTAGGTTAAATCATAACTCAACTTTCGTGTCCAGGGTCGGTGAGGCATGGACCTCGTAGCAATGGGAATAGCACCACACTCTCCGACACCGCATAGAGACCGCCAGTGGGCCCGGCCAAACTGCGACCCACTGAGAATTCCTCGCTGCTCCACGCCAACCGACCGACTGGTCGCACACCACCGAGTTGGAAACTATAAGCGCCAGGTCAAAGATAGTCCAAGCTGCGAATATCGATACGCACCGCTGCTGCCACCTGTGGAAGGAGTGGATAACAGCATAATTGCACTAACCGCGGGAGACTAAACACAGAATCGCAACGAAAGTTTAATCCAGTGCATACCATGAGCCAGTCATGGCTCAAATAGATGGCACTGTATACGTCAGAATAAACACACCAACAGACGCGCGACACACGGCCAATTCTGAGTTTGCGTCCGAGACGCCCACCAGGACTGTCTCCATGAAGAATCTCGCGCTGCTGGTAACGCTCTTTTACAAGAAAGGTGACAAGAAGTTCCGGATACTGGTCGGGGAAAATTATCACAAAATTCGAAAAGACGGGTGACAGAGGGCGAAGAGCAGTTGATCTGACGTCTGTTGAAGACGTCGCCATAGCGTTGCAGGACGCGTCGAACGGTGGTGTGCGAACAGGCAGTGCACGAGGAATTGCCCGAACGTTGGGCCTGACTGCGAGCACGGAATACATAGTCCTACGAAATATTCTGCATCGCTAGACATTCAAAACTACTCATGCTCATGTTCAGGATTTGCTTCACGCTGAGCTACCAGCGAGACAAGCGTTCGCTCTGGAATTTCTTGCTCGTCTGGTAGTGGACAATGTGAGGGCATGGAACGTTCTGTGGCCACACGAATCCCGTTTCCATCTCCAAGGACATGTCAATACACAGAACTGCAAAATGTGGGCAATGGAAAACCCACAGGCACATCAATCAGTGCCACTCCACTCTCCAAAGGTCAGTGTGCGGTGTGGGTTTACGGCACTGCTTATCTTACGGCCATATTTTTTCGAGGAGATGAGACCTGCGGGTCCTGTTATCGGTACCGTCATTGGTAAATGCTATGAATGTCTTGAGCACACTAACGTCATTCCGACCCTTGAACATTGTGGATGTGTGGGTCGGATCATTTTTATGCAAGATGGCGCTCCTCCGCACATTGCTCAGCCACTGAAGCGACTGCTGCAGAAGAATTTCGGAAATGCTAGAATTATCAGCCGTCGTTTTTCCTACAAACTGGCCGTCGAGATCACCTCATCTTAATCCGTATGACTACTGGATGTGGGGTTATATGAAAGATGTGTTCAGTGCTCCAATTACGAACGTAGTTGAACTGAAGACACGCCTTGCGCAACACATTCTGAACGTGACCCCCGTGGCACTCAGATCTGTTGTCAAGCATTCTGTTTCTCGAGTTTAACATTTGGGAGAAAACGGTGGACAGCGTATTGACACGCCTTGCGCCATTCTTACCACAATTAGAAAGCGATGCCGTTTTGCTTTTTATTCGGCTTTTGGCCCCAGGACATTTCAAGCCCGATGCGATTCTGCTTTTTATGCGGCTTTTGGCCCCAGGACATTTTAAGCCCGATGTGATTCTGATTTTTATGCGGCTTTTGGTCCCAAGACAATTAAAAACCGAATTTCCCCATCCAGTGCGGTGTATGGGCCTACCCAACTAACACTGCCACAACTGTTGACTGCTGAACATTGCGGATATGGTGTATGTGCAACTGAAATGTGAGTCATCGTATTGCGGTTCATCTGTCCGCAAGACAGGAGATAGCGACGTCGTCGTCGCTCTACAGTTTACAAAAATGTAGAAAACATCGAACTAACAACAACTGCAGGATACAAGGGGAATCCCATCCCAGTGAAGAGCTAAACGACGTCAAAGTTAGCGTAAGGAGGGCTATGCGTGAAGCGTTCGGTGAATTCGAAAGTAATATTCTATGTACCGACTTGACAGAAAATCCTAGGAAGTTCTGGTCTTACGTTAAACCAGTAAGTGGCTCGAAACAGCATATCCAGACACTCCGGGATGATGATGACATTGAAACAGAGGATGACACGCGTAAAGCTGAAATACTAAACACCTTTTTCCAAAGCTGTTTCACAGAGGAAGACCTCACTGCAGTTCCTTCTCTAAATCCTCGCAGAAACGAAAAAATAGTTGACATCGAAATAAGTGTCCAAGGAATAGAAAAGCAACTGGAATCACTCAACAGAGGAATGTCCACGGGACCTGACGGGATACCAATTCGATTCTACATAGAGTACGCGAAAGAACTAGCCCCCCTTGTAACAGCCGTGTACCGCAAGTCTCTAGAGGAACGGAAGGTTCCAAAAGATTAGAAAAGAGCACAGGTAGACCCAGTCTTCAAGATGGGTCGTGGAGCAGATGCGCAAAACTATAGACGTGTATCTCTGACGTCGATCTGTTGTAGAATTTTAGTTCACGTTTTTCTGCTCGAGTATCATGTCGTTTTTGGAAATCCAGAACCTACTCTATAGGAATCAACATGGATTCCGGAAACAGCGATCGTGTGAGACCCAACTCGCTTTATTTGTTCATGAGACCCAGAAAATATTAGATACAGGTTCCCAGGTAGATGCTATTTTCCTTGACTTCGATACAGTTCCGCACTGTCGCCTGATAAACAAAGTAAGAGCCTACGGAACATCAGACCAGCAGTGTGGCTGGATTGAAGAATTTTTAGCAAATAGAACGCAGCATGTTGTTATCAATGGAGAGACGTCTACATACGTTAAAGTAACCTCTGGCGTGCCACAGGGGTGTGTTATAGGACCATTGCTTTTCACAATATATATAAATTACCTGGTAGATAGCGTCGGAAGTTCCATGCGGCTTTTCGCGGATGATGCCGTAGTATACAGAGAAGTTGCAGCATTAGAAAATTGTAGCGAAATGCAGAAAGATCTGCAGCGGATAGGCACCTGGTGCAGGGAGTAGGAACTGACCCCTAACATGGACAAATGTAATTTATTGCGAATACATAGAAAGAAGGATCCTTTATTGTATGATTACATGGTAGTGGAACAAACACTGGTAGCAGTTACTTCTGTAAAATATCTGGGAGTATGCCTGCGGAACGATTTGAAGTGGAATGACCATATAAAATTAATTGTTGGTAAGGCGGGTACCAGGTTGAGATTCATTGGGAGAGTCCTTAGAAACTGTAGTCCATTAACAAAGGAGGTGGCTTACAAAACACTCGTTCGACCTGTACAGGAGTATTGCTCATCAGTGTGGGATCCGTACCAGATCGGGTTGACGGAAGAGACAGAGAAGATCCAAAGAGCGGCGCGTTTCGTCACAGGGTTATTTGGTAACCGTGATAGCGTCACGGAGATGTTTAGCAAACTGAAGTGGCAGACTCTGCAAGAGAGGCGCTCTGCATCGCGATGTAGCTTGCTCGCCAGGTTTCGAGAGGGTGCGTTTCTGGATGAGGTATCCAATATATTGCTTCCCCCTACTTATACCTCCCGAGGAGATCACGAAGGTAAAATTAGAGAGATTCGAGCGCGCACGGAGGCTTTCAGACAGTCGTTCTTCCCGCGAACCGTACGCGACTGGAACAGAAAAGGGAGGTAATGACAGTGGCACGTAAAGTGCCCTCCGCCACACACCATTGGGTGGCTTGCGGAGTATAAATGTAGATGCAGATCAACCGACCCGATTTACGTGAAGACAGACGCTTACAGCGCCGTCTATTGATAAAATGTTCGTTAGTTAATTTCTTTATTGTTGTTGTTGTTGTTGTTGTGGTTTTCAGTCCTGAGACTGGTTCGATGCAGCTCTCCATGCTACTCTATCCTGTTCAAGCTTCTTCATCTTCCAGTACCTACTGCAACCTACGTCCTTCTGAATCTGCTTACTGTATTCATCTCTTGGTCTCCGTCTACGGTTTTTACCCTCCACGCTGCCCTCCAATACTAAATTGGTGATCCCTCGATGTCTCAGAACATGTCCTACCAACCGATCCCTTCTTCTGGTCAAGTTGTGCCACAAACTTCTCTTCTCCCCAATCCTATTCAATACTTCCTCATTAGTTATGTGATCTACCCATTTACTCTTCAGCATTCTTCGGTAGCACCACATTCCGAATCCTTCTATTCTCTTCTTGTCCAAACTATTTACCGTCCATGTTTCACTTCCATACATGGCTACACTCCATACAAATAGTTTCAGAAATGACTTCCTGACACTTAAATCTATACTCGATGTTAACAAATTTCTCTTCTTCAGAAACGCTTTCCTTGCCATTGCCAGTCTACATTTTATATCCTCTCTATTTCGACCATCATCAGTTATTTTTCTCCCCAAATAGCAATACTCCTTTACTGCTTTAAGTGTCTCATTTCCTAATCTAATTCCTTCAGCATCACCCGACTTAATTCGACTACATTCCATTATCCTCGTTTTGCCTTTTTTTATGTTCATTTTATACCCTCCTTTCGAGACACTATCCATTCCGTTCAACTGCTCTTCCAAGTCCTTTGCTGTCTCTGACAGAATTACGATGTCATCGGCGAACCTCAAAGTTTTTATTTCTTCTCCATGGATTTTAATACCTACTCCGAATTTTTCTTTTGTTTCCTTTACTGCTTGCTCAATATACAGATTGAATAACATCGGGGAGAGACTACAACCCTGTCTCACTCCCTTCCCAACCACTGCTTCCCTTTCATGCCCCTCGACTCTTATAACTGCCATCTGTTTTCTGTACAAATTGTAAATAGCCTTTCGCTCCCTGTATTTTACCCCTGCCACCTTCAGAATTTGAAAAAGAGTATTCCAGTCAACATTGTCAAAAGCTTTCTCTAAGTCTACAAATGCTAGAAACGTAGGTTTGCCTTTCCTTAATCTTTCTTCTAAGATAAGTCGTAGGGTCAGTATTACCTCACGTGTTCCAACATTTCTACGGAAGCCAAACTGATCTTCACCGAGGTCGGCTTCTACTAGTTTTTCCATTCGTCTGTAAAGAATTTGTGTTAGTATTTTGAAGCTGTGACTTATTAAACTGATAGTTCGGTAATTTTCACATCTGCCAACAGCCGCTTTCTTTGGGATTGGAATTATTATATTCTTCTTGAAGTCTGAGGGTAATTCGCCTGTCTCATACATCTTGCTCACCAGATGGTAGACTTTTGTCAGGACTGGCTCTCCCGAGGCCGTCAGTAGTTCCAATGGAATGTTGTCTACTCCGGGGGCCTTGTTTCGACTCAGGTCTTTCAGTGCTCTGTCAAACTCTACACGCAGTATCGTATCTCCCATTTCATCGTCACCTACATCCTCTTCCAATTCCATAATATTGTCCTCAAGTACATCGCCCTTGTATAGACCCTGTATATACTCCTTCCACCTTTCTGCTTTACCTTGTTTGCTTAGAACTGGGTTTCCATCTGAGCTCTTGATGTTCATACAAGTGGTTCTTCTATCTCCAAAGGTCTCTTTAATTTTTCCTGTAGGCAGTATCTATCTTACCCCTAGTGAGATAAGCCTCTATATCCTTACATTTGTCCTCTAGCCATCCCTGCTTAGCCATTTTGCACTTCCTATCGATCTCATTTTTGAGACGTCTGTATTCCTTTTTGCCCGCTTCATTTACTGCATTTTTATATTTTCTCCTTTCATCAATTAGATTCAATATTTCTTCTGTCATCCAAGGATTTCTACTAGCCCTCGTCTTTTTACCTACTTGATCTTCTGCTGCCTTCACTACTTCATCCCTCAAAGCTACCCATTCTTCTTCTACTGTATTTCTTTCCCCCATTCCTATCAATTGCTCCCTTATGTTCTCCCTGAAACGCTGTACAACCTCTGGTTCTTTCTGTTGATCCAGGTTCCGTCTCCTTAAATTCCCACCTTTTTGCAGTTTCTTCAGTTTTAATCTACAGTTCATAGCCAATAGATTGTGGTCAGAGTCCACATCTGCCCCTGGAAATGTCTTACAATTTAAAACCTGGTTCCTAAATCTCTGTCTTACCATTATATAATCTATCTGATACCTTTTAGTATCTCCAGCGTTCTTCCATGTATACAGCCTTCTTTTATGATTCTTGAACCAAGTGTTACCTATGATTAAGTTGTGCTCTGTGCAAAATTCTACCAGGCGGCTTCCTCTTTCATTTCTTTGCCGCAGTCCATATTCACCTACTACGTTTCCTTCTCTCCCTTTCCCTACTACCGAATTCCAGTCACCCATGACTATTAAATTTTCATCTCCCTTCACTATCTGAATAATTTCTTTTATTTGATCATACATTTCTTCAATTTCTTCGTCATCTGCAGAGCTAGTTGGCATATAAACTTGTACTACTGTAGTAGGTGTGGTCTTCGTATCTATCTTGGCCACAATAATGCGTTCACTATGCTGTTTGTAGTAGCTTACCCGCATTTCTATTTTCCTATTCATTATTAAAGCTACTCCTGCATTACCCCTATTTGATTTTGTGTTTATAAACCTGTAGTCACCTGACCAGAAGTCTTGTTCCTCCTGCCACCGAACTTCACTAATTCCTACTATATCTAACTTTAACCTATCCATTTCCCTTTTTAAATTTTCTAACCTACCTGCCCGATTAAGGGATCCGTAGAACGCCAGTTTTCTTTCTCCTGATAACGAAATCCTCTTAAGTAGTCCCCACCCGGAGATCCGAATGTGGGACTATTTTACCTCCGGAATATTTTACCAAAGAGGACGCCATCATCATTTAATCATACAGTAAAGCTGCATGCCCTCGGGAAAGATTACGGCCGTAGTTTCCCCTTGCTTTCAGCCGTTCGCAGTACCAGCACAGCAAGGCCGTTTTGGTTAGTGTTACAAGGCCAGATCAGTCAATGATCCAGATTGTTGCTCCTGCAACTACTGAAAAGGCTGCTGCCCCTCTTCAGGAACCACACGTTTGTCTGGCCTCTCAACAGATACCCCTCCGTTGTGGTTGCACCTACGGTACGGCTATCTGTATCGCTGAGGCACGCAAGCCTCCCCACCAACGGCAAGGTCCATGGTTCATGGGGGAGGAATTTCTTTATTAACAGATCATTGAATACCTGCTCGTATAGCGTAACGAGCTGCGCGCCAGCTTGCGAGACAAGGAGCTGAGTCGGAGCAGGACCGAATCTGCGGGGCGAATTGAAGTCCATCCTAAGTGTGGCAAATGCTAGGCTGATCCCTAATTTCCACCTCAGAAAATACGACACATGAGCAGTTAAAATACGGCACATACAGAATAAAGTTTACACAGTTCACTGACGTATAGTGGACTTCCCTCCCTTAGGTAACCCAAGAGCGCCGGCGGCGGTAAGGGTACTCGGCCGCGAAGTCATATAAAATAAAACTGCCACAACTTGAGTACAGCTGATCCCATATTCGCCGGGATAACGCTACGTAAAGGAAGAAGAAGTAACAGAAGATTACATGATGACTTGCTAAGAAGTCTAAAGCAGTGGTGACAGTATTTGTGTGACCCATAATTGGGAAATACAATGAATGATTTATGTCTCAAGAAATTTAGGAAGTCTGACAGATAGAAACGTTCGAGGAAGCATCTTGGAGAATAATCGGGATAAAAAGCCGAACGCTTCTCCTTTGAAAGAAAATCCTCTGCCGCCTTCAATATTTGTTACGTCTCCCAGAGCCTGTGTTCCGCTCTACCGTATCAGCTGAATGGTGTGATATTAATGTTGATAGAAAAATATTTGTAATTAACGATTACAAAATATTGTTACTCTTTTTCAACTACGGACACACTAACTGAAACTACACTAACCTAACCCAACCTAAAGTCGCGAAATTATAGAAGATTTCTCTTAAGATGGAAGAGCAGTTGGACTTTCACGAACAATTTCTTTGATTGTTGATGCCCGTTTTATTTTTCTACTTTCAACTAAATGTAGACGTCGAAATTTCACATTATTCGTGATGCGATTATTTCTGTCACATGTCTGAAAACATTATGTGCTGCTTTCAGGGAGCTGTTGATTTATTTTTCTGTTTGAAAATTTTGCCAGACTCTAACCCCTTTCGAAAATAGTTCAAGTAAGTCAGAGTCAAAATATTTGTTCAAAACAGGAAGGCAGCTGCAGTTCATATCTGATAATTTATCTGTGAAATAAGACACAAAGCTATGCCGTGAAATGTGAAAGGTTATTTTCTACAGTTTGTTGTGAAAATTATATAGTAATATACAGGGTGTTACAAAAAGGTACGGCGAAACTTTCAGGAAACATTCCTCACACACAAATAAAGAAAAGATGTTATGTGGACATGTGTCCGGAAACGCTTAATTTCCATGTTAGAGCTCATTTTAGTTTCGTCAGTATGTACTGTACTTCCTCTATTCAACGCCATGATTTCATACGGGATACTCTACCTGTGCTGCTAGAACATGTGCCTTTACAAGTACGACACATGTGGTTCATGCACGATGGAGCTCCTGCACATTTCAGTCGAAGTGTTCGTATGCTTCTCAACAACAGATTCGGTGACCGATGGATTGGTAGAGGTGGACCAATTCCATGGCCTGACCTCAACCCTCTTGACTTTCATTTATGGGGGCATTTGAAAGCTCTTGTCTACACAACCCCAGTACCAAATGTAGAGACTCTTCGTGCACGTATTGTGGACGGCTGTGATACAATACCCCATTCTCCAGGGCTGCATCAGCGCATCAGGGATTCCATGCGACAGAGGGTGGATGCATGTATCCTAGCTAACGGAGGACATTTTCAACATTCCCTGTAACAAAGTGTTTGAAGTCACGATGGTACGTTCTGTTGCTGTGTGTTTCCATTCCATGATTAATGTGATTTGAAGAGAAGCAATAAATGAGCTCTAACATGGAAAGTAAGCGTTTCCGGACACATGTCCATGTAACATATTTTCTTTCTTTGTGTGTGAGGAATGTTTCCTGAAAGTTTGGCCGTAACTTTTTGTAACACCCTGTATATTTCGAAATAAAAGAATTAAATATTTAAAGTAACCTTGATCCAAGGTACCAGATCTCCCTCGATTGCATTCCAGATTTCAACTAGGTTAGATTACATTGGGGAGAGGGAAATGTGAAAACACAACTACTCTCATGTCCATGCAGAGTTCTTCAGCCCACCCTGACATAATCCATACATAATATAAAAATGGATGTACATAATTGCTCAAAAGTATTTTGTAGTTGGACCACGAGACGTATGAGAAAAGTAATAAGCCTGGTTTTTTTATCTACCAAAATTTTTTATTTTCTTTTTGAAATAACAATATTGTTCCCTTCAAAGCAACTCCCTCTTGCGGCCATACACTGGCGGAGTCGTTCCCAGTCTTGGCAGCTGCGCTGAAAGGCTTCAACTGGTAAGGCCTTTAACATGACGCTCACATTCATTTACATGTTCTCCAGAGTCCCAAAATGAAGTTCATTTAAGACATTTTTCAATTTCGGGAAAAGAAAAAGTCACAACGAATCAGGTCAAGTGAACAGAGGGATTTGGAACAACAGGAAAGCCTTTTGAGGCAAAAAAAGTCAGTGATAGAAGTGGCTGTGTGACATGCGGCATTGTCATGATGGAGCATTCACTTTTCTGTAGTGTCCGGTATTACACGATTCACTCTTTTCCTGAGCGTTTCAAGGACATCTTCGTAAAACACTTGGTTGACAGTTTCTCCTGGAGGAACAAATTCGTTATGCACCATACAGCTAGAGCCAAAAAAGCTCATTCGAGCTTTCTTGGGTCGGAAAGACGTCTCAGTGTGTCACTCTCCATTTTGCCGCTTTGTTCCAGAATCCTACTAAAAAATCCACCTGTGATCAGACGACTGAACCATTCGTGGCCATTGGCAGTTCCCTCAAGAAAATAATCGCACACGTTCCTTCGTCTGTCTCCTGCTCAGTTGTGATGTTTTTCGGCATAAGTTTGACGCAAACCTTTCGTATGTAAAAATCTTGACTCAAAACTTGATGTATGGTGAAAGTGTTTAATTTTAATAGATCAGCAATCATCCTTATTGTTAAACGTCGGTATGATCTCACGAGAGCATGCACACGTTTTTGAAGTTGGTCTCCTTGAGCGAGGTTCATATTCAACGTCTCCTCGGTCTTTAAAAACGATTTCTGCCAGCCAAAAACTTGTTTTCTTGATAAAGAATGTTCCCCATAGGTCTGTTTCAACTTTTCGGTGGCGCACGCACGGATTCTCCAATTTTAACAAAAATTTGATTGCATAACGTTGCTCTAAATTCCACTGTTCCACTTTCGTAACACACAACAAAAACACAACTTTACTGATGGCGCTGTCAAGATCCATGTGATGGCTCTACGGAGCTGAAACCCTGACTGAGCGTATGGAAGGAATGAACACACCAGTTCATAAAAGTAAAACAACACAGGATAGCCAGACACTCGCAGTGTTATCAGCCTCATTACTTTTCTCACACACATCGTAATAGGTTGGTAGGAGTGTTTATGTACATGCGGAATCAAAACAATCCGGTTGTTCAGACAGAAGACTACTTGATCTCGTCGCAGTTGAATGCGTTCATTGTTGAGTGCAGATAACCATGGTTTTAAACCGTAAACAGTGTTTTCAAGGGGTTTCTTAAGTATTTGTAGAATGAGAAGAAATGCAACGAATCTAACTACATACAGCAAATATAATTCTAATATATTTGTATAGTTACAGCAATACCTAAAACTGAAGAATATTTAATAGATTCTCAAAATCAAGATAGGTTAATCTGAAGATAATTGATGACTGACCGCAAAAATTCAGCCCGGCCTATAAGTGAATCTACGGGCGAAACACGGGTTGAAAATCCATGTTTCGACAGTTAAACGTCGCTTAGCAACTAGAGATCTGAATGGCAGGCTACCTTCTCTAAAACCTATGATAAGCGCAAAAAATAGGAAGGCCGGACAACAGTTTGCTAACAATTACGCGTCGTGGACAACTGAAGACTGGTAAAAAATTCTACGTAGTGATGAAAGCAAGATTAATTTCCTCTTCTCAGACGGGATACGGTACGTTCGACTGTTGAAAAACAAGACGAGTGATAGAAAGTAGTAATGACCCACAATGAAGACGGTTAAGGGAACACCATAGTGTGGGACTGTTTCTCACGAAATGGTGTAGGTCCTCTCGTCAAATTTCATGGTTTAGTGGAAAGTCCGAAGTATGGTGAAATACTAATAGACCATATGATACCTCACGGAAGACGAAATCTGCCTCGTATTTGGCGATTCCAGCATGATAACGATTCTAAGCACACTTCTGGCCGTGGTAAGATAGCAGTGGTAAGATAGTGGTAAGATAGCAGTGCAAAGGAAACCTCATAGAACGTCTTTTGGTGCGAGCTGGATAGATGTGTCCTCCAGCAAAAGTGTACCAAGAAGGAGGCTTTCTACAGAGAATTGTGTGAGCATTGGAAGAAGATTTCTTAGGCGCCATTAGTCAAACTCTTGGATTCTGCAGTGATCGCTCAGAGGTCTACAGAACCACTATTAAGCTAATAATTCGTTATCTTTCTTCTTCTTTTTAGTTTTAACAAAATGCTTTGGAGACTATGTAAGTTTTCATTTGCATTTTTGTACTCACTCATAGATTAGAATTGTGTATTATGTGTAAAAAAATAAAGTCCAAATTATAAATATTTGCTAATTAAGTTCTTTCGTTTAAATTTTCTCCTAAATAATTTCTCTAAGGAGTTTATTATCTCTACGAAATACTTCTGAGTGACACTATACCTATGTACGTATGAATATAAGTTCCTCATCTCCTCCTAAGCCAGTGGACCGATTTCAACCAGGCTTGGTGCACGTATCACGTACTCTCTGGAAATAATCGCTGTAGGAGTAAGAAGCATCTAGTGTCATAGGGGTGCGGTGAAAAAGAAGCGGATCCCGCGACATGCAAATACCCAGATTTTATACATACACTATTTGAGAATGAAAGCATTTGGTAACTTACAATCAGCTTTAAACGTAATTTTTAATCTTAACGAAATTTCTTCTCGCTCACACAACCCCCCCCCCCCCCTCCCTCTCCCAAGAGGTGAGAGGCAAGCACTTTATCGCTTACTACATTTTCACTGTTAATGCAGTAAAACTGCCGCATCATGCATGACGTTTTAATTACCTACTTCTACTCACTACTCATTCATAACACATTATTCAGACAGTATACACTTATACCACTGAATGTGGCTGTGAAAACGGAACTGCAGGACCAAATTCGCTAAAGAACCAGGCGAACTATGTATACAAATATGAGCGAAATATCTTGTGTGTGTGTGTGTGTGTGTGTGTGTGTGTGTGTGTGTGTGCGTGCGTATACGTGGGCAAAGCCACGTGTGAGAAACTACTCCGAAACGCTTGTATCGATATCAACCGATCTTGATAAACACTACTTTCTGTCGAGAAAGATATGCTTTGGCGGTAAGAACCAGCGGCATCCTATTGAGGTAGGGGTGGTAACGTGGAGACGGAAGGACGTGAGGAGGAGGAGATGGACAGACGGACGTGAGAAGGAGGAGATGGGCACAGATGAGACAGAGGAGGAGATTAACACGGAGAGGGGAGGGGGGAAAAGGGCAGAAAGGTAATAGGAGACAGACACAGTGAGCGGAGAGGAAGAGATGGACAGAAAAAAGAAAAGACGAGAATGGGACACGTAGAGGAAGGAGGAAGAAGTGGACAAAGGGAGAGGCGGAGGAGATGGACAGAGAGAGGGGAAGGAGTAATTGGGCTAATAGGAGACTGGAATAAATACATAGCCGGGCGACGCCGCCTACTTCATAAATGAGGAGGAGGATGCTCTCAGTGGAGGTGGCGGATGCTAGAGGAGAATTAACAGATGCACGTAATCCTGTAGTAGGCTACTGTATAATCTACAAGTGAGAGACGATGGTAAATGTAACCAGGACCCTTCTTTACCCCATGTAATTATTCCATATCCCTGCCATCTGACTGGGCGCTGTTGTGTTTGCAGGTAGGACGTCTCACGTGTAGGATACTCGTAATCCGTGAGCGAGCAAATTCACTGATATTACGTGTCTTTTCCAACCTGAGCTCGACTGTCAAGCCAGCCAGTGCAAAGAATATCAACAGCCCTGCGAAATGAGGCGTCGAAATATTTCATTTGCCGTTACGAGTGGATTACTCTGTCTCCATCACATCGGACAAAATATTTTTCATCCCATTAAAAAAGCATACTGGTCACTATGCAGCGATATAGATAGTGCAGAACTGGTACGATGTAGTCACGTGACCCACCAACGCTCACGTAATTCATGCTAGTCGCTTGTTTAAAGCTCGCGCAGTAATAAAGCTCGAGATAGAAACGTTGCTCATGACTACATTGTGAATGAAGTTTTTCGATTTGTAGGTGTAACAAAGTGGACTGTTCAAAGTGCCTACAGGCAACGGTGTACCAGTCACAGCCACAGCTGATGGTGCAAAGGTCCTAACTAATTTGGACTGGAGACGAGTGTCACGCTTTGTTAATGAAAATCGGTTTGAAACTGGACAAAAATAGCTGCTGTCATTGGTTGCAGGTCCGTCTCAACCAGATTCTGGGCGAACACTGCGGAGAGAACTACATGCAATTGACATTTGGTGTCGAGAAAATCGAAAAAGACCATTGCTCACAGAGATACACACAGCTGCACGTCTGCAGTGGACCAAATCACACAGAAACTTCGCAGTACCTGACATTTACTTGCCGTGTAATGTTCAGCGACGCGTGCGTCTACTGCATCGAAAGCCTAATTAGGCGTTTACACGTCTTGTGTGAAAGATATTGTTGATGCTGCAGCTGCAGATGTTTTTGGGGATGTTTTTACATCATGAGTTGGGCCTGCTCATTCAGTTGTCGTGAACATGATCCAAGCTATTATGTATCAGTACTCTAGTTGACTAAGTATTACCATTTTTTCCACGTCTTCGTGTTGAGTATGTTGCAGACACCATCGACTTCCAAGATGAAAACATCCCCGGAATGTGTACCTCTACGGGGTCTAATCGTCAGTGATTGTCTCTGGCTGGACATGGCTTATCTGAAGCAACCTAAGGACTCCTTTCCTCTCCGAATTGGGCCCATTAGCGTGACATCTCCTCAGAGTGATCAAGTTCTTGTGCTGTGTGCTTATAGACAACCCAGTTGCTCTTGTGAGTATATTACCGGCTTAGGCAAACAGAAACTTTAAGGCCTTAGTGAAATTCAAGGCCTTCTACACATCAGTAATTTTTATGGCACTCAGAGTGAGTGTGGGCATTAAAAGTTCCAATATCGAATGCATCATAATATGTCATCTTTGTCATCAGAACGTGAAAGCTGCATGCGTCCTAACAATACTACTATCTCCATGTTTCTAATATTCTGTTATGTCTTATCTAGTAATATTAATATAAAGAAGAGTCTAAGCCATTTAATAGAATATGTTGTTAAAACTGTAATCTGAAAGTGGTTGCTTAGTGATAGTATTGTTTTCTCTGCTTCCCTACTTCGCGCAGATTAAAAAAAGTAAGATAGTGTTTAACGTGTATTCGACAACGAGGTCATTAGAGACGAGGCACAAGCTTGGGTTGGGGAATGATGGTGGAGGAAATCGACCGTGCCCTTTGAAAGAACAATTTAGGTATTCAGATTAAGTAAGGACATCACGGAAAATCTAAATCTTGATGGCCGGAGGTAGGTTTGAATCGCGGTCCTCTCGAACACACATCCAATGTCTTTCCACACCGTCACCCGGATTAATGTCTGTTTAACTGTGTGCGGACTCATAATATCGTTGTAGCCCCGTCTCTGAAACGGTGCCGAAGTGGACTTCTGTTTATAGAATGAACGCGACACGTCATTAGGAAAAGAGGTGTGCTTGTACAGTGTCCATCAACGTCACGATAGCCCACTTTTATTAATTCTCGACGATTTTTTCTTCAACGCTAAGATGATGGCTAATTCAGAGACCTTTCCCCCTTTTTCCAGTGTTTCGAGATTTTTATTATGATGCTTTAATGGCTTTTTTTTCAGAGATTGCAGTGAGGCTCTTCCGGATTACGATATGAATGGATGTTGTCCCTGAATATTCATCATCCTAATCCTATAGGTGGCTCGCATTTAAACACCAAACTGCCCACTGGAAGAGTTGTGACTCTGCCCTGACATTCTCTGCTGTTGGAACGAGAGACATGACATTAAAAAATTCCAAGATGTTGCCGAAAAATATGAAAATAACCGTTTTAAAAAGGAAGCAAGAAATGTAAAGTAGAGCGTGGGGTCCGCTAATGTTGACGCTGTCTTTAAGAGTACGAGGATGGCGCAAGAAATTGAACGTGGAACGTGGCATTTTTATAAAGGGACAATCCCCTCATTCGGCATAAGTGCTCTAGGAAAAACTGAATGTAGATAGCCGGATGTGGATTCAAAATTCGCACCAGCTAAATGTCAGTGCAGTGTCTTAATTACTACCCTACCGCTCTCGCTAACATTTTGAGGAGAATGGGAGTAACAATGTTGGTCATTTAATTGACAGACCATCTGCCTTACTATCAGAGATAAGGAAACAGCGAAGGCGCTGTTGCCGGTATCGAGCTATTTATATCTTGGACTTCACAACTACTACATAGGCATATCGTTTGCCGCCGCTGTGGTTAATCAGAGTCTTCTCTGGACGGATTGTTTACAAGGTATTCGGGCTCCTAGTAGTGAGACGAGGGTGGACCAGTAGAAACAGTAGAAATACACACGTGCAAAAATATGTTTCAGGCTGGCTCAGATGAAACTGAATATTGTTTGTAGTGTGGAGAGTACCATCTGGCTTTCATTCTTCCTGAGAACTCCATTCACTAACACCAAAAGCTGCTTCTGTAAAACGTACCAAGCGCCAGCCTTCTTATTGCGTGACCTAGGAAATAGATCTGGGTTTCTCTACTCACGAGACAACTCCTTTACATCAGAAAAATATTTAGTTCTTTTCCCGTCTGAGGCCAGAAGATATCAGATTAAACTTGATGCTCACGAAACGCAAGAGCGATGCGATTACGTCAGCGTGGCTGCGTGCCAGTAGTACTTGTGTGTGACAGTAGCGCTTCCACATTTGCCTGCGTGTCGTCACGTAGGTGGTGACTTAACGACCCGGAAATTCCGTAATTATTGAAAGCTGCTGCGTCCCTTTTATGCTAATACACGGCAACTGGCTCGCAAGGCGTGCCTGCCCTCCCGGTGATGGATCGCTTCCTCAACTGACCGCCCACGCTCTGCCACAGCCGTTCTCTGCTCAGAGGCGAATATGAGAGCTGTTCATTCCCACTCGCATGTATCTCAGTAACAAATAAATCAGCAAAAGAACATGTATTTAAGAGTCCGGAACGGAGGCAATTTCTTCTCAGTGCCTTTCGATATGTTGCACCCTCCAGGAGTTCATGACATACGGTACGGAACGTAGATTCATGCAGACGCGTGACGCGTGAGCTTCAGCGATTGGTTCATCAAGATGCCAGACTGAGAGCTGCTTCTCGTTACATTTCGAAATAGCATTCGCACTTCCACTAATTCTGAATAATAAACGACTGTTTATTCGAATCGGGATGACGAATACAGGTTTCAGTGGTCCTAAAGGGCAGCTTTAGCCCAACCACGGTCCGACAGCGCGCCCGACACTACACCTTCTGGCTCAGAAGCGGCTGAAATGTTGACATGACTCAGCTGGCACTGGAAGAAATGTGAACAGTGTCAGGGCTGTAGATTTTACCAAAGAGACAAGATTAACTGTAGCGTCAGTCCTGAAACTCGATGCCATCCTTACTACACCATTCGTATAGGCACAATGCAAGTTTCAAGACATCTAAGGGGGGAGGGGGGAGGGGATGGGGTTGAGGAGAAGGAAGTAGAGTGAATCGTTGCCTGATGTGTGTATTCCGTCGTGTAGAGTACACTGAACTTCTCAGCTGAGGTCAGACGGTGAGGGTCGTTATCACAGGCTGTTGAAGATCGTTCACGAGCTTCCACATTGCTCATATGTTTGCATATGCCACCAAAATAACATCTCTCTTCATGGAGGTAAGCAGCATTCTTTAGCGAAGGGAATTCTTGGTCTAACGGTGTCAGATTGTTTAAGAAATTTCTTGCTTTTACTCTCTCTCTGGTAGCTGAACAACAAATCGTACTCCGACAAGAACAGCGACGCAACTCGAAAACGCATTACTTGGGAAAAACTGACTTGAGGAATTCTATAAAACTTATATTGAAGTAGTACTTGTCATTTGGATTTCAAGTAAGTAATTCTGGCACTAAATTACATTATAGTCTTTGCAATAGGAAAATGGATACTTAGTTCTGTTCTCGTGCAATATGAGGTGTTATCAGGTAATTATCGGTTGTGTCACTTTTCTCGATTTTAGGAATACCTTCTCGTTTTTGTTTTGTTTTTTGTTTTCTTTTTGTGGCTACTCACGTAATACTTTTGCCACTTTTCCAACGCAAATAATACATTTATTTAATTCTGTGAATTAATACGACATTCGAACCTCCATCAGGCGAAATTAGTACGTAACTTAAAATTAACAAGAAATGGAAAACAAGGTAAAATTGTATTAGAAGAATAGGAAAGGAAAAATTGTATTTACGAAAATTAATACAGTTTAACAAGGAACATCAGTTAGGTGCAATTTAAGGAACGCAATTTACGAAGACGTAGAATCGTAAATGGGATTATATTAAAATATAGATATACTCTTCGCCGAGAAGAGATTCACTATGGACTTTTTTTTTTTTTTTTTTGGTACGCTAGAACACACGGAATTTCGTAATACTTTCAGACAAACATGGATGTCTTAACGACATTACAGTGTAAGATATAGACACTGTGCAAACATAGACATTGTAATAATCAATGACATTAAAAATTACGTTCGCCTCATCTTATGCGTGAAACGTTTCAGAACTCAGGATATGCTGCTGTTCTTGAGTGACCCGTGCACACATGCTAGTGGCAATGCTGAAGCAACACAGTTCTTGCCGTGGCGAATCAAAATGGTTCAAATGGCTCTGAGTACTACGGGACTTAACATCTGAGGTCATGGTCATCAGTCTCCTAGACTTAGAACTACTTAAATCTAACTAACCTAAGGGCATCGCACACATCCATGCCCGAGGCAGGATTCGAACCTGCGACCGTTGCAGCAGTGCGGTTCCGGATTGAAGCGCCTAGAACCGCTCGGACACAGAGGCGGGCTGGCGAATCATGATGTAGCCTACAACAAAACTGAAACAACTGCCCTGAAGTGGACAGACTGAAAGATAGAGGTATGACGTTTTTTGTGCACGTTGCGGAAATTCACAGATAGTTTCCAGCGAAAAAAAAAAACAACTAAAAATTG
This sequence comes from Schistocerca gregaria, assembly GCF_023897955.1. Classification (NCBI taxonomy): domain Eukaryota; kingdom Metazoa; phylum Arthropoda; class Insecta; order Orthoptera; family Acrididae; genus Schistocerca; species Schistocerca gregaria. The sequence goes on from NC_064921.1 coordinate 536,382,506, forward strand.
TCGTTTCTTGTCATTTTTCTTGCCGGGTTGCGATGTGGAATTAAGTAGTGCTGAACACAATAGGTATAGAAACTAGGCTATGAAAAGTGAGACAGGATACTGAGAAAATGGGTAAAACATGCAGAATTGTTCATATGACTTAGACGGGATCTGTGAGAAGCGAGACACAGGAAGGATAGCGGCAAGTGAGATGTGAAGTACAGTTTCTTGTGAAGGGTCAAACAAAAGATGTGCTAGGCGTACTCAGCTGAGGGGCACGACGTAGGACGAGCAGGCAGGGAGAGCTACCTCAAACCAATCGATGAAGTGGGAAGTAAAAAGGAAGGCATAGAAGAGATGACAGGAAGTTTCTTAACGATACGAATGGTTGTCTAGAGCGGGATTGCTGTGAAATACAGCTGACGATCACGCAACGAGAACTGGAGGGTCAAGGAAGGACAGAACGGCCCGGTCCGTCGATTCCGGAGGTTTCACCCAGAACAAGGCGCGAGCGCAGTAAATATGCAAAGTGAGGCTCGCCCGCTGGGTGGCCGCGTCGCCCCGGCAGAAGGACGGCTCCGACTCTGGTCCTAAGCCAGTGTGTTTACAAGATGTTAGGCCGCCGGCTTCGGGCAGGATGTTCGTTACCGCCCAATGTATGCAGCAAACATTACTCACGTATCAGACAGGTTGGCAATGAATCAGGGATCAAATCTCATCACTAAATCTGCCAGAATTTTTTTTTGACAGTCAGTGGTTAACTTCCATCATTCAAAAATTCAGGTAGTCTGTAATTAAATCGCCATGGCAACCATTAATGTAAAGTTCTTAGTATGTAGGCTCTATGAAATTAAACGTAATTTCAAAACTTTCGTAGTTTGTAGCCCTAAGATTTTGTAAGGTTACATACACAGCAGCTACCGTTGGCAGATATTCTCCATTAGCCACCCGTACATATTGCAAATAAAAACGTTTTAATTGTTGTCAATCAACGACGACCAGCTGCAGTTTCAGATTTCAGTGGATAAGCGGAGTTATGGTTGACGCTATGTTACTTCACTTCCGTAAGGTCGCCAAAATAAACAATACAAAAAAAGAGGTTACGAAATGGAATACGATTGAATCTCAGATTAGTTTGGAAAAGAGTCTTCAATACCTTGATCTTCATGAAGTCACGTCGTTAGAAGCGAAAATAGTCGCGTGTACAAGGACGTACGACTGAATCATTACTTAGGAATTTGTAATGTGGGGAGCGACAGCCGTTATACTGCATAACGCATGGATATAAAATGAACCGCAAGACAGCTGTAAACGGTCATTTCTTAATAGTCGCAAGCGGTTTGGCTGCATTAAAACAGCATTCTCAGGTGAACTACACAAGGAGGAAAGGATCTAGGGTAACACATATAATCAAAATACTACAAGAATCTTTAAAGAAATTTTTAAAAATATTAAATTTTTCGAGAATCATTAAGAATTTTTTAACACTCTTATGAATCCTAATTTTGATTTCTTCTGCCTGTTTAAATACTTGATATACGATCCACAAAAATATTTTGAAAGGTTTCTTAAAATTTTTATGAGTTTTTTATTCACCTGTGCCAGTCAGTTTCAGATAACTTCTTTGCTCCGACCAGGATCTGTATGTTTCAAGGAAGTCGATCGAGGAGACATAAAAAGCATATACCTATCCTCCTCCTCTCCGTAATATCCAAGACACTCACTACAATACTCACCAGTTGCTCAGAAAAAACCGTGAATTTAAATCAAGGAAAGGAGCAGCCTGCTTTAAGTGTAGATAAAGCACAACGGACTCTTTGCAATTCATGATAGTAATTATGTAATATTTTCTTTGAAAGAGTACGACAGACTTCCTTCCCTATTCTTGCTTAAGGTGAGTTTGTGCCTCGTGTCTAATGAGGTCGTCATTGATGGGACTTGAAACCTTAATCTCCTTCCTCACCCTTCATCTTGCCTGTGATTCATAGATTTTGAGAAAACTTTGCACTCAATTTCAACAAGTCTATAGTAACAGTTCAAGAGCAACGAGACAGTGATTTAATCTATACCAGTGCGTCATTGCACATGGACTTCATCAGAAAATCAGGAATTTCTTTAAAGAAGCAGTTAAAAAATACTGTTAGGAGTTCCCAGAAATCACTACTTTTATTAAGAGGAAAGGAACTGGAATTACAATATTCTCCGATAAGCGTGCTGGTCTCAAATAACTTGAACATCCTCTACATGAGAAGGACTGTGTGAAAGATGATATTACCAGCAATTATTGTCGAAAAAATTTGTTTTTATGTAAGCAGCAACTGAGAGTCAGTGAAGCCTTAAAAATAATGTATCCTAGCACTATTGTTGCCCAGAATTTTTACCTAACTGTTGCTCTCAAGGACGCAAATTGATGGGCCCATAATTTCCAGTTCTATAGGCACATAAAGAATAAATTTTGTAATTTCCAGGCAGGAGAAATAAAGTCATGTTTACATAACGTGATTTCATTAGCATCATATTACCAGGAAGTGTTAGTTGCATCTCAACAACCGACTGACACAAATTTTGCGCTTCATGTCTCGGGCATTCAGATGTTACCATATGAACCCGGTGAAAGCGCTATATAGTAGAGGCGGAGCGGGATGGCGGGATGGTTCCTGTGTTCTAGTAATTGAGCTCTTAATCACTCAAAAATCTGACCCTTGGATATGGATTCGAAACTGTTAAGATGAAACGAGAAACAGGATGGTTTTTTTATAGGTACACATGACGTCAGTGACATTTTTCTCGCATCGGAAGTTAAGTTTTCCATCAGAGATCACTTTTTTTTCGATCGAAGAGAGTGGAAAATTCACGAAACATTAAACATCTAAATCTTCTAATATTCTGGATACTGGAAAACAAAATTTACATGGTTATGATAGTACCACAACAAAACACATAGCCAGTAAAACTTAAGCCATGGCTCTGATTCAAAAGGTCCGGCAATCATTTATGATGCGAGGAAACGTTGTGACATACTTCCACAGAATTAGTACTTATAGGAAAATGAGGATTTATTTTCTAGCAGGAGAGATCAGCCGAATTTTCTCTGTAGCTGGCGGCTACGGGTGACGGAAGAAACACGCGTTGCCTAATGAGAAAACGCGCTGGTAGGCTCCTTGAGCTATTCGGGAAACCTACGGTATAGGTAACACGTTCATGACGAACGAATAAGGACTGTGATACAATCCCCTAGAGCAGATCACTTCTGGAGACGGCTAGGCGAGTATGAGCGCTCAGGCTCGCTCGCCCTCTGGTTGTTGAGCGATGTAGCGCGGTGGAAGTGCAAATTGTGCGCTGTCTTCAGAGGACCGACCATGTATTAATGTCGCCGTTGCGAGCAAACACTGAGGTGGCGCAATCCTGTCGTGCCGGATCTCCTTTCGCCCAGCGTTGTGCAACAACTCGACATGGCATGGACTCAACAAGTCTTTGGAAGTCCCTTGCAGAAGTATTGAGCCATGCTGCCTCTACAGCCGTCCATAACTGTGAAAGTGTTGCTGGTGCAAGATTTTGTGCACTAAATGTGACAAAAGTATTTGATGGGAATTATCAAATACGTTCTGACATGGCACAATGTCATCCATAAAAATTCCGTCTTTGTTTGGGAATATGAAGTCCGTGAATGGACTCAAATGGTCTCCAAGTGCCCTAACAAACATTTCCAGTCAATGTTGGCCAGAGGACCCAGTCAATTCCATGTAAACACAGCGCACACCATTACGAAGCCACCACCAGCTTGCGCAGTGGCTTGTTGAGAACTTGTGTCCATGGCTTCGTGGGGTCTGTGCCGCACCAGAACCCTACCGTCAGCTCTTGCCAACTGGAATCGGGACTCACCTGGCCTGGCCACGGTTTTAGATTCGTCTGGGGTCCAACCGACATGGTCACGAGCCCAGGAGAGGCGTTGCAGGCGATGTCGTGGTGTTAAAAAAGGCACTCACGTCGATCGCCTGCTGCCATAACTCATTAGCGCCAAATGTCGCCTCACTCCCCTAACGGATACGTTACCCGTACGTCTCACATTGATTTCTGCTCTTCTTTAACGCAGTGTGGCTTGTCTGTTTGCACTGACAACTCTACGCTGCTGCTGCTCTCGCTGTTAAGTGGAGGCCGTCGGTCAGTGCCTTGTTCGTAGTGAGAGGTGACGCCTGAAATCTGGTAATCTCGGCACATCCCTGACACTGTGGGTCGTGTAATACTGAATTCGCTAACGATTTCCGAAATGGAATATGCTAGCTCCAACTACCATTCTGCGTTCAAAGTCTGTTAATTCCAGTGATGCGACCATAATGATGTCGGAGTCCGTTTAGCATCAATGACCTGAATACAAATGGCAGTTCCGCCAATGAACTGCCCTTTTGTACCCTGAGTACGCGATACAACTGGTAGTTGTGCATGTGTATATCGCTATACCATGACTTTGTCACTTCGGTGTACTTCATAGCGTAATGCTGAATCTAGAGAGTAGCTCTTTTTAAATCGATAAACAACAGCTTTATGGGCGGGTTATAAACTGCAAAGTGAAAGTCAGACACAGCGAAATCAATGTAGAAGACGTCAGTGCAGGATTCCTAACTGCAGTTGTTCTTATATATGTATAGTGTGACAGGCAGCTGCGTGCTGAATTTCATAATAAAATAACTATCACAGACTCATATCAAATTATACTCAACACAAATTTCAAAGCATTTAAGGTTTGAAACTACGGGTTACGTACTTGTGCGAGTAACTTTCTTGGGTAGTGGAGTGAACAAAAACTCCTCGCAGAAGCTTACTGACAGGTTTCAACTTAAAGGCTTGTCTTACAGTTAGCAGTGCTTCAAAAGTAGTACCTGTCATCAGTGTTTTAGTGAAAGACAAAAGAAGTAGTAGTCAGTGACATCCAGTGTTTCCATGTTTAATGTGTGAATTATTTGTCACGACATACAAGTAGATGTCGATTTAAACTTCGTCCGAAATTTACTACATTCATCATAAAGACTGATCGGTCGTAAGACAAATTGAATTTTCGTAATTAGTTCCCCGATGTTTTTCGCCTCTCGCCTCATAAATAAAAAAATGTAAGTTACCTTTTTACTATAATTTCTCATCGATACAACAGCCTCAGGAAATAAACTTGCAACGAAAGGTATTAAATAACCACAGCGAAGCGATATATCTGCCTATAGCTAAAATTACTGCCGTAGAATGAACTCGTTGACGACAGTTTCTCGTGCTGAGCTTCCTTTTCCCGATTCCTCCTCCCCCCCCCCCCCTTCCCTCTCCATTCCACACCACAACTCGCCTTGAGCCAGTCGCCTGCTCACTGCTGAGACCTGAGCGCAAACCAGCTCGCACGAGCAGATCGGTGGACATCCCTGGTCTAGAATATGAGGCCAGGGCCCTATGTCCTACATTACCGAGATCGGCGAGTGAAGGAAGCAATTAGCTCTGTAATACGTTTATTACTGGCTACGTTTGTGGGTAAGATATAGGTTACCTTTGATCAGCTACTCATTTTTTAATCTCAAAATATTAAGCAGAGTTTTGTTTGTCATTCTTCCACATCTTTATTCTAATAAAGGTCTGGTTCTGTTAATAAATGTATGAATAAATAATTAGTTTCATTTTTTACTGCCACTGTCTTCCATGCTCTCTGTGGAAAAACATATCGTTGGACATTAGATGAGCTAGCTTGAGCACTCTCTGTTAACCTGTCATTTTTTTCCCACTGATACTTTCTGATCACAAGGAGCTCGCCCTGGTGGGTGAGACCTGCCCGGGAAAACGTGCAGCCCTGCCGACGGCGCCTCTGGAATATCGGCGAAGATGGTATCGCTAGTGACCTGGCAGAAACGCCCGTCTAATTTCTGAAAAATTATCCAACCAACTTCATATCGGAAATATCTTGCCTGCATCCAAACAGCGATGGTATCTGTGATAGGTCCATAGGGGACCTGATGTGGATGTAAGTGCCAGATAAACATGTTGGGCTGCGGCGGAATTTGCTGATAAAAGGCCATGCGGAATGCGATATTACATCCAACGTGATAGCGATGCGAGAGATTCAGGACACGTTAGCATTCGGTATCTACAAAGAGACAGAAGAAATTTCGGCACTTCAAAGGCAGCCACAGTTTAGCCCGATAACATGATTCCGCAAAATTAGTATGTCGGCTACTACAAAGAGAATTATGGGCTTCACGAAATCTATGTTTTGATTCTATATCAAATGCAGACGTATGTTCTTTCTTCCATTGTGAATTACTGAGCCCTTCATCACATGTACAAGAGTTATGCCGAAGTGTATGTATTGGAACCGATTACGTGTGACACTACGAAAAAATTATTCGCTGTTGTAAGACACTGTGCGTCAATCACTATTACTGTTCAGATAATTGTCGCACAAACATTTTTAACGATAGAAGGCTAGAGGAGGAACATTCTCAACCAAACTGAGAGAAAATGAAGTGAATTAAATTCTGGATCATTCTGGAGCGCACTTCGCAATTTGGGTACAATTGTTGATAATAATCTGATAGTCCACTGGCGGTCTTTCCGAAGAACTGCCTGTCTGTCGTAGAACGTTTCAAAGCAGCTTAAGTCTGCAACTGATTTAGTTTCGTTCAACAGAGAAGCGACGCTATGGTTTCGAATGTCGGAAGCAGGACTCGTTGATCGATTAAAATGTTCCATATTTCTACTTGAAAGAAGGAAGGAAGATGGTGCTTTCATGAGGTTGCTCTAAAGGTGGAGGTGCAACTTTTCCTTGGACAAGAACGACAAAGGAAACAGGCCGTTTAAACTGTTGCAGCATTAACCTAAGTGACAGATGGAAAATAGTAATCTCTAAATTGTAAATTTTCAAGCAGGACGTGAAACGCACTCTTCTGCGATACATTCAGAAGGAAAATTGCCTGCACAATGTAAGTAACACCTATGAATGCTCGAAAGGCAGTGAAACCTCTTATACCCAGGGTTGTATAATTTGTAGATTGCAAGAAGCTATTTTCACATTAGAACAGGAGTACAAAATGGTTTAAATGGATCTGAGCACTATGGGACTTAACATCTATGGTCATCAGTCCCCTAGAGCTTAGAACTACTTAAACCTAACTAAACTAAGGATATCACACAATACCCAGCCATCACGAGGCAGAGAAAATCCCTGACCCCGCCGGGAATCGAACCGGGTGTGGGAAGCGAGAACGCTACCGCACGACCACGAGATGCGGGCTACAGGAGTACAAAATCTCTCGGAAGAAGAGAGCAATATTAACTTAGATGTACAGATCTTCCCGGTTTTAAGATGTCACACTGGTCGTGGATGCCTTCGGCGCCTTTCAAGACTGGAATTTTATTTGAGCTATTCTACAGCCAGAATTCTCTAAATGTTCCTAAGGCCCAAGGCTGGACACTACTAACGAAAATTCCCTGTCGACATAGTTGGATCGCAAAAGTAGGATTCTGATTGACGCTTTCTAAGTAACCTGTAAGGTTCAAAATGGCTCTGAGCACTATGCGACTTAAATTCTGAGGTCATGAGCCGCCTAGAACTTAGAACTAATTAAACCTAACTAACCTAAGGACATCACACACATCCATGCCCGAGGCAGGATTCGAACCTGCAACTGTAGCGGTCACGCGGTTCCAGACTGATGCGCCTAGAACCGCACGACCACACCGGCCGATCAACCTGTAAGGAATATGCAACACTTGGCAACGTCATGTTGGCAGACGTTGTTGCAGATTTGACACAACAAAGGAGAACATAGAGAGGTTACCTAAACATGCTGATTGATTATATTGCAAGAACTAAAGCAGGAGAAAACTTAGAAGGTTCTCTGAGCTACACTATCTGGTGGAATTATCCGGGCACCCCTAATGCGGCGTTGACACCTAGATGTCACGAGGGGCAGAGCCACCAGCATTAGAGGATACGGTATTGCAGTGTCTGTGTTATTCTGATGACGATGCACTGCGGCGACCATAGCCGTTACGAAACACCTCAGATGAATTCGCAACTGCAAATAATGACTACCATCAGCTGTACAATGGAATGACGACAATAACGCAGTGGACCGTCATCAGAATAACACAGGCACTGCAGTATCGTATTTATCTGCCGATACCGGGTATGCGACTTTAAAGCACAGCGTCTGATCTGTACGGGAATACACATAATGCATGTGCGAGTACAGCTCATAGACGTATTGCTGTAAGTAGGCTGTTTAGGTTTTTTATATTGGTAACGCCACGTAGCGCTCTGTATGAAAATCACTGGCTGTGCTGTGTGCAGTCAGTGGCTGGTTGGCATTGTTGTAATACTCGCCATTGTAGTGTTGGGCAGCTGGATGTTAACAGCGCGTAGCATTGCGCAGTTGGAGGTGAGCCGCTAGCAGTGGTGGATGTGGGGAGAGAGATGGCGGAGTTTTGAAATTTGTAAGATTGGATGTCATGAACTGCTATATACATTATGTCTTTTGAACACTATTGAGGTAAATACATTGTTTGTCCTCTATTAAAATCTTTCATTTGCTAACTGTGCCTATCAGTAGTTAGTGCCTTCAGTAGTTTGAATCTTTTATTTAGCTGGCAGTAGTGGCGCTCGCTGTATAGCAGTAGTTCGAGCAACGAAGATTTTTGTGAGGTAAGTCACTCGTGAAAAAGAATGGCCCTATACCTTTCACAAATCACTTACCTCAGAAAAATCTTCGTTGCTCGAGCTATTGCTATACAGCGAGCGCCACTACTGCCAGCTAAATAAAAGATTCAAACTACTGAAGGCACTAACTACTGATAGGCACAGTTAGCAAATGAAAGATTTTAATGGAGGACAAACAATGTATTTACCTCAATAGTGTTCAAAAGACATAATGTATATAGCAGTTCATGACATCTAATCTTACAAATTTCGAAACTCCGCCATCTCTCTCCCCACATCCACCACTGTTAGCGGCTCACCTCCAACTGCGCAATGCTACGCGCTGTTAACATACAGCTGCCCAACGCTACAATGGCGAGTATTACAACAATGCCAACCAGCCACTGACTGCACACAGCACAGCCAGTGATTTTCATACAGAGCGCTACGTGGCGTTACCAAACTAAAAAATCTAAGCAGCCTACTTACATCGGGCAACGACATATGGAAGTTTGGGTCTGGCGGTGAGTCGGGTACGGACAGCCAAATAGTAAGGCGACAGCTCGCGATAAGCAGGAAATTCAGGTTCGAGTCCCCGTCTGGCACAAATTTTCAGTGTCGTTATTACATTCTACAGCTGATAGTGTTTTTAGACCGGCCTGAGCTAGCGAGGCGAGAGCATCGCTGCCGTTGCGCGCTACGCTTACTCGGCCGTTGAGAGCTCGTGAAGAGGTTTCTGTGCTGTGGGCGCCGTGGAGAGCAAGCTGTCGTGCGTTGTTTTTACAACGCGTGCAGATTGTCGCGTTCCACGCCTCGCAGCATGGGAAAGAAGGGTGCGCAGAGGAAACCTGCCGCTACGAAGGGTCCTTCGGTTGTGCAACTCATTGAGTCTGCCGACCAAGCAAGGAACTCCCAAGAAGACGAGTCGCAGCCTGTCCACCCTTTGTACGTCAAGTGCAAAGGCGGGTGGACAGCGCTGTTCGACACCATGACGAATTGCGCTAAGAACAAGGTGCTCTACGAGTCTGTCGATACAGACTCGCTGATCTGTGTTCGAGCTGCCAACGTGGCCGACCACAGGGCGATCAAGGTCGCAGTGGCCGAACACATCGTCGACGCGCCGCCGGCGCTTGAGAAGGCACCTTCCGTAGGAAGGATGAAGACGACCGAGGCACTCCTCAGGGGCTACCTTGGTGCTGTGATGAGGCAGCGGTCGGGGAAGGGCTGCTGCGAGCCGGGTTTGGTAATGCAACCGCAAGGTTGCACAACCGGACCAATAGTAAGAGGGCGCCGCTCTATGCCGTGCAAACGGTCGACGGCGGGAGCGACATCTTCGACTTGCGGAAGCTGCTGAGCTTGCCGGTGACGTCAGAGGCTCTCCCGACCGCCACGGACCCCCAGCCCCAGTGCTTCAGGTGCCAGGGCGAGGGCCATGTTGCGAAGTACTGCCGCAACGCGGTGCGGTGCGTCAAGTGCTCAGGCGAGCACGACAGCCGCGCCTGCGACCGCGGCAGCAACCTTCTGCCGACTTGTGTCCGGTGTGGCGGGCAGCACGTCGTCAGTTGGCGCGGTTTTCTCAAGCCGCAATCGTGCCGCACCGACGCAGCGGAAGAAGAGAAGACGACGTCGGAAACGGCGTAGGGTGCAGAACAGCCCGGCGCAGCTGAGGGACAGCGCAGTAGCAGCTCCACCTGCCAGGGGCAGGGACGACCGCTCGGAAACGGGCAGTCAGGACGCAGAAGAAATGTGACCTCGAACTCGGCACCGCCGTGAAGGGGGCCACTGCAGTCCTCAAAGCAGTCATTGCGGCAGAGAGGACTGCCTTCGCAGCCGCCGTGGCTGCATAGAAGGCAACTGCGAGCAGTCTTCGCCCAAGGCCTCAGCGCAGTAGTACCTGCGAACACTCCTGCGACTTCGCAGAAGGACGTTCGCTTGCCTGAGCCAGCGGTTGCCCCGGCAGCACCGCAGGTGAAAGGTGCAAAGAAGAAAACCGACGTGCCCTTAGCGCCAGGATTTCACTGGGAACAAGTCCCGCCCATTCACGGCCCTCCACGCGTATCCGTAGTGTAAGGCCCTCCCCTAAACAGCCGCCAGTTCCACAAACTGGAAGCTACATCAAACTTGTTATCGTCACAGTCCAACACACGTTACACTGTGATGAGAGTCTGTTATGATAAGAAATTTAAGTTTTTCTGGATAGTAATGTAATATGAATGTCCATTATTAAAGAAATGAAAGTATTTATAGAGAATTGAAAGCATCGCGAGCAACAGAAAACAAAAAATAACGTGATGTTATTTAAGGGCAATAGGGACAAATTTTCATTAAGTAATTCACTTTTATAATACGTTTATTTGAGGGAAACAGCAGAGCAAACATACCGTGCGAAAACAATGGTCTTGAATGTGTCATGTCGGTAGTAAAGCCACGGATGCAGTCGACTAACTCTGTTCTCTAAAAACAACGTTATATAGAAATAAGTGAAAGTCGTTTTGTTTATGAAGGTCCTCACAGAAGCTCACGAAAATTAAAGAATATAAGCATGCCATTAAGTAGAAATTCCTAATGAAAGCAGTAAGATATTTGCTTATATGACGTATTTCGTTAGTATTTGCATGGGTAATGGGTGAATTTTAACTTGTAAATTCTTCCAATGCCATAAATGCGAGGTTATAAAGAATTGTGGCTGTTTCTGTGTGATTAGTGTCCTATATGCTGTTGCAAACCTCTCAGGAAAATAATCTGTCGTTATTCTTTCTCCTGTCTGTTTTTAACCAAAAGATTTATTAATTTCGTAAATGTCATTGAAACCATTTCTTAAAAATAATAATGATGATGTGTATGTTTGTCACAGAGCAGTTGTGGAGGATATAAATGCTGCAGTGTTTCAAATGTGTGTGAAATCTTATGGGACTTAACTGCTAAGGTCATCAGTCCCTAAGCTTACACACTGGTTAACCTAAATTACCCTAAGGACAAACACACACACCCATGCCCGAGGGAGGACTCGAACCTCCGCCGGGACCAGCCGCACAGTGCAGTGATTCACGGCTGTAAAACGTCCTTCATGCTGTGCTCGCGCTTCTTCCACCTCTAAAACCTGTCAGCAAAACTATTCAGTGAATAAGACGCAAAACAGCTTGGATCGATCTAGCAAGAACAAAGTAATCTTGATGCCATCTGGAAGTATAGTGAACGTTGGTGCTTGTTTCACATATACTGTCTGAGTTCTGAAACAATTGTCAAGTGTGCTGTGGTTCCTGTTTCTCCAAGCAAATTATTCTTTGAGGGTAGGTTTTTCATGTTGTAGCTTTGGGTGCTTTTTCTCACATAGAAGTATGTTTCTTCATAGGCTATTCATCTGAATACTGAGTTCCCGTATTTAAAGAATTCAGTGCTAAATTGTTTTCTCTTATGTTTGCTGTGGAAGTACCCGGCACAGCTGAGGCCAATTGCGCACGGTTTTTGTAACGTGTCTTTTAACTACCTGGCAAAAATTTAAGACCTAGCAAGATATTAATGTAACATTCACTCCTAGTGCAGCCGAACGCGGTAAACCACGTGGGTCAACTGAAGCGATGCCCAGGCGCCGAACAAAGACCGGGAAAGCCGGGGGTGAGTGGGCGGGACTTGTTCCGGGTGAAATCCTAGCGCTAACGGTTCCTAGAAAACTGCTGCCCCAGCGGAGCCGGTGGCAACGCCGACTGCTGCGGGAGCGGGCCCCGCAAGGGATCGAGGAGCCAAAAGGGCAGCCTTCATCGCACCAGCGCGAGCGGACGGCCTGACTTCCTCCGACGCTGAATTGGCGCTGCTCTCTGAACAAGCGGAGCTCCTAGAAGCTACAATACAGCGGGGCTGCGGCGTGCAGTAGAGGAGGACGCTGACCGGTAGCCGATCGCCGCCGTTCCGCACCAGCCTGATGAAGCTGTACCGAGTCACAGACAACAAGGCGCAGCAGAGGGCCTAACAGCAACGCATGAGTTGCCGCGCCGAACTCTTATGTTACAGGGAGGAAGCCACTGCGGCCGACCCAGGAGACTACAAGCGAGCCCAGCCGCAGCACCCGGACTGACCCAGCTAACGGACACGCAGCACACAGGTAACGATGCACGATACCTCACGCTAACCTTACCTCACCTTGCATGCTGTGTCGCAGCTAGCGAGCCGCTACTACCCGTCCTACTGTCGCAGAGGTTTTTTCCCTTGGCGCTGGCCTTGGCACTTTCTTTCCTCTGCCCTTACAACCGCTACCCTTCTTTCGTTTTCGACCACTTCTATCTCCTGATGGATCATGTTAATGAGTAATCTTACCCAGACGCATGGATAACATCACAGCCTGCATCCTGTGACGCCTGATTCAAAAACTAACATGTTTACGGAGGTGACAGTAGAACTCTTGGTTTGGTCACCACGTTGGTGTGGGCGTGGAGGGGCCCCATCCTTTAAAAAAAAAAATGATGGTAGTGTTCCGAATTCATCTGATGACTATGAGAGGAGGTGCGGAGTTCTCTATTGTCAACGGAGAAGCAGTAGCAGGAGAATAGTTGGTCAGGAGAGCTCACTGACTGACTCTGGACTTGGGCTACTCACTGGAGCTCACTTGAGTAACGAATGTACCTGCAACATTTCAACACTCCTAAATCTGCCCATCTTGACTGCTGATGCGTCTGTGAAGTGTAAACGCGAAGGAAGAACCACATGTAAACCAAGGCCGGGCACACCTCATACTCTGACGAACCGTCAAGCATTGCGGAGCGTGCTTGTAAGCAAAAGCATGAAATCAGCGGACGAAGTCACTCGTGAGCTCCAAAGTACTTTCAGCAGTCCAGTTAACGCATTGATTGTACGTAGGGAGCTAAAAAGAATGGGGTAAAATGGTCGGCAACTCCTCAAAAGCCACAAATTTCTGTAGTAAATGCCAAGCGACGCTTGATGTGTTAACACCGACGCCACTGAAGCAGAGGGATTTGAAGTGATGAATCAAGCTATATCCTGTGGTAATCCGATGGGAGTGTTTGGGTTTGGCGACTGCCTGGAGAAAGGTCCCTGCCATCATGTGTAGTACTAACAATGAAGTAGAGAAGAGGTCGTATTAGGGAGTAGCCGTGTTTTCCATGCTTAGGGTGTGATTTCCTTATTGTACTTAAGAAAACACTGAATGTGGAAGGATACGAACACATTTTACAACTTTCTCCATTGCGTACAGTAGAGGAACAGTTCAGTGGCGATCTTTATTGTATTAGCATGACAATACATCCTGTTAAGAAGCAGCATGTGTAACGAAATGGTTTGTGGGGCAGCAACATTCCGGAAACTGACTGGCCCGCCAAGGGGTCCGGCCAGGACTGAGTGGACCACCTGTAGGTTGAATTGGAACGTCGTCTTCTCTCCAGGCCCCAGCTTCCAAAATCACTGCCTTCTCTGGTTTCTGCTCTTGTGGTAGTATACGCTGCCATTTCTTCACAGACATTCATGCAGAGTACTGTATGTGTTCCGAGTAGAGTTCAAGTAGTTATGACGACGGACGGTGGATACTCCACTAATATGTTCCATGATGGTACTTCAGGTGGGTGTAAAATGAATGTGCGCAACGGAAAATAATAAATGCTAAAATGCAGATTTCGCCCTGTCTGACTACCCACTGAACCAGATCTTAGGATCTCTTAATTCTATAGAATACAATCCAAACAGAAATGAGTGATGAAGGCAACTAACCCTACTAAATGATATTGTTCCTGCTTACATATTCAATGCAGATTAAAAAAAACCTTTATATTACAAAGTTTACATTTCCTAACTAAAATTACTAATCGATTGCAATCTCTGTCCCTTATTATGACTGCTCGGTCTAATATCAATAACATGAAATCACTGACATCATTGACGTACCAGACACTAGAAGACACTACTTTCAAAGATGACCTATGGTGGTGTGGAACCTATGTAGAAATAAACTAACGTGATCACAACTGTTTAGCTTTTATAGCCCTAACAAGCCGAAGCAATTTGCGATATCATCGTATGTACTGCGTCCGGTGCGTAGAAGTGATGGTTCTCGTACTCGTCTGCGACGATGGAAGAACTCCAGCCACAAATAACTCTTTCAAACACTAGGACGGCAAAATGCGGTCCTCTGACTAATATACTCTAATACTGTCTTCTTCTCTCTGTGTTCTACAGACGAGAAATACGAATCCCCAGCCACAAGGACGGAGTTCAGATCACGCCTCAACATAAATATAGGCAGAGGAAATGCTCTCAATTACTGAACGATGCGTACTCAAGGACGACTTCCAATCCGGAGGCCAAGTCCAGAATCGTATAGGTTCGCAACAGTACAGTGCCTAACTGTTCTAACTATAAGCTCTCCTGAGAGCAAAGACAGCAAGTCCGTCTGTACCAACAAAGCTGATAGTGAGCTACGTCACACACGGGCGCTCACAACGGAAGACCTCGTCTCTCCACCGCTGGCTTCCCAGCAAGGCTCAGCTCCACACCATCGTAATTCCGGAAACGAATCATATTCCCGACAGCTCGGAATATTGTCCCTCTCTGCAGATTCTTCCAAACGCCGACCAACCGGAAAAGTTTGCGAGTAAAAACGTATACTCGTAGAATGGTACGCTTCTCAGTAAAAATCCTTGGAAATAACCCAACCTGCGTGGTTTCCGAGGTGCCGTTTCTTCGTTCCTTGCATCTGCGTCCCAAATTTGCAGAGTTCGGAAGAATTATCCGGTTTCCTTCCTGCCCTACTACAATAGCAGTCGATAGCGCCCGGACGCCACTGTATTGTGTCTTCGCGCTCAGGTGTCACGATGTCCGTCTAGCTACTTCCTGTGTTTAAGCAGGACTAACACACCTGTGTGGGCCTTCCATCCAGGGCTTGAGTTCCGCCTGCTGTTTCATCTCCACTGGCGTTCCAACCTCTGCTATTGTAGGCAATCATTCATTACGCAGTTCTGATGATAAAGACACTGTCACCTGTCATGCAATAAGCGTTAACAATTATTTACGAGGCGTACGTGACAATGTCAGTCTCCTTTATGTATTCATATATACGATGTACAGTCTATCAAATGATACCTAATTGTGTTTGTAGATCACGGCAAAGTATGTGGTTGGTGCTTGTAAGGTGCGAAATTATAGCCACGTTACAATGTGTCCGAATACTTTCGGAGAGATAATGGATATAGATTTTTACAGATTCAGAAGGAAGCATAGAGTGCTGTATTTTACACTCGGCAGTAACCTGAATCAGTGCTGTGGCTAAGTTCTGCTGTTTCAGAACGGTTTCTGAGCGGCACGAGTTGAGAGAGGCAGCGGTAGAGCTGCAGACGGAGTCCCTCGGGCCAGGTGCTGCGGCCCTTCCAGAGACATAATAAGCCGCGGGCAGCCAGGCAGGCAGGCAGGCAGGCAGAGCTGCCCAGGCCAGGACAGCGGGGGCCACGCCCTGTCCCAGCAGGGCGCGCCCTCCAAGGCTGCCGCCAGCCGCACACCACCTGTGCCCCCAGCTCACACCTGCGCCACCTCTTCTGCAGTCAGCTCTCAAAGGGTGCGACCGTGTGCACCATTCGTGTACAAATTAAATGAAATCTGTGTATTGTTTCTATTTTTGTAATTGTATAGAGCCATACTTGCAGTCTTAACGGAACAACGGAACAAATGAATCCAGAATGAGATTTTCACTCTGCAGCGAAGTGTGCGCTGATATGAAGCTTCCTGGCAGATTAAAACTGTGTGCCGGACCGAGACTCGAACTCGGGACCTTTGCCTTTCGCGTGCAAGTGCTCTACCAACTGAGCTACCCAAGCACGACTCACGCCCCGTCCTCACAGCTGTACTTCTGCAGGTGTCTCGTCTCCTAGAGCACTTGCCCGCGAAAGGCAAAGGTCCCGAGTTCGAGTCTCGGTCCGGTACACAGTTTCAATCTGAACAAAAGAATCTTGAGGATATTTTTGTTCTGTCGTTGCAACTACAAAAATGCGTGATTTTTTTCACCAGACGTGTTTCGCTTTATTGAGGTAAAACATCATCAGTGGCCTGCAATTAAGGTATTTAGATTTTGATTTGTTTTAAGATCGAAAAACAGTTCGTAAGTACAAATCAAGAATTATAAACGAAATACGGACCTATGACTACACAACTGAGGAAATTAAAAGGAACAAATGAAGATGGCAAAAGAAAGATAATTCCAGGAGTTCCTCAAGGAAGCATTACTGTGTCGCCAAGATTTATTGTTGCAAGAGTGCTTATGGAGTACATGAAAGGATTCGCTTACAGATCAATACCACTAGTGGTACTGTGCCAGGTATCGACCAATACTAACACAGCCGTATTAGTGAGTGGTGTTTATAATATAATAAAATGATAATATAATAGGATAGGGAATGAATGATAATAAAATGTTGGAATGTGTGGCTTTTTTAAAATGGATGAATTAAAGAGATTAATTCTTTGGCATGAAGGACAAGCACAATAAGCTAGGCATTGCCTGTAACGGGAAAGGAATCATTTTAGTTTATATTTATATAAATAAATCGTCTTCATAGTATTTTATGCGTACCAATTATTAATATTATGTCCGGTCGCCGTCTCCTTGACTGTGGCCGTGTTGTTATATTCCGATCTTCGTAAATTTTCCGAAGTACACATGTGGGCTTCCGTTCTTCTTATTGCATTAAATGGCGGTCTGCAATTACTCGCTAAAAATGGCGGTTCTCACTCGTTCACTCACTGAGCGAAAACTTCCTTCCAACAACAACTCGTACAAGAACAAGAACTGCTCTGTCTTTTAACATCTGAAAGTCAAAAATACCTGACGGTAGGCACAGGCTCTACGCTGGGCTACTACCACCTCATCTTTTCTCTTTGCTTTTAAAGAGGATGAAAACATAAAAGTAAGAAATGCAAAAGGTATATCACATGTTGCCTCGACGGGTGGCAATGCAGACGCTAACTCTGGATCTAGTCGATCGTACAGACGGCGAATAATGTCCTGCGATACGTTACGGCACGCCTGCTCGACCTATCCACGTAGTTCTGTACGAGTTTCTGCTTGTCGAGTCACACAGTCACTTCTCGCCCCGACATATCCTACACGTGCTTCATTGGAGACAAGGTCGGAGATGATGATGGCCAGGGAAGTTACTGCACATCTGCAGATCACGTTGAGTTTCATGGGCAGTGTGCAGGCGAGGATTAGCCTGCTGGAACATCACACCACCTTCCTGTTGCAAAAGAGCAGGTCTCACGTACCGAGCGCTGGTTAGCATCCCCTCCAGAAACACCAAAGGTGAACGAGAGTTGCAGCTTGTCGCACACCACTCCATATTGCCTGAGATAGGGCCAGTGAGTCTTGGAGGATTGGACTGTACGAGGAAGTCCTCACTAGGTCTACATCGTAAGCGGTCATGGACATCTCTTGAACGCAGGCAGAGTCTGCTTTGATCGCTGAAGACCGCGTCGCACCATTCCAAGTGATCCTCTGACGATACCAGTCGAGCCATGCAAGTCGATACTTTGGCGTGAGTAAAACAGGGGCTAGAGGTGCGTGTGCCCACTGCTAATAACCTGTTCGCAACAGCTCATGTTGACACGTCTGGGCTCACAAGCCCTCTTATCTGTGCTGTGGTAGCTGTACCATCTGCCGCTGCTGCCCTTACAGTACGACGATCCTGGAGGGCATCTGACCTGAGTGGACGTCCGGAGGGAGTGAGAATGTTCACGTGATTGCTGATATTAGCCTTGTTGCACAACTGACATAGCACTTCCAACTTGTGTGGCAGTTCTCTGGAAGGACCATCCCTCCACTCGGAAAAGCCAGAATCTGACCCCTTTTTAAAGTCGCTCAGTTGGCTGCAGGAAGCATCATTGCGTCTCCGTGGCATGGTTGTCTGTTTGCTTTACACGTTTGCACCACACTGAGCCTTCCGGCTGTGACCATTCTCTAGTAAAGGGTACACGCAGACGGCGCTGTTGTGGCATGTCACTAGGCTGTCTGTGTGCGGATGACGTTGAAACCGTTATCACCACATCTACTACACCCCAGGTGGGATGTGCCTTCACCGCATCAAAATCGACGTCGCCTTTCCAGGAGTACTAATTCTTTTCCTGCAGTGTGTGTGTGGTGTAAGGGGTATAAGTGCAGATATTTATATTGGTGATCGAAGACGGTGTACATGACATCAGACTGTGTACATTACATCAGTATTTAAGTCCTTTTCTGACTAATAATCATGTTTATTATAAGTCGTATGTTTGTAGGTTGGTTGGTACCATCATGAATGCGTGGCAAGAGCAAGCCTTTAATGATTATTTTCCCCTGGGCAGCAAGTCAGCTGTTGAACTGTGGACACGTGGACGCAAAACGATTAGTCTATCCTGACAGATGTAGTGTACAAGTGGTGCAATTACGACCATGCGTGAAACTTCAGGTCGTAAAATTTTTGACATGTTTGTGGGAAGACTGTTCGACACAGAGAAATAACCATGAACATACTGACGTGTGTACAGATTAAGGTACCACATATAAAATATATACCAATTACACGCTATGTAGCTTGGGCGTTACACCTGGTCATACCGCTGTCGTTTTATGCAGCCCCAAAGTTATACTTCCATAAACCATGCACAGGATTTTCACACACTCTCTCTCGCTGCGCACGAACTATTCGTCCTATAGAAAAAATGAACAGTACATTTTTGAAGGAATGTTAATGTAAATAAATTTTGTGCTGGGATACATCTTCATTAGAGGCACTTGTTTCAGAGTTATTGACGAAAAACACACAAAACTGACCATCTAGCACACCCCCACTTCCAGACTCAGCCTCACCTGTCAGGATTTCTATCTCATTCATATTACACTCTTTTTTTTAAAAAAAAAAAAAACAGACGCATAAAGAAGGAATTATCCCAACGGGACCGAAATCGATAACTGTGATTTACATGTGTGGCAAACAAATAATTACGCTTTCATAAAAATAGGGTGATTTATTCAAGAGAAAAAAGTTCACAAATTAAACAAGTAAATAATGCGTTGGTCGATCTCTGGCCTTTATGCAAGCAGTTATTCTGTTTTCCATTTATTGATGGAGTTGTTGGATGTCCCTCTGAGGGATATCGCGCCAAATTCTGATCAACAGGCGAGCTAGAGCCTCAAAATCCCGAGGTAGCTGGAGGGCCCTGTACTTAATGCTTCAAAAGTTCTTAATTAGGGGGAGACCCTGAGACGTTGCTGGCGAAGGGAGGGTTTTGAGAGCACCTAGTCAAGCAATAGAAACTGTCACCGCGTGCGGGCGGGCATTATCTTGCTGAAATGAAAGCCCGGGATGGCTTGACATGAAGGACAACAAACCGGGATGTAGAATGTTGTCGTTGTACCGCTGTGCTGCAAGGGTGCCGCGAATGACAACTAAAGGGTCCACGTGTCAAACCAGACCTTGACTCCCAGTTCACTTTTGGATGACTTCACACTTTTCATTATTTAGGGTCAATTACCGATTTTCGCGCTACGCGATAATATTGTCTAAATCATTCTGCAGTTGGCTTTACTCATTTGATGACTTTATAAGACGGTAAATGACAGTATCATCTCCAAACAATCTAAGAGCGCTGATCACATTGTCTGTTGTGTCCTTTATGTAGATCAGGAAGAGTAGAGGACGTAAAGCACTTCCTTGGGGAACGCCAGATATTACGTCTGTTTTATTCGATTACTTTCCGTCAGTTACTACGAACTTTCTGACACGTACTCACGATTCCAGTCGCACAATTGAGGCGATGCTCCATAGGTACGCAATTTTATTAGAAGTCACTTGTGAGGAACGGCGTCAAAAGCCAACTGGAAATCTAAAAATGTAGAATCAGTCTCACATCCACTATTGACAGCATTTTTTACTTCGTGAGAATAGAGAGCCAATTGTGTCTCACAAGAATGATATTTCTGAATTAGTGTTGGTTTGTCAATAAATCGTTTTCTTCGAGGTATTTCATAATGTTCGAACACAGCATATGTTTCAAAATCCTACTGAAAACTGACGTTAGTGATGAGGGTCTGTAGTTCAGCGGATTACTCCTATTTCTAATCTTGGGTAGTAGTGTGGCTTGTGAAATTCGCAGTCTTTAGGTACGGATCTATCGTCGAGTGTGCGGGTGTATATGATTGCTAAGTATGGAGCTACTGTAGCAGCGTACTCTGCACGGAACCTGACTCGTATCCAATCTGGACCGGAGAGTTTACCTTTATTAAGTGTTTTAAGCTGCTTCGCTACACCGAGGATATCTGCTTCTAAGTTACTCATGTTAGAAATTGTTCCAGATTCGTATTGAGGAATATTTACTTCATTTTCTTCGGTGAAGAAGTTTCGGAAAACCGTGTTCAGTAACTTTGCTTCAGGGACATTACAATTGTTATCGCGCAGTGAAGACATTGACAGTATCTTGTATCTTGGGTACTTTATATATGACCAAAATATCTTTGGGTTTTCTGCTTGTTGTTGAGACAGAGTTCCGTTGTAGAAGCTATTAAAAGAGTGCGCGCATTGAAGTCCGCACTAAATTTCGAGGTTCTGTAAAACTTCGCCTATCTTAGGGATTTTGCGTTCTTTTAAATGTGGCATGCTTCTGTCGTTGCTCCTGCAACAGTGTTCTGACCCGTTTTGTGCCATCGGAATTAGTACCATCTCTTGTTAATTTATTTGGTATACAGTATATCTCTCAACTGCGTTGATATTATTTCTTTGGATACAAACCACATATGGCCTGCACTTACATAGTCGGATCTGGAAAAGTAGTGACTGTCTGTTACACAGGCGACAAATGAATTTTTATCTGCTTTTTAAAATAGACCTACTTCTCGTTTGCTTTTGGTTGGTCTGGATGTTACGCAATTAAGTCTCGCTCCAACGACATTGTGGTCACTAATCCCTGTACCCGTCATGACGGACCCTATTTGCTCGTGATTTTTTTTTTTTTTTTTTTTTTTTTTTTTTGTGCTAAGAGGTCTAGGTTCTCGGTCCCCATCTCACCGACTGGAGTAGAAATGTCTTCAGTGATGAGTCCCGCTTCGAAATGAGGCCCGATGACGGACAGTGGTGGCTGTCTCCCGTCACACGGCGCAACAATCAGGAGCGATGGTCTGGGGTGACATTTCATTTCATAGCAGAGCTCCTTTTGTGGTGCAGTGGTACATCGACGATATTCTTCATGACAGGCCACCGTGGGCTTACATTTTAACAAGATAATGCCCTCCCGCACATGACAGCAGCTTCACTGCTTGTCTTCGTGCTTGCTAATTCCTATCTTGGCCAGCAGGGTGGCCGGATCTCTCCATCATTGAGAGCGCTTGAAGAACTATGAGATGAGATCTCCAACTAGCTCGGGATTTTGACAGTCTAGCGCCTCGACTGAACATGATTTGCCGGCCGCTGTGACCGAGTGGATCTAAGCGCTTCTGTCTGGAACCGCGTGACCGCTGTGGTCGCAGGTTCGAATCCTGCCTCGGGGATTGATGTGTGTGATGTCCTTAGGTTAGTTAAGTTTAAGCAGTTCTACGTTCTAGGGGACTGATGACCTCAGATGTTATGTCCCATAGTGCTCAGAGCCATTTTTTGAACATGATTTCGCCCGATATCCCTCAGCAAGACGTCCAACAACTAAGTGGATCAATGCCAAGCCAAATAACTACTTGCATAAGGGCCAGTGGTAGACCAACACGTTATTGTCTTGCTTAATTCGTGAAGCTCTTTCTCTTGAATAAATCAAGCATTTTTTCCGAAATTGTAATCAATTGTTTGTCTATACATGTAGATCACATCTTCCGAATTGTCTTAGAGTGTATTTTCATTGTTGCCTTTGCTTGTCCAGAACGCAGGTCCACGCCTTCATACGAATGTTTGAGGTCATCCTTACGTTTTACAAACGAAAGACAGACACTTTGAATAATCTTTATTTCTGTTCTGCGTTTCAGCAACAACAGGTCGATGCACTGCAGAAATGAGGTACCTTCTTCAATGAGTTAGTATTGCCCCGTTCACCTTGGACAAAGACAACGCAACGCCCTTTTGTAATCGTATGCACATCTGTCGTCTGACCACAAGCACCTCTCACGCAAGTACCACTGTCAGATACGAAAACTCTCCAGCTTTGATGTCCGCGGTTTGTGGTCTTGAGGTATGCCGGCACGGTAACTCAGCGTGTTCGGTCAGAGGGTTACCTGCCCTCTGTAAGAAAAAACTGAGTTAATCGAGCAACAACGAACATAAACGGATGTCTCGCGACGTCCGCACCGAGCAAAACGATCAAAATGAGATTAAAAAAAAAAAAGGTAGCGTTCTCGCTTCTCGCGCACGTGTCGAAAGTAAAATGAACTGCGTTCTCATACCAGGCCATCTCCCACAGAACCTATGTCACAGTCAATAAGAGGGTTCCGACTTCTAATACGTGTTAGTAAAGCTGCGGAGAATTATACGAAAACTGTAACCATGCAGAAAGCCGTAAAGGAAATTTAATCAAAAATATTGTTACAAAAAACGACGGATAATTTGGAATAATTTTGTACAGTGGCCGAAAGTGTATGTTTGTTACATCAGAACCAACTTTTATTGCATAGAATTTAGGTTACGACAAACAAAACAGTTTTCATCTGTAGCAGTCGATTTGGAATAGATCGTTTTGTCACAATGAACCTTTGTTTTTTGCCGGACACAGCGAGTTAAATAGGATTATATCTCACAATGCTAGCTCTCTGTTGACTTTTTTGTCTTTATACTTCTCATTCTCTACTGCAAGGAGTGGAGTGTGCTGTTACAAATTCGGCCCATAACACAGTCGCGGAGTTTTGCGTGCAAGTACCGAGCTATCTGGTCGCAGGAAGAAGAGGTAGGTGCGAAATGAAGATAAATGGGAGAGGATCACCACTTCCGACATTTACCTCACAGCCAACGGTAAACCTCCCGAAAAACGTCGTTAGCATAGTGGGAATTGGAACTATGTTTAATTTACTTCTGGGTCATCCTTCTACATCTACATTCATACTCCGCAAGCCACCCAACGGTGTGTGGCGGAGGGCACTTTACGTGACACTGTTATTACCGCCCTTTCCTGTTCCAGTCGCGTATGGTTCGCGGGAAGAACGACTGCCGGAAAGCCTCTGTGCGCGCTCGAATCTCTCTAATTTTACATTCGCGATCTCCTCGTGAGGTATAAGTAGGGGGAAGCAATATATTGGATACCTCATCCAGAAACGCACCCTCTCGAAACCTGGCGAGCAAGCTACACCGCGATGCAGAGCGCCTCTCTTGCAGAGTCTGCCACTTGAGTTTGCTAAACATCTTCGTAACGCTATCACGCTTACCATATAACCATGTGACGAAACGCGCCGCTCTTCTTTGGATCTTCTCTATCTCCTCCGTCAACCCGATCTGGTACGGATCCCACACTGATGAGCAATACTCAAGTATAGGTCGAACGAGTGTTTTGTAAGTCACCTCATTTGTTGATAGACTACATTTTCTAAAGACTCTGCCAATGAATCTCAACCTGGTACCCGCCTTACCAACAATTAATTTTATATGATCATTCCACTTCAAATCGTTCCGCACGCATACTCCCAGATATTTTACAGAAGTAACTGCTGCCAGTGTTTGTTCCGCTATCATATAATCATACAATAAAGGATCCTTCTTTCTATGTATTCATAATACATTTGTAACGTTTGTTATTTGAAACAAGACGTGTCTGTGTGTGCGTGTTCGTAGGGGACGAACTCACAGCACATTTGCATTCCCAAGTTTCGTAAGCTGAACGCACGCAAGGCCTCGAAAGGCTGCTGCGGTGACTCCTCCCTCGGACGTGATTAACAGCTGGTGGAGGCGTGTGGCGTGGCGCACACATGGGGGCGTTGTGCGGCGAGGCGCGGCTCCTCCACGCCCCATTGCTGGCCGACGTTCCCGCCGCGACTGAGACGGATGCGCCCGTTCGTTCGTCGTCAGTGTGCCGCTCTGGCCGCTGGCCTCCCACGTCGCCGTGTGCCACTGACCGGCCGCGGCCACGCCCACCGTTCAACAGCTGTCAACCGGGTCTGGAAAGAGCGACAACCTCCGTTACGGAATTTCTTTCCCGGGTAACGAGCTTTTTAGAGAGCCTGTCGCATCATGTTCACATTGATGGTGTATATTCTGTGTAACATTTCTTGAGTGTAGAAGAATGCAGAAAAGGAACTTTCCACTTTATTCAGTCCTGAATGCGGATGTATTTATCCACGAAACAGTTACCTCTCTACTTTTCTGGCATAAATGTCACGTACCCTTCCTTATTTATCAGATTCTCTGGACCTTGCTAGTCAAAGATACTTCGTCTCGGTACAAGTCCAGCATATAATTTACATAATATTGATTACAAAGTGTATAAGCAACAGGATCTAACGAATTAAGGAAACACAAAAACATTGTGAGAGAGTAAACACAAGAATAACACATTGCACAGAAAGGTTCTTAACTACTGCTAGGCACTATACGGAACACAAGAAGTTGTTTCAAGTTAGATTTGAAGATTTGGCGTTTATCACTCAATTTTTTCAGCTATGCTGGAAGCTTATTGATTATGAAGCCTTCTGTAGTGCACGCGATGCTTAAAGAAGTGCTATCCGAGAGCAAATCATTTTTAAGTCTAGTGTTCACTGATTGTTGCAGTTTCTACTGAATAAGTCAATATTGTGATCAATAAATAGCATGATGTAGTATATATACAGGGATGACGGAGCATAATCCGAGGTACCACTTGTGACAACTACTGGCTAAAATTTTAATGGTTTTTGGGTTTTTGCCTTTCTCGCTAAGGTCTTGAGTTAAAAGAACGTTCTTTTTATTGTGTCTTAATTTCGTACGGCAGTGCCTGAAAAATTAGCCTTAATATGATTTAAAAAATAAAGAAAGACCACGGGTTGTAAGGGAAGGATTAGAAGAAAAGGTTACAGAAGAATATGGGCTTGAGGCAGGGAATGAGAGAGGAGAATAAATAATTGAGTTTTGTTATAAATTTCAGCAAGTAAAAGCGAATGCTCCGTTCAAGATTGACAAGAAGAGGAGGTATACATGATAAAGGCCGGGTGCTGCGGGAAGATATCAGTTAGATTACATCATGGTCAGACAGAGATCCGAAATCAAATACTGGATTATGAGGCGTACCCAGGATCAGTTATAGACTCAGTTCACAATGTAGTAGTGATGAAGAGTAGGCTAAAGTTTAAGAGATTAGTGAAGAAGAATCAATACGCAAAGAAATGAGATACGGAAGTATTAAGGAATGACGATATACGCTCCAACTTCTCTAAGGCTATAGACACAGCAATAAGCAATAGCTTGGTAGGGAGTATAGTTGAAGAGGAATGGACATCTCTAAAAAGGGCAGTCACAGAATCTGGAAAGAAAAACATAGGCACAAAGGAGGTAACAGCGAAGAAATGGTTAAAAGAGTGGTTCAAATGGCTCTGAGCACTATGGGACTTAACATCTGTGGTCATCAGTCCCCTAGAACTTAGAACTACTTAAACCTAACTGACCTAAGGACATCACACACATCCATGCCCGAGGCAGGATTTGAACCTGCGACCGTAGCAGCCGCGCGGTTCCCGACTGAGCGCCTTAACCGCGAGACCACCGCGGCCGGCTAAGAAATGGTTAACGAAAGAAATACTTCATCTGATGAATGAAACAAGGAAGCACAAAAACGTTCAGAGAAATTCAGGAATACAAAAATACAAGTCGCCGAGCAATGAAATAAACAAAAAGTGCAGGGAAGCTAAGACGAAATGACTGCATAAAAAATCTGAAGGAATCGAAAGAGAAATGATAGTCGGAAGGAATGGCTCAGCATACAGGAAAGTCAAAACAGCCTTCGGTGAAATTAAAAGCAAGGGTGGTAATATTAACAGTGCAATCGGAATTTCATTGTTAAATGCAGAGGACAGAGCGGGTAGGTGGAAAGAGTACATTGATGGCCTCTATGACGGGTAAGATTTGTCTGATGTGATAGAAGAACAAACAAGATTCGGTTTAGAAGAGGTAGGGGATCCAGGATCAGAATCAGAATTTAAGAGAGCTTTGGAGGATTTAAGATCAAATAAGGCATAAGGGATAGATAACATTCCATCATAATTCTAAAACCATTGGGGGAAGTAGCAACAAAACGACTATTCTCTTTGGTTAGTGGAATGTCTGGCCACATACCATCTGACTTTTGGAAAAATATCATCCACACAATTCCAAAGACTGCAAGAGATGACAATTGCGAGAACTATCGCACAATCATCTTAATAGTTCATACATCCTTGTTGGTGATAAGAATAATCGACAGAAGAATGGAAAAGAGAATTGAGGATGTCGTAGATGACGATCAATTTGGATTTAGGAAAGGTAAAGGCACCAGAGAGGCAATTGTGACGTTGCGGCTGATAATGGGAGCACGACTAAAGTAAAATCAAGACCCGTTCACAGGATTTGTCGACCTGGCAAAAGCGTTCGACGATCTTAACGGTGCAAGATGTTCGAAATTCTGAGGAAAATAGGAGTAAGCTATAGGGAAAGACGCTTAATATGCATTATGTACAAGAGCCAAGAGGGAATAATAAGAGTGTACTAACAAGAACGAAGTGCTCGGATTAAGAAGTGTGTAAGACAGGAATGTAGTCTTTCACCCCTACTGTTCAATCGGCACATCGAAGAAGTAATTATGAAAATAAAAGGAAGATTCAGTAGTGGAATTAAAATTCAAGGTAAAAGGATATCAATGTTAAGGTCCGCTGATGATAATACTATCCTAAGTGAAGAAGATTTACATGATCTGCTGAATGGAATCAACAGTCTGATGAGTACAGAATGCGGATTGAGAGTAAATCGAAGAAAGACGGATGTAATGAGAAGTAGCAGAAATGAGAACAGCAAGAAACTTAACATCATAATTGATGGTCATGAAGTAGATGAAGTTACGGTATTTTACTACCTAGGCAGCAAAATAACAATTGACACGCAGATCAGGGAGAACCTAAAAAGTAGGCTAGCACCGGCATAAGGGGCATCGCTGGCCAAGTATCAGAAATAGGTCTTAATTTGAGGAAGAAGTTTCTGAGAATGTACGTCTGGAGCACAGCACTGTATGGTAGCGAAACATGTACTGTGGGAAAACCGGAACAGAAGAGAATCGAAGCATTTGAGATGAAGTGCTACAGACGAATGTTGAAAATTAGGTGTATTGGTAAGGTAATGAAAGAGAAGGTTCTGCACAGAATCAGAGAGGAAAGGAATATGTGGAAACCACTGACAAGGGGAAGGGACATGATAACAGAACATATGTTAAGAGATCAGGGTATGACTTCCATGGTACTAATGTGGGGAGCTGTAGAGTGCAAAAACTGCAGAGGAAGAGAGAGCTTGGAATACATCCAGCAAATAATTGAGGACGTAGGTTGCAAGTGCTATTCTGAGATGAAGAGGTTGGTACAGGAGAGGAATACGTGGCGGGCCGCATCAAACGAATAGGAAGATTGATGACTAAAAAAGAAAAGTGACAAAAATCGTCCAGGTCGCAGTTAAATTTTCCACGATTGTTACTTAGAGTTACGATGACAGTAGTGCACGGAAGGCAGAGAGGCAGCAGTTCACTGAGTTGACATCGCAGTTGTTCAGGCTCAGCAAGTATTGGCTTAGGTATTTTTCACCCATCTCAAGACTGCATTTGATCTACCAGACATTTTGTTCAGCACCGAAGATTTTTGTTGACAGGTTTCGCTCAAATTCAAATTGGTTAAGAAAACCTGTTTTTGGTTGCTTCATGCCTTACATCCATTTCTATCACTAGTTGGATCACTGGCTTGTATATTTGAAATTTGAACTCTCTTGAAAAACGTACAGGTATGTGGCTTACAGTCTTCCAGTCAGTGATAGAAATGGATGTAAGACATGGAGCACCCAAACACTCTATAGTAAGAGCGAGTCCTGGCTTGGAATATGCGTTCATCTCCTTATGCCTTCAGGCGTTTTCTATTAAAATTGTTGCCAGCTACTTGAATTTTCTGATCATTCTATAGGATTGTCTTTCCAGTATAACACGCTGAAATGAACCTCTTGTCCTTTCTTGTCCTTTCTGTTTTCTTGGCACATTTACGATTACATTGATAATGTGCACTGCAGCTTCCGTCCACTCGCAGATTTACACAAGTTTTCACTAGATTTAGACATTAAGACAGCGTCTTCAACGTATGTGATTAATGACTGAGAATGGTCATATCACACCAGACTTGATATCTGTTGAAGTTCTAGTTGAATATTTCTTAATGATTAACTCTACTGCAAGGCTGAATCATGCCTATGTGAATTCTTGAATTACCGTAATTATCGACTTTCGTTGTAAACTTTGTGTTATTTTGAGACTGTGTAATCAGATTACTGAGTCTGTCAACAATATCGATTTCTAAAAAGGCACGTCATTACGGTTCGCTGATAAATACACACTTACGCCATATGAACTTCAACAGATATCAAGTCTGATGTGAGATCAGCATTCTCACTCACTCATCACATACGTTGAAGATGCTTCATGATGTTCTCACAACTTCTCGGTGAAGTGTCGGACAATATGGCCGTTATCGATTGTGGATCGATTACGAAACAATTCAGGCACCACTCATTTCCGCCGCTAGTGGCTGCATTCTTTTTCAGTATACACTAGGAAATGTAGCAGACAGTGACAAGCATAATTCCAGAAAAATTGGTGTAGTCATTTCTTCTAAATCTATCAGACGATCGCTTTTCCCAGTCTTGTGTAATATCTTCTCCTGAAAACATCTCGATTTGTCGTGAAGTCTCTGCAAGTATGCAGATACAACTTAAATAATTCCGTTCTTACTCTCAGTTATCTTTACAGCTGTCCGAGAAACCACGCCACCGCAGTATATTTTAATTACAAACAGAAGATGCTCATGTAATATTATGACACACGATATGAATTATTTTATCTTTTTGTTGTTAAAACGTTAAAGTAAGGAAATGTATTGTAAAAACTGCGAAAGTCGAATGAATTATAACGTTTATTCAATTAAAACTCTTCCGTAATACAGATGATGTTCTATAGTCCGAGGGACCAGAGTTTTATAATTATCTTAGTTCTTTTACTCTTTTTTTAATCAACAGTTTGTCAAGTTCGCGTGATGTCTTGCAATGCAGTAACAGTCAGGGTGAACGCAGAGAGCAAGCTGTGAACATTGCTCGCCGTCCTTCATTCATCAGCACGCAGACAGATTTTAAAACGGTCCTTAAGCGCGGCGAGGAGTTGCTGAATAGGTATTCATTAATTCAAGATCACTGCCATAATTTAGTCGCAGACTAACGATACCGCTGATACAGGCCACGATATTGGTTCATCGATGCATGAATAACAAATCGATCTATTATGCAGTCCCGCAGTCAACGTGAGCCACAAAACACTGTCTCTGAACTGCTTAAGATGCAACAAGCCCTTTCATGCCTGCTCACGCAGATTTTGCACGAGCTTAGAATTTATTATCTGCTAACAACGTCTAGCAGGAACAGTTGTTACCGCTCATTTAAAAACGGTTAACGTAATTGCTCACTAATTCGCAGTCTACGTCAGGTACAAGGATGCGGCGAAATGTCTGTGAAGCTATAGCGCTAATTACGCTGTAAGAAGGCGAAAACATGAGCACGTTTTTGAAGCAAAAAATCTTCACGCAGGTGATAAATGACGCCTCTGAAACGGGGGGTGCGCTGTATGCAAGTAGGAAGCCCGAATAAGAGAGGAAAAGAAATACGATGGCTACGTTCGTCGAAACTTTAAGCTTTTCGAGAAAAGTTGTCGTCTCAACAAAGTGATGTTTATGATGAGAGAATCACAAAAATTCTCACCTTTATCTTTTCTGCGATTGCTTTAATTTATCTTATATATATAATTTCCGAATTGGCAGTGAAACTTCTGGTTCATAAAGAACGGTGAATCCCTCGCATAATACGAATAGCTTAGTGGTATTCGCGACTCGTTTCTGATAAACGAGGTGTTTAGTAGTTCTGATGACTGTCACACCGAAAAATCAAAGACTGAAGTTACCGGCCTTGAAAAAACACAGATTTTCTTTTTTCTGTCATTTAGGATGCCTTTCAGCTCTATCCAAACATTATGTACATGAAAATTCCAGATTGTTTATGTTTCAGAATCTGTCTTACGTTGTGTATTATAATAATTGACTGCGTGACTCAGTTTCCGGAGGGAGTGAGGTTGAGTTATTCCATCCCCAATAGGACGTACGGCATGTAGCTTAATCTCCGTAAATGTAATATAATACAGGAGAGAATATTCATTTGTATCAACAACGCAGAAAGTACCTGACTGTGCCAACAATGCAGAAATATACGGAAGACAAATAGGGCTGCTCGCCAGAGGGACTTCTGCACGAGTTCTTTCGCCAACTGTTGTCTTGACCTGATACGCTCTCAGTTTAATGTCTGAATTACTCTCTGAAGCGCATCCAGTAGAAATATTCGTATAAAAGTTGCTTTGCTGTTAAGCAGTTGTTTAGCGGAACAAAGTCTGTAACTATTCTCAATCAGCTGACGAGTGCTCGAAAATGAAGTCCTCCTGGTGTGACAGCCCTCAACTTGGGAAGCAGATGGGGTGTTACAACGACTCTGTATTGCAGAACCCTTAGATTATTTTTCGAAGTCTACACCGTCGTATCCCCTCTGCAATCGGCTCATATCTCAGAAAGCAAGTGAGTTATAAGATTAAAACAAGTCTACAAGTAAATGAACAAATCTGTAATAAACTGCACACATGGAAGTGAGAAGTGGGCATTGGGAAAACTAGAGAACAAGAACTTGGAAGTATTTGAAACGCTCTGCTATAGAAGATTGCTGAAAACTGGGTGAGCAGATAAAGTGAGATATGAAAAGATACTAAAAATAGAACATCTCATACAGCAAACAGAAATTACAAAGCAGTAAAGAGGAACAGCTGCAGGGTCTGGCAAAGAACAGAATATGTGCAACAATTTCTCGAGTACGTTTGGTATAGGAGATATTTAGAGGCTAAAAAATAGTCCAAGGGCGAAGGAAAAGAATTTACATATATTTCATAACAACTATTCACGTATCAGTCATTACTTAACTTGCTTATGCTATCGCCAGGCTTCTGTTCCAGTTCTATGTTATTGCAGTATTGCACCTATAGCTTGAAAAGTCTAATGAAAAAGAATATAACTTCACGAAGAAGACAAATTACATTTCATGACGGGTGTCTAAATATGTAGAATGTTCGTTTTAACGGAATTGCTAATGGCATTCACTAGTAACTTTACCTCGTAAAGTTGTCGCCGGAAACATGCGTTCCACTTGGGCGCACATATTTTTGTATCATCTTGCAGAAACTCTGGAAATCTTCTTGCATCGCGTTTCCACAAATGCCAACGGTTCTTCATTGGACTCGTATTCGGGTCGGAAGGTGCCACACAATGGATTGCCTGAAAGAGAAAGGAGATCTAGAGGTCCTCCTCTTTAAAAGTATGGGAAAACCTTCAAAAACTAGTACTTTAAGCTGTTTTTCAACTCAAAAATATCTAAGAGGTGCAAAAATGTGCTTCATTAAAGTAGGAAAATGTGTAAAATTCCTTGGAATGTGTAGCAGTCACAACCTTTTCTGAGTAACTTGGTTTGTTGTAGTTGTGGTCTTGAGTCCTGAAACTGGTTTGCTGCAGCTCTCCATGCTACTCTATCCTGTGCAAGCTTCTTCATCTCCCAGTACCTACTGCAACCTACATCCTTCTGAATCTGCTTAGTGTAGTCATCTCTTGGTCTCCCTCTACGATTTTTACCCTCCACGCTGCCCTCCAATACTAAATTGGTGATCCCTTGATGCCTCAGAACATGTCCTACCAACCGATCCCTTCTTCTAGTCAAGTTGTGCCACAAACTTCTCTTCTCCCCAATCCGATTCAATACTTCCTCATTAGTTATGTGATCTACCCATCTAATCTTCATTCTTCTGTAGCACCACATTTCGAAAGCTTCTATTCTCTTCTTGTCCAAACTATTTATCGTCCATGATTCACTTCCATACATGGATACACTCCATACAAATACTTTCAGAAAAGACTTCCTGACACTTAAATCTATACTCGATGTTAACAAACTTCTCTTCTTCAGAAACCCTTTCCTTGCCATTGCCAGTCTACATTTTATATCCTCTCTACTTCGACCATCATCAGTTATTTTGCTCCCCAAATAGCAAAACTCCTTTACTACTTTAAGTGTCTCATTTCCTAATCTAATTCCCTCAGCATCACCTGACTTAATTCGACTACATTCCATTATCCTCGTTTTGCTTTTGTTGATGGTCATCTTATGTCCTCCTTTCAAGACACCATCCA
The DNA here is from genome assembly GCF_023897955.1 of Schistocerca gregaria. NCBI lineage: Eukaryota > Metazoa > Arthropoda > Insecta > Orthoptera > Acrididae > Schistocerca > Schistocerca gregaria. Next base: position 536,415,583 of record NC_064921.1, read on the forward strand.
TTCCGTTCAACTGCTCTTCCAAGTCCTTTGCTGTCTCTGACAGAATTACGATGTCATCGGCGAACCTCAAAGTATTTATTTCTTCTCCATGGACTTTAATACCTACTCCGAATTTTTCTTTTGTTTCCTCCACTGCTTGCTCAATATACAGATTGAATAACATCGGGGATAGACTACAGCCCTGTCTCACTCCCTTCCCAACCACTGCTTCCCTTTCATGCCCCTCGACTCTTATGACTGCCATCTGGTTTCTGTACAAATTGTAAATAGCCTTTCGCTCCCTGTATTTTACCCCTGCCACCTTCAGAATTTGAAAGAGAGTATTCCAGTCAACATTGTCAAATACAGTAAAGCTGCATGCCCTCGGGAAAAATTACGGCTGTAGTTTCCCCTTGCTTTCAGCCGTTCGCAGTACCAGCACAGCAAGACTGTTTTGGTTATTGTTACAAGGCCAGATCAGTCAATCATCCAGACTGTTGTCCCTGCAACTACTGAAAAGGCTGCTGCCCCTCTTCAGGAACCACACCCTCCGTTGTGGTTGCACCTACGGTACGGCTATGTGTATCGCTGAGGCACGCAAGCCTCCCCACCAACGCCAAGGTCCATGGTTCATGGATTTATATTATTGTTAACATGAAAACCTCAAGCTCTTATAAGCCTTTTGTCAACACAGAGCTGCTAAGTAAACTAAAAACTAATACGCTGTACTCTGAATAAAGTACTTTTAGTATTTTTTAATTTGTAGACATTTACATTTTTGTCAGCGACCGTTGAATATTCAAATGTAAAGAAGAACAGCAGTCAGCTGCAAAATCCGTAATATATTGCAGAGCTGTCTTTGGGCTATAACAATACATGGCAGAAACAAACTGTTTCTGCAAGAGAAGTTGTGCTGAGAGATAACTGTTCCCGTTTTAATTAGCACTGAAGTTAGGCAATAAGGGCGTTGCGCGCGCAAATTCAGGCATCCCGCTTGAGATGGTGTCGCCAGACGTGTTCTTCGTTTGGTTTTATAAAACCGAACAAGGAAGCGATACAATAGATGGACATGGGACGGTAGTAAGGATCAAACCCGAGTCAAAGTTTAGAAGTCCTGTGCGCTATCATCTAGGCCATGAGAACAACTGGCACCAACTATAACTGGCGCACCCCTTGAATTTAAGTGCTCAGCAGCCTGACCGCAAAACAAAGTACAATTTCAAATCAATCGACCGTTTACTTTTTCGAGATTTGCGAGTGCAAATACCCGCAATCTGAATTTTTATTTACAAAGATTATATTATTTGTTAAATCCAAACCATACTCGTCTACAAATTTTCTTTATTTATTGTTTATAAAAGGAAAAGACACCATGGAGGCAGTTCTGACTTTGCGCTTGATAATGGAAGCAGGACTAGAGAAAGATCAAGACTCGTTCATATGATTTGTCAACTTGGAAAAAAATGTGCGACCATGTAAAATGGTGCAAGATGTTAGAAATTCTGAAAAGTAAGGGTAAGCTATAGGGAAAGACGGGCAGTATACAATATATACAAGAACCAAGAGGGAGCAAAAAGAGTGGAATACCCTGAACGAACCGCTCTTTTTACAAAGTTTGTAAGACAGGGATGTAGTCTTTCGTCCCTACTGTTCAATCTATAAATCGAAAGAGCAATGACACAAGTAAAAGAAAGGTTCATGAATGGGACTAAAATTCGAGAAGAAAGGATATCAAAGCTAAGATTCGCTGATGATTGCTATCCTTACTGAAAGTAAAAGAGAATTACAGGATATGCTGAATGGAACGAACAGTCTAATGAGTATAGAATATGGACTGAGGGTAAATCGAAGAAAGACGAAAGTAAGAAGAAGTAGCAGAAAAGAGAATTCCGCTAAACTTAAATCAATATTGATGTTCACGAAGTAGATAAAGTTAAGGAATTTCGCTACCTAGCACTAGAAGGACGGTACAGGTCAATCAAACCGGTGAGTATTGTTTAATAGTTGATAAATACCATAGGTTTAATTTTGGGGCTTTGATATACTTTCGTCGTTTATAATTTCTGTAAAAGACAAACATCAGTTATGAAAGTCAATAAAAAATTTTATATTAAAGGATGGCACCCAGTATTTCCGGCCAGTGTGATATTTTTTAGGTCTCCTGTCTCTAAAAGCTACAGTAATGGATCTTTACATCCGCTTATTTTATTTGACCTTTGTGATCTCGTTCCTTCTTTTTCTTTGCATTTTACTTTATTTATTGGAACAGTGGTCATACTTCAGTTGCTATGCTCTGTAGATGCGTTGTGTGCTGTGCGGAAATTTAGTGCCCCTCGTTATTATGGTACATCGGTATTTTGAGATTAACTTATAAAATCCCATAAAATTTGTAACTAATGTTCTGGACAAGATGTCTCGTCTGTATCCTGTCCCGTACGGCTGCTGTAGATGGCCTATGCACATTCTTTTCATCGTGCTAGACCTTGATGGAATTAGTGAACGGATCCTTTACAGAAAGACAACAGGAGAAAAAGTTACATGGCGAATGCTTCTTTCCATATTAGCAGCATAACTCTTCTCTTTGTCTCTTTGGATGTGTATAATCAGGGAAAGGGTCTGTTCATGCGACTACTGAAATATGTAAGGTTCCAGTGCGGAAGACTTGCCAGATAGGAGGATGCAGAAGTTCAAACAAAACCAAAACTCTGCAAGAAATTCATATGTGGTCCATGTGTGGTAAGTGTTCAGTACAGGTGTGCAAAGTGTTTTGACAAATATGGCAGCTTTGACGGAACACATGTCACAGAGAAAGACTATGTTATTTTTTTGTAATTGCCACAGCAGTTTATGACAATTTTTCTTTCTGTTTTCCTAATAAATATATGTTTATGGTCTGTTTGAGGTATTAATTGAGAACAAATCATAGAGATGAAAAATAGTATTTTATAAGTATATGTTTATTTGGATTTGTAAGTTTAGTAATATAGTTTAGTTTCTGTGAATATTATATTTACGCTGTATTCTCTTTTTTCTAATTAATTACAGTTTATATAGAAAAATTTAAGCATAACACATCAGCAGGATGAGCAAATTGCACTAGCGACATTTAAAGACACAGTACTAAATTAAATGAGCAAGTCAAAATGGAAAAAAGGAAAGATAAATGTCACTGGTCAAAGTGGCCGGTAGCAGCCCTGACAGATAGTTCGCTAACGCCAGTCTTCGTACTGTTAGGCAGCAAGGAAATTAAAAGCCACTGGCAAAAATGGTATTCCTCGTCAAGAGAACTCTACTAGTATTAAACATAGGCCTTAAATTGAGGAAGAAGTGTCTCAGAATGTACATTTAGAGCACAGCATTGTATACTAGTCGGGGTGTGGAAAAATCTGAACAGAGTAGAATTGAAGAACTTGCGATATGGTGCTACAGAAAAGTATTGAAACTTAGGTGCACAGATGAGGCAAGGAATGAGGAGGTCTCAGCAGAATCGACGAGGAAAGGAATATAAGATAAACACTGACAAGAAGAAGGGACAGACTGATACGACATCTGGTAAGACATCAGGTATGCATAGTACTAGAGGGAGCTGTAGCTTGTGAAAGTTGTAGGGGAAGAGAGAGATTGGAATACATGCAACAAATAATTGAGGTCGTAGGTTGTAAGTGCTACTCTCTCTGGTGGAAACGTTGGCACAGTAGAATAATTAGTGACAGGTCGCATCAAATCAGCCAGAAGACTGACGACTTGAAAAAAAGTGTGTTAGGAGAAACGAGATTGTAAACAAAGATAGCGGTTATAGCTTCATCACTTTTTTGTGCTACCGTGGATATCCTTTACGATAGATCAGTGGCATTGTGGCTTTTTGTATGGAGCTCCGGTAATGTGGGCAGTGACGTAGTGTCCACCATTCCAGCATGAGACCAAGCACCACTTCAGCTCATAAAGAACAAAGCTGACCTTCCTCCTTAAATGATTTAGATAACGTAATAAAACAAAAATAAGGGTACATAGGAGGTAATTTCAATGCTTACACACACTTATATTACGCTCGGTGGACAAAAGTAGTCTCCCTCAGATGACATCGTCCTAATACCGTCTAACACCGCCTGTAGCCTTTATAATGGACTGAACTTTGCGGGAAAGAGAATACGCAAGTTCCTTGAGGTATGCCGTATTCAGCTGAAGCCACTCTTTGGTGATTAGATCGCATGAAGATACCAAATTTCAGGGATACAAATTCCTTCGTTCCACCCACTGATCCAAGTATTCCCAGACATTTTCTGTGAGATTAAGATCGGATGATTTAGCGGGCCAGGGAGGTGCTACAAGGTGTCTGATTGTTCATCAGAGTAGGAAACTTGTGTGCATCCCTCTAAAGATTGCGGTTGCCATCATGGAAGATGGGGGATTGTTCACATCCCATTCATCATGGAAATATAAAATAGAGGCTAATATTTATTCACCGGGAATGTTAAAATAAAATATTTTTTCAACTGAGACCTAAGTTTCTCCCGCCGTATAGAATGTTCAAGTAACTATTTCTCTGAAAACCGAGGTTTTAAATTCCCTTGTACAGCGCTCACTTGCTGCAGTTTTGCCTTGAAAATGGCTGCCGTTGAAATATTGGCGTATGTCGACGTCACCCTGGTGCATTCCTGTATGTTATTTGAACTTACTTTTTCATGCTCATGGTAACCCGGATGAGTCGTCGAAAGACAGGACCGAAAAACTCTTCAAAAAATCATGGCATCGCCTCGGCGTGAAGTAAACCCACCATACACTGCATATGAAACGCGCCATTGCGCCATCGGTGCACTTGACGGTTTGCATTGAAAAGAGGCCACAGTACAGGCCTTCATTCATCTAGTGTCCATTTTCGGTTACTTATTCACTGTGAGCAATGGCATTTTACGAAGTACCCGGCTCCGGATGTTCGCTCGGAAAGCTGTGTTCACTAACAGTAACAATTCTCTTAAGGCAGTTGTCAAACTGCCGCTCAAGGCCTTATGCGGACCGAATGAACCGTTCGTGCGGCCTTCGGTTCTGAGCTTTATTTTATAATAATGTGTATCTAGCAACTAACACATGAATCTAAAATCGTCAACTAACGGTAAGAGCTTCTTAGCAGTGTGGTTTTTCTGCTTAGTAACAAAGAAAAATTCTTATAAAAGCTGTAATATTTTAAGATGGTCTGAATTGTAATTGACGGTGGTGAGTTCGGCCATAAGCTAAGTAGAGTTGGCCACTTACGTTAGGGGCAGAAGAGTAAGCAGCGCAGTCACTGCATGGTTAGAGGATCTGAGACAGGGAATATTCTATTCATGCAATACGGGTCATATTCCGTGCCATTGTTCAAAGTCTTATTTAGACCAAACACGTTTCGCTTTATTTGAAAGCATATTCGTTGCTCATTGTAGCAAGCTGATTTTTCTTACAAACTTGTTCGTGCAGATCGCAAACAGCTGTCATGTTTTACATTACTACTATTAAACGACATTAAATTAAATCATTACCCACTCCTTTTTTGCTTCCTGCTACGTTCCTAATGTTCTTGCACAGATAGTTGCTCGAATTTCTGAACAGTATACTTCACTGACACTGGATGTATAGACTGTGTGTTATGATTTTGTGTGGAGGAACAAACACTTCGTGTGGTTTGTTTCGATATTGCAAGTTGTGATCGTTGTTTGTTTTGTTTTCTGTGATTTAGAAATGTTCTATTATTTGACAACTCGCGGGCATGTGCGACTCGTCTGATAAGCTGCTAGGATATAAATTTTGAGACAGAAGTAAAGTCGATTCATTAATGGACGTTAAAGAATTTCTGATCTGTATCAAAGAATATGAAATTAAATTAAGGCTGTTACAATACAACACAAGGAGTACAACAAAACTGAGATTCAAACCATTTGGTAAACATTTTTGACTGTGTTTCATACTGCATAATGTGTTTGAATATAAGTACAATAACTGTTATTGATCAGTTAATCATTCGCTCTCAAGGAGAACACAACAACACTTCTTCAGGCAATTACAGTGTCTTGACTTGGTGGGCATTGAGGGTGGTAGCAATCTGAAACTGAGAACAGTCCACACGAAGTGAAATGAATGGTGCCGACTTTTAATGATCTGTACCTGGGAGTCGCTGGTCAACTCGTCGCATCCTTAACGTAGCTTGTCTATTGGAAACTCTTAACATATAAACTAATGTAGGTAATATTGCAATATTGGTACATATCGGCCCAAAGTGCCGCCCTACAGTGTCAGTGCTGTTTCTGGAGGAAAGCATCTGCCGAGCACTGCCTTACGGTCTGAAACCGATTTTCACTGACGAGGGGAGATACGCGTCTACCACGGTCCCTGCCGCCTGGGATCTCTTAAGACCAACGCTCTTACGTCGTTTTACATGGCTAGGGGTAGTACCTCATTCCTCGGATGCCCCGCAGGACAGGACGCTGCACGAGCACTAGCATTACCCGGGGCACGGGCTTCACGATCAGTTACAGCAACGGCAAGCTGGTCAGTAAGTTTCACCCAGACAAGATCCCTTCCTCTCCCAGATGCCACATCGCGCTCACTCGTATTCTAGAATTTCATTTTCGTCTTCTTTAACCCATTTAATGACATCGAACCTCTCGTCAGACATTTCAGTCAGCGATTCTCATTGCAGTTTGTAATTACTGCTGTCGACATAAAATACACTACTGTCCATTAAAATTGCTACACCAAGAAGAAATGCAGATGATAAACGGGTATTCATTGGACAAATATATTATACTAGAACTGACATGTGATTACATTTTCACGCAATTTGGGTGCATAGATCCTGAGAAATCAGTACCCAGAACAACCACCTCTAGCCGTAATAACAGCCTTGATACGCCTGGGCATTGTGTCAAATACAGCTTGCATAGCGTGTACAGGTACAGCTGCCCATACAGCTTCAATACGATACCACAGTTCATCAAGAGCAGTGACTGGCGTATTGCGACGAGCCAGTTGCTCGGCCACCATTGACCAGCCGTTTTCAATTCGTCAGTGATCTGGAGAATGTGCTGGCCAGGGCAGCAGTCGAACATTTTCTGTATCCAGAAAGGCCCGTACAGGACCTGCAACATGCTGTCGTGCATTATCCTGCTGAAATGTAGGGTTTCGCAAGGACTGAATGAAGGGTAGAGGCACGGGTCGTAGCCGACCTGAGTGGACGTGCGGTTCTAGGCGCTACAGTCTGGAACCGCGTGGCTGCTACGGTCGCAGGTTCGAATCCTGCCTCGGGCATGGATGTGTGTGAAGTCCTTAGGTTAGTTAGGTTTAAATAGTTGTACGTCCTAGTGGACTGATGACCATAGCAGTTGAGTCCCATAGTGCTCAGAGCCATTTTTGAACCACGGTTCGTAACACGTCTGAAATGTAACGTCCACTGTTCAAAGTGCCGTCAATGCGAACAAGAGGTGACCGAGACGTGTAACCAATGGCATCCCATACCATCACGCCGGGTGATACGCCAGTATGGCGATGACGAATACACGCTTCCAATGTGCGTTCACCGCGATGTCGCCAAACACGGATGCGACCATCATGATGCTGTAAACAGAACCTGGGTTCATCCGAAAAAATGACGTTTTGCCATTCGTGCACCCAGGTTCGTCGTTGAGTACACCATCGCAGGCGCTCCTGTCTGTGATGCAGCGTCAAGGGTAACCGCAGCCATGGTCTTCGAGCTGATAGCGCATGCTCCTGCAGACGTCGTCGAACTGTTCGTGCAGATGGTTGTTGTCTTGCAAACGTCCCCATCTGCTGACACAGCGATCGAGACGTGGCTGCACGATCCGTTACAGCCATGCGGATAAGATGCCTGTCATCTCGACTGCTAGTGATACGACGCCGTTGGGATCCAGCACGGCGTTCCGTATTATCCTTCTGAACACACCGATTGCATATTTTGCTAACAGTCATTGGATCTCGTCCAACGCGTGCAGCTATGTCGCTATACGATAAACCGCAATCGCGATAGGCTACAATCCGATCTTTATCAAAGTCGGAAACGTGATGGTAAGCATTTCTCCTCCCTACATGAGGCGTCACAACAACGTTTCACCAGGCAACGCCGGTCAACTGCTCTTTGTGTATGAGAAATCAGTTGGTAACTTCCCTCATGTCAGCACGTTGTAGGAGTCTCCACAGGCGCCAACCTTGTGTGAATGCTGTGAAAAGCTAATCATTTGTATATCATAGCACCTTCTTCCTGTCGGTTAAATTTCGTGTCTGTAGCACGTCATCTTCGTTGTGCAGCAATTTTAATGGCCAGTAGTGTAATTTCACTAACAGTGCACGGTTTCTCTTCTCGATAGCCGTACTGTCCACTCACGTTATGGCTTGTCAAAGTAGAGCATGGAGGTCATACCATCATACGAACAGAGTACAGGTCCTGAATTACACCTGATGACCACAATTGGAACTAATTATTTTCAGTGTAATTCGGTTCCGCATTAATGCATTAGCGTAACTACCAAGTTTTGCTCATATAAGATGATTACAGCGCACATCGGACGTCTTTGAGTAGCTTCACCTTAATTGTAACCACCCAGTAGGTTTCAGCTTAAATGGAACTGAACTTGGTAAAATACTACGATTTTTATCCGCACATAATCGCGAATTTGGATTGATCGTCGTGCTAGACAATATTTTCTACAAATGCTGTCCGTGGTACACTGGAAGTTGTGAGCCACTGTCACAATTAATATGGGCGGCCGTCTGTTGTGGGTCTAAAGCACGCGTCATGCGTCCTCTCCTGTCAGCCACAGGATCTCATAGTCGAGGCGCTGTCTCGGCTACCCCGTACCGCTCTGTGTCTCCTAAAAATATGTGCCGGCCGGGCTGATGGAGTGTAATGCGACGTACCGTGAGGGACACTTCACGATGAGGCCGAGATGTGGCGCTGACGGATGGGTCGGCACCGACTCTCTACCTGCCGAGGCGCGCCCCGCTGCTCCGCTTCTGACTGAGAATTCCGCCCCACCACTGGCTGCCTCAGTTCTCAAAGTCATGTCGTTATACCCTGTATCTGATATCTGAGGGTAAATATGAGTGATTCTGAGTCATGTACACTTGTTCACAGTGGCACGCTATTCTTCCTCCTGCAAGGAGGAACTGGAAATAGGTATCCCTGGCGTAGAGAAGCAACTGAAAGAGTTGAAAAAAAAAAAATTCAGTCGCCACGTTTAGATATAATACTGATTCGGTTTTATGCAAAGTACTTTGCGGCACTGGCCTGTTACTTAACGCCGGCCGGGGTGGCCGAGCGGTCCTAGGCGCTACAGTCTGGAACGGCGCGACCGCTACGGTCGCAGGTTCGAATCCTGCCTCGGGCATGGATGTGTGTGATGTGCTTAGGTTAGTTAGGTTTATGTAGTTCTAAGTGTACGGGACTGATGACCTCAGATATTAAGTTCCATAGTGCTTAGAGCCATTTGAACCCTTACTTAGCTTGCATTTTTTGCGAATCTCTCGCGCACGGCAAAGTCGGAAGCCACTGGAAAAAAGTGCAGGTGACTGCTGTATGTAAGAAAAGTAAAATAAGACCAACATCCTTAACATCGTTTTCCTGCATAATTCTTGAACGAATTCAAATATAATAAATTTCCTTGAGATAGAAAAGCTTCGGTTCACAAATCAGCACGGATTTGAAAAGCTTCTCTCTTGTTAATCTCAGCTTGCCCTTTTCTCACATATATCCTACAGACCATGAATGGATGGCAACAAACCGATTCCATTTATCTTTTTTTTTTTTTTTTTTTTTTGCGCCTTCGCCCAGGTGCCCTACCGCAGACTATTAACGAAGATCCGTGCATAGAATTCAAGTTCACAGATATCTGAGTGGCTCGATACCCTAGGCAAGTAGGACAGGACCGCTCGCAGTCCATATACACATAATGACTGGGTCGACAGCAATTTACGACTGTTTGCTGATGTCGCTGTGGTGTACGGAAATCCGTCATCCTTGAGTGACTCAAGGGGGATGTAAGATGGGTTAGACAGAGTTTACAGCTGGCCTCATGAATGCAGCACGATGTCACATCGATTACGCATCTGGCGTAGTGCTGCAAGGCGATGTGAAATTCAATGAGCACGACAGGTTGGTAATGTCGAAGGCGAATGCTCGACTTTATTGTATTGGCAGGATTTTGGGAACGTGTAGCACATCTATAAAAGAGACGGCTTATAGAACGCTACTGCTACGCAATCTTGACTACTGCCCGAACGTTTCGGATCCCCACTAGGTCACTAAGGCATAAAAAAAAAAAAAAAATCAATTCAGGAGCGTGTTGCTAGATTTGTTACCGGTAGGTTCTATCAGCACGCCAGGTAGTACTAAGATGGTTCGTGAACCCACATGGGAATAGCTGGACGGAAGACGATGCACTTTTCTCGAGGCATTATTGCAGAAATGTAGAGCACCGGTATTACGACACTCTGCAGATCGGATCTACTGCCGCGAACGATTATTCCGCGTAACGGCCACGAAGATAAAATGGATAAGTTAGGGCTCGTTCAGAGGCCTATAGATAATAGTTTTTCCTAGATCTATTTGCGAGTGGAATAGGAAACGAAATGACTATTAGTGGTACGTGATACCTCCGCTATGCCCTACACAGTTGCTTGCGTAGCATGTATGCAGATGTAGATACGCAGTCATGGACTCAGCCAAACATAGTTACCAAGAGAAATAAATGATCATTAGCAACATAGTGCAACAGAATGAAAAGATGATGCTTGATGACTAACAAAAACTGAAAAAATTCAATCAAAAATTGTGCTAACAGTAAATAAACCATCTCAACTCGCATATTAAGAAATATTCAATTTTTGAAAACTGGTTCATGGCTCGCTGCTGCATCCCATGTGAGATACTACGAATTTGGCCTTGTATTCGTTATTTGATACACTCATTGCCAGTCGAGCAGACTCTCCTCTTGCCGTAGTTACTAAGCAAAGTCAGAAGCTGAAAAATTGGTGCACATGGAAATCAGGTAATATAGCTGAATGCTCAGATGACACAGGTACAAAATGAAACGTCCCCTTCGAACAGTTATACAAGACTGTGCTTAAACTGACACACAATATTTTTTGCGCAACGCAATCTGACTTTCAATAATTCCTACAAAAGAAAGGCCCTGCTCTGTTTGAATCTCGCCAGTTCTGATGAAATTCAGGTCTGTCGTTATGATTATATCGTCTGTCGTCATGTCGGTAGTTCCTGTAGTTTCGTTCTTGTCGGTTCCGTGGTCGAGAATTTCTCCCTGAATCGTAACTGCGCGCTGGACCGTTGCGTCTAAAGTCATTCTGTCTGCCCTGATAATATTTATTTTGGTTCCCATATTGTCTGTTTCTCTGATTGTCTCTGTGATAGCCATTACCGAGGAGAGGTGATCTTTCCCTGTAATTATTACTACTCTGCCAACGGTTGTCATACGGGTGGTGTCTGTTTTGGTCACGATTTGTGTTGTGGGAATAGCCTTGTCGTGTCCAGTTATTATTTCTTTCGTCGCGGAATTGCGACAGATGTGACCTGTAATTGTTGTGTTCCTGTTTTCGCGTTCCGCGATTGTCAGTGTCAATTTCTAATTCTTGTAAGAGTCCCTGAAAAGCTTCAATGTCGTCTTTGCTACGTCCTGCCAAAATAATATGTCGTAAATGTTCAGGCAATTTGATTAAGCAAATGCGGAATAGTTCTGAGGGGTTGCATTGGTTTGAAAGATACTGATTCTTGTGCAACATGTCTTCAAAATATTTCACAAGACTGGAAAATTCAGCTTGTTCGAAATGTTTCATCATTATGATGCTACGTTTTAGTCGCTCTTGTGTAGCTTGAGACCAATATGCTGAGAGGAAGGCATGATAAAATTCTCCTTCACTGTGACAATCGTGAATGACCGATCGCATTCTTACAGCTGGTTCATTCTCCAAGTAGCCACAAATAAATTCTAATCTGTGCTCTAATGACCAGTTGGGAGGAAAACAATGAGAGAATTGATGGAGCCACGCTTGTGGATGAATGTCGTTGCCAGAATTCTTAAATGTTTTGAATTTACGTGTAGTAATGAACAGCTTGTAGTCAAAATCATCATGTCGGCGAGTCGCATGTCGGTCATTGTTACTTTGTTTCGGCGGTTCCATCTCAAAATTCGGTGTACCTTGCCGATTTCTTTCATAATCTCCGAAGTGCCCTGTGTTATTATTTTGTGGCAGTTCCGTATTTCTATGTCCCTCTTCCCGTGTTGGAGCGCGAGTGTCCTCTGAAATATGTAATTTTTGTATTACCTGCGTCAACTGATCTTGTACTTCCCGGATTTCTCTTTTGTATTGCATATTAATTTGATTCTGATTTTGTTTGAATTTCCTAATTTGTTCGCACTCTTCTGTGTCATTAAAGACTACCGGTTTTGTGTCATTCAGACTATCATCTACCTTCGTAGATAAATTATTTAGCTGATCCGAAAGTTCAACTACCTTTTCTGATAATCAACTAATTTCCTCCATGTGTCTTTCTGAACCAATTTTCAGAGTATCTACTGTGTCCTTTAAGTTTTCTTGAGTTTTTGCAAGTTGCGTAACCGAATCGGTAGATGCAACTGAGTCAATTTTAGCTTGCAAGGTCTCTTGATTTTCATGAACAATAGTTTGCAGTTCTTTTATGGCTGCTTCGTGATTCTGTAATGCATTTTCATGCCGCGAAAAAATAGGTTGGAAATGCTCACAAATTAGTGTTTTTACGTCATTACAGACTTTTTGACATTTCGATTCGATTTTATGTAATTCAGTAGTTAAATCTTCACGTGTTTGTTCAAGCGTATGTTCCACTGAGTCTAACTTTTGAAGCTTTTGTTCCATTGCGTCTAACTTTTGCTGTGTTTGTCTCTGATTTTGTTCCATTGTGTCTAACTTTTGCAGCCTTTGTCCCATTTGTTGCATTAACTGCAGTAACAATGCACTGGTGTCTGAAACATGTTCCTCAGTGCTTTTCGGCAGTGAAGTTGCACCGCCAACATTCATATTTTGACAAGAAGAAAATGTGTCTTGACTTATTTTAGAAAACTGTGAGGACCCAAAACCTGAATCTGCAGTATTTGCAAAATTGTGTCCTGTCATTTCGGAATCCTGAGTCGAGCTGTTGCCGACCGATCGATCGATATTGCTTCTCTGTTCATTAATTGTTTCACTGCCTACACCATTATTTGACGCCCGCTCCATTTCCCTACGCATAGTTACCAAATTACTACTTTGAATGTCTGTTAATTCATTACACAGTGGTGCTGGTAAGCCACGCTCGTCGTCACTATTATTTCTCAGTTTACTTTGGAGCCTAGTGTTACGTTTTTCACACGCCATTATTGTCACAATATTTCACACGATAACACAGAAAACCACAATTTGAAGAGCAAGAATAAGAGAACACATTAACATAGCACTGAAAATAATATCTAGTTAATTGCAAGCGCAGCTGCGAAATACTTCGTGCAAACCTACATGCATGCCACAACTGTTTTACTGTACAACTACCGAGGAAATTCTCTCTACAATTACGCGCTAGCAATAAATAAAGGCTACACTAACTACACAAACTACAAGAAAAAATCTGAATATTCCAGTGAGGTATCCTCGGCTAAGAGTCGACATATCAAACGTCCCCTTGGAACAAGTGTACAAGACTGTGCTTAAACTGACACACAATATTTTTAGCGCAACGCAATCTGACTTCCAAAAATCCCTACAAAAGAATAACCCTGACTAACATTAACCTATACCTTTCACAAATCACTTACCTCACAAAAATCTTCGTTACTCGAACAACTGCCATACAGCGAGCGCCACTACTGCCAGCTAAATAAAAGATTCAAACTACTGAAGGCACTAACTACTGATGGGCATAGTTAGCAAATGAAAGATTTTGATAGAGAACAAACAATGCATTTACCTTAATAGTCATAATATATATATCAGTTCATGACATCCATTCTTACAAATTTCAAAACTCCGCCATCTCTCTGCCCACATCCACCACTGCAGGCGGCTCACCTCCAACTGCCCAACGCTACAGTGGCGAGTATTACAACAATGCCAACCAGCCACAGGCTGCACACAGCACAGCCAGTGATCTTCATACAGAGCGCTATGTGGCGTTACCAATAAAAAAACCTAAACAGCCTACTTACATAGCCCCCATGCTCCCCACAAAAAAATTTCACAACAATGCCAACCAGCCACAGACTGCACACAGCACAGCCAGTAATCTTCATAAAGAGTGCTATGTGGCGTTACCAATAAAAAACACCTAAACAGCCTACTTATTGCACCTTCGATGGCCCACCAATACCATTATTTCTACAAGGACTGCAGTGGGTCTGCACCTCTGGTGGCCCACCAGTACCATAATCTCTACCAGGACTACAGTGGGTCTGCTCTGTGATGACCTACCTACCAATAGTCTTCAACTTTGACTGACTCTGCGGTGGGTTTGCTCTGTTGTGGCCCATTACCTGTCTGCATGTCGAGAGTCAGCACTGTCTTTCCGTTGGAAGGACAACACTACTTCTTAAAGACTGCATGGAAATCCACTAGTTCCGTGTGCATTTTCTTTTACTGCTCAGACATTGAGCAAAAACACTGCTATTTTGCTGTAATGAATGATCAGGACTGTCTTTATAAACTGTGGGAAAATTTTAGCTTTTGACCAACATTGTATCGATAAGTGTGTTCATTTCATTTCTTTGTTATTGCAATTATGAAAAATTTTATCAAATCATTATAGGCCACTGCCCAAAACAATTTGTAAAATTTTTTTGTGGGAAGCATGGAGCTATGTAAGTAGGCTGTTTAGGTTTTTTTATTGGTAACGCCACATAGCGCTCTGTATGAAGATCACTGGCTGTGCTGTGTGCAGTCTGTGGCTGGTTGGCATTGTTGTAACGCTCGCCATTGTAGCGTTGTGCAGTTGGAGGTGAGCCGCCCGCAGTGGTGGATGTGGGGAGAGAGATGGAGGAGTTTTGAAATTTGTAAGAATGGATGTCATGAACTGATATATATATTATGACTATTAAGGTAAATACATTGTTTGTTCTCTATCAAAATCTTTCATTTGCTAACTATGCCCATCAGTAGTTAGTGCCTTCAGTAGTTTGAATCTTTTATTTAGCTGGCAGTAGTGGCGCTCGCTGTATTGCAGTAGTTCGAGTAACGGAAATTTTTGGTGAGGTAAGTGATTTTTGAAAGGTATAGGTTAATGATAGTCAGGGCCATTCTTTTGTAGAGATTTTTGGAAGTCAGATTGCGTTGCGCTAAAAATATTGTGTGTCAGTTTAAGTACAGACTTGTATAGCTGTTCGAAGTGGACGTTTCAAAAAATACAAATTTCTGCAATGGAAGGACATCAGTGTGTTATTTGTTATGTGATATTCGCTATTTTTGGCTTCATTAAAACAGCAAATATTTAATACTTTCAGCCTGAAGGCAAATATTGTTTATATAGAATGATTAATGTATAACAAGGCGTTCCATAGCGACGGTGGAATTTTCTAAATAAAGTAATTCGTCGTCTTTGGCCGGCAATATAAACAGAAAAATACGGATAGATATGCGATCCTTCACTATTTTGTTCGCTGGAGAACAAATGAAGCCCTGAGCGCTAAAGACTTATACTGTTTTTCAAAAAATGGCTCTGAGCACTATGGGACTCAACTGCTGTGGTCATTAGTCCCCTAGAACTTAGAACTACTTAAACCTAACTAACCTAAAGACATCACACACATCCATGCCCGAGGCAGGATTCGAACCTGCGACCGTAGCAGTCGCACGGTTCCGGACTGCGCGCCTAGAACCGCGAGACCACCGCGGCCGGCTATACTGTTTTTTTTAAGTAAGACGGACGCAGATTTGTGGCAGTCTGATCTAACTTTTACTAAATGTATAAAAACGTGTTATGTCTAAGTCTGAGTGAAGTGTAAAAAGAAGAACTGTTATGACTTATCGTGACGACGCACGAGCGACTCAAAGAGGACAATGGCTATATAAAAGAGCGCTCAATGGACATGAAATGGACATAAAAATCTACTGTCATTGTAGTACTAAGCTTAAGGTACGAAATATGTTTCAATTATAATAAATATTTGTTCTGGGAATACCGAATCATTTAGCAGTGCTTATTCCCATCGTCTCCTCAGTACTATTTTCATTTTAATTATGCATTTTGCTAAGATTACAGATACCAAGATCAGCAGTCCAGTGTGCGCGTTACATTGACAAAAGGAAAATTGTTTTATCGTCTTCTTGCATCAGCTTTAATATTGAATTTGCCTTTTGTGTGATGTTACAGTTGTTTTTGCGCCCTTAAGAACTTTCTGGTCCCTTAGGAAATTGTTTTGTCATAATAATAACTTCACAACGGGGTATGATCATACCTACGATCATGAAGTAATTAGAAAGACGATAATGCAATTTTTTAATGAATAGCACGCTAGCTGTCACTGCTTCAAGGCACGAGAACCTGTAAGTAAAGACTATTCACATTTCATACTGCAATATTTTATGGCAATGGTCAATCCATGATTCTTACGCCAATTGTGATTGATAAAACAGTAAGCGAAATCTCAAACTCCAACTTTTCAATTGAATAACAAGATTATTTTTATTTTGTTACATCACAGTTACGAAACTCATGAAAATGCATAATGAACACAAAATCGTTCAAATTACTCTGAGCACTATACGACTTAACTTCTGAGGTCATCAGTCGACTAGAACTTAGAACTAATTAAACCTATTAACCTAAGGACATCACACACATCCATGCCCGAGGCAGGATTCGAACCTACGACCGTAGCGGTCGCTCGGTTCGAGACTGTAGGGCCTAGAACCGCACGGCCACTCCGGCCGGCCCAGGATGAACACACTGTGTCATTGCAGGTATCAAGGATGTTTATGTAAGCTTCTTAACTACCTGTCCTGCACTTCGTGATTAAGTCGGAGTGCGGGCTCTGAACTGGGCAGTGGTGTGGAAGGAAGGCGACCGTGTCATTTTTAAAGGAAATATCGTAGGATGTGGATTAAACGATTGGGTAAAGCCATGGAAGACGTAGATATTGATGGCGAGTATAGTGTGAGGTCTAGTATGACGCAGGGCTCGGCGTTGTAGTCCTCCGAGAGGGTTCACCATTGCCTAACTGCACACAGTATTCGCTTTCAGGTTTCTGTTCGCCGTTGGGGGAAAACAGCGGTAAGTGTATTACCTCCTTAATAACAAATGATGTCTAACTTTACGAGAGACTGTCATTTGAGTAGGTCCGGTACTATGTTGCACTGAACGTGACTACGAGATCCGTTATTGCACAGTTGTGGAGCTGTGCATATTTCCAAGTGTTAGTGCTGCGCATCTGGAGAAGTGTTATTCTCAGAACGGCTCCTCACGCGAACACCTAAAGCAATATCTTACGGCAGAGTGGCTGTGAATATCAACTCTTCCCGTCCTCCTCCTCCTCTTTCACGCGAATGGTGCCAGGAATAAATGGCTGTCGGTCAGCCTCCACATGCGCTCGTAACTTCTCTGATCTTTCTGTCATGATAATTTTGGGAGACATGTACGACAGGAGTACGTGAGTACAGCAGTACGTTGGCTCTCTGTTTTACGTGTGCTCACGTAATTTGAACAGCAGGCCGCACCGTGAGGCTCAGCGCCTCTATTTGTAACGACTGACACCTGAATCTGAAAAGCTTCTCAATACAACTGTAGCATTGGTATAACACAGCCATGTGTCAAATATACCTGTGTACAGCGCAGTTCTACGAGATGTATCATGAGTTTTTGCTTACGTACGTATGCCACTAAGGATGCAGTGTTCTTTAAATCGTTGAGGAGTGCGAAACGTTGTCCGAGTGTACTATGACGTTGTTCAAATGATAGTCGTAAATGTTATAAGTAAACACTTGGCAGCGCTAAATCACCGAAATAAGCTCATCGTGTGATGTAACTCACTGCGACAGCAAAACAGATTGGCGTATGAGGCCTACAAAATTATGAGTAAGGTCGCACACAGTGCACATAAGAGGATAACACAAATAAGGTTTTAAAGAGTATTAACCGCAAACTAATACAAAATGATGCTATTGTCACTAAAGCCGGTAAGGAGAACTCCGCAGTTATATCCACAAAGCAAGAATACATAGACAAGACCGAAGCTTTTTTCAATGACAACGGGATAGTTATGCTTAACAAAGACCCCACTATTACTCTCCAAAAAGAAATTAGAGCTGGGATCCAAAATACTAAAAATTTGATAGGAGAGTTCCGAAAGAAGGGGCCGATAAACATGAATCCCAAGCCCCCTAAATTGAGAAGTCAGTTTAAAGTTCATAAGTTAAATCACCCAATTCGCCCTATCGTTGACAGTACGGGAAGTGCCTATCATAAGCTGACGAAATACTTGCATACTAAATTAAAGAAAATTTCGTTTTTAGTAAAAACTATTCCGTTAAAAATTCCATCCATTTAGCTACCAGGTTACGCGAGGTATCTTGTTCTGAAGATTCTTAACTAGTATCGTTTGACGTAACAAGTTTATATACTAATGTACCGGTCGACCACACACTGCAAATACTAGAGTGCAATTTGCGTCACCATAAATTTTTTTGGATAAAGTGGTCAATGAGTTGATGATGCTGCTACGGATCGTTTTAAAACACAACTACTTTACATTTAATGGGAGAGTTTACTTACAACCAGCAAGTTTGGCTATGGGGAACCCCCTAGCTGGGATTTTATCAGAAATTTTTATGAACTACTTAGAGTCTGATTTTTTTGCCAGTGACAGAGAGATTCTTAGGAGAATAAAATTTTACAAAAGATATGTTGACGACATTCTATTAATCATTGATGGCCCTCAAAGTGATGTAGACCATATTCTTTCGATTTTTAATGAGCTTCACCATAAATCAGTTTTACAATTGAGCGAGAATCCGATACTAGGTCATTAATTTTTTTGGACCTCACTTTAACTGTGGTTGACAACCGCATTAAATTTGATATTTTTCGGAAAAATACGTTTCCCGACAATATTATACCTGCAGACTCGGCCCATCCGTACGCCAATGAGATGGCCTTTTTTCATTATAATATTCACAGAGTTACAGCTATCCCTCTTTCATCAGATGCGGTAGAAACTGAAGTGGTCACACTTGAGAATATTGCTATAAATAATGGCTATAGGCCTCAGTTGGTAAGACAGATATATAACAAGAAAATAAATAAAAATAATATTACGTCTTCCACCCTAGGGGATGCGTTAGATGACAAACAAGTGGCAACGATATCTATCCCTTAGATAGGCAGTATAAGTTACAAAGTGGGGCGTTTACTCAGAGCTCATAATTTCAGAGTCGCCTATTCTACTAATAATAGTTTACATAGGAATTTAATCCACTCCTTGCACAGTAAGAGCGATAAACTTTCCCAATCAGGAGTATATAAAATTACATGCGGCGATTCTACAAAAAATTTTACATCGGGCAAACGGGACGAGCTGTGGGTCTCAGGTAAAAAGAGCTTATTCCTACTAGCAGCGGTGATGGTACTAAGGGCTCTACTTATGCGGAACACCGTGTGCAAACGGCTCATGCGCCGAGCCCTCCAGTTAATATCGAGTTACTTCATGCCGAGGTTAAGGGCTTAAAACTGGATGTTTTGGAAGAAATGCAGATCTTTAAGCATATGCAGCATGATAAAGACAATATCCTTAACGACCAACTCCTACTAAGAAACAGAAAATATTTTGAAGGTTTCGCACCTTTAATTTGGTCTTCATACTTGTAAATCTGATGATCTGGGGATTTTCACATGCTTGCGTTGATTGGCGAGCGCGGTTGGTCAAGCTGTTCATCTTTTTTCTTTTTTCCTCATTTCCTTTACGATGAAGGTGATTTTAGCCCGATGAACACCTCCCTGTATCTTTATTAGCACGACGTCTTTAGATTACGTCCCCTACCCCCTAGGCTAACTATTGGCTTTAGGAATAGTTTTTAAGAGTTCCTCCTGTTGTCATAGTTAGCTTCATATACGTTTCTTTCCTAGCATAAGCAGCCGTGTGCGGTTATTTTTAAGCTTCATCTCCTATTTAGCTCGTCACTTATTCTATCCATTCTATTTTTTGATATACGTTCATCCACGGTTGGGAATATAAGGGATATTTAGGCACGACCCATGCATAAATTTTCCGTATTCGCATGTGCATGCGCATTCAAGTAACTTCCCGTGTCTTGCACTTGTGCATAGGTAGCGGGTCGGGTGTGTAAGTGAGCGACCATTTGTAGCTGCAGTTTGGGAGTTGGGCTGGGTTGTTTGGGGGAAGGGACCAAACAGCGTGGTCATCGGTCTCATTGGATTAATGAAGGAAGGGGAAGGAAGTCGGCCGTGCCCTTTCAGAGGAACCATCCCGGCATTTGCCTGGACGGATTTAGGGAAATCACGGAAAACCTAAATGAGGATGGTCGGACGCGGGATTGAACGGTCGTCCTCCCGAATGCGAGTCCAGTGTGCTAACCACTGCGCCACCTCACTCGGTAGCTGCAGTTTATGGAGGGTCATGGCCCATCGAACATAGGCCGGTGTGAGGTGGAGGTTACACCATTAAGTTAAGTGACAGTTTAGACTTTGTACATACACTCCTGGAAAATGAAATAAGAACACGGTGAATTCATTGTCCCAGGAAGGGGAAACTTTATTGACACATTCCTGGGGTCAGATACATCACATGATCACACTGACAGAACCACAGGCACATAGACACAGGCAACAGAGCATGCACAATGTCGGTACTACTGCAGTGTATATCCACCTTTCGCAGCAATGCAGGGTGCTATTCTCCCATGGAGACGATCGTAGAGATGCTGGGTGTAGTCCTGTGGAACGGCATGCCATGCCATTTCCACCTGGCGCCTCAGTTGGAGCAGCGTTCGTGCTGGACGTGCAGACCGCGTGAGACGACACTTCATCCAGTCCCAAACATGCTCAATGGGTGACAGATCCGGAGATCTTGTTGGCCAGGGTAGTTGACTTGCATCTTCTAGAGCACGTTGGGTGGCACGGGATACATGCGGACGTGCATTGTCCTGTTGGAACAGCAAGTTCCCTTGCCGGTCTAGGAATGATAGAACGATGGGTTCGATAACGGTTTGGATGTACCGTGCACTATTCAGTGTCCCCTCGACGATCATCAGAGGAGTACGGCCAGTGTAGGAGATCGCTCCCCACACCATGATGCCTGGTGTTGGCCCTGTGTGCCTCGGTCGTATGCAGTCCTGATTGTGGCGCTCACCTGCACGGCGCCAAACACGCATACGACCATTATTGGCACCAAGGCAGAAGCGACTCTCATCGCTGAAGACGACACGTCTCCATTCGTCCCTCCATTCACGCATGTCGCGACACCACTGGAGGCGGGCTGCACGATGTTGGGGCGTAAGCGGAAGACGGCCTAACGGTGTGCGGGACCGTAGCCCACATTCATGGAGACGGTTGCGGATGGTCCTCGCCGATACCCCAGGAGTAACAGTGTCCCTAATTTGCTGGGAAATGGCGGTGCGGTCCCCTACGGCACTGCGTAGGATCCTACGGTCTTGGCGTGCATCCGTGCGTCGCTGCGGTCCGGTCCCAGGTCGACGGGCACGTGCACCTTCCGCCGACCACTGGCGACAACATCGATGTACTGTGGAGACCTCACGCCCCACGTGTTGAGCAATTCGGCGGTACGTCCACCCGGCCTCCCGCATGCCCACTATACGCCCTCGCTCAAAGTCCGTCAACTGCACATACCGTTCACGTCCACGCTGTCGCGGCATGCTATCAGTGTTAAAGACTGCGATGGAGCTCCGTATGCCACGGCAAACTGGCTGACACTGACGGTGGCGGTGCACAAATGCTGCGCAGCTAGCGCCATTCGACGGCCAACACCGCGGTTCCTGGTGTGTCCGCTGTGCCGTGCGTGTGATCATTGCTTGTACAGCCCTCTCGCAGTGTCCGGAGCAAGTATGGTGGGTCTGACACACCGGTGTCAATGTGTTCTTTTTTCCATTTCCAGGAGTGTATGTACTGTTTGTGTTTTCCTTTTTTTCGTATAAATGTATAGCTATGGTGTTCTTTTAATCATTGACAAAGGTCTTATTAGGAACTTGTGGGTTTTGTTGTTCTGAAGAAGGTGTAGTTATCTACGCCGAAACCTAGGTTAACACTAGGTTTTTTTTGCAACCGAGGCGGGTTTCTAGTTTTTTAATATATTAACCAACGATTCCTCCCCCCATGAACCATGGACCTTGCCGTTGGTGGGGAGGCTTGCGTGCCTCAGCGATACAGATGGCCGTACCGTAGGTGCAACCACAACGGAGGGGTATCTGTTGAGAGGCCAGACAAACGTGTGGTTCCTGAAGAGGGGCAGCAGCCTTTTCAGTAGTTGCAGGGGCAACAGTCTGGATGATTGACTGATCTGGCCTTGCAACATTAACCAAAACGGCCTTGCTGTGCTGGTACTGCGAACGGCTGAAAGCAAGGGGAAACTACAGCCGTAATTTTTCCCGAGGACATGCAGCTTTACTGTATGATTAAATGATGATGGCATCCTCTTGGGTAAAATATTCCGGAGGTAAAATAGTCCCCCATTCGGATCTCCGGGCGGGGACTACTCAGGAGGATGTCGTTATCAGGAGAAAGAAAACTGGCATTCTACGGATCGGAGCGTGGAATGTCAGATCCCTTAATCGGGAAGGTAGGTTAGAAAATTTAAAAAGGGAAATGGATAGGTTAAAGTTAGATATAGTGGGAATTAGTGAGGTTCGGTGGCAGGAGGAACAAGACTTCTGGTCAGGTGACTACAGGGTTATAAACACAAAATCAAATAGGGGTAATGCAGGAGTAGGTTTAATAATGAATAGGAAAATAGGAATGCGGGTAAGCTACTACAAACAGCATAGTGAACGCATTATTGTGGCCAAGATAGATACGAAGCCCACACCTACTACAGTAGTACAAGTTTATATGCCAACTAGCTCTGCAGATGATGAAGAAATTGAAGAAATGTACGATGAAATAAAAGAAATTATTCAGATAGTGAAGGGAGACGAAAATTTAATAGTAATGGGTGACTGGAATTCGAGTGTAGGAAACCGGAGAGAAGGAAACATAGTAGGTGAATATGGATTGGGGCTAAGAAATGAAAGAGGAAGCCGCCTAGTAGAATTTTGCACAGAGCACAACTTAATCATAGCTAACACTTGGTTTAAGAATCATGAAAGAAGGTTGTATACGTGGAAGAACCCTGGAGATACTAAAAGGTATCAGATAGATTATATAATGGTAAGACAGAGATTTAGGAACCAGGTTTTAAGTTGTAAGACATTTCCAGGGGCAGATGTGGACTCTGACCACAATCTATTGGTTATGACCTGTAGATTAAAACTGAAGAAACTGCAAAAATGTGAGAAATTAAGGAGATGGGACCTGGATAAACTGAAAGAACCAGAGGTTGTACAGAGTTTCAGAGAGAGCATAAGGGAACAATTGACAGGAATAGGGGAAAGAAATACAGTAGAAGAAGAATGGGTAGCTCTGAGGGACGTAGTAGTGAAGGCAGCAGAGGATAAAGTAGGTACAAAGACGAGGGCTGCTAGAAATCCTTGGGTAACAGAAGAAATATTGAATTTAATTGATGAAAGGAGAAAATATAAAAATGCAGTAAATGAAGCAGGCAAAAAGGAATACAAACGTCTCAAAAATGAGATCGACAGGAAGTGCAAAATGGCTAAACAGGGATGGCTAGAGGACAAATGTAAGGATGTAGAAGCTTATCTCACTAGGGGGAAGATAGATACTGCCTACAGGAAAATTAAAGAGACCTTTGGATAGAAGAGAACCACGTGTATGAATATCAAGAGCTCAGATGGCAGCCCAGTTCTAAGCAAAGAAGGGGAGGCAGAAAGGTGGAAGGAGTATATAGAAGGCTTATACAAGGGCGATGTACTTGAGGACAATATTATGGAAATAGAAGAGGATGTAGATGAAGACGAAATGGGAGATACGATACTGCGTGAAGAGTTTGACAGAGCACTGAAAGACCTGAGTCGAAACAGGGCCCCCGGAGCAGACAACATTCCATTAGAACTACTGACGGCCTTGGGAGACCAGTCATGACAAAACTCTACCAGCTGGTGAGCAAGATGTATGAGACAGGCGAAATACCCTCAGACTTCAAGAAGAATATAATAATTCCAATCCCAAAGAAAGCAAGTGCTGACAGATGTGAAAATTACCGAACTATCAGTTTAATAAGCCACGGCTGCAAAATACTAACGCGAATTCTTTACAGACGAATGGAAAAACTGGTAGATGCAGACCTCGGGGAGGATCAGTTTGGATTCCGTCGAAATGTTGGAACACGTGAGGCAATACTGACCTTACGACTTATCTTAGAAGAAAGATTAAGAAAAGGCAAACCTACGTTTCTAGCATTTGTAGACTTAGAGAAAGCTTTTGACAATGTTGACTGGAATACTCTTTTTCAAATTCTAAAGGTGGCAGGGGTAAAATAAAGGGAGCGAAAGGCTATTTATAATTTGTACAGAAACCAGATGGCAGTCATAAGAGTCGAGGGGCATGAAAGGGAAGCAGTGGTTGGGAAAGGAGTGAGACAGGGTTGTAGCCTCTCCCCGATGTTATTCAATCTGTATATTGAGCAAGCAGTAAAGGAAACAAAAGAAAAATTTGGAGTAGGTATTAAAATTCATGGAGACGAAGTAAAAACTTTGAGGTTCGCCGATGACATTGTAATTCTGTCAGAGACAGCAAAGGACTTGGAAGAGCAGTTGAACGGAATGGACAGTGTCTTGAAAGGAGGATATAAGATGAACATTAACAAAAGCAAAACGAGGATAATGGAATGTAGTCAAATTAAATCGGGTGATGCTGAGGGAATTAGATTAGGAAATAAGACACTTCAAGTAGTAAAGGAGTTTTGCTATTTAGGAAGTAAAATAACTGATGATGGACGAAGTAGAGAGGATATAAAATGTAGACTGGCAATGGCAAGGAAAGCGTTTCTGAAGAAGAGAAATTTGTTAACATCGAATATAGATTTATGTATCAGGAAGTCGTTTCTGAAAGTATTTGTTTGGAGTGTAGCCATGTATGGAAGTGAAACATGGACGATTACTAGTTTGGACAAGAAGAGAATAGAAGCTTTCGAAATGTGGTGCTACAGAAGAATACTGAAGATAAGGTGGATAGATCACGTAACTAATGAGGAGGTATTGAATAGGATTGGGGAGAAGAGAAGTTTGTGGCACAACTTGACTAGAAGAAGGGATCGGTTGGTAGGACATGTTTTGAGGCATCAAGGGATCACAAATTTAGCATTGGAGGGCAGCGTGGAGGGTAAAAATCGTAGAGGGAGACCGAGAGATGAGTACACTAAGCAGATTCAGAAGGATGTAGGTTGCAGTAGTTACTGGGAGATGAAGCAGCTTGCACAGGATAGAGTAGCATGGAGAGCTGCATCAAACCAGTCTCAGGACTGAAGACAACAACAACAACAACAACCAACGATTGCTGACGCGCTACGATGTTGAAGGTTATTAAACTAAAATGTAATTTTCTGATAATTACAACTTAACGATGTGGTCCACACTATAATTAGGTATACACTACGCCTCTGAAGAAGTACATAAACTCAATAAGAACATAATTTATCGCCTAATAGGTTTTACACATGAAAAAATGTTCACCGTTGTTCTGAAAGAGAAAACTTCGTAGCATTAATGATTTTAAGAGGGCCTCTAGCAGAGATAGTGGTGGTTTTAGGATCCTGTATAGAATTTTTGTGGTAACGGATATGCAATGAACAGAACTGTGCGGATTTACAATACGCATACAGAACATTTCTGCGCTGGAAATAGCGTGGTGACAGGCCTGTTTCAGTCAGGAAATTTCTCGAAATCATTTTTCTATACGTTGTACAGAAGGTCGCAGTTTATTTGAATCTAGTCATCTAGTGTACGAGGTACGGGGTAAACCCACTAATTCTGTTTGCTATCGTGCGAGTCACAGTTTTCAACTTAAGGTGTGCATCTGCGTTAATCAACAATCGTGACAACGAACGAAATACGTTGTGTATACGAATAAGTTGTTACGAAATAAAGAAATTGGTTGAAGTGCCTGCGTTTTAATTATAAGGGATGTATCTACATTAATCCATACCCTGTACTTCCTTATGCCATATGCGTACTTGGGTTTCTTCCCTTTCCATTGGCGGATGTATCGTGGGAACAGTGATGTATTAAATACACCTGTGTGTGCTGTTATTAGCATAATCTTGTCTTCTACTTCTTGAAATTTTGTAAGCAAGCTCTAACGAATCATTTGACGACTATCTTCAAGTGCCTGTCAATTTACGATTTCCAGCACATCCTAGGTGCTCTCCCATGAGTCTCAAAAGCCTGTGGAACATTTCTGAAGCCCTTCTATGCATTCTTTCAATATTCTCTTTTTTTGACATTTGCTACGCATTTTTCTTGGTCAGTATTCTTGGAGAGCTTGCACGAGTGTTTTACGTGAAATCTCCTTTGTACAGTGACTACAGTTTTGTCGTAACTCATCAATGAACAGAAGAATCACACTTGTTTTAACTTCGAATGGGCCTATACGACCATATCTTTTAAATCCCCACGAATTGTTCATCGAGGTACTTCTTTAGTTGGTTCATTGATATGGTAGTCATATAGTAATAAGCTTCTGGGTTCTGGTAAAGTGCACAACAATAAAAGGAATTGTCAGTCTTCAAATTACTTTGAAATCTGACTAAAAGTTTAGGACACCTTTTTTGCAGATCGTACTTCATAAAACATAACAAAATCATCTGCAAAAAATATTGTCCGCATGCTCGCTGATGTACACCACATACACTCAGGTTGTTAACACAAATTGCTAGGGCATGTCCGATATTACCTCTGCATCTGTCGATGTCTCTCCGTCCCAGATAACGGGCTGCGTGTTCGTCAAATTGAAATCCTCAGCCCAGTAGCCAAGTTTCGTTTCATACTCCAGGCATTTGTTAACATCGCAGTCGTTGTGAAGAACTGCATTTGTGTACTTTTCTTTTCTGGAAATCACGTCGACACGATATGTTTCCCAGTAGCCAACGTCAAACTGAAAAAGTCTCTTGACGCTAATATTACACTGTTGTTTACATTTTGCTCTAAGACCGGAACTTTAATGTTACTCTATTTGGTCTGTTTTCGCACATCTATTTCTTAATAATAGCAATGATGGTAAATTGTTGCTGCTACAGACGCAAATACAAATTCGTTGAAGGAGGAAATATTGGCTTTCATTGGTAAGAACCACAAAGGAGTAATTGTTATTATTATACTAGATGAGGATGAAAATGGCCTTATGGCAGTGGTGACACCGGTTCCCGTCGGATTACCAAAGTTAAGCGCTGTCTGGCTTGGCTAGCCGTTGGATGGGTGACTGTTCAGGTCTGCCGAGCGCTGTTGGCAAGCTGGAAGCACTCATCTCTTGTGAGGCTAGTTAAGAAGCTACTTGACGGAGAAGTAGTGGCTCCGGTCACGAAAGCTGACAATGACCAGGAGAGCGGTATGCTGACTACATGTTCCCCTCTCCCACCTACTCCATGTGATCAATAGTATCTGGACACCTGGCTGAAAATAACTTACAACTTCGTGGCGCCCTCCATCGGTACTGCTGGAATTCAATATGGCGTTGGCCCACCCTTAGCCTTGATGACTGATTCCACTCTCACAGGCATACGTTCAATCAGGTGCTGGAAGGTTTCTTGGGGAATTGAAGCCCATTCTTCACGGAATGCTGTACTGAGGAGAGGGATGGATGTCGTTCGTTAAGGCCTGGCACGAAGTCGGCGTTCCAAACCATCTCAAAGGTGTTCTATAGGATTCAGATCAAGACTCTGTTGAGGCCGGTCTATTACAGGGATGTTATTGTCGTGTAAGCACTCCGCCACAGGCCGTGCATTATTAACAGGTGCTCGATCGTGTTGAAAGATGCAGTAGCCATCCCCGAACTGCTCTTCAACAGTGGGTTGCAAGAAGGTGCTTAAAACATCAATGTAGGCCTGTGCTGTGATAGTGCCACGCAGAACAACAAGGGGTGCAAGACCCGCCTGTCATAATACTTGCAGTGGATCCTGATGCAGTTTGGAATTCCTCTTTGATGGCATAGATAGAAATCTGCCTATTACACATTATGACCGTCTTCAACTTTCGGCGGTCTCTGTCAGTCAACAGACGAGGTCGGCCTGTACGCTTTTGTGCTGTACGTGTCCCTTCGCTATCACTATAACGTCGGAAACAATGGACCTAGGGATGTTTAGGAGTGTGTAAATCTCGCGTACAGGCGCATGACACAAATGACACCCAATCACCTGACCACGTTCGACGTCCGTGAGTTCCGCGGAGCGACCTATTCTACTCTCTCACGATGTCTGACTACTGAGGTCGCTGATATGGAGTACCTGGCATTAAGTGGCAGCACAATGCACCTAATATGAAAAACGTATGTTTTTGGGGGGTGTCCAGATACTTTTGATCACATAGTGTGTATTCGGATTCAGTGAACCCTACGGCTGAAAATGACACAGCGGCAAGTCGGTACCGTTGGGCCTCCCAAAACCTGTTCGGACGGAGAGAGAGGATGTCAAAACGGCAACTGGGTTAAAAATTTAGGAAGAATGCTGTAAGATCGTCTGGCTAGAAGACGAAGTGTCGAAGTTGTCGAACGTCCAAGGACAAGATGGTTTCCGGAACAGGGTGTGCAGCGTTCTCCATGAAGTAAAGACGATGATGATGATAGTAGGGGGATCCTTATACGTTGGTTAATATCGAGACACAGGCGAATGAAGGCATAAAACAGTAGGATTAGTTTATGTGACTATCGCCATATATTTATGAGACAATTACTAAATAAATTCGGCACTATGGAGGTGTGCGGACAGTCAATCCATTGGATGTACACACATTTCAAACACTGTTCAATTGCAGATAACATTTATATATGACAGTCTGAGCTATTTACTTGGTATTATTCAGTTGCACTTATTTTATAGTACTCATGAAGTTCCTAAGATGCGGTAAATGACAATGAGCGATAATATTTTTGTTTATCGAAGGATGAGAAAAGATTATAGAGAATGTAACACATAGTAAAAATGAAATATTTCGTAGTGTGATTTTTCGGACACTTTGTAACTGGAGAACGAGGAAGCCATTCTGTAACGCCACAACAGATTTATTTAATAAAACCGTACAAAGCCTAAATAATGCTAGTTGCTGACACTTGTTTTTCTGTTAAAAAGACAAACAAACATTGACAAATGATATCTAACATTTGTCCCAAACTATCGAAGTGCCCTTGCGTCTATCTCTTCAAAACTTTAAGCTTTACAGACATTTCTCAATTTATTTTATTTACACGTCAAGTTCCATGGGACCAAATTGAGAAGCAAATCTTTAAGGTTACGGAACGTGTCAGTACATGTACACAATCAACAATACAAGAGTCAGCTTAATTGTTCAATGAACTCCTCAACAGAATAGAGGGAGTGACCCATGAGGAAACTCTTCAATTTCGATTTGAAAGCACGTGGATTACTACTAAGATTTTTGAATTCGAATCGTAGCATATTAAAAATGGATGCAGCAGTATACTGCACGCCTTTCTGTACAGGAGTTAAGGAAGTCCGATCCAAATGCAGGTTTGATTTCTGTCGAATATTAAGTTGCTTATTCTTGGAAATAAGCTAACATTGTTGACAAAAAATGACAGTAAGGAATATACATATTGAGAGACCAATGTCAAAATTTTCAGACTCGTGAACAGGGGTCGACAAGAGGTTCGTCAACTTACACCTCTTATTGCCCGAACTGCCCGCTTCTGAGCCAAAAATATTCTTTTAGTATGGGAAGAGTTACCCCAAAATATAATACCATACGTCATAAGCCAATGAAAATAAGCAAAGTAGACTAATTTTTGTGTCGAACGATTACTCACTTCAGATACCTTTCGAATAGCAAAAATGGCAGCATTAATTATTTCAACAAGATCCTGAACGTGGGCTTTTCACGACAGTTTACTAACTATCTGAAGACCTAGAAATTTGAACTGTTCAGTATCACTAATCATATGCCCATTCTGTGAAATTAAAACGCCATGTTTTGTTGAATTGTGTGTTAGAATCTGTAAAAACTGAGTCTTACTGTGATCTTGCGTTAGTTTTTTTCTACACGCCATGAACTTAGGTCATGAACTGCACTATTTGAAACCGAGCGAATGTTACACACAACATCCTTTACTATAAAGCTAGTGTCATCAACAAACAGAAATGTTTTAGAGTTACCCATAATACTGGAGGGCATAGACTCCACATTACAGCCATTCTCAACATTGTGAATAATGACCTATTGCTATTTGTTGTTAAAGTAACAGGTGAATCAATGGTGAGCTATTCCCCGTATTTCATAATTGTCTAACTTCTGTAGCAATATTTCGTGATTAACAGAATCAAACGCCTTAGTTAAATAAAAAAAATATGTCTAACGTTCGAAATCTTTTATTTAACTCATCCGGTACCTCAAAGAGAAAAGAGAATATAGCATTTTCAGTTGTTAAACGACTTCTAAAGCCAAACTGTACATTTCATAGCAAATCGAGCGATACACAATTATCAATTATCCTTAGATACACAGCCTATTCAGTAACTATAACAAACACTGATGGCACATAAATATGTCTAAAATTCTATACATTATCACTTTCTCCTTTTTTTATAGAGTGACTTCAGTACTTGTGGCTAGTCCTGTACAATTATAATGTACGCAACGGTCATCACAGTTCGGAAAGAATAAAATCCATTATTGTAAGGCGTAGTTCTAAATGTACCACTCACCAGTCTTACAATAAACTACTGCTGTCAACAGAACAGAATATATATTTTAAGACGCCTATGAGATGTGGGTACAAAATACTTGGTACGTTTCAACGGGATATTGGGGCGGCGAGTTGCAAAGTGAGGGTGTGGTGCATGATGGGTGTACTGACATAAACAATGATTGCAGATTACAAATTTTATTGATGACAGATAAATAACACTCTCTTCTACTGGGCATGAGAAAATTCTTATGAGACTTGGTAATGTTAAACAATGTTACAACATTAAACGACCACATAGTCAAAAATAAATCATGTCACACAGTAAGCAATTTATCTTTTTCAACTGAGTTCTTAATCAGTTCAATTAACACCAAGTAACTGTAACAAATAGTAGTGAACTGTGTGGCGTCAGATGCCAAATGTGACGTATTGGGTGCCAGGAGGTGCCATATTAAAACTCGTTCAAGCTTTTCAAATGATTTATATGCTTCCACTACAGTGCTCCGTTCACTCGGTCTGCACCAAGCGGCCCCACAATGCTGAGGAAGGACCCCAGCGGCCTGTGCAACGCAATGCTGTGTTGTGCCAGCTTTGTATGCCAGCTGCAGAGTCCTGATTACATCAGTATGGCTGCACCAGCATATGACTCAGTGGCCACTGTCCCTGTTGACTGCGCGCAGCTCTGCCAGGAGCCGTAGGCCGCCCCCGCTGCTGGTTCTTCCTCACAAGCGTAGCTGAGAGTGCAGAAGCAATGGCCACCCACGTTCTGGCATCCGGATCTGCGGCCCTCACCTCGGAAGTCTCTGGCGTATATTGGGAGCCAAGACGAATGCCCGTAGTAGCGAGCTGAATATTGGCCTGCTGGCTGCGGACCCTGCGTTGGCCTCTGAGTGTCGAACCAACAACCCGCCGTGGACTGGGACACAGGTACCCCATCTGTTGCTGTGTGTAGTCCAGCGGTGTTTCATGCCTTGCCATCCAAGAGAGCTGTCACACTTGAATGAATCTCGTTAGAAACGGCACCTAGTTATACTCGGCTGTGAGTCTCTGTTTTGCTAATATGCCACTTCGCGTCACGTGTGCCTAACACTTAGGTTGGCCAGTGGCCCTCTTCTGCCTGTGACCTGCGCCATGGGAACTGCTGTGTGCTCCCTATCCGGCAGTTCCATGCCCCTGTGGCTGTATTTGCCTTCACAACTGCTGTTATGTGTAACGTACTGCAAATCGGCCCGCACCTGGCTGTAAACTCACACAAAACTAACTTTTCGTACCTAAATGGTGGTGCCGCTACATTATTCCCCTCTTCGGAAAGATCCAGTCCCTGGGTCATCCCTTAACTAACTCTTAAACCTGTTTGGACTAGCACTTATGAGATACTTACTTACTATTAGAAAACTTAGACGTGGTCTAGTGCTCCTTACTGGACGACCACTGTTCGATGAAAACCTTACCTACTCGTCTCACGCCCTCGGTATCCAATCCACTGGGACTTGGGCTACCCTTGGTTACCTCCTGGCATTAGCTCTCCACCTGATCAGAAAGAAAACAACACGTAACAAAGTTAAGGCTGCATTTACACAGAGGTGCCCAAAATGATCGTTATTTGCCGTTGCCTTTCCCTATACTGAGCGACATGTTGAACAAGCTGTTCGGCCGATATGCACCCCTCTTGTTCTAAAACGAACTGGTTTACGGATCAGACCTGGCTCCTTAGTCTGATTTAACAAGGTCAGATTCTACCTTGGCAAAACTCTAAAGTGACTTCTGGCCACTACAGCTATGGCTTCGTAACATGAAATTGACACTAGCAGATGGAATGTTGGTCCTATTAAGTTACACTTAGTTCCATTGATTAAAATTCCACTTCCTTCGAGCTCTACACGTTTCGCTTCCGTAAACACTCCTTGCTCAAACAGTTTGCTACTATTAACAAATTATCGTAGGTGGAGAATGGCTCTGAGCACTATGAGACTTAACATCTGAGGTCATCAGTCCCCTAGAACTTAGAACTACTTAAACCTAAGGACATAGCGGTCGCGCGGTTCCAGACTGTAGCACCTAGAACAGCTCGGCCATTTCGGCCGGCTGTAGGTGGAGAAGATCCAATGCATCCCGACTCGTTGCAAGTTAAATTTTGGTTCCACGATGTCTGTTGGACAGTCTATTCCTTTCCTCCTGTCTAAAAATAACTGCACCATGCACGTGTCCCATTTTTGTAGATTCACAGATTTTCCTCCAGCATTCACTATTTTTGATCCAAACCCAACACATATTATGTGATTACTTTCATTCTTAAATTTACATTATATGGACCGGTGCAATAAACATGACTTTCCTGTCCCAGCCCTGTCGATAACTAAAAATTTAAACAGGCAATCGTGCGACTCTGACAATGTTCAACACATATTTATTACGTATTTGTCGCAAAAATTACTCCGGTGCATTAATTTCTCCAGAACTGCTATTGATTTCTCCTCCAACAACACTCCACATACACAGACGCTACACTTACCTATTCAATGATCTGAGGACATGGATCACTATCACCCTTCCTCCCTCCTTAAAAGGACTGGTGTCCCTAGCAGGCTTACAATACTCGAAAATACGTATACGGAAATAAAATGCCTACTTAATCTATGCAGACAAAATGATACATAACCAGAAAAACAACAAAAACTAGAAATAATCCACTACTTTCTAGATCGCAAAGCATACAGTACTCCATGCTGTACTCTATCTTCCTGGTTTTCTCTGCGCACAACACCTCTCTTCACTCTCCCCGTCTTCCTCTTTCCTTCCTGTGACACGCCTGGAATCCCATCTGGGCAACTCTTAAATTGCCGTAACAGCCCAATGTGTACTATCGTCGCTCTAGTTGGCAGCTGGAGCTTAACATTAACGGGAGATGTGGTTTCAACAACTTGGTGTGGCCCTTGGTACCTCGTGAGGAACTTCTTCATTTTCCCTTTTTGCGTATAGGGGCTGGACAGCATTACCCATTGCCCCTCTTAATACTGCGGTAAACTTTATTTCCGCTTTACTGCATCTTCCGGTCTTACAAAGCCTTTGTATTCAACCTTTTGCACCTGTTTCCAAAAATCTCGAATTGTCCTTGCGAATTGACGTACAGATTCCTTTCTGTAGCTTCGCTAAATTAAACGGTCACGGTAGTTTTCGCCCGTACACTACCTCATGTGGCGACAGACCGGTATTTGCATGGACTTTTGCATTGTACACCCATACAATATGCTTCAAGTACTCGTCCAACTGATGGTGATGAGAATCCACATAAAAACTCAGCATCTTCCCGATTGTTCTGTGTACCCGTTCTGTCCTCGGACTCAAATCTGCTCTCTGCGCACATGGTATACAATTCTTACCATATTGTTGTTGTTGTTGTTGTTGTCTTCAGTTCTGAGACTGGTTTGATGCAGCTCTCCATGCTACTCTATCCTGTGCAAGCTTCTTCATCTGCCAGTACGTACTGCAACCTACATCCTTCTGAATTTGCTTAGTGTATTCATATCTTGGTCTCCCTCTACAATTTTTACCCTCCACGCTGCCCTCCAATGCTAAATTTGTGATCCCTTGATGTCTCAGAACATGTCCTACCAACCGGTCACTTCCTCTTGTCAATTTGTGCCACAAACTCCTCTTCTCCCCAATTGTATTCAGTACCTCCTCATTAGTTATGTGATCTACCCATCTAATCTTCAGCATTCCTCTGTAGCACCACATTTCGAAAGCTTCTATTCTCTTCTTGTCCAAACTATTTATCATCCATGTTTCACTTCCATACAGGGCTACACTCCATACAAATACTTTCAGAAACGACTTCCTGACACTTAAATCTATACTCGATGTTAACAAATTTCTTTTCTTCAGAAACGCTTTCCTTGCCATTGCCAGTCTACATTTTATATCCTCTCTACTTCGACCATCATCAGTTATTTTGCTCCCTAAATAGCTAAACTCCTTTACTACTTTAAGTGTCTCATTTCCTAATCTAATTCCCTCAGCATCACCCGACTTAATTCGACTACATTCCATTATCCTCGTTTTTTGTTGATGTTCATCTTGTATCCTCGTTTCAAGACACTGCCCATTCCATTCAACTGCTCTTCCAAGTCCTTTGCTGTCTCTGACAGAATTAGAATGTCATCGGAGAACCTTAACGTTTCTATTTCCTCTCCATGGATTTTAATACCTACTCCGAATTTTTCTTTTGTTTCCTTTACTGGTTGCTCAATATACAGATTGAACAACATCGGGGAGAGGCTACAACCCTGTCTCACTCCCTTCCAATCACTGCTTCCCTTTCATGCCCCTCGACTCTTATAACTGCCATCTGGTTTCTGTACAAATTGTAAATAGCCTTTCGCTCCCTGTATTTTACCCCTACCACCTTTAGAATTTGAAAAAGAGTATTCCAGTCAACATTGTCAAAAGCTTTCTCTAAGTCTACAAATGCTAGAAATGTAGTTTTGCCCTTCCTTAATATAACTTCTAAGAAAAATCGTAGGGACAGTATTGCCTCACGTGTTCCAACATTTCTGCGGAATCCAAACTGATCTTCGCCGAGGTCGCCTTCTACCAGTTTTTCCATTCGCCTGTAAAGAATTCGCGTTAGTATTTTGTAGCTGCGCCTTATTAAACTAATAGTTCGGTAATTTTCACATCTGTCACCACCTGCTTTCTTTGGTATTGGAATTATTACATTCTTCTTGAAGTCTGAAGTCCACTTCTCCTTTCCTTCCTCTCCACCAATACCTCTCCGCCACTCTCCTATTCGTGATCATGTACTTCCGTTAAAACCTCATCTCTCATCTTCGCTGGCACTGCTATCCTTGGCCCTAACCTCGTTTCCCTGCACAGAAGACCGTCGTACATATTAATCTGTGGCTCTGTCCGATAAAATTTACAATCGTTGTCCGCGTCCTGTAATTTTTGACATACTGCTAGATCATAACTTATGACTCCTACTTTCGCCACCTTCCTACTCGGTGCATCCGCATTACCGTGCTTCTTCCCAGGCTTCTGCACCACCTCCTAGTCGAATTCACTAGGCCTCACAGCCCATCGAGCGAGTCTAGTGGACGCATCCTTCAACCTCAACAACCACTTCAACCTAGAGTGATCTGCCACTACCCGAAATCTTCTCCCATATAAATAACATTTAAAATATGTGATTCCATAGATTACGCTAAGCATCTCCCTCTCTGTCGTTTAGTAATTCTCCGCTGCATTCAACTGCCTAGACGCATAAGCCACAGGCTGTTCTTTCTCATCAATTTCATGACTAATGTAAGTAGGCTGTTTAGGTTTTTTTTATTGGTAACGCCACATAGCGCCATGTATGAAAAATCACTGGCTGTGCTGTGTGCAGTCTGTGGCTGGTTGGCATAGCGTTGGGCAGCTGGATGTGAACAGCGCGTAGCGTTGCGCAGTTGGAGGTGAGCCGCCAGCACTGGTGGACGTGGGAAGAGAGATGGCGGAGTTTTGAAATTTGTAAGAATGGATCTCATGAACTGATATATATATTATGACTATTAAGGTAAATACATTGTTTGTTACCTATTAAAATCTTTCATTTGCTAACTATCCCTATCAGTAGTTAGTGCCTTCCGTAATTTGAATCTTTTATTTAGCTGGCAGTAGTGGCGCTCGCTGTATTGCAGTAGTTAGAGTAACGAAGATTTTTGGTGAGGTAATTTATTTGTGAAAGGTATAGGTTAATGTTAGTCAGGGCCATTCTATTGTAGGGATTTTTGAAAGTCAGATTGCGTTGCGCTAAAAAATATTGCGTGTCTGTTTAAGCACAGTCTTGTATAATTGTTTAAAGGGGACGTTTCACTAAGAACACACCCTAATGCTTGATTCGATGCATCGCATGCTAGTATAAACTCCTTTTCAAAATCTGGAAACACAAGAACCGGACTTGATGTTAACACTTCTTTCAGTATGGCAAACGCTTTCTGACACTCTTCCATCCACTCAAATTTCACACCCTGCCGGAACAATCACCTCAATGGCTGTGCTAAATCTGCCAAACCCTTTACGAAC
The DNA here is from genome assembly GCF_023897955.1 of Schistocerca gregaria. Taxonomy (NCBI): domain Eukaryota; kingdom Metazoa; phylum Arthropoda; class Insecta; order Orthoptera; family Acrididae; genus Schistocerca; species Schistocerca gregaria. Next base: position 536,452,616 of record NC_064921.1, read on the forward strand.
TTTCGATAGAAATTGCAACTTCCGATGAATGACTGCACTTCCTTAACTGTTTTCGGTTTCCGAAAGTCCCTTACAGCCAGTACCAACATCGGATCTGTTCGCACTCCCTCCTTACTGATAATATGACCCAAATAATTTAATTCTTCTAAGGCAAAATGACACTTCTCCAAGCTCAACGTCAAACGAGCTGCTCTTAACCTCATAAAGACTTCTCTTAACCGCTCTCTATGTTGCTCCATAATACTTGAAAACACTATAAATAGACAAGACACTGCCGTGGTTTCAAACCCCTCAAGACACTGTCTAGCAATCTCTGAAACGTTGCCAGAGCGTTTGTCAAATCGAATGGCATTCTAATGTACTGGTAATGGTCTCTAGGTGTAGAGAAAGCAGTTTTTGGACGATCCTCGTGAGCCACCTATAATTGATGATAAAAACTTGTCAAATCCATCGTAGAAAACTACTGGCACTGTCGTAGGTGATCCAAAGTCTCCGATGTGTTTGGAGGTGGGTGTGCATCCGTTACCGTCTTATTACTGAGGTATCGGTAGTTCAACAGAACCTGTATTTCTTAGTTCCATCCGCAGATTTTTTAGGCACAACAACAACGGCCGCTCCCCAGTAACTATTACTATGCTCTATAATACCGTCCGCAAGCTGCTGATCAATGAAATCCTCCACAGTCGGCTGCAAATACCTCGGTATTCTATATGGTTTATGGAAAATAGGTGCTTCATTCCCTGTTGGTATTCTATGTTCAACTAATGGAGTTGCTGGTAACGGCCATTGTCGAAAAAACAAATCCTTATATTCCCACAATAATTCTTCCGCATGCTCTCTTTCTCCTCGTTTCAAATGCTTAATTTTGTCACGTAATCATGAAAGAAGGTTGTATACGTGGAAGAACCCTGGAGATACTAAAAGGTATCAGATAGATTATATAATGGTAAGACAGAGATTTAGGAACCAGGTTTTAAGTTGTAAGACATTTCCAGGGGCAGATGTGGACTCTGACCACAATCTATTGGTTATGACCTGTAGATTAAAACTGAAGAAACTGCAAAAATGTGGGAAATTAAGGAGATGGGACCTGGATAAACTGAAAGAACCAGAGGTTGTACAGAGTTTCAGGGAGAGCATAAGGGAACAATTGACAGGAATAGGGGAAAGAAATACAGTAGAAGACGAATGGGTAGCTCTGAGGGATGAAGTAGTGAAGGCAGCAGAGGATAAAGTAGGTACAAAGACGAGGGCTGCTAGAAATCCTTGGGTAACAGAAGAAATAATGAATTTAATTGATGAATGCAGAAAATGTAAAAATGCAGTAAATGAAGCAGGCAAAAAGGAATACAAACGTCTCAAAAATGAGATCGACAGGAAGTGCAAAATGGCTAAACAGGGATGGCTAGAGGACAAATGTAAGGATGTAGAAGCTTATCTCACTAGGGGTAAGATAGATACTGCCTACAGGAAAAGTAAAGAGACCTTTGGAGAGAAGAGAACCACGTGTATGAATATCAAGAGCTCAGATGGAAACCCAGTTCTAAGCAAAGAAGGGAAGGCAGAAAGGTGGAAGGAGTATATAGAAGGTTTATACAAGGGCGATGTACTTGAGGACAATATTATGGAAATGGAAGAGGATGTAGATGAAGACGAAATGGGAGATACGATACTGCGTGAAGAGTTTGACAGAGCACTGAAAGACCTGAGTCGAAACAAGGCCCCCGGAGTAGACAACATTCCATTAGAACTACTGACGGCCTTGGGAGAACCAGTCCTGACAAAACTCTACCAGCTGGTGAGCAAGATATATGAGACAGGCGAAATACCCTCAGACTTCAAGAAGAATATAATAATTCCAATCCCAAAGAAAGCAAGTGCTGACAGATGTGAAAATTACCGAACTATCAATTTAATAAGCCACGGCTGCAAAATACTAACACAAATTCTTTACAGACGAATGGAAAAACTGGTAGATGCGGACCTCGGGGAGGATCAGTTTGGATTCCGTCGAAATGTTGGAACACGTGAGGCAATACTGACCTTACGACTTATCTTAGAAGAAAGATTAAGAAAAGGCAAACCTACGTTTCTAGCATTTGTAGACTTGGAGAAAGCTTTTGACAATGTTGACTGGAATACTCTTTTTCAAATTCTAAAGGTGGCAGGGGTAAAATACAGGGAGCGAAAGGCTATTTATAATTTGTACAGAAACCAGATGGCAGTCATAAGAGTCGAGGGGCATGAAAGGGAAGCAGTGGTTGGGAAAGGAGTGAGACAGGGTTGTAGCCTCTCCCCGATGTTATTCAATCTGTATATTGAGCAAGCAGTAAAGGAAACAAAAGAAAAATTTGGAGTAGATATTAAAATTCATGGAGACGAAGTAAAAACTTTGAGGTTCGCCGATGACATTGTAATTCAGTCAGAGACGGCAACGGACTTGGAAGAGCAGTTGAACGGAATGGACAGTGTCTTGAAAGGAGGATATAAGATGAACATTAACAAAAGCAAAACGAGGATAATGGAATGTAGTCAAATTAGGTCGGGTGATGGTGAGGGAATTAGATTAGGAAATGAGACACTTAAAGTAGTAAAGGAGTTTTGCTATTTAGGAAGTAAAATAACTGATGATGGTCGAAGTAGAGAGGATATAAAATGTAGACTGGCAATGGCAAGGAAAGCGTTTCTGAAGAAGAGAAATTTGTTAACATCGAATATAGATTTATGTATCAGGAAGTCGTTTCTGAAAGTATTTGTTTGGAGTGTAGCCATGTATGGAAGTGAAACATAGACGATAAATAGTTTGGACAAGAAGAGAATAGAAGCTTTCGAAATGTGGTGCTACAGAAGAATACTGAAGATAAGGTGGATAGATCACGTAACTAATGAGGAGGTATTGAATAGGATTGGGGAGAAGAGAAGTTTGTGGCACAACTTGACTAGAAGAAGGGATCGGTTGGTAGGACATGTTTTGAGGCATCAAGGGATCACAAATTTAGCATTGGAGGGCAGCGTGGAGGGTAAAAATCGTAGAGGGAGACCGAGAGATGAGTACACTAAGCAGCTTCAGAAGGATGTAGGTTGCAGTAGGTGCTGGGAGATGAAGCAGCTTGCACAGGATAGAGTAGCATGGAGAGCTGCATCAAACCAGTCTCAGGACTGAAGACAACAACAACAACAATGCAGTTCTATCGGCAGTTAGTGGTTGATCGCTTCGCCTACCTCTCGAACACGTCTTCTTTATCTGGCACATCCAAATTTGCTATTAAAACCGCTTTTCCCAAATTCGCGTCTACAGAGCTAAAGTTATCCACGTTCGCGGGAACTACTCGCCCGTTGTTCCCCTCCTGTACGCGTACAACACTACGTTTCATAAAACAACTCCGTGAACCCAAAACCTCATTATCCTACAATGGTTCAATAACACATACATCTACATTTATACTCCCCAAGCCACCCAACGGTGTGTGGCTGAGGGCACTTTACGTGCCACTGTCATTACCTCCCTTTTCTGCTCCAGTCGCGTATGGTTCGCGGGAAGAACGACTGTCGGAAAGCCTCAGTTCGAGCTTGAAACTCTCTAATTTTACGTTCGTGATCTCCTCGGAGGGATAGGTAGGGGGAAGCAATATATTCGATACCCCATCCAGAAACGCACCCTCTCGAAACCTGGACAGCAAGCTACACCGCGATGCAGAGCGCCTCTCTTGCAGAGTCTGCCACTTGAGTTTGTTAAACATCTCCGTAACGCTATCACGGTTACCAGATAACCCTGTGACGAAACGCGCCGCTCTTCTTTGGATCTTCTCTATCTCCTCCGTCAACCCGATCTGGTACGAATCTCACACTGATGAGCAATACTCAAGTATAGGTCGAACGAGTGTTTTGTAAGCCACCTCCTTTGTTGATGGACTACATTTTCTAAGGACTCTCCCAATGAATCTCAGCATGGTACCTGCCTTACCAACAACTAATTTTATATGATCATTCCACTTCAAATCGTTCCGCAGGCATACTCCCAGATATTTTACAGAAGTAACTGCTAACAGTGTTTGTTCCGCTATCATATAATCGTACAATAAAGGATCCTTCTTTCTATGTTTTCGCAATACATTACATTTGTCTATGTTAAGGATCATTTGCCACTCCCTGCACCAAGTGCCTATCCGCTGCAGATCTTCCTGCATTTCGCTACAATTTTCTAATGCAGCAACTTCTCTGTATACTACAGCATCATCCGCGAAAAGCCGCATGGAACTTCGGACACTATCTACTAGGTCATATATGTATATTGTGTACTGTACCTATAGGTAGATTTAACCCCACACTTACCCAAAGCAACTTCCCAATGCCACTAGACACACACTCATGCGAATTAAGCGTTAATGCTAATGTACGCGATTCAGTTGGTTTGCTCGTTACGTTGAACGCCCCTCGCGACAGCTCTGCATTGACAACAGTTTCCCCTAGCTGGAACAACATTCCACCAAGTTCCACAGTTCGTTGTCCAAGGTCAATTTTGGCATGATATTGATGCAAGGAATCTACTCCAAGGATCATGTCGCAGCCCTCGCTTACCTATGGTACTACCTCTATGAATCCATTAACTCGGGCTTTCTCTATTCGAAAGTCAGCTGTCACTGACCCCAAAGGCACAACCTCCTTATCCCCCACTCCACGCAATATACACTCCTGGAAATGGAAAAAAGAACACATTGACACCGGTGTGTCAGACCCACCATACTTGCCCCGGTCACTGCGAGAGGGCTGTACAAGCAATGATCACACGCACGGCACAGCGGACACACCAGGAACCGCGGTGTTGGCCGTCGAATGGCGCTAGCTGCGCAGTATTTGTGCACCGCCGCCGTCAGTGTCAGCCAGTTTGCTGTGGCATACGGAGCTCCATCGCAGTCTTTAACACTGGTAGCATGCCGCGACAGCGTGGACGTGAACCGTATGTGCAGTTGACGGACTTTGAGCGAGGGCGTATAGTGGGCATGCGGGAGGCAGGGTGGACGTACCGCCGAATTGCTCAACACGTGGGGCGTGAGGTCTCCACAGTACATCGATGTTGTCGCCAGTGGTCGGCGGAAGGTGCACGTGCCCGTTGACCTGGGACCGGACCGCAGCGACGCACGGATGCACGCCAAGACCGTAGGATCCTACGCAGTGCCGTAGGGGACCGCACCGCCACTTCCCAGCAAATTAGGGACACTGTTGCTCCTGGGGTACCGGCAAGGACCATTGGCAACCGTCTCCATGAAGCTGGGCTACGGTCCCGCACACCGTTAGGCCGTCTTCCGCTCACGCCCCAACATCGTGCAGCCCGCCTCCAGTGGTGTCGCGACAGGCGTGAATGGAGGGACGAATGGAGACGTGTCGTCTTCAGCGATGAGAGTCGCTTCTGCCTTGGTGCCAATGATGGTCGTATGCGTGTTTGGCGCCGTGCAGGTGAGCGCCACAATCATGACTGCATACGACCGAGGCACACAGGGCCAACACCGGGCATCATGGTGTGGGGAGCGATCTCCTACACTGGCCGTACACCTCTGGTGATCGTCGAGGGGACACTGAATAGTGCACGGTACATCCAAACCGTCATCGAACCCATCGTTCTACCATTCCTAGACCGGCAAGGGAACTTGCTGTTCCAACAGGACAATGCACGTCCGCATGTATCCCGTGCCACCCAACGTGCTCTAGAAGGTGTAAGTCAACTACCCTGGCCAGCAAGATCTCCGGATCTGTCCCCCATTGAGCATGTTTGGGACTGGATGAAGCGTCGTCTCACGCTGTCTGCACGTCCAGCACGAACGCTGGTCCAACTGAGGCGCCAGGTGGAAATGGCATGACAAGCCGTTCCATAGGACTACATCCAGCATCTCTACGATCGTCTCCATGGGAGAATAGCAGCCTGCATTGCTGCGAAAGGTGGATATACACTGTAGTAGTGCCAACATTGTGCATGCTCTGTTGCCTGTGTCTATGTGCCTGTGGTTCTGTCAGTGTGATCATGTGATGTATCTGACCCCAGGAATGTGTCAATAAAGTTTCCCCTTCCTGGGACAATGAATTCACGGTGTTCTTATTTCAATTTCCAGGAGTGTATAACGTGGTGGGTCTAACTTCCTTCATACCATTATATTCTTCCTAGCCAATGACACTTGCGCCCCTGTGTCCAACAAAACCTTAAACTTTTTGTTTCCTATGGATTCTACCACTGAACATTCCACCTCTGCATACATATTCGTAGCATTGAAATTAAACGGGAGCTCCCGTAGGTGGGTCTTGGGTCCCCTCTGTCTTTAACGCTTGTCCACCTCTCCTATATCCACTTCTTCATCCTCCAAGCTGCTGGTTTCCACCCCTTCCTTTATTCCTCGGTGACTGGGTACACTGCCTCTGCACTTGTCTCGTGTGACCACACTTAAAACATTTCACACCCTCCGTAAGCACTGTTTGCCTCTCACGTGACCCTGTTGCCACGTCTACTTCCTCACATTGAATTGCCAGCTGAATGGCCGAAAACAAATCTTTCAGAGTCCCTACACGCACTTTCCGTGACACATGCGCCGGTAACTCTCTCAAAAATACATCAAGTGCCCTTTGCTCAGCCTCCTGCAACAGAACACTATTATCTTCGTTGCTCTGACCCAACGCGTAAGTATACTCATTAATTGCCCTTATCGTGTGCGCAAATTTCTCCACCATCTCCCCCTGGGTCTTTGTCATTGTACTTAACCTCTCCCTAAAGTACCGAGCACTATTCTGTTTCTTGTGCCTTTGTAAAAGCCCTCCCTTTAACGTCTACTTCCTTAAACTGTCTTGCCTTCCTTAAGGTGTCAGAACACATTACATATGTTTGCGATTCACCCGTTAATCTAATCTTGGCTATATGTAACAACTGCTCATCAGACCAACCATTCATCACCGCTGAAGTCTTCAAGTCCTCCACAAAAGAAGGCACGTCCTCAGATGCCTTGCCAGAAAACGGAATAATAAGACTTGCAGCAGCTGGATCAATCTACTGCACCGTAGATGCTGTTTCCCACTCACTTCTAGATGCTAATTCACTTCTCAACTGTGTACTGTCTGCTGACAATTGTGCTACTTTTTCCAGAAAAGTCCGCACACCTTCATGTTTCGACACACCTTGCGTCCTTGACTCTGCCATTGTGTTGCTTACGTTCTCAGTTACTCCTGAAACAAAACGATTAAGTACAAGAATAATCTGACTTCCTACAACTCCGTATATCTTACTCAGTAACATCATACTCGAATTAACACCAAAAGTAATTAAACTCCACAAATCATTGTTACTCCCTAAACACACTAACACTTACCCTGACAACGAACTATACTATGCCCCAGCAAAACATCTACAATGTGGCTTGCCAGGAGCCATACTTGAAAGAACAGAAAAAAAGGTCCAACGCTGAAAAGGAACAATTTTGTCAGCACTCACCACATCTTGTGACTGTAATGCAGGCAGTGGGCTCAAACGTCACACCGGACATACGACGTTCGCTATTCTGACACCAAATGTTGTGGCGTAAAATGCCATATGTGGCGTATTGGGTGCTAGGAGGTGCCGTATTAAAACTAGTCCGAGCTTTTCAAATGAAATATTTGCTTCCACTACAGTGCTCCGTTCACCTCGGTCTGCGCCCCACGGCCTCACAATGCAGAGGAAGCACCCCAGCGGCCTGTGCAACGCAATGCTGTGTTGTGCCAGCCTTGTACGCCAGTTGCAGAGTTCCGATTACATCAGTATGGCTGCGCCAGCAGACGACTCAGCGGCCACTGTCCCCGTTGACTCCGTGCTGCTCTGCCAGGAGCCGTAGACCGGGCCCGCTGCTGCTTCTTCGTCACTAGCGTAGCTGAGAATGCAGCGGCAATGTCCGCCCGAGTTCTGGCATCCGGATCTGCGGCCCTCACGTCGGAAGTCTTCGGCGTGTGTCGGGAGTCGAGACGACTGCCCGCGGTAGCCCTCTGCTGGCTGGCTGCGGATCCCGAGTCGACCTCAGAGGGTTGAACCAATGACCCCCTGTGGACAGAGACGCTGGCGCCCCATCTGTTGCTGCATGTAGCTGGCGGTGTGACACACCTCGCCTTCCAGGAGAGCTGCCACACTTGAATGAATCTAGTTAGAAAACGGCACTTACATATACTGGGCTGTGTGGCTCTGTTTTGCTAACGCACCACTTCGCGTCACGTATGCGTAACAATTAGGTTGGCCAGTGGCCCCATTCTGCCTGTGACTTGCGCCATGGAACTGCTGTGTGCGCCCTCTCCAGCAGTTCTACGCCCCTGTGGCCTGTATTTGCCTTTGTAACTGCTGGAATGCGTAACTTACTGCAATCCGGCCCACACCTGCCTGTAACTCGTGCTCCGAATATCACACAAAACTAACTAAACGGTGGTGCTGCTACATATGCATCGCACCCACAGAGCTTTTAAAGAAACAGGTGTACATTAATCTGAGCATACAGCTAAATTTGCTGGCTATAGAATTTAAGTCAGCTAATCAATTTTGATTTTCTTAGATTGTCTTCAAAGTACATTAATCTGAGCATACAGCTAAATTTGCTGGCTATAGAATTTAAGTCAGCTAATCAATTTTGATTTTCTTAGATTGTCTTCAAAGTACATAAAAGAAATCCTTAGATAAAGTACATCAATGTCATGAGTGAACAGTTGCAAAATGTTTTCGTTAATGACGTGACCAACAGTTGCCGTTTGCTGAGACAAAAACTGTTTATTAACCTAAATGGATACTCTACTGAAGAAGCTTAATAATGCAAGAAATTCTAACTTGTTGTAAAGATTAGTTAGCTAGAAGGAAATGAATTGTAATACATTATGGGTTGTCAATATTTAAAAACTAAATATGGAGAGAAAATTTGTATGGATCTGAATCATAAATTTAAAATTATTTTACCGAACAGATGCAATACATTAATTAAGCTAACCTAAGATATAAAGCAATGAATGAACTTAAAAATAATGACGATGAATTTCGCTACCTGGAGTTTATTATGTGAAGTACAATTTTATTTTCAATATTCATTTTTTGAGTTCTGTGCGCTGCTCAATGAATTACCTCCTAGTACGCTGAATGGACCCACTTACTACTGAGATTCAATAAGCACTACAACGCCGTGAGGACCTATCATTTCTGAATGCATTGCTCCAACAAAACACTTTCATCGGATACTCGCTAGTGAAATTCACAACTGTCCAGTAGCTACCCCATCCATGTACGCATAATATTTACTCCTCACTTCTGTCCACACTCAGTAACGAATACAACGGAAGACAGGACGCCGCAGTCACGTCTCACCTCGGTCCACAGGCGTCGAGTGAGCGAGGGGAAATTTGGTCAGTGCGCCTGAAGTCAGTCACACTCGTTGCTAGTTTGGTTCCGTGCTGCTCCGTGTTGCTTACTTCCTCTCACTTCGGCGGTTACCTTCTTTCTGCTCTGCGGACACTTGCATTACCTCCTTCTCTCCCGCTGCCGCTAGCTCTAGCTGGCGTTGCTCAAGTTTTCTCTCAGTCAAAGAGTCTCCTAGTTGTCGCTAGCGCTGAGTGTAGATCTTACTGTAATCGAAAGCTGCAGCGATGGTTCAGATGTATCTGAACTACCGGCTTAATGGGATTCAGAATCTGCAGGGTGTTCGCGGGCAAACCTTGTAACAACAACGACTCTCTACTATTGTACATAGAAATACTTCCTTTCTTCTGATTTACGATAAACTTGTGTAACTGATGTTCTGATTTCATTTATTTTTGTTTCATGCCATTATGTTAAGAAAACTGTATATAAGTTTCAATGTGAATATTAATGTTTATGTCAAATGCCAAGTAATATTGTAATAGAATTGAAATGTAACAAATGTTGAAACTGTTGTAAGATGTTTAAAATTGTAACTGTGCGTCTGGCCCATACGTAGGCAATGTGTTAGGATATGTAGAATGCAAAACCTCGGGTGAATACCCGATCTATCAGAGAGCGGTAAAAGGCTGATGGCAGGCGAGCGCGGGAAAATGCACGAGGGCGCTGCACGGCACAACGGACACATTGTAGTAGTTGGAGTTTGGCACTGGTTTGAGCAACACCTTCTGGAGCGAGGAGGCTCTCCTGGAAGACACAGCTTCACTGAGCCTCGGGTTTGCCTTTCCAACGGTCACACAGCATGGCAAAATTCCAAAGGCACTAAATGGAAAAGTATTGCGACGCTAAGAAGAATTAAAGTACCGATACGTCAAGAGCCATAGCTGTGGTTGTATGTGTGCTCTGTGTCTCGCCGTCTTGCCTCTCGCCAACAGCCGCGTCGATACTAGCAGGTTGAAACTTCTAGTACTGTATTCGTATGGATCAGAGAGTGAACTGTGTTTGTTTGGTGCAATAATAACCTAAATTTTACCGGAACGTTTCCATCATTTAATTATCATCACAGCTAGCCTAGACAGGGTCCTTTCCAAAACGTTGTGCAATCCGCGTGTCCCGAAATGAAAATTAAAAATTGTGTTAATAATAATTATTTGCAGAACTAGCTATATTAGAATGGTGTTTAAAGAAATGTTTTGTTAATGAACCAGTAAATGAATAGAAAAGGTCTAACGAAGTCGAAAGATAAATTTAGTATTGATATAGTAATGAAGTTTATTATTTCGAGACAGATTTAAAGGCATTTAAATGAACAGTAAATAAGATGAAGAGAGTAGTTACTTATATACTAGAAATCTTGAATGAATTATAAACTCACTAATCATTTTTTTAACATACAGCGATCATAACAGTTTCAGGGACCCTCCTTCATTCATTTGAATTCTGAAGTGTTCTAAACTGGTTCGACCAGCAGAAGTTGAAGTCAATTTAAAAATCAAAATTTATCAGTGTTATATTTATCAAAATTGACATTTTGTGTGTGGCACGAAAGTACAATTTCTAGGGTAACCTATGCCCGATTTTAATGAAATTAATAGACAGTATCAAGTTTTGTAGTAAACATTATAGTGTAGTGTTAGGTATTCATGGTTTTCCATATCAGTACAGAACGTGAAACTACCATTTCAATAGATTTTCTGGTTCTAAAATTCTACTATGTTATGCAGTGTTGCAACTTGTTGTTTTGCATGAATATATACCAACTTGTACAGGGAAGAAACTCAGTTAATGCCTAATTAGACTGGCGACCGTATTATTATCACATTAGTAGCATCTTCTTGGTTGTTTTTGATCCATCCTGACGTGTAATTGCATTTCCAACTTACTTGACGGGTCATTGTTATTACAGAGCGGATGTAAGTCTGATTTGCCACCATTCAGGTACACACGGTTGATATCTATGCGAAAATCCTTTCTCATAAGGTGAATACCGCTCACTTACCATAGCACAGGCTTTAACGAGTACTGTGCCAGGGATTACAACCTCACGCGCAAAAAAGCCACGGAACTGTTAGAGTTGGTGTGTGTGGGCGACAAAATCTTGATTCTCACTCCACAGACATTCCGACTCCATGACTTTCACATCATTGGTCCGCCCTCTTGAGCGCCACTGGAGACGCCGGACCGCTGGTGTGAAAGCGCGCCGCCCCGCGGACGTACAGCGCAGCGCAGCGAGGCAGCGCACGGCAGGGCAGAGCAGGCGGCCCGGAGGCGAGGCGGCTGCGTCTGGCGCCGGAGGTGGAGGGCGGCCGCCGGCGCCACAGGTGGGTGCGGCAAGCAGCAGCGCTGCCGCTCCCTGTAATTAACCGCGCCGGCCGCTCCGTGGAGGTCGTGGAGCCGGTGGGGGGAGTATCTTTTGCAGAAGTCAAGCAGCTGGCTCAAACACACTACCGATTCAGCAGATATGACGCTTTTGTTAGCAGTGGTATACACTAACCTTCTTCCGAGAAGTGAAATGCCTCACGCTACTATTCTGAAGCGTCAAAGAAACTGGTATAGGCATGCGTATTCAAATACAAAGGTATGTAAACAGGCAGAATACGGCGCTGCGATCGGCAAAGCCTGTATAAGACAAGTGTCAGGCTCAGTTCTTAGATCGGTTGCTGCTGCTACGATGGCAGGTTAACAAGACTTAAGTGAGTCCGAACGTGGTGTTATAGTCGACGCACGAGCTATGGCACGCAGCGTCTCCGAGGTAGCGATGAAGTGGGGACCTTCCAGTACGACGACCTCACGAGTCTACCGTGCATATCAGGTGTACTAACGATAGCTACGATGCCACAACGTCGATGCGCTCTGCTAGGTTGTCACTACGACACCGACACCGACGACAGCGCCCTCTAGCCGGCGCTGTGTAGCTCTACGAGCGTCGCTCCGGATTCTGCCCATTTGATTCCGAGCCGACGACCGAGCACCTTAGCTTCTACTTCATAGGGGGCTAGCCATTACAGACTTTGTTACTTCAGTGATAGTTTGTCCAACTACTAATATTTGATAGCGTTGATGCCTGTGCGGCTGCGCACCTACGTGCTCACGTGTATGGAAAGTTAAGCAAAAGAGTTGTAACCCATACCGAAGCATTTCACCTCACCTGCTCCTCCTGGCTTCTTACATTCGGCCTACCCTTCAGTTTACAGGAGCAGACCCACGCGCCGCCTTCCAGGCGGGATACAAAATCAGGAATTCGGCCAAACATCAAATCTCCGACATCGCTTCTGCCGGAAAAAGATACTGCAAGAACAGGACCAACGACGACTGAAGAGAATCGTTCAACGTGACAGAAGTACAACCGTTAGACAAATTGCCGCAGATTGCAATGCTGGGCCATCAACAAGTCTCAGAGTGCGAACCATCAAAGAAACATCATGGACACCGGCTTTCGGAGCCGAAAGCCCACTCGTGTACCTTTGATGACTGCACGACACAAAGCTCTACGCCTCGCCTGGGCCCATCAACACTGACAGTGGACTGTGTTGCCTGGTCGGACGAGTCTCGTTTCAAATTGTGTCGAGCCGATGGGCGAGTACGGGTATGGAGACAACCTCAACAATCCATGGATCCTGTATGTCAGCAGGGATCTGTTCAAGCTGGTGGAAGGTCTGTAATTCTGTGGATCGTGTGCAGTTGGAATGATATGTGACCTCTGATAAGTCTAGATACGATTCTGACAGGTGACACGTACATACGCATCCTGTCTGATCACCTGCCTCCATTCGTATCCACTGTGCATTCCAAAGGATTTGGGCAATTCCAACACGACAATGCGACATCCCACACGTACCAAAATTGCTACAGAGTGTCTCCAGGAACACTCTTCTGAGTTTAAACACTTCCGATGGTCACCAAACTCCCCAGACATGAACATTATTGTGCATATTTGGGATGCCTTGCAACATGCTGTTCAAAATCAAGTGGCTCTGAGCACTATGGGACTTAACTTCTGAGGTCATCAGTCCCCTAGAACTTAGAACTATTTAAACCTAACTAACCTAAGGAGATAACACACATCCATGCCCGAGGCAGGATTCGAACCTGCGACCGTAGCAGTAGCGCGGTTCCAGACTGTAGCGCCTAGAACCGCTAAGCCACCCCAGCCGGCAATATGCTGTTCAGAAGAGATCTCCAATCCCTCGTACTCTTACGGATTTATGGGCGGTCTTGCAGCATTCATGGTGTCAGTTCCCTGCAGCACTACTTCAGACATTAGTAGAGTCCATGCCACGTCGTGGTGCGTCACTTCTGCCTGCTCGCGGGGGCCCTACACGATCTTAGGCAGGTGTACCAGTTTCTTTGGCTCTTCAGTGTATCTGTGGACTGCCTTCAGAACAATAACAATACGCTGAGGTGATGAAAGTCATGGAATGCCTCGTAATATGCTGTCGGACCTCCTTTGTCCCGGTGTAGTGCAGCAGCTCGACGTGGCATGGCCTCACGAAGTCGCTGGAAGCCACCTGCAAGAATACTGGACCATGCTGCCTCTATAGCCGCCCATAATTGCGGAAGTGTTGCCGATGAAGGATTTTGTGCATGATTATGTTCCATACACGTTCTATAGGATCCTTGCCGGGGGATGTGAGTGGCCAAGTCATTAGCTGTCAAGACTTTTCTCCAAACCTATCTCGAACAATTGCGGCCCGGTGATTGGCGCATAGTCATCCATAAAAATTCCATCTTTGAATGCCTGAAAATGGTCTCACAGTAGCCAAACACAACCGTTTCCTGTCAATAATCTGTGCAATTGTACCAGATGACCGTGTTCATTCCATGTAATGACAGCCCACACCATTAAGGAGCCATCACCAACTTGCAATATGCCTTGTTGACAGGTCCATGCTTCATGGAATCTGTGCCACACTCGAAAACTATAATCAGCTATTACCAACAGAAATCGGGACTCAGGACCAGGATACGGTTTTACAGTTGCCTAGGGTCCATGCGATGTGGTCACATGTGTGCTGCATGGGTTGTGTTGTTGGCAAAGGCATTCGCGGCGATCGTCTGCTACCATAGCCCGTTAACGCCAAATTTCACCGTACTGTCCTAACGGATACGTACGTCGTACGTCCCACATTGATTTCTGCGATCGTTTCACACGTTTATGCTTGTCTGATGGCACTGACATCTCTACGCGAACACCACTGCTCTCGGTCGTTACGTGAAGGCTACCAATCGCTGCTTTGTGCGTGGAGAGAGGTGATGCCTGAAATTTGGTATTCGCAGCACACTCTTGACGCTATGGATTTCGGAATACCGAATTCCCTAACGATTTCCAAAATGGAATGTCCCATGCGTCCAGCTTCAACCAGCATTCCGCGTTCTAGGTCTGTTAACTCCCGTCGTGCGGCCATAATGACTTCGGAAACCTTTCCACATGAATCACCACAGTACAAATGACGGCTCCGCCAATGAACTGCCGTTTCATAACTTGTGAGTGCGATACTACCGCCATCTGTACATGTACTTTTCGCTATCCGCTGACTTTGTCACCTCAATGTATTTGTCAGAGACGAAAGTCGCTCCAAGCGTCACAAAAAATGCAAAGAATCTCTTGTGATTGGGTACTCAGTAAGAGACAGAAAAGAGTCGATTAGCTCGTCGCTCAAGTATGCAGAATGCTTTACAAAAAATCTCAGTTCTACTCGATAGTCACTCAGACCAGAATTCTTCTGCTTGCTAGGGAGAGGCACAGGAAAGAAGGAACACTCCCCTATGATGGCTAGGGAGTGCACCGACTAGACAGGTAAACGGGACGTACCGAAATAATTGTAAATGTTTTGATTCATACAGCGAACATACTGAATGTTTCTAAGGCTCAAAGATGTGAGCATTAACCTCATACTGCAGAGAGAATAATTTAGGGAGATGTATTAAATACAGTTTTGTTGTTAGCAATGGAAATAACCAGTCGCAGTGATATGTCTACAACTTCGCTTTCGCCATTTTCTCTCAAAGTTCTCGGTTTTATCATGAAAAACTTACAACAAATTTACGATTCAAAGTATTTGCCATCGCTGGCCACTACTTTCTACCATCTTTCTAGCACCATACGAATCCCGCAGCGGAAGAACTGGACATAACCCAACTTTTCACTTGTTCGTATGACCTGTAGTGCTGGTCAACCGGGCCGCGAGCCAGTGATCGAGAATGGTGATAGTCAGAGACAGCAATGGCTCCGCTGTGGCAATCGCAGCTTTGGTGTCTCCCTCTGGTGGGAAAGGGGGAAAGCTTGCCTGTTCACGTGCATTTAAGGGGAGCTATGAGCTCACTAGTCGGTCAGTCTCTCGTCGCCAGCTTGCTTGTCTGTCTCTCGTCCGAATTTGTGAGGCAGTTAATGTCTGTCCTTCGTCCGGAGTGCTAGTATGTCGTTCGTTCGGATCAATCTTTAAAGCCTGATAAATGAGAGTCTTTCCACTCCGCCAGTAAGAGAACTCAGCGCGTGGTCGCCCGGTCGGGGCTTAGTTCCTGCATCTGAGTCTGCGCGTTAGGCCGCCAGTCTGCTCGAGTTGCTCAGTCAATGGTCATTGGCGGTTGGATCGATCGGTTGGTCGGTCGCGCACTGAGACACAAGATGAGTTGTCCGGCTTGAGCGTCGGAGCATGTGAGGTCACCACGTGAGTCCAGTGGGCCGCGCCGTATAGCAAGGGGTAGTGACTTCACGGTCGACACGAGAGCGACAGGAGTCAACCCACGACGTCGGTCTGGCCGGTGCGAGCTGCGACGCCGTGAGACGGGAGATCGGCGCGCCTTCCTGCGTCCGTTGAAGCGGCTGGCAGCGGAAGGTTCGGGAGAGCGATTTGGGGGTGCTGCGCCAGGTCTTATCCAGAAATTATTAGAAGTTAAATGATTGGTGATATGTTGTTTCATTTACTTGTTAAATTCTACTTGTTTTCTTGGTGAGGTCACCAGCCACTTTGTTTTGGGGTCGTTCCACCATTCTTCTCCGTTCGCCCACTTGCGGGAAGGTGGTTATTTATGAATTGGGTGGTTCGTTTTTCCCTTGTGTAGTAGGGGCGGGTTAGAGCAACCTGCGGTTTGGGTTGTTCGGTAATCTCCCTATCAATCTGCCGTACGTTCGCAGCTGCCTCTGTTATGTTTGTCGGATTCGATGTGTTAACAAATTTATTACTTGGAGTGTAACGGCCTAATTCCTGAAATATGATTTAATCTTGCCTATCATCTTGAGAGGCGGTATCTGTGTACTGTAGAGCATGTTAACTTGTTTGGCCAACCTTGTGTAATTTTATATAAGATTGCATTTCATGGGATTTTATTTAAATGGTCATTTTAGTATATAAAGTTGCCACTCTTCCACCGTAAGACTTTTCTTAGAAGTTAAAATCAAGTTGCACCTTCGGTGGCAAACATAATATTTTAATTTTAGTGTTTTGTACCATTTCCATCCCTCCTACGGGGTGCATAGTTTGTGTGCTTGTGTGAATTGTTAACACTTTTAGTTTAAAGTAATCTGGTGTGTTGCAGATTTGCACCAGTGTAGCCTTTCAGAGTTTGTTGTGAACGGTCGTAACTACGGCCGTGTCAAAAGGGAGCGGCAAGGTTCTCAGCCCGAAAGCTCAAACAGTCAAAAATTTGTCTCTTTCTGCCTATGAATAAATTGTAACTTGATATTTAGAGGGTGATTTCTGATTTTAATTTTAAATCTGTTTCTTTTAAAAAATGCTTTAGGCATCATTAAAGTGAATAAATTACCATTTCTTAAACAGGTATTTGCTTATGATTTCATCAGTTACTCCCTGGCAACTACTTCCACGCTCACATGGTGTGATTAAATGTGTTAATGTTCTCGATGAATCGCTAGTAAATAAAATAAATTTTTAAGAACATTCCTTGAAAATAAGTCGCGGTTTAATTATGTTTACAAATGGCTAAGATAACTGCGTGACACTCAAGGTCCACCACCTGCACCACCACTTGCCACTACTGCCATCTACTGTAAAACGGTGGAAGCAAAGTTGTAGACTTAATGTTTTGTAACAAGTGTTTCGACTGACACAACTAAAGGCATAGTTCAACAAATAAGAACGAAGCATTTTTTTAAAAATGTATCTTCACCACTGGTGAAATAAGAGATGTTCACTTAAACGAAGACCCTTGTGATGGACTCCAAGACTTCCGCCATGCTTACAGCTAGACATTTCACTCTGAGCACGCCTCTGCTGCCAAGATTCTGTTCGCGGTGTTGCGTGCTCACCTGGCGCCATCGCACGGCCGCCAAACACATACGCAAAATGCATCAGCAGAAACAAGTAAACATGCTCACTACTGAATGAACGTTACCTAGTAGCGTGTAGGATCCCCCCTCGCCCCGATGGTAGCAAAGAGGTACTGTATCATGTACCCCACGAGATTGCGAAAAATGTGGGAGTCAGTCATGTCCATGACCGTTCAGCTGCCTCCCATAAATTACGGATATTGGCGAGAGCTTGGTCTAAGGTGCCCACGTCTCCTTTCGTGACGTCCTAGATTTATGGCTGAGGTCAGGTCACACAAACATGCTGATCCTCACTGAGTGCTACTCAAAACATGCTGATGCATTTCAAAAGCGAACTGTCTTGCCACCTGCGGTGCACAGTATATGAACAAATGAATGCACTTGATCTAAGATTAAGTTCGTGTGTTCTTTTCGTTAACACATAAATACAGGCTGATGGAGGACCAGTATAACACACACAACCATTCCCTGAACGAGAACATTGTCATCATTTACATGAACGGTGTCCTGTTGGCAAGTGAGATGGAGTGCCTCACTTAGTTTACAACGCGTTAATGCCGTTCGAACAGCAAGTACCAAGAGGTGCCACTACTCATCAGTCTAGGCGGCTTAACGTATTCTTCGATCATCCAGTCTTACTGTTCCTGTGCCCATTCTGCTATCTGTCCCTGTTACTCACTGGATATTTTCCCCCAGCAGTGAATTGGTCAGTAAGGTGGGGCACCGTTTCCCGAACGTACACTATTACAATCTGCAATGGGCGACAGTGATCCCTGCGTCAGCACGTTGTTGTTTGCGACACACTGGTGAAGAGGGTTGTCCCTGAATCGGGGTACCCACGGTTCACAAAAAAAAAAAAAAAAAAAAAAAAAGGAGAGAGAGAGAGAGAGAGAGAGAGAGAGAGAGAGGCTCTGAGCAGTAAGGGACTTAACTGCTGAGTCATCAGTCCCCTAGAACTTAGAACTATTTAAACCTCACTAACCTTAGGAGATCACACACATCCATGCCCGAGGCAGGATTCGAACCTGCGACCGTAACAGTTGCGCGGTTCCAGACTGTAGCGCCTAGAACCGCTCGGCCACTCCAGCCGGCCACAGTTCACATTTGACACATGGGCCGTAAGTAACCACTACACACACGACCTCGAACCTGGAATGTCTAAGCAGCGTGCACCAGCGATCTGTGAATAGCGCGTAGTGAAAGTAGCAAATTAAATAATGAAAGTGGGAAATGTAGCGCCACATTTCAAGTTTGTGATCTGCTCTCGAAAACCTTATTCGAGGAAACTAGAGTGACAATTTTGCTCCCCCCACCGTATGTTTCTTGCAGAGGCTATGAGAATAAGATAAGAGAGAACATGGCGCGTACCGAGGCATTGTTGTCTTTCCTCCAATCGGTATGCCAATGGAGTAGGACTGGAAACCGCTAATAATGATACGAAGTCTCTCCTCCCCCCAAGCATTGTACACTGGTTGAAGAGTATATGTAGAGAAATGTACAAATTGTATATTAAAACCTGGAATCTCTGAAAACGCGTGGTTGATGGGTCTCCGGCGGAATATAATTCCTTGATACAAATTTGTTCTTGGGAATAGCTTCTCATGAGTGACAATCTGCTTTCGAAACGTGGCACAACGCTTCTGAAGATCACGAACATAATCAAAAACGCTTCCGTCCTTCGTACGGATCGTGTGAAATTTACCGCTCGTAAATCGCAGGAGCAATGAAATATTAGTACTGAGTGCATGACGTCGGCACCTCTTTTTATACGCGTTTATAACAGATGCCGGAGTGGACACGCAGTCCAAATTTCTGTCGGGAGATAACTTCAGAAAAGTTCTTGTTTCGTGCCGGTGTCAGACAATTTACGATCCATAAAGGAAAAGCAAACGCCCTGCTCCACCCGCGTCTGGAAAACCAGGCGCCGCAGCTTTCCTAGGCTTCGCCATTTACCGTGATTTACGTCACATACTGCCGTCGGTGCTCGCTTTTGAATAGTAATAAGCCCGCAGCTAGGCTCGTGGCGATCAAAGGCTTTTCAAAAATATCAGAAGCGCCATAAATGCCAGTTTCTCTCGGCAGCCGTTGTTTCGTTGTTATACATGAGTGCATTCTTATCAGCAGGTGGGCCGGTAACGAGGTGGAGAAGGAACGACTGAAGAGTTTAATAGTTCCCGGCGGAAGCGTCAACAACTGAGTTGCGTCCTGCATAACAAGTGGGAGCTGAGCTAAACACTCTGCAGCGGTCAGCGCCTGGGCAAACGACGGAGCCTCGTAACTGATTCCGTTAAGGTACCGTGCTTGAGTAGCTCAGTTGGTAGAGCACTTGCCCGGGAAAGGCCAAGGTCCCGAGTTCGAGTCTCGGTCCGACAAACAATTAGGAGCGCCGTGGTCCCGTGGTTAGCGTGAGCGTCTACGGAACGAGAGCTCCTTGGTTCAAGACTTCCCTCGAGTAAAAAGTTTAATTTTAGCAGCGCCGTGGTCCCGTGGTTAGCGTGAGCAACTCCTGAATGAGAGATCCTCGGTTCAAGTCCTCCCTCGAGTGAAAAATTTACTTTTATACCCGCACGGTAACTCAGCGTGTTGGGTCAGAGGATTAGATGCCCTCTGTAATAAAAAAACTGACTTAACCGATCGACGACGAACTTAAACGGTTGTCTTACGACGTCCGCCATGAGCAGATGCAACGAACGAAATCGAACAAAATAAAATTTAGCCGGCACGGTAGCTCAGCGTATTCGGTCAGAGGGTTACGCGCCCTCTGTAATAAAAAACTAAGATAATCGATCAACAACGAACATAAATGGATGTCTTACGACGTCTGCCGCGAGCAGATGCAAAGAACAAAAGCGAACAAAGTGAGATTAAAAAAAAAGGCACCCGTATTTCGTTTTCATGAACAGGACAGACGCACAGTACCATAAACCTGGTGACGTCAAGTTACTGTGGGAATCACGGAGCACGTGCAACCGTGTCTTAACTTTTACACACCGAGAAACTTAAGTGTGCGAATCAATACAGATAACTTATTCATGTCCAATGTGAAACACGGCTACTATCATACACAAGATCAAATATGATCTAGATAGCGGAGCCTAACTCTGAGCATTAAATATTGAGCTTTTTATACTACCACACAGCAACAGCAAACTAAGTACACGCTTATGGAATGTCAGACCAAATGTTCTATTCTGCTTAAGGCTTCTTACTTAATACTAGCAAACTCCCGATTCATTAAAGACTCGGGCTCCCCTGTATAAAGCAGCTTCAAACTTCTGATTACTTCACAAATTAGATGATGTGTTAAATAATTAACGTTAACTATTGAAGCGAGAAGAAGTTTGAAAAAGGTTAGAATTATGTTTAATGTTTGTCGGAAGTCGCTAAGTGCTATCATTAAAAGGTAATATATAATTTGTGATCCGTCTTAACAAAAACTAGTTTTTCACACATCCCAATGTTTATGACGTCATATCTCATGAGCTGTGTGTAGTACATTGGTATAATTTTGGAGGGGCATTCAATGTTATATGTCGATAGTGTCTGCAAAATGTGCTGCGAATGAAAGTTGTAGTATTAGTAGTAGTGAAGAAGTAATAAACAAAAACTTCTGGCTTGATGCACCATGGACAGCGAAAATGTACACTACTGGCCATTAAAATTGCTTTACCAATAAGAAATGCAGATGATAAACGGGTATTCATTGGACAAATATATTATACTAGAACTGACATGTGATTACATTTTCACTTAATTTGGGTGCATAGATCCTGAGAAATCAGTACCCAGAACAACCACCTCTGGCCGTAATAACGGCCTTGATACGCCTGGACATTGAGTCAAACAGAGCTAGGATGGCGTGTACAAGTACAGCTGCCCATGCAGTTTCAGCACGATGCCACAGTTCATCAATACTAGTGATTGGCTTATTGTGACGAGCCAGTTGCTCGGCTACCACTGACCAGACGTTTTCAGTTGGTGAGAGATCTGGAGTATGTGCTGGCCGGGGCAGCAGTGGAACATTTTCTGTATCGAGTAAGGCCCGTACAGGACCTGCAACAAGCGGTCGTGCATTATCCTTCTGAAATGTAGGATTTCGCAGGGATCGATTGAAGGATAGAGGCACGGGTCGTAACACATCTGAAATGTAACGTCCACTGTTCAAAGTAACGTCAATGCGAACAAGAGGTGACCGAGACGTGTAACCAATGGCACCCCATACCATCACGCCGGGTGATAACCAGTATGGCGATGACGAATACACGCTTCCAATGTGCGTTCACCGCGATGTCGCCAAACACGGATGCGACCATCATGATGCTGTAAACAGAACCTGGATTCATCCAAAAAAAATGACGTTTTGCCATTCGTGCACCCAGGTTCGTCGTTGAGTACACCATCGCAGGCGCTCCTGTCTGTGATGCAGCGTCAATGATAACCGCAGCCATGGTCTCCGAGCTGATAGTCCATGCTGCTGCAAACGTCGTCGAACTGTTCGTGCAGATGGTCGTTGTCTTGCAAACGTCCCCATCTGTTAATTCAGGGATCCAGACGTGGCTGCACGATCCGTTACATCCATGCCGATAAGATGCCTGTCACCTCGACTGCTAATGATACGAGGCCGTTGGGATCTAGTACGGCGTTCCGTATTACCCTCCTGAACCCACCGATTCCATATTCTGCTAACAGTCATTGGATCTCGACCAACGCGAGCAGCAATGTCGCGATACGATAAACCGCAGTCGGGATAGGCTACAATCCGACCTTCATCTAAGTCGTAAACGTGATGGTACGCATTTCTCCTCCTTACACGAGGCATGAAAACAACGTTTCACCAGGCAACGCCGGTCAACTGCCGTTTGTGTATGAGAAATCGGTTGGAAACCTCCCTCACGTCAGCACGTTGTCGGTGTCGCCACCGGCGCCAACCTTGTGTGAGTGCTCTGAGAAGCTATCATTTGCATATCACAGCATCTTGTTCCTGTCGGTTAAATTTCGCGTCTGTTGCACGTCTTCTTCGTTGTGTAGCAATTTTAATGGCCAGTAGTGTAGATGCATAACCACTGGGTAGTTCTGAACGGGAAGACATTTTCAAAGGAAAAGTAGCGTTGGGATTACAGTCTGGCCACGTCTGAGAACCAATACTTTTAGCTGGTACAAAGACTGAAAGGTGATTTTCATAAATATCAAATGCAGTGTAATGTGATGTAATAGCCGATAAGACCTTATACTGCTTGATTACAAAATGCTTAATCGCTATGTGGAATAGCAAACAAGTGTCAGTTACCTGTGGGTATCACCCTAGAGCGATTCAAGGTTAAAATATCAACAAAAGTAAACTTCATGGGAAGGCAAATACCAGGCTGCGATTCATCGGCTAAAACTTGAGGAACTGTAGTTCATCCATGAAGGAGGTCACTTACACAATTCTAAAATGTTTCAAATGGGTCTGAACACTATGTGACTTAACTTCTGAGGTCATCAGTCCCCTAGAACTTGGAGGTACTTAAACCTAACTAACCTAAGGTCATCATACACATCCATGCCCATGGCAGGATTCGAACCTTCAACCGTAGCGGTCGCGCGAGTCAGACTAAAGCACCTAGAACCGCTCGGCCACACCGGCCGGCTACACAATTCTCATTGATTGATTCATGAATTCAGTTTGCCAATATAGGGCGAATTTGGTCTGATCAAAGAGACAGAGTAACATCAGAGAAGATGTGGACAATTCGGCAAGACTGTTTAGCCGGCATTTAATCGCAGTAGATGTACTTATTAAACTCTAATAGGAGACAGTACTGTAAAGATGCTGTACATCAGGAAATCTTCACGTTTTTTACTTAGAGAACAGGTGTTCCAGAATCACATGATTATGGTATTTTATGGTATTGGAGAAATTCGGAATTACACATGTTCATTCTTCCCGTACTTGTTCTGTAATAGAACGGAAAGAGAGTGAAATGGTAATTCCCTATGCTACATACAGACTGATTGTATACGGGCTACAAATGGATCTGCAGATGGCGCCATAAGTGTCTCAAGAACTGAGCTGTTTGTACAGTTGTACGTACAGAAGGCGAGCAAGAATGATCTGCAGAACGAATACTATACGTAGAAAGAAAAATTTTCCTTCAATGCTAGCAGCACGTGTGTGCTTGATTTCATATATAGGTAGAGGTTTTTTGTGGTTGCCAGATTATGAGGATATTTACAAGGAAGAGAAATTGAGGAGATAACAGTGTGCGCTCGGTGTAAAAATATAACTTGCTCCATGTTGTCTGTTGCATTTTCCTTTGAGCGCACAGTCCACCGGAAAGCAACGATCATCTGCGTGAATGCAGCAGCGAAACTAATCGGTCGGGCGCATTAAAAAAGAAAGGCAAACTCTAATATGAAAATTTTATTGCTAGAAAGTATTGGGTATTAGTCTGCATGGTCGAGATCTTAACAATTATTAATCAGAGGGTTTAGTTCTGGGAGAGCCAAAATGAAAGACTAGCCATCTTAATGAAGAACTCAAAGTCGACATAAACCATGTTGAACAGAAAACATCGTGAATGGGTACACGAAGTAACAAAGAAAAATAACACTAGATTTTGGTGCACAATTATCAAACCTGGTAATATCCGTTACACTCGTACTTTGCGCGTCATTGTTAAAACTATTTTGTTGTCGTTACTTTTGTACTTTCTTCTTTGGTTTCTAACTGTTTCACATAATATTACCTGAAAAGTGCACCACAGCGTTCCACGCTATTTATGTTTCGCGTATGTAATTTCTTGTAGTAGTGTCAAAATTTAGTCGTACATTCTTTATAATATCTTGCTCATTAGCCAATGGAGAATAAAAGCCAAGCTGAGTGCTGGGTCAGAATCACCTTCATTATCAAATCGGAGGTTATTTACTTCTTGTTATTTCGGAAACAAATACTAAAGACGTACAGGACAACTTCTTCTTATATCTTCGCATGAATTTCATGAAGGTTCTTTGACGTACCATATTAAAAATATTTCCACCTTACCCATCCTACAATCACCAATAGTAATTGAGTTTCTGAGCTCCGTGTGAGCTATGCAGAAGAGCATATGAGAATTTTGGGAAGCAGGAGAGTGATACTGACCGAACTGGAGTTGTGAGACCGGTTTGTAAGTTGTGCCTGGGTAGCTCAGAAGTTAAGAGGGCTTGGTCCGAATTGCCAGTTTTCAGCTTCGAGTACCGGTTCAGCATATGGTTTTAATGTGGCAGGATGTTTCATACTGATAAAACGTCTGTCAAAGTGAGCATTTAAAGGATAAAAGAAAAGTGGAGAATATCGTCAGTGTCACGGGTAACAGTAGTAGCAGATCTCTGTTTCGTCCCCCTTGCAATGTTTGCATTGCGATGGAGATGAAACTGGGTTATGTCGACAGTTTACGCTTTCACTGTTGGCACATTTTCTCGATTTTTTTTTACAGAATAAATTCTCACTGTAGCTTAACAAGCACAATATAATTATACCTTTCTTGTAAGAGATCTCCAACTTTATTAAGAATCATGTAATGATATCTGAAAACAAAAATACTTAGGCTCTTCTTAGTGTCGAAAGCTGAACTAGTAACGAATGTTAAAATAAATGAAAATACTTTTTCATTTGCAGTTAACGTTGTTTTTGTACCTTAAAGCATCTTCTAAAGATGTGACACAGAAACATTGTGTTAGCAAGGGTCATTGACAAAATAGGTTAAAGGCAATAATTCTAGACGCCTGCCTTTGAAATGCTTACCGTATATGTAAGTCCACAATTCATGGAGGTATCTGTATTTTAACGAGATCCTGCTATACATGGTGTTTCCGTAACAGCGTGAAAAAATTTTGCGGGCTATAGAGGATGTTACATTGCACAATTTGAGGTAGCGAAGTCGCGGTCGGAAATGCCAACTTAAGGAAAAATGGAAGTAAAGTCGTCTACTACTTTGTTAACATTACTATTTTCCAGCTGATTTACAACTAACATGCGTACAAGTTTACACGTATTGTGCTGTTTATTTACATTTACGCTCTTTATTTCCTGCAAGGATACAAGGAAGACGAGCCTGATTATTAGGAAGTCATGATGCAGGTTTTGTTTACTTTACTTGTCCATAAGGGGGCTCTGTTGTATCGTATTCACATTGTCCCATGACAGAATGTGCTATGAATAAACGAGAGACCCATTTATTACTCAGTGCTATCCAGAGATGTACAGGACAATACGATGGAGCAATACCGTCACATCTCCGCAGAACTCACTGACATGCACCTTGTGCGTGGGGTAGTAAGTTGCAATACTCCCGTTGCTGAAAGGCTGTACAGGGAACGATTTCCTAACAAACATCAATCGTCACGATGAGTGTTTATTTCTCTCGGTCAACCAACGCCGGAGACTGGTGGATTGGAAAGAAGAAACTAGGGACCTGGCAACATGAGGACCGCTCGCACACTCGATTTTGAAGATGATGTGCTGGAATATGTTGCAGCGGACCCAAGTACTCGTCGTATTGCACGTGGAATGAGCGCTGCACATACTAGCATATGGAGAGTACTCCACGAGCAACTATTACACTCATATCACCGACAACGAGTCAATGTAATGCTTGTGTCTGAGTATGCACCAAGTGTCACTTTGTGTCAGTGGTTTGCTCCAACAATGGATTAATCGACCAGATTTCTTCCAAATCGTGCTGTTTACTGGCAATGCCTTATTTGATCGTGATGGTATTACGATCAGCAGGAATAGCCATGTGTAGTCTGAGGAAAATCCTCACGCTGTAGTAAATCACATCATTAAGTACGTTTTGCTGTGAATACCTGGGCCGGTATTGAAGGCGACAATCGCTTGGGGCCATATCTTCTACCTGGCCGTCTGAATGGCCATGTATTTTTTAGCTTCGTGCCAAAGGTACGGAGCTGCTGGAGAACATACCCCTAGTATTCATGAGATGATGTGAATACAAAATGACGATGCACCGCCTCACTTCAGTATGGATGTCTGCAACCATTTCAGTGCTGTATTTTCTGGTCGCTGAATTGGAAGAGGAGGTCCTATTCCATTGCCTGCAAGGTCACATCACCTGACTTCCCTCGATTATTTCCTATGGGGATATCTAAAGTCACTTGTGTATGTGAACCCATTGGATACGGAGATGGAATTAGCTGCCAGAGTTGTAGCTGCCTGTGATGTGAAACACATCAGGAATACTTGTCAGAAGTGCGTCAGAATCCTGCTGAGCTATCCTTTAAACAAAAAACTTTGACTTTAATTATTGGCTAATCTGTTGGCCAAACATAAAAATGGAAGAGGAAATTTTGATTTCATAGCAGAATCATGAAAGAAGGTTGTATACGTGGAAGAACCCTGGAGATACTAAAAGGTATCAGATAGATTATATAATAGTAAGACAGAGATTTAGGAACCAGGTTTTAGGTTGTAAGACATTTCCAGGGGCAGATGTGGACTCTGACCACAATCTATTGGTTATGACCTGTAGATTAAAACTGAAGAAACTGCAAAAATGTGGGAAATTAAGGAGATGGGACCTGGATAAACTGAAAGAACCAGAGGTTGTACAGAGTTTCAGGGAGAGCATAAGGGAACAATTGACAGGAATAGGGGAAAGAAATACAGTAGAAGAAGAATGGGTAGCTCTGAGGGATGAAGTAGTGAAGGCAGCAGAGGATAAAGTAGGTACAAAGACGAGGGCTGCTAGAAATCCTTGGGTAACAAAAGAAATATTGAATTTAATTGATGAAAGGAGAAAATATAAAAATGCAGTAAATGAAGCAGGCAAAAAGGAATACAAACGTCTCAAAAATGAGATCAACAGGAAGTGCAAAATGGCTAAACAGGGATGGCTAGAGGACAAATGTAAGGATGTAGAAGCTTATCTCACTAGGGGTAAGATAGATACTGCCTACAGGAAAATTAAAGAGACCTTTGGAGAGAAGAGAACCATGTGTATCAATATCAAGAGCTCAGATGGCAGCCAAGTTCTAAGCAAAGAAGGGAAGGCAGAAAGGTGGAAGGAGTATATAGAAGGTTTATACAAGGGCGATGTACTTGAGGACAATATTATGGAAATGGAAGAAGATGTAGATGAAGACGAAATGGGAGATACGATACTGCGTGAAGAGTTTGACAGAGCACTGAAAGACCTTAGTCGAAACAAGGCCCCCGGAGTAGACAACATTCCATTAGAACTACTGACGGCCTTGGGAGAACCAGTCCTGACAAAACTCTACCAGCTAGTGAGCAAGATGTATGAGACAGACGAAATACCCTCAGACTTCAAGAAGAATATAATAATTCCAATCCCAAAAAAAGCAGGTGTTGACAGATGTGAAAATTACCGAACTATCAGTTTAATAAGCCACGGCTGCAAAATACTAACGCGAATTCTTTACAGACGAATGGAAAAACTGGTATATGCAGACCTCGGGGAGGATCAGTTTGGATTCCGTCGAAATGTTGGAACACGTGAGGCAATACTGACGTTACGACTTATCTTAGAAGAAAGATTAAGAAAAGGCAAACCTACGTTTCTAGCATTTGTAGACTTAGAGAAAGCTTTTGACAATGTTGACTGGAATACTCTCTTCCAAATTCTAAAGGTGGCAGGGGTAAAATACAGGGAGCGAAAGGCTATTTACAATTTGTACAGAAACCAGATGGCAGTTATTAAAGTCGAGGGACATGAAAGGGAAGCAGTGGTTGGGAAAGGAGTGAGACAGGGTTGTAGCCTCTCCCCGATGTTATTCAATCTGTATATTGAGCAAGCAGTAAAGGAAACAAAAGAAAAATTTGGAGGAGGTATTAAAATTCATGGAGAAGAAGTAAAAACTTTGAGGTTCGCCGATGACATTGTAATTCTGTCAGAGACGGCAAAGGATTTGGAAGAGCAGTTGAACGGAATGGACAGTGTCTTGAAAAGAGGATATAAGATGAACATCAACAAAAGCAAAACTAGGATAATGGAATGTAGTCAAATTAAATCGGGTGATGCTGAGGGAATTAGATTAGGAAATGAGACACTTAAAGTAGTGAAGGAGTTTAGCTATTTAGGAAGTAAAATAACTGATGATGGTCGAAGTAGGGAGGATATAAAATGTAGACTGGCAATGGCAAGGAAAGCGTTTCTGAAGAAGAGAAATTTGTTAACATCGAGTATAGATTTATGTATCAGGAAGTCGTTTCTGAAAGTATTTGTTTGGAGTGTAGCCATGTATGGAAGTGAAACATGGACGATAACTAGTTTGGACAAGAAGAGAATAGAAGCTTTTGAAATGTGGTGCTACAGAAGAATGCTGAAGATTAAATGGGTAGATCACATAACTAATGAGGAGGTATTGAATAGGATTGGAGAGAAGAGAAGTTTGTGGCACAACTTGACTAGAAGAAGGGATCGGTTGGTAGGACATGTTTTGAGGCATCAAGGGATCACAAATTTAGCATTGGAGGGCAGCGTGGAGGGTAAAAATCGTAGAGGGAGACCGAGAGATGAGTACACTAAGCAGATTCAGAATTATGTGGGTTGCAGTAGGTACTGGGAGATGAAGCAGCTTGCACAGGATAGAGTAGCATGGAGAGCTGCATCAAACCAGTCTCAGGACTGAAGACAACAACAACAGCACCTTTACAGTCTCCAGGCGACGTTTCCACACACATTGGAAACTGATCCTCTGCGTACATTTATTTCCCTCAACTTCGACTGATTGTCTGCGTGTCTTGAGCGATAACTTGAGGATAGGAACCCTTGCCAGGAAACGTAGTCTAATGACGATAGATAGCACCTAAGTTAAAAGGGAGATTGCCTGCTACTAGGTCAACCCTTCAACAGCAGACTGAGTTAATACGTTGACAGATCGCAAGAAAACTCCTCACAGCTGGCCTGACAACTTGCACGGCGTTATATAGCGTGGAACGCGTCCACGCCAGTCACAACACTGCACAGACCACTGGGCGTAACGGCGTCAGCGTACTAACTCATATTTGTTGCTGAAGGATGGCCTAGTGGCAGGCTTTTGCACCTAAACTTGGACGCTCTGTAGTGCCATTAGGTATCGTTCATGTCGTGGGCTCCAAACCTTAATTTGTTCCTCAAGTCACCCGCTACTACACTTCCAAGTCTATTGGTATTTATCGTTACACCATGTTGTATAGCCTCCCCTAGCTAGAGCGCCATGCAGTAATTCTGTATAGAGACAGTCACATAGGTTTGGGATGTCATGTCAAAAGATAAAGTTTCACGTTACTTCCTCTTGTTGCCCCAAATGTTGAAGAAATGTTGGGAGGAGTATACACCAGATCAGCTACTGTCCTATCACGCCTGACACCTGCTAAGTGGAGGACAGGTCTCGTGAATGCACCATCTAGGAAATTTAACGACCACCTCAGAGAGCCCATTATGATACCCCAGACCATCAGTCCCGGTTGTCGGGCCGTACGGCGGGCGACAGGTTGGTATCCCACTGCTTCCAGCGGTGTCTCTGGAAAAGTCTTCACTTGTCATTGGGGCTCATCGCGGAAGACAGTTCTACTCCATTCAAAAAGATTCCAAGCCGAAGACATGTCTGGAGACGCCCTAGACGGTGTGGGATATCAACCTGTCGCCCTCCATATGGCCCGACAGCAGGATCCTTTGGTTGTCATATATGGCACCCTTGTAGCACAGCGATACGTCCACGATGTTACACGCCCCGTTTTGTTTCTCTTCATAGCAAGCCATTTGAGTTTACATTTCACCAAGATAATACCCACCCGCACCCAATGAGAGTTTCTACTGTTTGTCTTCGTGTTTGCCTAACCCTAATTTGTCCAGCAAAGTCTCCGGATCTCTCCCCAATTGAGAAAGTTTGGAGCATTATGGGAAGGGCCATCCAATCAGCTCGGGATTTTGACGATACAGTTCGCCAACTGCACAGAACTTGGCACGATATCCCTTAGAAGGGCATCCAAAAGCTATATCAACCATTGCCAAGCCGAATAATCGCTTGCGTAAGAGCCGGTTGTGGACCAACGCCTTATTGACTTGTTCGATTTGTGAAGCTGTTGAATAAATCATTCAGTTTTTCTGAAATTGCAATTATTTGTTTGTACATTACTTCTATTGATTACCGTTCCACTCGGATAATTGCATCGTGGTGCATTTTTTTATCTTAGAGCGTATTGTGGAAGAAGTTTGGATGCAGTCGTTGTCGTGCTAGAACAGCACATCCCCTTGCCTTGGTAGGAACAGAGTGTGTTAGATAGTGTCGTGTCCCCTCAGATGTGTATGATCGTTCGAGGAAATGGAGCACCACATCATGATGCCCCGAGTTGTACAGTGTAATCCTGCTTGTTACAGTTATCTAGTTGTCTTAATGCTAGTCAACGATACTCATAGGAAGCTATTAATAACACCAAATAAAGTATCCTTTAATTGCTAAAAACAGTTATATGCTATTCACCCTTTTTTGCATCTTTCAGTACACGATCGGATGTTGGCTGCATGATGAAGAGGAGTGATAAAAAGTCGGGGGAGCGACACCATTGCTCACAGTTGAGATGCTGGTGGTCCTAACTGCTAATCAGGTGTCAACACTGGTTCCTGTTTCTGCGTTACTAGTGTGATGTGGGCGGAACTTAGCCTGTTCGTCGCTGTTGTCTGAAACTAGGATGACGACACCAGTATTGAACTATCTCACGTGTGGGATAGTTTTTTGTCAGAAACATCTAGTCTCTCTGCAGACCTACATAGTGTTCCCGTAAGAGCGTGCAAAAACTTAACAGAATATAGACGACGCGCGACTGAGCAATTTGAGGTAGAGAACGTGGGGTCAGAGAAGCCACACATTACTGTGTATTTTATTTATTTTCGTTAGTTACAGTTAACTGCAGATACCATCACTGAGCCTGCCACTAGGCCATCCTTCAGCAACAAATATGAGTTAGTACGCTGACGCCGTTACACCCAGTGGTCTGTGCAGTGTTGTGACTCGCGTGGACGCGTTCCACGCTATATAACGTCGTGCGAGTTGTCAGGCCCGCTGTGAGGAGTTCTCTTGCGATCTGTCAACGTATTAACTCAGTCTGCTGTTGAAGGGTTGGCCTAGTAGAAGGAAATCTCCCTTTTAACTTAGGTGCTATCTAGCGTCTTTAGACAACGTTTCCTGGCAAGAGTTCCTATCCTCAAATTATCGCTCAAGACACGCACACAATCAGTCGAAGTTGAGGAAAATAAATGTACGCAGAGGATCAGTTTCCAATGTGTGTGGATACGTCGCCTGGAGACTGTAAAGGTGCTATGAAGGCAAAATTTCCTCTTCCATAGTAGTGCTCGGATTAGAAAGGGCGTAAGACAGGGATGTTTTCTTTCGCTCCTACTGTTCAATCTATGTATCGAAGAAACCGTGGCGAAATAAAAAACAAATATTTAAGACTGGGAGTAAAATTGAAGGTGAAACGATTGCAGTGATAAGATTTGCTGATGACATCGCTATCTTCACTGAAAGTGAAGAATAGTTGTTACAGGATGTGTTTAATGGAATGAACAATCTAATGAGTACAGAATATGGACTGAGAGTAGATCGAAAATAGACGAACGTAATGAGAAGTAGGAGAAATGAGAACAGCGAGAATTTTAACCAGGATTGGGGCTAACGAAGTAGACCAAGTTAGCGAATTCTAGTATCTAGACAACAAAATACCCTATGACTATGGACGGAACAAGGAGGACATAGAAAGCAACTAGCACTGGCAGAAAGGATAGTCTACTGGTATCAAACATAGGAATTAATCTGTTGTTAGTGAAACGCGTACTGTGAGAAAACCGGAACAGAAGAGAATCTATGTGGTGCTATACAAGAATATAGAAAATTAGGTGGACTGATGACGTAAAGAATGAGGTGGTTGTTTGCAGAACCGAAGAGGAAAGGAATGTAAGGAAAACACTGACAGGAGGAAGGAGCTGGATGATATGACATCTGTTAAGACAGAAGTGAATAACTTCGTGGTACTAGAATGAGTTGTAGAGGGTAAAAACTGTAGAAGAAGACAGAGATTGGGATACATCCAGCAAATAATTGATGACGTAGGTTGCAAGGCTACTACTTCGAGAGGAGAGGAGTTTGTAGTGGAACTCATCAACACAATAAATAAATAAAAAATTAAAAAAACACTAGACTAATTTGGGACCGATCTATGTTTATAATGGGAGACAACAGACGTTTTTCGTCGACACTGGGCGTCGTATGGAAGATGTGATGAGCTGTATTTCTTTAGACTAAAACCAGATACATGCTGCAAAAACGAAATTGCACATAACTGCTGCAACACCAGAGAAAACTGGCCTTACGACCCATAGGAGAGACACTCGATGTAGAGAACTATAGTTGTTTCTACTGGTTTGATGCTGTCCTCCATTTTTTCTATCTTTTGTTAATTTTTTCAACGTCCACCAAAACTTGTTTTGTGCGTTCTAGTCCTTGCCTGCTCCAGCTGTTCTCTGTTGCGCTCCTGCCAACACAAAGTGCACTATTACTGTATAGGGTTGCGACTAGGAGGTGCCTCGCAAAGTAGCTCGACTGCTGTGTACGGCGTGCTAGTCGCCGTGTCGGCGCCAGGCATGTCCACAGAACTTGATGTCTGACACCGTTGGGTGTCCGACACATAGGCGCTACACTTAGACGCTGTTTTGCAGTTCTCGGGTGCCGTTTCTCTCGCCTCTGTTCTGTCACGTGTGACAAAAAGAGTGAGACGACTGGAGGGCTGTAGATTGTTAATGCTGATGACACACAGAGCTGCTCAAATGTGGCTGCAAGTCCCTCCATTGGGACTGGATTTTACGTGGTGTTTTTGCAGCGGTTTTGCGTGGCGTATGATATGGAAGTAATTGATGTATGATTCCGTGCACAGCCATGTTTGGAATTATACGAGCGTGGAGAGGCCGACGCTCGATAATTTTCCAGAGTTGGTGCGCAAAGCAAAGTTTTTCGGGAGTTTCATCTGGGCTGCAAGAGAGTGACGTCGTGGCCTCTCTTCTAGATCGCCAATGACAGTGTTTCGGATTTCACAGGTCCCATTTGAAATGGTCGCTCGGAATAAGTTATGTTCCGAATCCGTTACTTGAGTAATTATCCGCGGTGCAATCCTGTTAGCAGTCTGAAGAGCCTATAGCTGTCTGCCCACGATCCGACTTCACACAGTTGTAGAGTATTCACAGCACTGGCAAAATGGTTCTGAGCACTATGGGACTTAACATCTGAGGTCATCAGTGCCCTAGGCTTAAAACTACTTAAACCCAACCTAAGGACATCACACACATCCACGGCCGAGGCAGGATTCGAACCTGCGACCGTAGCAGCAGCGCGGTTCCAACTGAAGCGCCTAGAACAGTTCATCCACAGTGGCCGACTACAACACTGGCAAACGAGGGATTTTTATTCATACTGATGCTTTCACGTATGTGCACCATAGCACTATGGCTACATCAGGGATTATTTGCATGTCTGAATCTGTAAACGAATATTCTTACTCGATCCCTGTTCGACAGCGTAGTCGAATTTTTAGTGTATTTGACATGTCATCCTGCTTGCAATAGAACACAGGGAACCGTAGTCACGCACTAGGCCCCCAAATGATTTTGCCAGCAGCTTATTCTCAGATATCTTTTCATTGTGGATTATATTACAGAAACATTACTTTGTGTATTGAATTATCTCTGTGTCCTAGCATAATAAATCTCATAGTGATATCAAGTATGATTATGATATCAGTGGTTAGGGTACTACATTTTATATCCTGTCCCTGTACTACACATTTTTGGGGATATTAATTAATCAAATGGTCACTAGAATAAATTATGACACAGGTGTCAGCTCTTGAACTGTCCACTCGAGGCACAAATAATTTCTTGTTGCGCAAATTGTTCTCCATTGTGTGACAGGAAAAGTGCCTTTCAGGTACAGATTTACATGAATTTAGGTGAAAATACCACCTCTCCACCCCAGAAGCTCGTATAATGAGCGTAGGAAGCAGTGGCGTCGCTGCAGCATTGTGCTGAACTCCGAGGCCTCACGAGCTGGATGAATACACTGGAAGTAACGGAATAAAGGTTCTGGCGCCTGCCGCGGCCGCACTTTGTAGCTGAGTGTTTGTACGTAATCGTGGCCTGGTGTAAAGAGGTTGAGGCACGGCGCTCACGACGCCGTCACACGCGGTGACAGTAATGGCTGCGAGTGACGCGCCGCTGCAGCGGGGACACGCCCCGCAGCCGCCGCCGCGGCAGTCGTTTAGGACCGGTTAGCGGCGCCGGCGCCGCCACCGCCGCCGCGCTGAGTAATGAGTCGACAGCAGAGGAGAGCTCACGCTGTACCCGGCTGGGTGCAGCAGCGCCCGCCTCTGGAAACGTCGTGTCCTTCTGGACGCTGAAGAAGAGGTGCTTCATGTGACGGTGTCAGGCGACAGGTTGAGAAGCCATCCTTCACTCGCTTACACTGTAACTGTGTCTTACGGGGATGTTCACGGTGCTCCTCGAAAGTAAGTAATAATGGTAGTAATAATGAAAATAGAGGAAAGCAGAAGTGTGTTCTTGGGTATCCCCAGTTGAAACAAGAGCTTAGCGGGATTTTCCCCCACTGGTCAACTGCGCAGCTCTTTACCATTCGTCAGTAATCAGACCTTAGAAAGGGGGGAGAGTTTTTGGCCACATTAGAAATTTAGCAAACTTCAGTTGCAAGAGACAGCGACATGACGCGAATATGAACTTTTTAGTGGCAAACATAAATTTCTACTTTTTTACAGAGTCATGTCACACTGATGTGACCACCTGTGAATAGCCACCATTTGCAGCGCGGAACTCTGCGAAACGTGCAGGACGAGAGTCAGGGACGCTCTGGAAGGAAAGGAGGGGGACGGACTTGGGTCTTGCCGGCTGGCTCCACTGCCTTGGCCATCTGCGCTACGTTTCTCGGTTGAGGGTACGCGACGCGAAGAGAATCGAGGTGTTTCCACATATTCTGGCCTGTGTGTACATCCGGGGAGTCTGGCGGTCACGGGAGTACGGTAGACTCATCCTGGCACTATTCGAACCACGCATGTACACTTCGAGCTGTGTGACACGTTGCAAAGCCCCGCTGGAATACGCCACTGCGCCGACCGCTGTGGACATGGTCCCTAAGGATAGATGCATACTTGTGGTGATCAGTTGTGCCTTCGAGAATGACGTACCATCGAGGGAACGCCACGAGAACATTTACCAGACCATATCGCTCCCTCCTCCGGTCTGGTCCCTTCCGACGACTGTTGCAGGCTGTTCGCTTTCACGCCGTACACGGCAACGGGTGATGGAGTATAAAAGACGAGTCATCTCAAAAGGTCACCACTCAGTCGACATCCAGCTGCGGTACTGGCTTACAAATTCCAGCCTTCGTCGCCAACGAACAGAAGTCAGCATATGTGCATGAACCAGGCACCTAATGTTGAGGCTCACACGCAGCAACATTCACTGAACGATCGTAGAGGAGACTTCGTAGTTCCGTGGCTCATCTGAGCGGTCAGTTGCTAAAAAGTTGCAGGTCTATTCGTCCGTACTCATCTCCGCAGCTGTCGTTAACTTCTGCCGTCTACGGCCTGTTGTGCACCTCAGTTACTTCAGCGCCGGTTTTGTATAGCGCCATTTTGCTATTCACGGTATACTTTTAGCACGGCGGCCCCTTAACAATTTACAAACTTAGCCGTTTCGCAACTGCTTCCACACATTACCCGAACACCAACGATCAAGTCATTCTTTACATCAGACAAATTGTTCTGTTTCCGCATTACGACGACGACTGCACTGCCTCCCCTGTATCCCCGACACGCTTTATATACCCTCCACTGCTAGTGCTGCCATCTGCCGTCAGTGAATAGTTTCTGCATGTTGACGTCGAACATAGGCGGTGGCCACATGAATATGACTGGACCGTGTATTATGTTGAAACGTCCCCTTAGAAAAATTAATGAATTACAGTCCTGATAATCCTCCTACGTTATTTGATTTTCAAACAACTGAGCAGAACTGAACGTACTCACAAGGGGAGGCCGCCAATTGTGAAATTCAGATTCGATTCATACCGCGCATAATAAAAGCTCATGGCTAGATGTGTAACGTGGCAAAGCACCAAGATGCACTTCTCAGCCGTTGTCGAGAAAATCGACAGTTAAAAGAAACCGTTGCGGTGAAATACTCTCTATGAGTTTTCTACAGCGTCGTGCACAGCGTCGTGGCGCAGCGGTAAGCGCTCGGGTTCGTAATCCGAAGGTCGCCAGATCGAATCTCGCGCCATGATATTTTTTTTATTTTTAGTTTTTTTGTAATTGAATTGCTTATGCATGTTAGTGAAGGCAGATCGCTCTCCAATCGTACCGCCTCCATTTTTCCGTTTCTTTAACAGGGTGTACCAAAGCTCTCCCGTCCGCACTGATTTTCGACGATGTTATAAGTTGCGCTAGGGACCGCATCTACCTTTTTTCGAAGTTAGCAGGCAACTACGCTATTATGCGGCGGCTCGTTTCGGCCCATTCAACATCTGTCCTTCAAGTGTAACGGGCGAGTAACGGAGTTTATATTTCATACCTGCCGCAGCAAATTTGTGTTCGTGGGGTCGAATTCTAATTTGAACGTTTGACTTACGCTATACATATTCGTTTCGGAATACCGTTTCTACGTCTTCCGTTTACTATACGTGGTTAACATTATGAAGACGATTAATAACATTTGTGAAATATAACTTTGTTTGCGGAAAACATAATGATGTTCGAAGTCGCCAGTTTTTCCACGACAAACGACTTTCAACAACTTATTATATGCATAATTGTTGCAACTGATTGCAACGCATGTACACTTCGAGTCTCGGTCGGGCACACAGTTTTAATCTGCCAGGAAGTTTCATTTCTCTCTTTACTTGAATATATTTGAATTACAAAAAGCAAATACTAAAAAAAAAAAGTTTGCACGGCGCGAGACTCGATGCGGCGACCTTCGGATTACGAACCCGAGCGCTTACCGCTGCGCCAGGACGCTGTAGAAAATTGTTATTCGTAGAGAGTATTTCACCGCAACGGTTTCTTTTAACTGTCGATTTTCTCGACAACGGCTGAGAAGTGCATCTTGCTGCTTTGCCACATTACACCTCTGGCCATGAGCTTTTATTATGCGCAGGATGAATCGAATCTGAATTTCACAATTGGCGGCCTCCCCTTGTCAGACATTTCTCTCTTTCCAGAATGAGATTTTCACTCTGCAGCGGAGTGTGCGCTGATATGAAACTTCCTGGCAGATTAAAACTGTGTGCCCGACCGAGACTCGAACTCGGGACCTTTGCCTTTCGCGGGCAATCGCTCTACCAACTGAGCTACCGAAGCACGACTCGGTAGCTCAGTTGGTAGAGCGCTTGCCCGCGAAAGGCAAAGGTCCGAAGTTCGAGTCTCGGTCGGGCACACAGTTTTAATCTGCCAGGAAGTTTCATTTCTCTCTTTACTTATTCTGCTCAACACTAAACTGACACACAATATTTTTTTATTGTAACGCAGTCTGACTTTCAATAATCCCTACAAAAGAATGGCCCTGACTAACAATAACCTATACCTTTCATGAATCACTTACCTCACAAAAATCTTCGTTACTCAAACTACTGCAATACAGCGTGCGCCAATACTGCCAGCTGAATAAAAGATTCTACTGAATGCACTAACTACTGATAGGCATAGTTAGCAAATGAAAGATATGTATGCTTTATAGATCTAGAAAAGGCATATGACCGGGTTCCTAGGAGGAAGTTATTGTCTGTTCTACGAGATTATGGAATAGGAGGCAAACTTTTGCAAGCAATTAAAGGTCTTTACACTGATAGTCAGGCAGCAGTTAGAGTTGACGGTAAATTGAGTTCATGGTTCAGAGTAGTTTCAGGGGTAAGACAAGGTGCAACCTGTCTCCACTGTTGTTTATATTATTTATGGATCATATGTTGAAAACAATAGACTGGCTGGGTGATATCAAGATATGTGAACACAAAATAAGCAGTCTTGCATATGCGGATGTCTTAGTTGTGATGGCAGATTCGATTGAAAGTTTGCAAAGTAATATTTCAGAGCTAGATCAGAAATGTAAGGACTATGGTATGAAGATTAGCATCTCCAAAACGAAAATAATGTCAGTGGGAAAGAAATATAAACGGATTGATTGCCAAATAGGAGGAACAAAGTTAGAACAGGTGGACAGTTTCAAGTACTTAGGATGCATATTCTCACAGGATGGCAACATAGTGAAAGAACTGGAAGCGAGGTGTAGCAAAGCTAATGCAGTGAGAGCTCAGCTATGATCTACTCTCTTCTGCAAGAAGGAAGTCAGTACCAAGACTAAGTTATCTGTGCACCGTTCAATCTGTCGACCAACTTTGTTGTATGGGAGCGAAAGCTGGGTGGATTCAGGTTACCTTATCAACAAGGTTGAGGTTACGGATATGAAAGTCGCTAGGATGATTGCAGGTACTAGCAGATGGGAACAATGGCAGGAGGGTGTCCACAATGAGGAAATCAAAGAAAAACTGTGAATGAACTCTATAGATGTAGCAGTCAGGATGAACAGGCTTAGATGGTGGGGTCATGTTACACGCATGGGAGAAGCAAGGTTACCCAAGAGACTCATGGGTTCAGCAGTAGAGGGTAGGAGGAGTCGGGGCAGACCAAGGAGGAGGTACCTGGATTCGGTTAAGAATGATTTTGAAGTAATAGGTTTAACATCAGAAGAGGCACCAATGTTAGCACTGAATAGGGGATCATGGAGGAATTTTATAAGGGGGCTATGCTCCAGACTGAACGCTGAAAGGCATAATCAGTCTTAAATTATGATGATGACAAACAATATATTTCCTTTAATAGTGTTCAAAAGTCATAATATATCAGTTCATGATATCCAATGTTACAAATTTACTCTTTCTGATGGACACACGTCCAGATCGTCCGCTCACATAATTCTGCCATCTCTCTCCCCACATCCACCGACTGATGGCGGCTCATTTCCAACTGCGCAATGCTACGCGCTGTTCACATCCAACTACCCAACACTGCAATAGCACATATTCCAAAAATGCAATCTAGCCACAGACCTCACACAGCACAGTCAGTGATTTTCATATAGAGCGCTACGTGGCGTTACCAACATAAAAACCTGAACAGCCTACTTACAATGTGTACCGCTGGTCACCAAAATTCCAACAGCAGGAAGATGGCACACCAAAAACGTCATAAGAGCGTGAAGTCAACTGCAAGTTTACAGTGCCAGATGATTAGCGTTTCTGCGGACCGCAGCATTGACCCCATCTATATGTTGTGTGTAAGGGAAGATTACACAATTGCTTCCTCATTCAGAAATCGCATTTGAATGTTGTTCGTTTCTACGAAGATAGTGCCATTCTAGTGAAAGAAAGACAAACGTGTTGGAATTCAACAATGGTATGATTGTGGCCTGTTGAGACGATGGTTTATCGTCCCGTCATATTGCTGCTTGCCTTGGTCGTAATTCCACAACTGTCATGCGACTATAGAACCGATGAGTTATGGGGGATATACTCATTGTCATATAGGATTTCGGCGACACCATTTGACTAGCCCCGAAAGTGTTAAATCATTGTAAATTGAAATATTCCACGTCTTGAAATGTCACTAGCAATAAAAGATTGTAGGCTGTTATGTCGTGGTCTGATGGATTATATATTAAAGCCCAAGGTTTCGTACCCATCTGTGGAGGACCTTTTCAGGAGGGATCGTAGGTTCATTGAGTGCATGACTCACATCCTGGCTCACTAGTGACTGCTCAGCAGCGAACCAGAGTGTGAATCGGACACTCAAGGATGCTATAGTCCTCATAGAAAATGTCACCGCAGACGGAGACAAAACGTTAGGTTTTAATGTGAAATCTATCCGAGCACGCGAATGATAGTACAGAATATTTTATTAACTGCTCCACACATTGTTCTCTCGATTGTGTTTAGCCTTGTCCCGTACCATCAGTCAGTAAACGCGGTTGTTTCCAGCAAGATAAGAATTTGTGATAAACCTTTTGCATTTCCTTTAAGTTTTCGTCTTCTACCGCTTCATCTTCTCTCTTTGCCTTTAAAGGCAAAGAGAGAACATGAAGCGGTAGCCCATCATAGAGCCTATGCCTACCTTCACGTATTTTTTGACTTTCAGTTGTTAAAAAACATAGTATTTTTTCTGGTACCAGTAGGAGGAAGGAAGGATTCGCGCTCAGCTAGTGAACGAGTGAGAAGCACGCCATTTTTAGCGAGTAATTGTAGACCGCCATTTTGGGGTCGCTATGAATAAGTGAGGAGTATGTACCTCATATGTGCACCGTTTAGAAAAATACAGTATTGTTTTATTAACAGAAAGGTCGTGTGAGTTGTTATTTCAAATAGTACAATAATTACAAGAACGGAAGCCCACCTGTGAACTTTGGAAAATTACGAAGATCCGATAAGCTTAATGGGAACACGGTCAAGACTTCAAAGGTGAACACGGCGACCAAACGTAGCATTAAAAATAATGGTAAGCACAAATCTACAGCGGAGAAAGAAACTACTTCGCCCTGTAAAATAATATGAACTAATACGAACTTATTTCCAGGCATAGCTCAGTTTATTGTGCTTGTCATTCATGCCGAAAAATTAAACTTATTAATTCAATAAATTTTAAAAAGCCATGCATTTCAACATTTTATTATCATCTATTCCACTATTTTATTATATTATAAATTGACACTGAAAGTGCAACGACATCTTGAGCACCACAGATTGTCAGCACGGAGATCATTCGTGCCGCTTCCCTTGATGCATCAACAGAGAGAGATGAACCCACAATGATGCGCCCAACGACAACGCTCGGGACTGGAGTGGTATCAAGTCGTTTTATCAGACGAGCTTTGCACACGACATCACGGAGGAGAACGAAAGTTTCCAATTTGCTTTCCTCATCGCCATGAAGCCCCAGCACTTGGCGTGACGTTACGGTATGCTGTTAGGTACACAACACAATCACCCGTGATTCAATAGCAGGTGTTTCATTTCCTACATATTAACGACAGTGGCACCGCACTGTCTTTGAGGTCTCTGTGACGTTATATTTCAATAGGATAACACAGGACCATACGTTTCGCGTGCTGTCCCTAACCATCTCGTTGCATAGGGTGTTCATCTGTTGCCCTGGATAGTATAGCACGTTCTCCAGAAATCTCATGCACAGGAAACAAATGGTCACGGGAGAGAGACTTGCACGCCACAACATGCCAGCCACTATGATTGATGAGCTCACAGGCAGGCGCAAAGCTGAAGCATAATGGAATGTGGCAACCATCTCTATGATCCAAGCGCAAAAGTGGATCTCACGGTAATTGCATGTTTGTAAGTTTTTATATTTATGGTACGTGAAGTTCGGAACTCAAATGTCACTAAGCCAAAGCAGCTCGATACGACTCTCAAAATTTCCCGAGAAAATCAACTTTGCGGCTCACCGAACGACTCTAAATCATTAAAGGTAGAGTAAATTTCGTAGAGCCTTGTGGCTCTGCTAGTAGTGTTCTAGACTAGTAAGCACTGGATAGTTGGTTCGAGTCTATTTCCAGCTATTATATTTTCTTTCCGTTCAATTATACTGTGTACATCATTTAAATACAATAATTAACATGTATTTAATAATCTTTTTCGTGAAATTATTTGTAAGTTTGAGATGTGGCAGTGGTATGGCTGTCCACTATCCATGCTCAGTGCACTCCTCGTCCATGATTGGGTAAACTAAAATAATTAAACATCTAGTTGCATGTTGTTTTTGTTGTGGTCTTCAGTCCAGAGACTGGTTTGATGCAGCTCTCCTTGCTACTCTATCCCGTGAAAGCTTCTTCATCTCCCAGTACCTACTGCAACCTACATCCTTCTGAATCTGTTTAGTGTATTCACCTCTTGGTCTCCCTCTACGATTTTTACCTTCCACGCTGCCCTCCAGCACTAAATTTGTGATCCCTTGATGCCTCAGAATATGCCCTACCAACCGACCCCTTCTTCTAGTCAAGTTGTGCCACAAAGTTCTCTCCTCTCCAGTTCTATTCAATACCTCCTCATTAGTTATGTGATATACCCATCTAGTTGCATAGCACATTTTATTACATTAAGGAAGGAGGAAACCATAACGTGATCCGAGTAGCTGCTCGCAAGATATTTACATTTTAATTCGGATGGTCGACCTTAGTTCACTAATGGCCGAAGAGAGCGATCTCCAACAGTAATTTACTGCAGAG
Source organism: Schistocerca gregaria (assembly GCF_023897955.1). Classification (NCBI taxonomy): domain Eukaryota; kingdom Metazoa; phylum Arthropoda; class Insecta; order Orthoptera; family Acrididae; genus Schistocerca; species Schistocerca gregaria. The sequence continues at coordinate 536,495,622 of NC_064921.1, forward strand.
GACACCCTGTTTTACTAACGGTTGGATGGGTACAGAGTAACACAAAATGTCAGGTACAAAGTAGGGGCTGGTAATGTTACGGACTGTAATAGTTAGAAGAGAGGTAAAAATCTGGCAGATACATTCTACGAGGGTCTCACTTCGAGGAATCGACGGGACGTATTGCAATATTAAAAAGGTTCACAGATATTAAATACGGTAGCATAGCGTCATTTTTGGCCTGGTTAGGCAGCATACAAGATGACACGCCTTTGATCAGTAGAACGAGGCTGATGCTTGGAGTGCGGGGATGTATCGAGAGACGGCACACAGCCATCGCAAAGTATGCTTCGTATTAGCGCATATTGTGTAAATAATGCCGTCAACAGTCAAGCCGACTTGAAAGTACATTTTTGGTGATTATAAATGTTTTCTTACTGTTGACGACGTACTTGCAGACTTAGACGATGCAAAACAATGCGAAAAGCTTTTGCCAATCACAGCGCCATTGTTGCACTGCAAGTAAGTAAATTGGTTGTCTTTATTGTTCTGCTGTATGCTATCTCAGTGTTGTAACGTTATCGTCGTGGATGACTATTTCGTTGCTTCAGACAAAGATTTTAGTTATTTTGTGTTCTGTGCGAAAGTACGAACATTTCAAAATGTCTCCTGGCTGTTTTTGGTACCAAGACTCGCATGGAAGATACAGTTCCAAACAAAACAGGATGTCAGGTTATTAGTATCCCTTCTGGTGCAAATATCGAGTCTTGCATATCAGTAGTTTTGGTTAAGAGGAAGAAGTTATTTTCGCGAGTGCGCTGCGAATTCTAATTCAAACCTTTAGTATGGATATGGACTGTGGTTGTTGTATGCGGATCTGAGCTGGGTTGGTGGCACTTTGCCCTCAGTTCATTGCTGTGTTGGCTTCAGTTACACAGCCTGAGGCTGCAGCAGACGGGTATCACTGACTGTTGTGGGCCGGCCGGAGGGATCCAATGTAATCCAGCACGACCTCCGAGTCCATCGAACGGTTCGCACCATGGCCAGCCCAGTTGTTACCCGCATTGAGGTTGACTTCTCACCTGTGACTTGCGTTGGGGCATGGCAGGCTGCGAAGGACCTCCCGAGGAGCGGAACGTAAGGCCTCCCTTGCTAATCTGACAAAATGGTTCCAGGTGCTGCCTGTGGGGGACACTGTACCTCAGCCAAATGCACTCTCCTGTCAGAGAAAACCTCTCAGCCTGCAAGGTCCAGGCAGTCACAGAGGATGGGATTGTCGGTAGCTGGGAGCTCCAATGTTTGGTGCACTAGGGACATGGCTGCCAAGGAGGGGAGAAATCCAATGAGCACTCTACATGCAATCCGGATGAAGTCTTTCTAGACGTGGAACGGGTCCTTCCAGATGCCATGAAGATCACAGGCTGCAGACAGCTGCAGGTGGTGGCTCAAGTCAGTACCAATGATGCGTGTCGCCTTGATTTGCAAAAGATTGTCTCTGGTTTCAAGCGGCTACCAAAGTAGTAAAGGCTGCATTTTGATTGAGAGATGAAAGCAGAGCTCACCATTTCGGATCTTTGGTACAGGGTCGAGTGGAGGGTCTGAATCAGAGGGTCACACGGCTCTGCGACTGTGTCGGCTGCGGATTTCTCGACGAGCGCCATAGTTTGGTGGGGTTTCGGGTTTTGCTAAATAGGTCAGGAGTCCATTACACGCAGGAGGTGGCTATGCACGTACAGGGGGCTGTATGACATGGCCTGGCAGGTTTTTAGGTAGAGGACCTTGGGAAAACACAGAAAGGACTTCAGTCTCAAAGTGTGCAGGACGATCACAGGAGGAACGTAGAGCTAGGAATCATCGGTGTAGAAGTTGTAAATTTTCGTAGCTTTGTTTTGAAAGTACGAGAACTTCAAGCGCTAGTAGAAAGCACTGATGCTCAAATCGTTATAGTCACTGAAATGTGGCTAAGCCGGAGATAAGTTCAGCCGAAATTTTTCCGAAGATCCTAACGGTGTTCAGAAAGGATAGGCTAAATGCATGTTTGTTGCCGTTGGAAGTAGTTTATATTGTAGCGAAACTGAAGCAGATAGTTCCTGTGAGTCAGTAAAGGTAGAGGTCATTCTTAGTTAGAAGAGATAAATCTTTTCCAAGGAACAGCTGTGGCTATAGTAGCATTTCAGCGTTCGTTGCCGAAGCGGTAGACAGGGTTTTTCGGCGTTGTGTATAAAAATCTTCTAATAACAAAAATAGAAAAAACAAAAGATTGTAACATACGACGTGGCCCTTCGAAGACACAAGAAGATGTTGTCGATGACTCGTTATGCAGTGAAGTTTCGAGATTACGCGTAAGAGGTGCCCTTGTGTATTACGAGCAAATAATCACAGAAAATAAAACTTTTAGCATCAACACCATCGGCGACAGTTCCTGAAGAAGCAATGCTGCTGAAACAAGACAAGTGTCGCTAAGCATTACAACCTTTACATGAAAAAAGTTTGTAACATACGAAGAGTTCATTATGTTCTATGAACACGCTGAAGAAAATATTTTCAAAGAAACAAGAAGTAAGACGTGTATTTTTCGTGTAAAAAATGATAATTGTGTTAAGCATCATGTGGCTCCACTTTGAAGGCTGAAACTTTTCAAAGACAGAAAACACTGCACTTCCAAAACCAATGGGAAGGACAATAATTACCATGTGTTTCTAAAAGAATGCCGTAACTCTCAAATAGTTTTCGCCTCAATGAAGAAGAGTATATAAATAATTCTATCAGGAGATATTACAACGCTTGTTATCTCTAATCGAAAAACTTTGCCCGAACCTCTTCTTGGGATTGTTTTCCCTTTCTTTCTGTTGCACATCAACGCTCTGAGTCATTTGGCACCTACGAATCGCCAGCTTCTAACCGAAAATCAAATCTCAACGTTACACCATTCAGCTCAAGCACCATATTTATTCCTTTCAGACCATTTGCTCTCCCCAAAGCCGCAAATAGACCCCATGGGTCCAAAATTCTACCCGACCTAGGACATTAAGGAATATGTTGCCGATAAACTCCCGATGATTCCGAAAAAAGACTCATCTGACAGTATGAAGGAGGTGAAAACTGTGATGAACATATTATCACATTACGCTAATGCTGGTTTGAGTCAATAAAGTCAAAACTTATAATCCTTTTTGAGCCGCGTAGAAGTATAGAGCTTGCTAGGTTTGGATCGAGCCGCAATTTTTCGGCTGTTTTTCAGCTGCTCTGTGTAATCGATAGAGTGTTGTGGAGGGGAAGTAGAGAGCTGGGTTAGAGAGCGGCATTGCTCGTAGAGCGGAGAGCACGAGCGTGGTGCGGCTGTCTGCAGGTAACTCTGGTCACCGAGGGAGGGCGGCCCGAGCCGAGCAGTACGGTACCGCTGGGCACTGACATACGCAGCAGGGACTCGGCGTGTGGTGGCGAGGTGGACAGCGCGGGAATAGAAGTTGGAATCGTTAGTTGCTGCTCGACTATCCTGTATCACAATGCGTGGATTGGCAATTCATAAGAGAGGACAGAGGAACGTGCAGCTGATGTTCGACTACGTGCTGAGATAGACGATATGTGAATCTGGGGAATATGCAGGTTTAGTAACCAGTGAAGCGCCGTTTTTGCCTTGTGACTGAGCTCGCAAATAAGGTGTAAAGTAAATTCTGTAGAAGCGGGTTGGGGGCCACTGTCTGTCACTATTGCTCAGGAAGACCCTAAAGGGCAAACAGCCCTGCTCAGAATTGAATTGTTTAGGAAGCCATTGTAGATGATATACAGAAGCCGAAGGGAAAACCATTCCTGCCGATAGCCACAATCAGTCAGGAAGAACCAAGGAAAGAGACAGCAAAATCGAGGTGAAGCTGTGACCAAAGAAAAGATTTGGTGGACCAACGAAAACGTTGTTGGGCTGGTGAGGTGGTTTGTTTTGATATGCCGTGCAGGAGGCGACGAACTTCAAGATGATAGTGTTCATCCCACGCCAGTACACGTATCGTCTTGCCAGCCATATGGCGAGGGCGACTCCTCAATGGTCTTTGTGGCGGATGTCAGGATACGATGGAGAAGGGAGCTAGGTATCACCATGTGGACATATCCAGTGTCTCCTTGCTGAAGCTGGACATCTCAAAGGGTCCACAGCTTGTGGCAGTGATACTGGTATGCCTGCACATTGGAGTGTGTGAGATGTTTCAGGTCAGGTGGCTACCCATGGTGGAAGTGGAGCACGGGGCTGGCTGATGAACTGTGAATTCAGTGACAAGCTTCCCAGCTGCCAGCAGAGTTCACAGCATCGTAGTCAATATGAAAACAAATTTCTGGATCATTGTCGAAATCCAGATCCAGACCTAAAGGAAAACGAGAAAGCAGATCAATGTTTGCATATATATATATATATATATATATATATATATATATATATATATATATATATATATATATATATATGTGTGTGTGTGTGTGTGTGTGTGTGAAATGCTTGTAGGGGGATGTTACAGGCCAGGTTGTACTGAGACATAAATGTTAAGAAAGAAATTCGATACGTTGCTCCGTTTCCGAGTCATTTAGAATTGAAGTTAGCCAATTGGGGCGTCGCGCGCGTAAATTCAGCTAACGAGTCAAGCACTCGTTGGGCCACACCGCCCCTGGTAGGCCGCTTAAATGTGAGCGCGCGACTCCTCGATTGGCTAACCCAGTGCTGTAGGTGGTGCACTGTCTTGGGAATGATGGCCAATGTTTAGAACAGAGGGGACTATGATATGGTCTGTCAGCAGTGTGTAACATCGACCATAGACATAGTCATAGGTGTGATCATGATCTTTGATACAAAACCTATGGGTTGCTCCAATGGCGAAGATATGGGATAGCAGTGCCCCCAACCAGTAATCTGATGCATCTGTTGTCAGCACCAATGGCTTAGCAGGCTCATACACTATTAGCTATTAGTGAGGTGGGTCGAAGTAGGGCCTGCTTCAGATTATGAAAAGCTTCCTCGCAAGAGAGTGACCGCTTTCATGTGACTTTCTTCTGGAGAAAATGATGTTACGGCTCTGCTATACGAGCTGCTTGTACGATGAATTGACAATAATAATTAAGTTGGCCGAGAACTGACTTCAGCTGAGATGATTCCTGGGGAGCTGGCAATTTTAGCACAGCTGTGTTGCACTGAGGGCCGGATCTGATTCCAAACGCAGTGAATGTATGTCCCAAGTATACCATGTGTTAGTTAAGAAATGGACATTTTTGTTGGTTACACTGGATGTTGGCCTTGGCAAAAATGGTGAATAATGTGTCTAAATTCTTTACCAAGTTTGAGACATCTTTGCCCGCCATGATAATATTACCCAGATAGATTTCCATCTCTGGTACACCACGGATGAGGTGCTCTAGGTATCTCTGAAAACTCATCGAGTGCAGAGCTCCTGATGGTCTTCCATGATCACTATAGGGCAGGGCCGCACAAGGTGCACGCACCGGTGCATCGCACAGTGCAGAGTGCAGAAGACGGCTGCGCTATGTTGACGACGGTGCAGACCCCCCACTCCTCGGCTTTGCGCAACAGCGCTGCCTCTCACTTCCTTGGCTTGTGTCGCTCGTGCCGCCTGTCTCGACCTGTTTCAACGCTTTTACCCTTTGGTGTACCGGTGAAAAAGTGATTTATATAATAACTGGAACGGTAACAATTTTAAATTTGGTTACAACACAAATGTATCTTCCTATGTGCTCTTTATTTTATTTGCAATTATGCTACTAAGATCTTGAACAAGAGATTGGCTGAAGCAGTTCTGCGAGAATTTTTTAAATTACAAGTAGAAATACTCGCACGCAATCTAGTCTTCGTACAAGACAAAACAGAAAAAAACTTTCATATCCACACGTAGAACCTAACATAGAAATAATCTTTGCTGCTTCTCTGTGTAACTTGGGATATTCTTCCTTCGGCAAATTCTGGTACAATTGGAGCAAACCTATTGTATTGTAAAACACATCCTTTCGGTGAACATCGCTTTGCAAATCAATTAGTTCGAAATGTAAATCTGAAGGCGCACCTTCAATATTCATCGAAAAAGGTTTCACAAAAACATCGAGAATTGGCTGCAGGTAGGTAATTTCCTGAAACAATAACAAAGCCAATGTTAATAAATAAAAGTAATGTAAGCCGTTATTTCGAAGTACTAAAATGCGATAGATTTAAAAAAAATGTAATGTATACTATGTAATGTTACGCTTGCATATGTAACGCAATCTCCTTTATTTAGCTGTATGTCATAACGGCACATTACCTGGAATCGGTTAAACGCATTTTAAAGGGATTGCAGCACCTCGACGTATTTTTTCAAATAGCGCTCCTTCCTGCACAGATGCTGTCAAACAAAAACATAGTACCGTTTTGAATAGAGCGGTTAGAAAAATCAGGCTATTTTAATAAAGGTACAATTTATATCTCGCTTACCTAGTTCAGGAACGTGTTGAGTAGTTTTCTCTGAAAGGTAGTTTTTGAGGAGCTTCAGTTTATACTGGAAAACGTTTATTTGGCTTTTTGGAGTTTCAGACTTAAATCATTTAGGAGAGCCATAATGTCTCCTAAAAATCCTAAATCAGCTACCCATTCAGGGTCATGAAAAAGTGGCTCCGGACGTCCTTTGCTCTCCAAAAACTGAGCCACAGTGTGGCGTAGTCGAAAAATTCGGGAAATCACTTTCCCTTTGCTTAGCCAGCGCACCTCAGCGTGTTAGAGAATATCTGGATACTCCTCTTCAAGAGCGGCCTGAGCTGGCGAGGCGAGCGCATCGCTGCCGTTGCGCGCTACGCTAACTCGGCCGTTGAGAGCTCGTGAAGAGGTTTCTGTGCTGTGGGAGCCGCGGAGAGCAAACTGTCGTGCGTTGTTTTCACAACGCGTTCAGATTGTCGTGTTCCGCGCCTCACAGCATGGGAAAGAAGGGTGCGCAGAGGAAACCTGCCGTTACGAAGGGTCCTTCGGTTGCGCAACTCACTGAGTCTGCCGACCATGCAAGGAACTCCCGAGAAGACGAGTCGCGGCCTGTCCCCCCTTTGTACATCAAGTGTAAAGGCGGGTGGACAGCGCTGTTCGACACCATCACGAATTGCGCTCGGAACGAAGTGGTCTACGAGTCTGTCGATACAGACTCGCTGAACTGCGTTCGAGCTGCAAAAGTGGCCGACCACAGGGCGATCAAGGTCACAGTGGCCGAACACATCGTCGACGCGCCGCCGGCGCGTGAGAGGGCACCTTCCGTAGGAAGGATGAAGACGACCGAGGCACTTCTCAGGGGGCTACCTTGGTGCTGTGATGAGGCAGCGGTCCGAGAAGGGCTGCTGCGAGCCGGGTTTGGTAGTGCAACCACAAGGTTGCACAACCGGACCAACAAGAAGAGGGCGCCGCTCTATGCCGTGACCGTGCAAACGGTCGACGGCGGGAGCGACATCTTCGACTTGCGGAAGCTGCTGAGCTTGCCGGTGACGTCAGAGGCTCTCCCGACCGCCACGGACCCCAACCCCAGTGCTTCAGGTGCCAGGGCGAGGGCCATGTTGCGAAGTATTGCCGCAACGCGGTGCGGTGCGTCAAGTGCTCAGGGGAGCACGACAGCAACGTTCTGCCGACCTGTGTCCGGTGTGGCGGCCCGCATGTCGCCAGTTGGCGCGGTTGTGCGGCTTTCGCAAGCAGCAGCCGTGCCGGGGGCGGCGAGGCGGCCGCGGCCGCACCGACGCAGCGGCAGAAGCGTAGACGACGTCGGAAACGGCGTAGGGCGCTGAACAGCCCGGCGCAGCCGAGGGACGGCGCAGCAGCAGCTCCACCTGCCAGGAGCAGGGAAGACCACTTGGAAACGGGCGGCCAGGACGCAGCCCGCGCTCCCGAGAAGATACGTGACCTCGAACTCGGCACCGCCGTGAAGGAGGCCACTGCAGCCCTCAAAGCCGTCATTGCGGCAGAGAGGGCTGCCTTCGCAGCCGCCGTGGCTGTAGAGAAAGAAGAGGCCTTAAGGCAGCTGCGAGCAGTCTTCGCCCGAGGCCCCGGCGCAGTAGTACCTGCGAACACTCCTGCGACCTCGCAGAAGGACGTCCGCGCGCCTGAGCCAGCGGTTGCCCCAGCAGCACCGCAGGTGAAAGGTGCTAAGAAGAAAACCGCCGCCCCAGCTGAACCGGTGGCAACGCCGACCGCTACGGGAGCGGGTCCCGCAAGGTATCGAGAAGCCAAAAGGGCAGCCTTTATCGCCCAATCGCGAGCGAACGGCTGAACTTCCTAGGACGCTGAACTGACGCAGCTCTTCCAACAAACGGAGCTCGTGGAAGCTACATTGCGGAAGGGCTGCGGCGTGCAGTAGAGGAGGACGCTGAACGGTAGCCGATCGTTGCCGTTCTGCACCAGCCTGATGAAGCTGCACCAAGTAACCGACGACAAGGCGCAGCAGAGGTCCTAAGAGCAACGCATGAGTTGCCGCGCCGGACTCTTATGTTACAGGGAGGAAGCCACTGCGGCCGGACCAGGAGACTACAAGCGAAACCAGCCGCAGCACCCGGACTGACCTAGCTAACGGACACGCAGCACACAGGTAACGATGCACGATACCTCACGCTAACCGACCTCACCTTGCATGCTGTGTCGCAGCTAGCGAGCCGCTACTGCCCTTATTACCCGTCCTACAGTCGCAGAGGTTTTTTCCCTTGGCGCTGGCCTTGGCACTTTTTTCCCTCTGCCCTTACAATCGCTACCCTTCGATCGTTTTCGACCACTTCTATCTCCTGATGGACCATGTTAATGAGTAGTCTTACCCAGACGCATGGACAACATCACAGCCTGCATCCTGTGACGCCTGATTCAAAACTAACATGCTTACGGAGGTGACAGTAGAACTTTTGGTTTGGTCACCACGTTGGTGCGGGCGTGGAGGGGCCCCATCCTTAAAAAAAATCCTCTTCAAAGGAAATCAAAAATTCTTTGAATAGACGATGAGTGAGTCCATGAGAACGAATGTAGTTCACGATACGCACCACTACCTTCACCACATCTTGAAGACCGATCACTTTCGCACAAAGAGCCTCTTGGTGTGCAAAACAATGAACGGAAGGTAAATTCGGCATGTTAAGTTTTTTCCGCAGTAGGCCAATAAACCCTTTTGCTTTACCGGACATTGCTGGTGCCCCGTCTGTGGTTACGGAAAACAGCTTTTCCCAAGGGAGTCCTATTCCTTCAGCTGCCATTTCAACAGCTGCTAAAATATCCGCCCCTGTAACAGTGTCCTTCAGCGAAATCATATCCAGGAACTCTTCCGGTTCATGTAGGTCGTCGTCCACGCCACGCAAAAATATTACCAACTGAGCCGCGTCGTCAATATCAGTAGACTCATCAAGTGCGATGGAGTACGCTAGGAAGTTTTCAATTTTGGCTGCCAGTTGTTCATGCAAATTCTCAGCAATGTCGTTGATTCTCCGATGTATTGTCATTCTGGAAAGTTGTATTCTGCTGTACGCGGGAGCTAATGTGGGATTCATTGTTTCTACTACGTCCAACAAAATGCTTTTTATTAATGGCCCATCCATAAATGGCCTCCCAGCTCTTGCTAAACGTAGAGCAACTTTGTAACTAGCTCTGAGAGTCCTTCGCAACACCCCTCATCTTCTTCACCCTAAAGTAAAGAAAAAAAGATATGATAGAAATAATTTATGCGAAAATGAGGACTAAGGAATCTAAACAAATGTTATTTCGTTTCACATGACCTTTAACCAAAATATACATGCTAAAGTACTTGCAACAAACCTCGTTTGTAGGTACAGAATTCTCTTCTGCAAGAGTTTGCAACTTCCGTAATTCTTCCTCTCTGGCATGCTCTGTTATATCACTACACTTTTCTGAATGCAATTTGTGTCGTGCCTTTCAATAGACGATTTTCTGACACACGTAATTAGTGTACCGCAGATTAGACATTTGGCTTTATCGTCACAACGCACAAAAAAGTAGGAGAGTTCCCATTCCGGTTTAAATTGACTTTCGGCAATTTTTCCTTTTTTTGGAGCAGATGGTTCCATTATTCCGGTAATTGTCTTGCGCTTACGTATTCCAATGTTGACTAAGCCGTCTGGCAGCGCATTCGGCAGCGCACAGCATCGGCCTCACCTGGCAAGCCGATTTGAGGCGCAGTATGCCGAGTTGTACCGATGCACTGTGCAGGCACTCGCCGCACCTTGCTTTGCACGCATGCGGTTTTCCGTGTTTGTGCGGCCCTGCTATATGGGCAGCTCATTAGCTGTGTGTCAGGGATGTCATTATTTCTTCATCGTGTAATCACTGCAGTTCTTCCCGAAGTTTATTTCTGAGTGCATATGGCACGTTTTGGGCTTTAAAGAATTTTGGAACTTCCGCATCGGCAAAAGAGTGATGTGAAGTTCAAAATTCTTGACTCCAGTGGACGGCTGGCAGAAGACTGGTTAAAATATGGAGAGAATTCTGTGGCATCAGTGCATGATCCTAAATAACGAACAGCCGTTCAGCATCGTATTTCCAATCCAAGAGCGTTAAAGATATCCAAACCAAGTAGCCTCAATGCCCCCAAGGAACAGAAAGGATTCTTGCCAGAAGTGTGGTGGGCCCCTTATTGAACACTGGCATTAAAATGTCAAGCAACAGAGATAAGATCATTGCTGAAACACCGCAGTGGGGTGTAAAAGCGGTAGAGCAAGAGGAATCCAATGTTCTGATCGTGGTCCAAACGACGATTGTGGTGGATGATCCTATGTCAGTTTGTAGTACTACTGGCACCCTGTCGACACCCATATTGATGGACACCAGTTTTGATGAATGCGGGACAGTAGATTGCACAAATGAAACTTTAGACATAATTCCCTTCACCTATCCTGGAATCGTGGGATTCCTGGTCTGAACAGTTAACTGACATTTGGGTGGAAGATTGGCAGCCTTCTGACATATGTTCTGATTTATCACATGAAGAGCACTTGCCCTGTAGCTAACGACGCTGCTGGTGCAAGTGGCTCACAGAACACTGGCTGCAATATGGAAACAGTTTAAAGTGACGGCCCGCTGGTGGATCTTTGATTTCCGAGGCAATCTCGATGTGGGGGGAATCATTAGTCGTGAGGTGGGAGACAAACACCAGGACAGGATCTTGGAGGGAGGCTGAAGAACTTACAGATCATTCAAGGGGCCGAATTATGGACAAGCCTGCCTCCAAGAAGGCGACTCTAAGTTTCAGCAGGTCATGCCAGAGCTATTTATATGGAATATGGACCACGATCATGTAACGCACGTAGGGTAACGTCTAGAAATGCTTGCATTTTTCCCAACTGCAACACAGAAGTGTGAGATTTGACTCAAAGCTGCCTACAACCGTTCCCTGTAATGGCGCAAAAACCTGGTGCCCTGTCACATCAATCTCGGGCTCGGCGACGCTTCAGAGAGAAGAAATCGACACATGCGAAATAAAAGCCAGTGTTCAGTTCATGTGGGATATAGTATGAGTTACTGAGGTCACACTGGCACCAAATTTCACAACTCTGCAAAACGCCGCCGATTTCGTCTCTTAGACAAACACAGAACTTTTCATTACATCGTTTCAGATTCTAACGTGTCACTCTGGTTACTGGCCAAAACGAATTGGATAGCTAATGTCTGCCAGTCGAAATGTACGGGGCTCGACTGCCAATCAGCACAAAATTTCGACACCTTATTTGTCGTTCAGACTTGAGTACGTCTCGCTACTGGTGAAGGAAGCCCATATTTCAAATTCATTCAATTTTGAAAAAAAAAACGTAAATACTGGGCTCGAAGCCCTGTAAGGCAAAAAATTTTAAGTTCAAACAGCTCGCAAGACTATCATTAGATTGTGCTTAGTTAAAGGAACTTCAGGTGCTGGATTCGAATCCCCTTCCAATATAAGACTTAACGTCAAGTCGTTTCGAGTTTAAAGGTGCACACACTTTTTGTTACTTGCGAATGAAATCATAATCACTTGTTAACAGGGGCTGTAGTTGCTGGACATGAGTCCCAGTACACGGTAGATATTTTCATCATGTAAATACAAGCTGACACTTTGTGTCAGTTGCAAAGGTGATATTGGCGTGGAGAGGAGGAACGGCGATGGAAATTAACAACAGAGGCCGTGGTATGGCTGGTGGATCCTCGGTGCCGCACTGGGTCTACTCTGGAGCAAATCAGGTATGCGGACGTATAACACTGTTGTTTAAAGCGACGTGGAGTGTTTGATTCAGTGAGAGATAAGGTGTTGTATTGTGTCTGCGATCTTAATTTGGGGGAAGCCTGTAAATTCTTCCTCTGTACTTGGGATACGTAAGCCAGCTGCAGCTGCTTTTGTGATGCGGGCGTGAAGTGTAGAAATCAGTCACCAGGCGTCCTCCGCCTGAAAGTATCCCATCGCCTCTTTCAAACAGACTGCAATACGCAATACTGGTTCAATGCGGGGGCAATTTCGTGTTACAGTTTTTTAAGTCTGAGTAATTACTGATGGTGTTTACTTAAAGGATGCCTCTCCTTTGTGATACGTGACGAATTTGTTCGCTGGATAGTGTTTGACTGTTTGCAACTCAGCTGGTTCGTCTCCGAAGGATAAGCCATCGGGAATTCCTTGTTATTATACGATGTTTACTTATGCCTCACTCTTTGATAAAGCCTTCCTCGAAAGTGTTCTGTTTGTTCAACGATGTTAAGATTAAATTAATTGTTCGTTTAATGAAGAAATACTAAAATGGCTAAAAATGGTTCAAACGGCTCTGAGCACTATGGTACTTAACTTTTGAGGTCATCAGTCCCCTAGAACTCAGAACTACTTAAACCTAACTAACATAAGGACATCACAAACATACATGCGCGAGGCAGGATTCGAACTTGCGACCGTAGAGGTCGCGCGGTTCCAGACTGTAGCGCCTGGAATCGCTCGGCCACCTCGGCCGGCAAATACTAAGATGCAATTTTATGTTTTACGTTTTGGATAAAAGGGAGAGGCATGAAGATTAAACTGAATTTCCAGCTTTGATCAGATTCATTTTTGTTATCTGGATTAGATAGTAGTAGTAGTTTATTAAAGGGTTCTCTTTATCTTCATTGTTCCTTTTAAAAGAATTGAAAAATTGTAAATAACTGTATTTCCTTTTCTCAAGTAAATGTTGCAGATTACTTTTATTGAGGTAGTGCGTTAATGTATGTGGTAATAAACGGACTGTGTACTGCCAGTTCTTCAAGAAAATTCCTTACGAATAAATGCTCAGAATAACGTCCAACCTGTGTGTGAATTAACCCAATCCCTCACTCTACCATTTTGAAGCAATGTATTACTGATTAGTTTAAACGCCAAATAGTTGAAGTTTACCGACTGGTGCTATTTTCTGATTTAAACTGGCCAAAAGTTAGAGGTTTCACGTCTCTTTACGCCTGGTGTGTAATAATGAACAGCGCTGTGTTCGAATAATGGTCAGGCGCGTATGTTTCGCTTTCATAGGCTATAGGTGCTTGGTTTTAATCTATATCTAGTAGTAAAGAGTTAGACAATTCATTTAAAGTTCAAACTTATCCACACCTAGCTTATCATAAACCTCTTAGATATTTCATGTGACCCTGTTCTAGATAACAAGAGCTATATGTGACTTTCCAATTGAATAGACATAGATCCAAGTGCCTCCATGACTACTGGTAATACGCTGTTGATGTCGAAGTTTACATTGAGCTTTTATCACTATTAATAACGATATTTCTGACTAGTTATTTTATTAACCAGTTTATGAAAAACTATTAGCGAAGCGAGCCCCAGATAATAGGCGGTTTTAGAGGGCAAGAACACTTCGAACTATCATAGATTTCACGGAGTATGACAGAAATTTGAATATATCCTGGAACTTTGGAAGTACAAGTATTAGTTGTTTCGGATACTAATGAAGGTGGTAAAGTTTTTGAAATGTCACTTCCTGTGATAAATTTGAGTTTACAATCTATAAACTCTCATCTCTAATAATGCGTCGCCTGCTGTTTATAATATTATGGTATTAATGTAAATCTGGATTCATTGCCATGCAGAATAATCATCTGCAGGGGTCTCTTGTGATAATCAGTTTGTACAATAAAAGGCTTTACGGAAATGAATTAGAGGACCTATAAGAAAGCTACGTATTTGGGCTGTACGAATATCTGGCGGAATGTATTTCAGGTCGTTCGGATACTTTTGAGCCTCAGAGTCACAACACAAAAAACTGAACGTTCACTTTCTTGAAACGCAGTCAGTTTCATCATTGTGACGCAGAAGTGTGAGGTGTGGTTCAAAGCTGTTTACGATATTCCTTCGTAATGGTGGAAAAGCATGGCACCCTTCGACGTCACCCTCTGCCACCTACCCCTAATTTCACCACCATCCTGTCCAACGCCACCGTGGACATTTCAGACGGTGGGAAGACCGTCAAAAACCACCATTACCCACATGCCACACCTTCTCTTGGTGCCTTTACAATGGAGGTCAGAACTGTGACGTTCAGCTGTGAAATCACACGGTTCTCTTACAAGTGGCCGAGGAAAACGTTGTAGACGCAAAGCCGCTCACAACAGACACGAAAAGAACGTAGGGGTTGGCGTAAAGAGCGTCAGTGAAACCATTCCATTCTTTTGGACGTTCATGTACCCCTATTTAGGCTGTCGCAAACTAGTGTTTTCAATGCGATGTGCTACAGAACGACGTTCTTGACAATCTTCGATGATGTCCCCGGACGATTCAACGTTTCTCGTTGGGCTGCAACTTCTTTAAACGTGATCTGAGAGGAGTGTAGCGCGACCACAAATCAAATGGTTGAAATGGCTCTGAGCACTATGCGACTTAACGTCTGAGGTCATCAGTCGCCTGGAACTTAGAACTCATTAAACCTAACTAACCTAAGGACATCACACACATCCATACACGTGGCAGGATTCGAACCTGCGATCGTAGCGGTCGCTCGGCTCTAGACTGTAGCGCCTAGAACCGCACGGCCACTCCGCCCGGTTGCGCAGACACAATTTTTGCTCTGGTATAGAGAGTGGAACAACTAGGGACTCTTCAAGAACTTTTGACGATGCACTAAACGATGCCTATGCTTCTTCAACCCTCCTGTCTCGCGCCCCCTGAGGCGTTATAGTGGAGGGAGTGAGGGGGTGGGACATTGACACGTGCAAAGGGTCCCTATAAGCCCCCCCCCCCCCCCCCAATTCCTCCCAATTTGGAAACACTCTCGGTGCCGCATGCGCACCTGTGTTAAAGGTTTTAAAAATGTATCTGTACCTGTACAGCGAGGCGTTGCATCATAGGCTCCAGCGTGACAGGAAGTCATTTAAACAGCCCTGAGCTTAGTGGTGCTACGTCGCAGAATTAGTTCCTGCCGGCCGCGAGCTAAATCCAAGGGGAGTCGAAAAGGGATGTCAGTCACGCTGGCGCCTAGGAATCAATGACTTGCTTTCGCTGTACAGGTACAATTTTAAAGGGCTCAAAAAGATGCTATGAGGGTGGTCCCGAACTGGTGGAGCGGGTTGGTGGGGGGAGGGGGGGGGCGGAGAAGGGCGGGGAGGTCTTAGAGGGACCCATTACCGATTTATTCACGCAATGTGTCAGTGTCGCACCCCGTCTCCCCACGATCAGGTGACAGGAGGGCGCGAAACGGTATAGCTGGCAAAACATGAACATCCTTTGCTGCTTAGGATCACGTTTAAATTGCATCGAATGGTTGTGAACGGTCAGTAGTTGATCCACCCTCTATACCAGAGGAAAAATTACTGTCGCACTACATTCCAAAGGGGTCAGATCACTATCAAAGACGTTGTAGCCCCCTTGGAGAAAAGGAGAATCGTCCAGTGGGTCTTAGCATTGTGAAAGGTTGCAAGAATGTCGTTCTGTTTCGCATCGCACGCCCAAACAGTCGTTTTCGACGGCAAAATGGGCGTAAATGAAAGGGGTGGTGTTACTGGCGTCTTTTAAGCCACCTCCTGAGGCCTTTTCGTGTGGCTTACGAGCGGCGGTGTGTCTGAAATGTTTTCCTCGGCCACCCATAATAAAGCAGCCTTATTTCAGTGCTGGGAATCGCGGCTGCGATCGCCATCGCCATCGCATCAAGAGAACAGATGGGATATTATTAATGGGAGGGGGTCAAATCACAAAGGTGTTGGGCAGAATTATGATGGAATTAGGTGCTAATGTAACGTACTAGCCCTAACATCTTCAAAAGTATTTCTATAACGGACTCCCCTAATCTAATTTGATGTGGCAGGTTGTTTATGAGGCTACAAATTTTACGTAATGAAAGTTTCGACGAATCACTGAGGCTTGGTGATGGTACTATACTGACTTGGACTGCGACAAGGTTCCTGATAGACTCTGTAGTTTGTATTTGCAAGAGCCTTGATTGAGGCGTTTAAGGGTATCTTCTACCGAAAGAAATGAAACGAATTTAAATGTTATTTATTCATAGTATTCTTCACGTATCAGTCAAAAATTGGAAATGAATAAATGACATTTAAATTCGTTTCATTTCCCTCAGTAGAAGATAACCTTAAACTTCGCTGCTTTTCTCGTCGTCAGTCTTTGCCCTTTTCAAAACCAAAGCTCGTTGATTGTAGAGAGTACATTGCGTGACTTTGCATAGTCCGCTGTGCGAGAGTCAAAAAATTCTGAAACTGCCATCGCAGTAAATGTATTAATTTATGAGTTTGTTGGTTAATATGGACTCATCCCAATGGAGCTGCAGTCTGGTAAAACTGGATAGATAGACAAAACACTATACAACCGTCAGAACTATATAGTGAAGAGAGCAATATTTCGTAGGTTACGTTTCAGCGATGAATATCGAATTTCAAATCAAATCCTGTATAAGTGCTCCTCGCAATATTGTAGGCTCTTTAGTATGATGTAACGCAGAAACGTTTACGATTAGTGCCTGCAAACGAAGTGAATAAATATTGCGTTTGCCATTCTAAGACCGATAAGAAGGATTAGCAGTTTATGTCAGAAATGCTCCCTGCTTCGTAACTAGATTCGCTAAGGAAAGCTTGTGCGGTGGCGATAGCCAGAAATTACCAGGTTCGAATCGTGGTAGTAAAATAAGTTTTCAGCGAAGTATTTGGTCAACAAAAATAACAGAGGTACAGAACCTAGTCACAACACTGTTCGCCAATTAGTAATATTTTTTCCCAAACATAGCGTCAAAGTATTGTGGGGTCAGAGTAGCGGAGTTTTGATGGTAATGGGGACGTTAGGATCGGCTGCCTGTTTGGTGCTATTTGGGATAAAAACGCTAAGCGCCGGCACCGGGTTTTACGTTCTGCCACATGTCTCATCGTTATTAGCAACATATAACGCGTTTTTGTATTTTTATTTATTTATTTATTATTTGCAGTTTGCGCACTAAATACAAAAACTTGGAACACAAAAGTTTGTATGGCATTCAAGCGTTTGATCTGCGCATATTCCTTCTTTTTTTATCTTTTAATTTTAAGCAGGTATGTTGTAAAGCAGAGCCCAAAACTGCAAACCTTGGCAAAGAAAATAGTCTTAATATACGCACAATGGAAGTAAGGAATTTTAGTTCTAGCGAGTGAAGTTACATAAAGGGATCATCAGTAATGAGTCGACGCAGGCAAGCGTGGTGAGGAGTAACTGTCTCATTACTTGGCGTACAGAGCTCTGGTCAGCATTCGAGGTAATTTGAGACTGAATTTAGTAACTGTTGCACCGTAGAAACAACTAACACATTGGACAGAAAGTATTCTTGGACGCTAATGCTGTGACCGGTGTCCCGTCGTCAAACGAGTTCAGGGAACGTGGGACCTGAGACGCTGGTTAGACATTCGTTCCCCCTCCGGTACGCCTCTTTTACAAGAAACAACACACTGGTGCATGACAGGCTGGTGCCTGATATGACTCACATGAAACATCATCTACTTCAGGAAACACTGTGATTTTATTTAAACCGGAACTTGGAGACACTGAGATCAGTGCAAAGTTACAATACGTCAGACGAAATTGTCAAATACCGAAGTTAATTAATTCTGAGGTATCTTTCTCAACTGAGCATTTAGATCTTTTTGCACATATTTTTACTGGGTTTACGGTCTGTTAATACCTAACAGTTACTGCTACGAATTTTACCAGAAAACGTATTTAGAGAACGCTTCTTTCATACATTAGTCTCATTCAACATATCGATCAGCATGGCTGGACGAAGTACTAGTTGTAGTGAACATACACTGCCTATAAAGGAGCAGATAAACATGAAATTTCAGATATATTGTTTTCAATACCTGCTATTCATCCGCTACAACGTGGCAATATCTACATAAGCACACAGCACGTACAAAAAGCTTACGTAGTCTTCAGTCCAGTCCATGCTAATCAAAACTTTTCAGCTGTCATATAGACACGCAATTTTAATCTTTTTCTTTTATCTCTATTAGTCATCTGTAGCCGCGCTCCGTGATTACTTTGGCTAGGAAGGTACGTTGTCACATTATACATAATAATTTATTCGTCAGTGTACCACGATAACCACACATTAGAAACAGAAACTAAGGAAAAATTAGGAAAAAAGACAAGAAATACAAGGAAAATAGCACGAATACGCTAACAGCACAATCTATTATCACGAACTTATCATGGTGAGGCAGGAGTTAATCACTTCGAAACCTTGCTCCTTGAATAAGATTCCCGATATTTACTGCGTGCCTGGCATGCATATATTTTGCTGTTGTTTTCAAAGTTAATTTGGAATGTAAATTCATTATTTTAATTCTTTTAAAAGCTGACAAAGCTCATTATTTCTTAACTCACAAATGCTTTACTGAATTATCCGCTTGTTCTTAAATGACAATCCCGCCATGAAGCCGTACATCATTATTAAACAAGCAGTTTTCAAGAGAATTAGTCACTTTGATAGACACGTGAAGGCTAAGAGTGTTTCAGGATTTTCGCTTTTTGTACTGGCTGCATCATTAATATTAATGGTGACCGGATTATGGGTTATTTTTAGTCTCTCTTTTGTTCTTTTTACTGTAGTTGTTGAAATTATGAAATTATTTCTAAAGAAAGATGAATATCATTCTCGATATTCAACAAGAAATTACTCTTTATGTGTGTTACATAGAACTGACTTGATCAGAGTTCCGCAAGGTATGATTGACGATAATTTTTCCCGTCATGCTTTTACGTCTTTGCTGTTTCACTGGCTCTCGGCCCACAACTATACCAGTTGTCCTGCTGCTCAACTGCAATTTAAAGTCTTCGTTCTTGTAGATGTACGAGTAGTGACTTACGTCTCAAAAGGCGTGGCGTGCTGGAGGCTTCTGTCTGTGACGAGGGTACTGGAAAGTTGGTACAACACTACAATATATGTCGAAGTCTGTGCGGCGACTACGTAGAGAAACAGCTGGGATTTGTAGCTGTTACAAATAAAACAGTTTTGATTTACACTGTGGTTTCCATTTCGTAGCCGATCGTTCCTTACTTTCTGAATATTCCTCGTAGATGATATCTAGCTGGATAACCTCTTAAAGCCGAGAGTCGCACTTCATATCAATGCCGTGTTAATAATCGGGAGGTTAACTGTTTTTGAACGCCAGTGACGGTAGGTGCTGATTCTTCACGAATGTTCGAACAAGAGCTGCATTCTCCTGAGTGGTTCGTTTACCTCTAGAGCGCCACGATTTTTTATTTTTATTTCTCATCCACAATTTACTCAGGTATTAAGGGATTAAAAACATGCGCTTGTTCGTGTGCGTGAAAACACCAACGACAGAGAAGTATATGCAAATACACGGAGTAGAAGGCGTAAGCGTTATTTAGGTTTATTCACGTGCTTTCAGGACGGAAGGGAAAAGAGATGATGCACCAGGTCCTTTCTAAAATCTTATTCGATTCAGGGAAGTCACGAATAATCTAAACCTGGATAGCGGAGCGAGGTGTAAGAATATAAAGTCGACATTTGGACATATTGTAGGAGCGTCTTCAGCGACCTTTATGTGCCAGCCCATTGAGTCCACAAAGATATTTGTGGTTAACAGTAAGATTTAATTAATGACCGACTGTCAAACGCCTAATCACACTACTGGAAGTAAAAAATAAAGTCATATGGCATTATTGTCTCTAAGATTCCGACGAGGTGTTCAGCCACCAAATCGGAAAGGGATTTCTTCCCCCATAAAAAGGGCCTCTTTCCACGAACTGCATGTATGTCGTGTTGTAAGTACATCTGTTTAGTGTAGTTGACTACAATGGGTGTGTGAACAGCGTGGCTTTATGTTCGTGGTGTATGATGATGAGGTAAGCCAGAGGGAGAAACCCAATGCCGACACGTATCTTGTAACTCTGGAACTGCACGCAGAGAACAGCTAGACTCAACGGTCCTTCGTTATACAACCTATTAGAGTATAATTAGAGTCATTCCGCATCCCTGAAGAATCAGATTTACGGATCACGATCTGAGAATCAATGAATGAGTGGTACTTGACGTCCTTTACCACTTCTTTGCTTCCAAATGCGAGTCCAGTGCCGTAAGCAAACCGTCACCTCGGTAGAGTATTGGACACTCGCGTGATTCTGATGACAGGTCGAATGACGCAGAACTTTCTTCCATGTTAGAGCAGTCGTAACCAGTTATGTAACGCAGGTTCTCCAAAACACTACAATTACCTGCTCAGTCTACCACAAGCATAAAATGTCGCTTTTTCGATATCACGGTGATAGACAGGTCATTTTCGCAACATTGCCGCATAAAACCTAATAGACACTTTTCTTTACGACGAGTACGATCATCTGATAGAACAGCATGAAAAAAATGCTACATATGAAGAGCTCGGCTGTATACAATGCTAAGAATCACTAGATGAGAAACAGCGTTATTTATTCATATTAGCTGATAGTTCCCCCTTTGGGGGCTCCCATCTTGGGAGTAAACGGCTTAGCGACCGAGGGGCCCTGGGCAGAGTTTCACATTACTTCAACTTACTGGAGTCAATTCCCTCTATTTCCTTTCCTTTCAGAGTTTCTTGGCCCGCTCTTATTTTTTCGACCCCGGTGGTATTAGAATTCGAGAGAGTCTTCTTTTTCCGTCCTCAACTCAGACCTCCAAAGCTGTTGCCTTGCTCGGGTGTTGGATCATCGAACGTAAGGGAAGAAAACCCCGAAGAAAAAAATCTGTTAATCCTGCTGCACTGTAGGATTAATGGTACGGGAGCACCAAATGCTGCGAGATGCCAGAACTCCAAAATAAAGGTTGGTGTGGCAGGTTGCGCTCCTAAGCTGTTGTGAAAGCAGCAAACCTTGGGAAAGGAAAATCTTGAAAATAAACCCACCCATAACAAGGCCAGCGACCCACTGGCGGTGTAAATTCACTTCTGGTATTACCAGTACTGTGCCTCGGAAATGACGGACAACATCTCTAACGACCAAGGCTGGGATCAGATATAACACATGGAAAAATAAAAGTATTCTGAGAACTGGAACATGGAATACAAAATCCTTTAATAATAAAGATCAAGAGTTTAAAGAAGAACTGAAGTATCCTGAAATATCAATATGTGGTATCCCAGAGACAAAAAAGAAGGGCAAAGAGCAGAGGGAATAAGGCCGTTACCTACTCATTTATATTGGAGTTAAAAAAGAGACAAGCAGGATTAGTGATAGTTATCCCCAAGAAATACAAAGATCTTACTGAGGAGCGCCAGTACATCTATGATATCATAGTTTTACTATGACTGAAAGTGGCTCATCACAAATTGAATACTATCTTCGTATAACGCCCAGAGGATAGTAAACCTACAATGGAAAGAGAGGCCTTCTATGAGCAGTTACAAGAAGGTATCAGTCTCATACGTTCAACGAACTTACAGGCATAATGAGGGATTTTAATATGTTGGAAACAATGTCAACCCTGGAGTTAAACAACGATTTAATGAAGACAGTTAGTACCAGATGTTAGGACTTTAAACTCTGCCAATATGGGGAGTGATCATAGCCTAATCATGGCAAAAGTCAGATTGCATGTAGAAAGGAACAAGACAGCTAAAGACTTAATAGAAGAAAAATTTAAGATAGAGTCATTATGGAATGAATCTACAAAAATTTTCTATCAGGAACGACTAGCAGGAAAAATAAATAAGACATTCGTTAATGCTTAGGGTAACGTAGATCAGGCTTGGAGGAAAATCAAAGAAGGTATGGAAGTAGCAACTCAAGAAGCGCTAGGTACACGAGTTATAAAGCAAGGGGGAGAAAAACAAAAAGAGCACAGTAGTTTTGCAAACAAATTAAAGAAATGTGTAAAAACAAAAAGGTGTGGCTATCTGAAATATAAGACAGTCAAACAAGTCTTATGAGGATCACAAAAGAACTCGTAAAGAGACAAAATCACTAGAGAATCGTTTTAGATAGGTACACTGGGAAATAATTTCATTTGAAGAGGAGCAGTATCGTTTTGGATCCAGTTGCTCATGCACAAATGAAGTATTCATTGTTAGACAGTACGTAGAGTAATCCATTGAATATAACAGACCAGCTTACATTTGTTATATTGATTTACAGAAGGCTTACGATAGGATATAGTTAACAAATGTTTCAAATCTGCTCTCCAGTAGGATGATTCTTTCCAGTTTAATAAAAACAATTGACATTTACTCCAACAACTACATCCAGGCGGAAATTGGTTTCAGGTTAACTAGTTGTGTATCAGTCGACAGTGCTATTAGATCATGTGACCCTCTGAGCCAGCTACTTTTTAACATAGTCATGGACGAGGTGATAAAGAAGGTATTGGTTGATAGTGGTTATAGAATTGGGGACAAAGAAATAAAAATCATTTGTTGCGATGACGACGCAGTTCTGCTGGCAAACAGTGAAGATAACCTGCAGAAACTTTTGCATATATTTAACGTTGCAACCAAGAACCTAAAATGGTCATATCCAATAAAAAAATGTATGACAACATCTGTGGAATCATTGGATGCACATTGGAAGTGCATGGAAAAATTATTCAGCATGTAATGAGATTTAAATATCTTTGTGTTGAACTGTCCAGCAGTGCAAATGTAGAAGACGAAGTTAGAGAAAAGTAGTAAAGGCAAACAAAGCAGCAGGCTGTTCGAATGGTACTATTTGAAAAAACAAGCATTCAGGAAAAAATGCAAAGGCAAGAACATACAAAACAGTGAGACCAGTTATGACACAGACAACTGAGACAAGGTCGGAAATATCAAAAACAAAGACTTTTGGAAGCCATGGAAATGAAAGTTATTTGAAGGATTACAGGAAAGACACTGAGAGATAGAGGTAGAAGGAAAGCACTAGAAAAGAATGTAAAGTGGACTCCATTAATGAAAGAGTACATAAAGAAAAAGCATGAATGAAATGGACACAGACAGGATGGATGAAAGAAAGAGTGTGAAAATCGTATGAAATAAATCACCAATTAGTAAAAGAAATATTGGCCGCCAAAGGAAAAGATGGAGAGACAAATTGAGGGTAGACTGAGGGGTCCTAAAGGAAATAGGCTTTAGCCTAGGAAAAGAGGAATAATAATAATTGGAAGAAGAAGTTGATAGTTCCACGTTAAACCAAAAAATGGCAGCTTTATCTCTAATTTAAGATGTTCTCTAATAATATATTTGTCAGGATATTGCATGTAAACAGTGGTAAGCGCTAGAAACATGACTGACAGCAGTGCACTGTAAGTTCAAGGAAAAGCTTTTCAGGAACCATTTCTACAAACGCTAAGGTGATGTGGATAACTACGATTTAGATAAGGATCCTGAATGTTCCGGAACGCAAATACGCTTCGAAAGTTGTTTCTAATCAGGTAAATGCGAATAATTATTTAAGCAAGTAACTATATTAATCTATGACCCTTAGCATAGTTAAAGCGAATTTAAGTGACAGTGCCATAGCAGAGACGTTAAGAGTCATCTTTAATATTACAATAAATTTCTTTTATTTCCGCCAATGATCACAAAAAGTTTGGTCCTTAGATTATCGGTTTCGATGAGCAGTGACCATCATCAGATCAGAACATGTTATGAAACAGATCTGAAGATGGACATTGGTGACCGAAACAGGTATTCTAAGGACCAAAAGTCATACGGTCATTGATGGAAATAAAAGAAATTTGTTCTACACTTCCTGGATCGCTGTTTTAGTCCGTCACTATGTCGCAGCTTGTAGTCCTTAACACTGTTTATGTGCTGTAGTAACACGATACAAAACTGACTTTATTTTGTAGTAATTCAAAATTTTTGATGTTATTGGGCCATACTTTATTATTGGAAAAATTGGTAATGCAAATCTTAGTTTCACAAACTGAAACAAATAGTACTTTTTAAATTTGTATTTTAGAAAGTTTTCATATTAATGTTGCGTTAAACCACAAAGCAAGTAAGCAGCGGGAAGTCTATGCTAAAGCAAGTTAAGTGCTCTGATTTGCTTGTAAACAATGTTAAGTACCCACTGATGTATTTGTAAGAATAAAGTTTTGGATAGAGTTTGTGATTCTGAAAATATATCCTCACTCTAGAAATACATTAAAACAATGACTTATCTTAATAAAAAAAGTTAAGTGGAAATACTTGAAACATACTATTTTTGAGATTTTATTGAACATTTACCCTGCAATTTCTCAAAATAAGCAACTTGCCCCTTACCATGGAGGTCTTCACATAATAACATAGATATCTGTGGCCACTGTGAAGCTTGGCTATAGTTATATTCATCTTTTTAGTTATGCAGAATTGGACCTCTTGCAAAAGACGCTTGCGCATCTAATCCTGGAAGCCCCAAGTTTTGAACAGCTTTGTCTGCCGATTTCCCGCAGAACACGCAGTGCAGGATACTGACGGCTTTACCATACTCACTCCGGAACTGAAGCAGATTTAATTTAGGTAATGCAAGCCCTACTTCGTTATTCTTTGACAATCCCGGGTCCATTCCGCCAGTATTATCAACTAAAATCGCTTCTGAAAAACTCTTTTCAGCTACGTAATTCTCAACACAGCATTAGCTTTGGTTTCAGGACCAGACTCCTTGGTTTTCAGTATTTCATTTCCGTTCATCCTGTGCATAGCATCACTTGCAATTCACATGGCAATCCCCAACCTAAAATTAAGGAATTGCATGAGCGTACTAGGAAACTAGCATTTTATGTTTCCTGGATTAATATTTATACAATATTCTGTCGGTTCTTGTAGGGATATAGACATATTAAAAGCTTTAATACATAAAATTAATGTTCCACAATAGTATTTATTTGGTAGTTGGCTTCTCTGGCTTCTTAGGCCATCGTCAGATAACTTAACACTAAGCAGACAGTCCACACAATTTCACCTATGTAAAGTTCCATTAATTATCATTACTAAAACAGCAGCAGCCAGTTGTCATTTCTCTCATCACCTGTTACAATTCATCCACACTCACATTCCATAGACTGCTTTCT
This sequence comes from Schistocerca gregaria, assembly GCF_023897955.1. Taxonomy (NCBI): domain Eukaryota; kingdom Metazoa; phylum Arthropoda; class Insecta; order Orthoptera; family Acrididae; genus Schistocerca; species Schistocerca gregaria. The sequence continues at coordinate 536,521,071 of NC_064921.1, forward strand.
CACCCCCCCCCCCTTCTCCTCCCACGTTTTAGGGCTACATTCACCAATTTATCCACTGCATAGTAACCTGTGCCATTATTCATTTGTACAACATGTTTGACTTATACCTTCAGATAGTAGAATCATAAAAGAAGGTTGTATACATGGAAGAATCCTGGAGATACTAAAAGGTATCAAATAGATTATATAATGGTAAGGCAGAGATTTAGGAATCAGGTTTTAAATTGTAGGACATTTCCAGGGGCAGATGTGGACTCTGACCACAATCTATTGGTTATGACCTGTAGGTTAAAACTGAAGAAACTGCAAAAAGGTGGGAATTTAAGGACATGGGATCTGGATAAGCTGAAAGAACCAGAGGTTGTACAGAGTTTCAGGGAGAGCATAAGGGAACAATTGACAGGAATGGGGGAAAGAAACACAGTAGAAGAAGAATGGGTAGCTCTGAGGGATGCAGTCGTGAAGGCAGCAGAGGATAAAGTAGGTAAAAAGACGAGGGCTGCTAGAAATCCTTGGGTAACAGAAGAAATATTGAATTTAATTGATGAAAGGAGAAAATATAAAAATCCAGTAAATGAAGCAGGCAAAAAGGAATACAAACGTCTCAAAAATGAGATCGACAGGAAGTGCAAAATGGCTAAGCAGGGATGGCTAGAGGACAAATGTAAGGACGTAGAAGCTTATCTCACTAGGGGTAAAATAGATACTGCCTACAGGAAAATTAAAGAGACCTTTGGAGAGAAGAAAACCACGCGTATGAATATCAAGAGTTCAGATGGCAACCCAGTTCTAAGCAAAGAAGGGAAGGCAGAAAGGTGGAAAGAGTATATAGAAGCTTTATACAAGGGCGATGTACTTGAGGACAATATTATGGAAATGGAAGAGGATGTTGATGAAGACGAAATGGGAGATAAGATACTGCGTGAAGAGTTTGACAGAGCACTGAAAGACCTGAGTCGAAACAAGGCCCCCGGAGTGGACAACATTCCATTAGAACTACTGACGGCCTTGGGAGAGCCAGTCATGATAAAACTCTACCAGCTGGTGAGCAAGATGTATGAGACAGGCGAAATACCCTCAGACTTCAAGAAGAATATAGTAATTCCAATCCCAAAGGAAGCAGGTGCTGACAGATGTGAAAATTACCGAACTATCAGTTTAATTTGTCACAGCTGCAAAATACTAATGCGAATTCTTTACAGACGAATGGAAAAACTGGTAGATGCGGACCTCGGGGAGGATCAGTTTGGATTCCGTAGAAATGTTGGAACACGTGAGGCGATACTGACCTTACGACTTATCTTAGAAGAAAGATTAAGAAAAGGCAAACCTACGTTTCTAGCATTTGTAGACTTAGAGAAAGCTTTTGACAATGTTGACTGGAATACTCTCTTTCAAATTCTGAAGGTGGTAGGGGTAAAACACAGGGAGCGAAAGGCTATTTAAAATTTGTACAGAAACCAGATGGCAGTCATAAGAGTCGAGGGGCATGAAAGGGAAGCAGTGGTTGGGAAAGAAGTGAGACAGAGTTGTAGCCTCTCCCCGATGTTATTCAATCTGTATATTGAGCAAGCAGTAAAGGAAACAAAAGAAAAATTTGGAGTAGGTATTAAAATTCATGGAGAAGAAGTAAAAACTTTGAAGTTTGCCGATGACACTGTAATTCTGTCAGAGACAGCACAGGACTTGGAAGAGCAGTTGAACGGAATGGACAGTGTCTTGAAAGGAGGATATAAGATGAACATCAACAAAAGCAAAACGAGGATAATGGAATGTAGTCAAATTAAATCGGGTGATGCTGAGGGAATTACATTAGGAAATGAGACGCTTAAAGTAGTAAAGGAGTTTTGCTATTTAGGAAGTAAAATAACTGATGATGGTCGAAGTAGAGAGGATATAAAATGTAGACTGGCAATGGCAAGGAAAGCGTTTCTGAAGAAGAGAAAGTTGTTAACATCGAATATAGATTTATGTATCAGGATGTCATTTCTGAAAGTATTTGTTTGGAGTGTAGCCGTGTATGGAAGTGAAACATGGACGATAACTAGTTTGCACAAGAAGAGAATAGAAGCTGTCGAAATGTGGTGCTACAGAAGAATGCTGAAGATCAGGTGGATAGATCACGTAACTAATGAGGAGGTATTGAATAGGATTGGGGAGAAGAGAAGTTTGTGGCACAACTTGACTAGAAGAAGGGATCGGTTGGTAGGACATGTTTTGAGGCATCAAGGGATCACAAATTTAGCATTGGAGGGCAGCGTGGAGGGTAAAAATCGTAGAGGGTGACCAAGAGATGAATACACTAAGCAGATTCAGAAGGATGTAGGTTGCAGTAGGTACTGGGAGATCAAGAAGCTTGTACAGGATAGAGTAGCATGGAGAGCTGCATCAAACCAGTCTCAGGACTGAAGACAACAACAACAACAACAACATAGTTTTAATATTTGAGTACACAGTAATACAAATATGAGATTTATGTGTTCAGAGTCTCTTTGGGTATTACATTTCGCTTATGTTTTGTATCGATATATTCATAAAATGTCCGATATCTTTGTACAATAATCTTTGTATATCTATGAACTCTCGCTGAAATTGTGTGAACTGTTGTTATCTGAGGTGGCCTAAAAAGCCGAAAGCCTGTTAATAACGAACTATTAAATAAATATTATTGTGGAACATTAATACGGTGTATTCAGGTTTTTAATATTCCTGAATTTTCTCTGAGTAAACATTTTATATTGTATTGTTGAGACTACTATTCACTACACTGTCCTCTGTTGTACTTTGGACTCAAACTCGTATTTCTCTCATTTCTAAGCAGTGTTCTTATGAGCTGATGTCAGAAACCAAAACAAAGATCCAACTTCCCAGAAAGTTTCCCTTGCAGATCTACAGCTACACCTGTGTTACTGTTAGCGGTTACGAGATAGTTATGTTTAAGACTTACAACCAGGGCCAGTTTCAGACTCAAGCGACGCAAGTCGCCTTTTGGGACGCCAAGCTGACAGAGGAACCAGAGGCGCCCAACTGAAACAACTGCATACAGTGCGTATCACAGTAGCGAAAACGGATGGAAATGTGTGAGGGCAAACGGAACGGGGGGGGGGGGGGGGGGGGGAGTAGGAGGGAGCGGGGCAGCAAAGGATAACTAGCTTGTGCGCAAAAATGTTCTCAGTTCGAAACAGCTATCCGCTTATTTCGAAATTTCTGTTTTTTTCACGGTTTGTTCTGACTCAGTAGTGTCAATGACTGATGCCTTTTCCAATAATCGCGGTCCTTCTGCATCCATAATATCTCCCACATATTTGTCTCAAGCGTGCCCCGTTTTGAATATTATAACGCCCCCACATTATCTACAGGAACCTCCACGAATACTGGAACGGTCTATTTCCTCTTTCCTATCTACTTTTATCACTATCACTTCAACATTCTACTCTAATGTGACTCCTCGTGTTAACATCATACTAACAGGAATTCATTAGTACCACAGTCGTTGTACTACAATTATTTTTATGACCATTATTACTCATGTTATTAAGAATAGCTATTGTTAAATGTTAACTACATTCAGGAAAAGATTAATATATGTAGTTCCTGGTCCATTGTAATGGCGACCATTGGGAGGCTAATCTAGTTGGGTTACAAACTGTATCTGTCTGTATGTTGTATCCAATGGAAATGGTATGCGCAGATGTAGCCCGTGTTGGGACAATGTAACCTTAAGAAAAATACTGTTTGGGAATTTGCCACCAGTGGAAACTCTTAATTTTATTTATATATCTGTCCTAGCAACCAATCTTCACAACAGATTTCAATAATATTGCCTATCAAATTTTTACTTATTGTTATGCCAGCATGTATGGCTCGAAATGTGCTCTAACTGTTTCCTGAGCTTAAGTACTCGTGGAATCTGTTCATGTTGAGCGCGGCGAAAGAGCGGGGAAAAAGGGGAGACAGTTGGAGGGGCAAGGAGGAGGGAGTGTGGTGAAACACTAGCCTTCCACGCGGCTTCTGTTTCTGCTAGATGTCGTGATCATGAATTAATGAAGCCCTTGAGAGAACGTAGTGCGGAGAGCTGGCATTGTTTGCAAGGCTCTTTCGCCACGTACAGAACGCAAACACTAACACGTGCTATACTCGTTTTTATAGCACAGCCAAACAGGAAACTAAGTGTGTGAAAGTCTTAACGTCCGTAGTCAGAACTTCGCCTTGTCAAATAGTGACATAACTCTACTTCCGGTGGCTCCCACTGCTTTCACAATTTGCTTAACGTCATCTTTGTTTACTGACGCACTCAGATATTTTTGAAGGAGGATGACAGTTATATGACAAGCCCACGTTCATCCTATTTCAAGATGTGATGTTGCAATGGGGACGCAATACTGAATAAGGACTGTCCAATATTTCCGATACTGGTATTGTTGCTGATCTGTCCAAGATTTCATTCTACAAATGTGTGCAAATTCGGGCACGTAAGTACTGGATTAGATGATTGTGCGTTAACACACAAGTTGCGGATTTGGAGGTGAATTCTCGATTAATAACTTACCAACATGACTACAGCTAAAGTTTTACGCAGATGCGGATATCCGCAGTTTTTTTTATTTTTTAATTTATCTGACATCTGTCTCCCTACTGATTTGATGCATCACACCACAACGTCCCCTCCTGTGCAGAAGTATTCAGAGTAGCACTAGCACCAACCATCCTCGATTATTTGTTGTATATATTTCAGTCCCTGTCTTTCTCTGTAGTTTTTACGCTCTACAGCTCCCTCTAGAGCCATGGAAGTTATTTCCTAATTTCGAACACATATACTATTATCCTGTCCATAATTCTTGCCAGTGTTTCCCACATAATCATTTCCTCGCCGATACTACGGAGAAATCCTCAGTTCTCATCACTTGAACTAATTTTTAACTTATGAATAACACCACATCTCCAACGCCTCGATTACCATCTTTGCAAGTTTTCCAACAATCAATCATTCACTTCCACACAATGCTGTCCACCAAATGTACATTCCCAGAAATCTGTTCCTCACTGTGTTATCTTCGCCATCACGTCGGTTGGAAGTTTAACTGTCTCTTACTGGACTGTTACAGCAAGCGATCCTGCTCGAGGAACCAACCGTTGTCCATATTGAGCACTATGGTGAAGCCTTTTGCTAACAGTCATTAATTTTGTTCTTAACGTATGAGTGAACAACTGCATCCTGGTTCCTCCCGCGCTTACTTGATATTTGTTCCATTGCGATGGCCTGGCCTTGCGAGCCAAAGGCACTAGTTTGTGTTTTGATGCGAGACACGTATTCGCGATCTGTGCTAAACGTGCTTTAGATTTCAGATTTTGTTGTCTACAAGCCGCGTTACTGAGGAGCATGGCTGGCTACAGTATGCACAAGTGGTACATTCTGTTACATCATTTTGTAGATCGCTTGCACTGTTCCTTTTGTGTCATTTTTGCCAGTTTTCTTTAACGTGTTTTGTATTTTACCAAAGCAGAGTCCAAGGCACTTACTGTTAAACTACCTGCCTTACATATTCTCTACTGCTTTGCGTTTTATGAAAATGGTGTTTATTCAATGTTCATTACCATTTTGATGGTTGTGGCATTTCATTAGATTACTGTTTGGTGTTTAGTGCATACCCAATTGGCTTTATTTTGTTAGTATACTGTTTAATGCTTCCAGTGCTCGTAAAACCTATTTATTATGCATTGGTTCTATATTCAAACAGAACAGTGTTTAATTCTGCCTATATGCGTGTGGCACAAGACAGAGTACCCGTTATTTGTCATGGATATCATGTTACGCTTTAGTCCATCCTGTGACATTCACCAAACATACTTTGTAATATATCTATAAAAAGGTATTTATTTTGGTAATGCAATTGGCTAGCTGATTATATCATGTCCATGTTAGCCACCTCTGTGATAATTTTTATTGGTTTTATTTGTTTAATGACCATGCTGCACGTCGGGCTTTGCCCATTCTGTCTGTCTATTTGATCGGCTACTGTAGTTTGCTTATCTACTACCCCTGAGGTTAAGTGTTTGTCTCACCTTTTTTCAGTTATTTAAATCTTACGTGTTTTGATGTACAGATAAATTTTTCCTTTTACGTCCTCCACCTCCCATCTTAGTAAACCTAAGCGACTCTGCCACATTGCCTAGAGGAAACCTTTAGTATAAGTTCAGTCTTCTATTTTGCTTGGCCTTTAAACCTCTCTGTACAGTTGCATATGAATTTCTTGTGTCTCAACCAAACTTCAGGCAAATTCTAAAGTACATTTACCGATTGTAAAACTTGTTGCATGACCGCCGGCCCTTAATTCAGTTATCCTTCCATAATTTCCTTTTTAAAAATTATTGCAGTTCTTTGTGTGTAAAATTTTGTTTTGGTGACCCTTTTTTTAATGGACCTAAAGCCGTTTCGTAATTGCTGTGTTTAATTGTTGGTTTCATCAACTGACGTTCTTAATTTGTAATTGTCTGCTTACACATCACTGAAACTGCGTGGCACTTTTAAGCTATTTTCGTCCGCTCTTTGGTAGGCCTTAATTATTGGGCGTTAAGCCGTTTTTGCGGTTGCTAAGAATAATTTTCGATTAGTCTTGATATTTAACTTTGTTAACGGTTCGTACTATAATCATTTAATTATTTTGGATTATCGATGAATCACACCTTGCATTAGCCTTTAAGCCGATTTTTCAGTTGCTAAGTATAGTCAATCCATTTCTTAATTTTATGTTAACGAAGAACGCCGCAGGGCGATTAACTATTTGGTAGCAATTACTGAGTACAGGAATTATTGGATAATTTCATTTGGTCCCTGTTATGTGGGGCGACCTTTGTGGTTTCTTAATTACCACTTTACCCCCCCCCCCCCTCCCCTCCTCCCTCCCCACCCTGCGTTTCGCATTGTAAGGATTTTAGTTTTTTTTAATAATAATGTAATAACGTATCGTTAAGTAATGCTTTATTTGGTGGATATTTCCACTCCCCAACGAGCTCCCTTCCGCTTCAGTAATAATTGTTGTTGTTTTAAGTCATTTTTATTACCCATTCGGAACGGACTGCAGCTATGTTAGTTGGACTGCACAGTGTTCTGTAGAGATTATACAGGGTGCCTCCGTAAGAGTGTGAAAAAATTTAACAGGACATAAAGGAGGCTCCACTGAGCAATTTGAGGTAGTGAACCGGGGGTCGGAGAAGCCAGCTTAAGGAGATAATAGGAATAAAATCACATTACTTTGTACTTTTTTATTTACGTTAGCTAACTTCAGGTTCCATCATTGACACAATGAACGCACCATTTGTAATGTATCTTACAAAATGTGCTGAAACTGCCGGCCATCAACTTCAATGTAAGCATGACATCGGCGAACAAGATTCTGACGCACCCTGACAAGTATCGCTGGTGTGTTTAGAATCACATCACAGGCAGCTACAATTCTGGCAACTAATTCCATCTCCGAATCCATTTGGGTCTTATACATAAGTGACTTTAGATATCCGTGTATGAAATAATCATGGGGACTGGTCAGACGATCTCGAAAGCCATGGCACAGAAGCTCCCGTTGCAATCCAGCAACCAGGAAATACTGTACCGGTACTGGTCCATCGTATTGTACTGTACGGCTCTGAATAGCTCTGAGTGGTTAATGGGTCAGTCGTTGATTCACAGCACGTTCTGTCATGGGACAGTGCAAATACGATACAAGACCTGCATCATGACCTCCTGGTAATCAGGCTCGTCAACCTTGCTTCTTTGCACGAAATAAAGAATTTATACGTAAGTAAACAGCACAGTACGTGTAAGCTTGTACTCACGTTAGTTGTAAATAAACTGGAAAACAGTAACGCTACAAAAATCTGTAGAAACTTTTACTTCCATATCACCTTTCCGCCCCCATGTTGCCTACCTCTAATTGTTCAGTGGAGCGTTCTCTATGTCCTGTTGCATTTTACACTTTTGTACGCTCTTACGAAAGCACCCTATATATGAGTGGCATTTGGTAAATAATGCAACACTTTTTTTCTGAAGCTGGTTGTTTTATTCAGGATTCCAGTACACCATTGTATGCCCCGCTCTTTTGTCTACAAAACCATATTCCTCCGTTCAAGCTCACAGTCTTACGCCACCTTAATGGGAGGACCTATATACCGTCATGGTATCACTCTGCTGGTCGAAGTCGGAGCCATTGTCATGCTGCATCAATAACCTCCCCTTCATCCATGTACTGCTTCCCGCAGAGTGCATCCTTCATTAGGACAATCAGACCAACTTGAATGAGAGTGTCCGCACGTTCTATCATTGCAGGAGTCACAGCTGCGCGCGGCCGTCCAGGACGCGGGTAATCGGACAAGTTTGCGCGGTCTACACTCATGTTCATAAATTAAGGATAATTGCAGAATGTGGTGCCACACAATGTGGCACAACACGGAACTGGCGTTAATAGCATAGGCACATAGGGAACACGCACAACACAGATCTTTAAGTCCACTGTATTGGAGATAAGTTTAGAAAACCGTCACGAAACACATGTGCTACAAAACGTCACTGTTTCCTGCACATGTACCCCGACATCAATATGGGATACGATTACCATGCACACACGTACACAGGCCGCACAACGGTTTGGTATACTCTGGATCAGGTGGTCGAGCAGCTGCTGGGGTATAGCCTCCCATTCTTGCTCCAATGCCTGTCGGAGCTCCTGAAGTGTCGTACGGGTTTTGAAGATGTGCAGATATACGTCGACCGAGAGCATCCCAGACGAGCTCGATGGGGTTTAGGTCTGGAGAACAGGCAGGACACTCCATTCGCCTGATATCTTCTCTTTCAAGGTACTCCTCCACTATGGCAACTCGGTGGGGAGGTGCGTTATCTTCAGTCAGGAGGAAGGTGGGACCCACTGCACCCCTGGAAAGGCGGACATACTGGTGCAAAATGACTTACCGATACACCTGACCTGTTACACTTCCTCTGTCAAAGACATGCAGGGGTGTACGTGCACCAATCATAATGCCACCCCACACCATCAAATCCGACCTGCATACAGGTTGCTTTGAAGGACTTTAAGGCGTTGGTATCTGGTTCACGGTTCACGCCAGATGAAAATCCGGCGAGAATCACTGTTCAAACTATACCTGGACTCGTCCGTGAACATATCCTGGGGCCACTGTTCCAATGACGATGTACTGTGTTCTCGACACCAGGCTTCACAGGATCTCCTGTGACCAGGGGTCAGTGGAATGCACCTTGCAGGTCTTCGAGCGAATAAACCGTGGCTGTTCAGTCGTCTGTAGACTGTGTGTCTGGAGACAACTGTTCCAGTGGCTATGGTAAGGTACCGAGAAAGACTATCTGCAGCACTCCGTGGCCGTCTGCGGGCACTGAGGGTGAGATATCGGTCTTCTTGTGGTGTTGTACACTGTGGACGTCCCGTACTGTAGCGCCTGGACACATTTCCTGTCAGCTGGAATCGTTGCCACAATCTTGAGGTCGCACTTTGTGACGCACGGAGGGTCCGTGCTACGACCTGCTGTGTTTGACCAGCCTCCAGTCGCCCTAGCATCCTGACCCTCATAACGTCATAAATATGTGTTCTTTGAGCCATTTTCAACACACAGTCACGTTTAGCACGTCTGAAAACGTCTGCACACTTACTCGCGGCACCATATCTGTCATGCACCTACACACCTCTGCTTATGTGGACTGCTGCCAGATCAAATGCACCGCATGGTCATACCCCGAGGTGATTTAAACCCACAAACCGCCCACCAGAGCGTTATTTCACCATGTAGTAACATTATCCTTAGAGCATGAGTGTAGTTGCAATGAGACAGACGCCTCTCCCAAAGACTCACTGTGCTTGTGTTCACTGCCAGGTCTCCGTAGAAACCCTGCAAACGCCTATGAATATCTGCGATGCTTTGTTTTACACCAAAAGAAATTCAAGGACATCTCTCTGCTTGGAACACACCTCCGTTATTTTGAAGGCTACTTATCGCGCCGCCATCTGTTGGAACCTGATGAAAGTGTAGGGTATGAAGGGGGAACAATTCACAATGTCCTACAACAAATTCTGCATTTTTTCAACCATAATTGGCCCAGAAAAAGTTTTACGTTGCTTACTGATTGCCTCTCGTAAGCTGTTGATATCTGAAAGTGCTGAAGATAGCGACATATCATTGAGCTTTTCCACACGATTACGGTTATATCCTTTTAAAAGTCATACGACCAGCTGCTTTATGACTGAATAATTCGTGTTTCGACTGGATTAACAGTTGTCACTTGTGTAGTTACCGTGCATGATGCTGTAGCCTTGTCATGTACTTTGTGTCAGGAAATTGGCTTGTGACGATGTCTGGAGCGCCACTGACATCAGCGCAGCGACCATTCCTGTGGCTTCTACGTACGGCATTTATTTATTTATTTATTTATTTCATTAACAGTACAGAGTAACCCACCGCCTTGAAATGTAAGGTGGGTCGTATGCTTCTGAATCTAATAGCAAAGACTTCTCATTGTTACAGTCTTATTGGTATATAGTTGTTAATGCTTTTTAAAATAATACAAAGAACATAATATATAAAGATTTCTCTGAGGTTACATCGAATTGGATGCTTAACAATTGTTAAAATGCTTCCATATAATTTTTTACTACCGAGTTGATGACATTGTATTTTATACAATGCAAATGTCAAAGAAAAAGAAAAAAAAGAAGAAAATGTAATACAGTGAGTGTGGTTATGAATAATTTGTAATATATAGAGGGATGTGATATGCTGTATTTGGATGAATAATACAGTCTAAGTGGCAAGTTTGTTAGTAATGGCCTATTTCTATCTATTTCAGTTGAGAAGGTCTCGGTACTACCTCGAGCTATTCTCATCTGAAATTGTTTGCACTAATGTATGTTTACACAGATTATACAGATTAAATGCTGATTGAGCACTTCATACATTGAATACATGCATTTTAGCTTCACATGAGAAATACACTTATGTTTGTAACTTGGTAGTTGAAGCAGAATATCGTTCATTTCTACCTGAATGCACTATTCCTTAAATAACGTAATACATTTTTGATATATGAACTTCATTGATTATAGCTTTGAGTAGAGAAGAGAATATAGTACTTCTGTCTGCAAACAATGAGACGGCCAGTACATTACTACTTGTGTGCAGTATACTTCAAACACTATACAGGATTTCATTGGGGAGGAGGAGCCTCGGAATGAAAGTTCTTCGAGCCGTCTCCTCCCAAGCGACATTACCTTATTACTACAGTCTTAGTATGTTGTGCCGGTGTTTATTTGTTTTATGATTGTTGTGTTGTTTGTGACTGTGTTGTGGCATGCAGTGTCATACATTGTTGGTTTCGGTCCCTTAAATGTTGATCCCTTCTGAGAATGTTCTCTTAGTGTTCCTTCCTCGGATTCGGAATCTGTGGTCGTGTTTGTGTCCTCCCATGTGGTTCGTTGTGTTGTTTGTGCTGGTGTGCGCCTCCTTCCATATGGGTTTTGGCGCTTGTATTTTTCGTGCAGAGTGTTCGATACAGTATCGGCTTCGGCATATCTGTATACGAAGGCTCTAATGAGACCGAACGTTGGCAGGTAGCATTCATCATCATCATAAGCGGGCCAGTACCTAGCGTGACGCCACTGGATACACAGCTCGATCACCTCTGCTTCGCATAGACGGTAATCTGGTTAGTAGGCGTTACAAGACTGACATGTTAAGGCCGGAGTCTACGCTCTGTCTCCGCAAGGTAACGCTATATCGCAAAGTTCTCCGGGCTGTTTTGACGAATTTCGATACAGAGTGCGTTCGACTGTTACCTTGGCCATTACGCTCTTCAGATATCTCAGTCACTGGAAACATCATGTCATGGGTTGCCGAGGTACTGGCACGCCACCATTCGGACCCACTGCAATGGGTGAAACCTGAAACAGAGTTGAAAGAGCACGGAATGACGTATCAATATCTATCATTCAAGCTCGGTTTGGTTTGATATACAGGTAAGTCAGAGGCAGTGTTGCTGCCAGAAGTGAAACCTATGTCGACAAAATTTTACACTATGCAAACTCCCCAGTTACCTACAAAACTAATTCTTGCCATGCTATACACTGAGGTGGCAAAAGTCATGGGATACCTCCTAATAGGATGTCAGACCACGTTTTGCCCGGCACAGTCCGACAGTTCGACGTGGCGTGAACACAACAAATCGTTGGAAGTCACCTGCAGAAATATTGAGCCATGCTGCCTCTACAGCTGACCATGACTGCGGATGAGTTGCCCATGTAGGATTTTGTGCACGAACTGACCTCTCGATTACGTCCGATAAACGTTCGATGGGATTCAAGTCGGGCGATCTGGGTGGCCAAATCATTCGCCTAAAAATAGCCAGAATGTGCTTCATACTAATAGCAAACAATTGTTGCCCGGTGACATGGCGCATTGTCATCCATAAAAATTCCATTGTTGTTTGGGAAGGTGAAGTCCATGAATGGCTGCAAATGGTCAATCATCGGCTTAGATGGATCAGAGGACCCAGTCCATACCATGTAAACAAAGCCCACACTATTATGGAGCCACCACCTGCTTGCTCAGTGCCTTGTTGACAGTTTGGGTCCATAGCTTCGTGAGATCTGCGGCTTACTCGAACCCTCGATCAGCTCTTACCAACTAAAAGCGGGACTAATCTGGCAGGTTTTCCAGGCGTGTAGGGTTCAACCTATATGGCCATGAGAGCAGGAGAGGCGCTGCAGGCAATGTCGTGTTGTGGGCAAAGTCACTCGCGTCCGTCATCTGCTGCCATAGTCATTAACGCCACATTTCACCGCAGTGTAGTAATGGATATGTTCATCGTGCGCCTCACAGTGATTTGTGCGGTTATTTCACGTAGCGTTACTTGTCTGTTCGCAACGACAACTCTGCGCAAACGCCGCTGCTCTTGGTCGTTAGGTGAAGGCCGTCGGCCGCTGTGTTTTCCATGGTGAGAGGTAATGCCCGAAGTTTGGTATTATCGGCACTCCCTTGACGCTGTTGACACTGTGGTTCTCGGAATATTGAATTCCCTAACGATTTCCGAAACGGAAAGTCCCATGCGTCTAACACCAACTACCATTCCGAGTTCAAAGTCTGTTAATTTCTAACGTGCAGAAACCTTTCCGCATGAATCACGTGACAAGGGAAAATCCCCGTCGCACCCCCTCAGATTTTATGGTGAGATGGCCAAGTAGATATCCCGTGAAAAACTGAACACAGATCAAGCCTGAAAACGGGAAGAAGGTATAATGAAATGTAAAAAAAAGAAAGATGCAAAATCTTAAGTTAACGGTCCAACTTAAAGAACTGCAACATCGAGTTAGCTTAAGCAGCCGCAGGGTCGAGGTTCTGTGGTTACGGTGTTGGACTGCGCAGAGGGAGATCCATGTTCAAATCTCCCGCGTGACCATTATTTTTGTTTCACAAAATTGTGAACTGTCCGTTCGGTCATTGACGTGTCTGTTCGCTGTATTCATATCTGTGTCTGTGTCTTGGTGTACCGTCCCCCAAGTTTGTTCTACACAAGTACCACATATTATGACACTTGTGTTCCGCTTTAGAAGTTCTGAATATTGAATTCCTTTGTTGTAACATAGATCACACCAGTTTATTTGTTGTTTTCATTTCTGTGAGAGGTGTTCAGCATGTCGCCAGTTCTCACTATTCAGTAGATTTACTTGCGACGGTATTATAATTTTACCACACGACTGTCCGCCCCTGGTAGCTGAGTGGTCAGCGCGACAGAATGTCAATCCTAAAGGCCCGGGTTCGAGTCCCGGCTGGGTCGGAGATTTTCTCTGCTCAGGTGCTGGGTGTTGTGTTATCCGAATCATCATCATTTCATCCCCATCGACACGCAAGTCGACGAAGTGGCGTCAAATCGAAAGACTTGCACCAGGCGAACAGTCTACCCAACGGGTGGCCCTAGCCACACGACATTTACATTTTTCCCACGTGACTCATAACTAATGTATAGTATAAAAATTGCCAAGACTAAAGAAGAAGAATAGACACATCAATGACCATCGGACGGAAGGTTCATAATTTTATGAAAAAAAATGGAGCACCAGGGAGATTTGAACCAGGATTTTCGTTATTGGCCAATCTTTTTGGTGTTTCAGTGTGGTTGTGGTGAGCGCCATCGTTATCGCCAGATTTCAGCAACTACTTCATCAGTCTTAACTGGGTAGCTATGTGGTATCAGTAATAGTGTCTCATTTCACTATAGAAAATTCTCATGCTTCTTGTTTCCAAAACGTCTCTCTGGCATGTCGTTTCCTTACGAAACTGTTCCAAAGAAACAAGGATTTTTCACCTGCACTGATGTCCTACCAGTGTCGATATTACCTTTAGGCCCCTCAAACAGTTGTGTGTTATGAAGAACCATTCTCATTGTTTTGTAGAATCCGTTCTTTTTCAGTTACTGGCCGATAGTAATAGATTCCAGCTTGTCGATAGTCCAGAACATACACTCTGAACTTCTCTTAGAGCTGCCAATGAACAGCCTCCATTCCCCTGCAAGGTGCTCGCACCCAGTAGCTTTAATGATTCTTTTTGACATCGATGTAGTATAGATTTGGTCGTCCATCTCAACATATTTTCCAGGCTCTTCTGTCCTTGTAGATACCAGATCGTTATTCCGCAAACTAATACAGTCTTCTTGAATCTAATAATTGTGATTATGTTTTAGATTATTAACTTCACACACAAGACCGTTTAATTAACCTTAAGCGCACTGATGAACGAAGGCCGTTGGTTAGACAAAGTCGTATCGTCTCTAGATGATTTTATCGGCTTTGTGGATGTACTGCCGGGACTGGAAATGATGTTGAAAATGTTTGGAAGATCTGGACAGGTACATTATCTTTTGTGGTACAGATCTGAATGAAACTTTGGGCTTTTTGTTAAAGCCTGTCACATCAACCATACAAAACTAAAACTTTTCATGTGGTTTTGCACACGGTTAGAACTACAAAATGGATACTTTTTTCTAAGTCAATTGCCTGACGTTTTCAGTACATGTTCGGTATAGGCCTACAAAATGTGGTACACAGTAGCTGTTTTGCTCGCCGAGTTTAGCCAGAAAACATGTACATGACGTGTTCTAAACAATGAAAATCATATTCTTCTTAAGACAGCTATAAATACGGCCAGCTATTTCCTGGTCATTTTGAATATTTCTCTGAATGGGGACCGTTTCTTCAGCGACACTATGATAAGAAACAATAAGTTGATAGTTTTTTTAAACAGCGCAGAAATATTTATAACAGCTTCACGAAATGTTGCTTAGTGATCTATTCTATAAATATTAATAAAGGAATCTCGAACAGAGGAGAATAAATAAAGCAGCCGCTTCGTAAAACCCAGACGAGGTGGCGAAATATGATTATGATTGGTGGATTCAACAGAATCAGCAGTTGCCTTATTGTCATCAAACTTGATACTGAACAGAGAAATGCACTGAGCTGACAAAAGTCGTGGGATACCTCGTAGTATCGTGTCGGATCTCCAGTTCCGTAGCGTAGTCTAGCAACTTGACTTGGCATAGACTCAAAAAGTGTCTGGAAGTTCGCTAAAAAAATATTGAACCTTACCACATTTACAGGCCCGGTGCAGGAGTGTGTGTGAGAACTGACATCTCAATTATGTCCCATGAATGTTCGATGAGATTCATGTCGGTCCATTTGGGTGGCCAGATCGTTCGCTCGAATTGTCCAGAGTGTTCTTCTAACCAATCGCGAACAACAATTGTCATCCATAAAAATTCTATCGTTGTTCACCTGGACAAGAGGACCGAGTCAGTTCCAAGTAAAGACAGCTCGCGCTATTATGGATCCACCACGAGCTTGCACAGTGGTTTGTTGACAGATCCATGCTGGGATCTGCGCTACTTTTGATCTCTGCCAACAGCCCTTATAAACTGAAATTGCGACTCATCTGACCAGGCCAGGGTTTTCCAGTCGTCTAGGTTCCAACCGATATGGTCACGAGCCCAGGAGAGGGGCGGCAGGCGATGTCGTGTAATTAGCAAAGGTAGTCGTGTCGGCCGTCTGTTGCTGTACCCCTTTAACGCAAAATTTCACCGCATTGTGATAACGGATGTGTTCGTCGTATGTCTGCAGTTATTTCACATAGTGTTCCTTGTCTGTTAGCACTGACAACTCTACCCAAGCGCCACTGCTCTCCGTCGGTAAGTGAGTGCAGTGGCCTCTGCGCTGTCGTGGTGAGAGCTCTGAAATTTGGTATTCTCGTCACACTCTTGCCACTGTGGATAGCAGAATATTGAATTGCTTAACGATTCCCTAAATGGAATGACCCATCATTCTAGGTCCAACTATCACTTCGCTTTCTTTTGGCGATAAACACGTTGGAACCCTTTCACATGAATTGCCTGTCTGCAAATGACAGCTCCGCCAATGCACTGCCCTTTTATACCATACATCCGCGATCTGTACATGTGCACATTACTATCCCATCACTTTGCCACCTCAGTGTACATAATGTTGTTGTCGTCTTCAGTCCTGATACTGGTTTGATGCAGCTCTCCATGCTACTCTATCCTGTGCAAGCTGCTTCATCTCCCAGTACCTACTGCAACCTACATCCTTCTGAATCTGCTTAGTGTACTCATCTCTCGGTCTCCCTCTACGATTTTTACCCTCCACGCTGCCCTCCAATGCTCAATTTGTGATCCCTTGATGCCTCAAAACATGTCCTACCAACCGATCCCTTCTTCTAGTCAAGTTGTGCCACAAACTTCTCTTCTCCCCAATCCTATTCAATACCTCCTCATTAGTTACGTGATCTATCCACCTTATCTTCAGTATTCTTCTGTAGCACCACATTTTGAAAGCTTCTATTCTCTTCTTGTCCAAACTAGTTATCGTCCATGTTTCACTTCCATACATGCCTACACTCCATACAAATACTTTCAGAAACGACTTCCTGATACATAAATCTATATTCGATGTTAACAAATTTCTCTTCTTCAGAAACGCTTTCCTTGCCATTGCCAGTCTACATTTAATATCCTCTCTACTTCGACCATCATCAGTTATTTTACTTCCTAAATAGCAAAACTCCTTTACTACTTTAAGTGTCTCATTTCCTAATCTAATTCCCTCAGCATCACCCGATTTAATTTGACTACATTCCATTATCCTCGTTTTGCTTTTGTTAATGTTCATCTTATATCCTCCTTTCAAGACACTGTCCATTCCGTTCAACTGCTCTTCCAAGTCCTTTGCCGTCTCTGACAGAATTACAATGTCATCGGCGAACCTCAAAGTTTTTACTTCGTCTCCCTGAATTTTAATACCTACCCCAAATTTTTCTTTTGTTTCCTTTACTGCTTGCTCAATATACAGATTGAATAACATCGGGGAGAGGCTACAACCCTGTCTCACTCCCTTCGCAACCACTGCTTTCCTTTCATGTACATCGACTCTTATAACTGCCATCTGGTTTCTGTACAAATTATAAATAGCCTTTCGTTCCCTGTATTTTACCCCTGCCACCTTTAGAATTTGAAAAAAGAGTATTCCAGTCAACATTGTCAAAAGCTTTCTCTAAGTCTACAAATGCTAGAAACGTAGGTTTGCCTTTTCTTAATCTTTCTTCTAAGATAAGTCGTAAGGTCAGTATTGCCTCGCGTTTTCCAACATTTCGACGGAATCCAAACTGATCCTCCCCGAGGTCTGCATCTACCAGTTTTTCCATTCGTCTGTAAAGAATTCGCGTTAGTATTTTTGCAGCCGTGTACATAATACGTATGAATATTTAAAGGGAATAAAATCTTATTTGAAAGGTCACGTCCCTAACACAATTTGTACATATAATTTCTGCGCGACGAATTGTCTAGCTACATGAATTTGGTCCAGCCTGTATATAAGTCACATTTGCAGTGGAATGAGCGCATGTTGATTGGTAGGGCGGTGGCAGTATTCAGGTAGGAATGTATGAAGTGGCGACAGATGGTTAATGCAGAGGCTTTAGTGAATCGAGCGCTGTCCGATGGGCAGCTGATGAATCGTGGTAATCATCGGTTGTGACGTATCAGCTGCATTTACCCGTGGTCTAGATCCGCAGCTACTCGATGCCAATCGCTGTGCCATAAGAAATCTGAAGTGCTGAATGTCAAACAGAATTTTTTCGTCGGAAGTTCTCAGAACAGGAGGCCGGGCACCAAGTCCGCTGCTATTCCACTACATGCAGTTTCTCATCGTCTGCAGGTAACAGAATTGGATTGCTGGACAGCTAATTCCAATTTGTGTACTAGCACTGTGACTACAGTACGCGGAAGTTTTGTGTCAGTTGCTAAATGTTTCCCGGAGCTGCTATTTTTATTACCTCGTCCCTATAATTAATTGAAGTCGGAGAAAGTAACCGACGGATTGGAGCCGCATTTCAACAAACAAGGGAGAGTTCTCAGATTTAAAGGCTGTCTATCAATTACCAAGATAGTGTGAGCAGGTGCAAATTGTACACCGTACTTATTAAAACCATACATCATTCTGTCACGTTATGAGCAACGTCTCTCTATGTGGGTGGTATACCTAGTTATAGACCTCTGGAGGTCAGGATCGAGAAGGATTATTTTCTCTGTAAAACATTGTCTGCTTTCTTTTCATTAAGTAGTACGAAGGGACTTCAAAATGTACGTTACACTTTATTACGACACGCGAAATACCCTTTATTGCATGCTGTACTACACTTAAAAGTGACACAGATGCATGATCCTATTCTTCAACGTACTCAACAAAATGGTTAAAATGGCTCTATTTTAACATCCAAGGTCATCAGTCCCCTAGACTTAGAACTACTTAAACCTAACTAACCGAACATCACACACATCCATGCCCGAGGCAGGACTCGAGCCTGCGACCGTAGCAGCAGCGCGGTTCCGGACTGAAACGTCTAGAAACGCTCGGTCACAGCTGCCGGCCACGTACTCAACAAGCCTCTGTAAACAATTGTCGGAATGTTCTAGCAATCGCTCAATTCCTCTGTGATAAAAATACGCTCTTGGTCACGTAGCCATTCGGGAACCGCTGTCTGAACGTCCTCATCGTTGGAAAACTCTTTCCCCACAGATGATTTTTCATTTTGTCGAAAAGACGAAAACTGCATGTTGCAATATCTAGACTGTGGCATTCCTTCCCCATCACGGTCATCCATGCCTGTGTGGCCTTGATAAAAGTGCTGGCGACGGCTGGGCGCGACATTGTATAATATTTGATACACTTGCCACCAGAATTTTAAGCTGAACCTGCGTGCAATTTAGATGTTTTGGCAGCAATATAGTACTATCCCACGTACTTCAACTATGGAGAACGTTTCAAGTTGCCTCGCGATTTCACTCCTACACTGTGGCGCACCTGTTATCCGTACCACAGCAGAACTATGTCTGCAGCAAACCCTGAATGTGTACTCTCTTCTGACAAAGCACCACTCTTGTTGCGCAATGGCTTTCTGAAGCCCCTACATGTATTATACCCGTAACAATAATTCAGTAATAAGTATCCAGTAATAAGTAAGCCATGTGGGTCAAAATAGTTTCAATATGTGCTCTTTCATTTCTATTCTTTATACTGGAATATGTCTACATATCACGCAGGGGTTCTCAAAGAAAGGTGAAGGTTTCTGCGAAGCACGTGAGTGTGCCAAGGTTTTTCTTACCACTTTTAATATGCACTGCTGGAGAAAAAAAATGCAGCACCCTCAAGAGCTGTGTTCATTGGTACCACGATATAATATGTGGATACTGAGGGATTGTGGTATTAACGGTTCATTTGCACGGTCATCGGCGATCAGGTGGCGCTCAATTAGCCTGTCTGCGCACCCTCTGTTTTGATCCTGCAGGCGGTCACTGCGATGAGCTTAGAGGTGAACATTGTGTGCAACATGTATTCTACAGTACAGTCACGGCCCATCGACGAGCACCTACTCACGTTGAGCAGCTTTAGCCATTGTGAGCCTGCGGGTAGCTGCATAAACATATTGCAGGGCGGCTGCAGATGTTGGACATAACGTAACAGTGGTGTGTCGCTGCTTTCAACAGTCTCTGTGGAACATTCCCACACTGGTCAACCAGATTCTGGAAGTCGGCGTAGTACAGACGCACCTCAAGATCGATGTACTGTGCGAGAGGTGGTGGTCAGCCGAACATCATCCATGGAAGAAATCTAGGCAAATGTTGCACCTACTGTGTCATCGTGGAGCACTGAGAACCGTCTGCTTGCAGTAGCGTTAATATCACGTGTGCCTTTGGCCAAGCTACCACTGATTTTGTTTTTTATCTTACACGTTTAGTTCCATATGACCAAATTGAGAAGCAAATCTCCATGGTCATGGAACGTGTAACTACATGAATTCACAACAGAAAACTAATAACAGATGAAATAAAACGTTGTGAATCCTATAAAGACGCCAAGCTATAAGTTTATTTAAACGCAGTCAACAATATAATACAGGAATCAGCTAAATTTTTCAAGGAACTCCTCGGCAGAATAGAAGAAGTGAGCCACGACGAAAGTCTTCAGTTTAGATTTGAAAGTGCGTGGATTACTGCTAAAACTTTTGAATTTTTGTGGTAGCTTATTGAAAAGGGATGCAACAGGATACAGCACGCCTTTCTGCACAAGAGTCAAGGATGTTCGATCCAGGTGCAGATTGGATTTCTGCCTAGTATTAACTGACTGAAAGCTGCTAATTCTTGGGAATAAGCTGATACTGTTGACAAGAAACGACAGTAAAGAGTACATATACTGACTGGCCAAAGTTAGAATACGCAGACTACTGAACAGGAGTAGACAAGAGGTTCGCAAACTTACACCACTTTTTGCCCGAACCACCAGTTTCTGAGACAAAAATACCTTTTGGGAATGGAAAGAGTTGCCCCGAAATATAATACCAGACATCGTAAGCGAATGAAAAAAAGCAAAGTGACTACTATTCATGTCGAACGGTCATTTACCTCAGATATTGTTCTAATAGTAAAAATGAAAGCATTGTCTTTGAAAAAGATCCAGAACATGGGTTTTCCACGAAAGTTTACTATCTGAACAACTGGAAATTTGAACTGTTCTGTCTCACTACTCATACGACAATTCTGCGTAATCAGAATGTCAGGTTTTGTTGAATTGTGTCTTAGAAACTGTAAAAACTGAGTCTTACTGTGATTTAGTGCTGGTTTTTTTCCTGCAAGCCATGAACTTATGTCATGAACTGCGCTATCTGAAACAGTGTCAGCTTTGCACACGGCATCCTTTAGTACCTAACTAGTGTCATCAGCAATTATAAATACAGGGCTATTACAAATGATTTAAACGATTTCATAAATTCACTGTAGCTCCATTCATTGACATATGGTCACGACACATACAGATACGTAGAAAAACTCATAAAGTTTTGTTAGGCTGAAGCCGCACTTCAGGTTTCTGCCGCCAGAGCGCTCGAGAGCGCAGTGAGACAGAATGGCGACAGGAGCCGAGAAAGCGTATGTCGTGCTTGAAATGCACTCACATCAGTCAGTCATAACAGTGCAACGACACTTCAGGACGAAGTCCAACAAAGATCCACCAACTGCTAACCCCATTTGGCGATGGTATGCGCAGTTTAAAGCTTCTGGGTGCCTCTGTAAGGGGAAATCAACGGGTCGGCCTGCAGTGAGCGAAGAAACGGTTGAACGCGTGCTGGCAAGTTTCACGCGTAGCCCGCGGAAGTCGACGAATAAAGCAAGCAGGGAGCTAAACGTACCACAGCCGACGGTTTGGAAAATCTTACGGAAAAGGCTAAAGCCCTGACACCCGATGACAAAGTCAAACGCTTTGAATTTTCGGCGCGGTTGCAATAGCTCATGGAAGAGGATGCGTTCAGTGCGAAGCTTGTTTTCAGTGATGAAGCAACATTTTTTCTTAATGGTGAAGTGAACAGACACAATGTGCGAATTAAGGCGGTAGAGAATTCTCACGTATTCGTGCAGCAAATTCGCAATTCACCAAAAGTTAACGTATTTTGTGCAATCTCACGGTTTAAAGTTTACGGCCCCTTTTTCTTCTGCGAAAAAAACGTTCAGGAGACGTGTATCTGGACATGCTGGAAAATTGGCTCATGCCACAACTGGAGACCGACAGCGCCGACTTCATCTTTCAACAGGATGGTGCTCCACCGCACTTCCATCATGATGTTCGGCATTTCTTAAACAGGAGATTGGAAAACCGATGGATCGGTCGCGGTGGAGATCATGATCAGCAATTCATGTCATGGCCTCCACGCTCTCCCGACTTAACCCCATGCGATTTCTTTCTGTGGGGTTATGTGAAAGATTCAGTTTTTAAACCTTCTCTACCAAGAAACGTGCCAGAACTGCGAGCTCGCATCAACGATGCTTTCGATCTCATTGATGGGGACATGCTGCGCCGAGTGTGGGAGGAACTTGATTATTTGCTTGATGTCTGCCGAATCACTAAAGGGGCACATATCGAACATTTTTGAATGCCTAAAAAACTTTTTGAGTTTTTGTATGTGTGTGCGAAGCATTGCGAAAATATCTCAAATAATAAAGTTATTGTAAAGCTGTGAAATCGCTTCGATCATTTGTAATAACCCTGTATTTTAGAATGACCTGTAATACTAGTGGACATATCATTTACGAGGAGCGCCCCAGCACTGATCTCTGGGGATCCCTCCATTTAACTGTGCCCCATTCGGACCGCACATCATAGTCATACTTCTTCTGCTGCCTGTTCTTAAAGTAAGAGGTCAACCAGTTGTGACCTACTCCGCATATTCCATAATGGCCCAGCTTCTGGAGTAATACTTTGTGATCAATACAATCAACCGCCTTAGTTAACTAAAAAAAGATGTTTAGCGTTCAAAACCTTTTGTTTAATCCACACATTACCTCACAGAGAAAAGAGAATATATCATTTTTAGTTCTTAAAACGTTTCTAAATCCAAATTCTACATTTGCCAGCAAATGAGCAATTATCCTTATATACACAGCCTTTTCAATAACTTTAGCAAACAGTGATGGCGTTGAAATAGGTCTAATATTGTCTACATTATCTCTTTCTGTCTTTTTATAAAGCGACTTTACTACTGAGTGCTTCAGTCATTCAGAAAACTGACCATTCCTAAAGGAAAACTTACAAATATGGCCAAGTACAGGGCTAACTTGTGCACCTCAGTACTTTAGTATTCTGCTAGATGCTCCTTCGTGTGCATGAGAGTCCTTAGTTTTCAGTGATTTAATTTTTGACTCAATCGCTCCCTTGTCAGTATCACAGAGGAGTATTTCAGAGTCTCGGAACGGCATTTTCCAAGAGAGTTATCTGATTCCCTGTAGAAACTAAGGGTTGGATTGGGTTGTTTGGGGAAGGAGACCACACAGCGAGGTCATAGGTCTCATTGGATTAGGGAAGGACGGGGAAGGAAGTCGGACGTGCCCTTTGAAAGGAACCATCTCGGCATTTGCCTGGAGCGATTTAGGGAAATTACGGAAAACCTAAATCAGGGTGGCCGGACGCGGGATTGAACCGTCGTCCTCCCGAATGCGAGTCCAGTGTCTAACCATTGCGCCACTTCGCTCGGTGTAGAAACTTTTTATTTAATTCACCATCTATGTTCAGAAGGTGACTGTTAAATACTGTACGTATATCTGACTTACCAGTAACAGAAACATTTTTACTACTTACTGACTTTATATCCTCGATCTTGTGGTGCTGATCAGACACTTCCTTCACGACGGGCCATTTGGTTTTAATGTTATCCTGTGAATTAGCTATTGTATTTGCGTCCCACATACTCTTTGCCTTTCAAATAAAATTTTAAGCACTTTAAAGTAATGTTTGTAATGGACAACTGTACCTCGATTGCGACTACCTCTAACATTTTGATGTAATTTCCACTTTGTTCTACATGATATCCTTACCCAACAAGTCAGTCGTCCGGATTGCCTTTTATTGCTAGAACCCTGTTTTGAACGTTGTAATGGAATACAAAGAGCAAGAGAAATGTAGTAAGGCAAACATCATATTTGTCGTCTATGTTATCAGCACTATAAACATCCTGTCACTCTTGCTCCTTAACGAGGTTTAAGAAACTCTCGATTGCCGTTTGATTAGGTGTTCTACATAGTTTGTTATTGTATATAACTTTTGTTTGAGTATAACAGCATTTTAAAAGTTTGTACGTCATAGTATGAAAGGTGATTCACCCTTTTTATAACAGAATGCCCATCTAATAACAAAGAATGAATAAAAATATTATCTGTGGTTGTGTTACTGTTTCCCTGCACCCTGGTTGGGAAAAATACAGTATGCATCAGATCATATGAATTTAAGAGATCTTCCAACGTCCTTGTTTTTGCACAATCACATAAACAATTAATGCTGAAGTCACCACTTACAACCCACTTTCGGTACTTCCTATAAAATGAACGAAGAACACTCTCTAGCTTGAGCAGAAGTAATCTAAGGTCAGAGTTAAGGGATCTATAAATAACCACACTCAGAAGCTTGGTTTCCCTAAAATCAACTGCTCCCGCACAACATTCAAATACCTGTTGCATGCAGTGCTTTGAGATATCTACTGATTCAAATGGTATACTGTTTTTTTACGTATATGGCCACTCCTTCACTGCAAAAAAAGAACTCATTCAAAAACAGCCAGCCAATCTGTATCCTGGTAAAGGAAGACTTTGAATTATCGCATTACTTAAGTGGTGCTCAGATACAGCAATAATTTCAGACATCATCTACAAGCAGTTCACTAACTTTATCTTTAATACCTCTTGTATACCACGGCACCGCCGAGTGAGGCTACTCTGGTGCCATTTCTCCGACATGAAGCTGATGAGCTTTTTCAGTAGAACAGTGCACATCCACATGCGGCTAATGCGACGCAACGTGTTGTTCCCTGCGTACAACATCTGCCCTAGCCAGCAAGATCACCAGAGCTCTCGTCAGTCGAGCAGTTATGGGGTATGATAAAGCGGGAACCCACTTGTTCTTCAGGGGCTGCAAGAACTATTGCCGAATTGCAACAGAAGGTGCAAGATGCTTGCGAGAATCTATCGGAGGATACCATTCCGCACCTTTATGATCTTGCGTGCGAGAATACACACCTGCATTGTCTCCAGAGGAGGGATCATTGTGTACTGATGCGACTGTTTGAGCACCTCTACGGCGAGTTACGTGTTTCATTTGTTCTGAATTTACTGTGATATTGCGCTTTCCCTTGAGGGTGTTGCCACTTCGTTCCGACAGTGTATAAAACAGAAATAAAGGAAGTTTGATTGACACACTCTGATCCAGTTCATGATTTTACTGTACAATGAACGAGCAAGTGCGGGTGCCAGTGGGAGAAAGCCAGGGAGGTGAGTGGTACCTCCAACTCCTAGCATCTCGCCATGGGGGGAGCGAGCTGAGCTGCTTACTGCGGCAGCCCGGCCGCCTCCGCCTCTCCCCTATGCAGCCACGCCCTTCTGGAATGCCGGCAGGAGGCGGTCTGGATATACGAGAGGGCCTACGGGGAGGGACCACCGTATGTATACACTCACAACGGCTCTCACCTCCGGGATGCAGGACTTACGCTCTACAGGAGTGGCTGCACTGTCAAAATGCGGTACGGGCGAATTTACAACAGTCATAACACAAACTTGCAGCTGCTAAGGGCCTAAGAGTCTGCACAGGGGGAGTGAGAAGGGGGCACCGGTAGGCATTTCTCTCTCCTAGAATCGGGCTACAGGATTTTTATTCATTACAGAATTCTTGCTAATGCCTAGCAATGATAATCTGCAACTCTACGAAACTGCTCATTGAATATCCGCGTCAAGTAGCAGTATGTTGCAAGACCCGCAAGGTGCAGAGCGCGAACAACGGATCGCCGAATCGTCACTGCAGGCATTTCCTGGAGATGCTGACAGTCTGGAGACTGTGCAGCCGCAACTTCTCCATCGTTTGTCCGTTCGATGTCCTCGATGCCGTATTGCTCCTGCCGTATCACGACGTTTTAGTGTGCGGCAGGTTAGGAAGAAAGCTGACGAGGTCTCTGAAGAGTTCCAGAAGAATGTTCCAGCCTGGAAACCTGCACAGATCAAGAAAGCAGACTCAAGAAGCGCACAGTTCCCTTCTGATGCCTTCTTGCTCACCATCTGTTAGCCCAGCGCTCGACCCGCCGACATTGCCAATCGCGACGTGGAATACGGGGCTTTAGAGTGACTATTTATCCTTGTAGTTTTCGTTATCCTACTGTCCACGAAGCAGCATCGCTTTTGGTGCCCTTCTGCAGTGAAGATGAATGGATGTGAACCTGTACAAAACGGTACCGAAATAGTGCCATCAAAGATTTCTTGTACTTTCTCTTAACGCTGTTATCGAGCTGTGGAAAGAGACCGATCCAGCACAACACATCATAAACATGGCAGCATTGTATGTGCCCGCCATAAATCCCCAATTGCATTAAGCAAAATTCGAAAGGATGAGAACAATGCAATAAATGCGGTAACGTCATCAAATGTGAAGTATTGTAAGGAAAGTATTATAAATGGCATCTTAGATTGGGAAGACTTTTAAAACTTCTTCCATGTTTCTTCACTTCGAGAAGTATCTCTTGTTGGTTATGTTTGTTGATATTCAACAGAATTTTCTGAATGTTTCT
Organism: Schistocerca gregaria; assembly: GCF_023897955.1. Lineage (NCBI taxonomy): Eukaryota > Metazoa > Arthropoda > Insecta > Orthoptera > Acrididae > Schistocerca > Schistocerca gregaria. The sequence goes on from NC_064921.1 coordinate 536,547,792, forward strand.
CACTTTTTTCTATTACTCATTTTTTATGTTCTGCTTCAATCTAAGGTAATGGGAATATGAGCAAATATTGTTTATGGATATTTTCTATCTTTATTTCTTAACTCGTTGGTTGCCGTGGGTTCAACCATATAAGGACATAATTTCAGATCATCGAATCAAAAAGGTGACATCAACACAGATATTAATAATATATAAAGAAGTACTTCTTATTTCCCGTTGAATATGATTACTGTTTAGGTACTACAATAATCTATTTCAAAAATAGATTTGACATACAATAAATTTTGCCTACTCCTTATCAAATTTAGTTCTTGGTGCACGACATGTTTTCATACTCAACAAATCAGACACTATAAAAAGAGTGAAGTTAGAATCTTACTCCCTCTCGGCAAAATTTCTGCGGACGACCGTGGCTGACTGTATTAATAGTAAAAGTCTTTAGTACTGCCACCTCTTTGCTGCAGTAATGTAGTTCAGATCGCTACGAACAGTGAAGACTCCAGATAGCTCGAGCTATTCAAAACTGCTTGCATCACTGATGTATATACCTTTCGCTGTTTGATGACTTCAATATTTCCTACGCTCAGAGTGAATGCGACCGGACTGATGGCGTGATTTCCTCACGCTCTGCTTTCTTTACCTGTTTGTTAGTCATTGGTATCATCAAAACGTCTCTTATTATATCAGATGCCTATCATCATTCTAGGACTGCAATACTGGATAAGATGTCTTCAGCCTCTTGGGTGTACCTACGCTACCACTAAATCTTTCCTCATCTCCTCCTCCACTTCAAACAAACGACCCTGGAACGAGCTATCCAGTAACCTGTGTTTTACCCAATCACTCTGTATTCAAGAGGAAACTGAAACTTTTATGTTTTATCATCGCCATACCACGCCTCTCGGCATACCCAGCTGTTTTCAAAAAACGGTTCAAATGCCTCTGAGCGCTATGGGACTTAACATCTGTGGTTATCATTCCCAGCTGTTTTCCTCTGTCGAACACTGAATCAGTATTTCTGACACACTGTCATCTTATTCATGCTTTTCTCATCCCTGTCTACTGCTGTTTTCACTATTCATGTTTTATTACTATTTTCTTCTTTTTATTTCATCTACTAATTTTAAATTGTTATTTCCTGTTCTTCCAATGACCAGTCAATTTCCTCTTCACATTTGATTCCTTCTGCGCTGCTGGTACACATTACCGTTATATGTCATTATAGTCTACAAGAACGTGATGATCTACATTTACATCTACAGGGATACTCTGCAAATCACACTTAAGTGCCTGGCAAAGGGTTCATCGAACCAATCTTCTCACTAATTCTCTATTATTCCAATCCCGTACAACGCGCGGAAGAAACGAACACCTATACCATTCCGTGCGAGCTCTGATTTCCCTTATTTTATTACGATGATCGTTTCTCCCTATGAAGGTCGGCGTCAACAAAATATTTTCACATTCGGAAGAGAAAGTTGGTGATTGGAATTTCGTGAGAAGAATCCGCCATAACGAAAAACGCCTTTGCTTCAATGATGTCCATTCCAAATCCTGAATCATTTCAGTGAAAATCTCTCCCTTATTTCGCGATAATACAAAACGTGCTGCCCTCCTTTGAACTTTCTCGATGTACTCCGTCAGTTCTATCTGGTAAGGACCCCACACAGCCCAGCAGTATTCTACAAGAGGACGGAAAAGCTTAGTGTAGGCTTTTCTAATCGTTCTGCCAATAAAACGCAGTCTTTGGTTAGCCTTCCCCACAACATTTTTTATGTGTTCCTTCCAATTTAAGTTGATGAAATTCCTGAACACAGTATTGGTAAGACTGATATTTCTTAAATTCCGTACATTCTTCACTGCATATATATACGTATTATCTTTCTTACCATCGTTACCTGTGACTTCTCAAACAGGGAGGCGGCACGAGAGCTCAGCGTTTTTGGTCAGAGGGTTAGCTGCTCTCTGTAATAAAAAAAACTGAGTGAAGGGATCAACAGTGAACTTCATCGGGTGTTGTGGGACGTCTGACACGAACAATAATGAACAAAATAAGTTTTTAAGGAAGAAAACAGCGCAAGACACAGAGCGCTAGTCCAGACCCGGATGGAGTACGCGCGGCGTATTAACGCCACGCGGGCACGTATACCGGCTAGTCTTTGCGTTGTTTTTAGGTTTTTAGGCGGTTTCTCACAGGCAAATGCTAGTTTAAGAATACAATATGCAAACAGTTAAAATATTATACCACACACATACAAAAGTATACACAATCCACAGACAGATGACGCGCATGACTTCATTTGCGTTACCTTCACTACTGTGGCGTCACTAGGAGTATCCAGACAATAAGTCCCACATTAAAAAAAAAAAAAAAAGTTATCAAACCTTGAGAAAGCGTACTCCCTACTACCTGGGATAAATAATAGGGTAAAGAAGATTACAATTGTTAGCAATTTATCGGTATACAGTGCATGACAGAAGAAGTGAAACACCAAGAACTCCTTCCAAACAGGCCTTGGGAGGCCCAAAGGACCCGACCGATCGGCGTGTCATCCTCAGCCGATAGGCGTCACAGAATCACCTAGAGAGGCAGGAGAAAATGAAATGAAACTTCAAGAGTTGAGAGCGTAAGTAATGGGATTTCACTGATTATAAAATCGAATCAGATCTACAAATAACTTGGCAATGTCAGACACTTATCAGTATTGCGCTGCACCCCTTCTGGCCTCGATCCACGGGCTGATTCGGTGGGAAAAGTTTTCATAAAGTCACTGGATTCTCTCCCGAGATAATCTGGGTTGTTGATGGTCTTTGATACCCTGAATACTACTGACAGAGGGACGAAACTGACGTCCGAGCTGATCCCACACATGTTCTATCGGGGACAGAGCTGGAAAGCTCTTAGAGACAGATGGCACTCTTGGACGACCATTGTACTGACAAATGGCAACACAATACTGCGGAATGGAAGAAAACATATGAGTACGAAGGATGTCCACGACGTACCGCAGTGCCGTCAGGGCTCCCTCATCTCTACCAGCTGCGAACTGAAGCCGTACCAGAGGACTCCGGGCATGACACCACCGTGCGTCTCCAAAACATTGCAACGAAGGAACGTCTCCCCAGGTCGTCACCATACTCGCCGACGATGTTCATGCAGTTTAGTGCAGAACCGCGAATGAGGGATGAACGTAAATGGGTCGCCTTTCATCAGCAGTCCATACTTCCTGGTCACATTACCGGCACTCCAAACGCAGTCGCTTGAGTTGTAGTGTTAAAACCAGCCTACGCTTGGGATACTAATTCCCAAGTCCTGCGGCTGCTGGTGCAGGATGACACCAGGAGCCATTACTTGTTCTCGGACGGCAGGCGCAGCTGTGAAGGGGTTACAATGTGCTAGGTGCAGACTATGGCGATTCTCCTTGTGGGGTTCAGACGTAGTCGACCGGAACCATGACTACTTGTATACCTTCCCTCGCGTTCTCTTGCAGCCCAACAGCAGCCCACAAATCTGGATGTTGCACGATTCGATCAGCCGGCGTAATGGAGACCCAAAACGAGTCTCCACTCGAATTCTATCAGCTGGTGATAACACTGTCTCACATGAGTTCACGGCGTCTCCGTGTCCCTCATAATCATCACTCAACATATTACGCTGTCCATGTCCTTTATATGTTTTACCTGGCCTGGGAACAACAATAAACAAGAACAACACAAATGGACTCCGAAGGCGGTTCCACCTGTGACAGAATTGCAGTTATTATCATTTACGTACTTGCCAGCGGTGTGTACGTGTAGAAAGTAACGCTTGCATTCGACCACGTGTTCCGTGCATTCACGTCTTTTGCGGGCATTGTATTTGACGTTTGGTGCTGAAGGCCCTTGCTTGAACGTTCGTTCTCATATTGCAGTAGCACTTCATCGCACCGTCCGCTTAGAGCTGAGTCATATTTTCTCCTCTCACCTGTATCTGTTCACATACACTGCAAACCAATATGAAATGCACGACAGAGGGTACTAAGTATCATGTAGAAGGTGTTAGCTTCCACTTGCGTATCGAGCTCGGGAAAAAGATTGTTTCAATGCCGTTGTGCTCGCTGTAATTAGTCTAAACTTGTCTCGGTGGTCCAAATGGGTCTTAGTTTGGAAGGAGTGGGGGTGAAGAGCATTTCTAGATTCCTCAATAAATATTGGTTATCAACAATTCGCTAAGATGCTTTCGCAGGGTACTTGGCATCCGTCTTCAGGCATTTGCCTGTTTAGGTGTTTCAGCTTTTCCGTCACAGTCTTCCGTGAGTCCTAAAAAACTGAGGCCCTTCGTACCACCTTTCTTTGTGTTAGTTCACCGTCCCCTGTTAGCCCTATGTGATATGGGTCCCACACACTTGAGCTACATTCTAAGATGGAACGCAAAAGTGCTTTGTAAGCAGTCTCCTCTTTAGACTCATTTTCCCAGTACTCTGCAAATGAACCGAAGTCTGATGATAGAGTACAGGCTTCCGAGATCGGATAACATTGGCACTGGTAAAACTTTCGGGGTAAGGTCGTGGTCCTTGAAACTGTTTTGTTCCTAACATTTCGTCCAGAACTGCGCTAGACGTCTTCAGAGGCGTTGCTCCTCCTATAAGTCTTGCCGACTGAAGGGTCGGACGTCTGAGAGCGACATATATACTATAGAATAGGGGACGGGGCTGGATACACGTGATAAGTAGAGATGATCCATGTCAAAGGTAAAACATAACTATCGATTGTCATCTTGTTAGAGCTAAAAAAACCTGTTTAGCGATTCTATAGTGTTACTCTACATGTGTAGCTAAGTTTCGTGGTCTCTTCTTTCCTGTTAAAATATTCCAATGTTAATATATTTCAATGGATTCTCTACATAACTGTGGATAACCGTATGTTACAGATAAAATTTTTGTTTCCGAAAACTTCACTTCGTGAGTTTCTTACTGAAGCGAATGATCTGCTACAGCGGATTTATCTACACTCCTGGAAATTGAAATAAGAACACCGTGAATTCATTGTCCCAGGAAGGGGAAACTTTATTGACACATTCCTAGGGTCAGATACATCACATGATCACACTGACAGAACCACAGGCACATAGACACAGGCAATAGAGCATGCACAATGTCGGCACTAGTACAGTGTATATCCACCTTTCGCAGCAATGCAGGCTGCTATTCTCCCATGGAGACGATCGTAGAGATGCTGGATGTAGTCCTGTGGAACGGCTTGCCATGCTATTTCCACCTGGCGCCTCAGTTGGACCAGCATTCGTGCTGGACGTACAGACCGCGTGAGACGACGCTTCATCCACTCCCAAACATGCTCAATGGGGGACAGATCCGGAGATCTTGCTGGCCAGGGTAGTTGACTTACACCTTCTAGAGCACGTTGGGTGGCACGGGATACATGCGGACGTGCATTGTCCTGTTGGAACAGCAAGTTCCCTTGCCGGTCTAGGAATGGTAGAACGATGGGTTCGATGACGGTTTGGATGTACCGTGCACTATTCAGTGTCCCCTCGACGATCACCAGAGGTGTACGGCCAGTGTAGGAGATCGCTCCCCACACCATGATGCCGGGTGTTGGCCCTGTGTGCCTCGGTCGTATGCAGTCCTGATTGTGGGGCTCACCTGCACGGCGCCAAACACGCATACGACCATCATTGGCACCAAGGCAGAAGCGACTCTCATCGCTGAAGACGACACATCTCCATTCGTCCCTCCATTCACGCCTGTCGCGACACCACTGGAGGCGGGCTGCACGATGTTGGGGCGTGAGCGGAAGACGGCCTAACGGTGTGCGGGACCGTAGCCCAGCTTCATGGAGACGGTTGCGAATGGTCCTCGCCGATACCCCAGGAGCAACAGTGTCCCTAATTTGCTGGGAAGTGGCGGTGCGGTCCCCTACGGCACTGCGTAGGATCCTACGGTCTTGGCGTGCATCCGTGCGTCGCTGCGGTCCGGTCCCAGGTCGACGGGCACGTGCACCTTCCGCCGACCACTGGCGACAACATCGATGTACTGTGGAGACCTCACGCCCCACGTGTTGAGCAATTCGGCGGTACGTCCACCCGGCCTCCCGCATGCCCACTATACGCCCTCGCTCAAGTCCGTCAACTGCACATACGGTTCACGTCCACGCTGTCGCGGCATGCTACCAGTGTTAAAGACTGCGATGGAGCTCCGTATGCCACGGCAAACTGGCTGACACTGATGGCGGCGGTGCACAAATGCTGCGCAGCTAGCACCATTCGACGGCCAACACCGCGGTTCCTGGTGTGTCTGCTGTGCCGTGCGTGTGATCATTGCTTGTACAGCCCTCTCGCAGTGTCCGGAGCAAGTATGGTGGGTCTGACACACCGGTGTCAGTGTGTTCTTTTTTCCATTTCCAGGAGTGTATTCTCCCCAGCCGGGAAAGATGTTTTTCCTTTAGGTATACAGGGTGTTTCAAAAATGACCGGTATATTTGAAACGGCAATAAAAACTAAACGAGCAGCGATAGAAATACACCGTTTGTTGCAATATGCTTGGGACAACAGTACATTTTCAGGCGGACAAACTTTCGAAATTACACTAGTTACAATTTTCAACAACAGATAGCGCTGCAAGTGATGTGAAAGATATAGAAGACAACGCAGTCTGTGGGTGCGCCATTCTGTACGTCGTCTTTCTGCTGTAAGCGTGTGCTGTTCACAACGTGCAAGTGTGCTGTGGACAACATGGTTTATTCCTTAGAACAGAGGATTTTTCTGGTGTTGGAATTCCACCACCTAGAACACAGTATTGTTGCAACAAGACGAAGTTTTCAACGGAGGTTTAATGTAACCAAAGGACCGAAAAGCGATACAATAAAGGATCTGTTTGAAAAATTTCAACGGACTGGGAACGTGACGGATGAACGTGCTGGAAAGGTAGGGCGACTGCGTACGTCAACCACTGAGGGCAACGCGCAGCTAGTGCAGCAGGTGATCCAACAGCGGCCTCGGGTTTCCGTTCGCCGTGTTGCAGCTGCGGTCCAAATGACGCCAACGTCCATGTATCGTCTCATGCGCCAGAGTTTACACCTCTATCCATACAAAATTCAAACGCGGCAACCCCTCAGCGCCGCTACCATTGCTGCACGAGAGACATTTGCTAACGATATAGTGCACAGGATTGATGACGGCGATATGCATGTGGGCAGCATTTGGTTTACTGACGAAGCTTATTTTTACCTGGACGGCTTCGTCAATAAACAGAACTGGCGCATATGGGGAACCGAAAAGCCCCATGTTGCAGTCCCATCGTCCCTGCATCCTCAAAAAGTACTGGTCTGGGCCGCCATTTCTTCCAATGGAATCATTGGCCCATTTTTTCAGATCCGAAACGATTACTGCATCACGCCATCTGGACATTCTTCGTGAATTTGTGGCGGTACAAACTGCCTTAGACAACACAGCGAACACCTCGTGGTTTATGCAAGATGGTGCCCGGCCACATCGCACGGCCGACGTCTTTAATTTCCTGAATGTATATTTCGATGATCGTGTGATTGCTTTGGGCTATCCGAAACATAGAGGAGGCGGCGTGGATTGGCCTCCCTATTCGCCAGACATGAACCCCTGTGACTTCTTTCTGTGGGGACACTTGAAAGACCAGGTATACCGCCAGAATCCAGTAACAATTGAACAGCTGAAGCAGTACATCTCATCTGCATGTGAAGCCATTCCGCCAGATACGTTGTCAAAGGTTTCGGGTAATTTCATTCAGAGACTACGCCATATTATTGCTACGCATGGTGGATACGTGGAAAATATCGTACTATAGAGTTTCCCAGACCGCAGCGCCATCTGTTGTTGAAAATTGTAACTACTGCAATTTCGAAAGTTTGTCTGCCTGAAAATGTACTGTTGTCCCAAGCATATTGCAACAAACGGTGTATTTCTATCGCTGCTCGTTTAGTTTGTATTGCCGTTTCAAATATACCGGTCATTTTTGAAACACCCTGTATATTGACGCTTCGTTTCGTTGTTCCAATACACACTTTACCACACATACTCGGAATTTTATGTAAGCCATATGCTGACAGAGCAGGGGGCCTATATTTTAGAGATCGGCGTGCTTGGCGTATTTTCTTTGTAGTGCTTAAACTTGATCTACTGTCATATTTCTGTAAAATCTTAACGATCTGATCTGTTGCTTTTTATAATAAAAGGTAGAAAAACTATATTCTCCCATCTTTGTTTTGCATGCTTGTCGCTCCGGCCGTGGTGTCCGAGCGGTTCTAGGCGCTTCAGTCCGAAACTGCGCGACTGATACGGTCGCAGGTTCGAATCCTGCCTCGGGCATGGATGTGTGTGAGTGCTTAGGTTAGTTAGGTTTAAGTAATTCTAAGTTCTAGAGGACTGATGATCTCAGATGTTAAGTCCCATAGTGCTCAGAGCCATTTGAACCATCAAGCTTGTTCTTCGGCCTTCCGTTATTTGGTCGTAGAATTCTCTTCACTTCTTTCGCTGAGTAGCCATTTTTCTCGAAAGCCTGCTTCAGATGTTTTAATTCTTTGTCCAGGTATTCCGGCGTGCAGATCGATTTGGCACTATGGACAAGGCTTTTAATGGCACTTCTCTATTGCTTCACATATACATACATATATGACGTACTATTATCCATGTCTATGTAGAGAAGCCATTGAAATATATAATGATAAGTATTATTTTAATAGGAAAGAAGAGATTAATTAAACTATGTGACGCGACGTATGGACAGTGGCTCTGCAGAATCGCTGTTTTTTTTAATCTCTGACAAGACAACAATCGATAGTTAACATGACCTCTGCATCAGGCGTAACTACGGCCACTCCCCCTTTTATGCAGTATATGTGTGGCTCTCAGACATTCGACCTATCGGTCGGCAAGACTCAACGGAGCTGCAACGGCTCTAAAGATGTCCAGCGCAGTTTCTGGACGAAACGTTAGGAACAGAAGGGTTTCATGGATCACGACCTTATAGCCCGAAAGGTTTGGGTTCAAAAGGCTCCGAGCACTATGGGACTTAATTTCTGAGGACATCAGTCCCCTAGAAATTAGAACTACTTAAACCTAACTAACCTAAGGACAGCACACACATCGATGCCCGAGGCAGGATTCGAACCTGCGACCGTAGCGGTCGAACGGTGCCAGACTGTAGCGCCTAGAACCGCACGGCCAACCCTGCCGGCCCGAAAGGTTTTCCGGCAACAAATAATCGAAGTCCGCCACCCACTTTGCCTACGTCAGAGCTTGTATGATCGTTCCATTCCATATCCCTACAAATCGTTGCATCTAGGCGTTTCTATGAGTTGACTGATTGCACCTGTGACTCACTGCATCCTCATCTGAACGAGTCTCCTCGAGAATTTTTATTTCTGGTGTACCCAGTACAGGTACCTGGGCCTGGTTCAGAGTGCTCTGTGTCACGCATACAGGTGCAGCGCAGTGCCAGGGCCGGTGCCAGGGTACACGTTGAGAAACGAGGGGCCGGGTTGCGGTGCGTACAGCGCTTACTTACAGCTGTCGGAGCTGCAGCGCCTGCCCTTGTCGCGGCGTGCGAGCGCCACGGCCGCGGCTGGCGCCGGGTCTCCCGTGTAGCGGCAGCGCCAGCGGGCGGCGCGCGCGGTCACTACGCAGAACGGCGCTTCTCTGAAGTCTGAGCGGCTGCTGGAACCTTATCTGTCAAATCCGTTCTCCGAACAAATCCACTTCCCTCGTCTCACTTTGGCAATCTAGCAACTCCAGACGTTTCCCAGTTATAAATATCCTCTTTACATTTCGCCTGTTGCTACCGTGCATTACGTAAGAATCAAAAAATACGTGGTATCTACAAGTAAAATCATAAGACGAAGAACAATGGAAGTACAAACTGCGAGGGTTACCAAAACTGGGACTGATGATCTTAGCAGTTAAGTCCCATAAGATTTCACACTTATGTGAACATTTTTTTTTTTTTTTGCTTACCAAAAAAGTAAGTTTCCCGTCCGCATTTTTCTTAGAGCCAGCAGGACGCAGATATCGCAAGCAACAGTTGGCCCTGTTCGAAACCGTGCAATATCGTCTGCCTTCCGTCCTTCATCCACGGAATGCAAGGAGAGTTCTGTGATAAAATTTTCGAGCGTACTAAGTAGCAACATTCGAAACTATCACTTCTCGCTAGTGTACTGATGAGACTTAGATTGTACGTTGCTAGTCCAGGAAACTATTCGGATGTCACAAACACGATCAATGGTGCAGTGATTGGCTGCTCGTCATCAGGTATGGTAGCTCATTATGGAGAACCGTTCAGCAGCCATATGTAGCAGATATTCAGGTCCTGGGTATTGCAACGGAGTGTTTAAAACAATATGTGCGGTTGTTCTTGACCTATCGTGCGGTGCGTTCATCTACAAGGATGCTGTTTCACATGCGCCAAAGTGCAGAACACGTATTCGTTACGTTAGGAGGTGCGTTACTACATATTGCATACGGTATTTTCGAAATGATGATCGTGACAGCCGGCCGCGGTGGCCGAGCGGTTCTAAGCACTTCAGTCCGGAACCACGCGGCTGCTGCGGTCGCAGGTTCGAATCCTGCCTCGGGCATGGATGTGTGTGATGTCCTTAGGTTAGTTAGGTTTAAGTAGTTCTAGGTCTAGCGGACTGATGACCTCATATGTTAAGTCCCATAGTGCTTAGAGCCATTTGAACCATTTGATCATGACGATGATGATGATGACAATGATGCAAACTTTTATTGATGATGCACTAGGCCAAATTTAAGAAGTCGATAAAAAAATTTCTGGGTGAACGTATTGCTGCAGCATGTATGGAACGTAGCGCGAGTCCGATGCGTGTGTGTAAACACCGACATGTAGGCAAGGGAGTAGTGTGCTACAATGAAATTTCCCCTCTGCAGCAGAGTGTGCGCTGCTACGAAGCTTCCTAGGAAATTAAAACTGTGTGCCGGACTGAGACTCGGATTCGGGACCTTTGCCTTTCGCTGGCAAGTGCTGTACCGACAGGCGTCGTACTTGGGTAACGCAGTCAGCACACTCCACTGCAGCGTGAAAATTTCCTTTTGGAGACATCCTTCAGGCTGCGGATATGCCACGGCTCCCCAGTATCCTCTCTTCCAGAGCAGTAATGTTGCAAGTTTCGCAGTAGAGCTTGTCTGAAGTCTGGAAACTAGGAGATGAGATACAGATGGAATTAAAGCTGTGAGGATGGATCGTGAGCCGTGATTGCATAGCTCAGTCGGTAGAGCACTTGCTCGCGAAAGGCAGAAGTCCCGAGTTCCAGTATCGGTCAGGCACACAGTTTTTAACCTGCCAGGAAGTTTCGATTAGTCTGCCCTTCGTCATTTTCCCATTAGCGTACGGTAAATTCGGGATGTGAACTGTGGAGGTGTTATTGTTAAACGTATCCAAACACGACTGACGTGCTGCTGTTCTTTTGTTGGCTGCCGAAGGACAAACACCGGTAGACATCCATCGGAGAATGAATGTACGAGGGTCAGTCAAAAAGTAATGCCTCCTATTTTTTTTCTACGTTTAATTGTCAGGAAATTTAAATGCAATTACATAGGTTGAAAATCACAACATTGAGGATCATTTTGTCATTTTTCAATGTAATCTCCGCCCATCTCTACAGTTTTGGTCCATCTTTGAACAAGGGCATGTATCCCAGCACGGTAAAAATCACAGCTCTGCTTCCTAAGCCATTGACGCACGGATGTTTTGACGGCCTCCTCATCTTCAAAATGAATCCCACGATGAGCTTCTTTTAGTGGCCCAAACAGATGGAAGTCTGATGGTGCCAGGTCAGGGCTGTATGGGGGATGAGGCAAAACTTCCCATCCAATTTTGACAATCTCGTCAGAGGTGTGACGACTGATGTGTGGTCTTGCATTGTCATGCAAAAGAAGAACATCTGCCATTGATTTTGTTGGGCGAACTCGCTGAAGACGTGCTTTAAGTTTTTTGAGGGTTGTGACGTATTGAACAGAATTTATTGTGCATCCCTGCTCCAAAAAATCAACCAGAATCACACCCTCTGTATCCCAGAAAACTGTTGCCATAACTTTCCCTGCCGATCGCACAGTTTTGAATTTTTTCTTCCTCGGCGAGCTTGTGTGACGCCACTCCATTGACTGCCTCTTTGATTCGGGTTCAAAAAAATGCACCCATGTTTCGTCCCCGGTCACAATTTTTTTCAGAAACTCATCTCCCTCCAAACGGAAGCGCTGCAAGTGTTGGGAGGCTATTGTTTTCCTTGCCTCCTTATTCTGATCGGTTAACATTCTTGGAACCCACCGTGCACAAACTTTTGAGTACCCCAATTGTTTAATAATCGTGATCACACTGCCTTTACTAAGAGAAATAATGCGACACACTTCATCTGCAGTCACCCGACGGTCACCACGAATGATGTTATCAACTTGCTGAATGTTGTGTGGAGTCACTGCACTCACCGGCCTGCCGCTCCGCTTTTCGTCAGTCAACGGTGTTTGCCCTTCAGCTTCCTTACAACGACGAACCCATCGTCTAACAGTGCTGACATCCACTGTCACAACACCATACACCTTCTTCAGTCTTTCATGAATGCGTATGGGCGTTTCACCTTCTGCATTCAAGAATTCAATCACACAACGCTGTCTCAAACGAACATCGATGTCGGCCATCTTACAAACTTCTGCTGTGCTGCCACCTGTTGACACAGAAAGTTACTACTGCAGTGGATTGCAGAAGAAGGTTTGAGGAATGGCGCCAAATTCAAATTTTTCACTTAACTTAATTTTTTTAAGTAGAAAAAAATGGGAGGCATTACTTTTTGACCGACCCTCGTATATGGGGCAGCACGTCTGTCGGAAACCACAGTTGCTGTATGAGTGCTGCTGCTTGATGATAACGCGCGTCCCGTATCGCAGATGCCGTAATGCAGAAGTTATGTCGACTAAAGTGGTAGACACTCGAGCACCCGTCCTGTAGTCCTGTCCGCATGCGATTATCACGCCTTCGGCCCCTAAAAATGGTCCTTGAAGGGTCGACGAATCCTGGCGGGCGAGTATGTGCAGCAGGCAGTTAAGAATTCCTTCACACAGCAGAACACGGTGTTTCACCAAACGGGTGCGTTCAACCAGATGCTTCGTTGGGATGATTGCCACAAAACTAACGGCCATTTTGCCTTGATTCGCGTACCGATTTGCTCTTGCGGAGAACGGATCTCGCATCTATTTGAGTTCGCGAACGCAGCACCACTGTGTGATTCAGATTCACTTTCCTGTGTATGTGCTTTTCTCCGCTAAAACCTATTTCCCTACAGACGGAACGCTCAATAGTCACAATAGTCAAATGTGAGCTGCGGCGACTCACTACTCTGCAGCTGTGAGAAATCACGAACACAAATTTGCCGTGAACTTCTGGACTGGCACAGTCAGTAATCTGTTAACGGGTCAGTATCTGTTGCATTTTCGATTAACTGTTAGGGTACGCACAGAGTTTCTGAGAGAGATACTCCCCATGATGTCGGAGAGTATGGCAGTTGATACCCATGAAGAAGTTAGAGGACTGATTCTGAACAACTGTTCTACAGGTAGCGTCTTGTTGGTAAATAAATTATATATACCTGAATTATTATCATTGTCAGCAAGAACAACAGTATATTTTAGTTGCATTATTCGACTCAATTGTTTCTGGACGATGGTTCGCAACTTCAAATTAATACATGTGCCACCCTTCATCTCTGAAAGTTTGTAAATGTCGGATTCATAGACTGTTTAAAATGGCACCACATACGTTCATGGTATAAGACTGAGGGAAACTGAAGGAGAGCTGTAGAGTGTACATAGAGGAAAAAATTGAGGGTATGAACCAAAGCTCAGAAATTTCATCCACTGATGCTAAAGACAATGGCAACCTAATAGAAGCCCGCTGGGCGTATTTCTCTAAGGACCTTTTTGTTGTTGATGTAGTCTCGGTAAAGTCAAACTATTTATGCAAGGATACACGCATCATTTGAAAAATGGTTCAAATGGCTCTGAGCAGTATGGGACTCAACTGCTGTGGCCATCAGTCCCCTAGAACTTAGAACTACTTAAACCTAACTAACCTAAGGACATCACACACATCCATGCCCGAAGCAGGATTCGAACCTGACTGCGCGCCTAGAACCGCGAGACCACCGCGGCGGCCAGGCATCATTTGATTTTCATGCTGCATCATACATCTTAGAGTGAATACATCATCAGATGGTAAGTAGGCGTCAGACGTACTGGAATGCAAGTTTTAGGCACTTCGAATACTTCCAGTCTTACTTCTTTTCTGTTAGTGTAAGGTCTTCATCTGTTTTCTGCTACTGTAAATAATTTACCTTTACTGTACTGGGACAAAGATGAATTAAGAACTGTATGAGTAGTGAGTAAGATCCATGACTCTGTTTTTTGTTATAATAATTTTCGTTATTTCAAACTCTGCGTTACATTAAGGTTAAAGCTTTTTTTTTCTTTTTTCATGCCACTGTCCACTTGCGCAGCAAAGGCGAGCCAACAGTCGATAAGTTCAGCAGAGTGAGATTTCACTCTGCAGCGGAGTGTCGCTGACATGAAACTTCCTGGCAGATTAAAACTGTGTACCGGACCGAGACTCGAACCTGGAACCTTTGCCTTTCGCGGGCAAGTGCTCTACTATCTGAGCTACCCAAGCACGACTCACGGTCCGTCCTCACAGCTTCTGCAAGGTTCACAGGAGAGCTTCTGTAAAGTTTGAAAGGTAGGAGACGAGGTACTGGTAGAAGTAAAGCTGTGAGGACGTGTCGTGAGTTGTGCTTGAGTAGCTCCTGTGATAGAGCATTTGACCGCGTAAGTAAAGGTCCCGAGTTCGAGTGTCGGTCCAGCACACAGTTTTAATCTGCCAGGAAGTTTCAAAGTTCAGCAGTTTAAAGTAGACTTTACACAAGGAGAGAAGTTTGTAAAACAAAATAGTCAGTATTCACACATATAGACGAATTTTTTATAGAAAGCTTGCATTAGAGTTAGCTTGGGAAACATTTCCTAACCCCCAAAACTGACTGTTGTGCGGACCGCAATAGATATGTTTCCATTTACTTACTGCCGGTATTTATGTCTCCTTCGATTTATACTAAAAAACTTGTACACTGCCTCAGCATGCAGTCTGGTTGCTACAGCAAAAGTACTCGCTGGGTTGTGAGGTGTAGCTTGAGCTGTTTAGCACACCCCGAACCTGCTGAGGACACGATCCAGGTGACTACAGGGAAGGGAAGCTTCCCATAAAATAGTGAAGATTAAAAGAGACAAGGGAGCGCCATGGAGAACCTAGTACTTGACGAAATTAACTAAAGGTGACTGAATGACGTATGAGGCTATGGGTACCACACCTCACCGTATTAATGAAGGGATATATCAAACTATGAATGGAAAATAGTGGTCACTGTAACAATTTTGTTTATTGCCATAAAACATCAAACAAAATTATTTAGTTACTGAATCAAAAATTTAAACATTTAATAAGTGAACATGGGATTGCCTTACCACTGGAGCTTAGACACATGAAAGAATGATACGACACTATTCACGACCAGAGACAATAACTGTGAATAGGGTTAGTGATTTGAACAAAAGCCCCAGAAAAGAATGAAACTACACCAATACTTTCACCAAAGCACATGATGGGTGCAACTAGCTGGCTGTAAAAATGGCTGAAAGTCCAACTCGGTCTCTTTATTCTAACTCAGAGACATCTCTCTCTGCAGCTGTGTCTCAATCCATGGAGTAAGTATCATCTGTAGCGCCTCCAGAGCAAGTGTATTCACTTCTGTCTCCCGAAAGCAACTGTGAGCTAGATGGCATCCCTGAAGTACGTGTTGCAATGGTTCTTTATTTACGTGACCATTACGGCACTCCAACTCCAGTTCTCGATACTAGTAATACCGTACTACTTTTCTGCGAAGTAAGAGACATATTTTGTGAGAATATTCACATTTGGTTTTATTAATGTATAGGTAATCCGATGTATCGATATATTATAGTGATATGGTTCTTGTGTGTATTCATTTCTTTGAGACTGTCATAATCTTTGACTTACTTGTAACCGTTTTGGCCCGAATGCGCACAGAGCGGTCTTTGTTTCACTCTGCAGAAGTTAAGTTGCTATTTCGCTTTGTAAAAGAAAGTCTTGTGTTTGGTTAAAGTGGAAATGAAATATATGAAGATTGATACAAAACTGTTTTCTTGGTGATGTGACAATTAAGAAGAAGTATATGTGAATTTACAAGAAGTTTAATAAAAATGTGGATCGTGAACACTAAGTCAAAAATTATTTCTACCATACTATTGTTCTGATCTGGGATTGTTTGATCATTAAGAATTTCCTGAAAAACGCATTTGTTAGGTCTCCAAATATTGCTAAAATATAGATCTGGACCTTATAGCAGTCAAAGTGGAATCACCCTAGAATCAACAAGATGAGCCACAACAACTTCGACGAAATCTACGTGGGAATCCATTCAAGATAAGTGCCAAAATTAATGACTTTTTTACAGTGATTTCATTATTTCCATTCTGACGATACCATCCACAGTCAATAACGTTGTTCTTGCCCGATAAAGCGAACATATGCTGTGTGAGCAACATTATTAATCTGATTTCTAACCTACTTTGCAAGTGGTGGTACTGTTAGAGTGTGTTCTCAGAAAGTTAGCTGGTTCTGACAGCTTCGGAATCTTGCCGACCAATTGTAGCAGACTTAACGAGTAGTGGCCAACGATAATTTTATAAACGAGTTTAACAATTTCCTGTTCTTGTGGATATGTCATGGTTAACCAATTAGATATTGCATGGGAGAGAAGGCAGAAATCTCTCCCACCACATGACGGATTTCCAGTCATGGCCAACCAAACGCTCTGCACGTATGCACGTGCGGGAACTCGCACTCACCGCTTCTACCGAAATACACACATCAAAAAAAGTTTTACCTCACCCTGGTTCCCAGAACTCCTGAATAAAGATGTTGACTGTGGATATTGTATCACAGACACAGTACCTTTGACCGTTCACAGATTTCACTAAACCCGCCCAAAGATGTAAACAACCATGCACGAGCACCGCTTATTGGACGGAGGGGGTCCGACAGCCGATCAGTTCCAGTCATTCCACCAGGAAGGAGGTACACGGCTCGTATTGCGTTTAGTTCAACCATGCCTATACGGTCAATACCGCGCTTCGATCGCGTCTGCATTGTTACTTTGTGCTACGAAGGGCTCTGAACAAGTGTCCAGGCGTCTCGGAGTGAACCAAAGCGATGTTGTTCAGACATGGAGGAGGTACAGAGAGACAGGAACTGTCGATGACATGTCTCGTTCAGGCCGCCCAAGGGCTACTTCTGCAGTGGATGACCGCTACCTAAGGATTATGGCTCGGAGGAACTCTCACAGCAACGCCACCATGTTGAATAATGCTTTTCGTGCAGCCACAGGACGTCGTGTTACAACTCATATTGTGCGCAGTAGGCTGCATGATGCTCAAATTCACTCCTGACGTCCACTGCGAGGTCCATCTTTGCAACCACGACACCATGCAGCGCGGTACAGATGGACCCAACAACATTCCGAATAGACCGCTCAGGATTGGCACCACGTTCTCTTCACCGATGAGTGTCGCATATGACTTCAACCAGACGCTCGTCGGATACATGTTTGGAGGCAACTCGGTCAGGCTGAACGCCTTAGACACACTATTTAGACAGTGCAGAAAGGTGAAGGTTCCCTGCTCTTTTGTGGCGGCATTATGTGGGGCCGACGTACGCTGCTGGTGGTCGTAGAAGGCGCCGTAACGGCTGTACGATAGAATGCCATCCGCCGACCGATAGTACAGCCATATTGGCAGCATATTGGCGAGGCATTCGTCTTCAAGGACCACAATTTGCGGCCGATCGTGTGCATCTTCTGAATGACTTCCTTCAGGATAACGACATCGCTCGACTAGAGTGTCCAGCATGTTCTCCAGACATGAACCCTATCGAACATGCCCGGGATAGATTGAAAAGGGCTGTTCATGGACGTCGTGACCCACCAACCACTCTGAGGGATCTACGCCTAATCGCCGTTGAGGATTGGGACAATATGGACCAACAGTGCCTTGATGAACTCGTGGATAATACGTCACGACGAATACAGGCATGCATCAATGCAAGAAGACGTGTTACTGGGTATTAGAGGTACCGATGTCTACAGAAATATGGACCACCACCTTTGAAGGTCTCACTGTACGGTGGTACAACATGCAATGAGTGGTTTTCATGAGCAATAAAAAGGGCGGAAATGATGTTTATGTTGATCTCTATTCCAAGTTTCTGTACAGGTTCCGGAACTCTCGGAACCGATGTGATGCAAAACTTTTTTTGATGTGTGTAGTTACTTGGGCGAATCACAGAACCTCTTTCTAGGATTTCAACAAACATTCTTGGATGGCACAGCAATGCTCGAGAGCTGGTCCCAAGCCCTGAAGCCCTTTGTTTTCACCTGGTCTTCAGATCTGATTTAGCCCAAAGGGATTCCTTTTCATTTCTCGCACAATACAGTTTATTTAGGACGACCCTGGCCTCTTCGACACTCCTGTTGTGCGGACATGGCAGACTACCATCATGAAAGAACTCTACGACACTTCTGTCCTCCTAAGCTAAAGTGGGCCCCTAGTCTGCAGAAAAAAGTAGTCTCCCTCTGATATTAAGAGAATATCCCAAAGGTTTCAATCTCGTTTAGAAACGGGGCTATAACAATAAAGGAACTATTTGTTGTGGTGTATGAATGCGCGATAGCTATATTTTGATCTTGAACTGTATTTATGCAGTGCGTCAGGTTTCATTATAATCGCTGAAGTCAGTGACAGTGGCGTGAGGAAAAGCACGTTTATACACGAGCTGCTGTACACAGCATGGCCACAACTATTACTTCCAACAGATAAACTGTGGTTGGGACCGTATCTAAATTTCTGTTTTTTAATGAGAACACTACCTGATAGGAGACTTCGTCAGTTAATTCTTCAGTACAATGATGTCACTTCCTTAGTAACACAAAATACATTGCTGTCCATTACAATTGCAACATCACCAACGCTGCATGTAATAAACATTAAACTGACATGAATTATACCACATGCTTGGTTATGCAAATAAATAATCTTTCACCACAACTGTAGAAAGCAGCTAGGAGCAACGCCCTCTGCTTTTTGTAGATCAGCAAAGAGTAAGAAAAGGTTTTCTCATTCAGAAACTGCGTTTGACTGTTGGCTGTTTGAGAGGTTACCATATTACACCTCTTATAAAAAGTAGCAATGACTACATGCACGTGACGGAATTTAACATCTTTAGGGTCGTCGCCTATCGACATTGCGGTTTATTGTTCCACAACATTAGCCGCGTTGGTCGGGATGTGGAATCGGTGAGTTCAAGAAGGACACACAGGACGTTCTGCAATGTCGGGATACCCCCGCGCGGCTTCTAAGGAGCAAACGTTTTGTTCTCTCGGCCATGCGAGAACGTACATTCATATCTTTTACCATGAGTCAGGAAAACAGAGCAGCCCACAGAGAGAGGTGTGCCAAATGTGATGCGCGCCCAACGATGAAATTCGACACAGGAGTGATACCAAGTCGTCTAATCAGACGTGTACAACGAGGGACGTATCTGACTAAATACATTCAACAGACGAGAACGCATACAACATTTTTTATTTAACACAATCGGTTTCGACAGAGTTTAGGTCAACTTCAGATCTTGAAAATGTTTTTGTTATGAAACGTGCTCATTTTACGTTGGACCTCGTGCCAAGTTGTCATGAGCATAATAATCGGCATGTTATATACATCGCTCACAAATGCTTGTTACACCACAAAAACACAGCATCTGCGATCGATGTATATATGGACATTGCCTTTTGGACAAGGTGCTTTATGTTTTTAAATATTTTAAGACCTGAAGTTGACATCGAAGTCTTGCTGAACAGTTGTCTTAAAGAAGTGCTTTATACGGTTTAGGCTGTAGAATGTTTTTAGGAAGTAAAAGAAATCGCTCCTTCAGTATTCGCAAAATGAGACAATTCAGTCGGACGTATCTGAGTGTGGAGGCTCTGAGGAGAACCGGCGTTGTTAGATTACACTCGCCATTGCTATACGGATCCAGTACAAGGCCGGATGTCAGGAGGTGTCACTGGGTTCACAACACGATTATTTCTGATTCGCACTACTGGTAATATGAACAGCAGCCCATTCCTGACGTTTTAAGGCCAGGGGATGTATCCGCTCTCCGTCATCCCCATGACCTTATCTTCTAACAAGATAAAGCAAGAACACATGTTGCCCTTGCTGTTAGGGCAAACTCCAAGACAGAGATTATCCTAAGTAGTTCATGCTCCAGATGTTTCACGCACTGAAAATATTTGCTCATTGGTTATCAATACACTGGCATGCCATTAGCCACCAGCCACCACTGTTAACGAACTCTGCAATAGAGTGAAACAGAATGACAGGACGTGCATTGATTAACGCGTATGTGTATCTGTGATAAATCAATCAGAACTTGTATAACGCATATAACATTTGGCACTTCTTGACATTTTCAATGACGTCGATGTAGCCGCTGAAAATGTCTGCTGTGCATTCTTCTCCCACAGAAACTAAGGACAGGTCTGTGGTAAAGTTTTAGAAAGTACAGAGAGTAACAACTTACGAAACCGACCATCCGTCAGTTTGCTCTAGTATATTGTTGGGACATCAACCGTATCAAGAGTGTGCATTGCCATTCCACGAAATTCTCCGGACCTAACACGAACAATAGTGCAGTGCTTGGCGGTCCCTCACCAGTGACGACGTTGTGGAGGAGGAGCAGCGGCGCATTATGGAGAACCGTTTAGCAGCCCGCTATCGCCGATATCCTAATGCTGGGCATTGGAGCGACGCATTCATAATAATTGATGCAGGTGCTCTGTGAATATTTTGTGTTGATTCACAATGTAGCACTTCTACTCCTACTGCTATACCATAACCTTTAAGTTGGAGGCAGATCGTATAATGAAACTATCTTGTTAAAGCAATTATGGTAAAAAGCAACAGTGCAGGGTTATCCTCTGAAAGGAATTTTCTTATGTTGACCGTGATGTACCTAACGGAGGTGGCTTATCGGAAGTGAAAGTCAGAATTACTTAAATATTTAAACAGTAACAAACAATAATTTACCTATTCACACTGTCCAAATGATAATAAAATACGGTCGCCAGCCTAATTAGGCATAAGAATAAGTAACATTCTTGTTCAAGAAAATAGATATGAGTAACTTTAATGGACAGACACAGCCTATGCTTTATCACACGAGAGTGCAATCAACTCTGTCACTAGCAGTTGTTGACGTTAAACAAAGAGCTAACAGTTATAGGAAAACAAGGCTATTTCCATAAGTACAACAAATAATGAGATACACTTTTGCCTTCAAGGCTTGGTCAAACTGAATGGTTTCAATAATATTACTATTAAAGGGCACTTTAAGAGTATACAATTAAGCATAGATTTAGTCTCACTTTTCCAACACTTTGCTATCTGACATGAGATGTGAGTAAAGTTCACTGCAAAATTATAAATTGGGCATAGGTTTAGTCTTTTTTTTACCAATTACTTTTCTACTTAGAATGAAAGTTGGCAAATTTCACTAACAAACACTTTCTCACTGACCTTTGAATAAAAGAAGTTACTGTTTTCATAGATAGTGGTCTTTCTATTAATAGTTATTTAGCTTGAGCACAATAGACAAACTGTGGGTCCTGTTATACTATTAATAAGCACTTTCAATACACAACAGGAACAAGCATTTAGCAAGCATGAGTATATAACTTCCCACAGTTACAGTTCTCAACCTTAACTGCAACGAGACACAAAGTTGACATATTTATAAGATACTGACTCACCTTTTGCAATTTACAAGAGGCAGTACTATGACCGTTAACTAAGCAAAACTTTATAACCCTCAGTTTTAAGAACTTTTAATTTTTAAAAGTAACCGCAAGTTATTTTAATACCTGTTTGAACTACTTTATTACTTTAAATTCTATTTTTCACTTTAGTTTTTTTAGCAAGCCCAGAAACTTTTAATAAGCAGTTTCAATTGCAAAATTGCTAATAGCAAACATTATTTACTTTAGCACACTCTTTTGCCACATTAACTTTAACTTCGTTTTTACTATGTTCAAGAGGCATTCATTAGCAAAAGCACTGGGCTTTAATATTATTTCAGTAAGGACACTCAGTAAGCACTTTAGCCGGGAAGGGCCCTAAGTAGATATGTGACAGAGGATAAATCAAGGTAATTTTTCAAAGATAGTCTTTTTGTTTACCTTATATTTGAAAACAAATAAATCATCCATATGAGCCGATCCTTCACTGTACAATTCTACATTTCCTTGGTTTCGCTACAGTGATTGCGCAACGTGGTGGCGAGTGCATGTTGTTGGATGGAGGTGCAGATAGACAAGCTGGACTCTGTCATTTCTTGGTGGAGAAGATAGATATTAATTTCAGAGTATTTCCAACATATTACTCCATTCATCCGAGGCTTTGATGCGTATTAAAACGGCACTAAAAGCCCCTCTCGCCACCAGCACAAATCACAACCTTTACATGAGCTGTTGGTGGTTCACTAGCTCGTCTCCGACTGACTCTTGGTTCCACCTATCTATCCACGCCAACCACATTTTGAGCGCGCTACACAGTTCCGTTCCCAAGGGGATCCACAACACCTTTTATACATATAAAGAACTAACAACCCTAAGTGAGGATCATCAATTACATAACAGCAACCAAACATGTTAAAAAAAAAACAGAACATTTGCAGATATTGACATTGCCACAAAAAATTATTCACCAAAATTCTAAATATATACAGTAAGTTTCGTCTCCCTCGAAATGAGACAAAGAATTTAAATGATAGGTACACTATATTGCATGGAGTCAAACTATGACATTAGAGCTTTTGACAAAGGAAAAAGCGAACACTCTTGTGTTATTGATATAATCCAACAATATTTACAATACTTTAGCTACAGAATGTTAAATAAAACACAAAAAGGCAAAGTAAATTACTAGAGCATTAGAGCTCTGGTGTTACAACAATAATGATCTTTCACTTGAGACTGTGCACAATAGGCATTCGTTACGCTAGGGGTGCGTTACTACACATTTTGTATCGTGTTTTCATAACAATGATGATCTGTCAGCCAAGCATTGTTCGACTGAATACTGATCTGGGATGAAGGGGTTGATGCTGCCGTAGACAGCAGGTCTGTATACTAAACGATCTGACTACCCAGCATTGCCAGGTTATGTATTTACTTCATTCTCCCATTAATCGATTTCCTCCTTCCCCTTTTCTCTGTCCATCTACCCTCCCACTCCTGTCCATCTGCTCTTTCCCTCTCTGTCCTTCTCTCCCTTAGTCTGTCCATCTCGTCCTCGCTCCTTCTAAGTCAATATCCTCTTCCCCCTCTGTCTTCTCCTCAGCCTCTCGAAGTCCTTCTCCTACTCCCCTCTCCCATCATCCATCCTCTCCCTGCACCTTCGTTCTCCTCTTTATCCCCATCTCCTCTTTCTCTCTTTCATCTCCCCCTCCACACTCTCTCAGTCATTCTCTTCCTCTTCTCTTTCTTTGTCCGTCTCCTCTTTCTGTCAATCATTTCCTCTTTCCTTTTTGCGCACATCCCCTTTCCCCTCTCTCTGTCTACCTCTTACTCCCTCCTATCTGTGTTTATCTCCTCCTGCCCGCTTCTCGCTCCAGGTTATCACGTCTGTCGCAACAGTAGGTTGCTAGTTCTTACCTCCACAGTATTTCTTTTGAGGTAGTAAGTGGTATTTGCACGAAGTTTGATTGAAATCGGTCCAGAACGTAATAGGAACTTTTGATGTATGGATTTGCCCGCTTTCACACATGTCACATATATTTCACATTTAATCAAAAAGTTTCACACATATTTGTACACATAGTTCACCTGTATCTTTTGCGAATTTCGCTCTGCAGTTTCGCGTTGACGCAGATCAATGTTTATGACGCCTTACCTCCTGAACAATGTGTCATACACTGATATAATTTTGTAGATACATTCAATGGCATATGTGGATACTATCTACAAAATCTGTCGAGAATAAAGTTAATAGCAAAGAACTTATGAATTTAAACGTCTTGCACGATGCGACAGTGTTTCTCGCATCTCAATGTTTATGACGTCATATCTGCTGAAATACATGTCTAAAAGTGATGTAAGTTTGCAGAAACATTCAGTAGTATTTGTGAATATTGTCCGTATAACGAGTCGCGAATGCAGTTAATAGTAAAGAAGTAATATATTAAAACGTCATGCTTGATGCGGCATTTAGTCTGCATGAACAGGGAAAATGTAGTAAATGTAAAACTGTTTTTTTTCCTTTCATCAATTTGTGGGGTTTATCAGCGAGATCAAGTTTCGTAAAGGTTTGAAATTATGTGTAAGGTTTTTCGCAAGTGACTAAGTGATCTCATGCTCAAATACTGCATTAGTAAAGTCTAGTATTCGCTCTTTGTGGGCTACACTTCTTTCTCATCAGCACTCCCACCCCTTTGTGAGACATGTGGTTCTTGCCTCCACGATTCTTTGTAGACAGTGAGAGATATGTGTACCAAGATTTGTTGAAGTAGATCCGGTGGTTTAGGAGGAGGCGTTGGAGATACACACGTATATACATACGAGTACATACATGCATACACCGATACATACATACGTTTTTAGAATATATAGTGAGTTTGCATCCTGTATACCCTCAAATAATCTAGAAATGCAGTTCTAGAGTTTTCTCCTGCTGTACTGTGTATGTCTGATAAGTGAAATTTCGATTTTTGTTATCCTTCCTGACACGCACCTTTAAAAAGGGAATGAAGTTTGGGGTTTAACGTCCCGTCGACATCGAGGTCATTACAGAAGGAGCACAAACTCGGATTGTTTCAAGCATGAGGATGGAAATCGGCTGTACCTTTTCAGAAGAACCATCCAGAAATTTCCCTGGAGTGATTTAGGAAAATCACAGAAAACCCAAATCAGGATGGCCAGAAGCGGGTTTGAACCGTCGTCCTACCGATTTCGAGTCCAGTGTTGTGACCACTGCGCTACCTCGCTAGGTGCACCTTTAACAGTCAGCTGTTTAATTTATGACCTGTTAATTTTTTTAGAGTTTCAAATTCAGGTTCATTAGTATTCATTGAACTTTGGTGAGGGACATGAGGAGGAGCTGTTAATGTAAAACTTACAATGTTATGAGTAATCGAAATTGCGTGTAACTGCAAAATTACTTTGAAACTTCCCCTTGGAAAAATTATACATGACTGTGCTTAAACTGACACATAATATTTTTTAGCGCAACGCAATCTGACTTTCAATAATCCGTACAAAAGAATGGCCCTGACTAAATTAACCTATACGTTTCACAAATCACTTACCTCACAAAAATCTTCGTTACTCAAACTACTGCAATACAGCGAGCGCCAATACTGCTAGCTAAATAAAAGATTCAAACTACTGAAGGCACTAACTACTGATAGGCATAGTTAGCAAATCAAAGATTTTGATAGAGAACAAACAATGTATTTACCCTAATAGTGTTCAAAAGTCATAATATATATAGCAGTTCATGACATCCCTTCTTACAACTGTACTGTTTCTGATGGACACACGTACAGATCACCCGCTCTCAAAAATCCACTATCTCACTTCCCACATGCACCACTGCTGGCGGCTCACCTCCAACTGCGCAACGCTATGCGCTGTTCACATGTAGCTGCCCAACACTATAATGGCAGACAACAATGCAAACTAGCTACAGACTGTACACAGCACAGCCAGTGATTTTCATACAGAGCGCTACGTCTCGTTACCAATAAAAAAAACCTAAACAGCCTACTCACAACTTTTTTAAATACGGTATCTGTTATTTAGGAACTTCTGGGATGGAGCGTGGTGTCATCAGTGCTGTGTGCTGGCAGATGCAGGTACTACGCAAAGGCTGCTCGACTGGAGCAGCGGGTATACCGGCGCCTGCACGGAGCTCTTCATAGTGCGTATCCGCATCTGTCTCAAATCTGCATCTCGTGACACTGTACGACTGCTGTCACAGCCACTAAAAGCGTTAACTCTAATGCAACGATGGAGGAGTCTGAAAAAGTGGGTGAAGTTGTTCCTAACGTTTCCTCGCCCAACTCTCGTATTCATGTTCCGTAGTCCCTGTTCCATGAACGCCCGCCACTCGTGCAATATGTGAGGCATGATCTTTGGATGCCCTAGAACTTGCAATTTAACAAGCAGCTGACGTACAGTCAGTCGGTGGTCCTGCGGCGGCGCTGGGGGACTTGGGAGATGAAAGTCGGCGCCCTGGGTACGGAGGACGGTAAATCACGCGGCGCTGGCCGGGTCGGGACAGGGTGGGAGTGGGCGGGCAGAGGGCGTCCGTCCACACCACGGGCCGAGGCGCGAGGCGCGAGGCGCCCATAACTCAGCGCGCCCTTCCCCTGCCTCCGGATGCCTGCCCTTTGACCCTCTAAGGGCTGTGAGGCGGCAGGTCTCCAGGTGATCGATGTTACGACCCCACACCATTTCCGATCTGTGTCGACAGCCAGATTATCGATCGACACAAGAACTGTGCCACTATCTGAGGTAATTTATAATGGCTATCTCGACACGATTTAATTTAATGTGCGTTTTAACGTATGGGGAAATTTCAGGGGTATGGAATATAAATCAGGGAGCTCTATTGTGCACTTTCCGCTGTATGCGTTTAAGTGTGTTTTCTTTGTCAGCTTTCGGTAGTCAGGCCTGGTGCTATATTAACTATTTGTTTTGACACATGTGAAGTGGGACAAAAAATATGAATATCGTTCGTCAATAGTATTTTAAAGAACTATCCTTTGCTGTATGTAGAAGATTACAAGTTAAGGTATAGGATGTTACAGAAACATTATTATAACAAATCCTCTTCGTACAACTACATCAACTTCATACTCTGCAAATCGCCTAACGGTGTGTGGCGGAAGGTACTTCTCGTACCACTAACCGAGATCCCATACTCTGTTCCGCTGGCGAATGACGCGCGGGAAGAATGATTCTCTGTAAGTCTCTAATTTCTCCCATTTTCTCGTCGTGGTCATTACGCAAGATGTATGTTGGACGAAGTAATATGTACATGCAATGCAGGCTTTCACGGCCGGTTTTGTCTTCTACTGCAATAGCTGGACGACCTCAGAAGATGTCTCTCGCAGATCGAGACGAAACACCAGGTGGAAATTTTATACATCGACCACGGCCTCTCAGCCCGGAAGTTTCAACTGAAGAAGTAATATGTTGTTCGACTCCTCCCAGAAAGTGATCTCTCGAAATTACAACAGTAAGCCTCTCCGTGATGGACGACGCCTCTCTTTTAACATCTTCCAGTGGAGTTTATTGAGCAACTCTCTATTGCTCTCGCGTCGACTAAACGACCCCATGACGAAACACGCCGCTCTTGGCTGGATCTTTCCTGTCTCTTCTATCAGTCCTAGCTGCTAAGCATCCCATGTCGATGAAAAACACTCAATAACAAGCTGCCAATAAGCCACTTCCTTCGTGGTTGAGTTACATTTCCTAAAGTTTCTTCCTATGAATCTGAGTCTGGTATACGCTTTTCCTACTATTTCTAATATGTGGTCGTTCCACTTTAGGTCGGTTTTGATAGTTAGTCCTAGATATATCACGGTAGGTACCGTTTTCAGCAGTTTCTCATCAATAGTGTAGCTGTACAATAGTGGGTTGCTTTTCCTGTGTACACGCATTGAGTTACATTTATTTACGTTCAGTGTCAGCCGCCAGACCCTGCACCACCCATTATTCCCCTGCAGGTGATCCTGCAAATCGATACTGTCTTTTGGCATTGCTACTTTGTTATAGAGAACCAAATCACCTACGAAAATCCTTAAAGAGCATCCTAAGATTTCTACTATATAATTTATATACATTGTAAACAGTAAGGGTCCTGTCGCACTTCCTTGGGGCACACCGCTAATTAGCTTTTACATCCGTCAGTTTTATTTCGTTAAGAGCAACTTGTTGAGTTCTGTCTACAAGGAAGTCTTGAATCCAGTTGCAAATCTGATCCGATTGTCAATAAGCTCGTATTTGCTTCAGTAAACGGTATTGCTTGACGATGTCAAATGCTTTCCTGAAGTCGAGGGAGCACGTCATCAACCTGAGCGTCATTGTCTACGGTACTACGAATGTCATGGAGCAACAGAGCGACACGAGTTTTGCAAGATCTCTCTTTGTGGAATTCACGTTGATTTTTACAGAGGAGATTTTCGTTCTCAAAAAAGTCAAAATTATTGAGCATGAAATATATTTTCTAATTATAGAACAGATTCACGTGAGCGTTATAGGTACTTCTATCCTGCGGCCCTTCTTGAAAACAAGAATGATCTGCGCTTTTTTCCAGTCGCTAGGTACCCTTCGTTTCTCCAGCAATCTTCGACAAACTGATGCTAAAACAATATCACTATTACCACATTAACAGACATCATGAAAGAAATATGATTTGTAGATTTATGTGCAGTAATCAAATAGCACATACTCTTCTACGACGTAAATTGCACTTAAAAGCCGGCAGCTGTGGCCGAGCGGTTCTAGGCGCTTCAGTCTGAAACCGCGCAACCGCTACGGTCGCAGCTTCGAATCTTACCTCGGACATGGATGTGTGTGATGTCCTTAGATTAGTTAGGTTTAAGTAGTTCTAAGTTCTAGCGGACTGATGACCTCAGATGTTAAGTCCCATAGTGCTCAGAGCCATTTGAACCATCTGCACTTAAAAACATCTTTTCACCCCATAGATTGTCAACAATCTTTAATTTTGTTGCTTAGCTGTGTGTAAGTCTGATAATCAATGACACACTATCTGATAAAGAGTATCTGGGCACTTATCAGTGCACATTTTCACAGGGTGTATCCATCCTTTGACTTTACGACTGTTGGAATTCCGCTGGGGACACTTTAAATGAGTTGTCTGGATGTCTGCGG
Source organism: Schistocerca gregaria (assembly GCF_023897955.1). Lineage (NCBI taxonomy): Eukaryota > Metazoa > Arthropoda > Insecta > Orthoptera > Acrididae > Schistocerca > Schistocerca gregaria. The sequence goes on from NC_064921.1 coordinate 536,576,901, forward strand.
ACGAATAGCGACCCATTCTTCCGCAAGAGCCGAAACCGGAGAAGGATGGAATGAGAAGCGAAATTGACGTTGTATAACTCATCCGAAACGTGTCCCATTTGACTGAAGTCGGGCTCTGTGCTGGAAAGTCCATTTTAGGGATGTTATTACCTACAAACCATTGCCTCACATATGCTTCTTTATAATAAGGGTCACTCTCATGCTGATAGAACAATCACCGTCTAAGAACTGTTCCTCTCCTGTACGCATAACATAATGCTGAAGACTGTATTGATATCGTTCTACCATTAGTGCCTTCTTAAGAGCGATAAGGTCACCGCAATAACGTTAACACAACCTCCTCCCTACTTCACTGTTAGCTCTGAACGTGGTGGCAGGTAACGTTCCCTAGGCATTCCACAAACACAAACCCATCCATCCGATTTACACAGCGTTTAGCTGGATTCATCACGCCGAAACACTCGTTTCCAGTGATCCACTGTCCACTTGTGTCGCTTTTTACATCACTTCAAATGTGGCTTAGCACTGACCACAGAAATGCGTGGCTTATGAGGAGCTGCTCTACCACTGTACCCTACCCCACTCTTCGTAACTCCCTACGGACAGTGATTGTGCTGTCTGAACAGCTGGTATCGTTTTGGAACTCATGAGTGATTGTTGTTATTGTTGTGGTCTTCAGTCCTGAGACTGGCTTGATGCAGCTCTCCATGCTACTCTATCCTGCGCAAGCTTCTTCATCTCCCAGTACCTACTGCAACCAACATCCTTCTGAATCTGCTTAGTGTATTCATCTCTTGGTCTCCCTCTACGATTTTTACCCTCCACGCTGCCCTCCAATGCTACATTGGTGATCCCTTGATGCCTCAGAACATGTCCTACCAACCGATCCCTTCTTCTGGTCAAGTTGTGCCACAAACTTCTCTTCTCCCCAATCCTATTCAGTACTTCCTCATTAGTTATGTGATCTACCCATCTAATCTTCAGCATTCTTCTGTAGCACCACATTTCGAAAGCTTCTATTCTCTTCTTGTCCAAACTATTTATCGTCCATGTTTCACTTCCATACATGCCTACACTCCATACACATACTTTCAGAAATGACTTCCTGACACTTAAATCTATACTCGATGTAAACAAATTTCTCTTCTTCAGAAACGCTTTCCTTGCCATTGCCAGTCTACATTTTATATCCTCTCTACTTCGACCATCATCAGTCATTTTGCTCCCCAAATAGAAAAACTCCTTTACTACTTTAAGTGTCTCATTTCCTAATCTAATTCCCTCAGCATCACCCGACTTAATTCGACTACATTACATTATCCTCGTTTTGCTTTTGTTGAAGTTCATCTTATATCCTCCTTTCGAGACATTGCCCATTCCATTCTACTGCTTTTCCGCATGAGTGATTAATTCCACTAATTTCGTGCAATTTTTACAGCCGCCCTACGAAATGCTTGTCGGTTGCTGTCTTTCAGTACATATGGTCTGTCTGCCTTGGCTTAGCTACAGTTGTTCCTTCGCGTTTCCACTTCACAGAATCACAGTCACATCGCCAGCAGTGGATTTGTTACTCAGGCTACAAGTGATTAGTCCACATTCGAAGTCAACCATTCTTCAGTTACTGCACCTTTACTGACAACGCAAATACTTCCCGACTCCTTTTTCTACTGTTGTAAGAAGGCTGTTTAGGGTTTATGTTGGTTACATCACGTAGCGCTCTGTATGAAAAACACTGGATGTGCTGTGTGCAGTCTGTGGCTAGTTGTCATTGTTGGAACATTTGCTATTGTAGCGTTGCACAGTTGGAGGTGAGCCGCCACCAGTGGTGGATGCTGGGAGAGAGAGATGGCAGAATTTCGAGAGCGGATTATTTGGACGTTTGTCCATTACAATGAGTAAATTTGTATTATTGGATATCATGAACTTATATATATATATATATATATATATATATATATATATATATATATATATATATATATATATATATAATGACTTTTGAACATTATTAATGTAAATACATTGTTTGTTCTCTATCAAAATCTTTCATTTGCTGACTATGCCTATCAGTAGTTAGTGCCTTCAGAAGTTAAAATCTTTTATTCACCTGGCAGTATTGGCGCTCGCTGTATTGCAGTAGTTTGAGTAACGAAGATTTCTGTGAGTTAAATGATTCATGAAAGTTATAGGTTATTGTTAGTGAGGCCATTCTTTGGTGGGGCTTATTGAAAGTCAGATTGCGTTGCGCTAAGAAAATATTGTCTGTCAGTTTAGTGATGATCAGAATAAGTAAAGAGAGAAATGTCTGAGTACGTTCAGTTTTGCTCAGCTGTTTGAAAATCAAATAACGTAGAGGTTTTCAACCACTGTCATTTATAAAAATTTTCTAAGGGGATGTTTCACTGTTGAGGCCTCCTCGAGTGACATCTAGTGGTAAATTCTACACTGCAGATATTTTTGATCATATAGTGTATACTTTTAGCTACTATCTTAAGAATACGTTTGGTACCTGCAGGTGACAAAAGACAAGTTCTTTCATTTCACATATGAAAATTCTTTTTATTCGGTGCTTAATGGTTCATCCAAACCTTTGAACAGAGCGAAACGCAGAATGGTTGAGATACCCGATTCGGTCAGACAATCGGTCGAATCCCCGTCCGCCTATCGAGATTTAGGCTTCCGTGGTCTAAATCCCCTCACGCAAATGCCAGGATGGTTCCTTTGAAAGCGAAATCCTCAAATTCTTCTCCTAATCTCAGCTTGTGGTTTGTTTCTGATAACATCGTCGTCAATGGGACGTTAAAATCTGATCATCGTTTTATCCTTGGAAGTTGTTAGGCTGATATTCTTCTTTCTTCTGAGTCACGATCGGAGTAAAAAATATCTATGCTTCCACATAACAACTGCTTCCCTGCTATGTTATCTTTGCAGTGATTGTACTCAGGGGGAACTCTCGAGTAATCGACAAATGTGAACTTTTTTGGCTCTGGTGGAGATGAGTTACGGTGACCATTCGATTAGGCTTCTGACAAACAAGACCGCCTAACTCGATTTTGTTAACGACTCTAAACGTAAGAGTACTGAAGAAAAAAAGACTTCTCTCATTATACAGTAAATATTTGTCTTGGATTATTAGTGTAAGATTTTCTTTTTTAAGTGATCACTTTGCCCCAAGTGTCATCAAAATCTGACAATCAGTTTACTGTACACTGCGTTTCACTATACGGTGACTGTTCAGATGTGTCCTTTCCATTTCACTTTCCTTCCTCGACACGAACTGCAAGGGAACAAACACGAGAAATTTCTATCAGGAACATTTACTTTCCGCTTACTGGCGGCCGTGATGCTACTTATAAGACACTTTGGGTTAATATCGGGAGGACTGAGTTCAAGTCCCGGTCTGACTATCCGAATTTACGTTTTTGTGGTTTCCTTGAATTAGATGCGTTGTTGCGTTTGTTGTTTTCCGCAACATGTATATCAATATTCATTTTATAAATCCTAGCACCTTTTGCTTGCTACAACGTAATATTTACTTTGCAAATGCGATTCGCTTTTTATATTAAATACATCTTCTGTCGATTTTTCACTGAAAAATATACTTCTTTTACCGATGATACCTGAAGACTGGAAACAATTCACACTATAACGTATCTATAAATGAATTTTTATTTACTGTTACTCTTCTTTCCTGTAAACATTTGCGTCTCCTCTCATCTGATAACAGGTTAGAGACCGCAAATTCAGCACATATTGAGGTCGAGATCTTTCGATTTCCTTGGTTTCACTCATTGTTTCTAGTTACCTGAATGTTGTCCGCCTGCTAAGCTGGGTAGTACGGTGTTAACCTCCCATGCAAGCGGGAGTGGGTTCGATTCCTGGTCGGGTTGTAGATTTTCTCCGCTAGTGGACTGGGTGTTGTGTTGTCTTCATTATCATTTCATGCTCATCACCGCCTCGCAAGTCGCCCAATGTGGCGTCTACTGAAATAAGGCTTGCACTTGGCGCCTGAACTTCCCCAGTTGGGGCCTCACGGCCACCAATGCCGTACGTTCCTTTCATTTTTACCTAAATGACGTGAAACGTGTCGCTGCTGATCTGGCAAGAACTTCGGATTTATGAGACCTATAAAGATTCTGTCATAATAACTCTTTGTTGATGTGGTGTTTTTGTCTTAGTTTTAGGTGTTAGTTTTACCAAGCTATCGTTTGTTCACTTCTGTCGGCGGGAGGGGGGCGGGGGGTTTGAGAGGACTGTTAAGTGGATAGAATAGCTGTCAGAGAGTGCCTAAAAGATGGAGGCGTCTATGTGTTCAAACACGTTATTTGGAGGCAATAGAGAAAAATGAGAGGAAAAGGCCTGTGTGGCAGATCGTCTATTGGGATATAGTTCTAAATGTAAAAATTATAATGTGATCTGTCTATAATCTGTAAGTATTATTTATTAAAAGAAAATCTACATTATTCCATAAAAATCCCCTGAACAATATCCTAATGTAACATGCGAAATATGCCACTATATCAGTATCATAGTGCAATATAAAAAGACGTTTAAACTTATAAAACAAATATTACCCTTAACAAGGTTTCTCAAAGCTTAAGGTGCATATTTTCCACAAGATCTCTTGAACGTTAGACTAATGTAAGAGGCGAAAAGTGCCTGTAAACGAATATTAGAGTGTAGCAGGAACAGGTGTTCCAACTTATGAAACAAATACTTTCCCTCGTAAGACAAATGTTGGAATGGTTATTGTGGAAAGACACGTCCTCTTCGGCCAAAGCTTGTGCCCAGTCTGAAATGGTCTCGCAGTCGGCGGGACGTTAAGCCCCAGTCTTCCATTTGTCCATAATGCGTAGCAGACGGGTTTCATCCTCTTTGTATTGCCAGTCCGCACTGCTGCTGCCGTAAGGCATGGTGTAGAAAGCGAGCAGAAGCCGCGTGCCGTGTGGGCGCTTCGCTATTCCCACGTGGGCGTCCGCCGTGCCCTGCCCGCCACGTGTGCCGCCGGTGTTTACCTGCCGCTGCACGTGCGGCGCTGCGTGCCGTCCACGGCCTCCCGCTGTGGAACACGCCACCTCCTAGCTCTAACACTAGTAATCTGCAAAGATAAGTGCATGTGGTCAATTACCGTTTTTCATTTATTTCATAAAGTTGTCCTGAATCCAAAGGTGCTTGTGCAAAACGATTTATACTGGAACGGCCACATAAAATTGTAGGGAAGGCATACGCCAGACTGAAATTCGGAAAGAGAATCCTCAGAAAGTTAGTCCGCGTATAAGGAGCAGTCACATGAAATCGAGACAGATGGGAAAGAGGTAAGTAAACTGTATGTTATTTCAAAATCAGTCGTCAGTGCTGTTAATAACAAATGGTTCAAATGGCTCTGAGCACTATGGGACTTAACTGCTGAGGTCATCAGTCCCCTAGAACTTAGAACTACTGAAACCTAACGAACCTAAGGACATCACACACATCCGTGCCCGAGGCACGATTCGAACCTGCGACCGTAGCGGTCGCGCGGTTCCAGGCTGTAGCATCTAGAACAGCTCGGCCACTCCAGCCGGCTACTGTTAATACATTTGTCCCGCCGTGAAACAAGAAAGTCAATGCCTTGATGGAAAAAAGTTTGCGGTTGCTTACTGAACATGATTTACCAAGGTGTGCACCTCTTCGTCCGAAGCAAATCGACGGCCACGAACGTCAGGACTCAAATAATATAGTATTCGCGTGGAAAGAGATGTATAAGGCCTTCCCTGCGAAACTTCTCCAGAGTAGTCGAAATAACCTTGGCAACTGGGGATTCGACAAAAGCATGAAGCCTGAAACTCGTTCAGTACGCTGAGAAGAACAACGAAATGTCTTGGAAGACGAAAACTAACCTTGCTACAGAAGTAGTTGTATTTCCCACAGTTTACAGTTGGTATATCCAACGTGTAAAATTCAGGTGGACTGATATCTAAAGCTCTGTTCTTTAATGCTAAAACCGAAGATGTCTTTAAAAAACACCTGTGGTATTATAAAATCATTCGCTGTTAAGTTGGTTCTCCATACATTGCACTTAGAGGAATCGAAGAACAACATGAACTACCTATGTTACTAAACGGCTAACCCGCTTCATGGCACCCAGTCCCAGATGCGGATTGCCTATCTAACGGCTGTCAGAGTCAGCAAGAATTTGATTTTCTGTGTGTCATATAATTATTGTCCCAAGTTAAAAATTTAAAATCATGTCATTCACTCATTAACAGGTACAATATCACTTTATAAGATTAACTCAGTAAGTCAAGTATTAAAGTTAGAAACTGTGTATACGAGCACGCCTTGAGGCATCATAATTAACAGCGAGCAAAATTACCCAACTTTATAGTCATCCAGAGTTCTGGCATGAGAGCACTTAGCGACTTCCAACAGACTTTCCATCTAATTTCAAACCTTCAAGAAAATTTTTCTTCTGGTCATCTCCCCACAAAATGATGTAAGGAGACGCGTTTACCGCTGACTACATTTTCGCTGTTCATGTAGTAAAACTTGAGCATCAGCCAGGAAGTTTTATTTTGTTATGTCTTTACCACTAAATGTTGGTTAGTTGGTTGATTTTGGGGAGGGGACGATACAGCGACGTCATCGGGTTAGGAAAGGATGGGGATGGAAGTCGGCCGTGCCCTTTCAAAGGAACCTTCCCGGCATTTGTCTGAAGCGATTTAACGAAATCAATCAAAACCTAAATCACGATGGTCTTACGCGGGTTTGAACCATCGTCCGCCCGACTGCGAGTCCAGTGTACTAACCACTACACAATCCCACTCGGTACCACTAAATTTATTGGTAACACATTTATCAGGCAGTATCAACATATACCACTGAATGTATCTGCAAAATTACATGATTGTACCACACAAAGTTTAGGAAATATGACGTCAAAAGATTGAGGTGTGCCAAAAACTAGCGTTTTCTTGGAACGGAGCGCCAATTACCTAGGCTACACTCTTCCAGTGTCTGACAATGAGACCACTTATCAACTTCCGACGTTTGAAGCTGTTTTAGACGTGAGAGTTCGATTCTTTAAGGAATCGAGGATGGGGTTACTGGTATATAGTCTTCTGGCCAAGAGAGGTCTACTACACTGTAGATGATGCAGTAGGCTGGGTGCCGCAGCTTCACGAGTCTACCTCAGCCGACAACTTAACGCGATTTTGTAAACGTCTCTATGGCAACACTTCAGTGTTGTCTCAGTTTTGTAGATGGCTGCTGTTTTCGGCTGCAGCCATTAGCGCTTCGCAGCTGAAAGCTGGCAACAGCGCTACGAGCTGTAAGGGATCTACGTACGCCGCTCCGGCCAGAGTGGCCGAGCGGTTCTAGGCGCTTCAGTCTGGAACAGTGCGAACGCTACGGTCGCAGGTTCGAATCCTGCCTCGGGCATGGATGTGTGCGATGTCCTTAGGTTAGGTAGGTTTAAGTAGTTCTAAGTTCTAGGGGACTGATGACTTCAGATGTTAAGTCCCATAGTGCTCAGAGCCTTTTGAACCATTTTTGAACGTACGCCGCCCCGACTGTAGCGTCAAATATACCGGGTGATCAAAAAGACAGTATAAATTTGAAAACTTAATAAACCACGGAATAATGTAAATAGAGAGGTGAAAATTGACACACATGCTTGGAATGACATGGGGTTTTATTAGAACCACCCCATTTTCCTAGACGCGTGAAAGATCTCTTGCGCGCGTCGTTTGGTGATGATCGTGTGCTCAGCCGCCACTTTCGTCATGCTTGGCCTCCCAGGTCCCCAGACCTCAGTCCATGCGATTATTGGCTTTGGGGTTACCTGAAGTCGCAAGTGTATCGTGTATCTCTAGGGACGCTGAAAGACAACATCCGACGCCAGCGCCTCACCCTAACTCCGGACGTGCTTTACAGTGCTGTTCACAACATTAGTCCTCGACTACAGCTATTGTTGAGGAATGATGGTGGACATATTGAGCATCTTTGCTTTGTCTTACTTTATTATGCTAATTATTGTTATTCTGATCAGATGAAACGCCATCTGTCGGACATTTTTGGAACTTTTGTATTTTTTTTGGTTCTAATAAAACCCCATGTCATTCCAACCATGTGTGTCAATTTGTACCTCTCTGTATACATTATTCCGTGAATTATTCAGTTTTCACATTTATACTGACTCTTTGATCACCAGGTAGGTTTTAATTTAAGGAAGAAATTTCTAAAAATGTACATTTGGGGCACAGTACTGCAAAGTTGTGAAACGTAAACGGTGGGAGAATCGGGACAGAAGAGAATCGAAGCATCTGGAATGTGGTGCTACAGAATAATGTTGAAAATTAGATGGACTGATAAGTTAAGAAAAGAGAAGGCTCTTCACGGAATCGGCGAGGAATAGAATATATCAGAAACATTGACAAGAAGAAGAAACTGGATGACAGGACATCTGTTACGACATTAGGGAATATATCCTATGCTACTAGAAGGAGGGTAAAAAATGTAGAGGAAGACGAGAGATTGGAATACATCCATAAAGTAATTCAGGCCATAAGTTGCAAATGCTACTCTTAGAAGAGGAGTTCGTGATGTGCCGCATCGAAACAGTCAAAAGACTGATGGAAAAAAAAGAAGTTTAAGGCGTCAAATTTTCCCTGAATTTTTACCGTTATATTGTGTGTGAAGTGTTTGGCTGAAAACAAGTCTATTAATAGTGCAGGGTCATTGATAGATGGAAAAATGTCAGCAGTATACACTTGTAGACTTGCAGTTGCGGTGTCCACGGTATTTCTACACAAGCACAACTTTCAGTCGAAGACACTGTGTAGACGGACAGTGATCTAAGTGCTACCAGCATGAAATGCCTGAGGTGATGTGCAGCTTTCACAATGCCGTATCTGCTAGCCGCCTGGTGCGGTTGCACTGAAGTACTAGCGGAATTTGTGGTGGATGAAAGGATCTGAGGTAACGAGGAAACATAGAGAAGAGAAGGGCGACGGGAAGTAATTGTGACGTTTTATCAGCGCACTCTTGTGGGTAAGCGGTATATAAGGCATAAAGGCTACTTGTGCGCTTGTCGACTGAACTTCAAAACCTTTAAATACTGCTACAAGTATTCTGAAAACGTTAGGTACCTAAAAGTTATGTTGTTTATCTCGGTGCAGCTTTCTAGTTTCGTAGAGAGGTGGAGTCATACAGAAGAGTGAAATCCTACTGCAGCTCTAATTCTCTCCCTGGCCTTTCCCTTAAGAGATAGACATTATTTTACCAGGAGAATAATTGCCGGTAATACTTGCCTATGTTCTCTGTTTTGGAGTTCCACTGTAGTTTTATTTAAACCATTACGGAAATATTCTGGGAGACAACTTAATGAGGATGGTTATCTTTTTCTCTCAGACACATGTGTTTGATTCCATCCCACTTGCTTTCAATGTGGGCTCTTGCTGTTACCGATGTGTGCTCCAGGAGTGACAGCATATTCAGAAGTGCTCAGATGAAAAGAGGGATATGTTTACTCGACAGTAGTTTCGAGATATATTGAAAAAACTGTGTTATTCTTAGGTAGTATTACCACCAGACTTTATAGTTACTCCCACATGCTTATCAGGAGGAATACAATCTCACACAAAAATCTGTAACCATAGAATAAAGACGAGTGACATAGCCCGTTTCTGATTTAAACAACACTGTATTTTAAACAGCACTCTATTTTCAAGCAAAATATTCTTTTTAATCACTAACAATATGTTTATACATTTATTAATTGCATAAACATCGATAATTAAACAATAAAAATGTATCGTGTGCCTAGGTCCTCCCGTCGGGTAGACCGTTCGCTGGGTGCAAGTCTTTCGATCTGACGCTACTTGGGCGACTTACGCGTCGATGGGTATGAAATGATGATGATTATGACAACACAACACTAGTCCCTCAGCGGAGAAAATCTCCGCCCCAGCCGGAAATCGATCCCGGGCCCTTAGCATTGACATTCTATCACGCTGCCCACTCAGCTACCGGGGTCGGACAATTAAACAATACATATCAAAATAGACAGTATAATGGAATGCAGTATCCTTTTTACTACCTTGGCCTGTAGCATGGGAGTGTTCATTCCACATTTCTTACTTATTAAGCAATCCTGTTTATTTTGACAGACACGTATGTTCATGAACTTGTTACTCTTGAGCACGGTCCCAAACTTTACTTCCAGATTCATTGTCTTCCCTCCACCAGTCATTTTGTTAATGGCACATTTCTTTAGAATATTGTCAAAATACGCACGAAAGTCCAAAGGGATAACAGCAACCAAGCGTGAAACAGCTTATACACTCCTGGAAATGGAAAAAAGAACACATTGACACCGGTGTGTCAGACCCACCATACTTGCTCCGGACACTGCGAGAGGGCTGTACAAGCAATGATCACACGCACGGCACAGCGGACACACCAGGAACCGCGGTGTTGGCCGTCGAATGGCGCTAGCTGCGCAGCATTTGTGCACCGCCGCCGTCAGTGTCAGCCAGTTTGCCGTGGCATACGGAGCTCCATCGCAGTCTTTAACACTGGTAGCATGCCGCGACAGCGTGGACGTGAACCGTATGTGCAGTTGACGGACTTTGAGCGAGGGCGTATAGTGGGCATGCGGGAGGCCGGGTGGACGTACCGCCGAATTGCTCAACACGTGGGGCGTGAGGTCTCCACAGTACATCGATGTTGTCGCCAGTGGTCGGCGGAAGGTGCACGTGCCCGTCGACCTGGGACCGGACCGCAGCGACGCACGGATGCACGCCAAGACCGTAGGATCCTACGCAGTGCCGTAGGGGACCGCACTGCCAATTCCCAGCAAATTAGGGACACTGTTGCTCCTGGGGTATCGGCGAGGACCATTCGCAACCGTCTCCATGAAGCTGGGCTACGGTCCCGCACACCATTAGGCCGTCTTCCGCTCACGCCCCAACATCGTGTAGCCCGCCTCCAGTGGTGTTGCGACAAGCGTGAATGGAGGGACGAATGGAGACGTGTCGTCTTCAGCGATGAGAGTCGCTTTTGCCTTGGTGCCAATGATGGTCGTATGCGTGTTTGGCGCCATGCAGGTGAGCGCCACAATCAGGACTGCATACGACCGAGGCACACAGGGCCAATACCCGGCATCATGGTGTGGGGAGCGATCTCCTACACTGGCCGTACACCTCTGGTGATGGTCGAGGGGACACTGAATAGTGCACGGTACATCCAAACCGTCATCGAACCCATCGTTCTACCACTCCTAGACCGGCAAGGGAACTTGCTGTTCCAACAGGACAATGCACGTCCGCATGTATCCCGTGCCACCCAACGTGCTCTAGAAGATGTAAGTCAACTACCCTGGCCAGCAAGATCTCCGGATCTGTCCCCCATTGAGCATGTTTGGGACTGGATGAAGCGTCATCTCACGCGGTCTGCACGTCCAGCACGAACGCTGGTCCAACTGAGGCGCCAGGTGGAAATGGCGTGGCAAACCATTCCACAGGACTACATCCAGCATCTCTACGATCGTCTCCATGGGAGAATAGCAGCCTGCATTGCTGCGAAAGGTGGATATACACTGTACTAGTGCCGACATTGTGCATGCTCTGTTGCCTGTGTCTATGTGCCTGTGGTTCTGTCAGAGTGATCATGTGATGTATATGACCCCAGGAATGTGTCAATAAAGTTTCCCCTTCCTGGGACAATGAATTCACGGTGTTCTTATTTCAATTTCCAGGAGTGTAATTTCTCGGGTTTCAGAGGAATGACATCTACGTGTGCTCTCGGCACATTATGAAACTGAGAGACTATTCTGGTCTTAATCAAATTCGTATTTCACCATTCCGCTGCCACTGGGTGACAAAGACACGTATTTTGACTGAACAATGTGCTCAAATAGCTTGTTTACTGCATCCCGCTACAATGCTGTCACGATGCCTCGGGTTCTTTCACACAATGTCTTTGTGACAAGCCTTCTTTCTGCATGAAACGAAATTTCAGTACTGGTTTAGATAGGGAAAAAATCACTGAACAAGCCCCATTTTATAACAATAGATGTGGGTACATTTGAAAATAACTACTACAATAATAACTCTTATAATCCAAGAATGACGGGAAGCACCCTTTTTGGATTCAAAGCCTCAATTAGGAATGAGGGAGTCCCGGGATGAAAGAAATCGAAAAACTGGACAGTGCGTTACTGAAATGTTCTTTCCGTTGGCATAATGATGGTTCTTGTCTTACTTTCGTTTCCCTTATGCGCTCAAGTTACGTCCAGTGTTCAGAATCCAATCTCATCCTCCTTAGATGTTGGAAGAATGAAAGATTTAGGTGTAGCGTCACATTTTATGACGAGGTCACTAGAGATGGAATGAGAAGGAAATCAGTGTGTCCTCTTTAAAGGTACCCTATGTGATTTAGAGAAACGACAGTTAACGTAATTTTAGATGAGTTTCAGAAGAAATGAACGCCATTCTTACGGATAACGATAACTGTTAACAAGAAAGTGCAGGTGTTGATAATCTGAATGATATTGATAGAAAAACTTTCATCGACAGTATTCGGATATCAGTGGAAGCAGATGTTTAGAGCAAAATTCTTCACAATGAGGCAGTGAGCCTACGGTCGGGTTAATTCCAGTGTTTCATGGAGTGATGACGTGCTATAATCTTGTTGCTGGTATGTCAGTCAGAGGAACTCTGCATACTCCTTGGTGCTATTCGAAAGACGCAGTCTGTTAAAATCATATATCACCTTCTTTCTTCCCCTTTATTTCAGGGATCTTCTAAAAACAACAATAACTCACCATACTGCAGTAGGACTACGACAATCGCCAACACGATATATCTGACACCCGTACCAGACTTTGGAGGAAGACAATGCAAGTTTTCAATACTATCACTTTCTGCAATAAACCCAAGGGTTCAGTAACTCACAAGGAACTTTTCGAGTGCGAGATCGCAAAAGGCCAAAGGTTTTTATGGTTTTCGACGCTCCATATATTGTTTGCCACGCAACTACGACATTGGCTGCTACTGGCAACAGGGGCCAGGACTGGAGGTATCCAGTAGTGAGCACGGCGTAGTTAAACCACTAAGTCGACGAGTTAACTCACAACAGTGCGTAAGTGCTAATGGTGTTGGTACAAAGCAGAGAAAAGGCACGATAAAAAGCTAATGCTCCGTTACATCTACAACTACGTTGGTGAAGTTTTCAACAGAAAGGAACCCAGGGAATTTCACAGAGTGAGAAAGAAGTGACATGAAATATTAGCGTTTCTGCAAGATGGGTCAGTGGATTATATGGTGTCATATACGATCGACTGTGCGAACAATGTACATGCTGAGTGCAATGATGACAATACGTGCTTAAAAGTGAAAGTGATACTGAAACAGGTGTCGAGCCATGTAGTTCATCATAATTGCCGGACAGGAGTCACAAATCCCACTTCCAGTGGTACATAGTAAAAGACAGTCATTGTCCAAGGAAAGGATACTAAACATAAACACATACAAAGGAGATCATCCGCAGCATAGTAAAAAAACAATTGTGATCGGATTTCGAATAAGTTCGTAGCAATATGACCGTGTAGTGCATAAGATATTCAATAGGAGGACAGTGAGCACTTGGTACAAAAACTATTGCTTGAGCGTTTCAAGAATGCTCAATACAATTACTAAATGTGCATAATAGTGATCTTCTACGTTATGAACATCAAATTGCGCGCGACGTACTCCGATGAGCCAGAACGTTATGACCACCAGCTTGTTTATCCGTCTTTGGAACGAAATACATCACTAATTCAGGGTATTAGGGGTCCAACTGTTTGTTGGTACGTTTTTGGAGGTATATGGCATTAGCTGTCTACGCACAAGTCAAGTAATTCGGGTAAAAAGGGGCAGATAGTTTGTATGGGCAGTGATTGCACCTGCTAGCGACAAAGATGGATTCCACAGGATATACATCAGGCGAATTTGGTGGCCGAAACAGCAACGTGAGTTCTCTATAATGCTTCTCAAATCACTAATGCACGGTTCTGGTTTCGAGACACGGACAGTAATACTGGTGAAAAATGACATCGCCGTCGGGGAAGAATCAAGCATGAAGAGATGCAGACGGTTCGCAGCTTTCAGCGTGTCTTCGGTTACTACCACAGGTCCCATGTCTCCCACAGTACATTACGGCTCCCACCAGCCTGCGTCCGTGGTGAGCTGCACGTTTTGAGACACCGTTCACCTCGATGACAGCGTTTGTGGAGACGACCATCGATCTAGTGTAGCAAAAAGGTGATTCACCCAAAGAGCCGACACGTTTCGATTGATCGACTGTCGAATCCCGATGGTCCCATGCCCACTGAAATCGTAATTGATGATGTCGTTGTGTCAACATCTGAGTACGTAGGGCTACTCTGCTGCGGAGCTCCATATTCAAAAATGTGTGATGAACAGTGTGCTCCGAAACACTTGTGCGCGCATCAGCATTATGCTCTTTCGGCAGAGATGCCACAGATCACCATCTACTACTTTACAGGGCAGACAATCCTCCGAACCACACGTTTTTTGTGAAGCGGGATGGACGTCCAACCATTTATCATGTAGTGGTATTAGTTTTACTGTCCTTCTACCTCTTTCCGTAGACGCACATGAAAGCAGAACGTGAACATTCGACCAGCTTCGCCGTTTTCGAGATACTAATTCACTGGATATGCGTAATAGTAATCTGCTCTTTGTCAGAGTCATTTATCTCAATGGATTTCCCTATTTGCAGCCCATATCTTCGCTAGGGTGATCCGTTGTCCTTGTCTGTTCCACTTACATACTTTTGCTACCGCGTCAAGTGCCCGCAAAACCACCAGGTGGTATCCAACGTCTCGGTGGGCAGTGGTCAAAATGTTTTGGCTTATCAGTATAGATTACAGTGATTTCAAGGGAAGCAGTGGATGGTTGCGTAACTTCCAACAGTGCTACAGATGAAAACATGGTCCAGGTATACTGTATTTCTTTTATTATCCCTCGCATAGATAATAAAAAGAATAGAGCTTACTCTGGACCATATTTTCATCCTCAAACTACGATGAGGCTGTGGACCCTACGAAAGTAAAATTTTATAGTACTACTGATGTGGAAGGCGCAAGATAACGAAATTCCAAACAAAGCGCCAACTTGACTATGGACAGCAAACTGTGGAATAAGCCCGCAGATTTCTAGATGAGATAAACACTTAACCTATCATCCAGTAAGGAATTTGTTTCCAGCTCTGACCAATCGGTGTTTGACGAGGAAATACAGTGAAAGAAACCATGGAAATAAGAGGTACGAAGACAGCTGTATCAAAACCAACTAACATCAGTGCCTTAATGCAACCGTACCTAATGATTCCGACGGTTAATCTGGATGGATCTTGCAAGGGCAGTAGGGAATATTTGCGTCAAAGCAAACAAGAATGGGAAAATGGGCGTAAGAGAACTATAACTATGGTATGATCATTGTTTTTGGCCAATAGCTGGTCAAAATAACTTGCTTTTACTTGATTCCGGTTTGCGTATAAAAATCGTACTCCTTTCGATCGAACTATCCTTCCTGAAAAGTTGTGACTTTGCAGTTCATATCCGGCCTGAGTGGCCGAGCGGTTCTAGGCGCTACTGTCTGGAACCGCGCGACCGCTACGGTCACAGGTTCGAATCCTGCCTCGGGCATGTATGTGTGTGATGTCCTTAGGTTAGTTAGGTTTAAGTAGTTCTAAGTTATAGGGGACTGATGACCTCAGAAATTAAGTCCCATAGTGCTGAGAGCCATTTTTTTTCTTGTAGTTGGAACCGCTGGACGAATTCAGTCTCTGAATGCCTGGTTCCCCGCGCCTATAAAACAAGTTATCTCACTAACTGTAGCTATGCCTTAAAGGATGGCTAGTTTCACCATAAGTTTAAAAATGGCTTTTAGCACTATGAGACTTAACATCGGAGGTCATCAGTCCCCTAGAACTTAGAACTACTTAAACCTAACTAACCTAAGGACATCACACACGTCCATGCCCGAGGCAGGATTCGAACCTGCGACCGTAGCGGTTTCGCGCGGCATCATAAGTTTCACGACAGACTGTTTTACATTCGTTTGCATGGTATGACATTCAATCAGTTCTCATCACCCCGTTATACCAGTATGATTCTATATGCATTCTTTAAGAGTGGATACCTAGCTGAAGATCCTGCATATTCTGGAACTCCCAAGGAGTTTTTGCCTTATTTCTTTATGAGACGAACCTATTTGATGACTGTGGCGCGCCATTATTGATTCAGTGTCCATGATGGTAGTCAATGGTTTGTTTCGAACACTTCTTGAATTTTGACAATGTCCATTTTTCGAAGTGTCCTACACACATCTCACAACAGAAGGTTGACCTCTGCACCTTCCGAACACTGATTTTATGTCGCCCTATTGATGTAAATTGTGAGTCATTAGCAGTTGATATTTTTCCTTTCATAATTGTTAACACAGTATTTTAAAATGAGCCTCACTACATTTTGAACTTCGGACTTCGCAGTCAAGGGGTCCCTTGTTAGTATTTACTATTATGTTCCACATTCTGCTTAAAACATATTTGGAATGATATTCCATTTAGGTGTGAATTAAGGAAGCCTAAGGCGGCTAGCGCCTCCAGCAGGAACATACGGCGGTGTGGAGCTGCCGCTAAGTGTGTGACGATGGCGGCGGCCTTTGTAGGGGACTGCGGCAGCGAGGCGATAATGTGGGCGCCTTTGTGCAGGGCAAATACGCCGCCTGCCTGCCAGGCGACACACACAAGGCGGCCGCTGCGGCCAGCGTCTGAGCGCACGTTTCTACGTGAATTCCTGTGCAGACGTGGCGTCGAATGTCATTACGGAGAGAGGGGGCGAGTGCCCGAGACACTGGATTCGCTCTATAAGGACGTGAAGAGTTTAAATATCTGCTCAGTGGCATTTCTTTAGGCTTCCCACGGTTCCCTTAAATCACTTGACAGTCCGCACCTCGTGGTCGTGCGGTAGCGTTCTCGCTTCCCATGCCCGGGTTCTCGGGTTCGATTCCCGGCGGAGTCAGGGATTTTCTCTGCTTCGTGATGACTGGGTGTTGTGTGCTGTCCTTAGGTTAGTTAGGTTTAAGTAGTTCTAAGTTCTAGGGAACTGATGACCATAGATGTTAAGTCCCATAGTGCTCATAGCCAGCCAAATCACTTGACTACGAAGTCTGGAAGTGTACCTGTGCGGCAGCGCGGTTCTTTCTGTCCCTTTACAACGAACCTGCACCTACCTGTGAACATTGTCTCAGCAGATCATCAGTAGGGAAGCCGAGTGAAACCTACCGTACTTCGACGTGAATCAGGCTGCAATTAAAGTCACTAATCTACGTTTCGGGATAAAAGTTTTCACACGAAATGAAAGGTTGGAAATTTTGTTCTCAATTAATATATTCTGAAACTTAGGTGAACAACTATCACTGCCAAGCACGTGCTAGTCTTAACACAGTCACTCACAATCCCTTTCACTCACGTTAGCAAGTTTATGGTGTTCCCGAAAACGTAACAGCTACAAAAATACGTATTGTTTTTGCTTGAGAATGCTCGCCAAATATTAAGTCTGTCGATACCAAATGCAGTCACAGTTTTTAGCCACCGACCTGCTAAATATCCCACGCGGAATTTATGTCTTTTCTCGTCACAAAATTCACTTAAATATTCCGAACTTTCTACACACACATCGGAATGACTATGCCGTCACTTTACCACACTTTTGATGTATGAAACACTGCTAGATCGGGCAATTTATCGTTTCCATCGGAACTACTACTACACACGTCCGAACTGTTTCATGGCTAGGCTCCCACTCTTCTCTAGAATACTCTTAAGTCTTCTCTACCGGCAGAGAAAGGTGTGCGAAGAATATTGCTTATCACTGGACAGTTTACTCAATAGCCAACAGCAAAACAACATTCTCCCGCGTCAGTCTGCGCTTTTCATCAATAACCAATCGCAAAATAGTACACCTAACTGCTGCACTTTTTACCGACGTAATTATCTGATATGCTGACGTTTTGTTTATGCATAAAGTTTGTTACTATTGTCATTTACACCTGAATTAACTATCCCTTTACCATAAACTTACTTTACAAATCTATTCTACAAAAATCACATTTATCCACATCCATACTTCTTCGAAATGTTCCCACACTAAATCCCGCTACATAACGCGTTAAACAATTATCTTCATATTAACCTTAAACCACACTCACGCATAATTTCTACTGCTAAAACACATTTAGAACATTTTACCTACATAGAAAGACATAATAACACTTTATGAAAATACTACAACAGTTTATGAAAAACATACTATTACTTTAGTGCACTCTAGTGGGCACAATCGAAACTAAAATCACAGTCCCCTATCCAATATTGTCCTCTATCGGCTGATGTATAAAGTACGTGCGCGTCCAGTCTCGCGTCACCATCTGTCAGTATCGAGATCTGGGACACATCTCCCACTTAACCGCCTCAAGGCAGGATCGTTATACGGCGCTACACCTTACCTGGACGAGATTGATGAGAGGAAACCTTTCGTTGCTGGTTTATTTCTTTTCAGAAAAATTGATATTACTTAAATCATCTGAAATATGTAAATTTTATGTCAGTGTGAGTGTCGTACATGTATATTTTCTATTGGACAGGTGCTATGTCCAGAGAAATGAATGTCAATGTAAATTCAGTAGCACTTCAAGGAAGTTGGAGACAACTGAAGGAACAACTGAAAGCCAGTGGTGTTGGGAGACAAGCAATGGCGTTTGTTGCCTGGATTGTGACACAATGCATGAGTTGTGTTAACTAGAAAAACCAGTATAAAATAGGGATCCATTCTTCAGCTGCAGTGGTTACTGCCACAGCTTTTATTTGTGTGAGGTACACGATCAACGTAATATTTGCAAATCATACATCATACTCGAGACACAAGTGCAAAGCGTCAAGTACTGATCGTTTTATACTTCCGGAAATGCGAGGTGTGACACCACTATCACCATGACCTACCAGTGCCATACCGATACTTAAGTGCAGACAACCTTGCAGATGGGGCAAAAACAGCTATGAGTAGCAGAAGAAATATTGAATTTAATTGATGAAAGGAGAAAATATAAAAATGCAGTAAATGAAGCAGGCAAAAAGGAATACGAACGTCTCAAAAATGATATCGACAGGAAGTGCAAAATGGCTAAGCAGAGATGGCTAGCGGAGAAATGTAAGGATGTAGAGGCTTATCTCACTAGGGGTAAGATAGATACTGCCTAAAGTAAAATAAAGAGACCTTTGGAGAAAAGAGAACCACTTGTGTGAAAATCAAGAGCTCAGATGGAAACCCAGTTCTAAGCAAAGAAGGGAAAGCAGAAAGATTGATGGAGTATATAGAGGGTCTGTACAAGGGCGATGTACTTGAGGACAATATTATGGAAGTGGAAGAGGATGTAGATGAAGATGAAATGGGAGATATGATATTGCGTGAAGAGTTTGACAGAGCATTGAGAGTCGAAACAAGGCCCCCGGAGTAGACAACATTCCATTAGAACTACTGACGGCCTTGGGAGAGCCAGTCCTGACAAAACTCTACCATCTGGTGAGCAAGATGTATGAGACAGACAATATACCCTCAGACTTCAAGAAGAATGTAATAATCACAATCCCAAAGAAAGCAGGTGTTGACAGATGTGAAAATTATCGAACTATCAGTTTAATAAGTCACAGCTGCAAAATACTAACGCGAATTCTTTACAAACGAATGGAAAAACTGATAGAAGCCGCACTCGGGGAAGATCAGTTTGAATTCCGTAGAAATGTTGGAAGACGTGAGGCAATACTGACCCTACGACTTATCTTAGAAGAAAGATTAAGGAAAGGCAAACCTACGTTTCTAGCATTTGTAGACTTAGAGACAGCTTTTGACAATGTTGATTGGAATACTCTTTTTCAAATTCTAAAGGTGGCAGGGGTAAAATACAGAGAGCGAAAGGTTATCTACAATTTGTACAGAAACCAGATGGCAGTTATAAAAGTCGAGGGGTATGAAAGGGAAGCAGTGGTTGGGAAGGGAGTGAGACAGGGTTGTAGCCTCTCCCCGGTGTTATTCAATCTGTATATTGAGCAAGCAGTAAAGGACACAAAAGAAAAATTTGGAGTAGGTATTAAAATCCATGGAGAAGAAATAAAAACTTTAAGGTTCCCCGATGACATTGTAATTCTGTCAGAGACAGCAAAGGACTTGGAGGAGCAGTTGAGCGGAATGGACAGTGTCTTGAAAGGAGGGTATAAGATGAACATCAACAAAAGCAAAACGAGGATAATGGAATGTAGTCGAATTAAGTCGGGTGATGCTGAGGGAATTAGATTAGGAAATGAGACACTTAAAGCAGTAAAGGAGTTTTGCTATTTGGGGAGCAAAATAACTTGGACGCTCGAAGTAGAGAGGATATAAAATGTAGACTGGCAATGGCAAGGAAAGCGTTTCTGAAGAAGAGAAATTTGTTAACATCGAGTATTGATTTAAGTGTCAGGAAGTCGTTTCTGAAAGTATTTGTATGGACGATAAATAGCTTAGACAAGAAGAGAACAGAAGTTTTCGAAATGTGGTGCTACAGAAGAATGCTGAAGATTAGATGGGTTGATCACATAACTAATGAGGAGGTAATGAGTAGAAATGGGGAGAAGAGGAGATTGTGGCATAACTTGACTAGAAGAAGAGATCTCTTGGTAGGACATGTTCTGAGGCATCAAGGGATCACCAATTTAGTACTGGAGGGCAGCGTGGAGGGTAAAAATCGTAGAGGGAGACCAAGAGATAAATACACGAAGCAGATTCAGAAGGATGTAGGTTGCAGTAGGTACTGGGAGATGAAGAAGCTTGCACAGGATAGAGTAGCATGGAGAGCTGCATCAAACCAGTCTCAGGACTGAATACCACAACAACAACACAACTGGTTTCGTGCCACTAAAAGGCGCGTCTTCAGGTGAACATATGACTCCAATGTTTTAGATAATTTGATTAAAATTTCGTCCTTATGGTAGATCATTTTCAGTGTTTCCAGTAGAGAAGAAATCCATTCCTACATATTAAATGGTTCAAATGGCTCTGAGCACTATGGGACTTAACGCTTATGGTCATCAGTCCCCTAGAACTTAGAATTATCTTTCATAAAAGATTTCTTTAAATTTTTTTATAAGCAACAGAGCCTGTAACGTTCTTTATAAAGTTTTTGTGTGTTTGTTTGCCAATTTGAAATGCATAATATTTGTGTCATGCATATTTACAGTGTGATGTGTCGTTGAGCAAATAAAACCTCTGCTCAATTTTCATAATGAAATCAATCAAAAATGGTTCAAATTCAAATGGCTCTGAGCACTATGAGACTTAGCATCTGAGGTCATCAGTTCCCTAGACTTAGAACTACAAAACCCAACTAACCTAAGGGCATCACACACATCCATGCTCGTGGCAGGATTCGAACCTGCGACTGTAGAAGCAGCGTGGTTTCGGACTGAAGCGCCTCGAACCGCTCGGCCACAATGGCCGGCTGAAATCAATTCCTCTGAAATTTACCCAGTGTCGTGAGCGCTGAGTTCTATGGCCCTGTGCAGTAAACTGATAAAATTCTCTGTGCAAATAAACAAAATATTCAGTCTTGGTACAGCGAAGTGCAATACCGGCGGTAAAATAGCTTCATACAAATAATTTCAGTAACTTGTTTGATAAATAAATAACCTAGCAAATGTTCAGTGAAATTACTGGATATTGGCTCAGCGCTGTGCAATTTTGCCCACATTGAAGCTGTTACAAAACATTAATAATTTTCTGATTGTAGCACATTAACATTTTTCTGACTCTGAAAAATGCTTTCTTTTAAAAAAAAATATTCATTGGGTTCAAATAAACACGACATGCAAGAGGACGAGGCACTGATAAGGGGATATCCTAAGGCCAAATGCTTCAGTTTGAAAACTGTATTCAAAATAAAGTTTCTCCTTCACAAAATCTGATATGAAACATTTTACATTAACTTCAAAATCAGTAAACTTCGCAACTGTTCTACAACTATCACTTACTGTCGTAATAAAAAAAAAAAAATAAAAAAAAACATTTGGATTGTTACATGAGAAAAAAGTCTGACATCGTTTGACAAAATATATTCCAAAATTTACATTCTCTGTGTCAGGATTACAAGACACACTAAATATTACAAATCGGGTATACATAATCAACCTATACGTTAAATCTGACAGAAACACTTGGTTCCTACATTCAAGGATCAGCACTGGAAAAATTAGCGAAAGCCACATTGCGTTGCTGCATACTTAAAACTAAATGTACAAAGTCTCATTACTTTACAAATTTGCTCCAATTGCTTTACCTTTGAGTTACAGTATAAATTCATTACTCGTCTATAACTGCCATGGGCAATGCTCTGTATTTGTTAACGATCAGTATCACTTCAGTTCCTGATAATCTTACAGCCTCACAAATTAATAACACACTTTACACTTTTATAGAAATAACTACGACCTAACATTTATTGGCTCTGTGTGAGTATAAACAATATCATTCGTCCATAGACCAACAAAGAGTGCAGCAGCAACTGCTACTGCGCTCCGGGCGCCCCTACGTACAATCGTTCTGCCACTCAGGCAATATCTTTGGTTCAGTGGTGTCAATAATACAATTTCTTCTACATATGACAATCGTTTCAGGTCATCTTTCATGAATTATATTACAAAATCGGGCTCCACAAGCCGACAACAGGTAATGAAAATCTCAATGTTGTTCTTAACAGAGATAGTCATCTCTCTTCATTTTTACACAGACGCTACACCCACCAAGTGAAATGTTCAGTATGAGTTGCTCTTTGCCATCAGATGACTTCTTGTTTCGTATCCTTTAAAGAAGGCAACCAAACTATTTAGAATATTAATTTCCTATTATTATATGCGTCTTCCTACTTGTAATGGAGACACTATGGTTTGCAGGAATGAACTGCTTCCTCTTCTCAGGGTACTTGAGAGTACCATGACACTGTTCCTGTGCCTTGCACAACTGACGCGGCCGCCAGAAACGGCGAACATAGGACGCAAAGATACACAGCGCGTGCTCTGAAAGTTGCCAGTGCTGCCCCAAATGTAACGTAAGCATACAACGCCATTTTGTGCTAACCGTTGGCAAGATAGTCTTACCGTTATTGCTAAAGGTGAAAGTAACTTCCTTTTGTTTCTGAAACAAGAAAAACACGCCATTGTGAATGAAATGCGATACCACAAGTAAACTGGACTCAGACGATTGTAACAGTAGCGGCCGCAACAGCTCTGAGATAGCAGTATTGGAATTTGAAAAGTAACAAATTTGAGGTTGTAAACCAATTTATCGGTAATGTAAATTCAGACTTAAGAAGAGTAGTGAAAATACAAAAAAATGAAAACAAAAGTAAAATTTTAAACATATTAATATGGGGAACTATTTGAATGTAGACTTCTACAGTCAGTACTAGATACCGACATAATGGTATTGTTATTAGATAGATAAAGAGATTTTTACTAAAAAATAATTATTTCATGCACATGTGCCTGACAGAGATACATTTTTCTGTATACGTGGCTCCATTTTTTGCCACATGCGACATCAGATACCCTTAACTACAATTTGGCCTCACCTTTCCAGCTTTTTTCCCACTTTCAGTCTGGTAGGTATCGAAGACTGCTATGGTCAATTCAAATAATTTAAATACAGCTCAGTTTAACAAACTGTCAGTTTCCTCCTTGTACATGGAGAGCACTTGCGTTCTTCTACAAAGTGATCTCCCACCACCGTTTCCCTACAAACGTGTTTCACTTCTTCGAGGAATAGCCACACCTCCTCAGCTTCCTCGAAAGCTTGTCACCGTTCCCTCGTTTCCCAGGAAACAGGTACCCAACTCACTGTCATGGCTCGGTAATATTACTAATCGCTGGAGTCCCAGCTGCCGCTGGACTGCACCTGTCCACTCTCCTATGTCCCTCCCCCAGACCACACAACACTCCCCGCTTGCTCATATACTTCCAGCCATAGCCGCGTCTCTACGTTAATCCTCTTCTTGTGGGCGTGAGACAATTCTGCTTGTTTTTACTTTTGTTTCTGTGTGTGACGTCGAAATAACGGTGTGAACCAAAATGTTTTGGAACGGAAGTTAAGTTTGATGGTAAGTGAAATTTATTGTAATAAACTGGTTATATAAAATTAGAGTATCTCAGAGGCTAGTACTGTAACACACCATCCATCACTTACCTGGTTTTGGCGTGTGTTCAGCCCAGGTAATTGACTAACAGATCAACAGAGAGTACAAAACTGCCGCAATATCGGATAACGCGAAGAAAGTCATAAGGCCCTGTGACTCCTGATTGAACTGGGGTGGCAGTGTTGACATTAATTGATTCAGAATTGATCCATTTTAATTAAAAAGGGGTGCACATTGATGTTATATTCAGCTATTCAACACCATATGCAAATTTTGAGCATAAAATTAATTAAGAAAGTGACTTGGGGTTTCCACTACTTGATTGAAAACAGATGCAGTCGATTAGCACAAATTTATTTTAACTCACGACCTTCAATCATCACATTACATGACTCTCCTAACTGTCAGTGGTAATAAATTGCGTTTGCGTGGAGTAAAGCGCGATAAGTCAAAAGTAATTCCTATCAACTGACCCAGGCGTAATGCGAAGTGCGAGAAGAATTCTACAATACACAGCCCATGAAATCCTTGTGGAAACTTTACCAACATGATTCAACAAATCAATCAGCGGCCGGAGCGGGCGCAATATCACTGAATTCAACGTGGCGTCATTTTGCAGTCGTTGGCCGACCTCATGGTGCTGCAAGGCTGCGCTCGTCTATTCACTTCTAGCTATCTTGCTCAGTACATAGCTGAACGAAAACTTTCTATCTCGAAGCTCAATCGTTCCGTTTGCTAAGTCCTAAACTACAGAGATGCTCACTCTCTCTCAGGCAAGCTGAGTAAAGAACGCCACGTCCGCACTCTAGGCAAGCTGGAACCGGAAGACCCCTACGGGGACTTCTCCCAGCCCACTCTTCGCCTTGGTTTCCCCTCCAGCAAAATCACTTAGGCCAATTGCAGCACAAGTCACGTTAATTATGCGTCACTTCCCAGTGCTGACCAATGCCTCCTCTGGGAAGTGAACAAATTCCCACAAAATTTCCCTTCCTCTCAACTTCCGCTATTTAGCTCCTCCCAGGCCACCCATCAAGGTTAACGTCTGCACAAATCACCAATTTTTCCGGAATTCTGACTCCCAGGAGAGTACTTCAAATTCCTTGGTCCTATTTTCCCATCGGAGGCAGGCATATTTCATTATGTCGCTCTTCACCTGATGTACTTCAGACTCTGTGGCTGTGAATTCAGTGTGAAGTTGCTATAGTCACAAACACGCATATTTTGGCCTCTGTTGACCGCTCCACCATAGCTTTGTGTGGCTTACTCGCATGTTTCACTGAAAACGGGACGACGGACATTTATCAACAGGCGTACAAGTTCTCCGTCTGCTTCCCGGTACACCAGCATGGGGTCAACCACCCACTCACTGTCACTCTGTAAGTAGGCTGTTTACGTTTTCTTATTGGTAACGCCACGTAGCGCCCTGTATGAAAAATCACTGGCTGTGCTGTGCGCAGTCGGTGGCTAGTTTGCATTGTTGTCTGCCATTGTAGTGTCGGGCGCGGCAGCTGGATGCTAACAGCGCGTAGCGTTGGGCAGTTGGAGGTGAGCCGCCAGCAGTGGTGGACGTGGGGAGAGAGATGGCGGAGTTTTGAAATTTGTAAGAATTGGTGTCATGAACTGATATATATATATTATGACTATAAAGGTAAATACATTGTTCTCTATTAAAATCTTTCATTTGCTAACTGTGCCTATCAGTAGTTAGTGAGTTCCGTAGTTTGAATCTTTTATTTAGCTGGCAGTAGTGGTGCTCGCTGTATCGCAGTAGCTTGAGTAACGAAGATTTTTGTGAGGTAAGTGATTTGTGAAACGCATAGGTTAATGTTAGTCAGGGCCATTCTTTCGTAGGGATTTTTGGAAGTCAGATTGCGTTGCGCTAAAAATATTGTGTTTCAGTTTAAGCACAGTCTTGTATAAATTTTTCTAAGGGACGTTTCAACTCATCTTAAGGCAGCTGGAGGCCGCACCCCGTTACTCCTTTCACAGAGCTTGAGCTGCCCTAAGCTGCCTATTGTCGCTTCCCTTCGCCACTCCCCAGCCGGCCATGGTCAACTCTGTGTACTTCCCTGGAATAAACTAGCCTCCAGTAAATCGACGCGTTTCCACAAAGTTTTCATGTTGTTTGAATTACTTTTAAACCATCACCCGACATTAATTATTCCAATACGTCCATATTATACCCTCTACAAGATGCATTGTGCCTTGTCAGTCATTTTTGTTCAGCCCTACTGTTCGCTCAACGTGAGTTAGGTGATCTTTAATGACTTCATGTAAGGGGCATAGTTCTTGCCATCTTACAGTACTAACATTACATGATAGGAACAACGTCGACTGGAAGAGTATATGAGTGCAAGTGCACTGGACAATAAATTAGTGAACTCCAATAGACCTGACGGTGACACCATGTAACATTGTCACTGATCCTGATAATAGCCATGAGAAAAATACTCGATTCATTCAGAACCATCTTTAGATCTGCAATAATAATGATACTAATTTACTATTTCACGGAAGTAAATCTTTTTCATCCTATCTAATCAACATCAAATGTACCAGAACGTACCTGATATTTCAGTTACAGGAGTAACCCGTCCAAATCCAGCAACTTCCACATGCTACGTCACATAAAATTGGTTGGCAGAGTGCACATCATTTATATTAATTGTAACACTATTACCGACAGGTGGCGTCTGGTACATTTGTTACATTCCATTTGCACATACTGTATTCAGTAGATCTTTTTTTATATTAAAAATACTTAATTAAAATATGTAGATGTCAAGGTTAAAATCTGTACTTATCAGAATTAAAACACAGTAAAATTATCATTTTTATACGATCTAAAAAACGTAGGGCGATTTACATATCTATGGTGCTGGTGTGAACTTGTTTTCCCCTACGGTCTGCTTCCGTGGTTCCCGCCATTTCGGTGTTGTGCCCCGGTCCGCTCAGTCGTCTGATGTCCACCGCCGCGGGCAAGAGGGCCGCACAGGAGGGTCCCGTCAACGACGCCAGGCGCTGCACGCGTCTTCCGGCTTCTCCACCGCGCACCATCTCTCATCCCTCGGCCTGGCTCTCCACACGCAACAGTTGCCATCTTAGTAGGTCGTCATAAATGCTAAAATAGGCGTTATGATTGAATTCGCTTTGCTCGTTGAGGATTAATCGTACTAAGATGACAACTGTTGCGTGTGGAGATACAAATACAATATATCTCAAAATTCTACTTCGGGTTTTAGCCGGCTCTCGTCCCAACAATAATTTGAGAGTGAGCTCCTTCCAGGAGGGCTATAAATTCGGGAACTTTGTTACGAATACTTAGACTATTTACTGATAAAAGTTTGACCGTCGAAGTGTGTTTACTCTGAACGCAGCCTGATGTCCCTTCAGCGTATCGACGGCAGAGTGCTTCTCGGAGTACCTCAAACTACCGCCTAGCCCGATATACCCCGATGTGCAGTCCACAAGTGCTCTGCTACAGAAGTACGTGCTTCCTTTGTATAGTACACCCCTGACCTATCAATGGGTGTCCTACAATTCCTCTTCCGATATCGCAGGTATAGAAATGGGCAGTCAAGACCGCCACAGAGGCGACGAAACCTCTGGTTGAGACCCTCCGTTCGGCTCCAAACCAAGGGACCTCGATCAACTATGGGAACAATGCTGCAAATTGCAAGCTCTGATTGTACCCATGCGCAAGACCAGCAGCCCTCAACCCCCCCGTCAGCCGCTCGTATGAACTCAGGATGGCCTCAGAACCCATGCAACAGACGTCGTTGGTGCCGACGATAGCCACACTTTAAGGCGACTGCAGCCTGCACGCTCAATAGCCGCAGGCAAGCAGGCGAGGCCGCCACCACATCTCGCAAGAAGCCCCCCGGCAGACAATCCGAGTACACATTGACTTCCTTTCCAGTCCCCAGCGCTGTCTTCCTAAGGGGCTGCATAACGCGCCCAATGGTGGAGCCCGGTAAGTAGCATGCACCTGACACGGTGTGATTACTCGGACCCTGCTGAAATAACGGCCAGCTGTTCACTCACAGGGGGCATAGATGACGCCAGACACTCAGCCTCTATACTCGCCCTCCGCCTCGAGTGATGCGAACGTGTTACATCTCGCCACTCGTCCTGCTGTGAGGGAGAATCCATTTTGTCGGCGTAGGGTGCACTACCTCGGCAGCAGCCGTGACCGAAACAAGCGACACACTAGATTCCCCGCCACCGCTACACCTGAGGCAGCTGGCCGTAGCCAAAACCGTATTCAGCCGTACGCGAACTGCAGCCACCTCCTCCAGTGTCCGCACACAGCACGCATACTGATACGTACCGTTTGAAAATTAATAAATGACAGTGCTGGAAAAACTCTTACGTTATTTGATTTTCAAACGGCTGAGCAAAACTCAACGTGCCCAGACACTTTTCTCTTTATTTACTCTGATCATCACTAAACTGACACACAATATTTTAGCGAAACGCAATCTGACTTTCAATAATCCCTACAAAAAAATGGCCCTGACTAACAATAACCTATACCTTTCATCAATCACCTACCTCACAAAAATCTTTGTTACTCGGACTACTGCAATACAGCGAGCGCCAATGCGCCAGCTAAATAAAAGATTCTAACTACTGAAGGCACCAATAACTGGTAGGCATAGTTAGCAACTGAAAGATTTTGACATTATATATATATATATATATATATATATATATATATATATATATATATATATATATATAATTTTGTGACATCCAATTAAACAAATTTCTTTTTTCTGACGGACACACATCCAGATCGTCCGCTCAAAACTCTGGCATCTCTCTATCTCTCTCCCCAACAACCACACTGCTGGCGGCTCACTTCCAACTGCACAACGCTACGCACTGTTCACATCCCACTGCCCAACACTACACTAGGGAATAATCTAACAATGCGTCCAACCAGCCACAGACTGCACACGGCGCAGTCAGCGATTTTCATACAGAGCACTACGTGGCGTTACCAACATAAAAACCTAAACAGCCTACTTACAACACATCCTACCTATTCGAGCCAAACCAACTGAAGAAGTAAAATTTAAACACTGACAGATACCTAGATATGCACCTCATCCCTTCTAACGTGTTAATACCTAGATATGGACCTCGTACCCTTCTAACTTGTCACCAATGGACACTGATACGTTAATGAGCTGTGTAGCTGGCTGTTCAGAAGAAATGACAACTGCGCTACTGACTGCGTGAGCATACATTTACAGAACGCGATTACACCTCTAAAATACCAAAACAGGCACAAAGTTTAGCAGGACATACTAATAAGAAAAAACAGGAAAAGGTAAATACGTAACTTACTATTCTGGAGATGTGTCACAGGTGACATCTGGAGCCCGACTGAGTGGCTGAATAGGTCGAACGGTCACTTGTCTCCAGAACAAACAGATTGTAAGTAGGCTGTTTAGGCTTTCTTATTGGTAATACCGCTTAGCGCTCGGTATGAAAAGTCACTGGCTGTGCTGTGCGCAGTCTGTGTTTAGTTTGCATTGTTGTCTGCCATTGTAATGTTGAGCAGCGGCAGCTGGATGGTAACAGCGCGTATTTTTTTTTTCGGCAGCTGGATGGTAACAGCGCGTATTTATTTATTAAAAAAAAATACGCGCTGTTAGCATCCAGCTGCTGCTGCTCAACACTACAATGGCAGACAACAATGCAAACTAAACACAGACTGCGCACAGCACAGCCAGTGATTTTTCATACCGAGCGCTAAGCGGCGTTACCAATAAGAAAGCCTAAACAGCCTACTTACAAAATGAAAAGTACTGCGCTACTGACCGCCTGCCGTGTCATTCTCAGCTGACAGGTGTCACTGAATAATAATAATAATAATAATAATAATAATAATATTTTTCATATTCACGCGACTGAAATTTTGGCTGAAACCAAATTACTGATGTTAAATCACGATAATAATGTCTAATATTGGTATCCGTCGTGAAGCAAATACGTCATTAAGCCGCTTATGCAGCTGTAACACTAACAGAAGTAGCGTTTGCATAACGCTCCACAGATCAATTTTTTACAGAAAAGAAACTGTCATAAATGATAGCCCTTACCGTTTCTGAGACCGATAAATGAAAAAAGGAACATCTGAAAAAAGAACCTTCCAGTGTGTGTATTTCGTTCATCGTATCATTCGAGCACTGCATCAGATCTTGTATGTCGAATGTAAGAGACAAGGGGGAAAAAACTGCTGTACCCGAACGTGTTTTCCGGTTTCTCCTTTTATCGCTTTCCGACGCATCGGAAAGACGATCTGTAGCCGATTTATGATTCCGACTAAAAACACGAGAAAAACGTGAATGAAAGTTGTTTCTTGGTCGTAAGCAGCAACTGTTAGAACGAAGGTTGCCCACCTTCTTTTATGGGGACACAAAAAATGGCGGTCCCCTCCCTTATTAAAGACGATACGTAAAGCACATCTCGTTCAGATACGATAGGATCTCCTGTTCAAATATCCTCGCGGGCCCGATGCTGGTTTTACGCCGCACCCTCTGGTAAGGCGGGGTGGAGGCGCGGCGGCTTCCTTTTGCCTCTAAGCTCCTCCGGCTAGCCGAGATAGGATCGACCGCCTGGCAGTGAGCCCGAGGGACAGAGCAGCGATCACGGGGCGCGCCGGCGCAGCTGAACCCAGGCAGGCGTCTCCAGAAGACGCAGGAGGAGTGGCGGGTCGCTGGACCACAAGGATGCACGTTTTTTACCTATGTATATTGCCGATCGTTAAAACATCTCGAACTAGGCGTAGCTGGCAGAGTCGTTGCAGTGGGCCAAGGTGGAATACACTGAGGTGACAAAACTCATGGGATAGCGATATGAGCATATGTAGGTGGCGGTAGCATCGCGTACACAAAGTATAAAAGGGCTGTGCGTTGGCGGAGCTGTCATTTCTACTCAGGTGATTCGTGTGAACAGGTTTCCAACGTGGATATTGCAGCACGACGGAAATTAACAGACTTTGAACGCCGAATGGTAGCAGGTACTAGACGCGTGGGACACTTCGCTTCGGAAATCGTTAGGGAATTCAATGCTCCGACATCCACTGTGTCAACAGCTTGCTGACAATACCAAATTTCGGGCATTACCTCTCTACTCGGACAACGCAGTGGCCGACGGACTTCACATAACTACCGAGATCTGCGGTGTTTGCGAAGAGTTGTCAGCGATAACAGAGAAGGAACACTGCATGAAATAACCGCAGAAATCAATGTGGGACGTACTATGAACATTTCTGTTAGGAAAGTACGGCTAAATCTGCCGTTAATGAGGTATAAAGCAGACGACGGACGCGAATGCCTTTCCTAAAAGCATGACATCTCCTGAAGCGCCTCTCCTGGGCTGGTGACCTTATTGGCTCAAATGGCTCTCAGCACTATGAGATTTAACATCCTACAGCTTAGAACTACTTAAACCTATCTAACCTAAGGACAGCACACACATC
The DNA here is from genome assembly GCF_023897955.1 of Schistocerca gregaria. NCBI lineage: Eukaryota > Metazoa > Arthropoda > Insecta > Orthoptera > Acrididae > Schistocerca > Schistocerca gregaria. Next base: position 536,608,662 of record NC_064921.1, read on the forward strand.
CATGCCCGAGGCAGGATTCGAACCTGCGACCGTAGCGGTCGCGCGGTTCCAGACTGAAGCGCCTAGAACCACTCGGCCACTTCGGCCGGCAGTGACCTTATTAGTTGGACCCTAACCGACTGGAGAACATGGGCCGGTCAAATGAGTCCCGACTACTGTTGGTAAGAGCTGATGGTAGGTTTCGTCTGTGGCGCACACCCCGCGAAGCCATGGACCCAACTTGCCGACATGGCAGTATGCAAGCTCTTGGTGGCTCCATATTGGAGGGGCTGTGTTTACATGGAATTGATTGTGTCCTGTAGTCCAACTGAACCGACCATTGACTGTAAATGGTTATGGTGACTGCTTGGAGACCATTTTCAGCCATTAATGGACTTTGTGTTCCTAAACAACGATGGGATTTTGATGGATGACAATGCGCCATGTCACCAGACAGAAATTGTTCACAATTGGTCTGATGAACATTCTGGATAATTCGAGCGAATTATTTGGCCACCCAGATCGTCCGACATGAATCCTATCGAACATTAGTGGCACACAATCGAGAAGTCAGTTCGTGCACAAAATCTTGCACAGGCAACACTTCCGCAATTATGGATGGCTATATTGGCAGCATGTCTCAGTATTTCTGCACGGGACTTCCAACCATTTGTTGAGTCTATTCCACGCCTCGTTGCTGCACTACGCCGGATAAAAGGAGGCCCGGTGCGACGTCAGAAGAAGGTATCCAATTACTTCTGTCACCTCGGAGTAATAGCAGTGGTGACACGAAGCTAGAAAAGGAGTCTAATATTTTACAGGAGAGAGGAAGACAAAAGCATTTTGCATCTATCAAAAGTCTACAGGAGAACTCTGTTTTCGTATTCTTTGAAGATGGGGAGAACACGGTTTTATGAAAAGACATAGCCGTCTCCTGCTTCGGACACATATGACAAACACTCTTCTCAGTGCTGACGATCTGACTATGAACGAGGATCTGTTCGCCCGGTCAACTCACTAACTCAGTCGAAGATCCAATTTAAAAATACCAGAATCTTACACCAATGTGATGTCAATATAGGTTACTCTATACAGGGGCACTATAAATGATTCAATCATTTTTCCAAAGAGTTACATGTACAAACATGACTGATGTATGAATAGAACAGCAGACTCATGAAGATCGCAGTTTGCACGCTTAAAATGTTCTACGAGTGCACCTCTAGTCGCACAACACAATTCCAAGCGTTAGTCAAGTTCGCTCTATACCATGTATTTGTTGTTGTTGTCTTCAGTCCTGAGACTGGTTTGATGCAGCTCTCCATGGTACTCTATCCTGTGCAAGCTTCTTCATCTCCCAGTACCTACTGCAACCTACATCCTTCTGAATATGCTTAGTGTATTCATCTCTTGGTCTCCCTCTACGATTTTTACCCTCCACGCTGCCCTCCAATGCTAAATTTGTGATCCCTTGATGCCTCAAAACATGTCCTACCAACCGATCCCTTCTTCTAGCCATGTTGTGCCACAAACTTCTCGTCTCCCCAATCCTATTCAATACCTCCTCATTAGTTACGTGATCTATCCACCTTATCTTCAGTATTCTTCTGTAGCACCACATTTCGAGAGCTTCTATTCTCTTCTTGTCCAAACTAGTTATCGTCCATGTTTCACTTCCATACATGGCTACACTCCATACAAATATTTTCAGAAACGACTTCCTGATACATAAATCTAGCAACAACATTTTGTCAATGGTCATCACATCAGTATTGATGTCTTATCTGAGCTGGTCCAGAGTTCTTGTAGTCAGGTATGTAAACATGATGCTTAATGCAGCTCCAAAGAGAAAGTCACATGGCATGAGATCAGAAGACCTGAGCGCTCAAGGGAACAAAGCAACATCATTTTCGGCACTATACCAATCCAGCAATGTGGAAGTTCATCGTTTTGGCGAAAACGAGCGTAGAAGCTCCAGTGACGGTGTGCCTGGTCTTGTTCGGAGATGAATTTCTCTGAATGAGCAGTTAGCTGCGGAACAAGCAGAAATGCAACATTTGAAGAAAAGAGGTTCCCGTTAGACTCTTCCCACGAATGTGTAACGGCCTATACCGCTTCCTCAGTGACACTGCATAGGAAACATTAGCCTTCAGCGACTCTCGTTCGTCGCTACACCTCAACTTGAGGAAGCGAAATGTTCATCCCCAAGTGCTACGTGTATTGTAATGCAATTATTGAAGGCGCCGGCCATTATCTTAGGATTTTATTTGTTGCACAAGGTGCAAACGGTACTGTCGTCACAAAACCTTCCATACACTTTGCTTTGATGTTGCTACATCGTAGCTTGCACGAACCGTTGACTTTTTTGATCAGCGTACGAAACTATCCCTCACTCTCATGACGGTTGAATCTGGCATGCTTGGTCGACCGATCTTTTCTGTTTACAGAGACAATCAGTGTCCCTAATTTCTCAATGGCAACGCACAATACTCTATTTACATAACGGTTCTTTTCCACAATTACATTCGATGGGCGGTGCACTGTTGTAACACATAAACATCTCTCATATACCAACACACAAAAACATTTTTCTTGTTTTGTCGTCATTTTGTTAAGGAACTACACCTTCACGCCAACTGGTGGGAACAGTGCAAACTAGGTGAGTTTACAGTTGTTTTCAAGCATCAGTCATATTTATGTACCTAATACTTTCGGAAATATAGAATTCAATAACAGATTTGTATATGTACTACTTGGAAGTATAGAATTTTGAAAACGTATAGATCTTTTATAATATCTCATTGTTGTAAGGTCAAACGTATGAAACGTATGCTAGTTTACACACTGACGAAAAAAAAAACATAGAAAAACTGGTCGCAGCACCAAGAAGGAACACAGCAACAGAAACGAAACTTGGTAGGCGTGTTTCTACATCTGAGAGACGATGCCCATTAAGATTTCGCACCAGTAGCATAAGAGTGGTACTACATGTTCCAGTATGAGGATGCAAGTCAGGTTTGCTGTAAATACCGCTGTCAAGAAAGGTCGTGAGCGTTAATTACCTTTGAAATTGGAAATGGTGAATTGATGTCTGTCAAGAACACCTTTAAGGTGACAAAGACGCCATTATCAGCACCTCACTGAGTCTGAACGGCATCGTGTAATAGGGCTACGAGATGCTGGACGTTCCGTCTGTGATGTTGGAGAGGGACTTGGTAGGAATGTAGTCACTGTACGTGACTGCTGGAAGCGGTGGTCACGAGAATGTACGGTCGCACGAAAACTGGATTCTGACGGCCACGTGACTCCACCGAGAGGGAAGACTATTGTGTTGGGCGGGATGCTCTGGCGCTTCGTACTGCATCTGCAAAGGCAATTTGAGCAGCAGTTGGCACCGCAGTGACATAACGAACTGTTCACAAATTTGTCACTTCAAGCACGCCTATGAGCCAGATGCCCTATAGCGTGCATTCCACTAACCCCGGTGGTGTCAAGAGAGAGCTCGTTAGAGGGCAGGGTGGAGGTCTATTGTGTTTTGTGATGAATGCTGGTTCCACCTTGGTGCCAGTGATGTTTTCCAACAGGATAACGCTAGTCCACATACCGTTATTGTAACCCAACATGCTCTACAGAGTGTCGACATATTGCCTTGACCTGCTCGACCACCAGATCTGTCTCCAGTCGAGCACATAAGGGACATCATCAGACGATAACTGTAGCGTTTTCCACAACCAACATTATCTGTCCCTGTACTCACCGACCAAGTGCAAAGGCATGGAACTCCATCCCAAAAACTGACATCGGGCACCAATGCAAAAACACAAGGCACGCACGTTTGCATGCTTCCATTCAACATTCTGGCAGCTACAGCGGTTATTAATTTACCAGCATTTCAAATTTGCAATGCTTTATCTCGCGCTTACATTAACCACAATGTTAATCACTTAATTATGTTGCCAAGACAAATGTATTCCCGAAATTTGAAGTCTCAACATTAATTACACAGCCCAACGATGGAAAAACTGTTTCTTGCTGAAAATACCTTATTCTTATGTTTCTTAAGGTGGGAAATCCAAATATGATACTCAAAAAACTGTATCACCCGCCATTTATTAAAGTTATTAATTTTTTAAAAATTAAAAGCTTTTATACAGTTAAAGTAGTTAAAAAAGAGGTGTAATGAATGTAAATGACGTTGGTAGCACTGTTGGAAAACATTTGCTGGCAAGAGAAGGTCGATTCTATTTTTGTGTTAACAGATGGTGTTTTGTTTACTGTCAACATAACCTCACTTTCCCGTTTCCTGTACATGTGTTCAGTAGAGTGACTAATCGTGGTTTTAAACACTCTGCTGACAGTTTTTGTTATATTTGTGGTGAATTTGTGATAAAAAAACACCAATGAAACATTACGGACTTTGTGAAAAAGGTTTATCTATCATACTTCGGATCTAAACTTGGTGATCAAGATAAATCTTGGGCGCTGCATAAGGTATGTTATGTGTGTTGAACATCTGAGAAAACGGTCCAAAAAGGAGAAAACAGCGTTTAGATTTGCTGCTCCTATGATATGGAAGGAGCAAAGAATTCATTCCGATGATTGCTACTTTCGCAGTGTGGATATTACTGGTCATAATTCGAAAAACAAGAAGGTAATAAGCAACCCTAACCTTCTGTCCGTCATCCGACCAGCAGGGCATCGTGTAGATTTGCCGGTTCCTGAACCACGAGATGATTTAAATTCTATTCCAACAGAAGTATTTTCTGATGCACAATGTGATTTACATGAACCAGATGATGATGAATTGCATCGTAATACAGAAAGTCTAGAGCCCAAATTATTTACGCAGTCCGAGCTTAACGATTTGTTTAGGGATCTAGGTTTAACGAAAGAAAACGCTGAATTGCTTGGCTCTAGATTAAAAGAAAAGAACTTATTTACAGCTGGAACCAGCATATACATGTACAGAAACAGAGAGCAGCAATTTTTCAAGTTTTTTCGACAAGAAGGTCATTTAGTGTACTGCTCAGACATTCGTGGTCTGATGAATGAGTTTGCTATTGAATGCCAAAAGGAAGACTGGAGGCTGTTTATTGATTCATTCAAAACTAGTTTAAGGGCTGTTTTATTACACAATGGTAACATGTATGCATTTATACCTGCTGGACATTCTGCACATATGAAAGAATGCTATGAAAACCTAGAAATGGTGCCAAATAAAATAGGCTATTCTGCTCATGGTTGGATGATATCTGGCGATCTAAAAGTAACGTGCATGCTCCTTGGTCAGCAAGGTGGCTTTACCAAATTTCCATGTTTCTTGTGTGAATGGGGAAGTAGGGCCAGGGATCAACACTGGTGTAGAAAGATCTGGCCTGTGAAGGAGTCATCAAAACCTGATGAGAAGAACAGTCTATGCAAAAACCTTGTAGATCCAAAAAAACGTACTCCTACCACTACCATATATAAAGTTAGGCCTAATGAAACAATTCGTAAAGGGTTTGACTAAAGATGAAACCATATTTTAAGTATCTCTGCCAAAAGGTTCCACACCTTACACAAGTTAAACTAAAAGAAGGCGTCTTTGTTGGACCTGAAATTAGAAAATTGATGTTTGATGTGAACTTTGAATCCACAATGACCTTAAATTAGAAATAAGCATAGGTGTCATTCAAGCAAGTCGTTACAAAGTTCTTAGCACATGCAAAAGACCCATGTTATGTTTCTGTTATAGCTACCATGTTAAAGAAGTTTAAAACTTTAGAATGTTTAATGAGCCTGAAAGTTCACTTTTTGAACAGTCAGCTTTATTACTTTTCGGACAATATGGGAGACGTTCGTGAGGAGCAAGGACAGCGTTTTCTCCAGAACACTAAAGTGATGGAAAAACGCTAGCAAGGCCGTTGAACACCAACATGATGGGGGACTATTGTTGGTCACTTCACTGAGAAGTTCAGTAAGCGACTCATCGTAGAAAAATCTACACAAGAAGCTTCAAAGAAAAAGAGAAAGAAAGTACAAACGAATTCCAGCTGTGAAGTGAAACCTCTGTTAACACATATCATTGTTTTAAGTAGCTTATTGTAAATACAAACCATGCTCATGTTGTAATAAAGCGTTTCATTAATTTCCCCATGTACCGTATAGCATAAGATTTTTATACTGTATAATGAAAAGCATACTGCTCGAAAACTATGGGTGATACAAAAAACTAAGGCTAGATTCCGATTCAGCTCATAAAAATCTATAAATATCAGCTATCAAAGTAAAAAAAAGTTTTTCAAAAAAGTCTTTCGTTGGCCAGAGTTATTTTTTGGTGTTGCGGTTTCTTTTTTATCGGTGTATTTAAGAAGAATAATTAACATACAATAGCTACATCAGATGCTTCGTTATAAACAAGAAAAAGTAACTAAAGGTAAAGTACCTACTAATCAATAAAAACTATAAGATAACTCCATATTAAAGACGCACATCAAAACTTCATGTAGTTATGACCATACACATCCGTTTTTTAGTATGAAAAAGTTCTTCATCTGTATTTATATTATATCTTTATATACTACAGTAAATAAAACTACCTATAATTACATTTAAAACTGTCCATACATTAATTCCATTAAATTCAAATAATTACATGAAGATTACATTGGTAGACCGCGTAACAAATGAGCATAAACTGAAAAGACGCGAAATTTGTGGTACAAATTTGCAAAAAAAAGGGTTACGTCGATAAGACGTATTACCAGTTTAGTGATGGAGGGAAATACGGGGGTTAAAAATCGTAGAGGAAGACCAACAGATGAATACAGTAAGCAGATTCAGAATGCTGTAGGTTGGAGTATTTAGTCATAGGTGAAGAGGCCTGCATAAGATAGAGCAGCATGGAGAGTTGCGTCAAACCAGTCTTCGAACTGAAGACGACGACAACAACAACAATAACAACATGCATCATGTAAGAACTAGTCTGTCTGGGGACAAATATATCAAGGACTTTCGGTCATTGCTCTTTGGACTGATTTGGTGCTGCTTGCCATGATTTCTTCCACAGTGACAAACACTTCGTCGCCGCCCAGTGTGGCCGAGCAGTTCTAGGCGCTTCAGTTTGGAACCGCGCTACCGCTACGGTCGCAGGTTCGAATCCTGCCTCGGACATGCATGTGTGTCGTGTCCTTAGGTTAGTTCTAGGGGACTAATGACCTCAGAAGTTTAGTCCCATAGTGCTCAGAGCCATTTTGAACCAATAGCACTAGAATCTAATGCCCTTTGTTTTCTGTTGAGTATGTTACAATTCCTGTCTTTACCCACAGTTTTTGCCCTGCACAACTCCATCTAGTACCACGGAAGTTATTCACTGATTTCTTACACCACGTTTTGTCATCCCTGCCGATCATCTAGTGTTTCCCACATCCTCTCCTCATCGAATAAGCGGAGAAAATCATAGTTTCTTATCTTTTCTGTCCACTTAGTTTTCAGCATCCTTCGTATCGTCAAACCTCAAACGCTTCGACTGCTTTCTTTTCCGTTATCCCCAGGCCACCCAGTCCATGATTCACTTTCGTGCGATACTGTTCTCCATAGACGGGGAAATTTACTTCTCAATCCAAGTTACTGAACGAGGAGATGCAATGGTAAATCTCTGAAATCGCACTCGGCAGATCGGCGATTCGAATCTCTGTCACTACATAGCGCAACTAAATGGTCACGTTTTCGAAACCCCAGAATTGTTTCCAATTGACCGCAGGCAAATCTTTCAGTTCACATTAGGTTCCGCATGCGCACAAGCAGGCATAGAGCAGCAACAGAGTGCCAGTCAGCTGAACCAGGTCTCTGTACAGGTATTTTTTAAAGTGCTCAACAATGCTGCGCGGGTGCACTTGGGCTCTTAGAGCCTTTGCCGTTTTAGTCGAGCATCGAACACGCGTTAATGTTCCAGTCCCTCCCCGTCTGCTCCCCCCACACCAGTGATCATACCACACGAGGGAGCGAAACAGGAGGGCTGGAACGATAAAAACCCTTTGCTGCTTCGGATCACATTCAAATTTCTTCTAATAGTGTTGATGACACTCGCTAGTGCTTCCAACTGTATACCATGGCAAAAACGGTGGTAGCGCTACACTCCAAACGGGCCAGATCACGTTCAACGGGTTTCCAGTGCCACAATTTCCTTAGAGAAGGGCTGAATCGTGCGGGGGATGTCACCAGCGTCGAACATTGTCAGGAACGTAGTCGTGTTACTCATCGCACTTCTAAATGTGCGGGACTCAGTGTTTCAGGGGAAGGCTGGGTTCATTGAGGCTCTTTGTGCCACCTCCTGAGTCCTCTTAGTGTCGATTATGAGCAACTGTGTGTCTGAAATGTTTCCCTCGCCCACCCAGAAGAAAACCGTGGGATTTCAACGTTGGAAGTCGCGGTTTTGAACTCCATCGCATAGGCTTCAAAAGAAGGGGTAAAATGTGGCTAAGTGGGGCTGTGACGATCTTCCAATTGTGTGATACGTCCATAGTCGCGTCTGGAAGAATTGTGGTGAAATTTGGTGCCAATGTGACATCTTTAGCACATCTTAAATCTCACATGAAATTCTGAGTTCAGGCCTTTTTTCGCATGTGTCGACACTTGGCATCTCTGATCCCGATGGTTACGTGGCAAGGCGCCAAGTTTTTGCACCATTACAGAAGAAGATTGTAGGCATTCTTGAGCCAAATTTAGATATACTTGCCGGTTTCGAAAAAGTTGCCCTTTAACTATGTTGCTCAGTGTACATTTAAACTGTAATGCTTATAGTAAACGCCGGAAACGCTTCTCTGAAAAGGCTACGGGTTATTTGTTTCCCCAGCCTTCCTCAGTCTGAGTTTGCGCTTTATTTCTAATTAACTTATCGTTGATGGGACTCTGAACATCAAGTTCCTATTTTTTAATCAAATTAAAGGCTATATTTGAAACTGATAGATTTCTTTTGTCAAAGAATGCTCACATCGTGCACTAGGTGGCCTACAAATTTTGATGGTAAGTTGGCCGTTAACATTTCTTCTACTACTCAAAACTTTCGACTTTCTTTAATTTACTCTTCGTTGTTATTCTATCTAGGGATTCCTAAAGATAGCTAATTTTTATGGACATTTGTGGTTCAGGTTGGTTGCGTTGTTGAGATACGTGTGATGTGGGAGGATAGTTGGTAGGAAAACTTGGGATTCGTGGTACGGATAGCTAGGACGGGCTCAGGCCAAGTTTAAGAGGAAGAAAAAATGGGAGATATAGGAAGGCAGGGGGCACCGGAAATAGCTAAGGGACAGCTAGAAGAGGATTCAATATGATAGAAGGGATATACATTATGGCGTCTTTTATTGTGAGGGAGTGGGAGTCTCTTAAAACTATGCTGAGAGGTGTTGTGAAAAGGGTGTCAGTGTAAAGTGGGTTTTGATGTCGTTGCTGCAGTCATCAGGATTGGTAATTGGGATGGAAACAACGCGATTGTCGCAGTCGAGTTTACAGGATGTATAGGATTTACGGTTGTATTCAATATAGGAACAAAGGGAAAGGAAAAATTATGAACTGGTCAAGGTTCTGTCGTGGGATGGTAAGTGGTTTCGGAAAATATATGGAGGATGGAGGAAGAATACAGTCCACATGTTGATGCTGTCGGTAATTCACTGTGGGCTTTCTGTTGGATGGTTAGTAACTGTGATTTCCTTTTAGTTTACGGTCAAGGACTGAAATACCTTTTGAAACGTCCCCTTAGAAAAATTGTACACGACTGGTCTTAAACTGACACACAATATTTTTAGCGCAACGCAATCTGACTTTCAAAAATTCCTACGAAAGAATGGCCCTGACTAACAATAACCTATACGTTTCACAAATCACTTACCTCACAAAAATCTTCGTTACTCAAGCTACTGCAATACAGCGAGCGACACTACTGCCAGCTAAATAAAAGATTCAAACTACTGAAGGCACTAACTACTGATAGGCATAGTTAGCAAATGAAAGATTTTAATAGAGAACAAACAATGTATTTACCTCACTAGTCATAATATATATAGCAGTTCATGACACCAATTCTTACAAATTTCAAAACTCCGCCATCTCTCTCCCCACGCCAACAACTGCTGGCGGCTCACCTCCAACTGCGCAACGCTACGCGCTGTTAGCATCCAGCTGCCGCTGCCCAACACTACAATGGCAGCGAACAATGCAAACTAAACACAGACTGCGCACGGCACAGCCAGTGATTTTTATACAGAGCGCTACGTGGCGGCGGCGTTACCAATAAAAAAACCTAAACAGCCTACTTACACTTTGTACGTACGTTAATTGGATAAGACGGGCATGAATGGGAAGGTACAAACTATGGAGGCGGAAACTGCAAGTGGTACGTTCTGTAATTACTGTTTGGGCCCTCACATGGACTTGAACTGGTTGAAAAGGTTATGGAGGAAGTGCTGAGATTTCTGGAGGTTAGCGTAGAGGGCTAGGAAGGTTGTATCAGTGCCATGTTGAAGGAGATGGACGAGGGAGGAGGGTTTAGGAATTGCAGCAGTGTAAAGGATATATGGGAGTGGAGAGAGGATAGAGCCTTAGATCACCCCTGCACCATGATGGAAGGTATGGCAATTGGCGTTAAGGGTGGACGATTAGATAAAAACGATGCAATAACGCAGGCACATTTGATTGGGAGTGGATAGATGTGGAGTTTGAAATACGTGGCTACGGACTGCGCATTTGTCAAAACTGACTGCTTACAGTGGCATATTCTCACCTGGTGGCGGGAAGTGGCACCACTGTCTTTTCAGCACACGCCAGAAGCACACCGATTAATGAACATACTACGATGTTTCAGCGTGTTGCGATGTGTGCAGCCCGCTCTGCAGCGCTCGCAGCAACGTCAGTTCAATTATGATCATACGGATATTTATACTCAAACCATTAGCAGCTTACAGCTATCACATTCTTGAGCCAATAAGAATCTGTAACTTACTTCTCATGACTTTATGCGTTGGGAACAACCGAATCGTGATATCAACAAAGCAAAAAAAAAAGAAAGCCAAATGGCTCTGAGCACTATGGGATTTAATTTCTGAGGTCATCAGTCCCTTAGAACTTAGAACTACTTAAACCTAACTAACCTAAGGACATCACACACATCCATGCCCGAAGTAGGATTGTAACCTGCGACCGTAGCGGTCACGTGGTCCCAGACTGAAGCGCCCAGAACCGTTCGGCCACATCGGCCGGCTATTCCTGAACACAACAGGCGTGCTTCAGACTCACGTAATGGATGTCGATGCCTTCATGTAATAATGGCAGAGCTGTCATTAAGACATTGCTGATACGCTTCTCTTCGTACGGACATGAGCACATTCCAAAATATTTTTGAGGACCCCGCTAAAATGTATTCACTAGTGTTTTCTCTTCGTACTGAATTGCTATGAAAGTGGAGCAAATGCGTATTTGTAAATTAAACACTTTGCGTGAGCTTATACAATTCGTTTTCCTTTATTGATTACTAGGAAAGAAGACACACTTTTGCGTGAGTGCAAAGAAAAATGGGAGCACTTCGTCAGAACTGTCTTTGTTCGGAACATGAAAGCTTTACATATTTATTGCGTATATAAATTGAATCAACATTTCCTTACATCAGCGTGATTAACTTCTGTACTCTTGGGTTGTGAATTCTCTCCCGTTCGTATTGCTCTGTGTCAATACGGGAGAAATCAACTGCACTAAGTCCCTGTTGCATCATTTAGTTAACGAAGTAATTTACAGTGTCCTCATTTCTTTTTATGAATTGGGGGAGGTATCCACAGTACAAGGACATACTCTAGATTATTTCTACGGATTTTATTTCATGGCCAATTACCACCCAGCTGTAGATCAGCAGTTCCCTCGCTATAGTCTATTGTGAAACCTTAAACCTTCATTGTTCGTTCTGAAGCTGCACACATAGAGTTCATATTGGAATGAAATCTTTTCCTCGCTGCAATGTGGGATCCTGTATCAGGTGTTGCAAGACAAATAATAGCAATACAGTGAAGGAGGAGAATGTACGTCACAGCATTTGTCAATAGGGGTTGGGAATTCTCTCTGCACCACTTCCTCAATGTCTCGCAGAATGTGGAGGCGGCTTCATTGCAGCAGATGGCCCTCTGCACGTAGACCCTGACGTCGACTGGCGCCAGCGGGCAGCACTTGGCGCCGAGAGGTTAGCGAGACACAGCACAGGCGACGTTTGCTGACGGCACAGGCAGCCGCAAACAGCCCGCAACACGCCAGCCGTCTGGCGCCAGTGCTATTCAGCTCTCCGCAAGAGGCGGCAAACCGGTACTGGCGACGGCAAACAGCGCCAACGCTTCCTGGTGCGCATCCAATTTTACTAACTAGGCTTTCCTAAAATGGTGCTCATGCCCAAAAGCTTCATCTGTTATTTCGTACTAACAGACTACTACCGTCATAGTCCCGCAAATCGCTCTGAGGAATGCAGTCCACTTCCTCTGAGCAAACAGGTCCAGACATTTGAAATGCCTATTTCTTTTTTTTAAAAATAAATTGTATTCTTTTAGTGAAAGATAACGAAAGTAAAAAGGAAATTCGGTAGTAAAGGGATACACAACTTCCATATAGTTAAGTAGAATGGTTCATATTTGAATTTTCCAGGCATTAGCGTGATATTCTACAAGTAGTTTTTTTTTATTTTACGGTTGTAAGAATTCTAGAACCTGCTGCGCAAGTACTCAGTACAGTTTATTTTTGAGCGGTCTTTCACCGATATTAGACTGTCGCATCAGAAAAAAATTTAAAATTGTGATAAGTTTCTAGGGACCAAACTGCTGAGGTCATTGGTCCCTCCGCTACTTAATCTAACTTAAACTAACTCATGCTAATGACAAAACACAAACACCCATGCCCGAGGGCAGATTCGAACCTCTGACGAGGCGAGCGGTGCAAAGCATGGCAAGGCGCCCAAGACTACGCGGCTACCCAGCGCGGCTGTCACACCAGACAAATGCATCGCCTGTATCGGTTCTCGGTCATGTTTAATACATTCTAAGAAGTGTAAATTGTAGATAAAGCGAGTTAAAGATGACAGTCACGTCTCCATGTGCTACAGTAAATGCTTCTGTTGTAAGTTCCACGCTTTGCAGCGACCAGGGAAGCCCGTCATCGCGCCTATCCTGCCAGTCCAAAACGTTTCGAGACTGGACTAGCAAACATTAGAGCAAAGTTAAGATGACGGTTTTAATGTTTCAGGTGTTCTATACAGTATCCCCCTCTCTTGAGTACAGAGCTCAGAACGTTAGTACAACCATGTGAAACTGTCAGAAAAATCCTTCTTTGGAATGTCTTTCAACTCGTGTGTTTCGTTTGCTTGAATGACGTTTATGTCCTCCCAGCGTCATAGAATGTGAACATCTGCACTTAGTCTTTTGTAGTAGAAACGTATTGATAACACTGAGCCTCGCCATCTGTGATAATTTTTTTCCAGAAAGAACTGTCCGCGTTTTATAATTCAATATAGCTGCGGCAGGTGACCACACGTCGTTGTTTTGTTCGGGAATTGAAACGCGTGAGATAAACTTTAGACCCACTTTTCCTGTCCTCAAAATATTATGGAGAATGATTTAGAGATGTTACTCCACTACGATTTGGGACAACAATGGTGACACGCTGCTTAACACTGACTGCTCACAACTGACTGGTCGAATGCTCATGTGTCGCAGAAGTTAGTTCAGGCTGCCACCCTATTATTGCGCTGATGTCGCTTACACGCCACCACTAAAATCTCAGGAAATATTTTGGACGGATAGATTACGTTTGTATTCGTGCTAGTTGAGGCACAGAGTAACTTATGACAAGTTAACAGTGAGTGAGCCAGTCTGGTCTCTACTTAAGCTTCCTTATACGGAGAATTAAGGTACGATCGTGGCACCTTGATCTGTATGACGTCACTCCCCATTTTCTGCTGGTGCCTATGGTTATCCTGCAAACACATTTGGTTCACCACTATATCTATGGATGATAAGTGTATCAACAACAAATAAAGAGAAACAGTTAGGATCGTTATCATATTATACAAATGATCAATATATTGCATTTTCTTTGTTACCAACGAAGACATTGTATAGGAATGTCACTGATCAGGAAACAGAGACCTATAAAGATCGCGATGAAAAAGTTACAAATGACACAAGACGCGTCTGCCAAGCGGTGCTTAGATTAAAAGATACAGACAATGAAACCTACATAAACCAGCGCTTCCGTCGACAGGAGAGAAGAAAGACGCGATGGAGTGACGACTGTCAGACACTTGGTGTAGCAAAGAGTGCTGTGGCCATCATAACTGAACAACGCATCGCCGTAATTTTACTTAATTCTAAGTTGTGCAAGTTTCTAAATTGAATCTGTACAGCCTTACCGGCCGCAAGCTAGCACCACATAAAGAAAAAAGTGAAACGTACCCTTTTAGAAAAATTATACACGACTGTGCTTAGACTGACACACAATATTTTTAGCGCAACGCAATCTGACTTCCTAAAATCCCTACGAAAGAATGGCCCTGACTAACATTAACCTATACGTTTAACAAATCACTTACCTCACAAAAATCTTCGTTACTCAAGCTACTGCAATACAGCGAGCGCCACTACTGCCAGCTAAATAAAAGATTCAAACTACGGAAGGCACTAACTACTGACAGGTATAGTTAGCAAATGAAAGATTTTAATAGAGAACAATGTATTTACCTTAGTAGTCATAATATATATATTACTTCATGACACCAATTCTTACAAATTTCAAAACTCCGCCATCTCTCTCCCCAAATCCACCACTGCTGGCGGCTCACCTCCAACTGCGCAACGCTACGCGCTGTTAGCATCCAGCTGCCGCTGCCCAACACTACAATGGCAGACAACAATGCAAACCAGCCACAGACTGCACACGGCACAGCCAGTGATTTTCATACAGAGTGCTACGTGGCGGCGGCGTTACCAATAAAAAAACCTAAACAGCCTACTTACATAGCCCCCATGCTCCCCACAAAAAATTTACAAATTGTTTTGGGCAGTGGCCAATACAGATTTGAAAAATTTTTTCATAATTACAATGACAAAGAAATGAAATGCACACACTTATCGATACAATGTTGGTCAAAAGCTAAAATTTTCTCACTGTCCATAAAGACAGTCCTGATCATTCATCAAAGTAAAATTGCAGTGTTTTTCTCAAAGTGTGAGTAGTAAAAGAAAATGCACATGGAAGTAGTGGATTTCCATGCAGTCTTGAAGAAGTAGTGTTGTCCTTCCAACGGAAAGACAGTGCTGACTCTTGACATGCAGACAGATAATGGGCCACAACAGAGCAAACCCACAGCAGAGTCAGTCGAAGTTTTGAAGAATATTGCTAGGTAGGTCATCACAGAGTAGACCCCTTGTAGTCCTGGTAGAGATTACGGTATTGGTGGGCCACCAGAGGTGCAGACCCACTGCAGTCCTTGTAGAAATAATGGTACTGGTGAGTCATCAAAGGTGTAGACCCACTGTAGTCCTTGTAGAGATGGCTAGCAGCCATCTGTTGCGACTGTGCAGGTGCACGATCACCATCGAAGAATCTTGCAGAGAATATAGCAAGTCCATAAACCACCACTTGTGCATGTACAAAGTTTTTGGAATTGTCCCTAGAACCAGCAATGCTGTTATCCAGTCCCATGCTGAATTATTAACACACGTGCAAACACTATCAGTCCCTACTTCTCACATATTGTCCATATACTATGACCAACAGAAACGTGTGCAGTGAAATGTAATTTACAAGTTACTTAATTTGATGAACTGGTGTCAATTACAATTTTATAACATAAGAAAACAGTAACAAAGGTACAAAATATAGCATTAAAGAACATAACAATACAGATAACATTTGTAGTAATACAGGCTTTACAAAAGAATCGAAATAGCAAATTCATCAGTGTTACAAAAATTACGACATAAGTACATACATACAAGATCAGAATAACTTTTGAAACATCAAATTCACACATGAGCATTAGAACAAAACAGAATAAATAATGTGTAAACATCTTTACAAAGTAAATAACATGTTATTAATGCAAATTATATTTGAGGATAACAGTATTCCTCATCATAGTGAATGCAGCTTAGTATTAGAAGAGAAAAAATTCTATGAAACAGTACACAGAGACAGGAAGAAAACAAATACATAAGGGTACACAAACACATAGTGGGATAACACAAATAAAGGACAGGGTTTGTTTTACTGCAGTATTTTGCAAACAAAACTTTCTTTACTTCTCGGAGGTCTCCCTTCATTCTTCATTATTTCCAAAAAGTCGTATTGAAGCCTGCTTTCTGTATTATGCTCACATCCTCTTTCAAAAATAGTTTTTCTCCACTATACACTACTTTTTTTTGGCCAAACCATTTTCTTATAGATTCTCAATGCTTTTCTTCCAATTCATGATAGTTAGTTTGTTATATAGACTACCCCCTCTTAAGCTAACTTAAAGCTACTGAGCTCAGATGCTAAACTAAGGGACGAGGCAATGCAGCAGCGCAAAACAATTAACACAAACAGCAATGACATAAATGGAAATTGTGGAAGCAAGCAGCAGCAAATGCAATAAATTATATCTAAACATGACAAAGCTGAAGCAGAAAAAATATTACAGTAAAAATGTTTAATACCTATGTCACATCTTAACACTAGAGTGATGCATCACGAGAACATACGCTAGCAGATAAGTTACCAAATCGTAAAAAAATTACTTTTGCAATTCCTGTGAAGGGAAATGTCTATTTGTGCTGTCTTTTCCAAGAAAGTACATCATAAAATGATTCTTTACTGGGTGATATTAGTGATATTAGTACATCTATTAAATTTTATTTTAACCAATGCTGCAGTGCAGATAGAAACTGGATATTAAACGAAATGAGCAATCTCTCAGCTAGAAAGACAATAGATATAAAATGTTTCTCATCATTTCATTTCAGTAAATATCATAAATTAAGAACTCTACAGTGTAATCATGTTTTCAAGTTTGAGGGTGTCGTATTTACAATGCTTTCTACAAAGGAATGTCAATAGCGAGGATAATGGCCTCTTTTTTTTCTCTCCACCTGTGCCTCTGACAGGCACACACTAATGGCTTTCTTTCCAGGTGGCTGTCGCCCAGCTGGGTGCCCACGACGGATTACGTGCAGGTGGTCACTTAACTTTCTTACCGAAATATTCACGACACCAGTTTCCGCTACAGTGGCAGTCTCATATAAAAATTTCACAGGTCAAGAATTTGCGTTATTCATCTGTAGAAACAAAATCCTATTGATATAACAGTGTCCAAAAAATTTTCGTCGGCATTGTAATACATTCACGCATTTACATACATTTCATAACTCTTAAAGTACAATTCTAGGTTTACAATAACCTTTTTCACAAACCAGAGTCCCTAACCACTACTCATTATTCCTTGCTTTATTACACATATATCATATTTGTAGACACTTCTTCAATATTTCATCATAATAAATACGTAGCATAATCAAATTCCTCATATAACATCAGCTTATTGATCATAAACATACCGCAACAGCGTAATACACATCGTCATTGTAACATCATAAAAACTCAGCCAAATCTCCAAAATCGTCGTAGCTTCCTCCAATAATTTCAAAACCTTTATAGTCATAATATATATATATATATATATATATATATATATATATATATATATATATATATATATATATATATATCAGTTCATGACACCAATTCTTACAAATTGCAAAACTCCGCCATCTCTCTCCCCACGTCCACCACTGCTGGCGGCTCACCTCCAACTGCGCAACGCTACGCGCTGTTAGCATCCAGCTGCCGCTGCCCAACACTACAATGGCAGACAACAATGCAAACCAGCCACAGACTGCACACGGCACATCCAGTGAATTTCATACAGAGCGCTACGTGGCGGCGGCGTTACCAATAAAAAAAACCTAAACAGCCTACTTACAAAAGCAGCTAATACATCGCAAAACAGGTACAAGTGCGTTACTAATAATTTGGGAATAATTTTGCTATGAAAATGAGCGTGAGAAGTCACGGTCCAGTGCTAACATATGTGGTGGAAGGAATAATTAGTGGTTTCGATCTTCTCGGCAATTACTATAAACCTTCGTTCCTCCCTCCCTCGAGGGTCAATGGGCCGATGGGACAGCAAGTTCTTTCTCGGGTTCCTGGAACCTGCAGAGGGCTGCCCAGCGAAACTTTACTGTCCTTGGCACTCTTCCACTAACATGTATAGATATCACTGTACCTCAACATCTACATCTACGTACATACTCCGCAGGAACCATATGGTGCGTCCGGGAGGGCTGGTCGGTGTGGCCGATCAGTTCTAGGCGCATCAGTCTGGGACCGCATGACCGGTATGGTTGCAGGTTCGAATCCTGCCTCGGGCATGGATGTGTGTGATGTCCTTCGGTTTGTTAGGTTTAAGTAGTTCCAAGTTCTAGATGACCTCAGATGTTAAGTCCCATAGTGCTCAGAGCCATTTGAACCATTTGAACCATCGTGGAGGGTACCTTGTACCACTACTAAATATTTCTTTTTGTGTTCCACTTGCACACAAAGCGAGGAAAAAACGACTGTCTGTATGCCTTCATACACTTTAATCTCTTTAATGTAATCTGTATGGTCCTTACGCAAAATATATGTTGGCGGCAGTAGAATTGTTCTGCAGTCAGCCTCCTACACCAGTTCTCTAAATTTGCTCAACAGTACTCATTGAAAAGAAAGTCGCCTTCCTTACAGAGATTCCCATTTGAGTTCCTGAAGCATTTGCATAATGCTTGCGTGTTGTTCCAACCTACTGGTAACAAATCTTGCAGCCCAACTCTGAATTGCTTCGATGTCTTCCTTAAACCCGACCTGGTGCGGATCCCAAACTCTTTAATGGTACTCAACAATGAGTCGCACTGGTGTCTTGTATGTGGCCTCTTTCAAAGATGAACCACGCTTTCCTAAAATTCTCCCAATAAACCGAAGTCGACCATTCGCCTTCCCAACTGCAGTCCTTACAGGCTCCTTCCATTTCATACTGCTTTGCAGCTTTACACCTAGGTATTTAATCGACGCTACTGTGCCAAGCAACACACTACTAAACCTGTACTCGAACATTATGGGTTTCTTTTTCCTACTCATTTCCATCAACTTAAACTTCCCTACAATTAGAGCTAGCTGCCATTCAACACACCAACAAGAAACTTTGTGTAAGTCATCTTGTATCCTCCTACAGTCACTCAATCACAGCGCTTTCCCATACTCCACTGCACCATCAGCGAACAACCACATCATTTATATATATAGAAAATAGTACCTGATGATATCTTTGCCTCGGATGAATACTCGCGTAGGGATCCGTCCTCGCTCTCTCCGTAAGTGGGAAGATATACACGAATAAAAATCAAAGAATATTGGAATGACCAATTAATGGGGAATCTATGTAATAAAAATTCGTATATTTGTAGGAAAGACTTTGAGTCAGTTTTCAACTACATAAGTAAAAATAATTATCGTACTGCTTAGTTACCTTAAAGAAAAAAAAATTCAGCGTAGACGTTTCAGTATTGGACTATCTTGGTACTGTACGTGACTGTGAAATCCGAAGTAAAACGGTACGTCTGACTAATAGTCGCCGTACATATGGAGAACGCGTCCAAGAGCAGCGGAGTTCAGATACCTGTTTGGGGAAACAACATTAGAATTTCTGAGGCTTTCCTAAAGAGATTAACTGTAATACCTGGATAGTTCCTTTGATAAGGAGGCGGTCAGATTCAATTCTTGCCCTTCTCATTTACGAGGCTGTGACCTAACTCTCACGGCATTGACATCGATGATTCGTAAAACCGTAATATGGATTCTTCCTTGGGTCACAGTCTCGGGATAGAGTCTGACCGCCTCCTTAGACGCCAAACTGATACTGCAGTATTGTCCATACCCGCTGGCTACGCTGATTAAAGTTTCTTCCTGATGTGAGTTTGTTTTCAGTACAGAAAAAATCCGTTCCCACGGTGACGCTTGGGGCGAGTAGGTGATGGCTGTTGGGAGTGTCTCACGTAACTGGAACTTTTCAGTTGGATACCGCAACACTTCATACTCAGAGGAAGTGCTTATGCAGCGCATCGCCATACTTCGGACACTGAGAAAGATTGCAGCTTAAGACAGGGTGACAGTTATTGAACTATATGAAATAAAATCGACATAACTTCGCCGGCCGTGGTGGTCTCGCGGTTCTAGGCGTGCAGTCCGGAACCGTGCGACTGCTACGGTCGCAGTTTCGAATCCTGCCTCGGACATAGATGTGTGTGATGTCCTTAGGTTAGTTGCCGGCCGCGGTGGTCTAGCGGTTCCGGCGTTCAGTCCGGAACCGCGGGACTGCTACGGTCGCAGGTTCGAATCCTGCCTCGGGCATGGATGTGTGTGATATCCTTAGGTTGGTTAGGTTTAAGTAGTTCTAAGTTCTAGGGGACTGATGACCACAGCAGTTGAGTCCCATAGTGCTCAGAGCCATTTGAACCATTTCGTCATAACTTCAGAACAGTTTACTTTAGAACATTCAAAATGCAAGGTTAGCAGCGGGAGATGGAGGGGACTGATTTAGCCGCGAAGCCCACTTTCATTTGGATGGATTGGTCAATGGGCAAAACTGGTGCATTTAGGGTACTGAGAATCCACATATCGCGATAGAGAAGTCTCTTCAACCTCAATGCGTGACTGTGTGGCGTGCAATATACATTCACAGAATAATCGGCGATATTTGTTGTTGGCACGATGACTACCGAACGGTACGTGAAGGTTTCGGAAGATGATTTCATCCCCATTATCCAAAATGATCCTGATTTCGACAAGATGCGGTTCATGCAGGAAGAAGCTCGACCCCATCGACGCAGGAGAGTGTTTGGTGTGCTGGAGGAGCACTCTAGGGACCGCATTCTGGCTCTGGGCTACACAGAGGCTGCGGGAATGGGCCTAGATTAGCCGCCATATTCTCCGCTTCTGAACACATGCGACTCCTTTTTGTGGGGCTGTATTAAAGACAAGGTGTACAACAATAACCTCAAAACCACTGCTGAGCTGAAAACACCCATTCAGAGGCTGCGGGAATGGGCCTAGATTAGCCGCCATATTCTCCGCTTCTGAACACATGCGACTCCTTTTTGTGGGGCTGAATTAAAGACAAGGTGTACAACAATAACCTCAAAACCACTGCTGAGCTGAAAACACCCATTCAGAGGCTGCGGGAATGGGCCTAGATTAGCCGCCATATTCTCCGCTTCTGAACACATGCGACTCCTTTTTGTGGGGCTGTATTAAAGACAAGGTGTACAACAATAACCTCAAAACCACTGCTGAGCTGAAAACACCCATTCAGAGGCTGCGGGAATGGGCCTAGATTAGCCGCCATATTCTCCGCTTCTGAACACATGCGACTCCTTTTTGTGGGGCTGTATTAAAGACAAGGTGTACAACAATAACCTCAAAACCACTGCTGAGCTGAAAACACCCATTCAGAGGCTGCGGGAATGGGCCTAGATTAGCCGCCATATTCTCCGCTTCTGAACACATGCGACTCCTTTTTGTGGGGCTGTATTAAAGACAAGGTGTACAACAATAACCTCAAAACCACTGCTGAGCTGAAAACACCCATTCAGAGGCTGCGGGAATGGGCCTAGATTAGCCGCCATATTCTTCGGTTCTGAACACATGCGACTCCTTTTTGTGGGGCTGTATTAAAGACAAGGTGTACAACAATAACCTCAAAACCACTGCTGAGCTGAAAACACCCATTCAGAGGCTGCGGGAATGGGCCTAGATTAGCCGCCATATTCTCCGCTTCTGAACACATGCGACTCCTTTTTGTGGGGCTGTATTAAAGACAAGGTGTACAACAATAACCTCAAAACCACTGCTGAGCTGAAAACACCCATTCAGAGGCTGCGGGAATGGGCCTAGATTAGCCGCCATATTCTTCGGTTCTGAACACATGCGACTCCTTTTTGTGGGGCTATATTAAAGACAAGGTGTACAACAATAACCTCAAAACCACTGCTGAGCTGAAAACACCCATTCAGGTCATCGACAGCACCGATGTTCCGACACTTCAGCGGGTCATGCAGAATTTCGCTATTCGTCTGTGCCACATCATTGCCAATGATAGCAGGCATATAGAACGTGTCATAACCAAAATCCGCGTATCAGTAGTGACGTTGAAAAGTTGAATAAAGTGTATGCACCCTGTAGATTGTAGCTAATTAACGTTTGTTTTTCATATAGGACAATAATTGTCACTTTGTACATAGCTGCATTAGTTTATTACAGACAAGACAAAATTGAATACAAGTTCTTGTGTATCTGTTGGAGTGTAGAAACAAAAGCAAAGAAATGGAATGAAATTAAATATCAACTGAATCAGTTTGATACTACCTAACAACGGGTTAGTTAGCGCACAACTAGTACATAATGTTTTAGTGGTTCGTCTGCGAACGTCGGGGTCTGGTTGTGTGCCGTTTCATTATGCCTGAAAGAATTTTTTTAAATAAGCGTCAGGTGGCATAACGCGTAGGCAACGTAAACATAACACACTCAGGTCCATTGATAGTGACCGGACGAAATATGTCACGAAATAAGCATCAAACGGAAAAACTACAAAGAACGAAACTCATCAAGCTTGAAGGAGGAAACCAGATGGCGCTATGGTTCTACATCTACATCTACATCCATACTCCGCAACCCACCTGACAGTGTGTGGCGGAGGGTATCCTGAGTACCTCTATCGGTTCTCCCTTCTATTCCATTCTCGTCTTGTTCGTGGAAAGAAGGATTGTCGGTATGATTCTGTGTGGGCTCTAATCTCTCTGATTTTATCCTCATGGTCTCTTCGCGAGATATACGTAGGAGGGAGCAATATACTGCTTGACTCTTCGGTGAAGGTATGTTCTCGAAACTTTAACAAAAGCCCGTACAGAGCTACTGAGCGTCTCTCCTGCAGAGTCTTCCACTGGAGTTTTATCTACTATCTCCGTAACGCTTTCGCGATTACTAAATGATCCTGTAACGAAGCGCGCTGCTCCCCGTTGGATCTTCTCCATCTCTTCTATCAACACTATCTGGTACGGATCCCACACTGCTGAGCAGTATTCAAGCAGTGGGCGAACAAGCGTACTGTAACCTACTTCCTTTGTTTTCGGAATGCATTTCCTTAGGATTCTTCCAATGAATCTCAGTCTGGTATCTGCTTTACCGACGATCAGCTTTGTATGATCATTCCATTTTAAATCACTCCTAATGCGTACTCCCAGATAATTTATGGAATTAACTGCTTCCAGTTGCTGACCTGCTATTTTGTAGCTAAATGATAAGGGATCTATCTTTCTATGTATTCGCATCACATTACACTTGTCTACATTGAGATTCAACTGCCATTCCCTGCACCATGCGTCAATGCGCTGCAGATCCTCCTGCATTTCAGTACAATATCCATTGTTACAACCTCTTGATACACCACAGCATCATCTGCAAAAAGCCTCAGTGAACTTCCGATGTCATCCACAAGGTCATTTATGTATATTGTAAATAGCAACGGTCCTATGACACTCCCCTCCGGCACACCTGAAATCACTCTTACTTCGGAAGACTTCTCTCCATTGAGAATGACATGCTGCGTTCTGTTATCTAGGAACTCCTCAATCGAATCACACAATTGGTCTGATAGTCCATATGCTCTTATTTTGTTCATTAAACGACTGTGGGGAACTGTATCGAACGCCTTGCGGAAGTCAAGAAACACGGCATCTACCTGTGAACCCGTGTCTATGGCCCTCTGAGTCTCGTGGACAAATAGCGCGAGCTGGGTTTCACATGACCGTCATTTCGAAACCCATGCTGATTCCTACAGAGTAGATTTCTAGTCTCCAGTAAAGTCATGATGCTCGAACATAATACATGTTCCAAAATTCTACAACTGATCGACGTTAGAGATATAGGTCTATAGTTCTGCACATCTGTTCGACGTCCCTTCTTGAAAACGGGGATGACCTGTGCCCTTTTCCAATCCTTTGGAACGCTACGCTCTTCTAGAGACCTACGATACACCGCTGCAAGAAGGGGGGGCAAGTTCCTTCGCGTACTCTGTGTAAAATCGAACTGGTATCCCATCAGGTCCAGCGGTCTTTCCTCTTTTGAGCGATTTTAATTGTTTCTCTATCCCTCTGTCGTCTATTTCGATATCTACCATTTTGTCATCTGTGCGAGAATCTAGAGAAGGAACTACAATGCAGTCTTCCTCTGTGAAACAGCTTTGGAAAAAGACATTTAGTATTTCGACCTTTAGTCTGTCATCCTTTGTTTTAGTACCATTTTGGTCACAGAGTGTCTGGACATAAGACCAAAATTTCTTAGGATTTTCTGCCAAGTCAGTACATAGAACTTTACTTTCGAATTTATTGAACGCCTCTCGCATAGCCCTCCTCGCACTACACTTCGCTTCGCGTAATTTTTGTTTGTCTGCAAGGCTTTGGCTATGTTTATGTTTGCTGTGAAGTTCCCTTTGCTTCCGCAGCAGTTTTATAACTTGGTTGTTGACCACATTCTCCACCCTGAACTATAACATGGTGGGGAAATCTACTCGAAATATTTTCAAAATTATCCTTCAGGTGCTTAGCCACAACAGCTGCTGAGCCCGGGGGCCTATAGAGACATCCAATTACCATGTCTGAGCCTGCTTTAACCGTGACCTTCACCCAAATCGTTTCACATTTCGGATCTCCGTCAATTTCCTTCGATACTATTGCACTTCTTATCGCTATAAACACGCCTCCCGCTAGATGGCGCTGCCATAAGTCAAACAAATATCAGCTATTTCTTTAAAAATAGGAACCCCCATTTTTTATTACATATTCGTGTAGTATGTAAAGAAATATGAATGTTTAAATTGGACCACTTTTTTCGCTTTGTGATAGATGGCGTTGTAATAGTCACAAACGTGTAAGTACGTGGTATCGCGTAACATTCCGCCAGTGCGGACGGTATTTGCTTCGTGATACATTACCCGTGTTAAAATGAACCATTTACCAATTGCGGAAAAGGTCGATATCATGTTGATGTATGGCTATTGTGACCAAAATACCCAACGAGCTTGTGGTATGTATGCTGCTCGGTATCCTGGACGACATCATCCAAGTGTCCGGACCGTTCACCGGACAGCTACGTTATTTAAGGAAACAGGAAGTATTCAGCCACATGCGAAACGTCAACCACGATCTGCAACAAATGATGATTCCCAAGTAGGTGTTTCAGCTGTTGTCGCGGCTAATCCGCACATTAGTAGCAGACAAATTGTGTGAGAATCGGGAATCTTAGAAACGTCGGTGTTGAGAAAGCTACATCAACATGGATTGCACCCGTACCATATTTCTATACACCAGGAATTGCATGACGACGACTTTGAGCGTCGTGTACAGTTCTGCCACTGGGCACAAGAGAAATTACGGGACGATGACAGATTTTTTGCACGCGTTCTATTTAGCGACGAAGCGTCATTCACTAACGGCGTAAACGTAAACTGGCATAATATGCACTAATGGTCAACGGAAAATCCACGATGGCTGCGATAAGTGGAACATCAGCGACCTTGGCGGGTTAATGTACGGAGTGGCATTATGGGAGGAAGGATAATCGGCCCCCATTTTATCGATGGCAGTCTAAATGGTGCAATGTATGCTGATTTCCTACGTAATGCTCCACCGATGTTACTTCAAGATGTTTCACTGCATGACAGAATGGCGTTGTACTTCCAATAGCATGGATGTCCGGCACATAGCTCGCGTGCGGTTGAAGTGGTATTGAATAGCATATTTTATGACAGGTGGATTGACTCGCACGTTACAGGATCTGATGTCCGTGGATTTCTTTCTGTGGGGAAAGTTGAAGGATATTTGCTATCGTGATCCACCGACAACGCCTGACAACATGCATCAGCGCATTGTCAATGCATGTGCGAACATTGCGGAAGGCGAACTACTTGCTGTTGAGAGGAAAATCGTTACACTAACTGCCAAATGTATTGAGGTTTGATGACATCATTTTGAGCATTTATTGCATTAATGTGGTATTTACAGGTAATCATGCTGTAACAGGATGCCTTCTCAGAAATGATAAATTCACATTGTAACAACCGAAATATAATGTTCAAACGTACCTACGTCCTGCATTTTAATTTAAAAAACCTACCTGTTACCAACTATTCGTCTAAAATTGTAAGCCATATGTTTGTGACTATTATAGCGCCATCTATCACAAAGCGAGAAAAGTGGTCCAACTAAAACATTCATATTCCTTTACGTATTACACGAATATGTAATAAAAATGGGGGTTGATATTTTAAAAACGTAGTTGATATCCGTTTGACCTATGGTAGCGCCATCTAGCGGGCCAACCATAGCACCATCTGGTTTCCCCCTTCAAGCTAGACAAGTTTCGTTCTTTGTAGTTTTTAGTTTGACGCTTATTTCGCGAGATACTTGGCCCAGTCACGATCAATGGACTACCCTGTATATTAAATAAATAATGCGGTAATGGTCCGTTAGGAGAAGGATACACTCTCACACCACACTTATGATCAATATTAATTTTGATTTAACTCAAAAAATAAATTATTTGGAAGTGTGGTTAGCAGAGCTTTTACAGGCACGGTTTAATTATTTGCCGGACTAGTAGTTAGTTTTACTGATTCTTTAATCCAAACAAATTGCCATATATAAGCAGGTCACAGAAATTTGATAAATAATTAATTCTCAAAACGAAGTTCTACACAACTATTCATGATAACACACAATGAAACACTCTTCAAGAATCGCTATTAGTTACGCAACTACCTGCCTACAACGCCATCATAAGAGGATCCTGGGGTGCACGAGATCGTAGCCACTTCGACCGACAGCAATTACATTACGTGACTACTACTGAAGTCACAACAACTCGTAAGTTCTATACCACTCTTCTAATTTTCTCTAATATTTAGACCACCCATATTTTCGTATTAAATATACAACAAACATTTGGACAAATCACATACGTTCAATTGATGAAAAGACAGAATATACACGGTGTTTGAAAATTCGCGTTACAGACTTGTAGAGCAGATTGACTAGATAATATTTTGAACTGCATCGGTTTCCTTGCTCCAGCCATTTGAAAACATGTTACTAACACGACCACTTTTACAAGTAATTGGTTAGGCGTGAAGGAGTGCATCACTTGTTTTACAGTTCCACTCATTAATAGCAAAAGAAATTGTTCTTGTACTCGTTGACGGGTTCTCTTCAACGTGATGCAGTACGGCCTGTTCCAATTTGCACTTCGGAGCACCACATTCCCGCCTGCTGACGGTGAACATTCCCTTCTCGAAGCCGTTGCGTAATTGTGGCGAAAAGGGCATGCGATGGTAGTCGAACGTTGTGGAGAACGATCTTCATAAAGGCGACGAGCAGCTCTTCCATTACCGTGAGCTTCGCCGTTCAGGAGGATCATGTCGGTGTATTTTGCAAACTTTTACTCAACCGTGTTGCTCTGAAACTCACAGAGGCGCGAATGGGGCTCGTATTAGGTCGGAGAGGCAGGACAGATGTCAAATGACATCAGCCGGTCCGACGTAACCACCCTCATTCCACCATGACTCTCCTGTTACATACCTACCTAGCAAACATGTTTTCAAACGGGTGTAGCACGGAAAAGGTACGTTTCCGGACATGGGTTCCTATTCAGAATTTTATGTACTAACTCCCCTCCACAAGTCCTAGAAGATTTTAACCCTGCGATGTTAATGTAATCGATAATTGGTCTTATAACATTATTAAACTTTATATTACTGAACACAAAAATTAAAGCACACTAGTGTCAATGATATATTTACAGGATAATCTTTTAGTTTAGCTGTGGAGAATATCAGTTCTGGCATGCTTATAGGATCACGGCAATTTCATTCGTAACGATTCTCTCTTTCACTTAATAACTAGTCACATTCTGCCAGAGACAGCAAAGGACCTGGAAGAGCATTTAACGGAATGGAAAGTGTCTTAAAAAGAGGATATAAGATGAACATCATCAAAAGCTAAACGAGGATAAATGGAATGTAGTCGAATTAAATCGGGTGATGCTCAGGGAATTAGATTAGTAAAAGAGACATTTAAAGTAGTAAATGAGTTTTGCTATTTGGGGAGCAAAATAACTGATGATGGTCGAAGTACAGAGGATATAAAATGTAGACTGACAATGGCAAACAAAGCGTTTCTGAGAAAGAGAAATTTGTTAACATCGAGTATAGATTTAAATGTCAGGAAGTCATTTCTGGAAGTATTTGTATGGAGTGTAGTCATGTATGGAAGTGAAACATGGACGATAAATAGTTTAGACAAGGAGAGAACAGAAGCTTTCGAAATGTGGTGCTACAGAAGAATGCTGAATATTAGATGGGCAGACTACATAACTACATAAGTAATGAGGAGGTATTGAATAGAATTGGTGAGAAGAGAAATTTTTGGCACAACATGACTAGAAGAAGAGATCTCTTGGTAGGACATGTTCTGAGGCATCAAGGGATCACCAATTTAGTATTGGAGGGCAGCGTGGAGGGTAAAAATCGTAGAGGGAGAGCAAGAGATAAATACACGAAGCAGATTCAGAAGGATGTAGGTTGCAGTAGGTACTGGGAGATGAAGAAGCTTGCACAGGATAGAGTAGTATGGAGAACTGCACCAAACCAGTCTCTGGACTAAAGACCACAACAACAACAACCTTATACAAATACGTGCTGCTACATTTAACACATTTAACTCCCAGTTACAGGGAATTTTATAAACTTCGCCCCATAACTGTGATGGCAATAAAGTTTTTAAGAGCAATGTGGTATGTGAAATATAGCTATAAGCTATATGGAATATAATATTCCATATAGCTGTATTCCATATAGCTATGTGCTAAATGTGAACTAAACTTGGACTGGACTAGACTGCTATTCTCGTGTACCTGTGTTGTAATGCTGAACAACGCAAGTAGCGTGATTATGAAAACGCTGTTTGGTAAAATGAGTCGCCAGATCTATCTGAAACTGTAAAACTATTTTTAATTAACTTTGCCAAAAAGATTATAGAACATAACTGTATATAAAATAAGTTTCTCTTTGAAATTATATTATGCAGTACAGTGAAATGCTACAGTGCGTGATGTCACTTGTAATCCCAACACACAAAATTAACAGAATGAAACTGAACTTTGAAAGAATGAATCACCAATATATTTATCCGAAAGTGACTTGTGAATTTTTGTACGCAATCTGACTGACAAAATTCTAGATACTGAATAGTAAACAATTGAACGTATTACTACGCTGAGAGAATGAATCTGTCTGCATAAGAAATGTAAACTGAACTGAACCTTACCTAAATTCAGTTTGATAATGAAATTTGAAAAGTAAAAGATTTCACTGCGTTATAACTGTAATCAAAAACTGGCCTTAACGAATTTCCTTGTGGCTTACCTGCGGCAGTGGACACTTGGTACTGCTCGAAGTGATGAACACAAATATGCAGCGCAGCAGCAAGTAAGCCAAATAAAAGAAAATCCTCGCCAAGTGCAACGCGAGGACGCCAAACTTTTCTAAAGAGATCATATCTCAGTTCTAGCACTGTGTTCAGCAGCGTGCAAAGCGCAGTCACACAGTCAGAAAGTATAAAATTATTTCGCGAGGAGACGGTGGTGGAGTCTGATCTTGCAAAATGATTGAAAGTAACTGACATTTAAAGAAAACCGTATTGCAAGAAGTGAAACTGATCGAGTGACTCTTACAATCTTTCACAACAGATATTTCTCTGCCACGAAATTTTCGCTAAGAATGGTAAAGGAGTGGTAAAATCTATAACATCTGAGTCATCTAAGTACAACACGTATGAGTAGAAAACTTAATTTAGTCTCATCTGAATGATGAAACGAGCTAACCCAAACCAATAAAGAGAAATTCCACAGAAACTTTTAGTCTTTCAAACACATCACAATTACGTCCAAGCAAGCAACGTAGCAACATTTTAACTAAAAAATCTTCACTTGTCCAATTAATGTTTACAAGACCACAGATTACAATTCATCCTTCTCTGTACTCTTATCACCGGTACTCTGCAAGCGATTTCCATCCGCTCATTGGCATAGCTAACACGTGACACACTCCCTAGCTTCACTTAGAAGGCTTACCGCAACCACGATACTACTCACAATCAAAGTTCACAGTATCTGCACTCAGAATCTCTGTGGCGTAATATGTTTCCTATCGAAAACTACTGTTTGCAAGTCGTTTACTGTACAAATATGAAGTATGACACATCCATTATGTGTAAAGCTCACATAACTTTTCTTAAATACCAAAAATTAACAACAAGCCTTAAATGTCAAGGAAAAGCAGTCAGACTCATCTGTCACAAAAGTGTGGTACTCTAGTGTCTCTTTATGACACACAGTTATAACTTTTTTATAAATCTGTCCTCCTTCATGACTTTTATTTTATCTATACACACGAAAATATTTGTCACAAAGTTTTCTAACTTGGTAAGCTTTAATTTACTATTTTCCTTAATATCCGCATAATTATAGGCCTATTCTCATCGAAACAGAATGAGAATGGAAAAACTAAACTACATGAAGCAAGGTAATTTAACAAATCTTTTACACACTATTTTATGTATCCGTTCAGTGAAATCGTATGCGAATAAAAAACACTTACATTTAACACATCAGAATGTTAGACACTTACTTACAAGTTCAGTGGTATGAGAAAAAGAAAATTAATGACACATTTAATACAAAGTTGTCATGTGAAATAAAACTTAGTCTTTTTTGCTGAGCCTTTCACAAGTGCCCCTAACTCCATTACTGAGACTTTTTTTTTTTTTACAATTTAAATCCTGACGCTTGTTTCAGGAGCTATGTGTGCTGTCACAAGAGCTATCCCTATAATCTATGGAAAAACTTTTCGCTTTCCATTGGCTGAAGAAAATTTTTATAAAATTTAACTCTTATACAGATTAGTCTTCAGACACATTAGTTATACCAACCCACCTTCAGTTAGCCAGGTCTTCAAAGTTATTGTCAGTAGTAGAAAGTTTGCAAGATCTCTACAAACACGTGTTTGCACCCTGCAAACAAAATGACTTTGTGACCAGATCAAGCCTAATGACCGCACTTGTATGATTATTCATCTTCTCCGGGTGTATTTGTTGCTCGAACATTCCACGGGTATACTGCCGGTTCATAGTGTACAACGGGCACAATATTTCGGCGATCAGACATGTCGCCATCGTCAGCTGTGCTGACGAACTAAGCTCCTGACGGCGGGCGGCCGATTTAAAGGCCTGGGACCCGGCACTGAATGTAATTAAGAAGACTCTCAGCAAGAAGTAGGAACTGGCGACCAGGGCGGACGTAGCAAGCACACCGACGCTACGACAGAATCCGACGCCCACGTCTT
This sequence comes from Schistocerca gregaria, assembly GCF_023897955.1. Taxonomy (NCBI): domain Eukaryota; kingdom Metazoa; phylum Arthropoda; class Insecta; order Orthoptera; family Acrididae; genus Schistocerca; species Schistocerca gregaria. Next base: position 536,640,217 of record NC_064921.1, read on the forward strand.
CGCGACCGCCGGCGTGCGGGTGCGGACGGCGAAGAGAGCGGCCCGCGGGGGGAGGGGATTTAAATCGGCCGCCCGCCCTCAGGAGCTCAGTTCGTCAGCGCACCTGACGATGGCGACGTGTCTGATCGCCGAAATATTGTGCCCGTTGGACACAACTTGAATTGTTTTCGTGGCAGGAATGTAAACCACTTTGCCCATCAGTTTGATGTTGTTCTTAGCTCGGCATACGTGCCAAAGGCTGGAACGTGTTTTATTTTTTGACTTGAGTATGTCTGCTCTTAACTGTGATCATTGCTTCTCGCAGTGTCATTTTACGAAATGTAATTTTAATTAATATTGTGTTTATACTGGTTGCTGGTGGAGAGGAAAGTTAGTTATTAGTTTTTTATTAATGATCTCATTCAGAAGCAGCCATATCACAGTCATCACAGTCGCTCAAGAAATTTATAATTAAGCTTTACTTGTTTAATCAGAATCGGACGATGACTCTCCTTGTCCGCAGTCTCGATGATTCGAAGCGATCTGCAATCCTGTGCAAATAAAATGTCTTGGTTTTCTTGCGTTGCGTAGTCAGTCTGGAAACCTCAGATCAAGCCGAAAATTTGCTTTGATAGAGTTTAATTATCCGATGAAATAATGGAGCTCTTGGATATAATAATTTCAGGTTAGTTTCCAATTCATCGGAAGTTCCCTTCTGATTACCAACGAAACGACACCTCAGTGCATATTCCCAATTAGAGAATACATATATAATGAAATTCCTTACACACCTTTGATGTAAATGCTCAGTATATATTTTCTTGTGTAGCATACAATATATTTTTAATCTCTTTCTTCCAGTAATCTCGATAGCAAGATTACAACTATTCAATGCGGCTATTCGGCACGGAGAAGATCCTAGAAGTCCTCTCAACACACGAGAGAGAATATTACAAAAAGTAATTATGCGCTCATGGAATAGTAATAGTACTGTACTACTTTGCGCATCGATTCTGCGAGTATATAGATGGTCAAGTAGGAAACGTAATTCACTCATATAACTGTGCAGGGATAATTAGTAGCATGAGTAAGTAACCTTTTTACGTCATGGCAATTGTCATCTTGGTTAATGTGTTTTGTCATGCTTAATTTGCTATGTATTATTTTATAGGATTTCTCAAAATTTAATTCTAATCAAGACAACCATAGAGATGTCGAAACCCATGTGTCTGTAACGTACAGTTATTTGCAACCAGCTGGCTGTGTGATTCCTATGTTGAAATTTCATACTTGCGTTATGTGTGCAATATTAAATTGGCATATTAATTCCGTGTGTTGAAAAAATTCTGACATAAATTACTCGATTGAAACTATGTTTTAGTCTTTTATTTTTGCCGTTTTAGATGTTCTGATTTTTAGTTCATACCAATTTTTTGCAAGTTTTCCATTATTTATGGAAATGGTACATTTCGCTATTCCAAGAGTAGATAGTAATATGCATTATTTCTACAGTTTCAACAGTCAGTAGTGTTTTTGTGAGTCTACGGCGCACTTGTACAGCAGTAACACGAGTCTTTGCTGTTAGTGCACACACGTCTACTGTCGGATTACAATAGTCGACCGGAGCACAAACTTGTCAGTCGCCGGTCTCGCTAACAGAAGGAATAATGTGCCTCGTTTGTCATTGTTTACGCCGGCCTGCTCCGGACCATTTGTTACGGCCGTACAGGGCTCGCGCGTCCGCGCGCCGCAGGGACAAGCTGTGAACGACGCCGCGCCGCGCTCTGCTCTGCTCTGCTCCGGCTCGTCTAATCCGACAGCGTGTCCCGCGCAGTACCTGCACACCGTGGCCCGGCCCGCCTCGGCCCTGATAAACGAGGCGAGGCGCTCGCGCCGTGGGCGCCGTACCGCAGATGGGATCTGGCACATTGGCAGCAACCGATGACCTGCCGCACGGCTCCTAATGGCCGCCCTCAGTCACCGCTTCGTGTCCGTAGCAACGGCTGTCCGGCAATTACCGCCGCACGCCCGCTGAGCGATGCGCCACTCCGCCTGCCGCTGTGGAGCCCGCGATACGCCAATAGAAGCCCCTCGCAGGCGACGCCAGCGCTTAACTGCCGCACTTTAACAACCCATAAAAGACATTAACTTCACATTCAGATTATGCAGTGCACGACCGCTTACTAGCTTCAGTGCTGATCTGTGTCTCCTTCACGTTCCATTTCCACTGCCCTAATCTAGCAGGACGTCTGATCGGCTGTCACATTTTCGGCATTCGATAGGTTATAGACCACGCCTCTACCTCAACTGCACTAGTCATAGCGCCCCAACACTTCATTCTCGAAGTGTCTCGTTTGTGTATCAATGCTGGAAAGAGGTGGGGTGGGGGTTACAAGGCAGTGCAGAATCGAGAACATAGGCACAAGCTCCATCTACCTTCAGGTTATAGACCAGATAGCACTCGAGAACCAGAATGAATTCGCGAAAACCATTGGTTTCTCACATGAAATACCATTGGACCAGTGATTATGGAATGGGGTCATCTGCAGGGCTCGCAAACTAGATCAAGAGGAGACAGATTCCAGAGATAAGGATTGTGTGAAGACTTCGTCTATTTAAGCGACTGTGGAAACTGTGAATTGTGATACTGCGATGGACGGGAACAAATTTCAGGCATAGCGTCAGCTTTCTCCGGCGTTTCCTTTAGCAGCAGTCACTAGTACACTACTGCCCATTAAAATAGCTACACCACGAAGATGACGTGCTTCAGACGCGAAATTTAACCGACAGGAAGAACATGCTGTGATATGCAAATGATTACTTTTTCAGAGCATTCAGACAAGGTTAGCGCCGGTGGCGACACCTACAACGTACTGACAGGAGGAAAGTTTCCAACCGATTTCTCATACACAAACAGCAACTGACCGGCGTTGCCTGGTGAAACGTTGCTGTGATGCCTCGTGTAATGAGGAGAAACGCATACCATCACGTTTCCGACTTCGACAGAGGTCGGATTGTAGCCTATCGTGATTTCAGTTTATCGTATCGCGACACTGCTGCTCGCATTGGTCGAGATCCAATGCCTTTTAGCAGAATATGGAATCGGTGGGTTCAGTAGGGTAGTCAGCTCGGAGACCATGGCTGCGGTTACCGTTGACGCTGCATCACAGACAGCAGCGCCTGCGATGGTGTAGTCAACGACGAACCTGGGTGCACGAATAGCAAAACATCATTTTTTCGGATGAATCCAGGTTCTGTTTAGAGCATCATGAGGGTCTCATCCGTGTTTGGCGACATCACGGCGAACGCACATTGGAAGCGTGTATTCCTCATCGCCATACTGGCGTATCATCCGGCGTGATCGTATGGGGTTCCATTGGTTACAGGTCTCGGTCACCTCTTATTCGCACTGACGGCCTTTTGAACAGTGGACGTTATGTTTCAGATGTGTTACGACCCGTGGCTCTGCCCTTCATTCGATCCCTGCGAAACCTTTCCGCGGGATAATGCACACCCGTATGTTGCAGGTCCTGTACGGGTCTTTCTGGATACAGAAAATGTTCGACTGCTTCCCTGGCCACCACATTCTTCAGATCTCTCACCAATTGAAAACGCCTGGTCAATGTTGGCCGAGCAACTGGCTCGTCACGATACGCCAGTCACTACTCTTGATGAACTGTGGTATCGTGTTGAAGCTGCATGGGCAGCTGTACCTGTACACGCCATCCAAGCTCTGTTTGACTCAGTGGCCAGGCGTATCGAGGCCGTTATTACGGCCAGAGGTGGTTGTTCTGGGTACTGATTTGTCAGGATCTATGCACCCAAATTGCGTGAAAATGTAATCACGTGTCAGTTCTAGTATAATATATTTGTCCAATGAATATCCGTTTATCATCTGCATTTCTTCTTGGTGTAGCAATTTTAACGGCCAGTAGTGTAGATATACCAAAATTCAGGCGCAACTGGATTCGAAAATTATTTAGCCACCCACAGAACACTCTTAAGAGTCCACGGGCTGGACTGAATGTTAAAGAATTTTCCACATAGTCAATGCAGTCATGCTGATGTGCAAAATTTAAGGACGAAATAGGTTTTCCCATGATGTGTCAGTCCCAGACAACCGTTGGAGGGTACGTAAAGCCTAGTTTACACGACGACACTAGGTTGCAGGCAACTGCGCTACAGGCCACTGCACATGCGCGCCGCGAGTTTGCGCAACTCGTCGGTGAAACTAAACAGTTTCAGAGCGTTCCAACTTTGGAGACACTAGTTGCATGAGTTTTCTACATCTGCATCTACATTTATACTCCGCAAGCCACCGCACGATGTGTGGCGGAGGGCACTTTACGTGCCACTGTCATTACCTCCCTTTCCTGTTCCAGTCGCGTATGGTTCGCGGGAAGAACGATTGCCGGAAAGCCTCAGTGGGCGATCGAATCTGTCTAATTTTACATTCGTGATCTCCTCGGGAGGTATAAGTAGGGGGAAGCAATATATTCGATACCGCATCCAGAAACGCACCCTCTCGAAACCTGACGAGCAAGCTACACCGCGATGCAGAGCGCCTCTCTTGCAGAGTCTGCCACTTGAGTTTGATAAACATCTCAGTAACGCTATCACGGTTACCAAATAACCCTGTGACGAAACGCGCCGCTCTTGTTTGGATCTTCTCTATCTCCTCCGTCAACTCGATGTGGTACGGATCCCACACTGATGAGCAATACTCAAGTATAAGTCGAACGAGTGTTTTGTAATCCACCTCCTCTCTTGATGGACTACATTTTCTAAGGACTCTCCCAATGAATCTCAACCTGGTACCCGCCTTACCAACTATTAATTTTATATGATCATTCCACTTAAAATCGTTCCGCACGCATACCCGCAGATATTTTACAGAAGTAACTGCTACCAGTGTTTGTTCCGCTATTATGTAATCAGACAATAAAGGATCCTTTTATCTATGTATTCGCAATACATTACATTTGTCTTTGTTGAGGGTCAGTTGCCACTCCCTGCACCAAGTGCCTATCCGCTGCAGATTTTCCTGCATTTCCCTGCAAATTTTCTAATGCTGCAACTTCCCTGTATACTACAGGATCATCCGCGAAAAGCCGCATGGAACTTCCGACACTAACTACTAGGTCATTTATATATATTGTGAAAAGCAATGGTCCCATAACACTCCCCTGTGGTACGCCAGAGGTTACTTTAACGTCAGTAGACGTCTCTACATTGACACCAACATGCTGTGTTCTGTTTGATAAAAACTTTTCAATCCAGCCATATAGCTGGTCTGGTATTCCGTAGGCTCTTACTTTGTTTATCAGGCGACAGTGCGGAACTGTATCGAACGCCTTCCGGAAGTCAAGGAAAATGGCATCTACCAAGGAGCCTGTATCTAATATTTTCTGGGTCCCATGAACAAATAAAGCGAGTTGGGTCTCAGACGATCGCTGTTTCCGGAATCCATGTTTATTCCTACAGAGTAGATTCTGGGTTTCCAGAAACGGCATGAGACGCGAGCAAAAAACATGTTCTAAAATTCCACATCAGATCGACGTCAGATATATAGGTCTACAGTTTTGCGCATCTGCTCGACGACCCTTCTTAAAGACTGGGACTACCTGTGCTCTTTTCCAATCATTTGGAACCTTCCGTTCCTCTGGAGACTTGCGGTACACGGCTGTAAGAAGGGGGGGGGCAACTGGGTTTTGAGGTTATGTGTGTTCTTAGAGTGTAGACAAACTGAAACATGAAGTGGGGAACGGTAAATAATGTTCACTTTTTGGATATCTATGCTTTGCATAGGTGTTTGTGGGATTTCAGTGATGCTGATTATAAAATTAAGCAACATATTGCTGCTCCTGAGACCGTCATTTGCGATCAGAACATAGAGAGTTTGACAATATTTGAGCTGCAGGGCAAAATTTATTGAATTAGGAGCACACATACAACTAAATTAAGAAAGATACAAGCAAATGTAATTCTAGCTGTAGAAATGCTCTTGTCTACAAGACTAAAATCCCATCGTTCGAGTCCGCCCACTCTTTATTTAAAGAATATTGTTGACAGGAGGGAAGGTTACCCAAATCAAGAACCTACATTCTTTACTCAATATTCATCTATTTAAAAAGTCGCAGATGTGCTCCCCGTTCACATGTTTGAATTTTGAAATATTGCCACTGTACAGATCTATCTTCAAGACAGTAGTTTGCAAACCATTCTCTTCTTAATGCGGCCTGCTCCGAATAATTACCGCTGTTAATGTTGATAATTATTACCCTTAATAATAATTGGTCTTCATGAAAAAGCGTTATCACCAACTAAAACCGCATCTTATAGCATGCCGTGTGTTCTTGATTGTAATGCATGCAATGTGATATGTAATTTCAGTTCTGGCGAGAGTGCTTCATGCATTACATTACTACATTACATTACATTTATCATTGTCTATGGAGCCCTTGGCGAGGAGGCTCTGGAATGTGGAAAGAGTCGATGTTTTTTTTTACGCTATCTTTATTCTTCATCGAATAATAAACTCTGTTTAGAAGAAACGTAAACAGTTCTGGTGACATTGTAAGATAATTAAAAGAACTTCTTGGGTCTTCCATTACAAATTATTTCAGCAAGGATGCTGAGCAACCTTGCTGACGTCTTTTCTTCATACAGTCACGAATCTAAACACGTTTCTTCTTTTTTTCTTATGCAGCGATTCCACGCAACAAGTTTTAACTCCATCACAACTCGTGCGACGTGGAGCTGCCAAAAGTTTCATTTCAGACACGACTCAGGAACTCACAAAACGACGAAACTGAGGTATATACTGGTTTCGCCGTGTCTACAGTCAAATATAAAACCATTTGCGTGCAACTCATTCCATGCAACGAGCGGCGCAACCCAGTGTCGTCGTGTAAACTGGGCTTAATGCACCCAGGAATGTTGTCCAACGTGATCGTTCTGATGGTTCATGTGTTTAAGAGTGTTGGGAGGCAGAATGCTGATGAAGACGGCACACTCAGTGCTCAGCATTGTTGTGACCGTGTACCTCTTGTACACGTGCGTCTTTTCAGGGGTGCAGCCAGCCATGACTTGATTTCTGTGCACGACACTTTCCACCCGCATCGAACAGCGCAGGTGAAGGAGATCTTGGAACGAAAGAGTATTTCTCCGACTGTCCTGGCGTGCCCGTTAACCCAGTTCCATCATGGGGATACATCGGGCAGACGTGTTGCACCAATGACCATCCAGCAGCTGTCATCTGCTCTGGTGCGGGAATGCCCTACTACAAGCACTCGTTACTAACGTTGTGGCCAGCATGGGAACACGTTGCAGAGCATGAATTGCCGTCCGTAGTGATCACACATCATATTAAGAACCTAGTCTGCCTTTCGTAATGTCCAGGGTACCATCACAAATCACGGCGGTTTTATTGTAATTATTGTAATCATTATGTGTGAATAAAAGCGTGATTTCTGTTGATATCATATCGTATTTTTTTAGTTACCTTCAACACGATACTGTCATAGTGCATTCCTCGTATGGCCCACGTTTCCTCGAGCAATGTTACTCGACAGTGACACATCGTGCTTAAGTTACTTTTGTCCTTATGTTTTGCGCACCAGTGTGTTTTGTGAGTTATAGAGTGAAGAGAATAGTATCGTGATGTCTTACCACGAGACAGCTGCATACAAAAAATTCTACACTGAAGGCATGCGTATTCAAATATGTAAACAGGCAGAATACGGCGCTGCGGTCGGCAACGCCTATGTAAGACAAGTGTCTGGCGCACTTATTAGATCCGTTACTGCTGCTACAATGATAGGTTATCAAGATTGAAGTGTGTTTGAACGTGGTGTTCTAGTTGGGGCACGAGCCATGGGACACAGCAACTCCGAGGTAGCGATGAAGTGGAGATTTTTCCCGTACGACTATTTCACGAGTGTACCGTCAATATCAGTAATCCGGTAAAACACCAATCTCCGACATCACTGTCGCCGGAAAAACACCAAGCAAGAACTGAAGAGACGTAAGTGCAAACCTTCCGCAAATTGCTGCAGATTTCAATGCTGGGCCATCAACAAGTGTCAGCGTGCGAATCATTCAACGAAACACCGCCGATATGGGCTTTCGGAGCCGAAGGCTCAGTCGTGTATCCTTGATGGCTGCACGACACAAAGTTTTCCGCCTCACCTGAGCCTGTCAACATCTACATTGGACTGTTGATGACTGGAAACATGTTGCCCGATCGGACGAGTCTCATTGCAACTTGTATCGAGCGGATGGACTTGTACGGGTATGGAGACAAACTCATGAATCCATGGACCCAACTTGTCAGCAGCTGGTGGAGACTCTGTAATGGTGTGAAGTGTGTGTGCAGTTGGAGTGATCAGCCATATCAGGTCCCGACACTACACGATATTAGGCAGGTGTACCAGTGTATTCACGCAAGACGTGAGAGCACCGCTTAGAATGCCCTTCACTATAGAAAGAGCCAGTCTGTAATCGCTGCACTAATCTTTTAAAAGAAAATGAATCTCACATTGCAGGCGAATAGCGAGCTGACAAACATTTTGCTCTGCAGACTAAAAATGTGTATGCTCAGAGTTTCTCTAGAAATTTAAACAGCTTTTTCTATGTGACTGACACACATGAATTTAACTGTAATTCAGATATTTCCCCTTTCATTGAGTGAGATGTCACTTTGGTTAAGGCGCTGAATTGTGTTTTGGAGAAGCTAACTCAAAACCCAGCCTTTCTTTCACCTCTAGTCTGGAAATGAGCGTCTCTGGAACCTACAAGCCTTCACAAGGACAGTGCGACCACGTGTGGTGCAGCATGGCCCGTCAGCACCGCGACTGCCCATATGTGCCAGCAGAGAGAGGCGCGCCGGCAGTGGTTCATCCGACGACAACATGAGTAGCACTACGCATTCATTTCAAATGAGTCGCTGTCTTGCGTACTAATTCATGGAGGACGTATCTGTGAGTGAAGGATCGGAGGAGAATGAAAGTTGCCAGATTGTATTCATCATCGTCTTACGCGCCATCGTATGAAGTGCCATTGGGTATACAACACGTCACCTTCGCTTCACACAGCCGGTAGTTTGGACATCAGTTTGTGGCCTGTTAAGAATGATGACTCTCTCGTATCCTGGAGTGTTGCGTGATCTCGTGTTTCAACAAGATAGCGCAAAATCACATGTACCCGTGCCATCCTGTCCTACCTAGATACAGGGGGTGTCCGACTATTGTTGGCCTAAACAGCACGTCGTCCATGTCTCTCATCCACTGGAAGCATCTAATCACTGCTTTCCGAGATACTTGCATGTTACCACTCGCCACCCACGAGTAATGAACCCTGTCATAGAGCTGAAGCAGTACTGCGTGATGCATCAGTATCTGTGACCCGAGCTCGGTTTTAGACGCTATGCTAGGCTGGGTTAGAACTGTTCCTGACAGAGGTGGCTAACTTATGTTCTACATTGCGCACACAGCATACCTCCAAGTCACCTACGAATTAAATAATGCGTTATTCTTATTCTTAATATGGTGCATCCGTACAATGAGCAAACGTTCGTAATTTTCTGATTTTTCTAGCGTTAGAATTTTAATGTACTGAAGAGTATAATCATCAAACTAACGACTTTTCCACCATTAAGCCCTTTAGAGATCTCATAGTCATTATGTTTCGTCTACCATTCCTTGGCTTGACTGTGAGGATCTGTGCTGTCGATGATGCGATTAGAAGAGATTAATATGTTTTTTCTTTGCAGTATTATTCTTAAGTTCTGCGTATGTTCTTATTTTATGATATCTATTTCATTCGATGATCCGTTTCTTCCCAAACCATTACAATCTCTTCATCGCGGAATCATTTTACGAACAACTCAGTAATATATTCATACATATTATAAAAATGTATGTATCTATATGACTATGTGTGTATGTTCCCATCTCCTCTTAAACCAATGGACCAATTTCAACCAAACTTGGTACGCTGTCAGGAAACAACCGTTGTGCGGGTAAGAACCAGTTACCTACCACAGTTCAGGAGATAGGACATCATAAACAGTGAGACGCGTGACAAACTGTGGCTTCTGTGCTATCAATTCTCTCCGCAATAAATTCAACAGACGGTATCCACATATGCCGCTGAATGTACCTACCCAAATATATCATTTATCACACATAGTTCAAGGGATATGGCATCATAAATACTAAGATGCATAAAAAAATGCCGCGTCTTGTAGTTTTAATACATGCATTCCTTAGTACTAAGTCACTCCTACAGTCATGTCAACTTAACGTGAAGCCCTGAGACATGGCAGTGCTTTTGACAACTTTCAACTGCGAAGCACAAACGACTGCAGACGAAAACAATAGCCATCTATAGACTTATAAAGAGGCGTTGCCATAGACACTTTTACAGAATCGCGTTGTAGGCACGCCTCCAGAGTCCAGAAACTGTCTGGATACTGTGCTTACACGTTTGCACAATATGCATATTTCTTTGTGAGACTGTTTCAGAATTTAAAAGGTGTACGAGTACATGGGAATGAAACTTTTCGGAATTACACTGCAGACACAGTTCAATTTTTATTTTTGTTTCTAATAAAACAATTGGCAAAGTAAATAGCCGGCCAATGCCGGGTTTGAGAGCTAACGTTAGTTGCATATATGCTGCAGCTACGCCCTCATACAGAAAGTTTTTGATCGCCCCTTATACAACGTTTATGCTTCCTACAATTTCTATCCTCTGTTGATTTCTGTAGCGCAAAACCGATTAGTTCACTGATGACTTAGTGGAGAACATATCAGTCCATTTCTTCATGTAATAAACATTTGCTACGTATTTACTTCCACGGATTTTTCTCTGTCAGTTTCTTAGTGTTCTCCTGTAGCACCTAATTTAAGTACTTTTAACTTCTTCATTTCCTATTCCCACCCACAAGTGAATAGTTGCACAATGCATCCTTTATTCTAAACCAATATCCGAGAAAAGACCATTTTCTTAATCGAAGGACCACTTCTCCATATGCAACACTATTTCTTCCTTTCTGTAATCGTCCGCCTAAGTAAAGCTTTGTTTTTGGTTTTTAGACAACCGACTTCTATCAGTTTCCGAACTAGCTTCTTGTAGGTATACTTTATTTATGCTCAAGTTGACTTCGGTATTTTGTACATCCTCTTTAAAGATAAAAAATACGAGTATCACTTACTTTTGCTTCACGCACAGCCTTCATTGTTCATATAATATGCAAAAGAAACAACATTGTTATTGTATCATACAATTTTAACACTTTATTCTCTATACCGTCAAGTTCCATTATCAGTGTTTTTGTTTTTGGTTGCGTTAATGCTTTTCTTAGGGTGGAATGACAACTGAAATTAAAGATCTATCACAGCGCTTCTTTACTGACAACATCTTACACTTTAGTGACTAATAATGGTCTCAGGAATACCTTATAACTATCATACAACTCCTCTTCTCAACAGTAAAAAATTTGTTTCGGCCGTGGTTCCGATACAATCAGTAGTAAACAAAAAGCGCTTCGTTGTAGGAGGGGCATTAGCAGACAGCTCTGAATAAAATCAGAAGAGACGCTACCCAGCACATGAAGGCGGCTGCAGAAGCGTGCACAGCAAGAGACTTTTGTTCCAGGCGGGACAGCACAAAGACGTGAAGCTAATTTGTGTGCCACTGATGTGGACCATTACGAGGCTCCCTCATAATTACACTGAACCGAGGGACGCACTGCTCTCACACGCCCACCATTTAGTTAATGAACTTATTCAAAGGACTCTTCCCAGTCTCGTGCGGTGGCCGTACAAATGACTGTGTACCTTAAAATGTGCAGAGAGTGAGAATACCCGTCAGTTACAAGTTACATAAATCATCTGTTCCAGCATAATGATGTGGAAGTCGTCCGACTACAGCTAAGTAACAATATTATATATTCCGTCACTACATTAACACAATCATTAGTTTTTTCCTCCTATAAATTTATGATGCGTATTAGAGAGGCGAATTTTGCTATGAAAAATATTGTTAATAATCCTTCCATTGGAATACAGCTCGTTGAAAGTAGCATCGTATTTTAGAAACAAACAAGTAACACTTGTTTTTGAGAGTTTACTTTATTCCATGGATATATTTTCCTTTACATATTCGTGAGAATAGAAGAGTAGCGCTTATTGTTACTAAAGCATTTTACTGTAATATATTTTATTTTGGTTTTCGGTTTATCTGTTATTCTTCTGGTTAAATATATTTAAATCGCATCTAAGAAGCTATAAAACATTGCTTACAGTGACTCCTCAGAAACTGTTAATTACATGCTGGTTTACAGCAAGAGACAGCATACCGCCGTTTACATCAGGAAAGTGAATAGAAAATGTCAGCTTATTCCAGGCTTCTCTTCTTTCATTTCTATAGCAGATTCACCATAGCCATTATCTTCAGTAGGAGTACAATTCAACTGTCTCAGTTAGTGAATGTCGAACAGCTTCGATCATTTTGGGGCGGTACCTCGGGCCACGTATATACCGATCGAATTGTCAGTTGGTAACGTACGTAAATTAGTATGTTATGAGCCCCAATAGACTAGCTATAGTAAGGAACGATAAGTTAACCGTTGGTTCCCAAACCCAAATTGTTAAAAATCGGTGACATTCGGAACACTTGGTGTCAACTGTTCCCTGTTTCAGATTACTGCTAGTGTCAGCGATCCCAAAGTTGTGACAATGCGTTTGCCTGACAATGTGATGCGTTGTCTGTGCGATCGGATGATTAACTTAACAATAACAGTAATTGTACTCATATTTAATTGTACTATTGAATACGAGACTCCTTCATGAAAGTTTGATAAATTATATAAATGCAACATGCTATCTACACTACTGGCCATTAAAATTGCTACACCAAGAAGAAATGCAGATGGTAAACAGGTATTTATTGGACAAATATATCAAACTAGAACTGACATGTGATTACAATGTCACGCAATTTAGGTGCATAGATCCTGATAAATCAGTACCCAAAACAACCACCTCTGGCCGTAATAACGGCTTCGATACGCCTGGCCATTGAGTCAAACAGAGCTTGGATGGCGTGTACAGGTACAGCTGCCCATGCAGCTTCAACACGATACCACAGTTCGTCAAGAGTAGTGACTCGCTTATTGCGACGAGCCAGTTGCTCGGCCACCATTAATCAGACGTTTCCAATTGGTGAGAGATCTGGAGAATGTGGTGGCCAGGGCAGCAGTCGAACATTTTCTGTATCCAGAAAGGCCCGTACAGGACCTGCAACATGCAGTCGTGCATTATCCTGTTGAAATGTAGGGTTTCGGAGGAATCGAATGAAGGGTAGAGCTACAGGTCGTAACACATCTGAAATGTAACGTTCACAGTTCGAAGTGCCGTCAATGCAAACAAGAAGTGGCCGAGACGTGTAACCATCACGCCGGGTGATACGCCAGTACGGCGAAGACGAACACACGCTTCCAATGTGTGTTCACCGCTATGTCGCCAAACGCGGATGCGACCGTCATGATGCTGTAAACAACCTGGATTCATCCGAAAATATGACGTTTTGCCATTCGTGCACCCAGGTTCGTAGTTGAGTACACCATCGCAGGCGCTCCTGTCTGTGATGCAGCGTCAAGTGTAACCGCAGCCATGGTCTCCGAGCTGATAATCCATGCTGCTGCAAACGTCGTCGAACTGTTCGTGAAGATGGTTGTTGTCATGCAAACGTCCCGATCTGTTGACTCAGGGATCAAGACGTGGCTGCACGATCCGTTACAGCCATGCGGATAAGATGTCTGTCATCTCGACTGCTAGTGATACGAGGCCGTTGGGATCCAGCACGGCGTTGCGTATTACCCTCCAGAACCCACCGATTCCATATTCTGCTAACAGTCATTGGATCTCGACCAACGCGTCAGCAATGTCGCGATTCGATAAACCGCAATCGCGATAGGCTACAATCCGTTCTTTACCAAAGTCGGAAACGTCATGGTACGCATTTCTCCTCCTTACGCGAGGCATCACAGCAACGTTTCACCAGGCAACGCCGGTCAGTTGCTGTTTGTGTATGAGAAATCGGTTGGAAACTTTCCTCATGTCAGCACTTTGTAGGTGTCGCCACAGGCGCCAACCTTGTGTGTATGCTCTGAAAAGCTAATCATTTCCATATCATAGCATCTTCTTCCTGTCGGTAAAATTTCGTGTCTGTAGCACGTTATCTTCGTGGTGTAGCCATTTTAATGGCCAGTAGTGTACTAACTGTGTTGCATTACAACAGCTTTAATTAATTTACGTTTCTAGCTACAAATAAACATCGCATTTGAAGATGACCATAATTGAAAAGTGAATTCACGAATCCTTGTTACTTCCATGCGAAATTTATAAAGTAGTAGGTGACTGATACGAGTCGCGCTCGTCTGCGAGTTGTTAGTACTGGAAGAGAAACACTCAAATATTCCCGCTCTCGCATTTTCTCCACTGCAGTGGTCCCGCTACTTGCACCTCTGTCCATGACGTGAGCGGCCAACTGCGCTTAGCTCAAGGCCGGACTCACCAATGCCAATGAAAATAAATCACGTCTTAAAATGTTACTGTCTCCGTATGTATTGTGGTTTCTCACAGGGCAGAAAAACTACACTCCTTAGAAGTTCTTAACTGATGTTTTCATATAGTTGCTAAATGCATATCATTATGAACGAGGGCCGCACATAGGCCTACTTAATTCAGGCCGCATGCGGCCGCGGGCAGCAGTTTGACGCTGTCTAGACGGTGTCGTATAGTACGTAAATAGCATGGAAGGTTAGGGCCTTACGATCCATTAGCGACTAAGCACGAGCTTGGATTTAGGAAGAATGTGGAAATACGTAAAACGGCCGTGCCCTTTGAAATGAACCATATAGACTTCACCTTAGACGTGGCAGGGAAATAATGGAAATCCTAAATATGGTCGGCCGGAATGAAACTCAGCCACATCCCTTCCAAAAACGAGCCTTGTGTCTGAATAGCTGCGGCATCTCTCGCTGTTACAACGTTGAGGCAATACCGGATGGGAATCGCTACTTGGCGCCTAGCTAGAAGGCAACCCAGTGAGGACAGCAGCACATGTGTTACCTTTTACTCAATAGTGGAGCAGGCACAGTGCTGTGTTGTAGGCAAGACTACTGAATAGTACCAAGAAATGTAACAACGTAATGCCAGACTACAACAGTCGTAGTGGCTGACGAGTGGTGGCGTGCCATTGTCTCGGCAAGCCATGACCAGGTGTTTCTGCCGGCCAGAGTGGCCGAGCGGTTCTAGGCGCTTCAGTCTGGAACAGTGCGACCGCTACGGTCGCACGTTCGAATCCTGCCTCGGGCATGGATGTGTGTGTGTGTCCTTAGGTTAGTTAGGTTTAAGTGGTTCTACGTTCTAGAGGACTAATGACCTGAGAAGTTAAGCCCTATAGTGCTCAGAGCCATTTGAACCAGGTGTTTCTAATCGATGAGGTACGTGGGGAACGTGCTGACCACACCAGCAGTCATACACCCTCTGTACCCAGATAGGTGAGAACAGCTCGTGCAGTAAGCTGGTCTTGAATCGCCCTGTGTTCAGCAGTCGTTAATTCAAAGGTTCATTGTGAAACTGTTTAGTTTCTGTGAAATTTTAACTTCTGTACTTTTAAAGATATTGAAAATATTACTATGCCATTGGATGCGCTTCATTTTTATGAGATTGGAAATGTATTCAGATAAGCTTTAATACTTGACAATAAATTATTATAAATCCTCAACCAGCCGTAAGAAGCCATCTTTCAGCTTGTCTGACACTTGCCCATTTCTGGTGCACCTTCTGCACAAAGGCCATGCGAGCAGCAGCCGTCCAAATTCCCAGCCTTGGCATTTACCCATTTCTGTCGGTGCTGCTCGTCTTTCTACGTGGACTCTCTCGTACTGGTCGTCTAGTCGGACCTGCCGCGGCGCACCCTGAGCTCTGGACCCGCTAGTGTTCAGCCGTACAACAATCTAACCTCCCCTCATACCAACTCCAGGCGGCCAATTCACTCGCCTACAATCGCGTAACGTTCATACCGCCCTATGTTTTCATGAAAGTCCTGTTTCTTGGTGCGTGTTACTCCGCAGCATGGTCGCACATCGCTAGGTCAAGCGTTACATGGAACCTCTGTGACGTCCTGGATGAGTGGTACTAAAAATACACTTAAATAACGTTTTATGTCGTCTCACAGTTAAACATTTTACAGCCAAACCTGAAAGGGTTTGTCTCGGCTGACCTCTTCTATTTCCTAAAAAAATACGAACCAACAGTTTAATTTTGTTACTATAAATTTTCTAAAATCAGCGGATTGAAATAAATGTGTTTGTTTCAAATGTTGAGACAAAACGTTACGAGTCACAAAGCTCGTACATATATGAATGCACTGAAAAGGAGTTAACGAAGGCAGTATTTAATGCTGCTTCAATGACGGGGTCATTGCAATCAGAGAAAAACCTAGGGTACGTAACGATGCATAAGGAAATGACCTGTACATCTTTTTTCCAGGGAACCTTTCCAGACTACTTTTCAGTTTGAGTTTTAGCTTAAATTTAAGAAAAACATGTTGTTGTTGTGGTCTAAAGTACTCCCTCTTAATCAAGTTTGTTGTTGTTGTGGTCTTCAGTCCTGAGACTGGTTTGATGCAGCTCTCCATGCTACTCTATCCTGTGCAAGCTTCTTCATCTCCCAGTACCTACTGCAACGGTAATCGCTTGATGCCTTAGAACGATTCCTACCAACCGATCCCTTCTTCTAGTGAAGTTGTGCCACAAACTCCTTCCCAATTCTATTCAATACCTACTCATTAGTTATGTGATCTACACATCTAACCTTCAGCATTCTTCTGTAGCACCACATTTCGAAAGCTTCTATTCTCTTCTTGTCTCAACTATTTATCGTCCATGTTTCACTTTCATACATGGCTGCTCTCCATACAAATACTTTCAGAAACGAGTTCCTGACGCTTAAATCTATACTCGATGTTAACAAATTACTCTTCTTCAGAAACGCTTTCCTTGCCATTGCCAGTCTACATTTTATATGCTCTCTACTTCGACCGTCATCAGTTATTTTGCTCCCCAAATAGAAAAACTCCTTTACTACTTTAAGTGTCTCATTTCCTAATCTAATTCCCTCAGCATCACCCGACTTAATTCGACTACATTCCATTATCCTCGTTTTGCTTTTGTTGATGTTCATCTTATATCCTCCTTTCAAGACACTGTCCATTCCGTTCAACTGCTCTTCCAAGTGATTTGCTGTCTCTGACAGAATTACAATGTCATCGGCGAACCTCAAATCTTTTATTTCTTCTCCATGGATTTTAATACCTACTCCGAGTTTTTCTTTTGTTTCCTTTACTGCTTGCTCAATATACAGATTGAATAACATCGGGGAAAGGCTACAACCCTGTCTCACTCCCTTCACAACCACTGTTTCTCTTTCATGTACATCGACTCTTACAACTGCCATCTGGTTTCTGTACAAATTGTAAATAGCCTTTCGCTCCCTGTATTTTATCCATGCCACCTTCAGAATTTGAAAGAGAAATACCTTGAAGAGAAAAAACATGGAAAACCTGAAACTAAATACGAACTCCATGAGTGGCTTAACCACTTTGCCACAGTTCCCAGTCTCAATGGATTGAATATCATTTTGAAAAACAAAAGCTTACAAGAAATGGTTTCGTTGATAAGTTTCAGTACGATATGGTCTGGAGCTGTAATGAATTTTGTGAATGATTTCGTAATGCCATCAGCTGCCATTCTCTTAATTTCATGTACGATTGTACAATTACGGCCTCAGACCATTTTCAAGAACCTAAAACGGAAGCGTTATACACTGGATACATTAGTGACACTTATTTTTTTGATATAGGAACGAGTCATATCTGTAGACAACTAGGCGTATTGTAACTTACTTTATGGGTGATTCTTTACAAGTATATTATGCCATGTACGTCTTTGCTCCTATGACAGCATGTAATGCTCAAAAAATAAATTATATACGTTTTTCGCTAAAACTTTCGAGCAATTGTTGTAAAGCCCATATGAGGTCCATGTTTTAACGTACTTAACACCAGGAAGATTATAATTATTGTACAGAATTTTTTTAATTGTCCGATATATACTTTTGTTCTCAGTTATATTTAATTATTGTTCATCATTGTGTAACTATGACTATATTTAATTTCTTTGAAGTAACTTGTAATTATTTGTTCTCTTATTGTGGCAGCATGTCCTTTTTGAATAGTTGTCAGAAATATCGGTCACAGTATTCTAATGAAACAGTACTGAAAACTATGACACCCGAGTAAAAGCTGCATTATGGTTGGGTGATGTTTCGAATTACAGTCATATTTATTAATGAGTATTGCAATAATTTTACATTCTTTAATTCTGTAACCTAGAATTTTAGTCAAATATTATTATTCTTAATGCCCTGTATATCGAATATAACAGAAATTAGTGTGTGCCTTGGGTGAGGATCAACATATGAATGTATAAGGATCTGTGAAACGGAAACATGGTGAGAGAGATATTGTTGAGCGTCTCATTGGACATACGTAGCTGGCATTTTGTCACAAGAATGAATATTATGAACATACAGCCACTTAATAGTAGAGCCTGTCGCCGCTATGTACAAGTTGATCGCCTCAGTGCCTGAGGGCGTGTGACTGATAGTCGACAGCCGTGAGTAAATTAGAGAACACTTTGCTGAATACGACGTGACAGGCCGCCCCTAATAGCGGAGCTGTCGCCGTGAGAAACTCGCTTGTTCTGTGAAGACAATTTTTCAGTTCGTCACGTTGTGTGTGTATAAGCTGAATTACTTCGTCGTTGATGTAAAGTGTTTACTGCCTTCCTGGTATGTGATTTTAACATGTCTGTTTACTTCCAGGAACGTTGAGAATTCCATGTAGGGATTGACAAATGTTTCAACGACTTCATATGATCTTTTGCTGACAGCTGATAGGTTCGTACATGTTATAACGATATGTTTACGTAATGTGTATACATAAACATACGTTATAAACGTCCCCGTTCGTAGTCGCTAATTATAACAATATGTTTCTTTTGTGCTGCCACATATAGCTATAATCAGCGGTGGAAATATATTTGCAAACGCCGACCGTGTGCGGCTGCCTCTTGTTGGATCGTCTGATCAGTCGGAAGTTGCATGGCAGAGGAGAGTAAATGCCTATTCAAAATATAATTGCTTTTGGATAGCTCAACATGAATTTCCTAAGGGACCGTAGTTTATCATGCATTTACCAGTAGAATGTGGCGCGGAGAAAATATTTCGCCGCATACAACTTCCGTCCGATTTCGACGAAAGAATTCGTGACGGTGAACTCTCTATTTGGCAGAAAATTAAATAACTTTACGAAGGAGGGAGACATACATTCTATATTAAATAAATAGTCCATACACCAATTCCATTTAAATCTGAATTAATGGCAATTAATAGATGAACTTACACTACAATGAAGAATTTTAACATGGATGCCGTTTTGACATGCACTTTTCGTCTCGTAATGACAATAATTCCTTTGACGTTTTCACATACACGTCGCACAATAAATTTACTGCTATGCAGTATTGCACTTTTACTTTACACTAAAATAATATTATTTTTAACGATAATAATAATACGGCGCCAAGACATGCGCGTCCGACACAAGTTAACAAGAGACAAGAGAAGACTGAGTAACTGTTCATAGAGAATATCTCGTACATAAAAAAAAAAAATGTGTAAAAGTGTTCTTCTTCTGTCCGTTTTTCGCGCCGCGGTTTTCAAAGCCAGTAACTTACTGCATCTCTGACGGCGCTTCGACAATAAACAAGTTACGTCAAAGGTCGTTCACCTTTTACATTCTCACAACATTATTTGCTAACTGTAGCTGTTGCCGAGCGACTGCTCGATTAGTGAATGATTTAAAATGATAAGGCAATCACATAGTGTTAGATTGCCTTCCATGGGAATCTTGGAAATCAAGGAGATTACCAAGATTCACATGTCGCCGTTAACATTATGGGATTGAGTACTTTACAGATTTACATTGATCAAACACAGTATTGCTGTTATTTGATTATTAGGATTACACAAATATGGTTATCTCTCATTCATAGACTAAGACAATTCTTAAGGTAAAGATACACAAAAAAATTTAAAAACTAAGACAGTAAATCTACGAAGTTTACAATGGATATTATACATTATACTCATTACATTTTTTTTTAACAGAGTTCATAACGACCGTTTTTGTGGCCTCAAGTCATTGTCCAGAGCGCATAGGCTCTTTGTTCCTGAAAGAAAACACATAGGATTCATCTTTTTACACACACACAATTCTCACACATGGAATTCCTCACACGTGTCCATTTTTATACACATATAATTCTCACACATGGAATTTCTCACACTTGTCCATTTTGCATTGCTCACTAGTTGTCATGATTTTTACGCTTACATTGCTTGTGTATTTGACAGGTAAGTTAAAATTTGATTCTTCTCCAGGTGAAGCTTATCCCTTGAGAAGTTGGATCGCTACTTTGCGTTCTCCGAGTAGAAAACTTTTCATCAGCTCTGGTGGGCTTGTCTCACTCGCACGTTACGTACACACGTTACATGTAACAAAAAAATATAAATACCCATTAGTTTAAGAACTAAGCTTAAATCTAATTTTAGGACTTGGGATTCATAGGAATTTGACTTTGTCACTACTCGCTTGTGGTTTGGCTGTTCGCATTTCATTCACGGGATATAACATTAGCATAGTATGTGATATGTTGTGAACTCATGTAATAGTCTTTTATTTTGGGAGCGGCTTTAATCGAAAGTCCGTTTCGTCGAACTGCAGCGGGAGTGTTGTGCTAGTACATCACTTTAAATTTAACGCGTTTGGTGCGTCGATAGACGTTGGCACTGTCTGATTGTTAGAGCTGAATCGCAACTCGAGGCGCTCACTAGCCTCCTGGCGGTACTTCAGGTTTTCCGTGCACGGTTCAGTGAACACGTTGTGTCGATGGCGTTGTGGTATTTTGTGGTTTGCTGAGCTGGTGCGGAGGGACGAGGATTACCAGGGACAGAGACTCCATTGAAACCATCCCTACCTCCACATTTTCCAGCCGATTTTGAAGATTTTAAGGTAGGCTAGCGCTCGCAATTTGCAAAGCAGCTAACACACTTGGTTTCCGATGTACTGCACGTATCACATCACCGCCTTCGGTTACACAACCGGCCTGTCATTGTCCGTCGGCCTACTGCACGTTTAACACTTTTTATCTTCATCGTGAATGAAATTATCACTTACTTATAACAACGATGCATTGCTTCGTCTCTGTGGCAGACTTCCACAGCATTTAAACCTTCACTTATACACTACTGTGTACACAATTTTTTTACAGTTTATAATCAAATTGTTTGTCTCACTTTGAAGCTTGCTAGTTGAAAGCTTTGATTATCATGTCAATTTCAATTTCTGCTACTTTGTTCGTAACTATCTATAACATTTCGCTTTACATTCTTCATCATCTTTCTGTAAGACTAATTATGCTTTTAGTTCACAGTCACACTACATTAGTTTCTCCGATCTGTTAGCAATTATTATTATTGTTATTTTAATTCATTTGAATCGCTCTTTCTATTCATTAGATTTATTAAAGTTATCACTGTCATTTCAACAAAAATTCTCTTTTTACTAGATGTGAGGATCAATCAGTCACCTTTTGATCGCCCTCTCACATGAGAACAGAACACCATTCAAGAAAATATTCAAATTCCTTACCGCGATCGCGATTTGCGTCTCGGGTTGACTTTAAAAGGAAAAATAAAGACATTTCAAAACTAGCTTTTCCCTATTTCGTTCGCGCGTTTCCTTTTGAAAATCGTATGCCAAACCAGCCTTCCACGTCAACCGCATTTCTCAATCTGTGACGTCAAGACTACGGGACTGGTTTAGGCGGGTTAGGATATTTACACAAATTCAGAAGAAAGGCATAGGTATAATAGTACATAGAAGAAGAAATCTAGCAAACAACTCCTTAGAAATTAATTTTCCTTTGCGCCGTACGTCTGCGTACGCGCTGCACTTAAGAACTAGTTGCGTTGTTTTGCCGGCGGTCTTATTCTCGCGTTGACGCCTGCTTGCGCTACACTGCATTGACCTCTATATATGACCTTAAGTCATCATTGCTTTGGCCTTGTCACTTACGCTCTTATACTTGGTATTTATTTCACTTATGCCTTTGAATGTATCTGACCTGCGTATTGCAATTATAATTAATGCTACTTTGTTTATCTAGCTGAAGGATAGCACTTTCGTGGTCATGTTGGTACTTACAAGTAACTTACATGCTTCGTAAACATTACGTTATTTTAATGCAGAGATAAACCTGTTCCAGATTTCTATGTACATTAGAACTTAATCTAGACCTAGCTGACTTAGAAACTAGTTACTTGTTTTCCTTTTTAGTGGGATCAGGAACCAATAGTTGTCAAGCGACCCTTGTCCTTGACGAAAACAAATTTCATTTCTCGATCATTGCTCCTTGAACTTAAAAAAATTTCTTACATACTATATTATATTTTCACTTCTTTAGCATTTCATATCGCAGAAGCCTGCTTGTTAGGCACATCCTTCGCTTTATATTTCATTTTTGTCTTAAATATTATCTCCTTAAAACTAAATCTTAAATACTAGAGTTCTTGGAGTTGATCACTTTCTTTGTTAAATAAGAATTTTTTTATTATTATTTATCAGCTTGCCTGTACTTAAATTATGGCTCAAAATAACATATTTTAAATTCTCTGCTGTATAGCAAGACATACTCACTGTCGTGTAATTTATTCTAAGCATTTTTTTTAGGAAGTCAGATCAGTTGTCACTTAGTCACTAGCGGCTAACCTTCTCTTGCCATTATAAAGATTTCCTTTTGACTTATTCTGTAGCATGATATTTTTTAAGATCAGAGTGATATAACTCTTTTATTTTTCCATTTGCGGGATCAGAAATCAGATAACAACCTATGTGCGGTGTACAAAGGATCTCGTAAGATCCCTCAAAAAGACTTTGCCATTTTCGATTTTTGCGTAAGAGCAACGATGGCTTAAAGTGTGTTTTTAGCAAGACCTTTTCGCCTACTTTATAAGTTAACACCTTATTAATATGTTTGTCATACGCCTTCTTGCGTAAATTGGCTTGGGTGGTCAACGTTGTTAGAGCTTGTCTTATTCTGGCGTCTAAACTAGCGCTTGGGTTGTTACATTTAGGAATTGAATTGACCTTGCACGTCCTTGGACGGGTAATGTTGGAATTTTAATTAATGTACTAATTTGCTTATAGAAACATAAGGATATAAAATTAATATTTGCTCCTGTATCTAGGATTACAGTCGTCAAAATTCCGGCTATAGGAAGTTTTGTCACAGCTTGCACTTGGTCATCTATCGCTTCATCACCGTCAGTCGTCTCTTTCTCTTGTAATAATTCTTGTCTTACGTCAATCCCGTCATTGTATCTCAGTACAAGTACGTTATGGTTAGTCTCCGTCGAAGTGGTCATCCCCATTCTGTCTCATAGCATCCCTTAGGGAGCTTTCAGATGCTCAACTTAGTTTTCCTGCTTGTGTGGCTTTGATTGGCCTTCATCATTAGAAAGTTCGACCAATCTGACATTATGAGAACTCTGAGGAACAAAATTACTGTTATGCACAAACCTTGGGTCAAAATGTTGCTGCGTTTGTTCTGGTGTCCAATACATGTTACTGTCTTCCGCGTTTGCGAAAAATACAGGGGGATTGTAATGCCTTCGCGGGGTCTGATAATTTTTATTACTATTATTATTTCCGGAATTGTTACTGTGAAATCCACCTTCACACTGTGGTTTTCCGTTAAATTGTGTGTTTCTGTACATTCCCTGCGCTTGATTTTTACTAGGCGCGGAGCTGTATTGGTATGAGTGGGCGTTATCAGCTGTTTGTTGCTGCCCTTAATTTGAGTGTTGGCTGCGCGAGTACGGTCCATTCCATTGCGATCCGCTCTGCTGTTGCCAACCTTTTTGACTGAAACCATTTCCAAACTTGTGCTTGTACGGTTGATTGCCGTACTGGTTACCAGTCGTGTTATACACGGGATTGAATCGGTTGTGTTGATTATGTCTATTCCTTTTGTGCGGATACCCATTGCCTATATTTCCATTTTTCCAATCTTTACTATTTTTGTAACCGTTCCCTGGTTTTTCATAGCCGTTACTCTCGTAATGTTGTGGCCAAGAACTGTGCGGAGGAATCCGCGGTTTGTTAGCTCTCATGTCCTCATAGATCAGGTCTAGAGAATTTAATATCGACAGAAAGGTATCTGGATCATCATCTGGTATGGCTATCAGCTTTTCACGAATCGAAATGGGTAATTTAGACTTGAGAATCATAATTACATCTTTACTATTGATAGGGTTATCCCAATACCTGATTTTGCCAAGATATTTTTCGAAGTACTTTCTCAGGCTACTATTCCTGGGGTCAAATTGTTCTGCATTATAGACTTCTTTACGAAGGCGCTTCTGAACACCTTCGCTCCAAAATTTGCTGAGGAAACAGTTCTCAAATTCCTCATACGTTTGACACTTATCAACCATTTCGGTTCCCCATATTGCCGATTCGCCACCTATATATCCGGTAACAAATTGGATACGCTATCAGTCCACGAATTTGGAAAAATGCCAGAGAATCCACGAAGAAACACAATTGGGTGGATATTTCGTTTTCCCGAGTAAAAAGTTTGAAAAACTCGATGCTTTATCATGCTTTCTTCCTTCATCATTTTTACGACTGAATCAGATTCTTGGTTTCGGTGACTAACTGGAATACGTGGTGGTGAAGTGTGTTCATTAGATACAACAGGTATTCGGAATTGCCGAAATAATTCATCTTCTTCCTCTGAGGCTAACGAGTTACGATAATTCCGTCTCTGTATTCGGGAACTACTACTCACTTGTGCCTTCAGGTTATTTAGCTGTTCCGTTACCTCTTGCTTTCAATTTGGTAATTCTTGCTGAAGGGTACGCCTAATGCTACCGAGTTCAGACATTACGGTGTCTCCGGAGCTTCCAGGAGCTGACAAGATACCAAGAGTGTTTGCTTCCACAGTCTTTACTAGGTCTTTGTTAATTTTATCTTCGACAAATTTGTCCTTTCCAGCAATCCAGTTCTCATACTTTTCTCTAAATTCTCTCTCATGACTATCTAGCCTCTCCTTTACTTTCGTTTCAGTTTCCAGAGTCAAGTTTGACATTCTCTCGGTTAGTTTTTATACCTGCGTAGTTACTCTGTCTAATCTGTGATTAAACCTGGTTGCGGTGGAGTCGAGATTCTTGGTTGCGTTTCGGATGTCAGCTGTCTCGCTGTGCATGGTAGCTAAAGTGTCATTCACTTCGAAAATTATTCCACTTCGCATTTGAGAAACAGCATCCTTAACTTGCTTTGCTACTTCTTTGGCTAAATTTTCTCTAACAGTTTTTATTTCTTCGCTTACTGTAGAAAGTTTATCTTCAATTACTGTAGAAAATTTATCTTCAAGCGAGGCTACCATTTGTCTATTTTCGTCTTTCAAATCATTTTTAATGGAATTCACCATTTGGCGAGTTTCCTCTTTCAATTGGCGAGTTTCCTCTTTCAATTGGCGATTTCCGTCCTGCATCATTTGACTTATTTGACTCAGTAGCTGTTTGAATACATCGTCTGTCACTACCCCTGAATTGCTTACACCTGCCTCCCTTGTAACCGGTATATGGCTACGACTACAAGTTGCAGAAACTATGCTGGCATTGTCTTGTTCAGTACCGGTAACATTATGGTGTGAGGCACCAAAGTCCGTAAGATTTCCCACTTCACTTTCTACAATTGTTTCGATTGGTGTCTCAGCCCTGCTAATTACCCTGCGGGACCGTAAGCGACGCGACAATTCACTCGTTTCGTTCTGTTGATTTGAATCTAGTGATGACATTTTATCGTCTGCCATAGCTCACTTATTTACAAACAGTAAGTCAATGAAGTTCGTTTGAGCTACGTCCGTCAGCTGTTGACAGAGATGTAATTTATAGGTTGCGGGTCGGTTGTCACTGCTACGTCACAAGATCGGAATGTCGGGAGTTGCACGTCACGAGAACAAGAGACTATTCTGGACCGAAAAGAAAGTGTGGCTGCACAATGGTCAAAATAAATGAAAACTAAGGCTGCTCAGATCCGTGAACAGGCACCGGACATTTAAAAACAAGTGATATGCAATACACAACAATGGAATTTAAACAATACTCAAAGAATCAAAATATCCACGGGTGTACTACCCGCAGCATGGCTGCAACGCAAGAGGCTCGAGGGTCGACTGCACCCGTCGACACTCGCGTCCCGCCCGCTACCGTGGACAAGGGGCCAGCTGGTGACGATCGGCAGCTTGGCGCGAAAGCGCAAAAGCAGCTCGAGAAGCGCCGGCTGATCAGCGAACTCTTCGGTGCGGACGTATCTCCCACGAAAACAGCCACACTGAACATCACGCTACACTCGCCTGCTACTAGGCAATCATGTACCATCGTCCCTCCGACGCCGCAGCCTCAAGAGACCGAAGCCGTGGCGGCGGATGCGGACCCAAATAACCACTACACAGGGCCCTGGCAGGTGAGGGGCCCAAAACTCAAACACCAAAACACGACACAAACACGCGAGCAACCAAACTCGCTAGGCAACCGAAAGGCGCTGTTGCCTACACCGACTAGCACACCTCAGGCTAGCAACACTAACACGAGACAAGACACAAACACGACTACGGCGAACAACAACCAAGCACACAAAGCCGCAGCTGTGCTCACACAACACAAGACTGGTTTTCCCCCAGTCGTTATACAAAACTATGGGAACCTCAGTGCCCTTAATACCACATTCGCGAGGAGGCACCCTAACTGCACACTACACGCAAAGTACTCTGGGGATAGGGCCTCACTGTACGTTGCCACAGACAATGAGTACAAAGATCTTCTGACCTTCCTCAAAGGTCAGAATATCGAACACTATACGTACAGAACGCTGGACGAGAAAACCCAGCAGTACGTGATTAAGGGAGTGGATCCCAGTACCCCTAACGATACAGTACGGGAGGCGCTCTGTTATCTGGGATTCGACTGCAAAAGTGCTTCCCGCATGACAGGGTTCCGAACACACGCACCACGACCTCACTACATGGTTGAGTTGGCCAACACGGCTGATTCCCGCGACATCCTGCAGATAAAAAGCTTTCTGTGGATGGACGTACGTGTAGAACTCTACGAACCACCCATGGCCCCCCAACAATGCAACAATTGCCAGCGATTCGGCCACTCGGCCGTTCGTTGCGGCCTGGCACCTCGTTGCCGCGGATGTGCTGGCAATCACAAATCCAACACATGTACACAGACACAACCATACCAGCGACGCTGTGCCAACTGCAATGGGCCGCACGCGGCCAATTACAGGACGTGCAGCGCATACAAACAAGCGCTGAAGCGTAAACTAGAAAAACATAGGGCACTCAACGACATCCCACGTCCAAGGCCGGCGCCGAACCCAGTTAGGAACGGCGTCACGTTTGCCAAGGTTGTTCGCCCTGGCGGGACGGCACAGGCTGCGGAACTTCAGCGCCCTACACCCACACAAGAAACAACCGCTGCCACAACCACACAGCAGCCACAGACAACACCTGTAAACAGGAAGCACCGGTGCCAACACCTTTGCCTCCAAACAACACGACCCCACTCCCTGAAATCACGTGCTGCGAAGAAACGCACGCCACACAGGGAAACGCACTAACACAAAAACCCCCAGAACCCCAAGCCCAGAGGAAGAACAGACGTACACGAGGGCACAGGGCAGGGAACTCCAAGACGCCACAACAAACCACCCAGCAACAACAGACCAGTAACACACAGGAAAACAGTCAACAAGACATAGAGACTGTGACCCACACTACTATCCCCCTCACCACAGAAGTAACACAGGCGCCTCAACTTCTGTCACAAAACATAGATACAAACGCCGCCCCTAACAACATACCACTACCCGCACAAGCGGCTAACTCTGCAACAGCATCACAGGCTGCCACATCCAAGACCAACACATCACCTGGGGGAATAATGGAAACATTATTTCCTCAACACACGACCACTCATATCCTTGCCAAGGTGCTGACGGTCGTCACTACACTCATTACACAGCTCATGAGCGCCGAACCCGGCCAGTACTGGGCTATCATACGCACTGCCATCTCGACACTTTTCACTCCCCTACATGGATAATATTCCACACCCGCCCCGTAACGCAAACCCACGCACACTATCACAGATCCTGTTCTGGAATGCAGACTCGATCTACAACAAAAGGGCAGAATTTGCCGCGTTCTTAGAGCGCAAGGGAATCCTTGTGGCACTATTGAGCGAGACTAAGCTCAAACCGCATAAACAATTAAACTTTCCTGGCTACTGCGTCTATCGTACCGACCGACCGGGCGACGCAGTGGCAGGTGGAACTGCAATCGTCATACACAAAGACATTGAGCACACAAACATAGAGCTCCCTGAACTGGAAAAAATCGAGGCCACGGCCGTCAGGGTCAAGTTCAATGGAGCCTACACTACACTGATATCCGTATACAACATTCCTGAAAACATTTCAACACGCGATATCAGCACGCTACTCAACATATCACCGCGAGTAATAGTCGCTGGAGATCTGAACGCTAAACATCCAGAATGGAACTCACGCATACGAAATCCCAACGGCAAAAAACTGTACGAACATTCACTAGGCAGAAACTACATCACACTAGCGCCGACTGAACCGACGCACATTCCCTATCAGAGGGGACACAGGCCAGATGTGTTAGACATGGCCCTCATCAAGGGCATTACATCGACACTCAACGTTACCGTTGTAAACGATCTGCCCTCAAATCACCAACCTGTAATACTATACATAGAGGAAACACTGCAGCACATGGAACAACGCAAGATGCTGGACTATAGGCGTGCGAATTGGACCTTGTTCAAGGAAACGCTCGATAGCCACATCCCACCCATACACAAAATTAACGAAACAGCGCAAATCGACGAGGCAGTAGAAACCCTCACTAACGCCGTCCAGGACGCAGTGGCGGGCACCATACCGGAACGCACGCCACAACAACACAGTGCTGCGCTGCCCCAGGAAATCCTGGGCCTCATCTCGATGAGGAATCGCCTGAGGAGACAATGGCAGCGTAACAGGCGACAGTACTTCAAACGGCACATTAACAGGCTACAGGGTATCATACACAACAAAATCCAAACACACAGAACACAACAGTGGGACAACAAACTCGAAGGGCTGGACACCTCACGTCCTGGCGTGTGGCAACTAGCCCGACACTTCACCAGAGAGAAAATGTACACCCCAACGCTACAAGGGCCAGACGGATCTGCATACTCAGCGGAGGAGAAAGCAGAACTGATGGCCCGCACACTCGCAGCGTCATTCACTCCGAACCTGGTACCATCAGATCCAGTGTTCACACGTGCTACTGACCAGGAGGTTACATGCATTTTAGCCCAACCATCGCGCGATGACATTCGACATGCTAGCACAGCCGAAGTCTCCTGGGCTATAATGCATACCGCTGCTAGGAAAGCCCCTGGCCATGATGGCATTCAAAACCGTGTTCTCCAGGAGTTCACGGATAAAGCTGTAGAATACCTCACACATATCACGAATGCCATACTAAAACACCAACACTTCCCCGCCTTTTGGAAGACGGCCAAGGTCCTGATGTTCAGGAAGCCGGGGAAAGACCACTCCCTCC
Organism: Schistocerca gregaria; assembly: GCF_023897955.1. Taxonomy (NCBI): domain Eukaryota; kingdom Metazoa; phylum Arthropoda; class Insecta; order Orthoptera; family Acrididae; genus Schistocerca; species Schistocerca gregaria. The sequence goes on from NC_064921.1 coordinate 536,670,113, forward strand.
CACAAAATTACCGACCCATCAGTCTGCTGAGCGCACTCAGTAAGATCGTTGAGAAGGTAATACTAAAACGACTCACTAGGCACTGCATAACAAACGACACCCTGAGACCGGAGCAATTCGGCTTCAGGAATCACCACTCAACAACACAACAACTCCTCCGTATCGTTGAATACATCACACATGGATACAACATGAACAAAGCAACTGGCGCGGTGTTCCTGGACATCGAGAAGGCTTTCGATCGTCTGTGGCACAACGGCCTAATACGCAAACTTAGCGACGCAGGGTTCCTAGACGGGCTGGTGCGTCTCATACACTCATACCTCACAGACAGGAGTTTCAACACTGACGTGCAGGGAAAACAATCAACACGACACGGTATAAACGCGGGAGTACCCCAAGGAAGCATCCTAGGGCCCCTACTGTTTAACCTGTACATAAACAATCTCCCAACCACACACAACACAACGATGGCAATCTACGCGGATGACACCGCCATCCTCACGCAAGATTGGAAACCATCAAACATTACGTCACGACTACAGACTGCACTCAGAGTGGCTGAGCCTTGGCTGGAGAAATGGCGTGTTAAAGTAAACGTCGACAAGTGCGAAGCCGTTCTGTTCACAAGAAGACCGAAACATCTGCGCAAACATCGGCACTGCAGACCAATAACACTACATGCACGCCCAATACGTTTCTGCGAGAAAGTCAAATACCTTGGTGTCTGGCTGGACCGGAAACTACTCTGGGGGGACCACATACAACACATGACCAACAGAGCAAGCGCGAGGCTCAGACAACTCTACCCTATGCTCAACAGGCGTAGTACACTGAACAGACGGGTGTCGAGGTCCCTATACATGACACTTATTCGACCCCTGATGACGTATGCAGCCCCTGTCTGGGGATACGCTGCGCCCACACGTCTGCGCCGTCTGCAGATCATACAAAACAAAGTACTCAAAATCATAAGCAATGCTCCACGATACACACGCATCGCGGATCTTCACCGGGAATACCGCCTTGAGACTCTCACGGAGGTAATCCATGAACTCGCCACGAGACCATACAGAAACTCTAGACACTCGCAGAACCCGTTTATTCTGAATCTGGGGAACTACGACCACAACCATAGATGGAAACATAACAGACCAAAAAAGTTACTTGCTAGGACCTAACATCTATGGCCAAGTGCACGCAAACACAACGGTACAGGTGAGCCCCTGCCTATCAGCCACGACTACTGGATAACCAGCTGTAACACACCTGCCGAAGAACTGGCAACACGCAGGGAAGCCGTACCGTACACAACATGCAGACAAGCTACACCCACCCCTCACACAGTGAGATGATTTTTGGCCAATCACCCACTAATATATAACGAACCTTGATTGTTTCAGGACTGTTTCAGGAATGCAGCAGCAGCAGCAGACCAGGACACATCGCCATCGCGTCACGGTATGATGCATGATACCCACACTAACAAACCCAACCTTGCATGAACTGTCGCAGCTAGTAAGCCACTACTGCTCTTACTACCCATCCCACTGTCGCAGAGGTTTTTTTCCCTCGGCACGAGCCTAGGCACTTTTTTTCCTCTGCTCTTCAAATCGCTACCCTCATTCGCGTTTCGCCCACAATCTATCACCTGATGGACCGTGTTAATGCGTAATCTTACCCAGACGCACGGATAACATCACAGCCCAGCATCCTGTGATCCACTAATTAGATAACTAACAAGTTGACGGAGGTGACAGTAGAACTTTTGGTTTGGTCACCACGTTGGTGCGGGCGTGGAGGGGCCCCATCTCTATATAAGGTAGCGCGGTGGAACAGATAGCGACGGCGTCTGAGATGACGTCGGTGTGATGGCTCTGTCCGCCGTGGTCGTCGCAACTATGCGTGTGCTCGATTTACTCTTGATTAACCCAATCGCTGGTTCCCAAGCCTTGCTAAGATTATAGCCACAGTCACGGTTTATGAGGTCGTCATTGGTGCGAATTTCGATGGCCTCTCTAACAACGCTGTCCCAGTATCTCGACGTCTGTACCAGAATCCTCGTGCGGTCATACTCCATAGCGTGATTTACCGACAAACAATGTTCAGCGACCGCCGACTTGGTCGGATACATCAGTCGAGTGTGCCTCTGGTGTTCACGGCATCGATCCTCGACGGTACGCATCGTCTGACCAATATACGACTTGCCACATTGACACGTAATCTGGTACACGCCGGCCTTCCTCAAACCGAGGTCTTCTTTGGGGCTCCCCACCAGTGCACGAGTTTTATTCGGAGGACAAAACACAGTTCCGACCCGGTGTTTCTTCAGAATGCGGGCGATTTTCCCCGAGAGTGCGCCTGTGTATGGAATAAATGCAGTGTCTACCTCCTCCCTCGTGACTTCATCCATCTCAACAGGTTGTGCTGCAGTGGTTGGGCGGAGAGCACGTTGGATCTGTCACTCTGAGTACCCATTTTTTCGAAACACAGTTCTCAGATGTTCCAATTCCTGGGGTAGACTCTCTGTGTCAGAGATAGTGCGCGCCCTATGTACTAGAGTTTTAAGTACCCCATTCCTCTGTGAAGGGTGGTGGCAGCTGTCTGCGTGCAAATACAGGTCAGTGTGTGTTGTCTTTCGATTCACCCCATGACCTAGGGTGCCGTCAGCCCTTCTCCTGACCAAGACGTCAAGGAAAGGTAATTTACCCTCCGTTTCAGTCTCCATAGTGAATCTGATGTTGGGGTGTATGAAGCTTAGATGTGTAAGGAAGTCAAGGAGTTTATCCATACCATGTGGCCAGATAACGAACGTGTCGTCCACGTAACGGAAAAAGCAAGTAGGTTTCCATTCGGATGACGACAGGGCTTCCTCCTCGAAGTTCTCCATGTACAAATTCGCTACCACCGGTGAGAGTGGGCTACTCATGGCGACTCCCTCCGTTTGTTCGTAGTATTCTCCATTAAAAAGAAAATGCGTGGAAGTCAAGACATGCCTAAAAAGTTCAATGGTATTCTCGTCAAACCTCTGACCAATCAACTCTAGCGACTCTCGCAGGGGTACCCTCGTAAACAAAGAAACCTACGTCAAAACTCACCATGATATCTGACTCATCCAACCTGAAGCTATCAAGGCGTTTAACAAAATCCACGGAATTGCGGATGTGATGAGGGCATTTACCCACATAAGGACTTAGTATTCCCGTCAGGTATTTGGCCAACAAATACACTCCTGGAAATTGAAATAAGAACACCGTGAATTCTTTGTCCCAGGAAGGGGAAACTTTATTGACACATTCCTGGGGTCAGATACATCACATGATCACACTGACAGAACCGCAGGCACATAGACACAGGCAACAGAGCATGCACAATGTCGGCACTAGTACAGTGTATATCCACCTTTCGCAGCAATGCAGGCTGCTATTCTCCTATGGAGACGATCGTAGAGATGCTGGATGTAGTCCTGTGGAACGGCTTGCCATGCCATTTCCCCCTGGCGCCTCAGTTGGACCAGCGTTCGTGCTGGACGTGCAGATCGCGTGAGACGACGCTTCATCCAGTCCCAAACATGCTCAATGGGGGACAGATCCGGAGATCTTGCTGGCCAGGGTAGTTGACTTACACCTTCTAGAGCACGTTGGGTGGCACGGGATACATGCGGACGTGCATTGTCCTGTTGGAACAGCAAGTTCCCTTGCCGGTCTAGGAATGGTAGAACGATGGGTTCGATGACGGTTTGGATGTACCGTGCACTATTCAGTGTCCCCTCAACGATCACCAGAGGTGTACGGCCAGTGTAGGAGATCGCTCCCCACACCATGATGCCGGGTGTTGGCCCTGTGTGCCTCGGTCGTATGCAGTCCTGATTGTGGCGCTCACCTGCACGGCGCCAAACACGCATACTACCATCACTGGCACCAAGGCAGAAGCGACTGTCATCGCTGAAGACGACACGTCTCCATTCGTCCCTCCATTCACGCCTGTCGCGACACCACTGGAGGCGGGCTGCACGATGTTGGGGCGTGAGCGGAAGACGGCCTAACGGTGTGCGGGACCGTAGCCCAGCTTCATGGAGACGGTTGCGAATGGTCCTCGCCGATACCCCAGGAGCAACAGTGTCCCTAATTTGCTCGGAAGTGGCGGTGCGGTCCCCTACGGCACTGCGTAGCATCCTACGGTCTTGGCGTGCATCCGTGCGTCGCTGCGGTCCGGTCCCAGGTCGACGGGCACGTGCACCTTCCGCCGACCACTGGCGACAACATCGATGTACTGTGGAGACCTCACGCCCCACGTGTTGAGCAATTCGGCGGTACGTCCACCCGGCCTCCCGCATTCCCACTATACGCCCTCGCTCAAAGTCCGTCAATGGCACATACGGTTCACGTCCACGCTGTCGCGGCATGCTACCAGTGTTAAAGACTGCGATGGAGCACCGTATGCCACGGCAAACTGGCTGACACTGACGGCGGCGGTGTACAAATGCTGCGCAGTTAGCGCCATTCGACGGCCAACACCGCGGATCCTGGTGTGTCCGCTGTGCCGTGCGTGTGATCATTGCTTGTACAACCCTCTCGCAGTGTCCGGAGCAAGTATGGTGGGTCTGACACACCGGTGTCAATGTGTTCTTTTTTCCATTTCCAGGAGTGCATGTAGGTGCCCTGATGTTGCTGACAATGGGGCGTAATGGTACCCCCTCTTTGTGAACCTTCGGGAGTCCATATAGTCTAGGCGGTACCGGACGTTGGGGTAACAATTTCTTAGCGTCACCCTCCGGTAAATCTGCGTCCTTGAGAAGAACCCTCGTCTTGTTCTCCACCTTCTTTGTAGGGTCAACGCTGATCCTCCGGTAGGAATCGTTATTTAGCAGGCTCTGCATCTTATCAGTGTAGTCCTTATGGGAGGCAACAACTGTAGCATTGCCTTTGTTAGCCGGTAAGACAACAATTTCAGAGCGTTCCCTCAGATCACGAATGGCCGCCCTCTCTTTACTGCTGATATTTGACTTCATCGGCTTGGATTTCGTCAACGCACGACAAGTTTCACGACGTATTTCCTCGGCTGATTCTGGCGGAAGTCGAGCTGCAACCTGTTCAACAGCACTAACAATTTCTGCGACCTGAGTGAACTTGGAGGTGGGAGCGAAGTTGAGACCTTTCTGCAAAACCGAGACCGCATTATCACTCAACACCATGCCACTCAAATTGATGACAGTCTTGCACGGAACCTGCAGAGATAGTTTGTCAAGGAGACGTGAGAACTTAGCTGTCTGACGTCCCGTAGCCTTCTTATGGGCGGAATCAGCTGACACCCAGGTGACACCATCAATCCAATCCCAGGAAAAAGAAGTGAACTTAGTAGCCAGTTGCAAATGTAATTTGAGTAATTCCTGTGAGATAAACTCAAGGCTCCGGCGGGTGAATTGCACTCTCTCACGTACCAATGCGAGGCTGGCTCGTTTCTTGATTCTCCTAGCTGCTGCAGAATCGATGTGATGCATACCGTCAGTTTACCTGATGATGGCGACATGTTTGATCGCCGAAATATTGTGCCCGTTGGACACTATAGACCAGCAGTACACCCGTGGATATTTTGATTATCAAAGAAATTACCAATCTACTAAATGCAATGTACTGAATTCAAAGCAAATTTTTACTGCAACTACTAAAGATCGTCACAAATTGATTAATGTCGGATGAAATTAAGGAAGCTTGGCTACGGCAAACGAAATTTTAACTTACGTTACGGATGACTGCCTTGGGCGTTGCAACTAGATTTTTGCACAAATTCTGTTCCAAAAAAATCTCTCTTCCGTAATTTACTCTGAATATCTCGTTTGTTCCGCTCAATGGAAATTTTATTGGATGGTGTTTGATGCCATGCAACAAATAAAAAGCACAAGATTAGCTACAATTCTTTATGAATATTCCTACAATGCGTATCTTATATAAATTTTTATTCCTTTGAGTTTTTTTATTCGTGTCCCTGTTCGGGTGCCAATTATAACGATATGTTTACGTAAAGTGTATATATAAACATACATTATAAACGTCCCCGTTCGTAGTCGCTAATTATAACAATATGTTTCTTTTGTGCTGCTACATATAGCTATAATCAGCGGTGCAAATATATTGCAAACGCCGACCGTGAGCGGCTGCCTCTTGTTGGATCGTCTGATTACTTGGAAGTTGCATTGCAGAGGAGAGTAAATGCCTATTCAAAATATAATTACTTTTGGACAGCTCAACATGAATTTCCTAAGGGACCGTAGTTTATCATGCATTTACCAGTAGAATGTGGCGCGGAGAAAATATTTCGCCGCATACAACTTCCGTCCGTTTTCGACGAAAGAATTCGTGACTGTGAACTCTCTATTTGGCAGAAACATAAAGAAAATTTAATAACTTCACGAAGGAGTGAGACATACATTCTATATTAAATAAATAGTCCATACACCAATTCCATTTAAATCTGAATTAATGGCAATTAATAGATGAACTTACACTACAATGAAGAATTTTTAACATGGATGCCGTTTTGACTGGCACTTCTCGTCTCGTAATGACAATAATTCCTTTGACGTTTTCACATACACATCGCACAATAAATTTACTGCTATGCAGTATTGCACTTTTTTTTACACTAAAATAATATTATTTTTAACGATAATAATAATACGGCGCCAAGACATGCGCGTCCGACACAAGTTACAAGAGACAAGAGAAGACTGAGTAACCGTTCATCGAGAATATCTCGTACATAAAAAAAAAATGTGTAAAAGTGTTCTTCTTCTGTCCGTTTTTCACGCCGCGGTTTTCAAAGTCAGTAACTCACCGCATCTCTGACGGCGCTTCGACAATAAACAAGTTACGTCACAGGTCGTTCACCTTTCACATTCTCGCAACATTATTTGCTAACTGTAGCTGTTGCCGAGCGACTGCTCGGTTACTGAATGATTTAAAATGATAAGGCAATCACATAATGTTACAATGTTGACAAAAAAACTAAGTAAGGGTAAGTTTCAAGGAATATCTGTATGTGCACTTATGATTTACTGATTAAACCAAAGGCAATATCGACAGAATACCACGATTTTGGGACGTTGCTGCTGGTTTCAGAAAAATCCATCACTAAATATTTTTCAAGGTAAAGGAAAAAAGATGATTTGAAGATTGTCATCATTTTATAACTGCGCAGATATGAAACTCACAAATGACCCATTGAAATTACGTTGACAACTTACTGAAAACTTTTCGCAACCGTATAATTAACTCCAAGATTTACGTAATATTTGTATTACGAAGCTGACATCTTTGACGTGGAAGCTTCATTTATCATCTGACACCTCGTGATCCACTCAATAAAATTCTACCTCGTTCCGAATCACAAAAAAAGTGCTGAATATTTCTTGTTGTGCCGGTGGTATACTTCATTTACTAGAATATGATATGACCACAGAGGGGCTAGTGGAAAACAGAAGTTGTAAATATGCCTTCTTATTAATGAAGTGTTCGACAAAAGTTGCTTTGTGTCAGTATTGTATTTCACCGGCGTTGACCGCCATCAGCGGTATCTTGTACGTAATGCTCCTTTGCGTACCCCAGTGACAAAGTTAGAGTTAATACGAAATAGGTAAATTTGAGGCTATTTTATTGTGGTTAGGTAAAATCTCCCATACATTTAATGTAGTATTGACTGATGTAATCCATTTTTTACTTCTGATAACTCCTGAGGGACTTCACTGCACGCAGTCTGCGTACTTCAGACTCGTAGGTCCTTGATCAAACCATAATTGCGGGCACCATTTTATCTTTCTTTGTGTTGAAACTCTTAAGTAAAGTTCAAAGTATGATCAATCACAATACCCAAACAGATCCTTTGTATGTATTTCCATTGTCTCAAAGAAATTCAAAACTTTTCCCCCTGTTTGCTCATTTGAATGAGAACCTGGCTTTTAGGCATTGTCTTCCCGGTCTCCGTGAGATTATCTTTGAAGAAGATAACGCAACACCCTATTTTGCTCTGCGGTGACCTTCCTCGATACAGAGAGCGTTCAGCTGTGGCCCTGTCCAGGTTTCTCATCTACGTGACACATCTGGTCAGGGGTTCCCCAGAGACCGGTACGCCATCATTCGCCATCCATTACGATTGATGATTAAGCTCCGACTTGGTACCCAGCCGCATTAGCTGAGAGATGTGGCACCTCTGCGGGCTAAATTTCTCACCCTCAAACTACAAATTTAGTTGTGTATTATAGTTTCTCATTTTATATCCTTCCTGGTGCTGCAATCTAATGGTCAGCAATGTGTGCAGCAACGATTGTGTCGACCGGTGACAGATGTTTATTCATTCCTGAAACACAGGGAAAGACATCGCATCCGATAAATGGAAGAAATAGACTGTGCCGTAACAGAAGCGCTAAGGTTAAAATACTGCAAACAATAAAGGAAAATTCTCATTAGCGTATGAAAGTCAATACAAATTTGTATAGGCGGGAGCAAGGAGGAGTTATCCACCTCTTTTCTCACTCTCCATCCATCTTTCCTCCTTCCGTTTTCTTTCCTTCTCCTCCTGCTCCCCCCCCCCCTCCCCCCCCCTCTCTCTCTCTCTCTCTGTCTGTCTGAGTGTGCTGTGTGTGTGTGTGGTATTTCTACATTGGTCAACTGTTTTGACAGTCATCTGGGAAGTAATATACGAGCGTTGCTTTCCGCATTGAAAGTCAACGTTATTAAATTCTTATGAGTTATAGCACGGCGTAATACACTAAATCTTCCGATGCTTGGACAACTGTAGAAACGCCTTCTTTAGAGACGAAAGTTTCCTCTATTGGGACTGCGCTCTAATCCTTCGTTGTTATTTCACTTACGGAAGTATAAATAGAAGACGCTGTGGTAGTATCGTGGGAGTGGCTTAATTACGCTTCGCCAAGAAGTGTCAGTTTCTTTTACAGCATTTTAAAGTGTGCATCGGGACCATTACACGGAAACCAACTTCGATTACTTCAGAAACCACAATGCATTTATTTTTGTGTGATTTAGGTTATTTTATAACGTAATTTGTTCCTAAATCTCCGGCTAAATAGTAGTACCACTTAGGATAATAACTGATTTACAACTACTGTTGAGTAACTTCAAAAAAGTACAATTACTGGACCAATATTTAAAACACAAACAAAAAACAAAGCAAAAACAATAATTTAGTTGAATAATATGACGCTGCAGGATTGATGTTACTTACGAAATTAAACTCGAATGATAAGTACTCGAGTCGTATCTTGTGGAGGAATCGAAAAATTCGTCTTTACACGTGACAGTCGAATAGAAAAATGATATGAATAGAGTTCTCACAGCGTTCGACACGCAGGAGCTCCTCGGCATCTCAGTCTTGGGTCACTCTGCTATTTGCACTGTTCCTGGGATTCTCAGAAAGCATCATGTCATGAGACTGTCGTCAAAATACGAAATCAGAGAAAATTGCCAGGTCAGCTTTTCTGAGCGCCAGAAATAACCGAAGCTAACCTGAAATGAGCAGTGTACGTGTATGGGTTGCAATCAAGCAGACCGATCGCCTGTTCATTGTTAGACGATGACAGACCATGAGCATCTATATCATCCCTCTCTCATTATGAAGCAGAAAAGCCACGGTTCTGCTGACCACGCGTTGTATGGTACTAAGATATGTGTTGGTGCCATTGGATTCTCTACACGCTGAAATACAGGGTGTATCAAAAAGAATCATCCGATTTGGCATGTCTATATTTCTGAAACCAATAAAGATACACAATGAATTTAGTTTCTGATGAACGGGAACCTCAAAAAGTTTTTTTTTTTTTCATACCTTTTCATAAGTGTTCATTATGCGCCGCTTGAGATGCACGGCATATGTCAATGCGGTGTTCAAATTGTTCCCACACAGCAGCGAACATGTCTTGAGTTACAGCTTCCACAGCGTCTGTTATGTATTCATTGTTGTTGGCAACGGAAGCATATAAACTGAGATTTTTACAAACCCCCACAAGAAATTATCACATACAGTGAACTCCGGTGATGCTGGAGGCCAGTGATATAAGGCAGAATCATTTGGTCCTGTCCGATCGATCCAAAGTTAAGTAATTCTTTCATTTAAGAATTCCTGCACTTCCAGACACCAGTACGACGGTGCCTCAACCTGTTGGTCAATAAAGTCGTTCGAATCAATCTCCAACTGTGGGAAAAGGAAGTTCTCAATCATATCGAGATATGTGCTTCCTGCAACAGTGTTCTAGGCAAAGAAAAGTGGACCATACACCTTTTCCAGTAAAACAGCACAAAGCACATTAAATTTTGGAGAGTTCTTCTCATGTTGTACAACTTCATGTGGTTGTTCCGTACCCCATATTCTCACATTATGACCATTCATCTTTCCATTTAAATGGAATGTTGCCATGTCACTAAACACTATGCGTGGAAGAAAACTTTTATCCTCCATCCTGCCAAGAGCAAAATTACAGAACTCCACGTGTTGTTGTTCGTAACTTCCGCGAGGAGCTTGCCGTAGCTGAATTTTGTACGGTTTTATGTGTAAACGTCACGCAACACACGCCAGACGGACATCGGGCCCATGTTGAGCTCTCGAGCTAAACGACTAACGGGTTTCTGCGGACTCCTTGTGAAACTATGGCGGATGCGTTCGACGCCTGTGTCAGACTCTCGGGGACGGCCCGGCGATTTGCCTTAACCCAAACAACCTCTTCCTTGAAATTGTTCATGCCATCGTCTCATGCTCTGTGCTGGGGGAGGATCCACATCATACCTAGAACGAAAGCTACGCTGAACAGTTATTACTTACCCACACTGCGCAAAACGCAGAACACAAAACGCTTACTGTTGTCCCGACACCATTTTTACTAGAACTGAAGTAGGTGAACACGGCTCCTACCTACCGAGAACAATGTAAAAATCGAAAGTTTTCTCTTTACAACAGTACGTTGATAAGGCACATTTCTCAAATAACTTAATAGTTATGATTTTTTAAAAATCGGATGATTCTTTTTGATACACCCTGTGCATTGCTTGTACTTAGGTGTCGCATGAGACGCCGAAAGAAGAGTGCAAGTGAGCAAACAATGCGGCTAAAGCGCCAGCAGGTCGTTACATGCTTGTGTCAGATTTGAGGGGTCCCGCATGTGGTGTGACATGAGATGTCATATCAGTACTTTGCTGGATGACAGAAAGAGATGCCACTATGTCACATGCAACTTTTGTTCGTCGCAGAGCCCCACTTTTTACAAAGCACCATCTCCTCACTCCCAAATAGTAATCGATGACTGTTTCAGGGAAATGAAAGCGTTTCTTCGGGACTCCATGATAATGTTATTTCAGATTAAATGGATTCCAGAAAGATATGCTTAATCTGGAGGGTAATCAAACCTACATACGAAAGAGGTACCATCCAGTACTTTGTAATGGCGATGATAAGACATGGTGGAAGGAGAGCAGTCGAAAATGCCGTAGAGTTATGCTAATTCAAGATGGCCTCCGTTACACCAATTTTCTGCCCCCATCCACTATGATGTCATTTCTGCGTTTCCAGATTTTTGTTCAGAAAAACCTAATATTGTCCAGAGGGTCTACTTGCCCTGTATGGAAATCGCGAGACAAAATCCTAGATGGCGAGAATAGGTAGCTTGTAGAAACTGAAGAAATTTCAAATGTTTGAAGGATAAAGAGAGGAGGCTCAACCTGAAATAATGGTAAATTCGAACAGATTATTGTACTACTGCAAAACGGGCTGTAAGTAACTCTTCAGCACTTTCTTATCCCTTCCCCTTACCCTCCTACCTCCCCCCCCCCCCTCTCCCACGCCCTATGCTGTTTTATTTGGTCTTCAAACTCTAACCCACGGATTTGTACCCTAATAATCGTGCGTTCGAGTCGTAACTAAAAATACTGACGCTAAGAAGCGCGTACCGGATACACCATAGAGACAGTGCAGTTCGACTCACTACAAAACTCGTCCCGTTGCTTTTAACACACTTCTACAGCAATTGCCAATGACAAATGCCCATATTTCGTAACAAGTTCCTTGTGCTGATTACATTTATATATCTACAAATTTACCTGTTTCGTATTAACTCTAACTTTGAGTTCGATATTTGGGGGTTTGTTTTACTCTTTATGGATTTACAAAAAAGAGTTAATTTCAAAAAATTTCGTATATTATAGATATAAGCTCCCAAGAAAAGGGTTTATTTTTCGTGATCATAGGTAGTAGTTAATAGCTTGAACCGTTTTTATTTTATGCTGCACGCAGTTTCGAAAAATCGTTTCTCGTGTTTAAAGTTTAGGGAAAACTTTTATACGTGTTATTAGTTCAATTTGCATAAAAACTACATCTTATTATATATTTTTGATGTTGCTGAACACAGATCTGAAGTTAGATTTTGAAAATTCAAAATGGCTAATTAAATATGGCGGAATAAAAATTATGTTTTGACCAAATTTTGACAAGAAAAACTGTTTTCGTTACTTCCTTTAGTCTGCAATTTCGGGGCCGTGTATCAGCTCTTACTCTAACTCGAATTGTTCGTGGAGAGCAGTTGCCTCGTTCTTCTTGCACAGAAAAGCCGAACTGGCTGAGTTGCGTTCTCCAGCCAGCGCTTGCTGTTCGTCAACTTTGTCGGCGAGTGTGTTTGCATGCATACTGAAATATAAATCATTTTGTCAAAGTGCGTCACGGCACGACAAGCTCTCTACCTCAGCCGGCTGTCTCCAGCTGAGAATGCCCACGGCGGCCGTGACACTGCTTCGAACAATAGGCTGTAGCAACTGTTGTAACGTACGGATTAAAAAACCTTTTCGTCCCGACGTTATAGATACAAATACACTTCAAAAATGCAGTAAGAAAGAAATAGAGTTTTCGACCATTTTGAAAGAGATCCTGGCCATAAAACGTCACAGATGTGACAGCTCTCCGAATTACCGTCTATTTTGCTGTTTCGTCTATTTACGCGTATCACTTTGAATGTTACCACAACCAAGCATCGATGCTCGTAACTATTGAACAATATTTCCTGGTCGCTACTGCCGTGTTGCGTCCCCCTGTGATCGAATAGTGAGTGACCTAATTCTGACCTTCGGCTACTTCGTGGAACAGTAACATCTGTGTTGATTGAGGTTGATATGATGACAAGTGAAAAGTGAGACATTCCATTCTAATCTGAATGCTCAATTTTACTCTTCCTATCTCAACATATTCCATCTATTAGAGACATTAAAGGGTGTTCAAAATGAAACTTACGTTAAAATGAAAAACGAGAAGAAAACTACTAAAAAAATCGGAACAAATAAAACTACATACAAAGAACAAATGGAAAATCTATAAATTCAGCCTTTACTCGGTACGACTATCTTCAAAGCATCTACTGTAAGTCTCTCCCACCTACATAATTTTATTACTTATGCTTGACAATTGTGACAGTTGCAACTTTGCTTGTACTGTACTTGCAGTTTGGAAATATCGAAAAACCAAACATTTTTAACCATACCTACAGAATGTTCACAGTCCTAAGTATGTGTAAAATGTCAAGGTAAATGATATGCAACTGTAGATAACTTACGGGAATCAACATGTGCGATATGAAATGGGAAACATTATGTCCGCTTTCGCGTAAATACAGTGGAGCTAATGTGAATCAGGACGTTCGTTTTGTAATCAATTCGGTGTTAGCCTTCTTGGCATCTCCTGTGAATAAGCAGCACAAATGATTTTATCTTTGTTTTCTTGAACACTTGCCGTTCAGTTTACATACACTGAACTTTGTGTCAAACATTCTGCAAGCAAACACACATATTAGTGAAGACAGACACTAATCTGTCTTACTTTTCCCGTGGGTCAATAGTGTGACTGAGTTTGGAATACTGTCAGCAAAAATGGCTCTGAGCACTATGGGACTTAACTTCTGAGGTCATCAAAGCCCTAGATCTTAGAACTACTTAAACCTAACTAACATAAGGACATCTCACACATCCATAACCGAGGCAGGATTCGAACCTGCGGCCGTAGCGGTCGAGCGGTTCCAGACTGTAGCGCCTAGAGCCACTCGGCCACCTGGGCCGGCTACTGTCAGCGGTCTATGAAGGTGTAACGTTGACTGTTTCGTCTGTGTCACATATTTGCCGAAAATGTGAAAAGAGCGAACTGTTTATAACAGGCGCGAGAGTTTAAGAGTAAGAAATCATTTTTGAAGAAGAACTTTGCATTTTTAGGAAATATAATGCTAAGTTGGAACTGAAATGTTACAGAAACTGGTATATAAATTTCTAATCCTCTAGTAAACGATAGAACGTACTTTTTTCTAGGCTTGCGCAACTATTCGCTTCACGAGATACTCACGAATATGTAAATAAAAAATTATAAACGTTATTTCCTATGAATATTCGAAATGAAATAAAACAGCGGTTCCAATAGATCCACAGTATTTTGCATGTTAATGTATCCATTTCTATGGTAGTCCAACGGCGTTAATAAATTGCAGTCTTCCGACGAGGCAGTTCTTTTAAAAGTAGAGTTAAAATTCTCGGTATTTCTTTTGTTGTCAGCTATTTTAGTACCAAACCTGATTATGTCGAAATGAGGAGCACCATTACCTCAAAGAAAGCGTTTACAGGAAAGCAACACTAGGTGATGTGTTATCAGGACCTAGGTAAAGAAGTGGCCTCTTTGGAAATGTATAGGAATTTGCTATGAACTTAATTTTTTCAACTCCGTACAGTCCGTTTCAACTCCGTACAGTCCGTTTCAAACAGAGAAGAAGAAAACTACTAACTACTAAGATATATATAAAACAACGAGCATAAACCTGAACGGTACTGTCTTCATAGATGTGCTCAGTGGCAGCTCCACGTGGAGAGGTATGGAGATCTGTGCGCTCAGCTAATGACATACCACCCACCAGTATACGCTGCCTTGTCGAAGGAAAAAAAAGAACGATATCGTGTTCCACTACCAAGCCAAATCAAAGCTCGCATTTTGTCACTTTTCATGCAAAACCGTGAACAGATAGGCGCCTCATTGATCTGCTGTTAGGGCGAACAGATTCGATTTGACATTGACATTTCCGATATCATTCTTCCAATGGCTGCAGAAATGGCGAAAAAGTACTCGGGATAGGTTCTTATTGGTAACGGTAGATACCGAATACTGGTGCGCGTCAAAACCTCTTGGCCTTCTGTACTTCAGAGCTGCGGATGAAAACTTGCGATTGGAAATTGTTGCCAAGGTGTGCTTCGGAAAAAAAATGCCACTGTCTTTGCTTCGCAATAAATTACCAATCTATGCTATTAGTTAACGTTGGGTGCCTTAGTTGGCTTTTTCTCTTTCACACAATTAACAGCTGTCTCACGCTTACATGTCCGTCTCAGTTGCTGAGTGGTTATCTCTTACTGACTACCACGCCGGGTGTCAGGTTCGAGTCCCGGTATTGTCAGGGATGTTTCATTGGTGGGAGGACTGGAACGAGATGCACTCAACTCCATGATGCCAATTAAGGAGCTACTTGACCGACTAGCAACAGCACCAGCTCCGCTAAGCCGACGACGGCTGGGAGCGTGGTGTGCTGAGTCCCATACATCTGTACTGTACCCAAATCACGCCATTGGCGGAGGATGACATGGTGATCGGTCGGTCGAGTCTGGGCGATATGTGGCCAGAACAGTGACATTTGCTTGATTATTTACACCAACATGTAGCTTCTCTTTGTGCTGCACACTATCAGATGGAGAGTATGGAGACACCACTATGTAACGTGGAACTAACTACTACCAGATGTCACGAGAGACAGTCCCGCCAGCATACAACGAGTCGGGGAGTATTGCGTTGTCAGTAGAGAAGCAGTGATAGTACAAAGAATGGGTTAGTGAGCTCAGTGACTTCGTACGAAGATTAGTCATTGGACTAACAAATCCTTCCAGAGCTCCTGACGTTAGATGTTTGTGATGTGATAGTGGACTGGAAACAAGAAGGAACAACCACAGTTAATCCAAGGCCAGTAAACCTCACATACTAACGAAAGAACCGTCGGGAATTGCAGAGACGGATTCCAAAAGTCGCATGAAATGAGCAGAAGGGCTCTCTCGAGAATTCCGAAGTGTTTCCAGTAGTGCAACTGACACAGTGACTGTGCATAGGGAGTTAAAAAGACTGCGGTACAATAGCCGAGCAACTCCTCATAAGCGACATATTTCTGTTATCGGTGCTACATGATAGTTGAGGTGATCTAAAGAGCTACGCCATTGGACAGTGGTTGACTAGAAACGAGTTTGGAGTCATGAATCACCTGTGACAATTGTATGGAAGGATTTGGTTTTGGCGAATGCCTGATGAACGCTACCTGTCATAATGTGTAGCGTCAACAGTGAAGTATGGAGTAGCTGACGTTACGGTATAGGGTTGTATTTCGTGGTTAGGCTGCAGTCTCCGTATTACGCTTAAGAAAATGCTAAGAGCGGTAGCATGTGGATGCATTTTACATAATGGTGTACTGCATACAGTAGGGGAACAGTTCAGAGACGATTTTTTCAGCACAACAATGCATCCTGTCATAAATATGCATCGTGGTTCAGTGGTTGGTGGACAAACTGAACTGCGCCGAATCTCGACCTGATTGGAACTGAACGCTTTTCGGATGATGTCGACTTCGCTCCAGACCCCATCGTCCAGCATCACTGCCTTCTCTGGTTTCGGCAGAAAGGACTACCAATCCTTGACGGACAGTCAGACATATTATTCGAAGTCTCAAGCCGTTGGAAAGGTGGATGGTGGACACATCCCATATTAATATCCACCAATTATGTCCGGATATTTTTAATCAGATAGTGTATACAGATGACTCAGTTGGATTTTTTGTACAGCCTAACGTGCAGTGCGCTAACTTGCGAGACTTTCACTTGGACCAGACCCGTGTCGAACCAACTCGATGGTTTAACGAACGTTGGGCAGGTACACTGGCAAGCCTGAATGTGGTTTAGGCGGTTTTCCACTATGAGCCTGAGAAAATTCGATAGATAAACAGTTAAAATAAAATAAAATCTACATACGAGGGTGAGTCAAATGAAATACTTAAATATTTTTTTAAATATTATTTATTGTGCAGAAGTAGTACAAACCTCTATCGCGTTTCAACATAATCTCCCCCACGCTCAATTCAAGTCCTCCAGCGCTTACAAAGTGCATTAATTCCCTTAGAAAAAAATTCTTCTGGTAGTCTGCGCAACCACTCATGCACTGCGTGGCGTTCATCTTCATCAGTACGGAACTTCTTTCCTCCCACTGCGTTTTTGAGTGGTCCAAACATATGGAAATCACTTGGAGCCAAGGTCTGGTGAGTATGGTGGATGAGGAAGACACTCAAAATGCTGGTCTGTGATGGCTGCAACTGTTGTACGGGCAGTGTCGGGTTTTGCATTGTCATGTTGCAAAATGACACCTGCTGACAGCAATCCACGTCGCTTTGATTTCATTGCAGGCCGCAGATGATTTTTTAGGAGATCTGTGTATGATGCACTGGTCACAGTGGTCCCTATATGCATGTAATGCTCCAAAATGATACCTTTTTGTCTCAAAAGAGAGTCAGCATAACCTTTCCTGATGATGGTTCTGTTCGAAACGTCTTTGGTTTTGGTGATGAGGAGTGGCACCATTCCTTGCTCGCTCTCTTCGTTTCCGGTTGGTGGAAGTGAACCCAGATTTCGTTCCCAGTAACGATTCTTGCAAGGAAGCCGTCACCTTGTCGCTCAAAGCGCCGAAGAAGTTCTTCACAAGCATCAACACGTCGTTCTCTCATTTGAGGAGTCAGCTGCCATGGCACCCATCTTGCAGACACTTTGTGAAACTGGAGCACATCATGCACAATGTGGTGTGCTGACCCATGACTAATCTGTAAACATGCTGCAATGTCATTCAGTGTCACTCGGCGGTTTTCCTTCACTATGGCTTCAACTGCTGCAATGTTCTGTGGAGTCACAATTCGTTGTGCCTGACCTGGAAGAGGAGCATCTTCCCTGAAGTCACATCATTTACTAACTTCCTACTCCATTCGTAGACTTGCTACTGTGATAAACATGCATCACCGTACTGAACCTTCATTCGTCGATGAATTTCAATAGGTTTCACACTTTCACTACGCAAACACCTAATAACAGAACGCTGTTCTTCCCTAGTGCAAGGCGCAAGCGGGGCGGCTATCATTATACTGATATTGCGACGGTATGTGTGCATCTGCACTATGTTGCCACCTACAGGCCATTCTGCATGCTGTTTGTGGCACGCTTACCAACTTACAGGATAACGGCGCGAAATTTCGGTTTATTATTACAAATTTAAGGTTTTCATTTGACTCACCCTCGTAAATACCCCGCAAGCCACTGCACGGTGCGTGGCGGAGGGTACCCTGTACCACTACCAGACATTTCCTCTCCTGTTCCACTCGCAAATAGAGCGATGGAAGCATTACTGTTTATATGCTCTCGCACGAGCACCAAACTTTTTAATCTTTGTGGACCTTGCGCCAAAATTACGGTGGCGGCAGTAGAATCGTTCTGATGTCAGTCTAAAATGTTGGTTCTCTAAATTTTCTCTACAGTGCTCATTGAAAAGAACGTCGCCTTCCTTCCAGTAATTCTAATTTGAGATGCCCAGAAATGTCCGTAATACTTGCGTGGTTTTCAAACCTACCGGGCCGGCGGTTCTAGGCGCTACTGTATGGAGCCGAACAACCGCTGCGGTCGCAGGTTCGAACCCTGACTCGAGCATGGATGTGTGTGATGTCCTTAGGTTAGTTAGGTTTAATTAGTTTCAAGTTCTAGGCGACTGATGACCTCAGAAGTTAAGTCGCATAGTGCTCAGAGCCATTTGAAGCATTTGAAACCTACCGGTAACAAATATGGCAGCCCGCTTCTGAATTGCTCCGATGTCTTCCTCAGTGCGATCTGGAGCGGATCCGAAACACTCGAACAGTACTCAACCATGGGTTGCACAAGTGTCCTATATTCGGTCTCCTTCACAGGTGAACTCCTGTTTCTTAAAATTCCCCCAGTAAACCGAAGTCGACCATTCTCCTTCCCTCCCACAATTCTCCGATGTTCGTTCCATTTCAAATCGCTTTTCAACATTATTGTTAGATATTTAACTGATGAGACTGTGTCAAGCAGCATAGTACTAATGCTGCACTCTGACATTGTGGCTTTCTTTTCCCTCTTCATCTACGATAACTTACTTTTTTCTATATTAAGAGTTAGCTGCAATTCATCAGAAAAAAATGGTCCAAATGGGTCTGAGCACTATGAGACATAACATCTGAGGTCATCAGTCCCCTAGAACTTAGAACTACTTAAACCTAACTAACCCAAGGACATCACACACATCCAGACTGAAGCGCCTAGAACCGCTCGGCCACACCGGCCGGCCCATTCATCACACAATTAGAAATTTTGTCTAAGTCCTACACTCAACGATCACACCTTCCTATACACCACAGCGTCAGCAGCAAACAGCCGCAGACAGCTGCTTACCCTGTCCGCCAGATCATATATGTGTGTAGAGAATGTGATCCTGCCACACTTCCTGGGTCACTCCAGACCACATCATCGTTTCTGATTAACTGTCGCTGTTGAGGATAACGTATTGGGTCCTGTTGTTTAAGGCGCCTTCGAGCCAATTATATACCAGGGAACCTATCCATACTCTTGTACCTTCGTTAACAGTAGGTATTGTGGCATCGTGTCAAATGCGTTATGGAAATCATACACGCAGAATAATGTTGACGGCCCGGTTCAGTGGCAGGGGATACAAACGCCGAGAGAGGAGAGAGAGAGAGAGAGAGAGAGAGAGAGAGAGAGAATCGGAATGCTTCATAATATGTGTTGTATTGGCATAAGAGCCAACGCCTTGTTACTAGAGGAGGCCGAAATGCATGCGTTTTAGCTCACGCAGGCTGGCGTGAGGAGGGAAGGACTATACTGACGTGAGGTCTGGAACATGACAAGGAATTGGAATTCAGAAAGCGGATGTAATTAGTTTGACACTTAACTTTAATCCATTAGTGATGAACGTCGCTCTTGAAGGTACATGATTCACAATATCAATATCAATAGTAACTGAATATGGTGCTTTGCTAGGTCGTAGCAAATGACGTAGCTGAAGCCTATGCTAAACTGTCGTCTCTGCAATTGAGAGCGTATGTAGACAGTGAACCATCGCTAGCAAAGTCGGCTGTACAACTGGGGCGAGTGCTAGGGGGTCTCTCTAGACTAGACCCGCCGTGTGGCGGCACTCGGTCTGCAATCACTGACAGTGGCGACACGCGGGTCCGACGTATACTAACGGACCGCGGCAGATTTAAAGGCTAACACCTAGCAAGTCTGGCGGTGACACCACAATATGCATGTGGTTGTTTCGTGGAGGTCTTCCGTACCTACAAGGTGCCGCTTTTTTACGTCCTTTACTTTAGGTTTATCTATTCTTCTTTGCTCCCACGTGAAGGCGACCATTGCACACAATAACACAACGTACATAATGATTGCCAGTTGATTAGGCATAGTGGTGGTTTCGCTGGCATGTGCGGGACAGTGGAGGGGAGAGCGGCCAGTAAATTACAAGCAAAGCGGCTGCATTAGGCGGCGCGCCCTCTGGAGGACGGCCGGCGCCCCCGGGCCCGTGCCGGTGCCGGCGTGGGTCCCCCGTAATAAATACACATCAGGAGGGCAGGGCAGGGCAGGGCGCGGCTTAGCGCCGGTATGTGGGGGCCCGCCCTGGCCACGGCCGCCGCTCTCACGGGCAGCCGCAGCCCACACTGCCCTGCCCTGCCCTGCCACACTGCCCGCCGGTCTGACTCGTCACTCCAGCCGGCGGCCTTCCGCTTCGCCACTGTCCTGCTGCCGCCGCTGCTGCTGCTACCGTTCCGTGAAGCCCGGTCCTGCACAACAGCTATAGTTTTTCCAAAGTCAGACATCTTTTCTACATCTACATCTACATGCTCTTCAAATCACATTTAAGTGCCTGGCAGAGGGTTCATTGAACGCCTTCAAAATTCTCTATTATTCCAATCTCGTATAGCACGCGGAAATAGTGAACACCTATATCATTCCGTATGAGCTCTGATTTCCCTTATTTTATCTTGGTGATCGTTCCTCCCTATGTAAGTCGGTGTCAACAAAATATTTTCGCATTCGGAGGAGAAAGTTGGTGATCGGAATTTCGTGAGAAGATTCCGTCGCAATGAAAAACGCCTTTCTTTTAATGATTTCCAGCCCAAATCCTGTATCATTTCTGTGAGACACTCCCCCATATTTAATACAAAACGTGGTGCCTTCTTCGAACTTTTTCGATGTACTCCGTCAGTCCCATCTGGTAAGGATCCCACACCACGCAGCAGTATTCTAAAAGAGGACGGTCAAGCATAGTGTAGGCAGTCTCCTTAGTAACTCCGTTACATTTTCTAAGCGCCCTGCCAATAAAACGCAGTGTTTGGTTAGCCTTCCCCACAACATTTTCTGTGTATTCCTTCCAATTTAAGTTGTTCGTAACTGTAATACCTAGCTATTTAGTTGAATTTACGGCTTTTAGATTACACTGCTTTATCGTGTAACCCAAGTTTAACGAGTTTCTTTTAGCACTCATATAGATGACGTTACAGTTTTCGTTGTTTAAGGTCAACTGCCACTTTTAGCACCATTCCGACATTTCTTCTAAATCGTTTTGCAGTTTGTTTTGATCTTCTGATGACTTTATTAGTCGATAAACGACAGCGTCATCTGCAAAACAACCGAAGACGGCTGCCCAGATTACCTCCCAAATCGTTTATATAGATAAGGAACAGCAAAGGGCCTATAGCACTACCTTGGGGAACGCCAAAAATCACTTCTGTTTTATTCTATGATTTTCTGTCAATTACTACGAACTGTGACCTCTCTGACAGGAAATCATATATCCAGTCACATAACTGAGACGATATTCCATAAGCGCGCAATCTCACTACGAGCCGCTTGTGTGGGACCGTGTCAAAAGCCTTCCGGAAATCCAGAAATACGGAATCGGTCTGAAATCCTTTGTCAATAGCACTCAGAACTTCATGTAAGTAAAGAGCTAGTTGTGTTTCACAAGAACGATGTTTTCTAAATGCGTGTTGACGGTGTGTCAATAAACCGTTTTCTTCGAGGTAATTCATAATGTTGGAACACAATATATGTTCTAAAATCTTACTGCATATCGACGTTAACAATATGGGCCTGTAATTTAGTCGATTACTCCTACTACCCTTCTTGAATATTGGTGTGACCTATGCGACTTTCCAGTCTTTGTGTACGGATCTTTCGTCAAGCGAACGGTTGTATATGACTGCGAAAATTCAGAACTGCACTGTTCAAACGAATTTGACTAACACGTGTATCAACGTCCGGTATGTTAAATCTATAGAATCTTGTACCGCTAGTAAAAACGGGAGAGGATGTTGCTACATTGGCTGGAACTCTCTGTCTACAACACAAATGTACATGTAGATAAATACCGTTCTTAATTTACGTGAACATTAACTTAACTGGAATGGAATCCATGTCTTGTACTACAAGCTCATCAGTAATAGTCCTATTGCAGACAAGATCGGTAATCTTGGTTTTACAAACATTAGTCTCACTGAAGTCACTAATCTGGTCGTTATGTACTGTCATAACCTGTGACGTGAACTGAGCGCGCTCTGCAAAAGTACTGACAGACGCCGAACTCGTCGAGTGAGTCAGTGAGGCCCTCCGGTCAGTGGCGGCTGCCTAAATGCGTGCTGTCGAGAGGGCGTTGGCGGGGTGTTGCTTGTCGGTGCATCTCTGGCCTCTCTCATGATCCAGCACCTACTAATTGATCTTCACTTCATCTTTGCTGATTGGTGTACTGGCGATAGCTTACGCCAGTACAAAATCTATTTTGATACATACTGTACCTCTGGTCTTATTGATAGCTTGAGATCTTTGCTTTCAATGTGGCCAACAATTAAAACAACTTGTTGGCTGTGTTATGCATTATAGTGTCAGGTGACCCCTCAGAAGGAAGTGAATACCGGTGTCCCAGTGTTATTCAGTCAGATACTCTGGTGAAAGTTGCGAGTTGTGGATGTTATATTTAACCAAGCACCCGGAACGCGACATCTTAATGCAGTCCAAGTTGAAAGGGTGGTCTGCTTGATCAAAAAAGGATCGACTTTCGGTCGTGTTGCTGCAGATGCCAGTGTCTCCTCATGTGTCATCCATAGCTTGTAGACACCCTATGGGGAGACTGGTCAGTACACAAGGTCGCCGACGCATTCCAACCCCACGTGAAACCTATATCTTACTATCTCGGCATTGCTGCATTGCACGGCTACCGCTAGAGCCCTGCAAGACGGTCTCAAAATTTCCACTGGAGCTGCTGTGTGCCGTCAGACTGTAATGAACAGGTTATGAAACTGGCAGCTTCGTCACTGGTGAAATATGCTATTCACAGACGAATCCAGATGTCCTCTGATGCAAGATTTTTACATGTTTCCTATGGCATTAAGGATACATTACATAGAATGAACAGCTATGGTGTTACTGGTAATGAAATATATAGAAAGAAGAGACAAAATAAATTACAGTCATTCCTGGTTACGAAAGTCTAAGATTAAGTTGATAAGACAATGCTATCCATGAGCGTAGAATAAATTAAAAAAAAAAAACACTTTGATGAATTACACATGAAAGAAAAAGAGGCGATTTTTATGAAAGGAATAGATACTAAAAGTTTAAGGTTATAATAGACAGGAAAGTTTTTGAGTGCCATCACAGTCCTGGTGTAGCGGCAGCTCGGGATTTCTGGCACAGTTCTCCCATTCCGTTTACGACGCAGCTTGACATCGTATCTTCGGTGATGCGGTATTTGACAGAACAGGTAGCCATTCTTGGGGTTGGATCCTATTGTGCTAGATATACATCCTATGGCCATATTCGGCTGTGTACCTAATATGTCTGTATCAACACTGCTCAACCATTCTGGGCAGCAATACTTGTCAACAGAATACAAAAGCCGGAGGGCAGTTTTTTTTTCCCGGAACAGACGCCTTAGCTCCTCAACTTGTTCCAGAGAGTTTGTGTTATATGTTGTTTCTGGTTCTCACCTTTAAAGATATTTCAGTTAGGTGTTTTGTATATGTTACGGAAGGATCTAGGGTTACCTCAAGTTTTTTTTTGTGAGTGGGTTATATGAAAACAACTGATTTCTGAATGCAATTTTCGATTTATAGCCAGCATGCCCGTTGCTCAGATGGAGGGTGGAAGATTCAGTTTTGTTTTAATTTACTTTGAGTCACCGCACATTAAAAACCTCATACAGAGTTCGGGAATTCTGAATGATACAAGGCGATGGCCGTGTTCGTGTATTGAGACGTATGATGAGCGGTACCTCCAAAATGATGGCCAGGGAATCGACAGACGTCCAAGGTTCTATCATGTTTCGGGGAGACTTCAGTGTTGATAGCCATACGAATCTTATTGTTGTCCACGGTCTTCTTAACGCCAGGCAGTACATTGAATAGATCATCATGTGGTGACTGCTGCATACGGTCGTGGTTCTGAATTCCTTCTAATGCCATGGCACATATGATCGGCGTGAGCAGGGACATCTTGCGAAGCATGGACTGTGAAGTAATGGAATGGCAGTGGATAGTGTGGACATAAACCCCATGATGCGTATGTGGGACGTGCTTGATAGACCTGTCTGTGGTCATCCTGTTCCACCACAAACTCTCCAAGAACTTTGATTGGCTCTCATTGAAGAATGGGAACAGATATCACAGGGTGATATCGCCAAAAGTTATATTCCCTAATTCTTGTACGCAGTATTTTAGACACTGGGTTGAAACGTTCTTGCTATAGTCCTTCGCAATGTTATGTCAGCCACATGAAAACTTTACAGTAAGCAACATTTAGTTATTTTCTGTCATTCCCAGTTTTCCAATCTGAACGGCCATCAGTGTAATTGCACAAAAAATGATTTTAAAATCCGACGACTAGACTGATTAGATTATTGATAGGAGTTTTCCCTCCTGAGCCATGCGTAACTCGCACTCGTGCCATCTCTTATTTCACATCCTGTTTTTCCGTGTTGCCACCTTGTTATGTTAGTTTCAGTTTCTGTTGTCACTGAATTGCTGCTTTGTTTGCCCATCAGCCGCAGCAACAGCACCTATTGATATAGCCCTCAGGTGTTATCTTTGCTCCACTACCATTACTTCCCGGTTGTCGTCTGCCGTGGAGGCAGTTGGAACGTGCCAGGAGGGCAGTTCGGACCTGCCAGTCACGGAGTTGGAACGCGGCACTAGTTTAGCCGGGTTGGAGCAGCAGTGAGGCCTGGATGTCCATGGCTCGCCTGACCGTTGCCGCCACGCATCTGTTGAGCTGGGGAAGGTCATCGTGGATCGTCAGTCAGTCGTTCTACGGGGCGTCGTGAATTGGCTCGCCGATCGTTTATGGGTTGGCTGTGTGTGTGTATGGACTCCAGGTTTGTCTTTCTGATTGCACAGCCACTGCTGAGTGTCGTTCAAGTCTTCGTGCAAGTGTTTGTCCACCTGTGTGTGCAGTTGGAGTCATTTCCGCTGACAACTTGTTTTAAATGTTGTCGGCCTGCTGGCAGTGAGTGGGTCGGTTGGAGTGGATCAGCAAGTAGGTCTCCGTGCGGCGCAATCGGCCGGGCCTGCTGGCGGTCTCTGTGCAGTGTCGGAGCGTGTGAGGGCTCTTCTGATTGCTATGAGGTTCGTAGCTCACCGACCCAGGACGTGAAACTTGAGTTTGGTTTTAATTAGTGAGGCCACGTCTGTTCACGTTGTCCCCTTGGTTGGTGGTTCACTGTTGATGGTATTCCTGAGAGTAACAGCGAGTGTTCGTGTTGGTGAAGATTTAGCCTACGCTTGGTGGAATTAACTATATTTGTCGGTTTCAAATTCAAGTGCACCAGCGGAATTTCCTGCTTTGTGGCCGTTAGTGTTCCGGTTACCTGGCCTGGTCGCTATTCAGGCAGTGTCCTTTCCTCACATGTCGTCACTGTTAATATGGGGTGTAGTTTTTGACATCTTAATGTATTTTTGGCTGTGGGCGGCTATGTCTGTAACGTTTTGGCTTTGGAATTCTCGTATACTGGTCGGTGGTTAACAAGTCTTGTAGGTGGCTCCCTGACTGTCTCTTGGTTGTGTTGCTGGCGGATCGAGTATAGTTGGACCGACTTCTTATCTCACCTAAGCGAACGTTAAGACTTCGAGGCCAGACCTAACCCTCTGGAAACTTCTGAGCGCCGTTGCCTATACTGCCTTTGTACTTGGCGTTTAATTGTGTATTATTGTGAATTTTTAATGGCCCATTGCCGATGGTTGCAATTTGTATGCTTGTAATTGTGTTTTTAAAATCAAAGGCCTTCAGCCGTTTTAAAGGTAAGTTTCTCTAAATTTGGCAAGTCTTACATTGTCTGCAGATAAAGCCTGGGCCTTCTGCCTGTTGAAAATTTGTTGTATTGCTTAAAAGCATGGTCCCTCAACCGCTTTAAGTTTGAAGTTTCTTACTTATCAAGTATTACATTCTTTCATCATAAAGCTGTGGGCCTTCTGCCTGTTGAAAATTTATCGTAGTTGTATTGTTCTTAAACTGATGGGCCTTCAGCATCTTTAAAATTTTGGATTCTTACTTATCAAGTCTTTCATCACTTGGGCTTAAATACTATTTAAGGTTAAAAGCTTTGGGCCTTCTGCCTTGGAAAATTGGTTGCAGCTTTTTTTAAATAAAGGCCTTCAGCCGTTTTGGAGTAAGGTTTCTTGTTGGTCATAAAGCTTGAGCCTTCTGCCTATTGAAAGGTTATTGTAGTTATGTTGTTTAAAATTTATCGGCCTTCAACCGATTTTAGAAAACTTAATCTATCTGACTAGTCAAATCCTATATTGCTTGGCCTTAAATACTATTTAAGGTTAAACCCAAGAGCCTTTTGTCTCAATAAAAAAAAGCTGCTGTATTTAATTCATGGGCCTTCAGCCGTTTTAGAATTGAAGACGTTTTATGTGGATAGCCAAGCTTAGAAGCTGCGCTGTAATGTTTGGACAACTAAATAAAGTGTTATGTTTGGAGTGTAACTGACAGCATCTCATTCTGGCCCCTTCCACAATTCCTACTACTTGTCCTGTTCTGCGGATTTAGCAGGGCGTCTCACTACCGTTATTTGCTACTGAAAACACTGCACGATAAAAATTGAAGCACCTAATAGAGAAGGAGGAACGTCACTGGTTGAAAGTCTATGTAACGTTGTTTCAGTGCTTAGAATATCGAGTTAAATTTGCAAAGAATTTGTCAATATGAGTCCACTTATCACTATGCCTGGATGGATGCACTGATGCAGTTGGGAAGGCTGCCATAAAACCGTAAAATCCTCTCCTGAGGAAAACTGTCTCGCAGCTGACATAACTGGTCCTTGACAACCTGTGTATTGGCAAAGGGACTGGGATGACGTCCGAGCCTTTCCCACGCCTGTTCTATTGGGACAGATTTGGGGGTTTTGCTGGCTACAAGAGTACCTTACCATCACGCACACATTTCATAGAGACACGTGCTATGTGTGGACGAACATATTCCCGTTGAAAAATGGCACCACTGTACTGTCACGACGAGAGGTGACACATGACGACAATACGTGCCGCTGTACCCTCAGAGATTCCTGAACCACTATGAGTCTTAGTCTCAAGTTATTATCCATGACACCCAACTCCATGTCACCAAGAGTAATATAGCTGTCTCTCTCAAAAACAGAGGAAGACTGCAACCTATCCCGAGGTCGCCGTCACACTTGCTGACGTCGTCACCTCGATTGGCGCAGAATCATGACTCATGGCTGAACACTGTTTGACACTATCCATTTCCTGTAGTTCAGTGGAAGGATATTCATTGATAATGTGACACGATAACATCGACATTGCCCGATATCTGCCATGTTGTATCTCCTTGACATCGACCCTCTCAGCCGATTAAGTGGCTGCCCATCGGTATCGGCAACATCGGCATACAGCAGACATCCCAGATAATGTATTATGGCGTGGCTTCCTCACCACAAGTGCAGTCCGAGCTTGCTTTTCATGTTTCGATGCCACTACGCGGTGTAATTGTCATGGCCCATCTACACGTGTGTTCTACGTGTTTCACTCATTGATGGTTCCTCCTGTTGTACGAGAATGCCAAGTGTCAGGGATAAAAGTCCCAGTCTTAGCCATGTAAGGGCTGTTTCTTTTGCACGTCGTTGTATAAGATGGCTGAAAGCCACAGTCGCCCTGTATATTTCACTGAGCGCAGCTTACACTGAGGTGACAAAAGTCATGGGATACCTTCTAATATCGTGTCGCAGCTCCTTGTGCCCGGTGTAGTGCAGCCACTAGACGTGGCAGGGACCCAATGTGTCATTGGAAATCCACTGCAGAAGTACTGAGCCAAGCTGCCTGTATAGCCGTCCATAATTGCGAAAGTGCTGCCGGTGCAGTATTTAGTGCAGGGACTGACCACTTGATTATGTACCATAAATGTTCGATGGGATTCATGTCGAGCGATCTGAGAGCGACGAATTGTCCATAATGTTCTTTAATCCAGTCGCGAATAACTGTCGGCCAGTGACATGGCACATTGACGTCCATAAAAATTCCATTCGTTTTCAGGAACATGAGTCCATGAAAGGCTGCAAAAAGTCTCCAAGTAGCAAACCGTAGCCAGAGAACCCAGTCCATTCTACTTAAACACTGCCCTCAACCTAATGGAGCAACCCCCAGCATGCACAGTAACTTGTGGACAACTTTGCTGGATCTGGGCCACACTCGAACCCTACGATCAGTTCTTACCAACTGGTATCCGGACTCATCTGACCAGACCACAGATAAGAGTGATTTCAGGTGTGCCGCAGGGGAGTATCATAGTACCGTTGCTATTCACAATATACATAAATGACCTGGTGGATGACATCGGAAGTTCACTGAGGCTTTTTGCAGATGATGCTGTGGTGTATCGAGAGGTTGCAACAATGGAAAATTGTACTGAAATGCAGGAGGATCTGCAGCGAATTGACGCATGGTGCACGGAATGGCAATTGAATCTCAATGTAGACAAGTGTAATGTGATGCGAATACATAGAAAGATAGGTCCCTTATCATTTAGCTACAAAATAGCAGGTCAGCAACTGGAAGCAGTTAATTCCATAAATTATCTGGGAGTACTCATTAGGAGTGATTTAAAATGGAATGATCATATAAAGTTGATCGTCGGTAAAGCAGATGCCAGACTGAGATTCATTGGAAGAATCCTAAGGAAATGCAATCCGACAACAAAGGAAGTAGGTTACAGTACGCTTGTTCGCCCACTGCTTGAATACTGCTCAGCAGTGTGGGATCCGCACCAGATAGGGTTGATAGAAGAGATAGAGAAGATCCAGCGGAGAGCAGCGCGCTTCGTTACAGGATCATTTAGTAATCGCGAAAGCATTACGGAGATGATAGGTAAACTCCAGTGGAAGACTCTGCAGGAGAGACGCTCAGTAGCTCTGTACGGGCTTTTGTTAAAGCTCCGAGAACATACCTTCACCGAAGAGTCAAGCAGTATATTGCTCCCTCCTACGTATATCTCGCGAAGAGACCATGAGGATAAAATCAGAGAGATTAGAGCCCACACAGAAGCATACCGACAATCCTTCTTTCCACGTACAATACGTGACTGGAATAGAATGGAGAACCGATAGTGGTACTCAGGGTGCCCTCCGCCACACACCGTCAGGTGGCTTGCGGAGTATGGATGTAGATGTAGATTTCTAGTCGTCTAGGCTCCAATCGATGTGGTCACGAGTCCAGGACAGGCGCTGCAGGCTGTAGTGCTTTTAGTGAAGGAAATCGCACCGGTCGTCTGCAGCTACATCCCATTAACGCCCGATTTTGTCGCTTTGCCCTAAAGGATATGTTCGTCGTACGTCCCACATTGATTTGTGGTGGTATTTATCGCAGTGTTGCTTGTCTTCTAGCACTGACAATTCTACGTAAACACCGCTGCTCTCAGTTGTTAGGTGAAGGCCGTCATCAAAAATGATTAAAATGGCTCTGAGCACTATGGGACTTAACATCGATGGTCATCAGTCCCCTAGAACTTAGAACTACTTGAACCTAACTAACCTAAGTACATCACACAACGCCCAGCCATCACGAGGCAGAGAAAATCGCTGACCCCTCCGGGAATCGAACCCGGGCGTGGGAAGCGAGAACGCTACCGCACGACCACGAGATGCGGGCAAGGCCGTCATCCACTGCGTTGTCCGTAGCGAGAGGTAATGCCTGAAATTTCGTATTCTCGGCACACTCTGGACACTGTGAACCTCGGAGTATTGGATTCCCTAACGATTTCCGAAATGGAATGTCCCATGAGTTTAGCTCCAACGACCATTCCGCGTTCAAAGTCTGTTAATTGCCGCCAGCACGGTAGCTCAGCGTGTTCGGTCAGAGGGTTAGCAGCCCTCTGTAATAAAAAAAGCTCAGCTAATCGATTAACAACGAACTTAAAGGGATGTCCTACGACGTCCTCCCCGAGCAGATGCAACGAACAAAAGCGAACAGCTGAGTGGTCAGCGTGACGGATTGTCGTCCTACGGGCCCGGGTTCGATTCCCGGCTGGGTAGGGGACTTTCTCCGCTCAGGGACTGCGTGTTGTGTTGTCTTCATCATTATTTCATCCCCATCCATCGCCCAGGTCGCCCAATGTGGCGTCCAATGTAATAAGACCTGCACCAAGGCGGCCGGACCTGCACCGTAAGGGGCCTCCCGGCCAATCACGCCAAACGCTCATTTCCATTTACCTCAGTGAATTGTCCCTCACCTCCATCCACTGAACCTCCCAGCAAATCATGGCCTTGTTTGTCACGAACGTGTGTCACTCGTTGAAGGGAGTGTTTTGCCTGTAACATTGGCAGCCACTGCTGTTGTCAAACCAGTCTGGACTCTCCTCGGTCGGGCTGTGTTGGTGGTAACGCTGCTGGCGGTAGTGGGACTGCTTAGCTCTGCGGGCCACACCTGTTGCCTTCGCTCTCTGGCGGGATCGCAGCCCGTTGCTTGCCTAATTATAATGGACACCGCCAGCAACCTGCGCATCATGTGCGCAGTGCACATACAAACGTCACTCCTACACCTCCATCTGTATTAGGCGTTCGACATTCCATAGTGCTGCGCAGTAACTCTCCGTAAAACTACGATAGTTTCGCGAGGGAGAATGAGAGAATGCCGGTAGGTTAAGCATCTGTAGCTATAAATTTTACTATGTGTAATGAACAGCAATCTTCGTGTTTATCACTCAAACATAGGTATGTCTAATTTATTCCTTCACCCAGGATCTCGAACTTCGTGTCTGTTTTTCAATTGTGCGTTGTTAAAGGTAAACGTAGCCATCCAAAAACTCTTTATAAAAGCTTTGCTTTACTGTGATGGTCGGTTCGATGTATCACTTGTTTTATTACAACATAAGATTCGCCAGCAGCAAGCCGTCTATAGCTTGTTCTAGCGAACGACGTTTTGTCCTCTTTGATCCTCATGCAGTTCTGGAAGGAAACACACAGAGTTTAAGCGTAAACAGCAACCACGTATTACATAATCAACTGTGTTACAGAGACGTTTCCCAATATTCTTCACTTCAATTTCAGCTTCAGACATGTGCTCTGCTTGTCTATCTAGTTTATTCCAATTGATTTTCAGCAGCGGCCTATAAATGAGGGGAAAAATATAAATTAAGAAATGTACCTTCTACATCTGCTTGAATTTCATAATTCCACACGTTAATGTGAATATATTAATTACCCATGTATTCCAAATACTAAAATAGAAGACCAATTTTTCAGCCTAAGATACGCTCAAAATTAGTAAAGATTATACGAAACCTGTAAGGTTAATAAAGAGAAGCCCAAAGAGAAGCCCATTTTCATTCAGGGAAATAATTTATGATATATATTTCACAGGTATTGTGCCCTGCTCTTTCACGGTTGTGAATTCAGTTTCATTTCTTTTGTATGAGCGTATGCTATTTGGTATGAAGTCATAATCATAATGCAAAAATTCCTCAAGCTTTTCAAATTATTTCTTAACGTCTTTTCGATTACATCACGTTGTCTTGATAAGTTTTGTTGCTTTCGGACTCCTGAAAAGGGTACTGCGTTTCGTTTCAGGAATACAGAAAATCATCCCTTTCGTTCCAAGTGTTCTTTACGAGAAAAATTTTGCTTATTCCTGTGCTCAAAGACCATAGAATTCATCACCTAAGAAATTTATGCTCTTACTTGAGTTGAGGCCTCCTCGTCCTACAAGTGAAAGTTGTCTTTCGACCTAAATGGGATTTTGCGTTTTTGTTTAATATTGTCTGCTCTTGAAGCGTACTGAATGGTGTTTTGAACATGGTGCTAGCATCACTTCTTCTACAAAATTTAAAGTATCTTTAACTGTTTTCTCATTCAAACTCCCCTATTCGTCTGCCTTTTTTCCAAATAGTCCGCATCTGTAACAGACCGTTGTATTTTAGTTTCATCATGAGCAATACGCACTTGTAAGATTTTGTGGTTTAGCACTAAAAACAATATGAAGAGTGTCAGAATCCTTTCGCCGTTACCCTGTCGTCCTCTAATACGGCTAACAGTTTGAATTGTGCGAAAAAAACGTCCTTACCATTCAGACTAATCTTGTAAGAGAACTGAAAACATACGACATTCAACCTCAATAAATACGGTGCAGTACACGGCGACCAAATGATGAAAAGTAACAACTACAGACCCTTAATGAAATAAAAACCACTACAAATAGGAACAGGGAAGCAAAAATAAATAAGACAAGTTAACACAGTACATCGTACTCGACTGCTAACTCTACTTAGTTCATGTAATTCATCCAAAGAGGATAGAACTAGCAACAGTACCACACGACGAAACAGAAAGCAAAGAAATTGTCGATTGGGGCTAACTACCTTCCGGAACAACTCCACTCTCCCCCATAAAATTAGGCATTTGTAATTCAAGAACTATACTGGAAAATTACGAAAACTTGTTACGTCGCTTCTAAGCAAATAATCGCCGCTGTTTGAATCGTTTCAATTCCACTGAATAATCTGCTCGAAATATAGCACTTTAAGTAACCATATCAGAGTTTAAGTATTTGTGAAACAATCACTTCTTCGCTCCCACATCTCGGATAATTTAATTCTCTCTCCTTTCATCTCGTTCTGCTCCTTCTCCAACTTCGATGTTCAATATGTAGCTAGTCTCGTGTCTGCTGTTAGTGTAAGATTGTTTATTCGTAGCCCATATTATCGATTATATGTGAAGTATTCGATGCTGACATTAGCCTAATGGACAACGTGTTTGGATAATTATTAGCCGACTCTGTAGATATCTAAGCACTTTTTTCAGTTTGGCATTAAGCATGACATTGGTCTACCATAATAATTTTCAGTTTAAGAAGTCAAGTTTTGTTTCCATCTGCCTCCTAACAAGAAGGCGAGAAAGCAGTCGGAAAGAACCAGAGCATCCTTTCGCTTCTGGTGTGGAAACTGCTTTTCAGTGGAGGACAATCAGTATTTATGAGGATGCAAAAAGCAACGGAAAATACTTAATTACTGACGTGCAAATGCATCACACTAAATCTGGGGATGCTAAATTAAAACATGTCGAGACGATCTCTCGAGTGGCAACAAATTTCTGATTAATTGCTTATTCGTCTCCTAGGAAAGGGCTGCAAAAGGGAAAGAGGCCATGAGAAACAGAACGAGGAACCAACAAAATTGCAACGATCAATTAACAGGAGCATGGGATGTCAGAAATATGAATGTGGGAGGGAAGCAAAATTAAAATTCAAAGGCTCAATATAGACACAGTACGTGTCAATCAAATGACACTGAAATAAATTAAGGATTTCTGGGTAGAGGAATGCAGGATAACAGCTGAAGCAGAAGAAAGTATTCTAGATGGTGTAAGACTCGTTATGTCTAGGAAGGTAGGGCAGAGAGTGAGCTACTGTTAACAGGTCAGTGATAGGATTGTTCTCATCATAATCGACAGTAAAGCGATGGCAATAACAATAATGAATTATTGTTGGTTTTTCTTTCTTACGCTTACTGCAATTAAAGAATATTTTTCATCAGATGCGTTTCGCTTTTATTTTTAAAGCGTCTTCTGTGGCCAAGGCCAACAACAGCTTTTTCATTATTTGTTAGCGGAGGTCGGGTACACGTGCCGACGTCACAAGTAGGAGATGAAGAAAGAGAGGGAGGTAGTAGATGGGGATAATCAACGGGTAACTTAGTATGTAAAGGGATAGCGACAATGGAAAACCTGTCATAAACAAAGAAGGGAAGAAGAAAGATGGAAGGAGTATGTGGAGGATCTGTATACAACGGAGATGTAATTGACGGCAATATTATGGAAATGAAAGAGGACGTAGATGCAGATGAGGTGAAAGTTATGATATTGCGTCAAGAATTTTACAGAACACTGGAAGACCTTAGTCGAAACAAGGTCCCGTGGGTAGACAACATTCCGTTAGAACTCTGCCATTTGGGGAGCTAGATATACGAGACAGACGAAATACCCTCAAACTTCAAGAAGGCTATGACAATTCCATATCCAAATAAAGCAGGTGCTGACAGATGCGAAAAGTACCAAACTATCAGTTTAATAACTCGGTTGCGAAATACTAAAATGAATTCCTTACAAAAGAATGGGAAAACTGGTAGAAGTCAACCTCGGGGAAGATCAGTTTGGATTCCGGAGGAATATAGGAAAAAGTGAAGGCAGTACTGACACTACGACTTCTCGCAGAGGCAGAAGATAGGTTAAGGAAAGGAAAACCTACGTTTATAACATTTGTAGACTAAGAGGAAGCTTTTGACAATGTTGACTGGAATACTGCATTTCAAATTCTATATGTGGCAGGTGTAAAACACAGGGAGTGAAAGGTTATTTTCAATTTGCACAGAAGCCAGATGGCAGTTATAAGGGTCGAGGGGCACGAAAGGGAAGCAGTGATTGAGAAGCGAGTGAGACAGGGTTGTAGTCTATTGCCAATGTTATTCAATCTGCATACTGAGCACATAAAGGAAACAAAAGTGATCATTGGAGTAGGAATTAGAGTCCAGGGAGAAGAAATAAAAAAACTGAAGGGTTGCAGATGACACTGTAATTCTGACAGAGACAGCAAAGGACTTTGAAGAGCTGGCGAACGGAATGGGCAGTGTCTTGACAGGAAGATATAAGATGAACATCAACAAAAGTAAAACAAGAGTAATGGAATGTAGCCGAATTAAATCAGGTTATTCTGACGGAATCAGGAAGGTCGCAGTTCGTAGTAATAGACGGCAAATCATCGAGTAAAACTGAAGTGATTTCAGGTGTTCCCCAGGGAAGCGTCCTGGGACCTCTACTGTTCCTGATCTATATAAATGACCTGGGTGACAATCTGAGCAGTTCTCTTAGACTGTTCGCAGATGATGCTGTAATTTACCGTCTAGGAAGGTCATCCGAAGACCAGTATCAGTTGCAAAGCGGTTTAGAAAAGATTGCTGTATGGTGTGTCAGGTGGCAGTTGACGCTAAATAACGAAAAGTGTGAGATGATCCACATGAGTTCCAAAAGAAATCCATTGGAATTCGATTACTCGATAAATAGTACAATTCTCAAGGCTGTCAATTCAACTAAGTACCTGGGTGTTAAAATTACGAACAACTTCAGTTGGAAGGACCACATAGATAATATTGTCGGGAAGGCGAGCCAAAGGTTGCGTTTCATTGGCAGGACACTTAGAAGATGCAACAAGTCCACTAAAGAGACAGCTTACACTACACTCGTTCGTCCTCTGTTAGAATATTGCTGCGCGGTGTGGGATCCTTACCAGGTGGGATTGACGGAGGACATCGAAAGGGTGCAAAAAAGGGCAGCTCGTTTTGTATTATCACGTTATAGGGGAGAGAGTGTGGCAGATATGATACACGAGTTGGGATGGAAGTGATTACAGCATAGACGTTTTTCGTCGCGGCGAGACCTTTTTACGAAATTTCAGTCACCAACTTTCTCTTCCGAATGCGAAAATATTTTGTTGAGCCCAACCTACATAGGTAGGAATGATCATCAAAATAAAATAAGAGAAATCAGAGCTCGAACAGAAAGGTTTAGGTGTTCGTTTTTCCCGCTCGCTGTTCGGGAGTGGAATAGTAGAGAGATAGTATGATTGTGGTTCGATGAACGCTCTGCCAAGCACTTAAATGTGAATTGCAGAGTAGTCATGCAGATGTAGATGTAGATTAGATTAGGAAATAAAACACTTAAAGTAATAGATGAGTATTGCTATTTTGCCAACAAAATAACTGATAATGAGCGAAATAGAGAGGATATAAAATGTAGACTGGCAATGGTAAGAAAAGGGTTTCTGAAGAAGAGAAA
The DNA here is from genome assembly GCF_023897955.1 of Schistocerca gregaria. Classification (NCBI taxonomy): domain Eukaryota; kingdom Metazoa; phylum Arthropoda; class Insecta; order Orthoptera; family Acrididae; genus Schistocerca; species Schistocerca gregaria. Next base: position 536,706,605 of record NC_064921.1, read on the forward strand.
TTCGTTAACATCGAGTATGGATATAAGTATTAGGAAGCATTTTATGAAAGTATTGGTATGGAGTGTAGCCATGTATGGTAGTGAGACATGGACGATAAACATTTTAGACAAGTAGAAAATGGAAGCTTACGAAATGTGATGCTACAGAAGAATGCTGAAGATTAGATGAGTAGATAATGTAGCTGCCGAGGAGGTACTGAATAGAATCGGAGAGCAAAGAAATATTTGGATCTGAAGGCGGTTGTAGGTAGCAGAGTTACGGGAGAATATGAGCTTGGTAGCAGGTGTGAGAAAGGAGAAAAACTATTTCAGTTCTTTTGCAATAAATTTCGACTCGTAACGGCAGAGAAATTCTTCAAAAATGAAGACACAGGTACAAACCAGCTGGATTACATGGAGAGACAGAGAATCCAAAATCAGATATTGGATTGTAAGGCGCATCCAGAATCAGATATTGACTCCAGTCATAGTGCAGGAGAGATGAGGAATAGGGTGAAGTTTAAGAGAATCGTCACAAGAATCATCGTAGAAAGAAGTGCGATAACGAAGTACTAAAGAATGAGAAAGTGCGTGCGTTGTTTACCGAGGAGCGTTCGACAATGTGTAAAGGTAAAAGATATGTTTATATACGTTACTTTGATAAAAGTCCTTTCGGCAATGGTCCAAACATTGGTCAAGAGAACAACATGACGATGTAGTCAACTACGTGGAAGCGTTTCATAGATGTTTGAAATCATCAACAGACAGAAGTATGACATAGGGAAAGATTGCTAATATACAATGAAAGACTAAGAAAAAAGTGCTCCTCTATTATTCAACATGTATATCGGTGTAGCAATAACGTGAGATTAAAATTCAATGATAGGAGTCGCTGACGAAATTTCTATGAACTGTATAAATAATGATGAGCTGCAGGATCTTCTGAATGGAATGAACAGTTAATTGAACACGAGATATGGATTGAGGGAGAACAAAACAATGACGAAAGTACGAGGTTAATCACAAAAGTAAGGTCTCCTATTTTTTTATAAGTACATAGAGCTGTTTATTTCTACAATGGTTTTACATCAGTTTACAGCTTGAACATTTAGCTATTTTTCGACATAATCATCATTCCTGTCGATGCATTTTTGTAGACTCTGTGGCAGTTTTTTTTATGCCCATGTCATACCAGCTCGCCGCCATGCTGTTCAGAAAGTTATGACGCTCTCTTTCACCTCGTCGTCGGAGCTGAATCGCTTTCCGGCCAAATATTCTTTTAACGTAGGGAACATCTGATAGTCACTGGGTGCCAAGTCATGACTATAGGGTAGGTGGTTACACTGAAACTGTTGAGCGTTGATATGGAGAATGTGTACGCCCATGCTCTGGTTCTGAATTGCCCGTTTGAGTTTTTTCAGAGTCTCACAGTACCTGTCAACGTTAATTGTGGTCCCAGCGATTCAGCTCCGACGACGAGGTGAAAGAAGAGCGATGGCGGCGAGCTGGTATGACATGGGCATACAAAAACTGCTAAAGCGTCTTCAAAAAAGCATCGACAGAAATGGAATGTCAAAAAACAGCTAAATGTTCAAGCTGTAAACTGATGTAAACAAATGTAGAAATAAACAGGTCATTATACTTATAAAAAGTAGGAGACCTTACTTTTGGGATTTCCCTCGTATTGAGGAAAAGCTGAAATGAGATCAGTGACCTACATATACGGTATAGGCGAAGAAGAGGAAGATGAGGTGAAGGAATTTTGCTGCCTTGGAAGCAAAATTGCACGTGACGGACGAGGCAGGGCGAACAAGTTGTAAATTCCTGCGAAAATTTTGTTTTCTTGATTTATTTATGATGTAGTATGTTTTACACTCTTTGACAATGAAACCACATTCCACATTATTCACTGAATTGTGTTTTGTTTTCACAGTTTTTCATGATTTGTGGAAATCAGTGAGCCTTTAAGGTCGGGCATTTCCTCTGTGCGTCTCCTTCGTCAAATGCCATAGAACTTTAAATAATAATAAAATAGCCTGAGGCTGCAGCTGTGGTTTTATAAGTTTTATTGCGTGATCGATTTCGAGACCACGTCGCACCCGGAAGTATACCTTAGTACACGTCTAATCGATGGTTACGTATCAATTTTCGGACGAGTCTCGATTACAGGAGTGCAGCATCACGATGGACGTGAAGGCTCCAGAGGGAACAAACATTGGCAGTTTGCTCTCTTTATCGTCATATGAACCAAGCATCTAGGATGATGGTATGGACTGTCACTGCTTACACAAGACGTCCGCGTCTGTTTCACGTGGCCAGTGGTTTGGACAGCAGCCATTACATTTCTGACGTGTTAAGGCCGGTGACTGCCCTATCTTCCAGATTTTCCTGACTTACTTTTCAACGAAACGACACAAGACGGTATGTTTTCCGTGATGTTCTGATCTATCTCGATGTTGGGGGCTTTCGACTGTTGCCTTAATCAGCACGTTCTTCAGATTTATCACCCACTCAAACTATCTGGTCAGGCGTTGCTGAGTGACTAGCGTGCCACCACTCACCAGCAACTACAAGTAATGAACATAATAATTATGTAAAATATCGTTTTCTACTATCCTTCCTGGTGTTGCAGTTTTAATGGGCAGCAGGATTATCGAAGTAGAAACTGCAAGTCAGAAACAGTCTGCAGTACACTGCCCATTGAGGTTGACTGAGAGCATTTATCACAGGTTGTCACCATAGTCTATATTGCGATCCCTGGCGGCGTTTTTGTGAAGTTGAGATGATATCAGCACTGCTGTAAATCTTAAGCACTGACTTCTGAAATATGTTTCAAATAATTTGTACTTTTTTCTGACATCCACAATTTCATTTCTTTTGAAGTCGTCTTTCTATATGATTAGGTATTCTTTCACTTTTTACCTGTTTGAAAACATTGATGCCTCTTGCCCTAAAGATAACGCACTCATATGAGTGTCATATTTTGTCAAAGCTATGTCAAAATTCATTACTTTGACTACAAATGGATTTAGAATGGCTATGTGGTGCTCATATTAATGGAGATAGATGAATTTTTTTATTATATTGTTTTGTTGTTCGTGGCAGTTGGAGGTCACGTAATGGTATCACACAAACTGAACAGATGAATTTCGGATTTGCGGATTTAAGGTATGTTCATATATGAGATCCATATCTCGGGGATTAATTATCACATCTGTGTGGACCACGTGTTATTTTGTAGAGGGGCGTATGGGTTAGAGTTCACTGCGAGCTTTATGTTTCTATTTTAAAAGGTCAAATTTCACAAAGTCTTGAAAATATCCAGATTTTGTTAAAATGTTGCGAAATGTGCCGCCAGAGTGCAACCAGGATTGCAAAAAGCAGGCATAAAATTATATAATTAAAAAGAGAGTGATATATTAAGTCCAGGCTCAGGCTCAAAGTCGATGCACGACATTACTACGAAACTAGGCTAGACAAACACGCTCGAACAATTCTGTTGGCATATGACGCTGTTGGGTCAAGTGCTGATGTAGATTTTGGTGTTGATGAGATGCGAAGTGTGATGGAGGCGATAGCGGTCTCATTCAACCCACTTGGAATACCTAGTATCATGAAAGGTCTCAGTACAGGGCTTGTGCTAGGGCAGACAAATATTTGCGTTTTCATTTAGTTTTAATTTGCTGCACGCGATTAGCGCTTTATTGCATTTTTTTTGTCAAAATGACGTTCATACTTAAAAACCATAACAATTACATCGCATTTGCCGAGCCAACGGCAGTGACACTATACAATTTTCATTTCGGTCTGGGACAGAATGTGATAGGTAATTATATTCGAAATTACGTGTTCTTTGCCTTATTGTTTGAAGTACATAGAAGCGCTCACGCATTCGTAATACGAAAACGAGAGGCTTTGTTCTTGCTGGAAGTTAAAAGCGGCAAGCAGTGCGTAAATTGATCTTAGTTGAAAAAACTGGTACTGATATTTGCCTGGACTTATCAGTATGCGCAGCGGCACGTGGAAAGAAGAAGCAAAATCGTCGTACTTGCCAATCACGGGGAAGTGTGGTCTGGAAGAAAAATTAACGTTATCGATTTCACAGACACGTGTAATTAGTGAACGAACACTTATATCAGTCTATAAAAAAATTCCTTTTAATAAGCACCATTACTTAAATAATAACAGGAGAATGAACAGTAAATAACGCAGGTAGCACATCCAGCGAATCTAACTGCCAGTCACAGCTGAAACACGTTTATATACGCAACCATTCTATGGAGACGTACAAAGAATACATTACTGGGCAACAGGAGCAAAGGGATTCCGCTGGACAACGGCCCGACACGGGTCAACACCCCAGCTTCAGGTTGGCGCCCTCTGATTTTGCCTTCACAGTCTCGTCTAATAATATAGCTTTGATTGACGACCTGTATTCAAGTATAGATCGAGCAAAAAAGGTTTTACAAGCTACATTTTTCGCGGGCGAATCAATTTCTTAGGATTTTTTCTGCGAATCTGAGAATGAGATCTGCCGATCTGACAGGAAAAGTTCTGTCCTTTTAAATCGATCTAGGCAAATATTTGTAGGTTTTTAACGGTTACGAGTGTTTCCAGTGCCTACCTACCACTTTCGAAACAAAAATTTATGTCTCCTCCCAGCTATTCCTTCGCAACAATTTGATTTTGTTTATGCTGAGGGTGAACTGCCAATCTCTGCGCTAAGGGTCGATTTCTACATTCCTCATGCATTTCGCAGCCATTTTCAGTGGTTGCGACTTGTCGATATTTAGGAAGTAGCAAGGATGTATGGCACAAACTGCGGGACACATTCCTCACAGGCAGGCCAAGAAATTATGTTATATGAACACTCGTCTGGAAACGCTCTGTTTCCATGTTACAACTCATTTTTCCACCTCATTAATCATGGGAAACACACAACGGTACGCACCAGCAAACCACATACAATTCTTTTTCACAAGGGACGTTCACTATTCCCTCCCTAGGCACTGACACATGCACAAACCCACCGTCGTAAAGAAGAATCTCGGATGTGCTGATATATCCCTGGAGAATTGCGTATGGTTTCGCAGCCTTTCATAATATGGTCATGGAGACTCCGAGCATCTTGTACTGGAGGTCCATACACAAGAGCTTAAAAATGCCACTACAAATAAAAGTCCAGTGGTTTTAGGTCCAGAGAACGTGGAGAGCAAGCAACTGGTCCATCTCTATCTAACCATCTTTCACCGAATCTGTTATTTAGATGCTGAAAGACATTGACACTGAAACTCTGGATGGTCCGTCGTGTTTTGTCGCATAGCTAAAGACACATTCGCAAACGGATCAAGTACAACGTTTTCTACGAAATTATAATGACTATGACCGTCGGGCATACGTGGAAGAAAGTGAGGCCCTACCAAACAGTCACCAGCAATGCCGGCCTAAACATTGCAGGGACCTGTAAAACAAAACACTGGCGGTGCATAACGTAACCATACACTGCCAAGGGTGCAAACTCCTCATGATTCTAACGTTCTGTTCTTAAACAAAGCGTTTACAGACCTGTGTTCATATAACACAATGTCTCCGTCTACGTATGAGGAATGTGTCCAGCAATTTGTGTTGTACATTTGTGTTACACCCTATATAGAATGCGGCAAAACTTGTTGACTTGAATGGGACGGAGCGGTTTTATTCGAACAGGTAGATCGGAAATTTGCCTATTATTTGCCTAAGTATCTACAATGCAATGGCTGGAAGGGCAATGTGTGTTTTTCTAACAGTCTGTCGATTGCCGCCGTGCGTCGCGCATTTCGCGCACACCATAATATTACCTCTAATTCTGTTTCTGGCCGGCAGCCAGTTGTTTCGTGGGTGTACACTTTCAGGGTAGCTGGAAATGTTGCAGAAAGATAAAAGGGTAGCAACAGCACTTGACAGTACCACAAGACGTCGAAGGAGTAAGGCCTCAATTTTTGTGATCTCCTCTGCGCCCGCTACGCAAGCAAGCAGATGCCCTCCGATTTTATGATCCTTCCGTCAGAATAACAAAGCTTGTGACACTGACGTGTAAACAGTCTCAGAGTATTTCATCGAACACCACTTCATTCAAAATATATAACTGTTTGGTATATACTGACGAGAGTAGGGATCATTTGTTCTCATTTTGTTGAAGAAAACGAGCGTGCAGTAGATGTGAACTAAGCACGTTTCACAACTTTTTTCTACCCACGTCTGAAAGAAATGATTCTGGGGAAGCTGATTTTGCGAGATGCGGCCGTAGCACACACAGTGCTAACTTCAGTGTATGGTTTGTAGAAAAAATTCCGCATGCTCCTGAACACCTTAAGGAGAAATCTTCCGTGGACGGCGCTCTTGCCCATTTTAACCCCTTGCAATATTTTATGGGGATGTATAAAATCTAATGTTCACGTTGATTGTCCAAGAACCGTTGCATACCTGAAGGACAACATTCGCCAAGAAATAGCCCACTTACCCATCGCTGGGATCGAAAGACTCGATAAGAACATTAGAATTCGGGTGGATCAGTGTGGAACATCACTTTCCGGATGTGGTTTTTAAAAACGTGTAATTTTATATTTACAGCCGTGTAGAAACACAAAACACAAAACTGTATGGTGCATTTTCTAACAAGGTAGATGTAGTGTCACCGCCAGACACCACACTTGCTAGGTCGTAGCAAATAACGTAGGTGAAGGCTATGCTAACTATGAACCATCGCTAGCAAAGTCGGCTGTACAACTGGGGCGAGTGCTAGGAAGTCTCTCTAGACCTGCCGTGTGGCGGCGCTCGGTCTGCAATCACTGATAGTGGCGACACGCGGGTCCGACGTATACTAACGGACCGCGGCCGATTTAAAGGCTACCACCTAGCAAGTGTGGTGTCTGGCGGTGACACGACAGTAGGAATTTGACCTTTCAGATCAACAAGCTTCATCGCCATACCCTGTATCCTGCACTCTCATGGATCTTCCAGCGTTACACGCCAGGTCAGTGGTTACGTTAATAAGACGAACAGTTCGGACCTGTACCTGTGCCCTGGGGTCGCGATAATCTGCTTTCACGTCGGACGGTATCTGCCCTTTTAGGAAGGAAGAGTAGGGTTTAACGTCCTGTCGACGGAGAGGTCTGCTACGGCACAGAATAGGAAGGAGTAGAAATGAGAAATTTTTTGTTGAAACTCGCTCTCGTCGCCACAGACAAGTTCAAATCTTGCCAGAGAAGAGGCGGAAGCAGGTGTGAGTTCAAATGTGTGTGAATTTGTAAGGGACCAAACTGCTGAGGTCATCGGTCCCTAATCTTACACACTACTTAAACTAACTTATGCTAAGGGTAAAACACACACACACACACACATACACATGTCCGAGGGAGGGGTCACACAGTCTGTGACATGGCTCCTGAGACCGCTCGGTCACTCCAAGCTGTGCTGAAGCAGGAAGCGCGCCAGTATGTCGCAAGTGGGTCAGGTCGACAACATTGTCTGACGAGTAAGAGTGTGACAGAAAACCATAAGAAGCGAGACAAACATATTCATTAGATCGTGAGAAATGTTGCAAGAGACTCTATCTCTTTCATAAGAGCGCATAGCGAGGGACCGACGCAGCACAATTAACTGAATGTAACAGAGTAAGGAGGACACATTCGGTCATTACGAACAGTCTCTTACATCATAGCCTCATTTAAATATTCCAGCTCGCCAGCTTTGGTCATGAGTTGATCATTGGAATCGATGGAATTCATAACAATAGCACTCGATTCCATGATTATGATACCGTAGTGAATCTTTGTCCTAGATGCTCCAGCACGATCTGTGAACTAGCCGAAGAGTACTCGAGGTGATGGCCTTCAACTGATGAACTTCGTGGTGCACGCCACCTACCATACACTGATGGAGGAACTGTCTTCCGACAGTACCAGTTTGCAGGGTGCTACCAATACCGGACTTCACGCGGAAGCCATCAACAGGACCTCTTGGATCTACATTCCTGTTCAATATTCAGGCATCTTCTGGTGCCGACATATACCTAAGGATGAGGTCTACTGACCACACGACCACCGGCGCCAGGTACGCAGCGGATGGGTCATCAAGCCTCATCACAGAATTCACAGTGGGAACGAGGACACTCCAGCAGCCAGCTCAAAACGGCCGCGCCTGCTCGCCGGGAGTCCGACTCAGCGCCAAGGTCTCTGACATCTTCGCCTGAGCGCGTAACCCCTGAGCTTACTGTACGGACGTCAGCAGGAATCCAACACGCACTTGACTGAGCATCCGTCGAGTTGGTACGGAAGAATGACGAGTTGTAAACATTGTGAATAAATAACTGAACTCTAATAATTTTCAGTTGTGTTCTCGTGGTTCTAGGCGCGCAGTCCGGAACCGTGCGACCGCTACGGTCGCAGGTTCGAATCCTGCCTAGGGCATGGATGTGTGTGATGTCGTTAGGTTTAAGTAGTTCTAAGTTCTATTGGAGTAATGACCACAGCAGTTGAGTCCCATAGTGCTCAGAGCCATTTGAACCATTTTGAAGACGCTTCACAGGCTCCCAATAGCTATACTGACTTCACGCAGAGGTTTCTGCTCTCGGCCTTCTTAGGGTTTTCAGGGAAGGAGTATCGGCTCAGAATTGAGAAGAATTGTAAGGACATAGTCGATTCATGTTCAAAGGAACCGTCCGGCATTTGCCTTAAGCGATTCACAGAAAGAACGGAAACTTTCAGCCTGGATGTCTGTATCGGGATGTAAGTCCGCTCCTCGCGAGTCCAGCGCCTTGGCCATCCACTACAGTACCTCTACCGGTTCCATAACGCCGGGCACTGAGACCTACGGCGTGGCGAGTCGCGTTTCCCGTCACAAGAAAGGTCCGATATTCTATGAGCTCGATTTCGCCCAGTATCTGATACTGCGGATCTGTATCGTAAACCTTCCAGAAGTCGACGAACACGTCAAGCTGAGCGCCCGCTGTCTATTTTCTAGATCTCGCAGAAGAACAGAGAGACATTTTCGATCTTCTATATGATAGAGAAAAGCAGTCATGTTGTTCTAAAGACTTTTATTCTTTCAGTTTGACCTTCAAGAGTAACCCGTTCACCAAGTCTATAGTGCAGTCCACTAATTATCCTGAAATTAGTCTTGATCACAAAGCATGTTCTAATACAGTCTCCTTAGAAGGAGACACAGTTTAAATACACGGGGTTGCTAGAGATCTGACATGAAAAGTGTCATCTGCCTCGTAATACAGCGACATTACCACGAGACCAAGGAAATCGAGAAACTTTGAAGCCAGGTAGAACGAAAATCTTTTAATACATACAGAAAGTTATAGAGTCGGCGACCACGAAACTGTAACTAGAATTGTGGGTGTTTCGGCAGTCAAGAGAGAGATAATGGGGGGAGGGGGGCAGGGGGGGGGTAAGCATTCATCAGATGGTTAAGAGATGGGAGTAAATAAGAAACGTAAGATTGAATGACTCGGAGAAAATCAAGTACGTTTGCTTCGTAAGCAACAGTGAACAACTTGTGAAAACCTCTCAGATTTGTCGAAAGTATTAAGAGCCATATGCACAAGACAGAGTCAGTCATAATGACATGTACAAATAAATAATAATATGTGCGAGTATGACCCTCGTCCCGAGAGTTCCATACAAACTTAACTGCATACACACATAGTTTATCCATCCTGGGAATTGAGAATCTCGACGGTTTTTGCCTGTTTCGATATCGATACTGGAAGGCTATTGCTCCAGGAAATTCCAAGACTTTCAAGAATGTTTTAATTTTGTGAAATTTCCCATTTTAGACTGCGATTTTTCATTTAGTTTATTAATATTGGAGATATTAGCATTCTATGCTAACTAGAAATTGCATTTATGTCACATAATTTGATACTCGCAGTCTCACTCATCAAAACTGTTGGCCCAGATTAATGAAATTTGGTAAGAAGCGGGGTTTTACAGTATAAGTAAAGGAAAAACTCCGAAAATTGTTATTAAACTACCAAGGGATCGCAATCTTAGTATGTGTCATAAATTTGAACTTGATATCTTACCTGTTATTGAAAAATATGAGTCTTACCAGAGCGACACTAGGGTTAAAGAAAAGGACAAGAAACTCGTTTGTGTTAAATACAAATTAACGATTTTCGGATATTTTTCCTTCACTTGTACTTGAAACCTTGCTTCTTGCAGAATTTCAGGATTCACCGTCAACGGGAAGTACCCTATGGGTTTTGATGATTAAACTGTCGAGTATCAAAAAGTGATATAATCGGCATTGTCTTCTGACGGCATTGACAAGCAAAGATTAATTTTTTAAATATTTTAGAGAGGTAACTTTCTATGGCCTTCAGATACTTAAAGAACTGCATTTAACCATCAGCTGTACAAATGAACCTTTATTCTCCTCTAATTTCAGCCTATCAGGCCATGATCAAAGAAAGACGAAAAAATCAAGAGTAAAAGCAATTCACCTTTCGCTTACATGTTTCGGAAGTCCTCAACGCATGCGTGTACCAATCGTAATGCTGAGGGTTTTCGAAACATTTAAGTGATCGATGAATTGCTTTTCCATCCTATGCTTTTCCCTTTCCTTCCTGTGATGATGGTCTGAGAGACCGAAACCGGTAGAGGTTCAAATGGCTCTGAGCACTATCGGACATCAGTCCCCTAGAACTTAGAACTACTTAAATTTAACTAACCTAAGGACAGCACACAACACCCAGTCATCACGAGGCAGAGAAAAACCGGTAGAGAATAAAGGTTTATTTGTACAGCTGAGATAAAAATGCAGTTCTTAAAATATTTTTACACCGCCAAGGGACGGTAATCCTTAGTGTGTGACGTAAGTTTCAGCTTGATACGTCTACCAGTTCCTGAGAAAACGTGTTCTTAACAATCGGACAGACAGACAGACAGACGGACAATACAGTGCACCTATAAGGGTTCCATTTTTATCGACTGAGAAACGGAACCTCAAAAACTGCTACATGTTAGATTAAGGTCTGTACAAAGTGTCCAAATGGTTTATTAAAATGATTGGGGATCACTGGTGGTGTCAAAAAGCAGATGTCAAATTTTTCAAAATTCCTTTTTTCCTATGGAGGTCCTAGAAAGATTCTTCAATCTTGTACTCAACTTGTACTTCACTACATGACATAAGCCTCGTATGACTACTTGACGTGTTATAAGAAGTGTTAAGGACTGTCTCACTTGTAGTGTCAAAACAATTATGGTCCGTTGCTCACTTTGAAGTTCATTCTAAGAACTGTCTAAACGATTATTTTATTTATTTATTTATTTTTGCACTCATATTGGACTAAATAATAATGTTTTGGCAAACACGATGACTCAAAGCTACAGCGCTCCTAATTATGGGGTGATGTGCTGCGACTAGTGATCAGTGTCCTGATACATACCTCAGAAGATCCGTTTGTCTGCGCTATTCAAGTTGCAGTAACTACTCGAGAAACAGTTGCTCATTTTGATCATAATACACATCGGCTAATACGCACATACCTTCTGTGTACACGGAGAAACATCCAACAAACCTAAAACAAGAAGCAGCACAAGATAATTTGGACACAATTTCAGAACATTATTTGTAATTACGAAATTAAATGTCTACGAGTATTTATATCTTTCTCTATTAACCCAGAAAAACTGTAGATGATATTTGTTTATCACCTGTATGTTTTTAAGTAAATGAAGATCATATGGTCCATGAGCTGAGAAGATATAAAATAGTAACTCAACATCTCTGTCGGAAGTTTACACAAATTTGGAGAGAGGATTGAAATTATTTTATACTTGGAAATCTGCGTGCTTTCTGGAAGAAAACCTAGCTTGCTTTCTTTAGTTTCGCAAAAATGCAGAAACATCGATTATTTCTTGACAAGAGAATGCTAGGACTAACAAGTAGACCATATTACAGAGACATGTGATGTTGTCAATTCCGAAATTGAAAAGAAATGTAACACAGTGATGACGACACTGTTCTTGTATTTGTGTGTTCACACGACAGCAAAGACCTTAGCTCCCCTTTTAATCGGTATGAGGCGAGTGTAGTTAAATAGAGAAAACGTTACAAACTTCCACTAGAATTTTTACCTAAAAACAAAGCAGCTACACACACACACACACACACACACACACACACACACACACACACACACACACACAGCGTATTTTGTGAAGTTAGTGCGTGTGTACGTGTTACATGGGATCAGTACTGTTCTTTTCAGGCACTTGAAGTAATTTTAAAAATCACCAGTTTCATGTGTTGAACAAAATTGTGTTTCAGTAACACATATTCATGTACTCGTATTTGTGAGCATTCAATCACTGATCACGTATGGTAAGATTCTTGACACAATTTGGACTCTTATTGTGATTACTAATCTGTAGTTCAGCTCTTTAATTTAGCCGAAATTGTTGGCAACCAATTTGTGCAACCCCAGTACAACTTTCTGCACTTATGCGCTTCCAAACCTATGGTGCAATCACATGTCCATGCAACAAATTACACTGTGTATAGTTTAAACAGAAACATAAATGACTTATCTTCCAGCTTATAGGATAAGTAAGCATTTTAATGCAGTTCTGAACTTTTATAAGTTCATAGGTCAATTATGTTATTTCAGTTCAGGATTTTCAGACAATGTATCAATAAAACATTTTCAACATAACTGATAAAATTCTTAACTTTAAGCCTTACAAAGAAAGACTCTGTATATCTAAAAAATTGTGCTTACATGTTCCCAAGAACAAAGCTTTCATGGCGCATAGTACAAACGGTCTTTAGTCCTCTACATATCGATGCCACTGAATAAGGCACGGCAGTGGTTAAGACAATGGAGTCTAATTTTGGACTACGGGGTTAAAATCACCGTCTGGTCGTCCACATGGAGCTTTTGAGGGGTTTCTCTACATCTGTTGAAGGAAATGTCGGGATTGTTCCTTTGGAATCCATGCGACTGGTGTACTTCTTCTACCTTATGTCTTGGAACCTCCATAATAAAGAGTCCAAAATTAATCTCAGTAACGCATAAAACATTCTCTAAAGTTCTGCTAAACAGGGCAGAACCCCAAGTAGACCATCAACTCAGGGAACACAAAGCAGGTTTCAGGAAAGGAAGATCCTCCCCAGAACAAATCCTAAACCTCAAAAACTTCATAGCCTATCAAAAATCAAGACCAAACTCACATGTTATCACATTATTGACTTTCAGAAAGCATACGACTCAAAATAAAAGAAAAAAGTCATCTCTATACTAAAAGAATTAAACCTAGACAACAAAACCACAAAACTAATCAGAGAAACACTTACGAACACATGTTGTTTGTTGTTGTTGTCTTCAGTCCTGAGACTGGTTTGATGCAGCTCTCCATGCTACTCTATCCTGTGCAAGCTGCTTCATCTCCCAGTACCTACTGCAACCTACATCCTTCTGAATCTGCTTAGTGTACTCATCTCTCGGTCTCCCTCTACGATTTTTACCCTCCACGCTACCCTCCAATGCTAAATTTGTGATCCCTTGATGCCTCAAAACATGTCCTACCAATCGATCCCTTCTTCTAGTCAAGTTGTGCCACAAACTTCTCTTCTCCCCAATCCTATTCAATACCTCCTCATTAGTTACGTGATCTATCCACCTTATCTTCAGTATTCTTCTGTAGCACCACATTTCGAAAGCTTCTATTCTCTTCTTGTCCAAACTAGTTATCGTCCATGTTTCACTTCCATACATGGCTACACTCCAAACAAATACTTTCAGAAACGACTTCCTGATACATAAATCTATATTCGATGTTAACAAATTTCTCTTCTTCAGAAACGCTTTCCTTGCCATTGCCAGTCTACATTTTATATCCTCTCTACTTCGACCATCATCAGTTATTTTACTTCCTAAATAGAAAAACTCCTTTACTACTTTAAGTGTCTCATTTCCTAATCTAATTCCCTCAGCATCACCCGATTTAATTTGACTACATTCCATTATCCTCGTTTTGCTTTTGTTAATGTTCATCTTATATCCTCCTTTCAAGACACTGTCCATTCCGTTCAACTGCTCTTCCAAATCCTTTGCTGTCTCTGACAGAATTACAATGTCATCGGCGAACCTCAAAGTTTTTACTTCGTCTCCATGAATTTTAATACCTACTCCAAATTTTTCTTTTGTTTCCTTTACTGCTTGCTCAATATACAGATTGAACAACATCGGGGAGAGGCTACAACCCTGTCTCACTCCTTTCCCAACCACTGCTTCCCTTTCATGCCCCTCGACTCTTATTACTGCCATCTGGTTTCTGTACAAATTATAAATAGCCTTTCGCTCCCTGTATTTTACCCCTGCCACCTTTAGAATTTGAAAAAGAGTATTCCAGTCAACATTGTCAAAAGCTTTCTCTAAGTCTACAAATGCTAGAAACGTAGGTTTGCCTTTTCTTAATCTTTCTTCTAAGATAAGTCGTAACGTCAGTATTGCCTCACCTGTTCCAACATTTCGACGGAATCCAAACTGATCCTCCCCGAGGTCTGCATCTACCAGTTTTTCCATTCGTCTGTAAAGAATTCGTGTTAGTATTTTGCAGCCGTGGCTTATTAAACTGATAGTTCGGTAATTTTCACATCTGTCAGCACCTGCTTTCCTTGGGATTGGAATTATTATATTCTTCTTGAAGTCTGAGGGTATTTCGCCTGTCTCATACATCTTGCTCACCAGCTGGTAGAGTTTTGTCATGACTGGCTCTCCCAAGGCCGTCAGTAGTTCTAATGGAATGTTGTCTACTCCGGGGGCCTTGTTTCGACTCAGGTCTTTCAGTGCTCTGTCAAACTCTTCACGCAGTATCGTATCTCCCATTTCGTCTTCATCTACATCCTCTTCTATTTCCATAATATTGTCCTCAAGTACATCGCCCTTGTATAAACCTTCTATATACTCCTTCCACCTTTCTGCCTTCCCTTCTTTGCTTAGAACTGGGCTGCCATCAGAGCTCTTGATATTCATACACGTGGTTCTCTTCTCTCCAAAGGTCTCTTTAATTTTCCTGTAGGCAGTATCTATCTTACCCCTAGTGAGATAAGCTTCTACATCCTTACATTTGTCCTGTAACCATCCCTGTTTAGCCATTTTGCACTTCCTGTCGATCTCATTTTTGAGACGTTTGTATTCCTTTTTGCCTGCTTCATTTACTGCATTTTTATATTTTCTCCTTTCATCAATTAAATTCAATATTTCTTCTGTTACCCAAGGATTTCTAGCAGCTCTCGTCTTTGTACCTACTTTATCCTCTGCTGCCTTCACTACTACATCCCTCAGAGCTACCCATTCTTCTTCTACTGTATTTCTTTCCCCTATTCCTGTCAATTGTTCCCTTATGCTCTCTCTGAAACTCTGTACAACCTCTGGTTCTTTCAGTTTATCCAGGTCCCATCTCCTTAATTTCCCACATTTTTGCAGTTTCTTCAGTTTTAATCTACAGGTCATAACCAATAGATTGTGGTCAGAGTCCACATCTGCCCCTGGAAATGTCTTACAACTTAAAACCTGGTTCCTAAATCTCTGTCTTACCATTATATAATCTATCTGATACCTTTTAGTATCTCCAGGGTTCTTCCACGTATACAACCTTCTTTCATGATTCTTAAACCAAGTGTTAGCTATGATTAAGTTATGCTCTGTGCAAAATTCTACTAGGCGGCTACCTCTTTCATTTCTTAGCCCCAATCCATATTCACCTACTATGTTTCCTTCTCTCCGTTTTCCTACACTCGAATTCCAGTCACCCATTACTATTAAATTTTCGTCTCCCTTCACTATCTGAATAATTTCTTTTATTTCATCGTACATTTCTTCAATTTCTTCATCATCTGCAGAGCTAGTTGGCATATAAACTTGTACTACTGTAGTAGGTGTGGGCTTCGTATCTATCTTGGCCACAATAATGCGTTCACTATGCTGTTTGTAGTAGCTTACCCGCATTCCTATTTTCCTATTCATTATTAAACCTACTCCTGCATTACCCCTATTTGATTTTGTGTTTATAACCCTGTAGTCACCTGACCAGAAGTCTTGTTCCTCCTGCCACCGAACTTCACTAATTCCCACTATATCTAACTTTAACCTATCCATTTCCCTTTTTAAATTTTCTAACCTACCTGCCCGATTGAGGGATCTGACATTCCACGCTCCGATCCGTAGAACGCCAGTTATCTTTCTCCTGATAACGACATCCTCCTGAGTAGTCCCCGCCCGGAGATCCGAATGGGGGACTATTTTACCTCCGGAATATTTTACCCAAGAGGATGCCATCATCATTTAATCATACAGTAAAGCTGCATGTCCTCGGGAAAAATTACGGCTGTAGTTTCCCCTTGCTTTCAGCCGTTCGCAGTACCAGCACAACAAGGCCGTTTTGGTTAATGTTGCAAGGCCAGATCAGTCAATCATCCAGACTGTTGCCCCTGCAACTACTGAAAAGGCTGCTGCCCCTCTTCAGGAACCACACGTTTGTCTGGCCTCTCAACAGATACCCCTCCGTTGTGGTTGCACCTACGGTACGGCCATCTGTATCGCTGAGGCACGCAAGCCTCCCCACCAACGGCAAGGTCCATACTCCAGTCAAATTCATGAGAAAACTCACCGATCCTTTTGCTATAAAAACTGTGTACGGCAAGGAGATGGTCTCTCCTCATTGCCATTTAACTGGGCTCTAGAAAAACTAGCCAGAGAGTGGAACGCGATGATCTATAGTGGAATCCGTCAGGGAACAAAAAACCAAGACATCAAAATCAATTGTCTACACTTTACAGTTGATATAACCCTACTAGCGGAGATCTGGGAAGAATCCAAAGAACAGACCCTCCAACTTCAAAAACAAAATGAAAAAATAGGTCTCAAAATTTTGTTTTTAAAGCCCATGATAATTACAAACATAACAAACTCACCAAACATACTGAAGTGACAGAAAAAATAGAGATGGTCAAAGAATTCAAATTTATGGTGAATGGATCAGCTGGAACGCCCCTGAAAAAAAAAGCAATCGAATCTAGAAGAAGTAAAGTTGAACTGGCCTTCTAACTCACCAAAAACATTTATACCAAAATGTCCCTTCCATGGAATGCAGCAATTAGACATTACGGTACAGTAATCAAACCGTAAGCTTTATCTGCAGCCGAAACATTAACCATCACAAACCATGGCCCAAGAGAAAGGTTGGAGAACAAAGAAAGGAAGATATGAAGAAAAATCTTTGGTCCCAGATCCAAAACGAGAAACTAATTCACATAAAAAACGAAAGCCTTTACCAAACTACTGAAATACTCTCAGACAGAATGAGGAAAAGAAGAATTGGTTTGATCGACACATCGTCAGAATGAGCCCAGATAGATAAAAAAACTGGTTTAAGCAAACGGAAAAGGACTTAAGAGGATTCCAAAACAAAGAAAGTAGGCTCACTGGTAAAACTGCAAAAAAAAAAAAAAAAAAAAAAATAAATCAATAAGAAAGGAGAGAGAGAGAGAGAGAGAGAGAGAGAGAGAGAGAGAGAGAGAGGTTCCAACTCAAAATGAAAACCAAACGAACAATCCAAATCTGTGAAGAAGAAAGGAAAGCAAGATTAGAAAGAATGAAAGTGTATTCGGCTAACAAAAAGGCACAGAACATCAAAAATTGACCGATTTAACGTACCCCAAATTAGGGTGAAGCGAAAGAAGAAGAAGAAGAAATTGCAGTCCTCAGTTGCACAGAAATTTTTATTTCGCTTTACCAGCTTCAATAAGTTAATTTGTCATTTTCAGAAGCCTATAAAATTAAGGCCACTATAATTCATTAAACCTTGGCCATTCATTTATGTAGGGCGAAATAAAATTATCTGTGCAACTGACAACTGAATCTTATTCTGAAATATGTACTAAATTTCTGAAAAATGCTACGAATAAAACAAAAAATAGATTACACGGTCCAGCCACATCAATGTGAGAAAGGGCCATGTTCGACGTCAACGTGCAATAATCACTCACAGACGGCAGGTCGCAGCACTAGCAGTGGAGACCATATTAAAGGTGTCAAGGGAATGTGGAAAACAGTGCAGTCGCTGCCGTAATGCGGATACGGAACGGTTTATCTGACACGAACAAAGGTCACGATCATTGGTTTTCGGGCCATGGCTGGAAGCAGTTCGGAAACGAGGAAGTCTGTAAACTGTTCGCTCGCCGCCGTGGTTAAAGTATACCGTGCATGGCCAAATGGCGCCATCCAAATCCGCCGGCGAGGTAGCTGTGGTGCACCGAGGGCCATAGATGGGACTTTGTTTTACAGAAAGTTTGGAAAAAGCATTCATTATATCAATTGGTTCATATTCTATTAATTAATTAAACCAAACAAGCAATAAGCCACCTAATTCAGGCGATAGCAAGGAAAGGTATTTGTATCATTCTCACTAACCGCTTTTTCGCAATAAAGAGCAGCGGTAATTGTTTATCTCCTATCGTACTTCGACGAAACGTGAGTAATTCATAGTCATACCAACAGTGTTTGTCGGTATTTTGCGTCGGTATTTTGTGTTCTCCGGGAGTTCTATTGAATTACGAGCTGCATTAGTGTAATGGTTAAAGTGTGTGGCTGCTAACTGAAGGGTTCTGAGTTCAAACCTTGTTCGGTGCTTGATATTTTCTTTATTTATCCAAGTGTCTTACTTCATGAATTTTATTCGTTTGAATGTACACTCCTGGAAATGGAAAAAAGAACACATTGACACCGGTGTGTCAGACCCACCATACTTACTCCGGACACTGCGAGAGGGCTGTACAAGCAATGATCACACGCACGGCACAGCGGACACACCAGGAACCGCGGTGTTGGCCGTCGAATGGCGCTAGCTGCGCAGCATTTGTGCACCGCAGCCGTCAGTGTCAGCCAGTTTGCCGTGGC
The DNA here is from genome assembly GCF_023897955.1 of Schistocerca gregaria. NCBI lineage: Eukaryota > Metazoa > Arthropoda > Insecta > Orthoptera > Acrididae > Schistocerca > Schistocerca gregaria. The sequence goes on from NC_064921.1 coordinate 536,725,536, forward strand.
ATACGGAGCTCCATCGCAGTCTTTAACACTGGTAGCATGCCGCGACAGCGTGGACGTGAACCGTATGTGCAGTTGACGGACTTTGAGCGAGGGCGTATAGTAGGCATGCGGGAGGCCGGGTGGACGTACCGCCGAATTGCTCAACACGTGGGGCGTGAGGTCTCCACAATACATCGATGTTGTCGCCAGTGGTCGGCGGAAGGTGCACGTTCCCGTCGACCTGGGACCGGACCGCAGCGACGCACGGATGCACGCCAAGACCGTAGGATCCTACGCAGTGCCGTAGGGGACCGCACCGCCACTTCCCAGCAAATTAGGGACACTGTTGCTCCTGGGGTATCGGCGAGGACCATTCGCAACCGTCTCCATGAAGTTGGGCTACGGTCCCGCACACCGTTAGGCCGTCTTCCGCTCACGCCCCAACATTGTGCAGCCCGCTTCCAGTGGTGTCGCGACAGGCGTGAATGGAGGGACGAATGGAGACGTGTCGTCTTCAGCGATGAGAGTCGCTTCTGCCTTGGTGCCAATGATGGCCGTATGCGTGTTTGGCGCCGTGCAGGTGAGCGCCACAATCAGGACTGCATACTACCGAGGCACACAGGGCCAACACCCGGCATCATGATGTGGGTAGCGATCACCTACACTGGCCGTACACCTCTGGTAATCGTCGAGGGAGCACTGAATAGTGCACGGTACATCCAAACCGTCATCGAACCCATCGTTGTACCGTTCCTAGACCGGCAAGGGAACTTGCTGTTCCAACAGGACAATGCACGTCCGCATGTATCCCGTGCCACCCAACGTGCTCTAGAAGGTGTAAGTCAACTACCCTGTCCAGCAACATCTCCGGATCTGTCCCCCATTGAGCATGTTTGGGACTGGATGAAGCGTCGTCTCACGCGGTCTGCACGTCCAGCACGAACGCTGGTCCAACTGAGGCGCCAGGTGGAAATGGCATGGCAAGCCGTTCCACAGGACTACATCCAGCATCTCTACGATCGTCTCCATGGGAGAATAGCAGCCTGCATTGCTGCGAAAGGTGGATATACACTGTAGTAGTGCCGACATTGTGCATGCTCTGTTGCCTGTGTCTATGTGCCTGTGGTTCTGTCAGTGTGATCATGTGATGTATCTGACCCCAGGAATGTGTCAATAAAGTTCCCCCTTCCAGGGGCAATGAATTCACGGTGTTCTTATTTCAATTTCCAGGAGTGTATTTTTTTGAAATTTCTAGTAGCAACTAAAATCGACCATACGGAAAGCATATGCTATGGACTTTTACCTTTGCAAGCTCTTCAAAATTTCGTTCAATGGTTTACTACATCTAGTGCTGCATAATAACTGCGCTGAACATCGAAACAAAATTAAGTTATTTATGGGGGGAAGGTATCAGTCAAGAAGATGTGTAAAAATCAAATTTTTGTGCCAAATAGTTTTTGTGCAATCGAATGATAAAGTGTGACAAAGCAGTCGAAACACCATGTGTCTGCACAGGCGAGCAGTGCAATGATGACAAAATCGCGCACAGCATGGAATGCGGGGAGCACGCCTCTGCAGCAGCGAAAGGGTTAATGCGGCCGTGGTGGCTTTACTTCATAAATTGCGCGCTCCCCCCTAAACGTAAGCTTGCGAACTATGCTATACTGTGGCGCTGCTTCTCTTGGCGCGTACATCTGGCAACGCAGCAATCTCCCGCGCCTGGGCGGGCATGCGCGAACCGCGAAGATAAAAGAATTGAACTATAACTGCTGTTCATCGGCGACGAAGGATGAAATTTGCACTCTCCAATATCTCAACTGAGTGGTGACATGTGGCTTTTCAGACGAGAGATGACCATTGGCATGTACGGCGCGAAGCGTCTGAAAGCCTGAGTGATATCGTCATCTGGAAGGCACAATGGCTCAAAACAAGTATGCAGCTATCGTTGAGGACCACGTGAGCCCTAAATGTAGTGTGCTTTTCCTAGAAAATATAACATTTATCAGATTCCCCGGATTTAGGCCAAATCGACAATCTGTGGGAGTTCCTCGATCGGGGTGTTCACGCCATGGATACTCAACCGAGAACTGAGGTTAAACAGAGATAGATGAAAATGATGAATGACCGAAAAAAATGAGAAAAGCTACATACAGTTAGAAACGTTAGAATTCCGATGGTTATCGACGTGTCAGAAATGAATGGTATTTTTTGCATAGGAAGCAATGTCACACAACATAATTAAACGCGCAGCTGACCACAGCGCTAGAGTCGGTACCTTCCTGAACCTCACTGATTCTCATCCTGCGCGTCTCGCAGCGGTCCGCTCTGCGAAAGGTGATTTATTCAGGCTTTTGGCAGGTGGTCACATTAAAGTGACTGGACAGTGTACAACAGCTCACGCACAGGCCTAGAAACAATAGTTCTTCCTACACTCCCCTGTGAATGTAACGGGCAGAAAACTTAGTTTGTAGTACAAAAAAGCCATCCTTCGTCACACACATAGTAGTGATGTCAAAGAGATGGAGGTGAAGATGTAAATGTGAAGGCAGGCATATACCAGTCGCTACTACTAAATGCCTGTAAATAGTCTTGCATTTAAAGGTTAGCTGCAACTTTTTTGAGTGCAAGTAAGCGAGTGCCCGGGGCGGGGTGCCGGCTTTAAGACAGAGCAGTGGAGGCGTCGTACAGATAGCATCGCCATCGCGTCGCACCGCCAGCTGCGGTCCAGGCGGCCTGTGAAGCCTTCCAGACAGCGCCTGTCCGTGAGAACCACGCCTGCCTCCCAACAGCCGGGCCACGGCGGTCCTGCGGCTGCGAACCAGCCTCAGCTGCTTGCTCGTGTTGTCCTCACCAGCGTTCTTACTTTTTCAGTTAGACCATGTACTCTCCACACACGTACTCAAACACAAACGTACACACACATACACTCCTTTATATTTATTAAGCATTGAACTCTCGCATCAGTATACACTCCTAGCACCCGTGGTACAAGACAATGTAAGTTGTGCGCTATTCATGAAAGAAAACACTAACTGCTCTGCTCTACAGCTGGCCGCTACTCTGACGAGAATAAAGATCACGCGCAGTGGCTAAGAAGTATTATCCATTAACGAAAATGAAGTGAGATTACAAAAGATGTAAAATGAAGGAAGACTCGTTATCACTAAGAGACGCCAATGCTAATTATATGTCAAAAATAATGAAAGAAATAAGATAATTTTAGAAAGATAATAACAATACACTGAGAAACAGATATGGTTGTTTGCAGAGGACACAGATATCCTAAATGAAAGTAAGAAAGATTTGCAGGATATATTGTAAGGAATTGAGAGCTTAAGAAGGACAGGCAATCGATTGAAGTTATCAAATGGTTCAAATGGCTCTGAGCACTATGGGACTTAACATCTAAGGTCATCAGTCCCCTAGAACTTAGAACTACTTTAACCTAACTAACCTAAGGACACCACACACATCCAGGCCTGAGCAGGATTCGAACCTGCGTCCGTAGCGGTTGCGCGGTCCAGACTGAAGTGCCTAGAACCACTCGGCCACACAAGCCGGCGATTGAGGTTAAACAGAGATAGATGAAAATGATGAATGATCGTAAAAATGAGAAAAGCGACGTACAGTTAGAAACGTTAGAATTCCGATGGTCAGCGACGTGTCAGAAATGAATGGTATTTTTTACGTAGGAAGCAATGTCACACAACATAATTAAACAAAGGAACAGACTGAAAGTATGTGGTGAAGGGGAAGCATGATTTTCTCAACAAAATATCTGTATTGGCATTTAGTACTGATGTGGAAATGCAGACAATTTTGAAGTTGTATTTCTGAGACACACCATTGTAAGAGTGCTATGGTCTGCGTATACGCCGAAGACGATGGATAAAGATGCATTTCAGAAATGCTATAACAGAATAATTCCTGAAACTGAAACAAATAAAAGTCTCTATAAGCATGAGCTCACTGGACAAAATATTGGTCACTCCTTAAGAAGTGCATTACTCGCTTCGACCAACAGCTGATAGCTAGGAACTGGTACGAGGCTCTCGTGTAATCGTCCACTGATGACGATAAGTCATGCTAGTGAAATGATGCGAATGTGCCAGTCGGTTGTACGCAACCCCAGCGCACAAATATGAGTCGACGTGACAGAATGCAGCTATCGTGTTTGGACTTGCCGACAACCGTATTGTGGATGAAGTACCTTGTTTGTTGGTGTATCAACGCTGGTTGTAAAATATATCCCAAGAAATTGTGTGCCTCTTGCTGTCACGAAACACTTCGTAAGAACAACACTCTTAAAAAGAACGTAACCGACAGAGTCCGGAGTAGAGTTTCCACCCTATAAATTATAATCGGTTTGAAAAGCGACAGAAACTACTGTTGTCAGTGAATAGACGCTACATGGATCAGTTTCCGAGCGAATATTGCGAATGGACGTTTACAGTCGAGGACCTCACATAACGCCACTGCTCAGAGCAACACAGAAAGCTGCAAGTCTTCAGTGGGCCAAATAATACAGAAACTGGAGTAAGTAATACAGTAAAATTTAGCTAAACCACATAAAATTGGCGATGAGACCGTACCTCCTTTCTGCGCTGATCAGAATGGTCCACACTCAAAGTTATTAAATTATTCCTACTTAAAAACAGTTAATTTCCGTTCAATTCGATGAGAAATAAACGAATATCATGTTAAAAATGTTTATTTAGCACTCACTCTCTTGAAAAAAAAAAAAAGACGGTAATTAATTTCAAGATAGGGGAAAAATCTTGCAATGTTGTCAGTTTTTATTGTTACAAATAAAGGCTGTCAAAGCTGAATATGCCATATTTTGTTCCTGGTGAAGCCATTTTGTTTACACAAATGTCCTTTGTTGTGCATAGAGAACCTATCTGCTCTTCTTTGTCGGTTATTTCCTGTGTATGAAGTTAAATGTTTACAGGTAAGTAAGATATAAAACTCAAACCTTTAGTTATCTTCGTGACTGCAAAAGACATTTAATGAAGCAAACACATTTTGTTTACATTTCAGATAAATTCAATTTCAAGATGCCACGTAATGAACAATTTTTGCTATGAGTACGGTGAAGTGACTATTGTTTCTCAGAATTATGAATTGACTCCTCTAATAAAAGCAGCATATTACCATTACGGCGACTGTGAAATAGACTGAAATAAACATTGGACCCAAATATTTGATATAATTCATGTGCAGTAAACCTCCGTTTGTAGCTAGTCATTCGCAGTTCCCATATCATGGCCAGAACCTTCAAAGCATGTCATTATCTGTTATTTTTCTGTGGTACCTCCTCTAAAACACAAAGTGTCGAGGAAGAAAACGCGAAAAATCAGATATCCAGCTTTGAAATCAAGTACATGAGCACTATCACATGGAGAAGTCCTAGCTGTTCCTGTCCCTCCGACACATTATGTGCTAGAGTCTGATGATTGTGATTATGATGATGATGATTATGTTGGTTTGTGTGGCACTCAACATCGTGGTCATCAGAGTCCGTACAAGATACAAATGTTTCCATTCCCAGTCTCGGCACTTCCCGAATGATGATGAGATGATGGTTCAAATGGCTCTGAGCACTATGGGATTTGACATCTGAGTTCATCAGTCCCGCGGAGAAAATTCCCGACCCGGCCGGGAATCGAAACTGGGACCCCGTGATCCAGAGGTAGCAACGCTGGCCACTAGGTCACTAGCTGCCGACGTGCTAGAATTTGATGAAGTCATCGAGGAACGAATGTAAACAAAGACCCGAGTCTTTACAGCGAGATCTCAATTATACAGCACCATCGATCTCGTCCTGTAGGCTAGACAAAATTTCTCAAGAAGAAATTTATTCAATTTGTGATGTGGAGTTACCAAAAACAAAGGCCGAACTTTTTCCCTCCTGGCTTTAGCACTTGAATCTCAAGGGGTAAAAAGTGCAAAAATATTTGTCTGTAGAGATCGAGAAAGTGACTTAACACTATTCTTTGAAATGGAAAACAGCTTGTTGCATGCAATGATGGATACACTCCGATGGCATCTTTGAGAACAGAGCGTAATCTCGAAGACTGTAGATGTTTCAATGACTCCTCCAAATTAAGCTTGAAAGCAGGTTTACTTTGCAACAGAAACACCCTGCCGTCTGTTTCTATACTCGGAAGTAACAGAAGCCATGGGCTACCTCCTATCTATTATGTCCCATAAATGTTCGATATCTCACTGACTGCGCTGCCCCTCCCGCCGGAGGTTCGAGTCCTCCCTCGGGCATGGGTTTCTGTGTTGCTCTTAGCATAGGTTAGTTTAAGTAGTGTGTAAGTATAGGGACCGATGCCCTAAGCAGTTTGATCCCTTAGAAATTCACGCACACACACAAGTGGTCGATGAGATTGATGCCGGCCGGTCTGGTTGACCGAATCACTCCCTCGAGTTGTACAGAATTATCTTAAGCCCAATTGAAAACAATTGTGACCAGGTAACATGGTATGATTGTTCCGGAATTTGAAGTCGATGAATGGCTAAAAATGATCTCCAAGTACCGAACATAATGATTTCCAGTCTATGATCTGTTCAGTTAGACCAGAGGATCTAGTCAACTCCATGCAAACAAAATCCACACCATTATGGAGCCACCACCAGCTTGCACAGTGCCTTGGTGACAACTTGGGTCCAGGCATCGTGGGAGTCTGTGCCACACTTGAACACTACCAGCCACTTTTACCAACTGAAATTTGAACTTATCCGAGCAGGCCACGATTATTCAGGGGTGTAGGACCAAACCCATCTGATCTGGAGCCCAGGAGAGGCCATGCAGTCGATGTCGTGCTGTTCGAAGAGACACTCGTGTCGCTCGTCTGCTGCCATACCCCATTAACATCAAATTTCGCCGCACTGTCCTAACGAATACGTACATCGCAAGTCTGATATTGATTTCTGCGATTATTTCACTTAGTATCGTTTGCCTGTTAGCACTGACAATTCAGCGCACGCGCCGGGGCTCTCGGTCGTTAAGTGAAGGCCGCGGCCACTGCGTTATCCGTGGTGGGAAGCAATGCCTGAAATTTGGTACTGTCGGTTCACACTTTACACTGTGGACTCAAAATAATTAGTTTCCTAACGATTTCCGTAAGGGAATATTCCATGCGTCTAGCTCCGATTACTATACTGTGTCCAAAGTCAGTTAATTCCCTTCGTGTGGCTGTAATCACGTAGGAAACGTTTTCACATGAATCACCTGAGAACCAGTGACTGCTCAACCATAGCACTGCCCTTTTATACCTTATGTACGTGACACTACCGCCATCTGTATATGTGCGTATCGCTATTCCATGGCTTTTGTCACCTCGATGTAAGTCACGTCTACATGTCAAGGGGAGCTATAAAAATAACGGCGAAAAAGAATTTTACTTCGAAAAGGTCCTTGTGTATCTTTCCAAATATTTACCGCCTCTGTGTTGCTACAGATCACGTGTTCCCATCTGCACTGAGAGTACACTACATGCGAAATGCCTGCTTCCTTCCAGTGCTCAGAGTGGAATGCATGTGGTTCAATCTGCAGACTTCTACAACTGTCCCCTGGACAGAAAACAGCACGAGGGTCGAAGATCCGTTGTTTTGAGGCTGTAATGAACTGTCATTGGGTAGCTGATACTATTTAAATATACTAAATCTTCTACTTTTTTGGAATGCCACGCCTATTTATTGATTACTTCCAACAGATATCTCCACTTTGCCGCATACAATAATTTTTGAATGTACAGAAGAATCTATCTTGTAACCTTACCAGTTAACCTGTTAGACGGTACGTTCGATCGGCAATTTCTAAGGTTACAGCACAAACTCTTCCTTAAATTTAAACTTTCTTGTATGCAGTAAAAGTGGAGATACCTGTTGGAAGTAATCACCACAGTAGGTACATGTTACATCTCAGAGAAAATGTTGTGTCGTTATGATACGGATATACAAGGTTCGAGTAATTTGCACTAAAAATGGTCACACATTAACCGAAATCGACCTGTAAAATAAAACATTTCAATATTTAGTAACGATTCTGCCATTTATCCACAATATATTTGTTTATAGAACTGAAATATAACCGATCACATGCACACAACGCGTCTGTGCTTCATGATTGCTCGTTCTGGAAGGAATAAGCAGCGGCAAAATACAAAAATACACTGAAGCGCCAAAGAAGCTGTTATAATCATGCGTATTCAAATACAGAGATATGTAAAAGGCAGAATATGGCACTTCTTGCCGACAACGCCTATATAAGATAGAAAGTGTGTGGCGCATTTGTTAGATCAGTTACTGCTGCTACAATGGCAGGTTATAAAAATTTAAATGAGTTTGAACGTGGTGGTATAGTCGGAGTACAAAAGATGGGACACAGCATCTCCGATGTAGCGAGGAAGTGGGGATTTTCCTGTACGACCATTCAACGAGCGTACCATTAATATCAGGAATCCGGTAAAACATCAAATCTCCAACATCACTGCGAGCGGAAAAAGATCCTGCAAGAACGGGACCAACGACGACTGAAGAGAATCGTTCAACGTGACAGAAGTGCAACCTTTGCGCAAATTTCTGCAGATTTCAATGGTGGGCCATCAACAAGTGTCAGCATACGAAGCATTCAACGCAACACCATCAATATTGGCTTGATGACAGCACGACACGAAGCTTTACGTCTCAAAAAAATGTTCAAATGTTTGTGAAGTCCTAAGGGACCAAACTGCTGAGGTCACCGGTCCCTAGACTTACACACTACTTAAACTAACTTACGCTAAGGACAACACACACACACACACCCATGAACGAGGGAGGACTCGATCTTCCGGAGGGCTTTACGTCTCGCGTGGAATCGTCAACACCGATATTGGCTTGCTGATGTCTGGAAACATGTTGCCTGGTCGGACGAGTCTCGTTTCAGATTCTATGGATCGGATGGACGTGTACGGGTATGGAGACAATCTCATGAATTCATGGACCTTGCATGTCTGTAGGGGACTATTCAAGCTTTTGTGGGCTTTTTAATGGTGTGGGCCGTGTGCAGCTGGAGTGATACGGAATTACTGATACGTCTAGATACGACTCTGACAGGTGACACCTACGTAAGCATCCTGTCTGATCACATGCATTCATTCATGACCAGTGTGCATTCTGACGGACTTGGGCAATACCAGCAAGACAATGCGACACCTCACACATCCAGGATTGCTACAGCGTGGCTCCAGGCACACTCTTCTGAGTTTAAACGCTTCCGCTGGCCAATAAACGCCCCAGAGATGAACATTATTGAGCATATCTGTGATACCTTGCAACGCGCTATTCAGAAGGGATCTCCACCGCTCTCACGGATTTATGGACAGCCGTGCAGGATTCATGGTGTCAGTTCCCTCCGGCACTATTTAAGACATTAGTCCAGTCCATACAGTGTCGTGTTGCGGCAGTTCTTTGTGCTCACGGGGGCCCTACACGATATTAGGCAGGTGTACCACCTTCTTTGGCTCTTCAGTGTACTTCCTTTGGGAGCGCGGTTTAGGCGGGTTCCGGAGATACCAGAAGGGCTTCGTCTGCATTTTCATTTTTTTGTTCTTAGTTGTATTTATTATTATGACTTTTCAAATACTGGCGGACAGCGTGCTATTTGGAAACATTTGAATGTCAACGAAATTTAATGCACAGTTTTATAATATTAAAGATAGAAATTTGGCGTCTCGGCGGCCTGCCTCTGAACACAGCAGCCAATCAGATTGGTGGGCTACAATTCGGGCGGTTTTTCCCACGAAAGAGCTGATGGTCATACCATTTGCAACGAGTACCCCACACTACTTACTACGTAATATGCTTAGTGATGCTATCTCAACTGCCCGAGGAGAGATTGTTGGCGCTAGATACGATGTCTACAAAAGTCAGAAATATTACAAATCCTAAAATGGCTCCTTGAGATACGAAATTATAAATGGCCATAAATGGCAGGTATGTGGCAACCTGAAGGATATTGCTATGACTGCAGAAACTGAATATACGAAGTATGTTGTTTCCTTTGCAAGTGGGACAGGAAATCACACTACATGTGAAAAATAAGGCCTAAAAGGAAAATGATGGAGCCCGTGATGAAATCGTATTTTCACCTTTACAAATAAAAATAGGAGTTATGTAGAGTATCGTGATAGGGATGAATCTAGAGGAAGAAGCTTTAAAATATTTAAATCCATGATTCCCACATCCCAGTGATGCAAGATCGAAATGGGAATCTTCATTCGACCGAAAATTCGAGAACTAAGGATGGAACATTCAGTAGCGTCATTGAAGGGATAGATAAAGTAGCTTCAGAAGCCATCAAATATGATGTTCAAGGTTTCTTGGGTAATAAAAGAGGTGAAAATCGGACCATATTTGCGACTGGATTCAAGACTTCGTTGCAAATAGAACTCAACATATCGCATTTAACGGAACAAAATCGACAGATGTGAATGTAATATCTCTTGTACGCTTCTGAATTCTTAGTAATGAAGAAAAAAGGCCTAATCAAAAAACTATAGACGAAGGAAAGGAAGATTTTGAGAAAGATCTTAGGTCCCATCAAAGAGAATGGGGAATATAGAAGACGCCATTATCATGAACTGTATTCTCACATAGAGAAGGTAACCGATACCATCCGGAAAAGAAGGATTACGTTTTATGGACATGTGACCCGAATTAGCCCTGGAAGACTCACATACTTTCAGGAGAAGAAAACAAAATGGGCCTGGTGGGGTAAGATCTTAAAGAAGTGGGGATCACCCTTGATGGCATCTTGGAAGGTGTCCCACTCAACGAGAAACTTGTGGCGTGGGAGTGTTTCCGAGAAAAGCCAAAACTAAAAACATGAAAGGCTTGGACCCGGAAGAGGAAGGACCAACACCGGAACGAATGCGGGAGCTCTGGGCAAACATCAGAACACGTAAAGCAAGACAGTTGAAATAACGTAGTCCACAGATGAATGAATGAATGAAAGGAAAGGAAGAGTGAGTGGACCATTACTGTTCACAATGTGTATAAATGATGTAGTACAAATCGTCGGAAGGTCACTGATAATCTGCAAAATTACACGAAGAGGACAGATGAATGGCGCAGGCTCCGGCATTCGACACTGAAGATAAATAAATGTATCATCCGTGCATACATAGGAAAAGAAAGGTACTACTGCATTACTAGACTGTTGATAACAAATTGCTGGCAACAGTATAGACCATAAAACACGTAGTACTGACCATGCAGAGCGACCGTAAGTGGGACGACTACGTGAAACAGATGGTAGGAAGCATAGGCCAGACTGAGACTGATAGGAATAGTCTCAAGGAAATGCAACTCATCCACGAAGGTAGTTGCTTACAGGGCGCTTGTTCGACCGTTTCTAGAGTATTGGTCATCTGTCTGTGATCCTTACCGGGTAAGACTTATAGTAGCGAAGATCCAATGAAGAGAGCGGTGGGTTCGTCACATGGTCGTTTAGTCGCTGCGAGAGTGTTACATAGATGTACAACAAATTCTGATGGCAGACATTACAAGAGAGACGTTGTGCATCTCAGAGAGGTTTATTGAAATTCCGAGACAGTACTTTCCGAGAAGACATGTTGCGTTCTCATATATACATTTAGCGAAATAACCACTACGAGAAAATTTGAGAAGTTAGTGTTGATACAGAGGCTTTCCGACAATCGTTCTTCGTACGCGCCACACGCAAGTGGGGCAGGGTCCCTTCCTTGTTATCAGTTAGTGGCACCAGAGGTACCCTCCGCCACACGCCGTTAAGTTCCATATATATACCAAGAGCTAACAAAAAATTTCTGTTGTCATATTGCTGCGCTTCGGCTTTAGTTTGGTGTAATTGACTCTTCTGGTAAAAGATAGAGAACTTTAATTTTATTTTAGACCAGTGTTACATTCAACTAACTGGCAGATACATGTAACTTCAAAGCTATTGTTACACCACCGGTGGAGGGACACATATGAGTGGTGGGACGTGTGATCTCATCTTGGTTGTGACAAATTTTAGTGTTTTACAGATACACTGAAGCGCCTAAGACACTGATAGAGGAATGCGTATTCAAATTCAGAGGTATGTAAACAGGCAGAATGTGGCGCATGCGATCGACAACGCCTACATAAGATAACAAGTGTCTGGTGCAGTTGTTGGATTGATTACTGCCGCTACAATGGCAGGTTATCAAGATTTAAGTGGGTTTGAAAGTGGTGTTATAATCGGTGCACGAGCGATGAGACAAGACATCTCCAAGGTAGCGATGGAATGGGTATTTTCCAGTACGACCATTTCACGAGTGTACCGTGAATATCAGTAATCGGGTAAAACATCAAATTTCCGACATCACTGCGGCCGGAAAAAGATCCTGCAAGAACGGGATCAACAGCGACTGCAGAGAGTCGTTCAAGTAACAAGAATGAAACCCTTCCGCAAATTGCTGCAGATTTCAATTCTGGGCTATCAACAAGTGTCAGTGTCCAAAACTTCAATGAAACGTCATCGATTTGGGCTTTCGGAGCCGAAGGCCTACTAGTGCACCCTTGATGACTCCACGATACAGAACTTTACGCCTCGCATGGGCCCGTCAGCACCGACATTGGACTGTTGATGATTGGAAACATGTTGCCTGATCGGACGAGTCTCGTTTGAAATTGTATCGACCGGATGGACGTGTACGGATATGGAGACAACCTCATAAATCCGTGGACCCTGCATGTCAGTAGTGGACTGTTCAAGCTGGTGGAGACTCTGTAAAGGTGCGGGGCGTGTGCAGCTGGTGTGATACGGGACCACTGATACGTCTATATACGACTCTGACAGGTGACACGCACGTAAGCATCCTGTCTGATCACATGCATTCATTCATGTGCAGTGTGCATTCTGACGGACTTGGGCAATACCAACGCGCTGTTCAGAAGAGATCTCCACCCCCTAGTACTCTTACGGATTTATGGACTGCCGTGCAGGATTCTTGGTGTCAATTCCCTCCGACACTGCTTCAGGCATTAGTCGAGTCCACGCCACGTCGTTTTACGGCACTTCTGCGTGCTCGCTACACGATATTAGGCAGGTGTACCAGTTTCTTTGGTTCTTCAGTGTACATCACGACAACGACCTGACCTCAGATAATCAAAGCCAGCCAGTAACCGACTGGAGGAGTGTAGTGTGGTGCAACGATTTCACCTCTATTCAAATGATACACTGCTTTGAGTGCACTAATGGCCAAATTGTAGTATTATATGTTATCGATTCCGGCAGAACGGACTCCTCGCAAATGTGATGGGCTTCTGCACCTGTTACGCCCTCGTTGCTAAAGACAAATGGCTTGAATGTGGCCAAAGAAGTTGTCGCCCTACGAATCTGGACACGCAAGCAAACTATTAGTTGATACAAATGCAGTTAGAATAAATGAATTGCGCTTAACTTAATCTGAAGAACTGTTTCGGTCTTGAAGACTACTTAGGTGTGAGCAGAAGTCTGGCATGCGTATACGTCTTTATACACTGAATGTTTGGCGGTAGAGCTAAGTATCAACAACTTGGAGTAATGTTCGGCACCAACTAGCAACACGTAATTTCACTGAAAGCACGGAACCAGGACTTCGGCTCTGGCAGTATCAACAACCTATTATACTACACCAGTGAAGAGTGTAACCCACAATGTGTGAAGGATTTAATACAGGCCAGAGGACGTTATACGGTTTTTGGGGTGTGTTTGTACCGTAAAATGTGCCCACTCGGTCAGGTTACCTTGAGCGTGAGCCAGAGCGTTTCCCTCAACATTCTCGGTGACCATGTGCTGTCCTTCCTTCTACATCTTCATGACGAGAGTGCTGTGGACCCAACCGTCTTTCAAGATGGCAACAGCGGTGCCCTCAGGTCTGGGGGTACACGTTCCTGGTATGACACCCTGTCGCTCCTCAACTAGCCCGCTAAATAACCAGATCTTGATCATACACAAAAGTCTGAGACTGTTTGTTACAGCGAGTGAAATGTAGCAATCAACATCTCCCCGGATCACTAGTGGGCGGCTGTAGCCGCAGGTGAAGGAACCTGTGGACTCTGTCGCTCGTCGAACAGAAGCCATTATCATAGCTGCTGGCGATGTCACGTGATATTAGCCTGATTTCAGATTGGCCTGATATCTGCTGCTGGTGGCTAGTTTTTCGCCCAATCTCATAATGTTTCTTCGTTTATTGACACAGTATGGGAGGATCAAAATTCTCACTATATTATTCAAGCGAGTCACCTACAAGGGCTTAAAAGTAAAGTGAGGGCTGTAATTGTAGGTGGCTGTTTATTAGGTCCAAATGATCTCCAACAAGTCATAAGGGTACTGTCTGGAAGAGCTCTATTCAGAACTCTGTTCCCGACTAGCTTCAGGAAGTACCCATCCAAAATAAATGCAATGGATCAGTTAGAAAGGTACTGGAGGACCAGATCACAACTTCTATACTACAGCTAAAGGTCTTTGTTTTCGGTGTCATGATCCATGATTCGAACAGTGCATACGTAGGTAGAACCAAATGGAGGACATCTTATTCATTCCTTACGAGTGTCTGACATGGGGAATTTGTAAAATGTTCTATTATTTGTATTTCAGAAAAGAAAAATTTTCCGTCATTATGTTAAAAACAGACTTTTTTCTCCTTGTGGTGTAAGGAATGAGGCCTCGTGTTTGTAAAATTATCTCTGATGCATACAGTATAGCTAATTTAGCAACAGAATGAACAGTAGAAGGAAGGCTTCATGTTAAGAACTGCGACATTTTGTGAAAATCAATGTCCTTGTAGACATAAAAGTCACAGTAAAAAGTGAAATCTATACAGAAAAACAACAACTACAATTAAACCGAAATATCGACGATTCTGTGTCTTATAAGTATGTAGAGAAGAGAATATTACAATAAAACAGGAAAAGATGGAGTATTGCGTGGAGAAGCCAATGAATTAAAATTCATGTAGGTTAGTGAGAAGTGGATGACATTAGTTTTCATAGAATGAAAGTACAGGAGACAGAGTATCAGGTGAGTATCGGTATGTGTGGTGAAAGTATTTGTTGCCTGTCAGTAGGGTGTTCAGCATTATGTATCAGATTCTCTCTCTCACGACCAAAGTGTAATAACCTTCGTTTCAAGATATTCTGCATTGTTGCTAAATTTACTCTAGATGCCGGCTCTTTCTGAAGGTCCTCCGCCTTCTCTCTATGGTGGTAGATGCGGCAGTGTCGCACTGGTGAGCTGGTGATGTCACCACCCCCATTCCTTCCCCTTCCTCCATTGCCCTCCCCTGCCCCACTTGTGAGTGGGCAGGAAAAGGACTCAGTATATGCTGAGCTGTTCGAGAGGGAGGATTTAAGATACTTTATTCATTTATGTACATATTGATTGTCCTACAGCTACCTCTCCTCCTCCACTTGTGAATTACTGGGAAAAGCTCTGTGTTGAGCTGTTGGTAAGGAAGGTAAGGTACTGTGCGTGCATGTGTGTGTGTGTGTGTGTGTGTGTGTGTGTGTGTGTGTGTGTGTGTGTGTGTGTGCAATGTATACTATTGATGAGATGTAGGCATCGTGCTGAAAGGAGTTTCATAACTGTACTACATATAAACAAACATCCAAGAACTGTGACTATAGTTTCCTACTTGATGGTTGCCAAGATGAGACAATGGAGGAGTTAAAGGATTCCTTTTGTTAAGTAACCGCGATATAGTGGGAAGCGGTGAAGATTCAGTTCGTAGCTTATACAGACAGTTGCTGGTGCTCAAGCTGTCGACCTCCTCCTTTGAAATGGCTAGTCAACCTGCCTCTTCCACTGTGCAAGAAGTGGTTCAAATGTTCCAATGTGTGTGAATTCCTAAGGTACGAAACGGCTCAGGTCATTGGTCCCTAGACTTACATACAACTTAAACTAGCTTATGCTAAGAACAACACACACTCCCATGCCTGAGGGAGGACTGGAACCTCCGGCGGTAGGGCCGCGCACTCTGTGACATGGCGCCTCAATCCGCGCGGCCACTCTGCGTGGCAAGAAGTGGTTGCCATCAGTCCAGCAGCCATGTAATATTATTCCTATATGCTATATTTTTGGTGGTGGGCAGCGCACCAACAGCAGTAGTATGCGGAGCTAATAATGATTCTACCTGCTCATTACCTGTCTTCATTTAGTGATATATTGCTACCATGTACAGTGATTCTGCTTCTTTTTAGTTGCTAGTACTATTATTATTGCACATAATAGTTCTTCTTCTTCTTCTTTTTCAACAGTTGGAATGACCTCCAGCATGTGTGGGCCTGCAGCAGTCACCGCCAACTTGTCAGGACCTCAGCGAACTCCAGCGTGTTCGGACCAGCAGTGATAGCAACATCTCTCCGCCACACACCGTCAGGTGGATTGCGGAGTATGGATGTAGATGTAGATCATGCCCTTCTGTAGCATACCTCACCAGCATGTAGGAGTAAGAGTATGAACTGCTTTTATCATCTCGCTCGTCGATTCATGTAACGAAGATACCCAACTGGTCCCCGACTTCCCGAAGAATTGTACTGGGAATCCTCCACCACATGGAGCAGGTCAGTACTGGTTTCCAACACATGCACCATCCAAGAAAATTCCAATGCTACTGCAAGGACAGTGTTGGTGTGGTGGATGAAAAGCTACCACTTCCTCCCCGTGCTCTACTGCTTTTCACTTCAACTTATAATTTAACAGCTAGCTGTTCAACGCATTTAAATGTTGATATAGAAGCATCAATGGACAGCGACTGAAGTATTGTGTTAGAGAGTGAAACTGCATCGAGAAGTGTTAAAGTGTATTTTACGGAGTTGGAATGAGGTGAATTGTGTCACGCAGAATCCTACATCAATCAACAGATGACTTTAGAGTATTGTCCATGTCGTTCATCCCTAGACATTTACTGAACTGGCTATCTATAACATCATTGTACATCAGCATGGTATTCATGGTGCGGTCTGGAGTTCAATCCATTTATCTGCAAAACTCCACTGTTACAAACCAGTTCGGCCTACAGATGGTGCTATACCTTCTGTTGGAAAGACTGAACAGATGGCAGTATTTTTAAAAACTGTACAAAATGTGTACTAAGACATTGTGAACTATCTCTGTATGTGTAGTTTGCATGCAGACGAGTAAGATCACTGTATAAATACGATGTGAAAAGAAAGAGCCAAGGAAACAGTTTTACAACATTACACACTGAATTCTGTGCAAACAAGAATGCTTTGTTTGTTAAATTCAATACAGATGTGAAGATAATGGTATGGTATGGTATGGTATGGTTGTTGAATAAAAATGTGTATATTACTGCAATATTGTTTTATTTTGTTCGTATCTCTCATGATAATATTACTGCTACAAGTATTTTCACTGCAATGTCCATAACTCTGCAGCAGCACCAAGCTTTCTGAATCACATCATCACCTCCGTCAGCGTCTCCAGCCATTGTTAAAGTGAGTAACAAACCAACTTTCGTGTGTACATATACCACTGTAGCGATATATTTTCTATAAATGTCCATTGGGAACCGAAACCGGATGTAGCTGGTATCACAGAGTTGTGGGTGAAGTATTATCAATACAAAAACTTCGTTGCAAGCTACTGATGACGGCGCGGAAGAAGACAAGAAGAAAAAGAAGAAGGAGAATGGGCTACTCCTACCCATTCATATATGTCAATAATTGTAGGTGCATCCAGCTGTAGCAAGGAATATGTTCTCAAGCCACTGCTAACACACCCACATGGAGTCCACTTTGAGCATGCATGTAAATTTTCAAAACCGCTGTTTCAGCCCAAGTGCCAGCTGCTGCAAAAGATATTGCAAGGTGTAAATGGTGTATCACACACGACATGCACACAAAGCAATGAAATCCCCCCGCTGGGAAAGGTAACGCCAAACACCATGTTCGTATTTGACGATGTTACAGCCGAAAACCAAGATCAAATTCTAAGACATTTCTGTTTTGGTAGTCATATAGGTGCTGAAGTACTTTTTTGAGTCAAACATATTCCAGAATCCCAAAACAATCGGAGAGGAATAACGTAAACTTCATTATAGCCTCCAAACAGGACAAGTTGAATTTAAAGCACAATTATCAAGCTCATGTAGGAAATGACATGTCTTTCATTAAACAAAGATCAAATTCTAAGACATTTCTGTTTTGGTAGTAATATAGGTGCTGAAGTGCTTTTTTGAGTCAAGCATATTCCAGAATCCCAAAACAATCGGAGAGGAATAATGTAAACTTCATTATAGCCTCCAAACAGGACAGGTTGAATTTAAAGCACATTTATCAAGCTCATGTAGGAAATGACATGTAATTCACTAAATTTGTAAAGATATGTGGAGACTGCTAGAATCGCAGACAGTACGGAGTTCTTCTTATTCATGAAGCGAGTAGACTGAATAATGGTAGGTATAGACTTAACTTCCAGTACTTTACGTATATTTATAGCTACGAAATAGGTAAGTACGTTAGAATACATCATGCCTTGTACAAGTTCACATGGATTCTGGGCACTCCACCCTAGAGGATGTGTACATATAGATGAAAATCTTCAGTCACTTATACGTGAAGTGAAAGAGCCGGCCGGAGTGACCGTGCAATTCTAGGCGCTACAGTCTGGAGCCGAGCGACCGCTACGGTCGCAGGTTCGAATCCTGCCTCGGGCATGGATGTGTGTGATGTCCTTAGGTTAGTTAGGTTTAATTAGTTCTAGGCGACTGATGACCTCAGAAGTTAAGTCGCACAGTGCTCAGAGCCATTTGAACCACTTGAAGTTAAGGATCTAGAAATGTATTTCCAGACCTTCCTGAGACTGATCAACAAATTAGAATCTGCGGTTACTCACCTGGAAAAGAATTAATTGCAAAGATTGATAGAACTGGACAGAAAGTATATATGGTGCAACCTGAGGAGAAGTTCACATAGTATACAACAAGATGTCGACTAAACATAAGATCATTGTGGCTCAGAATGCTGTTTGAGAGCTGTTATGGCTGCTAAGGTTAGGATATATGGATCGAGGCCAGAGATTCAGAGCAACTTTTAAAGCCGTTACTGAATCTCTCGATGAACTCTCAGCGAAATTACGTAGTGATAATGGCTTTGCTTATTTCATTAACCATCACAGTGATGCTGGGACAGAAGAAATATTTTGTGTCAGTGGTGAAAAACCATACATGTCGAGCACGCAGCCTATAAGTTTAAAAGAAAGAACAATTAGGGTAGGTGACAGGAAATTTTAAAGGAGAACTGATTTTATGAGCCTCACTTTCCTAAATCCTATAAAAACTATGAATTATTCACCCAAAGATCTGGAGATGTCTGGCGAAATACGAAATTTCACCAGTGTACATATGAAAGCAGGAAACCAGTGAAGTTCAAAATAGAGAACCATTATAAAACCTACATTAGATGCTCAATGAAGCACTGGTGATGGTATTGACATCAGGCATAAAAGAGTCAGTAATAGACCCCCACAGTATATATATTAAAACGATTCCAATGAGTTCATAGATCGACCACGAATGCTCATGGCATCAGCTGCTACTGGTAATACTGCTAATTCGAATGAGATTGTTTCATTAATCTCTGAGCAATGAGAGAGAGAGAGAGAGAGAGAGAGAGAGAGAGAGAGAGAGAGAGAGAGAGATAATTGAATCAATATGGAGATAGTACTCCGAGAACTGCACAAACCAGCATGCAAAACATATCGTTATACAACACTGTTGATTGAATTTCACGGAGCTGCAGTTCCCATTCCGTTTCCTCCACCCATTACAGTATTTCATCGCCATGCGCCCATCGGTGCAACTCTGCTATGGAAGCTGTAACAACAACAACAACTTGAAGTCAAATTAGAAAAAAAAATTCTGAATGAGAATGTACTACGAAATTTGATTTGATAAACTTACAAGTCTGTTACAATGGGTTTATTGGGGGTGGTGAAACACAGCCCTTAGCCTCCTCGATAGCACCTCCAACAACATGAACATATCGATTTCAAAACTTATACTACGGGGACGCAAATAAGCGAAATACAAAACCACAAAACATTTTCAGCTCAGACTTTTTGATCTGCTTGTGTACAAGTTCCAGAAACCTATCAGTCTCATCGAGATAATGTATTGTAGTAAGAAAAAAGAGCTGTGAACTTCTTCTACTGTGAGTACACGCTTCTAAATTTGAACACCAAATTATTTACTTATATGGCTGATGTGCTGGTGGAGTCACAGCTGGAGACTGTTCCACGATCTGAGGGGGTTGCATACCCCCATCAACTGACCCTCTTTCAACCTCTAATTCTCCTGAATTTTACGAATGAATGCTATAATAATAATAAAGAACCCAAAGATTATAAAGAATTCGCCTCTATTGCAAATAGAAACCGGATGTTGACCTAGGTTTCGGCACGGATAACCACGCCTTCTTCGGAACACACTAAAACTACAAACTGCCTAAAGAGGCATGGTCCGACATTAATACAGAACGCCCAAATTAATGTTGGAACATGCCTCTTTAGGCAGTTCTGTTTATTTGAATTTCAAGCAGCAAGGTTTTTACAAATGAGTATTTTCTATCGTTCTGGCTGTTTTAAACATTGTATTTATTTGAATTCCAAGCTGCAATTCTGTAGGGTAACGATCAGTTCGATTTCCCCAACAAAATTAAGAAAATCCTTCCAGTAGGATAATATACATATAAATAAAAGAATAAATAGGGTAGCTTAAGTTTTTCCTCTCCAGCAGCTCGGCTCAGGCTAAGTCTCTAAACAGCCAGTTCACAAGTGCGGGAAGGGAGATGAAGTGGGGAAGGGGAGAGAGGTGGAGATATGAGGAAGGGTGAGGAGTTTGGGTGATGACGTCGTTATTGCGACATTGCTACCTCTAATCCACATGGAAGGAAGGTAGGTGGACCATCCAAAGAAGGGTACCATCTTGAATAAATTTTGTCAGCAAAGTAGACTCTCCTGCAACGAATATTATTCCCTTACTACTGTATGTTCTGTCCCTTTTTGTGTCATTGTAAGTGCCTTTACGTAAATGACATAAATAAAAATGTAAGAATTTCCGTAGTAGATCAGGTTTATATTTGATGTTATGTCGTTTAATTAAGTTATCTGCTAGGTATCGTTCCTCAATAGACTTCTCGGTAGTCCTGTTGCTGATACTTGTGATAAAATGTTCTGAAACTGGTTAACGATACAAGATTTGCATTAAGAGATAAATAATCTCTGTGGATATGTCATGAACTATATATTAAGATTGGGCTTTGAAGTTATCTCCTCCAACAAAGTCGGTACTTGGATGCTTCCATAGCTCCAGTTCCTAATCAGTATAAATGGTGTTAATAGGAAGCCATGGTTAGTATTTGATTTTCAGGGTGTGGCAGTAGAAATGGTCAATATTCAGGGATATGACAGGAACAGTCATTTGAAGCAAAAAACTTCACGTGGACAAACGCCTTGTTTCGAATGTTTCCGCGATAGAACACATTTAAAATATACATTGTTATTTATTTTCTGTGTTATTCAATACATTGTTAGGTTTACACACGAACGCATGTTCACGGTTACTAAACATTACGACTTTCTTTTTACAAAGTATCAATTAGAAAACATGGATTTTAACTCATTCACCGCCAAACGTTATCGTACACCTCACATAACAGCTGTTGTACAATTCACAATGAATATTCGAATACCCCAACGTCAACTTCAGTGCAGTTTTGCACTCTGGGGAGAACATTTTGTGTAGCTTGTCTAAACGCCTCCGCACGTTCGCTAATGAGGGCAGCAGCGTCCATGATGCGACCAAGCAACTCATCTCGCATACTCACCTTTCGTTTGTACACTTCAAACTTCATGCAACTCCATAAATGAAAGTCTTACGGTGCAACGACTAGCGATCTTGGTGGTCTGTACTACCATAACCAATCCAGTGATTAGGATAATTACATCTACACTTACGTGATTACTCTGCTACTCACAATAAAATGCCTGGCACAGGGTTCAATGAACCACCTTCAAGCTGCCTCTCTACCGATCCACTCTCGAACGGCACGCTGGAAAAACGAGCACTTAAATTTTTCTGAGCGAGCCCTGATTTCTCTTATTTTATCGTGATGATCATTTCTCCCTCTGAAAGTGCGTGCCAATAGAATGTTTTCGCAATCGGAGGAGAAAACTGGTGATTAAAATTTCATGAGAAGGTCCCGTCGCAGCGAAAAACGCCTTTGTTTTAATGATTGACACTCCAATTCACGTACCATGTCTGTGATACTATCTCCCCTATTTCACGAAAATACAAAACGAGCTGCCCTTCTTTGTACTTTTTCGATGTCATCGTCAGTTGTACCTAATGCGGATCCCATACAGAACAGCAGTAGTCCAGAATAGGGCGGACAAGCGTGGTGTTAGCAGTCTCTTTGGTAGACCTGTTGCACCTTCTAAGTGTTCTGCCAATGAATCACACTCTTTGGTTTGCTCTACCCACAGTATTATCTATGTGATAATTCCAATTTAAGGTATTTGTAATTGTAATTCCTAAGTATTTAGTTGAATTTACAGCCTTCAGATTTGTGTGACTTATCGCGTAATCGAAATTTAGATGATTCCTTCTAGTACTCATGTGAATAACTTCCACTTTTCTTAATTCAGGGTTAACTGCCACTTTTTGCACAATACAGATATCTTATCTAAATCATTTTGCATGTCGTTTCGATCATCTGATGATTTTACAAGACGGTAAATGACAACATCATCTGCTAACAATCTAAGACGGCTACTCAGATTGTCTTCTATGTCGTTAATATCAATAAATCGTTTTCTTCGAGGTACTTCATAATGTTAGAATACAGTATATGTTCCAAAACCCTACTGGAAATAGACGTTAGTGATATAGGCCTGTAATTCAGCGGATTACTCCTACTTCCATGTTTGGGTATTGGTGCGAATTGAGCAATTATCCAGTCTTTAGGTACGTATCTTTCTGTGAGCGAGTGGTTGTATATAATTGCTAAATGTGGAGCTATTTTATCAGCATATTCTGAGAGGAACCTGACTGGTATACAATCTGGACCGGAGGCCTTGCCTTTATTAAGTGATTTAAGCTGCTTTATTACACCGAGGATATGTACTTCTATGTTTCTCATCTTGGCAGTTGTTCTTGATTGGAATTCAGGAATATTTATTTCGTCTCCTTTGGTGAAGGAGTTTCGGAAAACCGTGTCTAATAACTCTGCGTTAGTGGCACTCTCATCAGTGACTTCCCCGTTGTTATCGCGCAGTGAAGGTATTGATTGCGTCTTGCCACTGGTGTGCTTTATGTATGACCAGAATATCTTTGGGTTTTCTGCCAGATTTCGAGACAGAATCTCGTTGTGAGAATTATTAAAAGCATCTCGCATTGAAGTACGCGCCAAATTTCGAACTTCTGTAAAACTTTGCCAATCTTGGGGATTTTGCGTTCTTTTAAATTTAGCATGCATTTTTCGTTGCTTCTGCAACAACGATCTGACCCGTTTTGTGTACCATGGGGCATCAGTACCATCATTTATTAATTTATGTGGCATATATCTCTGAATTGCTGTCGATACTATCTCTTTGAGAACATTCCACAACATTTCTACATTTACGTGATCAGATCGGAAGGAGTGAAAATTGTCTCTTAAAAAGGCGTTAAGAGCATTTTTGTCAGTTTTTTTAAATAGATATACTTCGCGTTTCTTTTTGATGGTTGTAGGTGTTACGGTATTCAGCCTAGCAGCAACTGCCTTGTGGTCGCTCATCCCTATATTCGTTACAATACTCACTATTTGTCCTGGATTATTTGTTGGTAAAATGTCAAGTATGCTTTCACAACCACTTACGCTTCGAGTGGTCTCATGAACTAATTGTTGAAAATAATTTTCTGGGAAAACATTCAGTACAATTTCGGACGACGTTTTATGCCTGGCGCCGGCTTTAAACGCATAATTTTTTCAGCATATCGAGGGTATATTGAAGTCAGCACCGACTATAATTGTATGAGTGGGGTACTAATTTGAAATGAGACTCAAGTTTTCTTTGTACTGTTCAGAAATTATAACTTATGAGTCGGGGGGTCGGTAAAACGATCCAATCAATAGTTTACTCCGATCGTGCTTCACCTGATCACTTTTAGACGGACGTCCGTTCTGTGGTTCCCTGGGACCCTCTAACCTAAAAAACCGCCCAGTCCCTTCCACATAGCCCCCGCTTACCGTGTAGCCGCACTGCTTCCTTCCCCTCCCTGGCAGCCATGTTCCCAAGGGCCCACATTACGTGCCTAACGTTGGAGCTCCTAGCTACCAGCAAACATACCCTCTGTGAATGTCCAGACCTTGCGGGCCGAGAAGCTCCCTGTGGAGCAGGGTGGAAGACTGCATCCGACTCAGAGACATCGTCAGCCAGAGATAATGCCCCAAACCTGTTTGTCAAGCGAACTGGGGAGGCCCTACGATCGGCCCCTCGGAAAGTTTATCGCTGCCTGCCAGACTTTGGAATGATCTCCCATTTGACCACGGGTGAGGAGTCAACTTCACTGCAGGCAGTACTCGGGCGGTCACAGCAGTGGACCGATCAGAGGACACGTGGGACGTGCTCGACGTCCCTCGCATCCTGCATTCGATCCCCCACAGTGACGCTCCATGGCAGCAGCCTGAAGCTGTGTGATGGAAGCCAAAGCAGCCTGGAGCTATGAGTGAAGGGTTGCCAACTCAGATCGCATCTGTACACAACAATCACAGTTTCTATCCATTACTGCAGTCACTCCCATTTGAAGCTCGTAAAAATATGCAAAAAACTAATGGTGTACTCGCCTTATTAGCAGTGGGAAATCGAAGTGTTCTCTCACTGATGGTCTAACGGATACTGTGCTGTTCTAACCAAACAAATAAAAGCCTGTACAATACGATGGCCGATAGCAACGGCGGTACTGTACATAACACTACACTACACTTTACTAGTAGCTACCCAGATAAATGAAAGTAAGTCGTTCCTGTTTGAAGCTCGTAAAAATATGTAACAAGCGAACAGTGTACTCGCCTTATTAGTTGCAGGAACTAGCGGTGCGCCTACGCTGACTGTAATTATAGTTGAGGTGTTCCCTCACACGTCTAGTACAATGTGGAGCGGCTCCATCATGCTGGAAGAACGTCCTAAAGCTGCTCAGCAACGACTTTTCCGTTAAAATGCTAGTAATTCGGTCCCATAAGCAATTCTAGGACAAAACGCCAAAGAAGTTGTGAAGGTAAGGCACATACATGCACGGAAGTAGCCCAAAAACAAATGTTCATTACAAATGTTCTCTCTTGGAAACCACTCAGAATGGGGAATTTGAGCATATGACGTTTTTTGCTTCAAATGAGCGTTCCTGTCATATGCCTGAATACTGATCATTCCTCCTGTTGTGTCCATAGTTCCGCGTAGTCAGCGCGTACACAACTTTCCCACTAGAGCGCGCCCATCTAAGCACTACAGCGCAGGAGCAGCGCTCGTCTGTCTTTGCACTTCGAGATGGCGCCATCTCAGAGATGGACCGAATTCTGCTTCCGCCGATGCGCGTATTAATATGTAACGCAGCCAATGAGATTGCTGCTAACGTAGAACATTTTCTCCTCGCGAATCACACTCGCACAGTGATACCTCAACGCTCTAAGTATTATAACGAGTGTACAGACCTCTGGTTAGTCAGTCTGCATTAGTCTGCATTAGTCTATAGTCAAGTTTCAGTCTGCGCCTAATAAGATTACCATATTCCTGTACACAGCCGTGAAGATAAATGAATAGACACTTTGTGAAGTATCAGACATATGTCAGAATATGATTAACGTACCAAGAACAAAGGAACTTCAGATTGTCTAACATTCAGCGTGATGTCTGTTGTTCTATATCGTGACTCCCTACCACTTTTCCGCAACGACGCTCTGAGCGTGTTTTGTAGGGAATTGACTAGTTTGAACCTGGGACCTGTTGCTGATAAGGAGACGCCAGACCACACATGACATGTAGAGTTCAGAAGTGTTCAGTGAGACTAGCGATGACATAACCAAATATTTAATGATTTCAGCGTAAGCTCCACTGCACTCCCTGTAAAAGAATCTTAATACAAACTGAATTTAGTGGAAGGGGTTCAAGGCTTTCCTATTTTTAGTTAGCTGGTAAAATAACGTCGAAAAAGCAGTTATGTTTACCATTGGAAATTTTATTCTACTCACAAAATATTGTTTATAAATTGTACTATTGATAAAAGGAAATGTTTTAATGCAGGATGATAAAAACCAACTGCGTTCAACAAAAATGTAACGAATATTCCCTGAATGGGTTTCCAAGTTCTACAATGGATCGAAGGATGACCTATGCCATATCACATCTATAATCTAGATTTAAATTAAGTTTCACAAAAGAGAAAACTATCAAAATGGTCTACAGTGACCCTCAATTATCTTTAATTACTTATCTAACTTGTCGTAAATTACAGTGGCTGATGTGGCTTCTCAATAATTATATAACAGAAATATCATCGCGTTTCAGATTTTAACTTACGTCGCAAATGTGAATACCATGAGCTTTAATTGACGATCGACACTAGTATTACGCAAAACGGGGGTGTAACAGATGAGACTTCTGCAGTTCTGAGCGAAGCCTTATGTGCTCAAAAATGCGGCATAGCGCACGTTCATTACCTTGTCGGTGTTCGTCAGGGGGCGGCGGCCGGTGCAGCTCCATACAGCTCGCCGTCTCGGAAGCAACTCCTCCTAACTTCTCCTTACTACAATTTATCGAAATTGGTTTTAAAAAAATCTGGCTTTGTTTTCATCTGACCAATCAGGGTCTCAGTGTTACTCTTAAGCTCCGCCTACAAAAATTCTGTCTATCCAATAAGAAACGTTATACTTTTCGTGGCGGGGCAATGTTTTTAAAGTTTGCAACGTAACAGAAACGCGAAAAAGTCTCACGCTAAAACTTGGAGCGGGTGTGGCCCTTTTAGTGTTATCGTAAGACCTATACTGTTCTTCTGGTGGGCTATAGCTTTTAACATGGGCTGGGGGGTCCTGGTGGTTAGCTGGAAACGTCGTTGCTGTCCCTTATCGTAGTGCCTTCTAGCTTAACACGGTTCTGTTCTCGGCTTCTGTTCTCGTGACTGCCCTCGGAACTGCGCGTGTCTCACGGTGGGAAGGTATGATATGCATTTAGGCGTTCTTGTGTTAGTCTGTGGTATTCCATTTGCTCACTCGTTACTCGTATTACTTTGGTTAATTTAATGTCACGATTTATTGGGAGCTATGTGACCTACTACTGGATTTGCTTATGATGGTTCAAATGGCTCTGAGCACTGTGGGACTTAACATCTGTGGTCATCAGTCCCCTTGAACTTAGAACTACTTAAACCTAACTAACCTAAGAACATCACACACATCCATGCCCGAGGCAGGATTCGAACCTGCGACAGTAGCAGTCACGCGGTTCCGGACTGAGCGCCTTAACCGCGAGACCACCGCGACCGGTTTGCTTATCATGTCAGGGTTTTCATGCAAGGTGTTGGATTTGCCTGACACCTTGCAACTGTAAACAGCATCCAGAATAAAAGTTAAGTAATTTTATGTTGTTATTATTTTAATAAATGTGTGTGAAAATTAATCAAGTTCTGTTTAAAGTTGGTCACCGTCAATCTGCTACTCTAAGTGTGCAAGTGGCTTTTCTATCGTCTTACCTAACGGCAGAAGATAAACACGTCACGATAAGACCACGAGACATATTGCTGGCATTCGCCTACTTCGTTAGAGCGTCAAGTCAAATAATCTGATGGTGTGTGTACCGAAGGTCTTACAGTACGCACACCACACCTCCTGGGAATCCCGCATGTCAGTCATAATTTGGTTGCCTTGTTTAGAACGAGAAAGTAAGAATTCGTCTGATAGAAAATAGTAACATTTATTGGACCTGTTCCTTAGGGGTGTGACCATTGTGTAAGAATGAAGAAATAAACTGTTACCCCTATTAAGGACAATTCAGAAATGTCCGATGCCAATATTGACGTCCGGAACAGAAATATCGGTTAAAAGTAACGGTAAGATTCACAGATAGTAACAAATTAATAGCGCCGCTTGCAGATCTGTGAATTCTTATGTTGTTAGTTTTATACAGGTGACATCGAGGACAAGCTATTGACAAATTGACGGAAGTCCGATCCAGTTGCCTTATATAAACAGAACACGTATTTTGTTTTGTGCTATCCAACTATGTAGAAACTGAGAAACAGAAAGTGCATGGTTTATTGTTTTGTCTGCCTTGGATTCATGATTACAATACGGAAACCCTCATTATGGTAAGGTGTTTCACTTTGTGATTGTATTGAAAAGATGGAAGTCACAACTCAACTGACAAATACTTGTGCATTTACTCCTAAATTTCTCTACGATAAGTATTCAGCTGTTTCATTCGTAAAAATCTCACAGATTCCTCCGCTAATTCAAGTAAGACGTGTATCATAATATTAACTAAATTTTGACGTAATTCAGTTGGCTCCTCTAAAAAGAGATGGGTCAAGAAGTGGTCTGATGGCAAATAGTGTAACGTTTATTGGACTTTTTTGGGAGTCGGGTCCTTTTGTAAAAATGAAGAAAAATGTTACACCTAGTACGAAAGACTAATACATTTTAAATGCCTTTAGTCAGCACAGAAGCTTAGGCAATGCTCATAATGCTGTAAGTATAGTAAAGGTAATACAAGGCCACAATGACGGATTAATTAGAGTGTGGGACATTAAGTGGGACCCAACTTGGCAGACAGACCAGAATTAGAAGATCGTTTTGTGTAATGATCTGACATCAAGCAGTGCGACAAATTACGTTTCGAAATTTCCTAATGAAACACACGTTAATGGAACCTGCGCAGCGTTAACTGCATATTAGTAATTACAGAATCACTGTAAGAGAGTTGAGCTCTTTAGATCAAGCGAAGGAGAGACAAAGAGAGTGTGAGTTTAAGACAAAGAAGGGATAGAGAGGGACAGGGAGAGAGAGGGGGGAGGAGGAGAAACTGGAGGGGGGGAGAGGGGAAGAGAGAAAGAGGCCGGACAAGAGGGAATTTCCTTCGCACCTTTGACGGTAAAGGTGCGCTTGTCTCGTTTCTCTGTCGTGTGCTAGAGTGACGCATAGTATTTATGAATGAGCTAGTCTTCAGAAGAATTTCTATAACGTTTATGTTATTCTTTCAAAGATAGCTTACATTATATTTATTTATATTTTGGTATAATAAATATTCAAGTCTTACGTCTAGAACCGAATCGGAGAATTCACTGAAAAATGTACATCAGGGAAAGTTCATTTATATAGTTATAAAAGACAATAATTCTCGTAAAATGATTCATAACCAATACATGATCAGGAATATTAAACCGAGGAGGAAAATATGTTGCTCAGAGATGGTGTGTAGCGTAAAAGAAAAGGTTTCGAGATAATCGATGTGATTCTCTCCGTAACGAGAGAATGAAATGAGATCGGGAACAGGAGTGTATAATGTTAAACGAATCCGACATTTAAAACGAAATTAAATAATGTAATTACTATGTTCCTTATGTCTGATTCAATAAAGTCAAAGGCATCGAGCATAAAACACACCGTAGAACCTGTGATATGTAAACACACCATAAACTGTTTACAACTGATATAGTGTTATAATTTTTCTATGTGTATTCTGATTTGTATTATATTGAGTTCTATCTGTATCTTCCATTATTTTACTCGGTGTTCATAGTTTATTTCCTAAAGAACGCTAACTCTGCAAAGCGGCTTCGTAATGTAAATGACTACAGAGTTGAAAATACCTTTCTTTACATTTAGATATAGACTGCTGTGCTATACAGAGTGGGCAGTTCCTGATGAGACAAGTGTCTTTATTATTTACTGAAATATCTAACAACAAATTCAGTATTTTTCGCATTTTTTCTGACAGTGTCCATTACGCAGAACGCCAGACGCCTGTCTTGACACACCCTATTTTACAAAATATTTGATAAAGTCAACATACGCAACTGAGGATCAAATTTATGGAATAAAAATACGCTTCAGTTGACAGTAATTTCTTAATTTATTGCACCACCAGTTTCGAAGCACGAAGTTTCTGCTTCAGGTCGGGTCAGACAGTCGGAGGAGGGGTGGGGGGAGGGGTCAGGGGGTTAACACCCACATAAAAAAATGGCGTGGGAGTGTAAGACCAGCAACAACAGCGTCCACCTGGACAGCACGACACGGGAATGTCCAGAGAACGTTGTCCAGGCGGGCGCTGCGGTTGCCGGTTCTACACTCTCAGAAATGGACGACTCAGTCTGTCGCTATCGATCCATAGGAAGTATATGATGTTAAAGCATTTACTAATCCATCCAAAGGCACTTTAAATACATGTAAGTAGCGGAAAAACATTGAAAATTGTATTAATTTCAAGGTATGTCATCGAAATGCTAAGACGCCAGAAGGATAGAGAATTTATATTTCGAACGTATTCCTTGTCGGGTCATTTTCTCTCTCTCTCTCTCTCTCTATTGTACCTTCACCATTATTGTTAGAAGACTTAAGACGGCAAAAAGTTTTTCATAGACAAATGGTGTTTCAGTTCAGAGGACGAGAAGAAGAAAAAAATACAACCAGAAAAATAAATAGCAGCGTATTGAGTAAGTCGTGCATTTGATGATTAAACACACACATATCACTTCCTCAAGAGTGGTACCTTTTCTTTCTTTTTTGTTCTGTCTGGTTTGATGAGGTCCGCCACGAATTCCTCTTCCGCGTTCTTCATCACACAATAGCACTTCCACCCTATGTCCTCAATTATTTGTTGGAAGCATTCCAATCTCTATATCTCCCTGCAATTCTTATCCCCTTCAGCTCGCTCTAGCACCGTGTAGATTGTTGCCTGATATCTTATCACATCTCTTAACATACCATTCCTTCTTCTTCTCCGTGTTTTTCGTGTGTGCCTTTCTCCGCCGATTCTGCGGAGAACATCGTCATTTCTTATCGATGCACCGAATTTTCAACATTCTTCCGTAGCACAACATCTCAAACGTTTCGTCTCAAATTAAGGCCTAATTTGATCACCAATATAATTCTACTGGCCAGGAATGTCCTCTTCGCCTGTGCTATTCTGCTCATTATCTTTGTCTTTTTCCTGTTTACTCTCAGTGCATATTTTGTACTCGTTACGCTATTTATTCCATTCAACACATCCCGTAATTTTTCTTCACTTTCACTGAGGATAATGATGCCATCATCGAATCTGATCATTGATATCATTTTACTCTGAATTTTAATCCTATACTTGAACTTTTTTTAATTTTCGTCATTGCTCCTTCGATGTATAAAGTGAACTGCAGTGGCGAAACACTGGTCCATGGTGTTCCAGCCTTATTGTTCCTTCTTGATTCTTCTTTATATTGTATACACCATTACTCGTCTTTCCCTATAGATTACACCTGTCATTTTTTCTTCAGAATTTTGAAAGTTTTGCACTAGTTTCCATTGTTGCATGTTTTTGCTGTGTCGACATATCTTATGAAGGTATCTTGATCACTCTTGCTTTTGTTATCAAGCGGAACGTCAGAACTGCTTTCTTGCGCCCGTGTTTTCCTAAAGCCAAGCTGATCGTCACCTAGCAAAGCCTCACTTTTCTTTTACGTTCTTGACAGCAGCTTGGTAGTATGGGCTGTTAAACTGATTTTGCGATAGTTTTCGCACTTACCTCGCCTCACTGTCTTCAGAGTTGTGAAGCACATAATAACTCCAAAAATCATATGGAACACTGCCACTGGTTTCCAGGCCAAAACAGTGCTGGGAAATTATTTAATTTGTTACTTACGACAGCCATGTTTAATGCGAACGCTTAAAATTTCAAAAGTGTTCTTGTGTTTTGTCTGGACCTACGCTATACGAAAATAAATTTCTGTTCCATGCAGATACAAAAACTTGTATCAAGAGACTCAACAAACGATGCCGATCAATCTGGGAGAGTTTTTTGGTAAAATTCTAGCTCAACGTGTATAGCCTAAATTGTTTGTCCTCAAGTTGTATCAGAAAACTATTTCCGTCTCTTCATCTGTTTCGTGACTGCGTGTTTTATAATTTCCTAATGGATTACAGTCCTCCAGAACCATACAGGATGGTCCATTGATAGTGACCGGGCCAAATATCTCACGAAATAAGCGTCAAACGAAAAACTACAAAGAACGAAACTCGTCTAGCTTGAAGGGGGAAATCAGATGGCGCTATGGTTGGTCCCGTAGATGGCGCTGTCATAGGTCAAACGGATATCAACTACGTTTTCTAAAATAGGAGCCCATATTCTTTATTACATATTCTTGTAGTACGCAAAGAAATATGTATGTTTTAGTTGGACCACTTTTTTCGCTTTGTGATAGATGGCGCTGTAATAGTCACAAACTTATATGTATTTGGTATCACGTAACACTCCGCCAGTGCGGACGGTATTTGCTTCGTGATACATTATCCGTGTTAAAATGGATCGTTTACCAATCGAGGAAAAGGTCGATATCGTGTTGATGTATGGCTATTGTGATCAAAATGCCCAACGGGCGTCTGCTGTGTATGCTGCTCGGTATCCTGGTCGACATCATCCAAGTGTCAGGACCGTTAGCCGGATAGTTACGTTATTGAAAGAAACAGGGAGTGTTCAGCCACATGTGAAACGTCAACTACCACATGCAACAAATGATGATACCCAAGACGGTCTTTTAGCTCCTGTCGCGGATAATCCGCACATCAGTAACAGACAAATTGCGCGAGAATCGGGAATCTCAAAAACGTCGGTGTTGAGAATGCTACATCAACATGTATTGCCCCCGTACCATATTTCTATGCACCAGGAATTGTATGGCAACGACTTTGGGCGTCGTGTACAGTTCTTCCACTGGGCACAAGAGAAATTACGGGATGATGACAGATTTTTTGCACGCGTTCTATTTAGCTAAGAAGCGTCATTCACAAACAGCGGTAACGTAAACAGGCATAATATGCACTATTGGCCAACGGAAAATCCACGATGGCTGCGACAAGTGGAACATCAGCGACCTTGGCCGGGTAATGTATGGTGCGGCATTATGGGAGGAAGGATAATTGGCCCCATTTTATCGATGGCAATCTAAATGGTGAAATGTATGCTGATTTCCTACGTAATATTATACCGATGTTACTACAAGAGGTATGACTGCATGACAGAATGGCGATGATGGATATCCGGCACATAGCTCGCGTGCGGTTGAAGCGGTATTGAATAGCATATTTCATGACAGGTGGATCGGTCGTCGAAACACCATACCATGGCCCGCACGTTCACGGGATCTGACGTCTCCGGATTTCTTTCTGTGGGGAAAGTTGAAAGATATTTTCTATCGTGATCCACCGACAACGCCTGACAACATGCGTCAGCGCATTGTCAATGCATGTGCGAACATTACGGAAGGCGAACTACTCGCTGTTGAGAGGAATGTCGTTACAAGTATTGCCAAATGCACTGAAGTTGACGGACATGATTTTGAGCATTTATTGCATTAATATGGTATTTACAGGTAATAACGCTTTAACAGCATGCGTTGTCAGAAATGATAAATTCACAAAGGTACTTGTATCACATTGGAACAACGGAAATAAAATGTTCAAACGTACCTACGTTGTGTATTTTTATTTAAAAAACGTACCTGTTACCAACTGTTCGTCTAAAATTGTGAGCCATATGTTTGTGACTATTACAGCGTGATCTATCACAAAGCGAAAAAAGCGGTCCAACTAAAACTTTCATATTTCTTGACGTACTACACGAATATGTAATAAAAATGGGGGTTCCTATTTTTTTAAAAACGCAGTTGATATCCGTTTGATCTATGGCAGCCCCATATAGCGGGCCAACCATACCGCCTTCTGCTTTGCGCCCTCAAGATAGACAAGTTTCGTTCTTTGTAGTTTTTTCGTTTGACGCTTATTTCGTGAGATATTTGGTCGGGTCACGACCAATGGACCACTCTGTATATCGGGCGGGCTATGTGAATTCATCACCCGTATACACTAAAACAAAGCTCTCTATTGCGTGTGAAACACATCTGCATGTTAAATGATACATTTGCAAGCAAAAAGGTGAGTGAAAGTGTGACGTGGTGGCGGCGAGCAGCCGGTGTCGCCGCCAGCTGTTGCTGCTGATGCGTCGGTGCCGGCGGCGGCGCGTCTCGAGGGAGCGGCCGGACGGTTGACAGACGCTGCGTCCCGTTCCTCTCATTTGCATCCCGTGTTGGCCCAGGAGGCGCACTCCACCTTGCCGCCGCTCGCCCCGCATACAAACGCCACTACCTGCCGTGCCCGAGTCTGCTCTACTGCCCGTCACCTCATGGTACCAAAACACTCACCGGGCGGCTTTCCCACAGGACTACCTTATTTCCCATTGCAGGGTTAACTGAATACGTGTCGGGAGATATTTCTTTCAGTGTGATTCGGAAACTGTTTCCGGTTACTTTTGTCGGAACAAACAATTGGCGAGAGTTTTTTGAGAATATTGTTTAGCAGATAATATGTCGCCCATACTTCTAGGATGGTAGCAAAGTATCTTGAGAAAGGCAAGGAAGTTGGGGAAGCAATACTGTTACACAATATTATTCACGTTTTTTGATCTTTCGACACAGAGAGATACGTCGACCAGTGCCGGGTAGTTCCGAATACACCAAGTTCAGGAACATTTATGTTTTGTCGATAGTATGATGTAGTGAGCGTGAAGACTAAATCTGTATCTACGTCAACATATCCAGTTAATAAGCCAAAGCGTGAGTTATACATCTGATACATATTACCCCTTCTCTGTTGCATATGCGGATAGTTCGTGGGAAGATAGATTGTCGGGAACCCCCTTTATGACATTTACTAATTTTGCAGATCTGTGTGTTACGCACTCTCGAAGAGGTGACCTATATTTTGACTACTTTTGGAACGTGGACTCTCGAAAGGTCGTGAGTAGGAGTTTCTGTGGTGCAAAGATCTTGATCTACATACGTACTCCACAAGCCAGCGTACTGTGCATGGCGGAAGATACCCTTTACGACAACTAGTCGCTTAATTTCCTGTTCTACTCTCAGATAGAGCGAGGAGGAAACGACTGCCTATATGCTTCAGTATGAGCCCTAATTTCTCGTATCTTATCAACGTGGTCATTACGCTAAATGTATATTAGCGGCAGTGGGATCATTCGGCAGTCAACTTCAAATGTCGGTTCTTTAAATTTTCATGATAGTGTTCCTCGAAAAGAAGGTCGCCGTCCCTTCAAGGATTCCCATTTGAGTTCGGTAAGATTTTCGTAATACTTTCGTAATGTTCAGATCTACCGCTAACAAATCTAGCAGCTCGCTTCTGAATTGCATGGATGTCTTTTTTGAATCCAACCTGGTGGTGATCCCAAACACTCGAGCAACACTCAAGAAAAGTTCGCACGACCGTCATATATGCGGTTTCCTTTACAGCTGAATCACACATTCCTGAAATTCTCCCAATAAATTGAAGTCGACCATTCGCCTTCCCTACCACAGTTCTCGAATTCTCGTTCCATTCCAGATTTAGTCGAGTGCACCACTTTTCTAAGAACTTGTAAAATCTGTCGTTTTCGTCTCCTCCTGTGTTAGTGCAACTTTATAAAAGAGGATGCAAGTCAAAATTGTTTTCGAGTGGCGCAGTTGCTTTTCTAGAAGGAAGGGAACTGCTCATGAAGTGCAACTTACCGGTCGATCATCAATTGACATAAACGCGGATAACATCGAGCAGGTGCGACTGGCAAAATCGACGACTATCTTAGAAATACGTGTACGAGTGACAGCTAATAGATGTACGAGGAATAGGGAGGAATAGGATGGTATTAACGCCATAATTCACGAAAATCAGATTCTAACATTCTGGGTGGTGTCTGATTGTTCTATATCGTGTCTCCCTACCACTATTGCGCAACGACGCTCTGAGCGTGTTTTTTAGGGAATTGACTAGTTTGAACCTGTGACCTGTTGCTGGTAAGGAGACACCAGACCACACATGACATGTAGAATTCAGAAGAGTTCAGTGAGACTAGCGATCATATAACCAAATATTTAATGATTCCAGCGTCAGCTCCACTGCACTCCCTGTAAAAGAATCTTAATACTAACTAAATTTAGTGGAAGGGGTTCAAGGATTTCCTATTTTTAGTCAGCTGGTAAAATAACATCGAAAAAGCAGTTAAGTTTACCATTGGAAATTTTATTCTACTCACAAAACATTGTTTATAAATTGCACTGTTGATAAAAGGAAGTGTTTTAATACAGGATAGTAAAAACCAACTGCGTTCAACAAAAATGTGAACGAATATTCCTTGAATGGGTTTCCAAGTTCTACAATGGATCGAAGGATGACCTATGCCATATCACATCTATAATCTAGATTTAAATTAAGTTTCACAAAAGAGAAAACTATCAAAATGGTCTACAGTGACCCTCAATTATCTTTAATTACTTATCTAACTTGTCGTAAATTACAGTGGCTGATGTGGCTTCTTAATAATTACATAACAGAAAAATCACCGCATTTCAGATTTTAACTTACATAGCAAATGTGAATACCATGAGCTTTAATTGACGATCGACACTAGTATTACGCAAAACGGGGGTGTAACAGATGAGACTTCTGCAGCTCTGAGTGAAGCTTTATGCGCTCAAAAATGCCGCATCGTGTGCGTTCATTACCTTGTCGGTGTTCGTCTGGGGGCGGCGGCCGGTGCAGCTCCATACAGCTCGCCGTCTCGGAAGCAACTCCTCCTAACTTTTCCTTAAGGCAATTTACCAAAGTTGGTTAAAAAAAAAACTATCTGGCTGTGTTTTCATCTGACCCATCAGGGTCTCGATGTTAACCTTAAGCTCCGCCTACAAAAATTCTCTCTATCTAATAAGAAACGTTATACTTTTCGTGATTGGGCAATGTTATTAAAGTTTGCAACGTAACAGAGACGCGAAAAAGTCTCACGCTAAAACTTGCAGTTGGTGTGGTCCTTTTAGCGTTATCGTAAGATCTATACTGTTCTTCTGGAGGGCTCTAGCTTTTAACATGGCCAGGGGGGTGGTCCTTGACGTAACAGAGACGCGAAAACGTCTCACGCTAAAACTTGCAGCTGGCGTTGTCCTAGTGGTTAGCTGGCGACGTGGGTGTCCAGTCCGTCCCTTATCGTAGGGCCTTCTAGCTTAACGCGGTTCTGCTCTCGGCTTCTGTTCTCGTGACTCCCCTCGGAACTGCGTGTGTCTCACGGTGGGAAGGTATGATATGCATTTAGGCGTTCTTGTATTAGTCTGTGGTATTCCATTTGCTCACTCGTTACTCGTATTACTTTGGTTAATTTAATGTCACGATTTATTCGGAGCTATGTGACATACTACTGGATTTGCTTATCATGTCAGGGTTTTCATGGAAGGTGTTGGATTTGCCTGACACCTTACAAGATAAAGGAAGTAAGAATATGGTTTAACGTTCCATCGAGTACGTCGGTCTGGACAACGATAAGGCAGGAAAATCCCTGAAAGAAAAAGAGGTGGCTGAGTGTTTCAAAGTAAGTAATGGACAACGATTGACTAAATCAGGGTAAGGAACTCAATGGAACATGAAAGGATAGGCATGAGAAATGAAATAGGGGGTAGCAGAGGATCAATATGAAGAAAAAGGCAATGCTCAGTAGAACTCCCTGTAGCAAATGAATGAGGGAAAACGGAACACGCACATTTAAAAAATGAGATTGATGGGAGTTGACAGCGAGCAAAGCGCGAATGACTAGTCGAGAAATCCAATGTTGTACAAGCATCAATCACCATAGAAAATATACAGTAGTTTTAAAAAATATGGAAACACTGCGAGAAATGCGCTCTTGAATGTAAATGCTGATGCTGGCGAAGCTTGCAGGTTGTACTGTTGTGTTTGACCACGAAAGGTACCTGTGTAGTGCCCTCAATACGTTGCGAGTGTCAATCACGATCAGAACAGCGCTCTGTGTATTTTTCAGCGCATTATGTCGGAGCTTATTGAAGTAGAAGGTGGGTGTACTGCTGTTGCTCATATGGCTGCTGCTTCCGAACCATGGTAAGCGAAGCGTTTCAAGAGTCAGCGTCACAGATTTGTACAGCGCACAGGGAAAGCGAAAAAGATCGTGTGCTAAGTCATAAAATGAACGTGAATACATGCCGAGTGATCGTGGCAGGCGGTCACTGAAGAGATATATGACGACAGCTACCAAAGTCACTGCTGAACTGAATGTCGCACTAGCGAACCCTGTCAGCTGCAAAACAACACTATAGGCGCTCCATAAGCAGGGAATTGCAGGGCGATCTGGGATCCCAAAGCTACCCGTCAGTGACACAAATGCCCGTGACAAGAGAACGTTGTGCCGAAGCCTCAAAATCTAGACTATGGAGCAATGGATGAAAATCATTTGGTCGGAATTGTCTTGTTTCACACTATTTCGAACTTCCAGCCAGGAGCATGGCGAGGTTCCATGGTTATTCTCCAAGATCGCATTACTGCCAAGAATTAAGTCGCTATTTTGACTGATCATGTCCAACACCTGGTACAATGTTCCGCATCAGTGGTGCCGTTAAAAGCGGTGGCTCGTTATTTTCAAGTTACTATTCCTTGTTGTAGGGGTTGTGATTTTTGATATTTTTGTCTAAACCAGCAAGATAAAACAGAGCCCACTACTTTCACTACATCGAGTGCATTTAGTGCTCATGTACTCACACTGAGCCGTGAGACCTGCATGACCTTATAGCAACCGTCATGGATCTGCATTATGCTGTTACGTTAGGGGTGATTTCACGTAAGGAAAGAGAGAGAATGTAAGATTAATGAACTAATTTATTAAACAGTTGAAAATTAAACAATAATACAACCAAATGGGGGTGGGGGAAGGAAGACTCGAGCTCAGCAGCCTACCCCAACGTAGGTTCATAACAAGCTACGATAGGAGGACAAAAGGAATTTTAGTAACGATCGCCGAATTATCAAATAGAATCCCATTTCGTAAAGGAAGGGGTTGCAGGCGTGCCACCATGAATCAGCCAAAGACCAAGAAAGATGCTACTGTGCGTGAATAGCTAGCCAGCCTCCCGTACTAAAGGAATAAAACCCGCAAGACGCGAAACTATTCACAGTGACCTATAAGGTTCCCGGTTCCCTTTGGGCCGCAGGGCGCGAATCTACAGTGCTCATGCCTACCGAACTTCATCTCCTGGAAGCGGCGCCTCCCGTCTCCTGCACGGTCACACTAGAACTGAACTACTGCCCCTTTGTCCACTATCCACCCGCGGTTGGCGCCTCCCCGCGGAAAACGGGCGCGCATCTGAACTGGCCAATCAGAGGGCCGGAATCTCACAGCGAGCCGACCTCGCGACATTAAAATCGAGCAGAAATAGCGGTTACAAGGTTGGGGAACTGAGAACAGGAGAAACTATGACCACTATTGAATGTCCAAACGATACCACGTGCTACCCTGACGATCGGAAAAGGGATGGGAAACGGGAAGCCATCATGGCTGCTAGGAAGACTGCTGCCCTCGTCCATAAATAAAGAAAATTTCTAGCGCCAAGCTCCTCTCACAGATCAGTGTGAGACAAGCTGTGAAAATCGTCAAATAAATTAGGCAACCCATAGAAATTATTAATATTGCCTGAATTATTATTTTACCGAATACCAGAATGCTGGGGTTAGAAATATTAAATACGAGCACTGAATGGTGAATGAAGTGCACGCCTTTAACCGAGTTCTAAGACAAGGCACTTGTTCACACAGCTACCATCATCCAAGACTGATTTTGTGAGCACGAAGAGGAATTATCGCATCTCACCTGGCCATCACCGTCAACAGATGTCAATATTATTGAGTCTGCTGTCAATTTCGGAGAAAAGGGTGCGTGATTGCTGTCCACCACCATCATCGTTACCTGAACTTGCCACTATTCTACGGGAAAAATGAGAGAAGATTCCCTTTAAAATCACGCAGGACATGCTGAAGACTGGGAGCTGTTTTGAATGCCAACTGATTTCCTACAGCGTATCAGATATAGTAGTGTGATTTAGAGTGTCGATTATTTATTGCAGACTTGTGGATGCAGTGTACAGACGGATTAAAGAGAATACCACCGGCTCAGATGGAAAGCCAGTAATAATCAAAGAAAGGATGGCTGAAACGTGGGGGTATACACAGAGGACATATATAAGAGAAACAAACTTGTAGACGATATTATTTAAATAGAATAACAGGTAAATGAATATAAGATGGGAGGTCTGATAATACAGGAAGAATTTGAAAGAGCTCAGCAATACGTAATTCCCTGGGGTAGATGACATTCCCTCAGTATTATTGATATCCTCGGGAGAGCAAGCTACGACAAAACTATTCTTCTTGGTGTACGAGATGCAGAAGATGGCGAGATACCCACAGACTTAAAAAGAACGTAATAATTAAAATTCCAGACAGATGCTGACTGGTGTGAATACCACCGAATTATCAGTTTAATAAGTCATGTTTGCAACGTTGTCGACGGGACGTTAACCATTAATCTCCTCCTCCTCTCCGAGATTTTGCCCACTTCCTCTTCACCTGCCTCGCCGGCAGAAAATAAAGTTAAGAAAAAATGTTAAAATATGTGTGAATTCCTCAGGGACTAAACTGCTTAGGTCATCGGTCCCTAGACTTACACACTACTTAAACTAACCTATTCTAAGAACAACACATACACCCATTCCCGAGGGAGGACTCGAACCTCCGGCGGCAGTGGCCGCGCAGTCCGTGATATGACGCCTCAAACTGAGCGACCACTCCGCGCAGCGAAAATCAAGTATGCTAGTAAAGTGCCGGGTTAAACATGTGAAGAAGAAAATCTTTTCTGTTTGGTGTACGCTAGAAAGTACGATAGAGTGAAGTACCCATCAATAGACCAAAATTGACGATACCTTAAGTTATGTCATTCCTGCAGAACCAAGGTACTCTTGTTTATTGCGTCGCAAAGATACACTCATTATACAGTCCAGTCAGTTTAACGTGATCGCTTGTCAAACGCCTGAATAACCACCTTTTGCAGCTTGAACTGCTCCGAGACAGACTGGAAGAGGGTAAGTGAAGTTCCCGAAGGCACCGAAGTTGATGTGAACACATGCCGACTGCAATGTCGTGGCCAACTGCGCAACATTTCTACACTACTGGCCATTACAATTGCTACACCACGAAGATGCCGTGCTACAGACGCGAAACTTAGCCGACAGGAAGAAGATGCTGGGATATGCAAATGATTAGCTTCTCAGAGCATTCACACAACGTTGGCGCTGGTGGCGACACCTACAACGTACTGAAATTAGGAAAGTTTACAACCGATTTCTCATACACAAAAAGCAGTTGACCGGCGTTGCCTGGTGAAACGTTGTTGTGATGCTTCGTGCAAGGTGGAGAAATGGGTACCATCACATTTCCGACTTTGATAAAGGTCGGATTGTAGCCTATCGAGATTGCGGTTTGTCGTATCGCGACATTGCTGCTCGCGTTGGTCGAGATCCAATGACTGTTAGCCGAATATGCAATTGGTGGGTTCAGGAGGGTAATACGGAACGCTGTGCTGGATCCCAACGGCCTCATGTCAGTAGCAGTCGAGATGACAGGCATCTTATCCGCATGGCTGTAACGGATCGTGTAGCCACGTCTCTATCCCTGAGTCAACAGATGGGGACGTTTGCAAGACAACAACCATCTGCATGAACAGTTCGACGACGTTTGCAGCAGCATCGACCATCTCGGAGACCAAGGCTGCGGTTACCCTCGATGTTGCATCACAGACAGCAGCGCCTGCGATGAGGTACTCAACGATGAACCTGGGTGCACGAATGGCAAAACGTCATTTTTTCGGATGAATACAGGTTCTGTTTACAGCATCATGATGGTCGCATCCGTGTTTGGCGACATCGCGGTGAACGCAGATTGGAAGCGTGTATTCGTTATCGCCATACTGCCATATCACCCGGCGTGTTGGTATAGGGTGCCATTGGTTACACGTCTTGGTCACCTGTTGTTCGCAATGACGGCACTTTGAACAGTGGACATTACATTTCAGATGTGTTACGACCCGTGGGTCTACCCTTCATTCGATCCCTGTGAAACACTACATTTCGGCAGGATAATGCACGACCGCATGTTGCAGGTCCTGTAGGGCCTTTCTGGATACTGAAAATGTTCGACTGCTGCCCTGGCCAGTATATTCCCCAGATCTGCCATCAATTGAAATCGTCTGGTCAATGGCTGTTGAGCAACTGGCTCGTCACAATACGCCAGATACTACCCTTGATGAAATGTGGTATCGTGTTGAAGCTGCATGTACACGCCATCCAAGGTCTGTTTGACTCAATGCCCAGGTGTATCAAGGCCGTTATTACGGCGAGAGGTTCTGGATACTGATTTATCATGATCTATGCACCCAAATTGCGTGAAAATGTAATCACATGTCAGTTCTAGTATCATATATTTGTCCAATGAATACCCGTTAATCATCTGCATTTCTTGTTGGTGTAGCAATTTTAATGGCCAGTAATGTATGTTGAGGATCCATGGCGCGAACACCCCGATTGAAGTTGTCCCACGGATTCTCTATTGGATTTTAATCCCTGAAGTTTGATGGCCAGAAGAATACGGTAAAGTGAATCTGGTGCTCTTTGAACGACGCGCGTGCACTGCGAGCTGTGTGACACGTTGCACTGTGCTGCTGGTAGATGCCAACGTACCGAGAAAAAACAGACTGCATGTGGGGGTGGATAAATGCATACATGTGTTGATCCATTGTACCTTCCAGAATGCTGGAATCACTCAAGGAGTGGCACAAAAACATTCTCCGGTCTATAAAATTCCGACGATTACCTCAGGGTGTTTGCTTTCGGATGTTTCACGTCACACTCACGAACGACCATGTGTTCCATGAACTATACAGTGTGACTCATCCGAAGCGGCCATGTGTCGTCACTCAATGGACGTCCACTTGTGGTACTGGCCTGCAAATTTCAGCCTACAGCAGCCAGCATGAGTGTATGAAGAGGCGCCTGCTGCGGAGGCACATGCGCAGGAAACTTCACTGAATTGTCGTTCAGGAGACACTGTTGGTAACCTCTTCAGTTACTGCGTGGTCAGTTGCTCAACAGTTACACGTGTATTCGCTCGTACACATAGCAACCGTCCTTTACCCCTGTCCGCTATGGCCCGTGATGCACCACAGTTGGATAGCACCATTTTGCCATATACGGTGTAGTTTAATCACAGCGGCACTCAAACAGTTTACAAACTTGGCCGTTTCGGAAATGATTCCATCCTTGCCCCAGAAGACAACGGTAGTGTCGTTTCGGATAAATCACTCCCCTTCCGTATTACGACAACGAAGTTCACGTCCCGCCGGCATGTTTTATCCACCCTATGCTTCTGGTGCTATCGTCTGTCGTCTGGGGGTGGTTACTGCACTTTGACGTCGAATGTAGGCGACGGTCAACAGAGAATTTCGGCAGGTCACCGTCCGCCCCGGTAGCTGAGTGGTCAGCGCGACAGCATGTCACTGCTAAGGGCTCGGGTTCGATTCCCGGCTAGGTCGGAGATGTTCTCCGCTCAGGGACTGGGTGTTGCGTTGTTGTAATCATCGTCATTTCATCCTCATCGACGCGAGGTCCACCAAAGAGGCGTCAAGTCAAAAGACTTGCACCCGGCGAACTGTCTACGCTACAGGAGACCCTGGTCACACGACATATACATTTAACAGGTCACCGATCCGTCCGTATTCATGTTTCCACGAGATAAACGTATCGCTCACCTGTATGTACCCCAACGTAGGCTTATAGGGTTCCGAATTCAGAGGCTGCTTTCCGAACTCATGTATACGATAATGGCAACCGTTGAACAAACGTGTGAATAGCCGCGGAAGTGCTTCTTATGCTTACTGTTCGTAGTGACACTGCTCTGCCTGATACCGGACGAGAGCCACGCAGACGAGTTACGGCCTGCAGGTAGGCGCTTCCGTGTGTTTAGGCGGTGTCCGGCGGCGCGCCATCGTTAGGCCACGGACGACGGCCATAACTTGGTGAGCAGCGGGTGCGACGCCCGCCCGGCGCCACTGGGACAGTAACGGGCCCTGATGATGGCCGTGGCGCCCCGTATAAAGCACTCACCTCACCTCATCCCAGCTCCCACTCTATCAGCTCTTTTCTGCCTTCCTTCAAACGGATACAAGTGTCCGCCTAAATGGATTTCTAAGAGCAGAAGCCAACTACCTGCTCAAAACTGATATCAAGGATAATGATTTCATCTGAGCAAGGTATGGATTACTAGATTCGGTACGATAGCAGCAACTTTGCGTGTTCTTATTCCTGTGTGTACTACTGTCCAAAATATAAAAATTATCAAGGTCACGAGCATGACTGCATAGCATGGCAAATATACACTCTAACACAAAAAAGAAAAAAGAAGAGCCACCACGAAAGAATTATCCGATTGGGACGCGAATCGTTAGATGTGATGTATACGTA
This sequence comes from Schistocerca gregaria, assembly GCF_023897955.1. NCBI lineage: Eukaryota > Metazoa > Arthropoda > Insecta > Orthoptera > Acrididae > Schistocerca > Schistocerca gregaria. The sequence continues at coordinate 536,770,175 of NC_064921.1, forward strand.
CGGACAAGCAAATGATTACAACGTCAGAAAAATCGCGGGAGTTTTTTTTTTTTCAAGAGAAAGAGTATCACAAACTGAACAAATCAGTATCGCGTTGGTCCACCTCTTGTCACTATGCTAGCAATTATTTGACGTGGAATTAGACTGGGAGAGTTGTTGGATGTCCTTCCGGACCATATAGTGTCAAATTCTGTTCAATTGGCTCGTTAGATCGTCAAAATCCCGACCTGGTCGGAGGACCCTGCCAATAACGCTCCAAAAGTTCTCATTTGGTGAGAGATCCAGCGACCTTGCTGGCTAAGATACCGTTTAGCAAGTGCGAAGGCAAGCAGTAGAAACTCACGTCGTGTGCGGTCGTGCATTATTTCGCTGAAATGTAAGCCTAGGATGGATTGGCATGAAGGGCAACAAAACGGATGTAGAAAACCGTTGACGTACCGCTGTTCTGTAAGGAAGCCGCTGATGACGACCAAATGGGTTTTGAAATGAAAGGAAATTGCACCCCAGACCGCCACTCATGGTTGCCGGGCCCTATGACGAGCCCTATCATAACCTACCATTGTCTGGGACAACTCCAGATATGTCTCCGCTGGGCATCGGGGATCACTGACTCATCACTGAAGACGATTCTACTCCAGTCAATGAGATTCCATGCCTAATGTGTACAGAGGTTAATGATAGTCGTCGCATGGGCCACCGTGAGCTCGGTTCCTTTTCTTTGAGCTATCTATTAATAGTCTTTGTAGTCACTCAAGCACCAGTTGCATGTCGGAACAATGACAGTGATGAAACTCTGAGTGCCTCTGCAACAATTATTTGTCCTCACGTTCTGTCGTCTCTCTAGGTCGACCACTTTCCTCGTTACGCTTTGTTTGTCCACGGCTCACTCTCTCCTACCAACATCGTCAAGTAGTGGCATGGCTCTTATTCAAATCTGTAGCGATTCATAGATTACTCCAACTGGCTTGTTTGAGCCCAACTACATCCACTATCTCAAATGATGACATCTGTTTATATTGTTTACGCATCGTTCTGCGAGGTATAGTTACTGTCCAACTGAGGACACGGACTGAAGTTCCCCAGGACTTTATGCCCTGGTATTGACATCTCCCCTGTTTCCCTGTTTATTATCCTTCCCAGCTGAGGGGTGAAACTGCGCTGTAGCGTCACACATTCATCCATCGGCCGCTAAAGCTTACAGTTCAATTTTCCATTTTCCGCCGACAGCTGTGTGAATATCAATTTGTGGCCCATTACATAAGTTAAAGGAATAGAGAGAGATATACATAACAACAGCAAATAAACAGACACCAGGACACAATGCCTTCGCTACTTTAGTACCACTTTACAAAAAATTGCTAATGAAGTTAGACAATACAGTGTATGATTTGCTTCCTCCACCGACAATAAATTAGCTAACAGAATGCCACACAACACAAAAATCAGTAAAGATAAATTCTCCAACTCCGGTGTATACAACATGAAATGCAATCAACACCTCATACAGTAAGTCGACCAGACCGGACAAATCTTTTGAACTAGATTCAAAGAACACGTTAATGCATTTATATTCATCACACACTGTAAATATGCTGTAGCTACACACATTCAGGACACATGACATTCCTTTGATAAACAGAGGACAGTAACAATATATCACAAAATAAAAAACGGACATAAACTCAATCTTTATGAATAAGTGGAAATTTTCACTCACAATAGAAAATACGGACCGAACATACTAAGTGAAAAAGCTGAGACAGTGGCTATGAGTTTCTTTAACAGCTTCGCAGATATAGTAGGTGATACATTGTATCTCTATCCACAATCTTACTTCCTGAGTGACTTTACTAAAAGATTAGCACTGTAAAGAAACAGTAAAAATTATATTATGTTGATACTAAGCCTGAAATGTTTATATTTTTCGTTTTACAGTTAATTTTATTTGTGTCTTTACTGTCGTGTATTTGCAATAGTTATACTTTTAACAAGTTGTTGTAAATAATGACACAATTTTGTAGTTGTTATATGTATCTATGGTCCACAGTGTAAGTTAGTAACGATTTCTAAGATGCTGGTCAAGTGCGCCAGTAAGCATTGCACCTGACAACTCGCCAAGACGTCGAGGGTTCAAGTGAATGGAATAAGGAGAAACGTTCCGACGATCGTGATGTAATAATCCCCAATGGGATTTACAACGATGATGAAACATTGAGGTGATCACATGTCGAGGAAACGTTTTAAGGGAATGTTCCAGACAGATACTGAGTAGTGTCGTGCGGACGCAGAATCAGTTAAGAAGTACATAAAAAGTCTGCAGCAGTAGATTAGTAGTCAGCAGTGAATATTCAATTTCAGTACCGAACACCCGGCGGGTGACGATGCTCCGCAGCAGCACCAGATATAGCAATAGACACTTCAATTATGAAAAGATAGACTCTCGTGGACACCCAGCAACTGCAGGCTAAGTAGCGTTTCAGAGTATTCATTGGAATAGTGCTGAACAACTATAGTCTCTCGCTGTCTCTCAGAGATAGAATAGCGGAATTTAACTGAATAACAGGAACAACTTACTGCTTGCTAATTACTCTTGTACGGTAGGCAAAGTGGACTTTCAATACTGCCCGGTAATTAGCATACCGAGTGACAGTTAAGAGCTCATCTCTGACAGAAATTTTTTCTAGTAATTATTGAAAGCATCTGACATTCGAATAGAGGGTTTTGGTCCGACGCCTCACTAAACAACTGAGTTCGCTAGAACGATAAATTGGCTGGATTAGATTACAGAAGGTTTATAACTCTCATGGAATTGGCACAAATGGTCTGCTGAAGCAGTACGTTATTAGCCAACTTGCTACTTGGTCTAACCATTCCTGCCAATTCCACGAGAGTTACCAACTTTCTGTAACCTAATACCCTCCAACCAAGGAGATTTACTCCGTCTCATCATTGGTCACAAAAGAAAAAAATCAAACTAAACGTACATTGTTGTTAACGTCCTGATTGCACCACGCTGGTCACACCAAGTTTGGTGTCGTAAACATAGGCCAGGACGCAACGCATCGTCAACAAGTCTTCCTGTTTTACAACTGATAGCCGGCGGCGGTGGTCTCGTGGTTCTAGGCGCTCAGTCCGGAGCCTCGCGACTGCTACGGTCGCAGGTTCGAATCCTGCCTCGGGCATGGATGTGTGTGATGTCCTTAGGTTAGTTAGGTTTAAGTAGTTCTAGGGGACTGATGACGTCAGATGTTAAGTCCCATAGTGCTCAGAGCCATTTGAACCATTTTTACAACTGATAAACATGGCTGGTCTTTCATGTGAAGGACATCGCGCCATACATCTGCCCGCATCTTCGACATTTTTACATTCTTCTGATTCAGACTAAGAATTTTTAATGGTATTTGACATGGATGAGTATAAGACACATTGATCATACTGCATCTTATACGCCTGCATTGACAACAACGTTTCAGCATGGTTTATAAATCGAAAAAGTTAGTTGTGTGCACTGTAATGGCACTTGGAAATCTTGAGGGAAGCACTGCTCGATACAAAGACCATGTAGCATCTAGTGATGAATGTTTGCAATATTTCCTACGTGATCTGACAATTCGAAGCAGGATAGGGACATGCAAATAAGTACAGAGAATGTAGTAGCACTGAAAACGTATTTTTGGAAAAAATGGGACTTAAAACTTTTTCTGTTCCCACTCTCGAAGTATCGAATGTGACGAAACTTGTAGACCGCATAAGTTTAAATGAAAGCGAAAATACAATTTTGTACTAAGATTTAATGTTTGCACTAACAACATATCTTATCATTAATGTCAGAACCAAGTGTAGGTGCACGAAGCAGAAGTAAAGCACAGACAGTGCTACGTGACGTTGTTAATCATGGTATGTATGGATTACATAGAAAGAGAAATCCAATCTCCTTCGTAAGCTGCTCTCCGCAGGATAAGATCCTGGGGAGGAGAAATGCCACCATAAACACGTCCGTCCAGAACATTCCAGACTAAGAGCATACGTTTCAGACTGTAAAAAGGAGCTAGGTTCTAAGTACATTGATTTGTCTGCTGTTATTATTCCATGAGACGATCTCAGTGTGGTCAAGTGTTCTATGATGAAATCACCCTGTCCTCCGGCGGCATGCATTTCCTACCGTGGCCGTAGGAGTCATCGTCTAAAACGTTATCTTGCGACATGGGAGATCTGAAGGTGCTTGTTATCGATTGTTGCTCTTGCAAATTTATCCAGCTGAAACTGTTTGAGTGGGTTATATATTTCGAATGGTTACCGTCTCGGAGTTGTAAGTGCTCGTGTTTTACGTATTTGTGTGTGTGTGTGTGTGTGTGTGTGTGTGTGTGTGTGTGTGTGTGTGTGTGTTTGTGTGTGTGTGTGTGTCAACGTACATATCTATAAGCGATCAGAATAGCAGATTCTAAAGAGACAGTGTCAATAATAATAATAATAATAAGGATAATAATACACGTCAATTAGCAACACATTTTACCATATTTTGTAAATTGCAGTGATGTTATTTACCAGGCATCCACATGCAATTATTTTCAGTTGTCTTTTCTTGCTTGAAGAGATACTTAAACATTGACTGTTTGCAAATATTTTATTGGTCAACGAAAATACTGCGTGCGAAGTGCGAGTCTGTTTCAGAATGCCTGCGGTGAGATGTTCAAATGTGTGTGACTTCCTAAAGGACCAAACTGCTAGACTTACTACTTAAACTAACTTATGCTGAGAACAACACAAACACCAATGCCCGAGGGAGGTTCAAAATGGCTCTGAGCACCATGGGACTCAACTTCTGAGGTCATCAGTCCCATAGAACTTAGAACTACTTAAACCTAACTATCCTAAGGACATCACACACATCCATGCCCGAGGCAGGATTCGAACCTGCGGCCGCCGAGGGAGGACTCGAAGCTCCGGCGGTAGGGGCCTCTGCAGTGAGAGAATCAAAATATTCCACCAGAAGTTCTGACTACAACAGCTCTCGAAATCAAATTTCATCAAAGGTAAAAAAATAACGGAAGAGGCACAAGATTAGCTGGTGAAATGAATTGGTCACGACCTCTGGAGAAACGCATTGTAATGTTAGTCTGTAACTGGAGAAGTGAAACTCGCATGTTCTCTAATTGGCGGGACCAATGGAGTAAAGGCCTCGGAAGAAATCGACACAGGATAGGATTATGTGGAAGAGAGGCTTGTGTAGCGGCGTGCGGTGACGAGCTCTCGGGATGCAGGCAATTAGTTATGGACAGCAGAGGAATATTTATACAGGCATGAGGCGCGCGGCGAGTGCTTTACGCGTCTCGCGGCACCTTCATTACGAGTCGTTACGACCTGTCTACCGCTGTCATTGCACGCCCTGTACCACACAGCCGCGTGTAATGACGGGTGTTTACGGCGGGGGCACATACCGGAGCTCCGTGCTAGCGGGCGCCTCTGCCGGCGCCGCTGGGAAGTTGAGCCGCCGCCTAGCAGAAACGAGTAGCAGCACCTGCTATTCAAAAAATGGTTCAAATGGCTCTGACCACTATGGGACTTAACTTCTGAGGTCATCAGTCCCCTAGAACTTAGAACTACTTAAACCTAACTAACCTAAGGACATGACACACATTCATGCCCGAGGCAGGATTCGAACCTGCGATCGTAGCGGTCGCGTGGTTCCAGACTGTAGCACCTAGAACCGCTCGGCTACTGCGGCCGGTCCTGCTACTCAGTTACATGCTGAAAGTGTTCTGCTCAGGACGTAGGTCCGAACATCTCACCCTCCTCGACATAGAAACCAGCAAAGGAAACACACAAAAAAGGTCTATCCACCTCATTTGAATACTCAAGCAATTTACCCTCACAATAGTTATCCTATTAACAGAGGGAGCCCTAATCTTCTTCTGTCGATAGAAAATAGGAACGTCAACATCACAATCAAGTCCTTGCCCTTGCCAAAACTCACTTATGTGCTATGACCACGTGACCCCTCGTCCTCTGTACCTTACCCCTCCACAAAGGTCCTCATTTTCCAAAACGGAGTCACAGTCCTTTCATCCATATATATTTGCGAAGTCCTCCCACGAAACCTGAACGGACCTTTCCAGTCCAGCCTAGTAACTTATTTTATTCATATCCAATATCGTAGATGTATAATCACCATTCTACAAAATAGCTATAACTTTCAGAAACCACACATCCTCTTGAATGTGACCCTTACTACTTTTCCACACTTCATCTACGTTCAAGACATACTTATACAACCACTTGCCGTCCTTTCCTTTTTCTTTTTTTAGAATTTCGTATCTCAAGCGCAAACCCTTATACGAACACATTGCTGTCCGTCCGTCTGACTGTCTGTCTGTTCAACTGTTCATTTTTCTCAGGATCGGGTAGACATATCAGGTTGAAATTTATGTCACGTACTAAGGTTTATGATTTGTTGGGGATACGTCACGTTGACCTACAATCATAAAATTTGGCAGGGAGTAAGATTTAACGCTACAGGTAAAGTGGAAAACATGAAAATTGTTGCTCTGTAATTGCATCACAACAAAAATATATTACTTTGTCTTTTACTATTCGAATGTCTGTCCATCTATCAAGGCACCTTTTTCTCAGCAACGGGTCGACGTATCAAGCTGAAATTTATTTTACATACTTAAGTCTACGCTCCTTTGGGGGTATAAAACAGTCAAGCTTCTACGCCAGTGTTGTCATAAACTACAGCCATTTATGTCATGTATTTTGATATCTTGCGGCTTGTAATTACTCTTTCTCATTTGATTATAATAAATATAATAATTCAAACAATTGATATTGTAGAACCGATACAATAAATGTGGATAACAGACAAAAATCATAGAAATTCTCGCTTCCCGGTGTGGATTAACTATCTGTATACATAATTAAATTTGTACTCAACCCTTAGTGCTGGAGTCCAAGCGATCTTATCTGGATTTTTTAATTTCCAGATGTGTGTCCGTCTCCAGACCACATTTCCAGCCACAAACCAGTGTCCTTCCTTCATTAAAGTCCCTCACTTCATGTCTCCACAGAAACGATTTTGATGTTTTGGTGTCCTTTCACAGAACAGGCCCTTCAGTTGACATTGTACCCTATCTACCACTTCGTTCTCATCAGCATAATCAATAAGAGCAGCCACAACAAGCCCATTTAAATTTTTAAATATTGCTATATTATTGAACTACTCAAGCTTTTAAACTAAACCGCAAACGGATTCACTTACTTATCACAGAGAGTCCAAAACGCGGAATTTTTCACGACAGGTAGTTCACTCTCATCTTTGCGACTACAAGTAGCAACAGCAACAACAACAATAATAGTAATACTAATGACAGTAACAAATGTGATAACTCATCTGAAATTAACGAAATTTACTTTCACCTGTCAGCCACAAGAAGTATGTCATTTAACTGACAATAATATCAAACTTAACTGCGAATGGTCCTATTTGGTGCGTGAGCGTATTGTACTTGTAGTAGTAATACATCTGGAATTAAGGACTAATGCATTTCATCCAGGTAAAAGGGACACGAATCAAACACATTCCACACTTATATCTTCTCTACTTTGGCCATAGTTAGCGATTTTTCCACCAAAATAACAAAAGCCATCAACTGATTTCAGTCTCTTATTTGAAAATATAATTCATTCACAACCGCTTGATTTAATTAGAATACATCCCGGTCCCCTCGTTTTACTTTTCATGAAATTCGATTTATACGGTAAAAATAAACCTCTGTCCGAAAGTCGTCTCACACCTTGCCAGTGGTGTCAACAGATAGGGTATACAGGAGCATGTGGTCAGGACACCGCTCACCCTGACGTTTTCGAATTTTTCCGATACTAATCCGTCAAGTGGCTCCTCACGTAGCCACACGAGGCTGAGGGCACCCCGCATCAGTCCTCCCACCCAGGAAGGCAGTACAGGGGACTCAAGTTGAGTCTCCCAGATGGCGGTCAGTCAACTATGAGCACCCCCCACACCAGGCCTCCCACCAAGAAAAACCCCTGCCAGTACCAGAAACTGAACTCGAGTCTCCCAGATGGCGGTCACTCAACAATGATTTCCCCGTGCACCAGTCCTTCCACCCAGGAGAACTCCTGACAGTACCAGGAACAGATACTGAGTCTCCCAGATGGTGGTCAGCCAACTACGAGTACCTCTTGCATCAGTCCTCCCACCAAGGAAAACCCCTGGCAGTACCAGGAACTGACATTTGGTCTCCTGGATGGCGGTCAGTCAACTAAGAGTACCTCTCACACCAGTCCTCTCACCAAGGAAAACTCCTGGCAGTACCAGAAACTGAACGTGGGCCTCCCACATGGCAGTCAGTCAATTATGAGTACACCCCTCCCCCCCCCCCCCCACACACACACCAGTCCTTCCACCAAGAAAAACCCCTGGCAGTACCGGAAATGAATTTCTGTTTCCCAGATGGTGATGAATCAACTATGAGCTCACTCTGCACACGTCCTTGCATGAAGGAAATCCCCTGGCAGTTCTGGGAACTGAAGTCGGGTCTCCTGGATGGTGGTCATCAACTATGCTGACCCTTCAGCTACGGAACCGGAATGTATATCCCATTAGCATTCATTTTGAAGACTGTGAAGTAACGTGGATTTCATGGGCGGAAGACTGCTACAGGTAGATGGTGCCATCTCGTTGGAGACATTACTTCTCTCCTTTCACATTGCCGTTTTGCTTCACGAAATGTGAGGGTGGTGTCTTCATTGTAGGTGTCTGTGTGATGTGTATGCACTCACCAGGTTGTTGTACCTTGTTTGTGTTTTTGGTAGCAATGTAAGGGAACTGGGACAGAGTGAGAACCGATGATAACCCAAAGCTTGACCCTTTAAAATTAATTCCCTAGTCGTTATGTTGTTACAGAGAGCTGCAGATTTTGAAATGATTCTAGCTATTATGTCAGCAAACCGGAACAAAGTTTTTGTTTAGCTGAAATGATCTTTAGAATAATCAAGGGGAAAACTGACACATTCAGTTTTAATGGATGTTTATAGCACCACAGTTCATCCATTTTTAAACAATCATTGGTTCACGACATGATAAGATACTTTCCTAAAACCACTGCTGCGTTCTACAAGGTGAGTACAGCATATTTCGATTCACTTCACACGTGACCATTTTTTTCTGAAAAAGGTTGGTTTTATTCAGGATTCCATGCCACCACAGTATTCCTCATTCTTGTGGCTACAAAGCCACATAATCTCCGTTCAAAGCGATGGCCTTACGCCATCTTACTGAGAGGGCTTGTGTGTCTGTATGATTTCACTGTACTGACCGATGTCGGAGGCAAGGTCTTGCTGCATCAGTAACGTCCCCATTATCCATGTAGTGCTTCCCTCCACGGAGTGCATTCTTCATGGGGCCAGATGGATGGAAGCTGGAAAGTGTGAGATCCGAACTGTACGATGGATCTTCATCTATCTACATTTATATTTATACTCCGCAAGCCACCCAACGGTGTGTGGCGGAGGGCACTTTACGTGACACTGTCATTACCTCCCTGTTCCAGTCGCGTATGGTTCGCGGGAAGAACGACTGCCGGAAAGCCCCCGTGAGCGCTCGAATCTCTCTAATTTTACATCCGTGATATCCATTGGCAAAAGATTCCGAAATAGCCCCACATTCGGATCTCCGGGAGGGGACTGCCAAGGGGGAGGTTACCATGAGAAAAAATTGAATACTCAACGAAAGGATAATGTTCTACGAGTCGGGGCGTGGAATGTCAGAAGGTTGAACGTGGTAGGGAAACTGGAAAATCTGAAAAGGGAAATGCAAAGGCTCAATCTAGATATAAAGGGGTCAGTGAAGTGAAATGGAAGGAAGACAAGGATTTCTGGTCAGATGAGTATCGGGTAATATCAACAGCAGCAGAAAATGGTATAACAGGTGTAGGATTCGTTATAAATAGGAACGTAGGGCAGAGGGTGTGTTACTGTGAACAGTTCAGTGACCGGGTTGTTCTAATCAGAATCGACAGCAGACCAACACCGACAACGATAGTTCAGGTATACATGCCGACGTCGCAAGCTGAAGATGAACAGATAGAGAAAGTGTATGAGGATATTGAAAGGGTAATTCAGTGGAATGCAGTTGTAGGGGAAGGAGTGGAATAAAAGGTTACAGGAGAATATGGGCTTGGGACAAGGAATGAAAGAGGAGAAAGACTAATTGAGTTCTGTAACAAGTTTCAGCTAGTAATAGCGAATACCCTGTTCAAGAATCACAAGAGGAGGAGGTATACTTGGAAAAGGCCGGGAGATACGGGAAGATTTCAATTAGATTACATCATGGTCAGACAGACATTCCGAAATCAGATACTGGATTGTAAGGCGTACCCAGGAGCAGATATAGACTCAGATCACAATATAGTAGTGATGAAGAGTAGGCTGAAATTCAAGACATTAGTCAGGAAGAATCAATACGCAAAGAAGTGGGATACAGAAGTTTTAAGGAATGACGAGATACGTTTGAAGTTCTCTAACGCTATAGATACAGCAATAAGGAATAGCACAGAAGGCAACACAGTTGAAGAGGAATGGACGTCTCTAAAAAGGGCCATCATAGAAGTTGGGAAGGAAAACATAGGTACAAAGAAGGTAGCTGCGAAGAAACCATGGGTAACAGAAGAAATACTTCAGTTGATTGATGAAAGGAGGAAGTACAAACATGTTCCGGGAAAATCAGGAATACAGAAATACAGGTCGCTGAGGAATGAAATAAATAGGAAGTGCAGGGAAGCTAAGACGAAATGGATGCAGGAAAAATGTGAAGACATCGAAAGAGTTATGATAGTCGGAAGGACAGACTCAGCATACAGGAAAGTCAAAACAACCTTTGGTGACATTAAAAATAACGGTGGTAACATTAAGAGTGCAACGGGAATTCCACTGTTAAATGCAGAAGAGAGAGCAGATAGGTGGAAAGAATACATTGAAAGCCTCTATGAGGGTGAAGATTTGTCTGATGTGATAGAAGAAGAAACAGGAGTCGATTTAGAAGAGATAGGGGATCCAGTATTAGAATCGGAATTTAAAAGAGCTTTGGAGGACCTACGGTCAAATAAGGCAGAAGGGATAGATAACATTTCATCAGAATTTCTAAAATCATTAGGGGAAGTGGCAAGAAAACGACTATTCACGTTGGTGTGTAGAATATATGAGTCTGGCGACATACCATCTGACTTTCGGAAAAGCATCATCCACACAATTCAGAAGACGGAAAGAGCTGACAAGTGCGAAAATTATCGCACAATCAGCTTGACAGCTCATGCATCGAAGCTGCTTATAAGAATAATATACAAAAGAATGGAAAAGAAAATTGAGAATGCGCTAGGTGACGACCAGTTTGGCTTTAGGAAAAGTAAAGGCACGAGAGAGGCAATTCTAACGTTACGGCTGATAATGGAAGCAAGGCTAAAGAAAAATCAAGGCACGTTCATAGGATTTGTCGACCTGAAAAAAGCGTTCGACAATATAAAATGGTACAAGCTGTTCAATATTCTGAAAAAAGTGGGGGTAAGCTATAGGGAGAGACGGGTCATATACAATATGTACAACAACCAAGAGGGAATAATAAGAGTGGACGATCAAGAACGAGGTGCTCGTATTAAGAAGGGAGTAAGACAAGGCTGTAGCCTTTCACCCCTACTCTTCAATCTGTACATCGAGGAAGCAATGATGGAAATAAAAGAAAGGTTCAGGAGCGGAATTAAAATACAAGGTATAAGGGTATCAATGATACGATTCGCTGATGACATTGCTATCCTGAGTGAAAGTGAAGAAGAATTAAATGATCTGCTGAACGGAATGAACAGTCTAATGAGTACACAGTATGGTTTAAGAGTAAATCGGCGAAAGACGAAGGTAATGAGAAGTAGTAGAAATGAGAACAGCGAGAAACTTAACATCAGGATTGATGGTCACGAAGTCAGTGAAGTTAAGGAATTCTGCTACCTAGGCAGTAAAATAACCAATGACGGACAGAGCAAGGAGGACATCAAAAGCAGACTCGCTATGGCAAAAAAGGCATTTCTGGCCAAGAGAAGTCTACTAACATCAAATACCGGCCTTAATTTGAGGAAGAAATTTCTGAGGATGTACGTCTGGAGTACAGCATTGTATGGTAGTGAAACATGGACTGTGGGGAAACCGGAACAGAAGAGAATCGAAGCATTTGAGATGTGGTGCTATAGACGAATGTTGAAAATTAGGTGGACTGATAAGGTAAGGAATGAGGAGGTTCTACGCAGAATCGGAGAGGAAAGGAATATGTGGAAAACACTGATAAGGAGAAGGGACAGGATGATAGGACATCTGCTAAGACATGAGGGAATGACTTCCATGGTACTAGAGGGAGCTGCAGAGGGCAAAAACTGTAGGGGCAGCAATATATTCGATACCTCATCCAGAAACCTGGACAGCAAGCTACACCCCGATGCAGAGCGCCTGTTTCCCAGAGTCTGCCACATATCTCCGTAACGCTATCACGCTTACCAAATAACCCTGTGACGAAACACGCTGCTCTTCTTTGGATCTTCTCTGTCAACCCGACCTGGTACGGATCCCACACTGATTAGCAATACTCAAGTATAGGTCGTACGAGTGTTTTGTAAGCCACCTCCTTTGTTGATGGACTACATGTTCTAAGGACTCTCCCAATGAATCTTAACCTGGCACCCGCCTTACCAACAATTAATTTCATATGATCATTCTATTTCAAATCGTTTCGTACTCATACTCCCAGATATTTTACAGAAGTAACTGCTACCAGTGTTTGTTCCGCTATCATATAATCATTCAATACAGGATCCTTCTTTCTATGTATTCACAATACAATATATTTGTCTATGTCAAGTGTCAGTTGCCACTCCCTGCACCAAGTGCCTATCCGCTGCAGATCTTCCTGCATTTCGCTGCAATTTTCTAATGCTGCAACTTCTCTGTATACTACAGCATCATTCGCGGAAAGCCGCTTGGAACTTCCGACACTATCTACTAGGTCATTTATACATACTGTGAAAAGCAATGGTCCCATAACACTCCCCTGTGGCACACCAGAGGTTACTTTAACGTCTGTAGACGTCTCTCCATTGAGAACAACATTCTGTGTTCTATTTGCTAAAAACTCTCCAATCCAGTCACTCAGCTGGTCTGATATTCCGTAGGCTCTTACTTTGTGTATCAGGTGACAGTGCGGAACTGTATGGAACGCCTTACGGAAGTCAAGGAAAATGGAATCTACCTGGGAGCCTGTATCTAATATTTTCTATATCTCATGAACAAATGAAGCGAGTTGGGTCTCACACGATCGCTGTTTCCGGAATCCATGTTGATTCATGCAGAGTAAATTCTGGATTTCCAGAAATGACATGATACGTGAGCAAAAAACATGTTCTAAAATTTTACAACAGATCAATGTCAGAGATATAGGCCTATAGATTTGCGCATCTGCTCGACGACCCTTCTTGAAAACTGGAAGAACCTGTGCTCTTTTCCAATCATTTGGAACTTTCCCTTCCTGCAGAGACTTGCGGTACACGGCTGTTAGAAAGGGGCAAGTTCTTTCGCGTACTCTGTGTAGAATCGAATTGGAATCCCGTCAGGTCCAGGAATGGTCCAGTGACGTTTTGTGAGCTCTTCTCTAGTGCGCAGACTTGTGTGAGGCCTTGCGCTGTCGTGGAGAAAAGAAGTTCGTTTGCATTTTCGTGGCTCCTCGTGACAATAACACGCTCAAGTTGTTGCTTCAATTTCCTGAGGGTAGCGCAATACATTTCCGATGTGATCGTTGTATCACGAGGCTGAACATCAAGCAGAATAACGTATAAAGTGTCCCAGAAGACCGTCGCCATGATTTTATCACGTTATGGTGCGGCACTGAACATTTTTTCCGGAAGAGAGATGGTATGGGGCCCCTCCATGGACTGACGTTTTATTCCTGGTTCGAAGTGATGAACCCTTGTTTCAAAACCAACTCAATGACAGTTCTCTGCTGGGACCACACCTGCATGACAGTCGTCATTTTGAAGGCTAGTTCTAGTGTCGCCAGCTATCAGAACTTCAGGAAGGTATAGGGGCTGAAATGGGAATATTACACGATGACCCGCAGCAACTTCCGCATTTTTTCAACCAAAATTGGCGGAGACAAAAAGTGAGTTGAATTACTTACTGAATGCTCCTCGTGACAATAAAATGGTATTGCAGAACACTCCTAATTTTGCCTCTCATTTGCGGGGTGTGCAGGGGGCAGGGGGTGGGGGGAGCAAGATAGTAGAGGAGCTAGTGGAGTGAGTGTTGGCTGGAGCCATTACGCTCGCCGACACCCAGCAACAAGTGCCGGCCAATCGGTCAGTGTCGTTGTCAGCATGGAGGCGCGGCGTCCGGCAGCGGGGCAGTCGGTCCTGAGGAACGGACAGGAGAGAGCTGGTGGCCGGCCGCTCTCCCGATCACCGCACCTCGTGTGCTGCCGCCACCAGCAATGTGGGCGGCGGAGGAATGCAGTGGGATGGGCTGGCCGAGCCTCCTAATGGTCATGCGCCGGCCGTATTTATAACTATTATTCTCTCGCTTCCTTTTATGCTGTAGCACTGTTTAGAGCGCGGCCGGAACATCCCGATGGGACGATACGTTTCTGACAAATGATGGATGCACGCGTTACCGCTTTAAATTCGTTTCTGCGGCTCGTTTAATTAGAGTCGCCTATCAAAGGGACTACCCGCTGCTGGGCCGCGAAGGCCGCGGTGCCACCGGCTGCGGGCAGTCGGGACGTACCAATGGTCGTCGCGGCTCGACGGCTGATAGTGCCACCTGCAGTTTGCCATTCTAGAGTACTCTCCATCAGCGATGTTTTGTGAAGTGTCGCTCTCCTTACGTTGACAGAGCATTTACGAACTCAGAGATACTACCAGTAATAGGCAAATGGAGATTAATATCTAGCCTGCCATCTATGACGAGGTCATTAGAGACGCGGCACTGACTCTGAGTGGGCAGGTACGTGTGAAGGAAACCGACCGTTTCGTTTTCATCCCGTCATTTACATTAATTGATTTGGTGAAACTTCGAAAAGCTTACATCTGGAGAAGCCCCAAACAGCGAAGGCATACCATCCTGACTGTCGCCCGCCATAGAACCCTACAAACGGTAGTGATTGTCTGGGACTCCTTTGGTTGTCACCCGTGGCACCCTTACAGCACAGAGGCACGTCGAAGATATCCTATGTCCAATTCTGTTACCCAATATGGGAAGCCTTCCTTGGCTGACAATTTAGTAAGACAATGCCCGCTCGCACACGTCAAGAGTTTCTACTGCTTGTCTTCGCGCTTGCCAAACCCTACCTTGGCCAGCAAGATTGCCGAGTCTCTCCCCCCCCCCCCCCCCACCAATTGAGAACCCTTATAGCTTTATGGGCAGGGCCCTCCCACTATCTCGAGATTTTGATGATCTGGCACGCCAATTGGAGAGAATTTCGTGCTATATCCGTCAGGAGAACATACAACACCTCTATCAATCAATGCCAAACTGAATAGGTGCTTGCTTAAGGGCCAGAGGTGGACCAACGTGCTACCGACTTGCTCGATTTGTTAAGTCCTTACACTTAAATAAATTCTTCTGAAATTATAATCATTACTTTCTGTCTGTACATGTGCGTCACATCCACCGGTTTACGTCCCATTCGGATATTTCTTCGTCGTATCTTTTATTTTATTTTACTTTATTTTCCCTTGGAGTGTATGTAGAATATATGTGTGGGTGTGTGATAGTGTGTGTGTGTCTGTTTGTATGGCCTCCGACACAACTCCGGGTTCAAAATGGTTCAAATGGCTCGGAGCACTATGGGACTCAACTACTGAGGTCATTAGTCCCCTAGAACTTAGAACTAGTTAAACCTAACTAACCTAAGGACACCACACGCGTCCCTACCCGAGGCAGGATTCGAATCTGCGACCGTAGCGGTCTCGCGGTTCCAGACTGCAGTGCCTAGAACCGCATGCCCACTTCGGCCGGCATAACTCCGGGTGCTGAAACACGCGACGTCAAAGAGACACTAATTTGCAGTTCACAAGGTTTGCCATCCCAAATACTGTATAAATAAAGCGATGTGGAATTTTAATACTTTAATGATTTATTTGACCTGTAACTGCGCAAGGCTAATATCATTCACTCCTGAATTAACACTAGTTCTAAGCAACTCATCAAAATTCTGATTTGTAAAATACAAATGGCTCTGAGCACTATGGGACTTAACTTCTGAGGTCATCAGTCCCCTAGAACTTAAACCTAACTAACCTAAGAACATCACTCACATCCATGCCCGAGGCAGGATTAGAACCGTAGCGGTCGCGTGGTTCCAGACGATAGCGCCTAGAACCGCTCGGCCACATCGACCGGCCCCTGATTTGTAGTTGCTGCAAAAACACGAAAGGTTGCTTGCACAGCAGCATAGGCCTGAAGACATAGTGTCATCGAAACAAATCATACCGTAAGAAATGTGCAACTAACTAACTCTGTCAGAAGAGGCATCCGAAGGTGTAACGGTATCGACCGAGTATCGTGTCATCCTTTTCCGATAGGCGCCAGTGAATGCGGATATGGAGGGGCGTGTAGTCGGTCCACCCAACGCTCTCCCAGCCGTTGTCAGTTTTCGTGATCGGGTCCGCTACTTCTCAGTCAAGCAGCTCCTCAACTGGCTTCACCCCGTTCGCCAACAGTGCTCGGCAGACCCTGATGGTCACCCATCCAAGTGGTAGCCAATCCCGACAGCGCTTAGGTCCGCTGATCTGACGGGAACTGGTGTTACCGATGCGACAAGGCCGTTGGTTAAGAAACATGCAACCGAAACAGAAAAATAAATGATATAAAATTTTTAAAAGAAATAACACAGTTGCTAAATTCGTTCACGACGTACATGTCTGCTATAGAATTAAAAATGTCTCTTCAAACATATAAAAATCAGGCACAACAACGCAATTATCAAACCAGAAGCTCTGTATGTCACTGAAAATGAAACGCTCCACACAAAAGATGACATGAAAAATATCCTGCATGGTGGAAAAGAATCTCTACCCAAAAGAACGGCAGACGGCTACACACAAATATCCCGCGAAGCAACAGCTAAATTATCCAACATCGAGGTGGACGTTCGAAAAGAATAGCCTGACACATTACGGTCGCACCCACTTACTCCTACCAATACCACAGGAGGCAGGAGCGCACACACATGTCGTCGATAACCAAATTCGGAAAGAACAAATTCTCAGCAGTAACCTCAACAAATGGTTCAAGTGGCTCTGAACACTATGGGACTTAACATCTGAGGTCATCAGTCCCCTAGAAGCTAGAACTACTTAAACATAACCAACCTAAGGACATCACACACACATCTATGCCCGAGGCAGGATTCGAACCTGCGACCGTAGCAGTCGCGCGGTTCCGGACTAAAGCGCCGAGAACCGCTCGCCCTCAACAAATGGCTCGGTGTACCGCCAACGGAAAAAAGTTGGATGATAGCAGAATTTTATACGACTGACGGCTTATTCGCACACAAAGAAGGATAGTTATGGGAGGTATATTTGAGAGGACATTTATACACCCCTAGGATCGTAAATTTCTGCGGAAGTGTCTCTTGTTATCCGCGAACTGGAAAAAAGAGAATGTTCCATGGCGGGTGCTGTGCCTACTTAAATTTGCCCTGGGCTTTAAGTTGTAAGGTTAAAAGGTCAAAGAGAAGCGAAGAACATCAGAGAGATAATTCAACCGGACATATTAATTATTGCGGCCCGACAAAGAACATGTTCTTCCAGTTCCTTTCGCTTTAGACAAAAGGATCGTTGCTCCCACGAAACTCTTCGCCTTTCTCCTCCGTCTTCCCAACAAAGGATGACCACGCCTCAGAGGTGGCAGGGCCACATCTAACGCCTGAGACTACACCCCCGCCCAGAACAATACTTTCGGCGCGGCCGACCCGCGTTATGGGGTGTGACAGAACGGCTGTCTGCGACTGTACCGATCTACGCCTGCGTCTGTTGCTTGACAGCGGTTAGTGCACGTCATGAACATAAGTTCACAGGACGGAGTACTTGTGACCCGCTGAAAAGAGCACACTGGTCGCCTTGGAGCGCTGCAGTTGGTGTGCAGCTGGTGCCAGGTGATCATGTTACCTTTCACTGTAGTCGTCAGTCACCACAGTGAGGTTATGTGGATGAGGATGTAGGTTGTATCGAATCAGGGCAGTAAGACGGGTCGATTGGGGGCGTGAAACAATGGGAGAAAGGAGCTATAATGTTCCGACATATCCATGACGACATTGAATAAAATTGCTAATTTTGTTTGTGTATCAACGAGGGTTGTCCAATGCGTCTGCAAGAAATTGTGCACCACTGGTAGTCACGCAACATGGTGTAACGACCCAAAGAGACCGAGCGCAAATATCATGCTTTGTCAATAACGGGCAATTACACGCTGTTGCTGATAGTCAAACCAAAAACATCTGAATTACTTATCGAGTGAACACTCTAAAGAGAATTACATGTAACGGAAATTTGGAGTCGCATACCTTGCAATAGAACAGCGGTCACAACGGCAGATAAAACAGCACGTCTTCAGAGGGCTAATATCCAGAAAAAAACTGGGCAATAACTGACTGAAGTCGTGTGCTGCAGTCCGTGGGGTTGCACCCTTACCTCTTTTCAAGGCAATAAGAGGCGTCGAGAGCACCTACCGTTCAACAAGGCGTTTAACCCGCAGAGTGTGGAACTGCAATTCAGGTCGGATGTGTTCTTTGACGTTTTGTTTGTCGTACTATGTCTTGAGTCTACTCGTTCAGGTTGCCGAAACCAGAGTGCTTATTTCAGTTTTAGTGGCCAAGTGTTGCCCTTTCATCTACATTTCTTTTTGATTCACCAGTCTTCTGACTAGTTTGATGCTGACCTACACAAATTCCTCCCCTGAGCCAAATTTTCATCTCAGAGTAGCACTTTCAACTTGCTTCCTTAATTATTTTCTGGGTGTCTTCCAGTCCCTGTCTTCCTCTACAGTTTTTACCCTGTACAGCTCCCTATACTACCATGAAAGTTATTCTCCAATGTCTTAACAGACGTCCTATAATCCTGTCCCTTCTTCTTGTCAGTGTTTTCCACACAGTCCTTTCCTCGCCGATTCTACGGAGAATCTCTTCATTGTTTATCTTGCCTGCTCGTCTGTTTTTTGAGATTCTTGTGTAGCACCACATCGTAAATGCTTCGATTCTCTTCTATTCCGGTTTTCTCGTGGTCCATGCTTTACTACCATACAATGCTGTGCTCCGAACTTACATTCTCAGTAATTTATTCCTCAAATTGAGACCTATGTTTGATACTAGTATACTTCTCTTTGGCAGGAATTCCCTTTTATCCAGTGCCAGTCTGCTTTTTATGCCCTCCTTGCTCTGTCCGTCATTCGTGATTCCTTACTCTCTGACGTTAAGTTTCTCGCTATTCTCATTTCTGCTACTTCTCATTACTTTTGTCTTTTATTCGCAATCGATATTGTCTACTCACTGGACTGTTTATTCCATTCAGCAGATCCTGTAATTTTTCTTCACTTTCACTGAGAATGGCAGTGTCATCAGCGAATCTTATCACTGACATCCTTGCACCTTGAATTTTAATTCCACTCTTAAAAATTTCTTTTATTTCCATCGTTGTTCCTACGATGTAATGATTGAACAGTAGGGAAGAAAGACTGCACCCCTTTCGTACACCCTTTTTAGTTCGAGTACTTAGTTCTTCGTGTCCCCGTCTTATTTCTCCCGTTTGTTTCTTGTATGTATATTGCGTAGACTATTAACAGTATTCCGCTATAGCTTACACCATATTTTTCAGAATTTCGAACATCTTCCCGTACTTCACTTTGTCAAATGTTTTCTTCTTGCATCACGTGATCAGACAAGTCTTTGCTTCCCTCCCCTCCCCCTTTCCATACAGGCATTCATTGTACTCTTTCCTCCTATACGTTCTCTCCCCTGTATTTAATAGTGGAATTCTCACTGAAATCTCAGTATTATCACCCTTGCTTTTAATCTGACTCTTCCGTATGCTGAGTTAGTCCTTCCCACAATCATTCCTTTTTCAATTTCTCCACCTTTTTCAGACAGCCTTTTCGTTTTACCTCTCCATCACCTCCTAATTACTGTACTACTGAATTTCCCTGCACATATTTGCACTTCCTTCTTTTGTCAATCAACTGAAGCAATTCTTCTGTTACCCTTAGTTTGTCCGAAGTTACCATCTATGTTTTTCTTCCTAATTTCTGTGATTGCCTTTTTTAGAGATGTCCATTCCCTTTCAACCGAAGTTGCAACTGTGCTATTCCTCATCGTATTATTTACAGCCTCAGAGAACTTCAAGCGCATCCCTTCATTCCTCATTGGTTCCGTATCCAACGTCTGAGCACATACATACTTCCTGACTAGTCACCTAAATTCATGCTACTCTTCATCATTACTAAATTGTGGTCTGTGTCTATATGTACTCGTGGATACTCCTTACAATCCAATAACTGAGTTCGGAGGCTCTGTCTGACCATGATGTAATCTACGAGGAATCTTCCCGTATCTCCTAGCCGTTTCCAGTATACCGCATCCCCTTGTGATTCTCTATGGGTAGCCTTCTGTGGGCAGTTCTGCCTTTCAAGGTGACAAAAGCCGTGATCATAAGACTGCACCTACAAGTTCCAGGTTTTGTGACCGCTACTGACCGGCTAAATCAGCCGATCCTAATGCCACATATAAGGTCTAAGAGTATTTGCAGCAGAGCATAAAACGTAGCAATCATCATCCCATTTTGTAGCTACGAGGTATCTAATTATTCATGAGTGGCTTCAGTTGGGTATGGCATACCGAAGAAACTTGTGAACTCCTCCTCGCCGAAATGATGTGGGTCGTGGAGTTGCTTGAAGTTACGTTAGGGTGGAACATGTGTAGGTGCAAGCATGTGTTCGTAAATCCGGGGCGGGGTACCATGATTAGTAATCAGAGGGGAAACAGTGGGGTTGACGGTATGCCACATGAAAGGTTGAACTGGTACTTGCACTTCACTCACACACTTAATGTGATATGATATTTCGCGCTAGAGACATTAATTCAAACGTGACACTGAAATTAGATACTGAGGGAAAGACATGAAAGAGGATTGGTTAAAACTGGAGGAAGGCCAAGAATTTCGTTCGTTGTAGATAATTTCACGTATCTTCTGCTGCTGACTAATGGTGTATCGATGCCAGTTTACTGTCACTCAGGAGTTCACACTGGAGCAGAATATATGGGGATGTGAGTATGGAAAGAGGGAAGGATATAATTTAGTCAAAATATGTTCAGATGTGTGTGAAATCTTATGGAACTTAACTGCTAAGGTCATAAGTCCCTACGCTTACACACTATTTAACCTAAATTACCCTAAGGACAAACACACACACCCATGCCCGAGGGAGGACTCGAACCTCCGCCGGGATCAGCCACACAGTCCATGACTGCAGCGCCTTAGACTGCTAATCCCGCGCGGCTATATAATTTAGTCCTCCGATGAGATGCATATCTTTAGGAACCGAGTAAATGCTCTGTCGGTGATTGATCCAGTTAGTTAGTTTCATCTTACATGGTTCATTTCTACGGTTAAATATAATGATGAGGAGCGAGTCAGTTTACATTCACATTGCACATTCATAAGTAAATATGGCTACACGCTGCCCATTCACAAGAGTTTCTTTTTCCCTTTTTTCACAAATACAGCTTTTAGTTGGTAATCCTTGCCCACCACTATTTATAGACGTCATGCAGATAGTTGGTTGGTTGGTTTGTGGTATTAAAGAGACCAGACTGCTACGGTCATCGGTCTCTCATGCAGATAGAAAATTTTACAGAATAGGAGTTCCTAAAGGGAGACTTTTTCACTTTCCTTTCAAATTTAACTTTGCTGTCTGTCAGACATTTTGTGTGAGTGGGTAAATGATTAAAAAATTTTGGTGACAGCATTCTGCACCCATTTTGCACTAAGGACATCCTTAATGTGGAATAATGAATGTCATTCGTCATTTTTCTTCTGGTATTGTATTTAAACCCATCATTGGTGCTTTTCAACTGCAGTGGATAATTTATAACAAACGTTTTGAGGGAATAAATATAGTCTGAATCAGTAGTCAAAATACCTAACTACTTAAACAGATGTCTACAAGATAGTGGTGGGTGACCACCACATACTGGTATTATCCTTACAGCACGTTTCTGAGGAATGAAGACTTTCTTTTTTAAATATGAGTTACTCTAGAACATTACTCAATACGAGACAAGTAAAGGAAAATTCGCAAATTATGTCAACTTTACTGATTTGTTTCTCCCCAAGATCTGAAATGATTCATAGGCAAATATGACTGAACTACGTAATCTAGGAGTTACAAAACGTGTTTGTTCCACTTTAAATTCTCATCGACATGCGCACTTACAAATTTTGAAGTTTCTAGACTGATTCTTATTTCGTCTTTATGCGTTACACTTAGCATTAATACAGTAACTCTACATGTGGATACTGCACATGTTATGTGTTTTTGAAATTGAAAGACCATTCGCAGAAAACCGCATAGTAACATTCCTAAGAACATGGCGTTATCAAAAGATGTCAGTCAGCTGTGACAATTTGAAGCGCTGCACCAAAAGAGTTGTGGCTGGAGCAGTGTGAATCTTTGAGGGTGCTGTCAGCAAGAGCGTGGCGAGTAGGCGCGTCTGACTAGTCAGACATATCAAGCAGAATTAGAAGTACAATTGAGCAAGTAACATGAAAGGAAATCCTGGAGTACCACTGAGCAGTCTAATTGATTTGATCGGATGCTTGGGTAGCTGTGGTCTTGTCGACAGCTGATAAGAAGGGTGTGGTGGCTGAACAGTGGAAGTATAGCACGCACTATGCTGTTTGTTATAGAGCTGTCGGTTCATGGAAATCACGAATTCGAGCAGCTTCTTGGTCTGTGTGAGTACGTGGTCAACAGCACTTTCCTCATTTCCGGTGCAAGTTGTTGTCAACTGATTCTGGAATAAAGGAGGCGATTCACCGAAAAGCAGAAGCGTTGACTCGTGGATAGGCACATACAAAAGAAAGAAAACCAGCTAGCTTTTTGAATAATGTTTTTTCGAGCTGGGATAAAATACACATAGAAAAACAAATAGTACACACACATTCATACACGTGCACTACACGCCTATGCTCCTGCATGATGCCGGCTGGACAAAGAATGCCAGTTCTACATTTCAACAGATGGACTAGTTTCTTGTGGGTGTAGTTCAGGTGGTGTGTGTAGAGGGACAGAGGGGTGGGAGGCATAGAGAGGTGTTTGCGGTGTATGGGTAGCACCTCAGAAGGAAGCAGCCAGTTTTCCAGTTTGTAATAAGAGGGTGAGAAGCAGGTGCACATGATAGGCATGTGATGCGTGACTATCATTGCATCTGTGCACACCGAAGGTGATGTGAAGACGTATGTTGGGAGGGTGTGACAAGACAGAAGAAGGGGAAACTGTTGGGTGGAGAGCGCTGGGATAGAGGGTTGCCAGAGATTCAGGCAAGAACAATTATGGGTGTGATGGATGTGTTGTAAGGATAACTTCCATCTATGTAATTCAGAGAAGTTGTTGCAGGAGAGAAGGATCCAGCAGATGGCCTAGGTTGTGAAACAGCCATCGAAATTGAACATGGTGTGCACAGCTACTTATTAAACACCGAACGGTCAACTTTGTTCTTGGCAACAGTTTGGCAGTGGCTATTTATCCTGGTGGGCAGCTGGTTGACGGTCATAAAAAAAGGCTGGGCAGTGTTTCCAGCAAAGAGTAGGTATATGATATGTCCGCTTTTTCAGGTGCTTCAGGTAGAGTAAGCCTGTGATGGGACTGGAGTAGGAGGTACTGGCTGGGTGGAAATGGCAGGTTTTGTACCTTTCTCTACCACATGGATATGATCACTCTGGGAAAGGGTTGGGAGTAGGAGTGGTATGTGGATGGACATGGGTGTTGTATAGGTTAATCAGGTGATGGAATACCACTTTAGGAAGATGTACCTCATTACAGGGCCTGACAAGAGACAGTCAGAGCTGAGATGAAGGATATGTTTCAGTTGTGCCAGTTGAGGGTGATGTCAGGTGATGATGGGGACAGTTCTTTGTAGCTGATTTTTGGGGGTGGTGGGAGGATTGTGGATGTTTAAGGGTACAGCATAGGAAATCAGTTTGTGAATTAGGTTTGGCGGAGGGGGATAGTGCCTATCTGTGGAGATCTTCATGAGGTCTTCAACATACTGAGAAACAGAATCGCATCACTGCAAATATGTTGTCCAAGATTGGCTAGACTGTAAGGGAGGGATTTTTTAGTCTGAGGTGGTTGTTAGCTGCCAAAATGCAGCTACTCTTCGTGGTTAGTGGGTTTAATGTGAATAGAGGGGTTGATGGAGCCCTCAGAGAGGTGAGGAACAATGTCCATGAAGATGGCATGTTAGCTAGAAGTTGATCAGGTGTAGTTAATGGGAGAGGAGGTGTTGAGCTTCTGAAGGAACATGCATAGAAGCTGAGCCAAAGTCATGAAAACATCATTAATTAAAATGAATCAGACTAGGGCCTGACAATTTTGAGAGGCTAGGGAGATTTCCTCTAGACAGCCCTTAAACAGGTTGGCATAGGAGGGTGCAGCCCCTGGCTGTGTTGCACATTTGTTTGTATACCTCCCCTTCAAACGAAAGGATGTAGTTGATGTAGTGTATAAATAAATCTAGGTCTGGAGCCTGAAGGATGTTGGTAGAGGTAGTGTTTGAAAGCAGCAAGGCCAAGGGCATGTGGGATTTTGGTGTATAGTGAGGTGGCATCAACAGTGGTGAGTAGGGATTCAGAAGGTAAAGAGGGGGACATGGTGGAGAGCCAGTGAAGATAGTGGTTAGTATCCTTGATTTGGAAGGTTATGTTTGAGGCACTGATTGGAGGTGTTTGTCAACAAGAGTGAAAATTCAGTGGGAGCACATTAGCTAGCTACTATGGAGCATGTGAGATTGTTGGGTTTGTGCATTTTGTGGACTATGTAGAAGGTGTGTGTGTGATATGTGGATTCACTCTGGGGAGAGGTTCTGGATGGACCCATGCATTTCAGTGCAGACTGGAGCTCTGTTGGACTTCTACAATGGTATCACTAAGGCAGAGCTTGTATATGGAGGAATTCTGACAGTTGGTGGTGGCTTTGTGTCACATACTCACTGTACTCATCACAACAGTGGTGGAGTCTTTGTGTGCAGAGAAGATGATTAGGTTAACGTCAGCTGTGTTGTGTGTGGCTGTCATTTCTTCTGGTGAAAGGGTTGTGGTCTTAGGACAGGACCTGGGAAGCGTGGTGAACCCCAGTTGGAGGTAATGAATTTGAGGTGTTAAGATGGGAGGGAGTAGGAAAGTCACAGTTACATGTTGGCACATACTGGGAAAGTTTGGATTCAGTGTTGGGATTATGTCAGTTTTCGTTGGAGGACTGATGACAAAGAAGTGTTTCCCGTGCACCTATTGGGAGGAGGAAAGAACTTTGAGAAGTCCAACATGGCTAACTTGGGTGTTGGTCTGAAGGCCCTGTAACTGTGTAATTTTTACTGTATGCACAATGTCTCTGAAACTGACACTGTTGCACTCCAACATCTGGGGGAGCATTCCAGATACACCCTCAATATATTGTCCCATCATGCAGCTGAGCACAGCATGCTCAGTTTCAATGCTGGCATCAATGTCCAGGCCATCTAGACCCTTCCATCCAGCACCAGTTTTTCTGAACTATTCAGACAGAAGTTATCCTTATAACACAGCCTCTGTTCCAACAATCATCTTAGCTTCAGTATCAGGTAACCCATTGTCTCTACATCAACCACCCAACAGTGTCCGTTTCTCTGTCCTGTCAATCTCCCGTGTCACCTTCAGTGTGCATCACTTCCTGTCAGCTCTGACAACTGTGCATTACATTCGTAGACCACATACCTGCCTCCCTCTCTCCCATGTTATTAGCTGGCTAACTGGTTACTTCACTCTGCATCTAGTTACCCAAGCCAAATCCCACTCTGTTCCTCCCAACTGTCCCTCTCCCACTGCCCCTAACCTGAAACTATTCCCACTAGAATCCATTCACCTGCTGAAATGCAACTCTGACACTGTTTGTCCAGTTGGCACCATGTAGGAGCGTATATGTGCATATGTGGGCATGTGCATGAGTAGTTGTATAACAATCATTTCAGCCAGTTGTTCAGCAATACTCAGTAACCACTTGCTAATGTTATTATACCATCTGCGTGGTGGTGTAAGCATGTCTAAGTAAAACAAAACCATTGACATACTTTGGTTCCTTTAATCTAGTGTTGTAATTACCTTTCTGGTTTCTTTTACAATGAGTGAGTTTGAAATTTGCATATTCTTTTTAAAGTTGTTGCCTGTTACTCTGGCTTCGAATACAAGGACTAAAGCTGTGTTCGGAAGTTATTTAGAAACGTTCTCTCTACCTGTTTTGATTCTGAATTGTAACAAAATTCTTTGTCATTATTATGTTTCTGATTTCTTGTCACCATGTTATTTTGCAGAGACCATGTCCATGATCATTCAAAGCAAACTTTCATAAATATGTTCTTACTCTTATATATGATTGTATTTAGTGCTCTGACCTGTTTGCTGTCAATTTATTTTAAATCTGGAATGTGTTTTCAAATTGTTCTCATTTTGTAAGTTGCCCCATGTAATTTTATTATGTTATTTGTTTTTGATATTATGGCTAGTATATTTGAGCCCTGATATGTGGTCACAGATTTTAATTGATTGTAGTGGTTCTTGCATTTTGCCTTGATTGATAGCATATTTGCCTTTACCAAACATTTTTTGTTATTGTGCCTCTTGGGCAAATTCGACTCATTGCTCATATAAAGTTTTTAAAAGCTTTCTTGTAATATAAAATGTCAACCATGTTGTTAAATAAAAATTTTACCGTTATAATATGTCACCACCCAACCCAGCCCTGCCAGTTCCTATTACATCATAAACATTATTTATCGTTTTCTCTGTTGCTGTATGAACATTTGGATTGGTTGAAACATCACTTTCATCTGAAGAAAGAACTAATTTAGCTTGTATATTAAGCAGAGGGTAATTTACATACATGGGAGACAACAGTGATCATAAGATTGAACCCTGTGCAACACTATGAGTGATATCTCCCCAGTCACAATTAACTCCCCTGCTTACACTGGTTGAATGATTAAGTACAGATTTCTGCATTCCTTTTGTTTCAGATGACATTATGCACAGGACGTCTATACCATCAATTCCATAAATAGTCAGTTTATCTAGGAGGATACTGTGATTTGCACAGTCATGTGACTTAAACAGGGCACAGAAAATACCACTAAGTGCTATTTTCTATTTAATGCTCAAAAATTTATTGAGTAAATGTGTAGACAGCATTAGATTAGATTCGATTTACTTTCATTCCAATTGCTCCGTAGTGAGGAGGTCCTTCATGATGTAGAACATGTCAGAAAAACAATAATAATACATGACAAATATTTACAACTAAAACAGATAAGCTTTTTTTAATGAACATTATACGAAGGGCTCATTTTACAGCACTCATTTACTAAGATTCCATTAATGCACTGAATTTAAAATTTAAAAAAATTATTATTTTTCATTTAGAAGGTAATAAACATATAATAGAACTACTACATACTTATTTACAATGAACACATTACTGCACTGAAACGGTGCAGATGTAAGATAGTATTTTTACACACACACAAAATCAGTGGGTTCCACTGAAAAATTTGTCAATGGAGTAGGAGGAGTTGGTCACCAATAAATCCTTTACGCTTCTCTTAAACTGAATTTCATTTCTTGTTAAGCTTTTTATGGCTGCTGCCAAGTTATTGAAAATGTTTGCTCTTGAGTAATGCACACCTTTTGGTACAAGAGTAAGTGACTTTAAATCCTTGTGAAGGTTATTCTTATTTCTAGTATTGATTCCATGAACTGAGCTGTTTGGTTTGAAAAGTGATATATTTTTAATAACAAATTTCATTAAGGAATAAATATATTGGGAAGCAGTAGTTAATATCCCTAGTTCTCTAAACAGGCCTCTGCAGGATGTTCTTGAGTTCACACCACATATATTGCACGTTTTTGTGCCCAGAAAACTTTAGCTTGGCGTGATGAATTACCCCAAAAATAATCCCATACGACATTATGGAGTGAAAGTAAGGATAGTATTCCAGCTTTTTCACTTTTATATCCCATATGTCTAACAGAATTCGCATTGCAAATAGATATTTGTTTAGATGCTTCAGCGGTTATGTGGTGTGCTCCTTTCACTTGAACTTATTATCAAGCTGTAATCCCTAAAATTTAACACTGTTCAATTCTTCTATCTGCTTGTTACCATATGTTAGGCATATGCTCGTGGGACACCCCTTACAAGTCCTGTACTGCTTGTAATGTGTTTTTTTTTTTCAAAGTTTAGTGACAAAGAATTGGCTAGGAACCAGTGATTAATGTCAACAAATATGTTATTAGCCTATCTTTCTAAGACTACACGTGATTTGCTATTTATTGCAATGTTTCTATCATCTCAAACGAAACAAACTTTGCATCTGGTAATGTTACTGATGAAAAGTCATTGATATACACAAGAAAAAATAAGGGCTCTATGATGGAACCTTGTGGGAACCCGCATGCAATTAGTTCCCAGTTGGATGATGCATGATACCTTAAAACATGTCAATTTCCTAATAACGCTCTTTGTTTCCTGCCAGAGACATAAGATTTGACTCATTGTGCAGCATTTCCTGATACACCATAATATTCTTATTTACTTAAAATGATATTATGATTTACACAGCCAAATGTCTTTGACTTATCACAAAATATACCAGTTGCCTGTAATTTTTTGTCTAATGAATTAAGTACACTTTCACTGTAAGTGAAGATAGCCTTTCGATATCAGAACCCTTCAGAAATCTGAACTGCGACTTTGGCAGCATGTTATTTGTGATAAGATGGCTATCAAGCCGATTGTGCATTACCTTTTCTAAAATTTTTGAGAATACTGGCAAAAGTGAAATTGGGCGGAAATTTGACGCTGTTTGTTTATCTCCCTTCTTAAACAGTCGCTTAACTTCAGCATATTTCAACCATTCAGTATATATCCCACTGAGAAACGACTGGTTACACAGACAGCTTAATATGTTACTTAACTCAGAATCACATTCTTTAATTAACTTTGTTGATATTTCATCATACCCACTAGATGTTTTTTATTGTAAAGATTTTATGATGGACATTCTCAGTTCAATAGCTCTTCTGAAATTCAAACTGTAATTTACTAAAGATATTATTGTTACTCAGTTGGAATACGATTCTACAACATATCATCACTTCAACAAATTTAAAAAATGTTATCAGTAGTGAAACAAGTTGGTAGTTGTTGAAGTCTACAGAGCGAGGTGGCTCAGTAGTTAGGATACTGGACCCGCATTTGGGAGGACGGCGTTCAAATCCCCAACCAGCTGTGGGGCGGCGGGTGGAATAATTGTTAAATGTTCCTATTACTTATTTAATGCTGTTGTTTGCTGTTCTCAACACTGGCTCTCTAACTACAATATTGGCAACCAGAAAGTGATTAGCAAAACGTGAACCCTGTAATTAGAATTTCTAATGCCCACTTCATCTGAGAAATACATTTATAGCTACAGCTTATAGCTCTGAGGAATTAGGAGATTGTCTGGGATTCATAATCAAAAACCATTCCCTCTAAAATGTTCACTATATTCTGAAAGTCACAGACCAAAAAGAATCCACACAATCCAACTACCAGAGCAGTTCAGAGTCTAATGCGCTGATGCAACTATAACTGTTCAAATTAAATGTTTAAATGAATGCTCGCCATATTCTGATGATAATGTTCATCAAACACCACGCTAATAATGGTAGAATGTCTGTCCTGCGGCGGCACGTGAAAATACGACATATGCAAACTAAAGATAGATCATTAACGTCATCCCAAAATTTAACACTTCACTCGAAACCGATTTCATGGTTACTCGTATCCCAAGTAACTTATTACTGCATCCGAGGCTGTTTATATCGACGATACCGAAGCGACGCGACGAATAAATCATTGCTTCCTTTGCTGATGGCCGATGAAACTTTCAATTTAATTGTCCAATCAGCACACAAGTAAGTAATCATAATAAAAGTCTGACGTGGCTAAGTCAAATATTTTGGGCGAGAGAATTAATTTACTTACATTACAAACAGTAGATAAGCTCTGAACTTGCTCTTTGGAGATACGCTATAGCTATACTTTTATAGTTATTCTGTTGAAACTTCTCACATTTTTATGATTATAGCGTATCTCCCTTATACTTAAATTTAAACATCCTAGCTTTCTTTATTCGCCTACTTAATCTATCTTGCTTCCTTAATTTCTAAGACAAAAACCAGAAAATCATGAATTTCAACTAAAATTTTAATTTGTGAGATCCAGAATACTGTTTCAACTAAATTATTGTACAAAAGGAATCTAAATATAATTTTTTAAGTTTCTAGCTCTTTTCTGTTGCTCCAACGATTTTTACAGAAAAACATCCAAATTTCGAAAATGGTTAAAATTATTGAACTGATACCCAACACATATTGATTTTGTATTACTCCTGACATGCTAGAAACGTTTCAGGTTATTTACTTCATTTTAAAGTATTGCGCAATATTTATGACGTCAGAGCTAGTTACAGCGGACTAGGCTGGCACACAATGGAAAGACTGATGTGAATTTTATAAGGCGTGAGTATGCTGCTTCCCTACACAGCTATCCGGATTTACGTTTGTCATGATTTTCCTGAATCGCTTAAGGCAATGCCTCTATTGTTCCTTTGAAAGGGGATGGTCAGTTTCCTTCCCTCTCGTAACGTAGTCTGAGCTTCTGTTGCTTCCCCAGTGAACTTCTCGTAGACGGGAGGTATCGCTGTACTAACAAGCCCTCTGAACTTTGAAAGAAATTATGCTGACAGATAAGAAAATTGGGTGGTGATAATCAGAAGACGCTTTCTGCAGTTGTTGGCAACAATTCCTTCTGTCTCACAGGTGCCGATGTAGAAACTCGTAATACGTCTGTACGCTGATGGCGTGGGCCAAGTTCAGCGGAAAAAAGAATTCCTATTCTTCCTTGTGAATGCAAGATTATCCACTGTTTCAGCATTTGCACCTCTATTTTCTATGAAGAAAGTGGACTGGACGCAATTTGTATAAAACTATGTTAATCGTGTTTACTTTCGGTATGTTACAGCTGATCTCTAGCATGGCATGAGCTTTTCGGAGGCTTAGGTGCCAACTGACAGATCTGTTGAATGAAGCGATCCTTGATAGTTCATAACGTTTCGTTCATATAATCATCATTTACCAATAGATAGGCAAAAACAGTTACAAATTATCTGTCCCTCTGCAATATCAATTGCCGTTTGCACAGGATTCACTGTAATTGCTTCTGTAGAATCTGCTTCATGCATTTATGCTTCCTATTTACCATACGTCCTTACGGAATCTGTATGCGAGAAGAAACATGACGGAGAGAGAACTGCAACATACTTTATCCTTTGGTAACTTGACGTCTTTCCATCGTGGGCTCTGTTAAAAATAGGTTACAGTTAACGCTACATTTAGCCCTCCTCGTCTTCCATTAATGCGGCATCTCGACACGTTTCTTGTCTCTCTTCCTTCCTCTTCTACCTTAAGTAAGTAATTCAGTTTCAGTATTTCAGTTTGTTCTTTATATATGTATCTTATGTCCTTATGAAACACAAAATTTAGATCAATGTATGATACGAAGTAGAGAATGTTACAGAAGAAGAAGAAGAAGAAACAGGAACAGGAGGAACAGGAAGAGGAGAAGGAGGAGGACAAAAAGAACAAAAAGGTTGAAATAGATTGCCGAACACAGACTCTGTAGCGGCCACATCACAAGAATTTCCAGGCACAATTAGTATTTAATGTTAATAACGGGCTGTGGTGTTGCTAACGGAGCTACGTCAGGAGTCATAGACACGCTTCGCAATATCGGATTACGACAAGCGCTTTCTCAGCTTCGATCATTGCAGCTGCTTTCAATGAAACACCTTTACCTATTAGTCACGGCGCGGAAGTGCCTCTTTACGCTGCTGAACTGCAAGTAATTGCATATGTCGTGTTAGAATCTGCGGCGAGCCAAGCCAAGGCGTTAGCACACGGTAACAAATTAAGTAACGTTAGAGCCTCGCCTTAAACGCTGTGCGCTGGGTAGTTACGCGTCAACTCGTGTAGCGGAAGAGCGGTTACGATTACGAGGCGCTCCATTCGAAGCTCTGCGTAGCTTCTCCAATCGTCTGCGGTCGAGTATTTCCTGCCTTTCATATCGCCTTTCTATATGACTGCGATCATTGACCTTAGGACCGAGGGCGTCGATATTACCCCGGGCAACTCCAGTAATAACGCCCGTGCGTGCCGCTGTGGTCTATCATGAGCAACGATGGTACGAAACTGCAGATAATCGCCATCGATGTATGCGGCAAACGGTATCAATGAACATTCGCTACGCTACGTGAAGACAAGTCGATCCACTGTAGTGGAACAAGTCCCTATTGAAAAGCAGCAGACTAACAGGTGTGTCTGAGCTATACTCAAAACATGCTGGGTAGCATCTCTGGAAAAAAAAATGCTATAACCAATTATCCATTGTTGACGACGGAGGTCCTGTGGAATTCTATTTGGACCGTCACTGTGAATTTCATTCCGAGAAAAGCCCATTTTCGGGTCCAGACAACGGATGGAATTTGTTGTTGTTGTTGTTGTTGTTGTGGTCTTCAGTCCCGAGACTGGTTTGATGCAGCTCTCCATGCTACTCTATCCTGTGCAAGCTTCTTCATCTCCCAGTGCCTACTGCAACCTACATCCTTCTGAATCTGCTTAGTGTATTCATCTCTTGGTCTCCCTCTACGATATTTACTCTCCACGCGGACCTCCAATACTAAACTGGTGATCCCTTGATGCCTCAGAACATGTCCTACCAACCGATCCCTTCTTCTGGTCAAGTTGTGTCACAAACTCCTCTTCTCCCCAATCCTATTCAATACTTCCTCATTAGTTACGTGATCTACCCATCTATGTTTCAGCATTCTTCTGTAGCACCACATATCGAAAGCCTCTATTCTCTTCTTGTCTAAATTATTTATCGTCCATGTTTCACTACCATACATGGCTACACTCCATACAAATTCTTTCAGAAACGACTTCCTGGCACTTAAATCTATACTCGATGTTAACAAATTTCTCTTATTCAGAAACGCTTTTCTTGACATTGTCAATCTACATTTTATATCCTCTCTACTTCGACCATCATCAGTTATTTTGCTCCCCAAATAGAAAAACTCCTTTACTGCTTTAAGTGTCTCATTTCCTAATCTAATTCCCTCAGCATCACCCGACTTAATTCGACTACATTCCATTATCCTCGTTTTGCTTTTGTTGATGTTCATCTTATATACTCCTCTCAAGACACTGTCCATTCCATTCAACTGCTCTTCCAAGTCCCTCCGACAGAATTACAATGTCATCGGCGAACCTCAAAGTTTTTATTTCTTCTCCGTGGATTTTAATACCTACTCCGAATTTTTCTTTTGTTTCCTTTACTGCTTGCTCAATATACAGATTGGATAACATAGGGGACAGGCTACAAACCTGTCTCACTCCCTTCACAACCGCTGATTCCCTTTCATGCCCCTCGACTCTTATAACTGCCATCTGGTTTCCGTACAAATTGTAAATAGCCTTTCGCTCCCTGTATTTTACCCCTGCCACCTTTAGAATTTGAAAGAGAGTATTCCAGTCAACATTGTCGAAAGCTTCCTCTAAGTCTACAAATGCTAGAAACGTAGGTTTGCCTTTCCTTAATCTTTCTTCTAAGATAAATCGTAAGGTCAGTATGGCATCACGTGTTCCAGTATTTCGACGGAATCCAAACTAATCTTCCCCGAGGTCGGCTTCTACTTGTTTTTCCATTCGTCTGTAAAGAATCCGTGTTAGTATTTTGCAGCTATGGCTTATTAAACTGATAGTTCGGTAATTTTCACATGTGTCAACACCTGCATTCGTTGGGGTTGGAATTATTATACACTTCTTGAAGTCTGAGGGTATTTCGCCTGTTCCATACATCTTGCTCACCAAGGCCGTCAGTAGTTCCAATGGAATGTTGTCTACTCCGGGGGCCTTGTTTCGACTCAGGTTTTTCAGTGCTCTGTCAAACTCTTCACGCAGTATCGTATCTCCCATTTCATCTTCATCTACATCCTCTTCCATTTCCATAATATTGTCCTCAAGTACATCGCCCTTGTATAGACCCTCTATATACTCCTTCCATCTTTCTGCTTTCCCTTCTTTGCTTAGAACTGGGTTTCCATCAGAGCTCTTGATGTTCATACGTGGTTCTCTTTTCTCCAAAGGTCTATTTAATTTTCCTGTAGGCAGTATCTATCTTACCCCTAGTGAGATGTGCCTCTACATCCTTACATTTGTCCTCTAGCCATCCCTGCTTAGCCATTTTGCACTTCCTGTCGATCTCATATTCCTTTTTGCCTGCTTCATTTATTGCATTTTTAT
Organism: Schistocerca gregaria; assembly: GCF_023897955.1. NCBI lineage: Eukaryota > Metazoa > Arthropoda > Insecta > Orthoptera > Acrididae > Schistocerca > Schistocerca gregaria. The sequence continues at coordinate 536,804,920 of NC_064921.1, forward strand.
ATTTTCTCCTTTCATCAATTATACTCAATATTTCTTCTGTTACCCAAGGATTTCTACTAGCCCTTGTCTTTTTACCTACTTGATCCTCTGCTGCCTTCACTACTTCATCCCTCAATGTACCCATTCTTCTTCTACTGTACTTGTTTCCCCCATTCCTGACAATTGTTCGATTATGATCTCCCTGAAACTCTGTACAACCTCTGGTTCCTTCAGTTTATCCAGGTCCCATCTCCTTAAATTCCCACATTTTTGCACTTTCTTCACTTTTAATCTACAGGTCATAACCAATTGATTGTGGTCAGAGTCCACATCTGCCCCTGGAAACGTCTTACAATTTAAAACCTGGTTCCTAAATCTCTGTCTTACCATTATATAATCTATCTGATACCTTTTAATATCTCCAGGGTTCTTCCATGTATACAACCTTCTTACATGATTCTTAAACCAAGTGTTAGCTGTGATTAAGTTGTGCTCTGTGCAAAATCTACCAGGCGGCTTCCTCTTTCTTTTCTTAGCCCTAATCCATAGTCACCTACTACGTTTCCTTCTCTCCCTTTTCCTACACTCGAATTTCAGTCACCCATGACTATTAAATTTTCATCTCCCTTCACTATCTGAATAATTTCTTTTATTTCATCATACATTTCTTCAATTTCTTCGTCATCTGCAGAGTTAGTTGGCATATAAACTTGTACTACTGTAGTAGGTGTGGGCTTCGTATCTATCTTGTCCACAATAATGCGTTCACTATGCTGTTTGTAGTCGCTTACCCGCATTCCTATTTTCCTATTCATTATTAAACCTACTCTTGCATTACCCCTATTTGATTTTGTGTTGATAACCCTGTAGTCACCTGACCAGAGGTCTTGTTCCTCCTGCCACCGAACTTCACTAATTTCCACTATATCTAACTTTAACCTGTCCATTTCCCTTTTTAAATTTTCTAACCTACCTGCCCGATTAAGGGATCTGACATTCCACGCTCCGATCCGTAGAACGCCAGTTTTCTTTCTCCTGATAGCGACATCCTCTTGAGTAGTCCCCGCCCGGAGATCCGAATGGGCGACTATTTTACCTCCGGAATATTTTACCCAAGAGGACGCCATCATCATTTAATCATACAGTAGAGCTGCATGCCCTCGGGAAAAATTACGGCCGTAGTTTCCCCTTGCTTTCAGCCGTTCGCAGTAGCAGCACAGCAAGGCCGTTTTGGTTATTGTTACAAGGCCAGATCAGTCAATCATCCAGACTGTTGCCCTTCCAACTACTGAAGAGGCTACTGCCCCTCTTCAGGAACCACACGTTTGTCTGGCCTCTCAACGGATACCCCTCCGTTGTGGTTGTACCTACGGTACGGCTATCTGTATCGTCGAGGCACGCAAGCCTTCCCACCAACGGCAAGGCCCATGGTTCAAGGGGGGGGGGGGGGGGGGGGGTTGACAAAGACTAAATAAGACAAATTCGTGAAGAAAACATTCTGGTGGCAGGTTTGGAACCATCACAGAAGTATCACTTTGTCCTTTTCTAGGTTCGTGTGGAAAGCATTCTGGGCACTTATTGTAATTAATAAATATCTGTAGCTCGTATACGCTCGAACTAGAGCTGAATAGATTTGAATAAATTTGGATAGATTTTGATTTATAGACTGACAGTGAAGATTTCCTTGCGAATGTGAAAAAAGTTTACAACAACATTCTACATGGACACATATATTCCACAAGCCTTATGGTGTATGGGCTACGGCGGAGGGTACTTTGTCTACCGTTGTCACTTTTCTGCTACAGTCGCGAATGGTGCACGGGAACAACGACTGTGGATAAATGTCCGTGCCAGCTGGAATTTCTAATTTTCCCCTCGTTGTCTTTCATTACTTGACAGAACAGTGGCTCTAAGGTGTGGAATGCTGACAACTGCTGGGAGAGTAGTGTGCTGAGCCTTGGCTTATCCACACCAATTACAAATGAAGCAATATGGCAGACGATGACACGGCTGCTAGTCAACACCATGGAGTTCTTTACGCTGATCGCAGATTTACGTTTTTTCTCTATCAGACAAATACCAGCGTTCTATAAGTGGGGCAAACAAGTTCCAATATAGAAGTCAACAGTTCGGGCAATGTCTTAAAGCTAAGGGATATCTTCCAAAAACCTTGCTTTGAACCAAATGATTGGAAGCACAGTTACTTTAACTATGGTCTAGTGCGTGTATGCATATATCTATAAGCGTGTGTAACAGAATTGAGGCAATTACTTGCTCGACAAGTATTTCAGCGTACTTCATCGTCATGAGCGTGTAACGGAAGCGGCGGGTGCGGCGTTAGTAGTCATGAAGGAGGACGAATTCTGCGATTAAGCAAGGTGGTGATGTGGTTAAAAACTGGAATCGAATTCGGAAGTATGAGATTCAAGTACTTGTTCGGCCATCGAGATTTGAATTTTCCAGAGTTTCCCTAGATTAATTAAGACGAAGGCACGATAGCTCCTTTCAGAAACAACGCGACCGTTTTATTTCCCCAACCTTATTCCTTCAGGGCTTTTGCTAACGTGAAATGGCTTCTCCGCCGACGTGAAGATTTAACTCAAACGTTCTGGCTTTCCGAATGACTATAGCACTGGTGAGAAGGCAGTGGACATCCTTGCCCCAGCGAAGCCCCTGAAACTTGTTCGCTTTGTAACCCAGAGTAGGTAGTAATCTATGAAAGAAGGAAATGCTTAAATGTTTGCGAACACGTCGTTCGTTGCTCGTAGTTCACGATGGAAAATAGCATCTGGCAACATTTGTTCAACTAAGGGCATCATCAATTACATTTGCAGTGAGGCGGGAAATCGTCATTTTATTATACTTCAATACATCGTGACGAATGCATTTGAACTGAATTAAAATTTTGTTTCAAGTAATAAAGTCGAGTGTTAAGAGGCTCTCTCCCTCCCTCCCTCTCTCTCTCTCTCTCTCTCTCACTCTCTCTCTCTCTCTCTTGTTCTCCGTCCTCTCTCTTTCTCTCTGTGTCTCTCTGTCTCTTTCACACGCACACACACACACACACACACACACACACACACACATGCACATAATTGTAATTCGAATTATTCACTATTTAGAAAATACTCTAAACTATAAAAACCTCCAAATAAGTACAAAAAGTTAAAATTAGATACGCATGTTGATTACGTCAAATACAAAATGAAACTGCAAACCCGCGAGACATTAAAATCTGCATCTTGCTGTTTTATCAAGAATTTAGAACATTACACAAAAGCTTAAAAAACGTAAACTGTACGTCCGAAAAATTGCAAGACTGATTTCATTCCTGGCGCACAGGGGTCACTAGCGCAATAACCACGGTGGCAGCTTGAGCCAACAAAAGTAAACAGCAGATGTGCGTTCAGCCAGTCAATTGTGAGCGGGCTGCGTTAAGTAGTGGACACATTACGGTAGTGCCTCGACGTTGTGTCGCAAATCGCAATGAACCAACAACTATAAATAAAGCCTTCAAGGCGTTTTCCAGAATATTTTGAAGGGAAAATGTGTGGAAAGGTTTTCCCTCGCACCTTAACTCCGGAACGGAAACAACGACGCGTGGACACCTGCCGCGACTTGGTTAAAATGCGAAATGCGGACAATTCTTTCTGGAAAAAATCATCACGGATGATGAGACTTGGTGTTATCAATGTGAACTCACCACAAAAAGACAAAATGCAGGATTTCACATAAAGGGGTAACATTTGACAACATAAAATATTTAAGCCAATGGGAGGCGCGAGTTTACTAACATTCCAAAGAAGGACTTACATGAAGTTTCAGATGGATTTATAAACGTTCCGTGCGTTGTACTCAAGTGAGGGGAGGCTATGTAAAATATCACCTAAAGCATTAAGACTTGCCGGCCGCGGTGACCGAGCGGTTCTAGGCGCTCAGCCCGGAACCGCGCGACTACTACAGTCGCAGGTTCGAATCCTGCCTCAGGCATGGATGTGTGTGACGTCCTTAGGTTGGTAAGGTTTAATTAGTTCTAAGTTCTAGGGTACTGATGACCTCAAATGTTAAGTCCCATAGCACTCAGAGCCAGTTTGAAGCTAGTTGGTATTGAAATAAATAAACTTTGCACAACTGTAGAAAACTGTCATGTCCCGTCAAGCTCCGAAGGAAAATTCACTTACTGAAAAGAGGAAAATGTATAACAGGGAGACGGTAGGAGCATTTGCTCTGCTGTTTGACAGATAATTTACGTTACTTTTGTAGGGAAAAGTTATAACACTCTCAAAAGACAGTGCTTTAGCCTCCTGTTAAATGCACGAGAGATTTGAATTGTGTGCAGAGTGCAAGATACATTGTTCCAGAGACGGATGGAGATTTAGAAAACGTTATTATTTGATTGATGGCCGTATCTTTGATAATACGTAACTAAGATGTTATGTTGCTATTATGATAAGATGACATATACATGATGTCTTATTCGTGGTCCAAGGGCACACGTGCGATGGTAAATATATGCAGACGTTAGCCACTGATGTTTAAGATATAACGCGCACAAATATCAGTGGTTAGTTTCAATTGTTAACTGTTTACAGATTAGCTACTCTTGCCGCGCTGTACTAGGTCGCAGTAGTGGACGTCCAGCAAAATAATTGACTACATAAATCTGCGTTTCACGTCAGGCAGAAATGTGTTCCGAAACTTCTCAACGGCACATAGGCAAACAAATGTCTTTCTGCAAGGAGCGACAGTATTTTTTGCTCACCTGAGGTGGTCACTCACAGTTGTGCCCAAGCACCGTACCGTGTTCTTGCTACGGTACAGGGATATTGCCGAGAAGACTACGAGACAGTTGTTCACCGAATTCGTAACTAATTAGCCTACATTATGAATGAAAAACCACGTGACACCATTGTAACAGACTAAATATTTATTGTTTTATAAACCAGTTTTAGTCTGTTAGGCTGTCATCATATATAAAGATAAAAATGTATGCCTGTGAAATTTTTGTGGGATCCAAGATTTTTAACTGACGCATATAGCGTATCTCAGTTTCACAGCCACATGTATTTATTTTCGTTCCTGTCGATGACGTGTTAGTCGAAAAACTGTTATAGATACTACAGAATATTACATCAGTGTCATGTGTTTTTATATTCCTAATGTATAACGTATTCAACCAAGAAATAACGTAACAATCAATTAACGGGACGAATTAATTTATGTCGGGATATTAAAATTACTTGGCATTCTTCACATTTAGTTTAAGTCATTGGTTTTGCGCCCTCCTGAACATTGAAGACAGATCGTGCTTCATCTAAACGGTGGCACTATTGATATCGTCAGGTCTGGCATTTAAGTAAGTCTGGAAGTCAATGGCATAGAACTGACTTTTAGTGAAAGACAGAACAGATTAGATACTACTGACATTCGTGGAGAACAACTGTGTACCGAGAGCTGACCACTGTCGCACTCTTGGAAGAACATGCTTCCGGGACGACACGCTGTTGTCTGCTTCTCAAATAGCTTTAAACCCATTTTAGCAAACTATCATCGAATTTTAGCTGTTGAAGTTTTTTGGGCAATATGAAAATTTCATTGCATCAAATGCTCTGATGATGTTTTGTAGTGTCAATATTGTCGCCTCAAGGTTGTCTGTGGCATTATCAAGATTGTCAGTTACCTTAATTAATGGTGTCTACAAAAGCCGAACTGACATCTGTTACGTAAGCTGAATTTGCATTGAGTATTCTATTGTTTCGTGGTGGACAGCATACTCCACGGCTTTCAAATAGTGCGTAAGAAGCTGACTGACCGGTATTCACAAGTTGATTATGGGTTTTGATTCTTGCGGAAAGCTCAACTCGTCTCTTCTGTAGAGTGGAGTCTATCACACTAACGAGAGAAAAATTAAATGTGTGTATTAAGACTAGTACTAAGCTAGCACCGACATTCATGGTCATGGTTACGCTGACTCCGCTGTTGCCTATCGCTTCAGAAGACACCGTCGATATTGCCCTTCTTGTTGGGTTTTTGTAACTTTTTAGGAGAAATAAGTGAGGCTATGATATGTAATCTCGAGGTTATTCCTGGGCATAGCCGTTTCCAGTATGGGACTGCTTGATACTGACAAAAGATTCATTCAGTTCGCCAAAACACACCAGGTATCCAGTTCCTGATTTTGTCGTTCCGACATCCAAGCTAGGGAGACACTTGCACTGAGTTTCGGACCTCGTACCTCTGCACACAACGGAACGGGCGTGCCTTATTTTGCCATTGAAAACGTACTGCTTTATCCTTTACCCTTTATCGGCCTTAAATACGCTTGCCATAACGTTTTTCTACTCCAGTTATTCTTCGAACCTTTGCCATCGTTATCTGAAAGGTTTCTATGTTCTCTGATGATAGTGTGGATTTGAACCTTCGCAGAGCTGCCAATGTATCCCTGACTGCGAAGTGAAATTCGTAATTCCACTAGAGGACACGTTCGCTTGTTTGCTGTCCTGAGCCGTAAGAAAGGGGTACCTCAATGATGAGATGTGGTCCAGCCAACCCTGAATGATGACGTCCAAATATCGTCAGATGTCTGTACAGCTTCCCAATCGCCCATTGTGGCAATACACTTTCGGGGACTCTCCTTTCTGGAAACTGTACCGAGACTAGAAACTGGTCACTTGACTGGAGTGTGTGAAGACAGGCGAAAAACACAAATAGTCCATAGAACAGAATAACTCGTTGTCGAGTTTGGCCTCTATTCAGAATGCACGTGTTCTCCGACAAAAAGGAGACTTTTTCGGTTCCTGGAGCAGGTGTATGTGGAGCCTCAAAGCGCAGTGTGCATGAAAATCGTCCAGGAGGAATGAGCGAGAAGCTTCTTTGCTTCTTTATTACCGCTCTAAGAGGCCCTTTCTCTTGTGGACCTTAAGGTGGCAGATACAAGGAGCACGTGGTGATCATAGCCGATGTATAAATCTAGACCGCAACTACATTTCAGTGGTCACTGAAGCTGATGCTATTGGAGTGGTACGCCTCACTGGTAGACACAACCGCTGTGCCTTTTGCTGTTTCACAAGTTTTCAATTTGTAATTACAGACATCATAAAATGTCGATTAACTGAGAATTCTGAAATTAGCGTAACTCCTGAAAGCATTATTCAATTTCTTGCAAACTCTGATTCGACAATGCAGCAGGAACGCTATCAGATTTTGTATACAGGCAATGCTAAATAGAACTTAATTTCAAATTGGAGTCTATTAGAGCTGTTCATTGTGTAATTGGCTTACAGGGAGTGTATTAAATTTGGTTTGTGCCAAGCCTAAAATACGATATACCACTTCGACACAAAATACAAGAGACTGGAATTGTTTGCCGTGATATAGCAATGAGCGAATGTTTTCCGATCTTGTACTGTATTTTTTGTGCAGTGAGACGTGGCTGAAATAGCAGGTCGGCCGTTCGGCTCTTTAATCTGCCTAATGCGCAGCTCTGCAGCTCCCGTACGGCGACATCCACAGTGTCTACCTGTGCTGACATCGACGGCAGCTTCCACAAAGGATTCGTGATAAACGCAAATGGGCGTTTCACTTTCAGCGTTCTTGAATTACTTCTCAGCAGGCTGTTGCTAGTAAGATACGTCAGAGTTGGCATTCGCATAGTGGTGTCTGTTGAGGTAGTGTGCCTTATGAAAGAGTGGAGTCGAAGTACTTTTTGTTGCGGTCCTAGTAGGTTGGTATGTAAGTTATTAGCGTTTTTCCATAAGTTGAATAAACACAACAGACACAGATAAGAGACACTTTAGTCACCAATAATATATTCTCCTTCTATTTACGACAGTCTCCCAACCCTGGGGTAACTTTTCGATTCCGAAACTATAGAAATCACGTGGTTTTGAGACAAAGAAATCGTCGAACCATCTTCGGAGTGCATTTTCATCCGGAAAGGAAGTTCCTTGAAGGTTGACATAGAGCAGAAAAGGTGAAAATTTGAGGGTGCAAGATAAGATGAATAGCGTTGGTGTGGAATTACTTGACGAAACAAACCCCTGTGTCGTCGAAAAAAATGGTTCAAATGGCTCTGAGCACTATGGGACTTAACACCTTAGGTCATCAGTCTCCTAGAACTTAGAACTACTTAAACCTAACTAACCTAAGGGCAACACACACGTCCATGCCCAAGGCAGGATTCGAACCTGCGACCATAGCGGTCTCCCGGTTCCAGACAGAAGCCCCTAGAACCGCTCGGCCACACTGGTCGGCTCCCTGTGCCGTCGTTTTGCTAGTCTAGTGGTATGCAGGTGGGCGTTATCGTGGAGTAGCATCACTTCGCCTGAATGGATGAAGGTAACATCGTTTCACTGAGCAGGGTGTGTGAAGACAGACGAAAAACACAAATAGTCTATAGAACAGAAGTGCCCATTGTCTAACTTGGCCTCTGGCCGTTCTTCGAAGGGGTTCACAACACGTTTCAGTTGTTAACAATAAACGTCAGTAGTGATGGTACACCTCAGAAAAGCAGTTCCTAGTACATCACACCGCGGCTGTTCCCCCAGATCCATAACATTGTCTTCTGTGGATTGGCGCCGGTCATTGTAAGGAGAGCTGCTATTTCGTTTGGGCTCAACTACTTCTTTCTTTCCCCTATGTTAGCATAATGACACCAGCAACGGTACAGGACAGGAATGGCCGGTGCTGTTGACGAGCCAATGCACGTACGGTCACCAGTTGATTTTTGTGACCTTGGCTTAGAGCATGCTGCACCCACACACACGATTGTTCAGCTCCCGCACTGCATGTCACACGATGGTAGAATGATCACTGTTCATCACATTTGCCAAATCTCGAGTACAGTGACGTGCATCATCGTGGATGAATGGGTTTAAACGATCTTCAACAAACCCGGAAGGTCCTCCTGAAAGTCGAGGCTCACTAATGTCAAAACGATTCTCCTTATAACAAGAAACTATTTTCTTGTGACTCTTCAAGCTATTTTCTTGCTGTGCTCTGTCCAGTGGCATTATCCCCATACACGGCGCAAATGTTTCGAGCTGCCTCCACCGCTGTCACGCCTCTACTAACCTCAAACAGTGCCCATAGCTCTATTCACTATCTCTGGATGACAAAACGAGAATATGTAAACTCAAACAGCAACAGTGGAGTACGAATAGAAAATGACAATCGTTAAATAAACCAATAGCAACCAGAATACCAACATGAAAAACAAAAACGCTACGAACTTATGCACTGGCCTAATATACGCTACTGGCCATTAAAATTGCTACACCAAGAAGAAATGCAGATGATAAACGGATATGCATTGGACAAATATATTGTACTAGAACTGACATGTGATTACATTTTCACGCAATTTGGGTGCTTATATCCTGAGTAATCAGTACCCAGAACAACCACCTCTAGCCTTAATAACGGCCTTGATAGCCTTGGCATTGAGTCAACCAGAGCTTGGATGGCGTGTACATGTACAGATGCCCATTCAGCTTCAACACAATGGCACAGTTCATCAAGAGTAGTGACTGGCGTATTGTGACGAGCCAGTTGCTCAGCCACCACTGACCAGACGTTTTCAGTTGGTGAGACATCTGGAGAATGAGCTGGCCAGGGCAGCAGTCGAACATTTTCCGTATCGAGAAAGGCCCGTACATGACCTGCAACAAGCGGTCGTGCATTATCCTGCTGAAATGTAGGGCTTCACAGGGATCGAATGAAGGGTAGAGCCACGGGTCGTAACACATCTGAAATGTAACGTCCACTGTTCAAAATGCCGTCAATGCGAACAAGAGGTGACCGAGACGTGTAACCAATGGCACCCCATACCATCACGCCAGGTGATACGCCTGTATGGCGATGACGAATACACGCTTCCAACGTGCGGTCACTGCGATGTCGCCAAACACGGATGCGACGATCATGGTGCTGTAAACAGAACCTGGATTCATCCGAAAAAATGATGTTTTGCCATTCGCGCACCCAGCTTCGTCGTTGTGTACACCATCTCAGGCGCTCCTGTCTGTGATGCAGCGTCAAGGGTAACCGCAACTATGGTCTCCGAGCTGATAGTCCATGCTGCTCCAAACGTCGTCGAACTGTTCGTGCAGATGGTTGTTGTCTTGCAAACGTTCCGATCTGTTGACTCAGCGATCGAGACGTGGCTGCACGATTCTTTACAGCAATGCGGCTAAGATGCATTTTATCTCGACTGCTAGTGACACGAGGTCGTTGGGATCCAGCACGGCGTTCCATATTACCCTGCTGAACCCAAAAATTCCATATTCTGCTAACACTCATTGGATCTTGACCATAGCGAGCAGCAATGTCGCGATACGATAAACGGCAATCGCGATAGGCTACAATCCGACCTTCATCAAAGTCGGAAACGTGATGGTACGCATTTCTCCTCCTTACACGAGGCATCACAACAACGTTTCACGAGGCAACGCTGGTCAACTTCTGTTTGTCTATGAGAAATCGGTTGGAAACTTTGCTCGTGTCAGCCGGCCGGTGTGGCCGAGCGGTTCTAGGCGCTACTGTGGGGAACAGGGCGACCGCTACGATCGCAGGTTCGAATCCTGCCTCGGGCATGGATGTGTGTGACATTCTTATGTTAGTTAGGTTTAAGTAGTTCTAAGTTCTAGGGGACTGATGACCTCAGATGTTAGGCCCCATAGTGCTCAGAGCCATTTGAATCATTTTTTCCTCATGTCAGTACGTTGTAGGTGTCGCCACCGGCGCCAATCTTGTGTGAATGCTCTGAAAAGCTAATCATTTGCATATCACAGCATCTTCTTCCTGTCGGTAAAATTTCGCGTCTGTAGAACGTCATCTTCGTGGTGTAGCAAATTTTAATGGCCAGTAGTGTAGCATTTCAAAAGGTAAAATCGAATTTCCCTCTCAAACCCTGTGGTGAAAGCAGGATAATCTTCGTTTCTATTGGATCGTTACCAATCGTTATGACGCGAGTCGTTGGTGGTTTCATTTCGCATACGCTTCAGATCTTTCACAATATGTTGCTTTCTAGGGGTCGTATTCGTCCACTCCGTCTGACGGGAATAAATTTCGGCTGCCGAAATGCCGTTCAGTTGCCGTTATTACGGGGTTATTAGCCGGTAGCCGGAGCGTAACGACGTGGCTGCTCTTCACGTCGCCTCGTCTCGCTGACGGCGGCGCTCTGCCGCGATGTATATGTATGAGCGCCGCTGGCCGGCCGCCGCGTAATAAGACAACTCTTTCGTCACATTATGCCGTGCTCCCTCCTGTCGTCTCCAGCCGAGCGTCGCCTTTGATGTACGAGGGACTCGCTGCAACCCGACGACAGTGGTCTTTACGATGAAGCAATAGTCATCTCGCAACTGAAATGCCAGTCTTTCGAGCCTCGAGAATCCTTTATGATCGATCCTCGTCCACAAACGACAACGTGCGCACGTCTCTAGGCATATCAGGCGGCGATATTTAAATTTTCTGTGCACGAGATTGTTTCCTCGGAGACTTAAAGCACTGGTTGAAGAAACTATTTTTCCGATTATTCAAATTGACAGCCCTGTAAGCAACGTTCGAATTGAGTTGTAGCGCCGGTAATGCCCGAAAATAATGCGCTATTAACGCGTGAGAAGCGTGTTATTCAAATGCTGGCTACTGTAAGAAATAGCTATCGATTAGCGTGGGTCTATTATTTACTTCAGCTTCTGTAGCCAGCGTCAGAAACTGAGACGTCTCAGGTCGCACCTGATGAAGGCAACGAGTTACGCTACCGAAATATCGTGCAAGTACGACGCTGATATCCCGCAGAACATCCGACAACCCAAGATGTCATTAGATCGCCGGGAAAGCCTGAAGAATTAAACCCAAAAAATGTTTATCAATGTTGCTCTTTATTCATGAGTGCTATTTAATTTTTCACCTCATGGACCTTCCTATCTCTTTATTCTGACACATATTTGATCTACACTATAATTTTTCCTTAAGTGAGCCACTTATTCCTGCACCTTAATAATAGCTCCGTAATTTTTGGTGACTTATTCCAATCTCACTTCTTCAGTGACGTAATGACAAATTATCTTCGAATCTGGGTACGATAAATGTAAATGCCGGGTGGCTAGGGTCTCCCGTCGGGGTGACCGTTCACCATGTGCAAGTCTTTCGACTTGACGCCACTTCGGTGACTTGCTTGTTGATGGGGATGAAATGATGAAGATAAGGACAACATAACACCCAGTCCCTGAGCGCAGAAAATCTCCGACCCAGCCGGGAATCGAACGCGGACCGTTAGGTATAACATTCCGTCGCGCTGACCACTCAGCTACCAGTGGCGGACTCTGGGTACGATAACGTTTTACTTCCTTAGTAAACACTTAAACCTAAGATTACCGTTGGATCGCCACGTATAACGCTCTGAAGCGTGAGGGATAAGGAGGGAGCGACTTGAGATTCGAGTATGAATCATCATCATCATTTAAGACTGATTATGCCTTTCAGCGTTCAGTCTGGAGCATAGCCCCCTTACAAAATTCCTCCATGATCCCCTATTCAGTGCTAACATTTGTGCCTCTTCTGATGTTAAACCTGTTACTTCAAAATCATTCTTAACCGAATCCAGGTACCTTCTCCTTTCTCTGCCCCGACTCCTCCTACCCTCTACTGCTGAACCTATGAGTCTCTTGGGTAACCTTGCTTCTCCCATGCGTGTAACACGACCCACCATCTAAGCCTGTTCATCCTGACTTCTACATCTATAGAGTTCATTCCCAGTTTTTCTTTGATTTCCTCATTGTGGACACCCTCCTGCCATTGTTCCCATCTACTAGTACCTGCAATCATCCTAGATACTTTCATATCCGTAACCACAACCTTGTTGATAAGGTAACCTGAATCCACCCAGCTTTCGCTCCCATACAACAAAGTTGGTCGAAAGATTGAACGGTGCACAGATAACTATGAATGACAACAGCAAATACTTTACTGCCACGTTCACTCATCACAGTCCATTTGGCCTACGTTGATTCTGCTTTTCACATTCCACCCTTATGCACGTCTGAGTTTGCTTTACGTTGGCACTGCCTCGTGTCAAAACTGGCAGCCCTAAGCGAGGTCTTGTTTTATCCAGTTCTGTTATTTCTGTAATTTTTGCCTATAGAGAACTTCGTACAGTGTGAGACCAACTGACAATAGCCCTTTAAGCGCCACTGTTGAATGCGTTGAAAATTATTACTAGTCTGAATTCCGCTATTGTTCAAATGTGTGTGAAATCTTATGGGACTTAATTGCTAAGGTCATCAGTCCCTAAGCTTACACACTACTTAATTATCCTAAGGCCAAACACACACACCCATGCCCGACGGAGGACTCGAACCTCCGCCGGGACCAGCCGCACAGTCCATGACTTCAGGGCCTTAGACCGCTGCTATTGTGGTAGAAAAAAATCTATTAATACCTCCTTCAGGATACGTATGCACTGGTAATTGCAACTGTATGCTTCTTACAGTTCCTCTTGCTTATTTGCCATCCTGTCCTGTATAACTGTCACAGCAATCCATTTTAGTGCGCGCAGCTCCGAATGCCGGTGAAAATGTACGAGATTCCGAACTAATGGATTAAAATAATTCAGTTATGTTTCTAAGCTCCGTTTTCCATGAAATTTAATTATTTTGGTCTCAGGCTTTTAGGTAAGAAAACTTTTAATGCTGACTCTATTTCGTTTTACTCGTTTTACACACCTTTATTTATTTATTTTACTCTATCTCTGTGGGATGTGGGGTGCTGGTGTAGGGTGAATCCCGAAAGCCAGTAGTTTTGATTCTGTTGTGGCACTCTTTATTTATGTATTTTATGAACTTAGGCACTTATTTAGTTTGTTAATGCGAGTTTAAGTTTGAAGGGAGGGAGATTAGTGCATAATCCCTACATTCGCCTTACTGCCTTACGGAAGAGCCTCCCTGTAGAGAAATCTCAGCTGGTATTGTTTGCCTCGTGACCTCACATTTTCATCCTATCACTTTCTGCAATGTAATGCATTAATAATGCCTTTTGTCACAGAGTCTTCTTCTTTTTTGTATTTTATTGTTTTGTACTTTGTTACTAGCGCGGAAGCACGACCTTACCCAGGCATTTATTTATAGATGTTCGCTCACGCCCGTACCACTTAGCGACTAGCCTTAGGCGTAATGTTTATGACATCATTAGTCCCGTCGTAAAGTGATGTAATTTTGTAGGTACATTCAGCGGCATGTGTGGATACTGTCTGCATAACGTGTTACGAATGGAGTTAATAGGAACGAAGTAACACATTTAAACGTCATGCACGATGCGAAAATTTTCTCGCATCTCACTATTCATGACGTCATATTTCCTGAACACGAGGCCCACGAGAGAGACAGGCCGCGGCGCGTACGTCAAGAAGGTAGGTCTAAACTCGCTCGCTCGCTCAGCTCAGCAGACAAAATGCGTTTCGAAATCTATTAACTCGCAGCTGGGCATGTACGTACTAACGAGAACTGCATTTTCTACTGGAATCTGCTATTTAAGGTCAATACTTGATATAAATGATATAACGGCTTGTTTATACTACACTCCTGGAAATGGAAAAAAGAACACATTGACACCGGTGTGTCAGACCCACCATACTTGCTCCGGACACTGCGAGAGGGCTGTACAAGCAATGATCACACGCACGGCACAGCGGACACACCAGGAACCGCGGTGTTGGCCGTCGAATGGCGCTAGCTGCGCAGCATTTGTGCACCGCCGCCGTCAGTGTCAGCCAGTTTGCCGTGGCATACGGAGCTCCATCACAGTCTTTAACACTGGTAGCATGCCGCGACAGCGTGGACGTGAACCGTATGTGCAGTTGACGGACTTTGAGCGAGGGCATATAGTGGGCATGCGGGAGGCCGGGTGGACGTACCGCCAAATTGCTCAACACGTGGGGCGTGAGGTCTCCACAGAACATCGATTTTGTCGCCAGTGGTCGGCGGAAGGTGCACGTGCCCGTCGACCTGGGACCGGACCGCAGCGACGCACGGATGCACGCCAAGACCGTAGGATCCTACGCAGTGCCGTAGGGGACCGCACCGCCACTTCCCAGCAAATTAGGGACACTGTTGCTCCTAGGGTATCGGCGAGGACCATTCGCAACCGTCTCCATGAAGCTGGGCTACGCTCCCGCACACCGTTAGGCCGTCTTCCGCCCACGCCCCAACATCGTGCAGCCCGCCTCCAGTGGTATCGCGACAGGCGTGAATGGAGGGACGAATGGAGACGTGTCGTCTTCAGCGATGAGAGTCGCTTCTGCCTTGGTGCCAATGATGGTTGTATGCGTGTTTAGCGCCGTGCAAGTGAGCGCCACAATCAGGACTGCATACGACCGAGGCACACAGGGCCAACACCCGGCATCATGGTGTGGGGAGCGATCTCCTACACTGGCCGTACACCTCTGGTGATCGTCGAGGGGACACTGAATAGTGCACGGTACATCTAAACCGTCATCGAACCCATCGTTCTACCATTCCTAGACCGGCAAGGGAACTTGCTGTGCCAACAGGACAATGCACGTCCGCATGTATCCCGTGCCACCCAACGTGCTCTAGAAGGTGTAAGTCAACTACCCTGGCCAGCAAGATCTCCGGATCTGTCCCCATTGAGCATGTTTGGGACTGGATGAAGCGTCGTCTCACGCGGTCTACACGTCCAGCACGAACGCTGGTCCAACTGAGGCGCCAGGTGGAAATGGCATGGCAAGCCGTTCCACAGGACTACATCCAGCATCTCTACGATCGTCTCCATGGGAGAATAGCAGCCTGCATTGCTGCGAAAGGTGGATATACACTGTACTAGTGCCGACATTGTGCATGCTCTGTTGCCTGTGTGTATGTGCCTGTGGTTCTGTCAGTGTGATCATGTGATGTATCTGACCCCAGGAATGTGTCAATAAAGTTTCCCCTTCCTGGGACAATGAATTCACGGTGTTCGTATTTCAATTTCCAGGAGTGTATTTAAAAAAATGGTTCAAATGGCTCTGAGCACTATGGGACTTAACAGCTGTGGTCATCAGTGCCCTAGAACTTAGAACTACTTAAACCTAACTAACCTAAGAACATCACACACACCCATGCCCGAGGCAGGATTCGAACCTGCGACCGTAGCAGTCGCGCGGTTCCGGACTGCGTGCCTAGAACCGCGCGACCACCGCCGCCGGCTATACTATTTAGTTTCTTTTGTTTAACGGTCCTCATTTCATACAAGAAGTGGTGCCTTATGCAACTGGTAATCATTTTGGCATGATTTTAATTTTATTGTAGTATAGGGCTGACACAAACTTTGTACGTTAAAAGTGACACCGGTAGATTTGTGTCATGAATTCTGTATTTCACATGTTGTTTTTGGTTTAGTCTATGCTCAGCATTTCTTGTTTTTCATGTTGTGTTTTTTTTTTTTACCAGTTTAATAGTTTGTCCAAGTGAATTCTTTTCAGTGTGTATTTTTGCGATAATTTCTTGCCCCCAGAGTTGAATTTGTGATTTCTGTGTTTGTAGATTAGTGAGGTGTTGGTGTCGAAACAAAATCACTGGCTTTTGTGACGTTAGGTCTTATCCTCCACTTGTTTAGCCAGGATACCAGTTTCTCCATGTAGTCGTTTGTCCGTTCGTTAAATATTCCACAAGCTAGGGAGTGACACCAGTACGCAGTATCACCTGTATAGAACGTTATTCCTTCAGTCCACCGTCGAGGACTGGGAATGTCAGTTGCATAGATTGTATATACCAGTGGAGCTGTGACTGCCCCCTGTGTTACCCCTGCGCTTAGAGCGAAACGTATTGACAATTGGTCACCAACTCGCGCATGAATGAGGGGCAGTGAAATTAAAACAAGCCAGATGGAAAAAAGTGAGTAAACTGTTTAGTATTTCAAAAGTAATCGCCGTAATAGTTAATACATTTATTTCATTGTGAGAAGAGACAGGCAATGACTTCATAGTAAAGGTTTGCAGTTGACTACGGAACCGTGATTGCTCCCTCACGTGAATCTCTACGCCCGAACCAAATCGATGACCACGAATGTCTTTTTTCAGAGCTCCAAAAATACGGAAATAGCATAGGGAGAGATCGTAACTCTGTGGAGGTAGTGAAAGGGCGTCCCAGCGAAATTTCTGGAGCGTAATTGAAACAATCTTGCAATATGTGGTCTTCTCAGAGACCTCCATCCAAACTTATTTTTCAGAAACGGTTTACCGAAAATTAAGAAGTCTTTCGACAGCAGTCCCTTCGTTCATTATTGTAAACATCAAGAATCTACAGTGTAAATCAAGTGAGCATTCCCTTATTTTATGTGTCGCCAAAACAAATCAGATTGAACGAGTTACAGTTTCTACAGACCATTAAGGACATATAAATGCAGTATTGATGTTAAAGAAAAAAAATAGAGTTTATAACAGTAGTACAATGATAACTATAACAATAAAAAATAGTTATAACAGTCAAGAATAATAATGATAATAATAATAATAGTAATGAAAATCAGATAATGGAACGAGGTTAACTTTCTAGATACGTGAATATCCGAATTTTACTTCCTTTTTTTACTAATTCGTTCTCCAGTTGGTTCAATAAGTGTCATGTAAGTTACTACTCTTCCAATTTCTGTGCATTTACTTTTCTTTCGACCGCTAGACCAATCACAACGCAACTCCAGTCTTACTCGTTCCGTTCCTCCGGTATTCCTCCCAATAGGTTACCAGTGTCCATCACTTCCCCCGTCTCGAAGTAAACTGTTTGCAAAAGGGCGTTGAGTGTTTTCTAAACACGCTGCCCAAAGTGGGGGCCCCACTTTGCGGTGTGCGTCTGACAACTCGCTCCGACATGTGAGGACTCTTCGTTCGGAAAATTAGCTCCTACAGTCTCTAACCAACAGAGCAAATCCTAAGGTAGTGCGCCGAACGTCAAATATGGTCAGATAAACAAGTGTTAATATATCTGAATGGGCAAGGTGGGGCAGCTCAAATATCTATAGCGTGACGACCGTATTGGCTCAGCAATTTCCCTTGTAAATATACCACAACTGGCTTGTTATTCTTCAAAGTCGCATTAACCTAACATTGTTTTTTTAAACAGAAATATGTCGGTTTTCTGTCTCCCACTTGGCGGTTCTTAAGCAGTGAGATAAATCAATGGCATGGATGTTACACTTACTGAAATATTTTCACAGTAAAAACATTTATATTTTTTGTACGTCGATTCATATCGTTCACTGCCACACATGGAAAGGTCAACAGCACACTGAGAATCTACACCTTAGAATACTGCGAATTTTGCGACTGAGAATGCTAACCGGTGCAGATACAAAGAAGTGCAGTAACATGTTTGGTAAACTGGAACTGTATACGGAATGAACATTACCACAAATTAAAGATCGCCACAAATGACGATTGCGTGGCACGATGCTAGAGACGATTACGTACTGGAACACTAGAGCAGAGAGTTTGTACTGTATGGGAGGCACTGTCTGTGAATATGGCTACAGTGACTGCGATAAAACAATAAATGGGAGAATAAATCATCGAATTAAATTACTACACAAATTTACAATTACAAATTCTCCCAGTGACGTATTTCATTCAAAGTCAGCACAGTCACTCTTTGTAAATATGTCAATACTTAACTTTTTTCCCGCTTTGTATATGCACAGAGCGAATCAAAATTCTCTTACTTGGCCTTCACAATGCAGTTCCTCGCATACCAACAGTACAAACATGCCTGTAACGAGATTTCGTCACTTGCGTATATTCTGTAGGAAAAGTACGTCAGAGAGAGGTAACCTGGCCATACTGTTATCACATGACGTACGACAAGAACCTTGACTTTATAATTGACTGCCATGTTGCATAGTTAGCGCAGTGGGTAGAGTTTAGTGGCAGAGTAGTCAAGTTGAAGAGTACGATAGTCGTACTTTTTATTTTCTAATTTACGTTTCCACAATAATTCTGTAGCATACGATGTTTCTTAAACGATGCATATCCTAGAGCTACAACTTTTTAACACTGAACACAAATATTACTTATTACGAGTATTTTCATTTACAGTATTTTCATTTCTCCACACAATTTCCATCC
This sequence comes from Schistocerca gregaria, assembly GCF_023897955.1. Classification (NCBI taxonomy): domain Eukaryota; kingdom Metazoa; phylum Arthropoda; class Insecta; order Orthoptera; family Acrididae; genus Schistocerca; species Schistocerca gregaria. Next base: position 536,824,004 of record NC_064921.1, read on the forward strand.
CTCTCGACTGCCTTACGCCATCTTGGAACCAGCGCCTGTGTACCCTCACGGTAAAATTCTGGACCAACCTGTTGGAGCCACTGTTTGGCAGCGTGCACAAGTGAGTCATCATCTTCAAACCTTGTTCTACGAAGAGAGTCTTTCAGTTTCCCACAGAGACGATAATCACATGGAGCCAGGTCAGGACTGTAAGGCGGGTGTTTCAGTGTTGTCCATCCGAGTTTTGTGATCGCTTCCATGGTTTTCTGACTGACATGTGGCCGTGCATTGTCGTGCAGCCTAAAAATCCTGCTTTTGCCGATGCGGTAGAGCACGACTCAGTCGAGCTTGAAGTTTCTTCATTGTCGTCACATATGCATCAGAATTTATGGTGGTTCCACTTGGCGTAATGCCCACAATCAATAGTCCTTCGGAATCGAAAAACACCGTAGCCATAACTTTTCCAGCAGTTGTGGTTTCCAATTTTTTTTCTTGGGTAAATTTGCATGATGCCACTCCATTGATTGCCTCTTTGTCTCTGGTGAAAAATGATGGAGCCATGTTTCATCACCTGTCACAATTTTTCCCAGAAATTCATCTCCACCATTCTCGTACTGTTCCAAAAGTCCACTGCATACCGTTTATCTTGTTTCTTTGTGAGCCACTGTCAACATCCTGGGAACCCACCCGGCACAAACCTTTTTTAACGCCAACACTTTCAGTACTCTGCAAACACTTCCTTCCCCTGTCCCAATGTAGCGTGACAATTTGTTCACTGTGATGCGTCTCTCAGCAGTCACCAATGCGTTAACTCTCTGCACATTGTCTGGAGTGTGTGCAGTACGGAGCCTGCCGCTGTGAGGACAATCCACAATATTGCCGTGCCCGCTTTCATCACGTAACCTGCTTGCCCACCGACTAACTGTACTGCGATCGACAGCAACACCTCCATACACCTTTTTCAACTTCTTGTGGATGTTTCCCACTGTGTCGTTTTCACAGCACAGGAATTCTATGACAGCACGTTGCTTCTGACGAACGTGTAGCAGCCATCTTGAAGATTGCTGTGACGGCTCCACTCACGGGAACAGGTTGAACTAAGTTTGAAAACAAGCGGGAAGCAGGATCACTGTAAAACTTTCACACATGCAGAATGGAAACTGTATTTTTACAAAAATAGTGTGCATTTCTTTTGGAGTGACCCTCGTATTTTATTCATGTCTTATTTTCTCGCCAACTGTAGTGTATATTTCAGAACAAAATTCAATTGTCAGAAGCACAGACAGTTTTATTTCGCTTTACTGGCTTCAACAAAGTAATTTGTCACCTTCAGAAACCCAAAAAATTATGAATCTTGTAAATTACTAGTTCTTGGACCTACATTTATCTATAGTGCAAGCAATGTATTAAAGAAACTTACTTAGTACCAATTTAGCAGATGTCAATATCTTCTTCACAGACGCATAATCCATGACATGTCCAAAACTGTACATATTGTATGTAATAACTGTAAACATAGACGTGTACATAGAAGTGATTCAACCACCGTAAATTATAATTTGTCAATTCTGCCAGATTTTGTAGTCATCTGAATGTGGCGGATTAATTTTTTACAAACGGTAAAGCGAAATAGATATATCTGTGCAACTGACAGCCCCAATTCAGTCTGAAATAACTAGCGTTGGTCAGACATGCTATACATCGTCACGAAGAGAAATAATCAATTAAAAATAAATTACCTGTCATAGATCAGAAGTAACTACAAAACTTATCAATGTGGAGATATTAAATATACATATATTAAATATACATACTGCATTAAATATACATACTGCATTCTGTTAGAGTGCCCAGTTGTAATACTCGGAACATAGTATTAACAACAGCACGTCTTTCACAACACAGAGCAGGTGCTCAAACCGACTACCCTGCCCCTACATCTCCGAACATTTAACGACTCAGTAGACCATGCTTCTCTGAAATTTTCGCAGCATAGCTACATTCACAATTACACGAACAGCGTGGGAGCGCGCTACCAGTTCTTCTTCTGGAATTCAGTAAATATAACAGTGTTTGATAATTACCTGTGAAGCGTATTGCCAGGTGGTGGGGTAATTTTGCAACTGAATGTAACTGACATGAAAACGATAACCATGATAATTCGTAATAAACGACAGTACCAATGACAGGAGCGTTAGCCGGAAACTGAGATGGAATATTTCAGATTAAGTATGAGGAACAATATAAGTAGACGTTATGGGTAATTGATCTGCGTGGTTGCAAGGGAACTACCTACGATAAAATAAGCAGGGGCAGACCAAGAGTGCGAGGGGTGGAGTCGATTGGACAGGTTGGAGAGGTGTAGTGCGTGGAAGAGAACATAGTGAACTTTTAAGGTGAAATACGTCTTGAAAGGTGGAATATTGAAAACGGTTGTACTCTTATTCCTATCTTAATCCTCATATAACATAAAAATGCATGTATGTATGTAGTCGTATTTATGTATGACTGAAAGAATCGCTGTGGGATAAGAACCACCTACGTATCAAAGGGATGTGGATAAAAGAAAAGGAAGAAGTAGCCAACGACGCAGGAATACCCAGATTTTATTCGTGCAGTATTTTAGAATGAGAGACTTATTAACTGACGTCGAACTTTCCATACAATTTCAAACCATTAAGAAACATTGTCTCGCTGACAAACTCCACAATATGATGAAAGGGAAAAAGTTTATCACGTATAACGTTTCCGCTGTTCATGCAGTAAAATTGCCGCATCGGGCATAACTTTTTAATTTAGTACTTCTTTACTACTAACTGCCTCGTGACACACTTTGCAGACAGTATTAACATATTCCACTGAAAATACCTGCAAAGTTACATAACTGTCCAACGCTCGTTTAGGAGTTATGACGTCATAAACATTGAGATGCGAGTAAATCTGCCGCATATGCATGACACTTCAATTTATTACTTCTTTACTACTACCTCTATTCACAACACACTCCACAGGCAGCGTCAACATGTGTCATTCTACATCTACATCTAAATTGTTACACTGCAATTCACACTTAAGTGCGTGGCAAAGGGTTCATCAAACAATTTTCATACTACTACTCTACCATTCCACTCCCGAATGGGTTGGGGGCAAAAGAAATACCTAAATCTTCCCGTTCGAGCTCTGATTTCTCTTATTTTATTATGATGATCATTTCTCCCTGCGTACGTGGGTGTCGACAAAATATTTTCTCATTCAGAAGAGAAAGTTGGTGATTGAAATTTCGTAAATAGATCTTGCCGCAAAGAAAACCGCCTTTCTTTCAGTGACTGACACCCCAACTCACGTATCATATCAGTGACACTCTCACTCCTATTGAGCGGTAACACGAAACAAGCCGCCCTTCTTTGCACTTTTCCGATATCCTCCGTCAATCCTACCTGGTAAGGATTCCATATCGCGCAGCAGTATTCCAGCAGAAGACGAACAAGTGTAATGTACTGTCTCTTTAGTGGGTTTGTCGCATCTTCTGAGTGTTCTGCGAACAAAGCGCAGTCTTTGTTTCACCTTCCCCACAATACTATCTGTGTGGTCTTTCCAGTTTAAGTTGCTCGTAATTGTAATTCCTAGGTATCTAGTCGAACTAACAGCCCTTAGATTTGTGCAATTTATCGTACATCCAAAATTTATAGGCTTCCTTTTAGTACCCATGTGGATGAGCTCGCACTTTTCTTTGTTTAGTGCCAGTTGCCACTTTTCGCACCATACAGAAATCCTTTTTAGATCGTTTTGTAATTGCAACTGATAGTCTCATGATTTTACTAGTAAATTTCAGCGTCATCTGCAAACAATCTAAGGGTGGTGCTCAGATTATCACCCAGATCATTTATGTAAATCGGGAACAGCATAGGGCCTATGACACTACCTTGCGGAACGCCAGATATCGCTTCTGTTCTGCTCGATGACTTACCGTCTATCACTATGAACTGTGACCTCTCTGAGAGGAAATCACAAATCCAGTCACACAACTAAGACGATACTGAATATGCACGCAGTTTGATTAATAGTCGCTTGTGAAGAACGGCATCAAAATCCTTCTGGATATCTAGGAATATGGAATCGATCTGAGAGTGCCGACAGCACTCATTACTTCATGGGAATAAAGAGCTAGCTGTGTTGCACAAGAACGATATTTTCTGAATCCGTGTTGGTTATGTATTAATAAGTCATTTTCTTCATGGTGATTCATAATGTTGGAGTACAGTATATACTCCAAAATCCAACTGCAAACTGAGGTCAGTGATATGGATCTGTAATTAAGTGGGTTACTACTATTTCCTTTCTTGAATATTGGTGTGACATGTGCTTCTTTCCAGTCTTTAGGAACAGACCATTCGTCATCTGAGCGGTTTTATGTGATTGCTAAGGAAGGCCCTATTGTGTCTGCATTCTCTGAAAGGAACCTAATTGGTATACCATCTGGACCGGAAGACTTGCCTTTCTTAAATGATTGAGTTGTTTCGCAACACCTAAGATATCTACTTTTATGTCACTCGTGCTTACAGCTCAAAAAATGTTGAAATGTGTGTGAAATCTTATGGGACTTAACTGCTAAGGTCATCAGTCCCTAATCTTACACACTACTTAACCTAAATTATCCTAAGGGAAACACACACGCTCTTACCCGAAGGAGGACTCGAACCTCCTGCGTGACCAGCCGCTGCTAACAGCTATTCTGGTTTCGAATTATGGAATATTTACTCTGTCTTCTTTCGTGAAGGAATTACGGAAAACTGTATTCAGTAACTCCGCTTTAGAGACACCATCATCGGTAACATTTCCATCGCTATCGCGCAGTGACGGTATTGACTGTTTTTGCCACTGGTGTACTTTATATACGACCAGAATCTCTTTGGGTTTTCTACCGTATTTTGAGACAATGTTTCATTGTGGAAACTATTAAAAGCATCTTGCATTGACGACCACACTAAATTTCAAGCTTCCGTGAAACTGAGCCAGTCATGGCGATTTTGCGTTCTTCTGAATTTGGCATGCTTTTTTCGTTGCTTCGGACGTGTTTTGTGTACCATAGTGGATCAGCCCCGTCTGTTATTAACTTATGCGGTATGAATCTATCTATTGCTGTCGATACTATAGCTTTGAATTTGAGCCATATCTGTTGTATCTACAAAATTATGTCATTGTACGACACATATTTCAGGAGATTGGACACCATAAACACTGAGCTACGTGAAAACGAAACTGCGGGGCGAAATTCGCTAGAGATACAGATGAAGTATGTGTACAGATATGTGTGGAATGTGTTACATATATGTGGTACGTGGGCAAAGCCACGGCTAAAAGCTCCTCCTAAACCCCCAGATTAGTTTCAACCAGACTTGGCACACATATCCTAATAACAATTTGAAAAAAAAAAAAAACTGTGGGGTAGGAAACCTCGGGGTAGAAGTGATTACGGCGAGAGAGAAGTTGTTAGGAGGAGATGGACAGACATAGAGGGAGAAGGAGGAGATGAACACAGACAGGGGAGACGAGAAGATGGGCAGAGAGCGGGAGAGGGTCAAATGGACTGACAGGGAAAAAGAGGAGACGGACAGAAAAAGAGGAGAGGAAGTGATTGAAAGGGACAAAAAAGGAAGAGATGAACAGAATTAGGGATCAGGAAGAGACCGCCAGAGAGAATGGGGAGGAGAAGATGGAGTAACTAGATATTACAATGAATATATACCCAGGCCACGCCACGTACTCAGCTAGTATTAAATAACTACACGTGTTTTATAAGACTCCTGTGTGACGATTAACAGGTGGGATACCATACTACGCAGCATAAAATTAACAAATTACGACACTGTAACTAGACTCGGTACTGTACTTTCGAACTCTTCTAACGCGAAAGTCTACTCCCTGTACCAACTGGGCAGCAAAACCACGCAGTACTGACTGAAGATACTTGTTGAACATAATATTACAGTGTTTCCTTATTACCTTTCTTGTCTTCCAGTTTCAACTGTAAATAGGGGCGGGACGAAATGCCGTTAGACACATTTTTGTACTGTGTTAGTATACAAGTATTTGCACTATGACGTATGAGTGTGCGATTATTGGTTTACCATACATACGGGCACCCGAAATTCCGTTAACATATGAAAATTCAATACTTTACAAAATAATGTAGGTAGACACTTGCTTGAAATGGCTTGGTGTTCTATTGAAACTAAAAAAAGGTATAAAATGATCAACAGATGGAGCTTAATATGATGCAAGAGCAATAATTAGCGTAACAATAATGATAGTTAGCTAAGACGATGTTCCTCATAACAAATGTTCAGTATGTCGGCCGTGATTAATCAACGATACCTCTAGCCGAGGGACAATGTTGTGAACAGCACTGTACACAGTATCAGCAGTTACGCGGAGAAATTGCCGTCGAATCTTGTATTTTAGCGTCCCTAATGAGGTCGGATGATAGCGGTAAGCTAGCGACTTCAGGTAATAGTCAGGCGAATTGAGGTCTGAAGACCTGGGAGCCCAATCATAACGGACGTGGCGGTTCAGCACGCAATCCTCGCCAAATGATATGCGCAAGAGATCTTTCACACGTGTTGCAACATGCGATGGAGCGCCATGCTGCATAAAATTCGTACCTTCCTGCAGGTGTTTATCAGCCAGGCTAAGAATGATGTCACTCACTGTCTCATTACAGTTCATTTTATACACGATTCTCGTGCGGTGTCACTGAAGTGTTGCTGTCCAGCGCCATTTGTTCGCCAGTTTTTCAACTCATTTTGGGTTTCAATAAAACCCCATGTCACTTCAGGGATGTATGTTAGGTTTTACTTCGGCAACCACTTTATCTCATGAATTAGTGATATTTAAATGTTAACGGACTTTTGGGTTCCTTCTCTGTCCATCTCCTCCTCTGCATCTCTCTGTCCATCTTCCCCTTGCATCTTCCTCCTTTCCTTTCTTTGTCACTCTCCTCCTCCCTGTCTCTCTGTCCATGATGGACATATGTATTCTTGAGACACGACTGTTATAGTACTTGAAGATGTCACTGCTGTCCGGAAAGACATGAAGCATGTAGGGATGCAGGTGTTATGCAATAATTTTCACATAGTCTGCAGCTGCCATGGTGCCTTCGATTGCTACCACAGGTCCCCTGGAAGCCCAGGTGATTTTTCCTCTTAACATGCTACTGCTTCCACCGGCCTGCCTCCGTGGTACGTAGAATGTTTCTCACAGTTATTTGCCTGTATGACGGCCGATCTGGTGTAACACAAAACGACCAAGTGAGACGTTACTATTGATCCTCACTCAGCTGAATGATCCCGTATACATAGTAATCTTTAATTGCTGATGACGATGAGTCAACATGGGAATACGTAGAAGTGGTGTGCTGCGGAGAGATATTGAACAACGAGTGCTTAACAGTGTTTTCTGAAACACTTGTTCCTGCACCAGTACTGCACTCTATTGTCTGATCTGCTACAGATCGCCACCTATCCAGCTATACAGAGAGGGCAAACATCCGACCTCCGCGTTCTGCGATCCCGCGTGGATGTCCTATACCTTGCGGCCTACTCGTGGTTTCACTGTCTTTCAACCATTTGCCACAGAGGCAGGCGACAGTAGCACGCAAACAGCCGACCATCTTCGCCATTTCCGAAATGGTCGTTCTCAGCATCGAGCCGTAACAATCTGTTCTGTGTCGGAGTCGCCTATGTCAGTGTATTGCTTCACTAGCGACCAGCACCGTCACCCCATCCCTTTCGGTTCTGCTTACACACTTTTCTTACCGCATCACGAGGCCGCAACTTCAACAAGCGACATTCAGTCATGTCGGGCAGTGGTCATAATGTTTTGACTCATAGGTGTACAACTAGATAATAGACGACTGATTACTCTCTGCCTCCCCGGGTGGCCAGCGCGGTTCTAGGCGCTACAGTCTGGAATCGCGCGACCGCTACGGTCGCAGGTTCGAATCTTGCCTCGGGCATGGGTGTGTGTCATGTCCTTATGTTAGTTAGGTTTAAGTAGTTCTATGTTCTAGGGGACTGATGACCTCAGAAGTTAAGTCCCATAGTGCTCGGAGCCGTTCGAATTTTTTGATTACTCTCTCCATTATCAGTTTTGTCTTGAAGACAGGAGAAATGACTCTATCGACTATTACGGGAGTGCTAAATTTTTCAAGTTAAAATTTACCATTTAACTTGCTAATCACAGTTCGGTTACATGCAGAAACCAAATATGGAGTATGTGCTTATAATAGAGCAAAAATGATTCAAATGGCTCTGAGCACTATGGGACTTAACATCTGAGGTCATCAGTCCCCTAGAACTTAGAACTACTTAAACCTAACTAACATAAGAACATCACACACATCCATGCCCGAGGCAGGATTCGAACCTGAGACTCTAATAGAGCAAATAAGGACTCTGTCAACGTTGTGACACCGTACTTCCACAACGATCGTGCTTCATGTGTCTAAGAAACATTGGCTAACACATAAGACTTGCTTTGCTACGACTCGAACACTTGAATCTAGGCCTAGGAGCATTGACACAGAGCTTGTGTTAGGCACTGGAACACAGACACAAAGTTTGCGGCCGTCCTGCCTGTATGTGCCTTCTCTGTCGCCTTACGAATCTTCTATCAGTGTGAACTATGTGCAATTAAGGATTATTGGAAATGCTACTTTATTATTCGGGTTTCAACTACACGAATCGGTGGAAAAGGAAACCTAGTCGACATTAAAAACTTTGTGTGACGTCTCCTCTTCGTTTGCTGTACATAAGATCATTTTCTTAATTACTAGTCAATGATGCGTTTAACGGGTGAGTCTTGGTTAGTAGAAAACGCTCAGCGCCGTTTAAGGAGTGTCTGCATAGTGCCTTGTTATCTACCTAATAATTTCTGCAGCAGTGATTTTTACTTTATCACCTACAGCTTGATAGGCATAACAACCTATTAATACTTACGACTTTAGATCCGGAGAACAGGTACAATACTTGCTCTCATTACCTAGTTCTGTTTTTAAATATTAAGTTATTAGCTAAAAGTAATCTGAAATCTGAAGTTACAGATGAGAAAGAGATTCGCTGTAAACCTCAGATCCTTCCCCCTCACCCTCACCCACAGCCATAAAATAACCAGAAAAAATTTCTTTCTCGTTTTATCTTTATTGATTTTTATTTATTTACTGATTTATTTAGTGTGGTACAGCTAGGACTATCAGCCCAGAGAGAAAACAAGGGGATATGGAAAATTTCTGCGCTTCTCAGCACGGAGCTAGGATGGCTGTGCATGTGGTGATGAAATGATCAAACAGTCGAACGTCACAGTTATAACAAACACAAGTATTCATAATCAGCTCCAAGTGCCGTGAGCTTTTCTGGGAAGGACCTTGCAGAAAAACATCGCTGTAATAAATAACTGGCAGTATAAGCGTTTGTATAGATTTCTTTATCAGGTGAAGACGGAAGAGGTTTTTATATTTATGTAGGACATGGAGAGATGCTGATGCCATCCAGCACATTGCAATGATGTGCTCTATCTAGTTCAGATGGTCATCTAGTTTTACTCCCAAACTCTTTGATGAGGGAGAGAAGTTGATACTTGTCCCAGTTAGGACTAAAGATGGTAGCGGGTTCCCGACATTTCGGGTTAATGAGCCTAGGATGACTGACCAGTACTGCTTGGGTTTTGGATGGGTTGAGCTTTAACCCTACATCATGAGTCTAGTTTTATAGTGCACACAGATCAGTATTAAGATTCTGGATAGCTATCTTCAGGTTTCTTGGGTTTTTTTTTTTTTTTTTTTTTTTTTTTTTTTTTTTTTTTTTTTTTTTTTGCTTAGATACAACTGGCGGCGCTCAACGTACATATTTGCAGTAGACAAAACTGACGACACATCATTGACATAGAATGACAAGAGTGTAGGACCTAATACTGAATACTGTGGGTCACGTGATACTACTTGCCTCCATTGTGGTGCCAGACGTGACGCACTGCTGGCGAGACGCCAGGTATGAGCGGAACCACTGCACTGTGCTCTGCGAGAAATTTAGGGTGGCATGTTTGGCAAGTAAATAGTCGAAGACAACAGTGTCAAAAGCTTTGCCGAAGTGTAAGAAGCATATGGTAGTTATCTCTTGTGTATCCATGGCAAGTTATTAAATATCATCTGTTATATTTATTGAGGTAGACGCTGTGCTGCTATGTTTACAGAAATCTGATTGGTATTCGTCTGGCAGGTTGTTTGTAGTTATGTAGCTCTTTAGCTGTTCATAGACTACATATTATAATGCCTTGGACACTGCAGGAAGAATGCAAACAGATTGGCAACCAGAGGGTGCTGTGGTAATGTCCTTTTCAGGTAGTGACTTAACTAGTCCATGTATCCAGGTCTCAGGGGAACACTTGCTGTTAACGAGTGGCTGAAGATATTTGTTGTAGTGGGCGATAGTGTGTCAGTAATAAGATTTCTTATTTGGACTGTGAAGGTTCTGTGTCCAGTAGATGCCGATCTCATAAGCATTTTTATTTCGGTACTGAAAGAAACAGGCTTTAGAAAGAACTTTTCGTGGTTCTAGTAGTTTATCCCCATGAACTTATGACCGAATCTATGTTTCGTTTCAGGTTCAATGGCGGAAGTAATGTGAAGTACCGGATCAGTTCTTCGGCTGGGATAATGGGATCAGTGGCGGCTTGTACTTTACCTATACCAAGAGAACAGGGGTTTATGTATAGTACAATGAATCACTCTATATTACAACTAGAGAAATAAAATATTTCCATCCAGAGTGCTATTAGTACTAGTTTCTACTAAAAACCGATTTCTTCCCGAGGAATACGTGCATATTTCATTTACAATTAAAGACTATTATGAGTGATAAACTTAGATTTCGACTGTAACAATAGAACTATGTCAGAGCCAATACGATAACTTTATTGAAAATACGTCTCAATCAAGTACCAGTCAATTAGTGTTATAAATTGCGTTGCTTCAAGGCTTTGGATAATACATATCTAAATTGTAGATTTCTACTGCGACACTACTTTACGCGACAGCTGAATATACGAGAGACAATCAAACGTCATTCAATTTCCTGTGCCAAGTGCTACGTCGTGAAATTTACTAGAAGTTTGTAAACTGCATCGTAAATGCCATTAATTTCATTGGAACGTAGAATCCTAAATATCATTTGCAGATCCATGTCGCAATTTTCTTCGCGGTAGTTCGTGCTGCCTGAAATTTTCCCGCGCCTTACCGAATAGCCGGACGTAAGCCTCTCTGTACGGCAGAACGTGATGTATGTCGTCATGTTTCCTGTGTTTGTTTCGTGTAAATCGATGCCGGCCAGTGGGCGAGACCGCCGTGGGGGGCGTGGCCGCCCGCCTTGTCTCGTTAGCCGGCTGACAAATAGCGCGCAGCGAGGTTCGTGCCGCGTCAGGGGCGACAGATTGGCCTCTCGCCTGATATAACGCAGCGCAAGCATCAGCACCCGTTACGGTGATGAAATCAGCTGTTACCTGTACTACATCGGTCCCTGTCAGCTGCAATTTAAGAGACCTTAACATCTGTTCCACAGAAATCGCTTTGGAACGGTAAATTGTTACAAGCTGACCCGTCTCGAAAATGAAACACCGAAGCTCGTGGCTACGCATAGTGTTAGCATTGTGTTTTACATTGTATGCTACTACCAGTTGAACAGTCTCGGTAAGATATACTACTGTAAGGAATTAGAAGCATAAATATGTATCCATTGCGTGAATCCAAGGGGACGACTTTAAAAGGCTTTACATTTCCTAACGTATTACTTTTTTTAATGATAACCCAGATACGAGGGGTGATTATAAAATTGTAACTATCATCTCGATATTAAAGCACATGAACTGACATTGGCTTTACATAAAGCAATGGAGGCCTCGATACCTAGGGGAGGTTCTCCCAAAGGACTACCTTACTACCTGGCATCTGCACCGAGGCGCTGCAGAAATTGAGATGTTAAACAAGAAGTGCCAGTAAGCCACGAACAGCGTTTTAAGGAAGAGTCATGGAAAACAAAAATGGAACGATGGAAACAATTCGTGGATACTAACTTAGGAACAGAACCCTGGGGTACACTACACAAAGTAGTCTGTCAGAAAATCTGATCACCAACAGTCATATCTAAACTCGAAACGAGTGGTGGGGCGGTAACAGAAAGCTGGGAGCCGTCAGCTGTCCTGCTAATGGAAACACTGCTTCCTAACAACGGAGAAAAAGGCGGGACGTAATAACAGCGAAGATTACGAAAAATGTTATGGGAAGGCTGCACAAACAATAACTAGTGTATCTCTTCGCACAAGAAAAAATTAGGTAAATTATTTTAAGACTGAAAAACAAAAAATCTCCAGGACCGGATGGGATACCTGCGAATGTAATACAAGCCTTATGTGACCAATTAGATATTTACCGGCGTGAACGGTGAAACGAGTGTATCTCGCAAGGAAGGGCCTCTGCACCGTGGAAGAATGCTGAAGTGGTGATAATTAATAAAGTGGAAGACAAGGATCCGATGGTACCCAAATCATAAAGAACAATTTGTCTTTTGAAGATTCTAGGCAAGATATTTTTAAAAAAGGACTTATGCAAGAGATTATTAGACCATAGAGTGCTGCACGGGATGAAAACCCAACAGTTCGGGTTTAGAAGAGGCAAGACAGCTGAAGGCGCAATTAATAAGACGATCTTCCTAGAGACTGATATTCATTCTACGTACGCTCTAACGATGATGATGGATATTGTTGGCTATTTCGATAATATATGGTGGCCATCTTTCTTTGGTCGTCTTACGGAGTTCGATGTTCAGGGGTGCTCTACAACTGCCTATTGCTCCAGGAGACGTGCTACATTAATACGCCCAGGAAAGGAAATAACGAAGACAATAACAAAACGCTGTCCTCGGGGATCAACGTGTATTCCAGAGTTTTGGGATGTAGCGTTGGAGACCATATTACAGAAGTCACGTGACAGGAGTAAAGTAAGCGCGATGGTGGCATTTGTAGAAATCTGTTTGCTGTAAGAATTATAGAAGGAAAAGGTAATGGAGCCCTTCATGGACTTGAAGCATAAAATGGTCACTAGCATCCCACAAAACTTCGTACCTCTTGCTGAAAGGAAACCTAGCAAAAAACCCAAAAATAAAATTAAATGATGTAACGATTAGAAGAAGCTTAGTAACTGGATATATAGGTGTATTCCTAGAGCCGACCGCTGTGGCCGAGCGGTGCTAGGCGCTTCAGTCCCGAACCGCGCTGCTGCTACGGTCGCAGGTTCGAATTCTGCCTTGGGCATGGACGTGTGTGATGTCCTTAGTTTAGTTAGGTTTAAGTAGTTCCAAGTATAGGGGACTGATGACGTTAAGTCCCATAGTGCTTAGAGCTATTTGAACTTTTTTTTTATTCCTAGAGGTACGTCGAAACTTTGTACATCATATAAAGGAGGCAGACAGAAACGGTTTAAACATTATCAACAATATTATAAGCGCTAGTATATTGCAGCTTGAGAAATCAGCTTCATTAGTGAGTTCAACGGGCAGTGTTACTAAGATAAACGGGCGCTACTGCACTATCCCCAAGGATGTCTTGATAGTAGTTGTAAGAATATGGCCTCTGGTCTTGGAAATTTGGAAAAGGGGGAAGTCGTTTATTGGTTGGAAATAGGCAATCAAATAGAAGAACGAAGAATGATTAGAGATGAGACCAACACGAAGAAGTTAATAAAAGATCGTATACTACTACTGTGGCAAAAGGAATGGTACACTTGGGGCACAGGCAGGAGAAAACATGAATTTCTCCCTAACATCAGAGAGAGAGAGACTAAAATGTTATTTCTTAAACCATCGAGTTGTCTGACCTGTCATGACCCTTATGCTACTTTTCTGTACGAAATCGAAAGACAGATGAATTATAGTTGCGCTTGTGGGCGTGTGGGCACACTAGAACACACATTGCAGGACTGCGCACTCTACGAAGATGCGGTGGGTAATGGCTGTCGGGCGTTAAGGACAGTACATCCCAAAGCAGCATAGAGCAACGAATCAACGTGACACTGCAACCACAATATCCAGAACGGCCAGGGCTGTCTTCAGGAGGCATTCAACGACACGACATCATGCTGCAATCCCAGCTAGATGAAAAGCTCTGTCGATGGAGAGAAGACTACAGAGATTGACGACCACAGAATGAAATGGTTTTCTCAAGAACTTACATTGCTTTGGCACAAGCGATCACCGAAATATGAATCGTAGAGCTATTTATTATAATGCAAACGCTACTGACGTGCTGCCCGAAGTCCAAGGAATCCACCAGCTAATGGTTGTTGAACGTGGTAGTATGAGGGCGGAAACAATCAGCTGCAGGCTAAATGCGCCAAAATAATTGTACAAAAACGCAACTTATTTCGCAGTGCCACCAGTAGTATTAGTAGCTGGGAAACTGATAAGGCTTTTTTGTAGTAGTAGTAGTAGTAGAAGTACTTATATTAACATTTTTTGTAGTATTAGTTTTTTATTAAATAACTGAAATAAATATTTAATATATAACTTAACTTTCATCCAAGAAAATGTAATTTGTAGGGCCTATTTTATCGCTTTAGATAATAGGCTGCAATTGTGAAGAATAAAAAACAATAAAAAAATGTCACCTCGAAAGTGTAATTTACTTAATTAATGTTTCCTATATTTTCAGGTACATGTCTTCAGTCCTGGTGAACGCTGAAATCACTAAAGTTCAGTACCAAAGGACGCCATTAGAGGAACCAAACAAATTGTTGGAGCTCAATGATAAAGTGGAGTTAGAGCGCACCATTTTGTTCTGTATCATTTAGCGACGTGCTACGGTCCTGTGGCGTCAGGATTCTAATGTGTACCAGGTATGTGCCTAGAAACCCACAAAATTAGTTGCGTAAATTTATTTTTTCGAAGTGATAATTAGAAATTCATGATTGCCCCTCGTATACCTTTACCTACGGGGGTTGGCAGTTTAATAGCAGCAGCTATTCATTTACAACTTATACGAGGTAGATACGTTTTTTTAAGTTTTACTATCCTTCAGAGTAGTCACCAGCATTGTGTTTAACCCGTTGCCATCGATGTGGAAATCGTAGGATACCCTTAGCAGCGTCAGTTGTGTTGGCACTGCGTGCCTTTCTCGAACAAAGCCTGCGACCAGCTTAGAAAAAGGAGCGGAAGAACTTTCTTCAGAATCCGGTCGTAATTTTGCAGAACAACACTGGGGCGTATATCGCTTAAGTTGTGACTGATTCGTTCGATCGACAGGGCAGGGAAGTCCTGTACCACCGACCACATTCCCAAGACTTAAGCTCGTGTGACTTCAGTTTCGTTCGCTTCACAACTGTTACAGAGATTCGTCGGGCAATAGACGGCTTCCCTCGCAGTATCAACAGAGCTGGTGCTGTTAACGGTATCCTATAACTTCCAGATCTCTAACAAAGGGTTATACACAAAGCTGATGACTACTCTGAATGACAGTAAAACTTTCAAACGTCTGTTTATTTTGTATGAGATGTAAATAAGTAACTTCCACTATTAGATTTCCAACCCGCGTATTTGATTTGCTTTTGTTTCTCGTTCACTTAGCAGAAAATCTTTGAGGACTTCCTAAGTACGAAGAAGCTTTTACAGATTTTTTTGCTTTTTCATGAAAATTCTCAATAAAAATTACATAGAGAATTTATTTCTAAACACGTTGAACTAACGTAGTACATAAAGGTGGACTGTCGTTGGCTGTATTTGGCTTACCCCTTTTTCTAAATATCTGAAGAGGCCAGCACTGTTGAAATTGAGAAGTTGAGAACAATTGTTGTTTGCGATAATGAATAAACGAAACAAATTCTATACCTTCTGGCTCACTGTTTTTATACGCAGCCATGTAGCAGCCGGTGTCTGCCTCTGCAGACGATTGATCAGCACTGCTGATTGATACGCGGGGAAACCAGCTTCATTACCGATACTGACAGGGAATTTTCCTTCGTGGAAGGGCTGGTACGGGGTACATTCAGCCTCGTCATGCCAGCTGAGTAGCTACTCGATCGAGTAGTAGTGGCTGAAAGGTGAAGAAAACCGACAAAAGCCTGGAGAGTATCCAGAGGATGATACGGCGATCGATGGAGCCTGATTAGCTCGCGTAGGACCAGAACGTGGATCTTACCAGCCTTATGTTTCTTGAGGACGTAAGAGCAATTCGTAATAATATAGTCCGGAAGTATTGCATTAACACTATGGTTTGGTTATTATAGTTAAACGTACTGCATATTATAATTTGATATTTATTTTATAGCTTTGAGCCAGCGAAGAGATACTCTCTGTACGCTGTAGTACACTGGATGCTCTTTTTGCCGACTGCTGCTGTCAAACGTCAGCGTCGTAAGCGGGTGCGACATCGCATCTACAGCCGTTGGTTTTCGTGGTTGCGGTGGGCGTGCCTGTGAGACCAGCCCTCTGGGAACATCGCCAGCTAATGAGGCGGCAGTAACGTGTTAATTACACACAGCCGGTTCTAATGAAGTTGTTGCCCTACCTCAACCTGTCTCGGACTCTTCCACCGCTGTAACTTCATAGCTATAGCATAATAAAACTTTCCGTTCGCGGTGGTCCCTTGTTACAACTGCGGAGTGAGAGAAGGAAATTTTTCCAATCATTTCCCATCACAATATTGAGCCAGTTGGTGTACTGGATTACGCACTAGCTTAAAATGTGATTGTTTTAGCCACGTGATATTTATTTCCCCTAGTTGACACAGAAAAAATTAACGTCGCAGTAGAGCAGGAGAGACAGCTAAGATTATGCGAGGACGTGGGATGAGGTCGGCTGTCTGTCCGTCTCTAACATCGTTAAAGTACGCCACTCTGATGGTGGATGACGCGGGTTCAATTGGCTCTAAGCACTATGGGACTTAACATCTGAGGTCATCAGTCCCCTAGAACTACTTAAACGTAGCTAACCTAAGGGCACTGCACACATCCATGCCCGAGGCAGGATTCGAACCTGCGACTGTAGCAGCAGAGCGGTCCCGGATTGAAGCGCCTAGAACCGCTCGGCCACAAGGGCCCGGAAATCTCAGTGGTGAAAGAAATTTTTGTCAGGAACAAATGGGCACCGAGTGGGCAGAAGTTGTGGCAGATTGTTGCTCTTCACCGGACTATACGCCAATATTCCTCCTTAAATCACAACCCTCTTCACAGAACCTCTGGGGTGGCGGGTAAATAATCAAAACGGTCGTTACTTCGTCATGAAAATACACTTAAATTTTCTATGTGTCCCTTAAACCTACCTTTGCCGTTTACAAGAGCCTGAAAACTCTTTTTTCGGTCAGCCAGAAAGCAATGGAGAACATACTGAGCATAATTTCCAGTCTGCAAGACCACATGACTCTTTGTCTCACTGAAAGAATATGCCCCTGAGCGGCATCAGACACTATGGCTATAAATAAAACTTATGAGTTTTAACTTATCGAGATATTCTTTAAAAGTACACATGCACAAAATATAATAATATCCCTAAAATATCAGTAATAGTAATATCCCTGTCGGAAACAGCATTATTAACAGTTCAGAGGAGACCTTGATGTTCTATCCGCCTGACTTCTAATCATCAAAGTTAATTGCTCGCCTCAAAAGTAGAAATAATCTCTCCGCTTTCCAAGCGGTTTTGTCAACATTACAAGCGGTACGTGGACAGTTAATTCCGTGAAATCTAAGGGATCTAGGAGAGCGTACAATCCTTGCGAGTTCATTTCCCCCTTTTAGCGAAAACGCTTTCCGTAGCTGCCACCCTTGACGCAATCCAGGGCACAGAGCATACAGGCGTTTGACTGATACTAACAGACTGATATCTCGGTGCGAAGTGTCTCTGAACAACTGCCTCTCTGGCCATATTTATATATGGGCGCAGCGGACCGCCAAATGAAATATCTGCTATCAATCACTCTAGGCACAGGTAGCAGCATCTAAATGGCCCCTTTCTCGGACACGTTTTAATTAATAGCTCTGTCATTTAACAACTTACAATCTTCTTCATTTTTATATAAATAGAGTTAAGTTTGCCTTGTTACTGAAAAAGTTTTAGCTCGGCTGCAATTAAACTTCGCCGGCTAGAATTTTTAGAAGTGGACTGGCACTGGAACATGTTCTCTGAACTGTCTTTTTAAGATTCCTTGTAATTATTATTAGTTACCATATAGTCTTGACACTTGGTACAGCTGTATTGTTGTCTGAATGTAATCGATAACTATAATTAGAATCTTGTACTGGAAATATAAATTATACTTAATCTACTATAAATAAGGACGTTCCAAATTTGGATTTTAGTAAATAGCTTGAAAACTAATAGAGGTAGCTTATTGTTGTCACATAGTTAATGTTTCTATATGTAACTGAGGGTACATACGTATTTTCATATTCATAAGTCTAATATTTAGCACCTTCATGTTTCTATATGTAACTGAGGGTACATACGAATTTTCATATTCATAAGTCTAATATTTAGCACCTTCATATTTTCGTAAAAACGCCGATTTTGACCATAATATTCTCCTGATCAATTTGAGACTTGTAAGCATTGATGTGACACTCATTTTAATATTCTGAACAGTGCTTTGTTTTCTAATTTTATTAATCTGCGCCGATTAGATTTTTTTAAGATTCTATGTTTTGCATCACATTCATTTGATCATTCAGAGACTTAACCATGTTGACATTAACATACTTGAGCATACGCTGACGAAGCTTGGAAAAGATTTTTAATTTTTAATTTCATTCTTAAATTATGGTTCAGTCTTTTGTATGTCAAGCACAGGCTTGTTATGATGACGTGCTCCTGGTAACAGTGAACTGGGTAAGATCGAGCACACTCGCTCGCCTCTGCACCTCCTACAACGATACAGCGCTTGTTTCACCACAGACCCTACGGAATAAAGGCTTTTGAAACAGCTGAGGATAATCCTCTCGTGGGACCTTCACACACACTATCAGACAGACCTCCTGAAGGTACGTTCAGATGTCCGTGATTAAAGTTCCGGCTTCAAAACGCTGTAGAAAGAGGAACGGTGCTCAACATGAGTCAGATCCGAGCATAATGTTATTAACGTAACCTTAGATGTCAGGGAATAAAAAAAGGCAAGGAAAATAACTAACATTTTCTCAATAGATGGTGCTGTAAGGGTCTTAAAGTAAATGGAGTCAGCTACAAATGAAAGAGGAATCGCAATACGAAGGCTGTGGTTTGAAGTGCACGTTGAACCATCTGTACTGTTCAGTGTGAAAGAGTCTACAAGTACAGCAGTCAACAGTTTTTCCACTGTTAGGGTAATCCCATCCACCACAGCAAGTCATATCACATCAAGTGGAAAAAAATCGGTTTTTAATTATGCTGTGGCCAAAAATCGCATAAAAAGCAAAATGTCATCGGGTGTTAACAGTCCTGGGACCAAAAACCTCATAAAAAGCAAAATGATATTGGTTTATAATTCTCGTGAGACTGGCACAAGATATGTTCAACGTGCTGTCCACCGTTTTCTGCCAGAGTTGATTTCGGGAAACAGCATGTTCTACAACAGATCAGAGTCTCCCGAAGGTCACGTTTAGAATGTACTGCACAATGTGTGCCTTCAGCTCAGATACGTTCGTAACTGGAACTATGGAAACAACGTCTGTGAGATAACACCGCAGCCAGAAGTGACACGAATAAGGATCAGGTAATCTGGACGGTAAGGTTGTAGGGAAATGACGGCTGATAATTCTAGCATTTCTGAAATGTTCCCGGAGCAGTCATTTCATTGGATGTGCAACGTGCTGAGGAGTGCCATCTTGCATAAAAATGATATCTGTCTACATATCCACGTTGTTGAATGGTTGGAACGGCGTTGATGTGGAAAAGACTCTCATATCGTTTACCAGTGACGGAACAGGTAGCACAACCGGCACGACTCATCTTCTCGAACAAATACGGCCTTACCATAAATAATGTTGTCAACCCGCACCCCAAATGGTTCAAATGGCTCTGAGCACTATGGGACTCAACATCTATGGTCATCAGTCCCCTAGAACTTAGAAATACTTAAACCTAACTAACCTAAGGACATCGCACACATCCATGCCCTAGGCAGGATTCGAACCTGCGACCGTAACAGTCGCGCGGTTCCTCCCGCACCCCACAGTCATCATTCCAGAATGAAGTGATACCAACTGATGTATGTGCGAATTTTTCGTTGTAAATATTCTGCAATTCTGCACATTGACATGTTCTTGGAGGTAACAAATGGGCTTCGTTTGTCCACAGAATGTGTCATTCATTGGCCAATTCCATGCGAGTAAGAAATTCCAGGGCGAACGTTTGTCTTGCTTGCAGGTGAGCAGGAAGAAACTCCTGAACACGGGTGCCACTACATGGATAGCAATGCACGATGACTATTTCGGTAAAGTAGTGTCAATGAACACATGAAGTTGACTACTTTTTTGCCTTTCTGTTTATGATGTGTAAAGTTTAAATAAAAGTCTGTCATTCTGTGATGTTGGCAGGGTTGTGGAGGCTACAGCCTGAATGTGTTTGACGTATGTGTGTGTGTGTGTGTGTGCGTGTGTGTGTGTGTGTGTGTGCGAGTAAGTTAGTGGAAATTAGTGGAAATGTATGTTTGACAGAGATGTGAAAGAAGATAGTGGAGGGGGGGAGGTGATTGCAGTGCTTTTTTTTGGGGGGGGGGGGGGAAGGTGGATGGTGATTATAGGACAGTACCTGGGAGGAGGTTACAGGGTGAATGTGTATGAATGTATTGGAAAAGTAAGTCTGTGGTTTTTGTTTACAAAGTTGAAGAGCAAGCGGTGTTTCTTTACACATTCTCCAAACCACTTGCCCTTCCCTCCTTGTTAGCAGCGATTGGCGTCGAAAGACTTCGTTTCACTTATGCACTTGGCAGTTTTGCCATTCTGCAGCATTTCTTGCGATGCATTTGGGTTATTTACACTTCACCTTTATAAACTGAACTGATTCAAAACGGTTCAAATGGCTCTGAGCACTATGGGACTTAACATCTACGGTCATCAGTCCCCTAGAACTTAGAACTACTTAAACCTAACTAACCTAAGGACAACACACAACACCCAGCCATCACGAGGCAGAGAAAATCCCTGACCCCGCCGGGAATCGAACCCGGGAACCCGGGCGTGGGAAGCGAGGACGCTACCGCACGACCACGAGATGCGGGCAAACTGAACTGAAGTTAGGTGTATTCCTCACTCTGAACGGTATTACAATATTTATGTTTGTTCGTTTGTTTTCGTGCAGCTTGTGTTTCCAACCTGCATTTTTTTTTACATCGTGTGTGTGTGCGTGCGAGACAGAGAGAGAGAGAGAGAGAGAGAGAGAGAATTTTTGTAAGTTAGTGGAAATTTCTTGTACGTTTGGCAGGGATGAAAGAGGAGATTTCGGGGAGGGGAGGGGGGAGAGGTGATTGCAAGGCTTGTTTTTTCGGGGGGGGGGGGGGGTGGGGGTTACTGGAAGGTGATAATTGTACAGAACCTGGGAGGAGTCTATAGATGTACGTGTATACTTACTCTTAAAGTAAGGAGTCTGTGATCTGTGGTTTCCCATATTGGTTTGATCAGTTATCAGTTTTTTCTTTTCTGTTATGGTTTTTTTAATTGTAGTAGTTTCCTTGAAAGATGAGAAGGTGTTTTCTGTTGTTTTTATCCTTATGATTTCCAAGTCTCTGTCTCTGGCAGTAATTTTATGTTAAAAAAATCATAGCAGGAAAGAAATAACTCATAAATGATCTCATCCCCCCCCCCCTCCCAAAAAAAGCCTTGCAATCACCTCATCCCTCCTCAGTCTCCTCTCACATCTCTGCCAAACATACAAAACATTTCCACTAATTTACACTAACTCACACACACACACACACACACACACACACACACACACACATAGGTGAGCGCGAGCGCGATCGCGTGAATATAGAAAAAAAATGAAGCTTCACAGTCTGGCAACGTTCACAACCTGCACGGAAACAAACGCACAAGAATAAATACTATTCATAGTGAGGAACACACATAACTTCAGTTCAAGTTACAAAGTGAATTATAAATAACCCAAATGCAAACCAAGAAATACCGCAGAATGGCAAAAACTGCCAAGGGTCATATGTGAAACGAATTCTTCCGACGTCAGCCGCCGCTTGGGAGGAGAGAAGAAGAAGTTATTTGGTGGATATGTAAAGAAAAACCGTAAGTAACTTGCACTCTGACTTTATACACAAAACTCTGTTTGTAATCTAAAACAATCAAAAATGTACAAATATACGCACTCAATCAACCGCGGAAGATGCTTTATAAATAAAAGCGAAACGCGTCTGATGTAATTCTCTTTACTTGAATTGCAATATGCTCAAGATGGAAAACCAATAGCAACTGATTTTTAACAGCTACTGCGGAAGATGGCCATGCAAACAAACGTAATCTCGGTGTTAATTTGTGGTGTTGTAAGCTAGTCAATTTTTCTCTTGGAACTACCACTATTTCTAATGAGATACATCAACTCTTATAGTTAGGAGCTGTTTGAAAGGATTGTATGTCTAAGCTTTGCCTTATCTGGTATTTGGGTATTTAATCTTTAAATTTTAAAGTATTCACTAGCAGAAGTTATGTAATTATTTTTGCTCCTTTTAAAATATCTTTACTGCAGTGAACATTGCTGTAACGTGCTTTACAAGTTTTAAGCATTTGTATGGTAACTATAAGTTCATTCTTCTGGGATGGAAATAAATCAAAATTCACGAAAACGCAGTCAAGTTTTCTAACTCAGGATTTAACTTGTATAGTTGTTACCGAAGTAGTGCGAAAGTACGTCAGAAACCTTCTTTACCTCAGTTATAGTTAGTGTGTAAAATTTGTGGTTTCAGCCTGGTTTCATGTGGGTCACAGTCACATTGTTAAACTCTCACCTATAACAGATGTCATCATTTATTCTAAAATAAAGTACGTAAGATGTCTTAATTACCTCATGAAAGTTTAAAAAAACGTTTCAGTGTTTTAATATTATAGACAAAATTTCTGAGTAATAAATTATTTAATGCGAAATGTGTAATTTAATTTCGCCCACCTGACCACTTGCTTCCCGCTCCTACCACTACAAGCACACACGACGCGTTGCTGGTTTGAGTGACCGGTACCAGACATCCCCTTTTAACCTAACGATGCAATGTTGTTTTGGCATGCTACGTCGTATGAGGGCAAGCAGTGATACAGTCAAAGATTGAAAACACATATATTGAAACCATATTTGTTCTTGGAATGTATGTGGTGGTGACAGACCTGTCGTGTCGCTCGGGATAAAGCTTAGACTGGAACGTGACAGTGTAGCTGCACGTTCACAAATCTAACAAATGTGAATGAGATATTTTAGTTTAGGTGTATATTGGGTCAAAAGGTGACAGTTTGGCTGTGAGTGGTAGCAATTAATAAATGTAGTATCATAAGAATAAGTATCATTCTTGTTATGACGTATATTTGTCGCATATTCGATTTGGATAAGTTGTTCATATCCAGAACCTCGATGACGTTTTGGAATTTCAGTCAATTATTGCTACACAATATTGGTTCATGTCAGTCACCACTTCGTGGTAAGTTTTATTTAGAGTGTACTGGGCACATTTGCTAGGAGGAAAGCTTTGCGTCTTTCTTACTGCGAAGGTGTTCAGCTGGTGTGGTCTCTGGACTCTTTGTCCGTAGGAGATGCTCAATGAATCTCATCAAATAGGACGAAGGACCCCTGGGAGACAGACAATTTTCGTGGAAGTAAGAGTGCAGCCTGCTCCATGCTTTATTAGGCAGACCCTGCCCTTTCCTAGCTCTGAACGGAAGGTGCTGTGCCGCCACTGCCATCCCCTGGGAATAAAGGAGCAAAGCATTTCTGCCTACTCTGTTCGGACGTCAAACGACGAGACACCGAGACTGTCCGACATTGTGTGTAGGTCAGTCGCTTTCGCTCCAAAATTAGTTTACCCATTAGAATTGAGTCGTTGCACCACCGAACTTCACGCAAAGAAACTGACCACTCGATGTGACACTGCTCCATCCCAGTACCAAACCATGATTTGTTAAGGTGCATTTTGTGCACTAGAACGGGAAGTTTCTGCAGCGAACTAGGACACAACGTTCAACCTCGTGAAACGAGGCAGATGAAAGATATACTTAGGTTCAATATTTCCTTATATGGAACACATTTTTAACAAATTTATTTTCTACATCTAATGTAATAAAATTTGACAGAAAATTCGTTGCTCGCACGAGACATCGCACAAATTCCTCGTGACACCAGCCTTGATCGTGGTCTCATTTCGGCGCATAGAACAACCTGCAAGCTCCTTCATTTGTGTCACGTCCAGCTGAAGTCACCCACAGATGATAAAATTCGGCAGAACTGCCAAATTGCAGCGTTGCCAAGTGCCACGCCGATATTTTCTAGGTGATTAAGAGGGTGTGATTTAGCGGGATATTCGGAATGTGATGAAATGCCTGAGTGTTCGTCAAACCAGGAACGTTCGTGTGCAGCCCTTTGAGCACGGCTGCTGTTATCTTGAAAGATGAGAATGTCCACTGGAAACTCGTCATGAAGATGTAGAGGAAAGGGCAACGTTAGTGACGGAGTATCCAAACATATTGTATAAATGGATGTATATAGGTATGTATGTTCCACATATCTTCCCAAAGCATTGGACCAATTTTAAGGAATCTACTTATCAAAGGCGTGGAAGTCAGGGTGAAAAAGAAGTTTACCCCACGACGCTCAAATACACATAGTTTATTCATCCATTATTTGAGAATGAGACCATTTAGTGACTGGCAACAAATTTTACACATAATATCAGAAATTTACAAAACACTTTCTCGCTTACTACATTTTCACTGTTCATGCTGTAAAACTGCCGCATCAGGCATGACGTTTTAATGTATTACTTCTTTAGAGCTAGATGTTTACGACACTTTTGCAGACAGTATTCACATATCTGAATCGTTGTAGCTGCAAAATTATATCATACTGTTCAAGGAATGTGACTTCATAAACACTGAGATATGTGGAAAACGGCAGCATTATGCATGACGATTTAGTGTGACATGTGCGCACTCTAGCAAAGCTGCGGCTGAACGGCCCTCCTAAACCTCTGGAACGAATTCAACCAATTTTGTTACACATATTTCCTACCGTCGGAAAAGTACCACGAGAGTAAGAACCAATAGCTTACTACTGTGGTGGATGTGATAACTTAATGATGAAAAGAAAGTGGGGAGGAGGAGACCGACAGAAAGGTGGAAGGAGAAGATAGAAACACATAGGAGGGAGGAGAAGGTTAACAGTGGGAGGGGGAGGAGGAGATTGGCGGCGAAAGGGAAGAGGATGAGATGGACGGTGAGAAGAGAGAGGAAGAAATGGATGGAGATAGGAGAAGGAGGATGGACAGAGAGAGTGGGGAGCAGCAGATGGACTTGGAGAATTGCAGGAAGAGGTGAACCGTGATTTGTGGAGGAGGAAACGGACATTGCGAAAGGGGGAGATAGAGCAACAGAGGAGTGGAATAAATAGATATCTGGGCAACGCAGAGTAGTCTGCTAGTGTTATAATAAGCATCATGATTAACTTCCAAGGGAAAGTGATTTTGTGTACTCAAGTAATAACAGGAAAACGAAACACAAATCACCTCTGGTCTGAAATACCACCTCCACAAATTGTGGGTTAAACGTCTCATTGGGCTCTATGTTTCCTAAACACCTTGCATCGTTTGAAGAAGAGGCTATATCACGACTCGTCGGATGACACTGCTGTTTCCAGTCAGATACTACCAAGTTTCTACGTTGTTTGGTCCACTGAAGACGTGCACCACGGCACTTGATACCCGATGTCAACTGTACGTAGAACCCTTCGTAGTGTTCGCTTGGAAACTGGTTGAGATGCACCTGCATTCACTGACAGATGCAATTCCTTTGCAGTTCGAAACAGATGTCACTGACGAGGCGTGACACACGTCTCTGGTCTGTGTCGGTTACAATCTTTTACAAGTCCATTTCCCACCTTACTTTAAATGGCAGCGATTTGTACGGTATTTTTCGTAGACAGTCTGTATTGGTACACCAAGAAATGAGACGACTTTATATCCAACAACGATAGCGCCTTTCTGCAGTTCTCCACAGGAGAAGAAGCAAGATCACACGTTACTGTAGCCGCGGGATAAGTCATTGCAAATGTGAAATGCCGGTACATTTATAAGCGGGGTAACAGCGAGAACGTTGAGTGCAAGCTTGCTATCGTCCATGCATTGTGTCGTACGGGTGCCGGATGTCTGTTTGTGGGAGGGAGTTTCATGCCTCTTGCACTTGGTCGGTCACAACAGGGATGGTTAATTTTGTTAAAGGATGACGCTGAAGTTGTCGTGTAATGAGGTCCCATACGTGCTCGATTGGAAACGGATGTGGTGATCGAACAGGCCAAGGCAGCATGTAGACACTCTGTAGAGCATGTTGGATTACAACAGCGGTATCAAGGACAGTATTATCCTGTTGGGAAACATCCCCCAGTATACTGTTCATGAACAGCAGCTTAACACGTCTAACCATCGGATTGACGTACAAATTTGCAGTCTTGGTGCTTGGGATAACCACGTTAGTGCCCCTGCTGTCTTAAGAAATTGCACCCCACACCATAACTCCAGGTGTAGGTCCAGTGTGTCTCCACGCAGACAGGTTAGTAGCACACCCTCAATTGGCCTCCCTCTAACCAACACTGACACCGAGGCAGAACCGGATTTCATCAGAAAACGTAACAAACCAGCACCCTGCCTGCCAAATAGCTCTCGCTTGAAACCATTGAAGACGCAAACGGCGATGGTTTGGGGTCAGTGGAATGCACACTACAGGGCGCCTGGCTCGGAGCTGTCGTTGACGTAACGGATTTGTAACAGTTTGTTGTGTCACTGTAGTGCCATCTACTAATCAAGTTGCTGCTGCATCTGAAGTACAAAGCGACAGAGCCGTACACAGAACACTATGGTCTTTCCTCTCGATAGAGCAACGTGGCCGTTCAGAGTGCGGTCTTCTTCTCGTGATCACCACTGCTAGCAATCATGTGGAGTGGCTACATTCCGTCCAAATGTTTCTGCAGTATCGCAGATCTTGTAGTCCTGTTCCACAACATCGTTCATAGTCAGTGAGGTGTTGATAACGGCGTCTTTGTCGCCTTAAGATACTCTTGACTAACATCGACTCACCACGACGAATCTCACAGGTAATTGACGCTAGCGGTCGTTACAGGGTGTATTTAAAGCAAACCTGATTTACATCGTCTCAGCGCTACTCTTATGCGACTGGGGCGAAATTTGATCTTTCAAATCTAGCAAAACGCGTACCAACTCCTTCTTGATGATGCTATTTTTTTCCTTGAGTGTATTTTGCCCGTTGAGCTTATGAAACATTGGAAGTGATACTTCTCAAGGTAATGCATTATTACTCCGTACGATCATTACTTACGTAATAAGCAATTATAACCTCTCATAACTTCCAACTCATACTCAAACAAAATCTACATCTACGTGATTACTCTGCTACTCACAATAAAGTGCCTGGTAGAGGGTTCAATTAAAAACCTTCATGCTGTCTCTCTACCGTTCCACTCTCCAACGGCACGCGGGAAAAACGAGCACTTAAATCTTTCCGTGCGAGCCCTGATTTCTCTTATTTTATCGTGATGATCTTTTGTCCCTATGTAGGTGGGTGGCAACAGAATGTTTTCGCAATCGGAGGAGAAAACTAGTGATTGAAATTTCATGAGAAGATCCCGTCGCATCGAAAAACGGCTTTGTTTTAATGATTGCCACTCCAATTTACGTATCATGTCTGTGACACTATCTGCCCTATTTCGCGATAATACAAAACGAGCAGTTCTTATTTGTATTTTTTCGATGTCATCCGTCAGTCCCACTTGATGCGGATCCCACACCGCACAGCAGTACTCCAGAATAGGGCGGTAAAGCGAAGTGTAAGCGGTCTCTTTGGTAGACCTGATGCACCTTCTAAGTGTTCTGCCAATGAATCGCAGTCTTTGGTTTGATCTAATCACAATATTATCTATGTGATCGTTCCAATTTAGGTTATTTCTAATTGTAATCCCTAAGTATTTAGTTGAATGTACAGCCCCCAGATTTTTGTGACTTATCGCGTAATCGAAATTTAGCTGTTTTCTTTTAGTACTCATGTGAATAACTTCGCACTTTTCTTTATTCAGGGTCAATTGCCACTTTTCGCACCATGCAGATATCTTAACTAAATCTTTTTGCAAGTCGTTTTGATCATCTGATGGCTTTACAAGACGGTAAATGACAGTATCATCTGCAAATAATCTAAGAAGGCTACTCAGATTGTCTCCTATGTCGTTAATATAGATCAGAAACAATAGAGGGCGATAACACTTGGGGAACGCCGGATATTACTTCTGTTTTACTCGATGACTTTCCGTCTATTACCACGAACTGTGACCTTAGTGACAGGAAATCACGAATCCAGTGGCACAACTGAAGCGATACTCCGTAGGCACGCGGTTTAATTAGAAGACGCTTGTGAGGAACGGTGTCGAAAGCCTTCTAGAAATCGAAAAATATGGAATCAATTTGACATCCCCTGTCGATAGCACTTATTACTGCATGACTATAAAGAGCTAGTTGTGTTTCATAGTGTTCGAATATAGTATATGCTCCAAACCCTACTGCAAATCGACGTTAGTGATATAGGCCTGTAATTCAGCGGATTACTCCTACTTCCCTTTGTGGGTATTGGTGTGACTTGATCAATTTTCCAATCTTTAGGTACGTATCTTTATGTGAGCGTGTTGTTGTATATAATTACTAGATATGGAGCTATTTTATCAGCATACTCTGAGAGGAATCTGACTGGTATACAATCTGGACCGTAGGCCTTGCCTTTATTAAGTGTTTTAAGCTGCTTTGTTACTCCGAAGATATCTACTTCTATGTTTCTCATCTTGGCAGTTGTACTTGATTGGAATTCAGGAATATTTATTTCGTCTTCTTTGGTGAAGGAGTTTCGGAAAACCGTGTTTAATAACTTTGCTTTAGTGGCACTCTCATCAGTGACTTCACCGTTGTTATGGCGCAGTAAAGGTATTGATTGCGTCTTGCCACTGGTGTGCTTTATGTATGACCAGAATCTCTTTGGGTTTTCTACCAGATTTCGAGATAGAATTTCGTTGTGGAAATTATTAAAAGCATCTCGCATTGAATTACGCGCCATATTTCGAACTTTTGCAAAACTTTGACAATCTTGGGGATTTTGCGTTCTTTTAAATTTGACATGCTTTTTTTCGTTGCTTCTGCAACAACGATCTGACCCGTTTTATGTACCGTGGGGGATCAGTACCATCACTTATAAATTTATGTGGTATAGATCTCTCTATTGCTGCTGATACTATCTGAAAACATTCCACAGCTTTTCCACACATACATGATCAGATCGGAAGGAGTGAAGACTGTCTCTTAAAAAGGCGTTAAGAGCATTTTTATCAGCTTTTTTAAATAGATATACTTTGCGTTTCTTTTTGATGGTTGTATGTGTTACGGTGTTCAGCCTAGCAGCAACTGCCTTGTGGTCGCTAATCCCTGTATTCGTCACAACACTCACTATTTGTCCAGGATTATTTGTTGCTAAAAGGTCAAGTACGCTTTCGCGACCATTTAGAATTTAGACTTCGAGTGAGCTCATGAAGTAATTGTTCAAAATCATTTTCTGAGAAAGCATTCAGTACAATTTCGGGTGATGTTTTATGCCTGCAGCCGGCTTTAAACGTATGGTACGTCACATATGAAGAAATAAAGATAGCTAACCTGTTGAAAGGAGTTGTAAGCAATGAGGAGCGGACTTAATATACAAGTGAGCACCGGCACCAGTAGCAGGTGTAGGCTACTCGCCTCGGCACCTCCAAGGGCTGCTGAGGGGGGACAGCGGCGCGCCTGAGGAGGGAGCGGCCGGCAGCTGTGGGCGGCTGTACAGCTGCGCAGCTGGGCGTGGCCCGCACTGTGTGGCCCCTCCGCCTTTCCTTTTGCCCCCTTCTGAACTCATTTACTGGCCACTGTCACCGAAGGCGCGAGCGTAGCTTTGGACCGAGCGAGACCACGGAGAGGCGGTCACGGGCTATCGGGCCTCGCTTTACATCGTTATGTGTAGAGCAGAATGCTGACTCCCGGCGTGACAGGAAATAACGCTGTGTCCGTTTCATTACGGAAAGACTTGGACGAAAGTTACGGAACATTTGTAACACTCGTAGTCATAAAGAATTCTCATCAAGAAGCAAGTTTATAATTCAGACGAACTTTTATCTGTGCGACGGTAGTATAGGGTACAAAAGGAAAAACCGCTACCAGTATTATTCGGTCAGTGATCTTCTAATGCAGTGTAACCTGAGCTTTTAGTGGCCTGTCAAAGTGCGCCGTTTGTACGTTAAGAGCACAGGTGTTGAGCAGGCCTGCCCACGGAGGCTGTCACCTACGTTCCAAATTAGGAACACACGGGAACCTGGCGTCCCAAATGTCCGATAAACGTTTCAGTGGCTACAGGTAAAATCAAATTACAGGTCAGGAAAGGTTGTAAATACAACGTAATCTTGCTAGGAGATACAGTTCCTGCTGATAGTGTTACCACGACGAAAACGCTCGTGCCTCGTCGAGTACAACGGTTAGCTTCAGATCACCGAAGTTAAGCAACACCGGGCGTGTCCAGTACTTCGATGGGTCATCTTCCGGGTGCGTCACTCTCTGTTGGCAATTTTCTCTTAGGCTGACCGGCAAAGGGGAGGGTAAGTTTCCTGATTATCAGACATTGCTCCAATGTCCTGGATTTAATTCCAGTCCTCACGGCAGTGTCTCATGAAGTGAGGACATGGAACACTGTAGTGGTGATCCGTCCGTCGGATGGGTATGCTAAGTTCAGCGGCTCCCTTGATGCTATTCTACATCTACATACATACTCCGCAATCCACCATACGGTGCGTGGTGGAGGGCATCTCATACCACAACTAGCATCTTCTCTTCCTGTTCCACTCCGAAACAGAAAGAGGGAAAAATGACTGCCTACATGCCTCTGTACGAGCCCTAATCTCTCTTATCTTATCTTTGTGGTCTTTATGCGAAATGTAAGTTGGCGGCAGTAAAATTGTACTGCAGTCAGCCGCAAATGCTGGTTCTCTAAATTTCCTCAGTAGCGATTCACGAAAAGAACGCCTCCTTTCCTGTAGAGACTCCCACCCGAGTTCCTGAAGTATTTCCGTAACACTCGTGTGATGATCAAACCTACCAGTAACAAATCTAGCAGCCCGCCTCTGAATTGATTCTATGTCCTCCCTTAATCCGACCTGATAGGGATCCCAAACGCTCGAGCAGTACTCTAGAATAGGTCGTATTAGTGTTTTATAAGCGGCCTCCTTTACAGGTGAACCACATCTTCCCAAAATTCTACCAATGAACCGAAGACGAATATCCG
This sequence comes from Schistocerca gregaria, assembly GCF_023897955.1. Lineage (NCBI taxonomy): Eukaryota > Metazoa > Arthropoda > Insecta > Orthoptera > Acrididae > Schistocerca > Schistocerca gregaria. The sequence goes on from NC_064921.1 coordinate 536,855,592, forward strand.
CTTTCCCCTCAACTGCCATTACATCCTTGTCGCACTTCATATCGCTCTGCAATGTTACGCCCAAATATTTAATCGACGTGACTGTGTCAAACGCTACACTACTAATGGAGTATTCAAACATTACAGAATTCTTTTTCCTATTCATCTGCACTAATTTACATTTATCTATATTTAGAGTTAGCTGCCATTCTTTACACCAATTACAAATCCTGTCCAAGTCATCTTGTATCCTCCTACAGTCACTCAACGACGACTCCTTCCCGTACACCACAGCATCATCAGCAAACACCCGCACATTGCCATCCACCATATCCAAAGGATAATTTATGTAGATAGAAAACAACAGCGGACCTACCACACTTCCCTGGGGCACTCCAGATTATACGCTCACCTCCGATGAACACTCACCCTCGAGGAGTAGACTACGTGCCGGTACAGAGTTACATCCTGTTCTTTGTTTCATCAAAATTACACAAACCAACGTGACACTATACCACCATTACAGTCATCTAGACTTATCAGATACACTCAATACGGAAATCTCACATGTGCCAGTGTACACCAATAATGGGAAAAAGCACCTACAACTAGGCGGCTGAACGCGTCTTTGGCAGTCTCCCAGCCAATCATGCTACAAGACAACCTTTTTTTTTTTTTTTTTTTTTTTTTTTTTTTTTTTTTTTTGCAGAAACCTCTGTGAAGCGCATTCATGCCCCTTTCTTTTAGCATAGGTTGAATGTACATTAAGGTAAGACACAGCCTACACGATTAGCCTCCCGCGCTACTGTAGCAAATAATTACTCACAAGCCTAAACTTAAAAAAAAAAAAAAAAATCCGGCCGGAGTGGCCGTGCGGTTCTAGGCGCTACAGTCTGGAGCCGAGCGACCACTACGGTCGCAGGTTCGAATCCTGCCTAGGGCATGGATGTGTGTGATGTCCTTAGGTTAGTTAGGTTTAATTAGTTCTAAGTTCTAGGCGACTGATGACCTCAGAAGTTAAGTCGCATAGTGCTCAGAGCCTTTTCCTAATCTTAGAAAAAAAAAAAAAAAAGAAAACCTGGTCACTGTGGATATTCGAGATTGTCAGCAGTGGTCACAATCCCGTTGAGGCCATTTCCAGCACTTCTACGTCTTTCTGCAATTTTTGCTACTGTTACTGAAATTCATCCCCTCTCGTGATTCAAGTGTTGTGGAGAGCTGTAGTTAATACCATCCACTGAAAAAAAGATGTGACAGTCGCCCTCGCAGGAAACAAAAAATATTTAAATGTCAGACTGCTTATTCAGTGTATGTCGAGAGCGAGTCAGACAGCATCTGTAGCAGTGCGTTCACTGCTAAACATTACCTTTAATCTGAAGAGATAAATGTTGATTCTTTTCGTTGAAGTTATGTTAACCGTACAGCCATGTTCTGTTGCTGTTGCAGTCCTGCCTCGAGACTGCACATTTGACAGCATTCGTTTCTGAAGTGACCTTTTATAACTGACAACTCATTGATCTGAAACAATCGAACAAAATCAAACTGCGGTATTCAGAGGCTGCTTTTTATATTTCCTGTAGAGGAATGAATATTTTAGCACACTGTATTAACAAATAACTAGGGAAACACCCTGAACTACAACAAAAAGAATGATTACTAACACAAGTAGTAAATAATATGAATGAAAGTAATTGTAAATAACGATATATCCTCAAGTCTTCGGAATCCATATTGCTTTTCAACACACTTCAAGAAAAAACACACTTTAACACATTCAAAACAGCAGAGCGATTTCAAGTTTCAGATGCACTGCAAGCTGGACGTAAATACAGACTAGCCCTACTGCGTATCAGTACACAGTAAGCAGATTATCGCCGGTATTTATGCTATCACTGAATTATTGACACTTCAATAGTGGACTTCTAACCAACTGATAGGGTAGAATGCCCTTATGTGCTCCACCTTCGAAGGACGGCGCCTGCAACTTTTGGTCATATTACAATATAATATTATAATATATAATAATTTTTCAATATTCGTGGTTGGAATCTCAATATTTTTATATGAATTTGTTCAGTTTCGGACTTTAATTAACTTGAACATTACCTAAGATTAGAAAAAAACTACCTAATTAATGTGTGTGATTGGAACTGCAAGGAATTCGCTGATAGACTTTACTGTAAATTAGAGTGTAAGAGTTCGAAGACATCCGAGATATGGAAATAATTGTCAGCTAGCATTTGACCCCCAGCGGTTCGTAGGCCGTGAAAAGTATGCAAAATTTTACGTACTTTCATTTTGATAGCTTCCGAATTAGCAGCAAAAAAACCCAAAAACTGAGATTATTTACGTTTTTAAATTTCTTCACTGTTGCGTCACGAATTTTTTTTCGAAAGTCTCAGATTCGGATTCAGCACTCCAAAGAAACGTATAGAATAGATGAAATAAAAACTGTCTCCTGTGTCCTGGGCATCATGAAGGAAAAATAAAGTTGGTTTTCATAGCTCGTAGCTTGTAGACAGCGTAATGATTTGCAAACGGGAGTCGTTTTATCCGCGGAAGTCGTCATCACGGAGTACAATATATTTTCCGTAATGCTACTAAAAATCGAAGTCAGTGTAACAACTCCCATTTCAGCAAGTTGGTCTTTCAATAGTTCATTTACATTATAAGAACCATCGTCTTTTTCCAGTCACGTGCCATGCTTCATTGCTTCAGCAACTGCGGTAATCTGATGCTAGAACAGTGTTGTTCCTCCAAACATTCAGTAGAGCAAATAGTCAAAAAGGCACTCCACTGGATCTTGTGTGGCCTTTCTTGTTGTGTGTTCACCTTGTTTTGCTCCGTTTTTGCAATCTTGGCAAGCTGTTAAAACTGGACCAAACTTTGAGAAGCTTTGGCGTAAATTTTCATTTCATCTTATAGTATGAGGTGGAGAGTTCAGCTCACCAGCTACAGACTGAGAGACTCAAATGACTAAGCGTTAGGGAATCATGTGAAATGGTTCTAAATGCCTTATCTGAAAATTACCTTGAGCAGTTATCAGAGAACCGACTCGTGAAGGTAACATATTAAATCTCATGGTCACCAGTCGGCACGAATATTTCAACTTAGCGTAGAACATGGCTTCAGTGACCATAAGGCCGTTGTTGTACCATCACTGAATACTGCTGTAAATGGAGGTGTAAAGATGGATATGAAGATTCTTTTGCTCAGCAAAAGTGACAAGCAACAGTTTTCAGATTACCTGTGAGGTCAACACGAAAAATGCCTGTCCAGGACAAAAAATCTTGAGCATCAATGAACAAAGTTCTGAAGTACCTTACAGGGTGACCCAAAAGTTTGGACCAGGTTAAATGTCGATAAAATAGTAAGAGGCATGGACGGAGTGGATGTGGATATAAGCGAACGGGGCGGGGGAAATTTTTTGGGTGATCTACCAGAGCCATCGGCCATATTCGTATCCGGTATATTTGATTCAACCCACGTTTCGCCAGTGGGTAGGTGGCGGGCATGTGATACATGTTTTCAGGGTAGAATTTGACGAGAAACAGAATGATGCAGTCCATTTTGCAATATCTTCGATAGGTAAAAAGTTGTGCGTCATTTATGATAACATGTGCAATCCGTGATGAATCACGACACTAATAGCACACAACACACTGCAGAACAAAGTGAATTTTACAGAATGTGTTCCACATGCTGTCTGTGTACCTGAAGAAATTTCCATGTCCATCGGAGAAAGTTTTTTTGGACAAGAAGCAACACAGCAGATGTGAGTGTATCACAGGCTTCGGTAATCCGCTATTCCAGGTGCTGCATTTTCAGAATCTTCATGGAATATACCACGGACTTCAGGTATCACCACAGGTAGAAACCTAGGAGAATCAGATCAGGTAAACGTTGTGGCCGCTCCACGGGACTGCGTGTCAAGCCATTTCCGTAGACAGGCCCCGTAATAGGGTGACGCCCCATCCTGCTGAAAGTACGACCGAAATGTCTCGTTGAGAGCCGTAGGCATTGCCGCCTCATCCAGCATCAGCACATAGGTCTCAGCATTGAGGGTTTCCGTCAGAAAGATAGGGCCAATGAGACACAGTCCCAAAATGCCGCACCATACCATCATTTTGCCAGGTCCTTGACCCCTACAGGGAGACATCCACCTTGGGTTGTGAGATGACCAGTATCGCAGGTTGTGCTTGTTGACCTGCCCACTAAAGTGCAAAAGTTCGCCTCATCACTAAAGAGTATGTTGTAAGCAACATGGTGATCAGCGGCTTGTTGTGGCAACACCCACTTACAAAACTTCATCCTCTGACCAGAAAAGTCTTCGCTATATGTTGCTGGATTTGCATTTTGAATGGATGTCACTTCTGTCACTGTAGAATTCTGGATATTGCTCCTGATGGCTTGGACGGGACTCGTGGCTACTGCTGCTGACACTGCCGTGGTCGTAGCCTCATCAGTTACTGTGGGGGTGGTCGTTGCGGAGCTTATATGCCACTGTAATGTTGATGCATTAAGTTGCTCTGAAAGCGGTGCTGATATTCTAGAGAATAAAAGCGGGTTAAAAGCTGTGAGCTGTCTGAGGAAGTTAACCTTGCATTACTGAGCAACACTTTCACCAGGTATCCAGTCTAGTTTACCAAATTCCTACACCGGTGATATATATATATATATATATATATATATATATATATATATATATATATATATATATATATATATAATTTAAATAAAAAGAAATAAATCAGTTTATATTTGGACATTTATTTTAACATTGATCATTGTTCCGTTAAAATTTCAGTATATTAAACTCGATTCATAACTAAACTAGTGCCTTATTTAGGATTGTGAAAATGTAAGTTTGTAGTCTTACCGAACACATCAAATATGGAACCAAGATTGGGAGATTGCATACAACCCTGCATTCATAAAATAACACACGAAGAACGTTGAAACATATCCAAGAGGAAATTAACCACAACCAACCGATTCAATTTTCACCCAAAGAAGTTACGTTTGTAGCGCAATCCTGTCCGTCATGAAATTACCAGACACTGGTACATTAAATTCATATTAACTCTCTGTGAAATCTTCCCGAAAAAATATCTGAGGGCTACTTTGATGATTACACCACATGCTTCACGTGGTCAACTTGGCCAACAAAGAGTGTAACTCCACAATAATTGTGATAATTAAAATGAATTACTTCGAAACGCAATTTACAGAAGAAAAACCTCGAACTGGTTACTATCGTCTTACTATTAACCTGATGGGTCAAATAATTGTATAAGCAAAGTACACCCCACCTGGGTTGAACATAAAGAAAAGTTGCTATATTGAAAAATGTTGTTAAGACGAGACGTTATAATCTCACGCACATTCGCATTTAAGATTGATGATCTTAGCTAGAGTTACGGATCACCAACACGTGGTTCCACTTTACTCACAAAGTAGTGACAAAGCAACTACTGGAAGATATTCTGAACTTCACACTCGAATTACACTGCGTTACAATTTAAGATAACGTAAGATATTTTAGATCTAAACCTGAAATAAAGGTGAATTTCAGTTAGGCTGAACTTAAGAAATCCATTGTCCTACCGACTTAGCAGAGACGCGCTTAGCCAGAGATCTTACCATTTCAGCCGCTCGCCGTGGACAGATTGGCATGGGCCCCTACCAAGGATGCTTCACAGATACAAACGGAAGTGACCAGAGAGGCAGCTTCATATACCAACATGACAAGGGACGGACAGGACCATACCAAGAATAGAAACCTCTTTGCTTTTAGAAAGCGTAGCTACCTGTTCCGACGTTGGTCCTACTGTTCTCTCGCAGACAGGCTTGTCTGCAGCCATCAAGCATGCAACTACAAATACATTTGCTCATTCATCTTTTCACACAGAAGGGAAGGGGGATGGCAGTATCTTATCATATACAGTACATAAAAGAAAGCGGATGTAGGTTCTGTATGAGACTGTGTGACATGAATTACATATAAACTGTGTTTTAAAATGTACTAGTGTGATAGATCGTTCTTGTTTATGTGTAAAAGTAACACGTTCCATTGTTCAGTCTCTTCCCAGATAGAGTCAGAGACAACACAGTAAATTTAGAAGAGGAATAAATGCCGTAAATAAGCACAGATTTAAGAAATTAAAATGAACGGAATCCAACAGAGACCTTTCACCACAGATCCCTTTTCTTGAAGCTTTCTGATCAATTTCTTGATGGCACTTTTTGTGACCAGTTCCATGCCATGCTGTCGCTGGTTGAAGTCCCTGGTGATTGGTGTGGAACTCCAGTCACCAGCTAGCAGGATGATTTCGATGGTCTATTCTTTGGTCAGTATCTTCTTGTTCTTGTGACCTGAATGCCTAATGGCAGATGCCAAGAAGGCGGACTGCTCCCACACGTCACCCAAAAAGCTTCCCCCATCCCTTTTGCTTATATCAATATCAACTCGTCCCTGCCTCTTACCATTTTCGAGGTATTTAGCTCAGTCCTGACTTTTGGTGCACTTTGTACAATACACCTTAGACAAATATAAATATGAGCTGAGCGAAGTTGTGATAGACGAGCAAGACCCGCCGTCGTTCGACAGGCGTGTTAGAAATCTGCCACATAACCAAAGCCTCGCAGATAAACAGTAACTGAACGGAGCCAAAATCGTCGGAAGGAGGCCAATGCGTGGAGCTTTCATGGAGTTAGAAAGTAAAATTCTATCTACCGAATTAAAAAATAATCCAAAGAAGTTTTGGTCTTATGCGAAATCAGTAAACGGATAGAAGTCATGTATCCAGATAGACTGTGATCATAATGGCATCGGAACAGAAGATAACACAGGAAAACTCTAAGTACTAAAGTCCTTTGTGAAAACTGTTTCACTAAAGAAAGATCGTAATCTAGTTCCTGTTTTAAATCACCGAGCAATTGTCAAAATTGTAAGGAAAAGTCAAATGAAAAAGAGAGAGATTGAAAAAGTAAGTAAACTGTTTATTATTTCAAAAGCAAACGCCATAACCATTAATAAATTAATCCTATTGTGAGATACGAGCTCAATGTCTTCATGGAAAAGAGTTTGCAGTTGCCTACGGTATCATGATTGTTCTCAGACGGGCATCTCCTCGTCCGAAGAAAATCTGCGGCCACGAATGCCTTTCTTCAGTGCTCTGCAATAAGTAAATCTACATCTACATAGATACTCTGCAAATCACATTTAAGTGCCTGGCAGAGGGTTCATCGAATCACCATCACAAATCTCTATTATTCCAATATCGTATAACGCGCGGAAAGAACAAACACCTATATCTTTCCTTACGAGCTCTGCTTTCCCTTATTTTATCGTGGTGATAGCATTCGGAGGAGAAAGCTGGTGATTGGAATTTCGTGAGAAGATTCCGTCGCAACGAAAAACGCCTTTCTTTTAATGATTTCCAGCCCAAATCCTGTATCATTTCTGTGACACTCTCTCCCATATGTCACGATGATACAAAACGTACTGCCCTTCTCGGTGTACTCCGCCAGTCCTATCTGGTAAGGATCCCACACCGCGGGGCAGTACTCAAAAAGAGGACGGACAAGCGCAGTGTAGGCAGTCTTCATTGTCACATTTTCTAAGTGTCCTGCTAATAAAATGCATTCTTTGGTTAGTCGTTCCCACACCATTTTCTGTCTGTTCCTTCCAATTTAAGTTGTTTGTTATTGTAATTCCTAGGGTGTTGTTGTTGTTTCAGTTGAATTTACGGCCTTTATATTTGACTGATTTATTGTGTAACCGAAGTTTAACGGATTCCTTCTAGCACTCATTTGGATGACTTCACACTTTTCGTTATTTAGGGTCAACTGCCAATTTCAGTACAATTCAGTTATCTTTTCTAAATCGTTTTTCAGTTTGTTTTGATCTTCTGATTACTTTATTAGTCGATAAACGACAGCGTCATCTGCAAACAACCGAAGACGGCTGCTCAGATTGTCTCCCAAATCGGTTATATAGATAAGGAACAGCAAAGGACCTATAACACTAACTTGAGGAACGCCAGAAATCACTTCTGTTTTACTAGATGACTTTCCGTCAGTTACTACTAGTTGTGACCTCTCTGACAAAAGTCGCAAAGCCAGTCACATAACTGAGACGATTTTCCATAAGCACGGAATTCCACTATAAGCCGCTTGTGTGGTACCGTGTCAAAAGCCTTCTGAAAATCTAGAAATACGGAATCGATCTGAAATCCCTTGTCAACAGCAATCAACACCTCATGCGAATAAAGAGCTAGTTGTGTTTCAAAACAACGATGTTTTCTAACCCATGTTGACTATGTGTCAATAGACTGTTTTCTTCTAGGCAATTCATAATGTTCGAACACAGTATATGTTCCAGAATCCTGCTGCATATCTACGTTAATGATACGGGCCTCTAATTAAGTGGATTACTCCTACTACCTTTCTTGAATATTGGTGTGACCTGTGCAACTTTCCAGCCTTTGGATACGGACCTTTCGTCGAACGAACGATTGTATATGATTGTCAAGTATGGAGCTAATGCGTCATCATACTCTGAAAGGAACCTAATTGGTATACAGTATGGACAAGAAGACTTGGTTTTATTAACTGATTTAAGTTACTTCACTACTCCGAGGATATTTACTTCTACGTTACGCATGTTGGCAGCTGTCCTTGATTCGAATTCTGGAATATTTACTTCTTCCTCTTTGGTGAAGGCATTTCGGAAGGCTGTGTTTAGTAACTCTGCTTTGGCAGCACTGTCTACGGCAGTATCTCCATGGCTATCGCGCACAGAAGGCACTGATTATTTCTTGCCGCTAACATATTTCAGATACGACCAAAATCTCTTTGGAGTTTCTGCCAGATTTCCAGACAAAGTTCTGTTGTGAAAACTGTTATAAGCATTTCAAATTGAAGTCTGCCCTAAATTTCGAGCTTCTGTAAAAGATCTGAGTCTGTTTAAATTTGGCGTGTTTGTTTCGTTGTTTCTGCAACAGTGTTCTGACCCGTTTTGAGTACCAAGGAGGATCAGCTCCTTCGTTTGCTAATTTATTTGGTATAAATCTCTCAATTGCAGCTGATACTGTCTCTGAATTCAAGCCAAATCTGGTCTACATTTACAACTGCTTTTTGGAATAGGTATATTTTTCGTTTATTTCTGGAGAATTGGAGGTTACAATATTCAATCTCGCAACGACAACCCTGTGTTCACTAATCCCTGTATCCGTTTTGATGCTCGTTATTAACTCAGGATTATTTTTTGTTAAGAGGTCAAGTGTGTTTTCACAACAGTTTACTATTCGCGTGGGCTCATGAACTAACTGCTCGAACTAATTTTCATAGAATGCGTTTAGCAGAATTTCGGATGATGCTTTATGTGTACCTCCGGGATTAAACATGTATTTTCGTCAACATATCAAGAGTAAATTAAAGTCACCACCAACTATAATAGTATGAGTCGGATATGTATTTGAAATCAAACTCAAGTTTCACATGGGGAGGGTATAGAGAATGTTTAGAGGATACCCAGAGAAGCTTCTGCAGCGTAGGCGAAACAACCTTGAGAACGTATGAATCTTCCTACATGTTGCCGAATTTGTTTAGGGCATGCGAGCATTGTTAAATATTGTGAAGAATGTCGTCATCCTGTTCACTGCACTGCGAACTGTTGTTTTCGACCGCGAAATGTGTGGGAATCAAAGCCCCAGGGGAAGGATTGGTTTCACTGACGTCATTTATGTCACCCACTGAGGCCTCTTCGTGTCGATAGGGAGCGGCGGTGTATCTGGAATGTTTTACTCGGCCACTCATAAGAAACCCACGTGATTTCAACGCTAGGCGTCTCGATTCTGACCTCCGTCGGAGGGGCGTCAGAAGAAGGGCTGAAATGTGGGTAACAGGGAGTGTAACGACCTTCACATCGTGTGACACGTCCACTGTGGCGTTGGGCAGACTTGTCCTGAATTCTGTTGTTTAAGTGACAGCATTAATCCACCTTTCAACTTACGTGAACTTCTGAGCTCTGAATTCTTTTCCGCACATGTCGACACCGCACTCTCTGAAGCGTAGCTGAATACGAGTGTGACGTCACAGGATGTAACGTTTTATTATCATTACAGAGGAAGTTTTCAGGCACATTTGAGACAAATTTCGTTATTCCGCGTCGCAATTTAAGACAATTACAAAGTTCCGAAATGTGACCCCTTAATTGTGTCGCGCAGTGTAAATTTATCGCCTAAAATGTGAAGAGAAAAGGAATGAAACTTCACAGTTTGAGAGGTTATGTGATGTAATTTCAGTGATTACAAAATTGCCATTGGGACGGAGTTTGAATGCGACTCCCAGATATGACCTATCGGGGACTGCTCTGGGGATTTTACTGGTCGTGGGTGTTCCTCAACCTCACAGACAGTTCACATAGACAGGTGCCATATGTGGACGAGCATTGTTGTACTATCGAAAAAAAATCGCCACGATTTCTCTTGCATGGGAGGTGAGACATGTGCACGACAAACCAATGTCCCATCCCTCAATCACTACCAGTCGTGATCTAAAGTCATACTCGATGGCTTGCAGCACCATGACACCCAGAGTAACACCATTGTCCTTCATCAAAACAATGGAAGAATGGAATCTCTCCCAAGACCGTCGGCGTACTCACCGAAGATGGTCATTTGGGGTAGTACAGAACCGCAAATCACTGCTGTACACTAGCGATGCCAGTCATTAGTTGTCTTTGCTTTCCGCTAACAGTACCACTCCAAACGCAGCTATTCGTTTTGTGGTGTTAATGGCTACCAACGCATGGCACCTACAAATGGTAGGGGATGACACAGAACGTTGCAGTGATTCCATTACTTGAAACCTCCTGGAATATTAAAACTGTGCTCCGGACCGAGACTCAAACTTGGGACCTTTGCCTTTCGGAGGCAAGTGCTCTACCAACTGAGCTACCCAAGCACGACTCACGCCCCGTCATCACAGCTTTAATTCCGCCAGTAGCTCACTCATTAGGTAGAGCACTTGGACGCGAAAGACAAAGGTCCCGAGTTCGAATATCGCTCCGGCACACAGTTTTAATCTGCCAGGAAGTTTCATATCAGCGCACACTCCGCTGCAGAATGAAAATTTCATTCTGATTTCATTTCTTGGTTTCCGATGGTAAGCGCGGATGTAAAGAGGCTATGATGTACGCGGTGCACAATAACGCGAGCCTCCAGACTGTCAGATGTGATCGTAAACCTTGACAACGAATGTTCCTGCCCTCACTTGCCCATGTAGTCAAACATCAGGTCATTCTCACATAAGAATGTTGCAGCATTCGACCAGCCGGACAAACGCAGACCCACAGTGAGGTTACTTTCAACCCTGTCAGGTGTTGACAACGTTGTCCCACACACGTATGCGGCGTCTCCGTGTCCTTCACAATTATCACCCAATATCTGACGCTGTTGTCAGCCATTATGTACACGCCTAGTGACAACACTAAACAAACAACAGTAATGCGCTCTGATGGCCTTTATGTGTGTTACAACGATCTGCAACTCAGGTAATTTATATACTTGCTGTTTTGTGTTCATTGACATCCGACCATGTCTTCTGGGCTTCACATTTTTTGTCAGCCAGTGTAAATGCCTTGACAGAGAACGTCGGAATTTCCCTAAGGCCTTATTCGAGTGATGGTGTCATGTACAGAAAAGTCTCAATGCAAGAAAATTTTAGTGGAATCCATGAAGACCTATAGAAGATCGACACTTTGTGCAGGGATTAGGAGTTGAACCTCAACTTAAACAAATGTAGTATATTGAGTGTAAGTGTGAAATACCCATTACTGTATGATTATTATTTGATTGTAAAAGAATCACTGGAAGCAGTCGAATGCATAATATACCTAAGAGGACACATACGCAGCGATTTAAAAGAGAATGATCACATAAAACTTATCGCAGGTAATAGAGATGGCAGAGCGAGATGGGAGAATCGTCAGGAAGTGTACCTGGCAAAAAACGTTTTTGCTAACAGCACTTCAATATTGTTCGTCAATCTAGGCTCCGTACCATATAGGATTGACATAGGAAATAGAGAAAATCCAAAAAAGAGCTGTGGGTTTCGTTACGGGTTCATTTAGTACGTGCGAAAGCATCGTGCTGATCTTGAGACAACTCCAAAGACACACGCTGCAAGAGAGGAATTCTGCGTCACGAGGAGGTTTGCTCTTAAAGTTTCGAGAGCGTAGTCACCAAGAAGAACCACTCTGTATATTGCTTTCTCCTACGTATATCACGTGGAAAGACTATGGAGATAAAATTAGAGAAATTCCACGTCACATAGAGGCTTTCCAACGATCGTTCTTCCAGCGGACCTTTCGCGACTGGAACAGGAAAAGCGGGAAAGTGGCAGTGGTACACGAAGGACTCTCCGCAACGTAGAGTAAGGTGCCTTGCAGATTGTAGATGTACAGGTATGCAAGGTGTCTCTCGTGGGTATTATCGAGCACATTTTCTCTCGTGTTTCAGCAGATATCTGCACTTTACGTTTTTTAAGGTGTAGCTAGAGCTAGCCCAAAAAATTGCTGCTAATCACATCTATCATGCCACGCCCAGCGTTGATGGAAAGCGTGGGTTGCTTCCCGTTACAAAGAAAATTATTTTTAAGGTGGAGTTCTACGTGCCCATGCGACAGAGCGGTCCCAAATTAGTCTAGTACTATATTCGTTTTACCGACATGTATTAACAGGGACAGAAAAACACGAGGAGTAATGAGTACTCCAGCAGCGACAGTAATACCTTGGCCTGCGGTGACTGCTGCCACCATGCAGAAGCGCGTTGCTCAGTCACTGCTGAGTTCTGATTAATCTTTTTTTTTACTGCTACCGTTAATACATTACTCGTAAAGCAAATAGTGCTCTAGACTATTCTGGCCGCACTCCATCGAATGGAAACTCCGATTTAAAACTCATTTTACTTATAATGGGAAACAAACCGACGCATGCTCTCGTTTCTGGACGTTGTATGAAAGAAGTGATGGGCAGGATTTGTTTGAGCTGACACTAGCTACACGTTGCAAAAACGAAGTTGCAGCTATTTGCCGAATCACCAGACAATTAGAGGCAAACCCCGTATATAGATGTATCGGTCCATAACAGAGACACCATGTGTATAGATGTATCGAAAGGTTCGGCTCGCATCCATGCTTCGGTCGAACATAGGAACTGCATTGGAATCATCGGTGAGGCGTTTTCGAAAGGAAAAAATGAACAATTCGATATTCATTTTGTCGTTTTCTGTTTCGTTGTCATCGTAGAGCTTTTCAATAAGCAGCTTTCTTTCAGTGACTGATTTTATGTAAGACCATAAAGGTTTACATTTATTGTAGAAATTGCTCGTTTACATGCAGATGTACTGATGTACAAGCACACAACAAATGATGACGGCCGCGGCAAAATAGTGAGCACTACAGCTACATTTATGTACTGGATTACGGTATGACACCTATAATATTCGAAATGTGAAGTTTTTTATTCTTAATAAGTTTCATTGTCTATCCCGAAGGGTAGAGTGGGCTGTTAGATATCGGACCATTGTAGAGGCCAAATCTTTTGAGCCACATTCAGGAGAGTTGATAGTGGGAGAGTGGGATCCCAATTGGGAATATTTGGGATGGAATTCGCAGTTGCAGTATTTGCTTGGAAATGAAGGGAAATCGCCGGAATACGTCGTTCTGAACAGAAGGATTCGGGTTATTATTAATTTATTTCTGGGACATGACATCAAAGGCAAATCACGAAAGAGTAGAGTTTGTTTAATTATGTGTTTATGTGTGCTGCAAACTAATGTCGAGGCCTTTTTAGACCTGTGCAGCAGGTGCCAAATGTGGGAATACCACGCGCGGCACTATTCAACTCGTGGCTACCTAAGGTTTGTGTTGTTATTGTCCGACCTAAAACTTTCGTCTTCCCAGTAAATGTGATATCGGTCTTTTTGTTTCGTATTTGGTTCGTCTCCGTGCTACGTGATTAGCATTTATTTTTCATTTAAAGCAACCGTGCCAAGGATGAACATTCTTGTGAAACATACGTGCACATCAGTACTGTAAGAAGGATACAGACAATTTCATAACCGAATAAAATGAAATGCAGGATAAAGTTGTTTAAGATGCTCAAGTGAGACAGACAGCCAATCGCCATATTTTCACGAACTTAATGCTTGATGGTGTTGTATCTCATGTGAATTTACGTACATGTTCAGACGATTGTAAACATCGTGTTTCATGCTGCGATAATGTGGTACGTGTGTACTAAACCTACAAAAATGTATTGATAAGAAACCTAATTATCAGCATTATTACGTAATTTGGTGGGCTAGGGGGCTGGAAGAAGTCGCTCACTTGCTTGAATTAGGTGACTACCATTCAGTTAGTCTCATAAGCATGTGGGAAAGTTGGCCAATCATTTGTTATACGTGCTGTTCCACTGACTGTACTTCACATACTTTACAAGGAAAAATACAACTGGGAGAACGCAAGTCGTGGAGACTATACGGAAGAAAGTTTCAGACATGCAACAGAAGATGGCAAAAAGGAGTTTCTTCGCGAATTGTCGGCACTCCTAAAATGAACCTTGAAAGATAAATTAAAAGTAATAGCTCCACTACTGGTAGAATAGGCCCGCAATACATACTGACGGAAGCTAAAGAGCTGTTCATACATGACTAAAAAGGCTCAAAAGTTCACATTCCCTATATTCTCTATGACCATGCGAAATGATCGAAAGCTTGCCTATAATTTCGCTGAAAGCTTTCAGATCGATCACAAATTTAATGAAAAAAATTGTAAGGACTGACGATTCCCTGAGATGCCTTTCAAGAAGACAGCCCGGTGTCTATCGAGAAAACTGAAGTACGTGCGTCGGATGAACTCTTCGACAAGCCAAATCCAATTTTTAATTTCCACGGAAAGCCATGTTGTAGCAGAAAATGAAAAAAAAGTAATTTGTTACAGTCACTTCAGGGGATAAAGTTTATAGTATCGCATTCACCCCCTGCGGCAAGCCGAAGGCCTTTTGTCTCTAATTCATGTCTTTAAAGGCGAGAACTGAAACTCTTAGTGGTCTATTTTGATGCCATCTGGTTCAGGTAATACGATGTCTCAAAAATGAGCATATGTAACCGCATACAAAACACTCCTTCCAAGCAAGGGTGACTAATTCTTAAAGGAAATAGATCTCGTTGCTCTTCTGCTGAGATATTAGAATTTGCCGAAGCGAATAGTGTTGCGATCTTATTCCTGTCTTCGCATGATTGTACATTTTTTAGTCACATGATACAGCGGTCTTCAAATCCTTGATGACTTTTTAACAGGTGGGTTAACAGAAAGAATGAAAGGACACGCAGGAAGAAAGCTAAGCCGAATAAAGTCAGGTGAAAGTTGTAGAAAGTCAGCCACCGATGGAAACGGTAAGTCAGGCCACGTGAATGCTTCCCTAAAATACTGACATCATTCCCAATCACGGTTACAAAATACCGATCAAATACATGCATAAGGGCAAAGCGAAACGTGATCGCAACAAACGGATTATGAAGGCTCTAGTGGAGCAGGCCGTTACCCAGCCGCAAGGAGATCAACTGCGGCGCCGTCGTGCAGGGAGTCAATTGTGGAAACGCGATTGTCAGAAAGGCACTATCACGGATCTCACTCGAGGAAAACTTTTACAAGTAATCCACTGTATACCCAAGGCTTGCCACATACATAAGAGAACGAGAAAAATGCGTAGCTGCGCTCTTAAACTTCGCAGAACAGATTTCCCCCTGTAAAAATAAATGTGAAAATAAAATTAAAACAGAGACGAAATGGAAATGTTCAAAAAACCTTCGTCAAATTTAGAAATGGACGATAACAACAAATAAGACTGCAGCAAAGGAAACAGGAAAGAATATTTCAGAAGGAAAGTGCTCAAAAACGCAGACGCTGATCTTTGCCAAATTCAGGTGAATAAGATGAGTACATGTTTACATGTTCTGTATCAAGCGAAAAGTGTTTTAGTTGAAAATAAATAGGGCTGTATGTATAGGAAGTGTTTTATTTTTCAATTTTTATGACTGCCATACGCACGAATCCGTTACAATTTCTCTCTCGAAAGGGAGCGCCCCTATTTTATTTTATTGGGCTCTGAGCACTATGCGACTTACCTTCTGAGGTCATCAGACGCCTAGAACTTAGAACTAATTAAACCTAACTAATCTAAGGACAGCACACACATCCATGCCCGAGGCAGGATTCGAACCTGCGACCGTAGCGGTCGCTCGGCTCCAGAATGTAGCGCCTAGAACCGCACGGCCGCTCCCACCGGCTAGGAAGTGTTGAAAATTATAACAGTACACGAGCGGGCGATTATCGGATTATTTGATAAGTCGATAAGCTGGCTCTGTCCGCAGAGCACATGGCAACATAATTAGGCGGAATTCGGCGTTCGCAGTTGACATGCAACCCGCGCCGCAATTTCTGCAAGGTATCTTAGAATTGCTGCACATTGATGCTGGTTACATATTATAGGAATTCCATGGTCAGAGGGTCCCTGCAGTCGAAGAAGGAGGTCATCATGAGCTTAGCGGAACTTGTGTGAACAGCGTTGAATTTCTTTGGCAGGAAAGATTGGAATGTCTCCACTGTCTGCCATCGGGCTGTGGGATGGAATCATCCTGTTGCACCAAAACGCCCTCCCCGACACTGTCAATCGGACGAAGGCTACGGTTCAGCGATTTGATTGGGAAACGCTGTAGCATAGTCCGAACAGTCCGGGTGTCTCACCGTCTTTGGCAACCTGAAGAGATACATTCGTGTACGTCGCTTCCAGTCCGACGGGGAAATGCAAGAGTGGGTGCGGTTGTAGAATTGTCAGCGCCCGACGGGTTCTACGAAACAACAACTGATTATCTCATCTCCCAGTGGGACAAAAGTCATAACGCGTGTGCTGATTGCTTTTGAATGGAACAATTCCAGAGTCCCGCTGCATACCACACAGTTAAAATATTTCACCTGAAATCTGCACCCAAATATACACCAGGAAAACCCTTTACCTTCAAGGGAAAAAAAATCATTTTCAAACAGTGCTGTTTGCGTGACTCAAGCCATTTGCAGGGTGGCGAGGCAGGGCTGTACCTGTCTTTTTCGGCGGCATCTGCACTCTGTGTGAAAATCACACTTGGTAAATAGGGGTGGTACTTGGGCGGGCTGGTAGCCGTCAGTTGACGGATGTGAAGTCGCAGCGCGTGGGGGAAATTACAGGTCGGCAGAGGCCGCTCCATCAGACGGCCGCCGCGGTTAAAGCGACTCTCCAGTCCGGCAGAGAGGCCACGCCCCGAGGCCGCTGGCATCGCCGTTCATAACACGGGAGCTGCTCGCTTAGGTCTTGACCCACGGCAACCCGAGAGGTGGCGGCAGACCGATAACCATCTACGTAATAGGTGAGTGGGGGTGGGGGGGGGGGGGGTCGGGTGGCGGACAGCGAAACTACAGGCACAAGGGTTAGCGTTCCCACACTGGGACTCTAAACACACTTTTCTTCGGTTCGTGCGTTATTATACTGTAATTTACTGTTCACAAACAATGAAACTTGTGGTTTTTTCACAGGAGCTTATTAACTCTGTCAGGCCACACATTTGTTTAACTTATGGAGGTAAATGTAAAGTACATTTGCATTATGGAAAGGTGCCAATATTGAAAATTTATCGCTCTTGTTGTGGTACTTTCAGAAACTTGCCTCCATCCATCCAACGAAAATATCTTCTCTTATGTAAATTTATATCTGAATTCTAAGAAGCACTATCTCTAGGATCAAAAGGTGTGAGAATTGAATTCGCTCGGTAGTTTCTGGCGTCCACATATCTCTTCCTAGACTTACCCTCCAATCTGGCATCCAAAAATCGAGAGACTACAGAAGATGGCTTGTTGCTTCATAGTTTTCTGCATTTTAAACCAGCTGCATTCTATTAGTCAACAGCCTTGGCGCAGTGGTAACGCCGGTCCTCGTCAGATCACCGAAGGTAAGCGCTGTCTGGCTGGTCTAGCACTTGGATGGGCGACCATCCGGTCTGCGGAGAGCTGTTGGCAAGCGGGGTGCACTCAGCCCTTGCGAGGCTAACTGAGGAGCAACTTCATTGAGAAGTAGAGGCTTCTGTCTCGGAAACTGACATGCGACCGGGAGAGCGGTGTGCTGACTACATTCTAAACATTCATGGTGGTATCTGTTTGTTCTATATGGTGTCTCCCTACCACTTTCGCGCAACGACGCTCTGAGCGTGTTTTTTAGGGAATTGACTAGTTTGCACCTGGGACCCGTTGCTGGTAAGGAGACATCAGACCACACATGACATGTAGAATTCAGAAGAGTTCAGTGAGACTAGCGATGATATAATGAAATACTTAATGATCTCAGCGCCAGCTCCACTGCACTCCCTGTAAAAGAATCTTAATACTAACTAAATTTAGTGGAAGGGGTTCAAGGCTTTCCTATTTTTAGTTAGCTGGTAAAATAACGTCGAAAAAGCAGTTAAGTTTACCATTGGAAATTTTATTCTACTCACAAAACGTTTAAAAACTGCACTATTGATAAAAGGAAGTGTTGTAATACAGGATGGTAAAAGCCAACTGCGTTCAAAAAAATGTGAACGAATATTCCCTGAATGGGTTTCCAAGTTCTACAATGGATCGAAGGATGACCTATGCCATATCACATCTATAATCTAGTTTTAATTAAGTTTCACAAAAGAGAAAACTATCAAAATGGTCTACAGTGACACCTCAATTATCTTTAATTACTTATCTAACTTGTCGTAAATTACAGTGGCTGATGTGGCTTCTCAATAACTATATAAAAGAAAAATCATCGCGTTTCAGATCTTTACTTCAAGTGACAAATGTGAACACCATGAGTTTTAATTAAAGATCGACACTAGTATTACGCAAAAAAGGGGGTGTAACAGATGAGACGTCTGCAGTTCTGAGTGAAGCCTTATGCGCTCAAAAATGCGGCATCGCGTGCGTTCATTACCTTGTCGGTGTTTAGGCAGCGTCAGGGCAGCGGCGGGCAGCACAGCTCCGCTCACCTCGGCATCTCGGAAGCAACTCTCCCCTATCTTCTCCTTACTACTATTTACCGAAGTTGGTTTAAGAAAAACTATCTGGCTGTGTTTTCATCTGACCAATCAGGGTCTCAATGTTAACCTTAACCTCCGCCTACAAAAATTCTCTCTCTCCAATGAGAAACGTTATACTTTTCGTGGTGGGGCAATGTTTTTAAAGTTTGCAACAGAGACGCTAAAAAGTCTCACGCTAAAACCTGCAGCTGGTGTGGTTCTTTTAGCGTTATCGTATAATCTGTACTGTTCTTCTGAAGGGCTCTATCTTTTAACATGGGCTGGAGAATGGTCCTAATGAAACAGACACGCGAAAAAGTCTCATGCTAAAACTTGCGGGTGGTAGTGGCCCTTTTTGTGTTATCGTAATATCTATACTGTTTTTCTGGAGGGCTCTAGCTTTTAACAGGGGCTGGGGGGTGGTCCTTGACGTAACAGAGACGCGAAAAAGTCTCACGCTAAAACGTGCGGGTGGTGAGGCTCTAGTGGTTAGCTGGCAACGTGGGTGTCCAGTCCGTCCCTTATCGTAGGGCCTTCTAGCTTAACACGGTTCTGCTCTCGGCTTCTGTTCTCGTTTCTCCCTGCAGAACTGCGTCGGTCTCACGGTGGGAAGGTACGACATGCATTTAGGCATTCTTGTGTTAGTCTGTGGTATTCCATTTGCTCACTCGTTACTCGTATTACTTGGTTAATTTAATGTCACGATTTATTCGGGGTTATGTGACATACTACTGCATTTTATTATCATGTCAGGGTTTTCATGGAAGGTGTTGGATTTGCCTGACACCTTACATATCACCACCCTTTGAACTTAATTTTTGCACAGAAGTTAGGCAATGATTGAATCGTTGTCTAAGTCAGTCAAAAATTATTCCGATGTCTAAATTTTGTTGCCCACTGTTCAGCCACGTTATTCTGTTCTATGCTAGTTTGTATTACTAATTTATATTTTTATGTTCTTCCACACTATAATTAAAAATGACAACAGAAGAATATTTTTATGCTATTATTAATTTTTAATTATTTTCTTTCTTTATTTAAGTGTGAAGTTTGTTTTTTAAGAAGTTTGTTATCGAAAGTGAGGAGTCTTTCACATCGATTTTCTTAGTAATATTGTTTTTATCAATGTAGTAATTAAGTAAAATCTATTCCTAACACATTTCCTAAATATCATGTACAAGTAAAAATGTTTTTGTTTCTAGACACTCATTTCTACATTGTTACACTAACAAATAAGAATTATTTCCAAGAATTGCTTCGACAAAGAAATATACATACACAAGTATTGAGATATTATCCTAATAAATGATACAAATGTTAAAAAAGGGAAAACATCCAACAAGATAATTTTTTACTCTTTGTTTTTATAAGGAGAAAATAAGTAAAATATAGTTATTCTTTTATTTTTATGAGGAGAAAATAAGTGGTATGTAGTTTTAGCGTTTATATTGCCTTACTTTGTGTTCTTTATATACTGTCCATTTCAGAACTAATGACTTGTTTTTATCGACAGTCTATTTTTTACTTAAGTCCATATTCAATTACTGTTATTTTGTAGTTTATTAGCTGTCTGGTGTGCTTAACTTATTTAGTTTCTCACACGTTTCTTTTGCACAATTCCTAAGTCACATAATTTGATTTCACACATTCACACATTCCTATGAATACTTAAGCATGAGGTTGGCGAATGTTTTTGCACGAAGGTGATGGACTTGAGCGAGATGGATGTGGGCATGTATTTGATGTACAGCTTCGTTCGTTGTTCTTTGTTGGTTTGCAAGTGTGTGTTGCTGTTGTGGAGGTCCCATAAAGGAATGGAGCTGTGAGTGCAGAATCTCGTTGTTTACTGACTTTGTATGCGTGAAAGTTGTCGTTATGTGTCGCTGAAAGCGGTCGTTTTTCTTTGTAATACTTCACAGACGACTAGTTTACAATAGGATAGGGATTTGGGAAGGTATGTCGTCTATTCTTCACCCATCTTCTTTCTTGGTCTCAGTCTTGCGAATCTTCAACTTCTGTTCTTCCTGCTTTTTCTCTGCTTCTTACTTGCTTCTTGGTTCTTCTCTGGGCAGGATATGGAAATATTTATTGATAACTAGTCGCTTTGAAGTTCTCCTCCTGGTAACAGTTTGATAAATTGTTTGGGCGTGTCATTTTTACTTTGTGGAACTGTTCTTCAGTTTCGTGCATCAGCGTGCTGTTTAATAGCAGTAGTGTGACTTTTACACATATTTATTTTTGCCAGCAGTGGCTTGCCCAAGCGGTCTTCTCGTCGGACCGTTTTTTGCTCGCTCCGCTGAGTCGGGGGCGCCCCGGGGTTTACAAGCGGCGAAAATCCTGTGTCTGCTTGTCTGTCCGTGCAGCCAGCCCCTTCTGACGCTAGGCGTCCCGTTGCGTCTCAGTCGAGTTTCCCCTACCAGGAATATTTATTGCCCACTTTCGCTACAAGAAGGTCACTCTGATGGTCTCGCTGTCCTCGTGTCTTGCTAATTACGTCCTTTTCTTTCTTTATACTTCTCGCGTTGCAACTTGTGGGTCGTTGCATCTTGTCTTTGTTGGAGATTTTACAATGGTTTTTACAAAAAGTTTTACTTATAATCATCTAACATATGTTTAGTAGGTACATTGTTTTGCGCCTTCTTAAAAAGCTTTACAAATTTCGGCGCCCTTTCCATGTTACAATTCTAAGATATTTGGATTCTTGACACCTACTCAAGAATTCTCAAATTCGTTTTTTATTTTTGTGTAGTGTTGTGGTGTATAGCATTTTAGTATTTCATGCTGTTAGACTATCTACACTTTATCCCTTCACCTTAATCTATGGTACTATTGGTGTTATTAATGAAACTACTTTCTTTTTCCCACCTTCCTCTCTCTTCATTCTTCTTTCTCCTGACGATCTTATCTGCAACATAGTCTTGAACTATTGTGTTGATTATTTACCAGTAATAAAATTAATCTTCGAAATTGTACTGAAAGTGTTTAATGCTGCCAGCCTTAGGTAAAAATACCTCTGCTTTATCTCGTCAAATACCCTCTAATTCTCTTTTACTGTGTTCCGAAATACCTTGAACTTCTTGCAATTTTTCGTCGATTTCTTTATGGACTTCTAACATGAGTTGAGGCGATTCCTTCTTTTGTGCATACCATTCTAATTCTTCATCCTCTTTATCTCGCGTCATTCTTAATTGTTTGTTTATAACTGGTATTTCTTCTAATTTTAGCTTTTGCTCAGAGAGAAGTGTGACATTCCCGAATGTTACGCTACCTTTCCCCATATCTATTATCGCTCGTCTCTCATTTAAAAAATCTGCACCTATAATCAAATCTACAGTTAGTTTAGGTATAATCACGAAGTTGGCTTCGATCTTTTGACCTTGGCACGAAAGAGTTAACCTTGTTTTTCTCGTAACTTCCGCAGTATTGTTTCTAATAGGACCTCTTACTCTAATCTTACGTGTTTTCAGAACTGGCAATTCCTTATTGGCATTACACTGCATGAATAAATTTTCTGAGATCGCAGTCAGTTCACTTCCGCTATCAATTACAATATTGACTGGAATATGCTTTACCATGGCTTTCACAATTGGTTGAATTTGAAAGGGTTGGTTCTGTTCTTCTTCTTTTTGCATCAACGAATCCTCCACTGAGTCATACATGAGTCTTTTTAGGAATTTCCCTTGTGAATTCGAACTTTCTGTAGGATAAGCTTCGACTGCTACTTCTCTCTGTTTTATTTCCTCTTCTCTATTTCTTCCATCATTTACGCTTTCTTCAACATCTTCTACTTTTTCCTCATCCTCGTCTATCTTCTCCTTCTTCGCTACTTCCACATAATCGCATCTAAATGCTCTAATTATCGCTTCATAACTTCCTTCATTATATACGTTGGGTTGTGCGCCAACTCGTAACTTATTTTCAACTTCTGTCGACTGCGAATTATCCTCATTGGATTCGCTTTCCCTGGTTTCCATCTCAAATAGCTCTGCAATACTCATTACTTCGTCCTTTCTTCCTACATTCATTGTGCACGCCTCTGGTAATTCATCTTCCTCGTCAGTATTCTCCCAATTAATTTTGTCCCAACATGATATTGTTGTTTTCTTGTCTTCGTTTTCATCTGGTCCCTGCGGATTTGTTTCTTCCTTCTTCTCTTCTCGTGATAAGATTTTGATTTCTCTGTTCAAGGTGCTGCAATTGTCCTGGGTCGGTGCGTCATTCTCTTTGGCATGGGCGCTTAGCTGTCAAATCGAACTTTTATTGGGGTTTGGTGGTCTTATCTCCACGTCTTCTATCTGTATTCGCTTTTCTTGTTCAGCTTGTTGATAGTGGTTTCTTGGTTGATAATTTGTCGGTCTATTGGTTCTCCAGTACCCATTCCGGTTGTCGTTATTCCCTCTGTAATAGTTGTGGCCATTCCTGGGTGAATTATAGTTATTGCCATATTCTCTTCTAAATCCATAACCGGTTCTTTGTTGAAATCTATTGTCGTTTCTTGGTGCGAAGTTATCACGTGGTTCGTAATTATTGTTTCTTCGTACCATGTCTTGTGGATTCCACTGCTGTTTGCTTTCGTTTTCACGTGCGCTTCGTCTTTTTCTTGTGTCATCTTCCGAAAATATGAACTCTAGTTCCCTTAGGATACCTTTAAATGCTTCGACGTCATTGTCTCCGCGACATACTAATGATTGCTGGTATTTCAATGGTAGCTTCATCGCGCTTAATTTAATCAACTCTCCGTCACTGTATGGTACATCTAAGCATTGATTTCTCTTTGCCATTAATTCGAAAAATTTCACGGGACTCTTCTCTCCTGAAGTTTCAAAATATGGGCTCTGTAATAATTCGTACTTCACTCTGTTCTGTGCTTCGCTGAACCAATATCGTGAGGGAAACTTCTCTCTGAAATCTTCGTACGATCGGCATGTCGCTGCAACATTCTGCATGGTTTCTGCAACTGTTCCTGACATGTGTGCACATATAAAGTCTAATTTGTGTGCTAGCGTCCAGTGTTCTGGTAATCCTACTCGGAATTGATCAATAAAAGTTCGTGGTTGTAATGAGTTTCTTTCTCGAAAGTGTTGAAATTTTCTGACTGTGAGGAAATGAACGTTGCCGTACTTCGTCATAGTTCCATATGAAATTTGCGATTCTTCGCCACTTTTGCTTCTGATCATTTCTCCCGTCGTTCTTTCCGGTTGTGGTAGACCCATTGGATATTGTCCACTGTAACTTTCGCCTACCCTTGCGTAGTATCGTTGGAGTGGTACGCAATAATTTTCTTCCATCGGTTGTGAACGTGTAGCAGAATGCATTGCACTGTACTCTTCGCGACCTGGCTTTCCATTGTCACGTATGTTACTTTCCACCTGTGATTGGAATCACAAATGCGTAATATCTTCGTTAATTGCTTGTTTTTCCGGTGCTGTTACAGATACTGATATGGTTGCAGACTCAGTGCTTGTTCGATCCTGTTCACTACGCTCTTCAATGGTTTGCAACAACTCTGTTCGCAATTTCTGAAATTGTCGCTTCGTTTGCGCTTCTATTTTGACTATGCGGTTATCATATCTTTTCAGCGCTGCTGTTGTGATACGTTTGTGTAAAACACTGTTTTCAACAATTTCACGCGCTGTGCCTGCTACTTGTCTAGTAATTTCGTTTATCTGTTTCTTTAGTTTCTTGACTTCTCCCTGGGTATTGTTACGTAATGTTTTGATCTCGTCCTGAGTGTCATTACGCAACGTTTGTACGTCCTCTTGTACCTTGTCAATGTCTGTTCTCAATTGATTGTGACCTGTTATTAAGTTTCCTATTACTTCTCGAGATTCTTTTGCCTCGTCTTCAATATGACTTAGGTGTAACTGAATTTTTTTGTTTTGTTCTTTAATCTCACGCATTTGTCTCGTGGTTTCTGCAATTTGTTTCGTCGTTTCTGCATTTTGAATTTTAATTTGGTTCGCAATTTCTTTATTTCGCCTTGTCATGGTTTCCTTCATTAATTGTAATAATTCTGCCTGATTAGTGGGTCCTATTGCGTTTTCTTCCGACGTCCTACGCTCTGTGTTTTCGCCCAAGTGTTGGTTCGCAGCCGATTGCATTGAACTGTGCTGTGACACGTTTCTGCTCGCATTCCTTGTACTCTGTGGTGAGGGAGCTCTGATTACTTGTCTATGGCTTCTACGTATTCAAGACGCAAGTTAGAATCCTCATCGACAGTCTCTCTACTTTCCTGCTCCTCTGTCGTATGCTGACCTAGGTTTTCTATGCCTTGACGTACATTATGCTCGTTATGGTGCGTTATCTGTCCTATTTCTCGCGATACTGCATCGTCTGTTGTACTGTCCTCTATTCTCAGTCCATTTTCATGCTGGGTCTCTACCTCAATTCGGTCAAGGTCTCGATCTGCCATTGCTAATCTTTCTGAATCCCTTATTTTCTGTTTTAAAAGCAATTCACGCGCCCTACTGCGCGTCAACATGCGCTCATACGATCTCACGCATTTCATAAACTTTTTGCACACACGACTTGACAATCAATTCTCTTACTTGTTAGGTCAAAACCAACTTGTCAACGATGTATCCGCCACCTGCGCGCTTGCATAGGAGAGAAACCTTAATTCTAACAATTTTCAAAATTCATAACTTAATTATGCTATTGCCTCTGCTACAATGTTTTTCTTGAATACTTTTGCTATCTATCGCTGCACCTACTGTTTTCGACTATGTATAACTTAAGAAAAAAAATTTTTTAGTACGAAAATTTTTTAGCAAGATATTTTTCTGACCTAGTTAGGCATGTGATCGACCTTCCATCATGGTATTTTACCATTCTGGCAGGGTCGCCATTTTCTAAACATTCATGATGGTGTCTGTTTGTTCTATATCTTGTCTCCTACCACTTTCGCGCAACGATGCTCTGAGCATGTTTTTTAGGAAATTGACTAGTTTGAACCTGGGACCCGTTGCTGGTAAGGAGACGTCAGACCACACATGACATGTAGAATTCAGAAGAGTTCAGTGAGACTAGCAATGATATAATCAAGTACTTAATGATCTCAGCGCCAGCTCCACTGCACTCCCTGTAAAAGAATCTTAATACTAACTAAATTTAGTGGAAGGGGTTCAAGGCTTTCCTATTTTTAGTTAGCTGGTAAAATAACGTCGAAAAAGCAGTTAAGTTTACCATTGGAAATTTTATTCTACTCACAAAACGTTGTTTAAAAACTGCACTATTGATAAAAGGAAGTGTTGTAATACAGGACGGTAAAAGCCAACTGCGTTCAAAGAAATGTGAATGAATATTCCCTGAATGGGGTTCCAAGTTCTACAATGGATCGAAGGATGACCTATGCCATATCACATCTACAATCTAGGTTTAAATTAAGTTTCACAAAAGAGAAAACTATCAAAATGGTTTGCAGTGACCGTCAATTATCTTTAATTACTTATCTAACTTGTCGTAAATTACAGTGGCTGATGTGGCTTCTCAATAACTATATAAAAGAAAAATCATCGCGTTTCAGATCTTTACTTCAAGTGGCAAATGTGAACACCATGAGTTTTAATTAACGATCGACACTAGTATTACTCAATAAAGGGGGTGTAACAGATGAGACGTCTGCAGTTCTGAGTGAAGCCTTATGCGCTCAAAAATGCGGCATCGCGTGCGTTCATTACTTTGTCGGTGTTTAGGCAGCGTCAGGGCAGCGGCGGGCAGCACAGCTCGGCTCACCTCGGCATCTCGGAAGCAACTCTCCCCTAACTTCTCCTTACTACTATTTACCGAAGTTGGTTTAAGAAAAACTATCTGGCTGTGTTTCCATCTGGCTAATCAGGGTCTCAATGTAAACCTTAACCTCCGCCTACAAAAATTCTGTCTATCCAATGAGAAACGTTATACTTTTCGTGGTGGGGCAATGTTTTTAAAGTTTGCAACGTAACAGAGACGCTAAAAAGTCTCACGCTAAAACCTGCAGCTGGTGTGGTCCTTTTAGCGTTATCGCGTGATCTATACTGCTCTTCTGGAGGGCTCTATCTTTTTACATTGGCTGGAGGATGGTCCTAATGTAACAGACACGCGAAAAAGTCTCACGCTAAAACTTGCAGGTGGTAGTGGCCGTTTTTAGTGTTACTGTAAGATCTATACCGTTTTTCTGGAGGGCTATAGCTTTTAACAGTGGCTGGGGGGTGGTCCTTGACGTAACAGAGACGCGAAAAAGTCTCACGCTAAAACGTGCGGGTGGTGAGGCTCTAGTGGTTAGCTGGCGACGTGGGTGTCCAGTCCATCCCTTATCGTAGGGCCTTCTAGCTTAACACGGTTCTGATCTCGGCTTCTGTTCTCGTTTCTCCCTGCGGAACTGCGTCGGTCTCACGGTGGGAAGGTACGACAAGCATTTAGGCATTCTTGTGTTAGTCTGTGGTATTCCATTTGCTCACTCGTTACTCGTATTACTTGGTTAATTTGTCACGATTTATTCGGGGCTATGTGACATACTACTGGATTTGCTTATCATGTCAGGGTTTTCATCGAAGGTGTTGGATTTGCCTGACACCTTACAACATGCCCCTCCATATCCGCATCTAGTGACGCATATGGGCTGAGGATGACACGGCGGCCAGTCGGTACAGTTGCGCCTTTATGGACAGTTCGGGAGGAGTTTCGAATATACTACTACCGTACCTAAGACAAACCTTTTTTTAATTTCACTGATATCGTTGTTTTTGGGACTCCTTCACAAGCTCATCTACGTTCTGCAAGCGTATTTTTACTGTTCTTCACGGCACTTCAAATATACTCTTCCATTAGCTACTGTGTGGTTCCTGCTGGATTGTTGAATTTCTTTTTAGGCACACGCTCATATTTTACTGAACGTGTTCACCTTCAACGTACTAGGCATCTGTCTCTTGAGCGCGTGTTTTCAAGTGTACACCATGTGTACTGGTCTTGTTTAATACCCCCTTTCATTACGAAAGATAATCGGCTATATGCAACGTCTCTTCTGTGTTCTATCAGAACGAGTACTGCCTTGTGTTTACAGCAGAATATCTCGGGAATGAATTAACCGTTAAATGCATTCTCTGCGTAATATTATGTAACATTTTTCAGATTGTTCTTTAATTTTATTTGTCAGAGGCAACACATCGCCACTAATAGGTGGAACAAATGAAAGTCATTTGCTCCACCTGGCGACATGAGATTTCTCTAAAGTGTGTTTTCACACGGTAACACACATTTGAGTAGAACTAATTTCCTAACTATATATTGTGACATCGAAGTGGTTACGGTATCGGACCTGGATTCGGAAGGAAACTGGTTTAAATCCTGTCCGAAAATTGAGATTTCTGTTTTTCGTCGTATCCTATAATGACTTATTGTTTGACTAGGGAGTAATCCATATTTTTATACACCTTATCCAAATAAGCAGGTAATGAAATTTGTGGTAGACTATGGTGCTACGTAGGTACGACTGATGACTGCATGGTGATGGCGAGATGTAAGTAAAATAAAATAAATTAAAAAATGGCCGAATTACAAAGGTAACAGATAAGTTTTCCAATTGCAGACATTATTTTTGTCTGTATTTCATGTGATCTTATCTTTAAGGGCCGACAACGGCCTTGTTGCAGTGGTAGTAGCACCAGTTCCCGTCAGACCACTAAAGTCAAGCGCTGTCGGACTTGGTTAGCACTTGGGTGGGTGACCGTCCGTTCTGCCGAGCGCTCTTGGCAGACAGGGTGCTCTCAGTCCTTATGAGGCCAGTTGAGGAGCTACCTGACTGAAGAGTAGCGGCACCAGTCTCTGACAACGGCCGGGAGAGCGGTGAGCTGACCACTTTCCCCTCGGTATTCGCATTCAGTGACGCCTAAGGGCTGAGGATGACGCGGCGGCCGGTCAACACCGTTGTGCCTTGCAGGCCTGTTCGGAATGTGTCTGTTTTTTTTTTTTTTTTATCTTTAAGGACTTCACGTTAATAGCTCATCTAATATGAACGTTGCTCACAATATCAATCAACGTACACTGACAACGATAGTTTCATTATTATTCGTCTTTAGTTACAGGTAATTCCTATTTTCCTACATGTGGCCTGTAATGGATTAAACAATAAATATCTTATTTCCACAAATATTTCTCCCTCTACGATTTCAGAAGTTATATTTCTATTTCCGATGAACTTCTATTTTACAATGTAAACCTATTTGAAGAGTTCATCTCATACTCTAGGAATTATTTGTCGTACTACCTTTTTCTTTTTAGGAAGATCATATAAAATTTTAGCACAATGAGTCATTTGACTTTCATCTGCAGCTATATTTATTTTGCAGGGGATTTTGGAAACACTATGAACCTCACTACGTATACATGCCCTTTGTAAAACTCAGCATTCAAAATTCACAAAGGAGAGAACGAGTGATCATACCTCGCAGATTTTGATTATAAAAATATCTTCGACAGATCAATAAATATTTAGGGACTCCTAGAGCGCTGGTGCTCATTGGTCAGTTTATATAACAGATCTGATTAATTAGATCATTGGTTATTCTGATGCAAGTCAGGCTTTCCGGGTATCGAACCAGCAGTTTTATGTTATGCCTATTCATTGTCCCCAAATGTAACAATGACTGGAAGTTTTTCTTCTTTTGAGTCCCCGACATTCAGTACTGGCAGCGCTCTACCATCCCAATGAACAGTAAGAACTGCAGGGATATCATTATTGGAGCCTGATTTTATTGTTTCAGACCATTCTCCTCTCTTCTACAGTCTCATTCTATGAAGAGAAGATTTGTCTATATAGATCTCTTCATTATTGTGGCCAAGTGTCTCGAGTGTCGCCTGAAGAAAACGTATACCGAATCTCTTACACTCACCTAGCATCTATTCGAGGCAGTCGCTAATTTTCCAGTACTAAAGTCTTTGGTACCTCGCCTTGTAGCATTCTTCAATGGTCTACTGTCAGGAGTATGTTCTAAAAACTCATTATCACCAATGTCAATTTCATATAAACTTGAAAATTCCTTGCCAGTCGGGGTGGCCGAGCGACTCTAGACGCTACAGTCTGGAACCGCGCGACCGCTACGGTCGCAGGTTCGAATCCTGCCTCGGACATGGATGTGTGATGTCCTTAGCTTACTTAGGTTTAAGTAGTTCTACGTTCTAGGGGACTGATGATCTTAGAAGTTAAGTCCCATAGTGCTCAGAGACATTTTTTTTTATTTTTTAAAAAAATCCCTTATTTGACCCTTCAGATGATGAAGACGGAAGTACAGCAGAAGATGTGGAAGTACATACTGTGCACTTTTGTTTCTCTTGCTTTTTCTCTTCTTCTAATTTCTTGATGTCTCCCAGAATATAATGCACTTGCGAACCACAAGATGACCACTTTCACTAATGGCTATAAAGTAAAACTTCCAGCTCTTTTCTATTTCATGGTAGTTTGTGTGCAGTTATTTGGTATTTTATATCTCCTTCTAACAGTAAACAGTCCTTAACACTGCGTATACGATCACTAACAAATAAACGACTGACTGCACTGCACGTGACGTACTGTAAAGCGGAGGTGACGTCAGCGCAACATCTGCGAACATTCGCGGCCAAATCGGTACTGGTTACATTGATTCGGTCGCAACAAAATTTTGCACTAATGTGTTTTATAGTCATCCAGACAATACTGTAGGGTGACCGCTCAAAAATATTGAAGTCGTAAAATGAGGGACACCCTATTTTGACACATAACATGCAGCAACAAGTAACAATTTGAATAAACGTTATTCAAGGACATGTTATCATTCGTGCAAACAACACTTTAAATGTATTTTACATCAGTTTACTGTATAAATTTGGCTTACAGTCTCTAGAGGTTATGTGTTCTTCCATTGACCTGTGACATCTGATCACACTGGGTAAATTTGACTGGCTGGTGCTAAATCAAGAGAAAAATCGGAAGTCGTTGCAGTCATGAAAGAGAAGTTCAAAAAATGTCCTATGGATTATGGGAAATTCTGTGTTCTGTGCTTCATTCAGTGCGTGACAACATCAAGAACTGAGGGCCGAATGGGTGCGTTGACAGTTCATTGTTCAATAAATCGCCCTCAATGGACGACGACTGCGCATATAATTACCTCGATCCTTCGTAAAGAGAAGTATGAAAGCAAATAATATTCATGCCAATTTCCAGAATACACTGGGGGACTCTGCTGCTTCATATTCAGCTGCTGCCAAGTGGACACATGAATTTAAATCTGGTCGGGAGAGCTTAGATGATGATCCGCGCAGTGGTCGGCCAAGATGTGTGACTGCTCCAGAAATCATTGCAAAAGTGCACAAAATGGTCATGGAGGATCGCCGATTGAAAGTGTATGAAATTGCTCACGCTTGGAAAATGTCATCTGAAACGATATATAACATTTTAACTGAAGAATGAGAAATGAAAAAAAATTATCTGCATGGTGGGGACCGCGACTCTTGACGCTGGATCAAAAACGCGGGAGAATGGACTTAATGAAACAATGTTTGTCCCGTTTTAGGAGAAACGAACAAGATTTTTTGCTCCACTTTGTGACCACAGATGAAACTTGGGTCCATTACTACACCCCAGAGACAAAACAAGAATCAAAACAGGGGAAACATGCTGATTCCCCTCCACCAAAGAAAGCAAAGACAATTCCTTCGGCGGGAAAGGTCATGGCATCAGCGTTCTGGGATGCGAAGGGGATTCTATTTGTAGATTATCTCCCCACTAGGCAAACAGTTACTGGAGAATACTATGCTATCCTCCTGGACAAATTTCAACAAAAGATACGATAAAAAAGGCCAGGTTTAGCAAGGAAGAAAGTCATCTTTAATCAAGACAATGCGTGCCCACACACATGTGCCGTCGCCATGGCAAAATTACACGAACTGTAGGCACACGCGCCTTATTGGCCAGATATGGCTCCGACAGACTTCCATCTCTTCCCAAAACTGAAAATATTTCTTGGTGAACGGAAATTCACTTCAAACGAATCATTGATAGCTGGAGTTGAGAACTATTTTTCAGGCCTGGAGGAAACACTTTCGAGATGGGATAAAGGAAATGGAACTTTGTTGGACCAAGTGCATTAATCTGAGTTTTTTTTCTGTTCCGTTCCGAGAACTTTTCAAACCACCCTCGTAGGTGCCATTAAACAAAAATCAGTAGAGCAAAAACAGTTCACTAGTTATTCAACCTCAATTATGTATGAATTAATTCTGAGAACAATTCGATAATTGTTGGATAATCTAAGCTGATATATTTTTGCAGGTCTCAATTTGAATATATTTGATTTTGTTTTCTACTAGTTACTTGTACATCACATTACAGTACTCCCTCAATCTCGGCACTTTTATAGCACAGTGAAAAACACCTTGTGATAAAGGGCTGGGACGTACTCACAGGGTTCCCATCCTAAGTGTCGTCAGGTGCATTTTTCTCTAGTGTTTGGACAATAATTTGTAGTTTCATTCTTGCAATATGTTCTTGGGGTTACCCCAGACAAATACTGCTCACCACGTCTTTTACGTCAGACCACTGTCGACTGAAACCGTCGGTTTGTTTCCCGTTGCAAACAAAACGATTTTTAAAGCAGAATTTTACTTTCCATGGCGATACAGCGGCCCCAAATTAGTCTAGTCCGATATTCGTTTTATCGGTAAGTGTTGAGAAAGAGAGTGAAACAGTCCTGCAGCAATTGAGGAGCGCTGCTGAATGTTAGTAGCAGTTAGCACGGGAGAATGCGGTGTTCTCTCTGCTCGACTACTGGTTATTCTTTTATGTTTCACTTCTCCTCTCAATACATATCGATAAAACGAATATTGCACCACACTAATCTCGGGCTGCTCTATCGAATGGGCGTGTAAAATGTCGCTTTAAAAATCATTTTGTTTGTAACAGGAAACAAACCGACGCTTTCTGTCGAAATGGCGTGTCATGGAAAAAGTGATGAGCAGTATTTGTTCGTGGTGACTTCAGGTACACATTGAAAAACTAAATTGCAAATATCTAGAGGAAATGTAGCTGACTACTCTTAGAACACCCTGTATATATACTACAAAATAGTAAAAGGTGCGCTGATGATATAATCCGTTGTGTAGCCGGGAGAATGTCTTCATTTAACTTGCTTGAGCTAAAGCGCAGCAACTGCGAGAGTAAAGTAAAACGTTGGAAGCTATAAAACGCTGTCCCGAGATAATATCCTAGCTTTTATGGAAACTGACTGATACTGAGATGATGTAGCGTGGGTTCCGTAAAGGAGCCGCTTGCTTGCTGCCCTATCTACTACTACTCGTGAAGCCTGCACCCTGCTTTAGGGCCATCGGACAGAGGAGCAACAAAATTCCTTGGTTCCCACGCACTCAGAGGCTCCCAGAAGCTCACGTTCTTCGCGGTGCCCTGACGGTCTGTTAGGACAAGGAACTGTGATAATTCGGTTTCGAAGTTGAGGCTTTCCCATCAGGGTTTGCCACCGGCATACAAGCTTTCCCAACTGTGCATAGAAGAAGAAAGGAAGCGAATTCCACGCTTAGTAACTGTATTAGACTGAATCATGGGCGCGACAGTACCCAGGGCGTTGATGGAGCAGCTAACGTTTCCTGCATACTGTCAATATGGTCCAACTCCTCAACACTTCTCAAAACGTGACACGGGACTGATATTTGTGCTTTTTCCAGATATTTAAAGTGTGCGCTGAGCTGTGTGGTGGTCAATGAAGCTTCCGAGTATTGTTTTACACAGATGCATGACACATACTACTACATCTAGATCAGAAATCAGCAATTCAAATTTAAGCACTTGGAAGAGGAATCGTAGAATTACGAGTAATGTCAGATTATATATTTACCTAAATCATCACGTGCGAGCTCGGAGTACTTTTATTTTATCACGGCGGACTTGCTGCCTATGTTGATCGGAGTCAACAAAAGAATTCCTGTTTAGAAGAGAAAGTTGGCGATTGTAATTTCGTGAGTATGCCTTGCCTGAGCCAATTTTTTTTTCTTTTAATGACCGCCACACCAACACGCATATCATAGCCGTGGCACATTCTTCCCTATGTCGCGATAACACAAAACGAGCTGCCCTTCTTTGAACCTTTTCAATTTTCTTCATCAACCCTATGTGTCACGCATCTATGCACAACAATACTCGGAAGCTTTGTAAGGTGTCAGGTAAATCCAACACCTTCCATGAAAACCCTGACATAATAAGCAAATCTACTAGTATGTCACATAGCTCCGAATAAATCGTGACATTAAATTAACCAAAGTAATACGAGTAACGAGTGAGCAAATGGAATACCACAGACTAACAAAAGAATACCTAAATGCATGTCGTACCTTCCTACCGTGAGGCAGACGCAGTCCCGAGGGGAG
Organism: Schistocerca gregaria; assembly: GCF_023897955.1. Taxonomy (NCBI): domain Eukaryota; kingdom Metazoa; phylum Arthropoda; class Insecta; order Orthoptera; family Acrididae; genus Schistocerca; species Schistocerca gregaria. Next base: position 536,890,097 of record NC_064921.1, read on the forward strand.
AAACGAGGACAGAAGCCGAGAGCAGAACCGTGTTAAGCTAGAAGGCCCTACGATAAGGGAGGGACGGGCCAGCCTACCTGTACGACTACACAACCCGCACGTTTTAGCGTGAGACTTTTTCGCGTCTCAGGTACATTACGACAGTCCTCCAGCCCATGTTAAAAGATAGAGCCCTCCAGAAGAACAGTATAGATCTCACGATAACGCTAAAAGGACCACACCAGCTGCAGGTTTTAGCGTGAGACTTTTTAGCGTCTCTGTTACGTCGCAAACTTTAAAAACATTGCCCCACCACGAAAAGTATAACATTTCTCATTGGATGGACAGAATCTTCGTAGGCGGAGCTTAAGGTTAACATTGAGACCTTGATTGGTCAGATTAAAACAGCCAGATAGTTTTTTTTTTAAATCAACTTCGGTAAATTGTAGTAACGAGAAGTTAGAAAGAGTTGGTTCCGAGACGGCGAGCTGGATGGCTGGTGCGCCGGCCGCTGTCGCCCTGACGCTGCCTAAACACCGACAAGGTAATGAACGCATGCGATGCCGCATTTTTGAGCGCATAAGGCTTCACTCAGAACTGCAGAAGACTCATCTGTTACACCCCTTTTTTTTGCGTAATACTAATGATGATCGTTAAATAAAAAACTCATGGTATTCACATTTGCCACTTGAAGAAAAGATCTGAAACGCGATGATTTTTCCTTTATATAGTTATTGAGAAGCCACATCAGCCACTGTAATTTACGACAGGTTAGATAAGTAATTAAAGATAATTGAGGGTCACTGTAGACCATTTTGATAGTTTTCTCTTTTGTGAAACTTAATTTAAACCTAGATTGTAGATGTGATATGGCATAGGTCATCCTTCGATCGATTGTAGAACTTGGAAACCCATTTAGGGAAAATTCGTTCACATTTTTGTTGAACGCAGTTGGTTTTTACCATCCTGTATTAAAACATTTCCTTTTATCAATAGTGCAATTTATAAACGATATTTTGTGAGTAGAATAAAATTTCCAATGGTAAACTTAACTGCTTTTTCGACGTTATTTTACCAGCTAACTAAAAATAGGAAAGCCTTGAACCCTTTCCACTAAATTTAGTTAGTATTAAGATTCTTTTACAGGGAGTGCAGTGGAGCTGACGCTGAGATCATTTAGTATTTGGTTATATCATCGCTAGTCTCACTGAACTCTTCTGAATTCTACATGTCATGTGTGGTCTGGCGTCTCCTTACCAGCAACAGGTCCCAGGTTCAAACTAGTTAATTCCCTAAAAAACACGCTCAGAGCGTCGTTGCGCGAAAGTGGTAGGGAGACACGATATAGTACAAACAGGCACCACCATGAATGTTTAGAGCTTCATTTACCACCACACAGCTCAGTAATACTACGTAGCAATACACCAGAAGATGACGGACACGCTTAGTTAGCCTGTTTGTTTAATAGACTTGTTGCATCTTCTACGTGTACTGCCGATAAAGCGTAGTCTTAGGTTCACATACCCCGTAACATTTTCTGTTTGATGGCTCAATTTCAATTATTCGTAATTGTAATCGTTAGGTACTTCGTTGAAAAAACAAACTTTAAATTTTTGAGATATATCTTATAACCGAAATTTAAAGGATTTTCTTGGTTCTCCTGTGGAAGACCTCACATTTTTAATTGTTTATGAGCAGTTTCCCGTTTTCTCAGCATACAGATACCGTAACTAAATTATTTTTCAATTGGTTTTGATCTTCTTGTGACTTCATTCGACAGAAAACAACAACATCAGCGTAAAATCTAAGAGAGCGCCTCTGACTGACTCCTAAATCGTTTATCAAGATTAGAAACAGGAGAGGGCCTATAACAATTCGTTAAGGAACCCCAGACATTACTTCTGTTTCATTTGATCGCGCCGCGCCGAGTGTCAGCTCGGTTTGAGGCGCCATGCACAGATAGCGTGGCCCCTCCTGCCGGAGATTCGAGTCCTCACCCGGGCATGGATGTGTGAGTTGTTCTTACCATAAGTTAGTTTAACTAGTGTTTAAGTCTAGGGACCGATGACCTCAGCAGTTTCGTCCCATAGGAATTCACACTCATTTGATGACTTCTCCTCGATTACTACGAACTGTGGCTTTTCTGATAGGACATCATCCAGACGCACTACTTAGACGTTTCTCCATAGGCACGAAGCTAGATTAGAAGCCTCTTGGGACGAACGGTGTCAAAAGTCTTCCGGAAATCAAGAAATATGGAATCAGCTACAGATCCTCTGTCGCTTGCCTTCATTACTTCTTGTGAATGGAGAGCCAATTATGTTGCACAAGAATGACGCTTTCTGAGCCGATGTGTAAATTTCACTTTTTTTATTTACTTGATGGCTAGTTTGGGGCCGGAACCCAGTTTCAAATCATCCTAAAGGAGAGAAAACCAAACTTACGGTCATGTACATTATAGGTATTATGAAATTTTAAGCACACGCCAAAAATACAGAACCTATCGCTTGAGTATTTAAGTACCAGATAGTCAAAATGGTATTTCCTAAAATACAAGAACTATGTAAAGAAAAATATTTGCGTATTTTGAAGAGCAAATGAACAGTTACGGCGCATACAAGTAACTGGTAATTTACTCCTCCCGTTGCCGTATGGGACCCTCGGGAGGGGTGCACCCTTTCAGGATGTAGGAAACGTTTTCTATTTATTACATTATTCTCCAACCATCGAAAATACAACAATTAATACAATAACAAGTCAACAGTAAAATTGCATTTGAAATCTTTACGAAAACCAGTCACATACTTAAAGCTACTGAACAGTAAAATACAGCAGCGCCAAGTACGGCGCATATGGCGAAGTTGGATGCCTTATTGGCACTACAAATCATTAAATGTAACCACGAAATTAGTATTAAAAGAAAACAAAGTAACAGAACATTACAATATCTTCATTACTTTCAACCCTTTGCAAGCATTAAAACCTTACCGTAACAAATTTACTAAGTTTTATGTAGATTAAGCAGTTTTTTTCCTGACATATCCTAGGTAAAACAGACATTAAACACAAAGTTGTCTTTTTTCACAAAGTACCAAAAAATGTACTTACCATCCTGGGGGAAGACACAGCATAAACACGCTCATAGATGCATGGGGCGGTAATGGCGTTGTAGGTGAAGGAGGGGGGAAAGATAGGGTGAGGATGGAAGGCTGGAAAACGGGAGAGGGAGGGGCGGAAGCATGAAGATGAAGGAGCAGAGGGTCAAGTGGGCAAACATGACAAGAACGTCAATAATATGTTATCAGTTGCAGTAAAACAAAGTTACTAATATTGGACTACTATTTGCCATTTTTATAACTGCTGTAGACTAACGGATTCAAAACAGAAACCATACATATATGTTACTGAAGAGTAATAGTACAGATAATATATGCTAACAAAAAAAAAAAAAAACCAAACAATTTTTTACATAATTTATTGGTGAAAACTACATAATCAACCTTCATCTCCATGCTCTCCCCCCCCCCTTCCCCGTTTGCCAGCCTTCGATCCTCCCCCTATATATTTTCCCCCCTCCCTCTACAATCCCAGCCCAACCGCCTACGCATATGAATGTGTTTATGTTATGTCCTACCCCAACATGAGAAGAATATTTTTGGTGGTTTGTGAAAGACAACTTTGTGGTTTAATGTCTGATTTTACCTGGAACATGTCAGGAAAAAAATTGTTTAATCTTCATATAATTTTGCAGAGTTGTTATGGTAAAATTTTTATACTTTTAGGTGTCGGAGTGATGATTCTTTAATGTCCTGTTTTTCTCTCTTCTTTTAATAATAACATTGTGGTCCACATTTAATGATTTTTACTTGCCAACATGGCATAGAACTTTGTCATACGCGACGTATGTGGCGCTGCTGTGTCTTAGTGATCAGTGATTTTAAGTATTTGACTTTTTTGGTGAAAATTTTAAATGCATTAATTTCATTGTTCACTTGTACTGTTATTGTATTAATTGTCGTATTTTAGAGCGTTGGAGAATTCTGTAATAAGGATTCCAATATGCTTATAGGGCGCCCCTTCCCGAGGTTTCCTTACCACTGCGGGAGGAGTTGACCGCCAGATATCTCTAAGCTGTTCACTTACGCTTCGCAATACCCATATATTTATATTGTTGATTTCCAATTATACTTGCATGCCAAAGTTAGTATTTCATTTTGTTCACAGTATATGTTTCAAAATCCTATACCAAATCCATGTCAGTGATACGGGCCCTTTCCGGGTTCGATTCCCATCGGGGTCAGGGATTTTCTCTGCCTCGTGGTGACTGGGTGTTGTGTGATGTCCATAGGTTAGTTAGGTTTAAGTAGTTCTAAGTTCTAGGGGACTGATGACCATAGATGTTAAGTCCCATAGTGCTCAGAGCCATTTGAACGATTTGATACTGGCCTATGATTCAGCGCATTACTTGTATCTCCTTTCGTGCGTATTGGTTCTTCCGTGTAATTTTGCAGTCTGTAGGTACAGATCTTTCGTCGAGCAAGCAGCTGTATATGATTGCTAAAAATGGAGCTACATCATCAGCATACTGCGAAAGGAGGCTGTTTTGATGTACAGTGTGGACCTGAAAACTTACCTTTATTGACTTGAATTTCCCTACTACATTTCGTTCACAATTAACTCTTAAATCTTTCCCACCGTATGGGAACGTTCCTGTTAAACATCAGATCGGTTTCAGATAATGAGATGCGTCTTGCTGCACAAATCGTTTAATTTGCGGGGTATCGTGTGCAGCAACAGAGCACCGGAATAAGAAGCCCATGTTTGGCGACAGCAAAATGTTTCACTTCAAACTGGAGGTGCAGAAACACATAACGTGGCGCTAACAGTGTGTTATGCGAGAGCTTCGATACTAGCGTTTTGAATTTGATGGATCGAGAGACATACCGTAACCCTTTTCTTTTTCACATTAAAAGAAGTTACGCATGAAACTGTATTTCAAACTGTGATTCTTCTGATGTCCTTGTTCTGCGGACCTGCTGTTAAGGAACATCGCACGTTACAGACATATGAGCACACGGAAATGAAGAAAACGCGTTCAAACCTATCGAAACCCGAGCACTAAATACACTCCTGGAAATTGAAATAAGAACACCGTGAATTCATTGTCCCAGGAAGGTGAAACTTTATTGACACATTCCTGGGGTCAGATACATCACATGATCACACTGACAGAACCACAGGCACATAGACACAGGCAACAGAGCATGCACAATGTCGGCACTAGTACAGTCTCTATCCACCTTTCTCAGCAATGCAGGCTGCTATTCTCCCATGGAGACGATCGTAGAGGTGCTGGATGTAGTCCTGTGGAACGGCTTGCCTTGCCATTTCCACCTGGCACCTCAGTTGGACCAGCGTTCGTGCTGGACGTGCAGACCGCGTGAGACGACGCTTCATCCAGTCCCAAACATGCTCAATGGGGGACAGATCCGGAGATCTTGCTGGCCAGGGTAGTTGACTTACACCTTCTAGAGCATGTTGGGTGGCACGGGATACATGCGGACGTGCATTGTCCTGTTGGAACAGCAAGTTCCCTTGCCGGTCTAGGGATAGTAGAACGATGGGTTCGATGACGGTTTGGATGTACTGTGAGCTATTCAGTGTCCCCTCGACGATCACCAGAGGTGTACGGCCAGTGTAGGAGATCGCTCCCCACACCATGATGCCGGGTGTTGGCCCTGTGTGCCTCGGTCGTATGCAGTCTTGATTGTGGCGCTCACCTGCACGGCGCCAAACACGCATACGACCATCATTGGCACCAAGGCAGAAGCGACTCTCATCGCTGAAGACGACACGTCTCCATTCGTCCCTCCATTCACGCCTGTCGCGACACCACTGGAGGCGGGCTGCACGATGTTGGGGCGTGAGCGGAAGACGGCCTAACGGTGTGCGGGACAGTAGCCCAGCTTCATGGAGACGGTTGCGAATGGTCCTCGCCGATACCCTAGGAGCAACAGTGTCCCTAATTTGCTGGGAAGTGGCGGTGCGGTCCCCTACGGCACTGTGTAGGATCCTACGGTCTTGGCGTGCATCCGTGCGTCGCTGCGGTCCGGTCCCAGGTCGACGGGCACGTGCACCTTCCGCCGACCACTGGCGACAACATCGATGTACTGTGGAGACCTCACGCCCCACCCGGCCTCCCGCATGCCCACTATACGCCCTCGCTCAAAGTCCGTCAACTGCACATACGGTTCACGTCCACGCTGTCGCGGCATGCTACCAGTGTTAAAGACTGCGATGGAGCTCCGTATGCCACGGCAAACTGGCTGACACTGACGGCGGCGGTGCACAAACGCTGCGCAGCTAGCGCCATTCGACGGCCAACACCGCGGTTCCTGATGTGTCCGCTGTGCCGTGCGTGTGATCATTGCTTGTACAGCCCTCTCGCAGTGTCCGGAGCAAGTATGGTGAGTCTGACACACCGCTGTCAATGTGTTCTTTTTTCCATTTCCAGGAGTGTATATTGTAATCGGTAACAGATGTATGGGTAGGACTCGCATTGTTATGACAGCCATATTAGATGGTGCTTAAATCTAGACGATCATGAAATCTAATGCTGTTTAACTGACTGATATGTTTTTTTTTAATATATAAAAAGCATTCATACATTCCAATGTGACCCAGAATTAAAAACACTTTTCTATTAAGTAAAGTTGCTTCGTTGTAAATAATTTTTTAAAAATTTTATCCATAATTAAAAACAAACTTATATTAAGCAAAGTTGTTTTGTTGTAAACGAGTGAATGCTGTCACACAAGTTGTATGAGCGCATTGTAAGAAGCTATTCAATAACTGTTGTGTTGTTTCACCGATAAAAGCTGAACATGCCTCTCCCTAAAAATGCGGCATTCAGTCTAGGGAACCTACGCAACTGGTACTTGATTCAATAGCTGTACGACAGCTGCGATCCCTATCAGGTCCACCTCTGGTGTGATACCGCTCCCGAGAGCGTCGTGCGCGTAGCTTTCTTTTGTGGGCTAATGGATTGTTTCAAGCGCGGTGTGGAACATCTGATGATGCGATATGCTTGTAGCAAGTGATGAATGTATAAGGAGTGGGGCCTGGCTTTCTCTGCCAGCTCTTTAATTAGTCCTACTACCCACCCGTAGAACGTCTTCCGTCGCTTGCGTGGGATGACGTACGAGAAGGAGGGGTACCTCTCGTGACGGCAATACGTGATTTTAGTTTTATTGTCGTTCAGCCGTGTTCACACAATCGATTGACGACAAGATATTACATAGGTATTTAATACTTAGCCTTCAGTCGAAATGCTGAATCAAATTATGCTAGTTGACTGAGAAGTTTAACTTGAAATGTGATGGTATCGTAGAAACACATTTACTGTATATATACGCGTGTGTATGCGACAGGTTTGGCTTTGATTGAACAACGAAACTCGTACAAATCGCCTTTATGCCTGTTCCATTATTGAGTCCTGTGGGTGACCCAAACTGAGGGCCATCGAAAGTGTATCTTGTCTCCTCCTGCTTTGTTTTTTCCTAGTGCTGTTCCGATTTGGAAACTCCAAGCTCGACTGTTTGAACTAATCTGAAGTGTGTCCTCGTACACCTGTTTCTGTTGGAAGGCCGTCCTTCGAAAACTTGGGAATTGTTTTAGTAAAAACCTAATCTCGGTAGTTCTGTACAGTTTGTAGTTTCATGGGATTGTATATATACAGTTTACAGAGTCCAAATGACTGATTCGGCTGTCCATATTCGTTTGTGATCTCTTAGTGCAGTGGTGTGTAGATGTAAATTGAATATTGGGCGATTGAGCGAACGAGTGGGCCTATTGTGTTTCGCTCATCCATCGCGATGATCACAATCATGGTGTTATAATTATTGTTTAGTCGCCCAAAAGTAACATGAGACACCGTTGCTGTGTGAAAAACAAACTTTCAGGAAAGATGTCGTGGGCCAGCAAACCGTTACCACTGTTCATTGCGGTAATATTAGAGAAAAAGTAGGTCATGTATCTCACAGATACATGCGCGACTGTCGGAGGGTTAAACAAAAGTGTAATTTTCAATAAGTCAGTCCACTCAAAATAACTCAATAAATGGAAATCACACAAAACTTTAAGACTAACTTTACACACATATGAAAATAAAATACCCATTTTTGAAAAGCAACCGGCACATCGTCAATCAAAACGTCGAGTTTCCACCAATGGAAAGAAATAATAAAAAAATAAAATAATAAAGAGATTCAAGTATACCTCCCCTTCATCCTTAACAGCCTATCAGAATTAGATAACAGCCACGTCGGCAGATATATAAGAAACAAAGTTTTCTCATTCAGCAGTAAACAAAAAGCCACACTGATGAAGTCCCATAGTGCTCAGAGCCATTTGAACCATTTCTTTGACTGTGATAACGACCGCGGACGCCTACGTTTGCATTCAACCAGCACGTTGACAAATCAAATTGACAAGAGGCTAATAAAGCTCAGTGGTTTCAAGAGCATGACAAACACACTAAAGGAGTGAAGCAAGGGCAATGAACAAAGTTTTAGACAATTGCGCATTCTCACATGTATCATTCCGAAGCAAAACTGAATCCAGCTCAGCCACATAGAATAACTTTCCATCGGCGCACAACGCCTTTTTACTGCAACACCAACTAAGGCCCTTCGCATTGATAATATTCCACTTTCAGCGAGCCACCAAATGCCACCGCCCGGTACGGCTACAACGGCCAACTCGACCCTTGGCAGTGAGGGACTTCCTTCAAGCCGAGCGCCGCATGTAATCCCGTATACGATGACTTAATAATACGTCACAACACTTCCCAGCCTCCAGTGTTGTCTAATACAAGTTTTAGGGTATACTTCGGCACCACATCACCTCGTGACAAAGCTCTGCAGTCTGCTCTATGGAAAACCGCAACATTCATTTACCTGTCCACAGCTGTCCATACTGTCATACGGTCAAAAAAGTTACAGGCTCCCCGAGAACATCATATTAAGAAAATACTACAAAAATTTTGCGATTTACCATGAACATAAATCACAGAAGAGGCCATCCCTACAAGTGGTACCCTTCGGTACCCGAAAATGATGGCTTTTCAGATGTATCTTGTTAACGACTAAATATTTTCGAAAAGGGGAAAAGATCGTTTCCAGATGAATGTTTAAGGAATATACAGTCAAAACTTGAACTACTTGCTTTGCTTAGTTATTTATATGATTGCAGATCATGGTTCAAAACGGCGAAAATTTGGTTTTAGCGGTTTTCTATATAAGTACGCCAACTTTGAATCTCTGAACCTCGATAATGGTAATGATATCGAAAAACGTTTCGAATTTCGTATAGAACATCATCTTAAGAATTAATATATGGTCCAAATTTAGACGTGATTTGCCGTAAATGAAATTATACAAGTGGCCGTCCAAACAATTGGTGCTTTTGGTATTAAACAAATTTTTGGTATTAAAAAATGATTTGCTCAATTTGTCTAGGTTGGAGGAAATGTGTAGTGTTTAAACATTGACGCTGTACTGTATGATAGGTGCAGTGTGTACCCGCTCTTCTGATAGCTACGCCGGCCGCGGTGGCCGAGCTGTTCTAGGCGCTTCAGACCGGAACCGCGCGACTGCTACGGTCTCAGGTTCAAATACAGCCCCGGGCATGGATGTGTGGGTTGTCCTAAGGTTAGCTAGGTTTAAGTAGTTCTAAGTTCTAGGGGTCTGATGACCTCAGATGTTAAGTCCCATAGTGCTCAGAATCATCATCCAACTGATAGGTACAGAAATGATCGATAGCCGAGGGCTATCCGAAACACTTGACCCTTATCGATCTGATCAATAAACCTGTAAATATGATCCCTGAAAAACAGCATTCTCAAGCGATGCTTTTTGGAACGTAAGTTCGGCTAGTTGCTTGGATGCTAAACTGAATGGCTGCCACTGCTAACGACATGAGCAGGTGCCATTAGTTTACATCGGGTGTTCAAGGGATTCTATACTTGTAGGGTTGCCACGTCCTTGAGCAGTAACATGCTTCAAAACCAGAAGGGTAGTGGGACAATTCATGGTACACAGAAGCGTCAAAGAAATTGTTACAGGCATGCGTATTTGACAGAGATATGTAAACAGGCAGAATACGCCGCTGCGGTCGGCAGCGCATATAAAAGGCAACAAGCGTCTCGCGCAGTTGTTAGATCTGTTACTGCTGCTAAAATGGCAAGTTATCAAGATTTAAGTGAGTTTGAACGTGCTGTTATAAACGCCGCACGAGCGCTGGGACGCATCATCTCCGAAGTAGCGATGAAATGGGCATTTTTCCGTACGACCATTCCACGCATGTACCGTGAATATAACGAGTCCGGTAAAACATCAAATGCCGGCCACTGTTCCAGGCGCTTCAGTCCGGAACCGCGCTGCTGCTACGGTCACAGGTTCGAATCATGCCTCGGGAATAAATATGTATGATGTCCTTAGATTAGTTAGTCTTAAGTAGTTCTAAGTCTAGGGGACTGATGACCCCATATGTTAAGTCCCATAGTGCTTAGAGCCATTTGAACCAATTTGAAAACGTCAAATCTCCAACATCACTGCGGCTGGAAAGAGATCCTGCAAGACCAGGAACAATGACGACTGTAGAGAATCGTTCAACGTGACAGAAGTCCAACCGCTCCGCAAATTGCCCCGTTTTCAAGAAGGGACATCGAATAGATGTGCAGAACTATAGACCTATATCTCTAACGTCGATCAGTTGTAGAATTTTGGAACACTTATTATGTTCGAGTATAATGACTTTTCTGGAGACAAGAAATCTACTCTGTAGGAATCAGCATGGGTTTCGAAAAAGACGGTCGTGTGAAACTCAGCTTGCGCTATTCATCTACGAGACTCAGAGGGCCATAGATACGGGTTCACAGGTAGATGCCGTGTTTCTTGACTTCCACAAGGCGTTCGATACAGTTCCCTACAGTCGTTTAATGAACAAAGTAAGAGCATATCGAATATCAGACCAATTTTGTGATTGGATTGAAGAGTTCCTAGATAACAGAACGCAGAATGTCATTCTCAATGGAGAGAAGTCTTCCGAAGTAAGAGTGTTTTCAGGTGTGCCATTGGGGAGTGTCGTAGGACCGTTGCTATGCACAATATACATAAATGACCTTGTGGATTACATCGGAGGCTTTTTGCGGATGATGCTGTGGTATATCGAGAGGTTGTAACACTGGAAAATTGTACTGAAACTGTTTCTCGAATCGACCAACATATAATCCCAGACACGCTAGGTAGGGAAATATTTAACTTACATTCGAAGTCCTGATATTGGGGTAAGGAAGGTCGTAAAGTATATCGTCTTACCCACTACGAGCACAAAGATGTGCCACTGGTGCATTAAAAGGACCAACTAAAATGCATCATGAGGATATCTACACGTTGGATCCACGACGAATTTGGAAGAAAGAGAATGTCGTCTGTATTGATCCCGCATCGTTACACAGCTGTCACCTTGTGTGAAAAGTTACGTCGTATTCATCAAGAGGTCGAGGAACACAAACGAAGTTTTCACCAAATTTCACCACATCATACTGAAAAGTGATGCAAAAATTGGACTGTACAACTATTTTACAGATTTCCACAAATAACATTTTGAGTGGATGAACGTAAATGTTGTTTGTACAAGAAAATAAATGGCGGACAACCACAAAGTCGTCAACTGGTAAATTTCCAGTGCCTAATAAATGACTGTTAACACCTCGTTTCTCACTATTTTATCGATATGTATATAGTATGCTACTTGCATCGTTAACATAAAAAAGCCACTGTGGGCTAACAAAAAGTGAAGACGTTTAAAATATGACAGTATTTAAGCTTGGGCATTATGACAACTTAGACAAACAACTGCCAAAAATTGAAACCTGTGATGCAGCAATTACAGTATTTTCGATTTATGAGTTCGGAATTCTGTTCGAGCTTATTGCATTCAATCTTTCTCCTGCGTTTCTTGTCATAGAATACACTTCAAGCAAAGAATGTGTAAGTAACCACAGCATTTCAATTTGTCTTATAACGCTGTTCGATATATCCAAAAATTTTGGTGAAGTTACACAATACGTTGACATGACACTGTTGTATAAGACATATTTTATAAATAAAAATTTGGCCATTCAATAACTTTATTTCATTCTAAAACGATACATAACATCATGAAGAAGTTCATAAATAAACAAACATTATCTTCCTTATCAGTCGTCATCACCAAAGCGTATTAAGACTCGATAAACTCGTATTAATGGGATGAAAAATACTGTACCCTCTCTTCCGTTCCCCGGCTGTTCTCGTACGCATACACTCAGACGAATATCTTCTTTACTCGCGTATTACTGTTATTCGCGAATGTTAATTATACTCAAATGTTTTACTACGCGTAATAGTGGATAGGCGCCAGTGTGTAGCATGAGGATGGAGGCATTTCACGGGGCCTCTGCAATTACGTTCAATAAATAAACTCCTGTCTTTTATCTTGTCTGAGAGCACAGTTTGCAGCTTTCTTTTCTACCGAGCTTTTAATTGCACTTTGCACGTTGTAGCCTCACATTTGATATCCAGCCTCGTGGCAGGGAAATCGTGACAGTTACATAAACAGTGGGCAGCAGGTGGTGAATTGCGCCACATTCTCGAACTGCTTCACACCGAATGGTTTAACGAGTGGTGTTTCTGCTTCACGGCGGACGCGCAGTGATGTTTGTCCGTAGGTTTATAGCTCTGCGCTTTAGCGTACACTGCAGATCTGTATGGTGGACCTCTGCAGGAATTTAGACAAACACATTTTATCTGTTAAGCTAGTCACACACTCTTTCTTCAGACAGAACAAACTGCACAACCACAACACATAAAGTGAAGACTGATCCCTATGGAGCACAGAAGACGACACATTTTCGACCGCGCCTTCAAAACAAGTCAGACGGCGAATGAGGAGGAGAAACTGTTAGGCGACTGGTTTCCTAGTTGATTTACGGGATACATTTCATTAGAGCAACAGAAAGACAAATAACTAGAATAATTGTATTGCTGAATATTGCTATTTTGCCTCTTGCCATTCCATGATATATCTCATTTCCACTCTCTATTTGATAAACATGTTCAGAAAAGTATTAGTTATGAAATGTACGGCAAATAGATGAACCCTAAGGAAGTGTTAGATCATAAAAAAAGCGGAACCCCTTCCAACGGGAAGTCTCTAGGAAGAATAAGAAGATTTTTTTAAATTCAACACCACATAGAAGCAGAGTTAGATTTATAACTGGCCTCTTTGCAACGGGTCATTTTGTACAAACAGGTACCGGGTGTGCTTAAAAATGTATTTCTACAACAGCGTAGTGCCACATCTGGTCTGGACTCGTCGTTTGAATTCAAGTCTCCTTCATTTTAATTCATAATAGTAAATTTAATCACAACGAATATTCTTAAATCAATGCCAAAGAGAGAATGGTATTTTTTTAGATAGCGCTGGGCCACCATATGCAAAATTTAGTGTCTCTATTTCTCAACTGAATACCTCCTGTTTCGTGCCTATAGTCTATAAGCTGCACCTAAATCTTCGTTGAATCGTAAGAGAGATGAAAACAGAAGATGGACCCACAAAACAAATAATTTTATTCGTCTTCGAAGTAGTTTTCAGTGGCCACAGTGGATTTTCTCAACCTCCTTTTGATACTGAAAACTGTCAGCAAAGGCTGAGCGTTACGACCGCAAAAATTACGCACCCTAATCCAGATGGCACATCAAATCGCACCTCCTGTATTAGTGGTTCCGGTCAATGACGTCTGCAGCAGCTTACATCCGTGTTAGTTTCTGCTTATTAGTTAATAGCAGCTGACTGCTACTTTTATTATTCTTCATGTTATGTGACTGAAAATTACTTACAAGTATAACATTTCAACCTTATCTTCAGCAGTGTATTACGAGCACAAGTGTAAGACACCACGAGCAGCAACCAGTCTTTACGTGAAAATTATCCCCCTATACAATCTTGTGGGCTATAGGCATTGCTCCCATTCTAGGAACACTCACAGTATCAAAGTGGTAGCATCGTTACTGACCACACTCAAACAAACCACCACTGTTGCCTCAGTCAGCGCACTCTCTTTTTCACTATCTTCGTTTATTATGTTTTATCGCTGTCTTCTTTTCTCCCATCACCACCGTTTGTATCTCGTCCATTTCTACTAGTGCTCATACCTCGTCAGTCCAAATACACTGGTTTGCAAAACTGAGGGACGAAAGTAACTTCCGCATAATGTGTCACTCCCAAGTAAAATGGCTCGATGAATGTTGTTGTTGTTGTTGTGGTCTTCAGTCCTGAGACTGGTTTGATGCAGCTCTCCATGCTACTCTATCCTGTGAAAGCTTCTTCATCTCCCAGTACCTAGTGCAGCCTACATCCTTCTGAATCTGTTTAGTGTACTCATCTCTTGGTCTTCCTCTACGATTTTTACCCCGCCACGCTGACCTCCAATACTAAACTGGTGATCCCTCGATGTCTCAGAACATGTCCTACCAACCGATCCCTTCTTCTAGTCAAGTTGTGCCACAAGCTCCTCTTCTCCCCAGTTTTATTCCATCCCTCCTCATTAGTTATGTGATCTACCCATCTAATCATCAGCATTCTTCTGTAGCACCACATTTCGAAAGCTTCTATTCTCTTCTTGTCTAAACTATTTATCGTCCACGTTTCACTTCCATACATGACTACACTCCATAAAAATACTTTCAGAAACGACTTCCTGACATTTACATCTATACTCGATGTTAACAAATTTCTCTTCTTCGGAAACGCTTTCCTTGCCATTGCCATTCTACATTCTACATCCTCTCTACTTCGACCATCATCAGTTATTTTGCTCCCCGAATAGCAAAACTCTTTTACTACTTTAAGTGTCTCATTTCCTAGTCTAATTCCCTCAGCATCGCCCGACTTAATTCGACTTCATTCCATTATTCTCATTTTGCTGACGTTCATCTTATACCCTCCTTTCAAGACACTGTCCACTCCGTTCAATTGCTCTTCCGAGTCCTTAGCTGTCTCTGACAGAATTACAATGTCATCGGAGAACCTTAAAGTTTTTATTTCTTCTCCATGAATTTTAATACCTACTCTGAACTTTTCTTTTGTGTCCTTTATTGCTTGCTCAATATACAGATTCAATAACATCGGGGAGAGACTACAACCCTGTCTCACTCCCTTCCCAACCACTGCTTCCCTTTCATGTCCCTCGACTCTTATAACTGCCATCTGGTTTCTGTACAAATTGTAAATAGCCTTTCGCTCCCTGTATTTTACCCCTGCTACCTGCAGAATTTGAAAGAGAGTATTCCAATCAACATTGTCAAAAGCTTTCTGTAAGTCTACAAATGCTAGAAACGTAGGTTTGCCCTTCCTTAATCTAGCTTCTAAGATAAGTCGTAGGGACAGTATTGCCTCACGTGTTCCAACATTTCTACGGAATCCAGACTGATCTTCCCCGAGGTCGGCTTCTATCAGTTTTTCCATTCGTCTGTAAAGAATTCGTGTTAGTATTTTGCAGCTGTGACTTATTAAAATAATACTTCGGTAATATTCACATCTGTCAACACCTGCTTTCTTTGTGATTGAAATTATTATATTCTTCTTGAAGTCTGAGGGTATTTCGCCTGTCTCATACATCTTGCTCACCAGATGGTAGAGTTTTGTCAGGACCGGCTCTCCCCAGACTGTCAGTAGTTCTAATGGAATTTTGTCTACTCCGGGGGCCTTGTTTCGACTCAGGTCTTGCAGTGCTCTGTCAAACTCTTCACGCAGTGTCATATCTCCCATTTCATCTTCATCTACATCCTCTTCCATTTCCATAACATTGTCCTCAAGGACATCGCCCTTGTATAGACCCTCTATATAATCGATCCTCGATGAACCTTGGACCAAACTACGGTACAGTACATGAAGTAAGTAACTGAAAGAAATACACTATGAGACGAACAGAAATGACACTTTTTTCAAATAATTACACTGACGTCACCGATATTCATGATCATCCTCTGAACACTATGAAAAGTGGGATATGGTGCTTTGTAGGGTGTGTCGTCATCGTGGAGATCAGTGCATGTTCTGCAATGGGCTGCCATGCTGACGACAAGGTTGATACATAGTTCTTGTGTTAGGCCGTTCCATTCCTCTACCAGCGCGGTCGCCAACTGTTGGACTGTCTGTAGCGTACGTAGACGTGCTGCAGTGTGCCTCCCCAACACATCTCGCACGTGCTCACTGGGATTTAATTCGGAGGACTGGTCAGGGCAGCCCCTACTCGTTCCAAGAAGCTCTCCACCTGTTTGTCGCGGTGTCTTCTATAAAACTGCAGTCACGGCCGAATGCACCCCTAAAAAGACGCACAGTGGGAAGGAGTACTGTGTGCATATCCTTGTTTAAGGATATGGAAGTCAGTACGCCCATGTACCATTATGGTTCCCCACCCCATAACATCTGGATCACCAAAACGACCATGTTTGGCAATGTTTCTGGGCGGACTGCGTGTTCCCACCTCTCGCCATACGAGAGTACATAATGCACAACACTACTGCAGATGATCGTTTTGGTGATTCAGGTGTGATGGTGTGGGAAGGCATAATGCCACGTGAGCTACTGTGTTACAAACAGTTCACTCACCTCTCAACGTAATTGTGGCACTGTCTTCCTTCTCCATGTGTGTGTTCTCAGTGGTGCCTTTCGCCCTGTCTTCATTTTTATGGATGATAATGAGCGACCACAGCGAACTGCTCGGGTGGAGTAACTCTTGAAGAAAGAACATTTTGCCCATCGACCATGTATTGGATTTCATTATCCAGTAGTTGTCAACAGCACTGGTGGAGGACTGGAACACCCTATCACAAGAACTCTTTACCACTCTTGTGGCCAGCATGGGAGCACGTTGCGGAATATGCGTTGCGTCCGTGGTGAACACGCATCCTATTAAGAGCCACGCTGTAGAAATTCTTACCATTTACAGTCAAAGTTTCTTCGAGCTGTGTTAGCTGACAGTGACATATCATGTAAAAGTTACTTTCGTCCTTAAGTTTTGCACACCAGTGTTGGTTCGAAACTGGATTAATAAAAACAGAGAAAAATTTAAGATGGTGGTTTTAATTCTCCAAGTGCTCTATACAGCCTCCCTCCAAATGGAATAAAACGCAGGGAACGGTCACACAGCCACGCGAAACTGTCATAAAAGTCTTCCTGGGGATTCTGTTCAGCTCACACTTCACAATGACTCGAATGCCTGCTATGTCGTCAAGACGTTGACTCTTCATGCGAATTTTCGCACTTTGTGTTTCTGTGATAGGTTCATGTTGATGACATCAAGTCTGTTCACCTGTCATGATCTTTTTCAAAAAAGACTTGTCCGTGTTTTGTATTTCGATCATGTCATGGCAGACGTTCACGCGTTGATGTCTGTGTACAGGATTGAAGGTGTGCGGGACAAACACTGTACACACTTCTGCCTTCTTAGAGACATTCTGGTGAATATCTTGAACGCCTGAGTTAGAGATGTTGCGGGATTGTAATTCGTGATACACTACAGTCGCACTTCCAATTCTTAAAGCTGTATCTTTTTCGTATGTTCTAAACCGGAACTCTTCTTGGTATCCCTAATGTGAGACAATTTGAGTTAAATATGACGCACACGGGTCCGCTCTTTCTTTAACTACTAATCGGACGCCCGTACAGTTTCGACACGAGAAAATGAGCCAACTTCTATTGTTTAGAAAGAACGAAAGCGATGCAAACAACAGGGCCTCTGTAATACAGGAGTTATACTAGAAACAGTAATATTTATTTTGTGTGATACACACTGAAACCCTGAGATAAATTTCCATTGGAATTAGTTGCTATTAAGTCCCTGTTATTAAAATTTTAAGACTTTCAACGATATAATTTTGCTATGTAGATACTTACATAAGTAAACTGCGCACGCCAATAATGTAGCTGTACCTGCCTGTGTTCCATGATGGAAAAACTCGTCTGATATCACTCTCGTCCCTATGACGGGTTCTTGAAGAGTCACTACCACTGTGATCGTCACTGTTGTCAATCAGTGCAATTGTCATCTCCCCCACTGAACGTTCACCGGCCGTCGTGGCTCAGCGGTTCTAGGCGCTTCAGTCCGGAACTTCGCGACTGCCACGGCCGCAGGTTCGAATCCTGTCTCGGGCATGGATGTGTGTGATGTCCTTAGTTAGGTTTAAGTAATTCTAAGTTCTAGGGGACTGATGACGTCAGATGTTAAGTCCCATAGTGCTCACAGCCATTTGAACCACTGGACTTTCCAAAAGATCTTCCTGCGTGTATTTCACACCTTTCTTCCAGCCATCAGCAGTGACGTTCCTGACAGCAGCTCTTGTGAGTGCTTCGATTGCATAGAGGGTAAATTTATTGTTATTCTTGGCAATGTAACCTTTAATTTCGGCCCATATTAACTCTGTTGGGTTGGAATGGAGATGGTAAGGTGATAGCCTAGCGACTGTATGCTCATGTTTCTTTGCCAGTTCGTCGATTTCATATAGAAGGACCTGTAGCTTATGGCGAGATATTTTTTCCAAAAGCTCTACCTTTTGAAGGCCATCAATTACATTTACGTTATGGCACTGAAGCTAAGCAATCATTTCCTTCTTTCGATCTGTCATGGCAAGTGCCCCATCAACAAAAACTGAATGGTAAGGAACATTACCAAGAACAATTATGGACTGTTTTCTAAGGTACGATTTTTCGTGAATCTTCGAACCACTTTGTAAATGTTGCATGGTTTATTTCTTCCTGATTATCATACATTTTCTTTGATTCAAAAAGCTGGAGACTGTTTGGCAGAAAACCTTGCGAAATGCCTGCATGAAGAAGAGTAAGTCTGCACCACTTGCCGTAAGACATTGGCGTTGTTTCTTTAGCTGTGTCATCTGTCCGGCGCTGCTTGACAACGTGGCCAGATTTTAATCACGTTTCGTCAAGCTTCACCACTTCGTTGATATTTATGATGCGTCTGTCCCTTAAAAATCGGCAACGTCATGCAGCTACAGTACATCCTCTCACTCCATCAACAGCTTAGGCCATAGAAATGCCCTTAGTGAAAGCCAAGGCGGTGTAAACCTGTAAACAAGGATGTGCGATTGCTTTGAAAAAGTGCTCATTCCTTAAGTATGACCAGTGGCCTCCTGAGCGTCGGATGTTACTTTCTGTGTTAGTAATGATAAACATTACGAGGAACTGCATTCTCTGCAAGCGAATCGATACTGGCAATCCACTTATCCATACCACATTTCTTACGACAAGTTTTGATGGTTTTCAGCTTGTTCTCCTTTGTCGATCATTTCCTTCCTAATTCTCACAACACTGTTTTTCCATGCATTGAAAGCTGCGGCAGTTCTGTCGATCACTTTGGTAACAAAGAGCAGCGGACTACTATTAAGGTTTTCATTCTCGAAGTGAGCACGTGACATCCAGACCATGTCTCCTGACTGTCCCCATAATCCCTTGGACAAGAGAACGACGTCGATCTTCTCCACTTATAACTTCCGACGAACTTCCCACTGACATCATTCAGTACCACACAACGAACAAGGAATAACAGTAACAACGAAAACGGAAACAAAGGACAACGGAAACAACGGTTAAAACCAACAATGAATAAAGGAAACAATGAATAACGGTAACAGCAAATAAAAGAATAACTCCTACAACTGTAAAAACGAACACACAGAAAGTCACAGGGTGCAACCATCACACAGGGCAGCAAGCCGACTGCAACTGAAGTACACTGCAAGCAGGAAGTGTTATGGTGTGTGGTAAAGGTTTGGCAACTTCGGGGGTTTTAAGCAGCTGCAGGTAGCGTGGTACCGGCGCAAAGTGGCCCGAGCCTGCCAAATTCAAATTTGTGTGAAATCTTACGGGACTTAACTGCTAAGGTCATCAGTCCCTACGCTTACACGAATCCGGTGAGCCGGCCAGTCTGTGGATGGTTTTTAGGAGGTTTTCCATCTGCCTCGGCGAATGTGGGCTGATTCCCTTTACTCCGCCTCAGCTACACTATCTCGACGACTGCTGCGCAAACAAGTTCTCCACGTATGCGTACACTACCATTACTCCACCCCGCAAATACAAGGTGTACACTTGTCTGGTGTGACACGTACCCTGGGTGGGGGGGGGGGGGGGGGGGGGGTTGGGATGGGAGGTCCACTAGGGTCCGAACCGTACAATAACCCTGGGTTGGGTGTGGGGCGGCGGAGGGGGGAAGTGGGCTGCGGTAGTCGTCGTGGGATTGTGGACCACTGCGGCTGCGGCGGGGACGGAGCCTTTGTAGGAGCTGTGGCTTCTAAAATTTTATTTACAATTGGAGCAGGGAGCCAAACTTGTGAATCCTGATCTTGGTACCCTGCATAGAACTGGACAGGATTCAAATTCTGAAGTTGATGACAGGACTGAGAAGGGTACAGTAATTTAGAGTCAGAACTTAATTTCGAGAAATACTGTGACCTTGACTTTTGAAAGTCTGACTTCATATTTTGGGACTTAGATAAAATTGTTGTCCCCTATAGTTTTGCTATGCAGACGAGACAAATGCTTAGTGATTGTGATGTGTAGCTTTGCTTAATTATAAAATGTATAATTATTGGCATAATTATTGTTTTCGACGGTTTTTTGTGAAATAAGAAATTTTTTTATTGTAACGTGATTTTTTTTTTCAATTTGATAATTTGACAGGATTGTCAACAGTTAGACCTGTGGGAGTTGTCACTGCTAGCTCAATACTTTCTGTATGTGTATATCTCTGGTTTATGTGTCATGTGTTGTGATTTAAGGTGTCGCCACCAGCGTTGATTATTTTGGAGGCGTTAATATTTGTGTAATAATAATTTGTGTATACGATATATTATGAGGGCTAAGGCAGAGAACAGTCAAAGGAACTTCATTGTTCCAGGAACGCCCGGATTTTGGGAACGCGTTGATAGAATCAGCATGTCACAATATCCGGCATTTCGCCTTAGATTAGTGCAGGAGACTAATGCACCAGATTTCGGCTAGTTCGGGATCAACACGAGAGACTCAGATCATCTACGTCCCACGAAATGTAATCAGTGTCATCTGACCGGTCATAGCGCGCCGTGTAACATGGCGGAACAGGTGTGTGCCACGTGCAGGCTACATGGACACTAGGCACAGGAATGTGGAAGTTGTGCCTGGCTGTGCATCCGGAAGAGGGAGTAAGCTGAGCATTCACAGACGCATAGGGTAGGAATTAGCGACTCGTGAGCACTGATAGGGAATTTTAAGGAGAGGGGATTTTTGTGAGGTAATCGATTCTCTGTCCACGTCATGAGTGTATGTCTGACGCTAATGCAGAGTAGGGTCTCCTTTCACTGCCCTTTTTGTAGCGCCCTACGTTTTAGTATGTGTAAGAGGCGGTTGTTAGGCTGTCGCAGAGGATTTCTTCTAGCATAGGCAGTGAGGAGAATCGTGTTGAAAGGCGTCTTTTTCTCATGAGGCCCCTCCGGCTCTTTTGACAAGGCCGTTGGCAGAACGAGGATGACTTCTTATGCCGGAAGTCTTCGGCCGCCATCATTGATACTTTTTATTCAAAATTTAAGGAGTGAGAGGAGGGGTTGTTGGAACCCAGCACCAAGAACGTTTTGATTACTAGTCAAAGACTGTATACCTAGACTACGCTTGACATTGTTGGTCAATGAATTATTTTTGAGTAACTACTTGTAGTCTTCATTGTCATTATCAGAAATTCTGTTGCTGTTAAAGGAATGTCCATGTTTGCTGGTATTAAATACTTCAACATCTATTGTGATAGTTGTGTTCTTACCATGTGCTCATGAATTTAAATTCTTGCTCTACTTAAAAAAAGATATGCATCCAGTAGCTATTATTAGTGCTTCTTATCTTTTGTTTACATCTCCAGGTTTCAATTTTTAGCAGTTTATTATATTTGTTCCAAGTATGAGTCTTGCAGTGAATGGAATTGCAAAAGGCTCGGACCCTCAATCAACTCAAATAGTTACAAGTGAAGGAGGGAGACGATTATTTTGAAAAGTAACAGAAATGAATTAGTATACTCTTTAACCCTTTTCTGGTTCAAGTTTATTCTGCATATATCTGAAAAATAAAATGTCAAAAACTTTCTTCCTCTGTGATAAATAATATTCTCCAGATACCAAAAAAATTTGAGTTGATTGATTTTGAAAATTGGTGAGGCAGGACATGTGTGTCCCATGAACCATATTTTCATATGAATGTACGATTATTAAAATTAAATTTTTAGTTTCTCAATGATTTTCTCTATATGGTAATTATGGGAAAAATAACAAATCAGTACCAAAACGCGATTGTTCTCCTGACTATGAAAACGTCAAATATTGTACACAAGTTTTCAATATAAACTTGAAGATGCCATGACATACCAACACCAAAGTTTTCTACATTCTATGTTCTGGGAAAATACGTCCAACTAAATACAAATTATGTACAAATCAGCAGAATCACTGAAATGGAGAAGTCGGCGATTCGACCTGGTTTTCGTGAAGCTGGCATACTGTGTGTGCAACCTATAAACACACGCCGCGCAATTTGAACACTCATAGCCATCTATATATGAACCCATGGTCCGTAGTGTTCTTCTCCAAGTTCTGACGGCATCTCTCTACAAGGTAGCACTAGTCATACATCGTATACAGATGTGCCAAAGCTGAAAACTGGGTATTTCATTAGTGAGACATATCTATCCCATTAACCAAGAAAGGGTTACTTTGTATGAAAATTGTAACAATGTTAGCAACATCCAGCATGGCCTTAAGCGTCATATCCCGCATTAATTAAAGTAACGATACAAACAGATGTATTGAGACTGTTTCTATGTTGAGTGTTGATTAAATACATGTTTTTATTCTCTGTGAAGGCTGACAAACTTGGTTCCCCCTTTTGTGTGCTCCTCTGCTTATTCACATTTAGATTTGTTTGCGCAATAGTGATTTAGTTTGCAAAACTTTGATTCTCCAAGATCGACTAAGATATTTTTAAGTACAACTTCCCCCACACACAAACTTTATGTGATCAGAGGATCGTGAAAGGTGGCTGGTTGTTTGGGCTAGCCTCTCTTTCACTCTGTTATGGACCGTATGCAGATTTGGGTACTCGTGTCACGTTAAAGAGACCCAGTGACCAAGTCAATGAACGTTGTGGAGGACTGATATTGCTCAGACTCGGTTTTGGTTGTAATTTAGTTTTGAATACTGTTTTTCAAGGTGTAGGAGATGAGCTCCAGCTGAAAATGCATCTTCCTCACTGACTGTTATTGAGTGTGCTGGCCGCCGCTGGTGTTGATACCAAAACAGCCACTTTATGGCAGGCAATTTGGAAATTTAGAAGCACTGAATTCATGAGCTCAGGTTGTAAGTAGGCTGTTTAGGTTCTTAAATTGGTAATGCCGCGCCACGTAGCGCTCTGTATGAAAATCACTGGCTGTGCTGTGTGCAGTCTGTGGCTGGTTTGCATTGTTGTCTGCCACTGTAGTGTTGGGCAGCGGCAGCTGGATGTGAACAGCGCTTAGCGTTGCGCAGTTGGAGGTGAGCCACCAGCAGTGGTGGATGTGGGGAGAGAGATGGCGGAGTTTTGAAATTTGTAAGAATGGATGTCATGAACTGCTATATATATTATGACTATTAAGGTAAATACATTGTTTGTTCTCTATTAAAATCTTTCATTTGCTAACTATACCTATCAGTAGTTAGTGCCTTCCGTAGTTTGAATCTTTTATTTAGCTGGCAGTAGTGCTCGCTGTATTGCAGTAGTTCGAGTAACCAAGATTTTTGTGAGGTAAGTGACTTGCGAAACGTATAGGTTAATGTTAGTCAGGGCCCTGCTTGAGCTTTGTCATGTTAAGATATAAGTTATTGCATTTGCTGCTGCTGCTGCTTGCCAGGCATAGTGCTACTAAATTTCACTTTGTATTACTCTGTTAAGCCATTTTTACTACTGGTTTATTTTTCTTGTTGCTGCACATTGGCTCATATTAGTTGTAATGTTGCTTTTGATTGGCAATTTAGATATACTGTAGCTTCCTTTACCACTTTGCATTTTTTGCCATTCCCGTTTTTGTTAATTGTTTTGTGCTGCTGCATTGCCTCGTCTCTTATTTTAGCATCTGAGCTCAGTATATTTAAGTTAACTTAAGAGGGGGCAGACTATATAAGAAACTAACTATGATGAATTGGAAGAAATGCATTGAGAAGCTATAGGAAAATGGTTTGGCCAAAAAAGTAGTGTGCAGTGGAGAAAAACTATTTTTGAAAGAGGATGTGAACAGAATACAGAAAGCATGCTTGGCTAGGATTTTTTTGGTGGAAATGTTGAGATAAGACGAAATATCTATGGAATGACGATTTGGGTTGGACTGCAGTGCCAAATGTTACACTGAAAACAAACCCTGTCCTTTCCTCCTGTGTTTATTCCGCTATGTGTTTATGTATCCTTGTGTATTTGTCTTTTTCCTGTCTTTATGTGTTTAGCTAATAAGATTTATGTTGTAGAATTTTTCAAATACTATGTTATTTTCTTTTTAAAGATGCTTAGACATTATTTATTCTGTTCTGTTTTAATGCTCATGTGTAAAATTAATGTTTCGAAAACTATTCTCATTATTTTATGTATACTCTCATGTCATAATTCCTGTAACACTGATGTATCTGTTTATTTCTATTCTTTTGTAAAGCCTGCACTACTACAAATTTATCTGTATTGTTATGTTCTTTAATAATGTATTTTGTACCTTTGTTATTGTATTCTTATGTTTCAAAATTGTAATTGACACCAGTTCATCAAATTAAGTAACTGGTAAGGTACATTTCACTGCACACGTTTCTGTTGGTCATAGTATATGGACAGTATGTGAGAAGTAGGGACTGTTAGTGTTTGGACGTGTGTTAATAAGCCAGCAAGGGACTGCATAACAGCATTGCTGGTTCTAAGGACATTTCAAAAAAAAAATTTTTGTGAGTGCACAAGTGGTGGTTATGGACTTGCTATATTATCCGCAAGACTCTTCAGTGGTGATTGTGCACGTGCACAGTCAAACAGATGGCTGCTGGCCATCTCTACAAGGACTACAGTAGGTCTACGTCTTTGATGACTCACCAATACCATTATTTCTACAAGGAGTGCACTGGGTCTGCACCCCTGGTGGCCCACCAATACCATAATCTCTACCAGGACTACAGTGGGTCTGTTCTGTGGTGACCTACCTACCAATAGTCTTCAAGTTTTCAACTTCGACTGACTCTGCTGTGGATTTGCTCTGTTGTGGCCCATTACCTGTCTGCATGTCAAGAGTCAGCACTGACTTTCTGTTGGAAGGACAACACTGCTTCTTCAAGACTGCTTAGAAATCCACTACTTCCGAGTGCATTTTCTTTTATTGCTCAGTCTTTGAGAAAAAGAGCGCTATTTTACTGTGATGAATGATCACGACTGTCTTTATGGACTGTGAGAAAATTTTAGCTTTTGACCAACATTATATCAATAAGTGTGTGCATTTGATTTCTTTGTTATTGTAATCATAATTATGAAAAAAATTTCAAATCTGTATTGCCCAGTGCCCAAAACAATTTTTAAATTTTTTTGCGGGGGGGCATGGGGGCTTTGTAAGTAGGCTGTTGAGCTTCTTATATTCGTAACGCCGCCGCCACGTAGCGCTCTGTATGAAAATCACTCGCTGTGCTGTGTGCAGTCTGTGGCTGGTTTGCATTGTTGTCTTCCATTGTAGTGTTGGGCAGCGGCAGCTGGATGCGAACAGCGCGTAGCGTTGCACAGTTGGAGGTGAGCCGCCATCAGTGGTGGATGTGGGGAGAGAGATGGCGGAGTTTTGAAATTTGTAAGAATGGATGTCATGAAGTGCTATATACACTCCTGGAAATGGAAAAAAGAACACATTGACACCGGTGTGTCAGACCCACCATACTTGCTCCAGACACTGCGAGAGGGCTGTACAAGCAATGATCACACGCACGGCACAGCGGACACACCAGGAACCGCGGTGTTGGCCGTCGAATGGCGATAGCTGCGCAGCATTTCTGTACCGCCGCCGTCAGTGTCAGCCAGTTTGCCGTGGCATACGGAGCTCCATCGCAGTCTTTAACACTGGTAGCATGCCGCGATAGCGTGGACGTGAACCCTATGTGCAGTTGACGGACTTTGAGCGAGGGCGTATAGTGGGCACGCGGGAGGCCGGGTGGACGTACCGCCCAATTGCTCAACACGTGGGGCGTGAGGTCTCCACAGTACATCGATGTTGTCGCCAGTGGTCGGCGGAAGGTGCACGTGCCCGTCGACCTGGGACCAGACCGCAGCGACGCACGGATGCACGTCAAGACCGTAGGATCCTACGCAGTGCCGTAGGGGACCGCACCGCCACTTCCCAGCAAATTAGGGACATTGTTGCTCCTGGAGTATCGGCGAGGACTATTCGCAACCGTCTCCATGAAGCTGGTTTACGGTCCCGCACCCCGTTAGGCCGTCTTCCGCTCACGCCCCAACATCGAGCAGCCCGCCTCCAGTGGTGTCGCGACAGGCGTGAATGGAGGGACGAATGGAGACGTGTCGTCTTCAGCGATGAGAGTCGCTTCTGCCTTGGTGCCAATGATGGTCGTATGCATGTTTGGCGCCGTGCAGGTGAGCGCCACAATCAGGACTGCATACGACCGAGGCACACAGGGCCAACACCCGGCATCATGGTGTGGGGAGCGATCTCCTACACTGGCCGTACACCTCTGGTGATCGTCGAGGGGACCCTGAATAGTGCACGGTACATCCAAACCGTCATCAAACCCATCGTTCTACCATTCCTAGACCGGCAAGGGAACTTGCTGTTCCAACAGGACAATGCACGTCCGCATGTATCCCGTGCCACCCAACGTGATCTAGAAGGAGTAAGTCAACTACCCTGGCCAGCAAGATCTCCGGATCTGTCCCCCATTGAGCATGTTTGGAACTGGATGAAGCGTCGTCTCACGCGGTCTGCACGTCCAGCACGAACGCTGGTCCAACTGAGGCGCCAGGTGGAAATGGCATGGCAAGCCGTTCCACAGGACTACATCCAGCATCTCTACGATCGTCTCCATGGGAGAATAGCAGCCTGCATTGCTGCGAAAGGTGGATATACACTGTACTAGTGCCGACATTGTACATGCTCTGTTGCCTGTGTCTATGTGCCTGTGGTTCTGTCAGTGTGATCATGTGATGTATCTGACCCCAGGAATGTGTCAATAAAGTTTCCCCATCCTGGGACAATGAATTCACGGTGTTCTTATTTCAATTTCCAGGAGTGTATATTATGACTATTAAGGAAAATACATTGTTTGTTCTCTATTAAAATCTTTCATTTGCTAACTATACCTATCAGTAGTTAGTGCCTTCCGCAGTTTGAATCTTTTATTTAGCTGACAGTAGTGGTGCTCGCTGTATTGCATTAGTTCGAGTAACCAAGATTTTTGTGAGGTAAGTGAGTTGTGAAACGTATAGGTTAATGTTAGTCAGGGCCTTACTTTTGTAGGGATTATTGAAAGTCAGATTGCGTTGTACTAAAAAATAATATGTGTCAGTTTAGGCACAGTCTTGTATAATTTTTCTAAGGGAACGTTTCAAGGTATGCTGGCTGGTAGACGAAGATTTCGCTTCCCGTTATGTGTCGAACAGTTGCGGATGGACCACAGCAGCGGGAGAAAGATCAGTGTTCTGCAGGAACACGCAGCACGCACTTAGCGGGTCACGAGACAGCTTGATGTAGATGCCACCCCCAGACTTTTTATGGGTTCTCTGCTGTATTGCATCAGCACAAGGTGCTCGTTATTGATATCTGCAGAGAACAGTGCACGTCTCATCTTTCAGTGGCAGCCCTGACAAAGTTTTTTTGAGTCTTCTGGAGAATGCCCTTTAGTCCTGTGAAAGAAAATTTTTCAGTTCTGTTACTATAACAAGTTGACACAGGTAGACATCTGCCACCCAGGTATTCCAAGAATTCTTGCGATCTTGCGGTTTTTTGAGGGACGCGCTGGATCCCACGCAGGAGTTCTCGTTCAAAGAGAGAAGCGATGTCTTCATTGGCGAACTGATTGTGGCACGAGTTGTGGAGCAGAGGGTGTGTGTTCGATGTCGCGGTAGAGCGTGTATTAGGTGAGAAGGATCTGCCCATTTGTTGAAGGGAGGTAGTAACGGGCATGAAAAAATACGCTACTGGCGTAAACAACACTCAGGGCCTGCCATTGATAGAACTGTGCTTTCCGAAGCAGTTCTACATGGAGCATAAGGTTTTGGAAGCGACTCAAGATTGCAAGGAGGAGAGTCGTGTTTATCATATTGTGAGGAGAGGACATGGCTCGCAATAAGACATCTGGAGAGAAGTCATGTCCGTTACTGCAGCAACTGTAAGAGTTGCGTGGTACCATAAATTTGGGGTTAGGTTCAAGGCAACTCTGGCCGATTTTTGGTTTGCTGCCGCGAGACAAATCTGAGCGAATTTTTTGACTGAGGGCCATGGTTTCCGAAGCAACGAAATTTCATGTCTGGTTTGGAGACGCAGCTCTGGACACTGTATCAAGTAGCAGAGGTTGTGGTATATTGGTCGAAACGCCAGTGTGGAATGCAGTTCGCCGCATTCAGACTCCCAGTGGCCATGGCAAACATTGGAGATATTCGAGATAAATTGGTCACCGTGTGTGGCATTCCCTGCTGCAAAAAGCAACAGTCATACCTCGACAAGCACAAGTCACATTAGCATGTAGTTTCCAGTTCACAATGTCTGTGAATGCAGTGAATTATAGTCAAATTGCGTTATTCACATTCCAAGTGGGAACAGTGGCGTAGGACTGTTTCTAATTAAGAGTAATTACGTTGCCTCAGCGTGTTTTACTCTTGTGTTACGCACTGATGAGTCAGAAGCTATAACCGCTGTCCAATGCGAGATTGAACATCGCTGCGTGGTGTGGCAGGTGTGTGAGCTGGTTAGGAAAGGAAAGCAGAGATGAATAGGGGATCAGCCTAGTGACGATAGGGGCCGCGAATGGAAAAATCTGCGAACGTAAGTTCCTTTCACAAAGGGCAGATGCTATACATCTTGGCTGTTTGCATGCTGCTGTCGTGAACACCAATGGAAAATGGTTGACAGATGGTGAAACCATGAGTAAAGGGCAAGATGTTGGACGTCATTGCATCATCACAGAATGTGAAGGAGAGAGTGCAAAATTGGTGCAGGAACAAGTGTTTTGGAGCACATTGTTCGGCACACATCACTGAACACAAGGATTCCCAGCAGAGGAGCCTTTCATGTTAATGAAACCAAATAGGGAGCTACAATTGCAACGTTCACAGGATCATCGACAATGGACCGTGGCTCCGTGTCGGCTGGTCGGATGAATCACGTTCCTTGTACTCCGGGTTCGTGGTCGTGTTCCGATATACCGTCATCCAGGTCAACGGCTGTTCCAAATATGCACCAAGCCACGGACGCAACCTGATGGGGTCATTATAAAACTATGAACGTCATTCACCCTGACTTCTTTGAATCTGTGATAGAACCGAAGGCAGTGTGGAGGCATGAATTACTTGAACATTATTACGGACAACATACACTCCTGGAAACTGAAATAAGAACACCGTGAATTCATTGTCCCAGGAAGGGGAAACTTAATTGACACATTCCTGGGGTCAGATACATCACATGATCACACTGATAGAACCACAGGCACATAGACACAGGCAACAGAGCATGCACAATGTCGGCACTAGTACAGTGTATATCCACCTTTCGCAGCAATACAGGCTGCTATTCTCCCATAGAGACGATTGTAGAGATGCTGGATGTAGTCCTGTGGAACGGCTTGCCATGCCATTTCCACCTGGCGCCTCAGTTGGACCAGCGTTCGTGCAGGATGTGCAGACCGCGTGAGTCGACGCTTCATCCAGTCCCAAACATGCTCAATGGGGGACAGATCCGGAGATCTTGCTGGCCAGGGTAGTTGACTTACTCCTTCTAGATCACTTTGGGTGGCACGGGATACATGCGGACGTGCATTGTCCTGTTGGAACAGCAAGTTCCCTTGCCGGTCTAGGAATGGTAGAACGATGGGTTCGATGACGGTTTGGATGTACCGTGCACTATTCAGTGTCCCCTCGACGATCACCAGAGGTGTACGGCCAGTGTAGGAGATCGCTCCCCACACCATGATGCCGGGTGTTGGCCCTGTGTGCCTCGGTCGTATGCAGTCCTGATTGTGGCGCTCACCTGCACGGCGCCAAACATGCATACGACCATCATTGGCACCAAGGCAGAAGCAACTCTCATCGCTGAAGACGACACGTCTCCATTCGTCCCTCCATTCACGCCTGTCGCGACACCACTGGAGGCGGGCTGCACGATGTTGGGGCGTGAGCGGAAGACGGCCTAACGGTGTGCGGGACCGTAGCCCAGCTTCATGGAGACGGTTGCGAATGGTCCTCGCCGATACCCCAGGAGCAACAGTGTCCCTAATTCGCTGGGAAGTGGCGGTGCGGTCCCCTACGGCACTGCGTAGGATCCTACGGTCTTGGCGTGCATCCGTGCGTCGCTGCGGTCCGGTCCCAGGTCGACGGGCACGTGCACCTTCCGCCGACCACTGGCGACAACATCGATGTACTGTGGGGACCTCACGCCCCACGTGTTGAGCAATTCGGTGGTACGTCCACCCGGCCTCCCGCATGCCCTCTCGCAGTGTCCGGAGCAAGTATGGTGGGTCTGACACACCGGTGTCAAAGTGTTCTTTTTTCCATTTCCAGGAGTGTACATCACGTCATGCTTAATGATTTGCCTGGCGACCGTGAAATTTTTAACAGGATGTCACAAGGTTATATTCGCCCTACAATTTTTTGACGAGTGTAATAATCAGCTCACACAGATGTATTGTCCACCAAATACGCCTGTTATGGAAGCAAGAAATAAATCTGGGACGCTATACAGTGCTGCACCGCGCAGGTAAACAACGGGCCCGTTATTTACGGCAACTGCGTGACCTGTTTCAGGACATCTAGCGGCACATACATTCTGAAACCAAGCGAGGACTTTTCAAAACCATACCACGCAAAATGGCTGCTATGTTGCCTTTCAGAGGTGCACCAAATCACATTAAGCAGGTCGTAGGATTGTTTTGGCTAATCACTGTATTTGTTTAAGCTTGGAACAAGTTTAGTAATACCATGAGTTGACATACTGCCTGAATTGCTGACCATAACATCGAAAATATTGCCGATGCAGGAAGTTGTTTACAAACTTACCTCTCGATTATGACCCATAAATGTTTGATGAGATTCATGGCGGGCGACTTGGGTGGACAAACCATTCGCATGAATTGTCCACAATGTTCCTCAAGCCAATCGCGAAGAATTGTGGCCGATGACATGGCGCATTGTCATCCTTAAAAATTTCATGAATGGCTGGTCTTCAGGTAGCCTAACATACCGATTTCCATTCAATAATCGGTTCAGTTGGACCATAGGACCCAGTCAATTTCATGTAAACACAACCTGTACCATTATGGAGCTCCCAACAGCTTCGACAGCGCCTTGTTGACGATTAGGGTCATAACTTGGTCGAGAATGCGCCACACTCGAACCTTATCACCAGCTCTTGCCAACTGAAATCGGTATTCGTCTGACCAGGGCAGGATTTTCCAGTCGTCTGGAGTTCATCCTGTATGGTCACCCAGGAGAGTCGCTCCAGACAATGTGCTGTTAGAAAAGGCACTCGCGTCAGTCGTCTGCTGCCGTAGCTCATTAACGCCAAATTTCGACGCACTGTCCAGATGGATACCTTAGTCGTACCGTGTCACATTGATTCCTGCGATTGTTTCATGCAGTGTTGCTTATCTGTTATCACTGACAACTCTACGCTCCTCTCGGTCGTTAAGTGAAGGCCGGGAACTTGGTATTCTCGGCACACTCTTGACACTGTGGATAGCTCCAACTACCATTGCGAATTCAAGGTATGTTAATTCCCATCGTGCGGTCATAGCCACGTCGGAAAACTTTTCACATGCCTCACCTGAGTACAAATGGCAACTCCATAAATGCACTGTCCTTTTATACCTTGAATACACGATACTACTGCCATTTCCGTGTGTGTGCATTTGCTGTCCCATGTCTTAGTGTACGTTTAAAGACAAAGGAAAATGAGACACCACGAAGGAGTTATGTAACCTGCCCAGAAATTGATACTCATGCAGATATTGTCGGAAAAAGCAAACTAGTAGGTTTTGACGGCTGATGGATGAATATGTGATGGTGAAGCGGAATTTGGTGGTACAGCTGACAAGGACAGTAAACACGGGACATGTCGATACAAGGGCTTAAAGTCTTTGTGAATTTCATTCCGTGTACTCAGTCGGACAGTAAATGTGCATCGCAGACAGGCACACGAACAATACATGCAGATGGCAGCATTTGAGAGAGGATGAGTATTTGGTCTCAAAGAAGCCAGTTGGAGTAATCAGCGAAGGGCCCGCCCAGTTAGCCGAGCAGTCTAACGCACGGCTTTTCGGTGTGGGAAGGAGCGCCTGGTCCCCGACACGAATCCGGTGAGCCGGCCAGTCTGTGGATGGTTTTTAGGAGGTTTTCCATCTGCCTCGGCGAATGCGGACTGATTCCCCTTACTCCGCTTCAGGTACACTATGTCGGCGATTGCTGCGCAAACAAGTTCTCCACGTACGCGTACACCACCATTACTCTACCACGCAAACATAGGGCTTACACTCGTCTGGTCTAAGACGTTCACTGGGGGTGGGGAGGGGGGTCCACCGGGGACCGAACCGCACAATAACCCTGGGTTCGGTGTGGGACGGCGGAGGGGTGAAGTGGACTGTGGCATTCGCCGTGGGGTTGTGGACTACTGCAGCTGCAGCGGAGGCGGAGCCTCTCCGTCGTTTCTAATCCCTGGTTAAAATACATACATACAATCAGTAAAGCGCTGTACATTTGAATAGGAGTGATGCCACTATTCGACAGTGTTGGCAGGAATGGTCAACCATAGGCCAATACAGCGTCAACAAGGAAGCAGTCGACCTAGAAGGACGACAGAACGAGAGCCCCGAGGTATCGGCAGAGAGAGAGTCAGAGCGTCGGGTCGTCATTATCATCAATCCTACGTGCAACTGGTGCTTCAGCGGCCACAAGGAGCATTAATAGGCCGCTCAAAGAAAGGGGAGTGAGCTCTCAGCACCCCTTATGCTATCATCAACCTCTGCATTTGCATTGGCGTCGAGCAGATTCGACCTGGAGTCTCATTGACTGAACTAGAATTTGCCTTCAGTGATGAGTCCTGATGATCAGCGAAGACTTGTCTGGAGACTTCCCGGACAGCTGTGGGATACCAACCTGACTGTTGTCAGCTATACGGACTGACAACCTGGGATGATGGTCTGGGTTGCCATTTGACTTCATACCAGGACCCCTTTGTTTGTCATCCGTGGCACCCTTACAGCACAGCGGTAAGTCGACGATATTCTCCCTTCCTTTTTGTCGCCCTTTATGAGAAACCATCTTAGGCTTACAATTCAGAAAGATAAAGCTCGCCCGCACATGTTGAGAGTTTCTACTGCTTCTCTTCGTGTTTGCCAACCCCTACGGTTGCCAGTGAGGTCCCCATTTTGGAACATTATGGATAGGTTCCTCAAACCAGCTTGGGATTCTGACGATCTTAAGCGGCAATTGGTCAGAATTTGGCGCAATATACGTCAAGAGTACATACAACAACTCTGTCGATCAATGCCAAGCGAAATAAGTACTTGCACAAGGGCTGGAGGAGGACCATCGCGTCACTGACTTGCTCCATTTATGAATCTCTTCACCTTCAATAAATTACGCACTTTTTCTGAAATTGTAGTCGTTTGTTTGTCTGTACATGTACCGATTTCTCTCCAATTTTAATAATTTGTTCGTGGTGCGTCATTTTTTATGTCGCAGAGTGTATGGAAAATAATTTTAAATTGTTCATTATTCTCTCGATTCCTGGGGTCGCCCGTCACCTTGCACTAAACGGCATCATGCACATAGCACTACCTGGCCTACGCAGCGGAGATCTTATTGATTTGGAAATCCTTTTCCCTGACCAGGATTTATCTTATTAGATACTGTTGATTAGTACACCTTATTCTCGTAATTGCTCGTTTGAGGGCCGTTTAATGAAGATATACTGGTGGTTGGTGGTTCGAAGCGCCGGAGACGGCGAGCTGTGGACGATAAGCCCTGGCCGGCGGCCTCTGGAGAGGGGCGAGGCGCGGGCGCGCAGCTGCTGCCTGCGGCCTGCTGCCTGCCCATCCCATCCCATCCCGCCCGTCCCGTCCCGGTCCGCTCTCAGAAGACACACTCATAAAAACGGCCGCGGCCGGACAACGCCCGCCACACCTCTCCTCTTCTCACGCCCGCCGTGTAGAAACAGCCGCCCGCCCGTGGGAAGGGCTTTCCTCCTGCCCGGCTGCCTGCAGAGTTTGTTATTCACGCGCTCGACATAGTGGCGTTGCACATTCCCGAGGCTGTAATTCTGTAAAGAACGCTTTTATATCAGACTGCAGCCTGACTGCATTTAGGGAGAAGAATCAGTTTACTGGCTTTCGGAACAAGCCCATTCAGCCATCTCAGGAGTCGAATGTCAATTACGACGATACGGAGAAAATTTTCGGCCCTGCCGGGAATCGAAACCGGGCTCGTACCATTATCAATTATTCACAGCAAATATCGCGATTACAAATTTCGAAGTGACAGGTTCACCATGCGGCTGTTCGTGTTTATTATTTAACATGTATATATGCAGACTGAAGGTACGAATAAAAAGTTGTGCGAAGTGTGGGATTCGAACCTGGGTCTCTTGCTCATTAGGGAAATGCGCTAACCACTACTCCACCCTGGCACAGTGGCTTTGCACCGTTGCAAGGCCTACACTAGCACGCCCCCCTCCTCGGTCGAAATTCCCACTCACGCCACAGCTCACTGATATTCCACTAAAGTCGAACAACATTTCAGAGGTTCTCTAAATGTATTGGAGTAGCATGTCAGCATCGAACGAAACAGGGGATCCTGCATGAAACCCAGGAATTTTTAATCAAATGAAACTACATGGTTAATAGTCCTTTTTATGTCTCAAACATCTATGATACATATATGCAGATAAATGAAAATTTGTGTCCAAGGCGAGGATTCGACCCTGGGTCACTAGGCAGATGCGCTGACCACTACTTCGCCCTGTCACGGTGACTTTGCGCAACTGCATAGACTACCGTAGCAAGCCTCTCTCCACAATCCAAATTCTCATTCAAGCATATTTTTGAATAGCAAATGAACATCCTGCAAACATCCTCCAGGCTGTCGCTAAGCCATGTCTCCATAATATCCTTTCTCCAGGAATGCTGATCTTGATAGTGTCGCAGGAGAGCTTCTGTGAAGTGTGGGAGATAGAAGATGAGGTAGTGTCGGAAGTAAGGCTTTGAGGTCGGGTCTTGAGTCGTGCTTGGGTAGCTCACACGGTACAGCGATTGCCCATGAACGGGCGGCAAAGGGGGAGTCTCGATCTGGCCTGTTTTAATCTCTCGGAAAGTTCCACAATTTTTGTCCCTGGCGATATAAGCTTCAAACTGTTTTGTATAAAACTGACCTTGGCTGTATAAAAAAACTATTAAAAATATTTTGCTCGACTTTGTCTGTAAATTTTATTTTACTTCAGTCATCATTTCGTGTATTTGCTTTATGCCCTCCTTCATAATGTCCCAATATTTTAATCTCACTGCAGCTAGTGTCTTTGTTAATCTGGTTTACAGATCCTTTGTCTACCTGCGTAATTTCTCTCCTCGTCCCAGTGCCGAGTCGTTCCTTTATGTCTCAGCACATTACTCACTAAACTGAACTTCTCCTAAGCTACGCTTAAAAAGGGCTTTTGAACCATATAGTTTCATTTGATTAAAAATGCCTGGGTTTCATGCAGGATCCACCGTTTCGTTCGATGCTGACATGCTATTCCAATACATTTAGAGAACCTCTGAAGGAGAGAGGAGGCACACTAGTTAATACACTGGTGCCGTATCTCAGAACAGTGGAGTGTAATTCCATGTTTGGCTATCCATAATTACGTTTTCTGTGGGTCCTACATTCACTGATGCCAATGCTGGAATGATTCTTTTGACAAAAAAGCTACATACACTGACAGGAAACAATCGCCGCAAAAATACATTAATGTAAAGTAATGAAATTTCGGGAATACATTCGTCTGAATAACATACTTAAATAATATACATTGCAAAGACACAGGTTGATGAAAGTGTGACATAAGCCATTTCGAAAGTGAAATGCTCGTAAATTAATAACCCGTTTAATCGCCAGCCTGTTGAATGCATGCTTGCAAATTTGCGTGAATTATTTTCTGCAGGTGCCGGATGTCAGTATGTGGGATGGAGTTTCATGTCTGTTGCAATTGGTTGGTCAATACAGGGACGGTTAAGCTGTTTGTGGATGACGCTGGAAATGTCATCCGATGGCGTTCCACATGTGCTCGAGTGGAGACAGATTTGGTGATCGAGCAGGCCGAGGCAACATGTCGATACTCTGTAGAGCGTGTTGGATTATAACAGTGGTATACGGGCTCGGATTATCCTGTTGGAAAACACCCCCTGGAAAGCTGTTCATGAAAGGCAGTACAACAGGTCGAATCACCAGATTGACGTACAAATCTGCAGTCAAGGGCGCGCGATAACCACGAGAGGGCTCCTGCTGTCATTCGAAATTCTACACCTTCCAGGCGGAGGTCCAGTATGTCTAGCACGCAGACAGGTTGGCAGCAGGTCCTCCATCACTGGCACCGTGGAAGAAGCAGCTTTCATCGTACAACACAACAGACGTCCACTCTTCCCTCCGACGAGCTCTCGTTCGACACCAACAAAGACGCAAGTGGTGGTAGTTTGGGGTCAGTGCAGCGTACGCTACAGAGCTTCTGGCTCGAAGCTGTCCTTAAAGTAACCGATATGTATCAGTTCGTTGTGTCACTGTGATACCAACTGCTGCTCAAATTACTGCTGCAGAGGCAGTACTATGCGCCAGAGCCATACGCCCAGCACGATGGTCTTCCCTCCCAGTAGTGCCACATGGCCGCGTACATTCTCGTGACCACCGCTGCCATCATTCATGTACAGCGGCTACATTGCTACCACGTCTTCCTGCAACATCGCAGAAGTAACAGCCCTATGATGGAACGTCCACCTTCTCGTAGCCCTATTACACAACCCCGTTCAAACTCAGTGCGGTGTTGGTATTGGCGTCTTTTTCGCCTTAAAAGGCATTCTTGACTACCGTCGGTTCAGCACGTCCGATCCCAAAGGTGTGCTACAGCGTGTGTTTCAAGCAAACTTGAGTTGCACCCTCATTGTGGCTCTACTAGCGCCACTCTTATGTGACACCCGCGAAATTTGAACATATATTATTTTTCAGACGTACAAACATGCCTATCCATTTTCGTTCATGTCGCACAACTTCTTCTTGGTGTTGTGATTCTTTTTCTCCAATATATTTCCTTTTATGTCGTTGTCGAAACCGAAACTGTGCTCCCTCTCGTACGATCACGTTGTCGTGTTATTAAATCACATTCTCAATTTTCCCCTTTTTATGGCTTCATAAGTCAATCGGTAAAAGCGGAACGCTTATCGGATTACTTTGTTGTTCGCCCGCCAGTCTGTGTGTCTGCCTGTCTGTCTGTCTGACTGTTAAGACCCCTTTTTCTCAGAAATGAGTACATGTATCAAGGTGAAATTTATGTCGCAGACTAAGATCTACGTTCTCTTGGAGCTGCGAAAAATTTAAGCTTCTAAGCCAATGGAATCAAAAGGTGTGATCATTTCGATACTCTCAAACTCACTCATCAAAACCTATAGGGTGCTTTCCATTGACATAGAATCATGAAATGTGAGAAGAGGCAAGGTTTCACAAATAAGTTAAGGTAAAAGCTCGAAAACGGTTAATTTTTTTGCCATTTGCCATTTGTTGTTCTTCTCCCTGTCTGTTCGTCTTTTAAGCCCCCCTTTCTCAGG
Source organism: Schistocerca gregaria (assembly GCF_023897955.1). NCBI lineage: Eukaryota > Metazoa > Arthropoda > Insecta > Orthoptera > Acrididae > Schistocerca > Schistocerca gregaria. Next base: position 536,928,256 of record NC_064921.1, read on the forward strand.
AACAGGTAGAGGATTCAAGTTGAAATTTGTCATGAACTGAGGTCAAAAAAGTTTAAGCTTCTAACTCAATACAATCAAAATATTCGGCATTTACGTCACATATTGAAAATCCACAGAGCAAAACATATAGATGATCTACCCATATGAATGAATGTATGTATTAAACCGGGTACCTAGAAACGACGGAGAGGCTTCAACCTGCTGTAGCTTTCAGTGGTTCACAACCCCACAACAGGCCACAGCAGTCCATCCACCCCACCACTGCATCACACTGAACCCAGTGTTATTGCGCAGTTCGGCCCCCAGTGGACACCCCCCCCCCCCCCCCCCTCCCTGGGAATGTCTCATACCAGACGAGTCTAACCCCAGATGTTTGCGTGGCTGAATAATTATGATGCACGCTTACGTGGAAACGGTGTTTGCGCAGAAATCGCCGACACAGTGTAACTGAGGCGGAATAGCGGGAACCAGCCCGCATTCACGGAGGTAGATGGAAAACCGCCTTAAAAACAGAACCTCGACACTAATCCTCCTGGCGGACTCGTGTCGGGGATCGGGACGCCTTCCCGCTCAGGAAGCAGCGTGTTAGGCCTCGCGGCTAGCCGGGCAGGCTAACTATTCGTATACATGGCGGTCCTGGTTTGTAGCGGCAACAGCCGAGCAGAGCGGACGTGCTACGTGCTTCCGCGTGCAGCGTGAGCACGATCACCTTGCTTACTTCTTCCGATGGACACTTACATGACTCCACAGAGCGAAAAGAACATGGCGAATCAATATGGGAAATCAACGTCGAAATTCACGTTTGAAAACTACTTTACTAGGCCAAAATTACTCGATGTCGATGGCTTTTTAAAGGAGGAGGTCAAGATCCCGGCTGCCGATATCGTTGGCATATACCTTTCGATCGTAAGTTGTTTGATCTATATGAAACTTACTAATAACGCTACAAGCGACAGGATTCTTCGAGAGGTGAAACAAGGACTCCGCTTCTGCCTGCTGACAGAAATATTGGCAACGTCGAGGATGACCAGGCTGGACTGGGACTGTGGACTATAGGCGTATTCGAATTACCTTTCGAGCTCCTGGCGGTTGATGTCGTGGCGGCGCTCTGCCCCTACAGCACAATACAAGAACATGTGACAGGAAAGAGGACCCACATTGAGATGTATTCAGTTCTCAACTGTGTACCCCAATCTCTCACTGAACGCCGACGACACCAGGTAAGAGGCTGCCGAGGTCTCCAGATGCGACAAGGAAGGCCCAAGTTCCGAATGCTTCCATAGTTGTATCACGTAATTTCCACATTCTACCGCCGCTGACGATTCCCCCAGTGACACGTGGCGCTCACGAAACCGCTTTCTGTTCAGACACAACAGACTGACGTTGCTGTACCACATAAACCTGCTGCGGACGACGTCTGGCAGATTAGCCAGCCTGGCCAGTGGCAGAACTCTATCCCACGTCATCGATACCACCGACAGCATGATGACAATCGATTCAGAGCTCAAGCCTTTGTGTAAGCGAGGCATGAGTCAGTGCCATCGATCTTCATGGAAGGCAACACACGAAAAAAATGTTGAGCAATACCCCGAAGGCGACGCCGCAGGACCATGACGGAACATGGCAGCTTCCACTCGCGAGAGGAACAAGAACTTATACTGCAGGACCCCAGCCACGTGGCTGACACCATTGTTACCGACTCCACACCTGCTGAATAGATGGCAAGACAGACAGCGTCCGTCTGTCGGCCCTCTACAGTGAAAAGTTATCAGCAGGAAGGTTCCAGTGCACAATGTGAACCCACTCCGTCCCTTTCTATCAACTACTTCCATACCCGCGTCATGGGCTGAGGCTTTCGAGACTGGACAGGACAGGGGGCTGCTCAGGTCTGAAACACAATTGGAGGCCAGCAGTCAGTGGGGTGGGACGTCCCTCACAATGTCTGCCTCTCACCACGGATAACCCTACCCAGCCATCACACACTAGGCTTACTGCTTGGGTGTAATGAATATCAGCATGCTTACCTAGTGTCAAGATCCACCTACTGAGAAAAGGAATACGAGCCACAGCAGTCGACTTTGCATTTGTGAAAGAAGTGGAACTAATGTACTTGTGAAGTTTTATAGTTACGCAACATACCTGCCGCCTGGTAGTTCTGCACCCACCAGCGTGGCGATTTTAGTGCATCATGACATCAAAGCCAGTGTCATCACGTTATCTCTCCTCTGCTAGAGGATTTGCGGTCATGGCACGCGACACACTATTCATTAATGTTTATGCACAATCAGACACCTCGAAACGTCGTGCGTGACTGGGCCAGTTTCTACTCCACAGACATCGTCCCCCTTTTCCTAGGACGATTAAAAAAAAATCTTCACCGGCGATCTTATTTGTGTCCTTCATCCCAAGGACCAACGTTCACTACATGTCTTGCCCAGAACTGGGTATGGCGATCCACGATCTTAACTTGTGTGACACATAGAAAAAGGTACAGAGTGACAGATCTCGATATTTGCATCCTACCAGTCGAACCGATTGGATTGAATATGTGCATCCTTACACAGAATTCGGTGGCCGCCCAAAGATGGCCTTTGGCATTCTTAGATCACTACATTACATATTCATGATGCATCTCCACCCAAAACAAGTCTGGAGTAATAACAACTGTTGGAAAATGAATCCAACTCCCCTCCAGGATCCGGGCTACCATCGGCAAGGAGTCACAATGTGGATCAACTGAGAACAACGTTACTCTCGACAATCTCGTCATTTGCATGGTGGCTCCTCAGCGCCAAATTAGCAATCTGCAAGACACTTATGTAGTTTTGCTATGACATGACTGTGTTCCGCCAAGAGACCATAGTTTTTACAACGTGGGGCTAAGGTTCCTTGCTACCCTACTCTCATCACTGGACAGACAACGAAAAGGCACCAAATCAAAACTCACATACTATAGTTGACGAAATGGTACCCACAGTAGCCTGCTCGAGACGACACTTCTGAACGGCCACAAAGGTATCCACCATATACCACATTGTGGCGGGCATGTACTGACATTACCAATGATTAATACAATGTTCCTTGAGCTCACGTTTCCTGTTGAAGGAACAGTTGGGGGGGGGGGGGGGGGGACGCTTGGACAAAAGCGCAGTCAATAAATCTCCAAGACCAGATGGATTTCTTGTTGAATTTCACCAGACTTTCTATGCCCTCATGGTGCCCCATTAGATCACAATGTTACCCAAACTGCAATGTACCATCTATTTTTGTTGAAGGACTTGTTATACTGCGACACAAGCCAGCAGGAGGGCAATCGGTCAACGACTATCGGTCACTTACAGTGTTGAACGCTGACTGCAAGATCTTTGACAGGGTTTTGGTAGGCTGCATTAAGACGAGATGGCCAATGATCCTCGCCCCAGAAGAGATAGAAGGGGGAGATGCAAACATGAGATTGGCCAATGGAGATTGCAGTAATGATCGCCTTGGCGTTCCACCTGAGAGTGACGATCGTCTCCATCGAAAGCGACTGGGCATTCCATAGAGTGTACTCTGCGACAAGTTTGCCCTCTTTCTACCTACCTTTATGCAGTCGTGCTTCAGTCACTCCTCAGGGGTCTGAACAACAGACTATCTGGCAGCACATTGCAGGACATCACCTTCCTCTATAGGGCATACGCCGATGACCTGCTACTGCAGGTTCGTTCTACTGCTGAAGTCTGCAGTGTACTACACTGGATAGAGCTATACGGACAGGTTGTGCCCAGTCTTCTGAACATCAACAAGTCGCCGGCATTGGATGTCAGTCTTGAACTCTGTATGGGCGAAATCTGCTGTCGCTCCCTCCCACCAGTTACTGAACTGAGTTATTTGGGAATCATTTTTTATGAAGGTTGCGCGGAACGGCCGTCAAAACTGTTACTACAGATCTTACGCTTGTCGGTACACCAAAAACTGCTCTCAGACTTTAATCAGTTGTAACGTGCGCAGTACCTGAAACTCTAAATGGCGTAAAAAGCCAATCACATGGCATATGTCCTCCCCATACGGCGGTGATAGGTCGCAGACTTCTGGTGGACTTAGGTTATTACTTATCAACAGGACACGCATTTCAAATATGTTACGACAGTCTCATCTCTCCGAGTATGATGGAGGGATAGGACTGGTTAACGAACAGAAAAAAAAAAAACAGCGAGACCCCGGCCCCATGCTATTGTATTAATGGACTCCTTCCTTTGCACTGAATGTTGCCTTCTGGACACTGACGAACATGACTTATATCTTCAGCGAAGGTGAGAAAGTAGAGATCGATTACTGGTTGCACCTGCAAAAAAACATTCAAAACTCCCTCGAATGCACGCTGAGGCACCTATGTACTTCACAAATTATTTATGCAATGTTTTCGTAACCCACCACCCAACCCCATCAGTTGAGGAGTGCCAGGCTCAGTCTGACCTATTGCACAACATCACATTATAGACAGAAAGTCCTGAATTGTAAGCAGTGAGAAAGAAAAGAAATCAGTTGTTATTATTATTGTTATTATTATTATCTATGTACACTTGACAGCAAAAACGTGGGTCACTTCCGAATACAACCAACATAGCGTAGCTGTGTTGCAGGTCCTCTAAATACGAAAACCCCGTGGGGTACAGTCGTTTGACTACACACAATGGGTACCGCAAGAGACTACTAAGAGACCAAAGGCCTTTATGGCAGTCAGTCTAAGCGTTAACTAATATCGTCATACAAAACATATTAGAAAACACGTTCTTAGCGATGAGACGCCCCATAACACTCATAAACTAACCTTAATTACAACTAGTGACATTCCAAAAGTTATGAGAAAACGGATTATTTTACATATATCGTACAGTAAGCCTTAGTCAAAATTAAATACTTGAGACAATATATGGAGTTACAAAGCTGTATGGCAATTGGAAAAAAGTTTTTTGCTCTCTTAAAGGTTTTCCATCCATGTGCTGAAGGTCGCTCAATGGCGAGAGGCTCTGGCAACTGGATATTGGACAAACCAGTAGAAAAAAGCGATTAACGGCAACAAGCACTCTAAGGAAATCTCAACATTAACAGCGAATCACCAATAATATCATTGTTCTCGTAACACATCAACAGCTACGTGTACACAAATTCGAACTTTAAATGACATTGCCAACGACGTCGATCTGGACCTGGATTCAAACCTAGCACCTATAACCATTGCTAACTAAGCTAAGCTTTGCTTGTGCCTTATTGAGACCGGATCACTAGGCATAAAGAGACGTGAAGTATAGACGTTTGCACTAGCATCAGTTATCAACTCAGATCCTGAAAATAAATGACGAAAATGTTTGTACTGGACTGGGAATCCTGTCATAAGTTATCGTCCTGGGAACTACCCCCAACGACGTTTAATATGGTGTCATTTACAAGGAACAAGGTATGCTCATGTTTAAAATTGAAATACCATCATATAAAGCTTGTGACAGGGATGCGAACCCAGCACATAATCGGATTGTTAACAAAGTACAGTCATGCTCAAAAGTATCCGAACGACCTGGACTTCATTTCGCCTGATTCCCATGCAACCCACATAACGCAGCAGTCTAGCAGGTCCTCTAATCGCTCCTTGATACAGTCGTTTGGCTATTGAAAAGGTTTCCAACAAGTCACCGCTAGAAAACTGCTCTCTATCACAATGAATCAGAATGTAAAGTAGTACCACGGTACTAAAAATATCAGGAAAAACTTCATCACAGATAAGACTGTCCTTAAGGCTTGTAAGCTCTCATTTATTGCAATAACTGACATACCTGAAATGTTAGCACTCTCATTACTACGTCAGATAGGTAATGCACGTAGTAAGTTCGTCACATTCATGATTTCCTCTTCAAAGTAACATACCATACTTGTTACTTTACACAAAATGTCTTTATAAATTTACGTTATTCACGAGAATCTAGTTGAGAATATGTATGAACTTCAAATGACACGACGAAACGACTCGTTCTGCATATGGATTCAAATCCAGGTCATGGAACCTAAGGTATCGTGACTGACGGAAATTAAGTCATTCCTGACTAGGCATAAAGAGAGGGATATACCTCGATTTTAGACAGTATCAGTTAACAAATATCAACTTTAAATTACATAACGTAAACATTTTTAACGGACACGAATTCCTACCCAGCATCTATTGTCTCTGTTAACGAACTAAGATGTTAAATACTGCTTCTTCACAAGTAACGTACTTGAAATGCAGTGAGGTAAAGCTTTGTGTTGGACAGGGATTCGAACCCAGAACCTAATCGGATTGTTATCGAAGCACAATCAACTTTGACATATCGGATTTCCTCGGCAGTAGCTAGATGTATTAAATGAAATGACGAGACGAAACATTAATTTTTTCCTTCCCAGGACTCCAACCCGGCACATATCGTAATTACATTCTAGAGAAAAGGAACGTTAAGTATGGGTTTGTTACACCAGCACTGACATGTGAGCATGTTTGAACTAGAAATGATATGGCGAAGTGTTCAGTGCTCACTGAGAATCGAACCCCAAACATATCGTTGTTGACTACACACATAGACGATACTTACCGAATTTTTCTCCACCAGCACCTCGGAATAACATCCTTGAATTTACAGTGATCTCGCAAATAGTTCTGTGTCTCACTGGGAGTCAAAAACTTCAGATATCGTTAGTGTTGACAACGAATGAAAATGCATTAAAAATAAAAACAGATAGGTATTCTCATGCTAGAGCTTGATAATACACAGTGAAATGTTTAGTGCTGGGCCAGGATTCCAACCCATTCATGCGCAATATGTGGAGATGTTGAGGAATGTGCAATTTTGAACAATTAAGTTGTAGTCGAGCTGTATTGTCACGAAGGGATCAAATTCCGCCTTAAGGGCGGTCTGAGTGGCTTTCCCAGTTCAGAACCAATTTTATCGACATACAGAAGCTCAAATAAAATATGGAATAAGTGTCATGTGACCATACACAGGGTTTGTTTCGTCACTAGAAATAAATAACTAGTATAAGAAAGGTTATTGGTGACAGAGTTTCTACATGTTGCCACTCCTTACTTTATTGTGGTTCCACCTAACGTCTACTTGGTGGAGAAGGAATATCATGTTTAACGTGATTTTCAGACCACAATGCCATTATACCTTCTTCCCTTTGCGTAGCCAGAAGGGAATAAAATCTGCCTCTCCCTACAAAAACACATGGGCAGAAGTTGGAATCGAACTGAGACCATCATCATATGAAACTATCCTTAGTCCAACATACCACCAAACCCTCTTTTCTAAAACTTATTTCTCTGTCATAACACCGTTGAGGCACACAAAATGAGAATTCTAACATACATGCTGCTGTAGTGGTTTTTCAGGATGTTCAGTACATTCATTTACTTGGTTGACCGAATCGCCATGAACTAGCTTCCTTGGCTACCCAGTGCATACATTCGACTCTGTTTTGTAATCACCGAAATAAAATAACGCAACTGCCACATACACAGAGCTGCCAACAGTGTAGGATGCAGAAATTTAAAAAGAAAGTGTTCCTTTCCATTTGAGCTACACTATTGCGCTATCTGTTTGTTGAAACCATAGTGCAGTGCAAAAGAAATGCTTTGTCTGTCTCACAAAAGTCTATACCCGGCCGTATGCATTATCTCACAGCACTGTGGAATGCCGAAGTTCTGAAAGAACTGTTGTTCACTTCCTGAGGTACTATAGCTACGTCATAGCTAGTAGCGTAACGGTAAGCGTCGCGCACTGTGGATATAACGTCCCGTGTTCTATTACATTCGCTACTACATTTTTTTTAAACGCAATTTTGCTGGCTGCTGAAGTTAACAATTTAATGGAACTTTGAACATAAGTCTCTTCACTTCTCAACCCAAAATAGTCGCATGTGGAAAAAAGGCTAACTTCTGCGTCATTTTGTTCTTTTCAGGTTTAATAGACGGCCAGGCAGCAGATGGGTCTCGAAGCTTTTGTATTATGTATGGGAAGAGTGCATCGTGCCAAAACAGTCAAAAAAGTATTTTCTACATTAGCTGTCACCTGGTAGTGGCATTTTATTCTTCTTCAAAGCTTGTGTGACAACTTTAACTCAGAACAAGTGCATGTGCATTGTCAGACTGTATAGATAACATCAGAGAATTCGCATATATCGTTTAATGATTAATTTATCTCTCATGTTTAGTATTGTTTTAACAACACTAAAAGAAACCTTACGAAAACTGTGCACTGTATTGTAAGAAATGAAATAAAACTACCCACGATAACCTTACGACGAAAGTCTGTTTTAACAAAACTGAGTATCGGTACACAAGCGTGCCTCTATCTGCACGAATTAGTAAAATACTGCTCACTTAGATTTCGATTGGGTCTGTGTTTAAATGGTACGCTGTGTCATACTTAACAGGTATGCAAACGTGGCACTTCATAAATAAAGTTACATATTCCTAGAAACCCAAAACTTGCTTGTCAGCAGCGGAAAGAGGCGTTACCTGTTGTGCAGCATTGTAAGTTTTTCACCATTGCACTTTGAGCTGAAAGTATTTTATTACGATTTGCTTATCGGTGTTTGATCTGACTGCTTTTAGCTCTTACGCAGAAGGGTTTAATACGTCACACTCAGTGAGGCTGGAACCGCGAACCATAACAGTCGTGTTTTCACAGGTCAGCACTTCAACACAGAGCTAGCGGGTTCATATGGTTTGCGCCTTCCTCTTACGAGGCCATTAGTGGCTAGAACTCGTAAACCTCTATTTACGGGACGTGATTAGTTACGATTGTCACGTTCAATGACTTTGCTGGGCTGAAAACCGTAAATTTACAATTTTCTGTTACACCTCAAGCGATAACAACTCAGGTTATTCAGTGGAAATGACACGAGAAATCAAGTGAACTTTGAGGCTTAATTCCGTGCACACCAGGAAGTAACTCGTCGATCACAGAGTTGGCAAACATACCTTACGTTGTTGCCAAATCTCAGTTACATTACCAGCAGGAAGAAGACGAACCGATGTGATCCTACAGCGGGCTGGGACGTGACCATAACTGGCGCCTCAAAGACGCGGCTGCTGCGTCCTGGAATACGTAATGCGTCTGATTCGCATTTCTGTAACTAGGTTTAGGGACTGGAGCTTAGTTACTAGTAATACTCAGAACTGACTGCTACTAAGCATCATAAATCAGTCGTTTTTATATTTATTTCGTAACTGTACTCAAAACTAAGAAACTTATTCACGGACGTTTTCGTGCCTCGCCGATAGTAGAGCACAACAAATAAATACAAATAAAAAGAGAATGTGAGGGGGAGAGTGGGAGAGGGGGAGAGGAAGAGAGGCGACAGGGGGAGAGGGAGGGTGAAGAAAATTGTTGTAAAGAAATTGAATACTGAAATGTAAACAAACCTTTCAATAAAAAACTCGTTCCACATCATTACGAAATGTCGTATTCATGATCTATAGAACAAGTATTAATCTAATCTAATCTAATCATATCATATTGCTGACTATCAATGAAGAGTCATAAAGTACCGAAATTTTTGCATATATCAGTAACCAAATCTAAACTTGAAAATAAAAGACGACAGTTTTTGTAATAAACCGGGACTCCTATCAAGACGTTTTCATCCCTGTTAACTAACCATGAAAGATGTCTGATATACCTCAATTCAGAAGTAACGAAGTATGTATGCATTTAAAGATGAAGCGCGTGATGTGAAGTTCTGTGACGGAGATACGAACCCAAGACGTAATCGGATTGTTAACTAAGTAAAATCAAATGTTACGTATCGGTTTTTCTTGCCGGCTTCTAGGTGTTTAATCTAAAATAAGGACACAAATTTTTGTGCCTGAGCGACAGTAGAACCGCACTCCTATCGTTCTTCTTAATTGTCCACGAATATTACTTAATTATCAATTGCTTACTCACCAACAGTAAGATGTATTCGTGTTTGTCCAGAAATTGTTGTCAACAGGAACAGACATTAAAATGCACGTTAATTTTCACTAGCAGGCCGGTGTGCACGTGATAGGGCTGTAAATTAAATTATGATTATTTTTTTACTGTATCAGGCTTCGGACCCACATATTTACCTTTGGAGGAGACCTAGAGAAGACTTTAGTCTTGGGAAAAGGAATGAAATGATTGAACTATACTGTTCCGAGAGATTCAGATCCTCTAAAGAGGAGATACGAATTCGAGTCACAGTCCAGCACCCAATTTTTCAACGTCTCTAGTTCAATCAAGTACAACTAAAACAAGAGCCCTGTTCCTTTAGAAGGCTATCAGTTCATCAAAGAAAATAAAATTTTCTAATGTAAGTAAGTTTACTGGTGACACTATTTCTGTTTACCCTGACCTCCACCTATGCCATTTTCCAACGTAAACCCGCTCTGCCGAGTTTGGAATGAAGGAACGTGATGTTTAATGCGGATTCTGGATTATAAGAGCTTTCTCTTGAGGTTACCAGAGGTAAAGTAAATCTGTTTGTGCCTCTTAAAAGTAAATGTCTGTACCCACGCAATGTACTTGTGATAGTTCGTTCCACATGATCATTGTGGCCACATTTTACAGCCCCAGGAGTGTGCTGTAATGGATTATGTGCTTAGCTTACTAAACTAGTCGCGGTGGAAAAAAAGTCTATTAAATGGTTGAGTAGAAGCAAGCTTCTGATGTGGAGATTATGCTAATCTTATGTCAGCAGGATGTAAAGACTCTTCTAGGTGTCATAGCCTTGATTTGAAGCCATTTTGAAATTTTCACCAATTCAGGAAATTTCTTAGTTCGAGAAAATCCACTGTGAAGTGTGAAGTTACCGGATAATTCGATTATCACCATCATTATTACTATCATTTTCTTCATACCGCTGCTGGAACACATTATCTTGAAGATGATTTAAGTCCTTTTGATCATTATGGAAGTAGTAGCCCAAGAACAAGTTCTTTCCCTGTCTACGGAATCCTTTTCATGTTAATATCAAACATCAGCAATTACTCGTAGATCACTTTAAAACTAAAGTAATTGATGAAGACGTTAGCTGATAACGAAAACGCGCTGCCTTCCTTCATTTACTTGCGCCTAGAAATGGCTGTCAAATATTGCCAAACCAAAAGCCAAGGGATCTTACTGCCTTCCAATATACGTCGCTGTCGATTCTTCCATATGATTTGGTCGACGTGACCTGTTTCAAGTTGTGTATGACACAGAATGTTTTAGAAAATCAATTGTTTTCCTTTGCAATAAACAGAAAGATATTCATTCTAAGCTATCCAAGTCTAAAATTTTCACAATATTAGTTCAAATTTAATATTCGCTTCCATAATGTAAGGAAAGTATTTCACAGTTGCAAAACCCGCATCCGACTCACTGTCCTTACACTTAGTCGCTGGCCATAAATTTCAGCTCAAAGTGACACCAGTTTAAGTTACGTAATGTAGCGAAGACTGTTTGCCAGTGCTCTTTCTCACCGGAAAATATGCAATTCACTCATTGGGCTCCATAAGTACACTGTAACAGTAATTTCTGTGTGTATGCAATGCATACGGTTTGTAGAATTTAGTGGTGCTATCTCTTCCAACTCTGTGTACAATACGCCTCACCTAAACGGGTCCTTTACCATTACAGGCCCTGGGCGGTGCAACATCATATTGACAACAGTAACGTGCTTATACTGACAACCTCAGTTTTCGTTTTACCCGATGTTGTAATCATTTAAGTAAAACAACATGATCTTCGAGTGGGAGACATTTCGTCCCCCTTTTCATTCTGTGATATTTGTCAATAAGCTTTTTTCCTTCCAACCAGCGAAATGCGGCAGAGTACGGCTGAAAACGATTTACAAACCACGATTTATTGCCGTTAACGCGATTTCTTTAAACATTGGCGTAGCTGAAGGAATTTAGTTTCTTCTTAAATCGTCTTTGCAGCAACGTTCACAGATATCTCAAATAGGAAAAGCTCTTTATCCAGGTACGAAGGTTGCAAAACAAACTTCCCACAGTTTGTGTCAGGTTGATCTTTTGGTCTGATAGCACTGCGTAAGTATTTTGTGTAAGAGGTATTAAAGTAGTGTTCCTGTAGCTGTGGTAATCATTGGTAGAAAACGAGTTTCACACCGATGGGTACAGTACTGATAAATATTCAAAGTGACTATCAACCTAGGTCTGCTTTCATCCACAAACAGAGGAGTATTTGTAATATTGAAGCTAGACTAGGTATCCTTGTCTTCCTTGAGTTGGCACTGGAAGGCGTTTACACACACGTATACGAGGGTAATCCCGAAGGTAAGGACTCCTAAGGGACACGCAAGTGCCAACGCAGGCACAAACGAGAGGTCCTTAACTTTAATGGCAAGCAGAAACCACAGTGTTTGCTGCATTGTGGCAAGGTGATAAAGAGCAAGACTATTGTTACGAAGGTCTCAGGTTCGATGCCTCACCAGTCCCACGATTTTTATGTGCCGTTTTACACATATTTCCCCTGGGGCAGTGTTTGTTGATGTGAAAAATGCCGAGTTGCACTGTGGTCCGAAAGCGACGTAAAACTGTAGGTTCCTCTATTAACTGGCTAGGTCAGTCAACTCAAAGGTCGGTTGAAAGCAACAGCGTACCAGCTCCAACAAGACCGTGCCTATTAAAGCACTGTGGTGTTCAAACCACTCTTGCGACTGATGACTGCTTTAATTTCTGTGGGTTCCAAAACTAATGATCTTTGCGTTATTAACAGTTTTGTGTTTTCATGCTGTAGTTTGATACCAGTAAACGTAAGTAACCGGCCGAGCACTGTCACCGTTCGAGTTGTCAAGGTGGTAGGCGACAATGCTGTCGACCCCAGTTACAATTTTGGTCATGGCTATATTTCAGTCGAATACCTCTATGGGCTTTTTTGCGTATTTAAAGATATACTTTTATACACTTGGTACGGTTCCAAATTGATATGTGATAGAGCTGTATTTAGCAACATGAATCAGACATGTTTTCCGTGCAGTATATCCGACAACACGTCAGTGCAGCGAGATTTCGTTTATGTGTTGCGCTGTTACGAGAAATATTTGTGTTTTGCTCGCTTCTGTTATAGGTTTCACCCCACTGAATGCGAGAAAGCTCACGAATAGACTGTCAATAACTCGAATTACGCAATAACAAACTTAAAAGTTGTATTTTTACATTATGTATCCCGATGAAAATAACTGTAAACAGGTTATATGCCTACGTGCTTATTATCGCGCTTCTAGATGCTTTCCTCAAAAAATTAAGATTAAAATAGAGAGAGAGAGAGGGAGAGGGGGAGAGAGAGGGAGAGGGGGAGAGAGAGGGAGAGGGAGAGAGAGAGAGAGAGAGAGAGAGAGAGAGAGAGAGAGAGAGAGAAAGCAGAAATGTATTTCAAATATAAACTCAGTGGCGCCATGTTCGTCTCGTGACGTAAAGCAAGGATAATTGATAGGTAATATCTCGTTGTACTAGCGATATGTGTGGCTTCGGGGTTCTTTGTCTTCTCTGTGCAAACAACTAGAACAGAATTCAGTAACAAAGTGGTAAGAACACCTACTCAGTGCGCCAATTAAACACTCAGCCATTCTTGGTTATTTTGTTAATCGTGTGTAATGCAGTAAACATCCTTGATTATTGATTTGTAATTACTACCATTGTTATTGTTATTCGTCACCCCACAAAGCTTTCCTATGTCTCACTGCCGCCGATGCATGTAACGAATGGATCAGGGTGATTGGAATGTGGGATGTTTCGTCACGGAGAATATACACATTTATCTCGGCGTCTTGTGTCAGAGTAATATGAAAATCTCAATAAGAAAAGACGACAATAACACCCAACTATTTCTGTCCACTTAACACCATGACGACAGACAAATTGGCGTCTCACTGTATTTTGATTATAATTCGTTAGCCTTTTTGCGACCTCATTTTAATACCTCATGGAAGCAGGCATAATATTTTGCTTTTTGAACACCGAACAATAACACACAAAGATAGTAGATGGAAGGGTACAAAGAAAACATCAGACACATGGGTGTGGATCCAGTTCATCATAAGAAGATTAAACAAGAGGAAAACATTACGAAAGCAATGAATACGCTGGTTAGTATACATTATTTGTATAGATCTGAAGATGAAAAAGCGCAGATCTGCACAGTGCCCGCATCTCCACTTTAGTTTCTGTCTTAATGGGCATAATTTTTAGTTTCTTCTCTCCTGAATTATCAAATGAATTGATTATTACGTGGAACAGAATAATTAGGTAACTGTGTTTCTTACAGCTTCCATTCGCACCAACATTTTTCTACAGTCTCGTGCAATTCATGAAATTCTACTTGTATGATCACAGGACTGCACATAGATACTATCGATTTCGAGGTACAAAGTGTTTGTTACCTTACTTTTCGTGACAGGTTGGCAAAGTTGATTTCCAAAGACTTTTTATTGTACTGAAATAATATTTTGTAACAAAGTAACAAGGTAAGTGTTTTATTCATGTATATTTTGTGGGAAACTGTAATCCTGATGGAAGATTACACACCTGAATGTTTGACACAGCTGGTTGGAGAAAACGCTGCATATTAACCAAACCCCGCGCCTCCTCTCCGTATCCTCCTATGACACGAATACAGGATTCTCCTCCTATAACGTTACAGAGCTGTTCCTAGCACAGCTGAGAATTGGGAACATCTTCACAAACATTTGGCAACACTGTGACAGTCCAATCATTTCCGCGTATGGTACTGAACTGACTCGCTAAATTCACTTGATATTCCCTTTCCATTTGAATGACTCGTGGTATGTAATCCTCACGTAAACTAAGACACTGAGAAAAATTTTTTATTTTTTTGGCTAAAGAAATGCTATTCTTCACATAAGTGACAACTTTCAATATCTTTAACGATGTGTTATGAGGCTGAGCGGCCAATACCATGACGAGAGTGGCGTGCTGGCAGCAGTGTGTACGTAGCCTCGTGGTACCACCCGTGTCTCGTGTTCTGACGGTTAAGAAAATCGTCAGTTCTAACCGTGGTACGGGCAGCGCGTGAAGGCTTTTTTTGTGTATTATTTCATGGAGCTGCGAATCCAGGAAAAAATTCTGTAACAAAATCAGAAGAAAACCTTTACACATCAAATCCTCTTGGCAGCTCGACTCAGTAAGTTGTGTTAATGGTCGTAGATCTCGGCTTTCTGACTGCCAAGCTGCCATACAATGCAAGCGTCTCTGCGGAAATTCCAATCGACCGTCAACGATACGAAACTCAATAATGTTCTTCACTTAAGACTCCCACGCCAGGGTGATAAGTATGAAGAAATAAATTGATTAGCAAATCGCAAGAAAATACTTTCAGCCCAAAGTGCAATGGTGAAAAACTTACAATGCTGCACAACAGGTAACGCCTCTTTCCGCTGCTGACAAGCAAATTTTGGGTTTCTAGGAATATGTAACTTTATTTATGAAGTGCCATGTTTGCATGCCTGTTGAGTATGACACAGCGTACCATTTAAACACAGACCCAATCGAAATCTAAGTGAGTAGTATTTTACTAATTCGTGCAGACAAAGCCACTCTTGTGTACAGATACTCAGTTTTGTTAAAACAGACTTACTTTTGTCGTAGGGTTATCGTGGGTAGTTTTATTTCATTTCTTACAATACAGTGCACAGTTTTCGTAAGGTTTCTTTTAGTGTTGTTAAAACAATACTAAACATGAGAGAGAAATTAATCATTAACGATATATGCGAATTCTCTGACGTTATCTATACAGTCTGACAGTGCACATGCAGTTTATTGATTACATGCATGTAGAAAACTTGTTCAGAGTTAAAGCTGTCAAACAAAGTTTGAAGAAGAAAAAAATGACACTACCAGGTGACAGCTAATGTAGAAAATACTTTTCTGACTATTTTGGCACGATGCACTCTTCCCATACATAATACAAAAGCTTCGAGACCCATCTGCTGCCTGGCCGTCTATTAAACCTGAAAAGAACAAAAAGGCGCAGAAGTTAGCCTTTTTTCCACATGCAACTATTTTGGGTTGAGAAGTGAAGAGACTTATGTTCAAAGTTCCATTAAATTGTTAACTTCAGCAGACAGCAGAATTGCATTTTTTTAAAATGTAGTAGCGAATGTAATAGAACACGCGACGTCATATCCACAGTGCGCGAAGCTTACCATTACGCTACTAGCTGTGACGTAGCTGCAGCACCGCTGGAAGTGAACAACAGTTCCTCCAGAACTTCGGCATTCCACTAAGTGCTGTGAGATAATGCATATGGCCGGGTATAGACTTCTGAGAGACAGACAGTTACAACATTTCTTTTGCACTGCACGATGGTTTCAACAAACAGTAGCGCAATATTGTAGCTCAAATGGAAAGGAACACTTCCTATTTAAATTTCTGCATCCTACGCTGTTGGCAGCTCTGTGTAGGTGGCAGTTACGTTATTTTATTTCAGTGATTACAAAATAGTCGAATGTACGCACTGGGTAGCCAAGGAAGCTAGTTCATGTCGATTCGGTCAACCAAGTAAATGAATGTACTGAACATTCAGCAAACCACTACAGCTATTCTGTATGTTAGAATTCTCATCTTGTGTGCCGCAACGGTGTTATGATAGAGAAATGAGTTGTAGAAAAGAGGGTTTGGTAGTCTGTTTGACTGAAGATAGCTTCATATGATGATGGTCTCAGTTCGATTCCAAGTTCTGCCGATGATTGTTTATAGGGAGAGGCAGATTCTATTCTCTTCTGGCTACGCAAAGTGACAATACAGCTCGACTACAACTTAATTGTTCAAAATTGCAGATTCCTCAACATCTCCACATATTGCGCATGAATGGGTTGGAATCCTGGCCCAGCACTAAACATTTCACTGTGTATTATCAAACTCTAGCATGAGAATACCTATCTCTGGTGGATAATAGTTTTTATTTTTAATGCATTTTCATTCGTTGTCAACACTAACGATATCTGACGTTTTTGACTCCCAGTGAGACACGGAACTATTTGCGAGATCACTGTAAGTTCAAGGATGTTATTCCGAGGTGCTGGTGGAGAAAAATTCGGTAAGTGTCGTCTCTTTGTGTGTAGTCAACAACGATATGTTTGGGGTTCGATTCTCAGTGAGCACTGAACACTTCGCCATATCATTTCTAGTTCAAACATGCTCACATGTCAGTGCTGGTGTAACAAACCCATACTTAACGTTCCCTTTCTCTAGAATATAACAGCGATATGTGCCGGGTTGGAGTCCTGGGAAGGAAAAAATGTTTCGTCTCGTCATTTCATTTAATACATCTAGCTACTGCCGAGAAAATCCGATATGTCAAAGTTGATTGTACTTCGATGACAATCCGATTAGGTTCTGGGTTAGAATCGCTGTCCAACACAAAGTTTCACCTCGTTGCATTTCAAGTAAGTTACATGTGAAGAAGCAGTATTTAACATCTCTCGTAGTTCGTTAACAGGGACAATAGATGCTGGGTAGGAATTCGCGACCGTTAAAAATGTTTACGTTATGTAATTTAAAATTGATATTTGTTAACTGATACTGTCGAAAATCGAGGTATATCACTCTCTTTATGCCTAATCAGGAATGACTGTTAATTTCCGTCAGCCACGAAATCTTAGCCTGCACGATTGGTTCAAATGGCTCTGAGCACTATGGGACTCAATATCTGAGGTCATCAGTCCCCTAAAACCTAGAACTACTTAAACCTAACTAACCTAAGGACATCACACACATCCATGCCCAAGGCAGGATTCGAACCTGCGACCGTAGTAGTCACACGGTTCCGGACTGAAGTGCCTAGAACCGCACGGCCACCGCGGCCTAGCTTGCAAGACCTGGGTTTGAATCCATATGCAGAACGAGGCGGTTCGTCGTGTCATTTGAAGTTCATACATATCCTCAACGAGCTGCTAGTGAATAATGTAAATTTTTTATGACGTTTTGTGTTAAATAACAAGAATGGTAAGTTGCTTTGAAGAGGAAATCATGAATACGACGAACTTACTACGAGCATTACCTATCTGACGTAATAATGAGAGTGCTAACATTTCAGGTATGTCATTTATTGAAATAAATGTGAGCTTACAAGCGTTAAGGACAGTCTTATCTGTGATGAGGTGTTCCCTGATATTTGTAGTATCGTGGTATTGCTTTACATCTTGAGTTATTGCGATAGAGAGCAGTTTTTTTCCTAGTGGTGATTTGTTGGAACCATTTTCAATAGTCAAACGACTGTACCAAGGAGTGATTAGAGGACCTGCTAGACGGCTGCGTTATGTGGGTCGCATGGGAATCAGGCGAAATGAAGTCCAGGTCGTTCGGATACTTCTGAGCACGACTGTACATAAAATCATATGTTAAATATCAAATGTTTTCACCAATAGCCAAATGCTGGAACCTTAATTGACGATAGAATTGTTTTTGCCTGACTATGTTTAGAACCCAGCATCGAGCACCGTCGTTTTCTAGCCAGGGACATACGATAAATAGCTATTGTTGGTTCACCAGTAGCTAGATGGGCGCATGTTTAGCTAGACATCAGGCGACGGAAAGTTCTGTGCTGAATGGAATTCAAACGCCGCACACGTGGTCATGAAGAAACTTTAACTATCAAATTCTTTCCCAATAGTAGCTAGGAATGGCATGTTTGTACTTTCAGTGATGTGATGGAAAATACTCTGCTGGCTAGAAGTTGAATCCACAACATGTCATCGTTGGTGATCACAACGAACACAACGTCAAACCCAAATCCGTTTTCACCAGTAGGATGGAGAGTATATGTTTGAACTTGAAAAGATGTAAGGAAAAGATGTAAAGAAACGTTTGATCTTGTAATATTGTGATAAAAAGCTCATCATGTGACTGTGAGTTGAAACGAACACGTTTTAGCTGACAACGCTCCAAGAGACGTTAAAAATGCAACTATTTTTCACTAGTAGTTCGGAGTGCACATGCTAGGGCTTGAAATGAAATAATGAGTATTTTGTGCTGATCAGGATTTTAACCAGACAGGTGCCTTTCTAGGACCCCTAGAAGAGTTTTCAATCTTCGGGAACACAGTGAAATCGAATTCTTATCCGAGTCCAGCACCACAATTTTCAACGTCTCAGTTTTAAATCAAGTAAGAGCCTTGTGAACTTAAATGGCCATTGGTTCATTAAATGAAATACGTTTTCTAGTTTACGACGGCTTGCTGGTGGCAGACTCTCTGCCTTACGGGGTTTCTCCATCTGTCACAGCCCAAACGAATGCCCAGTCGGCAGCGAAGGGATGTTATCTTTACTGCGGATATTGAACTACGATGTTTACTGGCGTTCTGCACTTGGCGTTACTAGGGGTGAAGGAGAGCTACTTGTGTGTGTTAAAAATCTACGCCTGACGTGAGATGTGAACCTACACGTTTTACACATCAATACAAGATTAATCCATCAGGCCACAGAACCCCCTGCCAAGCACATAATTATCAATTGCAGAGTATCCATTTAGATGTAGATGCAGATGTCAAGGGACGCGTAACAGGAAGAAGGGCGGGATCTGGGAATGGATGGAAGTGCAGAAGTGCAAAATGTTGTGGTTGGCAGGAGAGCCAACACCGTGTTACTTAAGGTGGCCGAAATGCAAGCGTTTTAGCTCACGCAGGCTGGCGTGAGGTCTGGAACATGACAAGGGAATTAGAAGTGAGAAAAACGGACGTAGCTGGTGGAATACTTACCTTTAATCCATTAATGATGAACGTCGCTCTTGACGGTACATGATTCATAATATCAATAGTAACTGAATATGGCGCTTGCTAGGTCCTAGCAAATGACGTAGCTGAAGGCTATGCTAAACTATCTTCTCGGCAACTGAGAACGTAGTAGGCAGTGAACCATCGCTAGCAAAGTCGGCTGTACAACTGGGGCGACTGCTAGGAAGTCTCTCTAGACCTGCCGTGTGGCGGCGCTCGGTCTCCAATCACTGATAGTGGCGACACGCGGGTCCAACGTATACTACCGGACCGCGGCCGATTTAAAGGCTACCACCTAGCAAGTGTGGTGTCTGACGGTGACACCACACAAAATATAAGCGTGAAATGCTTGCAAAGTATTGCTTACTTAGATGTGTGCCACAGTTCGTTTTATCTTAGGACTGAGAGATAAGGAAGGACTGTTCTCAGAACGAACAATGGGTGTTAGGGAAGGGGAGATGAAAGAATACGGTTTCATAGGTGGTGAGAGGAATAATAGAGAGTAAAGACAGCAGCAATTAAAAGAGAAAATGTAGTGTCATTGGAAACCACTAGATTTGTTTACAAAATTTTGGGGGTGCGTAATAGAAGGGCACTTGCGGCGATAGTGTCAGAGAGAGAAAGTGTGAGAGGGAATAGAAGAGATATTAACAACGAGTAAACGTAAATGTTCAAATGTGTGTGACATCTTATGGGACTTAACTGCTAAGGTCATCAGTCCCTAATCTTACACACTACTTAACCTAAATTATCCTAAGGACAAACATACACACCCATGCCCGAGGGAGGTCTCGAACCTCCGCCGGAACCAGTCTCACAGTCCATGACTGCAGCGCCCCAGACCGCTCGGCTAATCCCGCACGGCGAGTAAACATAATATGAAACCGTTGGAGTATTGTGTGGAGGACGGAGGGTGTTATTCATGGATGGAGGAGAAGAGAGAGACGTATTTGAAATAACTAAAACTACTGTGACAGAGTCCATCTACGCTGATTAGTTTGTAAGTATGTAGACTGGGTAGAAATGAAATAAAAATAGAATACTTAACAAACTTTATATTCAAAAGAAACCCACTTGAATTAAAAGGGCAACTCAAAGGAAAGCTAACCCATATTGTATCTTTTCTGTTGCCACGCGATCTTCCACTAGCTCTCAATGAGGAAAAATGACCAAAAAGGAGACATAACAAAACATTTTAAGAACTCTAATATTTTATGCAGAATCCTTCATTAGTTTGTACTTCTATCACGCGTCTTGGCTTAGAATGTATAAGCCGTCGGACGTAACAGCCTGAAGAAGCAACTTCCTCCCAGGCTCCCAGGTCGCAGTCCCAAAGAGCGTTCGCAGTAGTTGGTTGGTTTCGTGGCCAGTTCTCTGTTAATGTTCTGGCGACCTCAGCCCACATGCTTTCCATGGAGTTCATATCAGCCGCCCGTGGCAGCCAGTCCATGACGTTGACGCCAATCATGGAGAGCCGCTGCTGAACAAATGCATACTTGTGAATGGGAGAATGGTCCTCTTCCAATGTGACGTCCCCTTCTGCGTACAGCATTCGCACTGACGGAAGCATCACATTTTCCAATATGTGGGCGTACTGCGCGCTGTCCAGAGTTCCTTCTATCCTGTGAAGAATTCCCTCTCGCAGAATTCCAACCCCAGCAAGTAACAGATAGCCACACACACCTTCTGGTCGTGGTTACATATTCGCGTCGATGGCGAGTCCCTTGCAGCCTGTAAACGATTAGTGGACAGTAGTTATAGATGGAAAACACCTTCTCATCAGTGAAAATGACGTTGTCCCACGACGCCCTCAGATGGAGCTCCGCAAATGCTAACCGGTATAAAACGTTGTCTTCGCTGAGCTCTTGTCGTGCATGCAGTGCAGCGTCCCTCAGCCTTCGGCGAATCGTGTCACTGGAGGCGGGGAAGTTGGTCTCCCGCCGCAACTGCTTCGCGTTCAGAAAGGGATTTTCTCTGCTCCTAGACATTAGGTCCCTGTCTTTCTGCTGTGAGATCACTCTCTTCCTGCCTCAGCCAGGAGCCCTGTTGGCCTCTTTCAAGTCAGATCCTCCACCATCTCGTTGCAGTGGTATGTGGTACGCCATACCGTCTGCCAGCTTCTCTGATGGAACATCCTCCTTCCTCAATGAGAGCGACGACTCTACCTCGTCCGGCCGGAGTGGACGAGCGGTTCTAGGCGCTTCAGTCTGGAACCGCGTGACAGCTACGGTCGCAGGTGCGAGTCCTGCCTCGGGTATGGATGTGTGTGATGTCCTTAGGTTAGTCAGGTGTAAGTAGTTCTAAGTTCTAGGGGACTGATGATCTCAGATGTTAAGTCCCATAGTGCTCATTTGAACCATTTTTTGACTCTACCTCGAATAGATCTCTCCCAGTGAGCCAGTACGGTAGACAGACAGCCTGATGTGTAATTTTTTTTCTTCATTGATTTTTAGTTCCTCCCCCCCCCCCCCCCCCGAAGGGGGGCCTCATGTATATTTCTGCTTGCCGCTCTTATACTGATTCCAGGAGAGGAGGTTAACATATTTACGTCAAACGGAGCGGCAGAGGCAGAGGCATGCGGCGCAGCCGTGCTGGCTCGTCCCGGGCTGTTGGCCCACCAACGCCACCGACAGCTCGCTCACTTGCGTCTGGCCTCGGCCAGCCTGGCTGGCCCGTAGCTCGCGAGCCGCGGCTAGTACAGACCCGGGCCGCATGGCCACGATCACCCCTTGAAGGATCAAAAGTTACACCTAACCTACCCAAGTCAGTAGTACAAACTAACGCAGCTATAGCTATTATGCTATAACATGTGCAGGCACACCTACAGTTGACGATTTATTCAAATATTTGACGAGCAATACTTTCAAAAATACATTCATTTTAAACATAGCTACCACAAAATATTTCACCTAGCTAGCAATAGCATGACGCAGGAAACTATACTTTCTTGTAAGTGCTGTGCATTAGATGTAGCCTTATGAAAACCTGTATTCAACCACGACAACTAAGCGGAATGTAAAAGTAAACAGGTATGGCGGCAGCTTCTCCAAATAATAGTATATACTTAGTATATAATACTCGTTTTGTGCCCTTATAACATGTACTCAGTGTCACTGGAACAGTACGTGCTGCACTACGGAAATTACTTTCTGCTGAGGCACTTCATTTACATCTCAATTATACACGACTACTAGAGAACATTGCTCCTTACGGCAGTCAATCCACTTGTAAATTAACATCATGATATCGCAGATATTAGGCAACACGTTACTAGGTTTGCAACTAAACATGCTACTCCTAGCTACTACTGAATATGAAGTTGATTATTAACGTGTCTTCATGATCATATGTGCGGCGTTCGACTCTCAGTCAGCATAGACGTTTTCGTCACCTTATTTCTAGTTAAACGTGTGCACATCTCGCTGATGGTGGACCAACATTGGACATTTCTCGTCTGTTCCTGGTTAGACAACGACGGCGGTAGGCGCCGGGTTCGAATCCCGGTCAGGCAATACAAATTCAGTCGTCATTTAAGGTTCCAATCCCACTACTAGTGACAAACTGTGATATCTACATTCTGATTTTACGTACTTATTCAACAATCCGATTAGGTGCTGGGTTCGCATCCTTGTCCCCAGCATTACATGATGAAACTTCAATTTTAAACATGTGCATCCTTTATTCCTTGACAATGCAACACTATCCAACGTCTTTAGAGGTTAATTAACAAGAAGGTAATTGTCATGTTAGGGTTCCTGCTTTCGTACAAACATTATCGTCACTTACGTTCAAGTTGAGAATTGATAACTGATACTGGTGCAAACGTCAATATTTGACGTCTCTTTCTGCCTAGTGATTGAATCTCGATAAGGCACAAAGTTTTGCTTGGTTAACAATGGCTTTACGTTCTGGGTTTGCATCCGATTCCAGAACGAAGAGGTTGGTCATGTCATTTAAAGTACAACTTCGTGTACAAGTAACTGTTCATGAGTAATGTGAACAATGATATTACTTGTGATTCGCAGTTAATGTTGGGATTTCAGTAGAGTGGTTGCCGCCGTTAATCACGTTTTCTTTTAATTGCTTAGTATTACATAAAGTTGATGCGAAACCACTCCCCGTTGAATGTTGAACGACGTTCAGCATGTGTTGGGTAAACCTTTTAGACAGCAAAGAACTTGTTTCCAATTGCCATACAACTTTATAAATCCATACACTGTCTCAAATATTTAATTGTGCCTTAGGATTACTGAACGATTTATGTGACAAAACTAGTTGTCCCATAACATTTGAAATGTCACTTATTGTAATTAAGTTTAGTTTACAAACGTTCATGACTGTCTGATCGCTTCTGTACCATCATGGTGTTACTTTACATCTGGACGGACTGTCATAAAGACTGGTGTTCCCTAGTATTCTCTAGCAGCACCAATTATGTATCTTACAACGACTGTACTGTGGAGGGTTGCGACTATGTGCAACACAGATATGCTATGTTGGTTGCATACATTCAGGTGCAGCCTAAACGTTGGAATTCAGGGGTGACCCACTTTGTTTGCTGTCGAGTGTACAAATTAAGTTTGTACAGAACCTTCAGAGCGGGAAGCCTACTCGCACTTGTTCGTCTTCGTCTCGTATAGCTTTTCCATTAACTTCTCCCTCTCGCAGGCTTTCTAACACAGGTTCACTTCATATTTTTTCTGTCCATTGTCGAGTGCCACCATATCTCTGTTACTTAGTAATGGTGCCTTGTTGGATTTTGATGTCTAAATTTTGACCAAACGAGAAAAGGACTAACAAAGATTGTAAGAATTGGGCTAAAATCTGGTTCATCGGAATAAAAATGTCGTAAGAGTGGCTGTGGAATTGTTCAGTACCTACCTGAAATATTCTAGCAATGGACTCTTAAGAACACTTTCTCTCCATGTATTGTACCTCTATGAAGTATCTGTCCCTGTAATTCATAGACTGAGTGGCGAAAAGCCGTACGATGCCACGGGGACACAAGTAGGTCGCCATCTGTTGCAGGCTAAGCGGTGCATTTGTGTCAATACTGTGGTTTCTTACGCCCCATATTGCTGCGATCTGACTCACAACAGACCGGCGACCGCTCGATATAGCGCTGCTGAGATGTGACGTCCGCAGTCAAATACCTGTGGTCGTCTTTTGCGGCGGGTTACATGTGCGGAAATATTGTCTCTGCGGAATTGTTGATCTACCGACGTAACTGTTGATCTCGGAAACTCGAAATCTTGCAAGAACTCCGATATTATGTCACGCACGCTTCTAGCACCGTTTATCATCCCATTTCAATGTCGGTTGATTTGCGACGCATCAATGTTCACTGCCAACGTCATTGGTAACACCGGTTCCCGTCACTGAAGTTAAGCGCTGTCGGGCTTGGCCAGTACTTGGGTGATTGACCATCGTGGTGTGCCGAGCGCTGTTGGCAAGCGGGGTGAACTACGCTCTTGTGAGGCCACTTGAGGGGCTGCTTGGCTGGGAAGGATCCGGACAGGAAAACTGACAACTGCTGGGAGAGTGCTGTGCTGACCGCAGGGCTCTCTCCGTAGCCGCATCTTTTGACTTCTATTGTATGAGGGTGACGGTGTGTGGCGGAGGGTACCCTGAGTACCTCTATCGGTTCTCCCTTCTATTCCAGTCTCGTATTGTTCGTGGAAAGAAGGATTGTCAATATGCTTCTGTGTGGGCTGTAATCTCTCTGATTTTATCCTCATGGTCTCTTCGCGAGATATACGTAGGAGGGAGCAATATACTGCTTGACTCTTCGGTGAAGGTATGTTCTCGAAACTTTAACAAAAGCCCGTACCGAGCTACTGAGCGTCTCTCCTGCAGAGTCTTCCACTGGAGTTTATCTATCATCTCCGTAACGCTTTCGCGATTACTAAATGATTCTGTAACGAAGCGCGCTGCTCTCCGTTGGATCTTCTCTATCTCTTCTATCAACCCTATCTGGTACGGATCCCACACTGTTGAGCAATATTCAAACAGTGGGCGAACAAGCGTACTGTAACCTACTTCCTTTGTTTTCGGATTGCATTTCCTTAGGATTCTTCCAATGAATCTCAGTCTGGCATCTGCTTTACCGACGATCAACTTTATATGATCATTCCATTTTAAATCACTCCTATTGCGGACTCCCAGATAATTTATGGAATTAACTGCTTCCAGTTGCTGACCTGCTATTTTGTAGCTAAATAATAAGGGATCTATCTTTCTATGTATTCGCAGCACATTGCACTTGTCTACATTGAGATTCAATTGCCATTCCCTGCACCATGCGTCAATTCGCCGCAGATCCTTCTGCATTTCAGTACAATTTTTCATTGTTGCAACCTCTCGAAACACCACAGCATCATCTGCAAAAAGCCTCAGTGAACTTCCGATGTCATCCACTAGGTCATTTATGTATATTGTGAAAAGCAACGGTCCTATGACACTCCCCTGCGGCACACCTGAAATCACTCTTACTTCGGAAGACTTCTCTCCATTGAGAATGACATGCAGCGTTCTGTTATCTAGGAACTCCTCAATCAAATCACACAATTGGTCTGATAGTCCGTATGCTCTTACTTTGTTCATTAAACGACTGTGGGGAACTGTGTCAAACGCGTTGTGGAAGTCAAGAAACAGGGCATCTACCTGTGAACCCGTGTCTATGGCCCTCTGAGTCTCGTGGACAAATACCGCGAGCTGGGTTTCACATGACTGTCTTTTTCGAAACCCATGCCTTTATTCTGTCTTCATTCCCGGCGGGGTCAGGGATTTTCTCTGCCTCGTGATGACCGGGTGTTGTGTGATGTCCTTAGGTTAGTTACGTTTAAGTAGTTCTACGTTCTAGGGGACTGATGACCATAGCTGTTAAGTCCCATAGTGCTCAGAGAGATTTGAATTATTCTTTCTCCCATTATTGAGAACAGTATTAGCTTTTCTTCTCTGATATCCTGAATCTTACTGATCTTCGCCCAATGACTATTCAATATTTAGTTTTTTTGTGTGAATGTTACTCTCTTCAACAAATTGTATGTGTTTGCCCTTGTTCCATATCTCTAGAGATTGTCACTCATGTTGTGGTGTCTTCTTACGTAATGTGATGGCAATGCGGTTCTAAAAACTTGATAGGAAGTGTTGTATTCGAATGACTTTAGCCCCGATATTTACGACTATACTTTAGGAAACTCTGTTCCTGTCACCTTCACAATTATCTACACATGAAAATGTGTGCACTGATTGCACAGACAGTACTCTGTTGTCCATCGGCACAAATACATGTCTGATACTTCAGCAGCAACCCACCTATGCCAGGGCCTTTCCCAGAACTGTGAAGTATGAGCTCGACAATGATACCTTTATTCTGAATTCACTTTCCTTTCCTCTTATGTTTCATAATCCGCCATACTTATAAGCGATGTACTCAATTTTTGAGTTACTGATTTTAGTGGTGTTGATCAACTTTTATGGATGCTGCCGTAACATTCATTCATTTATTCATGTAAGGATTCTTTCTCCGCAACTCTCCTATCAACTTCCAAAAGATGATCAAAATCTGATACATTCTGATTTTCGTTTACTTCCTGTCAGCATTGAATCCGTATTTTGTGTGTGTGTGTGTGTGCTCGCGCGTGTGTGTGTGTATGTGTGTGTGTGTGTGTGTTTGTGTGTGCAAAATGTGGGCTTGGAGTTACTAACTGAATGCAAAGTGACAAGGGAAAATGTTTTGCTTCTTTTGAGATTGTTAAGAATTAAGTGTATTTTCTTTTCTTTAAACTGATCTACATGATGCCGTCTGTGTAGTACATCGGCTGGGGTCTTTTGTCCTACAATCTAGTGCTCCCCCTGACTTACGGCTTGAGAAACACGTCATTAAGGCCTTGCCCTGATTGTCGATTCGGTGGCCCTCACTCATTAGCCATTCAAGTCTGAGCTCTCGCAGGTAACTCAATCTCCCACTCGGTCCTTTCCCTCCCCAAGCGTCTAACTTCCACAAGGGAGGCTGGCGGGTAGACTGGATCTAAAGATAAGCGACGGTAACATTCCGTTTACAGCAGCTTAAATCTTCCAACTGGGCCCGCATCTCGTGGTCTTGCGGTAGCGTTCTCGCTTCCCACACCCGGGTTCCCAGGTTCGATTCCCGGCGGGGTCAGGGATTTTCTCTGCCTCGTGATGGCTGGGTGTTGTGTGATGTCCTTAGGTTATTTAGGTTTAATTAGTTCTAGGGGACTGATGACCTAAGATGTTATGTCCCATAGTGCTCAGAGCCATTTGAACCTCCCAACTGGGCGTCAGAACTGAGAATCAAAGGTCAAGAATGAGTAGCAGTGTCTTTTGACTGCTCTGTGGTCATCAAAACACAAAGAATGTGATTGCGGTGCACTTCGTTTGTACTTGCGAGCTGCTCGTAGAGAGCATAGACGGTAGTTTCTACAAGAAATGATTGCAGGAAAGCGTTCAGGGATCAGTTGTATCTAAATAGTGTGATCTTGCCGAAAATAGACTGCCCGTTGCTGTCAGTTAATGTAAGATTAGATAATGAGTACTAAAGAAAAATATAGCAGAATGACTTGACACAACTGAAATTTTTATAACACGCATGTCGTCCTAGAATAAAATAAAAGTCGGCCGGAGTGGCCGTGCATTTCTGGGCGCTAGAGTCTGGAACCGAGCGACCGCTACGGTCGCTGGTTCGAATCCTGCCTCGGGCATGGATGTGTGTGATGTCCTTAGGTTAGTTAGGTTTAATTAGTTCTAAGTGCTAGGTGACTGATGAACTCAGAAGTTAAGTCGCATAGTGCTCAGAGCCCAATAAAATACACTCCTGGAAATTGAAATAAGAACACCGTGAATTCATTGTCCCAGAAAGGGGAAACTTTATTGACACATTCCTGGGGTCAGATAAATCACATGATCACACTGACAGAACCACAGGCACATAGACACAGGCAACAGAGCATGCACAATGTCGGCACTAGTACAGTGTTTATCCACCTTTCGCAGCAATGCAGGCTGCTATTCTCCCATGGAGACGATCGTAGAGATGCTGGATGTAGTCCTGTGGAACGGCTTGCCATGCCATTTCCACCTGGCGCCTCAGTTGGACCAGCGTTCGTGCTGGACGTGCAGACCGCGTGAGACGACGCTTCATCCAGACCCAAACATGCTCAATGGGGGACAGATCCGGAGATCTTGCTGGCCAGGGTAGTTGACTTACACCTTCTAGAGTACGTTGGGTGGCACGGGATACTTGCGGACGTGCATTGTCCTGTTGGAACAGCAAGATCCCTTACCTGTCTAGGAATGGTAGAACGATGGGTTCGATGACGGTTTGGATGTACCGTGCACTATTCAGTGTCCCCTCGACGATCACCTGAGGTGTACGGCCAGTGTAGGAGATCGCTCCCCACACCACGATGCCGGTTGTTGGCTCTGTGTGCCTCGGTCGTATGCAGTCCTGATTGTGGCGCTCACCTGCACGGCGCCAAACACGCATTCGACCATCATTGGCACCAAGGCAGAAGCGACTCTCATCGCTGAAGACAACACGTCTCCATTCGTGCCTCCATTCACGCCTGTCGCGACCCCACTGGAGGCGGGCTGCACGATGTTGGGGCGTGAGCGTAAGACGGCCTAACGGTGTGCGGGACCGTAGCCCAGCTTCATGGGGACGGTTGCGAATGGTCCTCGCCGATACCCCAGGAGCAACAGTGTCCCTAATTTGCTGGGAAGTGGCGGTGCGGTCCCCTACGGCACTGCGTAGGATCCTACGGTCTTGGCGTGCATCCGTGCGTCGCTGCGGTCCGGTCCCAGGTCGACGGGCACGTGCACCTTCCGCCGACCACTGGCAACAATATCGATGTACTGTGGAGACCTCACGCCCCACGTGTTGAGCAATTCGGCGGTACGTCCACCCGGCCTCCCGCATGCCCACTATACGCCCTCGCTCAAAGTCCGTCAACTGCACATACGGTTCACGTCCACGCTGTCGCGGCATGCTACCAGTGTTAAAGACTGCGATGGATCTCCGTATGCCACGGCAAACTGGCTGACACTGACGGCGGCGGTGCACAAATGCTGCGCAGCTAGCGCCATTCGACGGCCAACACCGCGGTTCCTGATGTGTCCGCTGTGCCGTGCGTGTGATCATTGCTTGTACAGCCCTCTCGCAGTGTCCGGAGCAAGTATGGTGGGTCTGACACACCGGTGTCAATGTGTTCTTTTTTTCCATTTCCAGGAGTGTAAAATAGGGGCGCTCCCTTTCGAGAGAGAAAGTGTAACGGATTCGTGCGTATGGCAGTCATAAAAATTGAAAAATAAAACTCCAGTGTCTGTTACAGGATGAGGACAGTTTGTTTCACTTTTTTTGTTTTGGCTTTGGTTACTTCTACTGTACAGCTATCTTATCAGTACTGTCATTTTTTGACATATTAGGCTGTTCATTGTGCGTAGACACCCTAAATTTTCCACATACATGGTGTAACTAAATTCCTAAGCTTTGGAGACTGATTCCTTACAACACGAGGCCAAAAAATTTAGTAAACATGGGCTCTAATAGGCATACCTTAAGAGCTATGAGCACTTTTCCATCTTAGATATTTCGAAACACATTTCTTCTCTTATAGGCCCTTTGCTTTCCATATTTTGGTAGGAGGTAGTATGGTCCAAAACAAGCAAAAAACTTCCAGTAAACATGGCCTCTAAAATGTATAGCTCAAGAGCTATGATGACATGTTCAATAGAATAGATACGCTTCTCAGTAGCGAAGATGACCATATACTAGTAAAGTAGCTCTTAAAGTAAGCATGTTTTCTGGATATGTTTCTTCTGTTTTGGCCCACACTACAGCCTACCAAAATATGGAAATCAAAGAGCATGCAATAGAACTATCGAAGATGAACAAATGATCATAGCTCTCACTGTAGACATTATAGAGCCCACGTTTCCTATATATTTTTCATTACTTTGATCCTCAAAGCCTGTATATTGAAATTTGGTTTGTGCTAATAGTATGTAAAGGGCCGAGTCCTTCCTTCACACTGTACTTATGGTAACGCTTGTATCTACGAGGAAATTGACTCTTCTCTTAACTAGAAACGTATCTTTATTTTAATAGCACCTTAAAGTACATGCAAAGAGAAATTCAATGAAATGTACCCTGTCAGTTCCAAAAGTTTCGAGACAGGTTTAGCGAAAAATAGACGAAAGTTAAGACTGTGGTTTTAATGCTGCAGGTATTCTACATAGACCTCCCGCCCCCCCCCCCCCCCCCACACACACACGCACACAGACAACAGCTCAGTACAGTGCACGGAAAGTTAATACAATTATGTCAAACTATAAAGAAGTCCTCTTCTGGGACGTTGTTCAACTCACGTGTCACATTGGGTTTAACGTCAGTTATGTCATCACAGCGTTGTCGGTTCATGTGAATTTCTGCACTTTATCGTTTTGTGGTAGGTTCGTGTTGATAACACCAAGTCTCCTCAACAGTGATGATTTTTTCCAGAAAAGAATTGCCCCCACTTTGTGTTTCAATCAAGTCGCGGCACGCATTCATGTGTCATTGAGTTTGTTCTGGACACAAAGTGTGCGAGACAGACTATGCACTTACTTTTCTCTTCTGCAAAACATTTTGGAGAATGTATTGAACCCTTGATTTATACTGATGTTGCTTGATACCGGTTTGTGACACAAGAGCGATGACACACCGCAGCCGCACATCCACCATTTAACACTCTCTGCTCACAACTGGCAGGACGCAGATCTGTTGCTTACTGTTGCTGGTGTACGATTGTACCACCACAATAAAATAAAAACAGTGAGTAAGAATGGTGTTTGATTGGAAAATCACGAATTGGGATCGAAGCTATACAAATTCTCCCCTGAATTAATCCTTTTTACAGCGCAATCTGACTTTGTTTACATAAATCCACAGTGAAGCCCTACTGCACTCAAATGAAATCGACAACAACCAAACACACCACAAACTATGCTTCATGTGAGAACAGTGAACTGCGAATATCACCTAGCAACCCGAGCCCGATACAGCAGTGTTTTACCCTTTCGCCTTGATTCAGGATGCAGCAGAAAACGGCGCGCTTGGGCGGGAGCAGTGCACTGCGGCAGCTGTAATGTTCTGACGCATACACGAAAATTTGCAAAATATGCGATCTGGCGTTCTGGCTATCAGAACGTTGGGAACTTCCCTATCAGAACCCTGAAATCCCGGCAGGTTTCAGTGTGATGCCCACCTGTTCGCTGGTCTGGCCAAACCAATTTGGCTCAAAGGCATTATACTGTGTGCTGGAATTGCCAAACATCAGATGGCCGACTCAGGACGAATAAGTTCTCCCTCTTGACACACGGTACATCTGAGATTATATGCAGTTCCACTGTTGGTACAGATGGAAACTGCCACAACTGCCACTGGCTCTTAGTTCACCACAAGATACAGACTTCAAGTCTCACCCACTAGGGAAAGACATAAAGTTCTCCACCGGCGGATGATCAGAAGACGCAGAAGGCAAAGAATCACACCATTTTCCACGAAGCTTCGGCATGGGAGTCGAATTAGCAAAAACGAAACAGCCCCCCCCAATTATACAAACCAACCGAACACACTGAATCTTCCCTCTTGACTGTTCTGTTGGCCTGGTAGGCAATCCAAACGCAGCATCAGGGTTCTCACGCTGAGGAAACAAGCCTCTTCTCTGCGTACACCGAGAGATGCCGATCAGCGATTCCAAATCTCTCTTGTCTGATAAGAAGATTTTAGAATAGGGCGTGTCGTTCTCACAGTATGAATGACCATATTTTGGAAAAAAAGAATCTACATAGACGGGACGGGACCCAGTCACAGGTTTACAAACAGACCTAATCTTCTAGACCAACCAGTCTCAATTTCTGAAAGAAAGCTCTTAAATTTTCCATATAATCATACCCATGAAACATATGTTTTTTTCGCTCGCTAAAATAACCCTTCCCCTAGAACTTAGAACGACTTAATCCTAAATGGGACATCACACACATCCATGCCCGAGGCAGGATTCGAACCTGTGACCGTAGCGGTCGCGCGGCTCCAGACTGTAGCGCCTACAACCGCTCAGCCACTCTGGCCGGCGCGCCATGCAAACTGCTGCTCATACTTTTTCTGGCGGTTCTATGCCCCTGTGGCCTGGATTTTACTTCGCAACTGCTGGTGAGCGTAACTCACTGTTAACAGGCCTGTGCCTGGCTGTAGCTTGCGTGCTCAGAAATATGGCAACAAAATTGACTTTTCCTATCCTAAATGGTAGTGCCACTACAGCATTAACTCCAGATGAAGTGGTTTTTCCAGACAAATACTGGAACACTGAATATAGAATACGAATGCTGGAGTGTGCATTAAAAAAAATGACTCTGAGCGCTATGGAGCTTAACATCTGAGGTCATCAGTCCCCTAGAACTTAGAACTACTTAAACCTACCTAACCTTAGAACATCACACACATACATGCCTGAGGCAGGATTGGAACCTGCGACTGTGGTGGTCGTGCGGTTCCAGACTGAAGTCGCTAGAACCGCTTGGCCACAAAGGCCGGCATGTACATTAACAGACCAACGGCATGATTAACATGTTGATGACAGTGTAAGCTCATAATAAAATCACCATATTTAGGAGTATTCAGCTCGTGGTCTAGGGGATAGTGTTACTGCCTCTCAAAGAGTCCCGGGTTCAATTCCTCGCTGGGTTGGGATTTTCTCTGCCTGGGGATAGGGTGTTTGTGTTGTCCTCACATTTTATCATCAACATCATCATTTGTGAGATTGGATTGTGAAAAGTAAATGAACTGTGTAAAAACTGGGACTTTGTTTGGGCGATGATGACCATGCAGTTGAGAGCCCCACAAACCAAACATCATCATCATCATCAACCGAATTTAGAACGTGATTCAGCCAAAGAATGTGGCATGAAGCGGGTATTTGCAACTCCCTCATGACGCCAATGGGTATTTCTCCAGTATCTGTAAAGCCTTCTGTCTCGATGCCACGATAGAGGTTCTGCAGTACCTCCACTGGGTTAAAGGCGATGGTGAATTGAGAATGATCACATATAATAGATGATGTGCTTATTGAGATCATAAGAAATATACACAGACTTTTCAGATCTCTAGTGTTAAATTTTCTGCTAGAAATGCTGTCTGCTATTTGGAATTAAGTCTTTCCATTCAACCACATACCTGCATTCGATCCTATGATCACAGTCACTAGCGATTCATTTTCATGGCACTCTCATCACTCGAAACGAGTCACCTTTTTCAAACCTGTCTGTTACAGTAAAATTCCAAAGTGGTTTTAGACAGTCCCTAGGCATCTTGTAGCTTCTCCTCATACTCTGAGCCGCCATCCCTGCAGGTTTGAGCATGTGATCGTTCCAATTGAAGTCGAAACTGAGCAGAAGTCACAGAGAGCTATATCTTCCACATTCTGAAACCCGGGTAGAAAGAGAGTTAATTCGACAGTACCATGTTTTGACCATTCGGCGGAAATGGGAACACATTATTGTAGCACTTACAACTGTGTACCATGTGCAAGGTCAGCACCAAATAAAGCCCACTCCTGCAACACGATGTGTTATAAAACCTAGTAGGAACAGTTATAGTGGTGTTTCTTATCGAGAAAATTAGGAAGACTCAACATCATACGGGTACTGCAGCCCAAAGCAAATCCATGTCCCTCAAGGCCCATTCCTGTGTATCATTCAAACATTCTACCATCTTTATTCTGTACCATCCAACACAGATAAATTAGGAAGTATAAAAACTTCGCTTACTTCATCCAATAGAGAACTCAATAAGACTTATAAGTTATTTTTCTCTTCCGCTATATCAAAAACAAATACCGTATGTGTATCAGCATTGAGCATCTGAGGCGATCCTATTAAACGTTCAGGTATTGACCCATTGCATACGCTAGTGTAAAGCGTCAACGTCCATACCGTAGGAGGACCAAATCCCACCGACTATCAATAACAAGAGAAGGTCACTGTTAGGTTGTTTCGAAACATTATTCTTTTCTGTTGTTATACACTGCCATATATTTTGTTTTTTCCACCATGACTTCGACGTCTGTGTCAGGTACTAAGCTGACATTAACACATTCTGATCCATTCCCTCTCACAGAAAACTAGACGTCGCATGGGCTAACTCATGTTATTGCTGCTGCTACCACAACACACACACACACAGGCACACACACACACACACACACACACACACTGAATGATTTGAAATAAAAGGCAGTCGCAACATAAGGAAACTTGAAGAGTTTCACGGCATTGTGGAGCTTTTCCAAACTGCTGTCCAAAGATGATTGATGGCCTCTACATTTAAACTCATGTGTCGCAGTGAGCGGATAGCTGCTGGATTTGAGTTCTATTTCGATTATTTCCTCACAATGCAGTCATGTATGCCATCACTGTTTCGGTGCTAGCCGTCCCCAGAAGGTGTTGCCTCTCCACCAAGACTCTTTCTTCATCTCAAACAAGCGATCTGAGTCAATCATTATGCGGTAATCAACAGCATACCGGTGAGAAAGGATGGGATGGGAAAGACACCATCAATGTGCTGTAATAATAAGCATAACAGTTGATAGTGCGAATAATTTTAGCAATTTTTCCGCAATCTCAACACCGACCAACGGAGTGGCAGCATGCTTCTCAGATTCTGTATCATCGCTAAACCGCCCCTCCTCTACTTCACGAATACCATTGTGCATGTAGATAGATGACTGTGCAGTATGTCCATTCATTGTTAATTCTCGAATATATCCATCAAAGTATACCAGACAGCGATCTACATATTGCTAACACTTCGAGCATAGTGCGTAATTTACGATCTTTCTCTATGTGGATGGAAATCACAGAGCATTCTCGCATTCTTAAGATAAAGTAAGAGATTTGATCAACCTGCACATTGATGGTGTCTTTTCCATCCCATCCATTCACCAGTACACTGTTGATTACCACATAATGATTGACTCAGATCGCTTGTTTGAGATGGAGAAAGAGTCTTAGTGGAGGCGCTACACCTTATGGGGATGGCCAGCTCAAAGATCGCGTATATGACTGCAGTATGAGGAATCATTCGAAACAGAACACAGAGCCAGCAGTTATCCAGTCACTACGATGCATGAATTTATATTTAGAGGTCGCCAGTCATCTTTGGACAGCAGTTTGGAAACGCTCCACAGTACCGAGAAACTCTTCCAGTTTCCTTATGTTGTGACTGCGTTTTATTTCAAATCATTCAGTGTTCAAAAATGGTTCAAATGGCTCTAAGCACTATGGGACTTAACATCTGAGGTCATTAGTTCCCTAGACATAGAACTACTTAAACCTAACTAACCTAACGACACCACAGACATCCATGCCCGAGGCAGGATTCGAACCTGCGACCGTAGCAGCAGCGCGGTTCCGCACTGAAGCGCCTAGAACCGCTCGGCCACAGCGGGCAGGCGCATTCAGTGTGTGTGTGTGTGTGTGTGTGTTGTGGTAGCAGCAGCAATAACATGATATAGCCCATGCGACGTCTAGTTTTCTGCGAGAGGGAATGGATCAGAATGTGTTAATGTCAGCTTAGTACCTGACACAGACGTCGAAGTCATGGTGGAAAAAACAAAATATATGGCAGTGTATAACAACAGAAAAGAATAATGTTTCGAAACAACCTAACAGTGACCTTCTCTTG
The DNA here is from genome assembly GCF_023897955.1 of Schistocerca gregaria. Taxonomy (NCBI): domain Eukaryota; kingdom Metazoa; phylum Arthropoda; class Insecta; order Orthoptera; family Acrididae; genus Schistocerca; species Schistocerca gregaria. The sequence continues at coordinate 536,964,760 of NC_064921.1, forward strand.
TTATTGATAGTCGGTGGGATTTGGTCCTTCTACGGTATGGACGTTGACGCTTTACACTGGCGTATGCAATGGGTCAATACCTGAACGTTTAATAGGATCGCCTCAGATGCTCAATGCTGATACACATACGGTATTTGTTTTTGATATAGCGGAAGAGAAAAATAACTTATAAGTCTTATTGAGTTCTCTATTGGATGAAGCCAAAAATCGTTTCTAGATTATTAGTGAGGACTTCTGTAAAAATCCTGTACATTACTGAAAAAGACAATGTTATTTACATATTCCTTCCATTGTTAGTTACTACAGTTCACCAAATACAAATAATCTGTTCAAATATTTTTCCGTTTACCATATCTCCACCCAATTTTATAATTTATATTGTTATCTTGTCAATTCCACAGGTTTTTTCCTTTCTCCATGCACCGAATTTCTTTCCTCACTCCATCATTTAGTGTTTTTAGAGTGCACTCACTGTTGTAATCTTTCATCTGAGGAGCCGTTTTCGTGGTCGTGAGGTAGCGTTCTCGCTTCCCGCGCCCGGGTTCCCGAGTTCGATTCCCGGCGGGGTCAGGGATTTTCTCTGCCTCTTGATGACTGGGTGTTGTGTGCTGCCCTTAGGTTAGTTTGGCTTAAGTAGTTCTAGGGGACTGCTGACCATAGATGTTAAGTCCCATAGTGCTCAGAGCCATTTTTGAGTAGCCGTTTGATTAGTTGCGCTATACAGGGTGTTACAAAAAGGTACGGCCAAACTTTCAGCAAACATTCCTCACACACAAAGAAAGAAAATATATTATGTGGACATGTGTCCGGAAACATTTACTTTCCATGTTAACGCTCGTTTTATTACTTCTCTTCAAATCACATTAATCTTGGAATGGAAAGACACAGCAACAGAACTTACCAGCGTGACTTCAAACACTTTGTTACAGGAAATGTTCAAAATGTCCTCCGTTAGCGAGGATACATGCATCCACCCTCCGTCGCATGGAATCCCTGATGCGCTGATGCAGCCCTGGAGAATGGCGTATTGCATCACAGCCGTCCACAATATGAGCACGAAGAGTCTCTACATTTGGTACCGGGGTTGCGTAGGCAAGAGCTTTCAAATGCCCCCATAAATGAAAGTCAAGAGTGCTGAGGTCAGGAGAGCGTGAAGGCCACGGAATTGGTCCGCCTCTACCAATCTATCGGTCATCGAATCTGTTGTTGAGAAGCGTACGAACACTTGGACTGAAATGTGCAGGAGCTCCATGGTGCATGAACCACATGTGTCGTACTTGTAAAAGCACATGTTCTAGCACCACAGGTAGAGTATCCCGTATGAAATCTCGATAACGTGTTCCACTGAGCGTAGGTGGAAGAAAATGGGGCCCAATCAAGACATCACCAACAATGCCTGCCCAAACGTTCACAGAAAATCTGTGTTGATGATGTGATTGCATACATGCGTGCGGATTCTCGTCAGCCCACATACACTCCTGGAAATGGAAAAAAGAACACATGGACACCGGTGTGTCAGACCCACCATACTTGCACCGGACACTGCGAGAGGGCTGTACAAGCAATGATCACACGCACGGCACAGCGGACACACCAGGAACCGCGGTGTTGGCCCTCGAATGACGCTAGCTGCGCAGCATTTGTGCACCGCCGCCGTCAGTGTCAGCCAGTTTGCCGTGGCATACGGAGCTCCATCGCAGTCTTTAACACTGGTAGCATGCCGCGACAGCGTGGACGTGAACCGTATGTGCAGTTGACGGACTTCGAGCGAGGGCGTATAGTGGGTATGCGGGAGGCCGGGTGGACGTACCGCCGAATTGCTCAACACGTAGGGCGTGAGGTCTCCACAGTACATCGATGTTGTCGCCAGTGGTCGGCGGAAGGTGCACGTGCCCGTCGACCTGGGACCGGACCGCAGCGACGCACGGATGCACGCCAAGACCGTAGGATCCTACGCAGTGCCGTAGGGGACCGCACCGCCACTTCCCAGCAAATTAGGGACACTGTTGCTCCTGGGGTATCGGCGAGGACCATTCGCAACCGTCCCCATGAAGCTGGGCTACGATCCCGCACACCGTTAGGCCGTCTTCCGCTCACGCCCCAACATCGTGCAGCCCGCCTCCAGTGGTGTCGCGACAGGCGTGAATGGAGGGACGAATGTAGACGTGTCGTCTTCAGCGATGAGAGTCGCTTCTGCCTTGGTGCCAATGATGGTCGTATGCGTGTTTGGCGCCGTGCAGGTGAGCGCCACAATCAGGACTGCATACGACCGAGGCACACAGTGCCAACACCCGGCATCATGGAGTGGGGAGCGATCTCCTACACTGGCCGTACACCTCTGGTGATCGTCGAGGGGACACTGAATAGAGCACGGTACATCCAAACCGTCATCGAACCCATCTTTCTACCATTCCTAGACCGGTAAGGGAGCTTGCTGTTCCAACAGGACAATGCACGTCCGCATGTATCCCGTGCCACCAAACGTGCTCTAGAAGGTGTAAGTCAACTACCCTGGCCAGCAAGATCTCCGGATCTGTCCCCCATTGAGCATGTTTGGGACTGGATGAAGCGTCTTCTCACGCGGTCTGCACGTCCAGCACGAACGCTGGTCCAACTGAGGCGCCAGGTGGAAATGGCATGGCAAGCCGTTCCACAGGACTACATGCAGCATCTCTACGATCGTCTCCATGGGAGAATAGCAGCCTGCATTGCTGCGAAAGGTGGATATACACTTTACTAGTGCCGACATTGTGTATGCTCTTTTGCCTGTGTCTATGTGCCTGTGGTTCTGTCAGTGTGATCATGTGATGTATCTGACCCCAGGAATGTGTCAATAAAGTTTCCCCTTCCTGGGACAATGAATTCACGGTGTTCTTATTCCAATTTCCAGGAGTGTATGTTGATTGTGAAAATTTACAACTATATCACGTTGGAATGAAGCCTCATCCGTAAAGAGCACATTTGCACTTAAATGAGGATTGACACATTGTTGGATGAACCATTCGCAGAAGTGTACCCGTGGAGGCCAATCAGCAGCTGATAGTGCCTGCACACGCTGTACATGGTACGGAAACAACTGGTTCCCCCGTAGCACTCTCTATACAGTGACGTGGTCAACGTTACCTTGTACAGCAGCAACTTCTCTGACGCTGACATTAGCGTTATCGTCAACTGCACGAAGAATTGCCTCGTCCATTGCAGGTGTCCTCGTCTTCCCAGGTCTTCCCCAGTCGCGAGTCATAGGCTGGAATGTTCCGTGCTCCCTAATACGCCCATCAATTGCTTCGAACGTCTTCCTGTCGGGACACCTTCGTTCTGGAAATCTGATTAGATACAAACGCACCGCACCACGGCTATTGTCCCATGCTAATCCATACATCAAATGGGCATCTGCCAACTCCGCATTTGTAAACATTGCACTGACTGCAAAACCACATTCGTGATGAACACTAACCTGTTGATGCTACGTACTGTAGAGCAATGAGTAGCATGGAAACACAAGCACCGAAGTCAACATTACCTTCCTTCAATTGGGTCATCTGGCGGTGAATCGAGGAAGTAAAGTACATACTGACGAAACTAAAATGAGCTCTAACATGGAAATTAAGCGTTTCCGGACACATGTCCACATAACATCTTTTCTTTATTTGGGTGAGAGGAATGTTTCCTGAAAGTCTGGCCGTACCTTTTTGTAACACCCTGTATATATTTGAGGAATTCTTCAGACACCTTTGATGTGTCTAGTTTCGCCGTAAGAGAGACATGTAACATCTCACCTGAAGTGATGCAGCGTAAGTGCCTGTTTCCTTTTCTTCATACTTGGTTGTTCCTGAATGTCTCCCTTATAATTTTCTCATTATACATTATGACATCTTCTCGTAAATGTTTAGTTCAGTCGATTCTATCCGTCATCTGTTATTATTTTCTTTTGATTCTTTCTTTTCTTCATTTGGTATCTTGTGTCCTTGTGTGCTTCATCGTTCGTGCAGCACGTCTAGCTGCTTCCAGTATAATGGATATTAAAGCTTCATTTCTCATATTTAAGTCTACACTTTCTTCATTACATAAAGCCTTAAGTCAACAAAATTGGATTTGTGTCTAATGAGTTCAGTTCTTTCCAGCATAACGCAAATATGATTATGCATCTTAGCAACATATAGTTTCATATTGATATTGGCGTTGAGGGGGACTTAGAAATAAATTGATACTAGTTCATCAAAGCCAATTTTGAGAAAAAGGACTGAAAAGGTAAATAATTCAAATTAATTAACTTCAACTAGAGTAGAGAGTGTGTCCTGAAGCTGCTTCTACTTTATCAAGTGAATCAACAATTTCCTATCGTATAATGTTATTGCTACATGCAAAGGACAACTAGCGACACAGAAAAGCAAAACTTGATAGTAGATCAGGTTGTCTTTGTCGTACATGATTAGGAAAGGTTTAGGACAAGTTAAGTATCTTGGAATGGAAGTCAAGTCCGCTTTCAACAATTTTTTTTGTATACTCCAAAGAATAACACAATGAGTCAAAAGCTATTTGGAACGGAAGTCAAGTCCGCTTTTAACAAACTATTTGTATACTCCAGCCGGCGGGTGTGGCCGATCGGTTCTAGGCGCTTCAATCTGGAACCGCGCGACCGCTACCGTCGCAGGTTCGAATCCTGCCTCGGGCATGGATGTGTGTGATGTACTTAGGTTAGTTAGGTTTACGTAGTTCTAAGGTCTAGGGGACTGATGACCTCAAATGTTAAGTCCCATAGTGCTCAGAGCCATTTGAACCATTTGTATACTCCAAAGAAGAACACAATGAGTCAAAACCTATTGACTTCATTGGAGTTTCATTTTTCTTCTCATAAATGAAACAAGGGTTGATAAAGCTTAATATACCTTTAACAGAATCTCATTTTTTTATAACACATCAATTGAAAATCGAATTAGGTTAACAAAAAAGGGTGAGACTGACGCGGTGGAAGGAATCCTATGGAAAGAATTTTCTTTTTTTGCGTAGCTATAGTACTTAGTTATCGTTATCTCTGATGTAAGAATAAAAAACCCAAATGCAAACTGGAGTTAAGTCAGCTATTTAGGGTGTGCATCCAAAACATACGAGAAGTGAACTGCTCAGAGTATAGATCGTGCTACCGCAGCCGCGCGGAATTATCCGAGCGGTCTAGGGCGCTGCAGTCATGGACGGTGCGGCTGGTCCCGGCGGAGGTTCGAGTCCTCCCTCGGGTATGGGTGTGTGTGTTTGTCCTTGGGATAATTTAGGTTAAGTAGTGTGTAAGCTTAGGGACTGATAACCTTAGCAGTTAAGTCCCATAAGATTTCACACACATTTGAACATTTTTTGCTACCGCAGACTGCGAAATCTTAACTCCAAGTCACCAGAGTGTCGCGAAACACTCAAACGCTCACCGACTGTCATCAGCCCCCATCTCGCTCAATCATCAACCGTTAACCTCGCAACTCCGTCCCTGGTTCCCCAAAAAATTCCTCCCTCCTGAGGCGATGGTCCAGCTCATACATGACCAACAGTACTAGCTCCAACGGCGGGGTACAGAAGTATCGTTCTGCTGGGTGCCTGGTCATGTCGGCATATGGGGCAATGAACAGGCCGATCGGGCTGCCAAGGAGGCCTGCAGAGAGCAGGATGTGGTCCAGTGTCCTATTCCCTTGCAGTCAGTCATCGCTGCACTCCACAGGAAGTGCATGTAGTTGTGGGAGAACGAATGGCTGGCGGTGACGGCCAATAAACTGCGGTTGATAAAGTCAACCACTCGGCCGTGGCGTTCCTCCTGCCGATTGCTTAGGCAAGAGGAGGTGGTCCTCACACGTCTTCGGATCGGGCACTGTCCTCTCACACATAGCTTTTTATTACGGCGGGAGGATCCTCCGTTTTGTGATGCTTGTGGTGTGTACATCTCTGTCCGGCACATTTTAACAGACCGCATTTTATACCGTGATGCACGGGCAGAAGCACAAGTTGATGGGGATCTGCCTTCCGTTTTAGCTAATGATGAGACGTGTGTGTCTAGGGTTTTTGAGTTTTGTGATGTGCCTGGACTCTGACCTAAACTTTTAGGCTGGAGGTTTTAGTGTATTGCAGAGTGGCTGACTCCTCCCCTTTTTTCCTTGCGGTCAGCCAGCCACTTCCATCTGCTACATTGTTTTAGCTCCCTCTATCATTTGTTCCTGTGTTGTCCATGTTTTACTGCTGACGCTCTGCTTCATCCCACGCTTTGGTGTGGGTGAGCACATGTTTTTCAACGATTGTTACCCATGTTTTCTGTTCGGTTTTATATTCCTGTTCTGGGATTTTTCTTGACACCCGTCTCACTATGTTACTGAACGGGCGCTGAAGACCATGCTGGCGTGCGCCCAAAACCCCTCTACTACTACTACTACTACTACTACTACTACCCCCCCAGTTTCCAATCTCTCAAACTGGCTCTGAAGGATCCGAGGAAACACACAAAATTTATGCAAAATCTTGGAAAACACAGCGAACTTCCGCATCTCTCGGTGCGTATTTCACCTTCACAAAGTTGGTAGTGGACTGAAACAGATTTATCTCAATTGGTATGTCTGTCAGCACCTGGCACTAGGTGGGGCGATGCAATCTCTCTGGGTGAACTAAATTTTTAAATCGTAAAAAGAGACGCAGCTCTGATGCTAGCCTACTCCTGCCGTGGCGGGGGGCTTCAAGATGCGAGCACGAAGGAGCAAGCCTGTCGCATTCAGTTTATCCCCAAGGGGATGGCGAGGCGGACACGGAGTCCGCCACCCAGCCTGGCGCCTTTAGCCGACACACGGCATCGTTTACACATTGAGATTAACTGACAGGCTCTCTGCCACCACAAAAGGACACCACAGCCCTACCTGAAAACGCTAGCAGAATGTGTAGCTTCCTCTTCCAAGACACAGTCCATGAGACCACCATTGTAATGGCCAAATGCTGATCATGAAATGAACTGATATTACATAGCGACGTGTGACGATGTCCCAAACCAGAAGACTTAAATCTTTTTCAAGATTCAGGTAGACTCGGTAAGAGTTTCATTAAACTGTAATATTACAGTTATAACTTTGAAGGATAAAATTTAGTTGTGTTTAGGATTTGGTTCATTTTTCCTCCTAAAGTTCAAGGAAAATACCGAATATAACATATGATTTATTATACATTTTGGTTTTGTATCACAAAAACTACAAATCTCTTTCCTATTATACTAACACACATACCTTTCGTATCCTCAGCTTTCGTAGAAGTGGGCCTTAGCAAGCCTACAACATTATTATATTCGTTGCAGTTGCTTACTGAAGTATTTCTTAATCTTCTAGACACGAAGATTACTTTGTTGCAGGTGCTTACTGAAATATTTCTTAATCTTCTAGATATGAAGAACATCATATCCATTCTGCAAAGTTAAATTAATTTTGGAAATGATCCATGCATCATGAAACTAACTATCGTTAGAGAGTTTGTTCAATCTACTGGAATTGCGAAAAGCCACTCGGTACATTGAAGGCATGTATGGATGAAGAAATTTGGTACTGTTTTCCTTCTGGACTGTTTCTTGAAAATTTCTTTGAATTTAATCAGCCTTTTGTCGGAATTTCACCTACCCTGTATTTCTCTAATTAACAGGTTGTCCTCTTTTCTGTCAGTTACGGAGTTTTGCCGGGTTTTGGTGCTTGGTGTTTGAGTATATTTCACATTTCAAAAACCTGTGATTTTAAACTTATTTCTCTTTATTGATTATATGACTTTGATCGAGTCCTCTGACACGTACATGTACTGTTCTTTTTTACACGCCTTTCTCATTTTACCGAAGTCAGCTCTGTTAGAGAACAACGCATTCTCAGACTCTGCAAACTATAATAGCAAAGTTTCTGTTTTAAAGTCAGGTGTTTGACCTATTTTTAATAGAGTTAGGGTCATTTTAATGGTTTGATTTTGTCCAGTATACGACTTTACAAAGAGAACTACATGATTTTCGGTCAATCCAAAAAGTTTGATGATACAAGATGCTGTTGACATTTGTATGCCATGTACGCTGACCACCTGTATGCAACAGACTGCTGACATATAGGGAGTGGCAGGAAAACGGGCGGATTTGATGTAGCAAAACAGGCTGAGGGCTACATCGTAGAACATTTTCAATCACAACAAAGACACCCTGGTGTATTGCATTTCACACTCTGCTCACGTTTTGAAAATGAAGTCTGGTAGAGAGCCTTCATTGTTACGCTCACACTCAGACAATCTGTGATGTCAATTTTTCACGGCACGTTCAAGCACCTGTACAGCAATAATAGCACACGAACTGTTTCAGGCACCTACAAAGGGACAAACCACATAGCGATAAGTCGGGAGATTTGGGAGACCATAAAATGTCGTGAAATGGGGTGGTTATCAAACAATCCGAGCACAGGTACCACTGAAATTCGAGCCCAATGAGAAGTAGCATCATCTTCCTGAAACCAGTACTCGTTTCAAGAACCTGTTCAAGTTCAAGTGTTACCAATATGTCAACCATGGCAACATACCGCTGAGATGTGACGGTTGCTCGTCGACGCCCATCTTCAAAAGAGAAAGGGCCGATTACGCCCACCGAAGAGACAGCGCATCAGACTAAGACTTTCTCGCTGTGTTCGTGGCCTTGGTGGAGTTCGTGAGGACTATACTTGCACCACTAACGGTAAATTTGTTTGTAAACACAACCACTAAGATAAAAATGTGCCTCGCCACTCATACACAGCAAATTTAAGAAGCCTTCATTGTCCCTAGTGTTCGTCAACAGTTAAAGAGAATCATTCGCTTTTCATAATTACTTTCATTTAACAGTTTCTCAATCTGTACCTCGTACGGTTGCAACTTCAAATTATTCTGTAAATTTCTATGTACAATGCCTTTCCAAGGCCTGGAGGAAGGTTATCAAAATTCAGGGAGGGATTCGACTTAGGATTCGAACTTCTACTTGGTGATTCTACTCTGGACTCTGCACTCGTATGTGTTTTTTATTGACTACAGCTTTCCACCAGATCTTCGAAGTTTCACTTCGAACTTACGACATCCACGATGATTAATCAGAAGGAGGATGAAATCTGAGCTTCACAGTCACATGAGATCGGCTCAGCCCAGCAACACTTAGCAGCGGTTTCGGTTCGGCGCACAGCAACTCGTCGGAACCACCTCAATGTTACGGTAAGACCGCTTTTGCAATGCCGACTTCGAAATCGCTGTGTAATGTGGGAAGAGGAGTTCATTCCTTGTTTCTATTTTTAGTCTTCCTAAGTTGATCTGTGAAAGCCAAAGCCAACGGCCACAATGGTAACATCGGTTCCTATCAGATCACCGAAGTTAAGCACCGTCGGGCTTGACCTGCACGTAGATGGATCACCCTCCGGTTCTGTCGAGTGCTGTTGGCAAACGGGATGCTGTCAGCCCCTCTGAGTCCAGTTGATAAGATACCTGATTGAGAAGTAGCCAAAACGGTCCCAAAAACTGTGCTGACCACATGCCCTCCGTATCTGCGTCCGGTGACGCCTAAGGGCTGCGGATAACACAGCGGCTGGTCGGTAACGTTGGGCCATTCCAGGCCTATTCGGACGGTGTTTGTTTCGTTTGTTAATTTGATCTGCGAACTTCACATATTGGTATGTAAGTTCTTCTCCACTATAATTCGTGTTTGAAAGGGGATCTTTTCCATACTACTCACGTTTTGTTGCGTTATCGAAATAGTTCACTGGAGCATATCTGCCTGTAGACGTTACTTTCTAATTCTTCCTTTAGTCATTGATCTCTTGTGTGGCCTTTTTGGGTTCATGCTCTTTTTTTCTGTAATTATATAGTTCTGCAAGCGCATTTTAAAATGCAATTTGTGACCTTTACGAATATGGGGACCATCTGAATCGTAATTTCCCAACATCATGCTGATGGCGACCCTAATAACCATTCATTTTCTTATCATTGTTCTGTTTTAATTATGTAAATTCATTCTCAGATTATGTTATAACCTCGACGTTTGTGTGTCTGGATTAATTTTAAACATTATTCTAATAAATATTATTTTACCAGTGAAACTCTATCATTCAAAAACCATTAAAGTAAATTATCTAGCTGAAATACCCGGATCCTCCAACCTTAAGCAATAGGTGAGGCCCCTTGACGATTCTAGGAACTTACTCAATAAAAATGACGAGCAAGATGGCGCATTCGCAGCACACTAGTTTCTGGCACTTGTAATGGATCTGGGAGATGTGTTATTTTCTACCGGATTTGTCGATATATGTTTCTCAGAATATTTTTTGTGAATTGTAATTTGCCTAATTTTATGCAAATTTGCTTATATGTTCGAGAGTGACAGCATATTGATTAATATTAGTAGATGTGACGAATAATATGAAAGAGACTGATTACAAGCGGAAGCTTGTGTGTTGTGTGAAATGTCTTTGACGCTGGATTCGTCTTTGACCGTAGTCAGTGTGTGACGGTGGAACAATGTACAAGTCCACGTTATAATAATTTGCAAGTGACCAGCAAAAATGAGTTACTCTACTACCTTTTTATATAAACATAAAGAAGGAAGCACATTCGGAAAAATGGTATTTGAATCTCCAAAAATGAGGCAAATGCATTGAACCAGGACATTTCCGCAGCTGACTAAACAGCATTGTGGAATCATACTTTCACTAGACTACTGAAGCCAACACAAAATAGTCAAATATCATCTTATAAACATCCACGGAAAAGTGAGTACTGTCACGAAATATGCTAAATTCAAGTATATAAAAATAGTGAGCATATGTCACACTCTAACCAGTGAATCGGTTCACACAGCTAACAGAATCTGAGTTTACACGTGTGATCTTAAACGATGTTCGACTTTTTATTGCAAACAGAAAGCGTTTTGGATGTGAAAGTTGTTTTAACTCTTAGAAGAGAAAATGATAGGGACAACCCTGTGGAGGTTTTAATTCTTAGCTTGCCAATTACCCAAAACTGAGAAGGCATTTTAGTGAACTCTAAGCAGTAAGAAAATTACTAATCTAGGAAACACCGCTTTTTGAGACCTATGTTTCTATATTAGTCAGCAGACGCTTCAGCACTGGCCGCCATATCTGGAGGCAGTAGGGCAGGGGCCTCCGTGAGGAGCCCTGCCTGCGCCTTTGGCTTCTACCTGCGGCGGCCGCCGCTGCTTCGCCTGAGCTCCGCTCGTGTGGAATTCCAGGCTGGATGCGGGGCTCTTAAAGTAACAGATAATACCACCCCCTTGTCCAGGAGGGTAGGAGACAACTTTATATCGGAATAGCCGGCAGACACGGGATCCCTTTTAGCTCGCAGCTATCTGCAGTCTATATCGCAACACGTGAATTCTTTAATTAAAGGCCTCTCGAACAAGGTATTCGAGAAGCGCGGCCGTTTCTCCTGACGACAGGGTAGGTAAACTTTTTTGTGTGAGCGAAACTCTTAGCACCTTCTCTACACCTGAGGTCACGAGGGGTCTTGTGAGAGAGCGCTGTTGCTTCAAGGGACATCGTTGCAGGAATTCAAGGGGATATCATTTTAATAACTAATGACTGTAATAACTAATTGCAAATCCAATTTAAATTTCAGTTATTTACTGCAGTGAGTCAAAACGGCTCAAACGCCTCTGAGCACTATGGGACTTAACTTCTGAGGTCATCAGTCCCCTAAAACGTAGAACTATTTAAACCTAACTAACCTAAGGACATCACACACATCCAACCCCGAGGCAGGATTCGAACCTGCGACCGTAGCGGTCGCGCGGTTCCAGACTGTAGCGCCTAGAACCGCTCGGCCACGCCGGCCGGCGCAGTGGGTCATATTCACAACCTCCACAGAAACACGATCCTATAGTTACCTCGTTCGTATCAGTTTCATCAATGAATTTAAGGGAGAAATAGATTGTCACATTCATTTGCTCAAACTTCCTTGGCAGTATTTACTTAAGTAAAATAGTGATCTGAAGCGACAAGAGTCACTCGCCTGCACCAACTTTCTGAAGGCTGCTTTGACATGGCATAACATGCGACGACGGTAACATGTGATCTCTTTATGTGCTATGTGAAAAATAATTTGTATTGATTACACTCACATCGCCACACCGTACGGATCCAGAAAATATGTTTCCCGCACTACAAACTGTACCACGGCTCAGTTTAAGTAAGGAAGAGGGGAAGAAGAACACGGCTAAGATCCGGTGAACGTCGAGATCATTATCGATAGCAACAGAGTCTATGCTTCGGATCAAAGTTACGTTGTGATGACTGTAATGGCATTCCACAAAATAAAAAAAATAGTGGTGAGTGTGTGAGATAAGTGGTCCCACCAAACAACAAAAAAATCATGAAATGGGCAGAAAGAGACATAAAATGTCGATGAGCAATGTTAAGGAAAAAGAAAATACATTAGAGTTCTATTTGAAAAAATGATGGTACTTCGTAGGCAGAAATACAGGAACAAAGTCTTACAACTGAAGTTGCTGTAAGCTTAGACAAAAAGAGGCTAAAAAAATTATTACATACACAACACTCACAAATCGTTTATAAAAAATGGCAGTTTTCACAAATAATGAAATTCATTTCAATCAAGAGGCTAAACCTGCAATTCAGGGATTTCTAACCAACAGTTATGAAAAGCCTAAACACATCCTGACAATTAGGAACCATGTATCGCCAATTACTCACAAATTGTCGATTAAAAACTTACGATGAAAATTCTTCCTGCAATGGTGATCATGTCATTTACTTGCAGTTCGAGTGCTATCGACTCACTGAGTTCAGTCACCGAGGTCAGAGAAAAGACGAAGGCGATCATTGGTAAATCATATCTCCGTTTGTCAGCAAACCATTAGTGTTAAGGAAATATTCTAACAAATATGGTTCATAGATGACGTGCTTAAATTGCTCAGCGAGTGAACTGATATATAAATGTCAACGTTCCTAAATGCGCACGTGCGTGATGAGACACACACAAGCGTCGTCTAGTGCGAGCTATACACGTGGAAAGCTGAATTATATTTGTCTGCTGAGAGCGTATTGAATCAGCGCGTTAACTTCAGGTTCTGTTGCGAACCTGTTAATGTGACGTTTTCTATATTGTACGGAAATTAATCTATATTTAAGAGAAGTTCTTGTTATCTGCGGGCGGAAAGTAAACTACTGACATTAAACCACGTTCAGACCGATCGCCAGTCCTTGTAGCGAAAGACAAAATCTTGTAACTGTGGCAAATAGTAGCATAAAATTAGCGGTTGTCCCAGAGACTGATTCTGAAGTGGCTGAATACTAGTAATTCAGCATGAAAAACGTATGAGAACCGTTTTTTGTGAATCATTTTAGGAGTACCCTAGGAACAGAAGATGCAATTGGAATTTTAAATAATATTTTCTTCGGATTCGGCGCATCTCATCACGATTTATGTTGCAGAAAATAAAACAGATAAGACACCTGTTGATTTCACTGACCCGCGTGACCGAGATCTGTTTTCCTGCAAACCGTAATGGCAAGTGATGAGATACTGTGCTATCTGTACAATTCGAAATCGACGATCAATGGAATAGAAGTTCTGGCTCCCCCAAAATGCAGGATCAAGACAATGTTATCCACTTTCTCGATAGCAGAATCATGGATCACCGAAAATTAATTCCTGAACGTAAAACTGCCAGACCTGAACCTTCTGAGGCGGTTTTTATACATTTGGTACTTCGCTTCCGACGTGTTCGACCATCGTAGTCAAGGAGTGTAAACTGTTTCAGCTGCACAACTGCCGACCGCATTCCATGACGGTTATCAGTAACTACTTGGTAAAGAGCCGCACAACTATTCTCTAACATTAAACTATCTACAAAACATCATAGACAAAACAATGATACCGAAATCAGACACTGGATTATAAGCCGTAATAATGTGATAAAATGTAATAATGTAATAAAAACAGAAATAGACACAGATCATAATTTACCATTTTAAAGACCAGGCAGAACTTTTAAAACAGTTGACAGGACGAGTTTTCGTACAAGCATACTCAAGCACTGAAGAATGTTGTTTTGCGTTGGAAGTTCTCTGAGATTGTAGGTAGTGAGGTAACTACTTCCACAGCAGGTGGTTGAATTGAGGAGGATTGGGCATATGAGGTAGGGTAAACATAGAAGTTGCTCGGGCAAATGTAAGAAAGGCAATCCGCCATGATCCATGGACCACATCACAGCGGTGTGGCTGCTGCGTCTGTGTGACACAGATACCCGCAAAAATAGCTGCAACCCAATCGGAGAGAAATCTCATTCCCGAAGAGTGGCAGCAGCGTCTTCAGTAGTTCTAGGATGGCAGATTGATCTGCTCATCTTTCATTAGCCAACACAACCTTGCTATGTTAATTCTGCTGACAGCAGGAAGCATTGGAAAACTATAGTAGTCGTATTTCGCGTGAACGTAATGCTCTACTGTATGGTTTAACGATGATGATATCGTCTTGGGGGAAATATTCCGGAGATAAAATAGTTCCCAATTCGTATTTCCTGGAGGGACTACTCATTGTCAACAGAATAACCAAATGAGAATATGTGAAATGCTGTGGCAGAAAGAAATGGATTTCTGGTAATGTGGGTAAAGGATTTTCACAGAACCAAATAGGGTCTACCAACGAGTAAGAAAATAGGGTTATGGGTAAACTGCTACAAACAGCACACTGATAGCGTTATCCTGAGTTAGATTCAAATGGCTCTGAGCACTATAGGACTCAACTGCTGTGGTTATCAGTTCCCTAGAACTTAGAACTACTTAAACCTAACTAACCTAAGGACATCACACACATCCATGCCCGAGGCAGGATTCGAACCTGCGACCGTAGCAGTCGCACGGTTCCGGACTGTGCGCTTAGAACCGCGAGACCACCGCGGCCGGCCGTGAGTTAGATTAACTCAAAGTCAAAACTCATCACGATAGAACAAGTATATGATATTAGCTCTGGAGGTGAAGAGACTGAAATAATGTATGACCAGGTAAAAGAAATCTGAAACTAAGCTAAATGAATATCCGGCCGGACAGATCTCGAGAGACCCAACAACGGTTCTGACCAACCCCTGTGGTATCCTCAGCCGACTGGCTTTACTGCATGAGTAAATTAGGGGGCGGGGGGAGGCTTCTCAGTCATGTAGCTCCTCAATTTTTCTCACAAGCGTTGTGTGCACGCCGCTTTCCAACGGCTCTCGGTCACCCAGCCAACTGCTAGCCAAGCCCGACAGCGCTTAACTTCAGTAATCTGACGGGAAGCGGTGTTACCACTGCGACAAGGCCGTTGACAAATGAAATTAATCATACAGTTTCTTAAGGGAAACAATAATTTGATTCCGATGTGGGACTGGAATGTAACAGTAGGAGCAGGGAGAGAAGGAAATGTAGTAGAAGAACAAGGACTGTAGGTGAGGAATGAGAGGGGAGAGCGCCTGATAGGACTTCTCACAGAGCAAAATCTATTCACTGTAAACACTTGGCATACGAATCATTAAAGAAGAGTGTATACATGGAAGATATCTCGAGACACTGGAATTTTTCAGATGCAGGATGGTAAAAATAGTAAAAGAGTGATTTAGAATCTAAATTTTGAAATTCAGAGCATTTTCAGGGTCACTTTGACTACAACTCATTGACTACATCCTACCGATCGAAGCTAAAGAAATTGAGGAGGGGAAGAAAATTAAGGAGCTGACATCTGGAGAAGTTGAAAGAATCGTTACCACTACTGACTGGAGCAGAAAAAGTATTACAGCAGAAGACGATGGATAGTTCTGACAGAAGAAATAGTGGAGGCAGCCTATGAACAATTCGGTCTAAAGAGAAGACCCAGTAGAGCTCCTTAGACAAAATATAAGATACCACATTTTATTCACGGAAGAAACAAACATAAAAATTAGGAAATGAAGCAGCTGAAGAGGAGTAGATACGTTTAAAACCTGAGACAGACAGAAAGCAGAAAACGACAAAGCAGAAGTGACCAGAGGAGAAACGCAAAGCTGTAGAAACCTGCATTTCTAGGGAGAAGACAGATGCTGCGTGTGGAAAACTGACGAAAATTTGGAAAAAGAGAAGGAGCTGTATGAATATGAAGAGTTCAAATGGCAAGTTAGTTGTACTAAGAAAAGAAGGGAAACCGGAGAGATGGAAGGAATGATACCAATATTCAAAAAGTATCGAATCTTTGGTTGGCAGAAATACATTTATTGATTTGGAGGTGCAGAATTCTAATTCTGTTCAAGGCGTTCTTTTTTATGCCTCCCATCATTTTCAGATACAGTATTGGAACGCGTCGTTTGGAAGGGTGATTAGCCGGACGGTGCATGCTGCCTGATGCCTTCCCTCGACTGACATCGTGCTTCACTCAAGTGCACTTTCAACTTAGAAATATTCAAAAGTGAACAGAAAGCCTGCCTAACCGAAGGAATGTGGTGGTTGGCTAGGAGACTCTGAATCAGATGTAGTTGCCGCCTTCTTGCTACCCACAGATCTTGTCGTTTGCGTCGCACAGTATCACCAAGACGACGAATGACCTCCTGGTGGTATTCCTTTGTGATGGTATGATGATTAGGCCTTAGGAAAGTTAGATTTTCCACTGTGACGACTGCAGCTTGGTTTATGGGCCGTACCCATAAATCCACCTCTAATCGCCGTGACGACGGTGTGAAGAAAGTTGGGGTAACTGTTTCCATTGTACAGCATGTCCTGTGCTATTTCGTAACGAATTTCGCAGTCACTCTCCTCAATCACAAATTGTCGGGGAACTAGAATTTATCGACCCAATACTTACCCTTATCTCGTTAGACAGCTCTCGTACTGTTATACACCGATATGCTGTGAACAAAGTCCACACTTGTTCAGTGACATTGTCATTTGGACTTGTTAAGCATATACTGAACGCGGTTTAATGTCTACTGATGTGAGGCCAATTTTTAAATCGGTTATACCACTCCTTTATCCATCCGTTGCTCATAGCATCGTCCTCGAAAGCCTGTTGAATTTTCGAGTGATTACCACATATCTCCAAGCATTTGAGAAAATTGGGTGCAATATCTCTGCTCAGTTTTTTCCGTCGTTTCATTGTTTACTGGTATCCGACAGTGCTAGCTACACGTCTTCGCTCATAGGATGACCCACCAGCGACTGAAGCTTTGTCTTGGTTTGAATGTCCCCCTCTACATCTCTACCGAAGAAAATCTCAAGTACTTCCGTGGCTGAAATGAAAAAAAAAAGGTACCATACGACTTACCTTAGAAGATAAACGGAGAAAACGTAAACATACGTTTATAAAGTTTATAGATTTAGAGACAACTTTTGTCAATGTTGACTAGCATACTCTCTCTGAAATTCTTCAGGGACAAAATGATTGGAGCGGGAGGTTATCTATAACTTATAAAGTAATAAGACTGCAACAAAAAAGGGTTGAAGGATATGAGAGCAGTGAGACAGATTTGTAGCGTATACCACATTGTCTTCAAGCCGCACAGTGTGTAAGCTGTAAAGGAAACAATGCAGTACTCTGGAAGGAGTTTGGAAACAATGCAGTATTCTGGAAGGAGTTTAAATTTCTCGGAGGAGAAGTAAGAACTTTGAGTTTCGCCGATGATATCATTCTGGCAGAGATTCCAAAAGATTTGGAAAATTAATTTAACGGAGTGGAAAATATTATAAGAACAACGCCTGAGAAGTAAGATATTGGTAATGGAATGTTTCTGAATTATGGAGGGACACTCTGAACGTTTTACACCATGAAATGAGAGAGTGAAGATTGTAGAGGACTAATTTTGCAGTCAAGACGGATCGTAAGTTACATTAGACAATCACTGAATGCTGCTATCCCATCAGACGTTATGTCTGTTTTTGCAAAGTTTATGGCAGTGTACATTGCAGTTGCTATGTAGAGATGAAGAGACTTGCTCAAAATGGTTTAAATGGCTCTGAGCACTATGGGACTCAACATCTGTGGTCATCAGTCCCCTAGAACTTAGAACTACTTAAACCTAACTAACCCAAGGACATCGCACACATCCATGCCCGAGGCAGGATTCGAACCTGCGACCGTAGTAGTCGCGCGGTTCCAGACTTGCTCAAGATAGGCTAGAATGGAGAGCTATATCATCCAGTCGTTGGACTGAAGACCATAACACAAGAAATGTACCTGCGAAAAAACTATAGATTACAGAGGAAATACTTTAATTCATGAACGGAAGAAGGAAATGTAAAATGGTTTATAAAGAGCATGGAGTACAGCAATGTAGTTCACTTTTAAATGAAATCAGCAGGTGAAGCAAGGAAGCTACAGCAAAATGGTTGCATAAAAAACTTGAAGAATTAGTAAAGAGAATGCACGTCAGAAAATTAAGCGAACAGAAATCTGAAAATAATTAATGATGTATATCTGCAGCATGAAGTGATGAATGGTCTAACTAATACGCCACCTTGGCAGAATAGATTTGGATGATTTCACGGACTATCCTAATACATCTCCCTCATCAGTCACAATTCCGACTCAGAGCTCAGCCCACTTGGTATTCACCATAAACTCGAAAAGCATTGCAGGAGTTCTCCAGCTGTATTGGCAAGGGCACTTCAGAACCGAACAACGGGAGGGGGGGGGGGGGGGAGGGGGGGACCCTGACTGAAACCCAGGTATACGTTCTTCAATCTAATAGAACTATATGGTTCCAGAGACGTTTTCAAGTCTCAAACATTTTCATTCGTCGTTTCTGAGGCTTGAAAAGGTCTCTGGAACCATATAGTTTCCTTTTATTAAGATACCTATGCAGAGATTTCAGGCAGGATGCATAAACTGCCAAGTTCATCGCTTTGTGGTAACTGATCGCTTCGTCACCAAGTACCTCACTTCTAATGGACGTTATATGCTGATAAATAGCAAAAGGATCATGTCACAAAACCCAATATACAACTTTTTGGTCTCTGCTTCAATTATTTGTATTCTTGCATTTCTAGCATCCAGATGTTACTCAGCAGTTGGGAACGAAACACAACAAAGGTGCTCAACTTTGTGAATGATGTCAACTGCTGTAGGCATCGAAGTACACCATCTGGTCAAACTTTTATCTGCTAATTCTTCACCATGCGTTAAACCAACACTACTTTACATTTTAGGGGATTAACATTTGTTCAGCTGTCATGTCAAACCAATTTCATATCCAAAATTTTACTGACCTTCGGATTGCGCACCCTCTCTTAGGTACAAAAAGCTTATATTCTTGTCGAGTACGCTTCATTTCCAGTTCAGCCATATCTTACTTTATTTTATATACTAATGTGTAACTCAATTTACTAATTGAATTAAGTTTCTTAATTCCTGATAAGACTATACTAAATCTTTCATTTTCTTTTCACTAAGTAAGACCTTTCCAAACAGTTTTTTGTCCTTTAGTTAATATTATTCTGCAAATTTCACAGTTTTCAAAATGATTATCTCGATAACATGTAGGATAGGGATTATGTACCAAAACTAAAATAAAAAGTGAATAATTCACTGAAAATCGATTTGGTCATTTAATCATGTGATTTACATATAACTGAATAATGGCGATATTTATTTAACAACTAAGTTTTTTTCACTTTCTTTGATTTTTTGAAAACATAATGAAATGATCTAGAACGTTTCCCCTTATAAAATTTTCGTCAAATTGAACAATGTTCACATGCTGCACAGTTCATAGCGACGAAAAGAGTGTTTTTCGAAAAATATGAAAAATTACAATTTCCTGACTTAGCATGTCCATAGGACAATTTTGTCAAATAGCAACGTTTTGTTACTTCATCAATGCAGAATATAATGCTCCACATTTTTTGTAACTTAAGATGTTTAATTATACGCTTGGTTTCGGAGGAATTTAAAAAAAGACAGGAAAAAAGTAAGAGAAAAAGTTCGAAATTTGTGTGGTTTTGTTTTCAACACTGCCTAAGTTTCACTCAGTAATCGCGGCAAACTGAGATTATTCATATCAGAGGCTTACTTGAGTCATTAAAACAGTTTCCAGGATTAGACTAATTTTTCAAAATAAACAGGATTTTTGGAACTAATTTTACTGGCCTAGTTTGCTGAAAGTGTATTATGTCCAGTGAACAGAAAGGTATTTAGTTTCTGGTTTCTATTTCTTTGCTTCGTGATACCGTCTGCCGGACATTTTAGGTGCTCTCCGTATAGCTGTGAGACGCTTGGAATGTGTCTGTCCACTGCAGAGAGGAGTGCTGAAAGTCTTTATCACTTTTATGAGCTCTCATTACTATGCTGATGGCCCTTCTGTCGTCATGTTTCGAACAGTAAACGCGCTTAGCTACTGTGACACTTCCGATAGGTGTCGGCCGCTTTATCTTGAAAGGATGTTCGTAATTAGCCGGCCATTACGCCACTTCCGACAAGCAGCTGCTAATGAGCGTCCTCAGAGCCAGCCATTAGCGGCTCATCAACCCTGTGCCCTGATACAGCAGCCGTAGCTGGAATGAGATGATACATATCGCACCCCACAAGTGCCGCCTCACTGCTGGATTCATATCTCTAGCGCCGTCTTAATGCCCTTCGGTTCTACGTGTAGTACGATGAAATGTTTCACTAGGTCTCTTCTAACAGTCTGGTAACTTTGCCTTTAAAACTCTATGAAGTGGCATAATTCTTAAAATCTGCTATTTGTATGTTCGGTGTAATACACCATCAGTGTGTCACAAAACTTGGAACGAAGGTTATCCAAAATGGAAATAAAGGAAAAGCACAGCTTAACGTCTCTCCGACAGTGAGATCATTAGTAACTTAATACTAACTCATTTGATGGACGGTGGGTGACGAAATCAATCGCGGGCTCTGTAAAGGAACTACCTCACATGTGTGTGAAATATTTTACGCTCAGAAACTTAGAACTGGAAGTCGGAAGGTGATTTTATCCCGTCATCTCGCTAGTGTGAATCCAGTGTTAGGTTTCGATTAAATATTTTCATACCGTATCAGTAGTTGACTGCTAGTGAGACTCATTTTCAGATGCAAGTAATGGAATCTGAATAGCTGTATGAATCATATAGCTTGTTCATCTATAACAAATTTCGTCTATGGCCATTTTACGCTGGTCATTTGTGACTGGTTTAATGCGACATCTGATACTTCCTCTGCAGCTTTCGTCAAAAGTATGACAACGCATTTCAGTTTCCGGAAATAACAACACTTTTTGTTTTCAACGATTATCTTCATTTCTATCTTGATAGAGGCTACATTAAAATTACGATACTAAAATTTTTGGTAGCTAGCGATCTGTTACAAAAACATTATATACTACCTTAACGAGGTAAGTTCTAGACGTTTGTTTAAAGAAGAAAACAAATACCAAAGGAAAGGATATTGACAAATCCATTTCATTCCGAGATATTCTCACCAGAGGTGACTGATGAAGTCGTATACTCCCAAATTTAGTGAAGAAAGAAGATGTACGAGTAAAACACGTTTCGCAAAGTCCTTCTTTCAAGTTCAGATCAGGTGCCTAACAGATATACCTCTTATTCATTACAGATGATTGGAATTGTCGAAACAGGACGGTTCTGCTCTACACTCCACCCGACCTCCATTTCATGTCAATACATTTCTCAACTCCTACCGCTAACCAACTTCGTAACAGTGAATGTTTTTTTTTTGTCTTCTATAAGTGTGCAAATTAATGAATTAAATTACAAATTCCACTAGTACTGATTGAGACGACTCACACTGTCTTGTGCTACCCTTGTATAGGAAGCATTTGCTACGAGCTTCATGAGCGTGCGTTCTATTCCACCCAACTTCCGTAAATAGATTAATCTGAGACACAGCGATACTCTCACGCATGTATTTTACTTTCCTTCTGTTTTCTAGGAATATTTTCAGCGAAATCAAAAGCCGCCCACTTTGATGCTCCACCGTCCTAAATCCAGACACGAACATAAAGCAAAATACACAGTTAAATTATCTTTGCTAGTACAAGTTCTGAATCGGAACCTCTTGGTGCAGTCAGAATTCCGTACTTTCTCTATACTCACAACACAGATTTTCACTCTTCGTAGTAAGTTAGTATTAATTCGATTTCGAAATGCAGCTGCTGGCAGTAAACAGCATTTGTAAAAATGTCCTGGAAATACATTTCACCGTGAAAAAGATAAAAATAATGAAATAACATGGAGAGAAGTTCACTATTTTTTTATATATACACTCCTGGAAATGGAAAAAAGAACACATTGACACCGGTGTGTCAGACCCACCATACTTGCTCCGGACACTGCGAGAGGGCTGTACAAGCAATGATCACACGCACGGCACAGCCGACACACCAGGAACCGCGGTGTTGGCCGTCGATTGCGGCTAGCTGTGCAGCATTTGTGCACCGCCGCCGTCAGTGTCAGCCAGTTTGCCGTGGCATACGGAGCTCCATCGCAGTCTTTAACACTGGTAGCATGCCACGACAGCGTGGACGTGAACCGTATGTGCAGTTGACGGACTTTGAGCGAGGGCGTATAGTGAGCATGCGGGAGGCCGGGTGGATGTACCGCCGAATTGCTCAACACGTGGGGCGTGAGGTCTCCACAGTACATCGATGTTGTCGCCAGTGATCGGCGGAAGGTGCACGTGCCCATCGACCTGGGATCGGATCGCAGCGACGCACGGATGCACGCCAAGACCGTAGGATCCTACGCAGTGCCGTAGGGGACCGCACCACCACTTCCCAGCAAATTAGGGACACTGTTGCTCCTGGGGTATCGGCGAGGACCATTCGCAACCGTCTCCATGAAGCTGGGCTACGGTCCCGCACACCGTTAGGCCGTCTTCCGCTCACGCCCCAACATCGTGCAGCCCGCCTCCAGTGGTGTCGCGACAGGCATGAGTGGAGGGACGAATGGAGACGTGTCGTCTTCAGCAATGAGAGTCGCTTCTGCCTTGGTGCCAATGATGGTCGTATGCGTGTTTGGCGCCGTGCAAGTGAGCGCCACAATCAGGGCTGCATACGACCGAGGCACACAGGGCCAACACCCGGCATCATGGTGTGGGGAGCGATCTCCTACACTGGCCGTACACCTCTGGTGATCGTCGAGGGGACACTGAATAGTGCACGGTACATCCAAACCGTCATCGAACCCATCGTTCTACCGTTCCTAGACCGGCAAGGGAACTTGCTGTTCCAACAGGACAATGCACATCCGCATGTATCCCGTGCCACCCAACGTGTTCTAGAAGGTGTAAGTCAACTACCCTGGCCAGCAAGATCTCCGGATCTGTCCCCCATTGAGCATGTTTGGGACTGGATGAAGCGTCATCTCACGCGGTCTGCACGTCCAGCACGAACGCTGGTCCAACTGAGGCGCCAGGTGGAAATGGCATGGCAAGCCGTTCCACAGGACTACATCCAACACTCTACGATCGTCTCCATGGGAGAATAGCAGCCTGCATTGCTGCTAAAGGTGGATATACACTGTACTAGTGCCGACATTGTGCATGCTCTGTTGCCTGTGTCTATGTGCCTGTGGTTCTGTCAGTGTGATCATGTGATGTATATGACCGCAGGAATGTGTCAATAAAGTTTCCCCTTCCTGGGACAATGAATTCACGGTGTTCTTATTTCAATTTCCAGGAGTGTATATAAACTAGCAGAGAAAGCCGTCGTTGTCTGGGTACTTATTTATAGCTGTGCCTGAGACTTCCTGGATTTTATTTTTGACTTATCTCGCTTCTTTGTATACAACGTTGAAAGTAACATTCTTGGGTACATGAACAAGAGCTTATTCACGTCACTAATATGGGAGAGAGCCGTGTAGACCCAGTGTTCGAAAAGCAACTGATACTAACGGACACGTCTGCGACAAGCAATGCCTTACCTTGTGCTTCTTTTACGATCATGGCAGACCAAGTTAACTAGGAACTGTACACGTTTAAGGAGAAATGTTGAATCGTTAGGAATAAGCGGGATTCGGGGTATAAATACTCACCTGCCTGTGCCACTTCTGACAAAATTTACACTTCTATGATGTCACTTTGGACAGACGTAACCTTAAGGCTGTGAGTGAAGGGTTATGAGAAGTGAGATAATGCATGATGCTTTTGGCACCTTGTTTTTGGTAGGAGTTTCCAGGAGTTAAAGCCCGATATTATCAAGCTGCAGCAACTCTTGCCTCACGATCTTCAAATGGTTCAAATGGCTCTGAACACTATGGGACTTAACATCTGAGGTCATCAGTCCCCTAGATCTTAGAACTAATTAAACCTAACCAACCTAAGGATATCACTCACATCCATGCCCGAGGCAGGATTCGAGACTGCGACCGTAGCAGTCGCGCGGTTCCGGACTGAGCGCCTAGAACCGCACGGCCACCGCGGCAGGCCTCACGATCTTCGTTGGATTCTCAGCACAGTATAATCCTGTCTTTCAGCCACTTCATAGTTTCATAAAGACTCGAGTATTTTCGGGGTATTTTTACTCATAAACAAAACGTAATGAGTGGGCACCCAAATCACAAAGTGAACTTGATAAATTCTTTGTTCCAAGCAAAGAATATTAATAAAACCTATCGGAAGATCTAAATTAATGTCATTAAGTTTTTAATAGACAAAAAAGATCAGTACATATATGCCATCCCAGTAAATTAGCTTTTAGTTTTATTTTGTAAAAATAATATTGTTGTGCGTAATTCCATAACTGACGGCAAACTTGCGAAATATACATATCACTTAGTAAAAAACCAACAGAGCCATCTATTGGTATTTGGGTCTAATATTAACTAACTGTGCCATCCATTGGTTCTTTGGTGTACTATGGTACAATGATTAAACATACAAACTACTAATCTGAGCAGACGATTTTAGATAAAACTTCAAATTACAGTATTTTTTTATTCTGTACTCCGTTTTTGATTAAGTGAAGCCTATATGTTGTCCCAAGCTATTTCACGTTACCTGTGTAAACCCCATGAAAATTCGTCAATGGGTTTGTAAATTACCGTGTTCAAACAGACAGACACGATGGTTTCATAGTTTTATTATTGGCGTAGATGTAACTACTGTTATATTTTATCATAGAATGTTTGGTATAGATTGAAATTTAAAGTCTACAACAGTGTATGACATACCAGGCTCCTCTTCAACCTTCAGACTTATGCACTTCCAGTTAATTATGTCCGACTCATTGCAGCCTTCCTCTCTAATTGCCCAACCTTGGTCATCACTAACAACACCAATTACTGTACCTCCCATCCCCTTGCAGGCAAGTCCCTAGTTTCTGTCCTCTTTCCTCTCATTTACCGTCTCTACACTGCTGACATGCCCAAACCACCTCCATCACCCTACACCCTTCAGTATGCTGGTGACACCACTTTCCTCGGCGCTGCCCTACACACCAGAGATCTCAACGAACCTTTCAAATCCACCTCCATCAATTTTCTTCTGATGTAACCAATGGATCCTGAAGATCAATCCTTCCTAATCTCAAATAATAAATATAGGACACACCACCAGCACCTTCTGTGCCTATTTAGTTAACTAACACACTAAAGTATCTTGCACTAACCATCTACTGGCAACTGATGTAGACACCTCACCTAATTACTATCCAACAGAAAGCTCACAATGGACTAAAACTAATAACTGGCCGTACTTGGGAATTGTCCTCTCCCTCTCACCCACCCCCCCCCCCCCTCCTCCCATACACACACTGCCCACCACTCGTACAGGACTCTGATCCCACCCTTCCTTTCGACATGCAAATGTTGCGTGTATATACGCCTTCAGCCCCCCCCCCCCCTCACTCCCCCTCCTCCCACCACGGTCCAGCTCTCCAAGTTCTACAAGTCCTCCAGATCCTTGAATATCATGCACTCTGCCTCATCTTCCATATCTGATTACCTTCCCCCACATGGACCATTTACCATGTTATCGGATTCACACCTCTTCTTACTCACATTGAAGACCTCTGAACAACCTATACCATCCACAAATTCGACTTCAATAATGCTATAATTTCTCCTCTACTCTCCAACCCCAGTACGTTTCCGTGACTCTACCAACACATCCTACCAATCCTACATCTACACACCCTCCACATACGCTTCCAAAGAAAATTCAACTGTCTTTGGCTCTCAGGTCATGAACTCTGTCCCGACATTTACCCCTAATACCAACTTTAAACATACCTCACCTCTTTCCATCTTGTCAGAATTCCCTCTCCGTCCCTTCCCCATATTTCCCTACCTCCCTCCTCTCCTTCTACCCCTCTTTCCCTAGCTTCTATTCCCCATCAAATTTTAGCCTCACCAATACCCACACTGCTCCGTCCCCTCTTGTATCCCAGAAGCCACTCCAACCCCATCAATATTTCACATCAACCCTCCATCCTTGTAGCGCCTCCCTTTTGCTCTAAACTACCAATTTTTTTTCCTTCAACAACATACACTCTATCCCATCGCAGGTCCTTACAGTTTTAGTGCCAGTGAAGTGCTTCATTTTAACTTTGCATTCCGCATCGTGTTTTTAAAGTATTTTTTAAAATGTAATCATATTGAGTTCTTAAATTTTTACTATTTTTTAACTAAAAAAGAAAAAAATTCACAATGACTTGACATTCAGAAAACTCAGTAATTCTCATCTTGTAATAAATTATACATCCTATGAGATAATTTGTAAAATAGAGAAAATAAATGTATTTAATGTACTGAAACTTACCTCTAAAGAATTTTTTTATGTATAAACGTAGGCCTGGGTCTCGTCTTCTAGTTTTATGCTAATTCGAAATATTTGAAAATGTTGAAGAAAAACAGATATCCAATAAAAAATCTACACAAAATAAATTGAGCTTTAAATGCACAAGTATGAATGCAAATAAAATAATATTTACACTCACGACATGATCACAATTATGATCATTTTTTAATCCCTTTTCATCACAGGGTAAGGTACCAGTAGGTTTGCACATCTTCAATCATTTAAATCAAATCATCGTTCTTGGAAACCATTTACGTTTGAAGACAGTTTCAACAGATCGCACGAAACCCTTTTCAGAGTATTCTTCCCCACATAAACAACCACAAACACAGTGCATATTAATTACTGCTTGGTCTTGGATAATTCAGTCTAAGTTCGCTCACTCTAATAAGTCACCAAAAGGTTTTGAGCATGACACATTATCTTTTCGGGAGCAGTCCTTCATATAAAAAATTCTCAATGTTAATTACATTCGTAGCTTTCACCTTTCGAAACAATACATGTGAAGTACATTATTTTATCTTTAATTTAGTTATTCTTTAACAATGATAATTTGTGGAACGGTAATAGCCCCTGGTGGCAATGCATGGGAATATGATGCAGCATCGTGTACGTTATCAGTTAGCAGTCCGTCACAGCGCACACAAAGTCATTAGCTAAGAAAGGCGTGTTTTCTCGTATTTAATATGGATCGTAGGACCGAGAAAAGACGAAACATTTGAAAAGTGGGACTTAGGGAAGACAGGAAAAGGTGTGAACGAGGCCTAATCAGTTACCGTTGATTGCACAGTAAACAGATACACTTTATTTAAGGAAATAAGTTTATTTAAACACAATCATTTTAAAAAATTCTAACATAAACTACACTGACGACTGAAGACCTTATTAAAAAAGAATTCAAATTATTTGTCGGTAAAGGCCACAAGCAATATGAATAATTTAAACAAAATATTATTTTTAAACAATTGACACAATCAGACCAAATAAAGAAGAGAGTGGTCCACAGACAGTGCTCGAAGGATCGACCCGAGAAAAGTCCCTACAGCTGCGTAAGCGGTGAGACAGGGAGCCAAGCGTTATTCTCACGTAACAAGATATCAACTCAAACTAGGAACAGTTTAAACGCCGACCAACCCTCTTGCCAAATCCAACTAACATCTGATAATCAGTACGACGATGGAATAATTCAAGCGAGGGTGAAGTGACAGACAGCACGTCTGCAGAATGCGGCCTTTAAAACACCGAAAGGCAGAAGGAACCCCTCCGCCAATGCAGTACGCAGACAGCGTTAAAATAACTGCTCATTCAAACACACTAGATAACACGGACCCTCGAAAACAATTCCACCAACAACTCAAACAATACTAAAACCAGTCACTGTGGTACAGGAAGCGGTCGGAAGGCCAAATACACGACGTGCGACGAGACGACCGACCGAACGACCAACCAACGCTCTAGTCAGGCAAGGGAAAGGTGCCAGTACGAATCGTCGACTGACAGGGTACTGCCATGAGGTCACTTCCACGGACACACACACACACACACACACACACACACACACACACACACACACACACACACACACCACTGAAGGTTGTACTAGTCGAATATAACGATCCATTCAACTTAAACGCGTTTAATCCGGACCTGTACGCGGTCGTGCACTCCTTCGACCACATCCTTCCATCGGGCAGTGCATGTATCGCCAGCTCCCTCGACGAATACCGACGCTGTGCGGACCTCACTGTTCCTTCGTCCTAAGCGAACTGCCTGACACACGACGACCTGGAAAAACTAGAGGTCGCTCCAAAGATAGTACCACAGTACTTGCTTTCGATAAACGGTGCTGCTGCCACTGACGGACAGACAAGGCGAGCAAACATAGTGGCGCCCGTGAACATACTAAGAAAAAGAGAGGTGACAATCCCAATACACGACGCCTACATGTCAATGGCACCGAGGCGATCCGGAGAACGGCTCAACATTTTTGTTCTCAGTTAAGGTAAACATCGTAATGTTATGATATTATCAAAATAAAGTAATAAATTTGCTTTTAGATGTTCGTTCAAATGTATTCTCCATTACTCGAAACGACAAGAAAATGACAGTGTAATGAAACGCAACAAGCAGATAAATAAAGGCAAAGGAAAACGTTAAAATGTTCCCAAACTACATCAAAAGTCTGCTTACACTCTTGATACTAAAGTTCTTCATTACAAGCTGACATTAAGGAGAGTACGATACGATACTGCACTTTTGCCATTCAGTTTTCAGTACATAAACGAAGTTTCCTTGGAACTGCAGTACAGTCAACACTTTTAAAACAGAAGTGATGGGGCAAACTAAGGAATTCGCTCCTACTCTATCACTGCGAACCATATCCCAGCCTATGCATGTATTTAACCACATGTATCTCTCCACAATAAAGTAGCATGAAATAATTTGCACAGAGGCGAAAAACAAAATATCTCATCGAGGGTCAGTAAAATTTAAATGGGAACCAGAGAAATCGACGTTAAAAAAAACATTGAAATAAATTAACCATTACAAAATTGTTAAGGCTTTCGTGGCCACTTGTTGGCAAACTGCCTATTGGCTTCTGTCTCGAGTTCCTCGGCCGACGTTCGTCTAATGATTTTTCTGACGTTGCGCCAGCACGAGTGGCTGGCATTGTCAAAGCTTCACCCTCCATTGCCGGTGGTGAACTGGAGCCGAGCTCGCGGCCGCAGACTATATGTACCTGGCGCGCCAACGTCCGAGGGATTCTCCGCGGTCATTTCCGGTGCGCTTCTCCTCTTGCTACCTGCGGCGGTCGTTCGCTGCAGTATGGGAAGCCAGGACCCGTTTACCTTGAGACTTTTCTCTTTCTTGTTGAAGCTGTTCGCGTTTTTCTGTATTTCTACAGCTTCTCTGAACAAGCGCGTGTGATAGTGCTTGTCTACAGCCAGAACTTCAAACAAGAAATGCCACACCTGGAAACTGTCCTGAGGAGCAATGGGTACTCCACAAATTATATTAGAAGTGTAACAGAGCCAAACACAGGGCGAAGTAAGGAACCAGAAAAAGAAGTGTCGGGTACGGCCTTTCTGCCATACATTCCCAGAGTGACGGACAGAATCGGCCGTATATTGAGCAAACATGGCGTAAAGACGATTTTCAAACCGACAAGGAACATCAAAGAGTGTCTTAGATCGGCGAAGGAGGAAAGAGACCCACTTGCAATGTCGGAAATATACCGTATACCATGTACATGCGGAAAAGTTTATGTCGGAATGACTGGACGATCCATTAACACCAGGATCAAAGAGCATAAGCGACATTGTAGGTTGAGGCAGGTGGAGAAATCGGCCGTGGCAGAGCACGCACTGAATGAGACCGACCACATAATAAAATTCGCCGACACGGAAGTTCTGGCTGTAGAGAAGCACTATCACACGCGCTTGTTCCGAGAAGCTGTAGAAATACAAAAACACGCGAACAGTTTTAACAAGAAAGAGGAAAGCCTTAAGGTAAACGGATCCTGGCTCCCTGTACTGCAGCGAACGACCGTCGCAGGTAGCAAGAGGAGAACCGCACCGGAAATGACCGCGGAGAAGCCCTCGGACGTTGGCGCGCCAGGTACATATAGTCTGCGGCCGCGAGCACGGCTCCAGTT
Organism: Schistocerca gregaria; assembly: GCF_023897955.1. Classification (NCBI taxonomy): domain Eukaryota; kingdom Metazoa; phylum Arthropoda; class Insecta; order Orthoptera; family Acrididae; genus Schistocerca; species Schistocerca gregaria. The sequence continues at coordinate 536,995,181 of NC_064921.1, forward strand.
CACCACCGGCAATGGAGGATGAAGCTTTGACAATGCCAGCCACTCGTGCTGGCGAAACGTCAGAAAAATCATTAGATGAACGTCGGCCGAAGAACCTGAGACAGAAGCCAATAGGCAGTTTGTCAAAATAACCATTCGTACTGTCGTGTTAAAACTATCATATCAGCACATTCACATGAATACATTCTGTCGACGCATTAAATGACACACTGGACAAAATTAAGCGCCGTGGAGTTTACAATCTAGCAATGACTGCAAAATGTACTGACTGCCTCTCAAATAAAAGAATTTTGAGTAACAGCTTTGACTAAAATTTAATTATTGTTTCGTGACTATTAGTGGAGGCATATTCTAGGTGCTTTATGACGTTTTTCCATTTTTTAAAGAGATCTATCTTACAGATGCATAGCTGATACAATTTTGGGAAATAACTCTTTCCCAGTTGCAATTAATTACTTAATTTACAACAATATGGGCATTGTGAGTCCGCCTTGAAGCAAAAGTCTTTTGTTATTTATTTATTTATTCCTCAAACTTGTTAGCGACAGATATCGCAATCATCAGTGGGTTCTTCAATTCTAAAACATGAAGAAATAGCATAGTTATAACACTCTATAAAACATTACTATTTATGTACTGTTTGTTTTTTAAATATTGTTTTCTGTGAATACTTTCATAATATCTTATTTACTGTACGTTACAGCATGGTTTTAAGACTGTTGCCTCTGTTTGCGGCATATTTTCTGCGGTTTTCTGTTGCCGTTTTTCTCGACATACATTACGTCATCTGTAACCGTGTGAGCGGCTGTTAGTAAACCAATACAAAAACGTGAAATTATGCTCGTCAGCGTTATACAATTGGGATTGCGGTTGTGTTGTGGATACAGTTTTGAGGTGTACTAGGTTGTTACGTAGTTTGTAGTGTGCTCACGTTCGTTGGACGGCTTGCAGCTACTTTTAGTCACAGGGAAACATAGAATTCGAACTTCGTTCATAATCCAAAACATTACACCATCTTGCCGTTAGCGTGTGTCGCTAGAAATGTATCGCATGTTGCGAGAAGGCTACGAAAATAGTAGCGGGAGTTTTGACAACTTCTGTTCCTTATTTATGTCTCTGTGAGTGTTAATTGTCGGTGTAAACTGATGCTGTTGTTCAGGATGTCTAGATCGCTTTAGATATTAGTGAGGTTATGGTTTTTGTTGATTAGGTGTTTCGCGAAAGTGGAAAGTGTGCTGCCACTCTTTGGAGCTCTCATGTGCTCTATGTACATCGTTCGGAAATTTCTGCTTCTTTGTCCTATACCGCGGGCCTGACAGGAGTTAGTATATTACTGCACTGCTGAATTTGTCTGAAGTTCTTTTGTCTGGTCCCAGACTTTTTTCAACTGTGTTATTTGTTCTGAATGTTATTGGTATCCTTTGCTTTTTCAAAATGTTTCCCATTATATGTCATATTTTGTTATTGTATGTTAATGTGTGCCATCTGTTTCATTTTCCTGATGTGGTGTGGCCTGCTATGTTGCCCGTGTGTTTTGCCTTTGGGTTTTCAGAACCTTTGGTTGTGCTCTCGAGTGGGTGGCCACACTGTTATAGGTCACATATGTATGCCGAAAAAACGGCAACTGAAAAACACGGAAAATATTCCACAAACAGCGACAACAATCTTAAAAGCATGTTGTAACTTATACCAAATAAGGTATTGTGAATGTATAACAATATTTAAAAACAAACAGTACACATATAACAATGTTTTATAGTGTTTTATAACTACGATATTTCTGCATGTTTTAGGATTAAAGAACCCACTGATGATGGCGACATTCGTCGCTGACGCTAGTTCAAGGAATAAATAAATAAATAAACAAATGTGTTTTGTATCAGGGCGGACCCACAATTCCCGTATGTTTGTTTTTGTTTGCAAACACAGACCATTGGAAAAGCTTCAAGATAAATTTATTACTTTATTTATTTGGGCACAACCAGTGACTACGTCGAAAACCTATTATCAATAGCTTATGCTCATTGAAACCATACAGATGCAGTGCACTTACTAGCCCAACACACACTAGTCTGATCATACATAACCTGTGTCTACATACAGGTCGTAGTTAGCCGACTACATTTAAAATGAAACTATCCTGTGTGTGGTGGGTTCTTACAAGTGTTCTCCTATCCGACTCCTCAGTGGTAGTGGAGGCGGGCATTGTTCCTATGCGTTGGCGGAAGCGTGCCGGAGCAGCTCGTCTCCATCAGGCCTATTAGATAGTTATAGGCAAAACAATGATGTCAACAAGTTTTCCCATAGTCACACTATTCTTCTTGTCCAGATTAAAACATATGCCCACTTCCCGTACCATAGAAGTGAACCCTGTTTCAGTGCAAATCTCTTCACCACAGCTGTTAGCCGTCTTCATGCTCCTGCTCTCTGCGAGAGAAAGTTTATTTTCTTTCTTGTCTCATTTCTGAATATCTTATTGATAGTTACACACACTCTCTCAACAAAAGTATTTATTACTAGATATTACGATGGAATGTCTCCATCTTTCGCCTTTGTGAGAGCTTGAACTCTGCTAGGGACACTTTCAGTGAGACGTCTGAATGTCTGTGGAGAAACGGTAGCTCATTCTTCCTCTAGAACTAAAATCAGATAACATACTGACGTTGGACACTAGCGTCTGGAGCGAAGTTGACGTTATGACTCACCCGAATGGAGTTCCATTGCGTTCGGGTAGGGTTTCTGGTTAGGAAAGTCCGTTTCGGGTGCGTTATTGTCCACTGACAATTGGCTCACAGAAGATCATTTATGATAGTGTGCATTGTCTGCTAATACAAACAGTCATCATCTTCCATCTGTTGTTCTACAGCATGCAGTACATAATGCTGTAAAATATGTTCGCATCCTTCCGAAATTTCTTAAGAACAATAAAGGGACCACAAGCTACCTACGAAAACCCCCATACCGTATCACCACTTTCTCCGTTGTGCTTATACATGACGGCAGGTAACGTTCCACAGGCATTTGCTAAAACCAAAGCCCATGGAATTACCACAGGCTACAGTGTGATTCATTGCTCCAGATCACTCATTTCCAGTCATCCACTGCCCAGTAACGATTCTCTTTACACCCCCTCCAGCTCTGCTTTGCACTGACTATTAGAGAAATATGTGGCTTATGAGAAACTGCTCGACCACTGTACCCCATGCTTTCTGACTTCCAACCAGTGACTGTGCTGACTGGCCTCCTGGTAGCACTCTGGAACTGAAGAGTGTCTCAATCCACTGATATGATGCGATATTTTACAAGTACTCTCTGAAATGCTCGATGGCAGCTGTACATCAGAGCATGAGGACTGGACTGATGTTGATTTAGCTTTGGTTGTTTCTTCGTATTTCCACTTCACCATCGCATCACCAAACATTCTACTAGGACAGGTTTAAAAGGGTTGAAACGTCCGTGATAGATTTGTTATGATGTAATATCGACCGTTTAGTCCACGATCGAAGTCACTGAACTCTCCAGATCGACTCGTTCTGGTGTTAGTGCTTTTCTACACAACACTTCCCGCCTCCTTTTATATTGGCGAATCCGTCTCTCGTGACATCTAGTGGTCAGTTTCGTATTACATAGGGGTGTCCGGATACTTTTGACCAAACTGCGCATATTTCCATATCGAACCAGTTTCACACATAAATATTTATCACTCCGTAGGCCAGTTTGAGAACGTAAATGCCTGAAGGCTGAGAGTTATCTCAACATGATCTTATTCTAATTCGCTCTAGTTTGAAACCGGTCTTCTCTCGAGAAATCCAACCTCAGATGCTTGTAGACATTAAAGAACTGTGGATGCTAATAAGGGATATGCCTTTTCCGTACAGACGCCCACCATTCTATGACAGACTATTTATTGCCGTTGGCGATGTACGAGTAATACACTGAGGTGACAAAAGTCGTGGGATATCTCTTAATATCGAGTCGGACCTCCTTTGCCCGGATATTGCAGCAACTCGGCGTGTCATGGACTAGACAAGTCCCTGGAAGCCCCTACAAAAATATTGAGCTATGCTGCCTCTATAGCTGTCTGTAACTGCAGAAGTGTTGCCGGTGCAGAATTTTGTGTACGAACCGATTTTTGGATTATGTCCCATAAATGTTCAATGGAATTCGTGTCGGACGATCTCGATGGCCAAGTATTTCACTCGAAATATCCAGAACGTTCTTCAAACAGTCGTGAACAGTTGTGACCTGGTGACATGGCACTCTGTCATTCATATAAATTTCATTGTTTGGAAACATGAAATCCATGAATGGCTGCAGATAGTCTCCAAGTAGCCGGGCGTAGCCATTTCCAGTGAATGATAGGTCCAATTTCATCTAAACACAATCCACACCATCAAGGAGTCACCACAGCTTGCATAATGCCTTGTTGACAACTTGGGACCATGGCTTCGTGAGGTCTGCACCACACTCAAACCCTACAATCGGCGCTTACCAACTCATATCGGGGCTCATCTGACCTGGCACGGTTTTCCAGTCGTCTACGATCCAAGCGATGTGCCCACGAGACCAGGAGGGGCACTGCAGGTGATGTCCTAACGGACACGTTCGTAGTGCGTCCCACGTTGATTTCTGTGGTTATTGCACCCACTGTTGCTTATCTGTTAGCACCGACAACTCCACACAGACGCCGCTGCTCTCGGTCATTAAGTGAAGGCCGTCGGCCACTGAGCTACCTCTGGTGAGAGGTAATGCCTGCTGTTCGGTTTTCTCGGCACACTATTGACAGTGTGGATCGCGGAAAATTTAGTTTCGTAACGATTTTTGAAATGTAATGTCCCATGTTTCTGTTTCCAACTACCATTCCTCTTTCAAAGTCTGCCAACTCCCGTCGTGGGGCCATAATCACTCCGGTAAATTTTTCACGTGGGTCACCTGTAATGCTAACGCCAGCTCCGCCAGTGCACTGCCCTTTTATACCTTGTGCATGCGATACTACTGCCGTCTGTATATGTTCATATCACTGTCCCATGACTTTGTCACCTCTGTGTATGGCCGAGTGGTGCGGCAATCGGTGTGTCCTTTCTGTAGAGGGTACAGTTACGGGAACATTTTATCACTTCAATTAATATGGAGGCTTCACATCCGTTTATTGAGCCTATTCAATCACAGTCACCGTGATGGGACTCTGGATGTTCCTATTTACACTTAGATCGTTGTATTTCCAAACATGAAACACTGTAGGTTTACTTAATGAATAGGGAGCGTATAAAAAGTAACAGGTAGCAGCGCCTGTCGGGAAGTACAAAACGCTCCCCCAGAGAGTAAGGGCGGGATAATCCGGCTCGCTTATGCAGCACGTGAGTCGGGCGTCGTCGGACAGGTAGGCGCGGCCGCTGATAGCATCGCCCGCCTGTAAACGAGTAGTCGAGTCCCTCAGGGCTCGGGGCGGGCCGTGTTTGCGCAGGCGCAGCCGCCGGGCTCTCAGGGGAGCCACCGCGCTACATGTGTGCTTCACACGAGACGCCAAGACTCACCACTGAACAAGGTCACATGCAGTGGATCACGACTTGCATTCACCAGTACTGAGGTGCTCTTCTCACACTTTTCTCCAGCGTGGCAACACCACAGTGCCAGATCGCGCAATAGTGGTCGCTAAGTCACCTGGTGGCACTCGACGCTCGGGTAGTTGGATCGAGAACTATGCAAGCAAGGGTAAAAGATTCGCGGCTTTCTTTCGGCGCCATTTCATGGTAAAACCTCGAAAATTACGTCCACCTTCTTGGACAGGAGCAACTGATTGTCAAAACTGCTGCTTCTGACTGGTCGGCAATTATGTAAAGTTGTCGCAATGTCTGAACTGGAGATACCACCTCCCCCGTCGCAGCGAGTACATTGCGACGAATATCTCTTCCTCGAATCACATAAGGCCACCACAGCAGCAGTTTTGATACTCAATTGCTCCAAAGCAGGACGATGGAGGTAATAGTCGAAAGCTCGAGGTTTTTCCCTGAATTGACGAGGCACTAAGTCCGAGAACGTTTTATACATGTTTTATACAAGAGTACCGTCGTAAAAGACTTCGTTCTCACAGCTAAAAGAAGTGCTGGCACTAAATTCCTCACCTGCAGATTGTGCACGAAGGACTTGAGTTAAATTCCAAACTTCTCCACAGAGACTCCTGGAAGTAACGCACGTGATACTTTTGATAGTTATACGTCTGTGAGTTGGGAACGTTAAGCTTTGTAGATCCCTTGGTGTTGTTCCTTCAGTGCCATCAGAAACACAGACACTACACTACAGTACGCATGTAGGCATCACAGGCACGTACATAAAACAGTCATACTTAACATATCCAGCAAGCGAGCTACCCAACAGCCGTCAACTATAAAGACTTGCAGCATGTTGTAAATCAAAAGATAAAATCATAAAATATCAGTGGTTGAAATACCTCTGAGCACTATGCGACTTAACTTCTGAGGTCATCAGCCACCTACAACTGAGAACTAATTAAACCTAACTAACCTAAGGACATCACACACATCCATGCCCGAGGCAGGATTAGAACCCGCGACCGTAGCGGTCGCTCCGCTCCAGACTTTAGCGCCTAGAACCGCACGGCCACTCCGGCTGGCCCATAAAATATCACTATAATAGTGTCTGTATATGTGTATCGATGGGTGTGTGTGGATGAGTATCTCTGGATGTAGTGTCCTGTGATCCACGATTTACCTATCAACAGCTAGTGGAAATGTGTCATTATCATGCCTTTATAATGTCCTGTGATCCACGATTTACCTATCAACAGCTCGTGGAAATGTGTCATTATCGTGTCTTTAAGCCCTTTGTCTCTATAGGTATTGATATTACCTCTACAAGGTTATGCGAAAGCTACAGGTATAGAATAACAGCAGGGAATATATATTATGCAAAATCTCGTCATCTTCGTCACTGTAAAATACATCTCTTCACTGAACAAGTGTTCATAGCACTTAAGCTACCCATTTTAGAAAACATGTTTCTAGACATTTTCTGCTTCGTGTGATCGTTACAGTCATATCCCTGAATATTCCTCCTGCGCAATCCTGTATTATCTACACTCCTGGAAATGGAAAAAAGAACACATTGACACCGGTGTGTCAGACCCACCAGACCTGCTCCGGACACTGCGAGAGGGCTGTACAAGCAATGATCACACGCACGGCACAGCGGACACACCAGGAACCGCGGTGTTGGCCGTCGAATGGCGCTAGCTGCGCAGCATTTGTGCACCGCCGCCGTCAGTGTCAGCCAGTTTTCCGTGGCATATGGAGCTCCATCGCAGTCTTTAACACTGGTAGCATGCCGCGACAGCGTGGACGTGATCCGTATGTGCAGTTGACGGACTTTGAACGAGGGCGTATAGTGGGCATGCGGGAGGCCGGGTGGACGTACCGCCGAATTGCTCAACACGTGGGGCGTGAGGTCTCCACGGTACATCGATGTTGTCGCCAGTGGTCGGCGGAAGGTGCACGTGCCCGTCGACCTGGGACCGGACCGCAGCGACGCACGGATGCACGCCAAGACCGTAGGATCCTACACAGTGCCGTAGGGGACCGCACTGCCACTTCCCAGCGAATTAGGGACACTGTTGCTCCTGGGGTATCGGCGAGGACCATTCGCAACCGTCTCCATGAAGCTGGGCTACGGTCCCGCACACCGTTAGGCCGTCTTCCGCTCACGCCCCAACATCGTGCAGCCCGCCTCCAGTGGTGTCGCGACAGGCGTGAATGGAGGGACGAATGGCGACGTGTCGTCTTCAGCTTTGAGAGTCGCTTCTGCCTTGGTGCCAATGATGGTCGTATGCGTGTTTGGCGCCGTGCAGGTGAGCGCCACAATCAGGACTGCATACGACCAAGGCAAACAGGGCCAACACCCGGCATCATGGTGTGGGGAGCGATCTCCTACACTGGCCGTACACCTATGGTGATCGTCGAGGGGACACTGAATAGTGCACGGTACATCCAAACCGTCATCGAACCCATCGTTCTACCATTCCTAGACCGGCAAGGGAACTTGCTGTTCCAACAGGACAATGCACGTCCGCATGTATCCCGTGCCACCCAACGTGCTCTAGAAGGTGTAACTCAACTACCCTGGCCAGCAAGATCTCCGGATCTGTCCCCCATTGAGCATGTTTGGGACTGGATGAAGCGTCGTCTCACGCGGTCTGCACGTCCAGCACGAACGCTGGTCCAACTGAGGCGCCAGGTGGAAATGGCATGGCAAGCCGTTCCACAGGACTACATCCAGCATCTCTACGATCGTCTCCATGGGAGAATAGCAGCCTGCTTTGCTGCGAAAGGTGGATATACGCTGTACTAGTGCCGACATTGTGCATGCTCTGCTGCCCGTGTTTATGTGCCTGTGGTTCTGTCAGTGTGATCATGTGATGTATCTGACCTCAGGAATGTGTCAATAAAGTTTCCCCTTCCTGGGACAATGAATTCACGGTGTTCTTATTTCAATTTCCAGGAGTGTATTTAATGTTGGTCGCAGAAATGTATTATGTAGAGCTGTAGATATACTGAAGAAATATATGCTAAAGCCCAACAAGGTGTATCTCATAGGAACACTCAACAACGTGTACCCACGTTGAGTCTATTCACATTGTCATCCAGGAATATTTTAACTATCTCTATAATGATCAGAGCCATAGAAATATAGAGAGCTTTGTTTGCCATTTCAGATTATGCTACTTTTATATTTTTGATACAAAGGTGTAAGAAATTGATCAATGTTTCAAAGGTATGTGCTAATATAAACATAATTTTTGTATACCGTCTCAGTAAAAATCCATACCAAATCTTTCCACTACTCAGAAGCATCAGGAACCTGTAGATGAGTTTAATACCATTACAATAGCCTGCATCAAAATATCTACGCCAGCAAGAAAGCATATCAAACCATATCAATCCTATTAGGGTACAGTAGTCTTAGAAGAAGCTGCTGTAGTTGAATTCAAAGTATGCAAGAATTTGTGTGTTCAGTCTTCGTAATTTTAGAGCAATTTTAATTCTAAAGTAATTTCGTGTTCTCAGTAGCACTATCAAATAATCATAATGCATTTCGTCGACTAACTTCAACGATACTTCACCGCCGTATGCAGAATAACTTGCAAAATGACAGACCAGAATCGATGTGTTGATAAAGAAGTCGAACGAAGCCTTGTTTTGATCTCCATCTTGTTTCTATTGAACAACAATGTTGTATACAATAAACAAAGTGGTACTATCTGTAAACAGTGGATAAAAAGCTCTAGATAACCACAACATTGAATAAAAGTAGATACACCACAAGGAGATAGCCATTTCAGATTAATAAAACTTGGCACGTGACAAGACCAAAAGCTGCTACTTAAAGTTCTATTTGTATTTGTCATAAATTATACTCAATTGCAATTTTTTAGCTTGATAATGGGATTAGACCAAGAAAAATCTTATAATAAATTATTTGTGCAAATTATAAAAATTTTGACTAGTAGCGAACACAGAAAAGCATGTTTATGATTGAACGTTGATGCTCTAGAAGACTCGGGCGTTACAGAATGAATTCTTACAAAGAATGTGAAACTACCTGCTAAAGGAATTTTACAGTAAACGTATTCTCCAAGTGTGAGGGAAACACGATTCCTGGGCCACTATATAGAGTTCAGGCAGTTTCTGCCTTGTGGCCTTGCAGTTAGACACTACCAATTAGGTCGCTAGTATAGCGAGCTGAGGGGGGGGGGGGATTCTACTGGGTGGCACTGCAGTAGGTGGCCATCTTGCTCTCCTAGTTTGATCTCTGCTGCCCCCCCCCCCCCCCCCCCTGCACTTCAAATATGCTAGGAGAGTACTTCCTTCTTCATAGCCACGCTTGTCACCAAAATTCGATCTGTGACCACTTTCCCCTCAACTCCCTACCCGCGCTTTTCTCCTTTATCAAGGATAAAGATTAGCAAAATACTGAAGGGATCATTAAATACTGATGATTTGCACAGTCGTTATAAAGCTCTTGTTATAATTACGTGGAAGAAAGGCACCAGTGCCAAGATTAGATCCACAGACCTCACGATTATGGAATTTATGGGATTAACCGCTTATCAGTGGGCATTCTAGCGAGATCCTCTCCTGGGAACGCAGAATCTGCAGTAGAAATAAGTTGATAGAGGAGCAAGAGCGTATGATCTGTGCCTTTCATGTGCAGTTACAACGCGAAAAGGAGGAACTAGATAGGTTGAGGAGTGTGAAGGGTGGCGGGGAATGGGAGCTGGCAGTTGGCAAGAAGGGAGCTAGGAGGAGGAGGTATTCAGACAGTTATACTTTGCGTACATGCAATAAATTTGACCAGCTATCAGATTTTAGTGGCGAAGAGCCCCTTGTAGCTGTAGGTATAGGGAACGTGCAGCAGTCTTCAGATGTTAGGAGGCCTAGGTTAGTTAAAAAGTCAAACAGAAAGAAGAATGTTCTGATGCTAGGTAGTTTGCACAGTAGAGGTGTGGGGGGAGTGAGTACCAGATCACCAGCATTGTGAAGCCTAGTGCAGGGTTGGCTCAGGTGACTGACAGCAAAGGGGAGTTATGTAGGATTTTTACAAAGGAGGATAAGATACTGATAGTGGGTGGAGCAGAGAATAGTCTTAATAGGGACGGAGAATATGATGTAGGTGGTGACCTGGTAAAGATAACTACTCAAACTGGTGGCACTAATGTGCATTTCATGCAACTGCTTCAGCATTATGATCGGTCTCATCTTAAGATGACTGTCAGCGTGTTAACATGGGGTTGGAGAGGGTGCTCATGGCAGAGTGCTTGTGCCAGATTTCAGTGGTGCCAGCTGGGTCTATCAGCAGATCAGGTTTCACTAGGTATGGCCTGCACCTCAATAGGTATAGGAAGGGGAGGCTGGCAAAGCTTATAGGTGATAGTGTAGCGGGTGTGGTAGGATCACTCATGGAAAAATTCCTTTAGTATTTGGTGTTAGAAGTGCACCTTCTTTAGATTGAAGCCAGCTGATAGGTATACCTGCTTAAAGGAAGTCCCTCTAACTAAGGGCTCACCTTCAGAGGATATCGTGTTTCCAAGTAGAGAAGGAATTAGAATATTTCATCAGAATATAAGAGGTATTAGAGATAAAGATAGTGAACTGCTTACAGATGTTGATTCTGAAATTATTGATATGTCGGAGCACCACTTAAATAATTTGACAATTCAGGGGCTTTCTTTACTGGATACAGATTAGCTGGCTGTTTTTCAAGGAGTTCCTTGCAGGGTGGGGGAGTGGCTATGTACATAAAAAGCAGTATTCCATTTGAGTCCATAGACCTATCACAACACTGCACTGAACAGATATTTGAATGTTGTGCAGGGGCAATCGAATGTAATGAAACTAAACTTCTGCTTGTTGTTGTTTACAGGTCGCCTATCTCCGACTTTTGAGCATTTCGGTTCAAGCTGCAGATAGCTCTTGATTCACGTTGTAGGAAGTACCAGAAATTATTTATATATGGTAACTTCAATACAAATTTTGTGTAAGATGGTGCAAGAAAAAGGATGTTGGCACATCTCCTAAATTCATATGATCTGATGTAGACTGTGTTTTTTCCAACTAGGGTACAGTCATACACAATATTTTTATTCATTCTTCATTACTAGATGAGCATTCTGTTAGTAAAAGAGTTAATTGTCTTTCAAACCATGATGAACAAATTTTAACACTAAAAGGCTTTAGTAGTCAAACAGATGTCACATGTAATTACAAACTATGTAGGAAAGTTAATCCAACAGTAACAGAGTTTTTTAAACATTGTCAAAAAACAAGAGTGGCAGGACGTTTATAGTGCCAATAACATACATGATAAATATAATGCTTTCCTCGTGTTCTTTGAGAGTTGCTTTCCATTAGAACGTTCTAAATGGGGTACTAGCAGTAATAGGCAGCTGACTGGTGCTCAGACTGGTGCTCGGACTTGTTGGTGGCTTTGCCTTTCCATGGTGAAGGAGAGGTTTGTTTGCAATTTTGTGGTGACGAACAATCTGAAGTCGTTTCTTCAATTTCCTGAGGGTTGCACAGTACACTTCAAAATTTCTTTTGCACCGTGAGGGAGGACATCAAACAGAATACCACCTACACAGTCCGAGAAAACCATTGCTGCCACTGTACCAGCTGAGCGTGCGGCTTTGAACTTTTTCTTCCGAGGAGACGTAGTGTGGAGCCACTCCATGGATTGCCAACAGCCTCGTGGGAGTTCGGACAAGTCTGCGCGACTTTGTTGTGATAATGCCAGACGCCAAGCCCAACGATTCACCGTGCTTTTGTTCACCGCCAGGTCTCTGTAGACATTCTGGAAGTGCCTACAAATATCTGCGAAGCTCTGGTTTTCCGACAGCTCAATGACCTCGTCTATCCTTGAACGCACCTCCGTAACAGACGCAGTTTTGAAAGCTGCGTATATCGTCGCCACCTATCGGAACTTCATGGAACTATAGGGACTGAAGCGGGAATGTTCCATGATGTCCCAATCTAAATTTTTTCAACTGAAAATGACCGAGGACAAAATGTATTGCATTACTTATTGAACGCCCCTCGTAATATTTTATGAACGGCGAGGATTTGAGACGACAGAATGTCAATATCTAGTCACTGCAAAAGATTTGTCTATAACCAACGTTTTCTAATGCATTATGCCTCTTACCTTGGTAGTGTTTCTGTCTCTGGATTAAGGGGAGTTTTACTATCTTTTGGTTCAAAACATCGATTTTTATAAAATTGCATTTTTGGATGCATAAAACTGGTTAGAATCCACCCCTGCAACAGGTTTCCCGAAAACGGATCGGAAATGTTTGTTATTCGTGGTTGAACAAAAAAGTGCACCTGCATGAAATCGGCCTTATACACACATCAGTTTTTTTTCTTTCAGAGGACCAGTTATTGTACCGGTGCTTGGGAGCAAACACACAACATTCTAATGAAAGTTTGAACGCGTGTGTTTGGACGTTAGCCCACAAGCATTTGCACTCTGGTGCGAAGATTGTGAAGATCGTGACTTTCCTGGCAGTGAGCAGCTTCAGCGGAAGGTATTCAGCATTTCTGAAGACCATGACAACGATGGACGACACCCTGGGACTCTGTTCGACGCAGTTCGCCAAGCATTCGGACGACCACCAGATTGAAGAGGCCGAAAACCGTTGTCAGCGGCCGTACGAGCGGCTCTGGAGCAGCGCGGGACGGCCCAGATCGAGCAGAACGCCCTCTGTGAGGAAGAGGAAGGACTAGTTTGTGCACCCGGAATAGCAGATTGAACGTAAGTTGTATAATACTGCATTTATATGTAGTCAAAAATTCAAGCCCGTTTTTCTCGAAATGACTTTTTTTTATCGCGCGGTGTGGTAACTTCAAATCTACTGAACCGATTGGCATGATTCTTTGTTTCCGACGAAGCTAACTAAATTGTCTAGGAGTTGTACCACTTTTATTCCGATCCGTCAACTACAAATATTTTTACTTGGACGACGAAGTCGAAAAGTCGATAAAAAACCCTATTTTTTTCACAGAGGCATACGCGGTCTGTATGTACCTATGTCGGGGCATAGCGTTAGCCACATTTTTGTCACTACCCTCTCGAATGCAATACTTTTTGCACTTCTTCGAAGATAAAATGTTCACTGTTACATCAAAGATTTTATTCTTTGGTAAGTGTAAAATCGAACATACTATGACATGTAATTTTTACCCATTTGAAACACTTTTATAAGATTTTATTGAGGTTTTCTTTATTTGCGGTATCTGCAAATCACAGGTTATTTATACAGATCTTTGAAGATGCTACTGAAGTTCTGTGTAGTTTACTTTAGATACTAAACAGAACATGCAAAACAAGTCAGTTTATTGGTATTGGAGTTTGAAAATATGTTTTAGATGGTTCAGTAATGTAGATAAAAGAATGGCATAACTTTCTGTTAATAGAAAAGGATCTTAAGATATAAATTGATTGGCGCGTTATTGTAAAATGGGGTACGAGAAGTGGGATTGCTTTCTTCATAATTGCTTCAAGTCTTTATCTAATTTCCTAGGATAGTTTGCTTGAGTCGATATCACTTAACTGTAGCTACGTCTTGGGTATTTTTCATTCGTATGTGTCAGTTTGCTTCAACGACGGAAACAGGGGCAGGCTATAAATGAAGCTGCGGCACCGCAAACATTCCATCAGAGGCCGGGAGTCTGTCGCGTTCCAACCGTAGGCAGTAAACGAAAAACTACAGCCACACTCCGGCTGCCCCTTGACCCTGGAGCCGCCGGAGCACCGCCTTCCTCATCAAGCGTAGCCGCTTGGGACAACACGCGACTTGCCAGCCACTTCTCATTAGCAGCTGTCTTCTCTCGTTTAATACCTTGTTTACCAACGACACCTCCCGTTTCCAGTCCGCTTCCACTCAGACAAGTAAAGCAGCACTTTCGCAAAATAAAGGCTGTCCCATTTTAACAGAGAGTCGTGCTCCTGTTGCATCACTCTGCTGTCTGGTGTTTAAATTCGTCCCCCAAAACTGTGTGGGGGTCTGACTTCTCTTTTTGTGAAACCTATAATTTCACAAACGAGCGCTTCATATAGTACTTGTGTTTCTTATAAGTCTCCAACAAACAGACAATGCAAATGAAGCAAGATCTTAGCAATAGTTCATCATTGAAGAGAACCTTTCGGTATTGGTCTCAAGAGCACCAATGACATTTCCTAATAGAAGTGCTATTCATAAATTAATCTCCGACTGGCTCTTAAATCTGAACTAATCTTCGTAGCTTCATGGTGCGTCAGCCAGATCTGTGTTGCGTTAGACAGTGTGTTAGTGATTTAAATGGATAGTATCATTGTGTTGCGAGGTTCGTCGTATTATTCGCTTCCTGCAAGCAGGAGCCGTCAGTGCCACCGTGAACTGTCGTTGATTACGTCTTTCCTATGGGGATGGGGTTATCAGTAATGGTGTTGTAAGGGAGTGGTTCAGAAAATTCAAGGCTCGTCGCACAGATGTGCATGATAGAAGTTGTCAAGAAAGACATTCAGAAGTAACCGATGAATTTGTGCAACATTTTGATGAAATTGAGAATGCGAGAAGTCGGTTCAATTTCTGACGATTCTGAAGTTATGCCTCTAAATCATTCAAACGGCTCTAAGCACTAAGGGACTTAACAAAATCGTTCAAATTGCTCTGAGCACTATGAGACTTAACTTCTGAGGTCATCAGTCCCCTAGAACGTAGAACTACTTAAACCTAACTAACCTAAGGACATACCACGCATCGATGCCCGAGGCACGATTCGAAACTGCGACCACAGCAGCTGCGTGGTTCTGGACTGAAGCTCCTAGAACCGCTCGGCCACAGAGGCTGGCAGTTATACCTCAGATCTCGTGGACAATACTCTTTAATACTGTCAAAGAGAGGCTAGGTTTCCTTGAGTTTTGTGCACAGTGGTATAACCATACCACTACTATTGTAATTTAGTATGCTTTTACCTAAATAAAAAAACCTGTCTATATGTTGCACGTATAATTCTGTTACTAAATTTAGTTTAGTTTCTTAATAAAGTACACTGTGGGCGGGTAGTCCTGTTAATAGGAAAAGCTAATCAATAGAGTTACCTTTTTTACAGTATTCGACCCTGTGCTATGTCTAATGGATAAGTAGATAAGACTATCCAGTTCTTTTCCTAAGATCTTACCCAGTAGTTAGATAGAAACGCAGTATGAATAATATTGGAGCTAGGATAACTCAGTTCCAAGTTCATTTAGTGATTTAAAACATATACTAACTGTAGCCAGCCCATCCATGCAATTAAACGGTGTAGTATTGGAAAAGCAGAAATATGAATTTTGACCACTTTCATGCTACTGTTTAAGTTGTTTCCTCAAATAAATATTATTCCACGTAAATAATGTTGGTGAAGGCACTGGAATTTATTTCTGACAACTACACCCTTATACATCACGTTCCTAAAACAAAAAAAGGCCAGTAGATAACTTCAAGGAAGTTAAAAAAATTGGCCAGGGGGGACTGTCAGAAAAGCATTTTTCATAACCAACAAACTTAAATACTAAAATACTTAGATATAAAGCGTACACTTTTTACACTGAACATTTCACTTCAAAAAATCCCTTTCTTACTGCAATTTACTTTCAAAAGCTATTACTCTCATTACTTACACAGAAACAATTTATATTGTGCCTCTTTATATTAACTTGACACTTCATAGGTCTGTAAAAAAGGATACCCGGATTAATTAAACAGCAGGAAGGAACCCTACATAGGTGTATGATTAGGATGGAATGACAGAGTGAACCAGTGTCTTAAAAGTTCAAGAATGATTATTCACTAGTAAAACACAGTTAAAAATTAGAATACCAAAAAAATCTTATCTGGTGGCTGTAGGCTTGGGTGTGGCGAAAAATTGATGGCCTGCAACTATCTTGCTGCTTGGTCTTAATTTTTCTTTATGGCGTCGTTCGGTTTTACATACAGTAGCCCTACAACTCGCAGCTATGGCGTAAGCCGTCTGCAGTCTTCATCCGAGGAAATTTTGTGCACACTTGCAGGCAAAACTTATCCTGTTCCACAAGGATGTTAGCTCAATCACTACTGCCTACAGATTGTGTGACTTACTTCCCCGGTAGCACACTGGACTCGCATTTTGGAGGACCACGGTTCAGTCCTGATTTAGGTTTCCCGTGATTTCCCTAAATCGCTCCAGGCAAATGCCGGGATGGTTCTTTCGAAAGGGCACGGCCGACTTCCTTCCCCATCCTTCCCTAATCCGATGAGACCGATGACCTCGCTGTTTGGTGTCTTCCCTCAAACAACCCAACCCCAATCCAACTTCCTTCCCGCGCTTCCTCTAGGTAGCGCGCCATTCACCCTTGACACCTTTTCCCCTCCCAAGAGCCACTTTCGTTTCAAACAAAAGCACACTGGTTTTTACATAATACCTTTTTCTTACGTTGTTGCTAAGCGTGACCATTTTTTATAATTGTCAAATTTACATCGAGATGAACAGTTTATATATACAAATATTTTTAAATACAAAATGTCATCAGAAAGTTATTTAACGTTATAAACAATTTACCTAGTATTTTACATACATTACTCACATAGAATACAAAGAACTTCAACCTCCAGTATAGTACACTTTACCTTACATATACGGAAAATATAGTACCAATATGCGAAAATTTTAAAGCCAAAAATTATAAAAATTTATATGAACCACAAAAAAGTGTTATATGGGTACCAAAACGTCTAACAGATGGTTACACAACTTAACAAAGGGTTTGGCCTTGACATGCCTTCTTCCCTACCATGGAGAGGAGGAGGATTTTCTGAAAGGAATCGTGACTGGAGACATGGATGCACTACATGAACTCAGAAAGAAAGAAACAGTTCAGTCAGTGGATGCACACTCACTCTACATATAAGACGAAAAATACAAGCAGTCATTGTCAAACCGCAAAATGGTGGATACAGTTTCCCAGAATGGAATTTTGATAACATATTTCATCCAAGTAATACATGAGATTACTGTGACATCACACGGTTATTTTGAAAATTTTTACGAAACTCCGTAGGTCAATCCAAAATAATAGACTTGGCGTGGTTACCGAAG
This sequence comes from Schistocerca gregaria, assembly GCF_023897955.1. Classification (NCBI taxonomy): domain Eukaryota; kingdom Metazoa; phylum Arthropoda; class Insecta; order Orthoptera; family Acrididae; genus Schistocerca; species Schistocerca gregaria. The sequence goes on from NC_064921.1 coordinate 537,012,844, forward strand.
GAATCATTCCATTTCATGGCAATGCTCGACCCTATACTGCGGATTAAACAATGGAAAAACTCAGACCTTTTTGCTGAGAGATTTGTCAACATCTTTGCTATATAGGTTTGACAATAGTAATACGAGTGCCATTAGTAAATTAACTTCCGATTGGCTATTAAAACTATGTATACAACTACACTTACATGTTGACATAACTTCTCTACGTAAATTTAAAGATTTGTCATACCGTGACTTCAGCTTCTTTATCCCTTCATCAAAGAGTGGTACCGCACGTTGTGCATCGAACGATACATAGTGTAAAGAATTCATATCCCATCACCTCTTGCATTGCCGATGGTGCGTGCAATTACTGTCTACCTAACGGCTCTACATGAAGCCTGCATTTCTTTATTTGTTTTTTTCCCCAAAATTTCTCTTACTTTTCCTCGCCAAATATACGAAATGCATCCAGAAAATACTTACAGTATCGGAACTAGATACTTACAGTATCGGAACTGGCAGAATAAAACTGTGTGCTGGACCGAGATTAGAATTCGAGAAGTTTCTTATTTCGTGGGCAAGTGCTCTAGCAACTGAGCAACGAGCTACTGGCAGAAATAGACCTGTAGCTCAAATGGTAGAGCAGTCGCTCGTGAAAGGGAAAGGTCCCGAGCTCTGGTCTCTCAGGCATGCAGTTTTAATCTGCATGAAAGTTCATGTGAGCGATCACTCCGGTGCAGAGAGAGAATTTCAGAGTAAGACTGCCAGCAAGAAGCGTCTCCTGTCTTGTGGCATTCCGAACTGCAGTTTGCTGAACATTTATGTGACGCTCGTTCTGACTAAACTGACGAACGCGCAACTCATTTCTTTATCTTCCCTATTGTCTTCTGTTAATCCTACGTAGTAAGGGCCATGGACCGACGAGTAATACTGAGGGATTGGTCGAACATGATTTTTGTAAACGGCTTCCTTTGTGGGTGAATTACTTTTCCTTGGGAACCCCAGTCGGTGCTAGGAGTTCCTTGTCACTTACCGCATCTTTCACCTCAGACAAAATCCGTTGATGTGAAAAATATAGAGTTGTTCCGTGGTTCGGAGCTTGTGTTAAACTGCAGGTCCCCTTATACCTGTCTGGGTAAGTCATTTCGAAGGCCAGAGGAAGGCAACCGCACACCACCACCTGCGGGACCATGGCGAGTAATGGAGCGCGGTACTCAAGCCATCTTTTGGATTGATGATTGCTTTACCTTCTTAGGATTCATCCGATAAGTCTAAGTCCACTTTCTGCTAGATTTACGTAGTATTGCCACTTTTAGTCGCTACATACGGGTGATGATGTTTGTGGATAATTCTAGTGACTGCAGGCCAGTCGTATAGGCAAGCGATCGTATAGAGTCATAATGTGTTTATGCGTACTGATTCATTGAGGGTCAGTCTTCTCACCAATCTGATGATATGATCTTCCCGTATACTACTAAGTTCTCTGCAAATACCCTCAGAGACCTACAGACATTGTCTACTATGAGATTTAGATACATCGACAAAATAAAGCTCGTATCAAACATCGCTGAGATATTCCGGACGCTACTTTGGCTCTTCCGATAGACCATACAGAGGTATTTGGTTTACCAAGCGATGGTGTGTAATTGTACTGAAAATATTCTAGATGCTGGAAACGGAATCAATCTGTGGGCTACTAGATACAGCGTTACAAGTGAACGAATAGATCAAGTTAAGTTCCACGCTTTCGGCGCTCGTGGAGTCCTTGGCACGATATGCAGCGGTCTATATGATCTACATCACACTGGTTTCGGTTCACAGCAATCATAACAATATATGTATACAGAGAAAAAAATGAAACAACAAGAAACGCATAGAATAAAATCATTTATATATGACGTGGTATAACTTATACTTAGAAAAGTTCATATAATATTTATGTTAATGTCGTGTGAATTAATATGAAAATCTTAAAACAGCTCCATCAGAGCCACTGAATATCACAAGAACAAACTAACGAGGTGGTGTATCAGATGTGAAACCTTAGTTATAACTGATTGCCAGATAACTGTAAACAAAACAAAGGCTTACCAAATATACTGTAAATGCGTGTTACGAAAAACGACCAAAGAAATAATACAAATTATGCTGTATCCTGCATACGGTGCTGAAAGTTACTAAGACATGTTGGAAAAAAACTGACATATAGAAACAGGAAAAAATCTATGCAAATATACACTGACCAGCCAGAACGCTATGACCACCTACAGCCGGTATGTCCACCTTTGGCACGGATAACAGAAGCTATGCGTCGCGGCATGGAAGCAATAAAGCCTTGGTCGATGGCTGGAAAGCATTGGCACCACATCTGCACACAAACGTCACCCAATTTCAGTAAATTCCGGGGAGACGGGCGATGAGCTCTGACGCCACTTTCAGTCACATCCCATATATGTTCGACAGGATTCAGATCTGGCGAGTTGGAGGACCAGCACATTAACTGGAACCCGTCACTGTATTCCTCTAACCAGTCCATGACACTTTTGGCCTTGTGACATGGCGCTTTATCTTGCTGAAAAATCCCACTGCCGTCAGGAAACATTATCGTCACGGCGTAGAGTGGCCGCGCGGTTTGGGGCGCCATGTCACGGATTGGGCGGCCCCTCCCGCCGGAGATTCGAGTCCTCCGTCGAGCACGGGTGTGTGTGTTGTTCTTAGCATAAGTTAGTTTAAGTAGTATTTATGTCTAGGGACCGATGACCTCAGCAGTTTGGTCCCTTAGGAAGTCACCCACAGTATCGTCTGGTCTGCAACCAGTGCACGACGCTCCATGGCAATCGTGGGGGTCATGCACCACCCCATGGGACCCATGGACGCTCACGTGAATGTTTCCCAGATCATAATGGGTCGCCGCGGGCTTGTACCCGACGCCCAGTAAGGATTTGCGCCCTCCCATCGGCTTAATGACGAAGGTACTGCGATTCATCAGACCATGCAACGCTCTGCCACATGCTCCAACGTCCAGTTCCGACGGTGGCGTGCCCATTTCAGTCATAATTGCCGATGTCGTGGTGTTAACATAGGCACCTGCAAGGATCGTCGGCTGCTGCATGCCATCGTTAGGAGTGTGCGGTGTGCTCTGTGTGTTCAGGCTCACTTGTATACTCTGTCGAGCAGTAAAGTCCGATGCTAGTTCCAGCACAGTCCGTCGCCTGTCCCGATTTACCAGCCTGCCCAGCCTACGACGTCCGACATGTGTAATGAGGTGAGGCCGCCCAACCACATGGACATGGTTTCACCTTGTTTTCGCCATGTGTTGAAGACATTCACCACAGCACTCCTCGAACACCCGACAAGTTGTGCAGTTTCCTAAATGCTCGTGCTAAGCACCCGGTCCATCACAGTCTGATCTCGGTCGAGCTCAGATCGCGCGGCTTCCCCGTTCTACACACGGACAGCACGCTCACTGGTATTACACGGGACGTGCTTGTCTCTCACCAGAAGTCATTCTTTGCCAGGTAACGCTGTTATCGCCTGAAATGGTTCATAGCAATACCACGTTGGTAATCATAATGCTCTGGCTGATCAGTGTATTGGAACTCACATGTGCTATACTTTTTTTAAAACAATAATTTGCAGGTTTCCTGCTACAGCCGACTGCGAGAAAGCAAATAACGTGTTGTGAAAATGCACGATTTCGTTTCCTTTCTCATTGCCGGTTTTAACAGAAATCTGTGTATTTCGAAAGGGCTAATTGATTCACATTCGGAATGCTTCTATGCATACTAAATCGTCTGAAACTTCGTAATGCTTCCTGCTCGTGGTTTAAAACTACGTGAAATAATGTCATTGAAGCAACTAAAACGCTGGTCGATCAGCTGGTTCGTTTTAAGCGAATTCGTTTACACATCAAGGTTCCGTTTACAGTAACAGTAAAGAATGCTCAAGGTCAGACATTCAATTACATTGCAATTGACTTATGATCAGAATGTTTTTTCGAATTGCCGTTATACGAACTAGTAGTTCAGAAAATCAGTTCATATTCTTACCACATAGTATCCGAAAAAAACGAAAAATATATATTCTGAACTTTTGAAACTCTGTATAAAAAATTAAAAAACTTCAAAAACAATAACAAGCAATAGCCAAACAAAAGGCTTCTTTATCATTCATATTCTCAATGATGTGTTATACTTCGAGTTCCATCCCTTCAGAGTGGGTGAAGTCAATACGGGGAGCCGAAATTTGCGTCCCGACACAATTCCCAGGGCAGTTCAGATTAGGACGTATATATAGTCCCCTAATACTTAGCAATTCCGAAGCATTGCCGGGTTCGCTAGTAGATAAAATAAACGCTAAAGTGAGTATAATGGAAAAAGGAAAAAATGGTGACATCTCAGAGATGTGTAAAGGTGTAAAAAATATAATAATCTAAATTGGTATATAAGTGCAACATAGATACAAGGATTACATTGTGATATCACAACGATACTGTATATACACTCAAGAGCCAAAGAAACTGGTACACCTGCCTAATACCGTGTAGGGCACGCCCAAGCACGCAGAAGTGCCGCAACACGACGTGGCATGGAATCGACTAATGTCTGAAGTAGTGCTGGAGGGAACTGACGCCATGAATCCCGAGCGGCAGTCCATAAATCAGTAAAAGTACGATGGCGTAGAGACCTCTTCTGAACAGCACACTGCAGGGCATTCCAGATATGCTCAGTAATGTTCATGTCTGAGGAGTTTGGTGGCCAGTGTTTAAACTCAAAAGAGTGTTCCTGGAGCTACTCTGCAGCAATTCTGGACGTGTCGGGGGTCGCATTGTCCTGCTGGAATAGTTCGCGTCCGGTCGAATGCACAAAGGATATGAATGGATGAAGGTGATCAGACAGGATGCTTACGTACGTGTCATCCGTCAGAGTCATGTATAAACGTATCAGGGGTCCCATATCACTCCAACTGCGCACACCCCACACCATTACAGACCCTACACCAGCTTGACCGTCCCCTGGTGACACGCAGGGTCCATGGATTCATAAGGTTGTCTCCATACCCGTACACATCAATCCACTCTATACAATTTGAAACGAGACTCGTCCGACCAGGCAACAGTTTCCAGTCATCAACAGTCCAATGTCGTCGTTGATGGACCAAGGTGAGGTGTAAAGGTTTGTATCGTGCAGTCGTAAAGGGTACACGAGTAGGCCATCGGCTACGAAAGCCCATTCGATCATGTTTCGTTGAATGGTTTATCACGCTGACACTTGTTGATGGCCCAGCATTGAAATCTGCAGCAATTTGCGAAAGTGTTGCACTTCTGTCACGTTGAATGATTCTCTTCAGTCGTCGTCCTCGGTCCGCTTCTTCCAGGATCTTTTTCCGGCCGCAGCGAAGTCGGAGATTTGATGTTACACCGGATTCCTGATATTCACGGTACGCTCGTGAAATGGTCTGTGTCGTCCATACGTTCCCATTTTGCGGAGAACCTAATTTCTTACCTTATCGCCCACCTAATTTTCAACATTCCTCTGTTATACTACATCTCAAACGTTTTGTTCTGTTCTGTTACGGGTTTTCCACTCTCCGTGATTCACTACCATAAACTAATGTGTTCGGAACGTTCATTCTCAGAAATTTCTTCCAAATTTAAGGCCTGTCTTTGATACTAGTAGACTTCTCTTGGCCATGATTGCCTTTTCCTGCCAGTGCCAATCCGCTTTTTAAGTCCTCCATGCTTCGTCCTTCATGGGTTATTTGGCTACCAAGGTAGCAATTTCCTTGGCTTCCTCTATTTGGTTATTAACAATTTTACTATTAAGTTTTTCGCTATTCTCATTTCTGCTACTTCTCATTACTTCTTCCGGTTACTCCAGTCCATATTCTGTGCTCACTAGACTGTTCATTCCATTCAACAGATAATGCAGTTATCCTTCAGTTTCACTGGGGATAGTAATGTCATCAGCGAATCTTATCATTGATGTTCTTTCAGCTTGAATTTTTAATTCCAATCTTGAACCTTTCTCTTTCTTACACCCTTTATAATCTTAGCGCTTCGTTCATGGTGTTCCAGTCGTACTCCCTATTGCTTCTTCTGCATACTGTACATCATCCGTCTTTCCCTATAGGTTACTCTTGCATTATTCAGAGTTTCGCACATCTTGCACAATTTTACATCTTCAGACACTAATTGCTGGGACGACAAATCCCGTAAGCGTGTCTTGATTTGTCTTCAGTCTTGCTTCCGTTATCAGCTGCAACGTCAGAACTGCCTCTCTGATGCCTTTACCTTTCCTAAAGTCAAACTAATCGTCATCTAACAGATCCTCAATTTTATTTTCCGTTGTTCTGTATATTATTCTTGTCAGCAGCTTGGACGCATGAGCTGTTAAGCTGACTGTGCAATGGTTCTCGTACTTATCTGCCTTTTCTGACCTGGATAACATTTTCTGGAAGTCTGATGGTACATCACCTGTCTCATAGTTTGTACACACCAAATTGAATAGTCATTTGGTTGCCGTTTACTCTCCAAAATTTTAGAACCTCACTCCGATTGTGTTATCTATACCTTCTGCCTTGCAATACCCCAGATCTTCCAGAAGTCTTTTAAATTCTGCCTCAAATACTGGATCGCGTATGTCTTCTATATCGACTCCAGTTTCTTGTTCTGACAAGTCCTTTCCCTCATAGAAGTCTATCTGCTCTGTCCTCTGCGTTTAGCACTGGAATTTCCGTTGCGCTCTAAATGATACCATCCTTGCCTTTAACTTCATCGAAGATTTTTTTAATGTTTGTTTGCTGAATCAATCCTTCCGACGATCATTTCAGTTTCTGTTCCTTCACATATTTCCCGCAGCTGTTTCGCCTTGGTTTCCCATCACACTTTCCATTTATTTCATTCCTAACGAATATATATTGCTGTACTCCTGTCTTTGCCTGGACATTTTTGTACTTCCTTCTTTCGTCGATCAACTGAAATACTTCTTGTGTTACCCATGGTTTCTTCGCAGTTACCTTACTTGTACCTATACTTTTCTGTCCAATTTCTTTGATTACCGCTTTAGAGACGTTGGCTCTTCTTCAGTTGCAAAGCACCTTAGCTTTCCTCAGTACTTTTGTACCCCACATCCTCTTACACTGATCCTTCCAGACGAATCTCTGTCTGACCGTGTTGTAACCCAGCTGGAATCTTCCCGTTTCTCCCGGTCTTTTCCAAGTATGCTTTCTACCCTCATGATTTTTAAACTGTTTTTTCTCTATTACCATCTGAAATTATTTCTGTTGTGGTTGGCAGGAGAGCCAACACCGTGTTACTTAAGGTGGCCGAAATGCAAGCGTTTTAGCTCACGCAGGCTGGCGTGAGGTCTGGAACATGACAAGGGAATTAGAAGTGAGAAAAACGGACGTAGCTGGTGGAATACTTAACTTTAATCCATTAATGGAGAACGTCGCTCTTTATGGTACATGATTCACAATATCAATAGTACGGATACTGGCGCCTTGCTAGGTCGTAGCAAACAACGTAGCTGAAGGCTATGCTAACTACCGTCTCGGCAAATGAGAGCGTAGAAGTCAGTGAACCATCGCTAGCAACGTCGGCTATAGAACTGGGGCGAGTGCTAGGAAGTCTCTCTAGACCTGCCGTGTGGCGGCGCTCGGTCTGCAATCACTGATAGTGGCGACGCGCGAGTCCGACGTATACTACCGGACCGCGGCCGATTTAAAGGCTACCACCTAGCAAGTGTGGTGTCTGGCGGTGACACCACAATTTCATTACTCAATTAGTGTTTCTCCTTTTTCACTCTTAATACCAAACGCATATTCTACCATAAGCCTTTCATATCCCTTCCCCTACAACCTCGTTCCAGTCCCCCATGATAATTAGATTTTCATCTCCTTTTACATACTGAATTACCCGTACAGTATTATTCTGATGTACTTTCTCTCCATTTCTTCATTTATGGTTGTATTCTTCAACTGTAATTGCCGGCGTTTGTTTGCTGTCGATTCTGATGAGAACAACACTATCACTGAGCTGTTAGTAGTAGATCAGCCTTTGCGCTACCTTCCCATTAATAAAGACACCTACTCCAGCTGTACCATTTTCAGTTGCTGTTGATATTATCCTGTATTTGTTCGATCAGAAATCCTTATCTCATATCAATTTCTCTTCTCTAACCTCCGCTACATCTAGATTGAGCCTTACCATTTCCTTTTTGAGTTTTTATAGCTTTCCTACTACGTTCGTACTCTTGACATTTCACACTCGAACTCGTGGAATGTTATCCTTTCGTTAGTTATTCCATCTTTTTCCCATGGCCTTCTCCCCCTTGACAGTCCACTCTCGGATATCCAAATGAGGGACTAAGCCAAAATCTTTTGCCAATGGAGAGATCTTCGTGATACATTTTAAATTACAGACAACATATTTTGTGGATGCACAATTAATTCAGTATTGCCTTCTGCATCCTCGTTCTTTTGATCACTGCTGACTCTTCCGTCTTTTAGGAATCTTCCAACCCCAGTGGCAAAAGACCGCGTTAAACGTCCTCGTAGGACGAGGACTACTTCTCATGTCGGAAGTCGCAATTGCTGATTTTTTAAAATTCAGAATTTAAGCTCGTCAACGACGCTACCACTTGCTTTCTTATCTCATTTTGTTCGTTATCGTTCGTTGGATTTGTTGGGAGAGGACGTCCCCTGACATCCATTAAAGTTCATCGTTGAACCGCTAAGCCAGCTTTTATATATATATATATTTTTTTTAAGTTGCAGAGGGCAGCTGATCTTCTGACCGAACACGCTGAACTACAGTGTTGGCCCGCCAGAGCAATGGTAACGTGGTAACGTTATTAGTTCTCTTAGAGACAAAAAATTTATCCACACTCATGGCAGCGTGCAATCAAGTTCATGGCCTTTTTGGACATTCATTTTAGATAGGAATTAACGGTAAAAGTCAACACGTAATCATGGGTGAAGTTAGTAGTATCCATTTTTGGCAAAGTAAAACAGATCTAAATCCGAATCAGCATAAAAAAGAACTTGTTTATATGATTTTTTTTCCGTTTATAATGAATCCTATCATCACCTTCGAACGTACCCTCCTTTTCTCCGGAAACAGTCCCAATATTTAGTGACACAATCATTTGAAGATGTTGGTAATAGTTAACTGTAAATATATTTGCAGAATTCCGTTACATTCATATTACAAAATGCTTATGTGCATTGTCAGTCCCCGATATGAGTTTCGTTCGGTTTGCGGTTGTGTGGCAGACTCGCACCCCAACGGGGACCGCCCGGGACAGACACTGAACGCGCCTGCTGCGGCCGGCGTGCCGCGATGCTATCTGCCCCGAGCAACCCCCTCCGTGGCGTGCCTCTGTGGGCGGGCGGTGTTTAGCGAGGCCACCTCCCACTCTTTATCACCCAATCGTGAAAAGAGAGAACCGTCCGAGGGGGAAATCGTACTCCGTTCCAACTACAGTTCCAACAAGTTTTATAACGCACTGTCGCCGACCTTTTTTCTATGGGCTATAAATGAGATTGATGCAAGCCATATATCCTTCTCACTAACGATTGGTGATTTCCGGCGACGATTTTAATTCTAGTTTTGTTACGATTCTCAGGGTCTTAACTCGAATGCGTCTTTGTATCCATCGAAATCATGAATTATTGGAAAAGGAGGAGTAAGGTATGTTTTCAAGTGCTACAAAACCTTTGCTCTGTATTTCTTCTCCATTTGCATACCGTAACATTTGAGAAAAAATTGTAAAGCAAATAGTCGACAAGTCGTCTCCGCCTGCTCGTACACACACACACGTGAATACACACACACACACACACACACATGCACACACACTATTGGAACAATGAACTTGCACACACACATTCCCTTGCACCTATACCGGCAGAAACATGGTCTCTCGTATAAACCAGAGCAATTTTTTTCATCATGCAATGTGTCGCGAAATGGAAACTATGGTCAGAATCAAAAATATTCTATTTGCAACATTTAACAACTTCGAGCTACTTCTCTACATAGCCACCCTCCGACTGAGACATTTGTGGTAGCGTGGTACGGATTTTCCAGTACCCTAATCACTGAAAGTAGACACGTGTGATTTCTATCAGCTCCTTACGCTGGTCTGCAGCCGTCGTCTGAGCCAAAATGCTGCCTTCATAGCCAGCGGCTAATGTGAGCAAAGAAATGAAAATCAGAAGGAGCCATGTCAATTAGTTACATCTTCCATAGATCATTTGAACTATTCCTTTATCAGAATGATGTAGGACGAGTCAGTTTAAAGTATATGTATAGATATTTATTGTATGCATTAATGAACACATTATCATTTTATTTCTATTCATGGGACTTCAATGAAAAACAGGCTACCAGTTTCTAAGCAGAAATTCGTTAATGAAATAGGAGTTGTCCAGGAGAAACAATTTTAAATTAGATTTAAAACATGCTTCGCTGCCTTTCAGACAGTTTGTTACAGTTTTTTCACTGCATATTGAACTCCTTTCTGAGCCATTGGCACTTTAACATCACGTGATGGTGGTTATTTTTCCCTCTATTGTTGTAGGTAAGGGCATTTCTGTTCTTCTCAAATTATGTTGGGCTATTTATGATTGATTTCGTTTTCGAAATTATATATTTGTTAAATGTGTCTGAAATCTTATGGGACTTAACTGCTAAGGTCATCAGTCCCTAAGCTTACACACTACTTAACCTAAATTATCCTAAGGACAAACACACACACCCATCCCGAGGGAGGACTCGAAGCCGGTTGAAGTGGCCGTGCGGTTCTAGGCGCTGCAGTCTGGAACGGCGTGACCGCTACGGTCGCAGGTTCGAATAATGCCTCGGGCATGGATGTGTGTGATGTCCTTAGGTTAGTTGGGTTTAACTAGTTCTAAGTTCTAGGGGACTAATGACCTCAGAAGTTGAGTCCCATAGTGCTCAGAGCCATTTTTGAGGACTCGAACCTCCGCAGAAAATTATGTATTGTGATGGCACAGTTAAAATACCAAGCTCCTTGAAGAGGCACCTACATGACGTCCGTGGGCGAACATCACATATTATTCTTATTGCTCGCAGTCAGTTAATGAGTTATCCCAGAAAATTATTCCGTACAACATTACTGAGTGGAAATACGCATAATATGTCAGGAGGTTGGTAAGTTTGTTTCCAAGATTAGCAATCATACAGAACTGAATGTAGTGTGTGTGTGTGTGTGTGTGTGTGTGTGTGTGTGTGTGTGTGTGTGTTTTCAAAATTTAGGGAGAGTCCATTTTCAGAGCCCCACTTAATAATTCTATGGAAAATACCATTTACTAGCTCTTCTGTTGCTTTCTCTGTACTGGAGTTTATTATAACATAGTATCGTCGCAAAAAGTACCAGTTTCCTTGCTGAACAGGAAAATGCAGTGGACCCAAAACTTAATCGTGATATTTTACCCCAACCACTAAAATTTTCTATCTTTCCAACAGCATCTGACATTCTGCACAACCTTTTGTATTCTGTTTGTCAAGTATGATTCAGACTAGCTCTGTGTGAAGTCACCATTTCAATAAAACTTGAGTTTTTCTAAGAGAGTGTCTACACAGTCGAAGGCCTTAGAGAGATCACAAAAAATACTAATTGGCGATATACTATTACTTAAGGCTTGTACTATCTGATGAGTGACTGAATAAATAGCACTCTCAGTGAAGCAACCTTTTTGGAATCCAAATTGTGATGCGCTACGTAAATTGTAACCAGTCTAATGTGTGACAAATCTTGAATAGAAATCCGTGTTGCACGGTGGGTGATCAGACTTCCCATCCAAAACGCTGCAGGAGCATCTTTGTTGCCACTGTCCGTTTCCGCTGCAGTGTACCAGCGAGAGTTGGCATGAATAAAAAAACGCGTGACAGTTACGTGATGTGAGCTGCGTAAAGTCAAGCGAAACCCCTCAGCAGAACATCGGAAGACAGTATTTTCGAGGTATCTTTACGTGCTCACTGTGCGCTCACAAAAGTGCGACGTGACGCGACAGACGGGCATAGAGCAATACATCTGCACAAACCTTCACCGCATTTTCACTGTGTTATTAATTTCGCGACCGACAGAAGTTTTTATTTATTTATTTATTTATTTAAAGAAAAAGAAACTTCTTCGAGCCAATAAAGAAATTACAACAAGAGTATATATAGCTCAAAATCGAAAATTATGATAACTGTAGTTGGCCGACCGAGATAGCCGAGCGGTTCTAGGCGCTACAGTCTGGAGCCGTGCGACCGCTAAGGTCACAGGTTCGAATCCTGTCTCGGGCATGGATGTGTGTGATGTGCTTAGGTTAGTTAGGTTTACGTAGTTCTACGTTCTAGGGGACTGATGACCTTAGACGTTAAGTCCCATAGTGCTCAGAGCCATTTGAACCATTTGATAACTATGGTGGAGCGGGCAGGTCGATACTCCCGCGACTTGAGACGTCGTTCCTAACTCAAAGAGACGGGTTACATTCTTCATTTGTGTGACGATAGTGTGCATTGTTGTTTTATAGTTATTGTAAGTAATTTGATTTCGTCTTTGCAGCCAAAAGAAAATGAGTATTTTTGTCACCAAACGTGTTTCATTTTATTGAAATAAAACATTAGTGCTGATTTTACTGCCCGATTTTCGCACACACCAGGAAAACTTGTTTGCTTGCCCTTTTCTGGAGTATTCCTCCGTTGACGGTATTGTTTGCTGCCTAATCCCACATTGCTTCGCAGAACTATGCATTTATCGATGTGAAACGCTGCACACTTTACCATCATTACTGTTTGTTTGTACCACCTCGCTTGCAGAACTATGCTTGCAGAACTCTGTGATACACAACACAATGAAACACCACTAATGTTCATTTGTGTCAAAGAAACAGCTGTGGTGCTACATTGTGTTGTGTTTCACATCAAGAAATGCATAGTTCTGGAAAGTAGTGTGAGATTAGGCAGAAAATAACAATGCCAAACGAAGAAATACCACAAAAACGTTCAAGCAGACGGACCTTACTATTTCATGCGTCTGGGTTAACAGTGCACAGATTAAGCACACCATGAACCGGATGGGAAGTCATAATAAGTGAAGGACATTGTATGTGACGTGCCGCAGTAAATGAATCCGGAAAATCGATGAAAAAGAGACGTCTGTTTGGTGAGTGCAACATATTGAAACATTCGTATTAATTTTGACAAAGATGGTTTCTTTGAGTTTGAAATCTTATAAGGCAGCCCTGGCTCTCCAGTCTGACACTACTTAAGCAAGGTACGTGTACGAACTTGTATGTAGAATGGCGCTGACAGGCCGAAGCTCTGAGTGGAATCACGAGCAATGCTAGGCAGATATTCTCCATAAATCTTGTTTACTTCGTTTGAAGGAAACAGTAGAGAAGAACATCATTAATCACATTGAACTGAGATTCATTTTCTAATCATTTGCATCAAATCAGGGCTACTGAGTCCTCATTTTCTCAGTATGATAACTTGTTAGTTGAAGATTTCAACCACGTGTTTCTCTAAATTTATTTTTTATTTGTTGTCTTGCAAGAGGTATGACAGTCGTCTACAGATCCTTTTTGTAAAATGTGCCAAACAACTAGCAAATCCTATCGACTATATGCTATCCATGAATAATATTGTAGTGAACATAGCATTAAATAAATTTTGTGCGGTATGTAATATATTCAAAGCACAAAAAATGTATGATATATTTGTCTAATGATACCTAGCAGTACGTAGATGACTCTGTGTCCAATATAACCATGTGCCTAAATGATAAATATAAGAAAAGTGCTCATATGGCTCAGTGGGTAAGAGCGATGGCTGTGGAAGGGCAAGTTCCGGTCTTGTTTCGATCCAGCGTTAAGTTTTAACTTTGTCACGCAGTTTCGTTACGTCATTTCACAAGAAAAGGATACCGTAACATGTAGCTAGACATAGAAATGAAACCTCTAATGGAAAAATCAATCCCTGAATTGCATAAATAGAGCGTGTACAGTACATGTTCTCGTAAGTATAAACAACGACTATTGTGACGATGCTAACTGGCGCCAGCTGGGCTGTACTCCGTTATACAGTGACGGACATTATTTCCTTCTGGGGATGCCTTTGGCTTGTCACTGCACGATTAATGGAGGCCTCTTGCGGAGTTCAGTGTAGAACTTGTCTATTATTACGGACGCGTTGGCACGCGATAGCGGCTGGCGGCTCATGCGGCCTGAGAGAGATGCCGTGTCGGTGTGCACCCTTTCGGATAAAGGCGTCCCCATTACTGGCGCACACCTCCTCGACCTTATCTGGCGAGAAAGGCTTAAGCGCCCGCCCTCCGCCTTAACGCCCTCGTGACGGCGTCTGGCGAGGGGAGGGAGTGCTCCGCAGTCACAACGCTGGCGCCAGCGCTGCCTCGTGCGGTACAGCAGCCTGACTGAACGCTCACCAATGGAGCTCGTGGTCGCCAGCTTTACATATGCATCCGACATTCACTAGAAAGCTGCTTTCTCCACTCACGTTGTTGCTGTGTTACTTTCCGGAGCAGTTTCCTGTTTACAAGGGGACCTTACGAATTTTCCTCACCGATTTGATTCGTATAGGCAGGATATGTAGGGCACGACGAGGACTTCAATGTAAGTAAACAGGAAGACGCAACTCCCAACCTCTTTCGAAAAAAATCGAGTTTAAAAATTTTACGCATGCTTATATAATTTATTTCGTCGCTAGCATTTAAGAAGTCCGCAGCCGAGCGTGTAAGCGATTGGTTTCAGAAGGGCGAAGTCCTAGTATAGAATCCCCCTATCTATACACTTTTTTTCATTTCCTCGTAATTCTAACAACAGATTTATTATAACTGTGTAAATTATCAATATTGAACCGTTCATTTATTAATTTTATAATCTTTGTCCTGAAAAAAGAAGAGAAGATTTTCGTAAGGAGACTGGAAATAGAAGAAGGTTACACATGAACTTTCTATCAAACCTGTGTAGTCATTGTATTTATATTATTGTATCTACATTAGAGACAAGTTTAATGAGTAACCTATGGACCACTGCTCAAATCAGGATAATACCGACCATTATTATTCTCGTTTCAGAAACATATTACTGACAGATCAACACAGTTTATATAAACTTTGACTAAAATTTGGCCACTTCGAGTACATTTTCCGTTGCGCGGTGAAGGTCATCTTCTGTGCAGGTAGTTCAAATGGCTCTGAGCACTATGGGACTTAACTTCTAAGGTCATCACTCCCCTAGAACTTAGAACCACTTAAACCTAACTAACCTAAGGACATCACACACATCCATGCCGAGGCAGGATTCGAACCTGCGACCGTAGCGGTCGCGCGGTTCCAGACTGTAGCGCCTAGAACCACTCGGCTACCCAGGTCGCCTATACAGGTGGCTGGACACAGTAGGCACTGGAGCATGTGTTGATAGTCTGTTCTTCCCCGTAGTCACACTGGATTTTGTTTTCTTCAATGTATCCCCACTTTGCCAGGTTAGCCCGTGATCTGCTGATTCATCCTATTCAAAGACTTCATGATTGGGCAATTCTCATCATAACCAGGAGGTAAAGATTCTGAAAGTCTTTTCCAACCAGGAGGGTGGGATGTCTCAGCCCTCCATAGTTGTAGCCTGACTTCTTCATCAGTGGTCGTTAATTTCTCCGATGTTCTGAGAAAACAATTTCCTTGACCTTAGTCGTTGTGGATAGGACTGTTGTCCATGCATGGGATGCGCTTTTTTCCTGCTGCAGTTTCGTTCTTTCCCTGTTTGCTGCTATTTATCTTCGAACAGGAGGTGCTGCAATTTCTGCAAGGTGGTAGAACCATTCTTAGAGCAATATCCACCCGTTTGACATGCGCTGATTTATACCAATCAGGACAGGTATAATCTGTAGCGGAGTAGCATAATGCCGTTGCAGATGTTCGGATGAATTCAGCTTGACTGCATCACTGTTATCCGGCTAGTTTTCACAATAGGTTGTTCCTGGTGGAGACTTTTGATTTGAAATTTGTGTAGTGCTTTTTTTTTATCGTTCGAGATCTGTCGAGTGTTATTGGTAGGTACTTTGCAGTGTCACAGTGTTCAAATTTAGCCCCTGACCACTCTACCTTTAACTGTAGGCGATTTCTCTATTTCTCAGGTGGAAAGCACATATTTGTATCTTTGATGGGTTTGGACCATATAAACATGGAAAAAAATAATTGCTGCTACATGTAGCACTCTTAATGAAAGCCGAATTTTTCATGTTTTTTTCAGTGCGCCTCTCTCGAAACAAACTTTCTTTACATTCATAAACGGTTCTCGGTTCCCACACAGTTTCGTGGCGGACCACACATATCTGTCGTTAGAATTAGGTGGGAATGAAAAAAAAAAATTCTGCTGCAGCGAGATTCGATTCAAGTGCCTCTCGCTTACGAAACTAAGTGCTTACTCGCTCGGTTCCTTGAACAGAAGAGACAATACGAATTATATGACACATCCAAAATTTTCTAACTCGATTTTCTAGTTTCTTCAGTGTCTCTAGTTTCTGTGAAGTTACGATTATCACACCACTGGCAGTCTGAGACACAGTTACGAACATATACTTATATGGATATAGTGTCTGTTCTTTCAGACATGATCCCGGTCGGGGCACACATTTTCATGTCCGAAAGAACAGACACCATATCCATATAAATACGTAGTTCTGGCAATACCGACTATAACCTCCTTCTTCTCTGCAGATGCACACATATTCCCCGAACTCTTATGGGACTTAGTAAGAATGTCTTCCACGAGTAATGAGTGTGTTGGGATGGGACACTACGAACGTAGTGTGTGGACATACAAGGTGAGAATGTGGGTCTCGCGGGAGGCGTGAGTGAGATAGTCCCTGCAGTCGCATTATCCTCTGTGCCCTCAGTGGCTCAGATGGATAGAGCGTCTGCTATGTACGCAGGACATCCTGCGTTCGAGTCCGGTCAGGGTACACATTTTTACCTGTCCCCGTTGATATATATCAACGCCTGTCAGCACCTGAAGGTATTAATATAATTCTAGTTTCATTTACGGACAGTACCGGCACCAACACTACAAATATATTTTCTGGATGGCTGTCACGTTCGCGAATTCCTGTCGTTACTGCGCGAATCTCTTTACGTTGCACTAGTTTGCAGTTCTTCGTTTCTAGTGGTTTTTTGTGAGCAGTTCAGCGCTGAGAAATACTGCTGTGCTGTCAAAAACGGAATACAGTTGTGGAAAAGAGAGAAACTGGTACAAGTAAAAGAGTTAACCAGAACATTTTGAAATCGGACGCTGCATTCGATAACGTCTCTGGTCCATGTTTCGGATTCTTTGCAAATATTTGCAAAGATATTCATTCCTTCAGTGCTTCATACAGAACGAAGTATTTGGTGAAGCACATGTGTGGAAGTCTGGATGGAAATGGCTTTAGCAGTGGTAGAAAGTAAGATGGAATTTCATAGTGTCTTCAATAAATAGTTGTAGTATATCGTTCCCGGTCGCGCTGATGTGATTTTCTAAGCATACCAGAGCAGGTTTCATGTGGGGAAAGGGGGCTCTGTCCCACTTGGAGATTATCGGCCAGTTTTACCGTACTCTTGCTGAGGCGTTATGATCCTTTCCTATCATGTGACTTAACGGTTATTGATTTTCCTATTGCGGCAGGCAATTTCCCTATAAATTTTGAGAGGAAACTTCTGAAAGTCCTGGCTTCATTTTGAAAAAGAATTCTGTTACCGGAAGCGGGAAAAAGCAGTGCATGATGCATGTACCTACATTCATCTTCGGTGGCTGATAGGCTGTACACTCACAAATTCTTTTTGTTTCTGCCACTATCATTACTGTTATTATCGTCATTATTATTATTATTATTATTATTATCATTACTAATAGCAGAAGCAGCAGCAGCAGTATACGTACTGCCAGTACTAATATTATTATTTCACAGTCAGTATTATTTACTCACATTAAGCAATGCTGAGGACATTCAGCCTAGTTGTCAATCGTGTAAGTATTGCCACAAAATGTTTTGGAACAACTTTATCCCATTTTCAAGTGCGCTTAAAAAGCTCTTTATGCCATTAAGCACCGTTACAACTTGAAAACAAGCTGCAGACGTGCTTCGTCAAATTAAACCATAAAATATAAAACATCAGAGGCCGGAGCATCCACCGTTCCCGAGGAATGGTTGCAAACTGCTAGTGGCAATAATCACATGATTGACAACTGGGCTGAATATCCTCAATATTGCTTGAATAACAGTTGCATGATAGCTTCACATCAGTTATACATACACATTGTCACTGTAGACACTCAAATCATTTTAATACTGTTTGTCACACTGAAATTGTTATTCCTTGGGTAACTATGATGTAAAAAAGGTACTTTATGCGTGATACCCTAGTCCGATGTAAGAGAGGGCCTGCTGACCCTAATCAGACCATGGTGAGTAAATAAATAAATAGATAGAAATAATCTTTCGCTACCTCTATTTTAGGCCTTCTACCTTCAGAATTTGAGAGTATATTGCAGTCGACATTGTCAAAAGCTTTCTCCAAATCCACAAAACCTATAAATGTAGGTTTGCCTTTCTTTAACCTATCTTCTAAGAGAAGTCGAAGGGCCAGTATGGCTCGCGTATTCCTACATTTCTTCGGAACTGATCTTCCCCGAGGTTAGCTTCTGCCAGTTTTTCCATTCTTCTGCAAGTAATTCGTGTTAGTATACTGCAACCATGATTTATTAAACTGGTAGTTCGATAATTTTCGCATTGAACATCGGAAAAACTATTCTGCAGTTAAGAATGGTATTGGGCTTTTACTTGTAGTATGGCTCCTATGAGTTTTTTCACTTCTAACTCGCTCGCACGACTCGAAGTGAGATTTCAGACACTTAGGTAGACCGATTCAGTAGTGTAGTAGTTTAGAGGATGAATCCGGATTCCCTATTAAAGGTTTCTCAGTAAATCTATCAAACAATACATCGTATAATTTGTCTCGCTCGCCCCACTCCGCTAAAAGATTGCGTCTTGGCAGTGTCCGGCGTGGCGCGACACCACGGAGACTACGAGAAGGAATATTTCAGAATCAATCCATGACGGTAGAGGTCTTGCTTCTTTTGCGTTAGATGTTCGATAATGCCACCCGAAGCTGCCGAAATAATTGAGAGGCCTTCTCCAGAACTTGGAGCCATCTCAAACACAAACTCTCTAAAGAAGAGCACTGATAAATTAGGCACATCTTGCAGCAGGTATTAGTTCCTATTCGCTGGCACTGATGAGTACTCTGCTCTACGGTAGACGGACAGAAAAATTAGTATCAAAAACGAAAGTGACGCAGAAACATCATATTACATTCGACCAATGACAGAAGAAAATAACAGGAACGTTTTGAAGAGTCGTAGTGAGGAGCCAGTAAGTAACAACGTACTGAGCTATAAAGCACTGGTGCCATAATTGTATCTGACTTGATCTGCTGAAAGAGCGATCTGTTGTTTCGTCTTACTGAGTCAACAAACGTGACAGAAACGCACCGACGAGCATAGTGAGTAAAAAGAACTGAACTGACGGAGTCTGATTGGTATATCCGTCACTCTGGCTAGTGCACAGACGTAAGGTGACTGCTTGTACATCACTGTCGGCGCCGCTGCTTCAATATGGATGGCAGGGCCACACAGAAGGCGCTTTGGTCTCTGCACCAGGTGAACAGCCATTCTGCGTCTACATCCACGCCAGGCAAAGCGCTATGAACCGCAAGCCAGAATGCATTTCCTGTGGTGACACATACACTGATGGGATAGCAGTATGGACATGTACAGATGGCAGTAGAATCGCGTACGCAAGGTACACTCCTGGAAATGGAAAAAAGAACACATTGACACCGGTGTGTCAGACCCAACATACTTGCTCCGGACACTGCGAGAGGGCTGTACAAGCAATGATCACACGCACGGCACAACGGACACACCAGGAACCGCGGTGTTGGCCGTCGAATGGCGCTAGCTGCGCAGCATTTGTGCATCGCCGCAGTCAGTGTCAGCCAGTTTTCCGTGGCATACGGAGCTCCATCGCAGTCTCTAACAATGGCAGCATGCCGCGACAGCGTGGACGTGAACCGTATGTGCAGTTGACGGACTTTGAGCGAGGGCGTATAGTGGGCATGCGGGAGGCCGGGTGGACGTACCGCCGAATTGCTCAACACGTGGGGCGTGAGATCTCCACAGTACATCGATGTTGTCGCCAGTGGTCGGCGGAAGGTGCACGTGCCCGTCGACCTGGGACCGGACCGCAGCGACGCACCCCAAGACTGTAGGATCCTACGCAGTGCCGTAGGGGACCGCACCCCCACTTCCCAGCAAATTAGGGACACTGTTGCTCCTGGGGTATCGGCGAGGACCATTCGCAACCGTCTCCATGAAGCTGGGCTGCGGCCCCGCACACCGTTAGGCCGTCCTCCGCTCACGCCCCAACATCGTGCAGCCCGCCTCCAGTGGTGTCGCGACAGGCGTGAATGGAGGGACGAATGGAGACGTGTCGTCTTCAGCGATGACAGTCGCTTCTGCCTTGGTGCCAATGATGGTCGTATGCGTGTTTGGCGCCGTGCAGGTGAGCGCCACAATCAGGACTGCATACGACCGAGGCACACAGGGCCAACACCCGGCATCATGGTGTGGGGAGCGATCTCGTACACTGGCCGTACACCTCTGGTGATCGTCGAGGGGACACTTAATAGTGCACGGTACATCCAAACCGTCATCGAACCCATCGTTCTACCATTCCTAGACCGGCAATGGAACTTGCTGTTCCAACAGGACAATGCACGTCCTCATGTATCCCGTGCCACCCAACGTGCTCTAGAAGGTGTAAGGCAACTACCCTGGCCAGCAAGATCTCCAGATCTGTCCCCCATTGAGCATGTTTGGGACTGGATGAAGCGTCGTCTCACGCGGTCTGC
Source organism: Schistocerca gregaria (assembly GCF_023897955.1). NCBI lineage: Eukaryota > Metazoa > Arthropoda > Insecta > Orthoptera > Acrididae > Schistocerca > Schistocerca gregaria. Next base: position 537,033,807 of record NC_064921.1, read on the forward strand.
ACGTCCAGCACGAACGCTGGTCCAACTGAGGCGCCAGTTGGAAATGGCATGGCAAGCCTTTCCACAGGACTACATGCAGCATCTCTACGATCGTCTCCATGGGAGAATAGCAGCCAGCATTGCTGCTGAAGGTTGATATACACTGTACTAGTGCCGACATTGTGCATGCTCTGTTGCCTGTGTCTATGTGCCTGTGGTTCTGTCAGTGTGATCATGTGATGTATCTGACCCCAGGAATGTGTCAATAAAGTTTCCCCTTCCTGGGACAATGAATTCACGGTGTTCTTATTTCAATTTCCAGGAGTGTATAAAGGGGCAGTCCATTGGCGGAGCTGTCATTGGTATTCAGCTGATTCATGTGAAACGGATTCCGTGACTGCGGCCGCACGACGGGAGTTAACATACTTTGAACGCGGTCTGGTGGTTGCAGCTAGACGCAAGGGACATTCCATTTCAAAAATCTTAGGCAATTCAATATTCCGAGATCCACAAAGAGTGTGCCAAGAATACAAAATTTCAAGCGTTACCTCTCACCACGGACAACGCAGTGCCCGGTGGCTTCACTTAATGGCCAAGAGCAGCGGCGTTTTCGTAGAGCTGTAAATACCTACAGACAAGCAACACTACGTGAAATAATCGCAGAAATCAACGTGGGACGTACGACGGACGTATCCGCTAGAACAGTGCAGTGGTATTTGGCTTTGATGCACTACGGCAGCAGACGACTGACGCGAGTGCCTTTGCTAACACCACTACATCGCCTGCAGCACCTCTCCTGGGCTCGTGACCGCATCGATTGGACTCTACACGACTGGTAAGAAGTGGCCTGGTTAAATGAGTCCAGATTTCGAGTGGTAAGAGCTGATGGATAGGTTCGAGTGTGGTGCAGACCACACGAAGCCATGGATCCAAGTTGTCAACGAAGCACTGTACAAGCTGGTGGTGGCTCCAGAATTGAGTGGGATGTGTTAACATGGAATCGACTATTTTCTTTGGATGTTCAGCTACTTGGAGACATTTGCAGCCTTTCACAGACTTCATTTTGTTTAGCAACGATGAAATTTTTGTGGATGTCTCTAGGCCACAATTGTTCCCTGTTGTTTTGATGAATATTCTGGACATTTTGAGGTAATGATATGGCCACCCAGACCGCCCAACATGAATCCCAATACCATTTATGGTACATAATCAAGAAGTCATTTTTGTGCACGAAGTCCTGCACCGGTAACATTATCGCACTTACGGCCGGCTCTAGAAGTAGCGTGACTCAACATTTCTCGGGGCACTTCCAACGATTTATTAAGTCCATGCCACGTCGAGTTGCAGCATTAGGCCGAGACTAAAAATGTCCAACACGATATCAGGAGGTATCCCATGACTTTTGTCATCTTAGTGTATTAGAGTTTTTTCTTGTTCCACTCACGTATGGAGAGCAAAAGGAATGAATGCTTAACTCCTCAGTGCGTAATGCAGTTAGTTTAATCTCGTCCACAACGTCCCTACGAGAAGAATACTTTAGGGGCTGCAGTACCCTAAATTCAAGGGTCTGTGACATTAGGCTTTTCGTGATATTCGCGAATCCCTGCCATTGAGTCAAAAACACCTGTCCCCTTCTTTGTATACGTGCAGTATTCCTCGTTGTCCTATTCTACTGATGTAGGGCGATCGCACAAAGAACTGCTATCGACGTTGGACATGGTTTTCGGGTAGGACCAGCAAGTAATGTTTGCTGCCAGATACTGAGCAGCGAGCGACGGAAGCTGCTTCCCAGACTACCTCATCACCGGATAGCCCGCCTCTCATGTTACGGGGAAACACGTAAATGGAGGGATTAATGGTGAACATGTGGGTCCAGGTATAATAATAAAAATATGCCTTTACAAAGGTACTTTTACAATGTGTAGCCGCTGCGCATTTCACATATAGTGTGAACAAATGGAAGTGGAATACTGAAACACATCTAAGCTCAAAAATAGTATTTCAGAATGCTGTTTAACTAACATTTGCAATATATTTAAATAATAAAACTAAATGAAGTAACTGAAGACGGTATATTGCTGTCGAGAGAATTCTAACCTTTAAGTAACAGCGTCATTCTATTATGAGCGACCAATTGTAATTCCTCGGCAGAAAAAAGGAAAAAAATTGAACCGCTTAATTTATCACTATTTCGCTAAATTGTCAGACATGTGCAACTTTATCGTTTCCAAATAACGAATGTAGACTTGACGCTGAAAGAGAATTGTAATGCTTTGCGTAACTGACGCGTGACTGTGGTTGACAGTTTGTCATAAACTACATATAAGAAATATACAGTACAAGGAATAAAACAGAGGCTAACATTTCAGTATTGCAAAGTGAGTCATCTGACAGGAACTCCTCTGAAGTGGAGCTATTTCCTTTGGATTTTGTTGGTTCATCATCACACGTCGCCAGCCTGCTGCCGGGAGATTGTAGGCGAAGCAGCAGTCACAGCGGTGAAGGGAGCACGAATACCGCTGCGTGTGATTTACGCTGGATAACAGTCTGATATCGGCGCAGTAAATCACATGTTAAATTAAATACACGACTGTAGGCTTATTACCGTCTAAGTGGTTATGGTAGTTTTTTTCCAGATGCCGATAATCTGTTTATCTGTTTTAGATGTTTTGGTACAACAGCACTTATTATCGCGGCAGCGTGGCCACCCCCGCATCCCGTAGAGGTCAGAGGGTAACCGGCTGCGGAGAGATCAACTGAGTTATGTTTGTCTGCCGGGAAATCTCGCCGGGGTGTACGGGGTGCTGGCAGCATTCAGATCCGCAAACAGCCTGGCCCGCCAGTCTTTCATTCCGCTGTGCTTAATCTAGCTAATGTCATCTGTACTACTCGGCTGTAAAAATATCACATTTTACTCATGGTGCAGTCCGTCTGTAAATGGAAGAGCGAGCAGCACTCCTGGAGAGGGAAGTGACCTTAACCACAAGAACACTGCAACTGACGTTTGCGCAGCGCAGAGAAGCGTGCGAAGATTCACGTAGATTCAGTCCGTGACTGTTTCTTGCGTTAGTTATATTAGTTACTAATTTCTCTATTCGGTATGGTGTTAAAAGCAGAACGTATCTTGAATATAATGAAAATATGAATTTTTCAATATTTTATTATGGTGATATGAAGTATACTTTGTGCAGATATAAAAGTAGTTTGGGCAAAATCCCTATCTAAAGGTGCTAAATCTTAATTTAAAATTGCAGAGTGAAACCCGCTCACTTGTTGCTCTGTGACTTCTCTTCTTTGAATTCATAAGCCTAGGGTCATTTTTTTAGTTGCTTTGAGCTTTCAGCTATTGGCTACAGTGATGGTTGTCTTGTATTTAGTTGTTTCCTATAGCAATACCGCACATGTGCGTCATTTGATTCTGAGCAAAGAAATATCAAGATCGACCTCTAAAGCTTTCAAGAAAATTTCCGTAGGACTTTGAAAAACGAAAATAGCAACTACAATGAAAACAGTATTAGATTTGTGTGTGGTAACCTTACTACTGGAAAGCGGTTCTCAGCAGGAAAAACTTTACATGCCGTTATCAATTTACCATGCCCTCCTATAAAACTTCAGAAATATAATTCTTTGATACACGCTGCTTGAAAATTTATGACAGATGTAGTACACGAAAATGCGAATTTAAATGGTGAATGCATAGCAGGAATGTATTAAAGATAATGCAAATGCAGTAAAACTTTAAACTCGTTTTTCCGCAACTTTAGTTTTTTTCTAGCTTAATATACCTTCTCTACGAAACTATTTATCCCTAGGCAACGGAATTCTGACAGTCAACTGTCGTAGTACACGTCCATGAAGTGACACTTTTAGCTTCGTAGCTAAATCATCAAAATTTGCCCAAAAGAGAGTCATTATTAAAATATTTTTCAAAATTCCATTTTTAGTATATTATTCACAGAAAAATGTCAGCTTGTTAGCAAGTAGTGTAGATGCAGACGAAAAAATTTTAGTGTTCTGTTGTTAACAAGAAGACTGTCCATACAGTAGGTTCCGATCGGTAGCAAAACGGAGACCACAGTGAGAATCCGAATAAGTTTTGAGAGTTGTGTTGAGCAGCGTCTCTAATAAAACTGTCGATCGCCTCACGTTGCAGTTTACAGTTCTGAGCGCACAGTGAGCATGTAAAAATACCTAGAAAATAGCAATGAAGATGCTCCTGCAGCGTTTTCGATGAAAAGTCTTTGATCGCCCACCAAAAAGTCCGGACATGGCTCCTTCTGATTTTCATATCTGCTCACAAGAACCGCTGGCTGTGAAGACATTTTGGCTCAGACAACAAGCTGCGTATCGAATTGGTGGAAAGCACAGGCGGCTGCCTTCTATGACGAGGATATTGGAAAGCTGGTACAACACTGCGACTGATGTCGAAGTCGGAGCGGCGACCATGTAGAGAAGAAGCTGGAATGTGTAGCTAGCTGCTGGAAATAGAAGATTTCTGATTTTAAATGTTGTTTCCATTTCGCGGCCGATCCGAACTTACTTTCTGGACAACACCCATATTTCCTGAGAAAAGCAGCATTGCGGATGGGTCGGTGTAATCTTATGAAACAGTCTCTAGTTGCTGTTTGTGGTGTAGTGGGATAAACTGAGTGGGAATTCGACAGAAGTCTCTTCCGTTAGGAGACAGACGATAGCGTCTTTGTTATTTTCTGTCATTCCGGGCATTAGGGGCCTGCTATTGGGTAGATGATCGTGCTTTAAAATTTGGTGGAAAGCGTGTTTGTTGTTGAAGAAACTAATTTGATTGTAGACTGTCAAGAAAAGTAATACACTTTGTAATTTATTGAAACGACGGAAATCATGAAAAGGGTAACGGGAAACTGAACATGAAGCATTGAAATTACGCATATAATGTCTTATTGTTGAGCTGCGTAACTCGTCGGTTGACTTACCAACGTTCGAGGTTTGTGTGATACACGAATATGCTCCTATCCGAATCTGTCTTGGGAAATAGTTCGTCTTCAACAAAGGTAACAAATCCTAATTTCAGGCGTTACCTCTCACCACGGACAATGCACTGCCCGATCGAGAGCATCGGCGTTTGAGTAGAGTTTTCATTGTTGACAAACAAGCAACCCTGCGTGAAATAACCACAGAATTCAATGTGAGTCATACGACGAATGTATCCGTTAGGACGGTAGGGCAAAATTTGGGTTTAATAAACTATGGCAGCAGACAACCGACGCGAGTGTGTGTGCTAACAGCACGACATCGCCTGCAGCGACCCTCCTGGCCTCGTCACCACATCGGTTAGACCCTACACGACTGGTGAACCGTGGCCTGGTGAGGTAAGTCCCGATTTCAGTTGGTAAGAGCTGATGGTAGGGTTTGAGTGTGGCGCAGACCCCACGAAGCCATGGCCCAAGTCGTCAACAAGCAAGCATAAAACCATCAGAACGCTGCAGCACAAAGGACTTTGCTTTTGCGGCAAAAGCTGTACACTAGACGAGAATTTTGATTCCCTAGAGGTGAATTCCAGCACGTTCAATGCATTTAATTTCCTTTTTCAGTCGTTGAACTAATTGCGTAACTTCAGATGAACTTAATTAATTGTTATTAATTCGTTCATTTATTCAATTGTGGAGCTTACCGAGTATGTCGTTAAACCCCTCCGCTCCCTCCTTCTCCTTTTTCTTCAAACCACTTGCAAAGGATTTAGAAAAAAGTTCAGTACATAAAGCATATGTAGTGCTCTCACTTTTACGTTAATGTATACTGAATAATCGTATTTTAATACTCACCACCGTTCTGTGATCTCTCAGGTTTTCTCAGTGTCACTGTTTAATGGTGTTGTTCCAGGTGTTCAGCCATGTTCTTGCTTCCATTTTATGCACAATGGGCTATAATCGTCTTCTTCACGTGCCTATACTGCGCTGTTATGTGTTTGTATCCGTATGCGCTTTTTCGTTTCGACTCCTTCTTAGGATGCCTAGATAAACAAATTGCAATTACCAAAGCAAGTAGTGGGTGTCTGGAGTCGAACTCACCTATAAGTAGCGGCACGAAGCCAACAATAGTACAGTCCAGACAGCAAGTACAAGTAACGGCACACAGCGCAACACTTGAAGATCATAACTGTGTTGTTCATTGAAATATTGTGCATAAAATAAGGACACCCCCGAAAGTACGCCACTGACCAGCGTACTGACAGACTATAACAAACATCGTTCCCTATTACTATCATTTGAGTTTACAAGTGCTAAGGATTGTCTTATCTCCAATAAGGCTTTGATAAGCAATATTCTACTATTAATATTTAAAATATTGTAGTATTAACTTAAATCTTGATAGATACGAAACAGTGTTCTCTGATAGCCTCTTGTTGTAACAGTTTTATATAATCGCACGGCTGTACCACTGAGTAGCTGTTGACAGGTGTGAAAATTACCGAAATATCAGTTTAATATGTCACGGTTGCAAAATAGGAAAACGAATTCTTTACAGGCGAATGAAAAAAAAACTGGTAGAAGCCGACGATGAGTTTGGATTCCGTAGGAATGTAGGAACACGCGAGGCAATACTGACCCAATGTCGTCGAAGTGTGATGTGTGGACTACTTGATACACGTTATCCTAAGTGTCGTAATCGGTTCTGATTCTCTCGAAATATCGGCTGTTCCTTCTTCCGGCTACTGCTTTTCTATTGCGTAGTTCAATTTCTGTGCTACTGGGAGTGCGTGATCGCATCAAGAACGCAACTGTGCGATATGTAGCTCAAGACGTGCCTCCATTCCAAACTGTGGAGGGTCGAGGTTTAATTAAACTTACCCATCAGGTTTTACTGTGGGAAGTGTTAACTCCCTCTTCTTAATCTGCTTCATTATATCCTCCACTTGCGAACTGGATGACGCAGCCGTTGTTTCTTAGTAGAGTCAATAGTAAAAGTATCCAAAGATAAAAAATACCAGTTCACGGCAAATTATAAAGGATACTATGCGAGCGCTAACAAAAAGAGTAAGAATTATCAGTTGCTGAATCCTGCGTGAAAAGCGTCATAAAGGCTCTTTTGTGAACCCTTTATGCGTTACAGACCCACTCAGACCCGTAAATACTCCAGTTATTCGAATGGCCTAGCAGCGCGCGCACTTATGTCAACACACTGCACGGAAAGCCGGCCGATGTAAGAGTCGCCATTTCGACGCCCTCAGATCCGCAAATACCTGACAGATCCGACACAGTGGCGTAAAGGACCGCAAGTAGGGTACAGTGCTGTCTCACATCGTACAGCTCTACGCGGCGGGCTGCATAACTGGTGGCGTATCGGACCGCAGCATTTCTTAGTCGACCACCAACTGGTGGCGAGTGCTGAGTATAGCAGCCAGAGGCGTGCCCGCCTTGCGGCGTAGCGAGTTGCAAAGCAGTGTTCCTGCCTCAACAGCTGGCCGTGGCCAGCGCGGGAGCTGTGCCAATGTAAGGCCTGGCATACAGGCGATAGTTTTTTGCTCTCAGGCGGTTTGCTACTCTCAGATAGTACTCGCAAAATTGTTCAGTCTAGGGAGAATTTCTTCTTACAGTTACTGGCTGATAGTTACTTGTGAGTATTTTCTATAGGTGCGAGCGCAGATGTCGCAAGCGTTTACACATAGCAGAGTGAGGAAGTCTGCGAGAAGTGAGAGATCACTTCCCGCGGATTTTTTTTCCGAATAGTTCTATTCGTGGAGGAAGAGGCTACGATAGAAGAGCATCGAGCTGCAGTTGGACTTACTATGACGTTAATGGCAAAGTAAAAACATAAACTACCGTGTTCGTATTGTATAATAAAGTGGATTGGGAGGTGGGATGATTTTAGAGTATGCAAGAATCTCAATCTAGAGACTGTGATGAAAGACCCACAGCAAAATTGAAATTGTACGGAAATGACAGAAATCCAGATGAAAGTAATACTCCTTGTACGAGGGCGTGCTGAAAAGTAATGTCTTCGAATTTTTCATGTGAAAACTCTTGAAGTTGTTTTAAACAAAACAAACGTTATTAACAATCTACATCTTTATTCCTCGTGTCATCTGCACCCCTCTGCCGCCAGATGGTTCCGAATTGTAAAGTGCTATGTGATGGCGTGTAACGTGCTTGAGAAACAGCCTGCTGCAATCGAGTTTCGAATGCGAAGACTTCTTCTGCACATGGAGCGCCATCACATTCAGTGTGATAATGCCAGACCACACACGAGTCCTCCGCCATCTGCTACAGTCCGCAGCCTTGGGCTCGCTCTCATCTATCATCCTCCACACAGTCCCGACTTGGCCCCATCTGATTTTCATATGTCCCCAAAGTTTAAAGAACACTTTCGAGGACTCCATTTTGATAGCGACGAAGCGATGCAAGCAGAAGTGAGGTTGTGGCTCCGTCCACAAACTCAGACATTCCGGGGTGACACTATCAACGAACTTGTCTCTAGCTGGGTGAAATGCGTTTGGCACCAAGGTGACTTACGTTGAGAAATAAATATGTAGACATGAAGAATAAAGATGTAGAGTATTAATAACTTTGGTTTTATTTAAAAGTCTTCAAGAGTTTTCACGTGAGAAATTCGGAGGCATTGCTTTTCAGCACGCTCTACTAATTGCACCCAAACTGCCAAATGAGACACTTTTATGCATAAAAACCATTAGTATTGCCTGTGACACTGATATTTCTAACATGAGGTACGTTTATTCTTTTTAAAATTTCGTAAAATAACAATTACCATGAAATAATGTTATACAACGTTATACCCATCTGACAAATGAAGCATACATGGAGATACATTCATTTGAATACTTTTAGTCATATTGGCTTAAGGAACCATTAGTTAATTCCTGAAGTACTTTCTTCAGCACCCAATGTAATAATATAATTAATAAATACCGTCTCATAAGAAATTACAGATACACCTATACTTCAAGTTAAGTGATACTTTTATGAGTACCAAAACGTAGGTTAACTTCTTTCCCCATGTTAACTAATGGTAAATTTGCGGATTACAAAAGGTAACTTCACTTGTTTCTCAATGTTAACTAATCTACCTTATGAAAACACTTCGTCCGTTTCCTTAGAATGTGGATATTCTAGATAATTATTTATGTGGAGATATTACACTAGAAAATTCTTTCTGTGGAGGTTACAAACTATAGGCATTTCAGCCAACAAACTTGGCTTTTTATCTCGGTTCCTGTAGCCCAGTAAATGTGCATTCCATAACGCTGGCCTTTCCACGTACAAAGTAATTAAATACACAATTTCGTCTTGAGTTCATTTTCTGGCAGCTTTCTCCATCACTTTTTCTGCCGACACATCGCTGGCATTCACTTCACCGGTATATCTAGGACGGCAGTAGTCTCTCCTTTGTCCGACAGTGCCGGTAGGAGTTCATAGAGCAACGCCTTGTAGTGTCTGTGTGGCGCAATGCATAACGTGCTAGTCTTCTATTCATGTTGTTGTTGTTGTTGTTGTGGTCTTCAGTCCTGAAACTGGTTTGATGCAGGTCTCCATGCTACTCCACCCCGTGCAGGCTTCTTCATCTCCCAGTACCTACTGCAACCTACATCCTTCTGAATCTGCTTAGTGTATTCATCTCTTGGTCTCCCTCTACCATTTTTACCCTCCACGCGGACCTCCAATACTAAATTGGTGATCCCTTGATGCCTCAAAACATGTCCTACCAACCGATCCCTTCTTCTGGTCAAGTTGTGCCACAAGCTCCTCTTCTCCCCAGTCCTATTCAACACCTCCTCATTAGTTATGTGATCTACCCATCTAATCTTCAGCATTCTTGTGTAGCACCACATTTCGAAAGCTTCTATTCTCTTCTTGTCCAAACTATTTATCGTCCATGATTCACTTCCATACATGGCTACACTCCATACAAATACTTTCAGAAATGACTTCCTGACACTTAAATCTATACTCAATGTTAACAAACTTCTCTTCTTCAGAAACGCTTTCCTTGCCATTGGCAGTCTACATTTTATATCCTCTCTACTTCGACCATCATCAGTTATTTTGCTCCCCAAATAGCAAAACTCCTTTACTACTTTAAGTGTCTCACTTCCTAATCTAATTCCCTAAGCATCACGAAACTTAATTCGACTACATTCCATTATCCTCGTTTTGCTTTTGTAGATGTTCATCTTATATACTCCTCACAAGACACTGTCCATTCCATTCAACTGCTCTTCCAAGTCCTTTGCTGTCTCTGACAGAATTACAATGTCATCGGCGAACGTCAAAGTTTTTATTTCTTCTCCATGGACTTTAATACCTACTCCGAATTTTTCTTTTGTTTCCTTCACTGCTTGCTCAATATACAGATTGAATAACATCGGGGATAGACTACAGCCCTGTCTCACTCCCTTCCCAACCACTGCTTCCCTTTCATATCGCTCGACTCTTATAACTGCCATCTGGTTTCTGTACAAATTGTAAATAGCCTTTCGCTCCCTGTATTTTTCCCCTGCCACCTTCAGAATTTGAAAGAGTGTATTCCAGTGAACATTGTCAAAAGCTTTCTCTAAGTCTACAAATGCTAGAAACGTAGGTTTGCTTCCTTAATCTAGCTTCTAAGATAAGTCGTAGGGTCAGTATTGCCTCACGTGTTCCAACATTTCTACGGAATCCAAACTGGTCTTCCACGAGGTCGGCTTCTACTAGTTTTTCCATTCGTCTGTAAGGAACTCGCGTTAGTATTTTGCAGCTGTGACTTATTAAACTGATAGTTCGGTAATTTTCACATCTGTCAACACCTGCTTTCTTTGGGATTGGAATTATTATATTCTTCTTGAAGTCTGAGGGTATTTCGCCTTCTTTGCCTCACCACAACCTACTTTCAATACAATAATAACTTTTATGAACAGATTGACGGGGTGGCTATGGGCAGCCCTCTCAGTCCTGCTGTGGCTAACTTATTTATGGAGACTTTTGAAGCACAATACAGTGGCGGCAGGCCGGCGTTGTAACTAGACCAGAAGAATAACTGGAGACTCTGAAATCTTCGACGCATCAGAGAGGAACAAAGAAGCGTTACTTCGGAAATCACGCAGGCTGGGTTATTTCCGAGGCTTTTTACTCTGAGAAGCGTGTCATCGTATGAATTCCTAATTGATAGGGATAGGTATTTCCTCGGAAACTTTCCGCGCTGGACGACAAAAGACTAAAATATGGTTGGTCGGTGTTGGGAAGAATCTGTAGACAGGGAGAATAGTCCGCGGTTTCAAGAATATGATTCGCCTTTCTGCAGTTACGAAGGAGGGGATCCAAGCTTTTCTGGGAAGTCAGCGGTGCAGAGAGTGAGGTCTACCGTTTTGAGCGCCCGTGTCTGATGGTCACTCAGTATCAGCTTTTGTTGGTATAGACGGACTTGCTGTCTTTTCTCTCAGGAGATTTTATAGTTAGAACGGTTAGAGGTTAGAGTCTGAGGGTATTTCGCCTTCTTTGGTTAGAACTGGGTTTCCATCTGAGCTCTTAATGTTCATACAAGTGGTCCTCTTTTCTCCAAGGGTCTCTTTAATTTTCCTGTAGGCAGTATCTACCTTACCTCTAGTGAGATTGTCCTCTAGCCATCCCTGCTTAGCCATTTTGCACTTCCTGTCGATGTCATTTTTGAGACGTTTGTATTCCTTTTTGCCTGCTTCATTTACTGCATTTTTATATTTTCTCCTTTCATTAATTACATTCAATATTTCTTCTGTTACTCAAGGATTTCTACTAGCTCTCGTCTTTTTACCTACTTGATCCTCTGCTGCCTTCACTACTTCATCCATCAAAGCTACCTTCTATTCATATTGACACATAATGATTCTCCTAGGTGATTTTTATAACGTCTTTGCTGCGTTGCATTGTTTAGGCCTAGAACTTGCATTGTTATGTCTAGAACTTACGAAATAGGCTAACTGCTCACGCTGTTCGTCGAGGAGGCAAAACGGGAGATTTCTTCGCTCGGAAACATGCCACGGCCACAAAGTATGACTCAAAACTCGCATTTGAATAAGTACTTTCATTTAATGTGTGAATGAGTGCGGAAAAATACATTAACTAGATGTAGAAGCGCAAAAACTGTGAAATAGGGCACTGGGCGCTCAGCACTTGCTGAGTACTATCAACTCCCACAATAATGCCAGTATACTTTTTCTTGACTGAGAGCTATGGAGATTAGGTCTCAAGAGATGGAGGTTGCCGTCTACACGAGAGGTAGAAACTCGCATAGCGCAGCTATAAGATCTTGTCCCCCTCTAGAACACTGACGGCGAGCTGATCTCGGCGCTGTTAACAAGACACGTATTATTCGCAATAGTTTTCAGAGGGTGAAAAAATCTCACGCGTACATCTAGTTTTTGAGAAGGTGCCTCTGGCAGCCAGTGGGCTTAGTTAGATAGTTAGTTTGTTACATTTCCATAGAGCATTTAAATCATTCTTTGATCGAAATGACGTGGAACAAGTCAGTTTACAGGGTATGTATAGATATTAGTGTTGATATCAATGAATATATTATTACTTTTAGTCCTATTCATGCAGCCACACGTTTTTTAGTGGCTACTAGTTTTTAAGTATAAATTCGTCAATGGAATAAAACGAATTGTCCAGGAGAAATTATTTTGAATTAGATTTAAAGCTTGCTTCGCTATCAGTCAGACATTGTTGTTATTGGGCAAAAGATCTAAAATTTTTATTTCTGTACATCGAACTCCTTTTTGAGCCACTGTCAGCATTAGCAATGGATAATGAAGTTCACTTTTCCCTCTAGTGTTGTAGGTACATATACAACTCTTCTTTATTTATGACGAATTTCATCAGCAAATATATGTATTGTGACGGCGCAATTAAAATATCCAGCTCCTTGTGAAGAGATATCTACATAACATCCTTGGATGAACACCACATATTACTCTTACTGTTCGCTTTTGTGCAATCAGTTCCTTCTTTGTAAGTGATGAGTTACCCCCAAAAATTATTCCTTAAGACGTTATTGAGTGTAAGTACACTAAACACGCCAGGAAAGTGATACATTTGTTTCTAAGATTAGCAACTATACGACGAGCGAAAGTAGATGAACTTAATTGAGAAGCTCAGTAATATGCTTCTTCCAGTTCAAGTTTTCAACAATATGTACACCCAAGAATTTGAGCATTCTACCCTACTTACTGACTCCTGCTCATATGCTACATCAGTTGTTGGTATGACTCTGTTTGTTGTACAGAACTTGCGAGGTGCCGGGGCTAGCAGCGTATTTAACATAAAATTCTTTTACAATCTTCGTATGATAATGATGCTCTAAGCCCCCCCCCCCCCCCCTTATTCTAACTCTAACTTTTGCTGTTGCACATGGATTAAGAAGAAACGCGAACTGACTGTATTCGACCCTGCAAGTGGAGTAGAAAAGAGTTTGGCACCTGCAATAATTTAATTTGATAGACATTAATTAAATAAAGGAAAGTTTCAGTAACGTAATGAGAAATGAAAGGGTTGCTCTACCGATTAACAGAATGAAAGTTCTGTCCAGAATAAACTCAAAATCATTAACAAAACACATGAAACATTTACAATAGATACTCAAATGTTGTGAAGGTGAAGTTGTCCATAAACTAGATTGTGGCATTTACGACGAAGTGGTATGTGGAGCCAATCTCTTGCAACTCAAATCTTAAGAGAAACACCCAGTAAAAGCCAACATTAATTGCTGCTACAATAGTGAGAACTCAGACAATGAACATCCAAGACAAAACCAAGTAAGAAAAGACGGGAACAGGCGCGCTCTGCTGATCTCTGATTATCACAGAATAAATTCCCTAATCTGCCGATGCTGCGGACATACATTACCAAGCTGTCTTCTTAAGTTCAAGGACACGACCTGGCGTACCGGAAGCGAGGGCTGGTTGCTTCGACGTCCCGTCTTGGTGATGGTAATGTCGCGGATATAGCCCGAAACAAATTATCCTGGTCTGGTTGCTCCAAACTAAAGACTTCCTATCAACACAAATGCGGCTCTGAGGGAGACGAAGAAGGCTCGCCACACAATCACTGACGGTACAGTGATTGATTTTAACAAGCGAAGTCACACAGCAACTCCGATACAGTCAACTTTAGCCAAAACTGCTCAAGATAGACAACATAGACCGCTTGTACGCAGAACGCTCAATTGCCAACTGTACTCGGAAAGTTACGTAGAAGTCGAAACTTCAGCAACTTCATCAAACAGTTTCAATTAAATAAAAGTATATTAGACAAGCAACGGAAGGCAGGCTGTCCAGAGCAGCGAGAGCTCAGACTTGTAACCTACTCCGACCGAAAGGCGAGAGCCGACTATCTCAAGAGCACCTGTACAAGGCGAATACAGAACATTCCCGCCCCCACAGAAGTGGCCGTAGTTAAACGTTCCAATCAGCAACTCGAAAACCGACGGAAAATTCCACTCTATCGCCGAAGCACTACCAATCCACCAATGCAGATTCTTGGCGCCAATTTCTGCCCCGATTTTGCTACGTCACGGAGCTATCCCCTGAGCAACCCAATCACAGTTACGATTTTACAGAAAACGCGGAAATTTGCCATCTAAGACTGCCTGGGAACACAAGTCATTCCCACGCCTCGCTGGTAGCCCGACAGAAAGTGTTTTCACTAAGTTTCTGCGAAGTAACGAAATCTCTAGCCCAGACGCCCCTTCCGGCGCATCTGGGGGTGTCGTTCCCGCTCTTATGACAATGTCGGCTTCTGGAAAGCATCCACTCGACTCCCTCACACACGTCGGCTTAAACCCTTTGAAGCTCAGCGGAACTCGCCTGTCACCGGACCAACCGAGTGACGAGATACGCTGTGTGGGAAGTCTGCGTGTGAAGGAATAGCAACTTTTCATTGCATGCAATTAGAGAGGAAAATCGAATTACTCAGAGTAAGATAGAAATATGAGAGGGGGCTCATGCTACCTCTCAAACTGAATACAGTGTGTTTCTTCCAAAATTTATGGAGACTTCATTTTCGAAGAACTACTTCATAATTCTTCACTTAAAACTCCCGGGCTGATAGGCCGTGGTCGAAGTATAAAACTCTCTCCTGCCGTTTCGTCTCCGACTGCGGGAGACATCCTCGGAGGTAAAGCGGCGAACTGCGAAGAGAACTCGAGGAAGCGCTTATTATATAGGCAGTACAGAGGGCGCCACTGTTGATCACGTGGCGTCGACTATGAGATTGTCGTTGGTAATGCCAACATTCTCGATTGAATGTAATCGATTGTCACTCTTGCGGTGCAACGCTGACATCCAAATTTTATCCAGTTTAACACCTTCGTCTTTCCTGTTAAAAATATTACGATGTTTATCAATCTCAATAGCCTCTCTATACAAGCGTGCATAATAATGCGAGGTTTTTGATATGACGCTCGTCTCGCTGAATTTTATTTCATGATCACCTTCCTGGTAAACATGTTCCGCTACGGCCGATTTATCCGTGTGACCCAGGCGGCAGTTCCTCTTATGTTCAACAAGACGGGTGTTCACACTTCTCTTTGTGGTACCGATGTAAACCTGTCCACAACTACAAGGACTTTTATATACCCCCGGTGTAGCCAAAGGATGTCGTGCATCTTTTTGCCGACTTTAAAAATTCTTTTATTTTCCTCGTGGGTCTGAAAATAGTTTCCACCCCATACTTGCCTAAAACTTTCCCAATGCGGTCGGTGACCTTACTAATGAACGGAAGAAAAACTTTGCCCTTGGACCACTGTTGTTCGTCGTTACTCCTTATTCTCTGCCTAGAGCGAAGTGCTCGATCTATATCCTTATTAGAATAGCCATTCTTCACGAAAGTTGAGCGTAGATGTTCAACCTCATCTTTTAAATAAACAGGTTCACAAGGTTTGTACGCCCTGTCTACCGAAGATTTCATTACACCTCTTTTTTGTCTAGGGTGGTGGTTTGATTCTTTGTGTAGATAACGATCAGTATGTGTGAACTTTCTATACACCTTATGGTCCAACGTGCCGTCCCGTCATTTAACCACCGACACATCCAGGAAGTTCAATTGCCCATTCATTTCCGACTCCATGGTGAATTGGATTTTCGGATTAATGCTGTTTAAATGTGTCAGGAAGGCATCCAACTCCTCTGCTCCGTGTGTCCATACTACGAACGTATCATCGACGTAGCGATACCATCTGGCTGGTCTCTTACTGGCAGTCTGCAACGCCCGACACTGCCTCACCACAACCTACTTTCAATACAATAATAACTTTTATGAACAGATTGACGGGGTGGCTATGGGCAGCCCTCTCAGTCCTGCTGTGGCTAACTTATTTATGGAGACTTTTGAAGCACAATACAGTGGCGGCAGGCCGGCGTTGTAACTAGACCAGAAGAATAACTGGAGACTCTGAAATCTTCGACGCATCAGAGAGGAACAAAGAAGCGTTACTTCGGAAATCACGCAGGCTGGGTTATTTCCGAGGCTTTTTACTCTGAGAAGCGTGTCATCGTATGAATTCCTAATTGATAGGGATAGGTATTTCCTCGGAAACTTTCCGCGCTGGACGACAAAAGACTAAAATATGGTTGGTCGGTGTTGGGAAGAATCTGTAGACAGGGAGAATAGTCCGCGGTTTCAAGAATATGATTCGCCTTTCTGCAGTTACGAAGGAGGGGATCCAAGCTTTTCTGGGAAGTCAGCGGTGCAGAGAGTGAGGTCTACCGTTTTGAGCGCCCGTGTCTGATGGTCACTCAGTATCAGCTTTTGTTGGTATAGACGGACTTGCTGTCTTTTCTCTCAGGAGATTTTATAGTTAGAACGGTTAGAGGTGTTTGTGGCACAACTTGACAAGAGGAAGGGATTGGTTGGTAGGACCTGTTCTGAGGTATCAAGGGATCACCAATTTAGTATTGGAGGGCAGCGTGGAGGGTAAAAATCGTAGAGGGAGACCAAGAGATGAATACACTGTGCAGTTTCAGAAGGATGTAGGTTGCAGTAGGTACTGGGAGATGAAGAAGCTTGCACAGGATCGAGTAGCATGGAGATCTGCATCAAACCAGCCTCAGGACTGAAGACAACAACAACAACAGGCATTGTACTATCGCTAACTTATACGATTCTGGACTTCGCTTCCGGGTAGGGAGTCGTTGTTGAGTAAGCAGCGTTCAGTGATTGAGAGCACTTCTTCTGCCTACACTCACGTAGAGACATTATCTGAATTCCGTCCTCGTGGCTGGGAGTGCGCGTTTCTTGTCTGTAGAACACAGAGAGGAGAAGACAGTATTAGATTATACTAGTCTGAGGACCGCCTTCTGCCGTCCTAGTGTTCGAAAGAGTTTATTTTGTGGCTGGAGTTCTTCCATCGTCGCAGGCATGTACGAGAACCGTCACTCCGATGCACCGGACGCAGTACATATGGTGATATTGCTAACTGCTTCGGCTTCTTAGGGCTATAAGGCTAAACAGACGTGATCACGTTTGTTTATTTCCACTGAGGTTGCACACCACAGTAGATCATCTTTGAAAGTAGTGCCTTCTAGTGGTTGGTTGGTTGGTTTGGGGGAAGAGACCAAACAGCAAGGTCATCGGTCTCATCGGATTAGGGAAGGATGGAGAAGGAAGTCGGCCGTGCCCTTTCAAAGGAACCATCCCGGCATTTGCCTGGAGTGATTTGGGGAACTCACGGAAAACCTAAATCAGGATGGCCGGACGCGGGATTGAACCGTCGTCCTCCCGAGTGCGAGTCCAGTGTGCTAGCCACTGCGCCACCTCTCTCGGTTGTCTTCTAGTGTTTGGTACGCAGATGATGTCAGTCATATCGCGTTGTTTACATTACATCGAGAAGCCATAAAAGGGGCAGATTTGAGCAGTTGATCAATATTATTAGTTAGTAAATATAAACATTTGTAATATAAAGAGCTTTTAAATCTACAATAAATATATAACCGGAAACAACATTTATCATTTAGTAGTTGCTAGTTCCCTTAACCATTCATTTATGTTTAGGTTGTAACTTATATGTTAAAGAGCGAGAAGGAGCAAATAATATCGCAACGAAGAGATCCAAAGATCTGCTTCAGGGGGTAGTCAGACAGGGCCAAATCTTGATTTTCGCGTTCGGTATTTCCCGTTGCGCACAAACATTTTACGCCTGCCTGAAGTACCATCTTGAGTTGTTCTGTGACAGTGACATGATCTACACGATCAGAAATCTTGGAATGATCACAAAAAGCACCAACTGGTTATATATTATTGTTTAAATCTAGTACTGTTTGATAGTGAATGTATAAATAGCTTCTCAGTCGGGCAACCCATCTGGAATCCAAACCGTAATATGCTGAGTAAACTGTTTCCACTTAAGAGTGCGAATGCTCTTGAGTACTCCACATTTTTCTAGTTGTTTGGAAAAAGATGTCAATAAAGAAAATGGGCAAAAATGTTTAAGTCTGTCTCGTCACCTTTGTAATAAAACGATTTAAGAATTGCATATTTTAACCTGTCGTAAAATTTCCTATGTCAGTGACGTATTACATATACTAGTAAAGGCATTACTTATTAAATTGGAACAAGTTTTCAGAATTCTGTTTGTAAGTACATCAAGGCCACGTGAGTCTTTGTTTTTTAGATTTTTTAGAATTGTTTTAATGTCAGTGAAGGATGTTGGTGCTACTTCCAGATGCTTACAATTTCTTGGAGTATGTTATCTTGCTTCTTTAATGGAACCATTTAATCCCACATTTGCTGCAACATTTAGAAAGTGGTTGTTAAAAGTATTTGCAACTTGTGAATACCAGCTACTACACTGTCATTTAGTTTAACTGTTTTGGAATGTTGTACACAGAGCGCCTGCCCTGTCTCCCATTTGACAACTTCCCATATAGATTGTATCTTATTATTTGTATTATTTATTTATGTCAGGGAATAAATACTTCTGGACACTTTCGTGACTTTCCTTAAAATAACGCAATAATTTTCTTTTGGTTTGCAACTAATGTCGGGTATTGACTTACTCTGGATTTATATAAATTTCACTCTTCCTCTTATATGAGATTTTAGTTCCCTTTGCTATCCATGGCTTACTTGGTTTCTGTAATGGATATTCTGGATGATTTTTTAGAAATGCAACTTGGAACATAGAGGAAAGTTTACTACGGAATAAATTTAATTTGACATTAGCATCTTTTTCTACTTACACCTTAAACAAAAGCTTTTAGCTTACTCTTAAAACATTGTACCCTGTTCTCATTAATAAGCCTCACTACTTTGCATGAACCTGCCTCAGGGTTGTAAGATGCCACACTGTTTATTTATATTAACTGTGGGCCATAACCAGATAGTCCCTTAACGATTGCGTACTCGTTAGTTGTTGCAGCCTGATCACTGCCTATAAAAATGTTATCAATCAGTGTCCTACTATTTTACTGCACACCCGTTGGAACATTGATTACTGAAATTAGAATGAAACACCCAAATAATAATTATAGCTCACTTTTTCTGTCCGCATCTTTTAAGAAATGTACCTTGAAATTTCCACAAACTACTGTTTTTTCTCTTACTTCGCTGTGGCCGCCGTAGAGGAGGTCTCCCTTTGGCGACACCGGATCGAGCCCCAGAACCATTACGTCTAGCAATGGCTAGTACACCTACATCTACATCACTACTCTGCAATTCACATTTAAGTGCTTGGCAGAGGGTTCATCGAACCACAATCATACTATCTCTCTACCATTCCACTCTCTAACAGCGCGCGGGAAAAACGAACACCTAAACCTTTCTGTTCGAGCTCTGATTTCTCGTATTTTATTTTGATGATCATTCCTACCTACGTAGGTTGGGCTCAACAAAATACACTCCTGGAAATTGAAATAAGAACACCGTGAATTCATTGTCCCAGGAAGGGGAAACTTTATTGACACATTCCTGGGGTCAGGTACATCACATGATCACACTGACAGAACCACAGGCACATAGACACAGGCAACAGAGCATGCACAATGTCGGCATTAGTACAGTGTATATCCACCTTTCGCAGCAATGCAGGATGCTATTCTCCCATGGAGACGATCGTAGAGATGCTGGATGTAGTCCTGTGGAACGGCTTGCCATGCCATTTCCAACTGGCGCCTCAGTTGGACCAGCGTTCGTGCTGGACGTGCAGACCGCGTGAGACGACGCTTCATCCAGTCCCAAACATGCTCAATGGGGGACAGATCCGGAGATCTTGCTGGCCAGGGCAGTTGACTTACACCTTCTAGAGCACGTTGGGTGGCACGGCATACATGCGGACGTGCATTGTCCTGTTGGAACAGCATGTTCCCTTGCCGGTCTAGGAATGGTAGAACGATGGGTTCGATGACGGTTTGGATGTACCGTGCACTATTCAGTGTCCCCTCGACGATCACCAGAGGTGTACGGCCAGTTTAGGAGATCGCTCCCCACACCATGATGCCGGGTGTTGACCCTGTGTGCCTCGGTCGTATGCAGTCCTTATTTTGGCGCTCACCTGCACGGCGCCAAACACGCATACGACCATCATTGACACCAAGGCAGAAGCGACTCTCATCGCTGAAGACAACACGTCTCCATTCGTCCCTCCATTCACGCCTGTCGCGACACCACTGGAGGCGGGCTGCACGATGTTGGGGCGTGAGCGGAAGACGGCCTAACGGTGTGCGGGACCGTAGCCCAGCTTCATGGAGACGGTTGCGCATGGTCCTAGCCGATACCCCAGGAGCAACAGTGTCCCTAATTTGCTGGGAAGTGGCGGTGCGGTCCCCTACGGCACTGCGTAGGATTCTACGGTCTTGGCGTGCATCCGTGCGTCGCTGCGGTCCGGTCCCAGGTCGACGGGCACGTGCACCTTCCGCCGACCACTGGCGACAACATCGATGTACTGTGGATACCTCAAGCACCACGTGTTGAGCAATTCGGCGGTACGTCCACCCGGCCTCCCGCATGCCCACTATACGCCCTCGCTCAAAGTCCGTCAACTGCACATACGGTTCACGTCCACGCTGTCGCGGCATGCTACCAGTGTTAAAGACTGCGATGGAGCTCCGTATGCCACGGCAAACTGGTTAACACTGACGGCGGCGGTGCACAAATGCTGCGCAGCTAGCGCCATTCGACGGCCAACAGCGCGGTTCCTGGTGTGTCCGCTGTGCCGTGCGTGTGATCATTGCTTGTACAGCCCTCTCGCAGTGTCCGGAGCAAGTATGGTGGGCCTGACACACCGGTGTCAATGTGTTCTTTTTTCCATTTCCAGGAGTGTAGTAGACATGGAGCTAGGCCGATGATGATGTTAGGCGTAGCTGAAGCTGCTTGGTCCATATTGGACTGTTGGCTGACATGGAGACTGTTACAGAGTCGGCAGTAGGCTGAAGTTCCACAACCAGTCGTAGTGTGAAAACAAGTGCTGTTAAGGGCTGAGCGGCGAGTATTTCCAGTCACTTTGCTCAGCTCTGTTGTGACAGATGTCAACGCCTGGTCACATTGGTGACCCCGGAAGCGCAGTCTTATGCCACGCCGTAAGGAATTTCAGCCCACCGCCTCAACCTCCCTGTATTGCAAGGTACTTTGCAGCAGTATTTTGGTTGTCAGCAGCGGGTTATCGTAGGTGGCTTGCTCATACACCTCGCAACAGACTGTGAAATGTGAACTGCGAAGTTGTTACAACACGATAACATTTACTTTCAGAACCTTAGCAACAAGGCACCGTTTCTGACTTCAGCAGTTAAAGTGAGATTATGAGATACTGAAAGTAGTTGGCTTCGCATCCAGTTTCCGTCGAAAAAGTGTTGTTAGATTACCGTCATTATAAGGATAAATTTGTTCTCCGGCGAAGCATGTGAGAAAGATCGTTTGTCTGTAACATACGTATGAGACTAATTAAAAGGTGTGAAGCTGACTGGGGCTGGATCGGTATGAGAGCAAGAGCCGACAGCTGTGGGTGACCCCGCGTGGGACGGACATGAGCCCGCTACGCTCTTACCAGCGACTCGCTAATGAATCTGGCACGCTGCACCGCCTAGGGAATCCGTCTCAGGAAGTCGTAGAGAGAGAAAGAATTTTGATAGACAGGTCGTCGCTTTACATTGCGTGCAGTGCCCGACAGGGGGAAGGGCCGAGAAAGGAAAGCTGACTCTCGGAAGGGATGAGACGTGGAGCATTCTTACAACATAAAGTGGCTGATGTGGAATAAAAAGGTGATACAACACTAACGTTAATCCTAGCACTTCAGAAAAGAAAGGAAGCTCTATAACTAAAATGTGGACTTACGATATAGCATTGGAGCACACACTAAGCTGCGTATAAGAAAAAAACAAGATAATGAAACAATGATCCTATGTGAAGACCAAAACGTAAGGTGACAGAATCGTCAACAGCATTAGAAAGAAACTTTCCCAAATAAATTAGAAGTAAGTTGAGTGTGAATACCATACCATCGGTTACACAACGATTTATTCTATATTATTGGGTCAAATAGCACAAAGTGCATTAGGAAGGGCAATTGAAACAATGAATGATCATAAATTCATCTTCATTGGAAGTAAAAAAGTAAACTCTAGAAGTAGCTGTTATCAAATACTTAGTAACCCACAACGGAATTAACAGGAACTTGCGTGTCTATATGACGTTTAGGAATCCAGAGATAACTTTCGAAATTGTAAAACCGAATACATTTTCTGGAATTCTGAGAAAGTAAGAAGCTTAGTTAACGTTCCGTCGACCGTGAGAGCTAAAGAGTAGATGTACAACCGTTCGTAGTCAATAATGGGATAGTGTTCGTTGAAATGAAATCAACGTATGGCATTAATGGCCGAAAGTCCCCACCTTGAGAGGTGCAAGTCTTTTCAGCTGACGCCACATTGGGCGACTTGTACGTCGGCGAGGATCATAATGAAGACAACGCAACACCTCCTTCACAAGCAGAGAAACTCTTCGACCCGGCCGGGAATCGAACCCGCACCAGCTCCACGGCAGTCAGACGCGCACACCACGCAGCTAAGGGGGGGGGGGGGGGATAGTGTTTGCAGAGTCCGGGTAATCTACGTCTGGGTGTCCGACGCGTACTGTAAAACCGGTTCTCTGAGTACGTGCAAAAATATCTTAAGTACTGCGTCACCCTGCAGCTTGTAAGAGCTAATCATCGTTGCGACTTATGAAAGTGCAGTGACGTTCAACCTGGTGGTTATTGACTGGAGTTCTGGTTCAAAAATGGGTCAAATGGCTCTGAGCACTATGGGACTCAACTTCTGAGGTCATTAGTCCCACATAACTTAGAACTAGTTAAACGTAACTAACCTAAGGACATCACACAATCCATGCCCGAGGCAGGATTCGAACCTGTGACCGTAGCGGTCTCGCGGTTCCAGAATGCAGCACCTAAAACCGCACGGCGACTTCTGCCGGCCGGAGTGCTGGTAGAGCACTTACCCGAGAAAGACAAAGGTCCCGAATTCGAGTCTCACAGTTTTAATCTGCCAGGAAGTTTCATATCAGCTCTCACTCCGCTGCAGAGTGAAAATCTCATTCTGGAAACATTCCCCAGGCTGTAGCTAAGCCACGTCTCCGCAATATCCTTTCTTTCAGGAGTTCTGCAAGGTTCGTAGGAGAGCTTCTGTTAAATTTGGAAGGTAGGAGACGAGGTAATGGCAGAAGTAAAGCTGTGAGGACGGGGCGTGTGTCGTGCTTGGGTAGCTCAGTTGGTAGAGCACTTGCCCGCAAAAGGCAAAGCTCCCGCATTCGAGTCTCGGTCCGACACACAGTTTTAATCTGCCAGGAAGTTTCATATCAGCGCACACTCCGCTGCAGACTGAAAATCTAATTCCAGTAAGTAATATGTCTATCAAGTTTAGCCGAAATCGGTCCGAGGGTGTAGACGGAGCTTTTTACCCATGTTTTTGCCTGTGTACACACATGTGAATTATATTTAAAACATTTCATGCATTTGTACTAGGTAATTTGGTCCCGCAGTTTAGTTTTCACGAACCTCAGTATTTATGACGTCATATTCTCTTAACTCTGTGGCATACAATGACACGATGTTGCAGGTGCATCCAGTGATGAATGTGGATACTCTCTGGGAAATGTGTTGCGAATCGTGTTAGTATAAATGAAGTAATAAAGTAAAAGGTCATGCCTGATGCGTCAGTTTTACTGCATGAACAGCGAAAGCTTTTCCATTTCATTTTGTGAGGGTTGTCAGCGAGAAAAGTCTCATAAAGGTTTGAAATTATGTGTAAATATGGATGCTGTCGTTCTGAAATAGTGGACAGTCTGGCTATCTGCGCGTTATGAGCTACGCCTCTTTCTCACGGCGACACTCGCCCGTTTGAGAACTAGGTGGTTCGTGCCCCACAGTGGTTCTTTCCAATCAGTATGTGATATGAGTACCAAAATTTGTTGAAATGGGTCCAATAGCTTAGGAGGAGATGTAGAATGTACAGACATCCATCCATTTATATAATATGCATCGATGTTGACGGCGTTCTGCTGTCTACTTTGTGTGGCTGCATTGAAACGCTAATCATTTCCATATCCGACCACGTAGCACACTTAATAGCTATTTGTCGTTTGCTGCATGCCTCCTTCACGGTGTTACGATGTTAATAATTTCAAAAGTGTTTAGCGGCAATGATATCTTGTAAAGAGTTTTATACGCCTGTGAACACCATCAAACAAAATAGTATTCAGATATGATGATACTGTACTCTCAATAAGTTTTTACAGACTTTGGCGACAAAAGTTGTGGGATAGCAATATGGGCATATACAGATGGTGGTAGCATCGGCACACAAGGTATTAAGGGACAATGCACTGTCGGAGCTGTCATTTCTACTATGATGAGTTATGTGAAAAGGTTTGCTACGCGATTATGGCCGCACGACGGGAATTGACAGACTTTGAACGCGGAACAGTCATTGGAGTTAGACGCATGGACTTTCCATTCATAAATTGTCACGGAAATTAATACTCCGCGAATCACACTGTCAAGAGTAGGCGAATAAACCACATTTCCGGCGTTACCTCACCACGGACAACGCAGTGGCCGACGGCCTTCACTCAGCAACCGATATCAGCGGTGTTTGCGTAGAGTTAGCATTGCTAATAGGCAAGCAACACTGCTTGAAGCAAAAGCAGAAATCAATGTGGGTCAAACGACGAACGGATCCATTAGGACAGTGCGACGAAATTTTGCGTTAATGGGCTATGACATCAGACGACCGATGCTAGTGCCTGTGCTAAAAGCACGACATCGCCTGCAGCGCCTCTCCTGGGCTCGTGACCATATCTGTTGCACCCTAGACGACTGGAGAACCGTGGCCTGGTGAGATGAGTTCCGATTTCAATTGGTAAGAGCTGATGGCAGCGTTCGAGTGAGGCGCAGAACCCACGAAGCCACGGATCTAAGTTGTCAACGAGGCACAGTGCAAGCTGGTAGTGGCTCCATAATGGTAAGGGGTACGTTTACACAGAATAAACTGACCCCTGTGGATGTTGGGCTACTTGGAGACCATTTGCAGCCTTTTGTGCAATTTCATGTTCCCAAACAACGATGGAAATTTTATGAATGACAATGCGCCATGTCACGAGGACGAAATTGTACGGCCGGCCGCAGTGGCCGAGCGGTTCTAGGCGCTACAATCTGGAGCCGTGCGACCACTACGGTCGCAGGTTCGAATCCTGCCTCGAGCATGGATGTGTGTGATGTCCTTAGGTTAGTTAGGTTTTAGTGGTTCTAAGTGTAGGGGACTGATGACCTCAGAAGTTAAGTCCCATATTGCTCAGAGCCATTTGAACCATTTTTTTTAAATTGTTCGCAACTGGTTCGAAGAATATTACGAACAATTGAGCGAGTCATCTAGCCACCCGCATCGCCCCGACGTAGAGCCCTTCGAACATTTGTGAACATAATCGGGATAAGTCCGTGCAAGTTCGAATCCTGCCTCTAGCACGTATGTGTGTGATGTCCTTAGGTTAGTTAGGTTTAAGTTGTTTTAAGTTATAGGGGCGTGATGACTTCAGATCTTAAGTCCCACAGTGCTCAGGCCATTTGAACCATTTTTGAGTCCGTACACAAAATCCTGCGCCAGCAATACTTTCACAATTACGGGGGCTTCCAACGGATTGCTGAGTTCCTGCCACGTTGAGATGCTGCACTACGCTGGGCGAAAGTATGTTCAGCACGATATTATGAGGTATGCTATGGCTTTTGTCACCTCCGTGTCCGTTGAACTCACCATCCCTGCATTTACAGTTTAAGGGGGGTACGACGTGAAAAGGGCCGACTTGGACCAGGAAGGATTCAGGATTCACACTCATACCAGAGGAAGTTCACAAACATAACAAAACAATTTTTTTTATATGTGAAATTTCATCATTTTTTCACTTGGTATTAGCTGCATTTGTTGTTGTAGGTACACTTTTCTTCATAAGTAAGAGAGATTCTTCGATGAATTTTGCACAGCATACAAACCATACTTGCAGGTGTATGAAACTCTAGAATTTCCCAAATCTGTTGAAAACTGTGGTAAAAATTGAGATAATTAACTATAAAATTCGAGTTTTCTCTAAACACGAAGTTCAAAACTTAACAGACCATTCATTTTTCCATAGATTAAATAAATTCTAGAGTTTCATACACCTGTAAGCATGGTTTGTAAGCTGTGCAAAATTCATCGAAGAATCTCTCTTACTAATGAAGAAAAGTGTACCTATAGCAACAAATACAGCCAACAATAAGTGAAAAAATCATGAAATTTCACATTTAAAAAACATTTTTTCGTGTTTTTGAACTTCCACTGCTATGAGTATGAATCCTGAATCCTTCCTGGTCATGCTGACAAAGTTTTATGATTTTATTTGTAAGAGTATAGACAGTGCAAATTAAAATGTCCTGTGGTGCCTCTCCTGATCCAAGTCGGCCCGTTTCACGTCGCACCCCCGTTAACACAGAAGTTTAATAAACAAAACAAGTCAGTTGCATGATGTCGGCCCCGCCTGCAGAGCCCCGTGCCCGGGGTTGGAAGCCAGTACGCCCTCCCCCAGCGCCGAAGCCCACCCCACCGCCACCTGTTCAGTCTCTTGAAGTTAGTGTACACCGTCAGGTACTTGAGGTTGTTGACATGCATGACTAGAGAGAGGAGGCAGGCGCGTCGCCGAGCCGGCGAGAGGTGTGGCGTCAGCGTGGCGCCAGGCACAGCGTTCAGTGTTCACCGGGCACACAGTGGACGCAGTCGTGACTGGGAGCGGCGAGCAGCCGACACGGCGCGCCCTCTCTCCTCTGCTCTGCTCTCCTCTCCTCTCCTCTCCTCTGCCGCGTCTAATTAAGGGCCCGCAGAGTGGCCGTCCGCGTTACGGCGCTCGTGACGTGAGAACCCGCGTGCGCCTTTAACACACCGTCTGCGTTCCGGCTCTTTACTGTACGAGAGGCGGCAGAATTGCTGGCTGGTACAATGCCACACCTTCATACGCACGCGTTGCTCGGAGGACCACAAGACGTGGGCGATGTAAATGACGAGGACGTTTTGAGTGTGTGTTTGTGTGTGTCTGTGGGAGAGAGACCATACAGTGAAAGAGAGGCAGAGAGCAATCGCAGATCCAATGGGACGACGGGGGAGGGGTGGGAGAGATACATGGTACACGGTCCGCAACACCCCACCAAAACAAACTCTATAGTAAAAGCATATATATTTTACATGTATCAGTTTCCAGATTTCACAGCCAGGTTTCGGACAATTATTCCACAAATTAGAGCTATCAGAACTACACTTAAGACCGGATAGTTCTGAGTTGCTTGTGTCAGGGCATGCTCACGCGGACACGCTTGCGGGCTGACCGGTTACTTCGTAGTCAGGTGGACACACAGCTGGCATAACCAGACCCGACACGGCTCATGGATCCACGGGCAGACGGAAAGGTAAAGACTCTCCACTGAGGAGAATAAAACCTGGAAGACTGACTTCCAGAACTAAGGCGAGAACGACCGAAACAAGCAGTATTCCGCCAGTTTACATGCACATGAAACTATGGTCTTCAAGATTGTGTTCTCAACCGATTTACTTGGAAAAATAACGATACTGAGGATAGCACACTTCAATTTTATATTGCGTACATTATGACGTTACTGAAGTTGTGACACTCTCTTGCTATTATGGTTCGTATATCAACTGCATGACACATGTACTTAAACTTTCAAACGTATGCATTTCAAGTGCTAAACTTCTCTCTGTTGCGTATTCTTGAGCGTTATGCTGAAGCGATGTTCTAAGCACTGGTGTAATTAAATTGATTACTATTTACATTAATTCTTAATGCACACAAACACACACACAGGCCTACTTTTTGTGGTTCGAATACATATTTCCAGTTTCTGTTCTGCCTTGTGTAGCCGGAATCAGCCCTAACAAACAGTGCTGATCAAGTCCTCGTGCGATGCCCGGTATCAACGGAAAGCGTTGATTTTTTCGCGTTACACGAAAAGGACTTTTAAAACGGGATTTTATGTACCCATTCAATGGACCTCTCCCAGATTAGTCTACTGCTATATACGTTTTATGGTATGTATTAATATGGAAAGCAAAACTCGATGGATAACCAGTAATCCTGCACCGGCAGCACCACACCCGCCCGCGATGACTGCTGCTGCCAAGCAAGGAGCGCGACCAAGTCGCTGACGCATTGGTTATCACTCTTCGTGTTTTACCGTCCCTGTAAATACATATCGATAAATATTTTACCAAGACTAATTTGGGAGCGGTCTGCCGAATGGGTACGTAAAATCCAGATTTAATTTATTTTTTCCAATGGTAAAGAAACCAACGCTTTCTAGTGACAACTGACTGCCGGTCGGAGTGGCCGAGCGGTTCTAGGTGCTACAGTTTGGAACCGCGCGACCACTTCGCTCGCAGGTTCGAATCCTGCCTTGGGCATGGATGTGTGTGATGTCTTTAGGTTAGTTAGGTTTAAGTAGTTCTAAGTTCTAGGGGACTGATGACCTCAGAAGTTAAGTCGCATAGTGCTCAGAGACATTTTAACCATTTTTTTGACATCGGACGTCGCAAGAGAGACGCCCATTAGGAAAGGCACCCTGTACATATTATTCTAATGAATCGTCTTTTAATTATTGTATTAACAGTTTTTTATACCTTACTATCATTAAACTGTTAGTCATCTAAATGGCTCTGAGCACTATAGGACTTATCATCTATAATCGTCAGTCCCCTAGAACTTCGAACTACTTAAACCTAACTAACCTAAGGACATCACACAACACGCAGTCATCACGAGGCAGAGAAAATCCCTGACCCCGCCGGCAATCGAACCCGGGAACCCGGGCTTGGGAAGCGAGAACGCTACCGCACGACCACGAGCTGCGGACTGTATGTGTGTTAGTCATCTGTGGCACATTTAAAGTGCCAGATCACCAGGGGTGGATGGAGTATGGAGTGGTTATATTTAAACTTCCGCTACTTGAGAGGACACCCATGAAAAACGAGTGATCGTAACACAATGAAACTTTAAAACTATTTGTAAGGACATGCGGAAGACTAATAACGAATTAACTATTGAAAGAAAGACATTTTAATTTCAACATCAGAGAGAAATATTTGTTAGTTGCATACCATGTTTACGTTCCAGATTACGACCATCTGCAAAATCTTTCGCAGCGCTTTTCCAACTGTGGAGGGGGGGGGGGGGGGGGGAGGGCGTTCAGCGTTCCTGACATAGCTCGTGCACTGCCACAAAGTGTCCAGAATTCTTAGTCGAGGCAACAGTAACTGCTTCAACAATTTGTGTCGTAATTGGTCGTCGGCATTTCCCTGGAACAGTTCCCAAGTCGCCAGTTAATTCTAACTTCCGAATCATGTTCTTCAACCCCAATGCGGAAAGAGAACATCCCTGTATTCCCTTAAAACGTCGATACTCGCAAAGAGGAGTAGCACTAAAACAGGTTTACAAGAAAAATTCTTCTCGCCTTGTCTATACCCAAGTTATCTGTGTGCAACGTAATTCACGCTGATGCCTGTGTTTCAACCGTACGACCCTCTGCGCTGCTTCAGTTCCCAGCACCAAACCTTGTGACAGACTTACGTAGAATCGCTGCGAAAACTGCAACAGCACTAGTCCGCTATGTCTTATGTTCTTATCTGTTACATACTTCAGTACGATGGGCACACACACACACACACACACACACACACACACACAGCCGCGTCATTTAATGCTACTTCATAGTGTGTTGTAAAATCTCTTCCATAATTCGTTCAAATGGTTCAAATGGCTCTGAGCACTATGGGACTTAACATCTATGCTCATCAGTCCCCTAGAACTTAGAAGTACTTAAACCGAACTAACCTAAGGACATCACACAACACCCAGCCATCACGAGGCAGAGAAAATCCCTGACCCCGCCGGGAATCGAACCCGGGAACCCCGGCGTGGGAAGCGAGAACGCTACCGCACGACCACGAGATGTGGGCCTTAATTCGTGCAAAACTCAGCCGATATGTATGTGCACAGTACAGATAAACCTGGCACGACCTCTAACGAGTAAGGTTCCCCAGTAGAATAAGCGTCGGCTTTTCTTAGTGTGATTACAGTTCAGATTCACCTTAGGATAGCCTGATGCTCTATTATCTATAAAATACCGGTCATTGTTATGCAAATGGAAGCTGTGGGAACACATGTTCATATTTAGAACGTTCTAAAAGTTGTGCCTCGGTAAGTTCGTTGAGTAAACTTCACGCCGAAGAAGCAAAGAAGGAAAAGGAATCAGTGAGTAAAGAGAACACAAAATACCAGACAAAAAATTGTCACCCCAGGAGACACCACCCTAATACCGTATGACATTGCCCCTACTCTGGATGATGTCCTGCATTCGGTGAGGAACAGAGTCCACTACTTTCTTCCGTTATGCCATACGCAGCTGTAGCCGCTCAGTGGTGATTAGATCGCGTGTGGCTACCAAACTGCGAGAATGTTGATCCCTAAACTTCACTCGCTCTTTCTTTCAGTCCCAGACGTTTTCGATCCGGTTAAGATCGATTGATTTACCGGTCCAGTACAGGGGCGACAGGGTGCTTCGTCAAAGCAGGACCGCAGGCATGCAGTCCTGTAAATAGGGATTTGCCACCTTGGAAAGCTGGAGTGTCCACGGCATACCCGTCATGAAGATGTGGAAGAAAGGGCAATACTTGATTATTAAGAATGTCGACATAAGCGTCCTGATTTATGTCCTTCGTAACAAAAATGAGTGAACCAAATTCACGGTACGAGGAGAGCATACCAAACATCAGAGAGGCACCTGAACTACACACTTCACACGTTGCGGGTTAAAAGCCTCACTGAGCCGTTGGTTCACTGGCCGTCTTGCATACATCATTTGAAAAGATGCAAAACCGCCATTCCAGGGGAACACTTTACACGCTTCCAGTAAGATAATACCCAGTTCCTGTGTTGTATGCTCCACTGAAACCGTCCAGCTTTTTTCCTTAGGTCGCCAGTCTTATGGCTGGTCCGATGCGGCACTCCATGAATCCTCTCCTTTGACAATATTTCCATCTCAGGGTACCCTTGCGGGACACCCGACTTCAAATCTTCATTACATGCATTTCCCTTTGCAGTGTTAGCTTGGAAACTGGATGATGTGGACTTGGATTCATTGACAGCAGCCGGTCCTGTCGGCTTTAAATGTCATTCTCAATGCGTGACTCGACGACAGTCCCTGTCTGTCAAGATTTTTTTACGACCGTTGTTCTTACATTGTATTACATTGCTACGAGTCGCGCGCCATTCCTTGTAGAAGGTCGTTTAGGTACACCAACAAATCGAGCAACTTCGTTCATAGTGTTGCCAATAGCACGTCCAAAGATGATGGCTCCTTTCTGACATTATATCACGTTTTCACTTCCAACCACCTTGCTATACTGCTTCAGTACAAGTGACTGACACATACACACCACTTCGCTGCCATGACTCATGTCAGTGGTGGAGGGTTGGTACCAGTTCTGTACCATCTGCAGCGCTCCAAAACGACTAACGTGTTTTATGAAAGGAGTGAGTAACACACTATCTGATCAGATGTAATGCGGAATTGACCACAAGATGTCTCGAGAGGTGAAAACTTCTGCTAAATGGAGGCAGGGAGTATTGTGTTGTCAGTAAACAGCAAGAAAAGAAAGGGCCTATCAGCAAGGTTTAGCGACTTCGAACTAGTCAGTTGATTTAACTTGAGTAATAGATCTATCGAGGACGTTTCAGTCGGACGTGTCTGCTGTGGAAATCCGGTGGAAAGATTTGCAGTGTGAGAATTCTGGGAGAACGTACCCTGCCGTCATGTGTAGTGATAGCAGTGAAATACAGAGGAGGTGGGTTACGGTATGGGTGGTGCGATGTGGTCCCCTTATAGCGATAAGAAAAAGCTGAATGGAGAATGAACACATTTTGTGTAATGTGAGCTACGTAATAGTGGAGGACCAGTTGGAGACGTAGATTTCTTGTCTCAGCATTACAACGTATCGTGTAATTAAGGAGCATCTGTGAGACAACGATTTGTGGTCAGTAACATTCCCGAAATGGACTGGCCTGCCCAGAGACCCGACCTGCACCAACGGAAGCCGTGCCCCCAGGCACACCACCCACTCATATCCCACAGCCACATCCCCTGCCATGCTCGTCGGCAAACATTCTGACCCGTTAGCAAACATTCTATCACGTTGCCAGTAATTCAATTTCTCAAGTGTGCAAACAGCATCTCTCTCTCTCTCTCTCTCTCTCTTTCTCTCCCCTCTCTCTCTCTCACACACACACACACACACACAAACACACACACACACATTTGACATTCTTTTTTTTCTTTGCATGCAGTTAATCCCTTATTGCGAAACGTCCTTGATGGATCTGTTACTCAGGTGAATAGTTCGATGTCGCTAAACCTTGCTGATCGTCCCACTATGTTCTTGCAGCTTACTGACAATACAATACTGACTGCGTCCTGTATCCTGACTTTTTCGTCTGTCGTGTCATCTAGTGGTCAATTCTGCATTACATAGGGGTTTACGAATACTTTTGATCAGATAATGTGTTAATTACTCGAATCAAAGAGCACATTCGCCGTTTTGGAGTGCTAGAATTGGAACCAGACCTTTAATGTGATACTTGTATAATCTAGACAATGCCAGAAGGAGGTGGAATATTGTGTCTGTTGCGCAAAATCAAACTCGGTGTGATAGGTGCAGATTATTTAAAAAAAAAAAAAAAAAAAAAAAAAAAAACAAAAAAAAAAACACCGAAAAACACTACCGCTCATTAATTTCAATAAACGTAATAGTTGACACATAATTCTCTGTAGATACCATACAATACCCTGGCCACGGCTGGGTAAGCAAAGGAATAGTACGGCTTTGGTAAATGTATCAAGTTTATGTGTTTGTTTTTGTCTAGGTGCAATATTATCCAGAAGAGTGCTGTGTAAAACAAAACAATTACCTGAACCGGTAAGTCTGTTTACGTGTGTGACGAAATGAATGCCCATTCAATAGCGATCTATTATTCCCTGAAGTGTTGTGATATCAGCAATATACTTCAATCAGTGGTACGATCCATACCACATGGTTACTGCACTTCAGTTCCTTAGTGACACCGAGCGAGGTGGCGCAGTGGTTATCACACTGGACTCGCATTCGGGAGGACGGCGGTTCAATCCCGTCTCCGGCCATCCTGATTTAGCTTTTCCGTGATTTTCCTAAATCGCTTCAGGCAAATGCCGGGACGGTTCCTTTGAAAGGGCACGGCCGATTTCCTTCCCCATCCTTCTCTCACCCGAGCTTGCGCTCCGTCTCTAATGACCTCGTTGTCGACGGGACGTTAAACTCTAATCTCCTCCTCCTCCTCCTTAGTGACAGTTGACAGTGTGCACAGAGTTGTTATGGCTCCAAGACTGGAGGTATCCAATGCTGTATTTGTAGCACTCGGGCTGGCAGGTTCTACCTATGCCCCGAATTGCGAAACAGTGTGGTCTGGCTCTAGAGGGAGTGCAATACACTTATCACAGCCAGAAGACAATATGTGTCAATAAGGACATACGACGACCAGGAAGACCCCGTCAAACAACTAAAGAATTACTAGTAAGAGGAATAAGTTCGAAACAGCATCACAAACTGAGGCAGAACTGAACAAGAAAAACATATCTGTTCCAACAGTAAACACTGATTGATGCCGGCTTGGAAAGACGTGTGACAGCGAGGAAACCCCTTCTCAAGCTCTTGCATAAAAAGACTCGAATAAGCTGGGAAACATAGTACGTGGACGCATAAAGTGTGGAAGAAGACGGACATTCGTCCATCGAGCTGAAGAAGAAAGAGTGGCCCAGCAGTGAATTCCACCTATAGTTAAAAACGGTGGGCATTCTATTATGGCTGGGGGTGTTTTGCATGAGACAGCGTAGCCGACATTGTGAACATGGATGGATGTATGTTCACAAAAATGTGTGTGAAATCTAATGGTACTTAACTGCTAAGGTCATCAGTCTCTAAGCTTACACAATACTTAACCTAAATTATCCTAAGGACAAACACACACACACACCTATGTCCGAGGGAGGACTCGAACCTCCTCCGGGACCAGCCGCACAGTCCATGACTGCAGCGCCTTTAGACCGCTCGGCGATGGATGTATGGACCAGAAGCACTACCACCTCACACTTCAATATCGTATGATACCGTGTGGATTGCAGTTAATAGGGAAAGGATTCATTCTACAACGGGACAATGACGCAAAACATTGGACTGTCAGCCGTCTCTAGAGTGCTGCTAAGTGAAGCGATGTGCGCAGGGTCTCACGCGACGAAGTCAGAAACCGATACCGACGAGAGTTGTGTTGGGTTTTGGGTGACCTGTGTTCAGTAGTTGTAATCTAGTCTAGCAGTATCTGGACTCTCTTTTCACATTTCATTGGAGTGGTCACAGTATAGCTTTCTGTATATGGTGTTCAAAGAGATAGTGTCTGTTTCGGAATACAGCAGTAAGGATACATGTGGCCACTAAATTTACATACAGATATGTACAAGACACGTGTAGCTTAACAGCAGAGTAGCTATATATAGAATAAACATCGTTTGTATTTTATTTTTTCTTATTTTATAGTATAAGTGTATTCTAGTGTTTATTTTAGATTTTTAACTGTTGTTATGGTTGCATTTGATGTAGTAGGGTCCTTGAAGTTTTATAATGCACACCATCAATTGTGTCAGTCATTTGTAGGCTGATAGTATAGACTAACTTGGTGTTGTGTCTACACGTGCTACATTGCTGAAATAAAAAATGATCCGCTATGAGCTCGCAGCGTGTTATGCCCATGAATATCCCATCGTTTGATAGAAAACTATTTTTTCTAAATCTTTGTCCGTGTACGGACCTGACTTTGTAGCGATGTGCGCCAAAACCACAAAGATGTTAAGCACCCTTCCAGCTTCTGTGGTTAGTTACTGGTCTACGTGCTTTCCGAACAGAAACTTCGCTATAACTCACACCACTCTGTTCTTCTTGCCCTTCCCTTTTGTCTGCAGAGTCCTCCAGTAAAACAAATGAATGAGCTGTGATTTCGCGCAGCAGTTGTTAATCGCATACGGGAAGAGTACGGTTAGTATAGGTTAGTGATTAACATTCCTAGGTTTCCCTGAAATGTTGAGCGCAAATACCGAGATGCTTTCTTGGAATAAGACGTGGGCAATTCCCTTTAACCCACCCCTGCCTTATAAGAGCATGCGATCCGTTTCGTCGTTAGTAGCACGTTGGTCTTTGATGAAACAGTCTATCTTCTTCTTCTTAACAATGACTATCATTGACCGTACAGTTTTAATAACTCTGCCATGCCATAATTTCTGTTATTCCAGGGCCTTTAACACAGTTTCCAAATTATTAAAATTATTTGCGACTGTAACAATGGTTAACACCATGTCTTTGCTATGATTATTATTGTAGTTAACGATAATATCTTAATTATAACTGTTGGAATAATTTTAATTCTGAAGATTACAAGCAGAGAATACCATGGTGTATAAAAATAAAAATCCTTACAAACCATACTTCATATGAGTTCGATGGGGTGCGATATAAGTAAGATCCATAAGTGTTAATTTGTTTACACTAAATAAACCTATGAATAAATATTCGTGCCTTATCTGTAAACAGTAAATTGTATGGTGTATGCACTTTAATTTAAAAGTTTTACAAAACATGCATGTTAAATAGAATACGGGAATCAACCCATCTCGTTGTTAAACAGGCAGATCGGTGTGACCGAGCGGTTCTAGGCGCTTCAGTCTGAAACTGCGCGACCGCTACGGTCGCAGGTTCGAATCCTGCTTCAGGGCATGGATGTGTGTGATGACCTTAGGTTAGTTAGGTTTAAGTAGTTCTAAGTTCTAGGGGACTGATGACCTCAGGTGTTAAGTCCCATAGTGCTCAGAGCCATTTGAACCTTTTGTTATTAAACACGCATGGTGAAACATCTATGAAATTGTTCTTTGTCACATTGTTGGGCCTACTCTGTCCTAGAACGAAGGTGTTAATACAGTGCCTGCCAGTATGGATAGCAAAAATTTTCCTTCAGTCTACACTCTGGATTTGGTAAACTACATCTACATGATTTGTGATTTTACGAAAGTTATTTATAAATCATTATAGGGATTTATCTCTTTGTTGCCGGGGCACTGCAGTGGTCATAAATGGGCAGACTAAATAATGAAAGAATAAACTTGTCGCTGTATTCTTTTCCTAAAATAATACGCGGCGTCAGTTTGTGAGATAAACAAAAGGGAAATACAGAAGAATGAGAAGTGATACTGAGTTTTCGTGTTATTCTGTTTGTACTTCAGCAAAAATGGACTACCACAGACTGAAGCCAGATCCACCCAACGACATTAGGTTACAAATTTGTCGGGATGTAAAATGAAGCTTTCAAACATTCCGAGTGACTTATGAATGGCCCTGTACCTATTATGCTTTCGGCTGTCGTTTGTATTAACGTAAAGGTAACGACGTTTAACGCTTTAAATGTGAAACCCAGTGCGGTGATTAATGGTCTCATTTTCCATTGTCTTTCGTTTCAGAATAGTTTTCAAAAGGACGCCACGCTTTGAATGTGACAGCCATTGTGGCAGGGATAATGAGGACGCTGCCTTCGCACTCGGTTCCTGCGACGATTCTTCAGTCCATCGAATAACAATGAAGCGCCGTTTCTGTGATCATTAGTGTACAACACGCCCTGTGCCTTTCATCTGACGAGGAGAAGCAGAAGTAGACCAATGGTAGCACGCAGCGGCAGAAGCAAATTGCTCGTTAGGAGACACAAAGGGTGGAGCTGGACGGCCCCCCTGTCTTACTGGCAACGCGCGCGTCCTACCGCTCAAATGGATCGCCGGCATCTGTGGATGGGTATCCTCCGGGTGAGCCTCTGAATGAAATCGCTGTCAACGTCGAGAGTGAAATCAGAACCCATGCTGTGTCGAGTCAACTGTGTAGAAAGTTGTGGGTTATTGACAACGTAATAAACATCTACTAATAAGGAAATTTCGGGTAAGAATAATTATTAATAGAAAAAACCGGATGTCTACTTAACGTTTATTGAAGTCAAACTGCCGGCCGCGGTGGTCTCGCGGTTCCAGGCGCGCAGTACGGAGCCGTGCGACTGCTACGGTCGCAGGTTCGAATCCTGCCTCGGGCATGGATGTGTGTGATGTCCTTAGGTTAGTTAGGTTTAAGTAGTTCTAAGTTCTAGGGGACTGATGACCACAGCAGTTGAGTGCCATAGTGCTCAGAGCCATTTGAACCATTTTTTGAAGTCGAACTAATCAGGTACCGAACTGTTATTTGAGATCATAGATACACTGCCCGGCAAAAATAGTGAAGCACCCACAGGACACGGTCGGAAGTCAGAGTAACTTTGTACTTGAGCACACATCATCGGCGGGTATCTAAATGACCGGCATACAGTTCTGAGTAGAATGGTCACCAGAGTACATTAGAGTTGTTCGTCTCTGGTTGTCTTACCAGGCCTTGTAGGATATGCAAGAGACATGAACGGTGTTAGATGTAGAGTGATCGTTCTGAAGGACACGTTATTTATCAGCACGTGGCAGAGTGTGGATCTCGTTTAGGATCTTCATTTGGCCGGCTGGTCGAACAGTGCAATATCCAGACTGCTGGGCCATACGGTTGTGACGGTCTGATGTTGGACTGCATAGGAACGTCAGGGTACGTATACTCATAGCTAAGTGCGTGGAAGAGAGTTCATCGAACCACTTTCAAGCTATTTCTCTACCTCTTCTCTCCCGAACAGGGTGCAGGAAAAACGAACACTTAAATATTTACGAACGAGCTCTGAGTTTTATTATTTCATTACGATGATAATTTTTCCTGTGTACGCGCGCACTAATAAAATAGCTTCGCAATCGGAGGAGAAAGTCTGTGTTGAAATTTCATGTAAAGATCCTGTCGCAACGAAAACCATCTTTGTTTTAATGACTTCCACGTCGATTCGCGTATCAATCCGTGGTACTCTCTCTTCTCTTTCGCGACTGAACTTTCTCGATGTCCTCCGTTAGCCCTACCTAAAGCGGATATGACAGCACGTAGCACTGCTCCAGACGAGGGCCACCAGCACAGAGTGGATAGTCGCTTTAACAGACCTGTAGCACTTCGTAAGTGTTCTGCCAATAAATGACAGTCTTTGTTTAATCAATTGCCACTGTCAAGACAACATATGTAACAGACGCAACCATACGCGCAAAAGGTATAAAGGGAAGAATGTCACATCATATCTATGTCAAACTACCATCTCTTGTTTCTTCATTAAATACACTTTTAATTTTCATTAAAAATACATCCACACTCTATTGTGTATCTTATTTCTTACCGTTATCTAAGTTAGCAAGAAGTGTAAACAAAATTGTGTATATGCATTTGTACTTATTATATATAAGTTATTTTCTTAATTTATCCTTTTGTCAAATTTTCAACAACAACAAAAATGTACTAGTAATAAGGCTGAATTTGTGCAGTGTAACATGTAAAATCACACAATATACGACCTGCTATATACGAGGGTCGGAACTTAAATATGGCAACTATTTATTCACAACCGATACAAAATAGTTACTTGTTTGTACCCGTTACTGTCCTTCAAAGCAGTCACCAGCGCTGTGTAGAGGACTTAAGTCGTACTACTGTTCGTTTTTGGAGCATCATCTGCGACCAGCTTTGAGAAAGAACCGGCGACACTTTCTGCGCAAGCCACCCATCAATTTGCCCGACAATGCGCGGCGCATAAAGCACAAGCTGTGGCTGCTCTGTTCGATCGATGGGGCTAGGAAGTACTGTACCATCCACCATACTCCCCGGAATTAAGTCACAGTGACTTTGATTTGATTCCGACGATGAAGGAACCACTTCGTGGCATTCGCTTCAGAACTGCTCCAAAGATTCGACAGGAACTTGACCGCTCCATTCGCACCATCAACAGAACAGGCTTTGCTAACGGTATACTACGCCTTCCACATCGGTGGCAGCAGGCTCTATACAACGCTGGTGACTACTTTGAAGACAGTAACAGGTGCAAACATGTAACTCTTTTGTATCGGTTGTGAATAAATAGTTGCCATTATTTAAGTTCCAACCCTCGCAATAACATGTAGCAGTTCTTTAAGAAGTAAATAAATAAATAGTCTTTGATTTGCTTTCCCCACAACATTATCTATGAATCGTTCCAATGTACGTTATTCGTACTGTAATTCATGAGGAATTAGTTGGATTTACAGCCTTTAAATTTGTGTGTTTTATCCTGTAACTGAAATTTGGTGGATTCCTTTTTGTAGTAGTACGGATGACTACATTTTTCATTATTTAGAGTCGATTGCCACTTTTCGCACCATGCAGATATCTTGTCAAAATCTTTTGCAATTGGTTTTGATTGTCAAATGACTTTACAAGACACTAAATGACAGCGTCATCTGTAAACGGTCTAGGGCAGTGTTATATTAAATGCTCTAGACAGTTATTAAAATGCGGAACTCTGCCGGGGAAAAACACTAACATACACGAAATTTAAACGTTTGAAGTAAAAAGTATGGAGGAAATTGAAATAAATCGCTTCTTATGAAATCAGGGACAACTCTCAGAGAGGTGTACTACGATGCACTGCTACAGCGACGTAAGCTACCACTTAGCTGAAGGTTCTGTGTAGCAACTGCACTATGTAATCAAAAGTATCGGGACACATGGCTGAAAATGACTTACTAGATCGTGGCGCTCTCCATCGGTAATGCTGGAATTCAGTCGGGTGTTGGCCCACCCTTAACCTTGATGACAGCTTCAACTCTCGCAGGCATACGTTCAATCAGGTGGTGTGGCAGCTCATTCTTCACGGAATGCTGCACTGAGGAGAGCTGTCGATGTCGGCCGGTGAGGCCTGGCACGAAGTTGCGTTCCAAAACATCGCAAAGATGTTCTATAGGACACAGGTCAGGACTCTGCGCAGGCCAGTCCATTACAGGGAGGTTATTGTCGTGTAACCACTCAGCCACAGGCGGCGCGATATGAACAGGTGCTCGATCGAGTTGAAAGATGCAATCGCCATTCCAGAATTGCTCTTTAGAAGTGGGAAGCAAGAACGTGCTTAAATCATCAATGGAGGTCTGTGCTGTGATAGCGCCGCGCCAAACAACAAGAAGTGGAAGTCCCCTCCATGAAAAACACGACTCGTCACTCCACAGAACGTTTTTCCATTTTTCACTCGTCCAATGTTTACGCTCCTTTACCAAGCGAGGCGTCGTTTGGCATTTACCGGCGTGATGTGTGGCTTATGAGCAGCCGCTCGACCATAAAATGCAAGATTTCTCAAGTTCTGCCTAACTGTCATAGCACTTTCTGTGGATCCTGATGCAGTTTGGAATTCCTGTGTGATGGTCTGGAAGGATGTCTGCCTTTACACATTACGACCCTCTTCAACTGTCGGCGGTCTCTGTCAGTCAACAGATGAGGTCAGCCTGTACGCTTTTGTGCTGTACGAGCCCCTTCACATTTCCACTTCACTATCACATCGGAAACAGTGGACCTAGGGATGTTTAGGAATGTGGAAATCTCACGTACAGACGTATCACACAAGTGACACCCAATCACCCGTGAGTTCCGCGAAGCGCCCCATTCGGCTCTTTCACGATGTCTAATGACTAATGACCTGGCAGTAGGTGGCAGCACAATGCACCAAATATGAAAAACGTATGTTTTTGGGGGTGTCCGGATACTTTTGATCACATAGCGTATGAGGAAAAGCCACCATTTTGTGCGGTAGACACACCGTAACCCCTTCATTTCTGCGCCTACCAGCTGAGAACAAGTAACGGACTCCCTGCAACGCTCTGTGTCATACTGCAGCATTGGTCGAACACTAGCAGCAGCTGTACTGGGGAATTACCATACTTTGCTAGGCTGCCGCAAAGTCCACAACACAAACAGCTGCGTGTAGAGAGGTACTGTAACTGAGAAGCATGGACTGCTGATGCTGTTACATAGTGCTCAGCACCAATAGCAGTTTAGGACTACCGCGGATGGCCATCGCTGGCGAGCATGGAGGGGACCTTGGAAATGATCCCTTTCTTAAAATGTTTTGGACAGACAGAGCAGTGTAATTCCTAGTGTGGGGAGCCATAGGGTATGAGTTCAGATCACGGCAGCTAGTGAGTGAGGGAGTTCTGACAGCACAACAGTACGTCACAGACATCCTGCATCCTCAAGTGTTTTCTCTCATGCGATAGTTCCGTGGTGCAATATTTCAAGAGGACAATGCTCGTCCACTCAAGACACATTCCACCCCTGTGGGTTCGGGGGTAAGAATAGGCCCGCGGTATTCCTGCCTGTCGTAAGAGGCGACTAAAAGGAGTCTCAAACGTTTCGACCTTATGTGATGGTCCCCTCTCGGGTTTGACCTCCATATTTCAAAATTTTTCCGCAGAGCGAGCCGCTTGGGGAAGGGCGCCTTGCATGGTGCACTGTATCTGTCGTGCGCTGAGACCTTTAGCCGGCTTTCTCGACGTTGCAATGGTGCCCCGCTCGTTTTCCATCTCTTGGGCGAGGATGCGTCCGTGGGTGCGATTACCACACTGCACTGTGCTGTGTTGCTTTTCGCTGCAACGACGACGACCTTCTACTTTTTTGCACCTAAGATCCAGCACGGTAATCAGTCCGTTGTGGTGGGGCCGCCATGTACCCTGTTGGTTGAACCCCCCTGACAACACAGGGATCGCTCTACTGATGCCTGCGCCGTTAACTCCCCATGTATGCGAAGGAGTAGATGCCCATCTCCCTGGGGCATCGGGACTCCCGGCAATGGCCATCCTGCCAGATGGCCTTTGCTGTGGCTGGGTGGCGCCCGTGGGGAGGGCCCTTGGTCGGAGTAGGTGGCATCAGGGTAGATGACACGCAATGAAGCGTGGCACATCTTCTCATGCTGGTGGCCAGGCACCAGCAGTCTCTAAGCGTTCGAGGGCACATTTTAAAGGTAACGTTTATGACCCCAAATCGTTCCCCTCCCTCGCCACACCATGGGAGGAACGAAAGACATTGACTGAAAGTGAGACGTATTCGCCCAGGTATCTTGTCTGTACCAGAGCTGATGGGAAATCCTTTATATCCGTGAAGCCACAGTTCTTTGTAGAGCATTTAGATGACAAGTTTGGGGAAGTGGAGGGCTTTTCCAAAATGCGGTCCGGATCGGTGTTGATAAAAACGGCATCCTCCGTCCAGTCACAAACCTTGCTCGCCTGCAATAAGCTGGTGGATGTCTCCGTTACTATCACGCCCCATAAAAGTTTGAATATGGTCCAGGGCATTATCTTCCACAGGGATCTCCTTTTACAGTCCGATGACGAGCTGCGCACCAACTTGGAGCGACGAGGTGTCCATTTCGTCCGGCGCGTCCAGTGGGGTCCGAGGGATCATCAAGTTGCCACCAGTGCCTTCATCTTGGCCTTTGAGGGTGACACATTGCCTGAGAAGGTCAAGGTGATGGTTTACCGTTGTGATGTCAAGCCATACATCACTCCCCCGATGCGGTGCTTCAATTGTTGGAAGTTCGGCCATATGTCTTCACGCTGTGCTTCCGGCCTCGTCTGTCGCGATTGTGGTAGACCATCCCATCCTGATAATACCTGTGCGCCGCCTACCATCTGTGTGAACTGTGGAGAGCACCATCCGCCTTGCTCACCGGACTGTTCAATTCTGCGGAAGGAGCGGAAAATCATGGAAATCAAGACCCTCGACCGACTGACGTACACTGAGGCAAAGCGGAAATATGATCGGCTTCATCCAGCGCGTATGACATCTTCTTATGCCGCAACTGTCACTCCTGCTACAGTTCCATCAGCTCCAGTCAGCTCTCAGAGTCGAAGGCCCACACCTGCCCCCTTGATGGTGGGGGGCACTAAATTTCCTGTTGCTCCTGCTCCATCTACTTCAGGAGCAACACCCCACAAACCATCAGGGACATCAGATCCCCCTTCCCAGCCGCAGAAGTGTAAAAGTTCTTCGGCTCCTCTAGCCAGGAAGGGGTCCCTCGGGGACCTCCCTTCACATGTTCTGACCGGTCCAAAAGCAGACAGCCTCAAGTGGCTCAAACAACCACCGGTCCCTGGTCGTAGGGCATCACGGTTGTCGTCTGTCCCTGAGACTGACCCAGTGAAGCCCTCTGAGCCTGAACCAACGAAGGCACAGCAAGAGAAACAGAAGAGTAAGAAAGTCCCCAAGGCTAACGACATAGCAGTGGCACCCATCCCACCGCTTCCTACAAGGTCTGCGTCTGAGGACGAGGTGGAGATTCTGGCGTCCGCTGAGGACCTCGATCTCGCCGGTCCCTCAGACGCCATGGAAAGCACTATCCCAGGTGCTCAATCGGAGGCAGCAGGTGACCCAGTGGCGTAATCTGCCTTCCCAGTCCTGTCACGCCTATTTCAGCCATGGACAACACCATCCTCCAATGGAAC
Organism: Schistocerca gregaria; assembly: GCF_023897955.1. Lineage (NCBI taxonomy): Eukaryota > Metazoa > Arthropoda > Insecta > Orthoptera > Acrididae > Schistocerca > Schistocerca gregaria. The sequence goes on from NC_064921.1 coordinate 537,077,808, forward strand.
TGCAGCGGCTTCTTCTACCATCTAGCTGAGCTCCGCCAACTTATCAGCCTTCACCCTTTCCTCTGCATTGCTGTGCAGGAAACTTGGTTTCCGGCAATGCGAACCCCCGCCCTCCGTGGCTATCGGGGTTATTATAAGAACAGGGCAGCTTATGAAAGGGTGTCTGGTGGCGTCTGCATATATGTCCTGAACTCTCTTCACAGCGAGTCTGTACCTCTCCAAACACCTTTAGAGGCTGTGGCTGTTCGGGAGTGGACGCCACAGGCTGTTATCGTCTGCAGTCTTTACCTTCCATCGGATGGTGATGTCAAGCAGCATGTCCTGGCTGCTCTGATAGCCCAATTGCCGCCACCTTTCCTGTTACTGGGCGACTTTAACGCCCATAACCATCTGTGGGGTGGATCAGTGGCAACAGGTCGAGGCGCCATCGTTGAGCATTTATTGGCGGAGCTCGATCTCTCGGTCTTAAATGATGGTGCCTTCACACAATTCGGTGTGGCGCATGGCACATACTCCGCCATTGACCTTTCCATCTGTAGCCCTAGCCTCTTACCGTCTGTCCAATGGAGAGTGCATGACGACCTGTGTGGTAGTGACCACTTTCCGATCTTTCTGTCACTGCCACAGCGTCAGTCTTCTGGGCGCCCTAGCAGATGGGCTATGAATCAGGCTGACTGGGGCTTGTTCTCCTCCACTGCCGCTATTGAGCCTCTCTCTAACGATGACATTGATGCAGTGGTTCAATCGGTGACCACCGGCATCGCTACTGCCGCCGAATCTGCCATTCCCCGTTCTTCTGGCTCCCCTCGGCGGCGGACTGTGCCTTGGCGGTCGCCTGAGATCGCTGAAGCGATTAAAGCTCGCCGGCGGGCGCTCCAGCGTCAGAAGCGGCATCCCTCAATCGAACACCTTATCGCCTTCAAACGGCTGCGTGTGCGAGCCCGCAGCATTATCCGCCAACGCAAGCAGGAGTGCTGGGAGCAGTATTTGTCCACCATTCGCCTCCATGTCACTCCATCGCAGGTCTGGGCCAAGATTCACCGCCTCTATGGCTATCGGACCCCTGTCGGTGTCCCTGCGCTCTCACTGAATGGAGCAGTTTGTACTGACTCCGACGTCATTGCAAACCGCTTGGCAGAGCACTTTGCTATGAATTCCGCTTCTGCCAGCTACCCCTTGGGCTTTCGCTCCATTAAAGAGCGGATAGAACGTCGGAGTGTTTCTTTTCGTAGCCACCATCCTGAATTGTACAATGTTCCATTCAGTGAGTGGGAATTTCGCAGTGCCCTCGCCGCTTATCCTGATACCGCTCCTGGGCCAGATAGCATCCACTCTCAGATGCTGAAACACCTTTCAGTGGACTGCCAGCGACACCTCCTCGACCTTTACAACCGCATTTGGATCGAGGGTGAGTTTCCGTCGCAGTGGCGGGAAAGTCTTGTTGTCCCCATTCTGAAACCAGGGAAGAACCCTTTGGAGGTGGACAGCTACCGTCCCATTAGCCTCACCAACATTCTTTGCAAGTTGCTTGAACGGATGGTGATCCGGCGCTTGAATTGGGTACTGGAGTCTCGGGGCCTTCTGGCTTCGTCTCAGGGTGGGTTCCGCAAAGGCCGCTCCGCCGCCGACAATCTGGTGAGCCTGGAATCGGCCATCCGTACTGCCTTTGCCCGCCGTCAGTATCTGGTCTCTGTCTTTTTCGACATGCGGAAGGCATACGATACGACATGGCGTCATCACATCCTTTCTACGCTTCATGGATGGGGTCTTCTGGGCCCTCTGCCGATCCGCAATTTTCTGTCGTATCGTACCTTCCGCGTGCACGTCGCAGCCTCATATAGTTCCTCCCAAGTCCAGGAGAACGGTGTGCCACAGGGTTCTGTCTGTTTTTAATAGCCATTAACGGGCTCGCTGAGGCCGTGGGAAATACTGTCTCCGCTTCCCTGTATGCTGACGACTTCTGAACGACAGCTACAGGGCGCAATCCGCAAGGCGCAGTCTTGGGCTGTAGCGCATGGTTTTCAGTTTTCGCAGCTAAGACCTGGGTTATGCATTTCTGCCGGCGACGCACAGTTCACCCGGAGCCGCTGCTTTATCTCGACGGCGAGCTTCTTACAGTGGTGGAGTTACATAGGTTTTTGGGGGTGGTTTTTGATGCCCGGTTGACTTGACTGCCTCGTATTCGGCAGCTTAAACAGGCGTGTTGGCGGCATATAAATGCTATGCGATGCCTGAGCCACACCAGGTGGGGAGCCGACCAATGTACTCTCCTACGGCTTTACCAGGCGTTAATCCAGCCCCGTCTGGACTATGGGAGTCTGGCTTATGGCTCAGCATCCCCATCTGCGTTGCGGGTGCTGGACCCAATACTACACAACGGGATACGACTTGCCATTGGTGCCTTCCGGACCAGCCCAGTTGACAGCATACTAGTGGAGGCAGGTGTCCGTCCCCTGCGGTTACGACGCCAACGTTTGCTGGCCGCTTATGCTTCCCATGTTTTTAGCTTGCCTGGGCATCCCAACTATCGTCTCCTGCTCACGCAATTGGTCGTCCATCTGCCAGAACGTTGGCCCCAGTCAGGTTGTACGATCGCGGTCCGAGTCAAAGAGCTTCTTTCCGGGCTTAGGGTTCTCACTGTTCCACCTCCTTTCCGGGCCCCTCTGCGTACACCCCCATGGTGTGTTCCTCGCCCTTGCCTTCGGCTCGACTTGGCACAGGGCTCGAAGGACCTAGTCCCTCCAGAGGCCTTCCGCCGCCGCTTTTATTCCATCCTGGCCAGCTATCAGGGCTCTGGCGTTGTATACACTGACGATTCGATGGTTGCTGGTCGTGTTGATTATGCGCTAACTCTAGGGGACCATTCCGGACAACGCTCCTTGCCAGATGGCTGCAGCGTTTACACTGCTGAGCTGGTCGCCATCTTTCGTGCCCTAGAGTATATCCGCTCCTGCTCAGGTGAGTCCTTCGTTATCTGTAGCGATTCCCTGAGCGGTTTACGAGCTCTTGACCAGTGTTTCCCTCGTTCTCATCTGGTGATGGCTATCCAGGAGTCCCTGCATACTCTTGCGCGTTGCGGCCGCTCTGTGGTCTTCGTGTGGACCCCAGGGCATGTTGGGATACCCGGCAATGAGAATGTTGACCGCCTGGCGAAAGAGGCCACCAGTAAACCATCTCTGGACATTGGCCTCCCGGAGACAGATTTGCGAGCGTTCCTACGCAGCAAAATTCTGGACCTTTGGGACGCTGAATGGCGCGCCCTACCTTCACGAAGCAAACTTCGGGCCATCAAGGAGGCTACCTGTGTACGGCGCTCCTCCTTGCGGGCCTCTCGCAAGGAGTCTGTTGTCCTCTGCCGGCTGCGCATTGGGCACACATGGCTGACGCACGGCCACCTATTGCGACGTGAGGACCCACCTTTCTGTCGCTGCGGCAGTGGTCCACATTTTATTGGACTGTCCACTTTTAGCTGTGCTCAGGCAGTCGTTCGCACTGCCTGACACGCTCCCTGCGCTTTTAACAGATGACTCTGCTATGGCTGACTTAGTTTTACGTTTTATCCAGTCAGGGGTTTTTTATCGTTTAATCTGAGTGTTTCTGTTTCATTTTATTGTATTGTGTTGATTCTGGCCTTTGGCCTACGATTTTAAACTGAGTTTTTAATGTGTTCTCGGTGGTTGGCTTTTCCTTTTTTATCCCTATGGTCGGCAACCACCGAGTGTGGTTTTACTTTGTTTTGTCTGTTCTTTGTCTGAGTATTTATTGTTCTGTGTCGTCTGCCGTCTTTCCTGTTGTTCGTTTTTCTTCTCTTTAGTAGGTTTTAGTTTTTTTTTCTTGGAACAAGGGACCGATGACCGTAGTAGTCTGGTACCTTTAATCCCACAAACCAACCAACAAAGCACGTGCCCTATGAATTGCCTGTCTAGGTGACAACAAGATCGCCGAATATGTCCCTGACAGAACATTTATGCGATTAGCTCAGACGTCACCTCCGTCCTAGTGCCAGTATCCAATATTCAGTGACCAGTTAACTACAGTTGTACGCAAGTTCGCCTTACGACACTCTTCCCAACCTAATCATTGCGTGCACCATGCCAGAGGAGGTGCAACGCCATACTGTGGCCTCAATCTCCCAAGTTCTTCGTAAATATGCCTCGTTTTCGCAACTACTAAAACAGGACCCCACTCTCACCCTGTGAAGTTTTATTTCATTTCCTCCTCCAATTCTGGGACCTTCAGTTTTCTGCCAGACAGTCTATTAAACACCACACAATCGGCTTTTAGTGAAATTACGTGCTTATGGAATATCGTCTCAGTTGTGTGACTGGATTTGTAACTTCCTGTCAGAGAGGTCACAATTCGAAGTAATTGACGAAAGTCATAGAGTAAAACAGAAGTGATTTCTGGCGTTCCCCAACGTAGTGCTATAGGCCCTTTGCTGTTCCTTATCTGTGTAAACGATTTGAGAGACAATATGAGCAGCAATCTCAGGTAGTTTGCAGATGACGCTGTCGTTTATCGAGTAGTAAAGTCATCAGAAAATGAAAACAAATTGAAAAACGATTTAGAAAAGATATACGTATGGCGATAAACTCAGGAATTGACCCTAAATAGCGAAAAGTATGAGGTCATCCATATGAGTGCTAAAAGTTATCCGTTAAACTTCGGTTACACGATAAATCAGTCAAATCTAAAGGCCTAAAAAGGCAACTAAATACCCAGGAATTACAATTACGAACAACTTAAAATCGAAGGAACATATAGCAGATGTTGTGGGAAAGGATAACCAAAGATTGTGTTTTATTGGTAGTATACTTAGAAAACGTAATAGATCTACTAAAGCGACTGCCTACACTACGCTTCTCCGTCCTCTTTTAGAATACTGCTGCGCGGTGTGAGATCCTTACTAGATAGGGTTGACGGAGTACATCAAGAATGTCTAAAGAAGGGCACCATGTTTTGCATTATAGCGAAATAGGGGACAGTGTCACTGAAATGATACAGGCTTCATTAAAACAAAGGCGTTTTTCCGTGCTCCGGAATCTTCTCTTGAAATTTCAATTACCAAATTTCTCCTCCGAATACGAAAATATTTTATTGACACCGACCTACGTAGTGAAAAACGATCACCATAATAAAATAAGGGAAATCAGGGTTGTCACGGAAATACACTCCTGGAAATTGAAATAAGAACACCGTGAATTCATTGTCCCAAGAAGGGGAAACTTTATTGACACATTCCTGGGGTCAGATACATCACATGATCACACTGACAGAACCACAGGCACATAGACACAGGCAACAGAGCATGCACAATGTCGGCACTAGTACAGTGTATATCCACCTTTCGCAGCAATGTAGGCTGCTATTCTCCCATGGAGACGATCGTAGAGATGCTGCATGTAGTCCTGTGGAACGGCTTGCCCTGCCATTTCCACCTGGCGCCTCAGTTGGACCAGCGTTCGTGCTGGACGTGCAGACAGCGTGAGACGACGCTTCATCCAGTCCCAAACATGCTCAATGGGGGACAGATCCGGAGATCTTGCTGGCCAGGGTAGTTGACTTACACCTTCTAGAGCACGTTGGGTGGCACGGGATACATGCGGACGTGCATTGTCCTGTTGGAACAGCAAGTTCCCTTGCCGGTCTAGGAATGGTAGAACGATGGGTTCGATGACGGTTTGGATGTACCGTGCACTATTCAGTGTCCCGTCGACGATCACCAGAGGTGTACGGCCAGTGTAGGAGATCGCTCCCCACACCATGATGCCGGGTGTTGGCCCTGTGTGCCTCGGTCGTATGCAGTCCTGATTGTGGCGCTCACCTGCACGGCGCCAAACACGCATACGACCATCATTGGCATCAAGGCAGAAGCGACTCTCATCGCTGAAGACGACACGTCTCCATTCGTCCCTCCATTCACGCCTGTCGCGACACCACTGGAGGCGGGCTGCACGATGTTGGGGCGTGAGCGGAAGACGGCCTAACGGTGTGCGGGACCGTAGCCCAGCTTCATGGAGACGGTTGCGAATGGTCCTCGCCGATACCCCAGGAGCAACAGTGTCCCTAATTTGCTGGGAAGTGGCGGTGCGGTCCCCTACGGCACTGCGTAGGATCCTACGGTTTTGGCGTGCATCCGTGCGTCGCTGCAGTCCGGTCCCAGGTCGACGGGCACGTGCACCTTCCGCCGACCACTGGCGACAACATCGATGTACTGTGGAGACCTCACGCCCCACGTGTTGAGCAATTCGGCGGTACGTCCACCCGGCCTCCCGCATGCCCACTATACGCCCTCGCTCAAAGTCCGTCAACTGCACATACGGTTCACGTCCACGCTGTCGCGTCATGCTTCCAGTGTTAAAGACTGCGATGGAGCTCCGTATGCCACGGCAAACTGGCTGACACTGACGGCGGTGATGCACAAATGCTGCGCAGCTAGCGCCATTCGAAGGCCAACACCGCGGTTCCTGGTGTGTCCGCTGTGCCGTGCGTGTGATCATTGTTTGTACAGCCCTCTCGCAGTGTCCGGAGCAAGTATGGTGGGTCTGACACACCGGTGTCAATGTGTTCTTTTTTCCATTTCCAGGAGTGTATATAGGTGTTCGTTTTTTTCCGCGCGCTGTACGAGATTGGATTAATAGAGAATTATTATGAAGGTTGTTCGATGAACCCTCTGCCAGACACTTAAATATGATTTGCACAGTATCCATGTAGATGTGGATTAGAAAACTATATGCATTTTTGCTCGTAAGACAGACACAAAAAGGGCAAGAACACAGAAGCCTTAAGTGTGTACTCTCGACCACACAGGTCGATAAGAGTAAACATTGAGTCAGGCAGCAGTTCGGCCGTGGAATTCCTCATCAGTGGTCACAGAGACAAAGCCCTTTAGTGGTTACTTATGGGCGATAAATTAACTGGTGTGCATCTTTCGAAACAAGATATTGGTTGACATGATGACTCGTAAGAGTGAAAACCGGTAAACGTTAAATGTGATGAAGAGAATTCTGAATAAAATAGTACATGACAGACAGACAGACAGCTGCTACCTCGTGGACAAGAGAGCTACGATGTAGAATCTACAACTACTGAAGTAAATTAACTGTAGATACTGGTTGATATCGCTTAAATAACTAGGTGCATATTTTCTTGTGGATACTAAAAAACACTTCTTACATAAATATCAAGAAAAACAGCAAAGCTTGGTCGTTTGGTCACTGTGCACTCCTACATTGGATAGTCTAAGTCAGTTTCCCGCCATGTGCAGCCAAAACAGAAAAACTTAAAATGCTTACGCTGAGACGAAGTGTCCTCTTGAGTGAGCTTCTCTTATCCTCTATAGTTCTGAGACAAAAAAATTCAAAGCAAATTTTTCTTTCCATGTTTTCCAGAATCTTAATACACAAGCATGACAAAATGAAAAAGGAATGTTTTTTTATGATTTACTAAGGCATAAATAGAGGTCCACGTGTGAGGACACCTACACACAGGTCATTAGGCTCTTTTCTAACTGCAACGCTCTGTGCTGCTCTGATTACTTCATACAGCATCCTCCTAGCGTGCGCGCGGTGTCGTAAGCCCTTCTCCCATAATCGTTTGCTAAATATAAACATCGCCCGCGACTGCCATCCTATGTGACAAATGGACCTTCCAGCCATAGATGCGCGAAATTTACAAGAGTTCCCCAAACCCACGCCTGTACGTATTCGTGGCGCAGCAATACGTATCACATTTGTTGAACACTTTCCTGTCTTGGAAACGCAGCCAGGTTTCTAGCACTTTGAGGTATCCTTCGCCTCGACAAATTTTGGTATGTGGCCAACGTAGACATGCCTGATTTGCACACTTGCTAGCGACAGAGTTGTTCTTGGCTTTCATTTTTCAGATTTTCTGCATCATGTGCATCCTCACTGTCAGGGGAGTTCGCTGCACACGGACCTCCTCTTCTCCTGCCAACTGGCACGGCATATCGACACGGAACATCTGACAACCACAAGGTCTATAAAATGAGAAAACATCCTTACTGGCCATTTATTTATCACAGATATCAACACCTACTTCGATTTCATAATAGATTTTCTCTAACTTTGGTTTGCGATTTGCGACATTTAACATGATTTTTTCTTCTCTTGACCACCTGTTTCATGTTGCAAGAGAACTGTTTTTTAAGAATGATGAAAGTAGCAGTACACTCTTATTGTCTTCCCACTTAGTAAGGGATATACAGGGCGAATCAAAAGTCCTTGGACACCTTCATAAGTTGGAACATTAAAGAGAAAATTGAAACGTGACGATGGAAACATAGGTTTGATGTGGGGCTGCAACTTTTGGAGTGAACGTCATTCATGGCCGCCATCTTGAAATCCGCAATTTTGGATCCAAGTCATTTTTTTTAAATGGGAAGGGGGATGTATGACACATCAAAAAACACTCATTTGAGCTCTGGAATTTAGTGGTGTAATTTGCTTTTGTGTATCTTGTTCAGTTTAGAGGTTATTAATGTTCAAATTTGGGGAATTACCTTCATACCGACTGCTACAACACATGTTCTACGTGTTGTCCATCCCGAAAAATACACAACTGTAGTCGGCGCAACCACATTAATAACTTCTAAACGGTTCAAGATAGACAAAAATAAATTACACCATTCAATTCCAGAGCTCAAGCGATTGTTATTTGATGTGTCATACAGCCCCCTTCCCATTAAAAAAAAAAAAATGACTTGACAAACCTATGTTCCCATCATCACATTTTAATTTTCCCTTTAATCTTCCAACTTATGAAGGTGTCCAAGGACTTTTGACTCGCCCTGTATTATCATATCGCCCCAACCCATTCTTCCGATTCTGCCCCTCACCCCTCTCCCATTGAAGCAGCCTATCATTTCAGTCTCTTCACAATTAGACCCTCCCTGTTCTTCATGATTGTACCTGTCTGATAAACGTTTCTTTCCTGTAACATGTCTACCTTTTCCTGCTTGTGAAAAATCGTTCAATGTACACACAACGCTGGTTGTCTCTGGGAAGAGTTCCTGTAACATGTTTACGACAGTTGCACAAATGCCATATTCCTTTTTGTATTCAGTTGACACAGTACACGACCCAGTAAGAAACTGAAGCTTAGTACCAGACTATCTGGCGGAGCCAAAATAAACCAAAATGACCTGAGGTGCATGTATGTAGCCGTGCATAAAATACGCCATTTCATTGTCAATAATAAAATTTATTCAAATTTGAACTAATCCTCAACATTAGAGTAGTTAGCGAACTTTAGGTAAGAAACATAGATTCTCAGTCTAATATTTAGGCATCACAATTATTTACACAATTTTCGGGTTTGTGGAAGTATCCATTTTCAGTGCATGCCCAGCTTTAAGCAAACGCACGAAAAGTACTTCGCTCTGGTGTGAAAACTGAGAACAAGAAGGTCCACTCTCTTAGACCATTGGTCTGCAAACGGAAAAATACGTGTATTTACGGAGACAGAACGAAAAGGTTAACATCTGCAAAAAGTTTTATATTTTCAGTACGCTTGCGCGCGAGGTACGGTGAAGCGCAACACAACTACACGTCGTGAACTGAGAGGTGAGTATTGTGTGACAATGAAACTAAATCTGGGGAAGAACTTGCTCGTTCTCAAAAAATGGCGCACCATTTTGCTTTTAAATGGTATGTGCAACGTTTTGTTGTGTATTGTCCAGAGTTCTATCCTAAATTCTTGACTGACAACGACATCGCTCTCCCCAAGCACGCCGAGCACAACACCGTCCGGCAGTCTCAGCCTGCGGTGTAGCACATCTGTCTAGCAGAACCATAAGGAGCAGGCACCGGTTGCGCTGTGTTTGTCGACGAGGAAAACCTTTTACACTGCTCTGATCATGACGGCCTGGCGTACAGGCTAAATCTAGTAAAGGTTAGTCATTGATTAATCACCGAGTGAGTCACATTTTTTAATCATAAACAACAAATCTCATAAGGAACCGTATCAGGACCAGCGCTATACAGAATTCACTCAGTGTGCCCAAAATCGCTAGAGAGCGAATCGTTCTCTGTACCAGCATTTCACACATCATCAGATGAATCTGTAACTTGGAGCTCATGAACAACTAATACATTAGTTCGGGAATCTTACACAGTTAACACAACATAAGAAAAAGGATGAGAAAGAACAACAATCATTATCCTCTTGACAAGTAAAAATACCAAGCCACCAGATATCCACTGGCAGTATGCTCTCGGTTTGGCGTGATTCTGTTAAGTGCCTATGCTTTCACACAGATAATAGGTTTACTCACATGAACCCACTGAAGCCGAGTCTAACAAGTCTTCTATTCCTTTATGCCGACTCCATATCTGTCTGGACGGCTCCAGAGTGTTAACCATTACTACGCTATCGATCTGGAACATGTCACTACGGCGACCGCCGATCACCAGAATAACTGGAACAGATCGCTCTGAATCGGTGACTGACATAGACTTCGTCTTCGTGCGCTCGCTCGCTTCCTAGACATCAGGTAGACAGTAAGGTATCGCCAGGAGACACTTAGCGGAGATGCTTCGCTTCAGGTCTTGTGACTGAGCTCTATAACTGTTCTTCCAGAAGTACTGGTCGGCCGTTATCGACGTCCTTTCTGTTACTTGTCTTCTGTGAAACACACGTAAAAATTTAGTACAGGGTGCGGCGCTTGAATCCGAACAAAATTCAATTTGAATTTCCCGCCATATCGTAGTTCCACTAGAGGTAACGACTGGCGTTATTGAAAGCCATAGGCTTCTAGTAAACAGTCAGAAACTCAAAATGGCCGAGATGTTACGGACAGGTGCGGAGTACAGCCGAAAAGCCGCGAGTGTCGAAAGTCTTCGCGCTGGTCGTTCGCTCACTGAAATAGTTAGATTCATCAGGTACCCGACATCAACTGTTTACGATATTGTGGCCAAATATAATGCTTCGGAAAAGTCTGGGGAAAGTTCCGATAACCCGGCGAGAAAACCTCAATCGAGGAAACTCGTGTCACGAACTGCGGCAGTCATCGAAAAGGCTCAGGCGCTGATTACGGAGGATCCGGGGCAATCGCTGAGGAAATGGCGTCAGTACTGAATGTCAGCGAACAAACAAGTCGTCGGATGCCGGAGGAGAACCTCGTACGAGCCATTTAGTCCAAAATTGGCTCTCGGATAAGGGAGTTCTGGCTCCCGAATAACCTGGATTTGAAGCCTCTCGACTACTATGTTTGCAGCTTAGTCGAAAGAGTTACCAGTAAGATGAGGTTCCCTAATGTTGCACCTCTACGCACCGCTATCGAAGCAGCATTCGCGAATATGGACAGCGCTGTTTTGAAGAGTGAGTGCGAGCGCTTCAAGACAAAATTGGAGGAGGTCATTGCAGCTGAAGGGGGTTGTAACGGGTAACGTTACTCTTGAAAGATACCACTACTTACATGTAAAAGGGTTTTCGTTTTCATTTTTGTTTTGTTTTAATAAATTTGCTTTAAAGAAAAAGTTTCATTTGTCTGGATTTGAGCACCGCACCCTGTATACTTAAAGATACAAGATTAGTCATCCAGCAGGTGTGACCACCTATTGGCGTTTCGGTACTGCAACCTGTCACCCAGATTTCCGACGTGTCGGTTCTCTGATACTTTAAATTTTTCGAAGAAATCGTCGCCAGATAGCTTGAATACCACTGGGATCAATGTATTCCAGCCACCAAGTCAAGTTTCACCGTCGGTATATCCTAAAGAAAGTTCAAGGCGAATTTTTGAGTTCGATAGTACATCCGCTGCAGATGGCAGATTTGAGGTTCGACTCCGGTGCTCCAAATCGCTGTTGCCTACCAGCATCTTATGCAAGTTAATTCCTAAGTCTTGGTGAGTTTTGACTGGTTTAACGTAGGGTAAGTCTGGCAGTGGTCACCTTGGTCTAGAGGTAACATCTTTGAACAGGGATTAAAGTGTCCTAATTTCTGATCAGTCCATCTAATTTTCAAACTCCTCCAGGAACACCGCATTCATATGCTTCGATTCTCTTCTTTTTTCGGTTTTCCTACAGCCCATGATCCACTTCCAAGCAAAGCTATGCTCCAAACGTACACTCTCAGAAATATTTTCTTCAAATTACGGTCGGGGTTTGTACTGGTAGGCTAATTTTGGCCAGGAATAACCTGCCTGGGGTGGTATGCTTTTTAAGCCCTCCTTACTTTGTCCGTCATGTGCTTTTTTTCTTCCTACCTAGAAAACTCTTTCACTTCCCCTACTTCATGGTTCCCAATTTTAATGGTAAGTTCGTTGCTAATCTCATCTCTGTTACTGCTTATTACTTTCGTTTTTCTTCTGCTTATTCTCAATCCATGTTCTGTACTCATTAGAATGTTCGTTCCATTCATCAGATCCTGCAGTTCTTGGTCACTTTCACTAAGTATAGCAACGTCAACAGTGAATCTTATCAATGATATCCTTTGATCCTAATTCTGATTCCATTTTTGAAACTTTCTTTTTTTATTTCCGTCACTGCTTCTTCGAAGTACGGAGTGAACAATAGGGGAAAAAGACTAAACTCTTGTCTTTAACTCTTTCTAATCCGACCACTTTGTTCTTGATCTTCCATTCTTATTTTTCCCTTCTGATTCTTGTACATATTATAAATTACCTTTCTTCCCCCATAGATTACTGCAAATTTCCCTGAGAACTCCTAACGTTTTGCACTATATTCTCGAATGGTTCTCCTAACCCGACAAATCTTAGAAATGTCTTGGTTTTTCTGCAGCTTTGCTTCCACTATCAAGTGCAACGTCAGAACTGCTTCTATGGTGCCTTAACCTCTGCTAAAGCCTGATTGATAATCCAACAGATCCTCAGTTCTGTTGTATAATCTTAAATACCTCATCCTTGTCAGCAGCTTGGATGCGTGAGCTGTTCAGCGGATTGTGCAATAGTTTTCTCACTTGCATGCCCTTTCTGTCTTTGGGACTGCCTGGATGATATTTTTCCGAAAGTCTGATACTTCATCTCCAGATTTATAGTGTCTACAATCAGTTTGAATATTCATTTGAGCTCCACTTTTTCCATTTGCTTAGAGAACTTATGAAGCAATGTTACCTAGGCTCAATCCTTATTTTATAGTACGTCTTCCAAAGCTCTCTGAAATTCTGACCTCCTATGTCACTTACATTGATTCCTATTCCATCTTCTACTGCTTTATCAAACAGTTCCTCTTCTCATAGAGGCCTTCAGAGTAGTCTTCATACCTACCCGCTCTCTCCTCTGCGTTCAACAGCGGATTTGCTTTTGCACTCTTAATGTAGACGTCTTTACTTTTAATTCCACCAAACTATATGCTACTTAGTCCTTCGGAAAACCATTTCTTATTCGAGGTTTTTGCATATTTCCTGCAGCCATTTTATCTTGGCCTTCCTGAACTTTCGATTTATTTCATTCCTAAGTCACTTGTATTGCTCTTCTCTGTTTGTTTTTTTTTTTTTTTTTTGAGAAACATTTTCATATTTGCATCCTCCGTCATTTCTTGTACATAAATTTGTTTGTACAACTTCTGTGGTTGCCCTTTTAAAGATGTCAACTCCTCTTCAACTTAACTGCCTATTGTGTCTGTCGTTGTATCTGCAGACCTACTGAACTTCAAACGACCTTCTTCCAAGCGCGTGTGTCTCATATTGTTCAACTTCCTGAAGTCCCAACATCGGACGGGATTTAATAGCTAATGTGTCACTGCTTCAACGATCAGGAATGAGAAAGTGGGCTGCAACAATCGTGGATCTGCAGTTGTCATAGAAAGATTCGGTAACTGAAGGATTGTGTGATTGCTTACGTGCTGTAGTATTTCCAACTAAAACGAATTCACGCACAGACGTCTTCTATTGGACCATACAACCATTGCCCAGATGCAGCGGGGCATTAGCCGAGGGTCTACCTCAATACTAACGTAAAGCGATTTTGTAAACGTCTCTATAGCAAGACCTCTGTGTTGTCACAGCTCTGTAGACGGCTACTGTTTTCTCCTGCAGCCGTTAGTGCTTCACAGTTGGAAGCTGGCAACAGTACTGCGAGCTGTCAGGGATCTTTTTAAGCCGTCTCGCATACACGAATTTGGATTTGCCATAAAAAATGAACTCGTTGATCTTCTTCACAAACTTCCTTCTGGAATAAGTGAAAGACTCATAATATGCTATCTTAAACTCATTAACAATAAGTGAACTACAGTAAATGGTGCCTAATCTCCAGCGCTTAACATCTGATGACGACCAAAAGAAGGAATTTTATTCTCAACTCTACACACGATTAGGATAACATCATATTTGTAGATGGTTTCGATGCCAGAGTTGGTAAGAAAAGTACGTTGTGGCCTGGTACCGTACAGAACGATGGCGTAGCTAAGAACAATTCAAACAGAATTCTATTGCTATTTACATGCTTGGAACATGACCTTATCATTACAAACACTCTGTCCTGCCAAAAACACAAGTTCAGAATATCCTGCAGCAATAGAAATAAACATTAGCACTTAGTAGATTACGTGATTTTCCGCGCCCACGGTCAGCTCGATGTAACGTCCAGCTCTTGACTAGGGCCGGTCATCGTTGGACAGATCACAGATTGATACTGTACGTAGACTCACTGCGGGTCTCTCGTAAACGAAGTAGACAGAGGAAGAAAAAAGAAAAAGAAGAAGAAATTAAATACTGAAAAGGCTCAAAGACAAACAAGGGCTAACACAGTTGCGTCAAATCCTCGACGTAAAATTTCCAGATCATTACTTCGAGGATACCGAACTATAATGGTACACTTTCAAGTCAGTAGTTCCCTCTTGTGAATAGAGAGATGGCTACACTCATAGAAGACATCAGGACTGATTTGATAAAAACGACCTTGAAATTCAGTATCTTATAGATCGAAAAAGGAAAGCTCACATTTCCTTACAATACGACCCCAACTAATCCCTAGAGAAACAATAGTTCCTAGCAGCCAAAACTGAAGTTCAAAGAATAACTTCGACTCTTGAGTGAGAATGGTGGAAAACAAAATCACTTGAAACCCAAAAACTAGCAGACTGCAACAGTACTCGGACATTTTTAAGCTTCACGAAAACTATCTATGGTCCGACCAAATAAGACCTAAGCCCCTTACGATCCAGAGATGACATTACACCTCTCAAAGACGATTACTCCATTAACTCATGTTGGATGGAACATTTTCAAGAACTTCTAAACAGGGGTACATAATATAATTCTTCAAATGTCCACACAATATGAACTAGACGATGTTTATTTTCTCCAGAAACTCGAAGAGCAGAAATGCAACAAAGCAGCTGGTATAGACGGGACCTCTGCAGAGACCTGTAAGAAAGGAGGTCGCAAGCTTACTCAACATAAACTCGTACATCTGTCCCTAG
Organism: Schistocerca gregaria; assembly: GCF_023897955.1. Classification (NCBI taxonomy): domain Eukaryota; kingdom Metazoa; phylum Arthropoda; class Insecta; order Orthoptera; family Acrididae; genus Schistocerca; species Schistocerca gregaria. The sequence continues at coordinate 537,093,209 of NC_064921.1, forward strand.
CCAAGATAAAGGAATACTGAAGCCATTCCCTCTGATTTACAAAACACTTTGATCGTAACACTCTTCAAGAACTGGGAACAACAGTGTAATAGCTCTACTTTCGGCTGCTGGGAAATTTCTTACGATAACTTTTTTTTAACCGCCTGATGCTTCTTCTGAAGAAACTCTTCCAGAAACACAGTGTGGATTTAGAACAAACCAAGGCGCAGCCGATGGTCGGATTTTCAAACTTAGAGATACGACCAAAGTAATCACAAGCTTTGTCATCGAACTCTTAGAATGGAGAAGATAATGTTGTCATGGCTAACTTAGAGAAAGCATATGAGCATATGAATGCGTAGAATGAGATTTTCACTCTGCAGCGGAGTCTGCGCTGTTATGAAACTTCCTGGCAGATTAAAACTGTGTGCCGGACCGAGACTCGAACGCGGGACCTTTGCCTTTCGCGGGCAAGTGCTCTACCAACTGAGCTACCCAAGCACGAGTCACGCCCCGTCCTCACAACTTTACTTCTACCAGTACCTCGTCTCCTACCTTCCAAACTTTACAGAAGCTCTCCTGCGAACCTTGCAGGACTAGCACCCCTAAGCCATGTCACCACAATATCCTTTCTTTCAGGAGTGCTAGTCCTGCAAGATTCGCAGGAGAGCTTCTGTAAAGTTTGGAAGGTAGGAGACAAGGTACTGGCACAAGTAAAGCTATGATGCCGGGGAGTGAGTCGTGCTTGGGTAGCTCAGTTGGTAGAGCACTTGCCCGCGAAAGGCAAAGGTCCCGAGTTCGAGTCTCAGCTCGGCACACAGTTTTAATCTGCCAGGAAGTTTCATATGAGTGCACAGTGTGTGTTCCTTCGAAAGAACAGACACCACGCAGATTCCGCAGCTTTGGAACACTGTATGTAAATGGAAGGAGGAGAATAGCTGTCAGCTGCAGGGGAACATTAAGCGGAATCAGCCGCGACGAACGAAAATGTTTACCGGACCAGGATTCGAACCCCAGATCTCCTGCTTACTAGGCAGGTGCGGTACCACTGCGCCATTTGGGACACAGTGGTAGGGCAACTGCACAGACTGTCTAGGACAGGGACTACGGATGGATGGCGCTCGGTGGGGGTGGGGGTCGGCCGTGAGGCGTACCCAGATAGTCCGTGCAGATGGTTTTTGTTAGAGATATTGTGCATTATGTAGATGTGCGATCATGGGGATATAAAAAGAACGGAATTGTCAGTACGTCAGAAACTTGAAGCCTACGTCCACCATCTTAAGTAGCTCAAAACATTGGGTCACCCTATTCATACCTCCACGTTTCACCGCGGTGATACTTCTCAGCGACGTCACTCTGACGTGCCCTTGCCCAGTTCCGACCGTGCTGGGTGCTACGATTGCGTGGAGACGTAGTTATTTTGTCAAAAATGCCAGACTGCGTTGTTTACTCGTGTACTAACCGATCCGATAGTAATGGAGTCACATTTCATATGTAAGTGGAACCACACAAGCAATATTTTCTTTTGCATACATTAATTTTGGTTGGACTATTTACTTTTATTGTAGTGGTTTTATTACTGTCATACGATTTTAGATTTGGCGTACTTTATTCCGTATACATTCCTTCTCTTCATTCTCTTCTTTCCTGCGTTTTCTAGTACCTTCCAAATCGCAAGCGCTCCGACATACGAGCCAAGTCATTGTGTCAACGGTCTCGTCTCAGCACAACAAGCGGCTACGTAACTGCGCTGATCGTTGGGGCAGCATCTCATGCCCTACATTTCTCCCACTCCGTCTACAGGCCACAAGTGGCTGATCGGGACAATCCGACCGCCGTGTCATCCTCAGAGGAGGATGCGGATAGGAGGGGCGTGGGGTCAGCAAGTCGCTCTCCCGGTCGTTATGATGGTTTTCTTGACCGAAGCCGCATTATTCGGTTGAGTAGCTCCTCAATTGGCATCACGAGTCGGAGTGCACCCCGAAAAATGGCGACAGGCATGGCGGTCTGGATGGTCACCCATCCAAGTGCCGACCCCGCACTTAGCTTCGGTGATCTCACGGGAACCGGTGTATCCACTGCCGCAAGGCCGTTGCCCCTACATTTCTCCCGCCTATTATTATTCACTGTTCACATTTCCTCCCCCTTTAAAAAAATTCTGACTAGAAGACCCGGAGACAGCGGTCGTGTATGTGTCAGTTTTTTGTGTATGATTGTATGAATGTGCATATTTGCTTTGCTTCCTTTCTGAAGAAAGCTTTGGCAAAAAAGTTTGGTGAACACTCTTCTCGTCGTGCCTGCTTTCTGCTCGGCATCTGAACAGCAGTCTATCGGTTTCACAGTACAATTATTCTCTCATGAAGTTTGTTACAAATAATACACAACAGGAACAATGATATATATAATTACAATACCAGAATTAAAAAAATAACATTCAGTACCCCCCATTGAAGTTGTCTGTAGCATTAATAGGGGTTCACAATTCTGCAACCCAAAAATTTTGATCGCTCATCCAGTGATATAAAATGCCTGACGGAAAGCAAAGTAAAATTTGAAACTAAATTGAGAACATTTGTCTCTGACAACTTCACCTTTTCCGCAGGAGACTATCTATCATTGTAATATGCAAATAATGAAGGATAGAAATTACTGACTAACATCTGTCTGTCTTCAATATAAGAACGAAAAAAACAGTTAATGGTCAGCAAAGACGTATATTTACTAAAAAATTTATTTATACAAATGATACTTGGAACATAAAAATAACTAACTAAATATTGGTATGTCACAAAGCGAGGTATATACTTACTTTGAAAACATGAAAACGAAATTCAAAAATAAAATGAAGCAAATGATCGTAGTAGACGTACAGTACTGGCGAGAAATATTGCGGAAAAAGGAAGAAATAAGCTACCGTTGGCCTATATGTTACTTAGGTTAATCTATCATTACCCCGACATACTGACTTACATACAGACTACATGTTAAACCAAAATACCCATTTTACCGGTCTAAGCGTTTGAGACCGTTCCCTTAATCACTTTTATGGTATTCCATAATGATGGAACATGTTTAAAAAAATTTTATCGTTCTCTCTACCCTGTACATTTCAATTATTGGTCGCACACTGTATGATGCATCATAGGAGAGATTTCGAAGTAAGAATATATGTAATCTACAGAGAAACTAATGCACTGGCAATCTTATAAAACAAGAACTCATTCTGCATGGAGCTATTGCAGTTCTGTTTCTTTGACTTTTCAATGATCGTTCACTTTGTTGAAATGCGCAAGATACAATAGTATGCCTTGTTTCTTCCCCCACTGCACACGTTTATCGGCTAGCAAAGAACAGGCAGGTAAGTTTTTTGCAACGTGCGAACGTTTTGCATATAAGCTGAAAGCTGAAAAGGTAACGAACAAGCAGTACCCGTAAACATACAAGCATTGCTTTCGGAGTTCCAGCTTCATTTCATTTCATCGATTCAAGTACATTGAAATTGTAATTAAATGGATTCTGAAACCATAATTTTACATCACTTCCTTCCTTTTTTAGTTATTCGAAATATGTCAACAAAAAAAAGTTACATTAACAAGGCTAAACGTGTCGTATTACTAGAGAAAATACGCATTCAAGAACAGAAAAACGTTCGAAATTTCCTTCCTGGCACTATATTACTCATGTAATTTTCAATATTTACAACAGTTGTTACATGCATACGACAGAAATAATGAACTGTAAGTAATAGTAAATAGTAGTATGTTAATGTTTGGGCTTCAAAACAACGTATAGCGTAAGTCTATAGTGTCATTTCCCTTTTTTTTACCTCCATTTTTGATATCTTAATGTTGTCTATTGTTTTTTTGGTGAAAAATTATGCTCTGGCTGCATTCAGTTTTAACTCTCCTCCTCCCCTGTAAACTATATGGGTTTTCGTAACACATACGTCAACAAAGACGGCGTAAGTATTATACAGATGCGCTTATTAAAGCAGCCAAAACATATGTATCCGAATTCATAACTCTGTTCTCACATTGCAGTCGAATACAGATATTATCTAATTACGCTTGATTCTCACAAGCAATGCTATTCCTCATGTATTAAGGAGAAGAATCAATGCGTTTATCGGACTTAAGCCATTCCATAGAGTGTTCTGTAGAAGAGTGGACGATGCCACATATTTCACGTTCAATAGTATGAGGGAGGTCCACTCGAGAAACATGGTGTTAGGACGAAACATCAGCAAAACTACATAACATCAGACCAGGACCTCTTTGTGCAAGAGGAATGCTACCAGAGCTGCGGCGATGCTACTGTAAACAGCAATAAAACTGTTACATCTCCTTTGGCCACTGACAGTGGTTCTTATTCCCTTGTAAGAAGTTGCTGCTTTATCGAGCGCATTTTCGCCCAGTAGGACATGGGTGTTGTCTCAATGTATCAGTTGTCGAAAATACTCATGTCAGGTTTTCCTCGCTCTATTTCCGAGTGAGACATGGTATTCATCAAAACCGATAATCACGATAGGTGCAGGAATTGTGATTGAAGTTACGTACGTTTCCGACTTAAAAAGACGCATAAAATCCATTAATTTCCTAAGAGACAGAACAGCACTCTCCTGACTTCGTTGTAGTTGGTTTATAAGCATCTCGAGCGGTGGATATACACTGTCGATGCCTTCCTAGGACACCAGAATAGTGTAGAACGAAGTAATTTTGTCATTTTTAAGTTTGTCACCATAGCGATTGGGGTACGAAACTTGAGGGTGTTCGTAAGCCTGATGTTGAACAGACATGTTCAGAAACCATATTGCGTTGACAATATAGCAATTGTAGGAGCAAAACATTGTTTATGCTCTACGATCATTTCTCTCATGGCGGTACCTTCCTGGTACTAACTCCGCACAGTGGAATAATACTTCAGAATTGATGGCAGTTGATTTATATGAAACCTTTCAAACTCCATCCGCCTGGAGCTCCATCACGTATAAACCACAAATTTTTTCTTAACCGTCTGTTATATCACCGTAACAATCTCATGTCTATTATAAACCGATAAGAGGTGCTACCCTCCTCGAGATGCATGCATCTTGTGCGTTGGGATGGGTCCTGGGTCCTGTGCGTAAGATTAGTGCGAAACAGACTTTACTGAACAGCTCGCCATGTTCCTTCACAAGACGTGGAATGTATTGGATGTTGGACCCTCATACTTCTGGTCCGTTGCAGATCAAATTGGTGACCGTATTGCAGAGAGGATTGATCAAGGATAATGTGGGAGACATCCATCAATCTCTGACTTTATTCTACGAATGCGAGAGTACTCAGTGACGCCCATCCACAAAAGGAAGTACAGCCAGTCATCATAAAAAATTCTGTACTGTGATTGATGTGCAGGAAATACGTAGATAACCTAATTGCATCGGTATAGGGCGCTGTGTGATACACTTTGGAGTATATGGGTGAATGGACACACTGCGAAGTCGTCTATTTGCATTTTCAATCTAGTATATGCTACTTGCAAATGCAAAATAGTGGAGCAGTGATTTAGCGATGATACAGAAACTGGGAAGCATTCTGCTGTATCGCTGGATGACGCTGAAATTACACAACAGTAGGTATGCTTTGAAGTATATGACCGAATAAACATAGTGCACAGCCATCTATCTCCACTATTTAGTAAATGGTACATACGAAGTAGTGGAAGGGTGATTTAGTGATGATACAGAAACTGGGAAGCATTCTGTTGTGTCACTGGCTGGCGTTAAAATTACCAAAGAAGTGATAAAATTGCTAAAATTCATCACGATATCAACTGCAGTGCATTTAGAGTACATCCCCCCCCCCCTCCCCCATAACAACAGTGTCTTTGGCATCCCATCTATCCACTGGTACGCTGTTACCACAGAATGATTGACCGACACTACTTGGTTGAGATGGAGGGAGCCTTGGTGGAACATTGGAAATCTCCTAATTGTTGCTGCATGGGATTAAATGTAGAGGTCATCACCTTCATACAGTTGTTTGGAACCACTTCTCAATGCTGCAGACTCATCCTATTTTCATAAGCTGTAATGCCCTCCACATGTTCTCTCTCTTTTCACCAATAAGATAAAGAGTACCTCTTCCTACTTCTACTACCTCGTGCTTGTTGTGAACAGCACCTTCCGCTGATGGTCAATTCCAGAACAGTAATCATGGACATGACTGCAAAATGAGGAGATGATGCTCTTCAAAGTGGAACACCGAAACATTCGTATCCCTGTCGCTGTGGAAGGTGAGATTAACTGTATAGGATAGCAGTTTCAGCGCTCTACAAAGCCGCAAAGTCTTCCATATTTTTGTCAATTAGAAACATTGCCTCTGTTTTATTTCTGTCAACCTGTGTGTTGTGGGAGTTGCATAGTTAGCACCGTGTAATGTCCAGCTTTCTGTGAAAGCCAATGGATCAAAATGTGTTAATGTTGGTTTAGCACCTGATACAGACCTCAAAGTTATGGTAGAAAAACAAAAATGGCAGTGTACAAAGCCGTAGTCGTAGACTGCTTGGCTGTGTTGTAGCCAAAAAATAACCTATTAAATTGCCTTCTAAGGAACAATACAGGAACCCTCTCCTGTGATTGATGGTCTGTTGGATATGATTTTGCTCCATTACAGTCGGCGAAGCTTTACATAGGTCTGTGCAATCAACTTCAACCACTGGTCACCCAATTCAGTTGAACAATACATATATATGTAATATGCTAAATGTCAACAAGCATATTGTATTTATTTTTCGATATATCAGAGGAAGAAGACGCAGTTAACTGTTATAGGAGGTTCCATTACAAGGGCTGGTAAACTGATTAATGTCTGGATGCAGATAGTTCTCTCAGAACTACACTGATTTTTCTTATAAAACTAATAGAAATCTGTTCTTGCGGAATAATGACTGTTTTTGTTATTATTGTCATAATTGCATGTTTAAAAATAGGTGTTACAGAAATTCCTGTGTTATTTCGTTCGTCATAATCTCTATAAAGTAGACACCACTTGAATTATAGCTCGTTACGGAACCTAGAAATGATAGTGTTTTTTTCTATGTGAGTAGATTGCATCAAAGAGGCTACCATGACAAAACTGCTTACAAAACTAAAACGCAAGAATCTGCTGTATGATAGAAACTGTGCAGACATGTCAGTGAGTTACGCATTAAAAAGGTGAAATGTAAGCATGCAGACGGTAATTGGTTTCGATGTAACAAAAGAGACATGAGGTAATAGATTAGGAAGTTCTATTACAAGACATGCACTCGCTAATTATTTCGTAAATGCCAGAGTGATATAGCATCGCATTCGTAATACAGGACCTGCCATAGTTACAAAACAGCAACGTCCTCTTGAATTACAGATTGTTGTTGTGAAATGTAAAGTAATTGTGTTGTCTGACATGTCAGCAAATGGAGTGAAACGCTGTATTCTGTAATGTTATTTCAAGTATCTGAAATGTTTCAATACACACATGTGTGACAGTTTATTTAAAGACACTGATTTGAATGCCAGAGATGCTCTCAGGTTGTATAATTTGTCCAATAAGCTGAAAGAAATTGCTTACTGTATAAGTTATTTTTCTTTGGTGTTTAAATTCTCGCATTTTCTTAACTCCAATGATTATTTCGAAATAACGAGAACATTCTGCAGAGACAGATTTTCTGCAGCAAAAAATGGAAGATTTGTTTCCCAATTTTATGCAGGGTGGACATGTATAGGCGTCTGCAGTCTCGCCATCTATAATCAGCAACGCTGCTATAGTTTTTTTCACTTCATTGGATGTCGTAATATATTGAGATGTGAATTGTATTCTGCAGTTGAAAGGAAACTATATCGACTTTGCTCATAAAACAAAAAAAAAAAAAAGGAAATGGTCTGAGCCTATATTCGTGGAAAGAGGACATTTATTATCATCACTATTGTGTTTTCCTTTTTAATTGATGCTCAATTGTAACAGATGTGTTGATGTTAAATACAATTGTTACAGTATAGTGTCTTCACATTCAAAACGCCAGACACTTGTGGGGGTGGTTTGGGGACAGTCCAGTGTGTACGTGTGCTCACCCGAGGCAGTTGTTCCCACACCAGGGTTGCAGGGTTAAGAAACAAGGTCCACCTCAGGTGGCCATCATTTATCTCATATGGTTTAGTTGCCTTTACATCCTTTTGTGTTGGCCAAGGGCTGATGCTTGGACTGTCGCCTCAAGGCAGGCTGCGTGCCACTTGTCCACCAGTGAAAGGGCGGTAGGCTGTAGAAAAACCGCGAGGCGTTCGGCAGCAGTCGCCCATTTGAAAAGGCCTCTGTCCCCAAAGTAGGTGAAGGGAGGGAGGGTAGGAGGGAGGTGGAGGGATGAAGGGAGTTAGGAGGGCCTATAATTCCATTATTTCTGTCATACATCTAGAACAACACACGCTCAACTGCTACCCCTCTGCAGTCTTTTGGGATGACGATTTTCCACAGTACATTTGTTGCATTATGACCCTTTCATTAGTAGTGCTGGTTTTTTGCAACAATTGCGATGTGTAATTAGAACAGTTCACCATTTTCCATCAGTTGCAATAGCATGTATTGGCTTCACTTACCTAGGCTATAGGGTGATCGTCAAGCAGGTGTCTGTAGCGAACTGTGACATCAAACAGCAAGAGATACAGTCCCCAACTGTGTGCTTACAGGTAATACACTTATTAAACTCCTCTCGGTCCAACACCAGCATCTCATCAATTGAACATATTTCCTGCCAAAAAATGAAGATAGTACCTTCCACTCCAGCCTTTTCTTCCACCAGCTCATAGGCGAAGGGTAGAGTTTGAGTAAGTCTGCCACTAGTTTGGAGTGGTATTGTGAATTTTTCCCCAGCAGGATAACATCAGTTGTATGGCATCATTTATTTTTGAGCTGTATTGCGATTTTAGACACTCCTTGTGCAGCATTATGCATATAGTTACGTAATTAGGATTGATATTTATGATTAATTGCGGAATTAGGACCGACCTTTATGGTTAATTACGTAATTAGGACTGATATTTACTTCAGTTTCCCAACCAAAATTAACAAAGTATACCAACCTAATCTTTCTCCCCTGCATCTGGGCAGTTTACGTATGTTCAGGGGTGCACTTTTTAGGCCATCCAGAAGTACCAGGGATCGAGTCCCAGAAAGGGCGCCGCCATTTCTAATTTCCCGTAAATTCCCGGGTAAGGGGTCACGTGGGGCTTCAGCACAGCCCTCAAGCAAAAAAGTTCCCACGATTTGAAATTCCCGTCGATAGATGGGATGTTTTACCCTGTCTACTAGTCAGACACGGGGTGACTTGGAAACCTGATTTCTCAGGTCGCTAATCAATCAAATGGAATTAATGAATTTTATTACAGAAGCAAATAATTAGAATACATACTTAACTTTGTGTTAAACAGATGTGTCGCAAGCAAAGAGCGACAGACAAAATAAGAAATCCCTTCAGTATAGACAATGCTACATAGGAGGTGCGAAATGACTAATCTTTATGCTACTCTTCAACTCGCTGCTGTAGAACTCGTAGAAATGGGCCGCGGCCAGGCATCACGGCGCTTGTGTCCTTTTCGTGTACAGGATGCTGCCATCGTGCTGTCGTCCTGGAGAGGGGTCGGTCAGTGTGCAATTGGCCTACATCGTCTCACAGCCTTCTATGTTCTAACGTTCCCAATTGGCGTGCCAGCGGTTGAGTTTACACCAGAAAATCCCCCCCCCCCCCTCCCAAACCGACAGACTGTATAAGGAGCTTGACCGTGGGAGGGGACGTAGGATCGTGTACGCTGCGCTGGACTGGAAGCTGTGGTTGCAGGGGACGTCATCCTTCCGGTCGAACCCCGCCATCCGGCCTTCGCTCTGGCGGAAACGTCCCCTGGAAAACAACTAAAAGGGTACACGTCCATCTCCTGAGGCCCAGAACCAGATGTAGAAGCCGTCGGCTGCTGCAGTACGGGCGGGTCCAGATCCATCGATAGGACGACACGAGACAGAAGAGATGAAGGCTCCGTCTACATGCGGTCATCCCGTGGTATCGTGATGAGACCATCTGGTGGCTGCTGCGGACACGCTGTCCTCAGGATCCGGGAATCTGGAGGAAGAGATACAGAAGGATCACCGTGCACATGCCAGTGGCGAATTTTATTGTGATGTCGGCGCTGCAATGCGTATGGACCTCAAATGAGATATATGAATGCGCCAAATCGACAAAGGATCTCGCCTCGCACCCACCGTCTGCTGACGCTAAAAACCCTCTCAAAGATAATATTATGCGGCGTAAAGCGATATTTGCCGCGCCGGATGCTGAAGAGGGTGGAGCAGGCGCAGCAGTGTCCGACGGCGGTGGCCGTGAAGTATTTCCGCCAGCGACGGTCCATCTCATGGATGCGAACGATAGGAGGCGAAAAACAGTTTCAGAGCAGTGCAGTTGCAGTGTTGTGTCTGGTGCGAAGTTTGGTCAGCTGCTGTTTTAAGGTTCTGAAAAACGTTCTGCTTCGCCGTTTGACTGTAGATGGAATTATGCACCACTTAGATGCTGTATGCCATTACGTTCACAGTATGTTTCAAAGTCGTTTGACGTGAACTGAGGGCCGTTGTCCGATACTATGACTTCAGGCAAACCTTAGAGGCCAAAAATAGAGGACAACGCCTGAATTGTGCTACGTGACGTTGTCGAGCACAGCAAAAATCTATCACAATCAAGCAACGAGTGTTCCAAAAAGGTCCCGCAAAGTCTATGTGCAGACGTTGCCATGGTGATTGCGACTCAGGCAAAGCAGATAATTTTTGTGGTGGAGCGGACTGATGTTCCGCACCTGCGTGGCATTCTGACGTCATCTGTTCTACTTGTGTGTCCATATCCTGCCGAGCACAGTGTCGACGCGCTAACTGCTTTATACGAACAGTCTCCCTGCGTCCTTGGTCAAGTAACTGCATCACTCCTTTTTACAAAGCTTTGGAAATCAGCATACGTGACTGTCCACTGTCATTTTGAACTAGAATCACACCTTACTGTGCGTGAGGCTGTGAGACAACAACAAAGCCCATCTTTGCAGTTTTTTGGGTAGTTGATGTAGGAACCGTCTTCATCGGATGAAACAAGGACTACAATGACTTGTGATCTGTTACTAAGTAGAATTTTTTGCCATATATTTAGTGGTGGAATTTGGTGACACCATACACAATAGCCAACGCCTCTTTCTCTATTTATGAATAGTTACACTGAGCTTTGGACAACACTTTAGATGCGAAAGCAATAGGCCTGTCTTATCATCAATTCTGTGCGAAAGCACTGCACTGATTTCGTAAGAGAAAGCGTCAACTTGCAACAGAACAGGTTTATCAGGGATAAAGGTGAACCAAGCATCGATCACTGAGCAATTCATCTTTAAGTTTTTGAAAAGCTTCTTGGCACTCATCTGAACCAAGGGGACATTATTGTGACACAAGCGATGTAATGGAGTTGCGATTTGTGCTGCATTCGGCATGAATCTAATATAATGGTTCATTTTCCTTAAGACTGCCTGCAATTCTGTGACACTGCAAGGAAACAGCAGGCGACAATATCGTCCAAACAGTTTGAACAGTTTGGTATTTGAGCAGTCAGGTGTTTCAAATACTATTGGAAAATGGCGGGTGCGGGTGCACTGCCAAAAGGCAAATGCAAATATTTAAACAAGCCTAAATGAGTGTTAACAACACACACTTTTTGAGATTCTCCATCTAGAGATGACATGAGTTGCACAAATCAATTTTTGAAAAGTAGCAACCAGCACCTAATCTGTCCACGAGAAACTCGGGGTGTGGCGATGGCTAAGTATCAATCACAGTTTGTGGACTGACTGTAGACTTAAAGTCAACACAAAGGCGAATGTGACCTGAAGGTTTGGGGAACAAGACCAGTGGACTTACCCACTGACTAGCTTGTATGGGCGCAATAGCTCCGCTATCGTGCAATTCTTCAAGTTCAGCAGAGACTTCGTCGCGTAATGCAATGGCAACAGTGCTGGCCGGACAAAATTTCGGCTGAGCATTGTCTTCCATATGCGCAACAAAATTGTTAGCCGTACCTTAAACTTTCGAAAATAGTTCAGGGAATTCTCTCAGCAAGCTGGCTACACTGTCTTTAGCACTGACCGCGGACACTGACAACACAGTGTCCTGAATTTGGAAGCCATACAAATCAAATGAATCAAGGGCAAATATGTTTTCACAATCACGTGATTGTATCACAGTGAAACTCACAGTTCGCGTATGCGAGCGACACATGGTAGGCAAAGTAAATTTTTCTGAGAACGGGAATGGTTTGTCCACTATAAACTGTCAGGTGCGTGCTAGTTTTAGACAGGCGTGGGAAGCCTAATAGTTGATATGTGTTACGATTCGGCAGTGTATCAGAGGAACCCACGTCCAACTGACATTTGACACGTTTTCCAGTCTGTTGGACTGGCGTAGCACTGAAGAAACTGTTTTCTTGCTAGTTTTGCTAATTCCCGCAGAAGGCTTTGGATACAATGCATTGATTACATGTGCCTTGTGACGAGATGTTTGTGAGTGGGCAAATTTCTGACGTTTGTTCTGTTGCAACCATACGGATTATACATGACGTTTCTTGCAACAAGCATAACACCGTGAATAGCACCAAACGCACGACTTAATTCTTTTGCCTGTTCAGAGTTGCTTACGCGGCATGGAGAACTGTTTATGCAGCATGGTGCGCGCAAGCTGCCGCTACTTAATACGCCAGTCGTAAACAAGGTACGACTCAACCCACTAAATTGGTGGCTGCTCAAATTTATCGACCGACACGGCGCCTGAATCGTACTATTCTAGTATTTGCACTATGTGCTGGAAAGATGGATAGGACTGTTTCAAAATCTGTTCTCTAAGTTTGACATCAGTTACACAGTACACGATTTCATCATGCAACATAACATCGGAATGTAAAGCACCACAAGCACATTTGTATTGTGTTGTATGTTAACCGGGGACCTAGAAACGACGGAGAGGCTCCGTCCCCGCCGCAGCCGCAGTTGTCCACAACCCCACGACGACTACCGCAGTCCACTTCACCCCTCCGCCGCCCCACACCGAACCCAGGGTTTTTGTGCGCTTCGGCCTCCGGTGCACCCCCCCCCCCCTCCCCGCCCCCAGGGAACGTCTCACACCAGACGAGTGTAACGCCTATGTTTGTGTGGTAGAGTAATGGTGCTGTACGCGTACGTGGAGAACTTGTTTGCGCAGCAATCGCCAACATAGCGTAACTGAGGCGGAATAAGGGGAACCAGCCAGTATTTGCCGAGGCAGATGGAAAACTGCCTAAAAACCATCCACAGACTGGCCGGTTCACCGGACCTCGACACAAATCCGCCGCGCGGATTCGTGTCGGGGACCAGACGCTCCTTCCCGCCCGGAAAGCCGTGCCTCAGACCGCACGGCACATTTGAATTTGTATTTCCTCGTCATACCCCGCAAATCTGTTACGCACTCGCGAAAAGCTTGTTATGACCTTTTCTTGCAATTAAAAAAACTGATACCTATCTACAATCACATTCACTTGTATGTCATAATAGATAGTTAGCGAATCTACAAACTGTTCATACGAGAGTTCACTCACAGTGGTGTTATGGAACAAATTCTGTATGAGGAAGAACACTGCAATAAATAATGGAGTTTCACAGTACCTGGTCGATTGTGAGCAATTACGTGGGCTTCAAACTGTTGCAACCACTCGAGCCCTTCCTCTTGTTGTTCATAAAACTGGCAAAAAGACGGTTTGGCACTCAGAGCCATAGTAGGTGCCTGTTGTACTGTATTTGTTTGATTCACCAGGAGCTGTTGTACCATGTTTAGAGTGTAGATATTTGCTGGGTCAGAAACTGAAACATCTGTGTTAGCTGCATTGCGTCAATCGCTTGCAGCTCTGGCGCCTAAGCAGGGGCTGGGAGAAGTAGGTTGTTCATATTGGAAGAGATAGATGCAAGAAACAGACAAGGCAAGCAACAAAAAAAGGTACAAAAGCAAAGAAAATTTCTGCAACACCCACCTAAAAACACTGATTTGCAAAAACAAAAAACACTGAGACGCTATTAAAGCAAGTAAACACACCCCTGTAGAGAAAAGACTTTGTGTAGAGTTAAGGCGCCAGCAAAAAAAAAAAAAATAAAAAATAAAAAAAAATCTGTCGCCGCCAGGCATAAGGTTTTTCGTAGAACTCGTCGCCAATGTTGTATCCTGCCTACTCATCGAATATGAGGTGCCTGGGAAAACTGCTTTCTTGAATGGCTAGACAACAATTCAAGCAAATCGTATTAATGAATTTTATTACAGAAGCAAATGATTACAATACTAAACTTTATGTTAAACAGATGTGTTGGAAGAAAAGGACGACAGACAAGACAGGAACTCTCGTCAGTACAGACAATGCTACATAGCAGGAGCAGAATGACTAGTCTTGTTGCTATTCTTTAACTGCTGCCGTAGAACTCGTAGAACTGGGCCGTGGCCAGGCAGCACAGCGCTTGTGTTCTCTTTGTGTAGAGGGCGCTGCCATCGCATTGTCATCCTGGAGAGGGACTGGTCAGTATGCAATTTGCTGACGTCATCTCACAGCCCTCTCTGCTCTAACGTTCCAGCCTAGTGTGCCGGCACTTGACTTTACACCCAAACAAAGAGAGGGTGGGGATTCACATGCAGGCTGAAGAAAACCCATGGTGCCATCTGGGGGTGGGGATGGGTTTGGGTGATGGTTGGGGCTTAATTAATTGATCAATTTAATTAATTTGCATATCAAGTTGATATCAATTTGATATCAAAATTGGGGTAGGAGCCCCATCTCCCTATTACTCTTACATTCCAAAATAATAAGTGGATGTCACTCATAGTACTATGGAACGCTCTATCTACAACTGTCAAAAAATAAATACAAAATTTCTCTATTATCCCTCCACAGAAAGTAACTATGTGATGTATGTCAACAACATTGCACATAAAAGAATTTACGTTCCAAGATCATGTATTGACGTCACTCCGCCTAGACCAAAGTACAACATAAGACACAATCTCATACAACTATTACATAAATGATGAACAAAATGATATATAAATGCAATTCCAACAGGAGCACTTGATAACAGCACATATGCTGAAATAAGCTAGTCGTCAACTTACCTAATCAAAAAGGTATTAACAATTTGCAGCTAATTTTGTGAAAAGTATAAAGAAGATGTAATATTCGATTAGACTTTGAAGGAAAAGTACAAGTAGTTACCTTCTGCCTGATGTACCATCATCTCACTCTGTAAACAACTGCCCTTGGTCACCAATCTTATCTTAAAAGCGACTTCTTAAGGTCATCTGGCCACCCCTTAAAATTAACGGACCACATCCAATTAATCAGCAGACCCCGCAAGTCGGGATTAATACTTGGACAGAGAGAGAGTGTTCATTGATAAAACAGTACAGAACAAAGATGGATTGGAAATCTGTGCGCTTGTTGGCACGCAACCAGGATAGTTGTGCATATGATAGTGAAATATGATCAAAGAATCGAACATCATAGATATAACGAACTCTGGCATTCGGAAGGCCGGTATTGTTGTTGTTGTGGTCTTCAGTCCTGAGATTGGTTTGATGCAGCTCTCCATTCCACTCTATCCTGTGCAATCTTCTTCATCTCCCAGTACCTACTGCAACCTACATCCTTCTGAATCTGCTTAGTCTATTCATCTCTTGGTCTCCCTCTACGATTTTTACCCTCCACACTGCCCTCCAATGCTAAATTGGTGATCCCTTGATGCCTCAGAACATGTCCTACCAACCGATCCCTTCTTCTGGTCAAGTTGTGCCACAAACGTCTCTTCTCCCCAATCCTATTCATTACTTCCTCATTAGTTATGTGATCTACCCATCTAATCTTCAGCATTCTTATGTAGCACCACATTTCGAAAGCTTCTATTCTCTTCTTGTCAAACTATTTATCGTCCATGTTTCACTTCCATACATGGCTACACTCCATACAAATACTTTCAGAAATGACTTCCTGACACTTAAATCTATACTCGATGTTAACAAATTTCTCTTCTTCAGAAACGCTTTCCTTGCCATTGCCAGTCTACATTTTATATCCTCTCTACTTCGACCATCATTACTTATTTTGCTCCCCAAATAACAAAACTCCTTCACTACTTTAAGTGTCTCATTTCCTAATCTAATTCCCTCAGCATCACCCGACTTAATTCGACTACATTCCATTATACTCTTTTTCCTTTTGTTGATGTTCATCTTATATCCTCCCTTCAAGACACTATCCATTCCATTCAACTGCTCTTCCAAGTCCTTTGCTGTCTCTGACAGAATTACAATGTCATCGATGAACATCAAAGTTTTTATTTCTTCTCCATGGATTTTAATACCTGCTCCGAGTTTTTCTTTTGTTTCCTTTACTGCTTGCTCAATATACAGATTGAATAACATCGGGGAGAGGCTACAACTCTGTCTCACTCCCTTCCCAACCACTGCTTCCCTTTCATACCCCTCGACTCTTATAACTGCCATCTGGTTTCTGTACAAATTGTAAATAGCCTTTCGCTCTCTGTATTTTACCCCTGCCACCTTCAGAATTTGAAAGAGAGTATTCCAGTCAACATTGTCAAAAGCTTTCTCTAAGTCTACAAATGCTAGAAACATAGGTTTGCCTTTCCTTAATCTTTCTTCTAAGATAAGTCGTAAGGTCAGTATTGCCTCACGTGTTCCAGTGTTTCTACGGAATCCAAACTGATCTTCCCCGAGGTCGGCTTCTACTAGTTTTTCCATTCGTCTGTAAAGAATTTGTGTTAGTATTTTGCAGCTGTGGCTTATTAAACTGATTGTTCGGTAATTTTCACATCTGTCAACACTTGCTTTCTTTGGGATTGGAATTATTATATTCTTCTTGAAGTCTAACGGAATGTCGCCTGTCTCATACATCTTGCTCACCAGACGGTAGAGTTTTGTCAGGACTGGCTCTCCCAAGGCCGTCAGTAGTTCCAATGGAATGATGTCCACTCCGGGGGCTTTGTTTCAACTCAGGTTTTTCAGTGCTCTGTCAAACTCTTCACGTAATATCATATCTCCCATTTCATCTTCATCTACATCCTCTTCCATTTCCATAATATTGTCCTCAAGTACATCGCCCTTGTATAGACCCTCTATATACTCCTTCCACCTTTCTGCTTTCCCTTCTTTGCTTAGAACTGGCTTTCCACCTGAGCTCTTGATGTTCATACAAGTGGTTCTCTTATCCCCAAATGTCTCTGTAATTTTCCTGTAGGCAGTATCTATCTTACCCCTAGTGAGATAAGCCTCTACATCCTTACATTTGTCCTCTAGCCATCCCTGCTTAGCCATTTTGCACTTCCTGTCGATCTCATTTTTGAGACGTTTATATTCCTTTTTGCTGCTTCATTTACTGCATTTTTATATTTTCTCCTTTCATCAATTAATATTTCTTCTGTCACCCAAAGATTTCTACTAGCCCTCGTCTTTTTACCTACTTGATCCTCTGCTGGCTTCACTACTTCATCCCTCAAAGCTACCCATTCTTCTTCTACTGTATTTCTTTCCCCCATTCCTGTCAATTGTTCCCTTATGCTCTCCCTGAAACTCTGTACAACCTCTGGTTCTTTCAGTTTATCCAGGTCCCATCTCCTTAATTTCCCACCTTTTTTCAGTTTCTTTAGTTTTAATCTACAGGTCATAACCAATAGATTGTGGTCAGAGTCCACATCTGTCCCTGGAAATGTCTTACAGTTTAAAACCTATTTCCTAAATCTCTGTCTTACCATTATATAATCTATCTGATAACTTTTAGTATCTCCAGGATTCTTCCATGTATACAACCTTCTTTTATGATTCTTGAACCAAGTGTTAGCTATGATTAAGTTGTGCTCTGTGCAAAATTCTACCAGATGGCTTCCTCTTTCATTTCTTAGCCCCAATCCATATTCACCTACTATGTTTCCTTCTCTCCCTTTTCCTACTGACGAATTCCAGTCACCCATGACTATTAAATTTTCGTCTCCCTTCACTATCTGAATAAGTTCTTTTATCTCATCACACCTTTCTTCAATTTCCTCGTCATCTGCAGAGCTAGTTGGCATATAAACTTGTACTATTGTAGTAGGTGTGGGCTTCGTATCTATCTTGGCCACAATAATGCCTTCACTATGCTGTTTGTAGTAGCATACCCGCATTCCTATTTTCCTATTCATTATTAAACCTACTCCTGCATTACCCCTATTTGATTTTGTGTTTATAACCCTGTAGTCACCTGACCAAAAGTCTTGTTCCTCCTGCCACCGAACTTCACTAATTCCCACTATATCTAACTTTAACCTATCCATTTCCCTTTTTAAATTTTCTAACCTAACTGCCCGATTAAGGGATCTGACATTCCACGCTCCGATCCGTAGAACGCCAGTTTTCTTTCTCCTGATAACGACATCCTCTTGAGTAGTCTCCGCCCGGAGATCCCAATGGGGGACTATTTTACCTCCGGAATATTTTACCCAAGAGGACGCTATCATCATTTAATCATACAGTAAAGCTGCATGCCCTCGGGAAAAATTACGGCCGTAGTTTCCCCTTGCTTTCAGCTGTTCGCAGTACCAGCATAGCAAGGCCATTTTGGTTATTGCTACAAGGGCAGATCAGTCAATCATCCAGACTGTTGTCCTTTCAACTACTGAAAAGGCTGCTTCCCCTCTTCAGGAACCACACGTTTGTCTGGCCTCTCAACAAATACCCCTCCGTTGTGGCTGTACCTACAGTACGGCTAACTGTATCGCTGAGGCACGCAAGCCTCCCCACCAACGGCAAGGTTCATGGTTCATGGGGGGGGGGGGGGGGAGGCCGGTATTACACTGTCATATTTCATTGTCAAATATTTATGTCAAAGACATTAGAGAGTGTAGTAGTGAACTTCGTCAAATCTCGCCTTTCGTCAAATAAAAATGCTCAAATATAGAGCCTCGCCGTAGAATTCATCATAAAAGTCGTTTGTCTTTTATTCACGGCAATGTGAAATGTAACCGCTTGGAGCGCTGGCATCGCTACAGCTATTTGACGTCTGTAGTGTGGTTTCAAACAGCGCTGCAAAATGTGGTTGATTTATTCCTCCGACTCTTCTTACAAAAACCTTGCTCCGGCAGGGATGGGGAGTGAGCAAAGGGGACACTGCATGTTATTAATCGTGTGCTGATGGGCAGGTGGAATATGCTGCGGCCGACTTCAAGTCCACAATCACAGCTACAGCTACATCTGAAAACGTCTAGGCACCATTTCAGCAATTCTGAGTATAGGACGAAACACTCTAAAATAAAATGTTTTCTTAGTATTCCACTCCAAGTTGGGCTATTTTGGAACTTTGGATGCCACAAGTTAAAAGTGTTTAATTGTTTCATGCTTTTTATTAATTTTGTACTTGTTGGAACACTACTTCAGCTAATTAAATTATTGGAAAATAAAAATAGTTCTTAATACCCATATAGTGCACTAAACATTTATTTATTGTCGGATTTTCCTCCTTCTGTGCTTCACACGTTCCTTGAATTACTTTGGATAATGTGCTCTGTGGTATTCGAGTGTTGGGCACCGAGCTAGAGTAGCTCTCTCCTGTAGCAAGTAATCGCAGTGTTATGGTGAACCTGTCTTCTGCACATATAGTATTACTCAACTGAGAACCACTTTACTGAGAAAATACTGAAAGACATTCTCTTCCATTCGTAAATAATTTATATAAGACTTGGAGCACTCCACTTGCATCTCTAGTAACAAATTTTGCTGAATCTTTTATTACCTCGACGTCAGACCCACGGCTTCACCTCAGCATATATACTCCTTTTTTTTCGTCGCTTCTCTTCCAAATACACACACACAATGCAATTGTGGTAGAAGCGACTGAAGCGTGTAACAAGCTGTTGTTGTACGCCATATTGAACTCTGACGAAAAATGTGATGGCAGCATAATACCCCTTTTTTAGGGCCACGTCAAAGATATTTGTCAAAGAAATTTGACGAAAATTTGGTCATATTTCTTTGCCAAAGAAATATGATACTGTAATACCGCCCTAACCAGTCCCAGACGCCGTGAGCTATCCTGAGAAAGACCGTGCAGCGTAAAATTGCTGCAATTAGTATTGGAAGTATAAATCTGAGTACAAGTTTCTGCTTCAGGTCAAGAGGGAAGAACTCTATACTTTTGTAGGTCGTGGAGAGATGCTGATGCGTTCCTGCACGTCACAACCTCCATCAACTCCATCCACGAAGCAAAAAGAAAGGTTTGAGTAAAATGCTACTGTAAACTTGAAGCGTAGATGAGTAAGCATTCCACCCTTAAAAGAGAGAGAAAGAGAGAGAGAGAGAGAGAGAGAGAGAGAGAGAGAGAGATAACAGAAAGAGAACTCGCATGAGCGAAGAGGAAACTAAACACAGTTCGGCACATTTCAGAATTAGAAGCACTTCCGTTCAGTCGACTTCTGCATAATGACGCAAGGGAAAACAAGAATGGCACGTATAATTGTTTGTGTACTGCCTGTGCTGAAAGTGGCTTATAAACAAGACGTGTGCAACTAGGAACAGAGCTTTTCCTCACTACCGCGTTTGTGGCTCATTAATGCCTAGGCACGCTCACCTAACCTGAGGAACATCAAACATTCACTGACCCGTGAGTCTAGCGGAGCGTGATGGTTTGCACTCCTGTTTTCTTTTCATACATTCGCGAATGGAGCATGCGGTCAGCATTTGGAATTCATTCTCCTCTCGTAATCGGACGAAAGTAATTCACTGTGAACTAAAAATCAAACGCAGTGACAGTCTGATACAAATCTGTTTCCAGTCTTTCGCCATGCAAGAGAGAGAGAGAGGTCTATTTCGGCATGACATTTATTACGATCGTGTTAACAGAAAAATATTTTTCTGCCTTTCTTGGTGCATTAAAACCAAGTGCTGTGCCGATTCTCTACTATTTCTGTTAAGAGCTCTACCATCGAATAGTCCGAAGAAACAGAACTCTTCTGTTCGACAGATGCACTCTTGCTACTTTTGTGACAATAATGCGACAGAGGTACGTGAGGATTAAACTGGCGGGAAGGTAGGTAATAACCACTATCGACCTCCTTTTAAAATCTAATTAAATAACTCCGTGACCTGAACGAGGGACCGTTGATCCCAAACGACCACTGGTCCTGCCTCCTCCTCCGCGGAAGGCATCACTGAACGGCAGTTTAGTGCACCGTTGTTCAGCACAACACTCCTGCGACCGTTAACACCGGATTTCGAAACCAGAGCCGCCCGTTCTGTGTCATGCAACTTCTTAGTTGTGCTTGCGCATCTCTCTGAATTGGATAAAAGCACATCGCAGTACCAGAAATGGGATTATGCTCCTTCGTTTAGTGTTAGTATCACTGAACGCTGAGATTTAAGCGTAAGCGGTTGTTCGAAGTGGTGTGACTAAGTCAGAATTAGGTCCCTCACAGCATTCGTATACACAGTTTAATGTAGTCCAAACGCAGTATTATCTATTGTAAACCAAAGCGCTACTTCATTCAAGGACTTTTATTAAGGTGTTCTTTTCTGGTGCTGTAAGCTTATTTCGGCCCCAAGGCCATTATCAAGCTATCTGAAGGCACATGAAGTTGTTAGTGCATATGTCTATTTGTAACTAATAACGATTTTTTTTATATCTATCGTGGTACTTACTTCCATAAGATATCGTTAACGCTTTCGCTAACCTTGTACTGCTGCGTATCGCAGAAGAAATTGTAGATATGTAATGTCTCAGCAGTGGAATTTGTCGCTCTGCAACATTCGCTAAGATTTATTTAATATTTACCGTAACTTGTCAGCTTCAATTCATAGCTAAGTCAAATTACATGGTTATACAGTTGGCTTATTCGTCTACAAAGTGCGTAAGACAACAAAGTGACTTCATCCCCAGCATAGTCAGTCCAATGTATGATAAACATAACAAACCGATACATATGAAGATTCATAGCGAAATAAAATTAACAAGATAGGTGCCGACAAAACAGAAACTAACATACATATCACAAACATATATAGCAAATTTATCAGACAAACTTAACACATTGCCAAAGAAAACTACCGCACACCGCAGTGCGCAGAATCTAAGAAGAAAAAATCCACTCCGGAAAAACGAAACTACCAGTGCACACATACCAAGGTGTGTATAAAATTGAATGCAATGCTTGCGAAAAATTCTATGTAGGCCAAACAGGCAGAAATTTCAAAATAAGATCCCGAGGGCATACTAGCAACAATGACCCATACCCGTCCACGGGTCTTCATCTACATGCAAAGAGGAAAGTACAATGTAAACTAGATTGAAAACGCGTTGCATTTCTGCACATAACACCAAAGGGTCCAGTAATGAAATGTTTGGAAAAATAGAAAGCAGGATACACAAACGCAAATATCCAGACGAAATTAATAACGAACAAACCGACATAAAACATAAATTATATTGACAACTTTATTGAAATTATTGAACATGGTAGCGAATAAAACAAATTTACAGGCAAAGATAATATCAGTGAACATTAGAGAAACATTCACTATTACCTCACACAAATCCATAGATGAATCTGACCATATAACGCCGTTGACGTAGGTGTGACTTGAAGCTGTCAGACTTATGAGAAATATTAAATAAGTCTTAGTGAATATTACTCAGCAATAAATTCCACTGCTGAGACATTGCATATCTACAATTTATTCTACGCCACACCGTATGATACCCTGCAGTACAAGGTTAGCGACAGAGTTAACGATGTTTTATGGAAGTAAGTACCAAGACAGATACATACAAAATTGTTATTAGTTACAAACAGACATAGATATATGCACTAACAATCCCATATTCTTGCAGAAAGCTTGATAATGGCCATGGAGCCGAAATAATCTTATAGTATCATAAAACAATACCTTGATAAAAAGTCTTTGAAAATAGCAGCGTTTTGGTTTACAATATATATAATGTCCTTACAAGTCATCTATAACGCTGCAGGCCCAGAAGAAGTCAAAATAGTATTATATTTCTCCTTGCATTAAAATGGTAGTTGACATTTGCAAAAAGACCGCCTTTTTATTTTTGTTGGTCTATAACAACCGTGTTAACGGAAATTATGATGGCAACGGCCTCTTTGCTAAGATACAAGTTTTCCTGATACAGTTTCTTTTACTTGATTGTACACGTTTGTTGTATAGTCGAGGACTGAAGCCTTTATTTTGCCTCCTTTTGGTTTTTACTAGACAGTGCGTCAACCTGCCGCGTACTTTACTCATGCTGCTGTCTTCACGAATATGTTAATCCGCTGAAAACAACGTAATAAAATGACACTCGTATATTAGCTTTTATCACCCACAAAAAACGCATGTACAAATGTTGAGGCTTACTAGCAACGCTAGGGTTAAATGTTTTAAGAAATAAAAATGTGGAATATGAAGAGGTATATGACCCGCCCGGACACCGTGTGCGTTAGTACACCGCTTCCAGGATTCAGACATGTGATGGGAATTAACATTCGAAGCAAAAGCATTTAGACTTGCGCTCTAAAATGCATAGCTTAAGAGCTATGAGCACTTCGTCTTCGATACTGTGAAACAAATGTCTCCAACTACAAACTCTTCGCTTTCCGTATTTTGAGATGTTGTAGTATGAAGTACGAACCAAAACAAGAAACAAATCTCCAGCAAACACGGGCTCTAAAGTGCACACCTTAAAAGCTATGAGGACCTGTTCAGCTTCAGTATTGTGCAACATATCTCTTCAACTCAATGTGTGCTCACAACTCTTAGGGTGGCGAGCACCAAACTAGTTTAAATTGCTCTTGCAGTAAATCTTACTTGTTTCGTCTGAACTACTTTAATAAATTACTTCTGTAGTAATATACTCTTTTAGTTAGTGTTGGAGAGCTCAGTTTCTATTTACTTCTTTAGTTGTAACTAAAGAAATAAGCCGTTTCTGCACACTGCTGGAACGTGCATTACGTTCCCTCTCGGAAAATATTGATTGTCGGTAGACATTATTGCTTCACCTTTTGCGTAATTTATGTTCATCGCCATAATTTTAGAAGCTAGAAAGAATTATTAAATCTAATTATTAAAATTAGAAAATCTAAATGCTATTGCACTAATTAACGATAAGGTCTGTGTGTTATGAAAAAGAAGTGCTATTAATGGATGAATCTATCGCTACAGCTACCTACGTCCATTGTTGGTTGGTGACACGTATTAATTTAGGCGCCAGTTTGTGGTAAGAGATAGCAGCAACTTGGAGGTAGCCAAGAAACGTTCAAAAACATACCAGAAAATGAAAGAGAGCTGTTTGCTGAAATAATGAAAAAGTACATAACTACGATTGAATCTAAGAAGCACGATGTCAACATGTAAAAAGGAAAAAGGATGCTTGGGAAAAAAATACACGTTGAATACAACGCAGAACCTGTTATACAAAGATCACAAGAGCAGCTTAAAGTAATTTGGAAGGACGTGAAAGCGAAAGCAAGGAAAATGAAAGCTAAATGTAATCGAGAACAATTTCAAACTGGCAGTGGAATAGGTGAGACGAATATCGACGGAATAAGCCAAATGGTTGTTGATATGATCCCCCAAGTTTTCGAGGGAATACTTGGAGTTAACGACAATGACACATCTGAAGATAGTGTGATACTTTCAAGAAACGTCGATGACGATAACTGCTCTGAAGCCAGCAATGAAACTGCTGAAGGTGGAAATTTATCCCATAGTCAAGAACCTCAGCCGAGCTTATCAGAAGATGCGCCCAGCAAAAGAGCGACAGAACATGCGGTTGTAGTGAAGAACCGAGAGTTGTTGAAAACAGCAGACGAGTTTCATTCCTTAAAAATGCGTTTAACACGAGAGAAATACAATGCAAAAATGTTATTAATAGAAAGACAAAGACAAATCGTGGAAGAAGGGTATATACTTAAAATGGAAATTGTGAATAAGTTCAAGAAGGTAATTGACCAAACTTAAGCTTCCATTTCTTCTGCCAATGTGATCGAGAAATGTGGGTTTTTGTGAATGAATAACAAACTAGACTCCTGGAAATTGAAATAAGAACACCGTGAATTCATTGTCCCAGGAAGGGGAAACTTTATTGACACATTCCTGGGGTCAGATACATCACATGATCACACTGACAGAACCACAGGCACATAGACACAGGCAACAGAGCATGCACAATGTCGGCACTAGTACAGTGTGTATCCAACTTTCGCAGCAATGCAGGCTGCTATTCTCCCATGGAGACGATCGTAGAGATGCTGGATGTAGTCCTGTGGAACGGCTTGCCATGCCATTTCCACCTGGCGCCTCAGTTGGACCAGCGTTCGTGCTGGACGTGCAGACCGCATGACACGATGCTTCATCCAGTCCCACACATGCTCAATGGGGGACAGATTCGGAGATCTTGCTGACCAGGGTAGTTGACTTACACCTTCTAGAGCACGTTGGGTGGCACGGCATACATGCGGACGTGCATTGTCCAGTTGGAACAGCAAGTTCCCTTGCCGGTCTAGGAATGGTAGAACGATGGGTTCAATGACGGTTTGGATGTACCGTGCACTATTCAGTGTCCCCTCGATGATCACCAGAGGTGTACGGCCAGTGTAGGAGATCGCTCCCCACACCATGATGCCGGGTGTTGGCCCTGTGTGCCTCGGTCGTATGCAGTCCTGATTGTGGCGCTTACCTGCACGGCGCCAAACACGCATACGACCATCATTGGCACCAAGGCAGAAGCGACTCTCATCGCTGAAGACGACACGTCTCCATTCGTCCCTCCATTCACGCCTGTCGCGACACCACTGGAGGTGGGCTGCACGATGTTGGGGCGTGAGCAGAAGACGGCCTAACGGTGTGCGGGACCCTAGCCCAGCTTCATGGAGACGGTTGCGAATGATCCTCGCCGATACCCCAGGAGCAACAGTGTCCCTAATTTGCTGGGAAGTGGCGGTGCGGTCCCCTACGGTACTGCGTAGGATCCTACGGTCTTGGCGTGCATCCGTGCGTCGCTGCGGTCCGGTCCCAGGTCGACGGGCACGTGTACCTTCCGCCGACCACTGGCGACAACATCGATGTACTGTGGAGACCTCACGCCCCACGTGTTGAGCAATTCGGCGGTACGTCCATCCGGCCTCCCGCATGCCCACTATACGCCCTCGCTCAAAGTCCGTCAACTGCACATACGGTTAACGTCCACGCTGTCGCGGCATGCTACCAGTGTTAAAGACTGCGATGGAGCTCCGTATGCCACGGCAAACTGGCTGACACTGACGGCGGCGGTGCACAAATGTTGCGCAGCTAGCGCCATTCGACGGCCAACACCGCGGTTCCTGGTGTGTCCGCTGTGCCGTGCGTGTGATCATTGCTTGTACAGCCCTCTCGCAGTGTCCGGAGCAAGTATGGTGGGTCTGACACACCGGTGTCAATGTGTTCTTTTTTCCATTTCCAGGAGTGTAGTTCTGCTTGTGCCCCAGAAGGACAAAGTATGGATATATGTACGCGATCTATGGTCCCTATGACGTTTGCGAATCCACCAGTTCGATAGAATTCCCTTCAGTTCTTTGATATATTTTCTTGGTTCTATGACATGGACACGTAAGTGGCTTTAAGGCAATTAAACTGTTTATCACACTGTTAAAAGCTCTTCTAGCAGTAGTACGATGGATATTAATGAGATCCCTTGCTACGATTTGATAAGTACCTGTGCGAAAGATTCGCAGTCCACATAGAAGTTGCAGTCTAGGAGTCAAAGCACGGTTCCTGTCAGAATTATGCTGCTGTAACGGCTCCACCATACCAAGCAGAAACTCAGTAAGATTCCTTACGAAACCCAAACCGCTCTTTGAAATCACTATCGCTATACATTACAAATGGGTCTCTTCTCTCCATTACAACGCTCATTCTTGGGATGTTCACCTCTTCCTCCATCTCCATATATTCTTTGTAGTCTAAGTAATCCATAGCATTCGACACTTAAAACACAGAACTCAAAGATCGCACCTTGCTCTCTTACTTTACTCCAACTATCGCCTAGGAGAAAATTTTGGCCTTATTTCCTCCTTAAGTTACTAATGTAGTAGTGTACTCTTCAGTGGTGCTCTCCACCAGCATTAAAGTAAATAAATTTACTTCGGAAGTGAATGAACAATTTACTCCTGGAGTAATATACTCCTTTAGTTCAGTACTACCAACTGGACGTCGCCGAGTTCCTTCTGTCTTAGTAACTTACTACTTTAGTTTTACTTACTCAGGAATAAATTCAAATGGCTCCAAGCACTATGGGACTTAACATCTGAGGTCATCAGTCCCCTGGACTTAGAACTACTTAAACCTAACTAACCTAAGGACATCACACACATCCGTGCCCGAGGCAGGATTCGAACCTGCGACCGCAGCAGCTGCGTGGTTCCGAGCTGAAGCGCCTACAACCGCTCGGCCATTCACTTACTCTTGGTTGGCGCTCGCCATCCTACGGTTGTATTTTAGAACGCGTGTTCACTAGACATTTTTTTCTTGTTTTGGACCATACTAACCCCCACTTAAAATGTAGAAAGCAAAGAGCTTGCAGTAGAAGAGATTCGTTTCAGAGTATCGACGATAAAGAAGTGCTCATAACTCTTAAGTAATGCATTTTAGAGCCAATCTTTACTAGAATTCTTCGCTTCGAATGTTCGTTCGTGGCAAATCCCTGAATACTGACCATCCTTCTTGGGATACCCTGTAGAAAGCCTCGCTAAAGAAACATGTGCGAGAAGTTGTAAATTTATGAACTTTATTCGTTCTCTGTACATGATGTAATTCCGGTATTTCTCGTGGTTTAGGAAATTTCGCTTACAGATTTTATATTCCGACTTCCTTCTTGCAAACAAAGTCCTTCCCGTGACCCGTTTTTTTTTTTCTGTCGTTGGCTACATAAATAGCTGGCGAATATTGGAAAATATTCTGTATTTATAAAGGATTCGAATTTTACTAATCCATTCACAACTTAGTTATTAATCCTATATATTTTCACTGTAGTATATTGTGTTGCATAATCATTTCTTGACAATTACAGAATGATTATAATTATATTTTGATAATATTTGATATGTTACAAGTTTCCACTTTTCATTCTACTTCGACGCCTATGACCTAGACTTTTGTATTGTTCTAGCTATTGCAGAAGTATCTATATTGTTTTTCAATATCTTCTTTTCTTAATTTAAATGCTCTTCTACATGATTAACACTGCATACATTTATAAACTGTAGCGAGCACTTTGTTAATCCCACTCTCGAAGCTCATTAGTGGTGATGAATTTGTTAGATTATTCAACTTGGGAAACTGAATGTATTGATTACATGTATTAACTATTACAATTTTCTTTAAAATAATTAACTTTAAATATTTACTCTTGAGTAGTGCATTTGCCATTACACTCAAATAAAAACACTGGGTGTGCCAGATGCAGGAGTCTGTTATTATTTTTCGCTTTGGCCTGCACTGGAGAATTTAGATCTTAATTCTGGCGAGCTTTCCTCTTCGTCCATTTCTCTCCCAACCTGGAGCTGCGGGTGTTTTTCTGTTCCTGAGTCCACTCCATTCAAGTTCCCGGACGCACTTTTACTGCTGGTAGTGACTGGAGAAATATGATGGTAAGCATTTTGTACTGATCTCTCTGTCTTTAACGTTGTTGAGTCACTTTCTAGTAGCTCAAGGTTTTTCCTACCAAGCCTTTTCCATTTAGCATAAATCCTTGTACCTCTAGAGACGGTGGTGAATATCCTTAACGTGACTCTCCAGTTGTCCTCCCTGACTGCTTGATCACAGCTGTTATTATGCACTCTAGGTATCTTTGGAGATCATTCTTGCGCATGATTCCGTATACATCGTTTATTTGATCAGTACCATGATTCTCTCAGACATATCTCTCCTTTAGTTATAGAATTTTGAGTTGTACTTTCATGATCATCTTCAGGCGTTCTGAGGCATACAGGAATGAAGCTGTTGTAGTGCTGGAGGGTCATCTTGAGAGGAAAGGGATTCATAGCAGCAAATGTTCTTTCTGAAACGGTAGGCTTTCTCCACTTTGGTTCATGATCATATCCTCATTGATTTTCTGGGGTATCCGTCACCGATTTAGTTGAGAAAGTTAGTTTTTTTCGCCCACTTTCACAAAATTTATCTATCCGAACAACAGCTAAATTTACTGCAATTATGCTTCACAAAACTTATTCTGAGACAATCAACGGATTTTCGTCACCCAGTAAGAAACTGCAATGTGCCAATCGTGTTTTAATTATCACAAAATCAGTTTTCAAATCATTAGCTATTACTCAGAGGAAAACAGAACATTGGCAGGCAGATTTAGGCTTGATTACTTTAGACCCTGTTACTACCAGCTTGTGATAAATCTGATGGCAGTGTCAGATTTTGCGCAGTTTCCGAGTTATGCGACTCTCATCGACGGCCGTTCTCTGTACACTCAGAACCAAAGTCTTCCAGCTGATGTGCGTAACATAAATTGTAGTAGCATAGTGTGTTGCACTAACAGGATATCTTTCCCATCCGTCTGCCAAGTGTGGTCTTGCCGTCTCCTTGCATATGGGTGGCCAGGTTGCATTCCTTTTCATCACTTGAATGATTGATTAGCAACTTTTGTTGCAGTTTCATAATACTCTCTTTCCTCATATTAAAAGAAACACACACACAAATACACCAAAGATTTTGCATTTTGAAAGTGTTCCTGCGTAATCTTTACTAACGTTTTGTTTGCGAATTCACAAAAAATCTTAGCCTGTTAAGTAGTAACTATTGCACGTCCGTTCGAGTCGTCTTCGCAGCTGTACTATTATGACATACACTGAGTCACCGTTCCCTCTCTCCAGTTTACATAACAGCTGGGGAATATGCCGCCATGAAGCACTATTGTCTAGGGAAAACACATGGTGTCACTATCTTCAGGTCGGGCTTTGGAGTCTCCTAGACAAGCACATCATAAACGTTCTGATACTCTTCGTCGAGTAGTGTATCTAATGTGTGATAAATTTTCGATAAGCAGATTTAAAATCTAAACATCATATACAACTGAAACTGACATATAGCCTTTAGCTTATTTCACTTAATCGTCTCTTTATAATCTGGTGATTATTATTACACCTTGTACCGTATACGTCCGACGCTGTCTGTTGTTGACGTGGACTTTTACTTGTTGCGGTTTCTATGTGTGTTTCCATATTTTGTATCTTGGAATAACCCGTCTTCATAACCGAAGTTGCGGTCAGTCTCTTTTTTTATAGTTGTTTATTTTTTGCTTTTAACAGCAAAGACCATATAGACAACAGTAGTTAAAAAGTTCCATATTAATATAATTGCTATTTTCCACAGAAAAACAATAAAAAGAATTCAATGTACAAATATAAGTTCGTGACGTAGAAAAACATTAAAAGAGAAACACCAGACCGCCAGAAGCGATTCTAATAGTGCCAAGTTTATATCGATGCAGTAGTCACAATAGAACATTGATAACAGTGTGAAGTACAAAAGAAAGTTAGTTACACAAATTAAAAAACACTAAAATACCACCCAGGGTTCGGACTGGGCCAGTTCGAGAGGAGAATGACATGCACACCAACTTATAATCGAAAACTGAACAACGGCGTTGTTAACAACGATTAATTCATAATGCTATGTATAAACATAACTAGCCGTCCCAGTTTCCGAACCAGGCTGGTTCCAATGGAGGACAACAGTCTACCTTCGTCAGTGAAGCGGTGCAGACGCAACTGTTTACGTCCTAGTCCCTGCGGCTGCTTTCGAGGTGTTTACACACTTCAGCAGTCTTCGTGCGAGTGAATGTCTTTCTAAGTAAACAGCCAATTCCTATCGGAAGTCGACGCTGAAATTCAGCTTCTAAACTCGATATCTATGTCCCAAGGCGCTGAAAGTTCAAGATTATGTGAAGAACATCTGTTCTGATCTTATTAGAATCCACCTCTCAACTTTGGGTAGTGTGGTTTACGTTAAATTATTCACTAATGCTGCATGTAACATGGTTTTAGAGAAGACAAGGGATGAGCTCCAGTTCTGACATTCGTGTGGGCCTCAGTCTCAGAATTGTGTACATATACGAGCCCCCATTCGAAGTATCGGCAGGTGATGTGGTCTCTGCACTCCGGCCTTACATCAGTAAGCATGTTCCATCCTACCTCGACATCAGGGAATGCAGAGCGATCATCATATACGATGGCCAGTCAAGAACCTGCTCACATTTTGGAAAACAGGGCAACATGCGCTCAGAGTGTGTGCAGTGATGGATTGCTCATGGATGCCTTATTACCAGTGTGTCATGATTTGCTCCCATCATCTGACACAGAGATGCACTCTCGGAAACAGCAGTCCCCAAAAACTTATAAGAAGCGACAAAAGACTTTGGACAGTGAGCCCCCAGCACAGTTGCAAGCTGATGCCATCCCTCGACACCAAAAGGAGCTTTCAGTGGAAGCCTCTAGGTCAGATTTTGACTCGTGTCCTTCCACTGAACCAGCCACTAATTCACTCGTATCGGATGTGCAGTTTTTGATTTTATACGCAATCAATTATGCCCTATGACCTGTGCAGCATCCCTATAGCTGCCTCGACCCATAAGGTAGGCGTTTGGAGACCTTGCTATGCATCCGTTGGCGTGTGCAGATGAATATTGTCCCCACATTTTGGCCAAGGATACAGAGGCGACTGGAGCCTCAGTGACATAAGAACAATAGACTGATTTGTGCAGTGAAGGGGCAACTCAACGTGACTGATCTGCTGCTATGATTACTCCTCCTCCCCATGTTTTCATGAACACCCCACTGCCTGTGGCCCTGCACCAAACTTATAAGATAGCCTCAGACAATCTCAACATGGTCGTCACATGTATCAAATTTCGACTACTGCAGGGCGGGAGCCCATAGATGTTGCACTACTTCAGGAAGTTCGACTGCAGATCTTACCAGATTTCTATGAGTTTACTGCTTACGTTACCACTGCTGCTATGGGACTGGCTTTCGATATGCGGGGGACTCGAGTTATTAACGTCTGTAGCCCTTCTGTGGCAGATAAAAGGCGGGACCAATCACACTTTTATGCAGAAGAAATAACACCTCTCTTCTCGGGCTCCTATGAATGCTTGGTTATTGGCAGAAGCTTTAGTAAAGTGCAATCTCAAAAAAACCAACAATCAAACTATACTCCATGTTCCACACTGCGTCTCTTGGTACAACACCTGCGCCTGGCTGATACCTTGGGCGTATTACATGGTGATCGCCCTGACTTGACCTACGTCACCAACTCTTCCGCCAGCAGACACGATTGCATCTATGTCTCGTATGACCTGCGAAGCGACTCTGGAAGCAGAACGCTAGTCAGTGCTTCCTCAGATCATAGCGCTACATCTGCAAACGCAGGCGGTATGCAGAAGTCAGATATTATGGACACTGAATGTGACATTCCTACGGGATCAAGAATGTAGACAACTAATGGTGAGTACTCGGAACTCAAGCGAACATCGGTTGCTGAGGTATCTGTCGAGGCTTGAATGGTGACCTGAATGCATCAAACCAGCTTCATGACATGGTCTGGTTGGTTGCAGCAGGGAAAGATTGGTCTGGCACTGGCAGACAACGGACTTCATCGGTGCACGCTTTGAATCTCCTGGATGGTTACAGTGTACCAATGCAGGCAAACATCACACATACATTCTTCGACCACTGTCGCCGACTACACCAGGAGGTGTGCCACAATGATGTGGCCTTGCCAGCAGTCCCACAGACCCTCACTGGCACACTTGATGATATGGTATCAGCTTCGTTTATGGAGACCACAAGCGATGGTGCTACGGATGTCTTTGCCAAGGAGGCATTTAATAAATAACCAGGTCCAGGTGGTTTTCTGCTGGAAATCTGCCAGGTCTGTAAGGATATAATGCCCCCACAGTGGAAGGCTATATACCAATAGTTGCTGTCATTAGCGGTCCCTGTACCACTGAACATTTCCATCCAATCACCCTCCTCAAATATGATTTCATGCTCTTCATCAGAATCTTGGCAACGTGTCTAAAGTGAGTTTTACGCCAGGATATTTCATATATACAAACGTCTTTGGGGGGGGGGGGGGGGCAGAACTATCCAGACAGCTCTTGGTGACTATTGAGATGTGATCACCCATGTGTTGCTTGTCGGTTATGCAGTGCCCTGGTCCCCGTGGACTGTGGTCACACGTTTGAGAAAGTGATCCGTTCCTGGCTGCTGTGATGGATCATATGGCCCTGAGGCCTTTACCTGCGAGATCGTACACATCCTCCCTGGTGCCTTATCGAGGGTGATATATAATGCTATGGTGGAAGGACGAATCCGAATCTTATGTTCAGTCTGGCACGGCTGTTCCCTCTCAATTATCCCTTATGCAATAGATACAGGGTCACTTACATGTGGACTGAAGCAACATCTTTGGAAATCAAGCTCGTGGACAATTTTCAGAGCCGAACTTACACAGATGATCTAGTCTATTTCGCCCATTCTAAATAGGAGATCTGGAAGGCGTTAGGAGGGAACGAGCAGAATGGGAACACAGCAGGCAGCAAGATGAACATGTTCAAGTCACGTGCCATGGAAATCGGCAGAGGGCTCCGGGGGGAGGGGGCGTGGTGGAGAGCAGTGTGACCGCGCTGTGGATGATGGATACACTTTGGCTTTTAATAGCATTCAACACGGGCATCCTCTGAGCGTTAGACAGTGTTAAATATAACGTCCCTGATACCTCATTTTGTGCAGATACTATCAATGACTGCAGTGGCGGCACAACTGATCCAAGTGGCCTTTGGATTACTTAGTTGATAATGGACATCTCTCCAAGATATAATACGATGTCCTCACCCTTCCCCCCTCGCATTCCTCGATTGCAGCTATGTGCACACGAAGTTTCCCCATACCATGTCACTTGGGCACGTGATGGTGATGACGAATCTACCACAGAATGTGGTTGAAAGAAATCACCCAGGAATGGCGTGGCTTGCTGTGTAGCGAGGTATTCACCAAACTTATTTCGCGACAGACGGATATCCGCGATAGCTGCCACCTCATGGTTAACGAAAGTTTCCGTCAAAGTGCAGACCACACGGGATTGTTCTAGCCGAATCCCCAATGTGGGAGCGGTGTCGTGCGATCGACACAGAGGAACATCGCCTAGAACGCGGATCTTCATCGAACGCGTGGTTTCTAATTCGGAATATGCTCGCCTTCTATCTCCGAGTGCCGCTCCACACTATCGATCCCTAAATGACTGGACTGGACAGAGCTTTTTTCTGATGTTTCGAGTTGTCTTCACTCTTTCGTTGTACTACGGGAAGGTTACCCTCAGTTTAGTTATATTACATGTTATTTTGTTTTTTAAATATAACGCAGTTGAGACCATATGAGTTCACTCCACTGAGCTCAAAATAAAATAAATATGGCTAACGTCACAGGAGGAACACTGTCAGCATTTGGGCTGCAGGTGGAAGAGAGGTGGCGGCATAAATTTCCTTATCGGCATTCTTTGCGCCAATGTCCTGAATTAAATTAGAAACCTCTCAGCAGTGTCCCATGAAGTGTAGGTATGTGATTCTTTTTATGGTGATCGATCCGACGGATGGGGAGGCTGAGTTTCGGCAACCCCTTGATATTATTCGAGAGAAGTAGGTTACGTGCCGATACTGGAGTTCACTCTCTCTTCTCTCACCATCGTCATCATACAGAACAAATAAAACACTACAGCCGGCCAGAGTGGCCGAGCGGTTCTAGGTGCTACAGTCTGGAACAAAGGTGTTGGAAATATAGATAGGGCCCACAATAACATCATTCACTACAGTCATGCCAGGAATTGAGAGATATACCTTGTTTCCAGAAATCCGACATAGGTTACCCCAAACAACAGAAGAGGGAGTTAAACAGCTGAAAGAAATAGTAAGAAATCCAATTAGGTTTATAACGAATACAGTTCTTCTGTAAAGGATTGTGTTCAAAGACATGGAGAGCACATCTCTGCATGCAGACTGTATTGGTGGTGGTGGTGGTTAGTGTTTAACGTCCCATCGACAACGAGGTCATTAGAGACGGAGCGCAAGCTCGGATTAGAGAACAATTGGGAAGGAAATCAGCCGTGCCCTTTCAAAGGAACCATCCCGGCATTTGCCTGAAACGATTTAGGGAAATCACGGAAAACCTTAATCAGGATGGCCGGAGACGGGATTGAACCGTCGTCCTCCCGAATGCAAGTCCAGTGTGCTAACCACTGCGCCACCTCGCTCAGACTGTGTTGTGGCATTCCTCACTCCATAGTATATTGGGACACATCGCAGTATGAAAGAGTTTCGGGAGATGGACAATCTGCAGTGGTAAGGATAACATTCATAAGGTACTCTATCTGATCATCACTGGTGTGGAAATGTTGTTCATCGAAGACTGCCGCCGGCCGCGGTGGTCTAGCGATTCTAGGCGCGCAGTCCGGAACCGAACGACTGCTACGGCCGCAGGTTCGAATCCTGCCTCAGGCATGGATGTGTGTGATGTCCTTAGGTTAGTTAGGTTTAATTATTTCTAAGTTCTAGGGGACTGATGACCTCAGAAGTTAAGTCCCATAGTGCTCAGAGCCATTTGAACCAAAACACTACACCACACATGTATCTGTTACTCTCATCTATACTCCACAAATACACATACGACACAGCTCTCCCACATCTGCAAAGGAAAGGGACCAATATGCGCAAAGGAAGAACACCCTTTCCACTAGGTGGCTGAAACCATGCCGTGGAATTTCCCAGCTGACAATGTCATACAACGTTTAATTTTTAATCTTGGAATAAGCATTCATTAACCTTATCTAGAATCAAGCCCTCTTTCGAATGAGCTAGCAGAAATTAGTGCTCAATTTGAAGCTGCTTTGATTACGTTGAAAAACCGGAATTTGTTGCAGGTTGGTCTGACGGTGTCTGGCGTGCCAGCGGTACGATTAGGTATTTTGAACAGAGCAAGGGGATAGCTTGGGATACGACTCACGTACCCCTTATCAAGAAATATAATATGCTGCCTGAAACTGACAATAAACTGCAGCCAGTAAGATGCCCTTCTTTATAGGGGACGAGATCTTTATACCGCGCTAGGTCACCACTTCAGTCAAAAGGCAAGTAACTGTAACTCTCAGAGAAATTGAGCCAGTTCATGGGGACGAGAAACCCAAGCACCCAGCGTGTATACCTGGGGGCCTTTCTCAGCACACGGAAGAGACAATCCCAGCGGCCACTGAGGGCACCACGTCCAGCCAGCAGCAGGCCACTGCCCACGTCGGAACAAAAGATACCTGTCGCCTGCGTTCCGAGGTCGAGCTTGCTTGCTTCCGGTGACTGAGAAAACGAAAAATGACCAGCCTCCTCGTGGTGTTTCGACGAAGCTAACAACCTGGAACGGTATTCCCAGAAATGCCCTCGACCTCTACTTTTGAGCCGAATGGTAGGCCTGAAACGGTCTTCAGCCATTCTGTGATACGATTGGCTGGGACTTCATAGAACTAGAACTTGCAGAGCTCCACAAACTGATTAAATTACACACCAGAGAGGTCTACCTTGTAGCTGAAGTGTATGGGATACATATACTACGTTGTTTCAGAACAGACAAATCCCCATCGTATCAGTCTGCAAGAAACGGTCAAAAAATAAACTTCAAAGTACGATTGAAGAACTGTCGGGCCAACATAATGCATAGCACCAATGTTCAGCTATAGCCAGGAATTGATAGGAATGACGTATTCGGGGCAAAACTGTTGACCAAGAAAAAAATGGTACAAATGGTTCTGAGCACTATAGGACTTAACAGCGGAGGTCATCAGTGCCCTAGAACTTAGAACTACTAAGTAACCTAAGGACATCACACACATCCATGCCCGAGGCAGGATTCGAGCCTGCGACCGTAGCTGTCGTGCGGTTTCGGTCTGAAGAGCCTAGAACCGCTCGGTCACCGCGACCGGCGTTGACCAAAAACACACGATCTATGGAATGGTGTATTTGTTACAGTAGAAAAGAGCCTTAAATCAGCTGGGTCATAAGCTAACTTTACATTCACAATGGTCTGAACACAAGTAACGAAGTTTTACTGGATTATTCTACTGGTGATCAGACACGGCTACAGAAGTAACCGATAAATTCGGAGGAAACTTCCGTTCATTTGCAATCCATGTTATAATAGTTGTAGGAGATTTTAATCACAAGTAATAGAAAAAAATTTACCTCAGAAGTGGCGTACGAGATAATACTACCGAATCTGTTAGAAAACTGATGATCCGGTTGCCCACCCGTCTTGGAAATATGCTAGACTTATTGACAACAATCATACCCGACCTCTTTAAGCATGTTCGAAACTGGGATCAGTGCAGTTTTAGCACCAGTGTGCGCCTAGGTAAAGAGGAATAGAAATTAATGAGAAAAGTTCACTTGTTCAGTAAATGGGATGAGGAAAAGGATATCACATTTCTTATACAAAAGAAAATAATCCTTTCATTCAGGCAGCAGAACTATCCAGGAACTGTGGCTGAACCCCCCGGTAATAGTTGACTATAATCAAGAATAACATGATCGTAGCGAAACAGTTAATTATGACTGAGACGCCCGTTACTACACAGACATATTAGGAAACTTCTCTAGACGCACCTACTGTTCGCAAGTCCTACGAAGAATATACATTTAAAAGTAACGGGCCATATGTTAATTTAGAATGATTGTTGTTCATTCTTTGAAATTTAAACATCTTTCCTCTATTAAGACTTAACGACTAGGTGCAACGATTACAGCAGCTACTCTTATTTTTGAGAGAGATCTCGAATGTGAAGGACTCTGAGATAATATACTGGATGTCAGCACTAATGCAGAGTTAAAAGAGCAGGAACGTTGCCAAAAAGAATTGGTGGACTGAAGAAGACACTATCGGTAACGCACAAGTAGCTCCAGTGGAGATGAAGTTGTTTCTTAGAATTTATTGCCACGTGGTGTCAGAGTTTCTTATCCTTTCAACAAGTCTTAGCACGAACTCAGTTGCATCTCTTTCTTTTTAGATCCCAGAGTATTATATTCCTCCTTAACAAGGATAAATTTTAACTCGGAAAGAAATGTACATCCTAAAGCTATAGCTTTATTCTTATAGTATATTCACAAGCAGAAGAATGGCGGCCGATGATTACTTTCGTGAAAGAAAATCGTTTATACTCGTTGGTCAGCTATACCACAACGCATAAACTTCTTCGGGGCTCAAAAAATTGTGTGTTGCTATTTTGTAACAGATTTCTCGAACCAGTGTTTCTATTGTATCAGCGGAAAAATCAAACGAGAGGGACAGCAATGTATGCGCTGTTGGGCACTCATAAAAAACAAGAGAGAGTGTACTTTGTCTCTGGAACAGGAAACACCAAATGGCGAACACCGACGCGTGGGCTGCGGACCCTGTGTCGCGGCGCTTTCTCTACAGCAGGACACATCAGATCGTTTCGCAGCGGGAAACGGACGGGACAGCTGTCGGTGTTTGCGTCCTTGCGAACAACAACGTGAAGATGGTGTAACAATATGTAAGGACAATCGCCTTCTAGAATCGATGTTGTTTTTGTTGTCCCTTTTGTGGTGTCTCATCTATTATATCTTGTTAACTTCTTTCCGTTGAAATCTTTCATTATCTTGTACCCACGGATAGCCTTACTGAAGCACACAAATATTCTCCGTAAAACTCCCCTTCCTCTACTATAACACTATGGGGCAGAACTTAAACGTATTACAACCGCACTGTGTACTCATGCCATCTATTTACCTTCTCGTCTAAATTTGGAAGAGACTCTTCATTTGCTCCTTGTTGGCTAACATTGTCCCTTTTCAGGAATGACCTTTACTCTCTCTGTATGTGGAACCAATTTTCCCTTTGATACTGGTCTGTCTTAGCCATTCGATTTTATACCTTCTCACTTCACGTTCATTTCCTCTTAAGCGCCACAAACAGATAACTGAAAAAGACATTTACCGATTTCCAGCCATGGTAGCGTACATAAAATATTTCTATTTGAATATAAGGAAGAATAAATAGGAAATGCGATGTTGTTCCTTTAGGAACTACGGTTTACGGAAGTTAGATGAGCCTGAAATACCACATTTTATTACAGGAATTTCTTTGAGGCACTATGAAGAATTTTGTCAATTCCAAATCTGTGGCCATAGTCTAAGATTCGTGGCCATTATAGGACTGTTTTAGGAAATTTCAGTCAAACGTCAAGTTAAAGAGGACAGACCGTTTGCAAAAACTTCGCTGTTTGATGAATGCGGGAATGTTCGTTATAACTACGTGTCACTAATAAAAAGTGCTTCACCTGTGTAAGGTTGTGTTTATGGCAGCTTAAAAAGTCTTTGTCCCTTACTTTGTTATCTCAGTTGCTTTGTATTCACGTCTTCATTATCTTTTGAAACTGTCAATGTAGTTTTCCATTCTTCTTATTATTTCATTTACGTCATATTCTAATTATTAACGAATATTGACATTCAATCTGGCTGCACCTTTACTAACTGCCCTCTTTCGTTGCCATAGTCACCCGGGCCTCCATTTCCTGTTATTTCATCCAGTAACATTCCGAAAAGATCCAGCTAACTTTGTGGAAAACTCCCTGACGTTCAGTCTTTTATTGGGAAGCTTACCCGAGTGATAGCCACCGTGAAATAGAGTGTTACCCATCAATGGCGGGAAGCATACGGCCCTCAGAAAGCACCCGGCGCCGGTCGCGGGGAGGATTGACGAGAAGCCTGCACCGATCTCTGAGCTCGACCCATTCTGCAGCGCTGTCTCGTGCAACACATAATGGACTTAACTAAATCTTCCTCCTAAACCAATATTCAGATCGAATACCTTACGTTACAACAGCCCCTTTCCTAGATGCTAAAAAACGACTTGTAGCAAATTGGCCATCATGTACATCTCGTTTTGTAAATTATAAGGCAACACGGTTGTCGAATTAATTATAGAGGGAATAACATAAACTGCCTTACGACGAGGTTATCAAGCATTAGCACAAGTTCTTGTATACTACAAGAATGGGAAAAGCTGATCGAAGCATATAGAAGTATCGTGTTCATTTGAAGAGCAGTTAATACACTGAAGCGCCAAAGAAACTGGTATAGGCAGGCGTATTCAAATACAGAGATATATAAATAGGCAGAATACAGCGCTGCTGTCGGCAACGTCTATGTAAGACAACAAGTTCAAAATGGTTCTAATGGCTCTGAGCACTATGGGACGTAACATGTCAGGGCATCAGTCCCCTAGAACGTAAACCTTAGAACTAACTAACCTAAGGATATCACACTCGTCCATGCCCAAGGCAGGATTCGAACCTGCGACCGTAGCGGTCGCTCGGTTCCAGACTGAAGCACCTAGAACCGCTCGGCCATACTGGCCGGCTAAGACAACAAGTGTTTGGCACAGTTGTTAGATTGGGTACTGCTGTTACAATGGAAGTTTATCAAGAATTGCCCAGCGGTCTAAGGCGCTGCAGTCATGGACTGTGCGGTTGGTCCCAGCGGAGGTTCGAATCCTCCCTCGGGCATGGGTGTGTGTGTTTGTCCTTAGGATAATTTAGGTTAAATAGTGTGCAAGCTTAGGGACTGATGACCTTGGCAGTTAAGTCCCATAAGATTTCACACACATTTCAATTTAATTCATCAGGAATTAAGTAAGTTTGAACGTAGTGTTATAGTCAGCGCACAAAAGATGGGGCACAGCATCTCCGAGGTACCGATGAAGTAGGGATTTTCCAGTACGACTATTTTGTGATTGTACCGTGAATACCAGAAATCCGGTAAAACATCGAATCTCCGACATCGCTCAGACTAGAAAAAGATCCTGTAAGAATGGAACCAACGATGACCGAAGAGAATCGTTCAACGTGACAGAAGTGCAACCGTTCCGCAAATTGCTGCAAATTTCAATGCTGGGCCATCAACAAGCGTCTGCGTGTAAACCATTCAATTGAACATCACCGATATGTGCTTTCGGAAAATGAAGGCCCATACGTTTACCCTTGAAGACTGCACGACATAAAGCTTTACGCCTCGCCTGGGATCGTCAACACCGACATTGGACTGTTGGTGACTGGAAACATGTTACCTGGTCGGAAGAGTCTCGTTTCAAATTGTATCGAGCATATGATCGTGCACGGGTATGGAGACAACTTCATGAATCCATGGACCCTGCATATCACCAGGGGACAGTTCAAGTTGTTGGAGGTCTTGTATTGGTGTGGGGCTTGTGGAGTTGGAGTGATATAGGGCCTCTGATACGTCTAACTACGACTCTGACAGGTGACACGTACGTAAGCATCCTGTCTGGTCACCTGCATCCATTCATGTTCATTGTGCATTCCAACCGACTTGGGCAATTTCAGCAGGACAATGTGACACCCCACAGTCCAGAACTGCTACAGAGTGGCCCCAGGAACACTCGTCTGAGTTTAAACACTTCTGCTTGCCACCAAACTCCCCAGACATGAACTTTATTGTGCATATCTGGGATGTCTTGCGCCGTGCTGTTCAGATCGCTACCTCTTACGCATTTATGGGCAGCCCTGCAGCACTACTTCAGATATTAGTCAAGTCCATGCCAGGTCGTGTTCCGGCATTTATGCATGCTCGCGGGGAACCTGCACGACATTAGGCAAGTGTACCAGTTTTTTTGGCTCCTCGCTCAGTGTCTGAAGATGTATGGGAGAAAAACTTGTTGTTGTTTTGTTCGAGGAATGTCACAGCATTCGATCTTTTTAGACCATAAGAAAACTAAAACCAAATATCGAAATGGTTCAAATG
This sequence comes from Schistocerca gregaria, assembly GCF_023897955.1. Lineage (NCBI taxonomy): Eukaryota > Metazoa > Arthropoda > Insecta > Orthoptera > Acrididae > Schistocerca > Schistocerca gregaria. Next base: position 537,135,173 of record NC_064921.1, read on the forward strand.
ACTCTGAGCACTATGGGACTTAACATCTGTAGTCACCAGTCGCCTAGAACTTAGAACTACTTAAACCTAACTAACTAAATGACATCACACACATCCATGCCCGAGGCAGGATTCGAACCTGCGACCGTAGCGGTCACGCGGTTCCAGACTGAAGCGCCTAGAACCGCACGGCCACATAAGCCGGCGCACAAAGGTCATGTGTGTTACTAAAACGTACCATGTCTTCACGTTTCGGATCCCACTATAGTTTTGTTAATCTGAGTGTGACAGCGTTAGCTAAGATTACGATAATCTGTCGAACTGCTTTTTGGTTAATATTGAAATAAGAAGTCGACCATTCGTTTTCCAGCTTGTAACAGTCAAAACAATGAAGTCACGGTGTGTTACGTATGCAAAGAAGTTCGAGAATAGTGTGCTTTAACCCAAATTACATAACTTTACTTACGTAAATTAGGGCTATAATTTAAACGGCTCCCAGTCCAGTTTGGCAATACGCTAATATTCCCCACTTGTATTTAATATTTCTTTCTTAATAACAATGATAGCGAATACTTAGGAATAAGAGTGTCCTAGTTCGTAAAAATGTCTTGCGGGTGGGAATCAGATGTCAATACTTCTTATCTTTCCATAGCCGCTGGCGAAAAGCCGTAACGATCTGTACTATTATTCTTCTGGTTCTAAATTTGGTTTTTTCTAGAAAGTATTGGTATAATAGTATTTCGTTAGTGCTTCTGGGGAAGGAAGGATTGGTCTCTGAATCACCGTTTCTAGGGGCAGTCCATCTGTAGTAATTTACACCTTCCGTAATAATGGCGTAAACACCACTATAGCGAAAGTACAGTTACACATATACTCCAGAACATATAGCGTTTCGTGTTTTTCCTTAGATAAAGGTTATCTAAGAGAGGTGTAAAACTAGTACCCGGAAACAGTGTCTATGATAAAATTCTACGTTAATAAATATTTCATCTCAGCCGTTTGATAACCGAAGACAGATCACAAAGAATCAAATGGACCAAGTGGAAGTCCAACTTTGTAGGCTTGAAAGCAATAAGTAGGAATCCATCGCATTCATAGATCTTCAAAAATACTGAACAGCGTAAAAAAAAAAAAGAAATGAAGCCCTTCCTACTGGTTTCTAGTTCTGTTACGATGTTTTTCTGGGTTTTTAATGGATATACGCTTTATTAGTGAATATGTAGTCATTCTTCCATATCCTACAGAAATTTGTGTTAATAAGAGGTAATCGGTATTTGTATTTATGTAGCAGACTTTTCTGCAAATAATATTAATGATAATTCATCTAGATTGCTCTCACAAATAGTGAAAAATATGTATATATCGTGAGTGTGTGTTTGATGTTACATGAACCTGTGATTCCTCATTTATGAAACCTAGTGTAGTATAAGTTCTCAAAACATTAAAAGCGTTAATAACATGACCACATGAATAGTAACGTTAGTGACGGAACTACGTTCGAAATCTCACGTAGCAAGAAACAGCGCTGCAGGAAACTAACGTTCGAGTAAGCGTAAAACGTTGGATGGTAAACTGAATCTGCCACACTCTGTCTAGCTTTGGATTTCCGACGAGCACGTGCACCTGAGCGCAAAACGTGGTCCCAGGTGATAAAACAGCGAACATCAGGTAACGATGTCGTTTATAGCTTTCCTCCACACGTAGATTTTATGCGTTCGTCCTCAAAATCGGCCCGTAGATAAAAGACGACGGTTCCTGGACGCTACCATTCCGTTTGCTTTTTATTGCCTTAAAGCGCGAAGTGTGGAGATAATTTATTTAGGTGAGTCAGGATAAATTTCGTTCCGAGTAGTAACTATCTAAAGCAACACGAATATATCCGACAGAGGGAACGTTAGAGTCAAATCGTCGATTGCTTTCTTTTATCTTTTTCACAGTTTGCCATGTGTTATTATGATGTCACTTCAAAAGTGCCAACAATCTGATCTGTCGTGAGAAATCAAACAAGCTCTTACAGCTGACACGTTAAGTACCTCTTACCTTTCAAGAAAAATGGTTGAGTCCAGACTTGTAAATACATGAGCGTGCACGCGCTTGCACGTTAGTGTGAGTGTGTGTTCCTTATAGTCTCCCTTGCGCTCACAGTAATTTCAACCAAAGCTTAACTAAACTTTTGTTACGGAAAGTATTGCATGGAACAGAAAACAAAATCGCAATTAGAGGAGAAAAAATATTTAGCAGACGAACATTACATCTTTTGATCAAAAGATTGCAACATACAATCAGATCAGTATCCTCAGCATCGTCAGAAACATTCAATGGCAGTCTATTAACAATCCTCGAATAAATCGAAAGAGATGGAGCGAAGTGGCGCTATGGTCAAATATTGCGACTCGGTTTCACAATGGCTGACAGTTCAAAGCTACATCGGGGCATCCAGATTTAAAACATCCCGTAGTCTACTTAAATGGCGTAAAGCAAATTCTGGAATGGCTGATTTTCTCCCCATCCTAGCCTTGTACTGTCTTTTACAATGTGTTAAACTTAATCTTACAAACTTCGTTTCTTTTGAACAACAAAAAAATAAGACTGTCAACATCAAAATCCATTTTTAAGTGTTAGGCGTCGCCCAGTTATGTACACTACTGGCCATTAAAATTGCTACACCACGAAGATGGCGTACTACAGACGCGAAATTTAACAGACAGGAACAAGATGCTGTGATATGCAAATGATCAGTTTTTCAGAGCATTCATACAAGACTGGCGCCGGTGGCGACGTCTACAACGTGCTCACAAAAGGAAAGTTTCCAACCGATTTCTCATACACAAACGGCAGTTGACAGGCGTTGCCTGGTGAACCGTTGTTCTGATGCCTCGTGTAAGGAGGATCAACGCATACCATCACGTTTTCGACTTTGATAAAGGTCGGATTGTAGTCCATCGCGATTGCGGTTTATCGTATCGCGACATTGCTGCTCGCGTTGGGAGATCCAATGACTGTTAGCGGAATGTTGAATCGGTGGGTTCAGGAGTGCAATACGGAACGCCGTGCTGGATCCCAACGGCCTCGTATCACTAGCAGTCGAGATGACAGACATCTTATACCCATGGCTGTAACGGATCGTGCAGCCTCGTCTCGATCCCAGAGTCCACAGATGGGGACGTTTGCAAGACAACAACTACCTGCACGAACAGTTCGACGACGTTTGCAGCAGCATGGACTATCAGCTCGGAGACCATAGCTGCGGTTACCCTAGACGCTGCATCACAGACAGGAGCGCCTGCGGTGGTGTACTCAACGACGAACCTTGGTGCACAAATGACAAAACGTAATTTTTTCGGATGAATCCAGGTTCTGTTTACAGCATCATGATGGTCGCATCCGTGTTTGGCGACATAGCGGTGAACGCACATTGGAAAAGTGTATTCGTACTCGCCATACTGGCGTATCACCCGGCGTGATGGTATGGGGTGCCATTGTTGACACTTCTCGGTCACCTTTTGTTCGCATTGACGGCACTTTGAACAGTGGACGTTACATTCAAGATGTCTTACGACCCGTGTCTCTACCCTTCATTCGAACCCTGCAAACCCTTCATATCTGCAGGATAATGCATGACCGCATGTTGCAGGTCCTGTACGGGCCTTTCTGGAAACGGAAAATGTTGGACTGCTGCCCAGGCCAGCACATTCTCCAGATCTCTCACCAAGTGAAAACGTTTGGTCAATGTTGGCCGAGCAACTGACTCGTCACAATACGCCAGTCACTACTCTTGATGAACTGTGGTATCGTGTTGAAGCTGCATGGGCAGCTGTACCTGCACACGCCATCCAAGCTCTGTTTGACTTAATTCCCAGGCGTATCAAGCCCGTTATTACGGCCAGAGGTGGTTCTTCTGGGTACTGATTTCTCAGGATCTATGCATCCAAATTGCGCGAAAATGTAATCACATGTCAGGTTTAGTATAATATATTTGTCCAATGAATACCCGTTTATCATCTGGATTTCTTCTTGGTGTAGCATTTTTAATGGCCAGTAGTGTATTTATTGAAAACTTCTATTAATCCATCTCCTCTTTTCCCCTCCCTCTGCTCATGTTCTCCTTCACCTCTCTCTGTCCATCTATTCAAACCACAAAACTATCTCTCTTTCGCCTTCTCCACTGCCTACTCTCTGTCTGTCTCCTCCTGTAACTCTCTCTGTCCATCCGGAGAGGGGTCTCTCTCTCTATCTCTGCACATCAGCTCCTCACCCTCTCTCCCTCCAACTGCTCTTCCCCCCTTTCTCACCATCTGCTCCTCACCCTCTCTCCCTCCAACTGCTCTTCCCCCCTTCTCACCATCTGCTCCTTCCCTCTCTGTCCATCTTCTCCTCCACCCCTCTATTTCCATCTTCTCCTCACCCTATCTTTTATTCCACCTCCTCCTCCCACTCTCTCTGTCCATCTCCTCCATCCCCTCTCTCTGTCCATCTCCTCATTCCCCTCTATCTGCCCATCTCTTCCACTACCTGTTTTTATCTCCTCCTCTTTCCTTTATTTGTCGTCTCCTCTTCTCCCATCTCTCCATCCATTTCCCTTTCCCCTCTCTCTGTTCCACTCATCATCCCCCCCTGTCCATTATCACCTTCCCACCTCCCTGTCTGACCATCTCCCCTCTCTTTTCTCTCTCCCCCTCTCTTCTCTGTCCCATTAGGAGGATGATGGTTCTTACCCCAGGTATTTGTTCCCAGATCATAATTACAATGTGTACCAAACTTGATTTAAACCGTTCCAGGGGTTTAGGATGAGCTTTTTTTACCAGCGCTTTTGCCCGTGTACACAGGTTTCAGATATATTTCACGTATATTTTACATTTTTCACACGTACTTGTATACAATTTCACTTATTTCTCTAGCCAATTTCTCCCAGAATTTTTTATTCTCGTGCAGCACAATCTTTATGATGTCGTATCGTCTGAACTATGTATCGTAAAATGACATAATTTTGCAGGTACACCCAGTGGTTATGTGACTACTGTTCTGCGAAGTTCGTTACGAATAGAGCTAGTATCGAGGAAGTAACAAATATAAACGTCAAGCATCATATTGCAGTTTTATTGCAGTTTCTCACAGGTCTCAGTGATTATGTCGTCATATTTCCTGAAAATGTGTCGTACAATAACATAATTTTGCAGGTATACTTAGTGGTATATGTGAATACTGACTGCAAAGCGTGTTGCGAATGCAATCAGTAGCGAAGACGTAATAAATCAAAACATCAAGCTTCACGTGACAGTTTTACTGCATGAACATTGAAAGCGTAGTAAGCCATAATTTTTTTAAATTTATCATTTTGTGGTGTTTTCAGAGAGAAAAATTTTGTAAGGGTTTGAAATAATGCGTAAAGTCTGTTACTAGTCTCTATGTGCTGTCATTCTGAAATACTTGATGAATAAAGTACGGGCATTCACATGTAGTGGTCCATAATGATTTTTCACCCCTATTCCGCTCCCGTCACCCCTCTCATAGGTAAGGGTTTCTTACGCTCCTCCACCTCCCCCTAGAGATTCTTTCCAGACAGTAAATGACATATTACGTACGAAGATTGATAGAAAACGGTAATCGGTCCAGTACTTTAGGAGCTGTGAAACACATACATACACCCGTTTTTGTATGACGTATACAGTTTTTGTTAAATACGTAGTTACTAAAAATAATCATTAAAATAAATTAAAATATAGGAAGCCAAGAAAGCTACGATGTATGGTATCGAGCAGGCGCTACATGTCAATCTTCATGATGTTGCGCCTCCTGTAACAGTCCTAAATTTTATCAAACGTTGTTCTGCTTAACCGTTTGACGACGCAGTAACTCTTGCTGAGGGTTTCGGATGTTGTGTCAGATGGTGTATCTGAACTCCGTGTATTTCGATAGGGCAACTGCTCGTCACCTTCAGTAATATTTTCGATACCAGGGGATCAATTGCTTGTAGGCACGACAACCGTCTGTTGGAGACTTCTCCCTTCAATCGACGTCATATCTCAGACAAAATATTTCAATGTTCACCCGTGAAGCTGTAGCAAAATCTTTGACTGACTCCTTTTTCCCTTCATATTCAAGATGAGGCGAAGAAAACAGAAAGACATGAAAATGAGCGGTATAACAAATGATTCAAATAACTACTTCCTTTCCTTCTTTTCTGTTCCATACAAGTCAACTGAGGATCTGCTTTAAGCTACTTAGATAGGTTTCTCTAATATTCGGTTGTATTGTTCCCCCGTGAAACAAAGGATTCCAAGGAGGATATTGGGACCTCAAAGTACAAGAGACGGTCATACAGAACACGAGCGAACCAGAACTGTATACCCAGATAGAGAAAATCTCGGACACCATCAAGAAAACAAAGAGCACATTCTTTGGACACATCCTTAAACTGGAGCAGGGGAGATTGGCGCATCAGGCAACATAGTTTCTTGTGAACGAGAAAACCAAAGTACATTCGATCCAAGTGATGTTAAGGGATCTCGAAAAAATGAGATTGCAGAAAACAGAGATCTGCATCATATTGACTTCAGATCACAACTTCAGGTTTTTCATAGGTTTTCAGGATAAAATTAAACTCAGAACACAATCATAACTGACAGAAGAGCGAAGAAGGTTGCAACGTCTGAAAATGAAGGAATATTAGACGAGTGTAAAGGCCCAAATAAACATGGTCTTCAGAAGAAGAAGAAGGTGATGATGACTTCCTCGTTTCCTTGGATTTGTTTTACCTTGTAAACCTTCTCACTTTCTAACTTTGTGAAGGCGGACCAAACATATGCCTAATCCCTGTATGTAAGACGACAACTTTCCACTTTTGTCTCTGTACTTGGCGCTGATCTAAATGCCTCAGTTAATGAAACTAATATTATTAAGGTATTCGTGTGTATCCCTAAATCAATTAGTTTTACCTTTTACATTGTCGATGTATTGAGTTTTAATTATACACTCCTGGAAATTGAAATAAGAACACCGTGAATTCATTGTCCCAGGAAGGGGAAACTTTATTGACACATTCCTGAGGTCAGGTACATCACATGATCACACTGACAGAACCACAGGCACATAGACACAGGCAACAGAGCATGCACAATGTCGGCACTAGTACAGTGTATATCCACCTTTCGCAGCAATGCAGGCTGCTATTCTCCCATGGAGACGATCGTAGAGATGCTGGATGTAGTCCTGTGGAACGGCTTGCCATGCCATTTCCACCTGGCGCCTCAGTTGGACCAGCGTTCGCGCTGGACGTGCAGACCGCGTGAGACGACGCTTCATCCAGTCCCAAACATGCTCAATGGGGGACAGATCCGGAGATCTTGCTGGCCAGGGTAGTTGACTTACACCTTCTAGAGCACGTTGGGTGGCACGGGATACATGCGGACGTGCATTGTCCTGTTAGAACAGCAAGTTCCCTTGCCGGTCTAGGACTGGTAGAACGATGGGTTCGATGACGGTTTGGATGTACCGTGCACTATTCAGTGTCCCCTCGACGATCACCAGAGGTGTACGGCCAGTGTAGGAGATCGCTCCCCACACCATGATGCCGGGTGTTGGCCCTGTGTGCCTCGGTCGTATGCAGTCCTGATTGCGGCGCTCACCTGCACGGCGCCAAACACGCATACGACCATCATTGGCACCAAGGCAGAAGCGACTCTCATCGCTGAAGACGACACGTCTCCATTCGTCCCTCCATTCACGCCTGTCGCGACACCACTGGAGGCGGGCTGCACGATGTTGGGGCGTGAGCGGAAGACGGCCTAACGGTGTCCAGGACCGTAGCCCAGCTTCATGGAGACAGTTGCGAATGGTCCTCGCCGATACCCCAGGAGCAACAGTGTCCCTAATTTGCTGGGAAGTGGCAGTGCGGTCCCCTACGGCACTGCGTAGGATCCTACGGTCTTGGCGTGCATCCGTGCGTCGCTGCGGTCCGGTCCCAGGTCGACGGGCACGTGCACCTTCCGCCGACCACTGGCGACCACATCGATGTACTGTGGAGACCTCACGCCCCACGTGTTGAGCAATTCGGCGGTACGTCCACCCGGCCTCCCGCATGCCCACTATACGCCCTCGCTCAAAGTCCGTCAACTGCACATACGGTTCACGTCCACGCTGTCGCGGCATGCTACCAGTGTTAAAGACTGCGATGGAGCTCCGTATGCCACGGCAAACTGGCTGACACTGACGGCGGCGGTGCACAAATACTGCGCAGCTAGCGCCATTCGACGGCCAACAGCGCGGTTCCTGGTGTGTCCGCTGTGCCGTGCGTGTGATCATTGCTTGTACAGCCCTCTCGCAGTGTCCGGAGCAAGTATGGTGGGTCTGACACACCGGTGTCAATGTGTTCTTTTTTCCATTTCCAGGAGTGTAATTATATATGAGTCTGCAAAAAATTAACAAATTACTCATAATTTTTCCTGGAATTTATGTGTTTCTTCTGTTGTTCTGTCAACTAATACCTTGGTTATAATCTTACATTCTTTTTTCCTGATTACTTCACTTCCTTCAAACGACCCTAAATATAATGTCTGTAATGCATTTGTGCATTCGGGCAGGCTATAACACCGAATATTTGCATTTATGTCATTTTTGACGCAGGTCTTTCTTTTAAGTGAAATTATTACACTGATAATACGGAAATACATGAGATGCTGGAGAGTTACTCTTTTTAATATTTCAGTATCGCTTTCTGAACTTTCAGTAATTAATGCAATTTGGGCGTATTTCCTTGAATGCAGTGGTACGCATGTGTAACAAGAAATCTGTTCCTGTGGTCTAGGGAGCCGGCACGGTAGGTCAGCGTGTTGGGTCAGAGGGTTAGCTGCCCTCTGTAATAAAAAAAAACTGAGTTAATCGAGCAACAACGAACATAAACGGATGTCTCGCGACGACCGCACCGAGCAAATACAACGAACGAAAACGATCAAAATGAGATTTTTTTTTTAAAAAAAGGGGAGAGCGTCTTTGATTCATAATCAAAACGTCTTCGGGTCCCGAGTTCGATCTCCGCCACTGCCTAAATTTTGATAAATAATCAGCATTGGCGGCCGACGACTTCCGGCATAAGAAGTCAGCCTCATTCTGCCAACGGCCTTGTCAAAGAGGGCGGAGGAATCAGCAATGATCAACGACATGAGGATGCAGAAGGCAAAGACATCAAAGACACGTAACGTGTATCCACACGACATGTGGCCTGTAGTTGAAAAAGTGTCATGATGATCTCTCCATTGGCAAAAGATTCCGGAATAGTCCCCCATTCGGATGTCCGGGAGGGGACTGCCAAGGGGGAGGTTAGCATGAGAAAAAAATTGAATAATCAACGAAAGGATAATGTTCTACTAGTCGGGGGGGGGGGGGGGGGGGTGTCAGAAGCTTGAACGTGGTAGGAAAACTAGAAAATCTGAAAAGGGAAATGCAAAGGCTCAATCTACATATAGTAGGGGTCAGTGAAGTGAAGTGGAAGGAAGACAAGGATTTCTGGTCAGATGAGTATCGGGTAATATCAACAGCAGCAGAAAATGGTATAACAGGTGTAGGATTCGTTATGAATAGGAAGGTAGGGCAGAGGGTGTGTTACTGTGAACAGTTCAGTGACCGGGTTGTTCTAATCAGAGTCGACAGCAGACCAACGCCGACAACGATAGTTCAGGTATACATGCCGACGTCGCAAGCTGAAGATGAACAGATAGAGAAAGTGTATGAGGATATCGAAACGGTAATGGAGTATGTAAAGGGGGACGAAAACCTAATAGTCATGGGCGACTGGAATGCAATTGTAGGGGAAGGAGTAGAAGAAAAGGTTACAGGAGAATATGGGCTTGGGACAAGCAATGAAAGAGGAGAAAGACTAATTGAGTTCTGTAACAAGTTTCAGCTAGTAATAGCGAATACCCTGTTCAAGAATCACAAGAGGAGGAGCTATACTTGGAAAAGGCCGGGAGATACGGGAAGATTTCAATTAGATTACATCATGGTCAGACAGACATTCCGAAATCAGATACTGGATTGTAAGGCGTACCCAGGAGCAGATATAGACTCAGATCACAATATAGTAGTGATGAAGAGTAGGCTGAAGTTCAAGACATTAGTCAGAAAGAATCAATACGCTAAGAAGTGGGATACGGAAGTTCTAAGGAATGACGAGATACGTTTGAAGTTCTCTAACGCAATAGATACAGCAATAAGGAATAGTGCAGTAGGCAGCACAGTTGAAGAGAAATGGACATCTCTAAAAAGGGCCATCACAGAAGTTGGGAAGGAAAACATAGGCACAAAGAATGTAGCTGCGAAGAAACCATGGGTAACAGAAGAAATACTTCAGTTGATTGATGAAGGGAGGAAGTACAAACATGTTCCGGGAAAATCAGGAATACAGAAATAAGTCGCTGAGGAATGAAATAAATAGGAAGTGCAGGGAAGCTAAGACGAAATGGCTGCAGGAAAAATGTGAAGACATCGAAAAAGATATGATTGGCGGAAGGACAGACTCAGCATACAGGAAAGTCAAAACAACCTTTGGTGACATTAAAAATAACGGTGGTAACATTAAGAGTGCAACGGGAATTCCACTGTTAAATGCAGAGGAGAGAGCAGATAGGTGGAAAGAATACATTGAAAGCCTCTATGAGGGTGAAGATTTGTGTGATGTGATAAAAGAAGAAACACGAGTCGATTTAGAAGAGATAGGGGATCCAGTATTAGAATCGGAATTTAAAAGAGCTTTGGAGGACTTACGGTCAAATAAGGCAGAAGGGATAGATAACATTCCATCAGAATTTCTAAAATCATTAGGGGAAGTGGCAACAAAACGACTATTCACTTTGGTGTGTAGAATATATGAGTATGGCGACATACCATCTGACTTTCGGAAAAGCATCCTCCACACAATTCCGAAGACGGCAAGAGCTGACAAGTGCAAGAATTATCGTACAATCAGCCTAACAGCTCATGCATCGAAGCTGCTTACAAGAATAATATACAGAAGAATGGAAAAGAAAATTGAGAATGCGCTAGGTGACGATCAGTTTGGCTTTAGGAAAAGTAAAGGCACGAGAGAGGCAATTCTGACGTTACGGCTAATAATGGAAGCGAGGCTAAAGAAAAATCAAGACACGTTCATAGGATTTGTCGACCTGGAAAAAGCGTTCGACAATATAAAATGGTGCAAACTGTTCAAGATTCTGAAAAAAGTAGGGGTAAGCTATAGGGAGAGACGGGTCATATACAATATGTACAACAACCAAGAGGGAATAATAAGAGTGGACGATCAAGAACGAAGTGCTCGTATTAAGAAGGGAGTAAGACAAGGCTGTAGCCTCTCGCCCCTACTCTTCAATCTGTACATCGAGGAAGCAATGATGGAAATAAAAGAAAGGTTCAGGAGTGGAATTAAAATACAAGGTGAAAGGATATCAATGATACGATTCGCTGATGACATTGCTATCCTGAGTAAAAGTGAAGAAGAATTAAATGATCTGCTGAACGGAATGAACAGTCTAATGAGTACACAGTATGGTTTGAGAGTAAATCGGAGAAAGACGAAGGTAATGAGAACAGCGAGAAACTTAACATCAGGATTGATAGTCACGAAGTCAATGAAGTTAAGGAATTCTGCTACCTAGGCAGTAAAATAACCAATGACGGACGGAGCAAGGAGGACATCAAAACCAGACTCGCTATAGCAAAAAAGGCATTTCTGGCCAAGAGAAGTCTACTAATATCAAATATCGGCCTTAATTTGAGGAAGAAATTTCTGAGGATGTACGTCTGGAGTACAGCATTGTATGGTAGTGAAACATGGACTGTGGGAAAACCGGAACAAAAGAGGATCGAAGCATTTGAGATGTGGTGCTATAGACGAATGTTGAAAATTAGGTGGACTGATAAAGTAAGGAATGAGGAGGTTCTACGCAGAATCGGAGAGGAAAGGAATATGTGGAAAACACTTATAAGCAGAAGGGACAGGATGATAGGACATCTGCTAAGACATGAGGGAATGACTTCCATGGTACTAGAGGGAGCTGTAGAGGGCAAAAACTGTAGAGGAAAACAGAGATTAGAATACGTCAAGCAAATAATTGAGGACGTAGGTTGCAAGTGCTACTCTGAGATGAAGAGGTTAGCACAGGAAAGGAATTCGTGGCGGAACGCATCAAACCAGTAGGTTAGTTAGGTTTAAATAGTTCTAAGTTCTAGGGGACTGATGACCTCAGATGTTAAGTCCCATAGTGTTCAGAGCCATTTGAACCATTTCAACCAGCGGCGTTAGCATAGAGTTGTCAGTGCTAACAGAAGAGTACCACTGCCTGAAATAACACTTGAAATCAATGTGGGACGTACGAATAACGTATCCGTTAGGATAGTGCTGCGCAGTCTGGTGTTAATGGGCCATAGCAGCAAACGAAATACGCGAGTGCTTTTGATAGCACTACGACATTGCTGCAATGCCTCTCCTAGCTCGTGGCCATATCAGTTGGATCCTAGACGACTGGACAACAGTTGACTGGTCAAATGAGTCACGATTTCGGTTGGTAAGAGTTGATGGTAGCGTTTTAATGTAGCGTAGAGAACACGAAAGCATGGCCCAGGTTCCCATGAAGTCGCTGTGTAAGCCCTTGGTGGTTCCACATGGTGTGGGTTGTGTTTACTTGGAATGGACTGGATCCAATGATCATACTGAACCAATAATTGACTGGAAATCAGCTACTTGGAGACCGTTTACAGCCATTCATAGAAATTCTCCCAAACAGCGATGTCAAGACACTAGGCCGCAATTGTTCGCGATTGGTTTGACAAACATTCTGGACAATTCGAGGGATTAATCATGGCTCAATACTTCCAGAGGGGACTTCCAAAGACTTGTTGAGTCCATGCCACGTGGTGTTGCTGCACTAAGCTGGGCAAAAGAAGGTCTGACGCGATATTGGGAGGTATCCCATGACTTTTGTGGCCTCTGTGTATGCCCTGCCAGGACGGGTCGACGCTGAACACGACCTGTAACATCGAAAATGCAGGGTGCATGGCACCTGCTACCGATATATAACTTTTTTTTAGTTGTATGTAAATATTTGTAATTTAAATGATTTCTCTTAATAAGTAAGGACATTGCTTCACTGTATGTGTACATTTAAGTGTAAGTCTGTCGACGTTTCATTGTTTTTATCTCTGTTTTACTGTGAAACTTATAAGCGTTACGAAAAAGCCAAAGGAATTGTTATTTGTATCGCCTAGCAACGATAACAGCAGCGCTTCTGCGTTGTAAAATCTTTGGGTAGGGAGTTGTTGCGCAGAGCACGCGGGGAGAGGGAGAGACGTGTTCCAGTGCTTGTAGTGTGCGGAAGTGTGGTGTTCACGCTCTCGCAGTAGAGAGTACCATTTCGGCGGCATTATGTACGGGCGCCGCCAGATGTCTAGAGCAGGACTACGGACAGTGGACGGGCGGAAGAGTCTGTATTAATTACGACTGCCCATTCCTATAATTAGCCGTGGCTCCACAATATGCTACCGTCTTCAACAACAGCAGCAGTTCCAGCAACACAGTTTCGTCGTCGGCTCCGAGCATCGTCGTATGCACAGGTAAGACTGTTCATTGCTAGAAAGTATTAACGGTTAATCCAGCAGCACAGCTGAATGTGATTGATTGATAAGATTTATTTAAATAATAATCAGTTAAACTCAGGGCGATTGTGTCCTCATTGCCCCCAGACATTGTTACCAACCAGGATCCTTGTTCCTTTTTTTCCTAATACGCTGAGTGTCATAAGAAACAAATGGAATAGTCACAGCCAGTTTATTATTGAATAAATTCTCTTTTAAGAATTTTAGCTTCAGTCTATTTTCAATTTACTGTTGTACAACAGAGGCTTCAGTATATGACTAAAGTAAAGCAATTTCATTTTTCAAGTTTGAGAATCAAACATTGGTAAAAATCCAAATCTAAAGAAATACACCAATTAAGAGTGTGTAAGTTTCATTTATTTTACATATAGCTTGGAGCAAATGGCTGTTTGGTTTGGAACGTATTCTAGTATTTAATACTGTTCAAGTCAGTAAAAAAAGGCTCAGTTGTTCAAACAATAATATGAAATCTAATTTGCAACATAAGTGACGGCAAAGTAAAAAGTGTTTGCTTTTCTTCTAATTTTCTTTGATGACGTTATGCTGAGGTCACTGAAAGTCATTGTTCACGTAACGACGTTCATTACTAACATACAGTTTAATTGCATATTTTCAAATCATTACTCGATTGCCTCTTTCAAAATTTAATGCCAAGCATAACGTCAGAGTGACTTCTCAGTTTTCTTTACCATTACATACTCACTTAAAATTTGTGGTGTCACCGCCAGACACCACACTTGCTAGGTGGTAGCCTTTAAATCGGCCACGGTCCGGTAGTATACGTCGGACCCGCATGTCGCCACTATCAGTGATTGCAAACCGAGCGCCGCCACACGGCAGGTCTAGAGAGACTTCCTAGCACTCGCCCCAGTTGTACAGCCGACTTTGCTAGCGATGGTTCACTGACTTCTAAGCTCTCATTTGCCAAGACGATAGTTAGCATAGCCTTCAGCTACGTTATTTGCTACGACCTAGCAAGGCGCCAGTATCCGTACTATTGATATTGTGAATCATGTACCATAAAGAGCGACGTTCTGCATTAATGGATTAAAGTTAAGTATTCCACCAGCTACGTCCGTTTTCCTCAAATCTAATTCCCTTGTCATGTTCCAGACCTCACGCCAGCCTGCGTGAGCTAAAACGCGTGCATTTCGGCCTCCTTTAGAAAAACACGGTTGACTCTCCTACCAACCACAACAAAATTAGTGTCAAAAAAATGTGACAACCTGCAGTTGCCACGTCAGTGTTTAATAATGCATGTTTTTCTTTCGCATCATCTAGTACAGGATTTTGGATGTAAATTGCCCTAGTGGGCTGGAGACTGTTAATTATCTCTTTTTCGTTCATTAGTGTAACTTATGGATTCGTGATCAGTGGTATCCCTTTTATGTCCAGTGTTGTCCGTGAGTGATTGCACAAAATAACTTTCATTTTCCAAATTATGGCCCTGTTCGGTTTAATTACTTTTTATTTTTTAGTAGTCTTTCCATCAGAAGGATCGGTTATACACTTCAAAAATGGTTCAGATGGCTCTGAGCACTATGGGACTTAACTGCTGTGGTCATCAGTCCCCTAGAACTTAGAACTACTTAAACCTAACTAACCTAAAGACATCACACACATCCATGGCCGAGGCAGGATTCGAACCAGCGACCGTAGCAGTCGCGCGGTTCCAGACTTTAGCGCCTAGAACCGGTTGACCACTGCGGCCGGCGTTATACACTTCCCTCCTACTTATCGGTATCACTTCTTCGGGAAAGATAGCCTTATCATATTTTATATCGCAAGCAAGATAGGCCGATTACTAAGGGGAAGGTTACAGAACAACACTAATGTGCTCTGATGGCCTTTTTATCTGTCACAGAGGCTGGAAACTCTTAATCATTTATATATCCGCTCATGACGAGTATGTGCACGTAAAGACATTGACATGTCGTCTGACTGCTCCACTTTCTTTCGTCAGGCAGTGCATATATCTATCCAACCTACCTGAGTGGTAGCATCATTTTGAATGTCTATAATGCGCATCCGGACACGTCCAGTAGACAGGTAGTTTCCCGGCTGAGTAGCCCGGTTGTGGCGCTGTGGCGGTAGCCGAGGGTAGCCAGAGAAGTCCAGTATTAGGGCGCGGCCCGCATAGCAGAGCAGGGAGTGTCCTCCTCCGGGGGCCAGTGTCTGTTACCGCCGGCTGACCCGGGGGCAGGCAGGCCGCCGCCGGCCTTGGGGCAGGTCACTGCTTCCTCAGCCGGCTCCAGGCCCAGGTGAACAGCGGCCATCCCCTGGGAATCTATGCCCGCGCTCGCCCACGCCTTTATCGATCTGTGTAGCTTTCCCAGACAAAAGAAACGCCGCACCACCGTCCCTCTCCGTCCTCTTCGGCTGCGGAGAGAGTTATTGCGCCGGCAAGGAAGGAAAGGGCCACTGCTTGGACGACAGGGCGAGTACAAAGGGGAAAAATTCCGTCAGTTTGCGCGTACAGCCAGACTTCTAAATTACAGGATGACCGTCAGGCTGCGAGTTCTCTCTTATTCACTTCTTTATTTGTTGCTTTAGGTTTTTCCTTACTCCTTTTTGTCCAATGTTTATATCAGGAGGAATGAATCGGTAATGCAAGCCATTCTCATAGCCGAAGTCGATAACGTACGATCGGGCTGTGATAACCTACTCAGACGTTTTCGTTTAGGAACCTTGTGAGTGCTCGACAGTCTTTCGCGAGCTATTGGACAGACAGGTGGCGATGGTCAAACGTTACTGGTCACCAAACCTTCCTCCACTGCTCTACGTTAAATCCGAAACCTCTGCACACTGCCTTACAAAGTTAGGGCATTGAAACAGTCGATGGATGTCCGTTCTTTGGCCAGAGCGCCTTAGTGCTACTACAAGCGAATAGCTTACATTCCAACGCTGGGATCACTCACCTCCCCAGCTCACACATTATCATCATTACAGTTATTATCACTATCACTATCATTGTCATCAACAGCAGCAATAATAATATCCCTGAAGAACCGTGAGTGAACCCAGGCGTACACTTCTTCATCCGAAGCAAATCAACGGCCACGGATGTCTATGTTTGGAGTACGCTGCAGAAGTCTCGCTGGGAACCCCTTACACACTTCTGTATGGTCTCATGTCTTCCAGAGGGACTTTCATATTTTTGGAGCCCTGAAGCAAGACGATACTGGCTGTCGATTTCTTTCAGACGAAGAGGTGCACGCCTGGATGCAATCATTGTTTGTAGGTAACCGCAAGTATCTTTCGATGAAAGTATTAACCGTCTTATATTACAGTGAGACACATATATTAACAATAATACCGATTACTTTTGAAATAATAAACATTTCACTTCCTTCCTTCCATCTGTCTACTCTTCATTTAATTGACCCTTATACTATTACAGTACAGACACACAGGACATAACGCATGCACTTTACCACAGTCACCGACATGAAGAAATACATAACTTCACTTCAGAGATGGCGTCTAATTCAAAGACACATTAGGTAATGAGCCACATATAAAGCGACTAAGATGTGATCTTGATGCACACACATCTCCCTTTCCCTGAAGAGGAGGTCTAGAATTTAACATCCCGACGAAACTGAGCTGATTACAAACGTATAGACGTTCGCCAGCAATCTACGTTCAAAATAACTCGTGCTCTTAATATGTTGAGTTGCAGGAAGTCACTGATGATTTATTTTTCAGCATGAGAAAATAAAAGGAATGATATTGAAGGACTGAACTGAATTTAGTTCCTCATTTAGAACTGCTTCATGTGACATCTGGAACCGAGAGAGATGAGTAAAGGGTCAACGGACTGGGTACTCGATACACATTCCGGAGGAGTGCCGTTCTAAACCTCCACCCGCCCGCACGTATTTAGATCTTCCGTGGTATCTGTCTATCGATGAGGGCGAATAACTAGATTATCCACTCGGAAGGCACATGGCCGGTTTCATATTCTACTCCTGCCAGCCTAACCTTCTGGGTCGTCGCTAATGGAGTCATGGCGAAGTCGCTGATGGAACGTTAGTCCGCAATTGATACCCTAAATATTCAGGAGAATGAGAAGCAGATCTACTGCTACAATCGTAAGTTGTTACTGCCAGTCAGGTACGGGGAATAACAAGCAAACTACAAGCTAGGTTTTTTGCCAGGGCTGCAAGTTGAAGACGATAGTGAGCAGCCTCACTTATAACTACACTCGGAGGAGATTTTGAAAATCAAAACGAGACTAGTTTATGGAGAACATTACCATAGGGTAATGAGCTATGATTCGGTTTTGGAGAAACTTGACATAATGCGATCACATTTTCAGAATAAAGAAGCATCTTACAAGAATTACGTTTGGTGTTATCCTTACCGGAACCGCAGGAATCTCTCTCAAAAGCCTGGTATTTTAGGACTGTTTTACGAGTTGTATGATTATTGATAACCGTCTTTTTCAGCAGTACTTCTCAAAACTCAGTAAGAGTCGTGATTATAATACTAGGAGCAAAATCAGCCTCTACAAACGCTTTGAAGATTTAACGCTTGTTGAAGGAGTCACATATATGAATACATACTTTCCCAAAAACTTTCCAAAGTATATGAAGTGTACTCTATGTAATATAACGGAGATTAAAAGTTGATGAAGACAGCTAGCTGTCTCTACTTACCACAGTACCTCTATGTGGCCTCATGAAACTAATGTATTAGGTTATAATTCGATTTAACACTTAACTAAAACTATATTTCATAAATTTAGGTATTTCTATTGTATCGTACTTAAATACTAGGGTTGCCCAGAAGCTAATGCACCGCATTTTTTTTCAACAATTCTTTACTGAACATAATGAGAATTACACACACGAAAGGATGGTGTTTTATCTACACAACCTATTTTTTCACGTAATCTCCATCCTGTTCTATGGCCTTCTGCCAGCGCGAAACAAGGGTTTGCATGCCCTATCGGTAGCAATCCTTGTCCTGGTGGTGGAGCCAATGCTTCACTGTGTGACCTTCCTTTGCTGATTGACAGATTCCGCACCAATTGTCTGTCCTCGCGAGTTACAACATCAGCTCGCTGCAATACGTCAGGTGTGACAGTGGGGGGTGGTGTCCCCGACCGCTGCAAATCTTGGAGCTCCGCCGAACCGCCTTCTGATGACCTCACCTTCCGTGCCAAGCGACTAACTGTACTTCTGTCGACAGCAGATGCTCCATAGACTTTGCACAAGCGTTTGTGAATATTCCCCACAGTTTCTTTCTCTTCTGTGATAAATTATGGCACGTTGCTTGTAAAGTATGTCACCTACAGACGCCATTTTGAAACTGCTCTGCAGCTACGTTACCTGTCGGAAGTGACGGAAACTTGGCTCGCTCACTCAGGCGAGTTCATGGAATACATACGTAACGTTTCGCATTCGTAGCATTGTTTTCGGCTGAGAATAAAAAATACGGTACATTACTTTCTGGGCAATCCTCGTAAAAGCGAACATTGTACATTTTTACACAAAGCCGACATACTCCTCTTACATTTTAATACCTTATTCATTTAATGCAACGCAGAAGTGAGATGAATCCCTTTTACGTACTCGTTAGAAAAAAAAAATATCCTTGGGAAAATTGCTAAACACCACTCTCGAATGTAATTGAATGGATAAACAACTGCTCCTATGTCTACTGCAATGGAGAAGGCTCCAGTCACGTTTGTGTTGTGGCAATCAGAGATGGAAATAGAAAGAATCATCTTTCTGAAGGTTTCTGCATAGATGAGCAGTTAAGAGTCTCTTCAGGCTGCTGTACGACACTGAGTTTCCTCCCAACATGACCAAAGAGACTGTGATAGTACAGGAGAATATAGTGAAGAACGAGTGAGTCCTTAGTTTGCAAGAGATGACCCACTGGATGTTTGACTCCCAACGTTAATTAGATATTACGGCGAATAATAGAAAATAAACATTAGCATCATTACCATTTGTTTATCCGCAGATTCTTGAAACAGCAAAATACTTGAAGGCGACTCTGTGAGTGCAGATACGGTGTAACACCTGCCCATGAGATTAGGATCAGGAATATTAACTCAGAAGAGTGTACAAAATGAAAAAAGACTGCATGAAATGGACGACACTATGAAACCGGTAAATCAGCCGAAAACTGACGACTTCAGCGTAGTAGAATACAGTTGCAGTCAACCATTTACATTATACATTTCACAGTAACAGGCGTGAAGAAAGTATCAATCCGTAAAGATTATGAAGTTTCTCAGAACTTTACCTTAATCAACGTAGATAAATTGACTGTTTTAAGGAATGATCTTACTCTGGTCGTGTTTTACAGGCATGAAATGATAATAGGTATATGACATGTGAAGAGATTTTGAGAAATCGGGTAACTAAGAAACCAACGAAGAAGACAAGTTGTGTAACAAAGGGACTAACGCGAACAAACAGCTGGATGTCATTGCAAGTGTTTATGCTTAGCGAGATTCGGCAGTTCACAACTTGTTCCGCGATAAGCAATAACACACTAGTGATAATTTAGCAGGACTAATGACTGAACTAGTTTTTTTCACTTTAGGTGAAAATACGTTAGTAAATTCCTGAATTTTCTAGAGTCAAGACAAAGATTTCCTTCGTGCTGGGACGGTACGTTCCATCAGATTTACTTGCTCTTACAGGATTATCGTTTAATGATTTTTAAGATAAAGTCAGATCTTCAAGAACAATAGGACGAGGTACTTTATGAGCATGTTCACTGAACAACAGTCCCTGCTTTTAGTGGAGTTTTTACGTTTGAATAGAAATCCTAGACCTACTGAAGACAGGTCTTCGTGTGGAATATAACTTAGGCAAAGTGTGTAACAGATGACGCAACACATGAAAACACATCTCGATAGACATTTCTGCCTTAGCTCCACAACAACGATTAACGATGCTGCTAATTAATTGGGTTATGAGCTCCACTAGAAGATTCGTTCTTTCAGCAAAGGTTTTCCCAGCGTGGAGGGAGTCAGAGTTGGACAGCTGCAAGCAAAATCATGTCCCTCCGGAGCTGTCCTATAAAGCATTTGTAGGGACGGCGATACCGTCAATGCATCCATGCTCTGAACTGTTCGGTTTGAAGATATCCCTTAATATCATCCGTGTGCAGTTGAGCGTGTGGTACCATAGGATGGAATCAGCACCTGCTGTCCAACAAAATCACGTCTTCACATGCATTGTGTCAACCTAAACATACCTGGTGATTACAATTAAACTTATGGTGTTCCGAGTGCTGCAGCGCAGACTGTTTACATCGCATTACGCTGAAATATTGTAGATATTTTCATTAATCAGTGCTTTCGCGCAGGATGCTGAAAAATAGAAATAGTTCTACTTTCTGCCACCATGTGGAAAAATGGCGCATTAAGCAGTCAGAATGTTTCCTGTTTTGACATACGATGTTTGTCGCTTGGCGCATGCCTCAAATACTGCAACCAGTGCTTGAGCTGTTATGGGAATTGCCTCTCCTCTGGTGAATAGTTTAGAAGATCTTGAAGTGTATTTTAGACTGGTATCCCTACAAAATTGGGAATATGCACGAAATAAAGCCCCAAGATAGGCTAGAACATCGTGACTTGGTCCTTGGTTTTTTGGTACCCATAGAAATGGATGGCATGTGGTCGAAGAATATTCCGAGGCCAGACTAAGCACATTTTACTCTTATGATCTCATGAACGCGCAGAACTCTCGAATTTGAAGTTCTACCCCCCAGGTGTCCTGTAAGAACATCCAATGTACTCAGCTTATGCGACTGTATGGCGTGGTTTCACAAGCTCCTTCAATCTCGGTCTGTTTTTCGCCGAGGAGATTGCTTCTCGTCTGTTAGGTATACAGTGACATCTGCACGTTATAAGGACCTCCCGGTGCAACACGTGATTCCAACTTTGCAAGAGCGCAACTGCTTCCACACCAGTATTTTGATGAAAGATGTAGCGACACTGCTGAAGCCCTTGACAGTTATTGCTGAACACGTGAGATCCTCATGCTTTGACTTTGTAAAATAGAGGCGTGAATGGAAACGAGCCAGACACCTATCGATTAGCCACTTTCGGCAGGTCTAGAGAGACTTTCTAGCACTCGCCCCAGTTGTACAACCGACTTTGCTAGCAATGGTTCACTGACAAAATACGCTCTCATTTGTCGAGACGATAGTTTAGCATTGCCTTCAGCTACGTCATTTTGCTACGACCTAGCAAGGCGCCATATTCAGTTACTATTGATATTGTGAATCATGTACCGTCAAGAGCGACGTTCATCATTAATGGATTAAAGTTAAGTATTCCACCAGCTACGTCCGTTTTTTCTAAATTCTAATTCCCTTGTCCTGTTCACACCAGCCTGCGTGAGCTAAAACGCGTGCCTTTCGGCCTCCTCTAGTAACACGGTGTTGGTTCTCCTGCCAACCACAACAAAAACCATGTGACTTCCGGCTGTGTGGACATCTGAAAAATCGAAAGATCGTGTCTATTAGGGACGTACTCGGTCTTTTCCTGATATGAAGGTCAGTACACGACTTTCTGAGTCAGAGCATATTGAACAAATGTAACTTGTGACCATATCTTAATGAATGTGCCAGAACTGCCGTCATCGTGTGTTTGATCGTTCTTCCTCTTTTCCTGTACCCACATTACTCTTACTGCTTACATCACCATATTTTTACTGGTGACAGAAAGTGGAACAACCATTTTTTCAGCGTACTCCGTGGGCGTACCTTTTAATGATCGTGCCTGCGACGTTTCAGCGTCCTGCGATCTATACAACCCGCACTGAAGCACTCCGAACCTGTAAGTTTAATTATAACCACTCACAGTTTACACAGATGCACTACCTTGTCGTAAATCATTCTTTTCTTGTATGTTTCATGGATGAAAACGGGTCCTGGCTTCTCGACAATTCACAACACTCGTTATATCACAATGCATATCAAACCGCCGCTGATTTGTGAAGAAACGCTTTTGGGTTGACCTGCACAGTCCAACAGACACATTGGTTTGCTCGATGCTGGGGCTGCTTCATTCGGCGAGCGATGTGCGACACACACGTGACCTAGGCCTGACGGCGTCTTCTGTCCCAGATATTCGTCATCACTCTTCAATTTATTTATTTTGTACTAATTATGCTGTTTGCGACAGATTTTTCAGACAGTATACAGGGTGAGTCACCTAACGTTACCGCTGGATATATTTCGCAAACCACATCAAATACTGACGAATCGATTCCACAGACCGAACGCTAGGAGAGGGGCTAGTGTAATTGGTTAATACAAACCATAAAAAAATGCACTGAAGTATGTTTTTTAACACAAACCTACGTTTTTTTAAATGGAACCCCGTTAGTTTCGTTAGCACATCTGAACATATAAACAAATACATAATCAGTGCCGTTTGTTACATTGTAAAATGTTAATTACATCCGGAGATATTGTAACCTAAAGTTGACGCTTGAGTACCACTCCTCCGCTGTTCGATCGTGTGTATCGGAGAGCACCGAATTACGTAGGGATCCAAAGGGAACGGTGATGGACCTTAGGTACAG
The DNA here is from genome assembly GCF_023897955.1 of Schistocerca gregaria. Taxonomy (NCBI): domain Eukaryota; kingdom Metazoa; phylum Arthropoda; class Insecta; order Orthoptera; family Acrididae; genus Schistocerca; species Schistocerca gregaria. The sequence continues at coordinate 537,158,356 of NC_064921.1, forward strand.
AAGAGACTGGAACAGCACATTACGTCCACATGCTAACACCTTTTTATTGGTCTTTTTCACTGACGCAGATGTACATTACGATGAGGGGTAATGTACATCTGCTTCATTGAAAAAGACCAATAAAAAGGTGTTAGCATGTAGACGTAATGTGCTGTTCCAGTCTCTTCTGTACCTAAGGTCCATCACGGTTCCGTTTCGATCCCTAAGTAATTCGGTGCTCTCCGATACACACGATCGAACAGCGGAGGAGTGATACTCAAGCGTCAACTTTAGGTTACAATATATCCGGATGTAATTAACATTTTACAGTGCAACAAACGGCCCTGATTTGTTTATATGTTCAAATGTGCTAACAAAACTAACGGGGTTCCATTTAAAAAAAACGTAGGTTTGTGTTAAAAAACATACTTCAGTGCATTTTTTTATGGTTTGTATTAACCAATTACACTAGCCCCTCTCCTCACGTTCGGTCTGTGGAATCGATTCGTCAGTATTTGATGTGATTTACGAAATATATCCAGCGGTAATGTTAGGTGACTCAGCCTGTATATACCACTGAAAGGACCCGCAAAATTATAACACTGTACGAAAAATATTTTAGAATATATATGAAGATATAAATATTAAGACGCCTGAAATCCTAGTTCTTTTATACACGAGGGGTTTGATCGTTTAAAAAACCTGTGGTGGGAATGGGTTTATCGGTCGGTTATTAAAAGTGAGTCTGACTTTTTCAAATAACTTCCGCCTATATTTCGGCGGGAGAACACCCCCGGCGGTCGCTGAAAGTGTTACCTGGCAGAATTCCCGGAAGTTTAATTGAAAGTTGTATACACCAGAAGAAACTACGGTCTCACGAGTCAGACTTTGGTCACCCTTCAGCAAGCCTACAGGATGCCGCATCAGTCTACGAAAATCAGTGAGAGTCTCTTGAATAATAGGAGAACGAACATTTAACCAATTGGTTACTCTGTCTGATATTAAAAGTTTCCATCCTGCCAGTAACCGTACGTAGCAGTTCATTTGATAACTTATGAGTCGCCGACAGTGGAGCAAGAAGATCCTCCTACTTGTTGTTAAACACGCCGGAAGTACCTGCTCTTAAGCGTGTAGCCGTTTACAATGTTCAGATCATTGAAACAGAACGATACCACCACGGGGTTGTGTATGCTGGTTTACTGTTGTCTCTCTTCACGGTAACCATTGTGTTCCTCTGTAGGACAGCTGCAGGCCACGTCTCCAGGAACAGGTGGTCACACTGCCGGACCTGGTGTTCGTCCCAGGGGCCAGCGTGTCGCCGCTGTCGTTCGGCGCGGCGCGGTCCCAGCCCGAGGAAGTGATCCATCAGCGCACGGAGCGTAGGCGCCCCGCGTCGCAGCGCGCCGCTCTCCCGTATTACCATAACTGGAACGGGGCTCCAGCCGCGTCAACTGCCCTTGTCGTTACAGACTGTCATAACTAGGGAAAGGCGCGGCCCACAGGCCGAGTAGCTAGGTGGCGCTTTCTCTCAAATCAACCCCAATACATCAGGAAATGGTTTACAGTTGCCTGAGTCTTAGTCCACCAAAGTGGCTGATCGATAGGTGTCTGGCTCGTTTCCATCCACGCTTCTATTTTACAAAGTCAAAGCATGAGGATCTCACGTGTTCAGCAATAACTGTCAAGGGCTTCAACATCGGACTAATAACGTGTGTGAAATGAAATCCATTTAATCATAGTACAACAAGAGAAAAAATTCTCATATCGGAGCACAAGAAATGGGAATATATTCCTGTTTATTTAAAAGACTCTGACTTAAAAATGGCGTATCAGCTGCGTCACTCTACCTTCCTCAGCACCCTTAAAATTTTTCCCAAAAGTTTTGGCATGCACCCATATTCGGGTTTTTTTTCCCATGCAGTTCACCTCAAACTGCCAGAAGCAACCGTAACTGTAACTCTCACACACTTCACGCTTACTAGTCCATCCTGTAAGTTACTCAGAGCCATTCATTCCCAGTACCCGTTTCTCACTGACTCATTCAGGCCAACTCCTTGTTATTTCTGTGTGTCTCTCTGTCATTGTCTCCTATGTCATAGCCATAGTACCCTTCGTTCCGTCCTACTACTTCTGACTCCCCTCACTGTCACTCTCTCCCTCTTGCCCTCTCTTACAGCTAATTCATCATTCCTTCCTTCCTACTGCTGCTTTCTCTTCTTTATTTTTCTCGTTGGCATTGTCATATATTATTAGTGGTTATCACCAAGCTCCACTTTCTCTTTTTCCTCTCCCTTGGAACTATCTCCTTCTCTGTTTTCCTAGCGCCGGCCGCTTTGGCCGAGCGGTTCTAGGCGCTTCAGTCCGGAACCGCGCTGCTGCTGCGGTCGCAGGTTCGTATCCTGCCTCGGCCATGGATGTGTGTGATGTCCTAAGGTTAGTTAGGTTTAAGTAGTTCTACGTTCTAGGGGACTGATGACCTCAGATGTTATGTCCCATAGTGCTTAGAGCCATTTGAACCATTTTTTTTCCTAGCACTGTTCTGTCACTGTCAACTACTTTCCATTGCCACTGTGTCCCTCTCTTTCTCTCACATTGCCATTGTCACCTGAGGAAGTTAGAATGAGACAGCTGGAACTTCACTTTTCAGTCAGTCTTTTAAATAAACAGGAATATATTTGTATTTTTTTGTGTTTCGATAGGAGCATTTCCCGCTGGTTCCCTTCCTTTACCTTCTGCAAAATGCATACCGATTATCTTTATGTTGAAATATTACTAAATAAGTCTATTTCTTCGGCTGCACATGAATACAGTTATACATAACTAAAGAATGAGCATTTTGTTTTTAAATCCATATTTTCATGATGTGGAAAATAATTTACCAATTTATCAGTATGTTGAAGATATTAATGATAAAGCGTGTCAAACGAACCTAACTATTTTAAATTTGAGAAAGCGTACCATTTCCAGAATGAAACACTCATTCTGCAGCTTATCGTACGCTGTTCTGAAACTTTCGGACAGATTAAAACTCTTTGCAAGAACATAACTCGAACCGTAATTCTCTCTCACTGACTGAAATTTCAACTTGTCTCGAAGTTGGAAAACAGCGCACATTTCACAGCAGAGACAAAGATCTATGGCTGAGCCTATTTTTCAGTAATACTCTTTCTTCGATAAATGCTAAACCGGCAAGGTACGCTGGGAAGGTGCCATTTGCAGGGAACTAACGATATGATGTTTATTGAACAATGACTAAGAATTACCGCCTCATCTGAGATTCACATATTTGGTAAAGCTTCCGATTCACTGTCAATAAAATCAGTATGAACAACCACTGGTAAATAAGGCACTCATACAACCTTCGCTAGTGTTCTCAAAAACACGCAAATCACTGTTTTAGTCGATGTTAGACATCTTAGTGGAAAGGTCAGATTTGAAAGAGACAGAGAAGGGGATTCTATATCAGCACAGCCATAAAGGAATTTTTCAGATTCTCTTCTTTTAAACTTGAAACATGTCTGTGTTCCGGTCACGGACATGTGTTTATGTAGTTGTAAACGCAGAAATGAAGTGATTTAACATGCCTATTACCATACGTGAAAAGTGTATTCCTTGAACTACTGTAGGCACTGTGTCGTATTCAGCCCAACAATTCTTGCAAAAGGAAGGTATACTTTTATCAGGGGAAGTTTTCCTGCAAACGGTACGTCGGCGGATGGTCTGTCATATTGCTTTCAACCCACTTAAATACAGCCTCTGGAGATCGAGTGGGGATGGAGGACGGCTCAAATAAACCAAACAGGTCCTTACGAAGTAGCAAGTCGAGAGAGACTATGCCGTCCAAGAAGAAATTTTCCCACAGTCGGAAAGGAGAAATAACTAAATATAGTAATTCCGGTCGGATCGATTTTCTGGAGGCCTTTTTTGGCGAATGAACGAAGTTAGCACCAAGAAGACCCAGTGTAGGCCACGGAATTGTAGCTCAAAACCCTACTGCCTGGAAGACATATCATGGCTTAAACAATCACAGAATTCCATGGGACAAAGAAGAGATACACTTCGCTAAAAAGTTACCTTTAGGTGAAGCGCTGGAATGAGCATGTGGGACAAGAGTGCTGCTGTGCTGGAGCGTTGGAGGAACAAAGACGATTGGCACAGCCGCTGCTGTTTTGAGATGGCAACTTTGCCATCGCCTGCCATAGGCACTTTGTCCACACTACTGTGACGGCATCGCCGTTACTCCTGGCCCAGTCACCGTGCGTAGCCAAGGCACATCTGCTGCCGTGGCTGAATCGGCTGCCTCAGACCTCTACTGTCCCTGCTCTGTCAGCGTACCGACGAAAATCCTCTGCCTTTCTTAAACTTCAACCCGCTGTACACAACTTGTACGCCAATACAACACTTGTCTTTACTTTTATTCACCCGGAAAAACCTGCTAGAAGTTAGCTCTCTGATTTTTCCGCCCTCTCCGCCCCCCCCCCCCCCCCCTTCCATACTCACATATTCTTGACAGAAAAGTTTAAAGCCGTTAACGCTTATTTGAAATGGTTCACAACATTTACTTGCCAATGGTAATGTTTCATTGTCATATACACTGAGGTGATAAAAACCATTGTATAGCGAAATGCATACATACAGGTGGCGGTAGTATCTCGTACACAAGGTATAAAAGGGCTGTGCGTTGCAGGAGCTGTTATTTGTACTCACATGATTCATGTGAAAAGGTGCCCGACGTCATTATGGCCGAAAGGAGGGAATTAAGACTCTGAAAGTGGAATGGTAGTTGGAGCGAGACGCTAGGACATTCCATTTCGGAAATCGTTAGGGAATTCAATATTCCGAGATCCACAGTGTCAAGAGTGTACCGAGAATACAAGATACTCTCACCTCGGAGAATGCAGTGGCCGACTGACGACAGAGAGCAGCGGCGTTTGCATCGAGTTGTCAGTGCTAATAGACAAGAAACTCTACGTAAAATAACCCTAGAAATCAGTGTGGGACGTACGACGAACGTATCCGTTAGACAGTACGGTGAAATTTGGCGTTAGTGGGTTGAGGCAGCAGACGACCGACGCAGGTGCCTTTGATAACAGCACGACATCGCTTTCAGTGCCTGTCCTGGGCCCGTGACCTTATCGTTTGCACCCTATATTACTGGAAAATTCAGTTGGTAAGAGCTGATGGTAAGGTTTGAGGGTGGCGCTTACTCCACGAAGCCATGGACCCAACATGTCAACAAGGCATCGTGCAAGGCAGCTCCGTAATGCTGTGGGCTGTGTTTACATGGAATGGGCTGGGGCCTCTGGTCCAATTGAACAGATCACTGCCGAGAAATGTCTACGTTCGGTTACAAAGAGACCATTTGCAGCCATTCATGGACATCATGTTCTCAAACAACGACAGAATTTTTGTGGATTCTTATATAAGTAAAATGCTGTATTAGCAGACAACTTCATACATGAGTCATTTACTCGCATGACAGATGCGCTCGGATCCAATAGCTAGCTTCAAATAGTGCCGGTTGCGGCCGAAAGGTGTCAGCATGTTACGTACTATGAAATTATCAGCTAGTTAAAATTTTATGAGGGAAAATGGTTCAAATGGCTCTAAGCACTATGCGACTTAACATCTGAGGCCATCAGTCTCCTAGAGCTAGAGCTACTTAAATCTGCTTTACCTAAGGACATCACACACATCCATGCCTGAGGCAGGATTTGAACCTGCAACCGTAGCAGCAGCGCGGTTCCGGACTGAAGTGCCTGGAACCGCTGGGCCACAGATGCCGGCGTCTTTTTGGGAAACAAAACTGTATTTATTGCGTCGTTCATCAATTATTGCTAATTTGCTTAAGTACACTACTGGCCTTTAACATTGATACACCAAGAAGAAATGCAGATGATAAACGGGTATTCATTGGACAAATAAATTATACTAGAACTGACGTATGATTACACTTACGCGCAATTTGGATGCATAGATTCTGAGAAATCAGTATACCCAGAACAACCACCTCTGGCCATAATAACAGCCTTGATACGCCTGGGCATTGAGTCAAACAGAGCTTGGATGGCGTGTACAGGTACAGATGCCCATGCAGCTTCAACACTATACCACAGTTCATCAAGAGTAGTGACTGGCGTATTGTGATGAGCCAGTTGCTCTGCCACCATTGACCAGACGTTTTCAGTTGGTGGCAGATCTGGAGAATGTGCTGACCAGGGCAGCAGTCGAACATTTTCTGCAGCCAGAAAGGACCGTAAAGGACCTGCAACATGCGGTGGTGCATTATCCTGCTGAAATGTAGGATTTCGCAGGGATCGAATGAAGGGTAGAGCCACGGGTCGTAACACATCTCAAATGTAACGTCCACTGTTCAAAGTGCCGTAAATGCGAACAAAAGGTCACCGACACGTGTAACCAGTGGCACCCCATACCATCACGCCGGGTGATACGCCATTTTGGCGATGACGAATGCACGCTTCCAATGTGCGTTCACCGCGATGTCGCCAAACACGGGTGCAACCATCATGATGTTGTAAACAGAACCTAGATTCATCCGAAGAAATGACGTTTTGCCATTCGTACAGCCAGGTTCGTCATTGAGTACATCATCGCAGACGCACCTGTCTGTGATACAGTGTCAAGGGTAACCGCAGCCATGGTCTCCGAGCTGATAGTCCATGCTGCTGCAAACGTCGCTGGACTGTTCGTGCAGATGGTTGTTGTCTTGCAAACGACCCCATCTGTTGACTCAGGGATCGAGACGTGGCTGCACGATCCGTTACAGCCATGTGGATAAGCTGCCTGTCATCTCGACTGCTAGTGATACGAGGCCGTCGGGATCCACCACGGCGTTCCGTATTACCCTCCGGAACCCACCAATTCCATATTCTGCTAACAGTCATTGGATCTCGACCATCGCGAACAGCAATGTCGCTATACGAGAAGCCGCAATCGCGATAGGCTACAATCCGACCTTTACCAAAGTGGGAAACGTGATGGTACGCATTTCTCCTCCTTACATGAGGCATCATAACAACGTTTCACCAGGCAACGGCGGTCAACTACTGTTTGAGTATGAGAAATCGGTTGGAAGCTTTCCTCATGTTAGCACGTTGTAGGTGTCTCCACCGGCGCCAGCATTGTGTGAATGCTCTGAAAAGTTAATCATTTGCATGTCACAACATCTTCTACCTGTTGGTTAAATTTTGTGTCTGTAGCACGTCATCTTCGTGGTGTTGCAATTTTAATGGCCAATAGTGTATTAGTATGAATGATGGTGTGAATACCAGTTATCAGATTAATCAAAATGGTTATGTCTATGAACTGAGTATACATTAGCATGATAACTGTGTACTGAGACAGTGAATCATACTCAGGGGACATATGAAGTGGCTAGTGGCACTTTAGGGGATTGAAAACACGAGATACATTTTACGATAATTTTGTTATTTAAAGAGGGAGTTATTTTCATATATCTGGTTTTATAATTTTTTTCTTTTGATAAATTGTTCATAAGAGCTATTAAGCTGTGATTGGTCAAAACTAAAATACGCGAGATCGCGTGGTTTAATACTAATATTGGTTTGGTTACGATGTATATCAGCCAATCAGAGGACAGTACGTCCCGAGTGTTTTGTGGGCTAAGGAAACTGCTTAGTGAAGTCTAAGTGCAGTTCGGATCTGATCCGTGATTATGTTCGGACGTGGATATAAGGAACTCTGAATAGATGTGAAAATTTTACGGAATAATGGTTAAAACTTTACAGTAAGTGTTGCAAAGTGGACGCGAAGGCGTGAATAAACGAACACGTGAAATTCCCATTTTAATTTGTAAACTGTGACTTTAATAATCAAAATCCGCGAGGCTTGTTATTCAAGCCGTGACCCCAAACTGAACATTCGTAGTGGTCAAACTTTGTAATGCTTAAGGTAGCATTCTATCACAGACAATCCGCTTCCAGAATGAGATTTTCACTCTGCAGCGGAGTGTACGCTAATATGAAACTACCAGGCAGATTAAAACTGTGTGCCGGACCGAGACTCAAACTCGGGATCTTTGCCTTAGGCAAGGTTTTACTCGCAAACTAGCTTTCAGTTACGAGCTCAGCTAACCTGATACCGAAAAACGTATTTATGTGACTGGTAGTAATGTGTAGTACTACTAGTTTCCGCTACTGCTTTTTCTAGCCGACCAACAATACACATTTTTATAACAGGGAAGACGTATGGACATACTGCAAAAGAGGAAATCGCCGAAAGATGACTAGAAATGTTTTCTGTTGGATGAAACATAAATAACCGTCCCACTGAAAAGATTCTGGACGGTTCGAGCTAATGATTTGGTCGCTCAGATCGCCCGACATGAATCCCATGGAACATTTATTGGATATATTCGAGCAACACTTTCTCAGTTATGTAGGGCTATAGACGCAGAATGGCTCAGTATTTCTGCAGGGGACTTCCAACGACTTGTCGAGTCCATCCCACGTCGAATTGCTGCAGAACGCAGGGCAAAAGGAGGTCCGACATGAGATAGGAGGTATCCCATGACTTTTCTCATCTGAGTATACATAATACTTCCAGTCACATTCTTATCATTGAAAGTAATCTGCTATAGTGTCACACCGCGTCATTTTCCTATACATTTCTGTGGTCTAGTAGCTAGCGTTGCTGCCTCCGGATCACTGGGTCCCGGGTTCGATTCCCGGCCGCTCTGGGGATTTCCCTGCCCGGGGACAGTGGCTACAACGAAGTCTTAATGTGCGATTTAGCCTTTGTTTTTGAGTTCCAGCGAGGAGCGATGCGTAAAGGTTTCGTGCTCTGTGCGGCGCCTAAAAACATAACAGATAGGAGAAAACAAAGAAGGAACTGACGTTTTTGTGCACAACAACCATAAAGCCGACAACCACAAAGCTACTAAAATCTTTTTTATCTGAACTATTTTCGACACTACTCCATAATCTGGCAGATTATAGAATTTTAAACCAATATACACTACATATCCATTTTAAAATTCTGGACTGCCAGATGATGACATACTGTCGGAAGTAGCTAAAGAATAATGAATATTTTTACAGATTTCTGGTGTCTATATATAAAAACGTTACTTGTGAACTATAAGAAGATTACACATGTGAAAACAGCTTGCAGTGTTTTGGTAAACTAAACAGCGTTCTCAAAATCAAGCTTCTGATGTATCTGAAACGGAAAGTATACAGTCTGTATTTGTTACCAGTTTTGTGTAACGACAGTGCGATGTGGCGTTTCGCAAGTTGTGAGTTGGTCATCAAATAGTGGACAGGTGCGGGTTGGGAATTACCACGGAGAGGATAACAAACAACTGTATCAGGGACAGACTGCAATGGGGAGAATAACTACATCTGCACCAAAATGACTATTCTTCAGTTCGCATTTAAGTGCCCGGCAGAGGGTTCATATTTGTAGAGCCACTTTCACACTATTTCTCTATCGTTCCAATTTCTAATAGCGCACGAGAAAGACGTACAGTTAAATTTTTCTACGTAAGCTCTGATTTCTCTTATTTTATTGCAGAGATCATCGCCCCTTACATAAGTGGGAGCCAACAAAATATTATTGTATTCGGAGAAGAACGTTCGAGACTGAAATTTTGTGAAAAGACTTGCGGCAACGAAAAATGGCTTTATTTTAACGATTGAACCCTAACTCGCGAATCATATCCTCACTCTCTCCCCTATTTTGAGGTAATACCAAACGAGCTTCTCTTTTTTGGCTCAAATGGCTCTGAGCACTATGAGCCTTAACACCTGAGGTCACCAGTCCTCCAGAACTTAGAACTACTTAATCCTAACTAACCAAAGCACATCACACAAATCCATGCCCGAGGCAGGATTCGAACATGCGACAGTAGCAGCAGCACAGGTTCCGGAATGAAGCGCCTAGAACCGCTCGGCTACCGCGGCTGGCTGCTGCCCTTTTTTGAATCCTTTCGATGTTCTCCGTCAATGTTATCTGTTAAGGATCCCAGTACTCTAGCAGAGGACGGACAAGCGTTGTGCAGGCAGTCTCTTTTGTAGACCTGTTGCATCTTTTAAGTTCTCTGTCAATAAAATGTAGTCTTTGATTTGCTTTCCCCTCAGCAATGTCTGTATGATCATTCCAATTTAAGCCGGCCGCGGTGGTCTAGTGGTTCTAGGCGCACAGTCCGGAACCGCGGGACTGCTACGGTCGCAGGTTCGAATCCTGCCTCGGGTGTGGATGCGTGTGAAGTTCTTAGGTTAGTTAGGTTTAAGTAGTTCTAAGTTCTAGGGGACTGATGACCTCAGAAGTTAAGACCCATAGTGCTCAGAGCCATTTGAGCCATTCCTATTTAAGTTTTTCTTAATTATAATTCCTAACTGTTTAGTTGATTTGACAGGTTTTAGATTTGTAACCAAAATACGCATATAATGGATTCCTTTTAGGACTTCATGCCTTTAATTATTTAGGGTCAATTGCCGCTTTTTATTTTGTCTTAATAATTTGACCTTCTGATTACCAGACGATAAATGAAAGCATAATCTTCCAGTTGTCTAACAAGGCTGCTCAGATTGTCTCCTAAATCAGTCATATAGATTAGGAACAGCAGAGGGCATATAACACTTCCTTGGGGAACGCCAGATATCACTTATGTTTTAATCGATGACTTTGCGTCAACTGATACGCACTGTGAACTTCTTGGCGGGAGATCACGAATCCAGTGGCACAACTGAGAAGATATTCCAAAAGCACGTAATTTGATTAGAAGTTGCTTGTGAGGAACGGTATCAAAAGCCTTCTGGAAATTTAAAAATTAGGAAACAAGTTTTAGACGACCTGCCTTTAGCTTTCTTCATGAGAATGAAGAGCTAGTTGAGTTTCACAATAACGATATTTTCTGAATCCTTGCTGACTGCGTGTCAACAGATCGTTTCTAGTTTCATAGTGCTCGAACACAGTATACATTCCAAGATCCTACTGTAAATCGACGTCAGTGACATGGGTCTGTAACTCAACGGATTCCTCTTAGTTCCTTTCTTGAGTCTTGGTGTGACTTGTGCAACTTTTTTGTCTTTAGGTACGGACCTTCTGTTGCACGAGAGGTTATATCTGACTTTTGAGTACGGAACTATTATATCATTATACTCTGAAGAGAATCTAGCTCGTATACAGTCTGGACCAGAGGACCTCCCTTTTTTAAGTGATTTAAGCTGCTTTGCTACATCCACGATTTCTACTTCTTACTTACTGACATTGACAGCAGTTTCTGAATTAAATTCTGGAAAATTTACTTCGTATTCTTTAGTGAAGGAATTTCGAAAATCCGTATTTAGTTACACCGCTTCATTGGTACTCTCATCCGTAACACTACCATCGCTGCTGCGCTGTGGAGGTGTTGATTATGTCTTGCCGCTGGTGTACTTGACATACTGCCAAAACCTCTTTGGGTTGTCTGCCAGTTTTCCAGACGGAGTTTCGTTCTAGAAATTATTAAAAGCATCTACACTGAAGTTCGCGCTAAATTTTGAGCTTATCTAAAACTTCATCAGTCTCGGGAACTTTTTGTTACCTTAAATTTGGGATGCTTTTTTCGTTGCTTTTGCAACAGTGCTTTGGCCCGTTTTGTGTACCGTAGGCGATCAGTTGCATCCATTAATTTATTTAGTACAAATATCTAAACTGCCATATATGTCACATCTGAGCTATACTGTCATAGTTAGTTCGGAAGAAATGGCTGTCTCTTAGGAAGGCGTTAAGCGGATTTTTGTCGGCTTTATTAAATAGATTTATTTTGTGTTTATTTTTGGTGGGATAGATGTTACGATATTCAGTCTCGTTGAAAATGGCTTGTGGTCACTAATTCTTGTATCCATCACATTGCTTCCTTTTTGCTCGGAATTACACTCCTGGAAATGGAAAAAAGAACACATTGACACCGGTGTGTCAGACCCACCATACTTGCTCCGGACACTGCGAGAGGGCTGTACAAGCAATGATCACACGCACGGCACAGCGGACACACCAGGAACCGCGGTGTTGGCCGTCGAATGGCGCTAGCTGCGCAGCATTTGTGCACCGCCGCCGTCAGTGTCAGCCAGTTTGCCGTGGCATACGGAGCTCCATCGCAGTCTTTAACACTGGTAGCATGCCGCGACAAGATGGACGTGAACCGTATGTGCAGTTGACGGACTTTGAGCGAGGGCGTATAGTGGGCATGCGGGAGGCCGGGTGGACGTACCGCCGAATTGCTCAACACGTGGGGCGTGAGGTCTCCACAGTACATCGATGTTGTCGCCAGTGGTCGGCGGAAGGTGCACATGCCCGTCGACCTGGGACCGGACCGCAGCGACGCACGGATGCACGCCAAGACCGTAGGATCCTACGCAGTGCCGTAGGGGACCGCACCGCCACTTCCCAGCGAATTAGGGACACTGTTGCTCCTGGGGTATCGGCGAGGACCATTCGCAACCGTCTCCATGAAGCTGGGCTACGGTCCCGCACACCGTTAGGCCGTCTTCCGCTCACGCCCCAACATCGTGCAGCCCGCCTCCAGTGGTGTCGCGACAGGCGTGAATGGAGGGACGAATGGAGACGTGTCGTCTTCAGCGATGAGAGTCGCTTCTGCCTTGGTGCCAATGATGGTCGTATGCGTGTTTGGCGCCGTGCAGGTGAGCGCCACAATCAGGACTGCATACGACCGAGGTACACAGGACCAACACCCGGCATCATGGTGTGGGGAGCGATCTCCTACACTGGCCGTACACCTCTGGTGATCGTCGAGGGGACACTGAATAGTGCACGGTACATCCAAACCGTCATCGAACCCATCGTTCTACCATTCCTAGACCGGCAAGGGAACTTGCTGTTCCTACAGGACAATGCACGTCCGCATGTATCCCGTGCCACCCAACGTGCTCTAGAAGGTGTAAGTCAACTAACCTGGCCAGCAAGATCTCCGGATCTGTCCGCCATTGAGCATGTTTGGGACTGGATGAAGCGTCGTCTCACGCGGTCTGCACGTCCAGCACGAACGCTGGTCCAACTGAGGCGCCAGGTGGAAATAGCATGGCAAGCCGTTCCACAGGACTATATCCAGCATCTCTACGATCGTCTCCATGGGAGAATAGCAGCCTGCATTGCTGCGAAAGGTGGATATACACTGTACTAGTGCCGACATTGTGCATGCTCTGTTGCCTGTGTCTATGTGCCTGTGGTTCTGTCAGTGTGGTCATGTGATGTATCTGACCCCAGGAATGTGTCAATAAAGTTTCCCCTTCCTGGGACAATGAATTCACGGTGTTCTTATTTCAATTTCCAGGTGTGTATTTATGCCAAGAGGTTGGCTTTAAAAAAATTTAAATGAAGACGTGTGTGACATGTCTGGAGGAGAATGGTCTGCAGTTAGACCAGAGAAGGATTCCAACAGGTAGGTCAAGACTGATGCTGCGAACTAATGGAGGACAGCAAGATAAATAATAAAAACATGCAGGAACAATATGGTTGTCAAATAGCTGATGGTGTTGATGATGGCGATAATAGGTATAAAGTACTTCAGCGACAGTGTCTGAGAGACCGTGACAAGAACTCTAAACTTTTTCCCCCTTGTATACTACGTAATTGAGATGCCGAATTCAAGAAAAAAAAGCTACAAGAACATAATCTGGAAATTTATGATCAGAACATCGTTGTGCTTCTGATCACGTAGAGATTGCTGTTTGTGATGGATATCAGGCACACAATGATGATGATTTTGTTGGAGTAAAGACTTTTAAAATGTTTGACTGTCATCCGTGTGGCATAAATGTCTTCTAAATTAATAACGTATCGCAATAATTTTTGCTAGCTATACAGAATATTTTACTAAGGAAAATAAATAGAAACGCTAAAAAAGTGAAAGATATAACTTCTGTTCTACACATTTATTTATTTGCTTGCTACCACATACTGTTCAAAAGTATACATCATCAAGCCATTTTGAAACAATTTTGTTTGTGAGACGGGTTTTCAAAATACACAAATCCATACAAATCACAAAAGTGTTAATATTTTCTTAATAGTATAAACTGTTCCTCTTTCCACTTCACATAACTTACAAAATATGCTTCATAACTAGTGGCGTTATGATCAGACGATGCATTTTTGTCTGGATCATTTCATACATAGTGCCTTCGCTCAACGTGGTGACTATGGAGATATGGAAATCAGGTAGACAATGATCTACTCTGTTTTTAGGGCAATAGGTCTGATACATAATGACAAAGGAGGATACCGAGCTGTTCTCCCGTCTACGCCTCAAAAATAAAAACACACAAACGGTTAAAACAAGAGTATACACGGGAAAAGTCTCCATGACTCTGACAATCAGACGAGTTGGCCACACGAGTTAAGCCGCGTAGAGAAACAAGGAATGTGGTGAAAGAAGTGAAAGTTGGCCACAGAAAAATACGAGAAGAAAACAAAACTCCCGTTGACAGACTGGCGACAGCCGATTGGTCATCTTCAGCAGACCCTGCCACATGGTGAAACAACCTCTGAACAGTCAGAGTAATAATAGTAACAACTAGAGCATTATAAAGTGCACTTCTCCTAAGTCAGTTCAACACAGTGCCTCACGTAACGTATTGACTTGCAGAAAACAGATAGACTGTATCATTACTGTTTCAATCGACTGTTACTATAAATAAATTTAATAAGGCTATATCTCGAAAATCACCATAAAATTTAGTACCAAAAAAGCCTAATGAGTGCAACGCTAGTTAACAATACGTAGAATATATATTGTGGGATAACTCATTAAAAATACACAGACAGCTCACCAATTAGTGTTACCTTATAGTACACGAAAGGAAGAAGAGAACAGTAGTGTATCACTATGAAGCAGTTAACTGGAAGGTTTACATGTAAACAAGGGTAATATTAAACAGGAAGCTGAGGGACCGATGATCTAGCAGTTTGGTCCCTCCCCCCCCCCTCCCCTTCTTTTAAACAAACCACCCAACCAACATGAAGCTGTAGCGAATGTAATTCAACTCAGTTACTTAAAAAGTCCAACAACGTACCTGCAACTTCTTAACGACACCTGATAGTAATGACGAATATAATGAGTTGAGACACAAAGTTGCGCGCTGTTGCTTGTGTGGACTGAAAGTAAGTAAAATTTAATCTTGTGCTGGAACAGAGTAATATAAGATCTGTGAGTGGAACATGCACATATTTTCTCATACTCGTATGCACGTCTTAAGCATTGTGATCCGAAGCAGTTTATGAAGTATTGGTGTTCGCTAGGATCAGATGTCTACCAGTACTAGAGCTTACTGATGACAGCTGTTATGTATTACCTCATGTATACAGCCCAGGATAGGTTTCAGGCAAAATTACGTGGGTATTAGTTCGACGCAGTGAAATGTCCACTAAGACTTCCGGACTTATCTTCTTGTAGATTTTTGAATGAGATTATTTGAGAGACAAAATGTCTGTTCCCGTCTCCCCGCCACAATCTTTGCCTCAGCTACAACAGCGAATCGTAGCTACGGTAGAGTCCATAACCACCGTAAATGTTGCACAAGGCTTGGGAAGAGTACAACTATCATCTCGACGTTTGTCGTCTGAGTCGAG
The DNA here is from genome assembly GCF_023897955.1 of Schistocerca gregaria. Taxonomy (NCBI): domain Eukaryota; kingdom Metazoa; phylum Arthropoda; class Insecta; order Orthoptera; family Acrididae; genus Schistocerca; species Schistocerca gregaria. The sequence goes on from NC_064921.1 coordinate 537,173,950, forward strand.
GAGCACACATCTAATCCTTGTAACCTATTAAGAGAACATGGTCTGCAGCGAACAAGTTGTACCGTTTCGTTTGGATGAACCGTCTTAAGTTCTTGTGTCCTCACTCTGTATGTCATTCACTGTTGTCCGCATACACAACACCGGTCTTAAAAAAATAATAAAATTTTATGTTCATGATTTGATGAACAGATGCTGCTAAAGTGACAATAGTTCACCAATACACTATCTGAGCAAACGTATCGGGAACCCTGTTTGTGGAAATTAATATGGGGCATGAGCCTATTTCGCCTTGGCTTGAATTCTGCTGCGGACACTTTTAGTGAGGTGTCTGGATGTTTCGAGAAAAAAGTTGTGAGGTTGTACGGTGGAGTCTTGAGCGATGTCGAGCTTGTAACTGATATGAACAAGTTTTCCACTGGTCTGAGATCGGGATTCTGGACATGCTAGTCTATTTCAGGAATGTTATTCTCTACAAACCACTGCCTCACAGATGCTGCTTCATGAGAGACGACATTGTAGTACTGATACAAACAATGATCATTTCCACATTGTTCCTCTACTGTACACAGTACACGAAGCTGCAGCATGTGTTCACATCCGTCCACATTTATAGATTTAAGGGGATCATATCCTAAGGACGAAAAACACAGCCATAACGTACCACCACTTTCTCCGTTATTCACTGTTGGAACTACACATGGTAACAGGTACCGTTCTTCAAGCATTCGCCTAACCCAAATTCTTTCACTGGATTTCCACACTGTGAGATGATTCACGACTCCAAATCACTCGTTTACAGTCTTCCTTCCCCAAGGGGCGTCGCTCTTTCCACCATTGTCAAGCATCGCTTAGTACTTTCTGTAGAAGTGTGTGGCTTATGAAGAGCTGCTCGATGATCGTACCCCACTCTTTTTAAATCTCTATGCACAGTTTTTGTGTTAGCTGGATTTCTGGCACCACATTGACATCACGAGTGGTTCCTTCCGCTGGTTTTACGCACTCGTTTACAACCATCCTGCGCAATACAAAACGCTCCCTGACCGTCAGTAAAAAAGGTCTGGTCGCTCTTAGTTTAGCTGTGGTTATTCCTCGATGTTTCCGCCTCACTGTCACATTATCAACAGTGGATGTGGGCGACTTTAGAAGGGTCGAAATGTCGATGATGTGTTTGTTACTGGCCAACCCGCTCTGGTGTTAACTGCTTCTTTACTGTACCTTACTCCCTGTATCCTCTCACACTGGAGGGCCCCTGTCTCGTGATATGCAATGAGCGATTTTGCGTTAAACAGGTGTCTGCGGGTGCTTTTGATCGTGTCGTGTGGATTTCAGTTTCATCGACAAGGAAAACCGTGAGGGAAGAATCCTGAGTGTCCACCTGTGAGGGAGCGGCGCAGCGCCCCGCAGCGGCCTGTGGCAGACAGTATGTCCAGGAGCGACAGGGCCAGCAGGGGGGCAGCGGTGGTGGGAACGGGAAGGAGAACGAGCGCCTGAGGGACGGGGCCGGCGGCGGAGGCGGCGCGTGGGCGGGCGGCCCGGCACGCCCGCACCACGGTGCGGTGCCTGCTGCGGAGTGCCGCGCCACGTGTAGCGGCTGCACCTCCTGTGCTCTGCAGCTGGCGTCCGATGCGTCGCTGCGGCGGTACGTCGCCTGCGCACTGGAGTGTGCTCGAGCTTTAGCCAGAGGTAGCCGGCTCCATTCCGGTGCTTGAAGAACTTTTCGTCACCAGCAGCTCGACGGCAAGGCGAGCGTACGTGGTGGTGTAAAGTCAGCAGACTTCGGGTCACTGTTCTGGGGTGATTCCCAAAATGGGAATGTCTCCTGAGATGAAGTCACGCTCCTCTGCTGATGGTCATCAGTTCTCTTCAGAATAAATTCTTAGTCTTAGTGGCGATCTCCACGCTATTCGTGAGAAGTAAGCTGTGTCGTAGTATATGGCTTCATCACCTCCATTCTTTTCCTACTCAGTTCCTTTACCACTAACAAAAATTATGTTTCGCTCATTTTCTTGAGTTTCCTGTCCTACATACTCGTGATTAAATGAAGAGATGACAGAGATGTCTCACAAGGTTTCTTCATTTTCAAGCCATGGCCAGTTTATAACACTTCTGACAATCTCTAGGGCGCTGCTTCGCGTAATCTACAGTAAATGATAAAGACTGAGGGGTCAGTAACACATCGACTATAGCTGTTTGCAACAAATACTGTTCCTTTTTCTTTTTTCACACAGTTCAGCAACATGTCACAAGGTATGCTGTATAAGTTACGCCGCTTTCAAGAAGAGGGCAGTAGGTTCTTAGTTCCATAACCATCCATAATTATTTCCTGCTATTACGGAGCCTCATTCTTAAATGATGAGTATTCAATCATTTTTAAATACTAGTCGCCCTTAACAGCTATTATTGTTGTTACCACACCATTGCCGTCATCATCATAAAACTGTCACGTATACTGTATGATTAGCACAAAGATAGCTCTGAGCCCAGCCAACGGTCTTGGCGCAGTGGTAATACCGGCTCCCGTTAGATCATCGACGTTAAGCGCCGTGGGGTTTGGCTCGCAATTGGATGGGTCACCGTTCGACCTGTCGAGCACTGTTGGTGAGCAGGGTACTCTCAGACCCTGTGGGGCCAATTGAGGAACTACTTGAGTGGGAATTAGTGGCTCCGGTCACGAAAGCTGACAACGGCCGGGAGAGCGGTCCCGCATCCAGTGACTCCTGGGGGCTGAGAATGACACAGACGTCGGTCGGTACTGTTGGCCCTTCAAGGCTTATTCCGAAGGAGCTATGATCCCGGTAAGGCGTACAGTAGTCTTCATTTTTCTCTTCTGTTCCCAGTGAAATCACTTAAAATGTTACCATCACATTCGTAATCGTAAAGATATTCACTTGTGATTTTTTAAATATATGTATAAAAAAGTGGGAAAAATAATGTTCAATGTAGATGTGAAGTTAGTGGTCTTTAGAAATTATAGGCTATAGTTCAGTTGTCCTCAGTAGGAAACCCATTATTACATCTTGCTCCTCTCTCGCCTTCCTTGTCAGTTTTTGATTCGTATTGTACTCTGGAGTCAAAACGTGTGCTCCCTCTTCCAGATGTGGGATCGACTCCTAAAAATGAAGTTTTTCACAATTTTTGCGATCAGCAAATTCTTAGGCGAATGTCCTTACGGTCTGATCCATAATCCAGTCATCAAAAATTTCCAAGTACACTACTGGCCATTAAAATTGCTACACCACGAAGATGACGTGCTACAGACGCTAAATTTAACCGACGGGAAGAAGATGCTGTGATATGCGAATCATTAGCTCCTCAGAGCATTCACATAAGGTTGGCGCCGGTGGCGACACCGACAACGTGCTGTCATGAGGAAAGTTTCCAACCAAATTCTCATACACAAACAGCAGTTGACCGGCGTTGCCTGGTGAAACGTTGTTGTGATGCTTCGTGTAAGGAGAAGAAATGAGTACTATCACGTTTCCGACTTTGATAAAGGTCGGATTGTAGCCTATTGTGATTGCGGTTTATCGTATCGCAACATTGCTGCTCGCGTTGGTCGAGATCCAATGACAGTTAGCAGAATATGGAATCAGTAGGTTCAGGAGGGTAATACGGAATGCCATGCTGGATCCCAGCGGACTCGTGTTAATAGCAGTCGAGATGACGGGCAGCTTATCCTCATGGCTGTAACGGATCGTGCAGCCACGTCTCGATCCCTGAGTCAACAATCGGGTCGTTTGCAAGACAACAACCATGTGCACGAACAGTCCAGCGAAGTTTGCAGCAGCATGGACTATCAGCTCGGATACTATGGCTGCGGTTACCCTTGACGCTTCATCACAGACAGGGGCGCTGCGATGGTGTACTCAACGACGAACCTGGGTGCACGAATAGCAAAACGTCATTTTTTCGGATGAATGCAAGTTCTGTGTACAGCATCATGATGGTCGTATCCGTGTTTGGCGACATCGCGGTGAACGCACATTGGAAGCGTGTATTCGTCATCGCCATCACCCGTTGTGATGGTATGGTTACACGTCTCGGTCACCTCTTGTTCGCATTGACGGCACCTTGAACAGTGAACATTTCATTTCAGATGTGTTACGGCCCTCATTCGATCCCCCATTCAGCAGGATAATGCACGTCCGCATGTTGCAGGTCCTGTACTGACCTTTCTGGGTACAGAAAATGTTCGAGTGCTGCCCTGGTCAGCACATTCTCCAGATCTCTCACCAACTAAAAACGTCTGGTCAATGTTGGCCGAGCAACTGGCTCGTCACAATATGCCACTCACTACTCTTGATGAACTGTGGTATCGTGTTGAAGATAAATGGACAGCTGTACCTGTATACGCCATCCAAGCTCTGTTTGACTCAAACCCATGCGTATCAAGGCCGTTATTACGGCCAGAGGTGGTAGTTCTGCGTAAAAATGTAATCACATGTAAGTTCTAGTATAATATATTTGTGCAATGAATACCCGTTTATCGCGGGCCGTAGTCGCCTAGCGGTTCTAGGTGCTACAGTCTGGAACCACGCGACCGCTACGGTTGCAGGCACGAATCCTGCCTCGGGCATGGATGTGTGTGATGTCCTTAGGTTAGTTAGGTTTGCGTAGTTCTAAGTACTAGGGGACTCATGACCTGAGAAGTTAAGTGCCATAGCGCTTAGAGCCATTTGAACCAACCCGTTTATCATCTGCATTTCTTCTTGGAGTAGCAATTTTACTGGCTAGTAGTGCATTATATAGGTGTGTCGAATGCACGATTTCTTTATTAAGAAAAGCCTTTAGTGGACAGATAATTCACAGGAGCTTTATTGCATAATGGACTGGATAGCTTACATACCTTTTATTCATTGACCTTTTATTCATTGAAGCACATTAAATGTACATAAAAGTTAAAAAAATAAGTTTTCCTCCTATATAAATAACACCTCGATGTGATGGGAAAAAAATAAAACGAAGGAATTATTCGAATGGGACGGAAATCGGTAGATGTGATATACATATACAGACGAAGAAATTATTGCAATTTCAAAACAAATGGTTGATTTATCCGAGAGAAGTACTGGACATCGGGGCTCAAATCGAAGTAGAACTCATCACTGACGGCAGCTCTACTTCAGTCAATGAGATTCCGGGCCAGAGACATGTGTGGAAACCCCCAAGGCAGTGGTGGGATAACAACCTGAGTGTCAACCATCATACAGTCTGACAATCAGGAGTAATGTTCTGGGATTCCATTTCTTCTCATAGCAAGACCCCTGTGATTGTTATCCGCGGCGCCCTTACAGCACAGCGGTACGTCGGCGATATTCTACGCCCCATTTTGTTGCCCTTCATGGCAAGCCATTTTGGGCTTGCATTTTAGCAAGACAATGCCATTATGCACATGGTGAGAGTTTCTACTGCTTGCCTTCGTGCTTGTCAAACGCTACTTTGGCCAGCAAATGGGCGCTTCTCTCCCCAACTGAGAATGTTTATAGCATCTCGGGGTTTTGACGACCCGAACCAAGTGGACAGATAATGGCACGATATCCCTCAGAAGGACATCCTACAATTCTATCAAATGACAAGCCGAATGAAACTTCCTGGCAGATTAAAACTGTGTGCCGGATCGAGACTCCAACTCGGGACCTTTGCCTTTCGCGGGCAAGTGCTCTACCATCTGAGCTACCCAAGCACGACTCACGCCCCGTCCTCACAGCTTTACTTCCGCCAGTACTTCGTCTCCTACTTTCCAAACTTCACAGAAACTCCCCTTCCGCACCTTGCAGAACTAGCACTCCTGGAAGAAAGGATGTTGCGTAGACATGGCTTAGCCAAGATAGTTTCACACCAGCGCACACTCCGCTGCAGAGTGAAAATCTCATTCTGGACAAGCCGAATACTTGCTTGCGTAAGCGCCAGAGGTGTACCAACATGTTATTGACTTAATGGCTCAAATGGCTCTGAGCACTATGGGACTCAACATCTTAGGTCATAAGTCCCCTAGAACTTAGAACTACTTGAACCTAACTAACCTAAGGACATCACACACACCCATGCCCGAGGCAGGATTCGAACCCGCGACCGTAGCAGCCCCGCGGTTCCGGACTGCAGCGCTAGAACCGCACGGCCACCGCTGCCGGCTATTGACTTAATGATTTCGTGAAGCTCTTTCCTTCAAATAAATCGTCCAATTTTTCTGAAATAGTTGTCATTTGTTTGTCTGTACATCTACCATTCCATTCAGATAATTCCTTCGTGGTGTCTAGATTTTTTTTGTTAGATTACATTAGGCGAAACGTTGTGAGACGATATGACGGGAATAAGCTTGTAAGTACGATAGTAGGTAAGGCGAATGATGGACTTGGGTTTACTGGAAGAATTTCAGGAAAGCGTAGCACTTATATGAAGTACACCGCTTATGGAACACTAGTGCGACCCATTCTTGAGCACTGCCAGAGTCTTTGTGATACAGGGTGTTTCAAAAATGACCGGTATATTTGAAACGGCAATAGAAACTAAACGAGCAGCTATAGAAATACACTGGTTGTTGCAATATGTTTGGGACAACAGCACATTTTCAGGCAGACAAACTTTCGAAATTACAGTACTTACAATTGTCAACAACAGATGGCGCTGCGGTCTGGGAAACTCTATAGTACGATATTTTCCACATATCCACCATGCGTAGCAATAATATGGCGTAGTCTCTGAATGAAATTACCCGAAACCTTTGACAACGTGTCTGGCGGAATGGCTTCACATGCAGATGAGATGTACTGCTTCAGCTGTTCAATTGTTTCTGGATTCTTGCGGTACACCTGGTCTTTCAAGTGTCCCCACAGAAAGAAGTCACAGGGGTTCATGTCTGGCGAATAGGGAGGCCAATCCACGCCGCCTCCTGTATGTTTCGGATAGCCCAAAGCAATCACACGATCATCGAAATATTCATTCAGGAAATTAAAGACGTCGGCCGTGCGATGTGGCCGGGCACCATCTTGCATAAACCACGAGGTGTTCGCAGTGTCGTCTAAGGCAGTTTGTACCGCCACAAATTCACGAAGAATGTCCAGATAGCGTGATGCAGTAATCGTTTCGGATCTGCAAAATGGGCCAATGATTCCTTTGGAAGAAATGGCGGCCCAGACCAGTACTTTTTGAGGATGCAGGGACGATGGGGCTGCAACATGGGGCTTTTCGGTTCCCCATATGCACCAGTTCTGTTTATTGACGAAGCCGTTCAGGTAAAAATAAGCTTCGTCAGTAAACCAAATGCTGCCCACATGCATATCGCCGTCATCAATCCTGTGCACTATATCGTTAGCGAATGTCTCTCGTGCAACTATGGTAGCGGCGCTGAGGGGTTGCCGTGTTTGAATTTTGTATAGATAGAGGTGTAAACTCTGGCGCATGAGACGATACGTGGACGTTGGCGTCATTTGGACCGCAGCTGCAACACGGCGAACGGAAACCCGAGGCCGCTGTTGGATCACCTGCTGCACTAGCTGCGCGTTGCCCTCTGTGGTTGCCGTACGCGGTCGCCCTACCTTTCCAGCACGTTCATCCGTCACGTTCCCAGTCCGTTGAAATTTTTCAAACAGATCCTTTATTGTATCGCTTTTCGGTCCTTTGGTTACATTAAACCTCCGTTGAAAACTTCGTCTTGTTGCAACAACACTGTGTTCTAGGCGGTGTAATTCCAACACCAGAAAAATCCCCTGTTCTAAGGAATAAACCATGTTGTCCACAGCACACTTACACGTTGTGAACAGCACACGCTTACAGCAGAAAGACGACGTACAGAATGGCGCACCCTCAGACTGCGTTGTCTTCTATATCTTTCTCATCACTTGCAGCGCCATCTGTTGTTGAAAATTGTAACTACTGTAATTTCGAAAGTTTGTCCGCCTGAAAATGTACTGTTGTCCCAAGCATACTGCAACAAACGGTGTATTTCTATCGCTGCTCGTTTAGTTTTTATTGCCGTTTCAAATATACCGGTCATTTTTGAAACACACTGTACCTACCACGCGCGATTAAAAGAACACGTCGAAGCAGTTCAGAGGCGGGCTGTTAGATTTGTCGCCTATGGTTTAGATCAACAAGCGAGTATTACGTAGATGCTTCGGGAACTCGAATAGAAATCCATGGAAAGAAGATATTCTTTTCACAAAAAAATATTGAGAAAATTTTGAGACCTAGGATTAGAAGGTGCCTGTAGAAAGCCTCTATTGCCGCAAACGTGCATTTCGCGTTAGAGCCACGAAAACAAGCCAGAGAAGTTAGGGCTGATACGGAGGTATATAGAGGGTCGTTTTTCCGTCACTTTGTTTGCGAGTGGAACTGGAAAGAAGTTACCTCCGTCACGCATCATAGGGTGGCTTTCGAAGTACATACGTAGAAGCACGTAAGTGATATTGAGGAAGAGTAGATTTTATGTCCTTTAATCGTGAGGTCGATAATATAAGAACTCATTTCAACCAAATCTCGGAAAACTGGTAGAGAGTCAAAACGATTTCCAATTAGTGATATTTGTGAGAGAATTACTAGTTCCGATGATCGCCCGATAACCAAGCAAAATTTCCCGTAAACTTTGCCTAGAACTCGGAAATATTTCTGCTATATCTTCTAATTTGTTTCTGAACCAAAGTTGCTCATTACCCCAGATAAAAATAAAAAGTATGTTAGTGCGTGTGTGCGCGAGTAGAAAACAAACGTTTACAAGTTACATGACGTGTTGCATAGTCTCATAAAAAGCGAATTTTTCATCCTGTATTCATACACTGCAGAGTGTTTAAAAATGTCAGTGTCACATTTCTACAGTTAGTATTGGTCAAAACATGAAGAAAAATTCCTACACTAATATGTCTGGAAACCAATGCCTGTCGAGGTATGGGCCAATTTCTTCTCTCATGCCCAATTGTACACACATAAAAAAAAAGTTTTGCATCACCCCGGTTCCCAGAATTCCTGAATATAGGCGTTGACTGTGGATATTGTATCACAGACACAGTCCCTTTGACCGTTCAGAGATGTAACTAAACCCGCCCAAAGATGTGAACAACCATGCATGAGCAGCGCCTATTACACGGAAGGGGTCCGACAGCCGATCATTTCCAGTCATTCAACCAGGAAGGAGGTACACGTCTCGTGTTCTCTGTAGATCAACCATGCCTACACGGACAATACCACGGTTCGATCGCCTTCGCATTGTTACTTTGTGCCAGGAAGGGCTCTCAAAAAGGGAAGTATCCAGGCGTCTAGGAGAGAACCAAAGCGATGTTGTTCGGACATGGAGGAGATACAGAGAGACAGGAACTGTCGATGACATGTATCTCTCAGACCACCCAAAGACTACTACTGCAGCAGATGACCGCTGCCTACGGATTATGGCTCGGAGGAACCCTGACAGCAACGCCACCTTGTTGAATAATGCTTTTCGTGCAGCCACAGGACGTCGTGTTACAATTCAAACTGTGCGCAATAGGCTGCATGATACGCAACTTTACTCTCGACGTCCTTCTTTGCAACCACGGCATCATGCAGCGTAGTACAGATGGGCCCAACGACATGCCGAATGTATCGCTCAAGATTGGCATCACATTCTCCTTACCAGTAAGCGTCGCATATGCCTTCAACCGGACAATCGTTGGAGACGTGTTTGGAGGCAACCCGGTCAGGCTGGACACCTTAGATCCGCTGTACAGTGTGTTCAGCAAGGTGGAGGTACCCTGCTGTTTTGAGGTGGCATTATATGGGGCCGACGTACGCCGCTGGTGGTCATGGAAGGCGCCGTAATGACTGTACAATACGTGAACGTCGTCCTCCTACCGATAGTGCAACCACATCGGCAGCATATACGCGAGGCATTTGTCTTTATGGACGACAATTCGCGCCCCTGTAGGAACATCTTGTGAATGACATCCTTCAGGATAACGACACCGCTCAACTAGTGGCCAACATCTTCTCCAGACGTGAACCCAATCAAACATGCCTGGGATAAATTGAAAAGGGCTGTTTGTGGACGACGTGTCCCACCAACCACTCTGAGGGATCTACGCCGAATCGCCGTTGAGGAATGGAACACTCTGAACCAACAGTGCCTTGATGAACTTGTGGATAGTATGCCAGGCATGTAGCAACGCAAGAGGGCTTGCTACTCGGTATTAGCGGTACCGGTGTGTACAGAAATCTGGACCACCACCACTGAAGGTCTCGCTGTATGGTGGTACAACGTGCAATGTGGGGTATTCATGAGCAATAAGAAGGGCGAAAATGAAGTTTATGTTGTTCTCTATTCCAATTTTTTGTACAGGTTCCGGAACTCTCGGAACCGAGGTGATGCAAAACTTTTTTTGATGTGTGCGGGCTATCAAATAAAAAATGAATGATTTGGCCCTCAACTACGTACCCTCAGACTCAGTGTTCAAATATTGGAGCTTTTGGCTGGTTTCATTGTCTAAGGGCTGGTATACGTAGTTGCCGTATTACAAGCCAAATACTGCTGAGTCTACAGTGTACAAAATGAATACACACATGAATCGAATGGTCGAAGGTTCCTATCTCTTGGCAATTGCGAATTTTTATTGTAACATAGAAAGTTATAAATGAAAGATTGCAATTAAATAAAATCTGCAGGTACTATTATTAACGACTTTAAATCATGAGTACGATAGCAGAAGTACCTTTAAGAATGCCGTTTATTACTGCAAAACAATTATTGATGTCGATGGTCCAGCAATTAAATCAAATATAAGTTGAATAAAAAGGAAACAATAGATTCCTAGTTCATATAATTAGTACTGGACAACAAAATATATCGTGAAATATTCACTTCTAAACGCATACTACGTCTTCACTGCAGAAGCCACGGAAATCTCACAAGTGCACAAGTCGGCACTACGAGATATTTTTATCTCCTGCGACCACGCGCAAACTGCTCAACACTCCAAGTACTTCGTGTGACAGCCCGTCGCGCCTTCCCCTCCAGCACTCCCTGTGTCCTGTGCCGTACTCCCCGTGTCCTTTTTGGAAATGATGCTCCTCCCCCACTTCCATACAGTCCCACCATTGACTTCGGTCGTCGCCTACCGTAGCAACGAGCGCTGTGGTTGCCTAGAGCGCTCCCGCCATGTCTCCAAGCCAACGCACACTCACAAACATATTGAAACACATATGAAATACTGGATTTACATTTAAATAACTTGAAACTAAACAAATATTCCTACAGCTGGACCATAAACACGATCTAACACGCATTATTAAATACATAAACAAATCAAATAAACATATATCAGAGGAACAGAAACGAAAGTAGGCAAGTAGCCTAACGTCTCTGTGCTTGATGCGTAATTAAGATTTGATTAACAATTGGCATAAAACCGAAATTAGACACTAAGATCTGCGTATAGTAAAATGCGTAATTAAGATCTGCACATAAGTTGCATAAAAAGAGTAGACACAAAGGTCTGCACATAGTAATGGGAAGGGTAGAAATGGGAAGGTGGATCCATTTCATTCTCCGGACTCGTCATTATCGAAAACTTTTCACTGTCATCATTCCATTATTCAGCTGATAGTAGTCCATATTCGCAACTGCGAATACATTTCATGTATTTCATAACGGCTGTAGTCGACGCAGTGCCTGTTCCTTCGGACATGGGTGCATGTCCGAAGAAGCTTTGCATCGTAATTAGGAATAACACAGGCTCTGCAATATAGCAAGTAAAAATCATGTTAAGCGCAGAAGGAACACATTCTACTGGTTTACGTACCACTTACAGTAAGCGAACAAATCAAAAACAATGATAGTTTATATCAATAAGACAATGCACCCTTTCACAAAGTAGCCTCTGTGAGGCAATGCCTTATGTACAATGACATTCGTGAAATGTACTGGTCTGACCAGAAAATCTATCTGAACGCAGTGGAACACTTTCAGGATGAATTAGAAAGTCGACTTGGCTCCAGATCCCAGCATCCAACGGCACTGCTTTATCTGGTTTTGCCTCTGGAGGAATAATGGGCTGCGATTCCTCCATAGACATTCAGGCACGTCACTGAAAGTGTCCCCAGCAGAGTTCACGCCGTGATAAAAGCTACGGATGAACACACTCTTCATGAATGTCCATTAATATGTGTCCTGTTACTTTTTATCAGATGGCGTATATGTTCTAAAAATACCTCCGTCATGGTCGAGTTAGATTATAAAAGATATTATTGAAAATAAATTTGAATTATTGATCAGACAATGTGAACGAATGACTTTTCAGTTACACCGTAACAACCGGTTGCCTGAACAGGTAGTTGTTATTAAGCACATCAGTTTAAAATGTAGACAAATTATTTACAAAATCAAGCCTAGTCTGACGAAGAGGTGAGCGGGTACCATATTGTTTTGTTCCAAGGTGTTCCTACGGTACGGGGTTTTAAATGGTATACAAGTTGCTCAAACGTCTGCGGACTTATTCAATTTCACCTGTGATAAAGGCGTTAGACTACTGTTCCAGAAGAAAGAAGCTAAAATCCCCTTCCGAAAATACTAATTTCAGTTTTCAGTGGTGTCAGTTAAAGTGAATGTCGGGATGATTCCTTTGAGAAGTAAACAGATGTTCTTCCGAAACATTGTCTCAGTGAGCTAGAGCTGTTTCCTATGACCTTGTCTGAGACGGACGCTAGGATCTAAATTTCATTCGTACTTCCAGTTGTAGGCGTATTAGACAGTATATCCAATCAGATAAATTATTTAACATATATTTTGCAACTTTATATCTGTATTTAATAATTATATTGCTAGTAAGATCGGTATCTCTCCGTTTAAAGAAAAGAAGAATACTTGCTTTATCACTGAGCCGTTTTTTGTAAACGTGCTAAGGGTAAACATGGTGGACAGTAAAATGGTCCATCCGAGATATATTAGCCCGGTCGGCCCATACATCTTGAAATGAGCTATCATCAGATGAGTAAGGAGTATTTCGTAAAAACTACGTACTTTTTTCAAGCTCTCCTTGTTGCTAATATGGTACATACGGATAAAACGGAAAGTGAGAGGATTCACTATTAAAATGTTATGATTATTATATTCATATGATTTATACTCGTCTTTTCCCTGTTCACACAATTTCTTCACAGTTTTACCAAGTCACAATAATAAATAGTATTTCATACATGTTTTTACACACAAGAGACCAATTTAAAAACGCCTTTCTACAAGCAAATGACATTCTATACGCACAATGCTCATCACACGTTGACGACTGACAATACCTGATCATAGATTTGTTTCCAGAATTTCAATAAGCTACCTGGTCAACAATATTATGAGAAGGAAAATTGCTATTCACCATATAGCGGAGATGGTGAATAGCAGAGAGGCGTTTCGTCAACAATACACACACACACACACAAACCACAAACACACACACACACACACACACACACACACACACACACACACACACACTCCTGCAAACGCAACTCACACACACGACTGCAGTCTCAGGCAACTGTAACCACCCTGCCGACCTGCCATCCTGGATTTTCCATTTTTCTTATTTTATTTCATTGTGAAAATAAATATAACGGTTTCGAAACATACCAAGTGTAATATTGTTGGTGCCCTCAGTCCTGAGACTGGTTTGATGCAGCTCTCCATGCTACTCTATCCTGTGCAAGCTTCTTCATCTCCCAGTAATTACTGCAACCTACATCCTTCTGAATCTGCTTATAGTATTCATCTCTTCGTCTCCCTCTACGATTTTTACCCTCCACGCTGCCTTCCAATGCTAAATTTGTAATCCCTTCATGCCTCAGAACATGTCCTACCAACCGATCCCTTCTTCTAGTCAAGTTGTGCCACAAACTTCTCTTCTCCCTAATCCTATTCAATACCTCCTCATTAGTTATGTGATCTATCCATCAAATCTTCAGCATTCTTCTGTAGCACCAAATTTCGAAAGCTTCTATTCTCTTCTTGTCCAAACTTTTTATCGTCCATGTTTCACTTCCATACATGGCTACACTCCATACATATACTTTCAGAAACGACTTCCTGACGCTTAAATCTATACACGATGTTAACAAATTTCTCTTCTTCAGAAACGCTTTCGTTGTCATTGCCAGTCTACATTTTATATCCTCTCTAATCCGACCATCATCAGTTATTTTGCTCCCCAAATAGCAAAACTCCTTTACCATTCTAAGTGTCTCATTTCCTAATCTAATTCCCTCAGCATCACCCGACTTAATTCGACTACATTCCGTTATCCTCGTTTTGCTTTTGTTGATGTTCATCTTATATCCTCCTTTCAAGACACTGTCCATTCCGTTCAACTGCTCTTCCAAGTCGTTTGCTGTCTCTGACAGGATTACAATGTCATTGGCGAACCTCAACGTTTTTATTTCTTCTCGATGGATTTTAAAACCTACTCCGAACTTTACTTTCGTTTCCTTTACTGCTTGCTCAATATACAGATTGAATAACATCGGGGATAGGCTAAACCCTGTCTCACTTCCTTCCCAACCACTGCTTCCCTTTCTTGTCACTCGACTCTTATAACTGCCATTTGGTTTCTGTAGAAATTGTAAATAGCCTTTCGTTCCCTGTATTTTTCCCCTGAAACCTTCAGAATTTGAGAGTATTCCAGTCAACACTGTCAAATGCTTTCTCTAAGTCTACAAATGCTGGAACCGTATGTTTGCATTTCGTTAATCTTTCTTCTAAGATAAATCGTAGGGTCAGTATTGCCTCCCGTATTCCAGAATTTCTACGCGGTCCAAACTGATCATCCCCGAGGTCGGCTTCTACCAGTTTTTCTGTAAAGAATTCGCGTTAGTATTTTGCAGCTGTGACTTACTAAACTGATAGTTCGGTAATTTTCACATCTGTCAACACATGCTTTCTTTAGGATTGGAATTATTGTATTCTTCTTGAAGACTGAGGGTATTTCGCCTGTCTCATACATCTTACTCACCAGATAGTAGAGTTTTGTCAGGACTGGCTCTCCCAAGGACGTCAGTAGTTCTAATGGAATGTTGTATACTCCCGGGGCCTTGTTTCGACTTAGGTCTTTCTGTGCTCTGTCACATTCTTCACGCAGCATCGTATCTCCCATTTCATCTTCATTTACATCCCCATCCATTTCCATAATATTGTCCTGAAGTACATCCCCTTGTATAGACTGTCTATATAATCCTTCCACCTTTCTGCTTTCTCTTCTTTGCTTAGAACTGGGTTTCCCTCTGAGCTCTTGATATTCATATAAGTGGTTCTCTTTTCTCCAAAGGTCTCTTTAATTCTCCTGTAGGCAGTATCTATCTTACCCCTAGTGAGACAAGCCTCTACATCCTTACATTTGTCCTCTAGCCACACCTACTTAGCCATTTTGCACTTCCAATCGATCTCATTTTTGAGACGTTTGAATTCCTTTTTGCCTGCTTCATTTACTGCATTTTTATATTTTCTCCTTTCATCAATTAATATTTCTTCTGTTACCCAAGGATTTCTACTAGCCCTTGTCTTTTTTCCTACTTGATTTTCTGCTGCCTTCACTACTTCATCCCTCAGAGCTACCCATTCTCCTTCTACTGTACTTCTCTCCCCCATTTCTGTCAATTGTTCCCTCATGCTCTCCCTGAAACTATGTACAACCTGTGGTTCTTTCAGTTTATCCAGGTCCCATCTCGTTAAATTCCCACCTTTTTGCAGTTTCTTCAGTTTTAATCTACAATTCGTAACCAATAGATTGTGGTCAGAGTCCACATCTGCCCCTGGATATGTCTTACTATTTAAACCTTATTCCTAAATCTCTGTCTTATCATTATATAATTTATCTGATACCTTTTAGTATCTCCAGGGTTCTTCCAATTATAGAACCTTCTTTGATGATTCTTGAACCAAGTGTTAGCTATGATTACGTTATGCTCTGTGCAAAATTCTACCAGGCGGCTTCCTCTTTCATTTCTCTCCCCCAATCCATATTCACCCACTATGTTTCCTTCTCTCCCTTTTTCTACTCTCGAATTCCAGTCACTCATGACTATTAAATTATCGTCTCCCTTCACTACCTGAATAATTTCTTTTATCTCATCATACAGTTCATCAATTTCCCCATCATCTGCAGAGCCAGTTGGCATATAAACTTGAACTACCGTAGTAGGCATGGGCTTCGTGTCTATCTTGGCCACAATAATGCGTTCACTATGTTGTTTGTAGTAGATCACCTGCACTCTTATTTTTTTATTCATTATTAAACCGACTCCTGCACTACTCCTATTTGATTTTGTATTTATAACCCTGTATTCACCTGACCAAAAGTCTTGTTCCTCCTGCCACCGAACTTCACTAATTCCCACTATATCTAACTTTAACCTATCCATTTCCCTTTTTAAATTTTCTAACCTACCTGCCCGATTAAGGGATCTGACGTTCCACGCTCCGATCCGTAGAACGCCAGTTTTCTTTCTCCTGATAATGACGTCCTCTTGAGTAGACCCCGCCCGCAGATCCGAATGGGGGACTATTTTACCTCCGGAATATTTTACCCAAGAGGACGCCATCATTAATTAACCATACAGTGAAGCTGCATGCCCTCGGGAAAAATTACGGCTGTAGTTTCCCCTTGCTTTTAGCCGTTCGCAGTACCAGCACAGCATGAGGGTTTTGGTTAATGTTGCAAGGCCAGATCAGTCAATCATCCAGACTGTTGCCCATCCAAGCTGCTGCCCCTCTTCAGGAACCACACGTTTGTCTGGCCTCTCAACAGATACCCCTCCGTTGTGGTTGCATCTACGGTAGAGCCATCTGTACCGTTGAGGCACGCAAGCCTACCCACCAACAGCAAGGTCCATGGTTCATGGGGGTGTAAAGGCTTGAATATTTTAAGCTTTTACATCAAGATAAGTTATTTCTGAAGAAGTCCAGTGTATTTTTGAAATAAAATGATCGTTCTTAGCTTGATAAAAAATAATGTTTTCGTTGCCACTATATAATTTAACTTTGGAAAGTAATAAAGTCCACGTGGCATTAGTTATGTATGATACACGAAAAAAATATAAATCAGATTATTTTTTAAACAGCTACATACTCTATTTTCGGTCTAGGTTATTGTAAAGCGAAGTGTATAGGATAACTAATTTTCGTAGCACGTAATCACGCATAAACAGACAAAAAGTTATTGCATTATGGCCAGATTAGAAAAGATATCAAATTTCGTAAATGCATCATTGTATTGTGTAAAAATGTGATAAACATGAATTTCATACTCTACAGCTGAAAATCGCAATGAACACTATCAGAAAAAGGTGGAATCGCAACCTTCGGCTGACCGAGGACATTGCCGTAAATCTTGGTTAGTTTTAAAAGCTAGTGGACTCTCTTCATGCATACATATGTTCTACACTACTGAGGTGAGTAACATACATACAGAGTTCCCCGTCTACTCGTTAGATTACATAGACAATTATAAATGAAATCGCCAAATGGGAACTTGATTTCCTCGATAGTTTGCCAGTACTTAAGTGCCGCTTTTCGCGATATACTGTTGCGACATAAGAGTAAAGTAATTACGATAAGCAATATTAGAGCACTCCTAACCCTAAATTGTAGACAAAGGTTTTCGCGAAGTGTCATTGACCTGTCTCACATAGTCCTTCTTACAAATGAACTAAATGAGCTCAGAAAAGTTCAAATCAAATATCCTCTTCCGTATCCTCCGTCAGAAAACCAGCTACATGTAGTGAAGGAAGATATTCAGTCCGCTTTTAACAAAAGACACTACTACAAGATCCATAATTATGTTCTTATACAAAGTAGCAACGGAAGAATCAGTTAATATAATCATTTATGAAACTATACGTTTCATGTCTCGAGGCAATTATCTTGAAACTTGACGACACGATCTACGGCAACAAGCCGTTTGCTCTCGTGTATCCCTCCTCAATTCAGTGAACGTAGGCGCGCCGCGCCGACCCTGCCGTTGCGCGTGTTCTTGATCAATTCCTCAGGGCGGTACGGGCTGCTTCCAGTGACAGCCGGCCTCTAGCCTTCACTGCTGCTGTAGTAAGTCATCCTGGTTCTACATCAAAGGAATTAGTACACAGAAATACTCACATAAAAAAGGTGGCTCTCAGGTGTTAACTGCCTGTTGCATGTACTTACCGTAAGCGATATAACACTACATGGTACCTTCTGATTCATGAATGGAACACACACAGAATGTACCACATGGTTATAATTAAAGTTCAGCGACTCGCCGAGGTTCTTTGTAGGCTGTAATTATCGTATGGCAACGAAACTTGGTAGATATACTAATGCATTATTGCGGACCCGATTTACGCTGAAAAACAACCTGTCCTAATTTTGGCCACCAGGTGCATACCTGGCGCTTTACACTGTTTCTGTTTCACAAAGCAAGCCATAACGTGAGGGAACAGTTTGGTTATGGAGAAGAGAGACCGTGCGCTGTTAGGGAAACTGTCTTATGTGAATGGCAGCGATTGCAATGTTCCATTGACAGTGTGTCGCCCACTGAAACTTCTCAGTAGAGGCTCGACATCATTAAATTACTTAAAGAAGATGATAATTAAATTCTAAACCGCAGGTGAACTTGGTGTGGCACATGGTAGAGCAGGGCGTTATATTTCGGTGGAAGCTATTGACAAGGTTGCTGTAGCTGTAACTGACCATGCAGCACGTGCCCGGGTAGTGAAAGCGCTCGTGCTGTCTCGCGAAAGTGGTTCAGACCATGGTCAGCAGTACGGAAAGTTTTTCGATCTATTTAACACAGCTACCCGAACAACTGTACAGCAACTGAAACCTCATGATCCGCAGCTATGTCCTGAATTTGCTCCTCGATTTGTGGTACGGATCAAAGTTGATCACATCTGGCTGAGCAATACACTATAAAATGACGAGATACATTTTACCCTACACGGTGCAGTGAACACACTCAACTACCGAATTTGGGGTACTGTTAAACCGCGCGTTGTGCGCGAAGAACCATTGCACTCGCTGCATGTGACTGTGAGGCGTGTATTCCAAAGCATAATTGTCCTCGCTCCCTTCTTCTTAGAAGAGAATACAGCCAGAGGGCCTGTCTGGTATAGTGTGACATCTTTATGTCGTCGAGACCTCCCTGCGCAACATGTGATTCTACATTAGAAGCTGTGTGGAAACCACTGTTTTCATGCAAGATGAAGCAACACCTCATGTTGTTCGCCAGAGAAAGATTTTCTTAATGCAATCTTCCATGAACACGTTATCTCCAAAGGTTTTCAGGATGCATGACCTGCAAGGTTACCTCATCTACATCTATGTAACTTTGGGCTTGGGATACCTAAAAGGACGTCCGCCCCCGGTAGCTGAGTGGTCAGCGCGACAGAATGTCAATCCTAAGGGCCCGGGTTCGATTCCCAGCTGGGTCGGAGATTTTCTCCGCTCAGGGACTGGATGTTGTGTTGTCCGAATTATCATCATTTCATCCCCCCCGACGCGCAAATCGCTGAAGTGGCGTCAAATCAAAAAACCTGCACCCGGTGAACGGTCTACCCAGTGGGAGGCCCTAATCATACGACATTTACATTTACCTAAAAGAACGCGTTTACCTGGGACACTTTCGGTCTGTACCTGATCTGAAGGCCAGTATAGAGGAACACGCTGCTCATGTTCCACCAGGACTGCTGCGAGCAACAGTTGACCGCGTGGTTTTACGGATGCAGCACCTGGTCGACGTCTCAAACTGTGTAAGTGGCGGTTCATAATAAAATCAACATTATGAATTCCCAATTTTCTCTCTCCAATAGGCACGACAGCGAAGACGCTTCTGGAGACATCCTGTACAGCACTGGGATACCAACCTCACTGTCGCCCACCATAAACGCCCGACATCCAGGAGTGATGATCTGGGATGCCATTTCACTTCATAGCAGAATCCCTTTGGTTGTTTTCTGCGGCACCCTTACAGCACAGCGGAAAGTCGCCGATATTCTTCGTCCTGTTTTGATGCCTTTCATGGCAAAGCATACTGGTTGTACATTTCAGCAAGACAGTGCCCTTTCGCACATGGCGAGAGTTTCTACTGTTTGTCTTCGTGCTTTCGAAACTACCTTGGCGAGGAAGATTGCCAGACGTCTCCCCAATTGACAACGTTTGTAGCATTATGGACAGGTCATTCCGACCAGATCTGGATTTTGACGATCTAATGCACCAATTGGACAGAATTTGGGACGACATCCGTCAGGAGGAGAATTCTATCCATCTGTGCAAGGCCGAATAACTGTTTGCATAAGGGCCAGAGCTGGACCAACGAGCTATTGATTAGTTCAATTTGTGGAGCTCTTTCCCTCAAATAAATCATCCAATTTCTCTGAAATCTTCTACCGCACTTCCTTGAGGTGCCCCGAAATTAACTTTTATGTCTATCAGCCCTGTTTCGTTAAGACCGACATGTTGATTTCTATCTGCAAGGAAGTCTTAAATCCAGTCGCAGATCTGGTGCGACACTCGGTAAGCTCGTATTTTTTCACGTTTTCCTCTAGTCGAGGAATACGGCATCAACTTGAAAACCGATGTTTACAGTGCTATGTATCTCAGAGAAACAAACCGAAATGAGTTCCGCAAGATCTCTGTTTGCTGAATCCATTTTGATTTTTACAGAGCTGGTTTTCGTTCTAGAAAAACATCATAACACAAGAGCATAAACCATGTTTCATAATTCTGCGGCACTTTGCCATCACTGATATGTTTCTATAATTACGTGCATCTCTCCTACGGTGGTTCTTGAAATCGGAAACGATCTGTACTTTTTTTCAGCCGCTAGGTACTCTTCGTTGCTCCATCGACCTTCGATAAATTGCTCCTTTCGCACATTCTCTGTAGAATCTTATGGGTATCTCATCTGGTCCTGACGCCTTTGCGCTGCAAAGAGATCTGCCTTTCAGTATTTCGCTTAGTTATTCACCGAATTTCAAAATTTAAAATGCTGTCATAATCTGCTCATTAAGAGGTATAAGCTTACGTTTAAAGTTTAACATGAAAAGACAAGCATTACAGTTAAAAACTGCGTGTTTTTCTCGAAGCTATGCAACTGATGGCGTGTAAATGTTCGGAGTTGAATAAAGTATAAAATAAAGTAAAAAGGAATAAAGGCCACCGTCTGTAACTCTGGGCTATAGTGTCCACCGAAAGGTGACGCACACTGATCGGTATATGGATGCTAAGAGTTATCATCCAACACACAAACACAGTGGCGTCCTTAGAACTCCGGTACGTACAGATATGCCGTTTCCGACGCGGACAGTTTAATACAAGAACTTGCACATCAGATGGCTGTTTTTAAGGAAAGGAGATACTCTGCAATTTGTGGTAAGGACTTTGGGACCACACTGCTGAGGTCATCGGTCCCTAGGCTTAATCACTAATTAATCTAACTTAACCTAACTTACGGTAAGGACAACACACACACCCATGCCCAAGGGAGGACTCGAACCTCCGACCGAGGCAGCCGCGCAAATCGCGACAAGACGCCCAAGACCGAGCGGCTACTCCGCGCAGCAGGATACTCTGAGAAGCATATTCGTCGGTCTATGGAGCTTGGACCGTTCCCGGAGATACATGAAGACGAGCATAGATCGGTGCCCTTTATTCCTTATGCTGGGGGCATATCGTTTAAGACTGGAAGAATTTTAAGGAGTTTTAACATTAAGAGTGGGTTCCGTACACCTTCCAATATTGGGGCACTACTCGGCTCTGTAACAGACGATTTTGGGCTTAGGAAACCGGGCATATATAAGATTCTATATAAGACTCCGTGTCAATGTGGGAAGGTTCACATCGGCCATTCAATTTGCACAGTTCAGGATAGGTGCGAGCAACATCACTGTGATACGAGGCTACAACACCCTGAAAAATCGACGTTACCAAATGGTTCAAATGGTTCTAAGCAATAACGGACTTAACATCATCAGTCCCGCCGGTCTGTGTAGCCGAGTGGTTCTAGGCTCTTCAGTCTGGAACCGAGCGACCGCTACGGTAGCAGGTTCAAATCTTGACTCGGGCATGGATGTGTGTGATGTCCTTAGGTTACTTAGGTTTAAGTAGTTCTAAGTTGTAGGGACTGATGACTTCAGATGTTAAGTCCCAAAGTGCTCAGAGCCATTTGAACCATTTATCTGCTAAAATACTGAAACTGGGACGGAAGATGTCCGAACTGATTTCAAACATGTTCTGTCGGGGACGCATTTGTGGATCTTGCTGGCCAAGAAATCACTTCAACATCACGGTTTATAGGGACACAAGTCTATTGTGAACGAGCGCTATCCTGTTGAAAAATGGTACAACGTTACTGTCACATGAGAAATAAGACATGAGGACGCAGGATGCCAGCGATGTAACGTTGTTCTGTCAGAGTTCCCTCAGTCATTATCAGCCGTGATCTGAAGTCATACCCGTTGACTCCCCACACAATGACGTCATCAGTAACATAGTTGTGCCTCTCCAAAACATTATAAAAATGGGACATACTCCCCAACGATGATCATCTTGCGTAATGTAGAACCATGATTCATCGCATAACGCAATGCGACGCCATTCATCAACAGTCCATGCCCCCTGGTCACAGCACCACTCCAAACGCAGCCGTTTGTGTTGCGCTTTTAACGGCAGCCTATGGGATGGTGTAAAAAAACTGGTTATGGTGAGATAGGTGTACTAACCGATCTTGGATCATATGGAATGACCGATTCCCAAGTTGAAGACTCAGAACCCAGAAATTCAGTATCATGTAGCTGTACAAACATGTGTAAACGTCAAAGTATACGAGGGTAATCCCAAAAGTAAGGTCTCCTATTTTTTATAAGTACAGAACTCTGTTTGTGTGGCAGCTGGTCACTCTGTTATGAAGAGTGCTTCACGCGTTGTGTGTAAACATGCTCACGCCGCGCTGAGGCGCTCAGTCTTGGCTTGGCAGCCGTTGAGAATGGAGATCCCGTTGGATCTTACCGCCAAGTACGAATTGCGCGCAGTTATTCGGATTCTGAACGCAAAGGACACTGCGCCGATTGAAATCCATCGCCAATTGACGAAAGTGTACGGTGAGTGGTGCATGGATATCAAAAATGTTCGTAAGTGGGGTAGAGAGTTTGCAGCTGGTCGGACCGAAATTCACGACGAACAAAGGAGCGGAAGACCGTCAATTTTTGAGGAGAGTGTTGAAGGTTGAGCAAAGCATGCGTGAAGATCTGCGGATCACCCTGGATGATCTCCGCTCGTTGGTTCCTCAGGTTTTCCGAAGCACCGCTCACAGAATTTTAACGGAAACAATGAACTACCGGGAGGTGTGTGCAAGATGGGTGCCACGCATGCTGACAGGACCACATGCTGCTACGAGTTGATGCTTCCCGCGCATTTCTTCACGGCCTTGCGTCCAAACAGGACAACTTTCTGGACTCAGTTGCCACGGTTGACCAAACCTGGGCATACCACACCTGAGACCAAGCAACAATCACACCAGTGGCGGCATCCTTCTTCGCCAAAGCCGCGGAAATTCAGACAAACACAGTCTGCCGATAAAGTCATGACAACCGTTTTCCTTGGGGCTCGGAAAGGGGTATTGTTTGTCGTCTTTATGCCCACTGGGACCACAATTAACGCTGGCAGGTACTGTGAGACTCTGAAAAAACTCAAACGGGTAATTCAGAACCGGAGAAAGGAATGCTGAGCAAGGGCGTACACATTCTTCATGCCAACGCTCGCCCACACATCGCTCGGCAAATCGTGCTCTACTGCAGCAGGTTCAGTGGAACATAATCATCCACCCACCCTATGGTCCTGACTTGGCTTCCAGCGACTATCACCTTTTCCCTAGGTTAAAAGAAAATTTGGCCGGAAAGCGATTATTCAGCTCCGACGACGAGGTTAAAGAAGAGGTTTATAACTTTCTGAACAGCATGGCGGTATACAAAAACCGAACATCGTCTATAAAAATGCATCGACAGAAATGGTGATTATGTCGAAAAATAGCTAAATGTTCAAGCTGTAAAGTGATGTAAACAATTGTAGAAATAAACAGGTCTATGTACTTATAAAAAATATGAGACCTTGCTTTTGGGATTACCCTCGTATAAACACTTACATAATTAGATGATGATTATGGACTTCTTAAAAAAATAAGCAGTGATAAACAGTTATTTGTACTTTATTTTTGCAATACATGTTTCAAACATGATTTGCACAAATAGATCGATACATGATAGTATTTTCTTTGGTGCATGTTGTGACAGCTAAATATTCGTCTTAAAGGCAGATTTTAGTACGAGTTGGAAGTGCGAGGATGGAGTACAACTTATGGTGGTTGATAGTAATTTGCATTGTGAAGTGAAATGCCTAAAAATGTATTCATCCAACAACAGAAACTCCACCAGTGTTCATATTATTATTTAAAAAGCAAAATGAAGCAGAGCATCCTCCAGACCAGTATACAAAGTTGCATTATTTCAGAATGGATTACAAGCCTACAACTTACAACAATAAAGTAGAATGAAAATTAGTATTATGATAACTGTTTATGCAAGTTCTGCCGTTGCTACTTCTACCTGCAGTGTATCACTTACTCACCGTGCCAAGTGCTATGTTAATGTGGCCAGCCCAGATTATTAACTTACTTCAAAATTAATAAATCAACTTTGGGCTACAAGAGGATGGTGCCACTCTCCGATCAATGGTACGGGATGACATAGAACAGTGCAGGGAGTCCATTAATTGTTCTCGGATTGCAGGCGCAAATGTGAAGGGGTCACGACGATCCTCTCTCGTGGTGGTTAGGCGTGGTCGACTGTAACCTTGACGAGAAGTATACCACCCTCACGTTTCTGTGCACTCAAACAATGGGCCACTGTCACATTCGAATGCTCCACGCATTTCATATTGCATGATTCGACTAGCCTGCCAAACTGAAAACCACAATGAGACTGTTTGCAAACTCTGTCTGGTGCTAACAACGCTGCATCACACGAGTACGCGGCATATCCGTGTCCTCCACAGCGATCAATCAACATCTGACGCTGGTCACGACCCCTTGCATATCCTATCAGGCCTGGAAACAACATTAAACACGAACATCACATGCCAGGAAGAACTGCGACTCTAATAATTTACATACCTGCCGATGCTGAGTATGAATACGAACCATATCCACATCCGAGTGTGTCTTCTTGGTGCTTCACTGTTTTACAATGCAGTGTAATATCGACACCACCAACAACTACTTTTGTCTCGGCGACCACGTAAAGATCATTATGATATCCTTCCATTAGGATTCTCAGTCTCTTCGTTGGAACAACAGACTTGCCTTTATCGGACTGTAAGACTGTGTAATCTTTTACAAAAAACTGTAGGATGCACTTTCTCCTTGGATTATCTATTTGCTATAAATGTCACTCACTCAACAGGCGTGCCTTGCATACTGCCTGCAAGTTACCAGCCTCTCTTCTTGGTACAAAACCTAAAAAATGGCGAACTTGCATCGAAGAAGCCTGAAGTACAGTATAATCCATCTCCTCCTGGATTAAATATCATGAAGCACATAATTAATTCAACTCATCATAATTTCAGAAAAGCGTCTGATTCTGTTGGAGACATTTCTTACATTAGCCTGATATTTCAGCTCATTAGTTATACTAATATTCATCAGTTATGGGCTTTCTTCCCTCAGAAGAGTTGAATCTTTGATGGGAATCCATGCAATAAAAAACTGGAATCCACTGGGAAAGAAGCGGCAGTTGTTCATTTTTAAACACGTATGTGGTCTATAGCACTTAGATAAATCTCACACATCTTTTCACGTGAAAATCGTTGCAGATAAAGACTAAAGACTGAGTCCCTATGGAATTTTACAGTTTATGTGTAGGCTATGACTTTCATCAACAATTGGTGCACTATCGAAAGTTAAAGAGGGAACACACCTGCCCTGATCGGCCTTCCTAGAATTTCATACAAATTATGTGATGGAAGGCATGTTTTGAAAGCAGTAAAATTTCTCTTGGCCAACATCTTCTCTACCATTGTCAGAAGTAAGTACCTCGTTTCCATCATAGGCTTTCACTCCACTACTTCACTGAAAAGAAAATTTCGTCGGTACGGTAAAAGCGAAATATTGTGCAGGACATTTCGTTGTGTCATGGAGTTCGCAGTCTCTCACAAAATTATAAAATGAAATTTCCGAAAACTGTTACTACCAAAATGAGTCTGTTATTAAATTAGAAGAAATTACATAGTGTCACATTTTGTCAGGTGAAAGGCTGGTTAAATTTACTCTGCAAATCTACAATGGCGCTACCTCAATTGCAAGGCGCGGGTTAGCTGTATAAAATGCACTCATAGTTTCAGAAATCTGCGCAGAGTTTGGATATCCTAAGTCCATTCTACGTAATATGACCTAAAGTATGATTTGTACACAGGAATGGTTCACTACCTTCCGGCTGCAACGAAGAAAACTTAAGCTACAAGGACCTATCCTCACAGGAGACGTGAAACCAGATCCTCTTGAATGCTAGTTCAGTGTCTGTTCACTACGATATCTATCGATCCTCCACCCTCCCTCAGCACGTTGGCCACCCCACGCTTTTTATGCTTTCTACAACATTTGAGAGCCTCCTGCTTCTTGCACTTTCAGCTCGTTGTCGTAGCTACACACGAAAGCAATTTGGAAAATCTGACAATGGACGTATGCAGAACTAATATATGATGTGTTGTCAACTTCATTCTACGGAAGAAGAATTACTGACTTAAATTTGAGCACCTTGTCCGCTAGATAATAATAGTGACGCAGCCGCGATTTTATAGCTGACCCATAGCTTGTGTGAGGTTATAAGTCAATCATTTGCTAACAACGTTAGCGTGATTTAAGTCCCATCAAAATGTGTCGATGAGTGTGATTCCACCATCTTCGTCCCAGTAATTGTTCTTTAGCAGAGGTGAACATTGCTTCACATGCATGGCGGTTTCCGAGGTAATGTCTTCTGATTGCCTCAGGTGTATATCCAACGCAGACGCAACGTAAGTCATAAAGCATTTTTTTGACATTGTGAACACGGGGTGAAGCAAATTAGGAAGGAGTAGATGTAAAAGTGTCTCCCACATGATAGAAATACAGTCTGAACAGCTTCCAACTCGAGTAACCCCACTGCATTCAGGGATCAGACAACTCAGCGAGTAATGTAGAACCGAGGTATTGACAGTAAACACAGGTCTGCCTGCGACATAAATGAATGCCCGCTGATTAGAAGCCGATAAACTTTCTACAACCCTAGTCGAATCTTTGAAAGAGATATTTATGATAAGTATGACTGTTCTCTCCGATAATTATTGAGTGCATTAACGTTTTCTCTTCAATATTCTTATCACGAATAAGTAAAGAAAGTGTCTTTAACTATGTAGCATTGACCTTAATAGTACTCGTTACATAATATCTGTTTAACGCGCAAATAACAAGTAGACTGCTAACTACTCAGAAAATTGTCTGGATAGTTCAAAATTTAGGGCTATAAACATTTTTCAGTAAATACTCAAACCATTTCTGACAAACAAAAATAACACAATCAGTACTCAAATGAGGCAATTATAATCATTCGTTTAGCACATAAAAAATTAATACCATTGCAAATATTTGAAACATAATTTCAGGCCACGGAGGATTAAACCGGCATTTTAGATAAGGTTATACGCCCTAAACGCAGAAAGTAGAATACTAGTAAAACAACAGAGTCAGGACGAATGCAGCTTCGTTATAAGCAACATAAATAATTCTGAAGCCCGCAGTTTCCTTAAGTAGTGGATGTGAACAATGGAACAAATTTTCGAACTTTAGTAAGACTTATTCACTGAGTAATGAGCTTCGCCGTCTCGAGGTTTGTCGATATCGCTTATCATTTGTTGTCATACAACGACAACAATAAAGTAATGATAACAGAGAAAAATGCTGACTTTATTGTTCTGTGACGGATGGGTAATTACGTGAAAAGATCTCAGAATAACAAACAACTCTTTTGTTTTGAAGATTGCCACCCCAATTTGTCCATCATCACTCCTCTATTTAGCGATAATGTAAAACGATCTGCACCTCTTTGCACTTTTTCGATGTCCTCCCTCCATCCTAGGTGGTAAGAATTCCATACCACACAGCAATAATCCATCAGAGGACAACCAGACGTAGTGGTGGCAGTCTCTTTAGTGAATCTGTTGCATCTTCTGAGTGTTCTGCCAGTAAAATACAATCTTTGATTCGTCTTTGCCATAACATTATCTATGTGAGCCTTCCACTATAAGTTGCTCATAATTGTTATTTGTAGGTTTCTAGTTGTGGCCGCGCGGTTAGAGGCGCCATGTCGCTAATCGTGCGGCCCGTCCCGCCGGAGGTTCGAGTCCTCCCTCGGGCATGGGTGTGTTTTCCTTAGCGTTAAGTTAGTTTAAGTGGTGTGTAAGTCTACGGACTGATGACCTCAGCAGCTTTGTACCTTACAAATTGACACACATTTGAACATTTTTTAGTTGCATTGACAGTGTTCAGATTTGTGTGATTCATTGTGTGACCCAAATTTAACAGACTTATTTTACTGGATAACCTTACAGTTTACATTATACATTTCCGGAAAATTCGGAATTTCGCGCCAGCGCTGTGTAGGACTGAAATGTGGTTGGCATCTCTGCACACGCCTATGTTTAATTTGTAACTGTCGCAAGTTTCATTGGTGTATGTCTGTTAGTTATTCTTCAGTGCTGTATTGTGTAGAGCGTTGTGTCACACAGCTTGCGAATTTCGAGTGGCACAGTTAGAGGAGAAGACGTCTACACTAAATTTTGTGTGCAACTCAAGAACCCCTTTACAGAGGCACACCAAATGACGCAGGAAACCTATGGTGATGAGTGCTTAAGGTGTATTCGGTGTTACGAATGATTCACATGGTTTAAAAATGACCCTCGGCCGTGTACCGACGACGCTCATGTCAGGAACATCAATGAAATTGTGCTTGCCAGTCGAAGAGATTGCAGACCAAATGCAACATTTCAGTTGGATCATGTTATGAAATCCTGACACAGCATCTTTGAATGCGTCGTGTTGCAGCCAAGTTCGTACACGGCTCATGAGTCAAGATGAGAAAAACATTCTCTTCGCAATCTGTTCAGTGCTTTTGGAACGCGAAAATGAGAACAGATGTTCCTTAAGAGAATCATAACCGGCGATGAGACAAGTATCTACGGCTATGATGCTGATATGATGGTTAAATCTTCACAATGAGTCGGGAAAGGTTCTCCAAGACCAAAAAGCTGGTCAGGTCAGGTCAAATGTCAAAGCCATGCTGATAGTTTCCTTTGACTTTAAAGGATTAGTTCATCATAAATTGGTACCACAGGGACAAACTGTTAATCGATGGTACTATCGGGACGTGTTGCGACACCTGCGAGAAAATTTGAGAAGGAAACAGCCTGTAATTCATGTCTCTTGCATCACGATGACGAACCCGCACAGTCATCCCTGTTGGTGCGTGACTATTGCACAAAAAACGAAACCACTGTGCTGCCTCATCCTCCGTGCTCTCCAGACCTGGCCTCTGCGGTCTTTTCTTTATTTCCAGAGTTGAAAATCCCGTTGAAAGGACGGCGATTTAAAACGATAGACGAGATAAAAGAAAATTGGCAGACGACGTTTCCCGCGATGTAGCATGGGACGTACCAAGACTGCTTCCGGAGGTGTAAACGGCTTTGGGAGCGGCGTATCAATTGTGAGGGAGAGTTTTTCGAAAGAGACCCTGCACAATAAGCAAGTGGTAAGAGTAGAAAAATTTTGTGGACAAAGTTCCGGAATTTTTTAACAGACCTCTTACAGTGTCAGTTGCCACTTGTTGTCCCATACAGATATCGTACCTATCATTGTGCAATTCAGTTTGAGATTCCCTGTCGATAGCAGCTGTTATTGATTCGAAATCTGGAATATTTACTTCGTCTTGTTTGCCGATGGAATTTCTGAAAATTCTGTTTAGTAATTCCGCTTTTCTGGCACTGTCATTGATTATTACCATTGCTATTATGCAGCGAAGGTATCGATTGTGTCTTGCCACTGCCGTAATCTACATATGGCCAGGATCTCTTTGGAACTTGTGCCACATTTAGAGATAGAGTTTCGTTGTAGAAGCTATTAAAAGCATTGCCCATTGAAGTCTGCACTTCCAAGCTTCGGTGAAACATGATTAATATAGGAGATTTGGTGTCCTTTTTTTTTGCAACAGTATTCTGAAGTGTTTTGCGTATCATGGGGCACCCACACCATATTTTAATAATTTATTCAGTATAAATCTCTCAATTGCCACCGATACCATATCTCTGGATTCAGTCCACATCTTGTCTAGAATTACATAGTTAGTTGCAAGGAGTGGAGGCTGCCTGTCTCCTAGAAAGGCATCGATAGACTTTTTTTCTGCTTTCTTAAGGGGAGGTTTACAATCTTTTGGTTCAAAAATCGATTTTTTAAAAATTGCATTTTTGAATCCATAAAAGTGTTCAGAATCCACCCCTGAAACGTTTTTTCCGAATCCAAAACGGAAATGTTTGTTATTCGCGGTTGAACGAAAAAATGCACCTGCCTGAAATCGGACTTTTTCACGCAGCAGTTTTTTTTTTCTTTCGGAGGACGAGTTATTGTACCGGTACTTGAGAGAAAACACGTAAAATTCAAATGAAAGTATGAACGAGTGTGTTTAGAAGTTAGCCCCCAGGCATTTGCATTCTGGTGCGAAGACTGTGGAGATAGCTACTTTCCTGGCAGTGAGCAGCTTCAACGTAGGGTATGCAGCAATTCTGAAGACCATGACAACGATGGACGTCACGCTGGGACTCTGTTCGACGCAATTCGCCAAGCATTCGGACGACCACCGGATTCAAGCGGCCGAAAACCGCTTGACACCGGCCGTACGAGCGGCTCTGGAGCAGCGCAGGATGGTCCAGATCGAGCAGAATGCCGTCTGCGAGAAAGAGGAAGACATGTTTATGGACCCGGAATTGCAGATTGAACGTAAGTTGCATAATATTGCATTTATATTTGGTTCAAATGGCTCTGAGCTCTATGGGGCTTAACATCTGAGGTTATCAGTCCCCTAGACTTAGAACTACTTATACCTAACTAACGCAAGAACATCAGACACATGTCAATTTGTAGGTTGGCGTTTCATGTCTATGGCCCTTGGTCGCTCAACACAGGGACAGTTAATACTGTTTGTGGTGACGCTGGAGTTGTCGCTCGATGATGTCCCATATGTGCTCCATTGAAGAAAGACCAGGTGATCGAGCAGGCCAAGGCAACATGTCGACACTCTGTAGAGCATGTTGGGTGCAACAGCAGTATGTTGGCGAGCTTTATCCGGTTGGAAAATACGACCTGGAATGCTGATTATGAAATACACCTTGGGGCTCCCGAAGCCGAATTTCGTAAACAAATTTCCCAATACCGCTTCTGGATGGTCATGTAAACTTTTCAAAATCGATTCTGGAAATCCGCTTCTAGTTTCCGTTTTTGCAATTCCGCAGTCGATTTTCGCTCTTATGTACACGCAACCGGTTTTGAGACGTGCATTGGCTGTCAGGTTTCGTCTTGTTTTTAAAAATTTTCGGCTAATATGAACGGAACGGCTTTTTGCACAGTGAAGGATAAGTTGAAAAATTAGACTTAAGATGTTTATACTTCGTCTGATTGAAGAGAAACAGCGATTGTGCTGACTAAATCAGAAACTGAAACAGCTGTTTTTCAGGCGCCATATTTAACTGGGCTAGCAAATCCGATTCAGACTTTAACATGTAAACTCAACAGGAAAATCGATTTCCGAAATGCGGTTTTCGTCTTTCGGAAGATGTGTCGCATGTAAACGTAGTTAATGGCAGCACAACAGGTCGAATAATTAGATTGACGTACAAATTTGCAGACAAGGTGCGTGGATTAGCCCACGCTGTCATACGAAATCGCACCCCAGACCATAACTCAAAGTGTATGCGCAGAGTGTCTAGCACGCAGACAGATACGTTGCAGGCCCTTAACTGGCTTCCTTCTATCCAACACATGGCCATTACTGCCACCGAGGCAGAGCCAGCCCTCCTCAGAAATGTCAACAGACTTCTACCCTGCCCTTCAATGAGCTCTCGTTCGACACCACTGAAGTAGCAAATGGCAGTTGTTTGGGGCCAGTGGAATGCACACTACAGAACATCTGAAGCGGAGTAATCCTTGAAGTAACCGATCTGTAACAGTTCGTTGCGTCATTGTGAGCCAACTGCTGCTCAAATTGCTGCTGCAGATGCAGTGAAGCACCAGAGCTATGTGCCGAACGCGATGATCTTCCCTGCCGCTAGTGCTACGTGGCCGCCCACAGCCCGATCTTCTCTCGTCAGTACATTCTCGTGAACACCGCAGCCAGCAATCGTGCAAAGTGACTATATTCTTCCCAAGTCTTTCCGCAGTATTTTAGAAGGAACACCTCAAAGCCCTGTCGCACGACCTCGTTCAAACTCGGTGAGATGTTGAAAATGGCGTCTATGTCACCTTAAAGGGATTCTTGACTAACATGAACTCACCACGTCCAGTCTCACAGGTAAATAACGCTCACTACCGTTACAGCGTATACTTGAAGCAAATCTGATTTGCATCGCCATAGTGGTGCTCTAACGCCACTCTTGTGCGACTGGTGCGAACTTTGAAGAGACATCACTTTCAGGTGTACAAACAGCCTACCATCTTTTGTTTGTGTCGCAAACTCCTCCTTAGTGTTGCGATTTTATGCCGTCAGTGTAATTTCAATTTGAAAGAACCTTTTGATTTATTTGTCATCAGTGCTTTAAGCTTTCCTCTCAGTTTTTGAAAGCAAAATTTGACATGACTTTGGTGAGACGCCTTTCACTGTTACGTGATCAGCTTGCTGAATTCTTGGCTATATATCAATCCTCATTGGCAAGCAGCAAAAGTGAACGTTAAGGCTATCAGTTGCGTAGTGTTTTGTTTCAGGCACATGCTGCTCAGTGGTTTTAGTTAAGTCATTTAAGCAGACATAACAGAGCAGTGTTTTCCATTGTGCAGGTAAGAATGAATTGCAGGGTCAAGACGAACTTTTTGAGGAAGAATTAGGAAACCGTGATCATTTGCATATAATTCGTATAACCCAGACGTTGTATTTTTTAACAGCATGCCGTTGAATTTTGTAGTGTCTGATTATTGACTAGGAAGTTATTCAGTACATCACAAAAAGTTACTCTTTCTGTCAGTTATTAATCATTTAAAGATTGTCAAGGTCTGTTTAATTAAATCTCACTATGCGCTCTGAGACAAAGAAACGATACGTTTTGAAGAGATTATCCGGATGAGACGAAAAACGGTAGATGTGATGTACAGACAAACAAATGATTGCAATTTCAGACAAAATTGACTATTTATTCAAGAGAAAATGGCTTCACAAATCGAGCAAGTCAATGTTGGTCCCCGTATGGCCCTTGTGCAAACAGTTATTCGGCTTGTTACTGACTGACAGAGTTTTGGATGTCTTCCTGTGGGATGTAGAGACAAATATGACCCAACTGGTGCGGTAGATAGCCAAAATCCTTAGCAGGTGAAGGACCCTGCCCATAATCCCCCAAAAGTTCTCAAAAAGAAGATGTATAGCCAAGAATTCTGCAAGCTGACCACGCAACCGTGAAAGGCGTCTCAAATAGAAAGGAGAACCGATAGAGGTACTCAGGGTACCCTCCGCCACACACCGTCAGGTGGCTTGCGGAGTATGAATGTAGATTTAGATATAGAATTGGGGTGAGATCCGGCGATCTTGCTGGACAAGGTAGGGTTTGGCAAACACGAAGACAAGCAGTAGAAACTGACGCCGTGTGCGGACGGGCATTATCTTTCTGAAATTTGAGCCCAGGATGGCTTGCCAGGAACAGTAGCGCAACGGCGGGTGAAATACTGTCGATGAACAGCTGTGATGTAAGGATGCAGCGGATAAGGACCACTGGCGTGCTTGTATGAAGTGAAGTCTCACCTCAGACTATCACTGGTCGCTGTCAAGTCTTGCGGCGCGCGACAGTCAGGTCCGTACTCTACCGCTGTCCACGATGTCTCCGTGCACGCCTGGCCCGCTCGCCGATGAAGACAGCTCTACTCCAGTGGATGGGATTCCAGGCCGAAGACGTTTCCATTCTTCGGAGAATTTATCGAGTGTTGAGTGGCGCTAGAAAAATAATTAATAAGGGTGAAAATGAAGAGTTGCTCAACCCTTTCTCTTAGCAAACAGTGATAAACAGTGACATGCAAAGGAGAAAGATTGAGCTCTGTAAGAAGAATTATGGTTGCCGCCTATCTAAATGAGATCCATTCTCCTGAAATCCCATTTACAGCTAATATACCACTAATTTATTTCTTCTTTTTTTCCTGACATAGACTTGGGAGTGGATGTAGACCACATTGGGAATCAGTGCTTCGCAGTGTACATTTGTATCTTATTTATTTACTTAATTCATTATACGTTCCGTGACACATTCACAGAATGTTCAAGGTAAACCAGAATTCCACCAACAAAGTTTCAGAGATTGTTCAGGATTATCTTCTGAATATTTTGGTATAAACACTCCACGGTCTCCAGCGGTTCGTTATCGAGTAATAACGTAATTATGATTTATTTAGTTTGTTATCCCATTTATCATCGTTTCTATGCAAATACCACCACAACAACGATAAAGACTGTAGGTTAACTAAGGGTGATATGATGAACAAAAAATATGGGCCTCTTAGAAGACAAGAAATTGTTTATTTAAACAAAATAAAAACACTCTCCTTTCACAAAATACATAAGTAACACATTAACAGTATGTAACACCATAGCTCTAATGCTGTACTGATTTATTTTGCTTTTGTTTAATTTGATATTACATCGTTGAGCTTCTGTAAATGTGTTTGTTTGAATCGATATCATAAAATTGTATACAACTTTCTTTGCTTAAAACTTTGATGTTGTGGCTTGATTCTATGCAAAGTAGTGTATCTGTCATTTAAATTCTTTGTCCCATTTGGAGGGAACAAATCTTACTGTAACTGTAATTTCTGTGAATAATGTTTTGTAGAAATGTCAATATGTGCAAATATTCTGTTTTATTTAATGTATTTGGTTACTGTTATGTAAACTGCTGATCCTCACTTAGGGTTCTTAGTTGTTCTGTATGTAAAAGTTGTTGTGGTTCCCCTCGGGAACGGAACTTTGTAGCGCGCGCAAGTTGTGGTTGGCCCATGTAGAAAAGGTGGAACAAGAGTCAGTCGGGGGCGAGCCACCAGTCGGCGACGAGCTACCAAACTGTGCACTGCCATGTAAATGTTGCATATTGTGCTGGTTCCGAGAGAGGTTTTTTCTGCCACTTTCCAATGCCTCGGATGGATGGATAAATAGCTGGAACTATTCTGGAATTTGTATCTATCATCGCCACCAAGAAATGACAGAGT
Organism: Schistocerca gregaria; assembly: GCF_023897955.1. Classification (NCBI taxonomy): domain Eukaryota; kingdom Metazoa; phylum Arthropoda; class Insecta; order Orthoptera; family Acrididae; genus Schistocerca; species Schistocerca gregaria. Next base: position 537,209,448 of record NC_064921.1, read on the forward strand.
CCAGCAATTCTACCTTTAATTCCACCTACCGACGTGCAATCGCCACCACATTGCGCAATCACTGTAATGGAGCACTATAGCAATGTACAGAGAAGTATCAGCTTAATGGATGTGTTAGTGTGCTCAAATATAAGGTAATTTATAACTGAGTTTATGTACCTACCTTGATTTTTCTCCTTATCATAACACCTCTCAGGTTTGAACTAAAGTGATTTCCGAGTGTCCTTACTGAAAGAACATTAAAGCACAGTATTTTTGCTAATTAATGCCTCTTGAACCTAGTAAAAAGAAAGTTAAGGTGGCAAGAGAGTGAGTTAATGATGCTTGCTAAAAATAATTTTCCTAGTAAAACTGCTTGTTAATGTGTTACTTAAAAACCGTCTTGATTGCAAATATTTTTATTCATATGACCGGTTTCGGTTCATTCAGAACCATCTTCGGATCTGTAAAAATAATGATACTAATTTACTATTTCACGGAAGCAAATCTTTTTCATCCTATCTAATCAACATCGAATGTACCAGAGCGTACCTGATATTTCAGTTACAGGAGTAACCCGTCCAAATCCAGCAGTTGTCACATGCTACGTCACATAAAATTAGTTGGCAGAGTGCACGTCATTTATATTAATTATAACACTATTACCGACAGGTGGCGTCTGGTATATTTGTTACATTCCATTTGCACATACTATATTCAGTAGATCTTTTTTTATTAATTAAAAATACTTAATTAAAATATGTAGATGTTAAGGTTAAAATCTGTACTTGTCGGCATTAATAAAAAAACAGTAAAATTATCATTTTTATACGATCTAAAACACATAGGGCGATTTATATATCTATGGTGATGGTGTGAACTTGTTTTCCTCTACGGTCTGCTTCCGTGGTTCCCGCCATTTCGGTGTTGTGCCGCGGTTCGCTCAGTCGTCTGATGTCCACCGCCGCGGGCAAGAGGGCCGCACAGGAGGGCCCCGCCAACGACGCCAGGCACTGCACGCGTCTTCCGGCTTCTCCACCGCGCACCATCTCTCATCCCTCGGCCTGGATCTCCACACGCACCTGAATCAAGTGGCCGTAGCGAACGGATATACGTGTAATCAGGTGATGAATATTTATAGGAAGATAAAGAAGAGGCAAATGGAACAAATAAAAGGAAGTCAAGCAGCAGTTAAGAGGAACAACAAGAAAAAAAAATGTAGCTCTCACTTACAATGGAAGAATTACAGATAAAATTGAAAGATGCTTTCGTAAATCCGACGTTAAAATAGGGTTCCGAACAAATAACACGTTAAAATTGATGCTCCGGCATAGAATATGTAATAGTAGGAATAAATTTCAGGATTCGGGTGTATATAAGATCAAATGTAATGACTGCTGTAAACAATATATAGGCAGACTGGTAGGAACTTTGAAACCAGATTCAGGGAGCACACCTACTCTCAAAACAAAACAGCTTTTGGGGCGCATATGGCTGCTACAAAGCACTCAGTCACGAACATTGAACACAATTTAGACATCCTGCATAGAGCCCATAAGGGACGATTTCTTAACATTTTGGAAGAAATTGAAATGTACACCCACAAAAATAAAGATCCGGATTTAGTCCTCAACGAGGAAAGCGAATTCAATCATAACGCCTATTTTAGCATTTATGACGACCTACTAAGATGACAACTGTTGCGTGTGGAGATCCAGGCCGAGGGATGAGAGATGGTGCGCGGTGGAGAAGCCGGAAGACGCGTGCAGTGCCTGGCGTCGTTGACGGGGCCCTCCTGTGCGGCCCTCTTGCCCGCGGCGGAGGACATCAGACGACTGAGCGGACCGCGGCACAACACCGAAATGGCGGGAAATACGGAAGCAGACCGTAGAGGAAAACAAGTTCACACCATCACCATAGATATATAAATCGCCCTATGTGTTTTAGATCGTATAAAAATGATAATTTTACTGTTTTTTATTAATGCCGACAAGTACAGATTTTAACCTTGACATCTACATATTTTAATTAAGTATTTTTAATTAATAAAAAAAGATCTACTGAATATAGTATGTGCAAATGGAATGTAACAAATATACCAGACGCCACCTGTCGGTAATAGTGTTATAATTAATATAAATGACGTGCACTCTGCCAACTAATTTTATGTGACGTAGCATGTGACAACTGCTGGATTTGGACGGGTTACTCCTGTAACTGAAATATCAGGTACGCTCTGGTACATTTGATGTTGATTAGATAGGATGAAAAAGATTTGCTTCCGTGAAATAGTAAATTAGTATCATTATTTTTACAGATCCGAAGATGGTTCTGAATGAACCGAAACCGGTCATACGAATAAAAATATTTGCAATCAAGACGGTTTTTAAGTAACATTATAATTTCACTGATTGCCGTTGTCCCATAAGACATTATGTCTGTTTTTGCAATGCTTATTAATGTGTTGTTGCCAACTTCAAATTAAGAGTTCGTAAGACTGAGGCTTATAAAGTTTTGCTTAGTAAATGATCACATTACTGCCTGTTGTAAATCGCAGAAGGTGAGTCAGTATCTTACATATATGCTAATTTTGTCTCTCAATGTAGTGAAGGTGGAAAACTGCAGTGTGAAACGTTATATACTCATGTTTGCTATGTGTTTGTCTCTCTTGTGTATTAGAAGTGTATATTAATAATATAACAGGATCCACAGTTTGTCTGTTGTGTTAATGCTAGGTAACAAGTAATGGGAAAACCACTAATTATGAAAAACATTATTTCTTTATTCAAATGATAGTGAGAAGCAACCTGTTAGTGGATTCCAATTAACTTTCATTTTAAATAGTAAATGTAATTAATGATTCTGCAGTGAATAGTAATGATAACGTTATTAAGACCATTCAGTTTGTGTAAGCCCTGAAAGTAATACTGTGTTTCGGTATCTGTTATAATTTTGCAAATAGTTTGTGCTGCTCTAACTGTTTGTTTCAATCTTACCGTAAACATATGCATGTGTCAAGAGTTCACTGCACTAGCGTGTGACAAAGTATAGGTTATGTTTATCCATTAAAATTACTAATAACTATTTTCTTGAACGAGAATGTTAATCATTCTCTTGCCTAGTTAGGCTGGCGACGGTTTTCTTTACCCGTTAAAGAGTGCAGATAGGCAAAATTTTGTTTGTTACTGTTCAAATATTTCCGTAATTCTGACTTTCACTTCCGATAAGCCACCTCCGTTAGGTACAACACGGTCAACACAACAAAATTCCTCCCAGAGGGTAACACTGCTCTGTTGCGTTGTACCATAATTGCTTTAATAAAATAGTTTTATCACACAACCTGCTTCTAGCTTTAAGGTTATGGTATAGCAGTAGCAAATTGCAGCAGTGTTATACGTGGCGACGGTGACAGGACGTTGTTCAATTTGCATCTACAGACGGAAAAAGTTATAAGTAGTTAGCATTTTACAAACATAGAGTGAACATAAAACGTCCAGCGGCAGGAACCTGTACCTTATTTGACAGAACCGATAGTGAAAGTTCAGTTTAAATTGAAAATAAAAGGTATCAATACTTAATAATAGCTAAAATGGACAGGAAACTAGAAATAAATCTAGACACGCGAGAACAGGATGCAATCGAGAGCAGTTCAGGCAACACACCAACAGATGGAATTATGCGCGAGTTAAATTCCGTACGTTATCACGCGGAGGTAAATAAACAGATAGAGGCTATGAACGTGGCGCGTACTAAGCAAGACAATGTAGGCGATGTTGTCAAAGACAGTGGCTATGCTGATGAATCCCGGGATATGTCCGAATCACCAAGAACTGAATGGGAAGTAGGACTCGGACACAAAAATGTAGCAGAACCTAAAAGTGAAAAGACAACAGATCTGACTGATTTACTTAGAATACTGTCTGCGCAATTTGCTGCGCAAAATGACAGTATCAATGACAATATTAAGGCACAAATTACAGCACAAAGTAAACAAATCGAAATGCAGGGTACCAGACTTAGTAAATAAATTGAAGAATTCAACTCAAGGGTAGGAACAGTGAGTAAAGAAATCAAAAATATTAAAAGCGAAATTACTGTCATCAAAGGCAATATTGCCAATGTACAAGGACAAATTGATGACATTAACGAAAGATTTGACTCTGAAGTAATTAGAATTCAAGATCAAATAGAACCCTTAGTCTGTACTAAAGTGGAAGGAAAGGTATTCGGTACTAAATCCGAAATACTAATAGACTGTAACGTGGAATTTGCACAGATTAAACAATCTGTAACAGAAACAAGTAGAGAACTAACCAAACAGATTGTTACTTGCGAAAAGAAGTGTGGACATAACACTTCACAAATCCAAGGCAAAAATGTATGACTTGGAAAGAAAAATACAAACAGGACCTACACATTTTACTGAAAAAATGCCTTTCAGTAAAATCTTACAGGGCAAGGAAAAATTCGACCCTGCAAAGAGCCATAACGGATGGCACCCCCTAGATTTTCTGAAGAATTGCGAAAGAAACTTTCCTGAATATTTATCTGAGCAGGAAAAAATTAATGTGGTAATCAGTGCCTTAACGGGAGAAGCAAAAAGGTGGGGGCTGAATCTGGATACTGACCAGATGTCTTTTGAAAACTTTAAGCAAGAATCTATTGACGAATACTGGTCAGAACAAAAACAAGACAAGTTGTGGCGTGAGTTTCTAATGGCCAGACTGTATGATATCAGAGGTAGGCAAACCATGAAAGAGTTTTGCGAATCGTGGTATAGAAAACTGATACACCTAAAAGCAAGAAGGACTGAAGCCAAGATCGTTTGGGTTCTTTGGCAGAAACTGCCTGAGGATTCTAAACGATATGTTGGGAGTACCCACAAAAGTTTTTCTGCGTTCTTGGAAAGGGTAGAGGATGAAGATCACGGGCGAAGAAATCGCGAATCTCGTCCTCGTAATAATAACAATTATTCGCGCGAAAGCAGTGACCAAAACGAACGACCTGAAAACAATAGATATCGTGCAAACACGATTCAAAGAGGTCGTGCGAGAGGCAGGGGAAATTACAGTACGCGCGGCAGAGGATACATGGCGCGGAATTTCCAAAATAGAGACGAAGTAGAAAACTGAAAACCACGTGTGTTACGGGCCGGATTCACGCGGAAACCGGTTTTGGACCCAAAGAAAAGATGTCAAAGCATAAATTCAAGAAAGAAAGATGTGAAATACGCGGCAGGAAGATTAAGGACTCGCCCATGGAAGACGTGCGCGGAGCGATACATAGTGGCGTTCCTAGTGCGAAATCACGTGACCGTTCGTGCTCGGGTCGACGCTTGCTGGAGAACCGTACATTGCACTTGGTAGCACATACAAATGGCAAACGTCAGAACAAGATGGCTGCCGTAGAGAGAAACAGAAGAGGCGGGAACGGACACTTCCGTTGGCCGGTTTCAGTAACAGACGAATGTAAAACTGTAAATAAAGTTAATATGTCACTTGGTAAAGATAACTCGATATATAGAAATCGTGCGAAAAGGCACCATTAAAGAATGAAAGGGAGCCAGAAAAGGCGAGTTAAAAGGAGAATATTTGTACTGTTAATGATGTGTATGAGGTAAAAGACGTAGATGTGGGGGAGGTTATGATGAATAAAGAGGAAAGGGAGGTAGAATATGCCACGCAAAAGACGTCATATGCCACAATAGGTGAAAGTGATGTAAAGGAGGGCGTTAGTAAACAAAACATTATAAGCAGTGCAGATGAAATTATTGTTAATGGAAATGTGTTTAATGATTTTAATGCAGAAGGGCCTAGTAGGAATTTCGCACGATTACATGAGTACGATAACAAAGGGGAAAATGAAATGAAGGTTATCGAAGTATATGACGATTGTACTAAGTATGAAGTTAAGGCTGAAATCGTTCATAGTGATACAGAAAAGTCCCTGAGTGTCCAAACGATATGCATTGTGTAGAAAATGAGTCGAAAAACGAAGTGGCTGAAACATCTAGTGATAATCTGCCTCACTGTTTAAAAGTTGCTTTCTTACTCGAATCTGATAACGAAATAGAACCTAGTGATAGCTCAGACGAAGGAGAGACTACAGATTCAGATACAGATGAATTTTTGGAGGTAGACAAACATACTTATACCTTTACTGAAAGAGGTTACGAAAAAGTTAATGACATCTTTTCGAAACAAAATCAGGAATGCGTAACCGAAACAAAACAGAAAGAACTTCCTGGTAACACTATATCGGGGAAAGCTTTAACTAATATTTTGAATAAGTGTGAAGTACAGGTACAAAAAGAACCACCTGGTAAGATAATAGCAGAACAGGAGATCATGTACCTTGCTAAAGACTTTGAAATTCCAAAACCTAAAAAGCCACCTGATGAAAAAAAACGTTGGCAAGATCTGAATGGGTTAGTGAAAGATGTAGAAGATAGGAGGCCTAAAAAGCCACCAGACTTAAGTGACTGTTTTATTAACCATAAAAGACTGCCTGGTTAATAAAGAGACTGGGGGCAGGATGTATGTAAATATATTTTTAATATAATGCATGACTTAATTTTTATTGTGTCTGAGTGTTACCTGAAAGTGGGTTCTTGTTTTGTTGATCTTGAGACCTGGGGCAGGCTGTTGTTTATTTTATTGTTTAACTCTGATTAGAAACTGTTTATTTTCAATTGAATACTTATTGTTGCCAGTCTAATTATGAAGGTAGGGGCAAGTAGTGTGACAGACTTAAAAACTTTGTGACTAATTATGTTTATAGTAACTTAATGAGAGTGCAAAGAACTCTATAAGATAATAATTTATTTCTAATATACTTAAAAATCAGAAAGGGCTAATGTTTGCAGTATGTTGTGTATTTAAAGGTACATGTCCTCAGATGAGGGTTGTTTAGCCTCAGGGGACAGGCACTCTTTGCATTGTCAGGTGTCTGACGAGCACCAGGGACCCGAGTCGTTGCCAGCACTACTTCCATTTCTTTTCGTGCTGCCAACCTTCTTCTTCATCATTCAGAACTTTTACTATCTTCTTTCCTTCTTCTCTATCAAACTAAACTGAAAATGTGGAAATGATGTGAGATACTGTGTATTGTTTGTGGACAAGTTAATGAATAATTAAATTGGGTACACTAGAAAATGACCAAGAATAATGAAAGTATAGTGGGTACTGTAAAGGAAAAATGTATTGGAAAAGTAATTGGAAAGAAAAAAGGTGAGAATACTGAAAACAAGTTAAATGTAACGTAAATGTAATGTAAATGTTTTTTGAAAATAGGGACAAATATGGTGTTGAAAAACTGTATGTGTGTTTAAAAATCAGGAGATAAACCTGACTAAAGTATGTGAAGTAGATGTTAGAGGTATGTGTCTGGTGCCACCAAAAGTGGGCAGAAAGCACTTACAGTAGGATGTAAAATTATTGTGCTGATCTTGACATATCTGATGACCTAAATATGTGAAAAAATAATTAAAGTAAATATTTACTTTAAAAGGAATGTTACTGAGTAAGAAAGTGGGGAGAAAAACCACAAATCTGGGACTATGAAATAACTCCTGAATGTTGTCATTATACCAAAAATGTCATTTAAAATTTATTTGATTAATGATGTGTATATTGCCTGATTTTGTCATGGTGTAAAGAAAAATGTAATATTGCCAGTGTCTAATCCTTGTTTCAAAGTTGCAGGTTTCATGTTTTATAACATTAATGCAATTGGTAACAAAGATGTGACATAACAATGAAAAACTTTAAGATGAAGACAATAAACTGCTCTAGAATATGTTGTTGGGCATCAAAACAAGACAAAACAACAAGAATGCTGTGGTCCTAAAGCTGAGGACTACCTAAAATGCTATGTGAGCAGTACCCAAAGGACTTGCCAATGTGGGGCAAGGAGTTCATGAGTGATCATGAACTGCCTAACCTATGGGATGGGGCAGTGTATTAATTTAAAAATGTTTCTTTTACTGTTCTTTATCTAAATTGTGTTTTTGTGTCTAAATGTTTACATACAAAGACTGCCAAACCAATAATGGGCAGTATGAGTAACATAGACTGCTAGTGCTGAGGCAAGCAATGAAGTAAGTTAGGTTTTTTGATCAATGTGTTATAGACTGACTATTCTGACAGAAGTCAGTGAAAAGTTATTATCAAATATACATAGAATCTTGTTCAAATAGTTGTAGATGTTTTAAGAGTGGGTTTTCTTAGGTAACATAAAGTTTTGGACGGTCTTGCTTTAAAAATACAGCAGTGATGATTAAAGATAGGTTCTGAATAGGTTAGTGTGTTTGTATGCAACAAACATTTTGGACTGCTATTAATGAAGAACAGCTATAAAGTTAAAAATTTTAAAAAAACTTGAAAAGTTGCTTTTGTATTTAAATAATCAGCTGAAAACTTTCTCATAGCTGTTCATTTAAATATTTCTACATAAGTGGATGCAAATTGAAATTTTCAATATTTCATTAATTGCTGAATCTTGTAAAATGTACTTTGATCGTGAGTATGCTTGGGTGTCTGTGAATATTTATTTTCTTTGAAAATATTGAGAGTCTAATTTGTGTTTTATTATGTTAGAATGTTATTGTGTATGTATTTTTTTAGAATACTATACCTGTTGTACTAATGTGCAGATTAATTTGTATACTGCTTCTCTGCCAGTGATGTAGTATCTATGTGGAAGAAACAGAAAATTTAATGTATGCCCTGTGTACGGATGCAAAATTAGTTTCCTTAAACCAGTTTGAGGATGAAAATTACTGTAAATAATTTATTTTGAAAATGTTTTTGGAAGAAGTGTATGAAATTCCTTATTGTAAATACTGTATGACTGTAATACGTGTGTTTTTTTTGTCCCAACTTAAGTTGGATGATATAATTTTTTTTCTGTAGCCAACACCGCTTAGGTGTTATGGATGTTTCCTTGAAGTATCCCTGACGAGAAACTTCAACAAAACATGGGGCATGTGTAACACCATAGCTCTAATGCTGTACTGATTTATTTTGCTTTTGTTTCATTTGATATTACATCGTTGAGCTTCTGTAAATGTGTTGGTTTGAATCGATAACATAAAATTGTATACAACTTTCTTTGTTTAAAACTTTGATGTTGTGGCTTGATTCTATGCAAAGTAGTGTATCTGTCATTTAAATTCTTTGTCCCATTGGAGGGAACAAATCTTACTGTAATTGTAATTTCTGTGAATAATTTTTTGTAGAAATGTCAATATGTGCGAATATTCTGTTTTATTTAATGTATTTGGTTACTGTTATGTAAACTGCTGATCCTCACTTAGGGTTCTTAGTTATTCTGTAAGTAAAAGTTGTTGTGGTTCCCCTAGGGAACGGAACTGTGTAGCGCACGCAAATTGTGGTTGGCCCATGTAGAAAAGGTGGAACAAGAGTCAGTCGGGGACGAGCCACCAGTTTGGCACGAGCTACCAAACTGTGCACTGCCATGTAAATGTTGCATATTGTGCTGGTTCCGAGAGAGGTTTTTTTCTGCCACTTTCCAATGCCTCGAATGGATGGATAAATAGCTGGAACTATTCTGGAATTTGTATCTATCATCGCCACCAAGAAATGACAGAGTCCAGCAATTCTACCTGTAATTCCACCTACCGACGTGCAATCGCCACGACATTGCGCAATCACTGTAATGGAGCACTATAGCAATGTACAGAGAAGGATCAGCTTAATGGATGTGTTAGTGTGCTCAAATATAAGGTAATTTATAACTGAGTTTATGTACCTACCTTGATTTTTCTCCTTATCATAACACCTCTCAGGTTTGAACTAAAGTGATTTCCGAGTGTCCTTACTGAAAGAACATTAAAGCCCACTGTTTTTGATAATTAATGCCTCTTGAACCTAGTAAAAAGAAAGTTAAGGTGGCAAGAGAGTGAGTTAATGATGCTTGCTAAAAATAATTTTCCTAGTAACACTGCTTATTAATGTGTTGTTGCCAACTTCAAATTAAGAGTTCATAAGACTGAGGCTTATAAAGTTTTGCTTAGTAAATGATCACATTACTGCCTGTTGTAAATCGCAGAAGGTGAGTCAGTATCTTACATATATGTTAATTTTGTCTCTCAATGTAGTAAAGGTGGAAAACTGCAGTGTGAAACGTTATATACTCATGTTTGCTAAGTGTTTGTCTCTCTTGTGTATTAGAAGTGCATATTAATAATATAACAGGATCCACAGTTTGTCTATTGTGTTAATGCTAGGTAACAAGTAATGGGAAAACCACTAATTATGAAAAACATTATTTCTTTATTCAAATGATAGTGTGAAGCAACCTGTTAGTGGATTCCAATTAACTTTCATTTTAAATAGTAAATGCGATTAATGATTCTGCAGTGAATAGTAATAATAACGTTATAAAAATCCATTCAGTTTGTGTAAGCCCTGAAAGTAATAGTGTGTTTTGGTATCTGTTATAATTTTGCAAACAGTTTGTGCTGCTCTAACTGTTTGTTTCAATCTTACCGTAAACATATGCATGTGTCAAGAGTTCACTGCACTCGCGTGTGACAAAGTATAGGCTATGTTTATCCATTAAAATTACTAATAACTATTTTCTTGAACGAGAATGTTAATCATTCTCTTGCCTAGTTAGGCTGGCGACGGTTTTCTTTACCCGTTAAAGAGTGCAGATAGGCAAAATTTTGTTTGTTACTGTTCAAATATTTCCGTAATTCTGACTTTCACTTCCGATAAGCCACCTCCGTTAGGTACAACACGGTCAACACAACAAAATTCCTCCCAGAGGGTAACACTGCTCTGTTGCGTTGTACCATAATTGCTTTAATAAAATAGTTTTATCACACAACCTGCTTCTAGCTTTAAGGTTATGGTATAGCAGTAGCAAATTGCAGCAGTGTTATAAGTACCTCATCCTCTTTAAGGCACTACAAAAGTTAAAAAAATACTTATTTTTATCCATTTCACTATTTCATCCATGAATATGGGTGAAATGCCGAATGCCCTTTGGGTGAAATGGTGAACTTATTTCCCCTACTTTTTGCCACATACGTCGCACATAGATTCATATTTTGAACAGTCTTCATGTAGCCAACGTTGGCAGCTAATACATTTCGTCCAGTCCACATCCTTTTTAGTGTAACTGTACAGTTCACCGCACCCTACACGACAACACTCTTCAGTATCCGCGTCGTCATCATCGTCTTGCAATTGGATATCCAGCGACGAGTCGGATTCGGTGTCAATTGTAGACGCTTTTCGTTTCTTAGGCTGCTTCTTGTTGATAATTCCTTTGGTAGTCTCTTTGATTAGGGTGTTTCCTTTGGTTAGGGTTTTCCTTTGGTTACGGTTTCTCCTTTCGTCCTCTTTTTAGCATTTGCTCTACTCTTCAATTACTCATTTTGTAGTTTTCTGTTTCGCAGGTTGTCGATGTTTTCTCGAGAAGTCAAAACCTCAGCTAAAGCTCTGGACTTCTACCTTGCAGATGCAACTTTATCTAGGATAGGTATCGGCGAAATATGGTCCAAGAGTTTGCCAGGGGTTATTTGAGATTCTTCTGTTGCCACTGTCGAGGTCATATCTGTTGCTTCTGATGAAGACTGCATGTTCTCCTGTGGATTTTCCGCCCGTTGCGAACAGCCCAGTTGTGGTGAAGCTTGTATGTGTTCAAGTCCCTGATCGTTATCTACATCTGTAGTTACTTCTTCTGAGGGTTTACGTATCTCCTGCCAGTGCGAACAACTTGGTCGAGGTGAAATAGCTCAGTTTTCAGGTCGTTCGTTGTTTTCCTGATCTTGATCTGAAGATGATGTTAAAAACACGTATTCGGGGATGACATCAGGATCAAACGGGATGATTCCTGCGCTTCTGAACCCCGATATTGCATTCTCTGTCGTAGTTGCTTGTACCCATGCCTTTGTAAGGAGTCCTATTTGGATTCATTTTAATGTACGATTTGCAAGCATTGTAACAGCAGAATTTTAAAAAAAATGCTCTGTCTATCGGCTGCAGATAGTGCGTGGTGTGGCTGGGTAGACAGAGCAAAATTGTTTTTTTCTTCTGCAAACTCTAATGTATCCACGCTGCTGCAATGAGAGCTATGTCCATCCAGAGTAATCACGACTGTTCCCTCAGGCTTCCTCGGTGAAAAAATGTTTCTTAAGCCACAGAAGAAAAATATCAGGTGTTACGTACGGCGACTTTTGTGACATGAAAATCGTGGAACCGTCCTTGTACTCGGCCTTTTCATTTTTTCCCTTCAGAACACAAGCTGGGGGTAAAAACATGCCCTCTCCGTTGCAGCAAGCGATTACAGACATGGTTTTCACCCTTTTCATCGGATGTTATTGCTGGAACATTCTTACACCCCTTGCTGCCAACACGTAACCTGGTCTATCATTGAGCTGAAGACCGGACTCATCTACGTTGCCCGGCTTACCATGGAGGTTATGCTCTACCAAGATGTTCTGCAGCAATGAAAAATAGTCTGAAACGTTTTTCGTACTTAAACCCCTGGACCGTGCTTGTGAAACTCCTTCCGATTTGCGAATTGAGAGTTCCGGATTTTTTTAAAGAATAAATGTAGCCAGTCCATTCCAGCAATTTCATTTTCTCGGTTAAATTTTTGATGTTGGTTATATTTCTCAGCTAGTTTATTTGCCATGGTACGTACTTCTGTCGTTGTCGGTGCAAATCCGAAGTTTTGTAATTTTGTGATATGTTTTACCAACTTTTTCTCACATTCTTGTGTTAGTACAGGCGGCCCACCCAAAGGTTTTTTCGTAAAGCACCCGTTTGCTAATCGTCTCTTCAGCGTTGACAATGGAACGTGAAACTCCTTTGCGCTTTATTCATGCTCATCCCATTTTGTACCGCTTTTACGGCATCGTTAAGTTGCTCCTCTATCCAATCAGCACGACTGGATTCTTTTTGTCTTTTGTAAAGTGTAGGCATCTTTGCCTGGAACAATAGCGGTAGTTAGAACATTTACTTTTTAATCACTGACAAACCAAACTGTACTCCCAAAAATATATAAAAACTAATGTTTAAATTAACGATTGTATTGAGACGTCGGATAAAATATAACTCTCGCATGGGATAGGAAACGCTAGCATTTCATGAATTGTCAAAAACCCTGGTTGGGGTGTACCTAAATAAAAGCTTTACACTTTATACATGAGAAAAGTCCTTCACCGTATCACCCCTGCGCGAGTTCACCATTTCTTTCATTTGCTATGGGTGAAACCGTGAATAGCATGACAAGAAGTTCAAAACACTAGACGCAACGATTTCTAAGTTATGCAGTACATAAGCAGTATAAGAAGCCAGAATATATCAAAAAATACCCCGCGAACTACAATACCGGAAGTAATATCTACAAATGCATGCAGCATATAAAAATCATTTATCATCGAAAGCAGTTTTGTACAAAGTACTTACGGTTTCTAAAACGGAGCTGGTTTTCAACACGTGCACACTGGACAGATGATCAGAGGCTGTTGGCATGCAGATATACAGAGACATCTGTTTGACCAGTAAAGAATTAAAGCAATTCACCATTTCACCCGATTCACCATTCCACCCTGACTTACCCTAATACGTAATCACCAAACTGTGTAACATTAGCAATGTTATGTATGTTCCATGACGCTCTGACTTTTGCATTGAAGTTGCCTACACACAGTGACAGTTGATGTGACGTCATCACTCTGATCAGTGACGTTACCAACTTTATCAATGGGAAGCACTGCCCCTCCCTCTCCAATCCCCCATATCCTCAACCAGTCACAGTGTTAGTATTAAAAATGAAAGAGCCAATCAAAAAATCCAAGACCGTGGAACTAACCCAACTGAGTTAGTGAGGGATTCTGGGGGCAGTCACGCCAAAGTATCAGAAACGAAACAACCAATAATGGAAAATTTCTAAGGACCCTTCTCCCTGTATCTCCAAGCAATCACAACCAAGTATTATATACGAAACAGACAATCTTTGAGAACCAGCTCAATTGTGCTTTATACCGCCCTACCCTGCCCCCCCCCCCTCCTCTTTGTAGCCAGTCACAACGTAGTAATAAAATTGTCCAAAAAAGGAAACCAAATTGCATTATTTCCGTGATATTTAAGTAAAACTGCTTAACACGCTCTGCATAATGTACCACAACCTCCCCTGTTTTCCAACCCGCGCTTAGTATTTTCGCAGCCATTAAAATGAAACAGCTAATTACAGTGCACCCCATTTTGGCTGGGCTCAGAAGTGTCCATAGGACTTGAATTATTTATCTAAAAATTGTCTCACACACTTAAAAAAACTATCTGAATTGTGTAAAATGACAAAAATGTTGTGAATTATGTTTCTATTACTGACTTCAAAATATCGTCGAAGGACTGGATCACTAGACACATTGTTTTTTTCTCCCTGTGTTGTTATTTCACCTCCCTGCGCCCCATATGGGAAAAAGAAACCGATAGCGTAGATGTATACTTTGAAGTAAAATAACAGTTAGGGTTTTGAAGCAGAGGCTAAGGATAAAGTGTTCGTTGGGACTATTAAGTAAGGCCTGTGGCTGAGCGATTGCAACTCCACCTCTGACTAGGGGAAGGGGATCATCTATACAGTGGAGAATATGGGGAGAAAATCGGATGGTGTGAAATGGTTGGAGGAATGTTCCAGTAAGGATAAGCTATCGACACTGTGTTGGGACAGGGTGCACATGAAAAGGGTCTTATTCATGGGTTGGGAGCGGATATTCTATTTTATGATGCTGTATTGGTGTTCCACGGTGATGGGAGCTTAGGGAGTAGGTTGTATAGTTGAGGGGATGGAGGGGTTGACAAGAAGGTTTTGAAATGGGTGTAAACGAAGTGTAGTTGGTTTCAGAAGTAGGTGGGATGAGTATTAAGGTGGAAACCAGAACAGGCGGCAAGAGAAATTTATTGTAGGGTACGCAGTCGTTGGATGGGGTAGATATTTTGGAGGAAACTGGCGATGAACCTGATGATGTCTTCGGAAGTGGGATCTCTGCAGAGTGAGTTATTGAAGTGGACAGGATGATCTATAGGATGGACAGGTACTGTTAATTCTGGTTTGACAGGTGGCGGTTTAGCTTCCTAGAAGGCTATGTCCAGGAAATGGCTCACAATATAGTCCTAAGGACCTGGTCTCGAACAACCCTGAAAATTTTCTTGGTATCTTTATCTGTTTCCAAGATACAGAGATTCAAATTTACCCAACTTCAACACATAAAATTCGGTATATAGCGAAATCTGGAAAACTGCAAGGTATTAGGGAACAGTTAATTTGGCAGCTATTGAAGAAGTTTTAAAACTGTACTTCTCAAACCTGATTATTATTTACCCCACAGTACTCCTTCGACAGTTCAAAGACGTATTTATGAAACGAATTATGGTATAGAAAACATCCAGTGCAATTACCTGCAAATAACCCATTTTTCAGACAGCTGTACGAGTCAATTTCACTTAGTAAAAAGCATTCTTATTTGAGTACGTTCCTTTCGTAAGTGGCCAAGAATCGTGAGAACTATGAAAACAGACTCTAAAGGTGAGTCAGTGTTAAACTTTTTGAAAGATTATTTCACGGAAGGAACGATGTAGTTCATCAGCGATAGCAGATGGAGGATTTGTCAAGTCAGGGCGCTATCGTTGATTTATAAGCCATTTAAATAAAATGTATCCCGGGCGTTCGCAATATACTGCGACATCCTTCGACATTTCGGTGCTAAAAATTTGAATAGTAGATTGTATCAGTCTCTTCAATTTGTCATTAAAGCAGTGAACAAAATTCGAAACAAGGCGCTGATTTCTAGATTATTTGAGCAGTTATGTGAAGAAAATGACGAGAACTTTGATTCATTACTCCGTCACACTGAAGTATGCTGGCTGTAAAAATGCTTATGTTTGAAAATAATTTTCTCTCTTTTTGGGACTAATTTTGTGTTTTTGGATCCAATTTTAAAAGAAAATTTATTTAATTGGAAACCAGACACTGCTATTTAACAGATTGGTTTACCAAATTAGATGAAGGTAACTTACAGTTACAAGGTGACAGTCTAAATTTGGTAAAAATAAGTCCATCATTTCGGCTTTTCTTCCCAGAATTAAAGTAGTAAAGCAAAACTTAAGACGTAAAGAATTTTTCCAGTTTGTCACTGTCGGGATGATGACATTTCAATCTATGTCCTTCTCGTAGACTTTGAAACTAAGTATGAGGGTGTTTCAATTACGAAAATACTGCAGTAGATTATCAATCCGTTCAGTGATATTGCAAAGACGGATGTCATATTACGAGAAGAATTTGAGGTACAGTTCAGAAAGAGATATTAGTAATTATACTGTCAGAGAAATATACCTCGTAGGGAGGGGTTCCAGCGAGGATGAGGAAAATAAAATAAAAATAAGAAATGGAGGTTCTCGATTTTTCGATTGGAAATCACTAAGCGATAAAATTTAAGATTAAACGTAATAACCTGATGCCCAATATTGAAAATCTGCTGACAAAGCGTCACGTTCATCCCTCCCATTAAAACTGCTTACGTATTAATTTCACTATATTTGCATTTTGTGTTGTTTAAATTAATAAATGTATAAATCTTAAAATCTTTTTAAGTTTTTCACTCTACACTTAAACCTAGGGTAGTGAACAGCACTGTATCAGCTGCCAAAACACATTTGAAATTGATGAATTTGTAAAATTCGGTTTGTGAAAAGCAGGGAGTCTACTCAAAATAAAAAAGAAAGAGTACGTGATTGACGAGACGATAAATTTGTACAGATCTTCCGTAAACGGTACAGCGGAATTAACATTAGAATAGGTAAATTACCCATGTCACCGAAGTGGGGTTAAATATAAAAGACTTGCAATACGGCGGCCGAACCCCGAGAGGGGATATCCCGGCCAATAAATGCCACACGATCATTTCATTTTATTTCATTAAAAATATCGGGTATAAAATGTAAGCAGATATAAAGAAAATATCGCAGTACGTACACTCCTGGAAATGGAAAAAAGAACACATTGACACCGGTGTGTCAGACCCACCATACTTGCTCCGGACACTGCGAGAGGGCTGTACAAGCAATGATCACACGCACGGCACAGCGGACACACCAGGAACCGCGGTTTTGGCCGTCGAATGGCGCTAGCTGCGCAGCATTTGTGCACCGCCGCCGTCAGTGTCAGCCAGTTTGCCGTGGCATACGGAGCTCCATCGCAGTCTTTCACACTGGTAGCATGCCGCGACAGCGTGGACGTGAACCGTATGTGCAGTTGACGGACTTTGAGCGAGGGCGTATAGTGGGCATGCGGGAGGCCGGGTGGACGTACCGCCGAATTGCTCAAAACTTGGGGCGTGAGGTCTCCACAGTACATCGATGTTGTCGCCAGTGGTCGGCGGAAGGTGCACGTGCCCGTCGACCTGGGACCGGACCGCAGCGACGCACGGATGCACGCCAAGACCGTAGGATCCTACGCAGTGCCGTAGGGGACCGCACCGCCACTTCCCAGCAAATTAGGGACACTGTTGCTCCTGGGGTATCGGCGAGGACCATTCGCAACCGTCTCCATGAAACTGGGCTACGGTCCCGCACACCGTTAGGCCGTCTTCCGCTCACGCCCCAACATTGTGCAGCCCGCCTCCAGTGGTGTCGCGACAGGCGTGAATGGAGGGACGAATGGAGACGTGTCGTCTTTAGCGATGAGAGACGCTTCTGCCTTGGTGCCAATGATGGTCGTATGCGTGTTTGGCGCCGTGCAGGTGAGCGCCACAATCAGGACTGCATACGACCGAGGCACACAGGGCCAACACCCGGCATCATGGTGTGGGGAGCGATCTCCTACACTGGCCGTAAACCTCTGGTGATCGTCGAGGGGACACTGAATAGTGCACGGTACATCCAAACCGTCATCGAACCCATCGTTCTACCATTCCTAGACTGGCAAGGCAACTTGCTGTTCCAACAGGACAATGCACGTCCGCATGTATCCCGTGCCACCCAACGTGCTCTAGAAGGTGTAAGTCAACTACTCTGGCCAGCAAGATCTCCGGATCTGTCCCCCATTGAGCATGTTTGGGACTGGATGAAGCGTCGTCTCACGCGGTCTGCACGTCCAGCACGAACGCTGGTCCAACTGAGGCGCCAGGTGGAAATGGCATGGCAAGCCGTTCCACAGGACTACATCCAGCATCTCTACGATCGTCTCCATGGGAGAATAGCAGCCTGCATTGCTGCGAAAGGTGGATATACACTGTACTAGTGCCGACATTGTGCATGCTCTGTTGCCTGTGTCTATGTGCCTGTGGTTCTGTCAGTGTGATGTATCTGTCCCCAGGAATGTGTCAATAAAGTTTCCCCTTCCTGGGACAATGAATTCACGGTGTTCTTATTTCAATTTCCAGGAATGTATATCAGCTAACCAATTCAACAAGCGTATGTATTTACTTTTAACTACATAGATAAAACGAAAACGAAAGTGCGCAAACCACCAGACACACTGCAGAAAAGCTACAACAATGCATCTGCCTCCTGTAACGAATCAGGCGGTTGATCCTTGGGCCGTTGCTAGGAAACAGTCCTGAATTTCGACTGCCTCCTGATCGCCTCAAGCTCTTCATCGTCATATCAAGGTAAGTTTGTCCCTCTACACAATGCTTTTTCTGAACACAGCTCGCTTGTAAACCCACACAACGGTTACTTAAAAGTCATTCAAATCGTCCTCGAAATACAAAGCTGATAAACGTTTATTCCTATTGCAGCAGACAGAAAGCTTGACACCTACTAAGGGCCACGAGAAGATAAGATTTTATAGTTTACAACCCTGATATCACTTCGTCTGAACGCTGTAAGATATTCTCCAGCGTCTTGTCTCCGTATTCGTAACAGAAAATGCGAAAAAGGTAAAATTGCTACGTTTATGCTACCTCTTTATATCCTCTTAATACATGCAATGCAAGGAACGATGCTCTCTCCACACTTGCTACACCGGGTAACAGTGTCCTCTAATTTTAAAGCTCGTTTATTTTAAAATGAACTTTGTGAGAACTTTTTTTCCACACTACAGGACTTTTTATTCAGAATGATACCTAATTTTGAGGGCCTAAACGGGTAAACAATATATATTTAAAATATGTGCACCAAGAAGCAAAGTCAGAGTACTTATTTTATAAAGAGCCGACGAGCGGCCAGTTTTCGCACTGCGAGACTCTCGTAAAGAAATATACCCGAGACCACTGAATCGTTCGCTAACGATGATTTTAGATGTCCGTCACAACATTGTGTAGCTAGATAAGATTGATGTAATATGTAAATTATTTTTGCAGTTGTAAGCAATGAAACGTAATACGATTTCTACATTTGTAATTGCTCTCTAAACGTACTGCAGTGTACAACAAAAATTGGAATCGGTAACTAGAACTGACCTTCTATATAGGTCAATTCTATTACCGATTCCAATATTAGTAAATTTTTGGAGTAGTTCAAAGAGCAATTACAAATGCAGAAATCTTATTAGCCCACATTTTAGTGCACACTCTTGCTGAAACAACGATCTAATTAATGAATCATCGAATGCCTGGAATCGGTAACTAGAATTGATCTATATAAGAGGTTATTTGTAGTTACCGTTTACAACTTTTCGATGGTTGATGACTTTGGACATTTTTGCAGTAAATCTATGGACTACGTTTTTCTAGGATTTCTAGATTTCTTGTTGATGTCAGAACCACCATGAAAAGCTAATAAATATTGTCGGTACAGCTCCCAAATTTTTCTCTTTTTCATAGTAATAAAGATAGTAATAACATATGTAGAAATCCTGTAACACTTCAGAGCACATGCTTGTTGTTAAAACGATCTAAATAACGAACCATGGAATGGTTGGAATAGGTAACTAGAATTGTTAGATCATACTTTTTGCCAGTTTTCGTTACTTATGTTCACATCCCGTTAGATTCAACAATTAGTACAAAAGTTAACGCTGATTCATAATATTATCACTTCACCATGCGCTTTACTGTACTGGATTTAAAGGTTGTCTTTGCTCTTCTTGCTCGCATAAATTACGATAATTATTTCGGACATGTATACTTCTCTTTTTATTTTCTTATTTATTTTCGTTACCTTTAATTCCCCCCCCCCCCCCTCCCCCATGAACCATGGACCTTGCTGTTGGTGGGGAGGCATGCGTGCCTCAGCGATACAGATGGCCGTACCGTAGGTGCAACCACAACGGAGGGGTATCTGTTGAGAGGCCAGACAAACGTGTGGTTCCTGAAGAGGGGCAGCAGCCTTTTCAGTAGTTGCAGGGGCAACAGTCTGGATGATTGACTGATCTGGCCTTGCAACATTTACCAAAACGGCCTTGCTGTGCTGGTACTGCGAACGGCTGAAAGCAAGGGGAAACTACAGCCGTAATTTTTCCCGAGGACATGCAGCGTTACTGTATGATTAAATGATGATGGCATCCTCTTGGGTAAAATATTCCGGAGGTAAAATAGTCCCCCATTCGGATCTCCTGGCGGGGACTACTCAGGAGGATGTCGTTATCAGGAAAAAGAAAACTGGCGTTCTACGCATCGGAGCGTGGAATGTCAGATCCCTTAATCGGGCAGGTAGGTTAGAAAATTTAAAAAGGGAAATGGATAGGTTAAAGTTAGATATAGTGGGAATTAGTGAAGTTCGGTGGCAGGAGGAACAAGACTACTGGTCAGGTGACTACAGGGTTATAAACACAAAATCAAATAGGGGTAATGCAGGAGTAGGTTTAATAATGAATACGAAAATAGGAATGCAGGTAAGCTACTACAAACGGCATAGTGAACGCATTATTGTGGCCAAGATAGATACGAAGCCCACACCTACTACAGTAGTACAAGTTTATATGCCAACTAGCTCTGCAGATGACGAAGAAATTGAAGAAATGTACGATGAAATAAAAGAAATTATTCAGATAGTGAAGGGAGACGAAAATTTAATAGTAATGGGTGACTGGAATTCGAGTGTAGGAAAAGAGAGAGAAGGGAACATAGTAGGTGAATATGGATTGGGGCTAAGAAATGAAAGAGGAAGCCGTCTGGTAGAATTTTGCAGAGAGCACAACTTAATCATAGCTAACACTTGGTTTAAGAATCATGAAAGAAGGTTGTATACGTGGAAGAACCCTGGAGATACTAAAAGGTATCAGATAGATTATATAATGGTAAGACAGAGATTTAGGAACCAGGTTTTAAGTTGTAAGACATTTCCAGGGGCAGATGTGGACTCTGACCACAATCTATTGGTTATGAACTGTAGATTAAAACTGAAGAAAATGCAAAAATGTGGGAAATTAAGGAGATGGGACCTGGATAAACTGAAAGAACCAGAGGTTGTACAGAGTTTCAGGGAGAGCATAAGGGAGCAATTGACAGGAATGGGGGAAAGAAATACAGTAGAAGAAGAATGGGTAGCTCTGAGGGATGAAGTAGTGAAGGCAGCAGAGGATAAAGTAGGTAAAAAGACGAGGGCTGCTAGAAATCCTTGGGTAACAGAAGAAATATTGAATTTAATTGATGAAAGGAGAAAATATAAAAATGCAGTAAATGAAGCAGGCAAAAATGAATTCAAACGTCTCAAAAATGAGATCGACAGGAAGTGCAAAATGGCTAAACAGGGATGGCTAGAGGACAAATGTAAGGATGTAGAAGCTTATCTCACTAGGGGTAAGATAGATACTGCCTACAGGAAAATTAAAGAGACCTTTGGAGAGAAGAGAACCACGTGTATGAATATCAAGAGCTCAGATGGTAACCCAGTTCTAAGCAAAGAAGGGAAGGCAGAAAGGTGGAAGGAGTATATAGAAGGTTTATACAAGGGCGATGTACTTGAGGACAATATTATGGAAATGGAAGAGGATGTAGATGAAGACGAAATGGGAGATACGATACTGCGTGAAGAGTTTGACAGAGCACTGAAAGACCTGAGTCGAAACAAGGCCCCCGGAGTAGACAACATTCCATTAGAACTACTGATGGCCTTGGGAGAGCCAGTCGTGACAAAACTCTACCAGCTGGTGAGCAAGATGTATGAGACAGGCGAAATACCCTCAGACTTCAAGAAGAATATAATAATTCCAATCCCAAAGAAAGCAGGTGCTGACAGATGTGAAAATTACCGAACTATCAGTTTAATAAGTCACAGCTGCAAAATACTAACACGAATTCTTTACAGACGAATGGAAAAACTGGTAGATGCGGACCTCGGGGAGGATCAGTTTGGATTCCGTCGAAATGTTGGAACATGTGAGGCAATACTGACCTTACGACTTATCTTAGAAGAAAGATTAAGAAAAGGCAAACCTACGTTTCTAGCATTTGTAGACTTAGAGAAAGCTTTTGACAATGTTGACTGGAATACTCTTTTTCAAATTCTAAAGGTGGCAGGGGTAAAATACAGGGAGCGAAAGGCTATTTACAATTTGTACAGAAACCAGATGGCAGTCATAAGAGTCGAGGGGCATGAAAGGGAAGCAGTGGTTTGGAAAGGAGTGAGACAGGGTTGTAGCCTCTCCCCGATGTTATTCAATCTGTATATTGAGCAAGCAGTAAAGGAAACAAAAGAAAAATTTGGAGTAGGTATTAAAATTCTTGGAGACGAAATAAAAACTTTGAGGTTCGCCGATGACATTGTAATTCTGTCAGAGACGGCAAAGGACTTGGAAGAGCAGTTGAACGGAATGGACAGTGTCTTGAAAGGAGGATATAAGATGAACATCAACAAAAGCAAAACGAGGATAATGGAATGTAGTCAAATTAAATCGGGTGATGCTGAGGGAATTAGATTAGGAAATGAGACACTTAAAGTAGTAAAGGAGTTTTGCTATTTAGGAAGTAAAATAACTGATGATGGTCGAAGTAGAGAGGATATAAAATGTAGACTGGCAATGGCAAGGAAAGCGTTTCTGAAGAAGAGAAATTTGTTAACATCGAATATAGATTTATGTATCAGGAAGTCGTTTCTGAAAGTATTTGTTTGGAGTGTAGCCATGTATGGAAGTGAAACATGGACGATAACTAGTTTGGACAAGAAGAGAATAGAAGCTTTCGAAATGTGGTGCTACAGAAGAATACTGAAGATAAGGTGGATAGATCACGTAACTAATGAGGAGGTGTTGAATAGGATTGGGGAGAAGAGAAGTTTGTGGCACAACTTGACTAGAAGAAGGGATCGTTTGGTAGGACATGTTTTGAGGCATCAAGGGATCACAAATTTAGCACTGGAGGGCAGCGTGGAGGGTAAAAATCGTAGAGGGAGACCGAGAGATGAGTACACTAAGCAGATTCAGAAGGATGTAGGTTGCAGTAGGTACTGGGAGATGAAGCAGCTTGCACAGGATAGAGTAGCATGGAGAGCTGCATCAAACCAGTCTCAGGACTGAAGACAACAACAACAACAACCTTTAATTCTTGTCTATATAGTTTGTGACTAAGTAATTAATCATGTGAATTGCGTTTGTAATTTTGTGGTATGCTACATTGCTTTCAAAGATTGCCTATGTGTAGCGACTACTCCTTAGATACGAAGTCATTGCTCAAAGCCGACGAATCGAATCGAACACTAGGATTGACCCGAAGATAAGGTCAGTTTAAAATTCACCGCTTCACGGTAATCGCATAAACCGAGAACTGTCAATCACTATTCTATTTATGAAATCACAAACCATTTTTGTCCGATTGTAACAACGTTCGTAACTGGAAGCGATGACTGTATAGCTTCACGTGTGCGCCACATTTTGGAATTCTTGAACCTCTGCCCTTCCCATGGGCTTCTGTAGAGATTGTCTCTACTGTGTGTGCACCGTGCAGCGACAGATTTGAAAAAGTTCGATTTTCAAACTTATGTTACATCCATACGCTACATTTCCGAATATGGGTTCCTTTTCAAAACTTTACCTACCCTAAGTCCCCTCTATAATGACTTATATAGTGACGGGATGATCTTCCTGTCACCACTCTTCCTATTTAAATTATTAATCTTCTCTTTGGCTACGTAACACATGTGTTTTGACGGTACACTGTTCATAGTATTTGTTTCATTTTATGGTCTAAAGTACTGAGTTGTGTTTACCACTCGAAACTCCAAGCTCCCATGAGGTTCTGATATATATGTAACTTCTAACGGATCTCCAGTGTAGCTGACAGTTTAATTTCTAATGCTTTTTATTGTGTATGACTCTCCACTGCAGACAAGAGTCATGGCAGTGATGTGGTGTGTTTGTGCCAGTCAGTCTGTCGGTTTATGGAATCAGTGCAGAAAAACACCGGCCGGTGTGGCCGTGCGGTTCTAGACGCTTCAGTCTAGAACCGCGTGACCGCTACGGTCGCAGGTTCGAATCCTGCCTCGGGCATGTATGTGTGTGATATCCTTAGGTTAGTTAGGTTTAAGTAGTTCTAAGTTCTAGGGCACTGATTACCACAGATGTTAAGTCCCATAGTGCTCAGAGCCATTTTTTTGCAGAAAAACGACTCAATGTGCCACAATTTCAGAAAAGACTTACCGTGTTTGTGCATGCCTGTGAATTAAGTTGATGAATCAAAGCGGCTAACCTGAAGGAATGGTGTATTACTCACAGCCACGTGGCTCGGCGTAAGAACAGTGGTCGTTCAAATATCATAACTAACAGCGACTGGGGATGAGTGTCATGCTTCTTCAATGACAATCAGTTTCAAAACCAACCGAAATTTTTGCTATCAGTAAATGAAATAATTGCAGATCATTCTGAATCAGCGCGCGTCGGCAGCCGAAGAGGCGACTGCGTCATCGTCTGTGACCAGTGGCACGCGGTGGCACGTACCAGCCGCAGCTGCGCCGATGGCGGCACTCCGTCCGTCCTGGCCGCCAGTTCGTTGTTTTGGCTGAGTGTCTTCTTAATTAGGCACAGTGCTGGTTCCCAAGCCTTGCTGAGATTATAGCTGCAGTCCGATTGATAAGCTTGCCCCTGGTGCGTATTTTGATGGCCTCTCTAATGACGCTGAAATAAAATCCTGGTGCGTTCGTATTCCATCGCATGAGTTTCGGACAGTCCTCTACCGTCGCTGACTTGTTAGGATACTTTAGTCGAGTTTGTCAGTAGTGTTATTCGATAGCGCAATGATCTTCGGTAGTGTGCATCGTTTGTGTAGTGTACATCAAAAGTGTCGAGATACATTCATGTAATACAGAATTGACCACTAGGTGCCACGACAGACGGACCCGCCGGTATAAATAGACAGGCGGGTAAAATTTGTCAGTTAGAGAAGCAGTAACAGCAGAATGGGTCGGTCAGGAGGTTGGTTGGTTGGTTGATTTGGGGATGCGGACCAGACAGTATAGTCAACGGCCCTATAGAGGTTGGGCAAGGATGGGGAAGGAAGTCGTCCGTGCCCTTTCAATGGTACCATCCTGGCATTTGCGTGAAGCAATTTAGGGAAATCACGGAAAACCTAAATCAGGATGTCTGTACGCGGGTTTTGAACCGAGTGTGAGTCCAGTGTGCTAACCACTGCGCCACTTCACTCAGTCGTCAAGAGACCTCAGTGACTTTGAACGTGGACTACTTATTGGATGTCACTTGAGTAACAACTATATCGGTTCGTTCCAGCTCTTTTAAAGTCACCCAGGTCGACTGTTGGGGATGTTATTCTCAACTGGAAACATGAAGGATTAACCCTAACCAAACCAAGACCAGACACACCTCTTGTACCGGCGAACAGGGACAGTCGAACATTGAGGAGGCCGATAGTAAAAATTCACGTGGAATCTGTGGGAAGATTCAGTCGTGAATGCCAGCAGTCGATCAAGTACAATGACAGCGCGTATGGGGTTAAAAGGAATGGGGAACAATAGTCGTGCAGCTCTTCATACGCCACACATTTATGTGGTCGGAGTTGAGCTGCGCTTGAAGTGCTTTCGAGAGCGACACCACTGGATAACGGATCACTGAGAACGAGTAATTTGGAGCGATGAATCATGCCACACGCTTTGGTAATCAAATGGAAGAGTCTCAGTTTGGCGTATGTCAGGGGATTGTTACCTGCCATCACATGTAGGGATAACCGCGAAGTATGGAGCAACTGATGTTCCGGTACGGAGATGTTTTCCGTGGTTAGGGTGTGATCCCAGTACAATATTTTAGAAAACGCTAAATGTGGCAGGAAATGAACACGTTTTACAGTGTTGTGTGCTGCGTGCAGTAGAGGAACAGTTCGTAGACGGTGACTGTTTGCATCAGCAAGGCAGTGGACCCTGTAATAAAGCAGCATCTGTGGGGCAGTGGTTTGTGGACAGTAGAATCCCTTGAATGGCCTGGCCAGCCCAAAATTCTGACCTGAACCCAACAGAACACCTTTGGGATGAATTAGAGCGGCAGCTTCACTCTAGATCTCAGCGTCCAATATCACTAACTTCTCTGGCTTCTCGTATGGGGAAGAACAGGTGCCATTCCTTCGCAGACACTCAGACACCTTTCTAAATATGTCCGCAGCAGAGTTCAAACCGTCATAAAGGCGAATGGTGGACGCATACAGTGTTGATGTCCACTAATAGGTGTCCAGATACTTTTGATCAGATAATGCATGTCTTACCACATTGGCATTGAATCTAGTACACCTTTGGCGTTCGTAATACAAGGTCATATTTGACGCTCTCCGATAATGACCGTGTATTATCGGACGGGTAGAAAACAGTTCACACTGGGTGCTTTTCGTGTAAGCGCCCGATATTACCCGATAGAGCGTCGGTGTACAAAGGTACAAAGGCTGTGACGTCTCTTTTTCCCGAACTTTGTCCACAGGTTCTACTGTAGTACAGCGCAGAGCAGTTGCCGGGGAAACATCCTGCATTTGAAAATTTTGGAAATTTGTGGTAAGGTCTTATGAGACCAAACTACTGAGATCATTGGTCCCTAAGCTTACACACTATTTAATCTATCTTAAACTAACTTACGTTAAGGAGTACACACACACCCATGCCCGAGGGAGGACTCGAACCTCCGACGGGGGGAGTCGCGCGACCGTGATAAGACGCCCAGATCGCGCGGCTATCCCCCGCGACTCTGCATTTTAAAAGGTGCGCGGTCTGTGTACCAGCGTTCTGAGCACACCAGTCTCAGCGAAGGTTGGTGGCAGTTGTCTGATTTGCAGGTAAAGATGGGTGTACGTTTACTTCCGTTGTATTTCTGCAACCGTGTAGGTTGCTTGACTTGCGCTCAGTAGATCAGGGATCCATCACACATAGGCGACTGGTAGCTCAGGCTGTGTGGAGTGAAATGGGCGGCTTTTTAGGTTATACGGTGTCCAGAAAAAAAGGGCTTCAGCCTCAAAGAGTGTATGTCAAAAATAGGGCGATGGTAAACCTAGGAACAATTGGTATTACAGTCGTAGAAAGCAACTATGATGGGAAGCACTAATAGAAAGCATTGGGGCTCAAATCGTTTCGGGTGCTGTAAGCTCGCTAAAGCTGGAGATAAGTTCAGACGAATTTTTTACAAAAGACCTAACTGTATTCAGAAAGGATAGATTAAGTATAGTTGCCGATAGAGCTTACTTCTGTTACAAGTAGTTTATCTTGTAGTGAAATTGAAGTATAAACTTCCTGTGAATTAGTATAGACACAGGCTATACTCGATAACCGGAATACATTAATAACTGGCTCCTTCTACAGACCCCTCGACTCAGGAAAAACATGAGTATCATAGCAAAAAAGTGTACCATTAATGCAGTTGCAGTTGTTGGTGACTTCAATCTACGCACGGCATGTTGGTTAAAATAAACGTTTAAAATCGCCCGAGAATTATTTTGAACCATAATTCAGCAGTCCAATCGAAGTGTAAATGGTTGTGGAAAAGTACTTAACCTCTTAGCAACAAATAATCCTGAGTAAATAGGGAGTATCAAGACGGCCCGTTGTTTACACAAATTACATGGCCAGTGAGTAGACATGTAACACCACATACCTCCATAAAGCTAACATTGAACTGTCGGAACCGTGGCACTCAGAATCAGTGATGTATTGTGTTCCAAAAACGGACAAACAAGCTATTAAGCAGGTAGTCGAAATTTTTTGGCTCATCGGTGTTAAGAGATCACAACACTTTCATTGAACACCAAAAAAAAAAAAAAAAAAAAAAAAAAAAAAAAAAAAAAAAAAAAATAAGCTAGTAACTTTACAAAAGGCAGCGAGGCTTTTTTAAGAATCTGTTGAAGCTTTTCTGTGAGCTGCCGCTGGAATAGCGACATGTCTGCAAAATACGTGTGTTGAAAAGCTCCTTTGAGATAGGAGAACATACAGAAGCCCACTGCATGTGTCGTGGGAAGTTTGGTGGAGGATGGAGAACAATGACGCAGAGCTTAGACAAGAAGTTCCGCACCGGAGTCGCAGCGTGCGGGCCGGGCCGCCTTTGTCGTGCTGCAGACTTCGGCTTCCAATCGTGCACAACTCGGGCTCCAGGCCTCATCCTCTGTCAGGACGGTTAACAGAAAAGATAGATGTCGGGCACAGATGCGGATGAAACCTCCGCGAGTTCCCATCCGCAATACCAAATGCTTGTCACTAAATTCGTGCAGCACAAGACTGGAACAGATCATCTGCTAACCCATATATTTGTTGAGCATTGGCAGACAAAGCACTGTGCAATACGCTTTAGCCAAGTATGTCTCGAGCAAAATTATGAGTAATGGAAAAGAGAGACGACGGTTTGACGACCATGCAAGGGAAACTAAACGAAACTCTGACCGAACCGGCCATGAAGGCCCGACGGTACCAACCGGCCGCCGTGTCATCCTCGCCCCACAGTCGCCACTGGACGCGGATGCGGAGCGGCATGTGGTCAGCACACCGCTCTCCCGGCCGTATGTCAGTTTACGAGACCGGAGCCGCTACTTCTCAACAAAATAGCTCCTCAGTTTGCCTCACAAGGGCTGAGTGCACCCAGCTTGCCAACAGCGCTCGGCAAACCGTATGGTCACCCAGCCAAGCGTTAGCCCAGCCCGACAGCGCCTAACTTTCGTGATCTGACAGGAACCGGTGTTGCCACTGCGGCACGGCCGTTGGCTACCATCCACGGAAGCTGCTACGAAAGCAAAGAGAGCTTCACTGCAATTTAAATGTAGCCAATGCTTTGTAGACAAAAAACTTAAAGAAACGAAAATCAGCGGAAGTTGGCCTTATGCGTGAAGTGTTCAACGACTACGTTACTGAAACACTATCTACCATCTTGGCAGGAAATACTAAGACACCTAAAATCAGTAAATTTTTCTAAGCCGTTATCCAAACATTCTGAAACCATAATGGCACCGAAACAGAGAATGACACAGAAAAGGCCGAAATACTAAAGCTCTTTTCCAAAACTGTTTCAGAGAGGAAGGTGTCACAGTAGCCCCTCCTTTAAATAACCGCACGAACGACAGAATGACAGATTTCGAAATAAGTGACCTTGGGATAGAAAAGCTAGTGAAGTCGCTACTACACTTGACAGCATACCAGCTCGATTCTATACAGAGTACCCGAAAGAACTTACCTCTGTTGTAGCAGCTGTGTGTCGCAGGTCTCGAGGAGCGAGGCGTTCCTAATGATTGAAAACAAGCGGTTTTGAGAAGGGTCGTCGAACAAACGCCTATGTCTCTGACGTCGGACTATCCTAGAATTTTAAAATTTGTTTTATTCTCGCATATTATGGCATTTCTGTAGACCGAAAATCTCATCTGTAGAAACCAACATGTGTTCCGAAAACAACGATCGTGTGAAACCCAGCTCGCTCTTCTTGTCCACGAGACTCAGAAAGCAGGTAGATGCAGTGTCCAATCAGTTCCAGAAGGCATTATTCCGCACTGTCGCCTAATGAACTAAATACAAGCGTACTGCGTATCAGATCAACTGTGTGATTGGGTGGAAGAAATTCTAGCAAATAGAACACAGCATGTCATTCTGAACGGAGACAAGTCTTCAGACGTGAAAGTGACCGAGGGTGCGGCGTAGGAGACTGCTGTAGGATCATTACTTTTCTCAATATACAGGATATTTCAGCTATCCCTACCGATGTCGTTTTGTCTTGCTCGTTGCAAGCAAACTATTAGTTCTACAGAAAAAATGAACAGGACCTTTTTGTAGAAATTTAATACAGTTAAAATCAGGGCTAAAATTCATTTTTAAGTTAGTTCAAAGATTTCCGACTACACAAACAATTCCCGATATTCTGTTGATTGGGCTATTACGGCACCAACAGCACCAGCATAGTCAGTTACTTCTATATAATTATTAATTTAAGCGTGGACATGAGGGTAATGAAAGAAAAACGGCTTTTGTAAACGTTACTGTCAAACGAATTTCGTTCACAATTTGATCCAGACTTAAGCCTTCCAAGCACAGTAATTTCATAGTCAAAAGGCATGATAAATACAACGATGTAATTGTTTATTTTATGTTGATAAAATATACAAAAGTGTTAGATAAAATGTACACAGACTCAGTTTTACAATTTGTAAGTACTCGACTAAGTCGGTGGCATTATAAGGCCAGTAAATGAAGACCAAAAACGGTCGAATGTAAGATATAATTCGTGTAGTCGCAAAAATTTTGTACAGTGGTAGAAGGGAGTGTGACCGGTGAGGGTTGAGTGTGGGAGTAGGTGGTGCGTCTGAAGGTCACTTTCGTAGGTTTTTGTTGAATAACTGCGGCCTCAAGCGAAGACGTATCCCAGTACAGAATTTAACTACATTAAGTTTCGTACTAAAAGCTTCCAGTTCATTTTTTCTGTAGGACAAATAAGTTGCGCTTGGCGAGCGAGTGAACTTGGTTTTTGAAGGCCAGATATAACATTGCCGACTGTATAAAACAACATCGGTAGTGGCAGCTGAGTCATCCTGTATGTAAATGACCTAGTAAATAACGTCGCAGGATCCTTGAGGCTTTTCATAGATAATGCTGATGTATACATCTACATCTACATTCATCTACATTTATACTCCGCAAGCCACCCAACGGTGTGTGGCGGAGGGCACTTTTCGTGCCACTGTCATTACCTCCCTTTCCTGTTCCACTCGCGTATGGTTCGCGGGAAGAACGACTGTCTGAAAGCCTCCGTGCGCGCTCGAATCTCTCTAATTTTACATTCGTGATCTCCTCGGGATGTATAAGAATGGGGAAGCAATATATTCGATATCTCATCCAGAAACGCACCTTCTCGAAACCTGGGGAGAAAGCTACACCGCGATGCAGCGCGCCTCACTTGCAGAGTCTGCCACTTGAGTTTGCTATTCATCTCCGTAACGCTATCACGGTTACCAAATAACCCTGTGATGAAACGCCCCACTCTTCTTTGGAAATTCTCTATTTCCCCCCGTCAACCCGATCTGGTACGGATCCCACACTGATGTGGAATACTCAACTATAGGTCGAACGAGTGTTTTGTAAGCCACCTCCTTTGTCGATGGACTACATTTTCTAAGGACTCTCCCAATGAATTTCAACCTGGTACCCGCCTTACCAACAATGAATTTTATATGATCATTCCACTTCAAATCGTTCCGCACGCATACTCCCAGATATTTTACAGGAGTAACTGCTACCAGTGTTTGTTCCGCTATCATATAATCATACAATAAAGGATCCTTCTTTCTATGTATTCGCAATACATTACATTTGTATATGTTAAGGGTCAGTTGCCACTCCCTGCACCAAGTGCCTATCCGCTGCAGATCTTCCTGCATTTCGCTACAATTTTCTAATGCTGCAACTTCTCTGTATACTACAGCATCATCCGCGAAAAGCCGCATGGAGAAGTCGCGATACTACAAAATTGTATCGAAATGGAGGAAGACCTGCAGATAATCGACGAATTCTGCAGGCAGTGGCGATTGACCCGCGCCATAAACAAACATGCTGTAATGCGAATGCATAGGCACAAACAGCTATTATTGTATGATTACAGGACTGCAGAACAACCAATGTAAGCAGTAACTTCCATAAAATATCTAGGAGCATAGGTAAGGTCGATTTGAAGCGGAACGACCAAATAAAATTGATCGCGAGCAAGGTAGATATGAGACTAAGACTTACTGAAAGAATTCCCAGGAAATGCAGTCCATCAACAGAAGTAGCAGCTTACAAAACACTCGTTCGACCAATTCCAATTATTGATCGTCAATATGAGGTTCGTACCAGATACGACTGATAGAGGAAATGGAGGAGATTCAAAGAACAGTGGCACATTTCGTTACATGTTCACTTATTAAGCGCGAAAGTGTCACGGATGTCCTCATTCGAATCTACTGGCAGACGCTGCAAGAGGGGAGTTGTGCATGTGATGGTACGGTCTACAGATAAAGTTCCGAGAACGCATATTCCTAGAAGAATGAACCAATATAATGCTTCGTCCTACGTACATTTCGCGAAAAAATCATCTGGATAAAATCAGAAAGATTCGAGCCCGCATGGATGCTTTGCAGCAGTCGCTCCTCCTGCGAACCAAACGCGACTGGAAAAGGAAAGATTGGAAAGTGACACACGTACACAAAGTATCCTCCGCCACACACCTAAGGTGCCTTTTGTAGAATAAATGTAGATGCCTGTCAATGAAACGTTAACTCTGACTTTCCTAATCCCTAATTATTCTGATATCAACCTAGGAGATAGACCGCGCCTTTGTACCAGCAACCGTCACGCATGTTGGATGTCTACGTAATGCTTACTGATAGCCAATCCGAACATGGCAACAGACGATGTGGAGAAGAAGTGAAGACAACGGATACGCACTCCAACGGATTACGGATAAATCACCGTCCAGTCATCAAAATATAAATTCCCCGTGCTTTCTCTAAATCGGTTAAGCCAAATGCTTGGGGGTTTCCTTCAAAAAGGCCACTGTTGATTTCTTTCCCTAATTCTTGTCCAATCCGAGCTGTGTCTTTGCTTTTAACCACTTAATGCTCGACACCAAGTCGTCTTCTAACCATCCTTCCTTCCTTCTCGAAAGTGGCGCCTCTTGAAAGAGTTTTCTTTCGGAGATCGACCCAGTGATCAGTATATGGTCTATTAACGGCTTATTTTCTGTACACTCGCACCAACATTTCACACGGCTTCCACGTCGTTTTTTGCAGTATAATAGTTCGACATTACTGCACTATACATCGACACGAGTTTTCACACTCATTACTTTCGACCATCTGCAGCAGACAAATCTGATCGACCTATCTATTCGTCGCTATGCATACAATCATATATTAGATTTTAACCCGCTTCATCATTTACAAATAGGCTCATTCAACGTATTTCTTCAAAAAGAAGGAAGTTTATGGTTTAATGTCCATCGACATCAAGTCATTTGAGACGGACACAAGCTCGGAATGTTTCAAGGATGGGAAAGTAAATCAGCCATGCACTTTCACGGCAACCATATCGTCTTTTTTTTATTTTTGAGCGATTTGGAGGAAGTACGGAATACCTAAATGCGGAGCGTCAGACGCAGATCTGAACTGCTGTCCACCCGAATGCGAGTCCGTTGGGCTAACCACTGTGGCACCTCGCTCGGTGCAGTTTCACGACATAATGTTCATGTGCAGTAGTATATTTTCGACACTTGCTGACATTATTCATGCTTTCCTCCGGGTCAGAACGTTTAGCGCTAGAGTAACGCCCAAAATAGGATTTTATTCTACACTAGTTGACAAACTCATCATTGCCCGAGTGTTAATTTTGCAAATTTTCTATTAGAAACGAAAAAATAAGTTATCTGTGTATGTAGTGAAATATCGAAAAAAATTATTTTCATGTATTCGTAAAAAAACCTTTGAAACTATGAAACAGTCATACAAAGAAATATGCATAATGTACGAACATATAACAACAGAAACATGATCCCGGATAGTTTCTGTACGCTGAGCGCTGCCGCTTCGCGTGTCTACAACGCGATTTTGAAAACGTCTATATGGCAACGCCAGTTCATAGCTCTATAGATGGCCACCGATTTCATCTATAGCCATTACCGCATCGCAATTGAGAGCTGTGAAAAGCACTGGAAATCTACTCGACTGTAAGCGTGTCTTACCAGTAAAGAATAAATTTGTTAAAAATTCATGCATCTTTCGGCATTGTTTCACGTACCTCAATGTTTATTACGTCACATATGCTGAAATATGCGCCGTACGATGTATTTGTGTAGATACATTCAGCGGCATAAATGGACACTATTGGTGAAATACGTTGTGAATAGTGATAGTAGGAAAGAAGTAATAAATTTAAACGTCATGCATAATTCAGCACATTTCATACGTCTCAGTGTTCATGGCGTCATATCTCCTCATCTGTGTGTCACACAATGATATACTTCTGTATATACGTTGGGTGCCATATCTGGATACTGTCTACAGAATGTGTAGCGAATAGAGTTAGTTGAAAGGAAGTAACACATTCAAACGTCAAGCACAACGCGGCAGGTTTTCTCCCATCTCACTGTTTATGACGTCTTACATCCTGAACTACATTCCTGGAAATTGAAATAACAACACCGTGAATTCATTGTCCCAGGAAGGGGAAACTATTGACACATTCCTGGGGTCAGATACATCACATGATCACACTGACAGAACCACAGGCACATAGACACACGCAACAGAGCATGCACAATGTCGGCACTAGTACAGTGTATATCAACCTTCCGCAGCAATGCTGGCTGCTATTCTCCCATGGAGACGATCGTAGAGATGCTGCATGTAGTCCTGTGGAAAGGCTTGCCATGCCATTTCCAACTGGCGCCTCAGTTGGACCAGCGTTCGTGCTGGACGTGCAGACCGCGTGAGACGACGCTTCATCCAGTCCC
The DNA here is from genome assembly GCF_023897955.1 of Schistocerca gregaria. Taxonomy (NCBI): domain Eukaryota; kingdom Metazoa; phylum Arthropoda; class Insecta; order Orthoptera; family Acrididae; genus Schistocerca; species Schistocerca gregaria. The sequence continues at coordinate 537,244,272 of NC_064921.1, forward strand.
AAACATGCTCAATGGGGGACAGATCCGGAGATCTTGCTGGCCAGGGTAGTTGACTTACACCTTCTAGAGCACGTTGGGTGGCACGGGATACATGAGGAAGTGCATTGTCCTGTTGGAACAGCAAGTTCCCTTGCCGGTCGAGGAATGGTAGAACGATGAGTTCGATGACGGTTTGGATGTACCGTGCACTATTCAGTGTCCCCTCGACGATCACCAGAGGTATACGGCCAGTGTAGGAGATCGCTCCCCACACCATGATGCCGGGTGTTGGCCCTGTGTGCCTCGGTCGTATGCAGTCCTGATTGTGGCGCTCACCTGCACGGCGCCAAACACGCATACGACCATCATTGGCACCAAGGCAGAAGCGACTCTCATCGCTGAAGACGACACGTCTCCATTTTTCCCTCGATTCACGCCTGTCGCGACACCACTGGAGGCGGGCTGCACGATGTTGGGGCGTGAGCGGAAGACGGCCTAACGGTGTGCGGGACCGTAGCCCAGCTTCATGGAGACGGTTGCGAATGGTCCTCGCCGATACCCCAGGAGCAACAGTGTCCCTAATTTGCTGGGAAGTGGCGGTGCGGTCCCCTACGGCACTGCGTAGGATCCTACGGTCTTGGCGTGCATCCGTGCGTCGCTGCGGTCCGGTCCCAGGTCGACGGGCACGTGCACCTTCCGCCGACCACTGTCGACAACATCGATGTACTGTGGAGACCTCACGCCCCACGTGTTGAGCAATTCGGCGGTACGTCCACCCGGCCCCCCGCATGCCCACTATACGCCCTCGCTCAAAGTCCGTCAGCTGCACATACGGTTCACGTCCACGCTGTCGCGGCATGCTACCAGTGTTAAAGACTGCAATGGAGCTCCGTATGCCACGGCAAACTGGCTGACACTGACGGCGGCGGTGCACAAATGCTGCGCAGCTAGCGCCATTCGACGGCCAACACCGCGGTTCCTGGTGTGTCCGCTGTGCCGTGCGTGTGATCATTGCTTGTACAGCCCTCTCGCAGTGTCCGGAGCAAGTATGGTGGGTCTGACACACCGGTGTCAATGTGTTCTTTTTTCCATTTCCAGGAGTGTAGTTTCGTTCAAATGGATAGAACAGAATGCTCTGCCATCATGAAGTACTTTGTTTTATGCTGCTTCTTGGCAACGGAATTTCATCCAACATTTGTGAAAGTTCTTAAGGAATCTGCACTTTCATTTTCAGTGGTTCTGAAATGGATGGCTAATACAAAAGCTCTTGACGTACATACATGTGGAACACAGTTCAAAGGCGTAATCATGGATAACAATTCGAGAAAATTGTAGAATATGCTATTGGATATTCGATAATTACAGATCTGTCAAATAGGTTACACTGTCGACATATTATGAGAAATAGTACGGTAAGTTTTACGCAAGGAACTGACTATCAGAAAGTTTTAAAGAATTCCTGCCGCTTGTACTGAACCCTAACCAAACGTAAGAAACAGATTTTGCAAGAAGATTAATGTACAGGGCAGGTACGGTAAAGCCCCGTAATTTTCAGTTTTTCTAATGTTGTGGTCGAGGTCATCAAGGAGTGAATTTTCCTGCGACTTCAAATTGAAGTCACAGATGGGTTCGGTACCTATAACCAATCAAAATTTCAGCTCTGTCTGATTATTTGTTATAGAGAAATTTACAATTAAGCTATTACAAAAATTGAGTGGTTTTACCTCATAAAATGTGGTGAAACTTCAAGGTGTGGGTATTTGCCCCATTTAGAGATAAATGTGGATAAGAGTGAATGACTGTGTAGCAAAACGCTTGAAATAACCCTTCGTAAAATTGTTGTATTGTAGCCAAGTTACCCAGCACAATACTGAGCTGAAATATTTCGTAAATTTAAACACAATGCTTAAAATATTTTCCTCTAAGAAAGTAGGGTTAGTAGGGTAACATGAGAGAGGTCAGCAACTGACCTTAGTCTCTCTGGATACCCAGTAAATAATGTACTTTATTAGGTCCTCTGATTCTTCCTCGCAGTCCCTGGCTCTTGTTCTTATTCATCTTCGGATACTTTTTCATCAAACAGAAAGTCCATACCTGTACCTGGGCTACTGTGATGATGTGAGAATTCTGAATCTGACTTTCAAGAAAAATCAGCTGGTTGTTTGATCGGTTTTCTTTCTTTTTCGTCATTGATGTAATGCAATCCATCTTACGTCATTTTAATAAAATATTCTCGGCTTTCGAGCCGCTTCAAGTGGTTAACTGCCCACGAGCTTTCGGCAGAGGTCTCCTCTGCCATTGTCAAGTGATTGACTGTCCGCTGAATGCCGCTGCCGTGCTTATATAGACGGCCGCCTCCAGTGACGTCACTGGAGCCCACTTCAGCACCATATATGGCAATGTTTTGGTGATGTGACCGACGGGCCCGCTTCAACTCCACAATCACAAGATCCCAGGCCGTACTCAGCTGCGATCCACTGTCTTTACTGAGGATTTTTTCCGATACTCTAATCTCTATTGCTTCATTTATTACGCTATCCCAGAAGCCATAATTGGGCAATTTAGTAATGTAAGTAGTGCCGAATGCAATTCTGTGTCCATTTTCTAGTGCATGCTCCGCTACAGCTAATTTTTCGGGATAGCGTAGGCAGAAACACCTTTCACGTTCTATGTGGCGCTGTTGAATTGCGCGGACAGTCTGAACGACATAAAACTGTCCATATCCTCACGGTATTTTGCATGTTTCAATTGTTTTGAGGTTTACATCTTCTTTCACAGGCTTCATTAGTTGGTGGATCTTTCCTGGGGGCTCGAGGCTGTCCCAGTTTTACGTATCTACAGGATCTGGCTAATCTTCCCCGTAATTGAGCAACAAGCCTCAGTCTTCTTCGTATCTTCTTCTGAGACCTTCTGCTTTTGCGGCCTAGAAGAACCTGCTTTCGAAGTTTGTCTGTTGTTGTGACCGTTTTGATTGAAAACTTTACGTAAATGGCTGAGTTTCCTCGGCAGCTTTTCGGCCTCTGAGATGTTTTCAGCTCGATGTGCCAAGGTCCTCAGAGTTGACCTTTTTTGTTCTGGGTGGTGGTAACAGGTGCCGTGCAAATTCCGATCCATGACCAGGCGAGGTGGTGCAGTAACTAGCACACTGGACTTGCATTTGGGAGGACGACGGTTCAAACCCGCCATTATGATTTAGGTTTCCCATGATTTCCCTAAATCACTTCAGGCAAATGCTGGGATGGTTCCTTTGAAAGGACACGGCCGACTTCCTTCGCTAATCCGATGGGAATGATGGCCTTGCAGTTTGGTCCCCACCCCCAAACAAACCGACCAACCAACCGTTCTGTGTGGGTGGGCTAGCGGTACACGCTGTGACCGAGACACTCATTGGGTTTACGGTGGTAAAGGACGTCGAGGAACACTGCCATATGAGGTACGAGTCTGGGCACCAGTGACGTTACTGGCGGTGGCGCGCCTATATAAGCACGGCAGCAGAGTTCGCATGACATCAACCTGTTGGCAATGGCAGAGGAGTTGTCTGCCAAAAGCTTATGGGCAGTTAACCACTTAACGCTTGAAATCCGAGAATATTTCATTAATGAATATAGCCGCAGGAGCATGTATTCGCACATTACGTCATTTTGTTTCTACAGAACACTCTTTTCTTTCTGTAGTATGTCTTTCCTTCTCAGTAGTAATTTTTCTTTCCCCGTGCACTCTTATTTAATTCGTTTTTTATCAGGTGTTGACGTCAGAATCACAGATTTCAATGCTGTGCCAGAAACTTTCCCCTAAATCTTTATTTTAGAGAGTGGGATTATATCTTCAGATGAGATAATCTCACGCAGTGTGGATTCAATGTCATGTTTTGAGGGATTTATCACTGAGGAATTATCAACGCATTGTTGGCACTGCTGGGGTTTACCCCAAAACACCTGCTAGGATTTACCCCGTTTCGCCATTTTCTGAAAAATGCGTCATTTATGGTTTTGGAGACAAGCTGGAATAACTATTTCCACACGAAAGTGAAACTTAACTACAGTAGCGTCAACGAGTAATTCGTTGATTCTTCTTGTAAAACACTGCGTTCTACAATACTCAAGTAAAACATTAGGAGTAAAAAACAAATTTACCTCATTTTCTCACCTCTGAGGCGATCTTCCGAGGATGAACTATCAGGAAACAAGAAGTTACAACAAGACAAACCTGCCATACTGCTGGTCAACTTCTGTATCTATGGTAGTTTGTTAAAAAAACTTGTTGTGCGGTTTTACCTCGCCAGAGCTTCACCCCCCATCTACCCTATGAGACGTGAATCCACAACTTAAAACAAGAAACGGAACAGAAGTCAAAGCAGTGGTTGGAAGATGTTTTTCCGTATACAAGAAGCATTTCACCTAGCCTGTTCATCAAAGTGACTCTGTTCACATCTAACGACATATATAAATGATAAACATTTCCCGTCAAATGCCAAGATTATGGCAGAAGCCGATGGGCGTATTCCAGCACTTCTAGCACAGCACTTCACATAGGAAACTTTGGCATAAGTGCACTAATCTTAATAGTTACTACGTCATGAAAGAAGCGTTTTTTCAACTTAGGAAGTCATCATAAAAGCAATCGGAAAGGAAAAGGAGGAGGATTGAGCTTTAACGTCACACAAAGTAAGAGGTCATTAGAGAAAATTGCTGCCGAACGACGGAGATTGAAATCCCCGAATTAATCAGAATATACGATTTTTACGGTGAGTAGCCTGCGGCGCTTGCAGCATTTATCCAACGCTGGTAGCGAAGCACAGAGACAGGAAAATCATCTATTTGTCCTGTCCTCATGTTCTTTGAACTATCGTTTAGTAAAGTGGGTCCTTGTTTAATACAAGACCTTTGTTATTGCGTAGCAACAATAACATGGTAAAAGATTAGTTTTTCTCTTGTTGTGTCGACGTCATGGAGTTTTATTCACAGGTACTGACAGATATTCTCTGTTACGCCTTTCGTTGGCAACGTCGTCATTGCATAAGCAATTGCTACAATCATTTACTGTCTGTGACATTTTCTTAGACGTTTACAGTGGAAATGAGGATGATCAATAGATGGAGGCAGTGTACAAGTATAGAAACAAACAATTTTCACATGGTGCTTGCTCTTTCTAGCGATTCAATCTCTACATCGTGGAGCTTGTCAGGATAGAGGCTGGAGATACAACATCTAAAATACAACTTTGATACGAATACGAAGATCGACAGAAAGCATTAAGGTTATTGACGTGAGCATATCTTCAAGAAAATTCTCAACAACTTGACATCGGATGAGAGTAGATTAGTTCAGGTAGTTTTGAGCCACTACAGAGCACCAAATGTGTAGCTACGCTGTCTCTAAGCAGTCCAACAACTAGAAAGCAACGTCGAGTCTGGAACATTGGCGTCTCCCGTCTTGTCGCCGTAACATACGTAATCGTTCTGGAGGTCGCTATCGACGGTCGAATCTGATCGTCTGAGGACTTTTGCACGAGACGGCGTTGCAGGCATCCTATACGTACATGGCCTACCTGTCCACATCCGGAGCAGTTCCTCGGTTGACCGTCGTAAGTAATTACCGCCCGGCAACCGGCGATCGTGAGATACGAAGGTATAAGGCGGTGCAGTTCAATACGGACCTGACGCAACCCGTTAGGGCAGGGTAAGTTTAGAAGGTCTTCCATTTTTGGGCTGTTTGGTCGAGGATTGCGCCATAGAGTCGAAGAGCAAGGATGATCAGATCAGTTTGAACTTCAAATGGTAGCTCAAATTGCCGCACATTTTGTATTTCCAGTCCATTACGTTCAGGTGTTACAACACCCACGTTTTCGTCAGAGTGGTAAAATCTGTAACCTTCCGTTGAGCATCTCATCGTCAGTAAAAAAAGATATACAGCGGTGGAGACGATAGACAAGTGGATACCCAACAGCTCTTTCGGGTCAACATGTATCACGTCTCGTAAAAATCTCCCTACTTCGTGGCCTCGGGTCTAGGGTACGTTGCGACAAACTGCAGCTTTATCGCGGCTTTCCGATACGGAAGAGCCATCAGATGTCAGTAACGTAACTATGACATTCAACACAAGCGCGGCGGCGCGGTAAACAACAGACCCGAAAACGCGACACGGAGCGGCCGGGGCGTACTGCACCGCTCCACAGCCAAAGGCTGACTGCCATTTGGATATCCGAGCACGACTCACGACGCGACCCAGACTTCCATATGTCGTCAACCATGTGTCTACAACCTGTACCGAGCGAGGTGGCGCAGTGGTTAGACACTGGACTCGCATTCGGGAGGACGACGGTTCAATCCCGCGTCCGGCCATCCTGATTTAGGTTTTCCGTGATTTCCCTAAATCGCTCCAGGCAAATGCTGGGATGGTTCCGTTGAAAGGGCACGGCCGCCTTCCTTCCCCATCCTTGCCTAATCCGATGAGACCGATGACCTCGCGGTCTGGTCTCCTTCCCCAAACAACCCCAACCCCAACAACATGGTTCAAATGGCTCTGAGCACTATGGGACTCAACTGCTGTGGTCATCAGTCCCCTAGAACTTAGAACTACTTAAACCTAACTAACCTAAGGACATCACACACATCCATGCCCGAGGCAGGATTCGAATCTGCGACCGTAGCAGTCGCACGGTTCCGGACTGCGCGCCTAGAACCGCGAGAACACCGCGGCTGGCCCAACCCCAACAACCTGTACTCGTACATCCACTATGTACATTCACGTACAGGGGAGATATTTTACTTGCATTCGCTTGCCCGAAGTCGGCGGATAAATACGATATTGCAGTGCCTGGAATTACGATGTAATGTTTCTTCGGAGATGTATGTATTTCCTGGAATGGTCCATGTTGTGCTAGCTTTAGCCGTTGCTACGATGTATGTTTCACAGATCTGTTTTTCCTTAAAGTGTTCCCATCAATATTCTTATTTTTATAGCTTGATATCAGTCTGGCCTAACTGCATACATCGCACTGAAAATGTTGGGTTATGTGAAGAAGGAACAGATGTAGCGGAAAGATCAAGAATATGTTGGGCAGACGCGACGCGAGGCGCTAGCTATGCGTGTGGTTTCCACGGCTGTTGGGCGCTATGGAGTCAGCAAGGGCAGGGCCTATAATAAGCAACCCTTTTCTTCCTGCACGCTTTATCCCAGTGCGAGGCGTGGCCGCCTATTGTTCTGCAGCAATCAGAGCTGACTTTGCACTTCCTCTCTCCGTCTAACAACGAAGAGGACGCTACATACTATCAGATAAATCTGAAATAGTAATTCAGGTGATCTGGAAGCAGCTGCGATGAAAACTGCAAATGTAACCTCTCTTCCTTTGAACGTACTGCGATAGTATTGGTAGTCATTTAAAAGTAAAACTGTAAAAAAATCCATTCCGGAAGATAACTGACAATTTTGCGTTATTACACTTAATAAGACACGGAACGAACAATTTTCGAAACACAATTTTTTGGATTGCTGTCATTTAATTCATCCAGGCCATCGTCAATGGGTAATGACTAATTTTCAATGAACTACTATTTTAACGGTAAGAACAAACAAGGCGCAAATGAAATCACGTCTGTAGTATACAAGCGAAGAGGAAAAAAACGGATAATTACAGACGTGATGTACCATTTATCCGCAGCAACTTTTCTTTTCTTCATCAGTCTTCCAACTGGTTTGATGCGACCCACTACGAATTCCTCTCCTCTGCCAACCTCGTCATTTCAGAGAAGCAATTCCAACTTAGGTTCTCAATTAATTGCTGGATATATTCCAATATCTGTCTTCCTCTGCAGTTTTTGCTCTTTGCTGCTCCCTCTAGTACCGTGGAACTTATTCCCTGTTATCTTAAGAGCTGTTCCGTCATCCTATCTCTCCTTTTTACCAGTGTTTTCCATATAGCCGATACTGCGTAGAACCTCTTCATTCCATGCCTTATCAGTACACTTAATTTTCGGCATTCTTTTGAAGCACTACATCTCAGATCCTTCGATTCTCTTCTGTTCCGGTTTCATCACAGTCTATCGAAATGAAATGAGCGTATGGCATCGTTGGCCGGAAGGACCCATTCGGGGAAGTTTGGCCGCCAAGTGCAAGTCTTATTTCAGTCGACGCCACATTGGGTGACTTGCGCGCCGGAGATGAAATGATGATGAGGACAACACAACACCCAGTACCCGAGAGGAGAAATCTCCAACTCGGCCGGGAACCGAACCCCGGCTCGCTTGCATGGGAGGCGGGTACGTTACCACCCAAATCAGCAGGCGGACACTACAGTCTATGTTTCACTACCATACGACGCTGTGCTCCAAGCGTAATTCTCACGAATCTCTTCCTTAAATAAAGGCCTATGTTTCATAATACTAGAATTCTTTTAGCCTCGAATGCCCTTTTTGTCCATGATAGTCTGCTTTTTATTCTTCCTTGCTTCGCCCGTCGTGATCTACTTGGCTGCCTAGGAAATAGAATTCCTTAATGTCATCTACTTCGTAATTTTTAACTCTGTGTTAAGTTTCATTCTGTTCTCATTTCTGCTACTACTTCTTCCATACGTTTGCTCTCAGTGTATTCTCTGTAGTCAGTAGACTGTTCATTCTTTTTTCCTTGAATTTTAATCCCAGTCTTCAAAGTCTCTTTTATTTCCCTCATTTTTTCTTCTATGTATAGATTGAACATTAGGAACGACTGGTTACATTTCAGTCTTACTCCGTTTTTCATCTGAGCACTTCGCTGTTTTTCTTCCAGTCTGATCCCTCTTGCTACTTATACATATTGCATATTACCCGTTTTTCCCTATAGCTTACCCCAATTTATCTCAGTATTTCGAACATCTTGCACCATTTTACATCGTCGAACGCTCTTTCAAGGTCGGCAAACCAAATGAGCGTATCCTGATTTTTCTTCAGTCTTCCTTGCCTTATCAACTGCAACTGCCTCTCTGGTTACTTTACCTTTCCCAAAACCAAACCGATTGTCATCTAACAGATCGTCAATTTTATTTTCCATTCTTCTTTATATTAAGGTTGTCAACGAGTTGGATGCATGAGCTCTTAAGCTGACTGCTCGATAATTCTCGTATTTGTCGGCTCTTACTATCTTTAGAATGGGACTTAACTACTGAGGTCATCAGTCTCCTAAACTTAGAACTACTTAAACCTAACTAACCTATGAACCATGAACCATGGACCTTGCCGTTGGTGGGGAGGCTTGCGTGCCTCAGCGATACAGATGGCCGTACCGTAGGTGCAACCACAACGGAGGGGTATCTGTTGAGAGGCCAGACAAACGTGTGGTTCCTGAAGAGGGGCAGCAGCCTTTTCAGTAGTTGCAGGGGCAACAGTCTGGATGATTGACTGATCTGGCCTTGCAACATTAACCAAAACGGCCTTGCTGTGCTGGTACTGCGAACGGCTGAAAGCAAGGGGAAACTACAGCCGTAATTTTTCCCGAGGACATGCAGCTTTACTGTATGATTAAATGATGATGGCATCCTCTTGGGTAAAATATTCCGGAGGTAAAATAGTCCCCCATTCGGATCTCCGGGCGGGGACTACCAAGGAGGATGTCGTTATCAGGAGAAAGAAAACTGGCGTTCTACGGATCGGAGCGTGGAATGTCAGATCCCTTAATCGGGCAGGTAGGTTAGAAAATTTAAAAAGGGAAATGGATAGGTTAAAGTTAGATATAGTGGGAATTAGTGAAGTACGGTGGCAGGAGGAACAAGACTTCTGGTCAGGTGACTACAGGGTTATAAACACAAAATCAAATAGGGGTAATGCAGGAGTAGGTTTAATAATGAATAGGAAAATAGGAATGCGGGTAAGCTACTACAAACAGCATAGTGAACGCATTATTGTGGCCAAGATAGATACGAAGCCCACACCTACTACAGTAGTACAAGTTTATATGCCAACTAGCTCTGCAGATGATGAAGAAATTGAAGAAATGTACGATGAAATAAAAGAAATTATTCAGATAGTGAAGGGAGACGAAAATTTAATAGTAATGGGTGACTGGAATTCGAGTGTAGGAAAAGGGAGAGAAGGAAACATAGTAGGTGAATATGGATTGGGGCTAAGAAATGAAAGAGGAAGCCGCCTAGTAGAATTTTGCACAGAGCACAACTTAATCATAGCTAACACTTGGTTTAAGAATCATGAAAGAAGGTTGTATACGTGGAAGAACCCTGGAGATACTAAAAGGTATCAGATAGATTATATAATGGTAAGACAGAGATTTAGGAACCAGGTTTTAAGTTGTAAGACATTTCCAGGGGCAGATGTGGACTCTGACCACAATCTATTGGTTATGACCTGTAGATTAAAACTGAAGAAACTGCAAAAATGTGGGAAATTAAGGAGATGGGACCTGGATAAACTGAAAGAACCAGAGGTTGTACAGAGTTTCAGAGAGAGCATAAGGGAACAATTGACAGGAATAGGGGAAAGAAATACAGTAGAAGAAGAATGGGTAGCTCTGAGGGATGTAGTAGTGAAGGCAGCAGAGGATAAAGTAGGTACAAAGACGAGGGCTGCTAGAAATCCTTGGGTAACAGAAGAAATATTGAATTTAATTGATGAAAGGAGAAAATATAAAAATGCAGTAAATGAAGCAGGCAAAAAGGAATACAAACGTCTCAAAAATGAGATCGACAGGAAGTGCAAAATGGCTAAACAGGGATGGCTAGAGGACAAATGTAAGGATGTAGAAGCTTATCTCACTAGGGGTAAGATAGATACTGCCTACAGGAAAATTAAAGAGACCTTTGGAGAGAAGAGAACCACGAGTATGAATATCAAGAGCTCAGATGGCAGCCCAGTTCTAAGCAAAGAAGGGAAGGCAGAAAGGTGGAAGGAGTATATAGAAGGTTTATACAAGGGCGATGTACTTGAGGACAATATTATGGAAATGGAAGAGGATGTAGATGAAGACGAAATGGGAGATACGATACTGCGTGAAGAGTTTGACAGAGCACTGAAAGACCTGAGTCGAAACAAGGCCCCCGGAGTAGACAACATTCCATTAGAACTACTGACGGCCTTGGGAGAGCCAGTCATGACAAAACTCTACCAGCTGGTGAGCAAGATGTATGAGACAGGCGAAATACCCTCAGACTTCAAGAAGAATATAATAATTCCAATCCCAAAGAAAGCAGGTGCTGACAGATGTGAAAATTACCGAACTATCAGTTTAATAAGCCACGGCTGCAAAATACTAACGCGAATTCTTTACAGACGAATGGAAAAACTGGTAGATGCAGACCTCGGGGAAGATCAGTTTGGATTCCGTCGAAATGTTGGAACACGTGAGGCAATACTGACCTTACGACTTATCTTAGAAGAAAGATTAAGAAAAGGCAAACCTACGTTTCTAGCATTTGTAGACTTAGAGAAAGCTTTCGACAATGTTGACTGGAATACTCTTTTTCAAATTCTAAAGGTGGCAGGGGTAAAATACAGGGAGCGAAAGGCTATTTATAATTTGTACAGAAACCAGATGGCAGTAATAAGAGTCGAGGGGCATGAAAGGGAAGCAGTGGTTGGGAAAGGAGTGAGACAGGGTTGTAGCCTCTCCCCGATGTTATTCAATCTGTATATTGAGCAAGCAGTAAAGGAAACAAAAGAAAAATGTGGAGTAGGTATTAAAATTCATGGAGACGAAGTAAAAACTTTGAGGTTCGCCGATGACATTGTAATTCTGTCAGAGACGGCAAAGGACTTGGAAGAGCAGTTGAACGGAATGGACAGTGTCTTGAAAGGAGGATATAAGATGAACATTAACAAAAGCAAAACGAGGATAATGGAATGTAGTCAAATAAAATCGGGTGATGCTGAGGGAATTAGATTAGGAAATGAGACACTTAAAGTAGTAAAGGAGTTTTGCTATTTGGGGAGCAAAATAACTGATGATGGTCGAAGTAGAGAGGATATAAAATGTAGACTGGCAATGGCAAGGAAAGCGTTTCTGAAGAAGAGAAATTTGTTAACATCGAATATAGATTTATGTATCAGGAAGTCGTTTCTGAAAGTATTTGTTTGGAGTGTAGCCATGTATGGAAGTGAAACATGGACGATAACTAGTTTGGACAAGAAGAGAATAGAAGCTTTCGAAATGTGGTGCTACAGAAGAATACTGAAGATAAGGTGGATAGATCACGTAACTAATGACGAGGTATTGAATAGGATTGGGGAGAAGAGAAGTTTGTGGCACAACTTGACTAGAAGAAGGGATCGGCTGGTAGGACATGTTTTGAGGCATCAAGGGATCACAAATTTAGCATTGGAGGGCAGTGTGGAGGGTAAAAATCGTAGAGGGAGACCGAGAGATGAGTACACTAAGCAGATTCAGAAGGATGTAGGTTGCAGTAGGTACTGGGAGATGAAGAAGCTTGCACAGGATAGAGTAGCATGGAGAGCTGCATCAAACCAGTCTCAGGACTGAATACAACAACACAACCTAAGGACATCACACACAACAATGCCTGAGGCAAGATTCGAACCTGCGACCGTAGCGGTCGCTCGGTTTTAGACTGTAGCGCCTAGAACTGCTCGGCCACCCTGGCAGGCTGGAATTGTATGTGTACACATCAAAAAACGTTTTGCGTCACCTCGGTTCCGAGAGTTCCGGATCCTGTACAGAAAATTGGAATAGAGATCAACACAAACATCATTTCCAACCTTTTTATTTCTCAGGAAAACCATACATTACATGATGTACCACGATACATTGAAACCTTCAGAGGTGGTAGTCCAGACTGCTGTACACACCGGAACCTCTAATACCCAGTAGCACATCCTCTTGCATTGATGCATACCTGTATTCGTCGTGGCATACTATCCACAAGTTCATCAACGCACTATTGGTCCAGATTGTCCCACTGCTCAATGACGATTCGGCGTAGATCCCTCAAAGTGGTTGGTGTGACACATCGTCCATAAACAGCCCTTTTCAATATATCCCAGATATATTCGTTAGGGTTCACGTCTGGAGAAGATGTTGGCCACTCCAATCGAGCGATGCCGTTTTCCTGAAGGAAGTCATTCACAAGAGGTGCACGATGGGGGCGCGAAATGTCGTCCGTGAAGACGAATGCCTCGCCAATATGCTGCCGATATGGTTGCACTATCACTCGGAGGATGGCAGTCACGTATCGTACAGCCGTTACGGCGGCTTCCATGGCCACCAGCGGCGTACGTCGGCCCCTCATAATCCAACCTCAAAACAGCAGGGTAACTCCACCTTGCTGAACACACTGTACAATGTGTCTAAGGTGTTCAGCCTGGCCGGGTTGCCTCCAAACACGTCTCCAACGATTGTCCGGTTGAAGGCATATGCGACGCTTACTGGTGAGGAGAACGTGATGCCAATCCTGAGCGGTACATTCGGCATGTCGTTGGGCCCATCTGTGCTACGCTGCATGATGCCGTGGTTGCAAAGAAGGACGTCGGGAGTGAAGTTGCTCATCATGCAGCCTATTGCACAGAGATTGAGTCGTAACACGACGTCCTGTGGCTGCACGAAAAGCGTTATTCAACGTGGTGGCGTTGCTGTCAGGTTTCCTCCGAGCCACAATCCGTAGGTGATCACAGGTGAATGTAAGTCCGAGGTAAGCCAGTCCATATGTGAAATGCTGGAACATCCACTGCAGTAGTAGCCTTGGGCTGCCTGAGCGAAGCATGTCATCGACATTTCCTGTCTTTCTGTATGTGTTCCACGTCCGAACAACATCACTCCGAGACACCTGGGCACTTCCCTTGTTGAGAGCCCTTCATGGCGCAAAGTAACAATGCGGACGCGATCGATCCGCAGTATTGACCGTGTAGGCATGGTTAAACTACAGACAATACGAGCCGTGTACCTCCTTCCTGGTGGAATTACTGGAACTGATCGGCTGTCAGATCCCCTCCGTCTAATAGTCGTTGCTCATGCATGGTTGTTTACACCTTTGGGTGGATTTAATGACATCTCTGAGCAGTCAAAGATAGTGTGTCTGTGATAGAATACCCGCCGTCAACGTATATCTTCAGGAGTTCTGGGAACTGAGGTGACGCAAAGCTTTTTTTTATGTGTGTATTTAAATGATAAACATTTTAAGACCACAGGTGAATGTAAGTCCGAGGTAAGCCAGTCCATATGTGAAATGCTGGAACATTAATAAACTGCGTATCTGTCACAATGTAAGAATGTAAACGTGGGTGCTTTGTGTCATACAGGTGTCGGATGTTAGTTTGTGGGATGGAGTTTCACGCCTGTTGTACTTGGTCGGTCAATACAGGGATGGTTATTGCTGGTTGCGGATGACGCTGGAGTTGTCGTTGAACGATGTCCGCTACGTGTGCTGAATGGAAACAGATCTGGTGATCGAGCAGGCCAAGGCAACATGTCGACACACTGTAGAGCATATATGTGGGATAATGGGCGAGGTCATCCTGGTGGAGAACACGGCTTGCAAATGGCTGTGGTTTGGTGTCAGTGGACTCCACGCTACACGGATCTATCGTTGAATTAACCGATTGGTAGCAGTTAGTTGCGTCGTTAAGGTGTTAACTGCTGCTCAGATTGCTGCTGCAGGTACGGTACGATGCGCCACAGCCATTACTAAACACGATGGTTGTCCCTCTCGATAGTTCCACGTGGCCGTACAGAGCCCGGTCTTGTTGTGAACGTACATTCTCGTGATCACCGCTGCCACCAATCACGTACAGTGAATACATTCCTGCCATGTCTTTCCGCAGTATCTCAGAAGGAACATCCAGCTTCTCATAGCCCCTTTACATGATCATATTCAGACTCAATGAGGTTTTAATAATGGCGTCTTTGTCGTCTTAAAGGCATTCTTGACTAACATCAACTCACCACGTCAAATCTCAAAGGTAACTAACGCTGACTACGTTACAGGGAGTATTTAAATCAAATCTGATTTCCATGCTCATAGCCGCGCAGGGTAGCCGTACGGTCTTGGGCGCCTTGTCGCGGTTCGCGCGGCTGACCCCGTCGGAGTTCAAATCCTCTCTTTGGCGTGGGTGTGTGTGTTGTCATTAGCGGAGGTTGGAGTCCTCCGTTGGGCATAGGTGTGTTTGTTGTCATAAGCCTAAGTTAGTTAAAATTAGATTAAGTAGTGTGTAAGCCTAGGGACCAATGACCTCAGCAGTTTGGTCTCTTAGAACTTACCACAAATTTCCAAATCAAAAATAATAATAATAATAATTTTTTCCGTCTTAGCCGACCGGTGTGGCCGAGCGGTTCTAGGCGCTGCAGTCTGGAACCGCGCGACCGCTACGGTAGCAGGTTCGAATCCTGCCTCGGGCATGGATGTATGTGATGTCCTTAGGTTAGTTAGGTTTAAAGGGACTGATGACCTCATATGTTAAGTTCCACATTGCTCAGAGCCATTTGAACCATTTTTTCCATCCTCAAAGTGACGCTGCTAGCACCACTCTTATGCGACCGGCGCTAAATGTCAATTTACATCATATTTCAGATATATAAGCACGACGAACGGCTTTCATTTATGTCGCACAGCTCCTTCTTGGTGTTGTAATTCGATTCCCGTCGATATATATACGCTCTGACAACATTTTTTTCATTTCTACACTTTTCAGTGTACGTTCGTGGTAGGGGAAGCACCAGATTGAATTTATAGTATTCCCCTGGACACCAAATTCCCAGAATTTAAACCCAGCCGAGAATCTGTGGGATCACCTCGACCGTGCTGTTGGCGCCATGGATCCCCAACCGAGAAACCTAGCGCAACTGGCCACGGCGCTCGAGTGCACACGGCACCACATCTCTGCCGGTACCATACAGAATCTCATTATCTCTCTTCGTGCAAGTCTCGCTCTGCAAAAGGTAGTTATTCAGGCTTTTGACAGGTGGTCATATTTATGTGACTTTCCAGTGTAATAGAGTGAAGTGGAATACAGAATGCCAAAATTCTCGCTATAAAAACACAGACACTACGCCAAAATAAAATCGGCACTGGTGACAAACTCCTGACACAAGAATCCTCAATGTCCCAGAAGAATCAAAAAACGGGAAAACAACTTATCTTCAAGCCACAGCTGCAACATAAAAAATTTGTTTCTCATTGGCTTTGCCGCATAGCCATAATCCCACTGCAGTGATGAAGGGAATTCCAACAGCATCAAAGAGCTGTTAAATTAAATAAAATGACGTGATCAGCGACAACTGCCAGCGTTAACGAGGATGAAACCGAGAGGCGGATAAGAAGCACGGTCTGATCAGGGTGAACAAGGAATAGAATCGCAAACATTCCTTTCAGAGAGTCCCGCTGAATACAGTATCATCCCTAAAATTGCCCTGCTGGATCGCCCGGTCGGAGCCACTGAAGACAGCTGTCACCTTCAGCGATGGGGCTCCGTTGGAGACGACGAGGTATGCAGTGACACAGCTGTGTCAGGCCTGCTGCAAGCACGTGGTTGCCACCTTCCACTCTTGAGTACTCATAACCCAGCAGTCTTATAAACGTGGGACGCTGAAACAAGGCATTCAAGCAGGTGGTGTCCACTCCGTAAAGGAAAAGTAGCGTGCCGCCACCAGACGCCATACAAGAAACAATTGTTCATATTACTTACATCAAAAGAGGCAAATAAAATGATTTAACATCAGAAAGGTTAAAGTTACTAGTAAAACAATGCTGATATTTAGCATAGGAACTAAGTGAACTATAATCGAAAGCAGACTAAAGTATAGGCGATGTAAGATACGACAAAAGTATTCTAAATCATGAAGTGAATGAGAAGAAATTAGACACGTACGAGTAATTTAAAGCAGCTGAAAAATCTAAGTCGTTCAATGAAAGCCGAAAGTGACGATACCCAAATTCATTTAGTTTCTGGCTGTTGGATGTGCAAAGTGATACAAGTAGATTCGACTTATTTCACAAGACCATGTCTTCCACGTGAATTCCGCTAGAAACTTACGGCAAATTTAAGTTAAGCGTAGCACTAGAATTCTTTTTTATTTCCGAAACAGCCCTCCGATTTTGCAAGGCAAATTATATTACTTGTATGCACATACAACACTGGCGCACATCACACTCTAATTGTAATGACTTTACACGTTGCTGTATATCACTGTCAAGAAGTGTTGCAACTGAATCCCGTTTGTTTCTTAACACAAACGCTGCCGCAAAATGTGCCAGATAGACACGAGTGAAATGACTGAATCTCGGACGACACGAAGATTAAACTTCACAGGACCAAATGCAAAATTCAGTTGCGTCCTCTCTACGACTTGAAAGGGTAGCCGGAGGCGACCAGTGGAGTTTCACTTACGAAAAGAGCCAGTATCTTGAAACTGTTAGTGTCATAGTCGTATGCTACCAGCTGTAAGAGTTACTGTGCCGTGCTCTCAACGGAAATCGCGCCTCGCAGTTACACTATGTGATCAAAATTATCCGGACACCCTCAGACACGTACGTTTTTCGTAGTAGGTGTATTGTGCTACCACCTACTGCCTGGTACTCCGTATCAGCCAGCTCAGTACCCATTAGACATCGTGAGAGAGCAGAATGGGGCGCTCCACGGAACTCACCGGCTTCGAACGTGGTCAGGTGATTGGGTATCACTTGTGTCATACGCGACATTTCCACATTCCTAAACATCCCTAGGTCCACTGTTTGCGATGTGGTAGTGAAGTAGAAACGTGAAGGGACACGTACAGCACATAAGCGTGCAGGCCAACCTCGTCTGTTGGCTGACAGAGACCGCCGACAGTTGAAGAGGGTCGTAATGTGTAACAGGCAGACATCTATTCAGATCATCACACACGAATTTCACACTACATCAGGATCCTCTGCAAGTACTATGACAGCTCGGCGGGAGGTGAGAAAACTTGAATTTCATGGTCGAGCGGATGCTCATAAGCTGCACATCACATCGATAAATGCCAAACGACGCTTCGCTTGGTGTAAGGAGTGTAAACATTGGACGACTGAACAGTAGAAAAACATTGTGTGGAGTGACGAATCATGGTACACGATGTGGCGATCCTAGAGCAGGGTGGGAGTATGGTGAATGCCCAGTGAACGTCATCTGCCAGAGTGTGTAGTGGTCTTATGGTGTGGTCGTGTTTTTGATGGAGGGGGCTTGCACCCCTTGTTGTTTTGCGTGGAACTACCACAAAACAGGACTACATTGATGTCTTAAGCAACTTCTTGCTTCCCACTGTTGAAGAGTAATTGGGGGTTCAAATGGTTCAAATGGCTCTGAGCACTATGGGACTTAACTGCTGAGGTCATCAGTCCCCTAGAACTTAGAACTACTTAAACCTAACTAACCTAAGGACATCACAAACATCCATGCCCGAGGCAGGATTCGAACCTGCGACCGTAGCGGTCGCGCACTTCCAGACTGTAGCGCCTAGAACCGCAAGGCCACACCGGCCGGCAGTAATTCGGGGATGGTGATTGAATCTTTCAACACGATCCACCTCCTTTTTATAATGTACAACCTGTGGCGGAGTGGTTACGCGACAATAACATCCCTGTAATGGGCTGGCCTGCACAGAGTCCTGACCTGAAACCTATAGAACACCTTTGCGATTTTTTGGAACGCCGAATTCGTGCCAGGCCTCGCCGACCGACATCGATATCTCTCTCAGTGCAACTCCGTGAAGAATGGGCTGCCATTCCCCAAGAAACATCCAGCACCTGATTGAATGTATGCCTGCGAGAGTGGAAGATGTCGTCAAGACTAAGGGTGGGCCAACACCATACTGAATTCCAGCACTACCGATGGAGGGCGCCACGAATTAGTAACTCATTTCTAGCCAATTGTCCGGATACTTTTGATCACATAGTGTATGTTAGGTAAGCGCATAAGCTTGAAGTGTTTTTATTTTGCATATTGGTAGTCCGGTTGCTATCGGTTTATTTATAGATTGTCATCTTTATTTGTTGTTTACTGTTGCTATTTGCATTTCGATATTGTTATTTTGTCATTTAGAGATAGTGAGTGGAGCTGTGGACCCTAGAAAATGTAGTGCCAAGTGTAAAAATCAGAACATTTCTGCCATATTCTTCTGGTTGAGGTCAATAGACGGATGACAGCAGCGGAGGCAGCCAGAAAACTTCGCGCCGTTTATGATGAGGATACTACCATTGGACAGAACACGACAAAAAAATGGTTTTTTCGTTTTAAGGAGGATCGTTTTGAGTTAGTGGCTCTCAACGTTCAGCGTTCATGGTTGATGAAGGTCATTTAAACGCATGAACTCACATTGATCCACGTCAGTGTACTCGAGAATGGGCAAATGTGATGAACTGTTATCATTCCTTCATCGTGCGACATTTGCATGTAATTGGGAAAGTTCAAAACATGTGTATAAGTACGGCATGTTCTACCCAAAAGTCACAGAAATCAGCGGGTGGCCAAATGTGCATCTTTGCTTGCTCGTCATCAACTGACTCTAGAACACCGCTGAACATTCCTATCCTGTGTCGTTACTGGTGACGAGAAATTGTGTCTTAATGCTAACATAAGGAAAAGAAAGGAATGGTTCAGCCTAAACAAAGCACAACCCCCTGTTCAAAGACCTGCGCGTCTACAAAAGATAATGTTATGCATCTGGTGGAACAGCGACGGTGTGGTGTACTACGGATTGCTTCCCCCAGGTGTAGCCCTCACTTCTGACATTTATTGTCAACAACTGAGACGTCCTGAAGACGCAGTCCTTTAAGAACGTCCAGGAAGACTGCGTGAAGTGATGGTACTTCACGATAACGCCCGCCCGCGTTCTCTTAGATTGACAGAAAGTACTATAGAGGATTTAGGTTGGGAATTCATTCCCCACCCACCTTATTCACCTGATCTTGCGCCTTCAGATTTTCATCTACTATGCTCTCTGTCGAACAGCCTGTTCCGAATGAAAATCCGCTCCGAACATGGCTCGACGAATTCTTCGCTTCAAAACCACGTGACTTAGCAGTTACGGAATCGAAACGTTACCCCAGTGTTGTCAGACTTGTAAATTGTGAAGGAGAACATGTTATAGATGAGTAAAGTCTCTGTTATGTATGATTTTTGTGTTCATTAAGCTTATTGACCCTGAATAAAGAAAAGTGTGAAGTTATTCACATGAGTAGTAAAAGGAATCAGAGAAATTATGATTACGCGACAAGTCGCACAAATCTGAGGGCTGTAAATTGAACTAAATATTTAGGGATTACAATTACAAATAACCTAAGTTGGAACGATCACATAGATAATATTGTGGGTAGAGCAAACCAAAGACTGTGATTCATTGGCAGAACACTTAGAAGGTGCAACAGGTCTACTAAAGAGACTGCTTACACTACGCTTGTCCGTCCTATTCTGGAGTATTGCTGTGCGGTGTAGGATCCACAATAGGAGGGATTGACGGATTACATCAAGAAAGTACAAAGAACGTCAGCTCATTTTGTATTATGGTCGAATAGGGGAGATAGTGCCACAGGCATGATACGTGAATTGGAGTGGCGATCATTAAAACAAAGGTGATTTTCGTTGCGACGGGATCTTCTCATGAAATTTCAATGACCAGTTTTCTCCTCCGATTGCGAAAACATTCTGTTGGCACGCACCTACATAGGGAGAAATGATCATCACAATAAAATAAGAGAAATCAGGGTTCGTAGAGAAAAATTTAAGTGCTCGTTTATCCCGCGTGCCATTCGAGAGAGGAACGGTAGAGAGACAGTATGAAGGTGGTTCATTGTACCCTCTGCCAGGTACTTTATTGTGAATAGCAGAGTAATCATGTAGATGTAGATGGGTAAACGCTACGAACTTATGCACCAGTCTAATAACTGCATGCACCTGTTGAAACAGAGAGGGCAAAACTACTTTTGATGCTGTGTTGTCGCCTTGGCGACTCTAAACACACTGGATACTGAACCAATGAGAGAGTGAGTGTAATAAGAAGACGTCTTACAGCCGGCACAAACAGAAACTTATAATTTCTATGCTTAAGTTAAAATCTACCAAAAGCTTACGTCCTCATTCGTGTAGAAGACAGTCTTGGTAAACTGGATAGGTCTCTTTGAATACTCTGCACATTAAGAGTAATGTTGTGTCATTTTCTTGTAGGCCAATAAGAATGGCAAGCAGAGCAGAAGTGATGCTTGAAAGTGTGGAAGTATACACACGCTTCTTCGTCTCTTGTAAGAAAGACGGATATATGAGAAGCTGTCTTCCACTTAAGGAGCGCACGTACAGTCAGCTTTCTCTGCCTGGAGCGGTGAAATATTACTGTTATCTGAACCTCCTAATTTACAAAAATAAGTGAAAATTAATAGCTACTTTACGCATTATGAAATAGGACGGGACGCCGTTGTGGAAGCTGATATCCCACGGAAGAGCGCCAGTAGCCGGGAGACAGGCGCACAAACGCAGCTAATGCCGGCAATTAGAGGTCGTTCTGGGGGGGGGGGGGGGGGGAGGGGTCACGGTCCGGGCTGATGCCGGAGGCGGGATGAGGGAGCTGCTCTCGCACGCCCACTACTCGCCTTGCCTTGCAGCCTTCTCGGAACCTGACCCCGCACCGATCCTAAACCATGGGGAGCGGTTCTGTGCTCCGTAAAAAAAGGTCACGCACGTTCACTAGCGCTGTCCTCGCGTTCTGTCTTCGCCAACCCTTATTCTTTTGCCTTAGTGACGTTCTCCAATTTAGGGAACGCACCGCAATTTGTTACCTTATTTAATGGACAAATAAAATAAGATTTAGAAATGGGCAGAACGATATGTAGGGAGACAAGTATTCTTCAAGAGCGTGTGTCGCGAATTCTAAAACTGGTGAAAGAAAGAAAAGTAACAAAATTCGTTTAGGTACGATATCTGACCAAAGTATCCAGACACCTTTTTGTGAACATTAATATGAGGTTTGTCCATCCTGCGCTTTTATGATAGCTTGAATTCAGCTGGGGAAGTGTTTGCTTATCTGTAGACAATTCTTACACAAGAACCAACCAAACAGGAAGTAGCGATGTCGGACACTGCAGTGTGGAGTTAAGTCGACGCTCTAGCTCATACCGTAGGCCTTTCACTGTATTCACTGGGTTCAGTTCGGGATTCAAGGCAGACCATTCCACTTCACGAATGTTATTGTCTTCGTACCATTGTCTAACGGATGCTGCTGAATGACGGGGTGCATTCTCATGCCGTTACACTCATCGGCTCTCAACCGTTCCTCTACCGTACACAGTACACGATGCTGTAAGGTGTGTTCATATCGTTCAGCATTTACTGTTCTCAAAAGCGCATTAAGGGGTGCACACCCTAGTCACAGAGAAACTCTCCCATACTGTAATCTCCTCCATACCCCACTATTGGCACTGCACATTATAGCACGTAACATTTTCCCGGCATTCGCCGACCCCAAGCACTTCCATTAGATTGCCCTGCATATAGCGTGAATCAATACTCCAAATCACTCGTTTCCAATCGTCCACTCCACAGTGTGAAATATGTCAATAGAAAATCAACCAGGCAATGAAAAATATTTATAAGCTAAGAAATATGTAAATAACAATTATAGTATGTACGAAAAATGTTAAGAAAAATGTTTTGTAAAATTTGTTTAAGTTAGTTGCATGTCGATCGTAACAGTGAAGTATCTACACCGGAGAGTTGGCGGGAGAGCCCGCTCATTGATACATAGGAAGCGCGGCGAGAAGCGCGCAGCATTGTTGATAGAACACTCTTGAGTCAACCTTTGTGCAGTGAAGGTGTGTGTTGAGACAGACCGGTGTGCCTGTTCGAAATCAGCTGTATATTACTTGTAGAATACTATAATTATATAATGGGTAAAAATCGACGTCATGAAGACATCAAAGGTATTTAAGCACTAACTGCATATTTTAAGTTCGTTGTTACATTTTTAACTAAATTTTTATAAACTGAATCATTATAAAGAGCTAAAAATTTATATTCATTCATTTTCAGAATAGGTCAGTTTATCTTAGTCAATACCGTATTATCTTTCATTGAACCCAGTATCCACAAGATTTAACTTTTGTTGAGTTTTCTCAAGTTTTTTATTTAATAATGACATTGAATTTTTCACCAGTAATTTCAGTCAACAAAGCAAATGAATAATGAGTACAGTTTTAGCTCACACATTTGCAAATGCCAACCCAAATAATTATGAACAATATATCAGAGTGAGTATATTCAGACATGCAGTCAGATGACGTTATCCAGAGACGACTCAGTAAAATAAAAAAGAAAATATACATGTATGTTTTCAGGTTCACTGCATAGACAACCAGTAATAAGGGCCACGGCGTAAGCTTACGTGTACACGCCGAAATAATCTTCTTTTGATCAGTCACATTAATATTGCTACCAATAAAGGCACAAGGCGTACAACATTGTGTACGCTAAAGACTATTAAATCAGACATGGTGTCAAAAGCAAGTCCAGACAGGAAAGCTGCGAGGCACAAAAAGTTCAATTCTCTTTCTTTCTTTCATTAGACGGAAAGTAAGTTCAATTATTTCTTTTATTTGACGAGAAGGTTGCAAGTGGTGTCGCTCATTATACAGGACGTTCCAAAACTCGACGCCAAACTAAAACTTTAGAAATGGAGGCCTCATACAACAACAGGAAAAAAGCTATTTCAGTATGGATCCGGAAATGCACAGTTACCGAGTTATTCGAGCATGTTACCGTTACTCAGTGCACATTGAAAGGTGCTGTTTGCAGGAGGAAACTGTACGACGCCGGTTACAAGCGTTACCCAAGTAATCAAATTCCAAATCTTTGTTAAATCCTTCAGCACGCGCAGATGGAATACAGTGATCGCCCGATAAATCCGTAGCTGTTGGCATATCCGTGGCTAGTAACTGTGGAATACAGTGTGCCCTGAAGCGAAACGTAAGAACAAGGAACGTTAAATATATCCGTAGCGATCAGCAAAGGTGTGTATAGGGGGGTTTTCAGTCTGGAAATGAACACCAACCAAGAGCTCGCGACGATGCATTACATGCGCGGTTTGGCGGATGGCAAAGCATTGGAGGTATGCCACTTGTACCCTTTTCGAAGATTACCAGCCAGAAGGACATTTGAAAGAATTCATCGCCGCCTCTGTAAATACGGTGGTTTAACATATCCACCAGGCAGCGGGGCTTGGCCAAGACGTACAGCACCAGAGGATCAGGAAGGTCTGCTAAACGCTGTGGAGGAAAGTCTTGGAATCAGTAGGAGGTGGTTAGGCTTGCAGAGGAATATGCAACATGTCACGATTTGGAGAAGTTTACGTGAAAACATGCTATAAGCATACATGCTGCAGTGTGTACAGGCTTTCCCTCCTGCGGATTATCCTCCTCGTGTAACGTTCAGCCAGTGGTACAAACAGCAATATGTTACGACGCTCAGCCCTGCAGATGTCGTTTTATTCACAGCTGAAACTTCTTTCACAACCGACGTAACCTAGAATATGCATAAACAGCACTGTTGAGCTATACCAATCTCAATGCAACTTCCCAATTTCTTACCGACAGAGGTACTTCGTTAATATCTGGGCTGCCATTGTTGACGATTGCTTATTCTGACCCCATGTTCTTCCAGGGAGACTTACTGAACAGAACTACACTGTGTTACCTGAGTCCTTAGAATACATGGCCATTTTGCATCGCGTCGACAACTATTTTTCACGCACGATAGTGCTCCCATGCATTTCAGTCTGTCTGCCAGGAGGAATCTGAATGGTCATTTTCCTGAGTGCTAGGCAGAGGTGGACCGATTGCTTAGCCGACCCGTTCGCCTAACTTAAACCGCCTGGTCTTTCACTTATGTGGACACATAAAGTCTCTCGTGTATTCAACAGCCGTTGTGGATGAACCCACTCTCCACCGCTATTGTGGCAGCTTTCCATCCGGTACGGGCCACACCAGATATTTTTGATCGTATGCGGAATTCAACGAAGAGGTGACAGAGGAGGTCACTTTCAACATTTCCTTTGATATGTAAACAGAGTGTGGCAGCTGGCATTGAAGAGGTACAGTACAGTTTGTGGGAACTGAAGGTCGAGTTAGTCTGCAATGATGCATTTCTGGATCCATGTTGACATAACCATTTTTTCTTCTTGGTATACGAGGAAATGATTTCCGAAGTTTTGCCGACGAATTCCGAAACATCACTTATGGATCTGTTGGCTTCGAAGGGTTTGTGAAAGGAATATGTTCAGCCTGCTATTGACTTTCTTACTATCAGATTTAAATCACCCCAAGTCCTTGGTCCACTGTTGCATCAGCCATCATTTGGTCAGACACGTATCTCGACTGCCTGTTAAAATTAACTGATTAATGAAGGGGACTGGGTAAGATTACAGTAACAGTTAGATGGCTCAAGTAAAACTATATATACTATTGAAAAGACAAAGAAATGTGAATGATTCTCATTACACAAAAAGCAAGCGGAAGTTGACGCTCCGAGTATAAGGGACAGTTAAATGATAACCAAACATCCGACACAAAGGGACCGTGAATTGTTCAATTCAAAAGTAATCATCACACGTGTTAAGACATTTATCCCCCTTGGAGACGAGACGATCAATTCCTGTTCCGTAGGACGCGGTCGGCCGCTGACGGATCCACAACCGTTCCCACTCTTGCATTTCCTCATCCGACTGAAACTGACGTCCAAGTATGTCTTTCTTCAGATTGCTAAACATGTGAAAGATCCGGATTGTACGGAGATGTTGCAGTGATTCCCAAGTAAGTCGCTGAAGCGTAGGCTTCGTCCGACTGGCAGTGTTAGGCGTTATCGCGTAACAGAATTTTTCCGTCCAATGATAAACGGCAAAGCCAATAGTGAAAACATAAGGCACCTGCCCCGCCGAAGAACTGGAAGGCTACCCACACAGGTTCCGGTAAAGTTACTACGACCTCCTTCTTCTACTGCAGGCGACCTCTGCTCGTCGAGTTCTTCGAATGTGCCACAACAATCAGTGCGCAGAAAGTACGACGCGCCATAAAGTGAAAACGCCCAGGAATGTTGTCGGAGGGAATTATCCTGTTGCACTATAACGCCCACCCCCACACTGCCAATCGGAGCATTTTGGTTGAGAAACACTGCAACATCCTCCGTATAGCTACGATCATCCACCGTGTGATTTTCACATCCTTGGCGACGTGAGTGCGGTTGTGGATTCGTCAGCGGCTGGCCGCGTTCTATGGAACAGTAATTGATCGTCTCGTCTCCCAGTGGCATACATATCTTAACGCGTGTGGCGATCACTTTTGAATGGAACCGATCCACTGGCCCGTTCTGGCAGGTGTTCAGTTTTCTTCGGCATTCCCCTTCTATATGGCATACACAGTCGAGCAGCAGACTTGCTGCTGGTCAAACCAAAAGTTTATGAGAACACTTAAAATACAAGAGAAATATTTGCTAGTCCAGTTCCCAGAGAGAGTATTGATGCAGCAAAATACAGATGAATCTCGAGGATTCGAATTGCAAAAAAGCGGTGCAGGGTAGCCACGCGTTCAGAGGCACCTTGTCACGGTCCGTGCGGCTCCCGCCATCGGATGTTCGAGTCCTCCCTCGGACACGAGTGTGTTCGTTGTGCATAGCTTAAGTTAGTCTAAGTAAGATTAAGTAGTGTGTAGGCTCAGGGTCCGATGACCTCAGCAGTTTGGTCCCATAAGACCTTACCACAATTTTTTTTGCAAAAAAAAAAGTAATGCCGTGGGTAGACACACGTTGCGACCATCTAGACAGTGGCTGCTCTAGCATTATAGATACTGCAAATGTAATTCTCGTGGTGAATTTGCATATTTTCAGCATAATCACGGACGGAAGTGCTACGAATCTTCTGCCACCAACTACTTGGCTAAACCAGAACATAACAGTACTTTACTGCTACCAAGGCGTTCGAAAGAAACATGTATATCACTAATATGGTCGCAACTACCGCACTACGTACGTTCACGAGGTGAAGCCCACCAAGCACTGCAACAAAGTGAGGCCGAGAGAGAGACTCTCAGCAGTTTTCTAATCTCGGGTTCTCGCACATTGTGTGTTTTTTCCGAGAGAAAAAAGGTCCCCTGCAGCCAGCTGAACTGCGGAGGTTCAGTTCGGCCCACCCACGCAGAGTTTGGCATATCTGGGGGCGGCGCCAACACTCTGTTCTCTGGACGGTTCGGCGTCTCTGCGTGAAACCGTTTCCTCGACTCGAGTTTGAACTAACGGCCAATGAAACTACTGTAGACCTACGCTCATCACGCTTATTTTAAGAATTAAATGACTGGTAATCATGAAAACTGCTTCGCCCCCGCCATTCGATAGCCCTCTGCTTATGCAAGCAATCAGTAACTTCAGTTGGCTTGGGTAAAGTACTTTTTATGGATAAACGTGCAGATTAAATTCAACGTCTTTTTATGTAAAGGACGTACAGCACCATGCCTCCTCCACTGAACTCGTTACTGCATAACCAGTTTACATCTACATCTACAGTACGTACATACTCCGCAGGTCACCGTACGGCGTATGGCTGAGGGTACCCCATACCACAATTATTCATTTCCTTTCCTGTTCCACTCGCAAACAGAGCGAGGGAAGAAGGACTGTCTAGAAGCCTCCTTTCTAGCCCTAATTTCTCGCACCTCATCTTCGTGGTCCTTAATGCGCAATATATGTTGTTGGTAGTAGAGGCTGAGAGAACTGTTTTGCAGCCGGCCTCAAATGCCAGCAGTCTAAATTTCCGGAATAGCGGTACGGGAAATGAGCGTAACGCGGTTTTCCGAAAATCTCTGTGTCACAACTGCACTACCTCAAGCGTCGACTTCAGAAGTGTAAGGCGTATGGGTAACACTGTTGTTTCAGAAATAATCTTGAACTCTAATTACGAGTAAAAATGATAAAAAGTTACGTGTTATCAGTGTTACTATTCGAAAGAGAAACATTGATGATAAAATGTATCAGGGTTATACCACTAGAGGCTTTTACATCAAACGTCCATTGAAATACTTCGAGTACTGTGAACTCTAATAAAACATTAATAAAACCGACAAAAAGGAGGGACGTATTATTCACTGGAATTGGAGGAAGAAAGTTCCTATGAACGTGTAACCGGAAATGTATAACGCCACGGTACATGGCGCTGACGAATGAAAATTCCTCTGACCACGTGTCTTGCGTTCCTTGTGTGCTGCAGGCTGTGTGACTGACGCAGCTCACTAAGCAGCAGAGTGATGCGGTATTCATGTGGGGAAGAAGCCGAAATGGTGTATGTGTACGGCCAAGCGGATGGAAGCGGGCGAAAAGCAGAACAAGTTCTTCTTAATTTGGTATACGCTCAATCCGCCGCCATGCCTATAAGGACTCACGGTCATACAAAATCCCAAAAAGGGCTTCGAATGTTGTGTGATGTGGTTGGTGTCTGCGAAGGTACTTGTTTCGGTATAGCCGTACTGTCTCTCGACTGTTTCCATTTGCTTGACCGTACACAAACGCCAGCTCGGCTTGTTCCCAATTGAATACCGGACCAAATGGTTCAAATGGCTCTGAGCACTATGCGACTTAACATCTGAGGTCATCAGTCCCCTAGAAATTAGAACTGCTTAAACCTAACTAACCTAAGGACATCACACACATCCATGCCCGAGGCAGGATTAGAACCTGCGACCGGAGCGGTCGCTCGGCTCCAGACTGTAGCGCCAAGAACCGCACGGACACTCCGGCCAATACCGGACCATTCTGCTGTTTAGAGTACGCTGCGTCAATGACACAGCCTGCAGCACACAAGGAACACGCGGCACGTGGTCAGAGGAACTGTCATTCGTCAGCGTCGTCTAACGTGGCAACCATGCATTTCCGGCCACATGTTCATAGGACTTCTTTTCCTCCATTTCCAGTCAGCAATTCGTCATTGCAGTTTGTCGGTTCAAAAATGGCTCTGAGCACTATAGGCCTTAACATCTCAGGTCATTAGTCCCCTACAACTTAGGACTACTTAAACCTAACTAACCTAAGGACATCACACACATCCATGCCCGAGACAGGATTCGAACCTGCGACCGTAGCGGTAGCGCGGTTCCAGACTGCAGCGTCTACAACCGCTCGGCCACACCTGGACCGGCGCAGTTTGTCGGTTTTATTAATGTTCGCCCTGTATTAAAAAAAAATCGAAATGCTAAAGAAATGATAACGAGGTCATTACATATAAAGCACATGTTCAGTTTCATTAAGGCTGAGAAACGATTTCAGCTGTGCCCTTCTCAAAAGAATACTCCTTTCGCTCGCTTCGCTAAGTTAGGGATCACTCAAAACCCTAAATCAACGTGACAAACCCGTATCTGCATATTGCTCTCCTGTAAATCAAGTCCAGCCTTAGTCGCTTCATTAAGTCATCAGTCCGCCCCCGGCAGCTGAGTGGTCAGAGGGCTGCGTGCTCTCTGTAATAAAAAAAAAAAAAAAACTGAATCAAGGCATCAACGATCAACTAGAACGGATGTCTTGTGACGCAACGAACTACATCGAACAAAATGGGAAAAAAAGTGGTCAGCGTGTCAGGGTGTCAATCCTATGGGCCCGGGTTCCATTCCCGAATGGGTCGGAGATTTTTTACGCTCAGGAACTGGGTGTTGTGTTGTCATAATCATCATCATTTCATCCTCATCGACGCGCAAGTGGCCGAAGTGGCGTCAAATCCGAAGACTTGCACCCGGCGAACGGCCTACCCAACGGGATGCCCCAGTCACACGACATTTTGTATTAAGTCGTCAAGTGGTCAAGGAACGACATCTCTTGTCGTAAACTGAAGAAAATATTGTACTTCGATGACATTACGCATAGAAAGGAATATACGAGGGCCTAAGAAAAACATAGAGTCACCAAAAACATAACACATTACGATCCCTAATACGGTACAGGAAAATCGTTCTCATTCGAAACAGCTACCAGTCGTCACGGAGTGGATAAATACAGGCACTGTATGGATCTCCTGGGAATTTTAGATCATTTTTTTCTGCAAAAGAGTGGCAATATCAAGTAACGATGATGGCGGAGGATACAGATCATACGCCCTTCTCTCCAAAGTAGACCACAAAGGCTCAATAATATTGAGATATGGTGACTGTGACTGTCAGGAGGACGCAATAATTCATCGTATTCACGAAACCAGTCCTGCACGATGTGAGCTGCCTGAACAGGGGCTCCTGTCGTCTTGGAACACAGCATGGGATGGACCCTGAGGTGAATCAGGGATGGGGATGGCGGCCATGGGACTGCATCTCCCCCCAGAGGTCTAAAAAAAAAAAACTGCAACGTCGCACGCAGACTTAGCAGTCTCGAACATTTTCTCACTATTGATCGTAGTTGGTATTACAATAGATTAAGCGAATACCTTCGCTTACTCTGGCGATTTTTTAATGGCATGTCATGCCAATTGCCTCTAATGTCAGTCCCCCCACAGCCCAAAATCTTTGACTCTACTCTGTGTGTACCTCAGCCAAAACGGTCACATAAGCTTTGGCAGTAATGCAACGTTACAGAGTAGCGAGAGTAACCGTCTGGCAACGGCGTATGCTAGAGGTAAAGTCGGCCAGAAGTAGGAAACAGTGTGAATCAAGACTCAACCGAATAAATGACTTTCTTCCATTCTTCCCTTGATATATACTGGGTGATTCACGAAGATATGCAAATGTTTCAATATGTTATTTAACAAGTAAAATTTTATTTTCGTGCTACTGGTCTGCTGACTCTAATATAACATGTCCCAGACGTGTATCTGCAGTAGTTTTCCAGAACATCGAAAGAAGCAAAGATTATTATACAAGTAAATTTGTTTTCTTTCCATTAAGAATGTAGAAACGCTTATATTGTTGTTGGCAACCATTCGTTAGTTGTTTCAGTCGTTTCCTAGCCTTCAAACGAGTTAGTTTTCTGTATTATTCAGTGAAAGAACATAATAACAACAGTGCATTTAAGTGAAACCACATAGTACCTGCTGTAGTTTGTACATTATTTATGAAATAGGGATGCTTCTCTGTTTGTTCTGGATCACTACTGCAAATACACGTCTTGGACATGTTTTATTAAATTCACCAGATTAGCATCAACAAAATAAATGGAAATCGTGCTTTACTTTAACCTCGTACAACTTTGCTATGGCTTCATATTAGCGAAGTTGCTAAATTTCATCCAAAATATTTTATTAGCCGTAACTCCGCAATTAAACGATATAGAATAACACGTTAAAATATTTGCATATCTTCGTGAATCACCCTGTATAGGATTGTCGGAAACAATTTTAGAAGCTTGTAAGTGTGTTGTAGGGTAGGCAGTGCTGAGAAATAATTGTTACAAATAAAATTCTATACACTTGGCTATTTCCGAGTTACCTGAAGTTAGCTAATCACTCCGCTGCCCGCAGATTCAAGTGGCCAGCCGGAGACGGTGTCGCCAAACGTATTCTTCGTTTGGTTTCCCAAAACCTAACAAGGGAGCGAGACAAAAATTGGACGCGGGATGGCAATAAGGATCGAACCCGAGCCAAAGGCTGAGCAGTCTCGTGCGTTAAATAACCTACGCCATGAGAACAAATGATAGTAATTGCATCTGGCAAGCCGCTGGAATTTGTAAGTGCAACGGCTTGAATGGCTCACTTCAGCGCTAATTAACTCGGAAACGACGCAACGTAACGAATCTATTCCTTATTTATCAGCAAAACCTACTCTGCAGCACCCTTACAAGCTTTTCAGACTGTTTCTGACAACTACGTATACAGAGTAAGTCAAATAAGACGTAAAATCCGTTTTATTCTGTGAGTGGTTACACAAATCGAAACGCGGTTTTCGGCAAATGTTATAACGCCGAGGGGCGCTCATATTTCTGTTTGGATAATGTTTTTAGCGCCGTTATTAATGGAGGAGATGTTGGAAGTAAATATGGAGTTGCACAATTTTTATAACTGCATTCGACAGCTCTCGAGAAGCCAGTTACGGTGAGACAGCGTTTGTTAATGTTGACGCTGAAAGCTGTCGTAGATCTGAGAGCACGATGGCCGGAGGCGCCATTAGCGGTGCAAACATCGCCAAGCAGAGCTCTCGTGCTACGCTCTCTTAATGTCAACACCATTTGACTGTTAACTTGTCTGCAGAGCAGGCCGCTCATTTGCGCTTCAACATTCTTGCGTGCAGACATGTACACCAATCAGGAGAAGTTGGATTTATACTACTTTTATATAGTGAATGTAAAAGAAATTCCGTAAAAACAGTACAGCTGCAGAGAGCTATCTATCAGGATCGCCAATGTCCAACACGCCAGGAAACAGCAGAAATGATTAAGACGCTGGCGTGAACAGGCTGCTCGGACGTCAAAACGAAAAGAATGCAGAAGACTCCAACTGACAGAACACGGAGAAGCTGTTCTAGCTACGACGCTAATGAATCTGCACAGTAGTACGAGACATATCGCCAAGGAATGTGGAATCAACCAGACGAGTGTCATTCGCATCCTGCATCGACAGAACATCCATCCCTGACATCTGTCACTACATCACGCACTCGACGATCGTGATTTCGAACGTCGTTCAGAATTCTGTCGGCTTGTATCCGAGAGACGGCACTACGTTTTCCAGCGTGTGTTCTTCACCGATGAAGCAACGTTTACTAACCTCGCTAACGCTGATTTGTATAACTTGCAGTACTGCAGAGCCGAAAATTCTCACTGGGTTCGTCAGATGCAACATCAACGGCTGTGGAGCGTAAACTTATGGTGTGATAACATAGGAAATTACATTGCGCGGCCTTACTTCATCTCAGGTCTTCTATATGGACATTGGTACTCACACTTTCTGACGAGCATACAGGGTGTGTAAAAGAATATCTGGGTTTTACCGCTTTATAATATTTATTATATTAAACTTACTGTTATAAATGATATGTAAAATGAAAGAGCAACTCTAACAGTTTTACCAAGAACCTTATAAATGTTCAATGTGAGCACCATTTGTCACACGGCACACGTTAAGTCTGTAGCCGAGTTCTTCCCAAACGTTGATAAGTGTGTCTCCAGTGATAGTAGCGATTGAAAATGTGCCTTTCAGTCCATGGTCAACAATCTGAACACATGCTTAAATAAAGGATAAAGTTACTTTTTAGAAGACAAAGTTTGTCATGTGATTAGGGTGGCTACAAAGTCATCGTTAATAAACTATTTGTTTCATTTACGTGTGTACGAAATTGCAATACAATGTCAAATAAGATGACAGCGTGTAATGCACGTAGCTGGTAACACAGTCATTACTCGCTTAAGTTCATTATGAAATGAAGTTTCTTCAAGAGCAATATTTATTTTCTGGTGTACAGGTGTCAACAAAGTATTTTTTATAAAATGTTTAGTTCAGCGAATGCATCCCAAATTATATAATACAGAGGTAGGTGACGACAGTTGTCCGACAGCATGTATTTTACAAGGGAACCTCCTCATCGCACCCCTCTCAGATTTAGTTATAAGTTGGCACAGTGGATAAGCCTTGAAAAACTGAACACAGATCAATCGAGAAAACAGAAAGAAGTTGAGTGGAACTATGAAAAAAAATAAGCAAAATATGCAAACTGAGTAGACCATGCGCAAGATAGGCAACATCAAAGATAGTTTCCGCTCCGGCGCGCCCTGGTCCCGTGGTTAGCGTGAGCAGCTGCGGAACGAGAGGTCCTTGGTTCAAGTCTTCCGTCGACTGAAAAGCTCAGTTTTTTATGTAATCAACTTCGCTCTCCAAAATTCCAGGACATGTTCAGATTTGCTTGGACATATGCAGGATTTAACGGTCTACACACGGAAAAAATTGAAAACGTTAAAAACATGTGTTTTGACAGAGCACATGGAAAACTGTGCGACTGTGAAACTGTTGCATTCATTTGTTGCAGTTTATGTGACAAACTCTTACATTTTCATCACTTTTTTGGGAGTGATTATCACATCCACAAGAAAACCTAAATCGGGGAAGGTAGAAGAATCTTTTAACCCATTCGCCAAGTGTACAAGTTAGGTGGGTCGGCAACATATTCCTATCATGTGACGCACATGCCGTCACCATTGTCGTATAGAATATATCAGATGTGTTTTCCTATGGAGGAATCGGTTGACCTATGACCTTGCGATCAAATGTTTTCGATTCCCATTGGAGAGGCACCTCCTTCCGTCTACTAATCGCACGGTTTTGCGGTGCGGTCGCAAAACACAGACACTAAACTTATTACAGTGAACAGAGACGTCAATGAACGAACGGACAGATCATAACTTTGCGAAAATAAAGAAAATAAACTTTTCACTCGAGGGAAGGCTTGAACCAAGGACCTCTCGATCCGCAGCTGCTCACGCTAACCACGTATATTTGTCGGCGGCTCTACACCATGGCGCTCCTGAGCTCACACTCTCTGTGATGTTGCCTATGTTCCGCATGGACTACTCAGTTTGTATATTTTGCTTATTTGTTCATAGTTCCACACAAGTTTTTCCTGTTTTTTCGATAGATCTGTGTTCAGTTTTTCAAGGCCTATCCACTGTGCCAACTCATAACTAAATTTGAGGGGGTTGCGATGGAGAGGTTCCCTTGTAAGAAGCACGCAGTCACATCCAGGAAAAGATAGGTCGAGTCTTCCTCCTAACATTTACATATTTAATACAGTAGTTGCTTTTTGCAGCGTAATATACCTCTTTATTTTTGAAAAATGAACAGCTGATTTATCTGTTTCAGGTCACGTAAATCTGGGAGAAGCGCTCCGGGTAAATGCTGGGATGGTTCCTTTGAAAGGGCGCGGCCGACTTCCTTCCCTAATCCTATGAGACCGATGACCTCGCTGTCTGGTCTTCTCCTCCAAACAACCCAACCCAACCCCATACGATAGATTCTAATGTATCTCGTATTTCCATATACAACATTTGTATGTAAACCTGCATCCAGGTCGTATGTTGGTTCAAAGGCAACTAAAACTTTATTCTTGTAGCGTAGGCCTAGCTCACGATATAGATCTACGCGTCCTGTTCCGAGACGCCGGCTTGGCAGTGTTTGCACCACGAATGCCGTTTTCGGACACCGTGCTCTTACAATCTAGGACATTTCTTGAGTTTTTTAGCGACACGTTTCAACGTCAACATTACAAACGCTGTATCACTGTAATTGTCTTCTCAAGAGCTATATAATGCAGTTATAAAAAGCACACTGTTTCGTTACAAAAAACTTACATACTTCAGTATCAGAGTTGATAACAACGCTAAAAACATTAGCCAAACAAAAACAAACGCATTCCTCGACTCTCTAACATTTGCTGAGAACGGCGTTTCGATATATGTAACCGTTCACGAAATAAAAGGGGTGTTATGTGTTACGTGACTCGTCCTGTATATTCGATTTAGTGGCTTCGGAACGTGCCCATACAGCCATCTCAGCGCTGGAAATGCAGTATTACAGTTTGTTGTGACAATTCCGAGCAGACGCGTTAGTTTAAGTCGTAGGCTGGTACGAAGTTAACATACGCTGATTCCTATACAAAACAAGTATTACAAAAGCAGTATACTCAGGCGAGTAAAATGGCCCAGGTTTTTTATTCCTCCGACACACGTTTTCCATTTATGGGTATTTGCATCACTCGTATGTGGTTTTAGACTTCCAAATCACTCTGCAATTCCAAATTCATGGAGCCCCTTCGTGTTGTTTTGGTGCTGACAATGTGCGCGAGTGTGATATTCAGTTCTGCATTGATTTTTGCAGCTGTTGTTTTCTTATTTTTCCTCACAATTCTTTTCAATGAGCGTCTGTTACGATCACTCAACACACACTTTCGTTCACGTTGTGATTTAGCGAATGATACTTTTCCACTTTCCATATATGCGGTATAAATCTTGGCTACGACGCCTTTTGAAACACCAACACTTCGGTTACCTCGGTTACGGACCCTAAGAGCACCAACAGTTCTCCCACGCACGAATATTTTTGACTCCAACGTAATGCGCCTACAAGTGCAGACAACGCTGTTCTGACGACGACTGACAGCAAGTATTGAGGGCATTGCGCAGGTGGCGGCCGTGGTCACAAGAAACAGCGCCACCTGCAGGCTTCTCCAGTTTCTGCATTTATATTGAAGTATGCGTTTCTCGTGGCGTTTCCATATTTCTGTCCAACCTCTGTTTGTAACTGCGGTTAATAATCTAACAGTAAATTTAGAACAACCAAGTAGGCTGATGCAGGAGTATATCTTGCCAAAAACAGGTAAAAATTCAAATGCTTCGTAGCTGCTGCAACTTCTGTATGACAGACTACCTTTTGTCACAGTGACCACCAATGACTTGGGAACAAGACTGGGTACATGAAGAAGAGAACCATTTGATCACTAGATGTAGATGTAGATGTAGATTCTGAACTTTATAAAAATTCTTCAACACGACGCTGTCAGCACGTAGGCCTTCTTCACCGCTGAAAGTAATCCTTCGGTCTCAGCAGGCCTGTTAGATTATGATCATAGAAATCACTGCCTAACAGCCAAAATGACGTTGTTCATGACTTTGTTTAAAATGACGCTTTAGAAACTGGCTAGACGGAATGACAATTCTATCAGATGTGGGAAACGTGTTTTGTTGCTGAATCACAAGCAAGACAAAAACCAAAAACGATAATTTACATAATCAAGCAAAAATCCGTAACACAATGGCTTCTCTAACAATAGGGATCTGACGTGTTTTAATTTAATGTGCAGAGTACATGACATCTCCTGCCTAATAAAATGTGAACGAGTTCTAAATATCTCTGAAATGTATGAAATAAATCTGCTGTTTTGTCAGTGCAGTAGTTTATCGATGATCTTTGATACACCGATACACCACAAATGTCGTGACGTGTTACATGAGCCACCTAGGAAGTGGACTTCGTTTTCCTTACAAAGATTCTCTTAAAGTGAAAATTTTCTGTACAAGACTACGAGTAAATACTCGTTTATCGAGAACATCCCCAACACCAGGCGATCAAGATGGCCATCTTTACCTGTTGTATTTAATCGTCCAGGGTTCGAGCCCAATGTGCTCGTGCGTAGTCAACAAAACACGTTCGTCTGCTGCACCAGCATAAGTAAGTTCATATTCGTATAAGAACCAAAGACGTCAGGTCTGCAGGGCACGTGTGGTTATAGTTCCCTGTGGGAAAACGTCGAGATCCGAATAACTGCTTAAAGATACTCCAAGCCGAACACAAGCATTGGTAGCTCTGTCAGCATCTGTTTCATCGATGGCGGGTGGGTCATAACGGGCTCCATTGTCCAAATTAAGATGTGTCTGCAATCACGTAACGAGTTAAGCTAAGGCTTATCCCTGGATCCGTAGCCCAGTGGGCGCCTTAGAGTGCTCTCAGCAACCTCACCATCCAGAGCGACCGGAGATCAGGACGCACGTAGCATATCGCACGGCATATGATATCTTCTTGGCACAGAACTTGGTCATATCAAATTATTACTTCATCAGCTTGATGTCAGTAGAAATGGTCGACGGATACTGCAATGTGGTGACAGTTTTGTACCTTTGAGTGTCGTGAATGCATAATACTTGGTTGGCATAAACAATAACAAAAAGACGCACATCGAAAGACCGGGCACCCCTGTCTCAGTTTCATTCACCCCCAACGTCACTGACACTCTATCGTAGTTCGTCCGGTAAATGGTGCCTCGATGTAGTTCAATACAGTTGACTATGCCATCAACTATTTCTCTCACTCTAACAGAAGCAACCGACATTATGCGCTGTTCATCTATGGTCCATGTACTCGTATAGCTGACTCAATCACAAGGCAATATCACTTTTCTGTGTACCACTAGTGTAGTAAGAAACTGGGCAATTGTGTGTAGCGGTTGGTTGTTTCCTTAACCCTTTTTTTTTAAATTTCGTAAATTCTCTTTAACCTGGTACAACCTCTGAGCATACCGATTTTCTTAGTCGTTTCGTTTTGGTTTCGTTCCATTTTGTCCTACAGATGAGCATCATTGCATTGTCTAACTGTAGCTGAGTAGTAGCATCATCTGAGAAAATGTAATGGCTATATACACGGCTACTATAAATGATTTCATGTACAAATATGCCTGATGCACGAATAGAACAATTCACTCACCACGTTTGTATTTTGCACTCTACAAATGTTCTACGGGTACCCCTCTGGTCATGTGGTAGCGAAGTTCGTTCAAAGATGTGTAGAAACATCATTTCAGTGGTCATCACAGCAGCACTGTTGCGTTCTCTAACCTGTGCTCGTGTTCTTCGCATTGGGGAGGACGTAAACACGATCCTTAAAGTACTCTCAAAAGAAAAAGTCGCAATGCAATTTCAGACGACCTGTCAGGATGGTGGGGGGATTCCAAGGGAATAGAGCCACATCATTTGCATATCTACGACCCATCCAGTGATACCACACACCGTTGGGTGGCTTGCGGAGTATAAATGTAGATGTAGATGCGAAAGTTCACCGTATAGCTAGCGACCAAAATTGGTGATCGAGTAGTGAGGAAACGCCCCGTCCTGTTGAAACATGAAATTCTCGAAATCAGCAGTTAACAGTGGAAACAACCATTGCTGCAACATTTCGCTGTAAAGGTACCTCTGAAAGTCTTCTCTCAGAAGAAAACGGTCCATACAGCTTCGTCTGTAACACTGCACAGAAAACATTACTGTTCGGCGAATGTCGTTCATGAGGGTTTTCAGTGCTTTGCATCCTCACATTGTGGCGAATAACATTTCCAGATAAATGGAACGTTGCTTCGTTACTGAATATTAGTGTGGACACAAAATATTCACCCTCTAGGAAAACTACAGACAGTCTGCTGAGGTACTCGTGGACCGTAGCTTGCGTG
Organism: Schistocerca gregaria; assembly: GCF_023897955.1. Taxonomy (NCBI): domain Eukaryota; kingdom Metazoa; phylum Arthropoda; class Insecta; order Orthoptera; family Acrididae; genus Schistocerca; species Schistocerca gregaria. Next base: position 537,283,101 of record NC_064921.1, read on the forward strand.
GACGGTTTATTTTTTTTAATTTTTTTTCTGCTTTCCTCGCCCTCTCTATGGTTACATTTGGTACAATTGGTCAACCGGTATTTTTCTCTTTACAGAGAGAATCAGTGCCCCTAAACTGTCGATCCAACGCTCAATACCCTGTTTACATGGTGGTTCTCTTCCATAATTCCTTCTGATCCACGCTGCACCGTTGTAACAGATAAACATTTCGCATATTCCAACATACTAAAACTGTTCTCACTTTGTCACCTTTTTGTCAAGGCAATGCACTTTGCACTTGTAACGTAGACTGGGGGACCAATGCGAACTCGGTGACTTTGCGGTTCGGTTTATGCATCAATACATTTGTGAACGTAATACTTCAGAAAATGCAGAACTCTGAAAACGAATGAATCATTTAATAGTAAACTTGTACTAGATTTAAATTTGTGAGAAACTGAGTCAAACACGCTATGCATGCACTGGCGGAAAAAATCCCAACACCAAGAATGAGTTGTGCGAAATGAAGCAAAGTTGGTAGCCGTGCTTCTACATCTGAAAGCTTATGTCTATCCAAATTTTGCGCTGGGCGCATTAGCGTGGTGCTGTAGTGCTACTATGAGGATGCAAGTCAGGTTTGCTTTAAATACACGCTGTATCGGTCGTCAGCGTTACTTACCTTTGAGATTCGACACGCACGTCGCCGAAGTGGCGTCAACTCGAGAGACTTGCACCAGTCGAACGGTCTACCCGACGGGAGGCCCTAGCCAAACGGCATTTCCATTACCTTTGAGATTGGAGGTGTCGAGTTGATATTAGTCTTGAATACGTTTAAAGCGACAAAGGCGCCTTTATCAACACCTCACGAATATGGTATGTAATAGGGCTACAAGAAGGTAGATGCTCTTTCTGCGATATTGCAGAAAGACTTGACAGGAATGCAGCCACTGTGCATGATTGCTGCCTGCGGTGATCACGAGAATGTACGGTCACAACAAGACCGGGTTCCGTACGTCCACGTGGCACTACCGAGACGCAAGACTGTCGTGTTCGGAGTATGGGTCTCGCGCATAGAATTTCATCTGCAGCAGCAATCTGAGCAGCAGTTAGCACCATAGCGACACAAAGAACGGTTACAAATCGGGCACCATAGGGACACAAAGAACGGTTACAAATCGGTCACTTCAACGATAACTTCGAGCGAGACCACCCAGTAGCGTGCATTCCGTTCACCCTAAACCATGGCCATTTGTGACTTCAGTGGTGTCAAGCAAGAGCTCATTAGAGATCATGGAGATCTGTTGTGTTTTCTGATGGAAGCTGGTTCTGCCTTGGTGGGCAGTGATGGCTGTGTGCTGGTTAGAAAGACGCCGACTGAGAGTCTGCAACCAACCTGCCTGTGTGCTAGACACACTGGAGTTATAGTCTGGGGTGCGTTTTCCTATGACAGCAGGAGGACTATTGTGGTTATCCTACTCACCCTGATTGCAAATTTGTACGTCAGCTGGCGATTCGGCCTGTTGTGCGGCCATTCGTGAACAGCATACCTGAGTGTGTTTTCCAACAGGATATCAATCGTCCACAATCGAACGCAAATTGGACATTATCGGACAACAACTGTAGCCTCATGCAATTATCGGACAACAACTGTAGCCTCATGCACAAACGACTTTAACAGTCCCTGTATTGACTGACCAAGTGCATCAGTCACGGAACTCCATCCCACAAATTGACACCCGGCACCTGTAGTACACAATGCGTGCAAGTTTGCCTGCTTGCATTGATCATTGTGGCAGTTACACCGATTATTAATGTACCAGTATTTCATCATTGCAATGGCTTACCTGGCGCTTACATTACAGTGTGATCTTGCAATGTTAATCACTTAGCTATGTTACAAATGTAATTCCGAAATTTCACTATTCCACTTCAATTATTTTTTGGTGTTGCGATTCTTTTTTTGTCAGTGTACATCCGAAGTCAGGTAGTGTATGATTATCCTAAACCACCTGGTACGAATGCCGTTGTGGTTTCGTAAGGAACACTACCGGTTGCCAAATTTCTCACGAAATAAGCAAGAAACGAAAAAACTACAAAGAACGAAACTCGTCTAGCTTGAAGGGGGAAACCAGATGGCGCTATGATTGGACCGCTAGATGGCGCTGCGATAGGTCAACCGATATCAACTGCGTTTTTAAAAATAGGAACCCCCATTTTTATTAGATATTCGTGTAGTACGTAAAGAAGTATGAATGTTTTAGTTGGACCACTTTTTTCGCTATGTGATAGATGGCGCTGTAATAGTCACAAACGTATAAGTATTCGGTATCACGTAACATTCTGCTCCAGGTCCCTCTCCCCCCCCCCCTCCCCCATCTGCCTTTGGCTCGGGAGTGTCATATTTGTGCCGCCATTTTCGTCTGAGTGTTTTTCAGCCATCATACTGTCACTGGGTGTGATTTTTTATCTCTTGGAAACAGAAACCAGACTGTCGCCATGTTTTTTTAATTGTGTGTCTACTATGTTACTTGTCTGATTCCTGCGTATTTTATCAACATTGCCAACCCCTTTTGCTTTCTGTTTTAACTTCCCGCATTTTTACGCCATTTTACACTTAAGTCACCATTTTATCGCCTTTTTTTCTTGTTTCTTTCTTCTTCCTTTTTTAAAATAAGTCTGTAGGCTGTAGAGCAACGTACTAAGCTGCTGCCAGTCCGCCCCCTTCGGGGTGAATTGAAAATCAATAAAGGAAAAAAAAATAACATTCTTCCAATGCGGACGGTATTTGCTTCGTGATACATTACGGAAAATGTCGATATCGTGTTGATGTATGGTTATTGTGATCAAAGTGCCCAACGGGCGTGTGCTATGTATGCTGCTCGGTATCCTGGACGACATCATCCAAGTGTCCAGACCGTTCGCAGGATAGCTATGTTATTTAAGGAAGCAGGAAGTGTTCAGCCACATGTGAAACGCCAACCACAACCTGCAACAAATGATGATGCTCAAGTAGGTGCTTTAGCTGCTGTCGCGGCTAATTCGCACATCAGTAGCAGACAAATTGCGCGAGAATCGGGAATCTTAAAAACGTCGGTGTTGAGAATGCTACATCAACATCGATTTTACCCGTACCATATTTCTATGCACCAGGAATTGCATGGCGGCGACTTTGAACGTCGTGTACAGTTCTGCCACTGGGCACAAGAGAAATTACGGAACGATGACATATTTTTTGCACGCGTTCTATTTAAAGACGAAGCGTCATTCACCAACAGCGGTAACGTAAACCGGCATAATATGCACTATTGGGCAACGGAAAATCCACGATGGCTGCGACAAGTGGAACATCAGCGACCTTGGCGGGTTAATTTATGGTGCAGCATTATGGGAGGAAGGATAATTGGCCCCCATTTTATCGATGGCAATCTAAATGGTGCAATGTATGCTGATTTCCTATGTAATGTTCTACCGATGTTTTACAAGATGTATCACTCACTGCATGACAGAATGGCGATATACTTCCAACATCATGGATGTCTGGCACATAGCTCGCGTTCGGTTGAAGCGGTATTGAGTAGCATATTTCATGACAGGTAGATTGGTCGTCGAAGCACCATCCCAGGCCCGCACGTTCACCGGGTCTGACGTCCCCAGATTACTTTCTGTGAGGAAACATGCGTCAGCGCATTGTCAGTGCATGTGCAAACATTAAGGAAGGCAAACTACTCGCTGTTGAGAGGAATGTCGTTACAGGTATTGCCAAATGCATTGAGGTTGACGGACATCATTTTGAGCATTTATTGCACTAATGAGTTATTTACAGGTAATCACGCTGTAACAGCATGCGTACTCAGAACTAAGTTCCCAAAGGTACATGTATCACATTGGAACAACCGAAATAAAATGTTCAAACGTACCTACGTTCTGTATTTTAATTTAAAAAACGTACCTGTTACCAACTATTCATCGAAAATTGTCAGCCACATGTTTGTGACTATTACAGCGCCATCTATCACAAAGCGAAAAAAGTGGTCCAACTAAAACATTCATATTTCTTTACGTACTACACGAATATGTAATAAAAAATGGGGATTCCTATTTTTAAAAAAACGCAATTGATATCCTTTTGACCTATGGCAGCGCCAACTAGCGGGCCAACCATAACGCCATCTGGTTTCCCCCTTCAAGTTAGACGAGTTTCATTCTTTGTAGTTTTTTCGTTTCATGCTTATATCGTGAGATATTTGGCCCCGTCACGATCAATGGACTACCCTGTAGATCTAACATACTGCTTCGTTTCTGATTGTCATATTACTTATAGAATGTCTGGCTCTACCCATTCTCCTGGCCCGGTAAAGAATGCCTCAGCTTCTTCAAATCATAGTCTTCCGTATACAGATTGCTGGAACAGCACACAAACAAGAGAGCGATACCTGAACGGCAGAGACGTTGCAGTAATATATTCGTAAAACTATTGGAGGTTAAGCAACCATGGCAGAGACAATTTTGGTTGTTGTACTTACTACAACACGTGTCAGTATATCACTTTCGATAAGAGTTGTTGTTGTTGTTGTTGTGGTCTTCAGTCCTGAGACTGGTTTGATGCAGCTCTTCATTCTACTCTATCCTGTCCAAGCTTCTTCATGTCCCAGTACCTACTGCAACCGACATCCTTCTGAATCTGCTTAGTGTATTCATCTCTTGGTCTCCCTCTACGATTTTTACCCTCCACGCTGCCCTTCCAATACTAAATTTGTGATCCCTTGATGCCTCAGAACATGTAATACCAAGCGGTCCCTTCTTCTAGTCAAGTTGTGCCACAAATTCCTCTTCTCCCCAATCCTGTTCAGAACCTCCTCATTAGTTATGTGATACACCCATCTAATCTTCAGCATTCATCTGTAGCAACACATTTCGAAAGCTTCTATTCTCTTCATGTCCAAACTATTTATCGTCCATGTTTCACTTCCATACATGGCTACACTCCATAAAAATACCTTCAGAAACGACTTCCTGACACCTAAATCTATACCGGATGCTAACAAATTTCTCTTCTTCAGAAATGCTTTCGTTGCCATTGCCAGTCTACATTTTATATCCTCTCTACTTCGACCGTCGTCAGTTATTTTGCTCCCCAAATAGCAACACTCCTTTACTACTTTAAGTGTCTCATTTCCTAATCTAATACCCTCAGTATCACCCGACTTAATTCGACTACATTGCATTATCCTCGTTTTGCTTTTGTTGATGTTCTTCTTTTATCCTCCTTTCAAGACACTGTCCATTCCGTTCAACTGCTCTTCCAAGTCCTTTGCTGTCTCTGACAGAATTACAATGTCATCGGCGAACTTTAAGGTTTTTTACTCCTTCTCCATGGATTTTAATACCTACTGCGAATTTTTCTTTTGTTTATTTTACTGCTTGCTCAATATACAGATTGAATAACATCGAGGAGAGGCTACAAACCTATCTCACTCCCTTCCCAAAAGCTGCTTCCCTTTCATGCCCCTCGACACATAACTGCCATCTGGTTTTTGTACAAATTGTAAATAGCCTTTCGTTCCCTGTATTTTACTCCTACCACCTTCAGAATTTGAAAGAGAGCATTCCACTCAACAATGTCAAATGCTTTCTCTAAGTCTACAAATGCTAGAACCGTAGGTTTGCATTTCGTTAATCTTTCTTCTAAGATAAATCGTAGGGTCAGTGTTGCCTCCCGTATTCCAGAATTACTACGCGGTCCAAACTGATCATCCCCGGGGTCGGCTTCTACCAGTTTTTCCATTCGTCTGTAAAGAATTCGCGTTAGTATTTTGCAGCTGTGAATTATTAAACTGATAGTTCGGTAATTTTCACATCTGTCAACAACTGCTTTCTTTGGGATTGGAATTATTATTTTCTTCTTGAAGTCTGAGGGTATTTCAGCTGTCTCATATATCTTGCTCGCCAGATGGTAGTGTTTTGTCAGGACTGGCACTCCCAAGGCTGTCAGTAGTTCTAATGGAATGTTGTCTACTCCCGGGGCCTTGTTCCGACTCAGGTCTCTCAGTTCTCTGTCAAACTCTTCACGCAGTATCATATCTCCCATTTCATCTTCATCTACATCCTCTTCCATTTCTATAATATTGTCCTCAAGTACATCGCCCTTGTATAGACCCTCTATATGCTCCTTCCACCTTTCTGATTTCCCTTTTTTGCTTAGAACTGGGTTTCCATCTGAGCTCTTGATATTCGTACAAGTGGTTCTCTTTTCTCCAAAGATCTCTTTAATTTTCCTGTAGGCAGTATCTGTCTTATCCCTAGTGAGATAAGCCTCTACATCCTTACATTTGTCCTCTAGCCATGCCTGCTTAGCCATTTTGCACTTCCTGTCGATCTCATTTTTGAGACGTTTGTATTCCTTTTTGCCTACTTCATTTACTGCATTTTTATATTTTCTCCTTCCGTCAATTAAATTCAATATTTCTTCTGTCACCCAAGGATTTCTACTAGCCCTCGTCTTTTTACCTACTGATCCTCTGCTGCCTTCACCCATTCTTCTTCTACTGTATTTCTTTCCCCCATTCCTGTCAATTGTTCCCTTATGCTATCCCTGAAACTCTCTACAACCTCTGGTTCTTTCAGTTTATCCAGGTCACATCTCCTTAAATTCCCACCTTTTTGCAGTTTCTTCAGTTTTAATCTACAGTTCATAACCACTAGGTTGTTGTAAAGTCCACATCTGCCCCTGGAAATGTCTTACAATTTAAAACCTGGTTCCTAAATCTCTGTCTTATCATTATATAATTTATCTGATACCTTTTAGTATCTCCAGGGTTTTCCATGTATACAATCTTCTTTGATGATTCTTGAACCAAGTGTTAGCTATGATTACGTTATGCTTTGCGCAAAATTCTACCAGGCGGCTTCCTTTTTCATTTCTTACCCCCAATTCATATTCACCTACTACGTTTCCTTCTCTCCCTTTTCCTACTACCGAATTCCAGTCACCCATGACTATTAAAGTTTTCGTCTCCCTTCACTATCTGAATAATTTCTTTTATTTCATCATACATTTCTTCAATTACTTCGTCATCTGCAGAGATAGTTGGCATATAGACTTGTGCTACTGTCGTAGGCTTGGGCTTCGTGTCTGTCTTGGCCACAACAGTGCGTTCGCTGTGCTGTTTGTAGTAGCTTACCCGCATTCCTATTGTTTTATTCATTATCAAACCTACCCTGCATTACCCCTATTTCATTTTGTATTTATAACCCTGTATTCATTTGAACAAAAGTCTTGTTCCTCCTGCCACCGAACTTCACTAATTCCCACTACATCCAACTTTAACCTATCCATTTCCGTTTTTAAATTTTCTAACTTAACAGCCCGATTAAGGGTCTGACATTCCACGCTCCGATCCGTAGAACGCCAGTTTTCTTTCTCCCGATAACGACGTCCTCTTGAGTAGTCCCCGCCCGGAGATCCGAATGGGGGACTATTTTACCTCCGGAATATTTTACCAGAGAGGACGCCATCATCATTTATCCATACAATAAAGCTGCCGAGTTAATACCCTTTAACTGCGTTCACTGATGGAGTAAACATCTCCAGTTCGCTTCGCACAACTGTGGCTCATCTTTCCTCACTTTAGTTTTTTCTCTCTGTGTGTCTTTCTAATACAAGAACGTGTTTAAAGAGATAACTTGAATTGCTTGCACGAGAAAAGTAGAAAACGCCGTAGCAGTATCTATTGTGATGGTCAAAAGGCACAAAAATAATAAGAGTCATGCTCATTGTTTGGTGGGATTTAAAAACTGCGTCACCTTTCTTTGGATATGGAACTGTAATTATTCTGTTTCGTTCTAATTATAATAGCATTATCAGTGCCTAGATACTTCTGGCCTTTATTTTACCTTTTTGTGTCGTCCTTTGTGCCATCATATGTTGCTGTAAATCATTTAATCACTTTCCACCTATTATTCCTAGCATCTTCTGCCATGTGTTTCATTTACTTCAGTCATTGTCCTCCATTTACAATTTTTGCACTCCACCGCCCTTTCTATTTCTTATTTTAAGTATTCCTGGATAGCCTGGAAAATATCCAACTATCTCTTTGTGACAAGAATTTTTCATTGACGTCGTTCCATGATTACTCATTTTAGGTCCTTCTATTGTGGCACCCTTTCAGTTCAATTTTCAGTATCTTTCTATTATACAACTTTTAGAAATCTGCAGCCGCGCGGAGTGGCCGCGTGGTCTCCGGCGCCATGTCACGGGCTGCGCCTCCCCACCCGCCGGACGTTCGAATCCTCCCTCGGGCATGGGTGTATGTGTGTTGTTCTTAGTACAAGTTCATTTAGATTAGTTTATGTAGTGTGTAGGTCTAGGGACCAATGACCTCAGCAGTTTGGTGCCTTAGGAATTCACACACATTTGAACATTTTTAGAAACCTGCCAATACTTTATCCTCCAGTTTACCAATGACACACAAAAAAAAGGCTCTGAGCACTGTGCGACTTAACTTCTGAGGTCATTAATCACCTACAACTTAGAACTATTTAAACCTAACTAACCTAAGGACATCACACACATCCATGCCCGAGGCAGGATTCGAACCTGCGACCGTAGCGGTCACGCCGTTCCAGACTGAAGCGCCTAGAACCGCACGGCCACACCGGCCGGCATGACGCACATTTTACCTTTTCGGCATACTGTACTTCAGAGATATAGTTTCAGAAAAGCCTTCGTCAGTCAGTTTTTTTTGTCAGTGAACTCTTCATTTAGTTCATCTTTCATTTGCGAAGAATGCTTTGACGTCGTTTATTCTATTACAAACTCTCTTCGCATTTGTAACAACTTTTCAACATCGTTGCCCAACCGTCATTGAGATATTCTAATTTCCCGTAATCTTTCACAGAACATAAAACTACGTCTAGGCTCTAGTGTGTATTGCATAATATCCTTGAATTTTGTTGATGGATACTACGCATTTTAGTTCGAAATGGTTCATATGGCTCTGAGGACTATGGGACTTAATATCTGAGGTCATTAGTCCCCTAGAACTTAGAACTACTTAAACCTAACTAACCTAAGGACATCACACACATCCATGCCCGAGACAGGAGTCGAACCTGCGACCGTGGCAGTCGCGCGGTTCCGGACTGAAGCGCCTAGAACCTCTCGGCGACCGCGGCCGGCCCGCATTTTAGCCCGTGTAATGAATGGCTGATATCGATTGCTCAGGTAATCCCTAATGCGTTTCTTAACGCGCTTGCTGAGCAGCAATATTTGCCGACTATATAACAGTCCTTTTAACACCTGATGTTATTCCAGATTATCAAATAACAGTGTTGACTTATTGGATTGACTTTATCGCCAAAACACGAAAACTCTCCGCTAAGATGCTACTTCCTTGTTGCTTACTCTGGGTCCAAGAACCTATTGCTGCTACCAGCATGTATTTGCCACAGTAGAAGTAGCGAGTCCAAAACGGGAGCGTTGTAAGTTATGTTTAATTGGAACCAGTCTTGGCATTAAGTATTGAGGGTGTGTGTAAATAAAGACGTGAGTGTGTTAGCGAGTTGTGAGAAGCGGCCGCTCACACGCGCCGTTGAGCACGTGAGGCGCTGCAGTGAAACTCGAGCTCTGAAAAGGAGCTCGCTTTGCAGCGACGCCACGGCAGAAGCAGAAGCAAGGCGGCCTGCACTGGACCGTCTGACCACCATTACTACAACACTGTCCGATAGGCAGGTAACGTCATCAGATAAAAGCTACTTTCCGCTAACCACGCACCTCACCTCATTTCATACTGAAATTTAGGTTCTCGCAACTTCAGAAAAGTTTTTCTTCTGCTCCTATCTGCCCTCTCTGCCTGCCGTAGGCTGTCGCTATTGAAAGCGTTAGTACATGTTCAACAATACAAAGGCGTTGCTCGACTTTTTTGTTCACGTCATGTGTACGTTATTTCGAAGGCACTATATTTCTCTTAGGCCGACTTCGAAACTGTGTATAATCAGCCAAGAGACGTAATCATTATTACCAACAAGAGCCAATTAACATCCATTGACCGAGCGAGGTGGCGCAGTGGTTAGCACACTGGACTCGCATTCGGGAGGACGACGGTTCAATCCCGTCTCCGGCCATCATGATTTAGGTTTTCCGTGATTTCCCTAAATCGCTTCAGGCAAATGCCGGGATGGTTCCTTTGAAAGGGCACGGCCGATATCCTTCCTTAACCCGAGCTTCTGCTCCGTCTCTAATGACCTCGTTGTCGACGGGACGTTAAACACTAACCACCACCACCACATCCATTGTCTGATAAATAGTTCCCCTAGATTTTTCCGTGCATCCTGATCGTCATCTGTTATCACTGTCAGTCAATGTCTGCCCCTGGTAGCTGAGAGGTCAGCGCGACGGAATATCATACCTAACGGCCCGGGTTCGGTTCCCGGCTGGGTCGGGTATCTTCTCCGCTCAGGGACTGGGTGCTGTGTTGTCCTTATCATCATCAGTTCATTGCCATACGCAAGTCGCCGATGTGGCATGAACTCGAAAGACTTGCACCAGGCGTACGGTCTACCCGACGGGAAGCCCTAGCCACACGGCATTTATATTTACATTGTCAGTCAATAGTGGATTTAGGTCCGTCGGGGCTCCCTCCCGCATGTAAAACTGTGTAGTCCGCCACAGGAAAACAGAGCAAGGAAAATAGGGGTACATGTCAACCACACTTTTACGTAAATAAACTATTCTGTGGTATTAACGTTTTATCTTCAATGAAATAGTAAAATGATATGTGTATAATAAACTTTTCTTGTAATCTCTGTCCCACTTTCGATGACGGTTCGGCTGTTTAAATATTACCTTCATTATGCCCGATATTTAGCGCCATAAGCAATAACTCCGACCAGGGACATGCCTAGTATTTTCTTAGTTAGTGTAATTAATTGTCGCATAATAATAACTATAAAGTTTTGAAATAACAGTTAAACATTAAATATAAAACGTTCTGAAATCCTTTAAATACACTTTTTACGGAACCGAGTATTACGATAGAAGGCGAGGCGTCTGGCTTGGGGAGTGGAGGACCTGCGTGTCTCCATCAGGGCGCTAATCGCCGGCTGTCAATGAGACAGGGCTCTCCCGGCTCTCACAACAGTTGTAGTTTAAGAAAACTCAAGGCCCGCAAGCAACAGATGGAGATAATTTCCTAGGAACTCAGACATCTGCGATTGAAAGTATCACAAGCGTTGGGCGTGCCAGGAGGCGCCGGTACAACTGAGGACAGCATCTCGTCTGTACTTGACATGGTGGTAGGCAGTGAGTAAACTCGATCACTCGCAAACCAAAGTCGATCACTCACAGACAACAGGACCGTGCCATCACGGACACCGAGTGCTGCAAGTTATGAGCCGCGTGCGGCTTCCAACAAAGCCACCAGGTCACGGAAGTGGAACCCTTCGATTTAACTCCTACCTGAAACTTTGCAATATTCAGGTGTTTATGGAAAATACTTCAAACGTCCCTACCAGAGCTTGAGACAAACAGTTTGATTATTCAGTCCCACCACCGCGATCTGTTCGCTTTTTCTCGAAGGCGAAGCTGCGACAAAATTGCCACTCTTACCGAGAGTTTGGAGAGTAGTTCCTCGCGACGTATTGGTCGCAAGAGGCTGAGGCACGAGTTAAGGACGAAATCACTTTGGGGAAAAAACATTTGCAAACTCGGGTATACGCAACTCTGTCAAATTTTTCGAGAAAATGTGTCATGAGACCCCATTTTTTGACTCCCCTTTTGCACTAACTGGTTTAATACGATTCTGCTACGGCAAGCTGTCACACTATTATCAGATGGTACTAATAGGATTGGTTCAAATGGCTCTGATCACTATGCGACATAACTTCTGAGGTCATCAGTCGCCTAGAACTTAGAACTAATTAAACCCAACTAACCTAAGGACATCATACACATCCATCCCCGAAGCAGGATTCGAACCTGCGACCGTAGCGGTTGCTCGGCTCCAGACTGTAGCGCCTAGAACCGCATGGCCACTCCGGCCGGCTACTAATAGGACATTGTGGAGACAACGAGCGAACATTAAAGACCCTATTACAAGCATTTGAACGCATTAATAGTGGGCATATAAATAGCAGTCCAGTTCACAGGCAACGAACAACACGTTGCAAGACCAGACTGTTTCTACAGCAAGCGTAGGGAGAACAGGTTCCGCTCACGGGCAAGACAGCCGTACCACGGCAGTCACAGCAGTCACCGCAGCACGGGAAACTGGTGGAACACTCGTTGCAACAATAATGATTATAGACGAGGGAATGAAAGCACACAGCACCACAAACATGAGAGGCAAGGTGCCCAGACTGTCGAAGTGAGAGCACTCGACCCATGGCTCAATCAACCACAAACCAGCAGTGACCGGAACCGATCACGTGTGCGAAACAGATAAACTAACTCGTGATAAACAATAGCAGAGGCGACCGTGAGGAAGTGGAGTAGTCAGTTTACAGTACGTAGCTCGTAATTTTAGTGTGTAGGAAACTGGTGCATTGTGTGCATTGTTAACCTAAAACCTTAACTCTTCCTCTTTTTAACAATCTTATTTTTGTCGTGTTCTATTTCATTGCTTTTTATTACTGTAATGCCTTTTATACGTTATAAGCTCATTACAGACTTCAACTATTGTATCCCCCTTTCTTTCCGCTGTTCTATTAATTATTGAAAACTAGTGTATTCCGACATTAGCAATATCTGGTGAACTGACAACACAAACAGATTGTGGCTACTGTATGGCACCTTGTTTTGAACAGAAGTGCTACTGACAACATGACTCATGCATATGATGTAATTTATATACATTTGACGATGTTAGTGCTGATTCTGAATTTAACATTTGACGATGCCTCTATGGCTGCAGTACATTAGGACTTTGGTTTATAAAACAGGGATGCCTCTTCATACTTAAAGCGCACAAATGCATATACACTCCTGGAAATGGAAAAAAGAACACATTGACACCGGTGTGTCAGACCCACCATACTTGCTCCGGACACTGCGAGAGGGCTGTACAAGCAATGATCACACGCACGGCACAGCGGACACACCAGGAACCGAGGTGTTGGCCGTCGAATGGCGCTAGCTGTGCAGCATTTGTGCACCGCCGCCGTCAGTGTCAGCCAGTTTGCAGTGGCATACGGAGCTCCATCGCAGTCTTTAACACTGGTAGCATGCCGCGACAGCGTGGACGTGAACCGTATGTGCAGTTGACGGACTTTGAGCGAGGGCGTATAATGGGCATGCGGGAGGCCGGGTGGACGTACCGCCGAATTGCTCAACACATGGGGCGTGAGGTCTCCACAGTACATCGATATTGTCGCCAGTGGTCGGCGGAAGGTGCACGTGCCCGTCGACCTGGGACCGGACCGCAGCGACGCACGGATGCACGCCAAGACCGTAGGATCGTACACAGTGCCGTAGGGGACCGCACCGCCACTTCCCAGCAAATTACAGACACTGTTGCTCCTGGGGTATCGGCGAGGACCATTCGCAACCGTCTCCATGAAGCTGGGCTACGGTCCCGCACACCGTTAGGCCGTCTTCCGCTCACGCCCCAACATCGTGCAGCCCGCCTCCAGTGGTGTCGCTTCAGGCGTGAATGGAGGGACGAATGGAGACGGGTCGTCTTCAGCGATGAGAGTCGTTTCTGCCTTGGTGCCAATGATGGTCGTATGCGTGTTTGGCGCCGTGCAGGTGAGCGCCACAATCAGGACTGCATACGACTGAGGCACACAGGGCCAACACCCGGCATCATGGTGTGTGGAGCGATCTCCTACACTGGCCGTACACCTCTGGTGATCGTCGAGGGGACACTGAATAGTGCACGGTACATCCAAACCGTCATCGAACCTATCGTTCTACCATTCCTATACCGGCAAGGGAACTTGCTGTTCCAACAGGACAATGCACGTCCGCATGTATCCTGTGCCACCCAACGGGCTCTAGAAGGTGTAAGTCAACTACCCTGGCCAGCAAGATCTCCGGATCTGTTCCCCCATTGAGCATGTTTGGGACTGGATGAAGCGTCGTCTCACGCGGTCTGCACGTCCAGCACGAACGCTGGTCCAACTGAGGCGCCAGGTGGAAATGGCATGGCAAGCCGTTCCACAGGACTACATCCAGCATCTCTACGATCGTCTCCATGGGAGAATAGCAGCCTGCATTGCTGCGAAAGGTGGATATACACTGTACTAGTGCCGACACTGTGCATGCTCTGTTGCCTGTGTCTATGTGCCTGTGGTTCTGTCAGTGTGATCCTGTGCTGTATCTGACCCCAGGAATGTGTCAATAAAGTTTCCCCTTCCTGGAACAATGAATTCACGGTGTTCTTATTTCAATTTCCAGGAGTGTATTTGTCAGTAGTACTTTTCATTATGGTCTATTTTTTGTTTTTAAGCTGTATACAATCTGCGAGTCTATTTACGTTTTTCTCCCAGTTTTTTGCTGCAGATCTGATGATGGCCATTATACACCGAAACCGGCAATCTGTTAACGAAAAGTTTGTGACCATAGACAGCAAAACCGTGACGCCAGCCATCGTGGCAACCGCGGACGTATTATTCTTAAAACACGAAGGCAAGGAGCAGATACATGACAACAGAGATGAGTGTTAAAAAAAAAGTTACCTTTTTCCTGAACTTATTTAATCTCTTCAGTGATGCAGATATTTGGCCCTATTGGTGTTTTGTGCCAATCCATTTTAGAGGCGGTTATAAGTGTCAGTGTTGTTACTTTCGTAGATATTATGCAGATGTTCTTTCACGCTTGTTTTAGTTTTTGTTCCACATGCAGAGGGGAATATGAATATACATCGATGTTGCTCACAAAGCCATAGTAGGATAAGGGAATAATAAAAAATTGAGGTTGGCCTGCCGGTTTAGCGCAACAGTTGAGGGGAAACCCATGAGACGAAGAGTTTCAGATACATGAAAGGAGCAATTTGTACTTCAGCGACTTACATGTCGATTAGGATGAAATGATGATGATAAGGACAACACAACACGCAGTCCCTGAGCGGAGAAAATCTCCGACCCATCCGGTAATCGAAAACAACAAGGGATGCAAGCCTTCTCCATGGAAAACACGACCACACCATAACACCACTGCCTCCGAATTTTACAGTTGGCACTACACACGGTGGCAGACGACGTTTACCGGGCATTCATTATACTCGCGCCCTGCCATCGCATCGCCATATTTTGTACCGTGCTTCGTCACCCCACACAACGTCATTCCACTGTTCAGTTGTCCAATGTTTACTCTCCTTACAACAATCGAGGTGTCGTTTGGCATTTACCGGCGTGATGTGTAGCTTATAAGCAGCCGCTCGGCCATGAAATCCAGGTTTTCTCACCTCTCGGTGACTTTCATAGTACTTGCAGCTGATCTTGATGCAGTCTGGAATTCCTGTGTGTTGGTCTCGATAGATGTTTGCCTGTTACACATTACGACCCTCTTCAACTGTCCGTGGTCTCTGTCAGTCAATAGACGAGGGCGGCCTGTACGCTTTTGTACTGTACCTGTCCCTTCACGTTTCCACTTCACTATCACATCGGAAACAGTGGATCTAAGGATGCTTAGGAGTGTGAAAATCTCGCGTACAGACGTATGACACAAGTGTCACCCAATCACCTAACACTTTCGAAGTTCGTGAGTTCCGCGCAGCGCCCAATCCGCTCTCGCACGATTTCTGATGACTACTGGGGTCGCTGACATGGAGCACCTGGCAGTAGGTGGCAGCACAGTGCACCTAATAGGAAAAAGGTATGTTTTTGGAGATATCCGAATACTTTTGCTCACATAGTGTATGTCGTCAACCATGTGACGAAAACATGTACTCGTACATCCATTACGTATAGAAGTCGAGTTTATGAAACAATTTGAGAATGATTTTACATAATTAAAATAGAAAAATAATAAGAAAATGAATGGTTCCAGAATGAGATTTTCACTCTGCAGCGCAGTGTGCGCTGATATGAAACTTCCTGGCAGATTAAAACTGTGTGCCGGACAGAGACTCGAACTCGGGACCTCTGCCTATCGCGGGCAAGTGCTCTACCAACTTTTTTTCCGTTTTGTTCGTTATCGATCGTTGTGTGTGGTCGTTGCGGACGTCGCAAGACATCCTGTTCAAGTTCAGTGATTGATCCTTCCACTCAGTTTTTTATTACAGAGGCTGAGCTACCCAAGCACGACTCACCGCCCATCCTCACAGCCTGCCAGGAAGTTTCATATCAACGCACACTCCGCCGCAGTGTGAAAATCTCACTCTGGAAACATCCCCCGGGCTATGGCTAAGCCATTTCTCCGCAATATCCTTTCTTTCAGGAGTGCTAGTTCTGCAAGGTTCGCAGGAGAGCTGTTGTAATGTTTGGAAGGTAGGAGACGAGGGACTGGCAGAAGTAAAGTGAAGGGAGACGAAAATGTAATAGTCATGGGTGACTGGAATACGACAGTAGGAACAGGGAGAGAAGGAAACATAGTTGGTGAATATGGACTGGGGCTGATAAATGTAGGAGGAAGCCGCCTGGTAGAATTTTGCACACAGCATAACTTAATCGTAGCTAACACTTGGTTCAAGAGTCATGAAAGAAGGTTGTATACATGGAAGAGCCCTCGAGATACTAGAAGGTTCCAAATAGATTATATAATGGTAATACAGAGATTTAGAAACCAGGTTTTAAATTGTAAGACATTTCCAGGGGCAGATGTGGACTCTGACCACAATCTGTAGATTAAAACTGAAGAAACTGTAAAAAGGTGGGAATTTAAGGAGATGGGACCTGGATAAACTGAAAGAACCAGAGGTTGTACACAGCTTCAGGGAGAACATAAGGGAACAATTGACAGGAATGAGGAAAATAAATACAGTAGAAGAAGAATGGGTAGCTTTGAGGGATGAAGTAGTGAAGGCAGCAGATGATCAAGTAGGTAAAAAGGCTAATAGAAATCCTTGGGTGACAGAAAAAATATTGAATTTAATTGACGAAAGGAGAAAGTATAAAAATGCAGTAAATGAAGTAGGCAAAAAGGAATACAAACGTCTCAAAAATGAGATCGACAGGAAGTGCAAAATGGCTAAGCAGGCATAGCTAGAGGACAAATGTAAGGATGTAGAGGCTTATCTCACTAGGCGTAAGATAGATACTGCCTACAGGAAAATTAAACAGACCTTTGGAGAAAAGAGAACCACTTGCACGAATATCAAGAGCTCAGATGGAAACCCAGTTCTAAGCAAAAAAGGGACATCAGAAAGGTGGAAGGAGCATATAGAGGGTCTATACAAGAGCGATGTACTTGAGGACAATATTATAGAAATGGAAGAGGATGTAGATGAAGATGAAATGGGAGATATGATATTGCATGAAGAGTTTGACAGAGAACTGAAAGACCTGAGTCGAAACAAGGCCCCGGGAGTTCCATTAGAACTACTGACAGCCTTGGGAGAGCCAGTCCTGACAAAACACTACCATCTAGTGAGCAAGATATAGGTGACAGGCGAAATACCCTCAGACTTCAAGAAGAAAATAATAATTCCAATCCCAAAGAAAGCAATTGTTGACACATGTGAACATTACCGAACTATCAGTTTAATAAGTCACAGCAGCAAAATACTAACGCGAATTCTTTAGAGACGAATGGAAAAACTGGTAGAAGCCGACCTCGGGGATGATCAGTTTGGACCGCGTAGAAATTCTGGAATACGGGAGGCAACACTGACCCTACGATTTATCTTACAAAAAAGATTAACGAAATGCAAACCTACGTTTCTAGCATTTGTAGACTTAGAGAAAGCATTTGACATTGTTGACTGGAATACTCTCCTTCAAATTCTGAAGGTGGTAGGGGTAAAATACAGGGAGCGAAAGGCTACTTACAATTTGTACAGAAAGCAGATGGCAGTTATAAGAGTCGAGGGACATGTAAGGGTAGCAGTCGCTGGGAAGGGAGTGAGACATGGTTGTAGCCTCTCCCTGATGTTATTCAATCTGTATGTTGAGCACGTAGTAAAGGAAATAAAAGAAAATTTCGGAGTAGGTATTAAAATCCATGGAGAAGAAATAAAAGCTTTGAGGTTCGCCGATGACATTGCAATTCTGTCAGAGACAGCAAAGGACTTGGAAGAGCAGTTGAACGGAATCGACAGTGTCTTGAAACGAGGGTATAAGAAGAGCATCAACAAAAGCAAAATGAGGATAATGGAATGTAGTCGAATTAAGTCAGGTGATGCTGAGGGAATTAGATTAGGAAATGAGGCGCTTAAAGTAGTACATGAGTTTTGCTGTTTAGGGAGCAAAATAACTGATGATGGTCGAAGTAGAGAGGATATAAAATGCAGACTGGAAATGGCAAGGAAAGCGTTTATAAAGAAGAAAAATTTGTTAACATCGAGAATAGATTTAAGTGTGAGGAAGTCTTTCCGGAAAGTTTTTGTATGGAGTGTAGCCATGTATGGAAGTGAAACATGGACGATAAATAGTTTGCACAAGAAGAGAATAGAAGCTTTCGGAATGTGGTGCTACAGAAAAATGCTGAAGATTAGATGAGTAGATCACATATAATGAGGAGGTACTGAACAGAATTGGGGAGGAGTTTGTGGCACAACTTGACTAGAAGAAGGGATCGGTTGGTAAGACATGTTCTGAGACATCAAGGGATCACCAATTTAGTATTGGAGGGCAGCGTGGAGGTTAAAAATCGTAGAGGGGACCAAGAAATGAATACACTAAGCAGATTCAGAAGGATGTAGGCTGCAGTAGGTACTGGGAGATGAAGAAGCTTGCACCGGATAGAGTAGAATGGAGAGCTGCATCTAACCAGTCTCAGGGCTGAAGACCACAACAACAACATACACACAATTATTTACACTATGATAAAAGGGCCATACTAATCTGTACACACACACACACACACACACACACACACACACACACATTCGTCTTGTATACTATATCCTTAGGAAACTTGATATAGCTGGACCCTCCGATCATTGGATGACAGACATGTGTATGAATGTCAAGATGTAGTATTCGGCTGAGGTCTTTCGCTGACCCCCAGATTTCCATCTCGGAAAACTGGGCCAGCATAGCTCTCTAGGTGTGTTCACAGAACCACTCGGTGATTCATGGGCTCCGCATTATCACGTCATTATCCCCCCCCCCCCCCCAAAGATGATGAAGACTTGTCTCTTCAATGCCAAAGGCGACTTTTCAGGGTTGCGACAATTCAATGCACAAAGCACACTGCATTTATGGCGCGGATCATTAACAACTTTGCGGAGCTCTGTTTCCGCAGCAGGAAGTCATGCTCTTAGAAACCCAATAGGGTCACGGTACCCTCCTACCGGATTTTCGATCCTTGTCAATGAGGTTCGCTCCTCAAAGGCGACCTCAATCACCGAGTATCCTGCGGTGTGGTGTCATTGCCCTGATGTCCTTCGCTAATAGGATGGCAGAGGGAACTGACACCAGCCACAGGATTACTACATCCTATACCAACACAACTAGATGACGAAGCTGCTTGCAGTGATGTGTTGAGGGGTATGTACCGTACCTCGCGAGATCGGCAGGAAGGGGGAGGAGATGCTGCAGTATCAGGCCAGTGCAAGCTGCTTGGCTGTGGCTGCAGCTGCAGCCCTGACCCGCTTGCTTGAGGGATGGTTGCCCATGGACGCCAGAACAGAGCTGGTGTAGGGGTAGCAGCGGTGGTGGCAGCGGCTGTGGCGGTGGCGGCACCCTTTCGGTGAGGCATGCCTCACCGTGCACCACTTTGCCGAAGTAGGCATCGCCGCCCCCGGAACAGCCGGCGATGCTTATTGCACGGTCGATAGTGCTGTAGAGACAGAATAACAAACACAATTATGTACAACGTTCCAGACATCTCCAGCTGCTGCTTGTTGCAAGGAAAGAAAGAACACTGATTATTTGTAAGCAGAGGGATTATATGAAGTAGCTAGTTCACTCTTTCTCCTTGGCATCTCCTTCAGATCATCCAACACCTACTCACACCGCTTCTCCATCGACTGTGGCAAAACACTAAAAAAATAGTTTTTTAGAATATGCAACTACAGGAGATCTGTGATAGCTCCTGCTTATCCTCGACTTACACCCTTTCGTGTTTTATCTTCTTCTACTGGGAAATCCTCCACAATAACAACAAAGAATATGCACTATATTACATATATGATGAAATTTTTGTCAAACAGCAGCATATTACGTATGCATAGTACTACGAAGAAGGAATATATACTACTTACAGTTCAGGTGCTGCTGCTGTTGCTGGCTTTCAGCAGCCAGATCATGTTGGCCATATACAGAAAAAATAAGATGACATGTATTCAATAGTATGAAATTCTTTGTGAAAGAGTTACAGTTGCCAATTTTGATTTTCGAAATCATGTATAAAAACGAAGAGTCATTGATTGACCACTAAATAACAGCACCATATTATGTATACGAAAAAACACAAAAAGAATGTATACACTACGTATGACACGACACTGTTGCTGCTGCTGCTGCTGCTTTAATTTCATCCACAATTCATTGGTGGATATGTGCTCAATCAATGAGATGAAGTGTATTGAATATCGCTACTAGGAAATTCTTAGCGAAAAAAAATTGTAGTCCGATTTGAATATTAACTTGCCAGGCAATTGCTACTGATCTGGGTGTTCGCCACCACTGGCATTGTCGCTGCTACTACTGCCACACTTCAATTCTCCAAATAAAAACTGGTAGCATGCACATGTGCAAGTAGACAATCTCACACAGATAATGGTTGAATGACGCTAGGGTAGAGAGGGTAGAGTTTATATAGACTCAAGCACTTCGCACAAATTTGGCGGAAACAAGGCAGCTTGCAGTGTTCAAGGATACCTCGGTCAACAGGTTTCGACAGGTTCGTTCACGCATGCATAAACAGGATGTAACCACTTGAGAGAGAGTGAAGCTGCTTTCCCAGGTAAAAAATATCAGTAGGTCGCCAACTTCTGCTCTAGGGTCTCTGGACTGTTCAAGTGGTGATCCTCGAGGTGTTCCCTGGGCGGGTGAATAGTAAACTACTGCTTATTATGCGTTTGCCCACCTTCGTGACCACATGGGTTGTGGGTAGCGCATGGAGGAGTGTGCTTGTGTTCCCAAACGTCTCTGCATACATGACCCCTGATATATGACAAGTGTTCTTGAAATTTAACTACTAATTTGCTTTCGTCTATCTATACACGTAGGGTTGTACCACGTCACTCTTTGTGGTTTGATCACCACTCAAAAGTTCCAACCATCGGTGCTTGGGGACTCTGAGATCATTCTCTAGTTGTCCACGGATCTGGGAACAAGGCTTTCGACACCGTGAGAAGCAGACATGTT
Source organism: Schistocerca gregaria (assembly GCF_023897955.1). Taxonomy (NCBI): domain Eukaryota; kingdom Metazoa; phylum Arthropoda; class Insecta; order Orthoptera; family Acrididae; genus Schistocerca; species Schistocerca gregaria. The sequence continues at coordinate 537,304,491 of NC_064921.1, forward strand.
GTGACGGTCCTGGCGGAGTTCAGTTAGAGAGTTCATTTTTTCTGACAACGGGAATTTGCTAGGAGCTGTTAGCGAGTGTGGAATTTATAGTCTATTCGTGGCGTATGTGTTAGGCTGTCGCTAATCTGTGGCACTGTAACTAGAGCAAGATATCACATCTGATGCTTGTGGGAGCAGAAAGCTAGTGTTTCCTACCACCTCTTACCTGTTGGCACAACCACCCGAAGTGTTGCTATCACCTGACGCTTTGTTCAGAGATTGGCGTGACTTCCGATCTGTGCACCGCACGAGCCGGTTCTACACGCATGGGAATATGGTAGGTGGCAGGCACATGAGCGCACACTGTCTCGGCCAGTGTGGGTTCCGGCACGGCTGCCCTGCAGTCAGTGAGAGGACGCGATGTGCAGTGAGTGATGTTGATGTCGATTTCGTGGCAGTATTTCTTGCACGATCGGAAAAAAACGATCGATTTAAAGACCTGCATCTTCCAAAACAGCACAGAATGATGAGCTTTTCCCACCAAATGAAAGAGAGATCCAATCCCTGCTAACTGAATTTTGTAAATAAACAGTATATCCTTAGCTATGTAATTGCATTTCCTGTCATGAGATCCTTCCTCTCCAGCGCAGACTGAGTCCTTTTTCGCCAATTCCCAAGTGGGGGAGCAGAGGAGTATGTTTATTGATTTCAAGTATTTTCAGTAGTGTCACTTTTATGTTATTCTTAACAACATGAAAAACATTACAGTGTACATGATATGGCTATTTTCTATTAAAACATTTTCTGTAGAAGTTCTTCTCTCATGTTGCGACAACTTAACTGCCTCCGCTGTGCCTCGCTAACCAGTGTATTCCTTTTTCCACAGTGCTTACATGTAAGACACATCATTTCGTGCGCCTTTGCCATTTAATAACAATTTGCAACGTCATTGTTATTTTAAAATCCAGGTCTATAATTGCTATGTTTTAACTTTTGTGATAGAGCATCTGGAATTTAGCCAAAGTATGCAGTACTGCACTTGTTTTGGGCCTATTGACTGGTTCACTGTGAAACATGAGTAAGGGCTGTGCGTAATACTGTATTGTTGGCTTCCTGTATGGTTTTCAGATTTTAGGAAGATATTTCCCTCACAGATACAACATAAACTGGTCCAGACACTGGCTCTGCCGAAACTCTACCGTTGTGGTGTAGTTTCACATGCAAACGACTCGAGTTATCTATGAATGTTTATATATGAAAGGTCTACGAGATTAAGTTGTCTAGTCATGTTAGCACGTCCCACATACTCAGCTCTGCTGCATATGGCCAGACAACTGATCCGATTTTCACGTCCTGTATCCTCTTCTCCTGGTCTCCATTTAACGATATCTTCACACTTAACATATTTATCATCTCCTCATTACTATAATAAAGATGGAATACCTCAAGCCTCATCGCTGTACTTACACATAAGACTAAAACAGTAATCCAAGAGAAACCCTAGTACAACCGTGGCCGATACGCTGGTTTTAGTTAGTGACAGTCATTTCACAATATGAGGCGCCCACATTCCGAGAAAACTTTTATGTCTACTGACTCTGGCCGCGGAAGCCTACGTACTTAACACAGACTAACGTAAGGCAATGCATGACACATGATCCATTTCAGTTATGTAACACAGAATAACATTATCTAATAATTACGTTTATTTTTTTGTATTTGGGGACTTTCCTATTGTCTGCCTGACACGTATCATTAGTGCCTGCAATATGTGTTTTGTTTTGTGTTATGTGTACAAGTTACGTAATAATATGCTATAAAATGTTACCTACATTGATGTTTTTGGCGTTAGTCTTCTTTCATCAGGACAGAAGCAGTATTTAAAAAAGAAAAAGCTACATAGCAGACCAAAGATGAAAGAAGATGGAGCACGAACTTGGCGGACTAGTTAAAGCCTTTTATTTAGTAGCGAAGACGGTCAATATGCACTGAGGCAACAATCGTATTCAATTTATCGAATGAAGATTGGTAGGACATATACAAAATGACAATGGTGTATCTAGCACTCCATAACGAATTAAGGACACGACTAAAGCATTCCCTATTGTTAAGAGAACAATGGAATGTAGTCGAATTAAGTCGGGTAATGGGAGCAAAATAACTGATGATGGTCGAAGTAGAGAAGATATAAAATGTAGACTGCCAATGGCAACGAAAGCGTTTCTGAAGAAGAGAAATTTGTTAACATCGAGTATAGATTTAAGTGGCAGGAAGTCGTTTCTGAAAGTATTTGTATGGAGCGTAGCCATGTATGGAAGTGAAACATGGACGATAAATAGTTTGGACAAGAAGAGAATAGAAGCTTTCGAAATGTGGTGCTACAGAAGAATGTTGAAGATTAGGTGGATTGATCACGTAACTAATGAGGAGGTATTGAATCGGATTGGGGAGAAGAGAAGTTTGTGGCACAACTTGACTAGAAGAAGGGATCGGCTGGTAGGACATGTCCTGAGGCATCAAGGGATCACAAATTTAGCATTGGAAGGGCAGCGTGGAGGGTAAACATCGTAGAGGGAGACCAAGAGATGAATACACTAAGCAAATTCAGAAGGATGTAGGTTGCAGTAGGTACTGCGAGATGAAGGAGCTTGCACAGGATAGATTAGCATGGAGAGCTGCATCAATCCAGTCTCAGGACCGAAGGCCACAATAGCAACAACAACAACAACAACAACAACAATTGTTAAGGGCATAGCTTCCTTCTCGATACATCGAAATAGTCTTTTCCAGAGTAACAGAGTGGGAACTTCCCTGTCCCACCCTTCACGCTTCTCTCGTATTATTTTTACCTCGCCTCATAACTTTTCATTTATTGTCTCCCCCCTTTCTCTGTATCCATTCGTTTTCTTCTTCAGCTCGTCTTCCACTGACTTTTCTTAGTCCCTCATTCTCTGACAATGTTATCAGCTAACTCAGACCATAGTGCTAATTCACTATAGATGTACTTTACTATGTTACCATCACAACCACTAATATAACTCATTATTTTTATTATAATGTTACTACCCTTATTATTTTTCGGACTGTTACTTGAATCGTTGCCATAATCTAAATACTACAAATGCTTCTACGTTCAGTGTAATTCTATGAGGGTTGCCTTCCAAGTTATCAGGAACTGCTATCAGTTTACGTTTTGTCGTCCGCTACTGTTACAGCAACTCAGAAGTTGTCTGAGTAACGTAGTTTGTTTCTTTGAACGCTCATTGAAAACGGTGTTACAAAGACATGAAATGTTCTCTTGGATTTTCCTGGATGATATCTCAAGATTTTTGAAAAGGCCTAACTCGTGGACAATAGGCCTACATCGAATCATTTCGTTAAACTTTTCGTAATCAATCACTTTCAGGAAATACTTTCTGAAATTGGTTTCCAAAATTTCGTTTTGTACGCGCTTCTGTTGGCGATGAATTCATGAAGGTCAACGAACATGGTTGCTCTAAGCAATATTATTTATTGAAATGATTGTCATGCAACTTACCGCGCGATAGGGGGTGACTGCCGTACATATGATTTTGTACGAACATTTAGCTGGGAAAAAGACTAGTTCCTGCTGGGTTTCACACAATATGACAAAAACTCATAAACAGGGTCATGTAGGTGTAAAATAATTCTTAAAACATTCCGTCGAGTAAATGCAAAATCCGTATACAACATCTTAATAGTAGATGAAACTTTGATACATTCGTACGAACCGGAAAATCAACAGCAGTCAACTGTTTGGCTGCTGCAAAGTGAGACGAAGCCAAGAAAAGTGTCTTCTTTCGCGAAGAGATTCCAAGGAAATTATCGCTCGTTTTTCTGTTACTTTGAACATGTCTCGATATCTAGTTTAGAGGATCGAAGAACAGTTCATACTAAATGGTATACAACAACTCATTCGCGACAGCTCGTTGGTGAAATCAGGAAAAACAGCTGGCAACATTATATCATTCTTCATCATGATAATGCCGGATGTCACAAAAAACTGGAAGCTTCAAACTGATGTCTCGATATCCGTGTTCTCCTCATTTATCGCCTACCGAGCTATTTTGCTCCCTTATGTCAAAGAATGCGGGCCAGTGATTTTCATTGGCTCAATAAGCTACTAAATCTTTCCCAGTTACGTTTCTGTGATATCATCATCTGAGTGGGAAAAATGTTTCCAAGACCGGTTCGAAGGCATACAGAAGTGCATAAATTTATAAGAGGAATTTTTGAGAATCAGTAAGACAATTAGTACCAGAAAATTATTTACTTAATTGTTTTTCTAAAATGGTGAAAGAGACGCACTGTAATTACGAATAGTATGTCTAGAAGCTGCTTGGTTACATGTAAATAAGGCTATATAAAACGAATGTATAAATAATCCGTTGTAGACTACTGAACTCTAAATGCACGGTTGAAGCATGAGAGAATTTCGAGAAGGTATTTCACTGAATCGACAGGAAAACTCTAGACAAAGTAGAATGTATCACTAATAAAACTTTCTGGAAAGGAACTGTGTATTGAAGTAAACAGCCTGGCATTTGCAGACTACACTCCTGGAAATTGAAATAAGAACACCGTGAATTCATTGTCCCAGGAAGGGGAAACTTTATTGACACATTCCTGGGGTCAGATACATCACATGATCACACTGACAGAACCACAGGCACATAGACACAGGCAACAGAGCATGCACAATGTCGGCACTAGTACAGTGTATATCCACCTTTCGCAGCAATGCAGGCTGCTATTCTCCCATGGAGACGATCGTAGAGATGCTGGATGTAGTCCTGTGGAACGGCTTGCCATGCCATTTCCACCTGGCGCCTCAGTTGGACCAGCTTACGTGCTGGACGTGCAGATCGCGTGAGACGACGCTTCATCCAGTCCCAAACATGCTCAATAGGGGACAAATCCGGAGATCTTGCTGGCCAGGGTAGTTGACTTACACCTTCTAGAGCACGTTGGGTGGCACGGGATACATGCGAACGTGCATTGTCCTGTAGGAACAGCAAGTTCCCTTGCCGGTCTAGGAGTGGTAGAACGATGGGTTCGATGATGGTTTGGATGTATCGTGCACTATTCAGTGTCCCCTCGACGATCACCAGAGGTGTACGGCCAGTGTAGGAGTTCGATCCCCACACCATGATGCCGGGTGTTGGCCCTGTGTGCCTCGGTCGTATGCAGTCCTGATTGTGGCGCTCACCTGCACAGCGCCAAACACGCATACGACCATCATTGGCACCAAGGCAGAAGCGACTCTCATCGCTGAAGACGACACGTCTCCATTCGTCCCTCCATTCACGCCTGTCGCGACACCACTGGAGGCGGGCTGCACGATGTTGGGGCGTAAGCGGAAGACGGCCTAACGGTGTTCGGGACCGTAGCCCAGCTTCATGGAGACGGTTGCGAATGGTCCTCGCCGATACCCCAGGAGCAACAGTGTCCCTAATTTGCTGGGAAGTGGCGGAGCGGTCCCCTACGGCACAGCGTAGGATCCTACGGTCTAGGAGTGCATCCGTGCGTCGCTGTGGTCCGGTCCCAGGTCGACGGGCACGTGCACCTTCCGCCGACCACTGGCGACAACATCGATGTACTGTGGAGACCTCACGCCCCACGTGTTGAGCAATTCGGTGGTACGTCCACACGGCCTCCCGCATGCCCACTATACGCCCTCGCTCGAAGTCCGTCAACTGCACATACGGTTCACGTCCACGCTGTCGCGGCATGCTACCAGTGTTAAAGACTGCGATGGAGCTCCGTATGCCACGGCAAACTGGCTGACAATGACGGCGGCGGTGCACAAATGCTGCGCAGCTAGCGCCATTCGACGGCCAACACCGCGGTTCCTGGTGTGTCCGCTGTGCCGTGCGTGTGATCATTTGCTTGTACAGCCCTCTCTCAGTGTCCGGAGCAAGTATGGTGGGTCTGACACCCCGGTGTCAATGTGTTCTTCTTTCCATTTCCAGGAGTGTATTTTACCGTACTGTCTGTAAATCTAGCAGATGGGAAATACATATCAATCTCATGGAACTGATATCCAGCAATGCAGGTATAAGAATATCTAAAGAGTAAGTAAAATATATCACTCATACAAAAAATTCCTCAAAACTTTTGCAAACAGACATTGGTCAAGTAGGAAATGTCAAAAAGGTCAAGTATCTAGGAGAGATGATTCAGGAAAATAGTTTAGAAAAATCTTGCGTAAACGAAATGGATTGAGCATATGGAATGATAATAAATATTTACAAAAATGTCCGGTATCATGCAAAAATAATGCATTCCTTGTCGGTGTTGTGTACCCTTTATTCAAAGGGTACCGTTACCGGTTTCGAATTGTTATGATTCATCTTTCCTTACAACATGTGGTGCTTTTTTCACAGATTAATTGTCCTAAAATATAAATAATACATGATTATACGCACGATACACAGATGGTTGCGTTACAGATTTTCACTGGATGTGACTTACGTGAAATATCGGTTTGGAGTGTTTGTTTTCACAACATTCGTCCAACAGATGTGATTACATTCCCACTGCATTTTTATCGTTCCAAACGTAATTTTTTTTCCCTGAACACTTTAGATTTGCCACAGAAAAGATTTCTACCACACACTACATGTTCATACAAAGTGCTTACAAACATATGAGTGTCAAAGATGCTACGATGTATCGTAACATTTGAAGATGTCCCATGTTTGGAAAAAGATCTTATACTCACTTATACAACTGAAACACCTTTTACGCTAGTACAGAGAGACACTGTTACATTAAATATAGTTGTTCCTTTTTGTAAGTGCTGTATAGGTAAAACAGTACATTATTTATTTACATTTAGCACCATGAGAATTATAGTAAGCTATAAATTTGCTACTTGATCTGCAGAGAGGGGCAGGAATATTATTTGCTTTGGAGGGTGGAAAATAATTTTTGGAAATTTTTCAGGAAAGGAGTGTTAGCTAACTGTGTTTGTTCATTAAGAATATAGTCTGGGATGCTGTTTTTGTGTCTGTGTATTTCTATTTCTTTTAATATATTCATAGTGGTCTCGATGTTTCTCACTGAATGGTTTTCTTCAGAAATATGCGCTGCAAATGCAGATTTGTGCAAGTTGCCAAGCCTTAAAGCATCAACGTGTTCTTTGCATCTAATTTCAAAACTTCTGCCTGTCTGTCCAATGTAGAATTTTGGGTATGTTTCGCATTTGAGTTTGTATATTCCTGATTTACAGTAGGGACATTTGGAGGTACTTACATCATTGATTACTTTTTGTTGTAATTTATTATTTGTGGAAAAGCAGATTGTGATATTTTTCTTTTTAAATAAGTTTGCTATTTGGCATGATAGTGGTCCTATGTATGGTAGAGTAGCATATTTAGGATTGGCTTCTGTGCCACACTGATTTGGCTTGGAGTACATGTTGTATGGAAAGCATGGAAACCGTCTGAAGATGAATCATAGCGATCCCAAACCGGTAACGGTACCCTTTGAATAAAGGAACTGAAAGTAAATTTGTGGTTGGTTGCTGTCCCAACACCATCAATATTTGTCTTCAAATAAAAGCCACGGTCTCCAACCATGTCATCATATGGCAATATTGCATAATGCATTCCTGCTGTATTCTCTGGATCATACGAGATGCTGCCATACGAAGAAGAGCACTGAGCTGCCAAGTTGGGCTCCGATGAGTAAAGACTAGAGTCCAGGGAGCACCGCATATGGCGAGATCTATATTACGTTTCCTCCACATGCCGCTGCAATATATCCCTTGTGAATGTTCATCCGCCAAGCTAGGATACCATGTAAAACACATCGATTCACTCAAATGCGTCTCAGGGCTAATATCAACAGCACCTCAGGACAACATCAGTATCATGTCCATACTCACCGCCAATACCCATTGGACATTTTACTAGTGATCATAGTTATTGTTCACTGGTTTCAGCATTAGACCAGACTTAAAGACAGTTCAGTACAAGAGAGCTTTAAGTTGCCACGGACCAACTTCACACTAAAGTTTAAGTAATCTTATGTTCCTGCTAATAAATTACTGTAAATTATTGCTGATGTGTGTTGCCATCATTTTTGTCGTTTTGTTGCTTAACCCTACTAGTCCCAGTAACGAGGCTGTATAAGGACCAGTAATGAGGCTGTATGCTTTCTGCATGCAACAGGGGAAAAGAGAATTTTTTTGTTTTGAGGGTGGGGGGATTGATTCAGTTCTGTTCAAGTACAAGATGGTCATTCAGATCGATTTCCCAAAATATTAACAGCTGAACTGTCATAAACCGTTTCAACGTTTATAATTGGAATACAATTTGGATTTACTGAACATATGATACAAATGACTGAAAATGAAACCATTATAGTAGAAAAATTGCGACACATGCATGGTATGCGGCAGTCCACCTCAGATGCTGCCTTTCTTAGCAGTTACCCATATAGTGTTTCATATTTCAAATCGGTCACCATAGCTTAAGTTACTTCTGTCAATAAACGAAAAAATATAATTTTTTCACTGATGTAGGAAATGGAGAAACGTTAACACAATCGCACCTGTCTTCTGAAATGACTACATCAAACTGAGAACAAGAAATGAATCTATAGCTAGCTTCCCGTATTTCTGACATTTGGACAAATTCCTTTAAGGTCTTCACTGGGTGATTCCAGTTTTGTATATTTACCTTGAAAAAAACCAGACTTAGCTTCTAGAAAGAGACAATAAACATGTAAACTTTTCAGTGTTGAAACGTTGTGGCACTGCATGGCTAAAATAACCATAAATACCGTGGCTTGAAGTAAATGAATGAAAATAGTCTAAGTAAGATGATTTTCTAGAATTTGTTTTTTTTTTACGTATAATTTGAAAAGTGAGAAATTACACAGAATGAAATGTTTAAAAATTCCAGAAACTGACATTGGTAACACTCGAGAAGATTCAAAAAGACAACATCACCGCAATTTTTATTTATTACAACTAGATAACTTTGGAGGTATTACTATGGCAGTCAGCAGTTCTTTTTCCCCCCCTTCATAGCTCTATCTGGTAAACTGAAGACTGTGATTCGAGTGTGTCAAGTTATGTTTCCATGACTTAAACTTTAAGTTTGAAACTTTTTCAGTTTAAATGAAAAGTGTGTCATCTCACTGCAGTCACGTAACTCGCTTTTTTTTTTCTTTTTTTTTTTTTTTGCCTGAAATGGGAAAGATCGCTTTTGTGATTTCGCCGTATACAATAGTTTTCAGTGTTTTTCACCATGTTGTCAGTATTTGCCGCTTTCTGGATGAACATAATGTGAAAATATTATCAAAATTACATGTTTTAATACATAACTTGTAAGCATAGATTACTAGGAAAAGGCTCAGAGATTTGGAGTTGTTACAGAAATGAAACATGAATCGAATGCTAAATTATTTATTTGGGTACAGAAAATTATAAGACGACTTATTTGTGGCCTCCCCCTTCCCCCATACAGCAGGCCCTGTGGATATGATAATTACATCCCTGTAATTAAGTTAATAATTTTCAGTTCATTTATGAACATTATTCTATACATCACTTTGCATATGAAGTCACATTTCCGCTCTTAAAGTGTTCTTTCTCCAACGGTCTGTCTTCTGGAGCATTACCATCGTTTTTAATGCATTTAAAAGGCTAATAGAAACAAAATGGTATAGCTTATTTAAGCGCTAATCCCCTAAACATAATATTGAATGGATGACACATAAGTCAGATTTATTGTCCTGTAAGATTAACTTCATTAAATTAAAGAAGTTACACTTCCTAAACATAATTTTTAAAAACCGTGAAATACCAGTTTATGTGGACTTCACAAAGAAGATGATCCCGGTCTCACTAAGCACTGCAAGTGACTTCTTGCTGTCCGTGTGGCGAAATTTTTAATAGGACCGCAGACTTTATCCGCCTTTTAACTCCCAAGTAAACAAATACACGCACGCTCACTGATAAGTGACCTTAGGACACAGTCACTGGGTGTCGTAATGCAATTGGAAATACGTCCAACTTATATTAGTTATACTCTTTGGAGTTCACAGAAACTTTTCCAGGAGGGTGGAGAGTGCAAGACTTAAGAATTTCGATTTTTTTTTATATAAATGAAATTTTTTCCACAGGAAACTGATGGTTATTCACTCAGTATAAGAATAAACACTCTGTATTCCAGATTCAGGGGGAGGGAGGGGGGGGGGGATGGGCGGGTGTCAAGGGTACCCTATCGCCTCTCCCTTCCTGACGCCTATGGATATGCTCTTGATACATAACCACAACTTAAACTCTGAAATGCTCTTAAGTGTAAAGCATTATAAGTGATCTTATTTCAGTCTTTTTTTTCCTTTTCATTTCAAGTTCATAAATATCAGACGCCACAGTTCCGCTCCATACATATCGACAGAAGTCAGTTTAAGTTGTCGGTGCTGACTTAAGCTTCGACTCCTGAAGTGTGAGGTGCGGAAAAAGCATGAAAGCGAATTTTTCCCGCACAATGAGGCGCGACATGAGACGGGATGTTATCTGTCTGCTATGCAACGTTGCCACTTTATGCACGAATGCTCGCAGAGAATCAGCAGCTGTGCTATAATTACACACTGGCGTTACAATGTTATATGAAAGTACATCATTCGTGTTCGGGTTCAGACTTATTCTTTACGGTATTTATTTTTCAGTTGACATACACAACACGATTTCGGCGCCCTACTATAGCGCTACAGCTGTTAGATCACTAGATGGTTCAAATGGTTCTGAGCACTATGGGACTTAACAGCTGAGGTCATCGGTACCCTAGAACTTAGAACTACTTCAACCTAACTAACCTAAGGATATCACACACATCCATGCCCGAGGCAGGATTCTAACCTGCGGCCATATCGGTCGCGCGGATCCAGACTGGAGCGCCTAGAACCGCTCGGCCACATCGGCTGGCAGATCACTAGAGTTGGCAGCAGTTGTCAAATCAAGACAGTCGACAGGGAGTGTGCCAAAATGCACCGATAAGAAACAGGGAGCCGAGGCGCAACTTAGCATCGGAACTTCCGCTGCCAAACTTTGCAATTCAACATTGATTGTAAGTGTTCAACAGTTAAATGTAATCTCATATTTATTATAACTAATGTTTGCCGCAATATAACTTCAGAGACTTTAAAACTGCTAAAAAATAAAAATAAATTAAAACGTTGCTCTCGGTTTGGAGAGCACCACCACTATCACTCCCGGATCTACGCCCCTAGCATGGAAGCAAGCCATGCAAGCAAGTACTTTTGTTAGTAAATGGTTCTCTTTCTGACACCTGTTTGCGTTTGCAACCATGTGTCTTTAGTGAATACAACAATTGCAACACGGCAGTGAAACCAAAATGCCTCTACTCAAATGAAAGTCTAACTTTGAATTATAAATTATACAAACTGAAACAAGTGAAGAAAAGAATCATGAGGAATATTTTGGGTCAAATTAGAAGCACAGAACACTGGAAATTAAGAAGCAGAAATAAAATACTTTAAAAGCAGCTCTACTCACATATCAGTAGACTTGTTATGATAAGTGATTGGGAGTAAGTACGTCGTTGTAAGCGCAATAACAACAGCTGCGCTCATGTATCTGCCTGTCTGACTAAGCATACCTCGTGAAGTGCGCCCCCTGTCTACCCCCTTCCAAAAAGTGCTTCAAATGGCTCTGAGCGCTATGGGACTCAACTGCTGTGGTCATCAGTCCCCTAGAACTTAGAACTACTTAAACCTAACTAACCTAAGGACATCACACACATCCATGCCCGAGGCAGGAATCGAACCTGCGACCGTAGCGGTCGTGCGGTTGCAAACTGAAGCACCTAGAACCGCTCGGACACTCTGCCCCCCCCCCTCTCCCCCTTCCACCCAACTGCACGAACGCACGGCCATGCGGCACACTCAGTGTCGCTGTCGAGCAGTGCCTGCAGAGGGATTTGAGCAGCAACGTGCTTGTGTGCATCGTGCCACTGAGGTAACTATACTTTGTACAACGCGTATATTATGCAAGAAATATAATAATGTTATCATGTTTTATGTTGACCGAAGTGTCCGCCCCCTGTAGCTGAGTGACGGCAGCACGGTAGCTCAGCGTGTTCAGTCAGATGGTTAGCTGCCCCCTGTAATAAAAAAAAAAAAAACCTGAGTTAATGGGTTAATGTTGAAGTTGAACAAGCGTTATGGGACGCCCGCTCCGAACAAACAGAACGAACAACAACGAACAAAATGAGATAAAAATAAAAGTGGTCAGCGAGACAGAATGTCAATCCTAAGGGCCCCAGTTCGATTCCCGGCTGGATCTGAGATTTTTTCCGCTCATGGACTGGGTGTTGTGTTGTCCTAGTCTTCATCATTTCATCCCCATCAACGCGCAAGTCGCCGAAGTGGCGCCAAATCGAAAGATTTGCACCCGGTGAACCGCCAACCTGACGGGAGGCCCTAGTCACACGACATTTTCATTTTTTCACCGAAGTAAAAGACATTTTCCATTCACTACGTCACCGTCTTAAGGGTCTTGAAAAAAATAAGAAACAAAGAAAAAGAGAGAGAGACCTACATATAGTCTTCCTCTGCGTTCAAACTGTCTCCATAGGACAAATTTCATCAAAATCGGTCTAGGGGTTTCAAACATACTGCAGTATTGATAATATTAGTATGGTAAAAGGAGGTTAGCAGACGCAATAACGAAACAATGTCTTGATTTTTTTTTCTACATTTATACCAGATGAATGAGAATAGATCAATGAAACTTAGTAATACCCAACATTAAAGCAGGTGAAGAAACAGAAAGAGAAATTTTCAGAATTAAATTTGGAAGGGTTTCAAAGCAGAATAAGGGAGAGAACAGATGGTACGTGGTCCGAATAAAGAGACATGGTGAAACGATAAAAGAATGTTGGAGCAAAAGTAAACACCGTGCGACGGCAGGTAACATCCAAAGTAGCATACGGAGCAGCGGAGGACACCTGTCGTATGTGCGACCGTGAGACAGAAATACTGCACCGACAGTTTACACCGTTGAGGGGCCTGGTGCATTAACATAACAGCGGCGGCGTGTTGCTGTGGGTGCGGGGCGTGCGGCAGCAAGGCGCGGCCGGATCTGCGCAGACAAAGACGGACGCGCGGCAACCAGTCAGCCGCCTGCCTCCACAATGCGTGCACCAGCGGCCACCTCGTTGCTCTCTCCTACCCAGAAACGCCACGAATAAACCACCTCCGACGTTGCCGTAGACTAGCCGTACTGTGTGCGCTTCCCAATGTCTCTCTGTTTTTTCCTCACCACGCACCGGCTCGCTTAAGACACTGACAAACAGCAGTCTAGAGAAGTGAGGTTCATATACCCGTTTGCCCTAAATCGACCATGGGGATTTTTGCGAAGCACTCGCGGCCCAATTCCTCCCCCTCCTTGTCCTGTCCGTGCTCCTGCTCTGTTTCTAATGACCTTGTCGTCGACTGTACGCTTAATTCTGATGGACGAGACAACCATCGAGATTCTTTAGCATGGCGCCGCTGATTGGTTACATACTTTATGCAGAATTTTTGGACAAAATCCCAAAAGGCCACTGCGTAACAACACCCAAAAAAAGATAATTCCTTCCTAAAACTGGTTCTCGTTTTAATATTATTGAAAAAAGGGAATTTTCTTCGATAACACAGTTTGACGATATTTTATCCACTACACCAGCCCACCACAAGCGAATTTGTTCCTGTCTCAAGGCGCTGCTGCCCTCTCGATTTATGGTGACTCTTCGCTAGGTGGCAGTGTCTTCGTTTTCACAACTCAACTTTAAACTCAGCAATGCCAATGCATTTTCCACGACACACATTTCCAAAGCGGGGGAGAGAGGGGGATGGGGAGGCGGGGGTGCACCCCACCCTTTGCGCCCACCCTAAAAAAATTTGAAAAACAATACAAAATTCGTTAACTGTTGTTGACTTATATTAACAACACATTTTTACAGATGTGTTAGTAATGTCCTGAACATGAAAATATCTTTTAGCACTCTCTAAGCAAAATCAACGCACTTTCAGTAACGTGTACTACCAAGGATAGGGGGGGGGGGGCAACTTATGCACAGTCTAAAAAAAATTTAAAATGCAAATTTTGTTAATTGTTGTTGACTTTTACTCACAACATACTTGTTAAAGATTTACTAATGTGTAAGTAAGGCCCTGAACTTGAAAATATTGAGTATGACATTCATTGTGGAAGTGACATATTTCTGGGATCTGAAAGAATAATTCATTAAAGACACTATTTTTTTTCAAAATTTTAAAATGCAAAGTAACCGGCTATGTAACAATATTTTCAAAAAGGTGAGCACAAAGTATCTCCTCACCCCCTCTCTCCTTGGCATTCTGAGGGTTAATTCATCATATTTCAGACAATTTCTGTGCAATATCTATAAACTTTATACGGAAACCTTCCTCATCAGTCAGTATATTTTTTAGTGAAAACCGAATCAAAATCATTACAGCTGTTCCTGAGAGTATCCTTCACATATATACGGACGCGAGGAGGCAACTTAAACGTATGGAAAAGAGAAGTGTGTTATGAACAGACGTCTTTGTAACTATACTTGGCTGAAGAGCGAAATAATGTATCGCTTAGAACCCACCTCCCGCTTCTAGGGGGCGAGGGGGATAACATAACAGTATAGGGGAAAAAAACACCTCTTTCTGAGACGTAGGGTTGTTTTGATGGGAGGCTGAAAAAGAGCCGAAGCAAGTAAACCAATCGCAAGAAACGAATGAACTACAATAGCGAGTCAGTTGGAAGGATAAGGGTCTCCCCACTAGTAACGTATTGTTATCTTACACAGTTCAACAGTTATCAGATCAGTAGTTTAAAATGTAACAGAACAGATCGATCAGTCACAATAAATCATATATGGCTATACTGCCGTTCTATAAGTAAATGGAAAGAGGACATGTAACTAGACGGAATGGGAAATTAAAAATTTGGAAGTACTTGAGAAATGCTTAAAACGACCGAAAAAAATAATGTGACACTGCCTGGCACATCAAAACTGTAACCCGGAGCATAACTCGCACTTGGGACCTATGCTTTTTGCGGGCAAATGCTGTGCCGATTATCCAAGCACGACTGACGATCCGTCACACTAGTTCTATTTCCGCTATAGTCTCTCTCTCCGGTCTTTCTGACTTCACTAAAATTCTCTTCTATAACTTGCGGGCTTAGAAAACCTGAATCAAAGCCACAGCCTATAGTACTGCTTGCAGAATGAATTCTATCTGAATACCTGACACCACATATCAAACTAGGAAATAATGCAAATGTTACATGGTAACAGTAAGAATAAGAAATAAATGAGAAAATATAGAAAATGGATGCTACTGCTAAAAATGGCACAATAACTACAATGTGATTTTCTAAATTAAATCTGTTTTACTCCCCCGAATCAAACAAAACTTATGATACCTATCCTCGTAACTCTAGTATACAGACGAGGTAAAGATCTATGTTAAGCCAGCGTCGATCCTTAAACCTTACAGCACTTAGAACGCACCAACAGTGTAGACTATCGTGACATTGTCCGAGAAGGATATTAACAGAGGCGCGGTAAAATTTCATTTTGCACAAAGGTCCCAACAGCTACAGGTAGACATAAAATTTTGTCTGTCAGTCCTGCGTTGCAGTGTTCTGTCAAGTATATACAGTAAGACATAATCCTATGCTTCGAGGCGAAAGCCTTGATTTAGGATTCCACCTTTACAGCGGAATTTTGTGACATACATAATTCTTAACTGTTTCGGTAGAGATCGATACCCTCCTATGGAAAATGACATGAGAAGTATTATGATAAAATAAAAAGGTCTCAGCTTGGCATCAGAATGGAGTTAATGTCAATCAGATTTTGTTGCATACTGCACAACAATATAACAGTCAACTTGGTCTGTGTAATAGCCTGTTTATATTTTTATATAGTTTTTAAGGTTCAAATGGCTCTAAGCGTTATGGGACTTAACATCTAAGGTCATCAGTCCCTTAGACTTAGAACTACTTAAACCTAACCAACCTAAGGACATCACACACATCCATGCCCGGGGCAATATTCGAACCTGCGACCGTAGCAGCAGCGCGATTCCGGACTGAAGCGCCTATAACCGCTCGGCCACAGCGGCCGGCAGTTTTTAAGTATTTAGAAGCATATACTCCTATCAGCTAGAACATTATGACCACCTACCTAATAGCAAGAACGTCCACCTTTGGCGCGGATAACAGAGGCGACGCGTGTTGGTATGGAACCAATGAGGCCTTGGTAGGCCGCTGGAGGGAGTTGGTACCAGATCTGCACATACACGTCACCCACTTTCCGTAAATTCCCGGGAGGGGGGCGATGAGCTCTGACTCCACGTCCATTCACATTCAAGATGTGTTCGATCGGGTTCAAATGTCGCACTTTGGGGGGTTGGGGGGGGGGGGGAGGGGGACATCGCATCATTTGAAACTCGCCACTGTGTTCCTCGAATCACTCCTGACCTTGTAACATGGCACATTGTCTTGTTGAAAAATACCGCTGTCGTCAGGAAACATTACATTCGTGAAGGGGTGTACGTGGTCTGCAACCACTGTTCGATAATCCTTCGCCGTCACGGTGCCTTGCACGAACTCTACTGGATCCATGGATGCTCATGTGAATGTTCCCCAGAGCATAAAAAGCCACCTACAGCTTGTTTCCGTCCCGCAGTACAGGTGTCAAGGAGCTGTTTCCCTGGAAGACGACGGATTCAGACCCTCCCATCGCCGTGATGAAGAAGGTGTCGGGGTTCATTAGACCAAGCAACGCTCTGCCACTGCGCCAATGTCCAGTGTCGAAGGTCACGTGCCTATATCAATCGTAGCTGCCGATGTCGTGGTGTTAACATTGCCACATGCACGGGGCGTCGGCTGCAGAGGGCCATCGTTAGGAGTATTTGGTACAGTGCGTGCTCAGACACACTTGTACTCTGCCCAGCATTAAAGTCAGATATAAAAGCCTGGTGTTAGTTCCACCACATTTCGCCCCTAGCCCTGTTTTACCAGTCTGCCCAGACTACGACGTCCGACATCTGGAACGGAGGGGGGGGGGGGGGGGGAAGCGGGATATCCGCCCAACCCTACGTCATCGTAAAGTGGTTTCACTTTAGTTTCGCCACTTGTTGAAGACACTCACCACAGCACTCCTCAAACACCCGACAAATCGTGCTCGTTCAGAAATTCTCGTGTTGAGCCTCTGGGCCATCACAACCTGCTCTCGGTCAAACTCAGATAGCTCGCGCGCCTTCCCCAGTCCACACACGGACAGCACATTCACGGATACTACATACACAGTGCGTGTGACTAGCAGTCATTTTTCACCAGGTGACACTGCTATCGCCCGGACGGGTTTATATCGATAGTAAGTCGGTGGCCATAATGTCCTGACTGATCTGTGTACCACTAGGGGAAAGATTGATAGTGCCTACAGGAAAATTAAGGAGGCCTTTGTAGAAAAGAGAAACAGTATCAATATGAAGAGCTCATGTGGAATGCCATTCCTAAGCGAAGAAGAGAAAGCTGAAGGGTGGAAGAAGCACATAGCGAGTTTATACAAGGAAGACCAACTTGAAGTATCAAACATATGAAGTATCATAGAAATGGAAGAGGACGTAAGTGACGCCGAGCTGAGAAATATGGAATTGCAAGAAGAATTCGACAGTGCACTGATAAGCCTAAGTCAAAACAAGCCCCCTGGAGTAGACGACATTCCGTCAGAACTACTCATGGCCTTGGGAGAGCCACCCACGACAAAACTCTTCCATCTGATGTGCAAGATGTATGAGACAGGGGAAATAGTCTTACATTTCAAGAAATATAATAATTACAATTCCAAAGAAAGCAAGTGCTAACAGGTGTGAACATTACCGAACTATCGGTTTAATAAGTCATGGTTGGAAAATACTAACACAAATTCTTTACAGAAGAAGAATGGAATAACTGGTAGAAGCCGACCTCGGGGAAGATCAGTTTGAATTCCGGAGAAATTTAGGAACGCGCGAGGCCATACTGACCCTACGATTTGTACAGAAGCCAGTCAACAGTTATAAAGGTCGAGGAGCATGAAAAGGAAACATTGACTGAAAAGGGCATAATACAGCGTTGTAGCCTATACCTGATGTCATTTAATCGGTACAATGGATAAGCAGTAAAGGAAACCAAAGAAAAATTTAGATTAGGAATTAAAGTTCAAGGAGAAACATAAAAGCTTTCAGGTTTGCCAATGACACTAAAGGACTTGGAAGAGCAATTGAACGGAATGAAAGGAGAATACAGAATGAACATAAACAAAAGCAAAACAGGGATAACGGAATGTAGTCAAATTAAATAAGATTATGCTAAGGGAATTAGATCAGAAAACGAGATACTGAAAGTAGTAGATGAGTTTTGCAGTTTGGGCAACAAAATAACAGATGAGGGCCGAAGTAGAGAGGATATCAAATGTAGACTGGCAATGGCAAGAAAACCGTTGCTAAAGAAGGGAAATTTCTTAACATTGTATACAGATTTAAGTGTCATGAAGGCTCTTCTGAAAACATTTGTATGGAGTGTAGCCATGTTTGGAAGCGAAACATGGACAATAAACAGCTTGGATAAGAAGAGAATAGGATATTCTGAAATGTAGTTATGCAGAAGAAAGCTGAAGATTAGATGGTAACTGAAGAGAACTGAGAAGAAAAGAAATTGATGGCACAACTACAAGGAGCGATCAGTTGGTAGGACACATTCTGAGACATCAAGGGATCAGCAATTTAGTATTGTAGAGAAGTGTGGGGCTAAAAATCGTAGGTAGAAACCAAGAGAGGAATACAGTAAACAGATTCAGAAGGATGTCAGTTGCAATAGTTATTCGGGGTTGAAGAGATTTGCACTAGATTAAGTAGCATGGAGAGCTGTGTCAAATCACTCTTCGGAATGAAGACCACTACAACAGCAACAGTTTTCAACTCTTTGTGTGTGTTTCGGTCTACTGATTGTGAGCGAATTTAAATACCGTGCCGTAGTAAAATTCTTCGTTTCAGACGGTTTGTCGGGAGTTCATCGGAAGCTGTTGAGGGTGGGAAAAGCAGATCACTCATTTTGGATTCAAAAATAAGACTACTTCCCCTGAAGGTAACCCACGTGAAGAATTTCTCGAAATGGCGGCCACAGACGAAAACATCGAGAAATCACACGCACTATGTTATTGCACAATCCGTGATAAAAGCTGTGTGAAAAATCTGACGCCTTAAATATAGCTAAAGAAAGAGGCGGCACCCTTTACACGATAGATTATCTGTGAGAAAGATTGGTACCGGACGGGTGTTACATTTTTTGACAGAAACAGCGGTCTTAGCCACATTCGATGCATTTTGAAATGAATTCAACTGGCCTTCTGCGACGATTTTTTATAGTGACCTATCCGTGAGTCCAATACTCAAATAAAAATGGAACAAGAATCAAAGTAGTGGGTGGAAGCTGATAGCCTTAACACTAACAAAAGACGAAGTTGATTTCATCTGCCAGAAACAATATTAGCAGTTTCCGTTACGCCATAGCAGCTGATCTTGTTTACAGCAAGGAAAGAAAGACGAGAGCTTAACATCGCGACGGTGTCTAGGTTATTAGAAGCACAGCACAAACTCGGATTCGAGTGGCATGGACAGTGAAAATATTTGCCGTAAATTATTTGTGAAACTCACGGGAAATCTATATTTTGATGTCCTTTCGGTGATCGAACTGTTATTTTGCCGGACACCAGTCTGTTATTGTATCACTGTGCCGCCTCATTCGACATTAATGAGTGAGAATGGACCACGATTAGTTATAAAGTTCTAGCAGCTTTCACACTGTTAAGTATTCAAATGTCTCTGGCTAACACTAAGATCCGACGTGTTTGGATGATACTGGGAGACGGTTACCAATCTGTGAAGGAAATCGGTAATGAGTATGTAGTGAAACCTATCCTAAAGCATTGTGACAGTAATTGGAATCTTTACCGAGTAGCAACGCTATGAAATATAGATACGCTTCTGTATGATAGTAAAGGAAGGTATAGTGCATACGAAATCATAACAGAGATTATTCTCCGCGAAGTAAAGTGAGAATCTTTCGAAGAAAAAAGACGTCGTTTGGCCTCCTGAGAAAATTTAAATAACAGGTATTCCAGACTGGTTGGCAACACTTTTTTGGCTCCATAGTACTTCCGGTGTAGAAAGTATGAGAGTAAGATGAGAGAAATTAGGACACGTACAGAGGCATACAAAAGCCAAAGGCAAATAACAGGGAATAGTTAAAATTTTACGAACTATTAGCCGGCATGCATTGCACAGTGCCTTGAGGAGCATGTATGTAAATGTAAGTAGATGAAGACCAAATGAAAAAATACATTAGAAGCGCCCTAAATTTTCTCTGACAACAGAAGAGCTTTGAGTCAGTCAGTCGAAGATGCCTTGACATTAAGAAAATCAAGGTATTCAAAATACGTATTCCAGGAACACTTTATTTACAGTGCCTGGTACGCTTTTATTCTTATACGACAGCGATACACGAGTCTTTTTCAAATGGAAAGGAGAAATTGTTTCAAAACTGGGATCCATTCACTAGAAATTCATTGTTCAAAGTGCACTGACCCAAAAAAATTAGTCCATTTTTGTCGTAAACAATAAAGCCTTTCACTATCAAGTAGAGACGTTTCCAGCCTGCTCTAGCAACACGCGAACCTTGTTGCAGAACGGTGCAGGCTTTCCCTACAGAGCTTCGCCCACGTTACTTTCCCCGAGAAACATTTCTTTTCTGGAAAGTTTCAATGGCGCCACAGTCGTGGGAGGTATGCGGGACTTCGTCGGGATAAATGTCAGCATCACTTCAACAAGTCCAGCTTCAAACCTAATTAGAATTTATGATGCTGCTGACACTAATTTGGAGAGAAATTTACGTGCACTGGAAGAATTAGAGCAAAGAAAGCTACGCATTGCTTTCTAGGTTTCAGAAGAAACTCAACACAATGTAAGGGTAATGCATGCGGAGCTAAATTTTTGAGTATTCCTGTGGCACACAACCACCATTCACTCACTTCGAGAGGAGAGACAAGATGAGAGACAGTTAATGTTGATTGTATGTTGAAATTATTGCAGAATTCCTCTTTGGTTTCCACTTTTTCTAATTGTTCTTCCATATTGCGTCACCATATTACGCGACGACCACGGTGCAGATACATAACTTGCATCTATGAGTTTTGTAAACTATAATATAATATTTAACATAGTAGCGTTCCGAAAGCGCCCTAGGTAGCACACTAAAACATTCATTCTGAGTAAGAAAAGTAGTCATAGGCACTATGATCGATTTCAAAATATGAACTTGTGCAGTAATCGTAATCAATAAATTTGGAAGATCAAACTAGGTAATTAACTCGCGTTAAAACTCTCAATAAGATCGTGATATTTAAATGAATTGACGAATTTGTTAAGAAAAATGTGTAATTCTAGTTAAAGGAAACTGTATCAAAATATGTAGAATTACTTTTAAAATATAAGTTCAGCTGTGTGTTAGGGAACATCCAAATGACTAATACAAGCAGTTTCCGGTATTACTGTTGTGGTTTTTTCAGTTAGAAGATTAGTTTGACGCAGTTCGCCTCGCTATCGTATCCTGTGCAATAGTCTTCACCTCTTCATAACTTCTGCGACATCCATCAACTCAAACTGTAGTCGAGTCTTGACATCCCTCTACAGCAGGAATGCAACGGCGACTTTGGGTAGAAATTGACCTTTGACCCATGACCTTGTTCAGCTTTGAATATTTTAATACGCTGTCCATTCAGCTCAATTGATCTTCCGCCTCTGACCTAACTGCAATTCCTTCTCCAGATTCCTCCTTAATCATGTTTTCGGCTTCCTCTGCGAACAGATTCAATACGTGAGGGATCGGCTGCGTCCCTGTCTCACACCTACTCAACCACTGCGTTAGTTTGATTTACATCGAACATTATGGTTCCTGTTGAATTTTGAGACAGCTTTTCGTCGCTGTAGGTCTGCTAACAATAGAATTTCAGCGATAATACAGTAATTCATGTCAAAAGTAACTACTTTGTCATTTGAAGAAGGACGCTTCCTAGGAGCTCTAAAGTGTTTAAATATAAAGCAAGCACTCAAGAAGCACTCTCGGACTGCCATCTTTCTCAAACTCTTTTGAAATGGACGTGAAGAAACTAAACATGAAATTTTAATAACATCATAGAATATCAGTCTGGCTACCAGAAAGGAAGGAACAGAATATTTGTCACATAGTTAGTCATAGTTAGTCATATAGTTAGTACTCACACCTTATCTCATGATTTACAGGATACAAATATTTCAGCATAAACTGCAGAAAGCCTTATTGAGGTCTACAAATAATATGAAGATATTTTGAGTTTTCTTCAGTCAATCTCCTGTTATTGAGTGCAGTGTCACAGTTGCTTCTCTGGTGACATTAGCTATCCTTAACAATCTGAGCAATATTCACTGCCATTTCAATTTTCATTCTGTCTACCTTTACATAACTCTAGTCACTATACCATTTTTCCTTTTATCTAGTAGGAAGTCGCCTTCTACATAGCTGTTAGACACCTGAGCAAATAACTTACAGTTTCTAATTTGCGGAAAAATTTATTTTCTCTTTGGAAAAGCTCCAAAAGTTTACAGAAACTTTCGTGACTTTGTGAGGGAATTTGGATGAAGAACATTCTGCTTATAAGAAAATTAGAAAGATCTGGACTGGACTGATTTGGAGGACGAGACCAAACAGCGAGGTCATCGGTCTCATTGGATTAGGGAAGGATGGGGAAGAAAGTCGGCCGTGCCCTGTCAAAGGAACCATCACGGCATTTGCCTGAAGCGATTTAGGGAAATCACGGATAACCTAAATCACGATGGCCGGACAAGGGATTGAACCGTCGTCCTCCCGAATGCGAGTCCAGTGTGCTAACCACTGCACCTCCTCGCTCGGTAATTAGAAAGTTACAGAATCAGAGGCAGTGCTATGAAATTTTTCCGTTTTGTGCAGGATGCAAATTTCACGGCTTACACCGGCCTATGATCATAAAGAAATGTAATATTTTTGTATTTCTGTGAATTTCCTTCTGCCAGATGGCGGCGGAGGAAGCCAGATTTTCGGGTGTTTTGGTGATTATTTTGGGTGGGGGTGGAGGGGGCAGATTGTGCCATGTGAATCTGCACTTTTTAACTTTCCGCCGAAGTTTTGGCGGATTTTCCGTGGCGCGATTTGCCCGCCCTTTACGCGCCCTTCGAGACCAGTGCCTCTTGGGCCAAGCTGGAGGCATGGAGCGAAGCAGAGGGGGAATTGGTTGGAGGCCAGCAGCCGAGATGGAATCAGCTGGGAGCTGGTCTGCCGTGAAGCTGGACAGTCTATAGAGCCAACGGTCAATGTTGATCGTGACCGGGCTGTTGTGGTTCTCGCGTACTTGGTGGGTAGTCAGTGTCTTTTTCCAGCAGCCAGATACGAAGAAGAACGTTTTTTTTTTAATTATAAACAGAGACCACTAGGAGTATGTTTTAGTGGCTTTTAGTGACTCTCAGGTAGTCGACAAGTGGTCATATTCAGAGTAGGATGTTGAATCCTCGCTAGACGCTTTTATGTCGTCTCGTTGTCTCTGCAGAGCTGGACCATGGTAGGCTAGGGAGAGGGTGTCGGTTGATGGCTGGTATCCTCGTTCTACAACACACACTAGACGCAATTATTAACTAGGTTTTTTATTCATAAACAGTGAGCTACTTAGTCCGCCCCGCATGGCGGTCTGTCATGCCAAGGGGCCCAGGTTCGATACCCAGCTGGGTCTGATATTGCCTCCGCTGAGGGCCTGCTGTTGTGTTATTATCATTTCGTCATCACCAGTGGAAGGCAATGGGAAACCACCATTGGAATCGCTTCCCTAGATGCTCATGCGGTGGGGCTCTCTGACGATAAGAGCTGCCGTAAGGCAGAACACAAAGTTAAAAAACTTAATTTAAGATTCAATGTGCTGTGGTACAAGCTCTCCTATATAGTCCACTTACTGTTGTTGAAGTACAAAATCCGCTACGAACACTATTATGTTCGCTATGTGCTGCCTGATTCTAAGCTAGAGATTGTGACTGCGGCTCCATCTCGGTGACACGCTAGAACTCACTAGGTGCAGCAGGCTCGAACTAATTCGAGCAATCTAAACTAACAGGCCCTCCGGTCTGCGGCGGCGATCCTAAATACTGGCGGCCGAGAGGGCGTTGGCGGAACGTTTCCAGGGAGTCTGTCGTTGGCCTCGATCGATCTTCTTGTGACCTCAGTGCCGCATGGTGTGCTGGCGCCAGCTTACTCCAGAACATAGGGTACCGTCAGTACAGTGTACATAGAAGTGGATAACATGGATGTTTCGAGTGTGATGTGTTCGTTACATCTGCAGTATTTCACAGCCCTCAGGCGGAATATTGTTCTTGTATAGTGCTTCACTACATGCACGGGGCGTGTGTTACTGTTGTACAAAATAGTAAGCTCTATATATTTTTTTCTTTATCTCACTGATAGCATATCCATTATTGTACATAGCTATAATTCACTATAAATTTTTTGTTGCTGTTTGTTGTAGGATAGGTAGCTTGGTAGTCCTGTTGTCTGCAGTACTGAGTTGATAACCTATTTGTAACGTTCTATTCTCTATTTCGTTGTTCTTCCTTGATACCCCTATTATGAATCACAGGGTCCGAATCAAAATTGGGCTCTATTTACAGTTCTCGAAGTGTTTCTTATTTATTCTGTTATTGCATAATGCCCAGGTTATACAAGGACTTGTTCTGTACAATATAACACTGATTTATTATTCTCATTTTATATTCTGAACACGTCATTTGTTTGTGTGAAAGTATTTATGTCATTAACAAATGTCTTCGTAAAAGAAGCCCACATCTGCACAACACTCCCCCCCCCCCCCCCCCGCCTCTCCTCTCAAATCCTACCCCACCGAAAACCCTACACTACCATTGGTAGCAGAGTGTGATTGGGAGATATGCCGCTGTGGTACTTGTAGCCTTAGTTTCAGAATATTTAGTAAGTATGTCTTATTTTCCCATGTTCTGTGGAAGGTATGACTACTAGAGAGGTACCGGGCGCGGCACAGATGCCTAGGGACAAATTAGTGTATAAAGTATCCATTCATGAGCAGGCCCCTGCAAGCAATGAGGCTGAGTTGTCCCAGCAACTTTGACGGCTTACGGGTGAGCCGTTGGAGTAAAAAGTGGGAGAGCAGACAGATGTGAGCGAAATAGACAACATTAGAATGGTCCTCATGGGAGATCGAATTATTTCTCCAGTTTTTCGAAAGTGGGACGCCTTCCTGTGGACAACTCTTTAGGTTGTAAGCTAGGGCTAAACATTATGTCAACAGGTTGATGATTTTTGTTCTGAGTGAAAGAATGGGAGTGAGCTATAGGTTAGGACAGCATGAGTAGAAGATATAATTAGTGATTTATTGCCAGCATCATTCTTGTAGGGAAGCAGGGTAGATTTAATTTTGGTGCTGTGAGAGGATGTTAACCCAACAGTGAAAGCAGAGATGTAAAAGAGGGCAGGATATGGAAAACACTATTCATTGGGTTATTTCACCTTTTAGCAGGAGTATTGAGAAATCAATTCTCGTTAGATTCGATATCAGGGAGGATGAAATGTTTATACAATATGTGTCACTGGGAAAGCAGAAACAAGAGTTTGGTATTAGAACAAATAAGCCCTCAGTCATAAATATTAAGTCAAAATTGACCAGGTTTCGACGCTACTATGAGCGTCGTCTTCAGAATTATACTAACTGTTCTAAAACATATGAAGTATATGTTGTTGTTGTCTTCAGTCCTGAGACTGGTTTGATGCAGCTCTCCATGCTACTCTATCCTGTGCAAGCTGCTTCATCTCCCAGTACCTACTGCGACCTACATCCTTCTGAATCTGCTTAGTGTACTCACCTCTCGGTCTCCCTCTACGATTTTTACCCTCCACGCTGCCCTCTAACGCTAAATTTGTGATCCCTTGATGCCTCAAAACATGTCCTACCAACCGATCCCTTCTTCTAGTCAAGTTGTGCCACAAACTTCTCTTCTCCCCAATCCTATTCAATACCTCCTCATTAGTTACGTGATCTATCCACCTTCTCTTCAGTATTCTTCTGTAGCACTACATTTCGAAAGCTTCTATTCTCTTCTTGTCCAAACTAGTTATCGTCCATGTTTCACTTCCATACATGGCTACACTCCAAACAAATACTTTCGATGTTAACAAATTTCTCTTCTTCAGAAACGCTTTCCTTGCCATTGCCAGTCTACATTTTATATCCTCTCTACTTCGACCATCATCAGTTATTTTACTTCCTAAATAGCAAAACTCCTTTACTACTTGAAGTGTCTCATTTCCTAATCTAATTCCCTCAGCATCACCCGATTTAATTTGACTACATTCCATAATCCTCGTTTTGCTTTTGTTGATGTTCATCTTATATCCTCCTTTCAAGACACTGTCCATTCCGTTCAACTGCTCTTCCAAGTCCTTTGCCGTCTCTGACAGAATTACAATGTCATCGGCGAACCTCAAATTTTTACTTCGTCTCCATGAATTTTAATACCTACTCCAAATTTTTCTTTTGTTTCCTTTACTGCTTGCTCAATATACAGATTGAATAACAGGCTACAACCCTGTCTTACTCCTTTCCCAACCACTGCTTCCCTTTCATGCCCCTCGACTTTTATGACTGCCGTCTGGTTTCTGTACAAATTGTAAATAGCCTTTCGCTCCCTGTATTTTACCCCTGCCACCTTAAGAATTTGAAAAAGAGTATTCCAGTCAACATTGTCGAAAGCTTTCTCTAAGTCTATAAATGCTAGAAACGTAGGTTTGCCTTTTCTTAATCTTTCTTCTAAGATAAGTCGTAAGGTCAGTATTGCCTCACGTGTTCCAACATTTCGACGGAATCCAAACTGATCCTCCCCGAGGTCCGCATCTACCAGTTTTTCCATTCGTCTGTAAAGAATTCGCGTTAGTATTTTGCAGCTGTGACTTATTAAACTGATAGTTCGGTAATTTTCACATCTGTCAGCACCTGCTTTCTTTGGGATTGGAATTATTATATTCTTCTTGAAGTCTGAGGGTATTTCGCCTGTCTCATACATATTGCTCACCAGCTGGTAGAGTTTTGTCATGACTGGCTCTCCCAAGGCCGTCAGTAGTTCTAATAGAATGTTGTCTACTTCTGGGGCCTTGTTTCGACTCAGGTCTTTCAGTGCTCTGTCAAACTCTTCACGCAGTATCGTATCTCCCATTTCGTCTTCATCTACATCCTCTTCCATTTCCATAATATTGTCCTCACGTACATCACCCTTGTATAAACCTTCTATATACTCCTTCCACCTTTCTGCCTTCCCTTCTTTGCTTAGAACTGGGTTGCCATCTGAGCTCTTGATATTCATACACATGGTTCTCTTCTCTCCAAAGGTCACTTTAATTTTCCTGTAGGCAGTATCTATCTTACCCCTAGTGAGATAAGCTTCTACATCCTTACATTTGTCCTCTAGCCATCCCTGTTTAGCCATTTTGCACTTCCTGTCGATCTCATTTTTGAGACGTCTGTATTCCTTTTTGTCTGCTTCATTTACTGCATTTTTATATTTTCTCCTTTCATCAATTAAATTCAATATTTCTTCTGTTACCCAAGGATTTCTAGCAGCCCTCATCTTTTTACCTACTTTATCCTCTGCTGCCTTCACTACTTCATCCCTCAGAGCTACCCATTCTTCTTCTACTGTATTTCTTTCCCCTATTCCTGTCAATTGTCCCCTTATGCTCTCCCTGAAACTCTGTACAACCTCTGGTTCTTTCAGTTTATCCAGGTCCCATCTCCTTAATTTCCCACATTTTTGCAGTTTCTTCAGTTTTAATCTACAGGTTATAACCAATAGATTGTGGTCCGAGTCCACATCTGCCCCTGGGAATGTCTTACAATTTAAAACCTGGTTCCTAAATCTCTGTCTTACCATTATATAATCTATTTGATACCTTTTAGTATCTCCAGGGTTCTTCCACGTATACAACCTTCTTTCATGATTCTTAAACCAAGTGTTAGCTATGATTAAGTTGTGCTCTGTGCAAAATTCTACTAGGCGGCTTCCTCTTTCATTTCTTAGCCCCAATCCATATTCACCTACTATGTTTCCTTTTCTCCCTTTTCCTACACTCGAATTCCAGTCACCCATTACTATTAAATTTTCGTCTCCCTTCACTATCTGAACAATTTCTTTTATTTCATCGTACATTTCTTCAATTTCTTCATCATCTGCAGAGCTAGTTGTCTTATAAACTTGTACTACTGTAGTAGGTGTGGGCTTCGTATCTATCTTGGCCACAATAATGCGTTCACTATGCTGTTTGTAGTAGCTTACCCGCATTCCTATTTTCCTATTCATTATTAAACCTACTCCTGCATTACCCCTATTTGATTTTGTGTTTATAACCCTGTAGTCACCTGACCAGAAGTCTTGTTCCTCCTGCCACCGAACTTCACTAATTCCCACTATATCTAACTTTAACCTATCCATTTCCCTTTTTAAATTTTCTAACCTACCTGCCCGATTAAGGGATCTGACATTCCACGCTCCGATCCGTAGAACGCCAGTTTTCTTTCTCCTGATAACGACATCCTCCTGAGTAGTCCCCGCCCGGAGATCCGAATGGGGGACTATTTTACCTCCGGAATATTTTACCCAAGAGGATGCCATCATCATTTAATCATACAGTAAAGCTGCATGTCCTCGGGAAAAATTACGGCTGTAGTTTCCCCTTGCTTTCAGCCGTTCGCAGTACCAGCACAGCAAGGCCGTTTTGGTTAATGTTGCAAGGCCAGATCAGTCAATCATCCAGACTGTTGCCCCTGCAACTACTGAAAAGGCTGCTGCCCCTCTTCAGGAACCACACGTTTGTCTGGCCTCTCAACAGATACCTCTCCGTTGTGGTTGCACCTACGGTACGGCCATCTGTATCGCTGAAGCACGCAAGCCTCGCCACCAACGGCAAGGTCCATGGTTCATGGGGGGTATGAAGTATATAATACATTAATAAAATTAAAGTTTGTACTGACTGGAAAAAGATGCAATACTTACAAGTCACATATTAAAAAAGATCTAAGCCGGAAAGGCGACGTCATGAATAGTTGTAAGTAAGACTGTTGCAACCCTTGTTCACTAAAGTACGAGCAGCCCTTAGCCGAGGGTGGCATTGATTGCATATCATCAATTAGATCATACAAAATGGAATGGTTAACATCTGCATTTAATATGACAAAACATGAGGGACAGAAGAATACGCCAGTGGGATTGATGTTTGTCTTTTGAAGTAATTCCCCATTGGCTATTATATGGTCGATCGAAGAAGTATTACCCGGTAAGATATCCTGCAAGGAGATCAGGGGAAGGTAGTGTAGAGCCTTGAAAAATAAATTGGCTGCCCTTGAGCAGAGTTCTCAGGGATACAATAGGGAGGAAAAGGTTCCAATCCATTTTTGGCAAGATGAGTAGAACAAAGGCGAAACTGATGGTAAAACTATCGCCATTCTTTAAGACGCACTATGCAATTATCCCTTTTGTAACCGCAGTCACAGGCTCAAGTAAAGATCTGGCAACATTAAGGGTATACAGGGAGCTTATTTCCAGCTTAAACTGCCCTATTATAGAGGATAGCGGGCAGGCCTCTGTGGTTGGCGGTGGAATTGTGTTGGCAGAGATCCCTAGGTAGGGTAGTGATAGAGCGGCGAGGGATAACAGGTAGCCGTCTGATGTATCATGACAACATCGTTAAAACATTCATTATTGCTCAAGAAATTACACCAGTAGTGATAATGCTTGAGGAAGCCAACGCCCCCAAAGCGTAAGCTATTTATGTCTGGCAAAGTTGTGTGATCATCACCAGGCACCCCAGTAGATCGCAGCATCACACGGCTGGTGAAAAGACGAGCCAGCGGCCCGACACGGTGGCTGACACCAGCAGCGGGTGGCAGCCCACAATGAAGACTAGAGGCAGCATGTCTGCTTGTGCCAGATCCCACCGTGGCGCACAGAATCACGTCATGGATCTAACGTGGACCAGACAGCTCACAGAGGCAGTGTCCCCCACGCGAGCGCCGGCGGGCAGCAAAGAATTAGCCCACACGGGCAATGGTAGCTGAGCAGCTGCATCACCTCGGGCTCATACTGCATTCCTCCATGGAACGGCCGAAATAAGCCAGCAGGTGGCTCACCAGTTGAAGGACGCTAAGTCAGCCGCATCAGACTCATCGAAAACATGAGGGCCTCAGCGAACAGCAGCAGAGTTCACAAGTAGTGACTTGTTGAACCATGTACTAGTAGACCTGTAGACCATCTTAGGACCCCCCTCGAAGCTAGTAGCCAACAGACTTGTAATGCCTCTTTCTGGAAATGAATAGTATCTATAAGGGACTGACTCGTCTCTGCTTTACTAAATCAGGGAGTTCTGTTTCATCAATTCTATTACACCTCTGGTTCCTCTGTTTCAACGTAGCATGTGGTTATCCACCTTAATGCATAGGACACAGTACTTGCCATATCAGCAAGTAACTCCTATTGTAACTTTTACTAGCTAGCCTGAATTGACTTCCTTCCATTAGCTATGAGCAGTGTTTCAGTTTCACCCAGGTGTGCCAAGTAAATTAAGTACAGCGCAATACTGTAGTCAGAATTAAATGTAATATTTGTGGCTATTGTAAAGTTCATTGCAACATTCAAGTAAGTTACCGTATGGTTATATTCAGTGAACCTCCTGCCCCAGGTCTTGGGTTAAGGGGTCAAAACCTTTTTCTTGGGGGGGGGGGGGGAGGGGGGGGAGATAGAATGTGCCATGGAGGCCAGCAGGTCAAGGTTTTGGCAGACGTTCCGTGATGCACTCCACCAGAGAACTCGCTCTGTGTGTGGGCTTCGATGACAGCGCCGGTCGAGCTAAGCTGGAGTCACAGAGTGAAGCTGAGGGAGGAGTTGTTTGGCGGCCAGCACCCGAGATGGAGTCAGCTGGTCTCTGCTGTGCCATGCAGCCGGGCAGTCTCTTGAGTCGATGGTGTGTGTGGGGCGTGATAGAGTTGTAATCGCCTACCTGGAGGGCGGTCAGCGTCTTTTACCAGTGGCCGGGGAAGACTGCAACTACAGCCAGATACGGAGAAGAGTGGTTTTCTTATTACTGCAAATAGGGAGTGCTAGGAGTGTGCTTTAGTGGCTTGTAGAGATTCTCAGGCACTTGGCAAATGGTCAGATTCAGAGTAGGGTACAGCTGGTACCGTGTACAGTGAAGCGCATAACATATCTGTTTAGAGTCCGACGTGTTCCTTATAGCCACAATATTGGACATCGTGGCCGAGAGGGCAGAATTATGTCGCAGTACTGTATTTCACTACACGCTGTCTACATGTGTCACTGCTGCATTTTTTTTTTATTTATTTATTTTTTTTTTTTTTTTGGTCAAGGCGAGTATGTATCCTGTATTGCATGTAGCCATAAGTTTCTACATATTTTTGGTTACTTTTTGTCTTAGCGTAGGAAATTTGTAGCCTTGTTGTCTGAAGTAATAGTCAGTAGCTAATGGAGGTCCTTGGTAATCGAGAAAGATTCTATTGGAATTGTATTCATTTACTGTTCTGTATTGAGTTTATCGCCCAATGGTAACGTTCTATGGAAAGAGATTGGGAATATTTTATTCCCCTTTTTTGTTCTTGTTTGATGCCCTCTTTTATGTGTCAGAGGGGCTGAATCAAAATTTCGTTGTATTTATGATATTTTTACAGTCTTTCTTATTTATTCTGTTATTGTCTGATGCTCATATTGTAAAAGGATTAGATACAGACCAAATACCACTGATTTCTTATTCTTGTTTAACATTCTGTTCATATCATTTGTTTTTTGTCAGATATTTTTGTCGTTAATAATTGTTTTTGTAAAACAAGTACATGCCTGCACAACCCCAAATACAAACAAAGCCTATTCCACTCAAATCGTACACTACATTGTTTATTTGTCACCTCAGGCATAGGGATTTATTTATAACTCTGGAGACCGAGTTTCCAAATAGCCTCACAACCTTCTGGTTTAGCCTCACAACCTTCTGCTTTAGGACCAAAGTTGCCTTCATTTTATGTAAATTTAGCTCATGGCGGCTGCAGTGTAACACGTGTTAAGTTCGGCTCGCGAAATTTAGTCGAATTCGAAGGTGTTTCTCGCAGGTGGTGTTGTCTACTACAAGTGGAAATCGTGTAAACAACAGTGCTCTGTGTAGTAGTTTTTTTTCTGTGCTCCGCCAATATCTGTGAGAAAATGGTAAACAGAAGAATCAACAGCAGCGCGTCCAGCAGCGGGGAAGCAGCAGGTGCGGCGGGCCTGCTCCTGGCGGAAGGTGCGGCCGCGGCTCCCGGTATAGCGGAGCTGGTTCGCTCTGAGGTAAACGCTGCGCTTCGCGATAAAAACAATCTCGATCTGATAGCAGGCACCATATCATATACTGTAACGGCAGCAGTATTGGCCAAAATGCGTGAAACTGTTGAGGCCAATACTGCCGAAATTACAGCACTAAAAAAGTCTGTGTCTGAATACGAGAAAAAGGCACGAGAGTTGGAAGTGAAACTATCTGCCGCCACAGACGAGCTAGAACAGTACCAAAGGCGAAATAGTCTACGACTGTTTGGAGTAGCAGAAACTAAAGAAGAAGACACGGACAACCTGCTTATACAGGTTGCGCGTGAAAAATTAGGCGTCGAAGTGACCAAGGCAGACATTGACAGGAGCCACCGGGTGGGACGAAAACTACCAGGTGCTACCAAACCTCGTCCAATAATAATTAAATTTGTGTCGTACCGAAAAAGGGCTGAGATCTTTACCCAGAAGAAGAAGTTAGCAAGGACAGGGATTACAATAAGGGAAGATCTGACACACGAGCGGCTAAAGATTTTAAACAGTGCCATATCCCATTTCGGTCTTCAGAATGTGTGGACTCTGGATGGCAGAGTAATCATTAAGACTGCAGCTGGAAAGAAGACAGTCACAAACATGACAGAACTAAATAGTATTAAGTGAACCTACTCGAGCCAAAAGTCAAACTTAACACCATTTGCAAATCTTAACAGTCCTATACTCAGATATAGTCTTGTAAATGTATTAACTTTTTAATTATTTGTACCTTCAACTAATTGTTCTTGTAACTGTATTGACTTTTTAATTATTTGTACCTTCAACTAATTGTTTTTGTAACTGTATTAACTTTTTACTATTTTTTTGTGTCTTTAGCTGTAGCCATTGCTTAGTTTTAGTTACTGCTAATACTTTTTTCATTTTCTCAGTTTATTCTCTTCCATTCTGTAGTAGTTCTATTGCAATTATTAGTCTCTCCTTTAGTTCATTAGTCAACCATCTCTTCGGTTTAAATTGTTCATAACAAAAATCACTATCAGTATCACTTTAGCAAATTTCAATTTAATTCTAGCTTCCTACGATACTCTATTAAATATTAAGCTTACTTCTCTCTGCTGGCAGCATCGGCCTCTTAAATCACTCCTCTTTCCCTTATTTCCACCCTAAGCTGTTTCAAATACTCTAATTACATTTTTCCTCTTACGACATAGGATACTCAGTGACACACAGCTGTCACCATTTTGGTCATATTCTCCCTGCACCGAATACCACTAATCCATTTTCTATACTCCCGCAACCTCAGGAAATCTCTTGCAGTCGCTTTTCTTTCGGCTCTCGTGGAGTCACAAACAGGGCGCGCAAAATCTCGGACACCCCTGTAATATGTCACTTGGCGGAAACACCGGTCAGTGCCCCTCGCGGCAGGTAGTGCCTAACAAAGGGACAAACCAGTCTGCCACCCTACTCCAGGCTGCTCAGCGGAACGCGTCCGAGGTTTTAGCAGCTCACTGCAACATTCAGTCTTTACCTGCGCATTACGAAGAACTTAGCCTCCTCTTCCACCAACTAAACTACCACGTAATCCTCTTATCCGAAACGTGGTTGAAACCACACATATCCTCTGCATCTATTCATCTCCCAGGGTACACATTTCTTAGGGCAGACAGATCAAAAAAGCGAGGTGGCGGGGTCGGCGCATATATACGAACAGATCTCAAAGCGAAAGTCTTATGTACGTCAAATCCTGCTGAACAAAAAGAGGCTGAATTCATGTTCATTGAAATAAATATACAAAGTCGGAAATTCCTGACTGGCGTCGTGTACAAGCCGCCAAAAATAAGCTCAATGAGTTCCTTCCAGTCGGAATTACATTCACTTCAGTGTCAATACGAACATGTCATCGTAATGGGTGACTTGAACATAGACCTGCTAAGAGACACTCCCTCCGCAATAAACCTAAGAAGATTGTTTAGTTGCAATAGCATGAACATTCTTCCATTGCAACCTACACACCATACGGCGCACAGTCATACTCTTATAGACGTGATCGCAACGAAACAGACTGACAAAGTAAGAGATGTTGGTCAATCATCGGCCCCTGGCCTCTCAGCACATGATGTAATATTCCTGGCCTACTCTGTGCAGCCCCCAAGGATCAAATCGCGTTACATAACTTGTAGGAACATGAAACGTATTGACCTTGACGCTCTAACAGCCGATTGCTCAGAAATCTCATGGCATCAAATAATCAGAGAACCTACAATCGACGGCAAAATTAATGAACTTGGTGATAAACTCACTGCCCTCTATGACAAACATGCACCTGTGCGCACAGTCCGTGTAAGAAAATCTCCTGCTCCATGGCTGACAGCTGAATTACGTCAAATGATGACTAATAGGGATGCTGCCCACAGGCGTTTCAAGGCAGATCCGAAACCCGAACGTTTTGAAGAATATAGAAAGCTACGGAACAGAGTGAAACAATGCATTCGCAATGCCAAAATCAGGCACGCTCGCTCCCTTGTATGCAGCGATCTGACACCCACGACTCTATGGAAGAATCTCCGTAGCTTGGGGGTCGGAAAGGCAAAATCGGAAACTACTTTTCATGTGTCAGCTAACGAATTAAATGAATTCTTCTCTGCACCTCTGAATACCAGCACGGCTGATAATTACCGTCCACAAGGATCTCCAAACAGGATAACTAACAACGATACCTTCCATCTAAAACATGTAACAACAAATACGGCAAGAAAAGCAATAATGAGAATCTCTTCTGATGCAATAGGCAACGACAGTATCGGTATAGCCATGATTAAGAATGTTGCCGATATCTTAGTACCTGTCTTAACTGACATATTTAATTTTTCCCTCGTGAACGGAATATACCCCACTGCATGGAAAAGAAGCATAATTCGACCCATCCCTAAGGTCGAAAACCCGCAACTGCCTAGTGATTACCGACCAATTAGCATACTGCCTGCTGTTTCCAAAGCACTGGAATATATTGTTCATGACCAAATCACTGAACACTTGCATGAATTCAGTCTATATGACAAATTTCAATCCGGTTTCCGTAAACATCACAGCACAAACACTGCTCTAATTAAAGTAACTGATGACCTGAAATATGCCATCGACAATCGAAAGGCAACAATATTGACGCTACTGGACTTCAGCAAAGCTTTTGACACTGTTAACTTTGACATATTACTCAGAAAAATGCAACAGCTTAATTTCTCTGATAGTGCAATGAGATGGTTTGAAAGCTACTTAAAAGACAGACAGCAATGTGTTGTCTGCGCAAATGAAAAATCTTCCTGGAAACATGTTTCTTCGGGAGTGCCACAAGGATCAGTCTTAGGACCACTTTTGTTTTCTTTATATGTCAACGATATTTCGTCGGTTTTGTCCTCCTGTAAACATCATTTCTATGCCGACGACCTCCAGCTCTACCTAAGCGTCAGACCTGAAGACGTAAACACTGCAATCGCTCTGATGAATGATGATCTGTCTTCAGTAGTGACATGGGCGAAAAATCTGGGGCTTAAATTAAATGCAAAAAAGACGCAAGTAATCTTAATAGCCCATCAGAAATTAATAAGTTCAGATTTCCGCCAACGGCTACCTCCTATTCTGCTCGAAGGTACTCCAATACCATATCAGAAAACAGTGAAGAACTTGGGTGTAACTTTGGACGAGCATCTCAACTGGGCGGAGAATACAGTCGCAGTGTGCCGAAAGACGTCTGCTTGTCTCTATGCTCTCAAAAAGTTTCGGAACATATTCCCACAGGACTTGAAACGCCAGCTCGTGCAAGCACTCGTTCTACCGAACCTCCACTATTGTGATGTGATTCAACAAGGCATGAGTAGTGAAAACAAAAGACGGCTAGAGCTAACCATGAATGCCTGTGTGCGTTACACCTGCAACATTCGCCGATATGATCATGTTAGTGCTTCATACTCCGAGCTTGGGTGGCTGCGGCCGGACAAACTGCGTGACTACCACACTCTAAGTTTACTTCACCGACTCCTCATCGCGCAAGCACCCCAGTACCTAGCTTCAGAGATTAAAAACCTGTCATGCCATCATAATCGAAACACGAGGTCACTCTTATCTGGTATCCTAACTGTGCCCACTCACAAAACAAAAACTTTTGCAAACTCCTTCTCAGTTGCCGCTGTCCGCCTCTGGAACAAACTGCCCCTTACCTTGAGGAAAATTCAATCTCCTGTGGCTTTTAAGAAGAAGTTGAAGCATTTCCTACTATCATCCGCATAAAATTCTCCACAAAATTAATGTGCAAGGCCAATCCTCTCATTTGTCAAATAGCAAAGCTAGCGTCTCGTATCTTGCTGCTGAGATGCCTTCCTCTTCATCTATCTCTATTAGCCACGCAGTCTCCTTTTCCTTTATATTTTCCTTAATTATGTTTCATCATGTCTCTCTATTCTTCTCCTCCCTTCACCATGAGTCTCCCTCATACTCCCTGCTGCCAGCACTCCTATCTTAAATCTTTCTCTTCAATAATGCAATTTCTAATTGTTTATCTCACTTTTTGTATTAGATGTAGTTTAACATGCCTACTGAAACATATGACTGTAAAATAAGTAGAATGCCTGGTTAGATGTAAGAGAAGGCCTGATGGCCCTAATCTTGCCAGGTTAAATAAATAAATAAATAAATAAATAAATAAATAAATTAGAAAATATAATTCCCCTCTCAGATTTACTTACATTTAACACTCCTAAATGAAATTCATCGAAGTCTCACATACACCCTGGGTAGCTTAGAACGCTGGTTTAATCAAAATTCGAACAAGGTAAAATCTCAAATAATTTAGCTGAAAACTAATCTGCCTCAATCGAATGGTTTTAAAGTTAACCACGAAAGCAAAGTGCTTAAGAATGCCTAAGCTGAGGATACGTCTAAAAAAAATCGACCATGCCCTCCATATATTTTTTAACTGGCAAACCTGGTAGCTGAATGGTGAGCGCGATAAAATGTAAATCCTCAGGATGCGGGTTCGATTCCCGGCTGAGTTGGAGATTTTTCTCCGCTAGGGACTCGATATTGTGTTGTCCTAATCATCATCATTTCATCCCCATCGACGGGCAAGTCACCGAAGTGGTATCAAATCGAAAGACTTGCACCGGGCGAACGGTCTATCCGACGGGAGGCCCTAGTCACACGGCATTAACATTTATTTATCTTGGATTTACGAAGACAATACAGCACTGTGCAGCTGACGTGGATTTAACAAAGGTGGTCAACCATTGCTGCTTTGAGCATGTAGGAAGGCTAAATAGCCACTACGCAGCCTACTTAAGGTTTTTACGAACTGTTCATCTTCAAATATAACAACGCCAAGCTATTTTCAGAAAACCATTTTCAACATTTGTGTGTGCAAAATGAGAAATAAAAGTAATGTCGTGTTTTCCTCTAGCAAACGAAAACTCCGTTCATAGACGTTACATGGATATGATACTCAGTAAAAAATGAAATACCGGAAACATTCATAGCAACAAATCAGTATTTCTAAGAAGAAAATTGAGCTCCATCTTTGTACAGATGTACTATCATCAATTTATACAGATTTTTAGTGATGATATCACTATCCGTAAGGAGAATAAGGTGAAATATTTGTGCTGGAAGATGTAAATTAATATTAATTTACGTATTTAAGTTCATTACCATTGTGTTTCAGTTATGTTACTTTGGTTCGGATTCAATGGTCCGCTGTAGCAGGTTAGGTAAGTCAGGTCAAAGTTAGAAGGAAGACAAAGGCACACCATCAACAACTGGATCATTCCTAAAAAAGCACTGCAGAGTCCCAATCAACATAAGCACGTGATGCGTCAAGAATAATCAAAAAAGATTCTAAATTACTTCACACAGACATACATTGGAAAAGTCTTTAACAATAGTACTTTGTTATTTTACAACAGAAGGCTACTACCACTTTCTTGCATTGGTTTATACCTGTGTTTTGCAGGGTACGAGCCGGAACAAGCCATATGCGCGGGGATTTTAAAACCCAAATTACGAATTATTACGGCACGCGAAGTAACTTTTATTGACAGCTTCCGTACACATCAAAGTAACTCAGATACAAGACAATAACTTTCAAGCATAGACACTAAGTCTCTGTGACCAATGATCGAAACGTACTACCAATCGTTCAGTGCCTCGAAGGTAGAAATCCGTTGCCTGGTCAAGGAACCATTCGAGAACCGCTGTGCGGAAGTCCTCATCGTCGAAAAATCTATTTCCCTTCCCGACTAACAACGTACACATCTGTACGGCCTTGGTCAAATTGTTGGAACCATTCACTATCACGAGCCGCAACATTGCGTTTGATCCGTATGCCGCCCAAATTTCACAGTAAATTTGTGTCTAACTTAGATGTTTTACCCGCAAGAAACATGCTGTCCCGCGTACCTCAACTATGGAGTACGTTTCCAATTGCTGCGCCGTTCAGTCGCACTCTGTGCGTGATGCACCTATTGTCCGTACCACAGTAGAACTGTATCTGTCGTA
The DNA here is from genome assembly GCF_023897955.1 of Schistocerca gregaria. Taxonomy (NCBI): domain Eukaryota; kingdom Metazoa; phylum Arthropoda; class Insecta; order Orthoptera; family Acrididae; genus Schistocerca; species Schistocerca gregaria. The sequence goes on from NC_064921.1 coordinate 537,343,545, forward strand.
AACCCGGACGATGTACCATCATATGACAACGCGCCGCACTTGTTGCACAGCCGTATTAGCGTGAGTGTGGCGTGTGTAACTTACATTCTCTAGCCCCCTCGCAGCAGTGATCCCTTTCACCATGTTTCCCCTTAACTCCTACAGGAAAGCAATCGTCCAAACATTCATGTCATCCTCTGTCCTCAAAGCAGGTTGCAAGGCTAGCCGGGAAACCAGTTGTTGTCCGCCTCTTCTTGCTGCCCACGCTGAATCGTATCGGCCACGTGGAATTTCCTGCTCCAAAGCTACAAACGCCGTGCTGTCACCCACCCTTGGTATTTACGAGGCATCTGAAGGTAATCTGGCCTCACAGGCCTGTGACAACCTTCTAGGAAATGAATGCCGAAAAAGTCGTGATGTTAAAGCCCTGCTAAAGCGAAAATTCTGCGGGGCACTGGCCAATTTTCTACAACCCGTCCTATACATCTAGCAAAAATACGTAAACATATAAAAAGATGGGGAGAAGATCTGCTCAGTCAAGAAAAATAAACCATGTTATGTAACGGAACAGAATAAGAGGCGGACATCAGGATTATCAAAACTGCGTCACGCTGACTTCATCACTGTGGTATTCTGAAGTGACGTGACAGTACATAAATCCCTTCGTTTAATAAAAGAATTTTGGTTCTTCGACGGCACAACACACATGAGTAAGTTCCAGCATTTAGGAATGGAGGCTAAACTTTTATAGCGTATATTTTTCCATCTGGAAAACAGAAGGCAGAATATTTTACTCCAGTATCAAGAAGAATGGAACAAAACTGGATATTAGTGCGGTGTTTTATAGTGAAGACTGCTGCAGCTTTCAATTTTAATCACACGTCATCAACTTTCGTTTTTGTGTTATTAATGGAACTTTACGTTCAACGAGTTTCGAGGTGAAATCCAATTACTGAATGTTGTAAACAGTAATTAAAGCTAACTACATTTGACTATCAAGTAATTTTATCGGGAGAAGGCTATCATTATGGCCTCTATGGGAATGTGTTGCTATGGAGGCCTGTTTACAGTAGTATTTTTTTGACGTTTCACTGTCTTGAGGATTTCACGTGCGTTTTAGTAGTTAGTTCGCCAAAGTGTGTTGTGTTTAAATTTGACATGATAATGATCTCCTGATCGGTAAGATACTATTTTTATTCACGTCCATGTGAATAGTAATAAACGCAAGGCTACAAGGGCGAATCAAAGGGCGTTTACCGACCGAAGACAACCGAACCGCGTAAGATTTCCTGTTCTTTATCATGGCATTGCTGTGACAGGGTCCATAGTGCCACACACAATGAATCGAGGTGCCCGACGATTCGCCCATACACCTGATGAGAAAATCGTTTTCCGGAAGATGTCGAAGAATGTCCAGGTTTTGGCACGCCATGTAATAAAGTGATGCTGCAGCTTGAAGGACGCTTCACGATGAGTTAATATATCTCTGTCTGCTTGGACGTTTGCAGGGTCCCTCGCATGCTCATCACCAACCGCGACAGACGTGTTGCTGTTAGTTTCCTGCACTATCTGCAAACTCATTGTTGTCATCTACAGTCTTTTTTATAGACGAGGCAACATTTGCAAGAGATGAAATAGCAAATTTTCAAAATCAACATTGATAACAGTCCTCAAGGTACTATTCAGGCAAGACGTCTGCAGCATTTTAACTCGTGGGCATGATTCACAGGCGACTGGCTAGTACATGCATATGCTCTCCCAGCGTGTATTGCATTGGATGTTCACAAGGACGTTGTTTAGAACTCTCTTCCAGACTTGCTAAGGAAGAACCGTATGAGAAACATCTGACTGAAAGAGCTTGGTTAAGCCAACGGGGACTGCTTGTAAATGTCGTCCTATGGAATCAAAGAGTGACACCCTGTGTCCTGGGGAATAGCCCTGTGTGCGATTTTCATTCGAATCCACAAAATACCAACAGCCGTTAAAATAAGACCACGACAAACAATCCTCCAACAAACCAGAACCTAAGCCGTGCCTGCCCACAGTAGACGGCGCCGAACCCCTTCTCAGCCAAGTCCACACCTCTTGCAGTGTTCAGCTATGAACTGACATTGTGCACAAGCTGTACGATCCGGCAAGGTGTAGGCCGGTCGTACCGATGTATAGTCACTCGCGTGGTTCAGTGCCAGTTCGTCGTTGCGAAGGACCACTGTTATACCCTACCTTCAAATATACATACCCTGTACGAGATGAAGAGTCACTAGATGACAAAGGCGCTTTGTAGGGGGCAGTTATTCTGCCCAGCTGAAACTCACTCACCTGCTGATATTGCATATTTGAATGTCTTCGATTAGTACGGGTTCTTGCGTTCCCGTTGTCTCCACTTCTTCCGACGGGTCCTTATGAGCTGCACGTAGAGTAACACAGACGTTTCCGTTCTCATGAGGAGAATTGCTGTTGAGCCTGCGTGCATGCCATCTGTCTGTAAACCTGATCACTTGTTGCTGGTACACTATTTTACTCGCTCTCCGAGTTTGGATTCGTACGGGTCGTTCTTTTTCACAGACGTTAGTGTACAGTGTATTTCTTCTAGAAGTGATAGATTACTTGAAATATGAAATTGCTGATGACACAACTGGCATTCTGAAAGATATTGAATGACACTGCAAGTAGAGTTGTGGATAATATAACAGTGCGGTGTAAGGGAAACATGTTGTTCTCACCACATAACTGGAATCCAGGAAGTTCACTCTGGGGTGGCCAAGGCAACAATTCGAATGGAATGTTGATATTTGCTGTTCCGCTCTGGAACGGAAACGCCAAAAGAACTCTCCTGACCACGGTGTACTACAGCTGTAACAACTGTAACAACGAAATGCTTGAGTTCTACGCACAGAAACCTTCGTGAAGGTGCGTGTGTACGAGGCAGTTAGCTATCTGTCACAGGAGAAAACTTTATTAGCGGGCGTACAATCACATTTCCTGGGCTTTAGACCAATAGAAGAACATATTTTACACGCATGACCTCGACCTAACTTGGAAAATAATAACACATGTGCAGCAGGAAACTCTTTTGTGCATGGCGCAGATTTCCCGATCTCTCTATCTGAATTACATAGAACTAGTTCTAGGAGTTGCCATGACGCGTATAGCTAATCCTAATCCCCCTTCCCGGCTATTCTGGAATTTACATTCACCTTTTTAGCGGTATCATGTCTCACACAAACTGTCTGCTTTATTGTTTCTCGATATAATCGTATTCTGTATTTTTTCTAATATTACTTTATAGCTCTTACTTAATGTTGATGATTACTGCCTTTTGTATAAATAGTATAGTTTACAAGTTAGCGCTCACATCCTATCACATGATTTAGAGGACTCAAATATCTTATTTCAACATAAACTGCAGAAAGTCTTATTGAGGTCTTCAAATGATATGAAGATATTTTGAATTTTTTCAGTCAACCTTCTGTTATTGGGTGCAGTATCACAGTTGCTTCTCTGGTAACATTAGCTATCCTTAACAATCTGATCAATATTCACTGCCATTTCAATTTTCGTTCTGTCTTCCTTTACATAACTCTAGTCACTATACCATTTTTCCTTGTATCTAGTAGAAAGTCGCCTTCTACATAGCTGTTAGACACCTGAGCAAATAACTTACTGTTTCTAAGTATTAAACGGATTGCAGTAACTCGCAAGGAAATTCAGTGAACCCTGCTCATTGATTTGAATTCAAACCAATAATTATTTTCTAGAATACTGCCAGTAGAACCTTATCATCACCAACTCTTCGATTAGTAACTTTTCTATTTTAGTGTCTCATTTTTCCATACACAGCGCCAATTAATCCTATTGTTTATTTATTTAATTATTTATCTAGCAGGTCTCTCGCTCCCGTTCTGATTTTACTTCTTTGAGCTTGCTGCTTGTAGTTAATCTAAATCTACATCTACATGGATACTCTCCAAATCACATTTAAGTGCCTGGCAGAGGGTTCATCGAACCACCTTCACAATTCTCTACTATTCCGGTCTCGTACAGTGCGCGGAAAAAACGAACACTGTCCGAGCTCTGATTTCCCTTATTTTGTTATGGTGATCGTTTCTTCCTATGGAGGTCGGCGTCAAAAAACATTTTCGCATTCGAAGGAGAAAGTTGTTGATTGAAATTTCGTGAGAAGATTCCGCCGCAACGAAAAACCCCTTTGTTTTTATGAAGTCCACCCCAAATGTTGAATCGTTTCAGTAGCGCTCTCTCCCCTAGTTCGCGATAGTACTAAGTGTGGTGCCCTTCTTTGAACTTTTTCGATGTACTCCGTAAATCCGATATGGTAAGGATCCCATAGCGCGCAGCAGTAATGTAGGCAGTCTCTTTAGTATAACTGTCACATTTTCTAAGTGAACAGCCAATAAAACGCAGTCTTTGGTTAGCCACTCCCACACACACACACACAAAACATTTTCTGTGTGTTCATTCCAATTTAAGTTGTTCGTAATTGTGATTCTTAGGTATTTAGTTGAATTTACAGTTTTAGGTTTGACTGATTTATCCTATAACCTGAAGTTTAACGTATTCCTTTTAGGACTCGTCCAGATGACCTCACACACGTCATTATTTAGGATTAATTGCCAATTATCGCAATTTGTTTTGATTTTCTGATGACATTGCTGGTCGATAAATGACAGCGTCATCAGCAAACAACCTCTGATTGTTCCCCAAATCGTTTACATAGATAAGGAACAGCAAATGGTCTATAACACTACCTTGGGGAACGCCAGAAATTATTTCTGTTTTACTCGATGACTTTCCGTCAATTACTACTAACTTTGAGCACTCTGACAGGGCCGGCCGAAGTGGCCGAGCGGTTCAAGGCGCTACAGTCTGGAGCCGCGCGACCGCTACGGTCGCAGGTTCGAATCCTGCCTCGGGCATGGATGTGTGTATTGTCCTTAGGTTAGTTAGGTTTAAGTAGTTCTAAGTTCTAGGGGACTGATGACCTCAGCAGTTAAGTCCCATAGTGCTCAGAGCCATTCTCTCTGACAGAAAACAACGAATCCAGTCACATAACTAGGACGATATTCCATAAGTATGCACTTTCACTATAAGCTGCTTGTATGGTAGAGTGTCAAAAGTTCTATTCGGACTATATAGTGTTGCCTTGATGTTCTTTCTCACATTTGTTCTTAAATATTTCCTTTATATGCATTTCGCTACAAAATATGTCACTTAACATTGAAGAGCTCAAATGACGCCCGTTTTGGGCTGTCTCTTGCAGTCGCTACCAGACTCGACGAGTCAGCCTTGCTGTTCTGCTTACCCCATAATTTCCTTCCTTTCCGCCTCAGTGGCCGCTGTTACTCCAGCGTAACTCATATACGGCAGTCCTTGAAATTAAATGACACGGTGCCCATCCCTGCCGCACCCCTAAAAGCGCGTAATACCGTATCGACGACAGAACCCGCCGGTTTACGGTTAGCCAATCTTGCAGGACTACATAAATCTCGTCACGGATCATCAGCGGATGCGCCGCACCTTAACTGCCCCGCGGACGATTAGTAAAGCCAGATAAAACTCGGCAGAACAAAGGCTTCCCCAGTTTTTTGTGGGTCATAAACCGAGGACCGCACTGTAAAACATGAACTCTGCCCAAAGCATTCTGACGGCCAAATATTCACCTGTCGCTCCATGTACATTATGCACGGCATTAAGGTCAGTCGTTGACTGACGATGGAACGTCATTCAGAGGCTTCCTAAAGGACTGATCGTAGCTGTCCTCCCAGAAGCAAAGAGAAAAAGATAAACAGCGCGGTGGATATGTGGTGGGTAATCTTCTTTTTCACTCGAATGGCAACTGCCTAATAATATTTTCAAAATACGACTTTGGTTTTCATTTAGCTCCAGAAGTAGGTGGTTCGGAATTGCGTAACTAATCTGCTTAATGTGTACTTCCATCGCTAATTACAGGGACGAAGTACACTGCCGTGACTACAGGATTTATGTGAAGCTTTTTACCGCAGCTACAGAGAATTACACCAAATCACGCATAGCCTCTGGAGGTATCATGGTTTGTTAGCCTAGACATGCGCCGTACATGTCCGGTTCGCTATTATTCTTTTGTTGTTTATTTGCTTACATCTTTTAAGAATGCCATCCTGCCTCCGGTGCTTCGGTGTCGCAACGACTTAGAGTACTGGGAGTACAATTAGCTGCCCCCCCCCCCCCCCCCCCCCTCTGCATCATGAACGCTTATAATGGTTTTCATGCACTAATGGAAAATCTGAGAAACTGCAATAATTTTTGGGCAACGTTATATAAACTTTCATTTCGTTGCCACAGAAATGCTAAACAGAACTATCATATGCAAGCCAAAGCCTACGCTATTCACTGAGTAACAACCACAAAATTGAGAGTAGATGTCAGTTACTGGTTGGAAACAGAGAGAAGCCAGCTCGGCGAGCTGAAGTCGAAATATTATTTATCAGACTACGATGGGAGACTGAAATCTGTGCGTAGATGGTGAAAGTTTTGAATGTTTACACCCTTCAATCCTCCGTTTCTGGTGAAGGTTGCCGTAAACACAAAGAAAATGTTATGGGGAATGCTAACCAAAGACTGCGTTTTATTGGCAGGACACTTAGAAACTGTAACAGATCTACTAAGGAGACTGCCTACACTATGCTTGTCTGTCCTATTTTAGAATACTACTGCGCGGTGTGGGATCCTTACTAAATACGACTGCCGGGGTACGTCGAAGAAGTTCAAAGAAGGCCAGCACGTTTTGTATTATCGCGAAATATGGGAGGGAGTGTCATTAAAATGATACAGGATTTGGGCGTGACATCATTAAAAGAAAGGCGTTTTTTGTTGGGAAGGAATCTTCTCATGAAATTCCAATCACCAACTTTCTCCTCTGGATGCGAAAATATTTTGTTGATGCCGACCTACATAGGGAGAAACGATCACCACGATAAAATAAGGGAAATCAGAGCTCGTACGGAAAGATATAGGTGTTCGTTCTCCCCGCACACTATACGAGATTGGAATAATAGGGAAATGTGAAGGTGGTTCGATGAACCCTCTGCCAGGCACTTAAATGTGATTTGCAGAGTATCCATGCAGATGTAGATGTATATGTATAAATATAACAGCGCAGCCTGAAGGCTTCCCTAGCACTTGCATTTATGTTCCTCCATGCATTTCTCCCAATGTTTCCATGTTTTTGTCCAACCCCTGTAAAAGATACTGGTGTTACGCTCCAACATGCGACAATATTAAGGATCAAGTCAACGACTATATAAACAGACTGGAATCTTGCCATATAAGTGAAGCATAAGACCTAACCTCACAAAGAGCCAGTTAATGTTATCCGACAAGGACACCTCATTAATTTGAAAGCATAAAAACCATATAAATTAAATATTCGTTTCTGGATACAAGAAATTACAATACAAACACGCGTAAAATACCTTAGAATTCACTTAGACGGACCATTACTGGCGAAACATTACAAGAGAAAAAATAAGACAAGCAGAGGATACGCTAAATCTAGTACGACTAGTGAAAATGGATAGCGTGATGCGCACCCACTAACTTCATTGTTTTTAACGAAATATTTGTCTGCCTGATACTTGAATATGACGTGCATCACGGATTATGACACTCTATTGAACCAAGATCATGTCTACCGACAGGAAGGTGATACGAAAAGCTGCAGACCTAGCGTACGAAATGATCTAGCGTAGAAAGAAAGAATCGATATCTTCACTTTAGCTGATGTGTGGAAGGCAAGACTCCATGGCAAGATCAATTATTAATATATCAGTCAGTCTGTAGAATGTCATAACAACGGGGCATACGATATCGTCCCAACTGACGTTTTCTGCAGGTACGTGTCATTCCTGTATCAACATCTGGATGGAAGTATACATCAGTATTACATACTATGTCCAAACAAAAAACACAATATTAAAAATAACGAGAGTCACAACAACATTATATCCAACAGACAAATAAGAGATCTGCCATCTGCCCCACCGCAGCCCACCATTCCTTCATAGATGGAGAAGAAACCTAAAAATAAGAAGTCTTAAGTGTAAATCTTCACTAAAACATTGTACCTGAGAAAATGTTTTATTTTGACTGTGTCCACAGCATTATCACTTCGTCTCTAGAGTCTAGCGCTTAGAGTATCAGACAATGTTGATTTATTCGTATTGGCTTATGGTTTGTGTGTGAATACTTGTCTGTCATCAACGAAAAAGGTAATACATAGAAAAGGAGACTCACAAATGATATTTGTGATATTCGGCACACATTGTTGCCCAAGGCTGTTTTGTCAGAATCTTCCACAGTCTGTAATTACGCATACAGACTGTTGAAGTGGTTATCCTCTTGTCCGCAGACATGATCTTCTTAGTTTCATTGGTCTCATTATCCATGCCTGCATTCCATATTCAAGTACCGGACGAACAAATATTTTGTATGTAAACAGTGAAATGGTTGTGTCTGCATTGCGCGTTCAATATTTTTTAGTATTTTTTTTTTAGTATCCTCTGCTTCTCTTATCTCCTTCTTGTACTTTTTTCTCCTTGATCAATAATTCATCTAACTGAATTCCGAGACATTTTACGAGTGCTTGTGGTGTGATTTCTTGTCCCCAGAGACGCATATTTAGTTTGGGTGGTTTCTGTGCGTTCACATTTACAAGGTGTCCTTGTCGGACTGACGTAAACTGCCTTTTAATGGGGGAGGGGGGGGGGAAGCAGATCTTATGCTGCACCTACTTAGCCCAGATTCCAGCCTGTTTAGACAGTCATTAATTCTGTCGCGTGTTGGGACGTGACATCAATATGCAGTATTGTTTGTTTTTGAGGCTCTTCCTTCATTCCATCATCGAGGCTGAAGAATGTCGACTGTATAGACTGTATATAGTAGCAGAGATGTGCCTGCGTACTGCACACAAGAAATTTCGTTATAGTTGATCGTTGCAAACACTGCAACGTAAATTTGATTTATTCATCTTATGGTTGACCTGACGAATGTGAAATATTATTACACAGGCATTATGTTTTCTGGAATATATTCCAAATAGTTGCAAATTCTGGACATGTGCAAAGTTCAGTGCGTCATTTATTTTGGTAGTTATTCTAGTTGGAAAAAAGTCACGTTCACAACTATGGCTTTTAATGTTCTGTAATTACGTATACTGACCAGTGAGAACAGTATGATCGCCGACGTATTATCGACATTAACCCGTCACCTGGTGAGTCATACACACGCACGCTGCATATACAGCAGTATCAGTGAGCGGCTGTCCTTGTGTATAATGGGGAAGCCGCGCGATCTAAATTAGTTTGTTTTAGGGCAGATTGCGATGGCCTGGAGTTCGGAAAGCGCTCGACTTGTCGATTGTTCGAGGAGTGTCTTCAACCTGTGGCGAAGCCAAGGTGAAAACGCGTCCAGGCGTCGTGGATTGGGGGGGGGCGTAGGCTGTGCAGACTGGTAATACTGAATAGGCGACGAACTGTGGCGGAACTGACGTCAAAATTTAATGGTAAGCGGAGAAAACTGTGCCTGGTCACAAAGTGCACAGAACACTCTTAACGATGGCCCTGCGCAGTCGACGACCCACGCATATGCCAATGTTAACACCACGACATCGGCAACTACAACTGAAATGGGCACGTCACCATCGGCGCTGGACGTTGGCTCAGTGGCAGAGCGTTGCCTGGTCTGATGAATCCCGATATTTTATTTATCATGCCGATGGGAGGGCGCGAATCCGTTGTCTTAGGGGGGCTAGTTCTTGACACTTGTACTGAGGGACGGAGACAAGCTGCAGCGGCTCCATTACGTTCTGGGGAACTTTCGCGTGGGTATCCACGGTTTCAGTGGAGCTTGTGCAAGGCGTCATGACGGCCAGGGAGTATCTACACTGGTTGCAAATCACTTCCACACCTTCATGACGATCATGTTTCCTGACGCAATGGTATTTTTTCAGTAAGATAATGCGCCCTGTCCCGAGGCCAGGAATGTGATGGCGTGGTTTGAGGAACACAGTTATGAGTTCCAATTGTGCTGGCTCCCCAACTCGCCAGACCTGAACCCGATCAAACACGTAAATGAACATAGCACCCCCCTCCCAGGAATTTACGAGAGTTAGGTGACTTGTGTGACCAGATGTGGCGCCAACTCCGTCAAGCGAACTATCAAGGCCTCACCACTACGCGTCGTCACCGTTGTCCTTGCCAAAGGTGTACACAGCGTCTATTAGGTAGATGGTCGAACGTCCTGGCTCATGAATGTATGTTAGTTCCCATAAATATTATTTCCTGCTGTCTATGAAAAGAATTTGCTTAGGAAAGTACGAATCTGACTCCATTGTTAAATTACAGTCGGGAGAGCTACAACAGAAAAAACTCCACAAAAATTTGTTTTGATGCTTGGAATGAAAAATTTAATTAAAATCAATAAACTGTTGAGGACAGTCTACTCCTTCAGATATTACGAACTATAAGCAGCTTTCTGATTAATACTCAAAATATTCATAGCCAGTATTTATATTTTTATTACTTTTTATTCCCTACCCCTAAACTTTGAGTGGGCTATTCGAGTAACTGAAGAGCGCAGCGTTTTTCAGCCAAATACTACGCGAGTTGGTGCAGGAGCAATGGGAATATTTTGGAGGGGCATTTCAGTTCCAGCTTTTGTCTTATAGCCAAGTCAATCCTCTCTGAAACCTAATCGCAACCAGGGGATGGTAACTATTTATAATTTTGGTCTGCGACGGTACATCACAGGCATAAAATATGGGTATTTCTTTATTAGCAATGTGCATTACTTTACGTGTATACCGAGTAAAGTTCTACGTAGCTCGACATGAAAAGAAAAACCTGACGTTTATCGGCAAAAAATGCTGAGCGACTTTAAGGACACAGGCCTAGTGTAAGGTACCTATGAGATAGGTCCTCTGTATTATATTTAAGAAAGCTAATGTGGCACCAACAAATTATTTATCTTACCAACTGAAAGGAGTGAACGCCCACGCCCCATTTTAGCTGAGGCGAGAATTTAAAAGAAGATTAAAATATAGTCTTGTTGCCTGTGTTACCACTACTCATAGTTAAATCCAGTAATACTGTGGCAGTAGATCAGTGCTTTCTGGTCTCCTTGATCAAAAATTATTAAAAGAAATGACACTTTTACGACATATGGCACTGCAATTCGAATACGATTGTTTCCATGTGTCTCTGAATGGAAGTTTGGGAAAACCAGAAACGGTTTTTGGTACTATCTTATTTGCAACAATGCAAGTCATCATCTGCTTAAAAATTCGCCCAGAGTGCCACTGCATCATTGGTATTCTTAGTTGTCTTCACTATTCTTCGGAATCCGGCGCATTTTTCGCCTGTCCACTGTCCAGTCAGTTTAATGTGACCACCACCTAAGTTCGACGTCAGTGTGCAGTGATCACGCACCGACGGCAGGTGGCAACACTAGCATTGGAGGGTATATAAAGTGTGCTGGAAGGACGCTGGACATCCCCCCTAGCCTCCATCTCTACACCCTTCATCTCCTTTCCCAGGGTGGCTTCCTTCAACTCCCCCTCCTCGATGATGCCCTCTCTCCCTCCATTTATCCCTCCTATCAACTCTGATCCTCACCTCCCCTTCCTTTCCTCTGTCCTTTCTCCAGGCTCCCTCTCCCCCCCATTCCATCCTGCTTTTTCCCCACCCACCCTCTCTCAGCCTCCCTTCTCTCCCCTGAGTCCTTTCTGCTCTCCTCTCCACTGCCTTTCCCACTCCTTCTCGCGTCCACCCAGCCTCCCTTTTTCTCTGTCCCCTCCCTCCATCGGCTCACCCTTTTTTCCTTTTCCTCTCCTCCCCCCTTTTCCCCTCATAGGTCCCCCCCCCCCCCCAATACGCTGCCGTGTCACCTGTATAGTGCTGTTATAAGTGAGTGTTCAATGTTGTGCATTCCCTGTCAGTGTTGCGAACAGCCGCCATACTGTTGCTAGTTGTGTTTTTTATCTCGTGCGAACAGAAACCAGACCGTCGCTGTTTTTTCTAATTCTGCATGTCCACTTCTTGTGTGTCTTCATCCGCATCGTCACCACAGTGTTTTTATATTTTAAATTCTACAACTTACAGCCATTTTACAGGTTTTTACAATGTCACCGTTTTAACGTCTGTTTTTCTTGTTTGTTTGTATTCTCATTATGTTTTTTAACTTTTCTGTAGGCTGCAGAGCAGCATATTACGCTGCTGCCAGCCCGCCCCCTCCCCTCACGGCGGCAGGGGGGGGGGGGGGAAGCTGGGAATTGAAGTCCCATAAAGAAAAGAAAAAAGAACGCCGGAAACAGTGCAGTCATTTAGGTAATGTGGAACCGGAGCTATTTATCTGAAGTCAAAAAGGGGCAGGACCATTGACTTTCGGATCAAGCATCTCCGGAACAGCAAAGTTTGTATATAGTTTGCATGCCGCCGTGGTTAAAATGTATCGTGCACAGCACAATGGCGCCGAGCCACCTGTGGTGCACAGCAGTCCGTAGGTGATTTGGGTGAACGACGGCTGCGGAGATGTGTACAGGTGAATAGACGAACAGTTGTAGAAGGACTGACCTCCTAGGTGAACCAAAGGGGCTACCGACCATGTCTCCTCAAAGAACGTTCCAGCTAACGTTGCTGCATAAGGGCCTCTGCAGTAGACCCCTGGTTCAAGCACCCATGTCAGCTGCTTTTTCATCGGTGACGAAGACTGAAATATGCGCGCCAGTACTGAAACTGGACGCCTAATGAGTGGCCATAGGTAGCCTTTTAAGTGGAATCGCTTTTTATGCTCTAGCAGGCAGATGGCCGTTGGCGTGTACGGCCTGCAATGTCTGAAAGCAAATATCCTGCAACAAACGTCGGAAGGGCCCAAGCCGGAGGAGAGCGCGTCATTGTCTGGGTAATGTTATCGTGATGTTCTCTGGGTGATATCGTCATTCTGTAAGGCGCTATACACAAGTATCCACCTATCCTTGGGGACCATGTCACCCCGTCCATGCAGTTTGTTTTTCCTCAGCACGATGGCATCAACAGCAAAATGAAACGTGTCACACAGCTCGCAGTGTACGTGGGTGATTCTATAAGCACCTGGATGAGTTTACTGCACTCCTCTTGTCACAAAACTGCCCAGATTCAAACCCGGTCGCAAATTTGCGAAGACACGTTGTTTGGGCTGTTTGTACCATGGATCCTCTACCGAGAAACCTGGTGCAGCTGGCCACAGAACTACAGTCAGCATGTTGGTATCATCCAGAAACTCATTGATTCTCTTCCTGCATGTCTCGTAACGGCCTGTGCTGCAAAATGTGGTCATTTAGGCTCCTGACAGGTTGTCACATTAATGTGTCTAGTCAGTGTAGTTTGCTTTGCTGGCACTGCGAGCTCCCGTCTTACCCGATTTCAGTACCGCAAAAACTCTGTTAGCGTGTAATAACATACAAAAAATATAGCATTGACGAATTTATCACATAATAAATTCAAATGCATCACCTTCTTAGTTCTGCATTAACATTATTGTCTACTTGTATGTTAAGGGCTGAAATACCTATTTTAAACAACTTCATCAAAGTATATCATCAAACGTTATTTGTTGTAATGCAGTGCATGAATCCCACCCCATCTCATGTGTCATCTACATCTGATCCAGCTAATGGACTGGTAATATCAGCGAGTCTTTCACGCAGAAGCCTTCATGAATCATGTGAGGTATAACTAGGATGATGGTTATCTGCTCAGGAAAATTTCGGCTCAAGTTCTTAGTCGAACATCCCGATTCAAGTTTTTCGCGGTTTCTCTAAATCAGTTAAGGTGAACGTTAATATGGTTCCTCTTCCCATCCTAGATATCTCTAGTGACACTGTTTTCTGTGGGACGATACACCTTTAATGTCTTTCCTTGCTTTGTCCAGTTTACTTTTCTAATCACTACCATATTTAAATTCAGCCTATCCACCATACATTTTCTGGTTTCACTACGAAGTTTACACCTCTGATATAATATCGCTTTGCGACGTAGAATATTAGATTATTCGTTCTCTTTACATAGCCGCACATGAAGTGACCTCTATGTAAAGATCCTACCGTGGAACTAGCTCACTTCCGGAATGTATAGTGAAGGAAGATACAGATAAAAAGAGCAAGAATTCTACCTTGTCTACTTTCCTCTTTCAGATCATAGTTCTAATTGAACAGTCTTTGTTGTCAAGAGATTTACGAAATACGAGGGTCGGTCAAAATGTAATGCCTCCTATTTTTTTTTCTACGTTTAATTGTCAGGAAATTTAAATGCAATTACATAGGTTGAAAACCACAACATTGAGGATCATTTTGTCATTTTTCAATGTAATCTCCGCCCATCTCTACAGTTTTGGTCCATCTTTGAACAAGGGCATGTATCCCAGCACGGTAAAAATCACAGCTCTGCTTCCGAAGCCATTGACGCATGGATGTTTTGACGGCCTCCTCATCTTCAAAATGAATCCCACGATGAGCTTCTTTTAGTGGCCCGAACAGATGGAAGTCTGATGGTGCCAGGTCAGGGCTGTATTAGGGATGAGGCAAAACTTCCCATCCAATTTTGACAATCTCGTCAGAGGTGTGACGACTGGTGTGTGGTCTTGCATTGTCATGCAAAAGAAGAACATCTGCCATTGATTTTGTTGGGCGAACTCGCTGAAGACGTGCTTTAAGTTTTTTGAGGGTTGTGACGTATTGAACAGAATTTATTGTGCATCCCTGCTCCAAAAAATCAACCAGAATCACACCCTCTGTATCCCAGAAAACTGTTGCCATAACTTTCCCTGCCGATCGCACAGTTTTGAATTTTTTCTTCCTCGGCGAACTTGTGTGACGCCACTCCATTGACTGCCTCTTTGATTCGGGTTCAAAAAAATGCACCCATGTTTCGTCCCCGGTCACAATTTTTTTCAGAAACTCATCTCCCTCCAAACGGAAGCGCTGCAAGTGTTGGGAGGCTATTGTTTTCCTTGCATCTTTATTCTGATCGGTTAACATTCTTGGAACCCACCGTGCACAAACTTTTGAGTACCCCAATTGTTTAATAGTCGTGATCACACTGCCTTTACTAAGAGAAATAATGCGACACACTTCATCTGCAGTCACCCAACGGTCACCACGAATGATGTCATCAACTTGCTGAATGTTGTGTGGAGTCACTGCACTCACCGGCCTGCCGCTCCGCTTTTCGTCAGTCAACGGTGTTTGCCCTTCAGCTTCCTTACAACGACGAACCCATCGTCTAACAGTGCTGACATCCACTGTCACAACACCATACACCTTCTTCAGTCTTTCATGAATGCGTATGGGCGTTTCACCTTCTGCATTCAAGAATTCAATCACACAACGCTGTCTCAAACGAACATCGATGTCGGCCATCTTACAAACTTCTGCTGTGCTGCCACCTGTTGACACAGAAAGTTACTACTGCAGTGGATTGCAGAAAAAGGTTTGAGGAATGGCGCCAAATTCAAATTTTTCACTTAACTTAATTTTTTTAAGTAGAAAAAAATGGGAGGCATTACTTTTTGACCGACCCTCGTAATTATGACAGTGACTGGAACCTTTTGATAGTAGGAGCCGAAGTTCTTTATTAGACCTTGGTGGCTTCGTCCTCTGTTCTTGTGGGACATGAGATAACTATAATTGTTTACATCAATTCACCAACTACAAAATATCAGAAATCTACTTAAGCATTTGTAGCTTTCTCAAGAGTCCGATGTTCTCTTTAATCCATATTCAAAATTTCCATTAAAGATTTGCTATGAAAAGGTTAAATTTCTCATTCTATCATTGTGATTGATCCTAATGGTTGAGGATGCTGGATTGTGTTTCTCAGAAATTTTTGTCGTGAGCGCTATAAGCAGTCCAGACTATGAGCGATGTCAGCTGTGATTTATAATCACTCTTCTCCACACATACAAAATGTGTGTAATATTTACGTATGACATTACGAAGCTAAAGTCTCTTTTTTCATGTTCGCTTCTCATCCCGTTTCACTAGCTAGTTGGACACAAACGCTATAAATAGAAGAATCAGAGTAAAATATTATCATTTTACATACATAGACGCTTGGGCAACTCGCTTACTTCCAGAGGGTTCTTTCCTGTATTTGTCCCTCCCTCACGGGAACAGTGTCACTCCGGGCATGGATTACTGCCCGTAATGACATCCACAGAGCGCCATCTGGAAGGAGAAATATGAAAACTCTCTGTACAGACTCTATGATGCAATTAAAACGACATTCTTAAAAGGTATGAAAATAACAAGCAGAAATGCTGAAGCAAGTGGAAACAAGGAGTGAAGGGGGCAGCGACTAAAATCCTCGGTTTTGAGCTGTACATCAGTACTCTTCTCACGACAGTCGACACTGATCTGTACGCTTGATACGTAAAAGGAAACTCTGGGACTTACATCAAACAAACTAAAAAGGATGGCACTTGATTTACAGTTGTATTTGACAACTGCAGGGAACGCAGTATAATGAAATTAAATTAGCGGTTTAAGTTAGATGCTTATTATACGACTACATGTTTCGGAAGGTAGAACTGATTGAATAAAATAATAGTGGAAACCGTACGCCAGCTGAATTTGTGTACTCACGCTGTCATACAATTTGTGGCGTTAAGTACAGATTTCTCTTGTTGATTCTAGGTAATCTTTGTCTGTAAAGCGCGAGACGATAGCACAAGTTCCCCACAAGTGTCGTTCGTTGCCCGCAATTGAATTTCACCAACGCAAGTCACGTCCGAAAGGTAAAAAGTAATGCCTTAACTTGTGTCAATATAAGCTTGCTAGCTACCACTCAGCGGTGATTTAAAGTCGTTTGGCGGAGCGCTCCACAATAAAAGAACTGGCCGACAGACGCCCAGCCATTACAGAGAATCGAGAAGCTATGTGACCACCGACCTCCAGCCAGCCAACGCATATACCTTCCATTATTTACAAAAGTGAATAGTCTCTCCAACTTTGGGGGTAAGCAGAAAAATACCAAAATCTATAAAAAAAATTTAAAAAAACAACGAAAATTTGATTTTAATTGTGAATCTTGTGGTGTGTGACATCCGAAACATACAATGATAGAGATGAGATCATAGTTATCTTTTCTTCTTTATGCGAAGGGAAATTTTAACCGACCGTCCAACATGCAAATGAAAGGACGCTCAGAATCTATACTGGTATGAAGTAGATTCGTTTCTGTTTAGACCCTTTTTTTTTCATGACATGTTAGCACGGAACGGGTTCGCTGCTATCAGCAATGGTAAGAAACGGGAAAAACACTGTCATAAAGAAGTAGGAAGTTTTTTCAAATTATAATTTTTTCTGTTCATAGCTTCAAATAAATCAAAAAGAAAAGAATCAACGTTACTTATTATCTGCTGCAACATTGTTGACATTAGTTACTTCTCACAAATTATAATTTCTAATTTTCAATTATAATAATTTAGCAACGCAGAAAGCAATTTTGCAAGCATTCACTATCTATGAGCCACATAGACACCATCATTGATAGCGTCACATATGACCAGTTGTACGGTATTTCTGTTTGTAATACTGATTCGTTGGCTTTGTGTATTTCAAATATATCTTCAATCCGAACTTAAAATTATTTATCGCAAGGATCATTTTTATTTATTTCGCGTAATATGTTTTACACTTTCTTCAAATTCCATCGCACTCAACATATAATCTTTTTAGCTATTACTATCTTTGTGAAATTATTAAGAAACACATCTATCAGCCGAATATGAGATATTCATCTGAACTTGTGTTATTAATATTAAAAACTATATTACGAATATCAGAGGAACTCCCTTCATATAACAACATTCACAGTATCAATCTGTAGTAATTATTTGATCCCTCTTTGACAACTTGTTCCTCTAATAATAATTTTCTTAGCTAATAACTGTAATCCTTCAAAAACAATGTGATGCGGAAGTACCTGTCTCTACTGTGTGAGTGTATAATAGGCTGGTCCTCTCTTTTTATTTGCTGCTTCTTTAAGGTATAAATGTAAACTGAAGAGCTAAAATGTTATGGACAAGCTTTGCAAGCAACACATCAGCGATTTGGTGCGGCATGGATACAATCGGTCCTTGCTGTATCACCATAGGTATGTGGCAACAAATGACGAAGCACACAGGTCATGAAATTACCACAAATGACGGGACTGCATTTTGCAGTGTCCTACAGCGTTCCAGATGTGTTCCCTTGGTTTCAGATAAACCGAATTTGCTGAACAATAAATTAATGTGAGTTCACTATCACACTTTTTGAACAACTGCAACACGTTTACGGTCACGTGACACGAACAGCTCTCCTGCTGGAAGATGCTGTTGCCGTCGAGGAAGGCATCAAGCGTAAAGAGATGCTCATGGTCCGCGATGATCTTCACGTAGTCCACAGCTGCAATTGTGCCTTCGATTAGTACCACATGTGTCATGGAACCCAGCTGAATGAGCTGCACTGCATAATGCTGAACCCACCGGCCTACGTCCGTGGGCCGGTTCATATTTCGAGCAGCCGTTTTCCTGGATTACGGTTTATCTGGACAAGACTGTCAATCTGGCGTAACAAGAAACGTGATTTCTCCGACCAAGAGAAACTTTTCCATTGAACCACGGTCCAATCTTGATGATCCCGAGTCCACTGCAGTCCTAAAGTCACTGGATCAGTATGGCAACACGTAAGGGTTGTCTGCTGCTGCGCATCAGCCAGTTCATATGCATATGCATTTTTGTAACACATCGTGTATTTCATATGAGGAGATCTGCAGCTTTTCATTATCCAAAATAAGGTGAATAAAACGCAGAAGTTGCAAAAGACACCGTATTGAACTTTTGAAAATTTTTGACGAGAACCTCTGGGACCAAACTGGTGAGGGCATCGGCCCCTAGGCTTACACACTACTTAATCTATCTTAAACTAACTTGTAGGTTATTAACGATATTATTTTTATCTCGTTTCCCATTAGCTAACAGCTTCCTTCCAAGTCTCGCCTTGTTTCTTATCGTACTCTGCTCTGTTCATATGACAGATTACTAATAGACACCAAGTGTCGAAAGAAATGCATTGTCTTCATCAAGAAGTGATACAACGAAGGCAGGGAAGACATGAATCAAATTATTATTGTATTAGACCCAGACTCCTCATTGGCCACGTTGAATAAAAGAGTTTTTTATTGTCTGTCTTCAGTGTATTAATTTCTTTTTTAAAGACTGATTTTGGTTCAACGTGAACCGTCCTCAGATATACAGGTATAATAAGGGGAGTTCTTATGACATCACAAACTTGAAGAAGACGTCCACATGTCAGCTGCCACAAATTTCAGCATCTGGTGGAAGATTTTGACCAAAAACACCAGCTTTCGATATTTAATGGTGTGCCCATAATTCTGGTTATAATCTAAGGTGTAAAGGAATCACACTTCATTCCTAAGTGGACTCATTCAAGTAGTATTTTATATACATGAATTTTGGTTGCACTATTTATTTTTACTGCAGCAATTTTATTTCTGTTATTTGACTTCAGATTCCTTATTAATCCAGCTCAAAAAACTCTTTCGCTGCACGCTGTAAGAAGGAAAAATTCAGTGGTTCAAACAGCTCTGAGCACTATAGGACTTAACATCTGTGGTCATCAGTACCCTAGAACTTAGAACTACTTCAACCTAACTAACCTAAGGACGTCACACACATCCATGCCCGAGGCAGGATTCGAAGCTGCTACCGTAGCGGTCACGCGGTTCCAGACTGAAGCGCCTAGAACAGCACGGCCACACCGGACGACTTGTAAGAAGGAAAGATTGGAAAAATATGTTCTTGGCACTTTCGGGTAGAGGACATACAGCGAACACCTGTATTGTCAGTCCGTGTTAAAGGAAGCGCTGGATTACCAAAGCAGCCTTTTCACATCACGTACTTCTCTTCTTGGTTATTCGAAACGTATAACAAAAGTAAAGTTACATGAACGAGGCGAAATGCGTCGGATTACCGAGCGACGTGGCGCAGTGATCAGCACGTGGGAACCGCACTGGGGAGGATGACTGTGCAAATCCGCGTCCGGCTTTTTGTGCCTTCTCAAACAGCTCCAGGCAAATACCTGTATGATTCCTTTGAAAGTGTGCGGCGGATTTCGTTCGCTATCCTTGAAACATTCAGAGCTCGTCCTCCGTCTCTAACAGCTACGATATTGACGGGACTTTAAACCTTGCTCTTTCTTCTTTGCGCCGTATCACTTTACCTAAGATGTATTTAAGACCAGAAAAAACTTCTGAGAATACCGTTCTGAGGCTGTGTTATTCATGAAAGCACTGTAACATTTTCAGTTTAAAACGACTGTTGCGTGTAGCCTAATGGAGAAATTAACAACCAGAAACAGTCTTAAACAGTAGTCGGCCAACGTTTTGGGACATTTAACATGGAGGTGCCGGCTTCATAGCCACGTACACCATAAGTTTCGACTGCCATCTCCCCTCATTATACGCCCATAATTACTTGAGTAACCCATCCAACTATCGGCAAAATTTAAGTCACAGGATATAACCTGTGAGGATTCCACTACAACGGAGTCTCTCCGTGGATTGCTCTCTCGACGGATCATGTACAAGCGCCAAGAACGTTCTAGAACATTCGAGGAATAAGCCGTTTTCCGTGCGCCTAATATTCTACCCATTTCCTGCCACGTGCATTTGCAACGGCTTCGTCGCCCTCCAGCAGCTCACCGCCTTCTCTACACAACGTTCTGTATACGCCTGCTTCAAGCCAAATCCTGTACTCCTGATGAAACTTAAGAAGGAAATTTTTCTTCTAATATGTTGTTGCATTACGTCGCCTTATGGGGGGGGGGGGGGGGGGAGATGAGGCGATTCTATGTATTAAATTTAGGTGATGCCTTTAGGTACGGTATCGTTATTATTAACAATTTATTCAAATCAAAATTATGAGATATGCTTCTGAAAAAAGGTGGGATGCGGAGACATTTATATAATACTACAGCGTATTTGCTGCGATACACACTCGCTACAAGATAAGTGGAAAATGTGTGCTTACAATTTTACAAAAGTGTACTTGTCCAAATGTAGCTCGTAGATGATTTCTTTATGCAAAAACTGTACCGGTATTGTGAAAGAACATTTGACATTCTTTCTTTTGCTGGTGTCGTGTTGATAAGGAACGAAACACCTTCCCCAATTAGTTAATACAGAAATTTGACTGCTTCGGCCAGCGAAAAAACCACGAGAGCAACACTAGCAACTTTTTCACAGTCGTAAAATCAGAGCTCAGTGCCGGGTCTCATTCTTGGTCATAGTTGCTGGACCTCAATTCTTTCAAGAAGAAGGAACTGTAGTAACGATGATTTCACAGAATTATGTCGAAATTTTATGTTATTTTGTGCTTTGGTTCAATGTCTAAGAACTATGAACCAAAAAAAAATGGGGCAAAGGACACTCAAGAATTACTGTGAACGAGACTGCTTAGGAAACTTTTTCCCAACATAATAGCTCGAGTTGGCTATTGGATATTTCCTTCTATGGGGCTACCACCAACGCAATGTCTACGTTTACTAAATTAGTACAGTAGATGAGAGCTCAAAACTCAAACTCCGAACTGGCCTCGAACTCACAACGGTACTGATGGAGCCAACGTGTCATCCACAGCCCATAGGCGTCACTGGATGAGGATATAAAGAGGCATGTGGTCAGTACACCTCTCTCCCGGCAGCCGTCAATTTTCGTTACCGGAGCCGCTACATCTCAATCAAGTAGCTCCTCAATTGGCGTCTCAAAGGCTGAATGTACTCCACTTACCAACAGCACTCTGCAGACCCGGATAGTTAGCCAACCTATTGTTAGACACGCCAGACAGCACTTAAATTCTGTAATCCGAGGATGAAAAGAATCATTCACAATGTCTGATCAAAAGCATCCCGACACCACTATGTAACGCAGAACTGACAAATACGTGCACGACAGGAGGGCCCACCAGTATAACAGGAGGCAAGGAGTGTTCTGTTGTAAATAGAGAAGATGTGACAGAAGAACGGAGCGGTCAGAAGACATTAGTGACTTCTAATATGGACAGCTCATTGGGTGTTACCTGGGTAATAAATCCATCAGGGACATTCCAAACCCTGTAAAGGTGCCCATGTGCACTGTTGGGGATGAGGTAGAGAAGAGGGAACAACTACAGCTAAATCAAGACCTGGCAGACCTCATAAACTGACGGGTGGTGACCGTCGGGCATTACGATGGTTGGCTGTAGAAATTGAAATGAAATCAATCAAATGAGTCACTTGTGAACTTCACAGTGCTACCAGCAGCCCAGCTAGCACAGTGACTGAATGTAGTGAGTTAAAAAGAATGGAGTGCAATGATCGAGCAAATCCTTTCCTGTAGTCAGGGCTAACTGACTTTTGAGGTGCTGTAAAAACGAGTTATTTGGAGGGATGAATTCCACTGCACCCCGTGGCAATCCGAAGGAAGGGTTTGACTTTGGCAAATGATTGGAGATCTTTATCTGCCATCATAAGCACTGCTAACAATGGAGTACAGAGAAGGTGGTGGTGGTGTTATGGTGTGGGGGTGTTTTGGTTGTTAGACTGTGGTCCCCTAATTGCGCTTAAGGAAACGCTACCAGTGGAAGGATACGAACACATTTTACAGCGTTGTGAACTGCCTACAGCAAAACAATGCACACTTTCTTTAAGTAACATTTGTGAGGCAATGGTTTGTGGACCGTAACTTTCCTGAAATGGACAGACCTGCCTAGCGCCCCGTCCTGTACCCAACGAAACCCCTTTCAGGTGACTTAAATCATCGGCTTCGATCCAGACCATAGCGTCCGACATCACTATCTCTTGTGGTTTCAGGCCTTGAAGAAGAACGGACAGCAGTTTTCTCCACTGGCATTCAGACACCTCACTGAAAGCGTCCTACGTGCAGTTCAAGGCAACATAAAGGTGAAGGATGGACGCTTACCATATTAATGTCCACTAACAGGTGTCTGCATACTTATGATGTAACGGACAGAGGTTCAGATGACTCTCTTCACTTGAGATGGGAATGTGCCACTAAAAGGAGGAAGAATCAGCAATGTTTTACGGCTTGAAGATGCAGAAGGCAATGAAAACCACCGCGTCAAAGACATATAATGTGTATCATAGGGTATATGGCCTTTAATTGAAAAAAGTATCATGATGATCTCTCCATTGGCAGAATATTCTGAACTAGTCCCTCATTCGGATCAGCGGGAGATAACTGCCAGTGGGGAGGTAACCATGAGAAAAAGATTGAATAACCAAAAAGAGGGTAACGTTCTACGAGTTGGGGCTTGGAATGTCAGAAGCTTCAACGTTGTAGGGAAGCTACAAAATCTGAAAATGTGAATGGTAAGGCTCAATCTGGATGTAGTGGGCACCACTGAAGCGAAAAGATTTCTGATCAGAAGCGTATAGGGTAATATCGACAGCAGTAGAAAATGCTATACCGGGAGTAGGATTCGTTGCGAATAAGAAGGTAGGGCAGAGAGTGAGTTACTGTGAACAGTACAGTGATGGGGTTGTTCTCATCAGAATCGACAGCAAACCAACACCAACAATAATAGTTCAAGTACACATGCCGATGTCGCAACCACCAAGATGAAGTGACAGTGAAAGTATATAGGGATATTGACCGAACAACTCAATATGTAATGGAAATGACGGCCTATTTGTCGTGGGAGACTCTAATGCGGTTGTAGGTGAACAAGTAGAGAAAATATGTGTTTTGTTGTGGAAATGAGACAGGAGAAAACTAATTGAATTCTGCAGTAAGTATCAGCTAGTAATAGCTAATACTCAACTCAAGGATCACAAGGCGAGGAGGTACACTTGGAAAAGGCCGAGAAATACTGGAAAGTACCAGTTAGACTACATCACGGTCAGGCAGTGATTTTGAAAGGCGTACCCTGGAGCAGATATAGCCTCAGATCACAATATAGTAGTGATGGAGAATAGGATGAAGTTTAAGAGATTAGTCAGGAAGAACTAATGCGCGAAGAAGTGGGGTAAGGAAGAGCCAAGGAATAAAGAATTCGCTTGAAGTTCCCTGAGGCTGCGAATACCGCGATAATGAATAGCTCAGCAGGCAGTTCAGTTGAAGAGGAATGGACATCTATAAAATGGGCAGTCACAGAAGATGGAAAGAAAAACACAGGTATAAAGAAGGTAACGGCGAAGAAACCATGTCTTACAAAAGCAATACTTCAAATGATCGACGAAAGATGGAAGTACAAAGATGTTCGGGGAAATTCAGAAAACAGAAATAGAAGTCACTTAGAAATGAAATAAACAGGAAGTGCGGAAAGTTAAGGCGAAATGACTGCATGAAAACGTGACGTAATCAAAAAAGAGATGATATCGAAAAACCTGACCCAGCGTGCAGGTGAAATTAAAAGCAGAGCTGTAACATTAAGAGCGCAATGGCAATTCCACTGTTAAATGCGGGGAAGAGAGCGAACTGGAGGAAAGAGTACACTGGAGGTCTCTATAAAGGTGAGGACCTGTCTGATGACGTAATGGAAGAAGAAACAGGAATCGACAGGGAAGAAATATGGAATCAAGTATTAGTCAGAATGAAACAGATCTTTGGACGACTTGAGATCAACAATGCTCGAGGGAAAGGTAATATGCCACGAGCATTTCTGAAATCATTGAGGGAAGTGCCAACAAAACGACTATTCACAGCGGAGTATAGAGTGTATGAGACTGGTACGACACTGGCAACTTACAATCAGACTTTCGGGAAAACATCATCAACACAATTCTGAGGATAGCAAGGGCATACAAGTGCGAGAATTACAGCTCAATCAGCTTAATAGATCATACTACCAAACTGCTAACAGAATAATATACAGAAGAATGGAAAAGAAAATTGATGATCTGCTAGGTGACGATAAGTTTGGACTTAGGAACGGTAAAGATACCAGAAGGTAGTTCTGCGGCTTATAATTGGGGCAAGACTGAAGAAAAATCATGACACGTTCATAGGAGACAATGTAAAATGGTGCAAGATGTTCGAAATTCTGAGAGAAATAAGGGTAAGCTATAGGGAAAACCGGACAATATATATTATGAATAAGAACAAAGATGAACGATATATTCGGATTAAAAAGGGTGTAAGGCGAGGATATTTTCTTTTACCCCTACTGTTCAGTACCAATGACGGAAATAAACGAGGGATTCAAGAGTAAGATTAAAATTCAAGGTGAAACAATATCAATGATAAGATTTGCTGATGACTTCGCTATCCTTAGTGAAAGTGAAGAAGAGGTACAGGATGTGTCGAATAGATCGAACAGTCAAATGAGTTCAGAATAAGGACTGAGAGTACATCGAAGAAAGACGAACGTAGTGAGAAGTAGCAGAAATGAGAAACAAGAAACTTGATACCAGAATTGGGATCACGAAATAGACCAGTTTAACCCACTATGGATGGAGCAAAGATGACAAAAAGCAGACGAGCATTGGCAAAAAAGGATTCTGGGCCCGGATAAGTCTACTAATATCAAATATAGGCATTAATCTGAGGAAAAAAATTCTGAGAATATCCGCTTGGAGCACAGCATTGCATGGTAGTGGAACATGTGCAAGTTAGTCATGTCATTTTGATGTTTGTATGTCATCAATGTGCACGCCAGAGAGAGAGCAAGTTATGTTGCTGTTAAACAATCTTAGGTCTTGTAGTGGCACAGTCCGATACATTCTTAGTCGAAGTGTGGCAGGTGATGGACGAGTTAAGTAGTGCTGCGTGGACTTGTGATTGTACAGACGTGTGTTAGATGAAGAGAGGACAGTAAGGATGAATATGATGTAAACAATGAAAGGTGAAAGGAATATAAATTTTAAATAATGTAACTGTTTTTTAAGAGAAGAGGTTTGAGGTAAGGCTGCAGCACTGCGCACATAATTTGCCGGAATAATTCTTATCAGCCAGTTAACTTGCTCAATGCTGAGAGAAAGACCACCCCAATTCACTGAATCATGGATTAACATATTCATTGATTAAGCTGTTTGCTTTCTACAGAGGTTCTCTGTTAAAATTGTAACCCTTCTTATCATTGTTCTCTTTGTTATGCATTGTATTGTTCAGACCAGAAGATCATGGGAAGTTTTACTTTGTCTTTTTGAATATATACACTCCTGGAAACTGAAATAAGAACACCGTGAATTCATTGTCCCAGGAAGGGGAAACTTTATTGACACATTCCTGGGGTCAGATGCATCACATGATCACACTGACAGAACCACAGGCACATAGACACAGGCAACAGAGCATGCACAATGTCGGCACTAGTACAGTGTATATCCACCTTTCGCAGCAATGCAGGCTGCTATTCTGCCATGGAGACGATCGTAGAGATGCTGGATGTAGTCCTGTGGAACGGCTTGCCATGCCATTTCCACCTGGCGCCTCAGTTGGACCAGCGTTCGTGCTGGACGTGCAGACCGCGTCAGACGACGCTTCATCCAGTCCCAAACATGCTCAATGGGGGACAGATCCGGAGATCTTGCTGGCCGGGGTAGTTGACACACACCTTCTAGAGCACGTTGGGTGGCACGGGTTACATGCGGACGTGCATTGTGCTGTTGGAACAGAAAGTTCCCTTGCCGGTCTAGGAATGGTAGAACGATGGGTTCGATGACGGTTTGGATGTACCGTGCACTATTCAGTGTCCCCTCGACGATCACCAGAGGTGTACAGCCAGTGTAGGAGATCGCTCCACACACCATGATGCCGGGTGTTGGCCCTGTGTGCCTCAGTCGTATGCAGTCCTGATTGTGGCGCTCACCTGCACGGCGCCAAACACGCATACGACCATCATTCGCACCAAAGCAGAAGCGACTCTCATCGCTGAAGACGACACGTCTCCATTCGTCTCTCCGTTCACGCCTGTCGCGACACCACTGGAGGCGGGCTGCACGATGATGGGGCGTGAGCGGAAGACGGCCTAACGGTGTGTGGGACCGTAGCCCAGCTTCATGGAGACGGTTGCGAATGGTCCTCGCCGATACCCCAGGAGCAACAGTGTCCCTAATTTGCTGGGAAGTGGCTGTGCGGTCCCCTACGGCACTGCGTAGGATCCTACGGTCTTGGCGTGCATCCGTGCGTCGCTGCGGTCCGGTCCCAGGTCGACAGGCACGTGCACCTTCCGCCGACCACTGGCGACAAATCGATGTACTGTGGAGACCTCACGCCCCACGTGTTGAGCAATTCGGCGGTACGTCCACCCGGTCTCCCGCATGCCCACTATACGCCCTCGCTCAAAATCCGTCAACTGTACATACGGTTCACGTCCACGCTGTCGCGACATGCTACCAGTGTTAAAGACTGCGGTGGATCTCCGTATGCCACGACAAACTGGCTGACACTGACGGCGGCGGTGCACAAATGCTGCGCAGCTAGCGCCATTCGACGGCCAACACCGCGGTTCCTGGTGTGTCCGCTGTGCCGTGCGTGTGATCATTGCTTGTACAGCCCTCTCGCAGTGTCTGGAGCAAGTATGGTGGGTCTGACACACCGGTGTCAATGTGTTCTTTTTTCCATTTCCAGGAGTGTACTTCACTCTAAAGTCGTTGACTTGACATATCATTTCAAAGGAATAGTTACTCTCCCCTCACCACTGGTCATCATTATGCGTTAGCACACACAACAGTTTGAATATGCATTTAGAAACAGAAGTCCAGCTCAGCCGTTACCTGCTTGCTGTTTGCCGTTCTGCTTTCCAGAAATCTGTAACAATGTTCTCAAGGAGCAAGATAAGTGGAAATTTTAATTAGGACCAGATAATTATTTTACATCAGTTGCACATTTAACAAAAAGATAAGCTGCATTCAGATCAATTACAGTTCAGTTCAAATTAGATTCTGTTTAGTCAAAGGTTAGCATGCAAGTTTAAGACGAACAACAGTTTATTTATTTTTTTAATTCCCCCCAAAGGGGGTGGGCGGGTAGCAGCTTACTACACTGCTATTGAGCCTACAGAATTTGTTTTAAAAAGATGAAGATAATAAATAATAAAAGCAGGCGATAAAATCTGTGACTTAAATGGTAAAATGGCAGAAAATCGTAGAACTTAAAGAAAAAATGGTTGATGATGCTAATAAAATACATATGAAGCAGACACATAAAAGAATACACAGACAATTAAAAAAACACAGCGACAGTCTGGTTTCTGTTTGCAAGAGATATAATATTTACACCCAGTGACAGCATGGTTTCTGTTCACAACACTTTGGAAAGATGAACAACACTGAACATTCACTTGAACACTGCACTAAAAAATTGGCACAAATATGACAGCCGAGAGCAGATGGGGGAAACCTGGACAGATGACGGGAAAGGAAAGGGTGGGGGGGAAGGAGAGGAAAAAACAAAGTGAGAGTGGGGAGGGGGGGATGGGAGCCGACAGAAGACGAGGACCCATAAGAGGGATGAACGTGCTGGGCAGATGCGACAGGGAGTGGGGAAAGACAGAGGAGGGGTAAAAGGACTCAGAGGGGAGGGGTGGTCCTTTAAAGCACTTCTTCATTTTTCTTTCCTTATTGTTATTTTAAACCTGTTTACAGGCAGGCCTGGAGCAGCATACTACGCCGCTCTTTGGCCGCAGAGAAACACAAAAGGTACAAATGGAGAGAATTAGAGAAAAAAAAGGTGGACATATAAACGGAGACGAACACTTTTTAAAATACATGGTGCCATTCACGGGCGTAGAGTCCAAGATAAAATTTGTTCAGACAGTTGGACACATACATAGACGAAAATTGTCACACGTGAACGTAGGTGCACAAAACGAATAACACTGAACCACTTAAGCACAGAACGACGGCACACACAGAAACACAAGGCGTTGATCTGTGGCGCGCTAATGTTCACTAACCGTGTACGAGTCCCGGGTCCTGCCAAGAGAGGAGGAGGGGGGGGGGGTTGGGAGAGGGAGAGGGGAGAGCAGATGCCATGGTTAGGGGAGATTGGGGGAAGGGAGGAAGGGGGAGGGAAAGCCTAGGGGAAGAGGGGTGGAGGAAGGGGATGGGGAAAAGGAAAGAGAAGGGAGGGAGGGTGCCTAAAGGAAAGGACACAGGAAGTGGGGGTGGGGAGGATCAAAGTTGATAGGAGGGGTAGATTGAGGGGAGGAGGACAGCATCAGGGAGGGGGAGCTAGCAGAAGCCACCTAGGGAGATGGTAAAGATGGTGGAGAGATGGAGACCGGGTGGGATGGGAATACAGGCACGGCAGCGGGCAGGGGTGGGAGAGGATGGGCGAGACAAGCGGGTGAGGAGGATCGAGTTTGCGGGAGGTGTACAGGATCTGTATCCTTGCTTCTTCATTAGTTACTCGATCTACCCATCTAATCTTTATCATTATTTTGTATCACCACATTTTATAAGCTGGTATTCTCCAAATATCTGCAACGTTTGTTTTCGGACTTTCTATTACATAAAATAAAGTAATGAATATATAGGGTGGTCCATTGATTGTGACCAGGCCAAATATCTCACGAAATAACCGTCAAACGCAAAAACTACAAATAACGAAGCTTGTCTAGCTTGAAGGGGGAGACCAGATGGCGCTATGGTTGGCCCGCTAGATGGCGCTACCATAGGTCAAACGAATATCAAATGTGTTTTCTTTTTTAATAGGAACCCCCATTTTTATTACATATTGGTGTATTATGTAAAGAAATATGAATGTTTTAGTTGGCCCACTTTCTTAGCTTTGTGATAGATGGCACTGTAGTAGTCACAAACATATGGCTCACAATTTTAGACGAACAGTCGGTAACAGGTAGGCTTTTTAAATTAAAATACAGAACGTAGGTACTCTTGAACATTTTATTTCGGTTGTTCCAATGTGATACATGTACCTTTGTGCACTTATCATTTCTGAGAACGCATGCTGTTACAGCGTGATTACCTGTAAATACCACATTAATGCAATAAATGCTCAAAATGATGTCCGTCAACCTCAGTGCATTTGGCAATACGTGTAACAACATTCCTCTCAACAGCAAGTAGTTCGCTTCCCGTAATGTTTGCACATGCATTGACAATGCGATGACGCATGTTTTCAGGCGTTGTCAGTGGATCACGACAGCAAATATCCTTCAACTTTCCCCACAGAAAGAAATCCGGGGACCTCAGATCCGGTGAACGTGCGGGCCATGGTATAGTGCTTCGACGACCAATCCACCTGTCATAAAATATGCTATTCAATACCGCTCCAACCGCACGCGAGCCATGTGCCGGACATCCATCATGTTGGAAGTACATCGCCATTCTCTCATGCAGTGAAATATCTTGTAGTAACATCGGTAGAACATTACATAGGAAATCAGCATACATTGCACCATGTAGATTGCCATCGATAAAATGGGGGCCAATTATCCTTCATCCCATAATGCCGCACTATAAATTAACCCGCCAAGGTCACTGATGTTCTACTTTTCGCAGCCATCGTGGATTTTCCGTTGCCCAATAGTGCATATTATGCCGGTTTACGTTACCGCTATTGGTGAATGACGCTTCGTCGCTAAATAGAACGCGTGCAAAAAATCTGTCATCGTCCCGTAATTGCTCTTGTGCCCAGTGACAGAACTGTACACGACGTTCAAAGTCGTCGCCATGCAATTCCTGTTGCATAGAAAAATGGTACGGGTGCAATCGATGTTGATGTAGCATTCTCAACACCGACATTTTTGAGATTTCCGATTCTCGCGCAATTTGTCTGCTACTGATGTGCGGATTAGCCGCGACAGCATCTAAAACGCCTTCTTGGGCATCATCATTTGTTGCAGGTTGTGGTTGACGTTTCACGTGTGACTGAACACTTCCTGTTTCCTCAAATAACATAGCCATCCGGCGAACGGTGCGGACACTAGGATGATGTCGTCCAGGATACCGAGCAGCATACGTAGCACAAGCCCGTTGAGCATTTTGATCACAATAGCCATACATCAACACGATATCGAACTTTTTCTCCATTGGTATGTGGTCCATTTTAACACGGGTAATGTATCACGAAGTAAATACCGTCCGCACTGGCGGAATGTTACGTGATACCACGTACTAATACGTTTGTGACTATTACAGCGCCATCTATCACAAAGCGAAAAAAGTGGTCCAACTAAAACATTCATACTTCTTGACGTACTACACGAATATCTAATAAAAATGGGGGTTCCTATTTAATAAAACGCAATTGATATCGGCCATCTAGCGGGCCAACCATAGCGCCATCTGGTTTCTCCCTTCAAGCTATACGAGTTTCGTTCTTTGTAGTTTTTTCGTTTGACGCTTATTTCGTGAGATTTTGGTGCAACTATATCTTTTGTATATGTGCAGTTAATAGAGAAACACTTACAAGAGAACCGTGAAAGTTTATCCACCTAGCAGTGAACGACTACGGCTTTTACTTCAAAAATACAGTATCTTTGTTTATACGTCCTCTTTTAGATCAATTTATTTGTCCATATTTGTGTCTAGTGAGTAAGCTGAAACCCTCAAGTGCGACTCTTGTAACCTGATAAGGTCGCATATGGAAGCCATAACAGCTTCACAGGACTCAAAACATTATCCAAGCAACAAATTTCTTTCGATGTAACAGCAACTGATTGTCTGAAAGTGGCAAGCCTGATGGAAATGTCTCAACCACTTGTACTTCAGATACTTGGTTTTTATATTGAGGAAACAGTTATGTATGAAGATGCTCTGTCTTCATAAACGAGGATAAATCAGAAGAAACCCTGTCCCTGCCTAAAAAAACGGTGGTTATAATTTTTCACTTTTTCTGATACAGAGCCACGAGTTCCAATCACTGCTTTGATTTCTGATTTGATGGATCCACGTCTCATTCACAATAACACATCGCTTCCTAAGCTCACTTGGATTCCGTACCAAATAAACCAAACATTGTTGTGAAATTCATTTCCAACGTTGCATTTCGTTAATACCTAACAAATACTGCGTTTAGCTTTACTAAAGCTGTCTCACAATAAATTTACCATTCTCGTTCTTCTAATATATATGTGATGTCAGACCAACATAGAAACAAAAGCACCGATCGTTCAGTATCATTAAATACACTAACTCACTGATTACCTTTTAGGACGCCATTAAGGCATGTTTTCATTTACACACATAACCCGCAGGCCACCTTACGTTGCATGGTGAAGTTCATTCCATTCGTAAATGAAGGAGAGAGAAACGACAGTCTGCATGCATCCGTATAAGCCTTGATTCTTCTCATCTTCTGTTCCCGGTCGTAACACGAGATATGCAGGGTAGTCAGAAACAGTCTGAAAAGCTTGTAAGGATGTTGCACGATAGGCTGTGCTGATGTATAATTGTTAAGAAAAAATTCGGTACTTATCGCCGTTTCCGAGTTAATTAGCATTGAAGTTAGCCAATCAGGCCGTACCAGGTGCGAATTCAAGCGGCCCAGCGGATACAATTAGTGTCAGTTGCTCTCACAGCATAGATGACAATACACGAGACTGCGCAGCCTTTGGCTCGGGTTCGATCCTTTCTACAGTCCCATGTCCAATATCACTCTCTACTTCGGTTTTAGGAGATCAAACAAAGAACACGTTTGGAGACCGGCTCTGGTGGGCTGCTTAAATTTTCATGCTCAAAGGCCTGATTGGTTAACATCAATGTTAATTAACTAGGAAACGATGCAAGGTGTCAACGTTTTTTCGTAACAACTATTTCTCAGCACTACCTGCCCTGAAACACCATTACAAGCTTTTCAGACTGTTTCTGACCCACCTGTACGTCCATGGATCAGGATCGTCCTGCAGTCTGTTGCAAACGCCAATCCTTCAAACTTTCTCAATAGCGTTTCGTGAAAGTCTTGTCTTCTTCCCTCCAGAGATTCCCACTTGGGTTCAGGCAGCATTTCCGTAAGATTTGCGTATTTATCAAACCCACCAGTAACAAATGTAGCAGTACGCCTCTGAACTGATTCGATGTCTTCCTTTAAACCGACATGCTGGGGATCCCAAACACTCGCGTAGCGCTCAAGAATGATTTGCATTAGTATTTTGGACTCGCTTTCGTTCATAGACGAACTAGACTGTTCTATAAATCTACCAACAAGCGGAAGCCAACCCCTCGTCTCCCCTCCGACCGACATTCCGCGTTTGTTCCATTTCTTGTCGCTTTGCAACGTCATGCTTAGATATTTAATCGAAGCGTCTGTGTAAAGCAGCATACCAGTAATACTGCTTCCGAACATTAGAGGAGTGTTTTTCCTACTCCTCTGGACTAATTTACATTTTTCAACGTTTAGAGAAATTTTCCATTTATGACACCAAATAGGAATTCTGACCACAAAGTCATCCTTCATCCACCTACAGCAACTTGGAGATGACACTCTCCCGTCTGCAACAACTTCATCACCAGTCGCAAATTACTGATCATCCTCATCTGGAAGATCATTTATGTATATAGAGAACAAGAACGATCCAGTCACACTTCCCTGTGGCGCTCTTGACGAAACCTTTGTCTCAGATAAACACTCGCCGTAACAAAGTACTACGTTCGAGACGAGATTTGAATTTCCGCCACTCCTTTTTTACCCATTGAAAAAAAGGAAAGTATTTCTTATAAAGATACACCCATTTTAATAAATTTTCGTTGTTTAGTGATAAACAACCCAAAATTAATAATTTTATAAGGGCAAGATTTTCAAGTCCAAGCAGTTTTAAAAAAAGAGTGTAACGCAACTACATTAAAGGTTCCTATTAATAAGCATTCCACAAGCCAGGCTATACTTTACCTACGTTTTACACAACATATACCGATGTAAGAGATACAAAATTTTATTGAGACCAAAGCCATTTCTGTGCCAGATCCAGAAAATATGTCATTATTTAACTTAAAAAATCACTAGAAAATCTACTGAGTTCATTCATTTTAAAAACATGCTGTCGTTTGTGTCGTCTGTAACAGGGAACCCTGAAAATAAAAGACTAAGTATTATTCTGCTTTTAAGCTACTTGCTAAATACGAACTAAAACACACACGATACGGGAGGTCTAGAACGTGTGACAACAATTCAATTAAGTTCCATATAACTTGTTTGTGTACCTCTCTGAGACCAAAGGCGGCTGGAGTCCATAATTGTGGCTCCCTTTCTTATGGAGCAAGGAATCCCTGACATCTCTAGGGTGGTTAATGCTAGCTTCCTTCCATTAAAAGTACAAATGGTTTTAATGAAACCCGCGAGAACGCACCGCATTTTATGACCTTAATTTCCTCCTGCGGACCGAAACACCCGCCATTTCCTTCGGCTTTTTAATGAATATCCGGTAATTTATGCACCACATTATCTTTACAAGTTGGAATTCTTCGAATATTTCATAATTAATAATAAAGCGGTAATGTGGAGGAACCGATGTAAAGTAATTTCTGTTATCATCCAAGTTGGAACACAGACAGTCATTGCGAAAGAAAAAAAGTTTTGCGGCTTACACAATCGAACCCATTGCAAACATCAGATGTAAATATTTAGCTAAACAGCTGAAGTCTATAATAGTTTCAATAGCGATCGTATGGTTTAAGAGGAGTTATAACAGAAAAAAACTGATGGTAAAACCATGACAGGCAGGCTGACAGACAAAATGATTGATGAACTGCAGCAGTATCATGGAATGTCCATTAGAAATAATACTGAGGATTTGTTGAAAATGAAGCAGGCAGTATGGGCTAACGTCTTCCATAGACCGTCAACTGATGCAAAACCAGTACACCACCTTTGTCCTCCTGGACCTGACTCATGGTGCAATTACCGCAATGCTCAGTACCCAAATAGTTCATACACCCATAAGCATTCCATCCCAGCAGCAATCATGGATATCATAAAACCTATTTACAGAGACTTGGCAAATCCTAAGTTACTGAAGAACTGTCTGCATGGTCAGACTCAAAATCCCAACGAGTCGTTCAATAATCTTATATGGACTCGCTTACCAAAAATGGTTTTTGTTGGAATGAAGACACTGAAGTGGGTGGTCAGTGATGCTGTTATTGCTTTCAATGATGGCAACAATGGGAGGGTGAAAGCGCTGCAGCATATGGGAATTAACCCGGCACCAAACTGCATCAGAGAACTTGAACGGATAGACAAGGTTCGCATTCATAAAGCAAAGTATGCTGCACAGTTGGCCACTGAGGATTCCAGAAAGAAGAAAATAAGAAAAAACTTGGAAAATTATCAAGAGTATGATACGCAGTATGGTGCAGGGTGCTTCTGAATTACTAAAAAGATAAAATTAAGCTTATATTAAGTGAGTTAAAGTCTTCTGAAACTTTCCTGAAAATTTACATTTTGCATTTTTCCATAAATCTTAGAAACTACTTCGAGTAGAGTATTCAAATTTTCAGGGAGTAATAACATAAATATCCTGAGTCTACGGAACTAAAAGAAGAACATAATGTCGTGTATAATTAAAATTATTTAGGATAACGTACAAAAAAGTACACAAAATTTTAAGTGTGTAATAAAAATATAGTATATCCTAAAGTAGTGGCTGAAATGCAATTATTGTAATTCGTTAGACTCAGAATATACAATTTAATGTCCGGTAAAAGTTTCATGTCAGTGGCTACAGTGGTTCCTGAAATACAGGGAAGTCAAGTCACTAAATTTAACATTGTCGGGATAGGGCATTCCATCTCCCCTTAAGGCAGATGTGGAGTGACTGAGATGCAAATGCAACTTGTTCTGCGCAATGTACTGGCAAGGCTATTTCTAAAATAATCCAAATGTTGCTGTTATAACCGATTATGCGACTGTTTTTGCTCAGAGTTCAGGGGCAGCCTAACTACACTCCTGGAAATGGAAAAAAGAACACATTGACACCGGTGTGTCAGACCCACCATACTTGCTCCGGACACTGCGAGAGGGCTGTACAAGCAATGATCACACGCACGGCACAGCGGACACACCAGGAACCGCGGTGTTGGCCGTCGAATGGCGCTAGCTGCGCAGCATTTGTGCACCGCCGCCGTCAGTGTCAGCCAGTTTGCCGTGGCATACGGAGCTCCATCGCAGTCTTTAACACTGGTAGCATGCCGCGACAGCGTGGACGTGAACCGTATGTGCAGTTGACGGACTTTGAGCGAGGGCGTATAATGGGCATGCGGGAGGCCGGGTGGACGTACCGCCGAATTGCTCAACACGTGGGTCGTGAGGTCTCCACAGTACATCGATGTTGTCGCCAGTGGTCGGCGGAAGGTGCACGTGCCTGTCGACCTGGGACCAGACCGCAGCGACCCACGGATGCACGCCAAGACCGTAGGATCATACGCAGAGCCGTAGGGGACCGCACCGCCACTTCCCAGCAAATTTGGGACACTGTTGCTCCTGGGGTATCGGCGAGGACCATTCGCAACCGTCTCCATGAAGCTGGGCTACGGTCCCACACACCGTTAGGCCGTCTTCCGCTCACGCCCCAACATCGTGCAGCCCGCCTCCAGTGGTGTCGCGACAGGTGTGAATGGAGGGACGAATGGAGACGTGTCGTCTTCAGCGATGTGAGTCGCTTCTGCCTTGGTGCGAATGATGGTCGTATGCGTGTTTGGCGCCGTGCAGGTGAGCGCCACAATCAGGACTGCATACGACCGAGGCATACAGGGCCAACACCCGGCATCATGGTGTGGGGAGCGATCTCCTACACTGGCCGTACACCTCTGGTGATCGTCGAGGGGACACTGAATAGTGCACGGTACATCCAAACCGTCATCGAACCCATCGTTCTACCATTCCTAGACCGGCAAGGGAACTTTCTGTTCGAACAGGACAATGCACGTCCGCATGTATCCCGTGTCACCCAACGTGCTCTAGAAGGTGTAAGTCAACTACCCTGGCCAGCAAGATCTCCGGATCTGTCCCCCATTGAGCATGTTTGGGACTGGATGAAGCGTCGTCTCACGCAGTCTGCACGTCCAGCACGAACGCTGGTCCAACTGAGGCGCCAGGTGGAAATGGCATGGCAAGCCGTTCCACAGGACTACATCCAGCATCTCTACGATCGTCTCCATGGCAGAATAGCAGCCTGCATTGCTGCGAAAGGTGGATATACACTGTACTAGTGCCGACATTGTGCATGCTCTGTTGCCTGTGTCTATGTGCCTGTGCTTCTGTCAGTGTGATCATGTGATGTATCTGACCCCAGGAATGTGTCAATAAAGTTTCCCCTCCCTGGGACAATGAATTCACGGTGTTCTTATTTCAATTTCCAGGAGTGTATTAACGCCGATAGCGTTGTAAGTTCATTTATTTGCTTCAGTCTGTTGAATACTACTCTTACACCTAGGCTAGTCTCATCGTTATTTTGATGTAGGAACAGAGTTTCTTCTTTGATATTACATCAGTGAATTTCGCCGTAGTCATCACCTATCTACCGTATTCCGCCCACTTACCCGTAATGTAGTTCAGCATCTTCACAGTCTGTTGAGCGTTTGCCACCATCACGACTAATGACATACTGTAAAGTCTTTACTAATTCTCACAGATTGTTCAACATCCTCCACTTACAATAAGCAGCAGCCAACATGTGAACAGTCATTTTTACTCAACTTCCAGTCTCACAACCACATTTACCTTTACTCCATATTCATTATCCCCACCTGTACTTCCATCGTCTCTCACGTACCCACCAACAGCACAGCTGCCACAGCCTTTCTCTTGACATCTTCACAATCATCAAGTTCACCAGCCTCATTTTTCCTTTGTAGCTAATGGGATACCTGAATACACTGCAATGTCACCACCTTTACCCATACCAGCATCAGAAACAGCTACAGCCATACTAGCATCGTTTGTGGCAGTCACAGCCGCACCACCACCACTACCACCGCCAACATCATGTTCACCAACTCCACTGCATCAGCTTCGCAATCACATTACATTTACTACTTCTGCTCCATGTAAGACGCCACACCTAAAAAAAATCAATTTCTTTGACTGATAAACATTCTAGCCATATGTTTAAAGAATCTCCAAAAACACTCATATCTTGCAGCTACTCCAAAGGTCAAAAACCACAGTGCAAATATGATACAATTTACTTCGTTGAAGTAATCTGAGTAACAAAAAAGTGGGAAGATTTCGACCACGCCACGTTAATAAGTACCATCCTTACATTCACCTACAATGATTTGGGAGTAGCATGGAAAACTCAATAATGTGGGTAGATCGGTTAATAAAATCTGTCCCTTTTTGTGTGAATATTTTTTCCCACTTTTCAGTGTGTTTTAGTGAATTGCCACTGTAATACTGCATAAAAATAAAGAGAATTTGAAGGACATAGTTGCGAAAAAGATTGTCGATTAATTCTTACGTTACAGTGAATTACAGTAACATAACACAATTCATGGGATCTGGCCGTCCCTTCATTACAAAAGACACTGTGTTTCATTCACATACTATGTAAAGGAAACTGTAAAACATATGTGTGGGGGGGGAGGGGGAAGGAAGGGGGGGGGGGGAGTGTCCTCACAACGATCGCTACTAGGCCCACTTTTGTTCTCAACGTACATAAATGAACTCCAAATTATTTTAAAGGGTAGTTCAGAAACGGAAATGGCTGCTGGTGACACATACTAACAAGTCAAGGACCGAAACTCAACAATAGCATACACACCTCAGATGATAGCGATTCACAGTCAATAATTTAAGTCTTAATCTTAAGGGTAGTTCAGAAACGGAAATGGCTGCTGGTGACACATACTAACAAGTCAAGGACCGAAACTCAACAATAGCATACACACCTCAGATGATAGCGATTCACAGTCAATAATTTAAGTCTTAATCTTAAGGGTAGTTCAGAAACGGAAATGGCTGCTGGTGACACATACTAACAAGTCAAGGACCGAAACTCAACAATAGCATACACACCTCAGATGATAGCGATTCACAGTCAATAATTTAAGTCTTAATCTTAAGAAGACTCGTATCATGCTATTTCAAACAAGCAAAAATGACCTGATAGCACCAGACCTAATCATTAGTGGTCATATACTAAATTAAACATATTCTGTAAAATACCTTGGGGTCTAGTTGGATAACGTGTTAAAATGGAGTCGATAAATACATAAACAAATTAATCAAAAGCGTGTTTTGCCCTCAGGAGAATCCCTCATTTGTCGACCAAAAGAGAAAAGTGTTGGCTAATTTTGTGTATTTCCACTTACTGTTGTTTAATGGAATTATATTCTGCTCACGGCACAAAGCGTAAACATAGTGTTTATTCAGCCGAAGCGAGCATTAAGAATACTGTGTGAAGTACGTATCCGTACATCGCGTAGAAGCCCATTTTAAGAATCTTAGAATTTCTTCATTCACTTCCCAATACATTTACTCCTGTCAGTTGAACTGTGAGTTACACTGTCACAATACAAGAAAGATATTCAACAAGCTCCTGCCTAACACAAACTGAGAATTGGGAATTCCTTCCAGTTCAAAAGAAAATTCAAAACATCTCATCAACTCTCTTTCTACAAATCACCTTAATATGCAGATTGGAGGACTGAAAAGTTTCGTTAGATACATGATAAGTTCGTTGTAACATTCCTTAAAAAAGTAGCAATATGCTGCAAATAGGACTCATTGTTCACAAATGCAGATTCAAACTTTCTATGATAAATGGCAGCTGTCTAGTATAACTAAGAAAGCACTACCATTTATCAAAGTAACAGCTTTCGTTCTCATCTGCTCGATTGCATTTTGATTCCATAAGCATGAATACATTAAGCAGTACAGATATACATATTAGTGTTAACATATTAAGCACGCTAAGTTACTATGTTTTCCATGATATTTGTTAATGGTTACCCTGAAAGTTTTCCTTCTGTATAAGACCTACGGAACAAGAAGAATGAATCAATAAGTGAAGGAATGATGTACAATACTACTACAGACAGGAGAACGAGTTTTACAGGAGAAAAGCTTTCGACTTGGAAAATTTGACATTTTGACAACTGTTTTGCAATATATATGTTCATTGACGTCCTTCGTCGTAGTAAACATTTCTCTTTTAGCAAATCATGTTGAAAAGCGTTAAAGTAATATTAAGCCAAAAAAATAGGCTCTACGAAGACATCAAAGGTTTAACATTGGAACAGAAAATTTCGGATCCATGGACGTAGGCTTACCCATCAAAATGCTAGAGCATGTTAAATGTCTTAGAGGTAATGCGCATTGAAGAGTGAATCGAGCAAATATTTCTATTCCATAGGGACATATTTTTGAAATAAAATCTAATATTATCAATAACATTTCATAATTACAAATGATTTCCTTGTGTTGCACTTACATAAAATCGCCATCCTTGTCTTTTCTCCATGTCCACCGTCACTCGCGGTGGGATTCATAGAATACGACTTGCTGTAATTTGATTTGAATGCTACGGTTTGTCACTATTAATTTTCGTTTCGTCTGAAACCCTGTTGTAAACGTGCGATGCAGACCGCTGTTAATCGCAATGAACAGTACTGGTGAATAGCAGTGATCACAAAATGAAAATCGTTCTGTTATCTTACGAGTATATTGACTGAGTGTATACTGCTGTTCCGTTTTAAAGAATTTCATGGTGTCAATCAGTGTTAGCTATTAGATGTACTGTGATGTCAGTGTAAAAATGTCCAATTAGTTAAACCTACAGGACCTTTGTGAATTAATAGTAAATGAACTATAACTATCATTTCTGCCCAAATTACCTGCTGCAAATTTTTGGAATGAAAGTAAGTAAGTTTTATAGTATCAGCGTTGCTGACTTGACAATATTTTAATCGTAGGAGTGGCTGCATACCACTTACGCAGAACATTAATATCCAAGTCATGTACGTTTTATGAGATATTTCCACCTGCCCTCAGAACCTTAAGTTATGTGGCATCTGTTTCATTTACCCGATCACTAGTGTATGAGAGCTGAATGTTGTCACAATGGGAAGTTAAGTCCTGATTTGCCTCCCAATCTTTAAATGTCTCTTCAAACATAATTGTTGTAAGAAGCTTGGTCTACCGTGTTTAATTTCCTCAACTATGAGAACCTACTAATGGTGATCAAAGAGTGACTTCCTTTCAGAACATGATTTGCTGCCTCAACGACTATCGCAAGATGGCAGTCATAAGTTCGTTGCTCGCTAACGAGATCGGCACTCAACAGAGAGCTGCCCAACACCACGATCGGGGAGCTCTGAAATGTGGCGAACTTCGGACACACCCCACGTAACAGCTGCTTTCCACGTGTGTAAGCACCAGGATTTCCAGTACTGCCGCCTTCCGAGCAATTAAATCCTTAACCGCCACTTCATTCTGAACGAGCTTTTCATAACTTCTGGAGACAGACGCTCAAGTTACGAGCTGATGGCTGAGAATCTCAAATGCCCGAGGATCCGCCGATTTTGGACGTAGTCAACTTTTTTGCATGTTATGACGACATGAGACACCTAGAAACTTATGGATGTCACCTAGAACGCTTTTAAGGCGTGTGGGTGATAGCTGACTAACTCTGAGGAATGTGAAGAACTGCTGAAACGTGTAAGAAAAGAAAAGAAAAACAATAAGCTGCCAGTAAAAATCTCGATCATTAGCAGAAGAGCGGACGAAGTTGAACGTTAGTGTGTCTCAGAGGGCGCAGAAGAGGACTGATCGAATGATTAAAAACCACACTGTAGAGAAGAATATGTTTCACACTATTTCAAGAGGTCTTTTGTCACCTAGTTGTGTTGTTTGTCTGAGTCTTTTATTTTCATCTTCACCAAGTTGCGGCCTGCTTCTAACGACTGACTTCATTCATGCACCAACTGACTTTCAGGCATGGTACACGGACGTCTATACTGAAAAATATCTCTACAGTATGAGTTGATGCCAGAGCTGCCTGTTGACCCAACCAATGGCGAATTGCAGTTCATCGACAT
This sequence comes from Schistocerca gregaria, assembly GCF_023897955.1. Lineage (NCBI taxonomy): Eukaryota > Metazoa > Arthropoda > Insecta > Orthoptera > Acrididae > Schistocerca > Schistocerca gregaria. Next base: position 537,385,555 of record NC_064921.1, read on the forward strand.
GAACCACACTGATGTGTTGACGTCCACTAATAAGCCTGAGCCAACACCGTGAAGAACCAAACAGGCCTTCCACCCCTAAACTAAGAGGGTTGTCCAGAAAGTAAGTTCCGATCGGTCACAAAATGGGCACCACAGTGAAAACCCGATAAAGCTTTGCACAGATGTGTTGAGCAGTGTCTCTAGTATGACCGCCGATCGCATCAAGACGCTTTTTGCAGTTTTGAGCGCACTGTGAGCGAGTAAAGGTGCTTAGAACAACGATGCATCCCGCCAAGTAGGAGGGCCCACTGTGATGATTCACCTTAATGAATGCAGCCCACCTAACACAACTGCCACGCACTTCCTCCTTCATGGCAATTCTCAGCCGAACTCAGCGTAGAGAATTATCGGAAAGCACAGGGGGTGCCCTGCTATGACGACGGTGTTGGAAATTTGGTATAATGCTCCGACAAATGTCTAAGTAGAACCGGTGACTATGTAGATAAGTATCTGGAAAGTGTAGCTAACTCTTGCAAATAAAATGTTTCTGATTTTCAGTGTGGTTTCCATTTAGCGACCAATCGGAACTCACTTTCTGGACAACCCTCGTACATTCGCAAGGCGACGGGGTCGCCACTTCTTCTGCGGCAAAGGCTCCAGTGTCCAAAGCAGACCATAAGTTCCTCCACCTGTCCACAGGCAGCAGGGAACTGCCTACACACCATCAGCGAGAACAAGCAGCTGCATGAAATGCGCCTCCACATGCAAACCACATCTCGCCCAGGTCAAAAGCTATGGGGTTTTCTGGACACAAGTTAATTCCTTTTTTTTTTACTATAACATAACTTAGCCATTAATTGCTCTCTACCAAGGCAGTACCGAAGTGATCTTCCGCCCCTGGCGGAACTATCAAAGTTTCGCCCTTATTCTTTCCAGAAAACTATCTTTCTAAAAATGATTCCCTGCAGAATTAACAAATTTTATAATTTTGTAAGACTTGAGAGATTCCATGCCCTCTATTGAATGCTGCCTCTCATTTTTATCAATTTTATAAATGTTTTATGTCATTTCATGGTGTTAACAGACCGAATAAGGTTATTGTAATGAGAGTATTTGTACTGAGAGCTCAAAATACTTTTCACTTGATCCCCATGCATGTTGGGTTACTTCCTGGAGTGGCCTGCGTGAGGCGAGCACAGGAGGACGCGGCACACTGCGTTTCCGGTTGGGGACTGCATTTCTGCGAATACTGAGAGGGTCGTACATCAGTGGGCTTAAGCGCCTGGTGGAATGACTGGCGTTGGTCGAGTTCCGCCTATTGTATGCAGGGAGAAACGACCTGCGAGTCTTCTGAGTGTCGCCGCAGTTTATGTGTTTACCGTTCCAGCGCTTCCAGAACGAAGACTGCTGGCACCGACTGACTGCATTGTCCTCTTGATCCTGAGAATACTTGTGGACCGTGCCCTGCTGGGCGCAGCTGTTTGGCGCCAGATGGCTGGTGCTCTAGGCAGGTTGTTTTCGTAGCTGGTCAAATGGCAAGTTCAGTGGTCTCAGCTGAAGAGCGGAGGCATGATTGGTCAACTTAAACTGAGGCTAGTTGCCGTCATAAAGCCCTGCTCGAAATTGGAGGGAACCGTCGCTTCTGGCGCAAATGATGTTCTGAGGCAGTGTGGGGGAATTTTGGAATCAAAACTGAATGCTGATTAACAGTTTTTGAGGATAGTAGGGAGTTGAGCAATGTTGGCTTCGCTCTTGTGCTGCGCGGACGCAGGGCATTCGGGATCTGATCTTCGTCAGAGTCGGACGGTCTTGCAACTTAGTCGCACTTTTTTGGCAGAACTTAGAATTCTCAGACAGCCTTCGAGGGCAGTGGTTGGAACATAGTTGCTGCACAGAACTCGGCGCCTTCATCATCAGAACGCTGCCTACCGACGACGTGTTGCAAATTTCAGGACTGGTACAGTATTTTGTGGCTTCGGCATTGTAGGACCTATCATTTTCATACTGAATCCCTGAGCAGCACGTGCGCTCACTTTGCTACAAGTCCACCTTGCTTGTCTCTCCATGTGATCCCATTTGCACCCTCACTACTAATCGCAGTACTGCATTATAGTCGGGAGAGTGATATCTGATTCTTTAGGGCCTCCAGAGAGTAGGTGCCCCTTTTTTCTCAAGCCAACTATTATTATCATAACAGTTCTGTATAACCTACCCTACAGCCTACAGTTTGTATTGACAATCAAGTACCTTTGTGTTCTGATTTATAATAAATCGCATTGTAATATTTAATCAGCATATCATTTCATAGATAGACGCAAAATCCCATTTCGTGTCGTATATTATGATAAAATTTCGCTTTTCCTTTACTGAGTAGATAATGATTTTTATTAAACTATTGTGAGTGTGCACTCTTTATTTTACCAACTAGCAGGGTCCACCATCAATTCCTTTCGTTACCGTTGCACACATAATCAAGTAGCTGGTACGTAAGGATGGGGTCAAGTGCATGTCCAATTCTCATGAAAAATTCGCCAGAATTAAAGAGGTACAAACTCTTCTGCGCCCCGGCACCTCGCTGACTGTTTAGTAAAAACGATGGTTTCTTCAAAAATAGTGCACACATCAAATTAAGTGTATCATTGTAGTTAATAAATAACAATTTAAAAAAAATTTCTGAAAAGTTTAAAAACGAAATCAATATACTTTTCTTTATGGCAGGTACTGCAAAACGCCTTCAGTTTGATGTATAATAAAGAACATATTTTACTTGCTTTCAAAAATTATTAATAGTGCATAAATCATCACTTAGAAACAAAAGAAAAAGTTTCATCAGTTTCGATTCTATATGGGACAGCTGTGTTCACCGCTGTGTTATTTAAACTGAAACATAGAGCAATCTGTCACTAATAATCTGTTTATTGCAGATCTAGCTACGTTACAGCACTGTGTGGCTGTCACCAGTGCTAAAAACATAAAAGAATAAATTGCGGTAAGGTACATCCAAGAATCAAATCAGCCATGTTAAGGTGATCTTCCAGCCTCTTACGTAGATTGCAGCCTTACTCGGATATGTGAACGATGAATTATTGCTTCGTGAGACGTGTGTCCATCAGATTCCTTGCAGAAATTGTGATAAGTCATATAAGGTCAGACAACATGCACCCTTCAGGTGAGTTGCGTAGGACACCGAAGATACGCCCTTACTACAGCCAGACAAGTCAACTATGGCAGAATTTTGTATAGATACTTTAAAATATCCAAATTGGAAGCCGTGCCAATGCTCTTCGTCAGCTGTGACACCTAGTACTGGAAAGCAGACATTTCGTCAACAGTCTTCGCTGTATCAGTTTTTCTCTTGTATTTGGCACCATACCCAGTTGAATATTTTTCTAGAGCTTGCATTCTAACGTTTCCAGTCAATTAAAGTCAAATAATGTGGTATGCTAAATTTGAGATCCGTTCTACATTTCATTTATTATTCTGTCAGATACTTTGTGGCACTCTAACCCAAAATTCTCGATACCGAACTCGGTTATCAGAACTCGTCCAGATCGGATGCTACTGGTCTACTGTTACATTTGCCTCAGCACCCGCTCGGCGACATTGGAGATCATGCAACACAGTAGCGAAGTAGCTGCAAGAACGCCATTGATCAACATGGCTAGTTGTGTAGGTGGTGGCCTTGTCAACCAAGGGCTTTGTTGCCGCATAAAAGATGTTAGCGACAGACGTGTGTTCATCAGTAGGCGTTTATTTTTGATGCTATTTAGACGAAACGACATTGTAGAAATGACACTCAGGCTACACCCTGGGTTAATAATAGCGAACCGATGGAAAGTCTTCTTCTTGTAGGCAGAAGACAGGAACACAAGGGGTATGACCACTCATATACGTCTCCTGCTTAATACTTAACGCGCATGTTTTGTTATCTCTGGTTAATTGTTTCTGCCCCTCTGTGCCTGTATCGTCAGCCCCTCGGTACGGCTTAGCTTGCGACAACAGTCAGGGCACCAAATTACGAAGGCAGAATGTGGAGAGTACGAGCTATTAGACTGCAGAAAGTATGGGTAAATACTTTGCACTGACGGTACGTGTGACTGTGATGATAGACGATGAGCCACATTGTAAATGAGTGCCTTAACAGACGTCTCCCTGGTGGCATCAAGGATCTACATGAATCATACAACAAGGCTCTCCGCTGGATTGAGTCTCCCTCCATTCATGTGTAGTCTGGGCCCTCTGATACTTACATAGCGTAAATAGTTTCAGACCGGTATTTTGTTCTTAAATGTGTATTGGATTTGTTGTAATCGACGAATGCGATAATACTAATAAAAGTTACTTACCTGGATATGTAACAATGATGCTTGTATCAAATGTAAAAGTAACAGCTTGAGAACTGTCTACTATAGGTGACTGCAAGCTATATTTCGCTTCACGTGCTTCCCATTTTTCGGGCAAGATTGAAACCAGTTGTAGGAAGGAAGGAACATAAGTGTTTAACGTTCCGTCACCACTTGGCCATTGGGTACAGTGTTCGACGTACTATGTCATTCCTGAGCTAAAAATCTGCATTTCCCTTTCCAGTACCTACACCTCCGTTTCCAACTTACTCCTTTTTTCCAACCTGTGATACTCGCTATTGTTACCAGCCATGAACAAGAGCGTTTCATAAGCACGCAAAGTGCCACTTCTCTGTCACCTAGTGATTCTGATTTGTGGACTTATCATCACCACAGCAGCCAGGACCTAGTAACTATCCTTTCCTTTCATTTTGGCACTGAAACCATGTCCTTAAAATACTTACCTGCTGTGTGATTGCCCTTTATCTATGTTTTCCAATCAATCTTACTTTTTCTCTTGTTACAAAATAAATATTCAACTTTAAAGAAAGGTGAGCCCAGTGCGTCGGATATCATGATGTAATTCATAGATCTTTAACAGTGAGCGATCCATAAATAATTTCTAAATCTGTGATACAGATTGTGGAATGAAGAAATACCACTGTGGATTGTTTGAGTGTGGCGTTAGAAGCATTTTTCTTGGATTTCGCACGTCTTTTATCTACGCAGACTTGGAAATTGTTTTGATACAAATCACTTTCTCACCAGAAGAGTCTCGCAAACCATTATTACACTGCACAGCTGTTAAAAGCTGGAGCATGTCCTTGCCATTCAGCTGTGACAATCAATGAAACGAAGATACGGTTGTGAATTACTTAGACGTTAACGTCTTTTATACATGAATGAGAAGTTCAATTACAGACGCGTAACATGTAACGTCCCCTTAGGAACCATGGAGATCTCCGCGATGGTGTAGCCTGCCTGGTTCAACGATTCAGGTTGACGTACGGTAGGTGCAACCTCAAACGAGGTGAATCTATGGAGAGGTCAGACAGACATACTATGCAGAAGAAGGGCAGCAGGCTTTCTTGTAGTGTCAAGGACAGCAGTCTGGATGATTGATCTGGCCTTGTAACATTATCCGGTACGACTCAGCTGTATTGGTCCTGCGAATGGCTGAAAGAAAGAGGGAACTGCAGCCGTTTTATCTCCAGAGGGCATATAATTTGTGCGTTTTTACGGCCTTAACAGCTTGTGACGATAACACCGACCATCGTAAATGGCAATCAATGCTAACACTATACATCTGCGTGGAATTTTTGAGCAATTTAACAGTGAGGTAACCTAGTGGAAACAGAACAATCAAACTGGTATTCGTTTCCGAAACACTCAAGCAGAGTATAGCTAACAGTAAACACGTGGGTCAGGAACAGACGTTAACCTAGCACAAAAAATTCCTATGTCAAGCTATATAATAAAGCAAAGGCAGTGCTAACGCTCACCTAAGTTTCCATGACACATCTCATACCCGTTCACACTACAACACAATAACCTAACCTTGAAGATCAATGTACTACTGACTTGAAAATCAGACAAACAAATGGCCAGTGAGATGCCAGACAGTAACATATCGCTCTCAACAACAAGTACCTTAAATGAACTAGATGCAACAGTTCATGGAACCAATCACGAACAGACATGAAATAGTGAACAGGGAAGAGCATGAAATGATGATGATTTAAATCAGGGGGTCTGTTAATGATCATACTCTATAACATCATTCCTTAGTACAGGGTCTCTAAGACGGCGCATTAACCGACTTGCATTAGAATAGCTAACACAATAAATATTTCTTTCTTAAACTCGGTTTGAAGCAATTAAGCAAAATGCAAATCTAACTATACTGGCTTTGAAGGAGCCCTTACTGTGCTTCATTTATGTAAAGTACAACAAACTATAACTCTTTAAATGACAAATGTAGTTTTATAAAAAGTCTTTTAACCTACTCAAAATAAAGTACGAGTCACTAACTATTGCCACCTATAATAACTCCGAAAATATGATAGTACCTGAAAAGTTTGTGGAACAAATGTTGCCTGTGACAACGGGGGCCATAATATGGTGTTGGTTTCTTGTTGCTAGGTGGGGTCGCGTCAGAGATATGAAGGTCAACTTAGTTTTTTTAAACGGTATACTACAATTTGGTACTTATTTTCTGATAGCGGCTATCGAGACGAATCCAATGATCTGTAACAGTAAGATCATTGAAGGTCAGGGAAGGTCACAAAGGTGCCATGAATGTCCATTTACAGAAGGTGTTCGAAGTGATGACCATTGATATCAATGCAGTGCTGCAATCTTCTTATCATGGATTGTGTGGTATGCCTTATCACTTTGGCACTTACTGATGCACATGATCTGACAATTCTCTCTCGTATATCGTGCAAATAGTAAATATTCGTCGAATACGGCGTACCCATCTAACGTGCCATTGACATGTAAACGCCATTCGACAGTTTCGAAATACAACACTAATAGGAACGGTAAGACTAGTATCGTCGAATCAAGTGAATGTGAATGATGTATTCCTTCGAAGAACTAGTCGATATGCTTCTCATTTACGGAGAATGCCAACGAAATTCAGTGAGAGCTAGAGACTTATACACTGAAAGATATCCTCAACGTACTCACTCTACATGCCGTACATTTAAAAATGTGTATGATAAATTGAGAACAACGGGTGTTTAACGCATCGGGAACATATCCGGCAAAGGGAAGTTACTAATGAGGAAACGGAAATTGATACTCTCGCCACTGTGGTCCGAGATCCGTGTGTTAGTTCGCGTCAAATCGCAAGGGAATCTGGCATGAGCCAGAGTAGTGTTGTTCGTGTTCTGTATCGCCATAAATATCATCCTTACCATATCAGTCTCCACCAAGAATTAACTGGTACGGGTTGTATGTGTCGCATTGAATTCTGCCAATGGGCTCAACTTCAGATTCAGAGAGATGGCACATTTATTAATTTGATTTTGTTTGCTGACGAGGCTCCATTCACGAACCATGGAAGCGTTAATCTGCATAACATGCATTATTGGGCAACTGGAAATCAGTGTTGGCTGCGGCAAACTGCACACAAAAACCGTGGTCGGTGAATGTATAGTGTGGGATTCTGAAGGACAGAATTATAGGCCCCTATTTCACCGAAGGAAATCTGAATGGTAAGAAGTCCCAACATTCCTGTAAGAAAAATTAGGTCTGTTATTGGAAGGAATACCTTTAGGAACAAGGAACAGAATGTGGTATCAACACGATGGGTGTCCGGCACGTTTATCGCTGACGAATAGAAATGAGTTACAGAGAAAATTCCCAAATCTCTCGATTGGACGAGGAGGAGATGTGTCGTGGCCAGCTCGTTCGCCAGAGTTGGCGCCTCTGGATTTTTCTTGTGGGGATTCGTAAAATACATTGTATATAAAGACGTTCCAACTACACCTGAAGATAAGCGAGAGAAATTGTCAGAGCATATACTTCGATAAGTGCCGATGTGATAAGGAATGCCACGCAATCCATGATAAGGAGATTGCAGAACTGCATTGATAGCAATGGTCATCACTTCTAACACCTTCTGTAAATGGACGTTCATGCCACCTTTGTTACCTTCGTTGGCCTTCAAAGACCTTACTGTTACACATCATTGGATTCGTCTCGATAGCCGCTATCAGGAAATAAGTACCAAACTTTTGCATCCCATTTTTTAAAAAAAAGTTTACCTTCATATCCCTGAAGTGACCACACCTAGCAACGAAAAACCAACCTCATATTATGGCCCCCGTAGTACCATGCAACTTTTGTCTGTCTGACTTTTCAGCTCCTATCATACTTTCAGAGTCATTCTAGGTGGCATTAGCTAGTGATTCACCCTGTGTAACTAGCTGTGCAAATGCCAATACAACATTAAATTCAAGTTCAAACACTTTGTCATGAAATGAATACTGATAAAACTTCGTAACTCTGATCAAAGTGGGTAAATGCAACAGTTAAAATTATTTAAGAAAATGACTGCAGATTGATTTAAAATTGCACTGGAAGTGGAGTATTTCTCAAACTATGAAACAGACCTTTAAACACTATAACTCCACACATTAGAAAGCAATCATATTTATTTTTTCACCTGTCGAATAAGTAGGTTTTTCCATAATAAATTAGGACACTCGGAGTTACTACATTCACTAGGATAGGATTCCCGTCCGGGTTTGTAATTTGGAATAATCGCGGGTGCAAGATAAAAGTTTTTAGCAACACCGAGATTATTATTAAAATCAACAAAACTTCACAACTACCTGGTCCAGTCACAGAATGCCAAATATAAACAATTTAACGGAAGGCTGATGGTACTGATGGTGTAATTTGCAGTGGCTATTAACCTTGTGGCGATGCAGTCATGGCAGTACTGTTGACCTCGCCCTATTACTGATCTTCTTGGCGTCGGAATTATATTTTTATAGGGACCAAAAACCATGCCAAGATAATAGTATCACGAAATTCAGCATCTCAGGCCCATAAATAAGCTCTTCTGGCCTCAAAGCTCCATAAATATGAGCCACAATGATCCGCTATTGCTAGCGAGGTGTTAACCACAGCACTTCTCAGCCCACACTCCTTGCTTGTCACAAAGGACGATTTTCCACTTGCGCTCCACTCCTTCAGGCTACTTCCGTAGCTGAGGGACTTCCTCACATCTTTTACATTCAATCCTACGCTCCCTAACTGTGGACCAAGTCATTTACAGTACATTACATAAAAATCATTCCAATAGTTATTTAAATCCACAAGCATAATTCAAACAACATTGTTCAGAAGTTCACATAACTTAAATATGTATACATAGAATTTACATGAAAGATACAACGCTTTACATAAGCAACACTATAAACTGACATAGAAATATCGATACAGATTCAAAATAGGTCGAAAATAGGTGTTTCAAGCTTCTGCACTATTATTCTAAATGTTGTCATCCAAATTTCTTGCATCTACCGTAATTTCTAAGTTATTAATGTGCGTTGTTTCTCTTTCCGTATAACGAACATTTTCATAGTTAGGTACGAAAAAACTTGTCTCCCATTAACGTCGCCTTCAGTTTTGCCAATGAAACTCTCACAGTTTCCGACATGCTTCTATCACTGCTTACCCTTAGCTGTGTTGTTCAGCACTAAGCATGCCTACTAGCGGCCAGAATGATAGACCCGGGACATCGGAATAACATTTCTTTTGGTCGGTTACAAACATAAGGAGGAGAGGCAAAATACGTAAAGAAGATTATGGCTCACCATGTGCAGCCTTCCTAACAAAGTTATACAACGCCACCAGCAATGGGAATACATTGCCTGATCAAAAGTATCGTACACTTATTGGTGGATATCATTATGAGGCGTGCCCATCATGCATCTGTATGACGGCTTCAACTCCGTTGGGCACAATTTCATTGAGGCGTCTTATTTTCTGCGGAGGAATGGAACCCTTTTTTTATTCAAAAATCGAAATCAGATGTTGGACGCTGAGCTCTGGAAGCGAAATCGATGTTCTAATCCCATAGCTGTTCCACTTGGTTCAGGTCAGGACTATGGCCAGGCCAGTCCTTTTCTGGAATGTCCAGGATGCTGCTTAATGGCAGGGTGGATTGTCGTGCTGATACACAGAATCTTCGTCTCCGAACTGTAGCTCTAAATATAGGCAATACACAATCTTATAAAATGTGTTCATATAATTCCGCATTTAGCGTTTTGTTAAGTGTAATAAACCACGAAAATACCCCCAACCGTAACAACAATTCCTCTGCACTTCACTGTTAGCACTGCACGTCATTCGCCAAACGCAAACCTTTCCATTAGGTTGTCAAAGAGTATAGAGTGATTCATCACTGCGAATCATTCGTTTCCAGTCATCCACTGTCGAATGGTGTCTGTCTTTACACCACCTCAAGCGTCACTTAGTCTTGACTAGACTACAGAAAAGTGTGGTTTATGAGGATCTTCTTTTTAACTCTGTTCGCACACTCATTGTGCTAGCTGGACTGCCTGTAGCACTCTGGAACACACAAGTGTTTCTTTCCTTTCATTTCCGCCAGTAGACGGCGTGCCCGCCTGGCCTTGTTTCTGATGTGTTGTTTCTCCCCGTTTCCATTTTACATTTATTCCACTAATAGTCGACTTGCGCTGCTGTAGATGTATTTGTTACAAAGGTAACATCCAGCGAATAGCCCACGTTCGAAGTCACTGGTCTCTCCGGACCAACCCATTCTGCTGTTCCTGCTTCTCTACTGACAACACAATACTCCCCACATCCTTATATACTGGCGGGCCCACATCCCGTGACATGTGGTATTCAAGTCCGTATTACGTAGAGATGTCCGGATATTTCTCATCAAATAGTGCAGGAATACACGTAGCCCAAAAAGAGTATATCTGTTAATACATTTTGAATTTCCTTCCTTTTTCCTTCTTTACCTTTTTCTGTTTTAAGTCATCCTCAGTTACTATTCTTTGTGCATAAATTTTACTTTATTCATAGTTAATTTCGTCTGTAACAAGTTTCCCGGAGAGGGCATCGCTACAGGGAAAGCGGATGCACCGCCTAAGGTACCGTCGGGCGGGTAACATAACGAGCAGGGGCCTGACCGTTGGCGCTGGCCTTGTCTAGCGCGGAGGCGTTGAACAGCGGTGGGCGCGGCCCGCTAACGGACGGCGCCGCTCGTATTTACTGGCTGGCGGCTCCTTTGAGGCTCACCAGAGCACCACGCTGCCCTCTACTGCTTTATATCCGACACACTCGACGACGATTACATGTGAGAACGAGATAGCCTCGGGAACTGCTTCCCACACGGTACACTAAATAAATGCCTCTGTAGCTACTGTGTGCCGTCGGTTCCTTCGGTGTAACGTCAATATCGTAATGAGAGTAGATACTTTTCTTAGAAAAAGACTACAGCCTGAGGTCCCACAGTCCGTCCGCGTTACCCCATTGAAGAGGGGTGCGCCTCGAGGAGAGGTGTACTGTCCACGATCACTGAAGTGCGCACCACTGGACTCGAAAGATGTCCGAAGGCTTTCAGCGGTGTCTCATTTACATCTACATTTACATCCTGGGAGCCACTGAACGGTGTGTGGCCGGGTATACACAGTGTTTCTAAATCATATTTCTCCTTCTTTTCCAGAAAGCGAATGACACACGCGAAGAATGGTTTCTGTGTCGCTCTGTACAACTTTAAATCAATCTCATTGTCACCGCACTCATTAGCGGAGATGTATGTTGGCTTGACTCGTACTGACAAATGTCTCAAATGGCTCTAAGCACTATGGGTCTTAACATCTGAGATCATCAGTCCCCTAGACTTAGAACTACTTAAAGCTAACTAACCTAAGGATATCACACACATCCATGCCCGAGGCAGGAATAGAACCTGCGACCGTAGCAGCAGCGCGGTTCCGGACTGAAGAGCCTAGAACCGCTCGGTCACAGAGTCGTACTGACACGAATGCTCTCGGAATTCCAAGAAAAAGCCTCTCCGCAATGTGAGCTGCCATTTTGTCTCTCTTATTACGCTGTTTTGAGCAGTATTGTGACTTCTTGTACGTTCTAAGTTGAGCGATTCTGTGACGATCTCAGACGGACTAAAAAGTCCATGACGAAACGCGCAGCACTTGATGCAATCTTCCCGATCTCTTCCGTTCACTCTAGTTGGCAACGGTGCCAGAGCAACGAACAGCACTAACGGAAAGGTAAAACTTTCTGGTTCCTGGGTGTATTACACTTCTTTATGGTCGTTACGGTAAATGTCGCTATGACATCTGCTTTCGCCAAGACTAGATTTTTGATTACTCTACCTTCATTTTCTCTGGACAGGTATTGCTAGATACTCGACGGTCGTGACTGATGACACTAACTGATAGCGTCTCGCGCAAGTAAACGATACTGTATCTTTTCAGCTACTTACGTGCATTACATTACATTTATTTTCAATGACGATCTGCCTTCCATCTTTGTATGAAACGCCAGTCTTTCTACCTTTTGTAACAATCTTTTAACTACGTGACATTTCCGTGTACAACCGCATCGTCTGTCAACAGCGTCAGAAAGCTGCAACAGTTTGCTACCAAGTCATTTATGTACGCTATATCCTAAAGTGTAACAGTCACATCACACTTCCGTGACGCAGGACAGAACCTATTTTCTCCTGCCACTGTGACACAATCATGAAGATTTACCTGCTGACTTCTGTTTGCTACGAACTCTTCAGTCTACGCCCCTACCTGGTTTAATTCCGTAAGCAACTATTTTGTGTACTTACAGACGGAGTGGAGCTGTATTAAATTGTTTCTGGGGTCAAGAAACACATCATCAACGTAGAGTCCGTTATCTGTAGCCCCCCGAATTTCGTGAACGTAAATTCGTTTTCACGATCGATACTTGCGGAAAATCGCGTTGAAGGCTATGGAAAAACTTTTAGACCTCCAGAAAAAAATCCCTTGCGTAAGGGTAAAATACATACGATGATTACACAGAAAATTTACCTCAGTGAGATAGGTCTGCAGTTCTGCGTATTTGTTTGAGACCCCTCTTGAAGTCTCCAGCGACTTGTGTTTCTTTCCAATCACGTGGAGTGCCCACTTTGTAAGCGGTCTGCCCCGTTTTACATTTTGTTTTGTTAGTGCAGGTAAAACTGAAAATGCCTTGAATTGGAATAGTTATGCCTTAACGTAGGCATGGAACGCAATCTCATTGTAACATGAAAGTTAACTCAGCACAACAAACTTACATTAATAGCGCAATAGTAAAGGAACAGGTATAACATCAGTAAATTGAATAGAAGTGTACATTAAATGTTATCTATAATATACCATCAACACTGAATGCCTTTTGGCAGTTCAACGTTCAGCCAGATGGGGTGCGCTGGGGATGTAAAGTTCGCTTTGTGATTATAACAGTCAAATACGAAACAATGAACATACACACTTCTCTAGAAACATATTTCCCATAAAATGAGTGCAGAGAAAGAGAGCACGTAATGTTTAGAACATGGGGTGCTATTTATCATATGAAATATTCGAGAAAATTACCAAATGCATCAGCTATCAGACACAAATGTTGCCTTTCGCAACACGCGATGATGTAATGGCGGCAGTATAAAAGTTATGCAGATGCATTTAAATACCGCGTAAATGACCATGGTAGCAGAAATGAGAGAGAATATTTAATTTCATTGTCGCATAGGAAATTCAAGAATCAGGTGAACAGAGTAACTCATGACCAATAATCTGCACAAAGACACGTACTAGGTAAGCCAGATATGCAAACTTCATTTAAACACGTTTTTTATAAATGACACAAAATATTTAACAAGCTAACCTCAAGGGAGAGTGACTGAGTTGACTGTACTATTTTTCAGATTAAATGACAAAATTCAGACTCTGTGCCAAGTCTCGTTGCTGCTGACCTGCCATCATTAGACTTAAGTTGTTTTCCACTCCAATTTATTCCTTCATTTGTTATATTTCTAACAGCGAGACCATAGAATTTGATACTCTGTTGTGATCTTCTTCGGTGAAGCAATTTCTTCTAAATCAGAAATTAATTTAAAATGTAGCGTACAGGACTTCTAAATCACGCCATAGTTTATCGTATTCTATTCTCCAGGCCTGAATGTTTGCTCTGGTATTTTGTATTCGCTTTTTGACCTTCCTGCAGAGAATAAATCTTGTCCTTCTTAAATTTTCCCTCAAAACTATTTATCATTGGTCCAGTTGTATCCTATGGCTGGCGTGTACCATCTCTGTACCAATGAATGAAAAATGTCGGGCCCCTTATTTACCAGAAGATCTAATATCTTTCTATAGCGAGTGGGTGATCTAGCCAATTGCTAAAGGTAGTCATCAGGAAACACGTTTAGTAAACACTGTGTCTCCTAAATAATTATCCCTGGTTCCCACACAAAAGACATAGTTCTCCCACTCTATAGCTGACAAATCGAAATATTCCTCTATTGCTAAATTATTATTGCGAACTTATATGCGGGTAAGTCCCTAACCATCTATGCAAAGTTCACCACTTACGTACCTGATATTGATGATCGAGCGCAGCATACAATTATTATTTTAAGCTACATCTGTATCTGCATCTATACTCCGCAAGTCATCTTGTGGTGTGTGGCGGGAGGTACTTTGCGTACCACTGTTAATTCCTCCCTTTCCAGTTACAATCGCGAATAGTTCGCGGGAAGAGCCATTGCCGTCGTGTTTGCTAATGAATCTGTAACTAAACTCGCTGCTCTTCTTTGGATCTTATGTATTTCCGCCATCAGTCCAATCTGGTACCGGTTCCATACTGACGAGCAGTATTCAAGTACTGGTCGAACGAGTGTTTTGTAAGCCACTTACTTTGCTGATGATTTTTCCAGTGAATCTCCTTCTGGTATATCTCTTACTCGCAATTTATTTTACCTGGTCATCCCATTTCAAATCACTCCGTATGCATATTCACAGATATTTTATGGAAGTAACTGCTCCCAGTAGTTGTTCTGCAATTGTGGAATCACACAATAAAGAGTCTTTCTGTATATGTATTCGCAATATGTCATATTGGTTATGTTGGGGGTCAATTGACACTACCTGCAACGACCGTCGATCCACTGCAGGTCTTCTGCATTTCGCTGCAATTTTCTAGCATCACGATTTCTCTAAATAGAAGAGGATGTAGATGAAGACGAAATGGGAGATACGATACTGCGTGAAGAGTTTGACAGAGCACTGAAAGACCTGAGTCGAAACAAGGCCCCCGGAGTAGACAAAATTCCATTAGAACTACTGACGGCCTTGGGAGAGCCAGTCATGACAAAACTCTACCAGCTGGTGAGCAAGATGTATGAGACAGGCGAAATACCCTCAGACTTCAAGAAGAATATAATAATTCCAATCCCAAAGAAAGCAGGTGCTGACAGATGTGAAAATTACCGAACTATCAGTTTAATAAGCCACGGCTGCAAAATACTAACGCGAATTCTTTACAGACGAATGGAAAAACTGGTAGATGCAGACCTCGGGGAGGATCAGTTTGGATTCCGTCGAAATGTTGGAACACGTGAGGCAATACTGACCTTACGACTTATCTTAGAAGAAAGATTAAGAAAAGGCAAACCTACGTTTCTAGCATTTGTAGACTTAGAGAAAGCTTTTGACAATGTTGACTGGAATATTCTTTTTCAAATTCTAAAGGTGGCAGGGGTAAAATACAGGGAGCGAAAGGCTATTTATAATTTGTACAGAAACCAGATGGCAGTAATAAGAGTCTAGGGGCATGAAAGGGAAGCAGTGGTTGGGAAAGGAGTGAGACAGGGTTGTAGCCTCTCCCCGATGTTATTCAATCTGTATATTGAGCAAGCAGTAAAGGAAACAAAAGAAAAATTTGGAGTAGGTATTAAAATTCATGGAGACGAAGTAAAAACTTTGAGGTTCGCCGATGACATTGTAATTCTGTCAGAGACGGCAAAGGACTTGGAAGAGCAGTTGAACGGAATGGACAGTGTCTTGAAAGGAGGATATAAGATGAACATTAACAAAAGCAAAACGAGGATAATGGAATGTAGTCAAATTAAATCGGGTGATGCTGAGGGAATTAGATTAGGAAATGAGACACTTAAAGTAGTAAAGGAGTTTTGCTATTTAGGAAGTAAAATAACTGATGATGGCCGAAGTAGAGAGGATATAAAATGTAGACTGGCAATGGCAAGGAAAGCGTTTCTGAAGAAGAGAAATATGTTAACATCGAATATAGATTTATGTATCAGGAACTCGTTTCTGAAAGTATTTGTTTGGAGTGTAGCCATGTATGGAAGTGAAACATGGACGATTACTAGTTTGGACAAGAAGAGAATAGAAGCTTTCGAAATGTGGTACTACAGAAGAATACTGAAGATAAGGTGGATAGATCACGTAACTAATGAGGAGGTATTGAATAGGATTGGGGAGAAGAGAATTTTGTGGCACAACTTGACTAGAAGAAGGGATCGATTGGTAGGACATGTTTTGAGGCATCAAGGGATCACAAATTTAGCATTGGAGGGCAGCGTGGAGGGTAAAAATCGTAGAGGGAGACCGAGAGATGAGTACACTAAGCAGATTCAGAAGGATGTCGGTTGCAGTAGGTACTGGGAGATGAAGCAGCTTGCACAGGATAGAGTAGCAAGGAGAGCTGCATCAAACCAGTCTCAGGACTGAAGACAACAACAACAACAACAACGATTTCTCTGTGTCCAACAGCATCATTCGCGAGAAACCTCATGGAACTTCGACCGTTTAATACTCCCATGGAGCACGCCCGAAGTTACTTTTACGTCTGAAGACTTCTCTCTGTTCAGAATGACATTCTGTGTTTTGTTTAGAGTCCAATCACACAGTTGGTCTGATATGATGACGGCCGTACTTTGTTCACTAGCCGAAAGTACGGAACGGAATGGAGTGCCTTACGGAAGTCACGGTACATGACATCTGTCTTGGCGCCTGTATCTACTGCATTCTGTCTCTTGTGGACGAACAGAGCCAACTGGGTTTCACACCATCGTTGTTTTCGGAATACGTGTTGGTTCCTGTAGTGGAGATTTTCGGTCTCCAGAAATGTCATAGCACGTGGCCATAACACATGTTCCAAAATTCTGCAACAGACTGACGCCATAAACATAGGCCTATAGTTCTGAGCGTCTGTTCCACGACCTGTGTCGTTGTTTTTTTTTTTTCATTCATTAGGAACGATTCGCTCCTTTCTCGAGAGCTACAGTACAAAGCTGCTACAAGAAGGGTAAGTTCTTTCGGATACTCTGCGTAGAATCGAAATGGTATCTCGTCAGGTGTAGTCGCCTTTCCTCTGTGGAGTGACTTCACTGATTTTTCTATCTCAAGGTTACTTATTTCGAAATCTGTCATTCTGCTGTTCGTGCGACGATTTAGAGGAGGACCTACAGTGCTACCTTCCTAAGTGAGACAGTTTTGGAAAAGACGTGCAGTATTTCGGACTTACCTACGTCATTGTCTGTTTCAGTACTACTATGGTCACAGAGTATCTGGACAGATGGCTTCCATACGTTTACTGGTTTAACATCAGACCAAAACTTCTTATGATTTTCTGTCAAATCGGTAGACAGAATTTGCACTTTCGAAACCATTAAACGCTTCGTGCTTGGGCCTCCTTACGCTAATTATGACTTGGTTTAACTTTTATTTACTATGAGGCTATGGAAAGAGAAAGGAAGCCCCGCGACCATGCCCTGAAGACTACGCGATACTCGTCCGACCGCCGTGTCACTCATCATCGGACACGGCGGCGGAAGCATTGGGTCAGCACACCGCAATCGCGGCCGCTGTCGACGTTCCGATCTTGGAGACACTACCTCCCAGTCAGGTAGCTCCTCAACTGACATAATGAGGGTGAATGCAAGCGTCATGTCCTCCCACCAAAGAAAAATGTCTGGCGGCACTGGGAATTGAACCCTATATTTAAATTTGCAGTGAAACTCTCTATTATTTCGTAGCAGCTTTCTAATTTCGCTGTCGAACCACGCCGCGTTTTTGATGAGTCTTTTCCATGTCTCAAAATTCTACTGCCTGAAGCGTACTGTACAATACTCTTGAACTTTATTCACTGATGTTGTTGTTGTGGTCTTCAGTCCTGAGACTGGTTTGATGCAGCTTTCCATGCTACTCTATCCTGTGCAAGCTTCGTCATCTCCCAGTGCCTACTGCAACCTACATCATTCTCAATCTGCTTAGTGTATTCATCTCCTGATCTCCCTCTACGATTTTCACCATCCACGCTGCCCTCCAGTACTAAATTGGTGATCCCTTGATGTCTCAGAACATGTCCTACCAACCGATCCCTTCTTCTAGTCAAGTTGTGCCACAATCTTCTCTTCTCCCCAATCCTATTCAATACCTCCTCATTAGTTGCATGATCTACCCATCTAATCTTCAGTATTCTTCTGTAGTACCACATTTCGAAAGCTTCTATTCTCTTCTTGTCCAAACTATTTATCGTCCATGTTTCACTTCGATACATGGCTACACTCCATACAAATTACCTTCAGAAACGACTTCCTGACACTTAAATCTATACTCGATGTTAACAAATTTCTCTTCTTCAGAAACGGTTTCCTTGCCATCGCCAGTTTACATTTCATGTCCTCTCTACTGCGACCATCATCAGTTATTTTGCTCCCCAAATAGCAAAACTCCTTTACTTCTTTAAGTGTATCATTTCCTAATCTAATTCCCTCAGCATCACCCGACTTAATTCGACTACATTCCATTATCCTCGTTTTGCTTTTGGTGATGTTCATCTTATGCCCTCCTTTCTAGACACTGTCCATTCCATTCAACTGCTCTTCCAAGTCCTTTGCTGTCTCTGACAGAATTACGATGTCATCGGCGAACCTCAAAGTTTTTATTTCTTCTTCATGGACTTTAATACCTACTCCGAATTTTTCTTTTGTTTTCTTCACTGCTTGCTCAATATACAGATTGAATGACATCGGAGAGAGGCTACAACCCTGTCTCACTCCCTTCCCAACCACTGCTTCCCCTTCATGTCCCTCGACTTTTATAACTGCCATCTGGTTTCTATACAAATTGTAAATAGTTTTTCACACCCTGCATTTTACCCCTTCCACCTTCAGAATTTGAAAGAGAGTATTCCAGTCAACATTCTCAAAACCTTTCTCCAAGTCTACAAATGCTAGAAACGTAGGTTTGCCTTTCCTTAATCTAGCTTCTAAGATAAGTCGTACGGTCAGTATTGCCTCTCGTGTTCCAATATTTCTACGGAATCGAAACTGATCTTCCCCGAGGTCAGCTTCTACCAGTTTTTCCATTCGTCTGTAAAGAATTCGCGATAGTATTTTGCAGCTATGACTTATTAAACTGATAATTCATTGATACTCAACGCTATTAGTGCTGGCGATGAAATTTTGGTAGTGATTGCTCAAGTAATCTGGAATCTGTTTCTTGGCTCTCTTATTAAAAGGGAAGATCTTCTTAACTTCTTCGTATTCCTGTTTACAGCGGTAATGAGTGAGGCTGTAATGTGCTTATAATAACGGATTACCTGTTCTACGTTAACTGAGTCGAAAAGTTCGGGTCTGTTTGTCACCATCAGATGTAAGATGTTACCTTCACGTGTCGGTTGCCTGTTAACTGCTCGAGGTAATTTTCAGATAAGGCATTTAAAATAATTTCGCACACTTCTTTCTCCTTACTGTCCTTCTTAATCACTTTAATCTCCCGGTCTACAACTGATAAGCTGAAATCTTCACCTAATACTATAACATGACCAGCAAATTTATGTGAAATATTTTTAGCTTTGACTCTTGCATTCATCGTGATAATCTCGAATTTGGACCCTATAACAATTACGATGCTACAGAAGAACTCTGAAGATTAAGGGTATATCACGTAACTAATGAAGAAATACTGAACGGAATTCACGAGAAAAGAAATTGGAGGCACAACCGGAGTAGAAGAAAGGATAGATCAAAGGATAGGTTGATGGGAATATTCTGAGACATCAAGGATTACCAATTTTGTGTTGGAGAGAAGTGTGAGGTGCAAAAATCGTAGAGGGAGAACATGAGATGAATACAGTAAGCAGTTTCAGAAGGATGTAACTTGCAGGAGTTATTCGGAGATGAAGAGGCTTGCGCAGGATAGAGTAGCATGGAGAGCTGCATCAGAGCAGTCTTCGGATTGAAGGCCACAACAACAATAATTTCATTACACATTACAGAGCTTTTATGGTAATAAATGATCCACAATTATTCTTGTCTAGTCTATGTGATGGACATAGATTCTTAAAGGAATTTGGGAATTCGCTACTATTTCTTTCTGATGTGAGCCATCCTCTTTTTCCAAGCGTTACACCACCCTTGACAACGGTGATTAACTCTTTCACTGAATGCTTCTGTATTTGTCTAGTATTACGAGCGCATGTTTTTCCTACCTATAAAGAGATGTATGACACTCGGTAACTAGTACAGATGACTCGCTAATGCGTTTTTGGTATAGTATACCATATTGGTGAACGGGTTTACGGAGAAGTTTCTTTTACCTAAACATATCTTTATGTGAGGCTACATATTTCCGTTCAACGACCACTTCTACAGAAGCTCTTCTCATAACTGTAGGGATCTGTCCTTGAGACCCAGGGTGTACGATTCTAGTTAAGAGGTGACACAGAAAAGGTGTGAGAGATATTAGGGCAAACAGATAATTCGTAGGAAGAAACGACTTCAAGCATAATGCTTGGCGTAAGGTAATTCTACCTTGGAAGTGTATGAGCCATCGTCTTACAGGACATGGAACTTACCCCACGTATCTAAATTGACTTAGATGTCAAGTCAAAGGTAAGTGTGAGGAAACTGAAAGATGGTTCATATTTTTTGTCATTGTATTCATTTCAGATACGTCAGAGAATACGGAAGAGCCGAAATAGCGGATTAAACAACACACAACATCATACGGAACGAATGGTATAATTTTCTGAGTTAACTCATCACACAGAAAGCAAGTACTGATTTCACAAAAGCGAACAATAAGAATAACATGTGGTGTTTAGCCACAGTCGTCATGTAGGCACCTCTTCAAGGAATTAGGTATGTTAACTGCGTCATAACGGTACATGTATTCACTAATGGAATCCTTCATAAACAATCCATCACAATTTGAGAAGAATAGCGATGTCCACACCTGCTAATAACGTAAAACATCTGACAGGTAGTACAGCAAGTTTTAATCTAATCTAAAACCATTTCGCCTGGACAATACGTTCTATATTATGGACCAATTTTTGTTTAAAATCTAGTAACTTGTAAAAAATTTAAAACATAAAAATGTGAAAAAGCAACTTGTTTGGTAGCTTGGCCACGTAAATACGACTAACAATAATATCTTCAGTAATATCAACGCTAATGACGTCTATATTACAAAAAAAACCGTAAACTCTTTCCGGACTATTTCTATAAAACAGTAGTTTAAATGGTGTATAGAATCTGTAACTATCTATCTTAGTAATTATAATCTAAGTAGTACAAATTTAATTAAAAATAAATATAAGTGAAGATTGTTGTAAACATGTGTTAAGCCGACTGTGACTGGGTTGATAAACGATGGGGAGTGCCAAGAGTGGCAGCTTTTGAGGTCCCTTGTGCTGTCGTACGCAGAATATCTCAGTACGAAAGGATGCAAGAAGACTGGTCACTCGCCGTTGTTTCAGCCTAAGTCTTCAGTGGACTCTTGAAGCGACGTCAGAGCCGGAGAACCTACTGTGTTGATAGTGGCACAAAATAGTATAGTAGATCGTACTGTTGCTCAGTGGAAACTTTTAAGAACTACAGGCTTTATCGGATTCAGCTAATTTAGCCTGGCAGTGGTCTTCCGGGTTCCAGAAACACTATGCTAGTGCAGTAGACCGTAAATATGAGGGTATATATTTTGAAGTAAAAAGCTATTAAGAAGGGACCGAGCCGTTAATTTTTAAATAGTATACTGATAAACTTAGTTATTCGATAGTGTTACCTTTAATAACACACAAAAGGAAGTTACGGTCTGCTTTAGTTTCTACGTGGCACAACTATGTATCTACCACCTATAAACAAATAAACAAACAATATCACACCAATCAGTGCAGTAGCGATTTGTGGACTTTTTTATGTGAGCAGTAAGAATGACGCGATATCCCTGGAAGATGGACTACAACTTCCGGCCGTTGTGGCCGAGAGGTTCTAGGCGCTTCACTCTAGAACCGAACTGCTGCTATGGTAGCAGGTTCGAATCCTGCCTCGGGCATGGATGTGTGTGATGTCCTTAGGTTAGTTAGGTTTAAGTACACTACTGGCCATTAAATCTGTTACACCACGAAAAGGAGGTGCTACAGACGTTAAATTTAACCGACAGGCAGAAGATGATGTGATATGCAAATGATTAACTTTTCAGAGCATTCACACAAGGTTGGCGCCGGTGGTGACATCTACAACGTGCTTACAGGAGGAAAGTTTCCAACCGATTTCTCATACACAAACAGCAGTTCACCGGCTTTGCCTGATGAAACGTTGTGATGCCTGAGGAGAAATGCGTACCATCAGGTTCCCGACTTCGATAAAGGTCAAATTGTAGCCCATCGCGATTGCGGTTTATCTTATCTCGACATTGCTGCTCGCGTTGGTCGAGATCCAATGGCTGTTAGCAGAATATGGAATCGGTGGGTTCAGGAGGGTAATACGTACGGAACGCCGTGCTGGATCCGAACGGCCTCGTATCAGTAGCAGTCGAGATGACAGGCATCTTATCCTCCTGGCTGTAACCGATCGTGCAGCCACGTCTCGATCCCTGAGTCAACAGACGGGGAAGTTTGCAAGACAACAACCATCTGAACGAACAGTTCGACGACGTTTGCAGCAGCATGGACTATCAGCTCGGAGACCATGGCTGCGGTTATCCTTGACGCTGCGTCACAGACAGGAGAGCCTGCGATGGTGTACTCAACGACGAACGTGGCTGCACGAATGGCAAAACATCACTTTTTCGGATGAATCTAGGTTCTGTTTACAGCATCATGATGGTCGTATCCGTGTTTGGCGACATCGCTGCGAACGCACATTGGAAACGTGTATTCGTCATCGCCATACTTGCGTATCACCCGGCGTGATGGTATGGTGTGCCATTGGTTACACGTCTCGGTCATCTCTTGTTCGCATTGACGGCACTTTGTGCAGTGGACGTTACATTTCGATGTGTTACGACCAGTGGCTCTACCCTTCATTCGATCCCTGCGAAATCCTACATTTCAGCAGGATAATGCACGACCGCATGTTGTAGGTCCTGTACGTGTCTTTCTGGATACAGAAAATGTTCGACTGCTGCCCTGGCCAGCACATTCTCCAGATCTCTCACCAACTGGAAACGTCTGGTCAATGGTGGCCAAGCAACTGGCTCGTCACAATACGCCAGTCACTACTCTTGATGAACTGTGGTATCGTGCTGAAGCATGGGCATGGACAGCTGTACCTGTACACTCCATCCAAGCTCTGTTTGACTCAATGCCCAGGCGTATCAAGGCCGTTATTGCGGCCAGAGGTGGTTGTTCTGGGTACTGATTTCTCAGTATCTATGCACCCAAATTGCGTGAAAATGTAATCACATGTCAGTTCGAGTATAATATATTTGTCCAATGAATGCCCGTTTATCATCTGCATTTCTTCTTGGTGTAGCAGTTTTAATGGCCAGTAGTGTAGTTGTAAATCTAGGGGACTGATGACCTCAGATGTTAAGTCCCGTAGTCCTCAGAGCCATTTGAACCATTTTTCCTGTCAGTGATGCAGTCGCTGACGTCTACGCCGCTGTATACGAGATCTTTTGCTTTCGTGCTCGCTGCAGGTGCCGTTAGCCCCTCTTGACTTACAGTAGGCCGCGGAATGGTTTCTACTCTCCTAGGATTAGGCAGCACTGGAGGTAGCCAGTCAGGCAGTAGTGCGAGCAAATTAAAGAGGCCCGCCAGGTGCAATTGTGTTCTCATAGCGCAGATGATAGCGCACGAGACTGCTCAGCCTTTGATCCTTACTACCGTCCTCTGTTCGGTTTTTCTTTGGTTCTCTCTCGGCCGGTTTTAGGTAACCAGACCAAGAGCACGTTTGGCGACACTGTCCGTGGCGGGTCGCTTGAATTTGGGCGCAAAGACCTGACTGGCTAACTTCAGTACTAATTAACTCGGAAACGGCGCAACGTATCGAATTTTCTTCTCAACAATTATTTCTCTACGCAGCCTGCCTTGTATTTCTTACGAGGTTTTAGAACTGTTCCTGACCACCCTGTATGTACACCTATTTCTGTTAATACAGATGTAAATTATTTATGAATGTACTTCGTTATGTAAAAATTGTTTCTTGCGTAAACGATATTATTTTGAAACTTTGTACGATGAAATAATTTATTGTAATTCGACTTTCTTGTGAAACGCCCAGTTATGATTAAATGTAACCTATGTTTTAAGAGAAACAGGAGGTCGAAAATGTTAACAGTGGAGTTGTGAGTTGAAATGGAAGTAAGTTAGAGGTCACGAAATTCAGTACAGTGAAAACGTGGATGAACAGTATTTTGGGCTCTATCGTTAAAAGGGTTGTTAAATAAAGTGTCTGTTGATATAGTGAATGGTGAAACATTATTTAAATGATACTGCCGCTTGTTGAAATTTCTGTCAGTATCGGCGCCATATGGCGATGTTTTACTATTGTTTCATGAACAGCACCGTTTACATAAAAACACGAGAACCCTGGATGTACTAAAAAGAAGCCAAACAAGAGGACAGAAGAGTGGACATAAGTGTTTCCATAGTGAAGATTCGCAATCTTGTCGGAGAATGAGTTAAAATGTGAACAGACTGTGGTTACGAATGAATTGTGTATATGATTACCTGTTATATTACCCCAACATTTGAACTAACAACTTAATTAGAACTATCGAATATATTGTAAGGGCGTAGTACCAAGCATCACATGAAGTGACTTTGCTAATAAATGCGCACATCCTCAAAGAAATATACCTTATCATCTGTGTTGCTACCAAAACCTTTTCAGACCTGAACTTTTTTTCTGGAGGAAATGAAATATTTCTTTATGTGGCGATGTTCTTAGGCGATTTTTAAATGATTTTAGATGCAATACTCATACAAAAATATGTACCCGTTTTCAAAATATACTTTGTACACTTCCGTTCATTTTATAGACTAAAATAATTAATTATGAAATATTCTGTATTGAAATAAACAGTAAAATGATCATTCAAAAATTACCAAGCAAAATAACAATAACAATATTCAATTATACAGCAGAACATCCGCGTATTCTCGTGGTCACGAGATGCTGCGCACTGCTGCATTGACGTGCTGATATTTTCATAGTGATGTCCAACAGTTGGCAGCATTTGCGCATAATGAAAAGGTTGAACATTCACAAATGTGTACCTCAGGTTTCCATTGGGAAAAAATACCTCAGTTGCAGCTAAGACACAGTAAAAGTTAGTGAACACAATTGTAGCCAGAGGGTCTGAATATTGTGTCTTCTCTAAAACCACACGCCTAATCTCATTGGGAATTCCAAATTGTAGTTTAAAATCTATTTTCCTTCAAATCTGTATATGAATTACGTTCAGGAGAAAGCTCTTGGGGAATTAGAAATTTCGACGTAATTTGTTCAGAGTGGTTGCCAAGGGCCACCATTTGTAGCATACTACGACATTCAGTTATGATGGAAGAAAAACAGGGACCATGCAGCTTCCAACAGTGCAGCCAGGTGACGTCAGCAAGGTAGGAAGTTACTAAAATGCGTCGCTGTTCACAGAAACAAATAACAGATCCATTGCGGATGAAGAGCGAACTGTTGAAGTACTGACACAATCACTGCTGTTAGTTATCCTCATGAGACTGTAGTGACTGTTTCGCAGAGACTGCGACAACTCTTTGCAGTGTTTCTATAAAGTTCTGTGGCCCAGACGGTGTGGTGAATACCCATCTCGAGTTAGAACCAGATCTGGCTCGTGGCTACACAATGCCTCTTCTTAATCATTTATAACTTCCCATTTCGGATTGCTCGAATACAACATATTCCATTGTGATATAGGGCTATTTCCAAGAAAACTAGAATAATGGCCTTCCTACACTTCCACAACCATCTGATATAAAATAAAATCGGTGTTTAATCGAAGCCTTTCATCTCCAACAAAGAATTTCTAAAATTCACTACCTGCTTCTTCTTTTCCTTGTGTTTTGCCTTAGGTCAGCGCAAGATCGCCATGGTTACTAATAGATTTGGCCAGGTTAATTTAAGTGATGGCCGGATGATCTTCCTGTCATTACCCTGTTACCCTCTGGGACGGTAGTGTGTTCCCCAACTGTTTGCACGCAATGTACTCAGGTGAAAGTGCGCGAGAATTTTCTAAATATTTGCGAATCGAGTAACTGAGGCGGGAGCTGGGTAACAGGCCGGCATTCATCTAGATGGATGTGGAAAACCGCCTAAAAACCACATTCAGGCTATCAATCACAAGGACCCATGTCGTTAATCTTCTGGGCAGTTCGATTTGGGTCCGGCGCACCTCCCACCCTTCCCCCGTCCCCACCGCTCCTCGATAAGCGACGCTGGTTATCAGGGAGGGTATTTTTTTAAACTCACTGTATCCTGAATTATTATAAATATTATAAATTGACAAAATTGATATATTTTTATGAATTACCCAATTGACAGTGGTGCTGAAATTTCCGAGTTATATTCCAATTTTAAAGGGCACCTATCAATCATGTTTGTACGTTGTATAACAGAAAATCACCCTTTTCTCAACAATTTAGAAATGAATAAAAGACGCTTAAGTATACTTTATAACTATTACTCACGTAAAAACTGATACGCTCTGCAAGTTTCAGATTTGTGCCTCTTGTTTGCAGCAGTTGCAGAATTTACGGAAAAGTAATATATCTTGAAAAATACTTCATGGGATGAAGGATAATCTGATGTTATTCATTTGTACATAGATCTGCAGTAAACGTGGAAAAAATATACAGACTGGGTCAAATAAATCTGGACTGGAAGCTATTTACAATAAGACAAACCTCTGTTTGTCAACATCACAGAGGACGCTGGAAATGGCCACCGTTGACGTTTATGTAGTGCTGTGCTCAATTCGTCAAACTGTGAGATACACGTTGCAACTCTGGCTGAGAGTTAGCACAGTAGCGTTTTCGATGTTCTGCTTTAGCTTTTCCAGCGTGTAAGAAGCATCTCAGTGCAACTGACTCTTCAGGTAAATATTAAATGGGGAGATATCAGGTGTTCGAGATGGTTAGGAGATTGCACTGTCTCTGCTGATTATCTTCTGCTGACCGAATACATCACGCAGCCGTGATAAGGTTGTCAAGGCGGAGTGTACAGTTACTTCATCTTTGTGAAAAAAGTCATACAGTCGTTCACCTTCTTTCAGTTAATCGACAATTTCCGGCCACATCGGTTAGCATGAACTATCTGGGAGAAATCGTATTACGATGCGAACACCAGACAGTGCTCACCAGACACCAGTCTTGAGTTTACGGAACGGCTCTTTCAAGCACTTATGGTAATTTTCTTATGCATAAAGCACTGTTCTGTGAGTTCTGTGAGTTCACAGACCGAACCTGGCGTCATCTGAAGAAATGTAAAACTGAGGTTCCAAAAGTCCTGTTCCCACTTCGGTGAGAAATCACGGGGAGATATCAACACCCTAAACTTTCGTCTTGGCCCTTTGACTCATGCACAATACTAAATGTGTAAGGATACAGTTGCAGGTCCTTTTTAGTAGCGTCTTGAAGCGATTATCTCTGAGTTCACACTTGCTCAAGTAAACGGCTTTGAGATTTCGTCGGACTTTGATCCACAGCTTCCTTTACTTTAGCAGTGTTTTTTGTCGTTAGAACACTTTCTGGATAGTTATGGTTTTTATTCGCTACAGAGACCGTTTCTCGCCATTTGCAGCAGTATATCTAAAAATACAGACTGTAGCCATTGATTCGTTGCTTTTGAGGTACACCTTGTACAGTTGTGTTACAACAGGTCAGATTTTATGGCAGAAAGGATAGAGCTGCACAGCACGCAGCACGCGGCTGCAAAGTGCGTGCCGTTATTTTGCCGCAGGGGGGACTGACGTAATACCGGGGCCGGCGCTGGTGCGAAGTGACCCCTCCAGCCGTGTCGGCATCTGTCCTGCCTCTTCCCAGGGACACCGTTATCTGTGTAGAGGAGAGCTCTTATCACACGGTGGTGTTTTGACGTCCACTTTGACCCTAAACAAATTGTCGACCACAAATATTAAACTAGTACCGTAATAAACAAATGCTACGCCGCTGAAACGAAGGTCTTCTACAATACCATAATATATCCATCACACTGTTCAATAATTTAGTTGTAAATAGAAGAAATGAAACGTCGAATTTCATTTATGAGCTTCAGTTCTTTTTTTTTTCATTTTGATGTAAGCATATTCTACGTAAAATTTAATTGCGCTTCCGTAGCCGGCGGTTTTTGAATCACAGTAAAGGAAAACTAAATTGATAATTTTAAATTTACCCCTTAAGCATAGTTCTAGTTCACGTTTTTCAAGTAACTAAATCCGAACGACGAATATGATTTATTCACCATTTACAGAATTACACTGATCAACAGCATTTTTGTTGTATTGCTATAATATGTGATTTTACCTAATTCAAGGGTGCTGATTTCACATCTGATGTCGGTTTTTTTCTGAGAGCTCCAGTTTTTTCTGCAATTACCAAATATCAATATTCCTTGCTTTTATCATTAGATCATAATGCACGAGATAAACATTTGATTTGAGACTCTTTGGCTTAGCTGGGTAGTACAAACTAAAGGAAATGAAATACAGGTCAAACACAAACCCAGTCTAAACCTATCCAGTGGTACAAACTGAAACACAAATCATCATGAAGAAGCTTACAGTTAGGTGATAATGACTTGTAACTAATACATTCTATTGAAGCAGACATTTTCGTTTCAAGCTCTTCCGTTCAGGACAGCTTCATGGAGGTCTCGTTTAATACTACAGCAATAGTCTGCCGTCATTTGTTTGTTCCAACTCAAATGGTCCTAAGATCTTAAAGGAACCGTTCGTCTTACTCGTCACTGACGTCCCCTAAGCAGTCAGGAAATTTATCAAGATGATTATATAGGAAATGGACTTTTACATCATATTACGTCTCACGACATGAAATGCTGACTGCATATCAGCTAGGAGACTCTCGTATTACCTAGAAAGTTTTCCATCACCGTCTGGGTTGGAGAGAAAATTATTTTTTCACGACTGATAATTGGACAACAGACAATATCTAGCATACAGGCTTGCAGACTCCTACCTATGGGTCACTCCCTCTTCTTCCAGCGCCTACCTCGCACTCGGATGTCCCACATGCGAAGATAGCAGAGATACTTTGTAAATCCTCTCTGTTGGCCTGGCACAAAATTAACCGTTTAGAAATCCATGCATACTATGCAGTTGTGTTCCTGTTATTACAGTACGATAATGAGAATCTTCATGTCATTATGCTCCTTTCGTAAATACACAGAGTAAACAAGACATAAATATCTTCATTGTCTTCCGGAACACACTTGAGACTGTGCTTTTAAGTGTGTAGAAACAATGACAACAGTATCACCAGTCATCTGGATTGTACGATGTAATTCTTAATTCTCGGAGAAGAATTGAGACATTATGATAATAAACAAATTTGTTTTTGTCTTTAAAAATGTTCAAATGGCTCTGAGCACTATGGGACTTAACATCCGAGGTCGTCAGTCCCCTAGACTTAGAACTACTTAAACCTAGCTAACCTAAGGACATCACACACATCCATGCCCGAGGCAGGATTCGAACCTGCTACCGTAGCAGCAGCGCGGTTCCGGACTGAAGTGCCTAGAACCACTCGGCCACAGTGGCCGGCCTTTACCTCGTTAGTATATGAAAGAAAGACTCCCTTCTATCGATGATACGACACTTTTAAAGTATCAATCAGTACACTTTTTTCTTGCATTCTAGGCTAATACTTCGGCTGCTAATTTGGAGAGACTCAAATCAGCGCGAATGTTCATCCTGTTCAGACTAATTCAGCTGTCTCCGGCTTTTCGTCGCTGTCCTCATCTGCAGATGGAGTAAACCCTGTAAAAAGTGGATGTGGTAGCTCTTCAGAGTGCATAGCAGGTCTATTGTTGAGAAGATATTAGGATAGGGTATTTTGTGTGTGTTTTTCGTGCCAGTTTCCTTTGTAATAAAGTTACAAATAGACCAATCACTTATGTGATCCACTGCTTCTCGCCAGAACATGGAAATTCCGAAAAATAAACCCTTACGCTTTCCTTTCGTCCAGTCACGCAGCATCCCCTCATAGTTGTGACATACGGGATGTGCGGCCCATGTTTTGTCTTGGTCGCCAAATTACCCTGTATAATCTCGCCTCACAAAGAATGTTATGTCACGTCTTTGATGAGGAAGGGTATAGTATCCACAAATTCAACAGAAACTCTCTGGATGATTCGTAGCCACACTGAAATGACATCGGATCTGAAAGAAAAAAGTTGCAGTATATCAACTCTGTCGGTAACATAAAATGCGTAAGTAATTAGTATCGCTACAAACAGCTGGAAAGGAAATGTTTGAACAGCATGAAAGCCAGAGCATGGGAAGCAAAATCTATTCCAGATTTGAAATGAGCAGACGAGGAACAGAAAAAAAAGTTTCATGCAACTGAGAGTTCGAAAAATGTTGATGACCAGTGTTATATAGTGCTGACTTTATATAGCACAACAAAATGATTGTATGCCCCATTCTCCTTCACACATTTACGCCTCTGCCTGTTTGGTAAAAAAAAATTCGAATTTATACTTCTAAAAGGAGAATATGTAAAGAATGCTATAAATTAAAACATTCGGCTTCCCTCTGGGCAAAGCTGTAATTGAAACATGTCCATTTGCACAAATTGCCAGGCAACAATAACAACAGTATCACGAAAAGTAGTCGAAAATTATTTATTTTCAAGGTCCAAAGCGTGGAAATATTCGAATAGCCAAATAGGAATTGAAAATAAACGTAGAAAAAATACGCAGATATAAATATCACTGCAACAAAATACAGGCCTGAGGTAGTGCAATGGAACCGCGGTTTATGAACTCACAGATGCAAAGATTCCTGTTGCCTACGGATCAAAATAAGGTCTTAATATTATACTGGCTTTGTGACTTAACTGAAAAAAATCTTTTGCTCTCAGTGGAAAGAAATCGTGAACGGAATTAGCTGGAGCAGTACCCCAACGGCAGAGAGAGAGCGGAAGAGCCACTGAAACATATCTGGTAGCGGTTGTACTCCATGTTAGAAGCGGCTGCCAAAGGCGTCTGTGTCCCCATGTCAGGGGCGGCCTGAACACATCTTCTGGGGCTAATAACTTCAGTCGTATAACTGGACGGACATGAGCCGTCCCATCAAAAATTTTTTTAGATCATGGAATGGATCGCACTATGGTATCGAGATTACCCGAGGGGGACAATCCTCCGTTGACTAAGGTCGACGCAGGCAGGCATTTGGATTCTGGGGGACCTGCCAAAAAGTGCATAAGGGAAGAGTCGGAGCTCCCAAGAACCTCAAAGAAGATTAAAACTAAAAAGACTTACAGAATTGGAACCATAAATGTTCAGACAACGATTAAGACTGGTAAACTTAAACAGGTAATAGATGAGATGAAAGAGAGAAGCATTGGAATATTAGCGATGCAAGAAACAAGATACACTGACGAATATACAGTGGAGTCAGAAGGCTTCATAATACTGAAGAGGAAACCAGGAGTTAAAGTGGGAAAGGAAAGACATGCACCTAGATGCTTTGGTACAGGGTTCATAGTAGACAAGAGATACGAGGATGGCATAACGGAAATGAAGAGCAGGTCACAAAGGATATCAACACTGACATTTCAAGCAGGGAACAAAAAGTACACAATAATAAATGGACATGCACCTACAAATGACAAGAACAGGAAAGACAAGAAAGTTGCAGATAGTTTCTGGGAAGAGCTAGATGATACACTGAAAAACATACCATATAGACATGTAAAGATACTAGTAGGAGATTATAATGCACAGATTGGAAGAGAGAAGCAACATAAAGGAGTAGTGGGCGAGTACTCTACACACCAGCGGACAAACAAAAATGGAGAAAGACTAACTGAACTGTGTCGAGAACACAAAATGAGATTGATGACAACACACTTCAGGACCAAACCGTGTGAGAAAAAGACATGGGAAAACCCATGCACCCGCCTTGGGGAATTCCAAATTGACCACATAGCAATCAGCTGAACAAGTGCTAAAGAGATCATGAACACAAAGGTCAGGAAGAACACAAGAATAGAATCGGATCACTATCTTACAGGAGTTAAGTGCCTTTGGATTCCAAACAGGGACAGACTGCTACAGACGAATAGAAGAACAGAAAACATAAAGGTAGACAGAGACAAATTAAGACACAATCGAGCCAGATATGAGGAAGGAATTGAATCGTTTAATGAATGGGACGACATGAAGCGAAATATGGAGAAACAGGATGAACTATGTGAAAAGGAAGAAAAGAAACGGAAGCACTGGTGGTGGAACAAGGAATGTGAGGAAGCGATAGAGACTCGCAGGAAAGCCTGGAGAGACTGGAGCAGCAAGAAGGACCCGGAAAAATGGGAAGTTTTCTTAAGAGTAAGAAAGGAAGCGGGCCGAACAATAAGATGCACCAAAAGACAGACGATGAAGCAGGAACTGGACGAGATTGAGACCAAATTCAGGTAAAACAACAGCAGACACTTTTTCGGGAAATTCAAAAAGAGTCTGATTGAATATAAGGGTAGAGAACTGTTTATAAGAGATAAGAAAGGGGAGCTGGCTGTCAGTGCGAAGGAGATCTGTCGGATTTTTGCACAGCGCTTTCACGACCTGTTGAACTGTGAACCACCTGAAGAAGAGCTGGAACTGGGACTGACACAGAAGAGCGAGAGCTACGCCCTCCAACCAGGGATGAAGTCGCACATGCCATTAGCGATCTGAATAATAATAAGGCAACTGGAGAAGATGGTATAGCAGCCGAGATGACAAAGTTGGAAGGCAACAAAGCAGAGGACAAGATGGCCAACATAATTCACCAGATCTGAAGAACAAAGAAGTTGCTAGAAGCATGGAAGATTGAAATTCTAGTACCAATACATACGAAGGGGGACAAGAGAGATGCAAACAACTACAGAGGAGTATCGCTACTAGGGGTCGGATACAAGGTGATGTCAAAACTATTGCTCAAGAGAGTAGAATAACATGTAGAAAGTACAGTTGGTGACTACCAAGCAGGATTCAGGAAGGGAAGAGGTTGTATAGATCAGATATTTATCTTGAAGCAACTGATAGAACATATTGTTGTTGTGGTCTTCAGTCCTGAGACTGGTTTGATGCAGCTCTCCATGCTACCCTATCCTGTGCAAGTTACTTCATCTTCCAGTACCTACTGCGACCTACATCCTTCTGAATCTGCTTAGTGTATTCATCTCTTGGTCTCCCTCTACGATTTTTAACCTCCAAGTTGCTCTCCAATGATAAATTTGTGATCCCTTGATGCCTCAGAACATGTCCTACCAACCGGTCTCTTCTTCTGGTCAAGTTGTGCCACAAACTCCTCTTCTCCCCAATTCTATTCAATACCTGCTCATTAGTTATGTGATCTACCCATCTAATCTTCAACATTCTTCTGTAGCACCACATTTCGAAGGCTTCTGTTCTCTTCTTGTCTAAACTATTTATCGTACATGTTTCACTTCCATACAAATACTTTCAGAAGTATCAATACTCGATGTTAACAAATTTCTCTTCTTCAGAAACGGTTTCCTTGCCATCGCCAATCTACATTTTACATCCTCTCTACTTCGAACATCATCAGTTATTTTGCTCCCCTAATAGCAAAACTGGTTTACTACTTTAAGCGTCTCATTCCCCAATCTAATTCCCTCAGCATCACCCGACTTAATTTGACTACATTCCATTATCCTCGTTTTACTTTTGTTGATGTTCATCTTATACCCTCCTCTCAAGACACTGTCCATTCCATTCAACTGCTCCTCCAAGTAATTTGTTGTCTCTGACAGAATTACAATGTCATCGGCGAATCTTAAGGTTTTTATTTCTTCTCCATGGATTTTAATACCTACTCCGAATTTTTCTTTTGTTTCCTTTACTGCTTGCTCAATATACAGATTGAATAACATTGGGGAGAAGCTACAACCCAGTCTCACTCCCTTCCCAACCACTGCTTCCCTTTCATGTCCCTCGACTCTGGTTTCTGTACAAATTCTAAATAGCCTTTCGCTCCCTATATTTTACCCCTACCAACTTTAGAATTTGATAGAGAGTATTCCAGTCAACATTGTCAAAAGCTTTTTCGAAGTCTACAAATTCTAGAAATGTAGGTTTGCCTTTCCTTAATCGATCTTCTAAGATAAGTCGTAAGGTCACTATTGCCTCCCGTGTTCCAATATTTCTACGGAATTCAAACTGATCTTCCCCGAGGTCGGCTTCTACCAGTTTTTCCACTCGTCTGTAAGGAATTCATCTTAGTATTTTGCAGCCATGGCTTATAAAACTGACAGTTCGGTAATTTTCACATCTGTCAACACCTGCTTTCTTTGGGATTGCAATTATTATGTTCTTCTTGAAGTTTGAGGGTATTTCGCCTGTCTTATAAATCTTGCTCACCACATAGTAGAGTTTTCTCAGGACTGGCTCTCCCAAGGCTATCAGTAGTTCTAATGGAATGTTGTCTACTCCCGGGTCCTTGTTTCGACTCAGGTTTTTCAGTGCTCTTTCAAACTCTTCACGCAGTATCGTATCTCCCATTTCATCTTCACCTACATTCTCTTCCGTTTCCATAATATTGTCCTCAAGTACATCGCCCTTGTATAGACCCTCTATATACTCCTTCCATCTTTCGGCTTTCCCTTCTTTGCTTACAACTTGGTTTCCATCTGAGCTCTTGATATTCATACAAGTGGTTCTCTTTCCTCTAAAGGTCTCTTTAATTTTCCTGCAGGCAGTATCTATCTTACCCCTAGTGAGAAAGCCTCTACATCCTTACATTTGTCCTCTAGACATCCCTGCTTAGCAGTTTTCCACTTCCTGTCGATCTCATTTTTGAGACGTTTGTATTCCTTTTTGCCTGCTTCATTTTCTGCATTTTTATATTTTCTCCTTTCATCCATTAAATTCAATATTTCTTCTGTCACCCAAGGGTTTCTACTAGCCCTCGTCTTTTTAACTATTTGATCCTCTACTGCCTTCACTATTGTATCCCTCAAAGCTACCCATTCTTCTTCTACTGTATTTCTTTCCCCCATTCCTGTCAATTGTTCCCTTATACTCTCCCTGAAACTCTGTACAACCTCTGGTTTAGTCAGTTTATCCAGGTCACATCTCCTTAGATTCCCACCTTTTTACAGTTTCTTCAGTTTTAATCTACAGTTCATAACCACTAGTTTGTGGTGAAAGTTCAAATCTGCCCCTGGAAATGTCTTCCAATTTAAAACCTGGTTCCTGAATCTCTGTCTTACCATTATATAATCTATCTGATACCTTTTAGTATCTCCGTGATTCTTCCATCTATACAACCTTCTTTTATGATTTTGGAACCAAGTGTTAGCTATGATTAAGTTATGCTGTGTGCAAAATTCTACCAGACGGCTTCCTCTTTCATTTCTTACCCCCAATCTATATTCACCTACTATGTTTCCTTCTCTCCCTTTTCTTACTCTCGAATTCCAGTCATCCATGACTGTTAAATTTTCGTCCCCCTTCAGTACCTGAATAATTTCTTTTATCTCATCATACATTTCATCAATTTCTTCATCATCTGCAGAGTTAGTTGGCATATAAACTTGTACTACTTTAGTAGGCGTGGGCTTCATGTCTATCTTGGCCACAATAAGGCGTTCACTATGCTGTTTGTAGTAGCGTACCCGCACTCCTATTTTTTATTCATTATTAAACCTACTCCTGCATTACCCCTATTTGATTTTGTATTTACAGCCCCGTATTCACCTGACCAAATGTATTGTTCCTCCTGCCACCGAACTTCACTAATTCCCACTATATCTAACTTCAACCTATCCACTTCCCTTTTCAAAATTTTTTTTACCTACCTGCTCGATTAAGGGATCTGACATTCCACGCTTCAATCCGTAGAACACCTGTTTTCTTTCTCCTGATAACAACGTCCTCTTGAGTAGTCCCCGCCCGGAGATCCGAATGGGGGACTATTTTACCTCCGGAATATTTTACCCAAGAGGACGCCATCATCATTTAACCACACAGTAAAGCTGCATGCCCTCGGGAAACATAGGACCTTAAAAAGCAAAAAGACAGTAATAATCTTCGTGCGCTTCACAAAGGCATATGACTCCATCGACAGAAAGACTCTTGTTAGGATCCTGAAGAACAGAGGACTTGATGGAACTACACAAGAACTCATAAAAGAAATTCTGACAGACACAAAAGCAAGGGTGAGCACTGTCAGAAGAATTTGAGATCAAGACTGGTGTTAAACAGGGAGATGGATTGTCACCATTGTTGTTCAGTATAGCACTGGGCGAAGTGATCAGGAAGTCGAGAGCAATAAACGAGGGAATGGAAATACCAAAGACCCACGCGGGGGACAAAAAGGACAACAGGCCTCAAGTGTACATCCTAGCCTTTGCAGACGACATGGCAATAGTAAGTGAGACGGAAGAAGACGCAAAGACACAACTCGACAACTTAAGTAAGGAAAGGCGGGACTGAGGATCGCCTATAACAATACAAAGACATTAAATACCACTGCAGACTGGGAAACACCGGAAGGCACTGCGCAAATGGTGGACAAATTTAAATACCCGGGAGAATTTATAACAGGAAGGAACAGGAGCAAGAAGGGAATAACAGAGAGGATAAAGAAGATGAGGTCATCCTTCTGCATAACGAGAGAGATATACAGTAAAAAGAATATATCCACAGAGGCAAAGATAAGCCACTACAAGGCAACGGTGAGGAATGCAGTATTATATGCTGCTGAGACGATGACACTAGAAAGAAATGGGACAGAGCAAGTAGAGGAAGAAGAGAGAAAAGTACTGAGAAAAATACAAGGTCCCAAAAGAGGTGGAGAGATGTGGATGTGAAGACCTAGGGCAGAATTGTAACGGAGCATGAGAATAATACCCGGGGAAATCAGACTCAAAAGGGCAAGGTTTGCTGGACATGCAGTTAGGATGAGTATGGACAGAATGATGAAGAGAGTGTGGGAAACAACAGGGAGGACAAGGGGAAAGACAGGAACAAAATGGGTTGTTGAACTTCGGAAGGACTGGTTGGAATTGGGTATCAAGGTCGAAGGAAAGGAAAATTGGAGGAACAAATATACACCGACCAATATGCTGGAAATCAGTGACAGAGAAGAATACAGGAAAAGATTAGAGTGTCACCAGTGGGGCGGACAGGAGAAATGGAAACTGAAGATCTCGGAAGAAGAGTGAGAGAGAAGAAGAGAAAGAATGAAGAGGTTCTGGGAGAAGAAGAGGAAAAAGCAGTCCACGAAGGGGCTACCCGTGGTCCTACAGAGGCCGTAACGCAAGAAGAAGAAGAAGAAAAAGAAGAAGAGGGGAAAAGACGAATTTATAGTTGATTAAATCCATCCGTCGGAGGAAACAGTCACAAACTGTTGTAGAGATGCACATGCAGGGGATTCGCTCATAGCTGTTTAAGTCGTCATAGAGCTATTTGTTGGGGAGGTAGAAGCCACACTGCCTTGTATAGAAATAGTGCTTAGGAAACGCTTGTTCGATCTATTACTATGTACTGATCGTCAGTCTTTGACACAATTCTTCATCCAATTGCAGTGGCACAAGAGAGACGTTATACATTACGGTGAGGCTTACTAAACGTCCGATATCCCACGTTCCAAGTAAAAACTCAACTAAAGAATTATTTTCTTCTACATATGTTACAAGAAGTGGCCACAACAGTAAAACCCAGAGAAACTCAAACTTTCACAGAGCCTTACTGGTAGTCATTCTTATTAATAGTAACAAAAAAATTGTTTCGCATTTCAATAAGCGTTTTCCTTCTAGATCTCTCATGAGATTTTTATTTGTTACATATTTCGGCGCAATCATTTTCGGTTTTCCGTGATTTCCCTAAATCGCTTCAGGCAAATGCCGGGATGGTTCCTTAGAAAGGGCACAGTCGATTTCCATCCCAATCCTTCCCTCATCCGAGCTTGCGCTCCGTCTCTAATGACCTCGTTGTCGACGGGACGTTAAACTCTAATCCTCTCCTCCTCTCCTCCTCCCCTCCTCCATTCATCTTCAGATACAAACAAATTACATTACATACGTTAGCAACACAAGATGAAGTGTGGTCTTACCTAGAATAATACACAATATTAGACTCGAAGTTCCGCCTCAAGTAGTTGAATTTTCATTTGACAAGGTGGAGTTTCAACTGCTGACACGGTGTCAAAGAGGGCATCAGGAAAGAGGAACAGCCCAAGGCTTTGAAAAATAGAATTATGCTCTGACTTCTTAGGCTTAGGTATTTTTCCCACCAGACCCTTCAAACAAAGGATAGTACATGATCTTCCAAATATTCTGGATGTGCTCCTAAGAAAGGAAGAAGATTAGGATTTAAGGTCTCGTCGAAGATGCACTAATTAGAAACTGAGCACAAATTTAAATTGGACAATGATGCGAACAACAAATGAAAGCGACCTAAATTTAGATCGCCGGAGCGGGATACGAATCCTGCTAATCCGAAAAGCGTGAGTAGCACATGGGGACCAGATGACCCTTGAAAGAGTTCCTAGCAACTTTAAATCGAGTTGGAAAATTGTAATCGTGTAGGAAGCACCTTTACACTGTAGCCAGCGTGTACGTAACTGAGCCGCCCACTTTTCAAAGTGTTACAAATATCGTTAACGTTAAGTTCCTTGCTCTTCTTTACTATGTCTTCAGGAGAGTCACGAATGTGGTCACCATGATAGTACTCCCACTTCCAGAGTTCAGACCCTTCACCCAACTATGGAATCTTACAAAGATTGACTTATCCTACACCGAAGCGCCAAAGAAACTGATATAGCCATGCGTATTCAAATACAGCGATATGTAAACAGGCAGAAAACGGCAACGACTGTATAAAACGTCAATGGTTATCGCAGTTGTTACATCGGTTACTGCTGCTACGACGGCAGGTTATCCAGATTTAAGTGAGTTTGAACGTGCTGTTACAGTCAGCGCACGAACCATGGGACACAGCATCTCCGAGGTAGCGATTAAGTGGGGAATTTCCCGTACGACCATTTCGTGAATATCAGGAATCCGGTAAAATATCAAATCCTTAACATAGCTGAGGGCGGAAAAAGATCCTGGAAGAACAGTACCGACGACGACTGAAGAGAATCGTTCAACGTGACAGAAGTGCAACCCTTCCGCAAAGTGATCCAGATTTCAACGCTGGGCCATCAGCAAATGTCAGAGTGCGAACCATTCAATGAAACATCATCGATAAATGTTTCCGGAGCCGAAGGCCCACTCGTGTACCCTACATGACAGCACGCCACAAAGCTTTACCCCTCGTCTGGGCGTGTCAACACCGACATTGGACCGTTGATGACTGGAAGCATGTTGCCTGGTCGGACGAGTCTCGTTCCAAATTATATCGAGCGGATGGACGTGTACGGGTATGGAGACGATGTCATGAGTCCATGGACCCTGCATGTCATCAGGGGACTGTTCAAACTGGTGGAGACTCTGTAGTGGTGTGGGGCGTGTGCAGTTCGACTGATGTGGGACCCCTGATACGTCTAGATACGACTGTGTCAGATGACACGTACGTAAGCATCTTGGCTGATTACCTGCATCCATTCATGTCCATTGTGCATTACAACGGACTTGTGCTATTCCAGCAGGACAATGCGACACCCCACACGTCCAGAATTGTTAAAGAGTGACGACAGGAACGCTCTTCTGAACTTAAACGCTACCGCTGTCCATCAAACTCCCCAGATATGAACATTGAGTATATCTGGGTAGCCTTCCAACGTGTTGTTCAGAAGCTATCTCCGCCCCTTGTACTCTTATTGATTTATGGAGAGCCCTCCAGGATTCATGGTGTCAGTTCCCTCCAGCACTTCTCCAGACATTAGCGGATTCCATGCCACGTCGTGTTGCGGCACTTCTGAGAACTCGCGGCGGCCCTACACGATACTAGACAGGTGTAACAGTTTCTTTAGTTTTCCAGTGTTTATAAACGTAAACAAAGTTGCAAAGCTCAATGTTATCGTTTGATTGTGCTTCTGATTATGGTATACAATTCTTTTATTAGTTTACTTAGTCTTTACTCAATTGGTCATATGTGTCGTTGACATCATGTAATACAACACAACATACTCATAGTATTACTTAAGAGTAAGAAACAGAATAACATAGCCTCATTCTGTGAAATACCAGAATGAAATTAATACCAAAACAATGATAAACATGAAGTGTAATACAAGTGATTAGTTTCATTATTTTCATCATGACAGTGACAACAGCAAGCGTTACGAAGTTGTCTCGAATGGAAAACAGCCCACAGTTGCACTAAATTATGTTCATTTTAAACCTTGATCATGGTTTCTGCTATTATAATATAGCCTTCTTCAGAAGTCATATACACTAATAAATGAAAAATATCTTAACCCAGCGGCTGCGTCAAGCCCAATAAAATAACTTCAACAGACACAAGCCTGTTTCGAACGTAAGTAAAATTACATATGG
The DNA here is from genome assembly GCF_023897955.1 of Schistocerca gregaria. Classification (NCBI taxonomy): domain Eukaryota; kingdom Metazoa; phylum Arthropoda; class Insecta; order Orthoptera; family Acrididae; genus Schistocerca; species Schistocerca gregaria. Next base: position 537,426,351 of record NC_064921.1, read on the forward strand.
CACCGTATGTCCTCCAACACTGCCTCTGTTATACAGCGTCTAATTAAATCGGGTGATGCTGAGGGAATTAAATTAAGAAATGACACACTTAAAGTATAGATGAGTTTTGCTATTTTGGGAGCAATATAACTGATGATCGTCGAAGTAGAGAGGATATAAAACGTAGAGTGGCAATGGTAAGGAAAGCGTTTCTGAAGAAGAGAAATTTGTTAACATCGAGTATAGATTTAAGTGTCAGCAAGTCGTTTCTGAAAGTATTTGTATGGAGTGTAGCCATTTATAGATGTGAAACACGAACGATAAATTGTTTAGACAATAAGAGAACAGAAGCTTTCGAAATGTGTGCTACAGAAAAATGCTGAAGATTATATGGGTAGATCACGTAACTAATGAGAAGGTAGTGAATAGAACTGAGGAAAAGAGGAATCTGTGTCACAACTTGACTAGAGGAAGGGATCGGTTGGTAGGACGTATTCTGAAGCATCAAGGGATCACCAATTTAGTATTGGAGGGCAGCATGGAAGGTAAAAATCGTACAGGGAGGCCAAGAGATGGATACACTAAGCAGATTCAAAAAGATGTAGGGTGCAGTCGCTACTTGGAGATGAAGAAGCTTACACAGGATAGAATAGCATGGCGAGCTGCGTCAAACTAGTCTCAGGACTGAAGACCACAACAACAACAGTTTCAAAGATATTAAAGTTGTAAGTTGTAAAGACCATTTATGGAATCCCTGTACCATCAACATTGCGTCTTGATTGCTTCAAATACCCTGTGGTTTTGTAAGCTGACCATAGCTGATTTCCATTCGTCAATAAAGAGTTATAAGATGTAATAAATTTGAAATATAGTAAAGTAAAAGACTTATTTTCTGTATGAGCATCTATAACACAATCTAAGGTTCAGAACTAGAAATATTAGAATGATGTTAAGACAAAATGTACGAACGATTTGCTTAATGGCAGTATAAATCCAACAAGGAGAGACTGTTTTCTCAGTCCTAGTTTAGGTAAGAGCGTTTGATAGCAGTAAGTTGTGGGGAAGCAAGTACAGGGTAATTTAGCTGTGCATACCGATGTCGCTTAATGCAGCCCGAAGTGCTATACCTGGCATTCAAAAAGCACGCTCAAGATTTTCACACTCTCGCTCGCTACGCGCAGACTGTTAGTCTTACAGTAAAAATGAGCGTGACCGCTTTGTAAGAAACTTAAGGCAATTAAATTTTTCTCTCAGATACGTTTTCGCTGGAAGCCAAGTTTTTCCCCTTATTCAAGAAAAAGTACAAAAATGATCTTGATGCGCACCTACGGTCCCACACTCATCCCTCATCAGTGAGTATTTCTAGTATGTTCTTCGTGGCACTCTCTCCTGCCACTGCACAGAAACTTCCAAGTACATGAACTGTTCCCGATATTCAACCTTTTTTTGGTCTCTGTTGATTGGGCTGTTACTCCAGCAGGCTAGTCAGCTATTTCGACATTGTTAATTTAAACATGCCCGCGAAGGCAATGAAAGAAAAACGACTTTTGTAAACGTTACACTAAAACTAATTACTTTGACAGTTCGATCCAAACTTAACCCTTATTTGCACACCAGTGTAGTAGTCAAAATGTCTGAGGGATACAACAATGTAATTGTTTATTTTATGGTGTTAAAATTCACAAAACTGTAAAGTGAAATGTACACAAACGTCAGTTTTACAATTTGTAAGCCGGTGGTGAAATAAGGCCAGTCGATGAAGACCAAAAAATACGGAATGTGGAAAATAATTCTTGCAGTCGCAAATTTTTGTACATTGGTTGGAGGGAGTGCCATGTACAACACACTAGAAATCCTGACCGGTGGGGGCTGAGTGTGGGAGTGAGGCTGCGATTGAAGCTCGGATTTGTACTATTTTTTTATAAAATTTAACTGCATTAAATTTCCTACCAATAGGTTCCGTTTATTTTTTTCTAGCACTACCTGTTTGACCGTAGCGGGCGATAGAATAAGAAAATGTCGCACGCTGCTTTTGAAGGCCAGATATACGGGTAACATTGGAGGTTGCTTTAAACGACATCGATAAGGTCAGCGGAAACACCTGTATCTAATTAGGTTTCCCTTCCAGTGAAAATTATGAGGTCACTGTGAAGTCCCAAATGAGAGTGCAGTGATCAGTTTCAGTAACTGTAATGGGTATGGCTACTAGGGGCAGCTGTAGGCACTATCTCCTCAAAGAAGGATGTTCCGTAGGCTGCCCACGACCGGGTACAGAATCTGCCAGTTGAGGGAAGGGTAGTGGCTGTTAGTCGAAGCAGTCTCCACATCTCCCCACGCATTACCACGGATGTGGTACAAGTCTGTTAAATTCTCCTTGCCACATGGCAAGTTGAGTATTTTATATGTGCAGTGCTAATTTAGACTATTACAGCGATATCCTGACCTGCACTTTAGGACGAGCAACGTTGACGATTGAACTTCACCGTCGGCAGTTTTTCCACTGTGACGTTAGCAAGCTCTGAAAGACCGCTTTTAGGAAGAAACGTTTGTTTTATTTCAGTTGTCAACCTTGGGAGTGGATGTAAAGGACTTTATCGTCGTAAATCGAATTCTGATCAGGCACTACTGAAATGCTCCGCGCAAAACTAGACTAAAATACACATAATTTGTGGATGACGGGAAATTCTCTAAATGTGCAATTAATATACGTTCACGTCCATAATGATTGTTTTATTTAACTTTGACTTGAAGGCTTTTGGAAAAAGACGGCAACTTTCTCCTGGAAACCTCGTTCCAAGCAAAAATTGATTTCTAACATAATTTTCAAATATAATTTGTTAAACATAACTGACAAACGTAGAAAATGTTTTCCAAAATAATTTTTCGATCAAAAGTAATCCTATGAAATCAAACGACTCCTCCGCTATGAGCAATTACTAAGAAGTGTACCATCTGGTGACGAGTCGCAGGCGACTTGGTACAGGTAGTTGGAAAGTAAGAATTACGTTAACAAAAAAGAGGACTAATTGTCGTCATTCCTGAAAAGATATTTTTCATTTATTAGTAAAATTTTCATTCTAGAATTTTATAATTACCTTTTTTCTAATCTATTTTTTTAATACGTTCTGTGTTGTCTATATAAAGACTCAAATTTCACAGTTGCAACTGCATAGAAATTCGGAATTTGAAACAGGTTTTTTCGTAGAGCCTAACGGTTTGGCACTTCAGTCTAGTACATTTATTTCAACTGCGATCCACGTCTGATGATGATACACTGTTTTCTATTTTACTACAATTAATTAGCGTATTAGAAGTAGTCGAAACTTCGGGACAGCCTGTTCTTCCGTATTTGATCAGATAGGTCAATCAAGTGCTTGTATTGCCAAGGGATTTACGATATTCTGAAAATTGAGTATCCGAAGCTACAGCATGAAGCGTGTTTTACATACAACAACACTATGGCGTTTTATGTCTAAAGCTGTTAAAAAACTACTCTCGTGAACTACATTAGGGTCAGATCTCTTTCGTGGAACACTTGAACCCTAACGCCGGTAGTCAAAATATGAACAAATAACTTCAGTGGTGCGGTTTCGTCTATTTATTTCACATATTTTTACAAGGGTCTCCCATCTTGCCGATAGCGAGCCTCTACAAGAGACAGGCGTACGCCAGTAAAAAATCGTTCAAATGGCTCTGAGCGCTATGGAACTTAACTTCTGAGGTCATTAGTCCCCTATAACTTAGAACTAGTTAAACCTAACTAACCTAAGGACATCACACACATCCATGCCCGAGGCAGGATTCGAACCTGCGACCGTAGCGGTCTCGCGGTTCCAGACTGCCGGGCCTAGAACCGCACGGCCACTTCGGCCGGCTGTACGCCACTAAGAAGTGTACGTACATTAATCGCGAAGTCCTGACTCGCTCCATTCATAATTCTGCAGCCGAATTTCATGGAACTCTCACAATCTAAAATTAATTGCTATGCCGCATCGTGAACCATGCTGATCCATAAAATCCATTCACTGTGTTATCACTTCTTATTGTTGCCAGTATCAGAAAAACGTTTAAACTGTTGTATTGTGGTACTGTCAGCAATAATTAGATTCGTGTATCAGTGGTCTTTGCATTGCGGCCTGGCTGGTAGAGCGATAGTCTCCGACTCTGCAGATACAGGGTTCAATACCGGATGGGGGTGCAGAGTTTTCCTCGTCTCAGTCCCTCGAAAAATGCGCTGGGTTCACTCAGCCTGCTGTCGAATGTGTACCGTGGATATTCTCCGGAGGCTGGAGGCGGCCGGGGCTACGGGTTCGCCACCCTCCCCCTGGTACCCTGTCGAAGAAAGGTTGCATTCTATATACAGACACGCCAATAGCCCGATTACGGACTTGCGCCACAGAATTTTCCTACAGAAGTCTGTAGCAAGAAGTACCACAAATTGGTAGACACAGCTTCTCGTTTTTACAATAAAGGCGTCAAGTAGAGTTCCATTAGAAGTTTTGCGCTTCCATACCATATTGTTTGTTTGAAACGTTTGTGGGCGTGATTACTTTTCAATTGCCTCTTCATTCTGTGATAACACACAAGTCACTTAGACCAGTATCTGAAACAATGCCGTCTGAAACAATGTCGCATCCGGCGTATTTACATGATGTTCTTGGAAAGAAGTAGAGAATAAGAACCACGAAGATGGCTTTAGGGTGTGTACCGAAAATAAGAATAATTTCAGAGTTTTCATTACTGATGTTTTAAGTAGATTCCAAACGACAGAAAGATAAAGCGAAGAGCCAGACACTTGCATTAGCGACTGGACGAAACTCTCTACTTGGTAGTAGCCCACATTGAAACCACAGCGGAAGGTCCAACTGTAGCAAAGATATTCGCGACAGTAATTAACTATTAAGGAAGATTAAACACCCGTTGGAAGATCATTCTGGTCACCGAGGTCGCGCCCTGTCCATCGTCCCGATACCCTCCATGGCGCTGGTTAAGATACTGCCAGAGAACATGCTTATGCAAACGACCCAAAAAACACCAGACGACGGCGTACCGTTCGTATCAGTTTGTCGTTTAAATTTACACTCATATCTAAACTCTGCCGTTCACTCTTTGAAACTTGATGGAAAATTCCGTTTACTGAGGCAACAGCAACAAATCCGCTCCTCTGTTGGCTCTCATACACGAGTTACATTTCCTTCGAAATCATCTAAATTATAGTAAGAAACCCTTTCAAGCTCGCATTTTTATTAACGTAATGATGCAAAGAGAACTACGTATAATCTTCATGTCTGTCACGTAAGTTTTCTGTTGATGATTTAAATAGTAATGTCACTACACAGATGATGTCTTGCCACAGCTCAGATTGTGTCTCCTTCCTTCATTGGCTGAGTTGCCATGACAACTACTAGGGATTATTTGGTTACTTATTTTTCGTGAGGATAAGTACATAGTGCAAGCCTTTCGAATGGCCGCTACTTCTGCGGCATTGGTACTTGACATGTATAACTATATGATGTATGTGTATGCAGTGTATTTATTGTTGTTGTTATTAATGATGATTATGATGTGCCGGCCGGAGTGGCCGTGCGGTTCTAGGCGCTACAGTCCGGAACCGCGAGACCGCTACGGTCGCAGGTTCGAATCCTGCCTCGGGCATGGATGTGTGTGACGTCCTTAGGTTAGTTAGGTTTAAGTAGTTCTAAGTTCTAGGGGACTGATGACCTCAGAAGTTAAGTCCCATAGTGCTCAGAACCATTTGATTATGATGTCAGAGAAGGGAGTAGATGAAACCTGCTCTTGGCGCGATGTCCACTTTCCTCGAATTGAACCTAAGGGGCAAAGGTAAAGGAAGGTTTCACATAAAAGAAACTTGATTTAAAACAGGAATAATAAAAAATGATAATGTATTAAACATTTAAAACACGACGTTGAACACTGGTATTAAAGCAGCAGTGACAGTCGTTACTAAAACTTGAACGACTTGTCCTACGAAATCCCGCCTGTTGTTGAAGGGGAAACTAGTTGAGCGTTCAGAAGGATAAAAGGGAGGGGATGTAGGTAGTATCGATGAAGGTGTGGATGTTTGGAGACAAACAGGGAGGAGTAGTTGGAGACATAAAGTCCGAAAATTAGTCCGTGATCATATTTTGACACTTTATTTTATTTTTATTTTATTTTTTTCAAGACAGACCTGTAATATAAATTAGTTGGAGGTGTTGGCAAGGCCATAATTTGAAGGGAACAATAGAGTTATGCAAAGAAGGGAATGGGGAGAAGGGGTACGAAAAGATGGGAAGGAAGCGAAAAGAGAGACGTAATGAGGTGGATTTATATTTCGTAGGACGGGTAAATATCGGGGTGGAGTTTGAAATTTCGTTGGAAGAGAAAGGAAGCGAGAAATATTAGGGTTTAACGTCCCGTCCACATCGAGGTCATTAGAGACGGAGCGGAAGATCGGAACGTTTCAACGACGGGGGAAAGAAATCGTCCGTGCCATTTCAAAGAAAGCGTCCTAGCATTTACCTGAACTGATGTGGGGTAATCGCGGATAACCTAAATCTAAATGGCCGGACGCAAATTTGAAGCGTCGTCCTCCAGAATGCGGGTCCAGCCTGCTAAGCACTGAGCCGACTCGCTCATTTTAGGAGAGATTGCGGAGAATGTGCAGGAGCAGAATTGGTGGAATCTGTCGTTAGAGGAGCGGCGGGGTATTAAGATTGGAAATTTCAGAGGAAACAGTAGAATTATTGAAGACGAGTTTGCGGATAGTGTAGGTTGTTTGAAGGTATTCAGTGTGATTTATGAAAGGTGAGAATTTGATTAGACGGTGAAGGATCCACGTGTGGGACTATTTTTCTGTATTGCGTGAGTGTTTTGTCGTGGCTGCAAATTGAAATTTATATAAGTGCTACGTAATCATCAAAATAATATACATCACACATAATTTTTTCAGTACATGTAAGAACTCTAAATACAGTGCAGAGACGGATAAGGCTAAATGCTTCGGTAATTGTATTTTTGTTCATTTTCATCCAGTATTGCTTTCATACTACAAAAAATACTGTAATATTTGAAGGGAAGTCATTAAAATGTTTAGTATGCGCGTCCTGAAAGAAATTAATAACGCATGTAAAAAGACTAAATTATAGGGGATATGATCGAGCAGGAGACAGGACAGCCAGTCAGTGTACAAGATACCATAACAATTAAACTAAATTACAATGTTGTGACTAATAACTGACAAGTTGCGAGTACCGTTAACAACCACTCTCCAAATGAAGCAGCAAAAAATATGATTAAATGGTTGAGTTGTAGTTGCAAAAGAATATATAAAAAATGTAATTGCACAAAACCTTAACTAACTAGAATTATCACCAATGTACTTCAATGAAATTAATAGAATAATAAAAACTCTAGAAGACAAAAGCTCATGGCGTGTTGATGGAATTTCAAGCAGAATTCTGAAAAGTTTTTTCTTATTTAATAAATAACGTCCTTAGTGGTACAAGCAATGCATTACTGGCAGGGTACAGTATGCAACTGTTTAACCTATTCATGAGAAATGTGACAAGAAAGATTTGATCTTTACTGTCTGGTCTCCTTAATGACAGCTTTTTCTAAAAAAAATCGAAAAAATAATGTACTCGAGAGTAGTGTCACATTTAAGTAGAAACAATTTATTTGGCATATTTCAATTTAAATTTCAGAAGTTTTGGTCAACTGAGAATGCTATTTATACATTCACTCATTAAATATTAGAAGTCTTCAATGTTAGTATATTCTGTGATCCTTCCTAATCGTTTCATTGTATGGATCATGTTACACTCCTAGAAAAACTAAAATTTTATGCAATCGACTGCTCTACAAATAACTGGTTTGAATTTTACTTAGGAAATTTAATGCAAAAAGTTGTGTTGAATAATTCAAACGACGCTGCAAGGGTAGAAAAATTTTTGTGACATGAGTGAATCAAAAAGGCCCACAGGTTTCAATTTTGCGTTCACTCCTATTATTTGTATATGTGACTGAATTTTCACTTAACATTTAACAAGCAGAATTGGTTCTTTTTGCAGATAAAATTAGTGTTACAACAAATCCCATTAGAGAGAAAGTCACGGAAGAGCCTGTTAATGATGTTTTCAAAGAATTATTAAGTGGTCTCTGAAGATGTTCTCTTCCTAAATGTTGAGAAAACACACTATATTCAGTTCTGTACAACAAATAGCCATCCATCGGTTGATGTAGCACATCAACAGGAGGCAGTAAATGGGGTAGAATCACCAAATTTTTACGTGTGCATACTAGTGAAAACTTCAGCTGGAAGAAGCATATTTCTGAGCTTCTCAAACTTTAAGTTCAGCTACTTTTGCTGTTGTTATAGTTGCTAGTTTGAAAATAAACAAACCAACCTCCAGCCATATTTTCGACATTTCCACGCAATAATGAATTATGGAATAATTTTCAGGGGTAACTCATCACTTGAAAAGAAAGTATTGCTTACACAAAAGCAAAAACTAAGAACAATATGTGATTTTCACGCATGGTCGTCAAGTAGGCACCTCCTCGAGGAATTAGGCATTTTAACTGCACAGTCACTGTACATATATTCGCAAATTAAATTCGTGATAAATTATACATCACAATTTGAGAAGAAAGCTGATGTGAATACTCACAAAAGTAGACCAAAAATGACATTTATCACACATTATTTAAGCCGTCAGTAGCTGAGAAAGGAGTGTAATATGCAGCAACAAAAAGTTTTGGTCATTTTCTCCATAACACAAAATGTCTGACAGATAGCCAAGAAAGTTGTAAATCTATCCTAAGATTATTTCTCCTGGACAACTTTTATTCCATGTAAGAATTTCTGGATGTAAACTATTAGCCTGGAAAAATAATTATTTTAAGTGTAGTTATATGAGTTGAACTAAAATAAATGGTGTACACAAATGTTAACAATTATCGTTATACTTATCCTGTCACCTGACTAGGTCCTCATCATTTCGATAAAGAAATTGTTTAAATAATCCATAGACCATGTAACTGACGAACTAACTACAATAAATCCCGAAGAAATAAGCGAAGCTATTGACGGCGCATTCTAGTGGCGCTTAGATGAACAGAACAAACTTTCAGTTCCTAACAACGCCAGGTGTTCCGTAGTGTAACTATAAAAAGCCATAGAATTTTAAAATATCGCACGACATTAAAGGCAAAGACTTGATATTGTAACGCATTATTAACACGTTGGTAAAAGTCATGTTAAAATCCCATCAGTCCCGGCGGAGGTTCGAGTCCTCCCTCGGGCATGGGTGTGTGTTTGTCCTTAGGATAATTTAGGTTAAGTAGTGTGTAAGCTTAGGGGCTGAAGACCTTAGTAGTTAAGTACCATACTATTTCACACCAATTTCAGCATTTGAAATCCCATCGGCTCTGGTACCTCCACTCCATTTCTTTAAGGCTTAGTGGAACCGTTCACCCAGTTGCCACCATCGTGATTCAAACCATCAAATTCCCAGTCAATAATCACCACCAAGTATGTTAGCGACCTCGGCTACGGAAGTTAACACAATACAGTTGGTCATCATGAAACGTTTTCAGAATAACACAACAACAGAACTGATGTCTGACTGCAAATACGTAAGACTGACAAGTGGTCTCCTACATTAAAAAAATGATATTCTCTGAGAAATTACCGTCTTCATAATAAGGTAAGGATTCTTTTGAACGTCGTAGTGCTGTATAGCCGTATCCTATTAGAAGTGAGATTTCTTGCCTCCCATTGTACGGAGGCTGAATTATCCTGGGATGGGCATTATAGTGGAATCAAAACCAGAGAGCATCCCGGCATTTACGCATATTTTCACAGATGAAACTTGTGATATACATGAGAAAAGTTCTAGGACAGTCTTTAGGTAAACCTCAACAAACGAGTAAAAACTATCTCATGGCCTACAGCTGTATCTCCTCTGCACACTAACAGCTGCAACAAAAACATTTGGTTGACAAAAGAGGGTGCTGGATGTATTTCTTTACAAGTGGACTACACAGATATCTACGCCGTCCCTCGCGTTGTCTACACCTAGCGTCTCCGTTTCTCAATTCCTATTAATATAATGTTCTTCTATTCATTATCATCCTCTCTCCTTTTACTCATTGCTTCGACATTCTTTTTCTTCTCTATTAGAAGTATTTTTCTAACCAAAATCATTCTTGAACATCACTTGTCTTTAAGTTGATCCATACGACCGTACGGTGTCAGTCGTCACCTTCCACTTTTCCCATAGTCATTTACTTCTTCATCTATGGTTTCTGCAGTCACTTTGCTATGAAATATTATCACTTCACACTTCCGTGAAAGTGAAAAATATACACTCTGAATGTGATCACGTTTGACATGTAATTGATTTTAATCATTACGCAACGACTGCTGTAGGCAGATAACAAAGAAATTCAGGCTTTAGTTTACATCGTTGCTTTAGACCAAGCATGTGTGTGGAGAGTCGATTCCTAGTTTCTAACAATACTGGTAGTGTAACAACCACGCGTACCTACGAGAAAGGCTCTAAGGAAATGTACGACCAAAACTGTATATGATTAGTAGTATGTCAAGACTGTATTTCACTTTTTCGAAGCTAGAAGCTGGTGGTTTATCGTACTGATTATTATGAAATGATGAATTATCCACAATGTTAAACTATTATCTGCTCAATCTCTACTTTCACTGTAATTTACTATACGACAGTTCTAAATTCTCTCTTTTGACACGACGAGAAAGAGTAAAAACGGAATTAAATCCACATTGCCGAAAATAGATCATAGTTTAAAAATGTAAAGATGTTGTTTACAACTGCGTCCTATGGTTCACATTTAGGCACTCTCATCCTCTGGTACTTTTAAAACCGAATCCGAATCACTAAACAACTTTCTGAGAGCTTGTTACTAGGCTTACCGAAAATAGATCATAGTTTAAAAATGTAAAGATGTTGTTTACAACTGCGTCCTATGGTTCACATTTAGGCACTCTCATCCTCTGGTACTTTTAAAACCGAATCCGAATCACTAAACAACTTTCTGAGAGCTTGTTACTAGGCTTACACAGGAAGTTGCGTGAAGTTTCCGCAAGGTTGGTTTTTCTGTACGGTATTCAAAACATCACTGTGACTGCGGCTTAGTAGCAGAAGCGTGTCGTCAGTGGAATACTAGTTCCGAACACTTCGCTTCTTTTCTTTGGGGTAGACACTCTAATTTTCTTCCCATACACACCATGCCCCCGCTTACGTAACTTAAACACTTACTCACATTGAAGAAATAGTGTAGTTGTTTCGTCTCTTTCTCTGTCGGCGTTGGCACTCATTTTCACCCTGAGAAAATTTAATGACGTTAACAACGAACGCTCTGAGCAAATGCAGAATATTCGATAGGTAACAACGCGCTCTACTTTAAACTTGAATGTGGCTGCGTAGAGTGCGTGACGAAGGTAGTCAGGATCAACCCACGGATGGCTTTGATTTTTGACTAATACACATACTCATCACAGTTGTATAAGCGGAAAACATGCAGTTAAGAGCCAAGAACCACATTTCACAGTGGAGAGGTACATAGTGTAAATGAATAACTTGACGTTATATAGGCTACATAATCCATGTACTAACGACATTTGCTCTTTTATTTACCTGATTAACGACCAAAGTTGACTCCTGCGATAACTTCATCGTCTCCGAGGTATTCATTGTTTGCGATGTGCAACCTTATTGTCGACACAGTTCACTAGCACTTGCGTTTTAGAACTCTCAATTTCTACTGATACACGGCCGGAGAATCGGACAATACTTTGCCATTTTAACATACACTGGTCACTTCTATTGTCTGTACCTTCTCTCTCACCTGCATTGACAACGCTAGGTCCCGATGTCGGACCGTACACGCAGAAACACTTTAAATCGTCACTGAGGGACTGATTTCAGTCGCGACAAGCTCCGCCTGTATCTGCACTCCGTTGCTCCTGTCGTTTCCACTTGCAGTGTATTCTGCAATGCTGCTGTGCTCGTATTCTCGACCTCAAGCCCTCCCTGCCGCTGATAGCGATTGTCTGCCAGCTGCTCCCACGTCATTGTGACGGCCTTCGCATTGTTCCCTTTCTCTCTGTGCGCCAGGATAGCAGCAAAGGATTATCTGGCGCTGGGAGTAGCGGGAGCTGTGCCGTCGGAGTCACTGTCGACCAGCAGCTACACAGTATCGAAATTTTATCATACTAGTTGCGCACCGCGGCGCGGTGCTACCCGCAGTTAAACAGTATTTTGTGAAAATAGATGTTGATGGAGGAACTCACTACGCACGGTTATGCGCCGCCAACAAGGCTGTCACCTGGAAGTCTAGCTGCGAGAGCTAATTACAGCCCAGCAGACCGCACGATATCAACAGAAATAGCTCACCAAATATTGATGCGGTGGGGAAAGTTGACAAAACTCATGTTTCTCGCAGTTCACCCATTAACTTCACGGAAAACACTTCCATGAGACCGAGTAGCGGATTAAAAAAAGTGGCAGAAAAGGGAACAAATAATTTCACGACTGTTTGCGACATGCTTGGGACGGAAAAGACCATAACAGTCCCTGTGTGTATGGAGAGTAGAAATCTCCTGCAATAAATATCTGTAAGCAACGTACCAAGACTTATTCTCTGCGTATCTTTAGAGATGGCTGAGTATCCGGCGTTGCCCGGATGTGTAATTATCCCGATCTTCTATTAGTCTGCCTCCTCCTTCCTTCTTTTTATACCCACCCACTTCCTACTTCCCCCTCCCCCCTTAGTCTACCTCCTACCCCCCTTTCCAGCACCACATCCTCTACTCCTCACTCCCTGTCAATCTCCTCCCTCTCCTTTCTCTACCTCCTCCCCCCCCCCTCTCTCTGTCCAACTCCTCCTACCACTCTATCTGTCCATCTCGTTTTGCCCCTCCCTGTTCATCTCCCCCATTTTTTAACCATGTCCTTGTCTTCCGCCCTCCATGTCCATCTCCTCCTGTTCCCTTTCCCTGTCTATTTCTTCCTCCCCCTCCCTCTGTCCCTTTCCTCCTCTCCCTCTGTCGGTACAACCCCTCTTCCCCCCTATCTGCATCCATCTCCTTTCCCCTCTTTGTCTGTCCATCTCATACTCTCCTTCATAGGAGGCTGATAATTCTTACCCCCACAGTATTTCTTGCCAAATTGTAACTCTAAAGGGTGATCAAAAAGTTTCCGTTCGATGGCCATACAGTCCAGAATCGTTATACCAATCGCGCAAAATCGCTGTGAACATTGAGGCAATCATCCTACCGACGTCCGAGGTTGAAGATGCCGGTTTGGTAAAACACTGTGTCCTGTTACGTGAAGAACTACCTGTTGCACATCCTAGTCCGACAGGAATCATCGACTTTTTAAGGGGCCGAAGGTGTGATAATCGCGTGCTCTGTGGTCAGGACTACAGAGCGCGCGCCCAAGTATCTCCCACTTGCCGTAACTTCTACGATACGACTTTTGCTATAGACGGATACATTTTATCATGAAGCAACACGTAACCTGTCGCACCATTCCACAACAGTGGTTTTCGACAGATGTGCTACCCCTTACACACTCTTCATTCTCCAATGGATGTCTAGCGGTGTTTGACCTTCGGCAGGCAAGAAAAAAAATAGCAGCTCTTTGGTCCTGTTGGGACGGATTTCCTAACAATGTCACCATAGTTAACATTTCTGCATTTGCCGCACGCACGTCGGAAAGACACAAAGATCACACTGCTTCCATGCACACAATTCGATGCTTGTATATATCAGCATCGGAGTCGCACAACGTTGCATATACGGGGCAACAGCGCCCTGAAATGGAAGCTTTTTGATGGTCCCTTATCATATGTCTACCAAATTTGCTTGAAATCGTTGCGGGGTTTTGGGATGAGCTTTTTACCCGTAGCTTTTCCCGCTCGTTTGTACACATATTTTCACTCGTTTTTCTAGCGAATTTCACCCTGCGGTTTCATTTTCACTTCGCACAATGTTTATGACATCATGTGTCGTGAACTGTGTGTCGTACGAAGATGTAGTTTTGCAGGTACATCCAGTGGTATGTGTGCCTACTGTCTGCAAAATGTATTGTGAACAGACTTAGTAGTAAAGAAGTAATAAATCAAAAAGTTGTGCATGATGCGGCAGTTTTTCACGCAACTCAGTGCTTACGACGTTGTAACTGCTAAACTATGTGTCATACAATGATATATTTTTCTAGGTACTTTCAGAAACATATGTGGATACCATCAGCGAACGTGTTGTAAGTGGAATTAATAGCAAGGAAGTAACAAATTTAGACATCGTGCATGATGCGGCAGTTTTTTATGCATCTCAGTATTTGACGTCATATCTCCTCAATTACGTGCCGTACAGTGATACAATTTTGCTCGTACATTTAGTTGAATATATGAACATTGTCTCCAAAATATGTCGTGAATACATTTAGTTGTACAAAAGAAATAAATTAAAATGTCATGCTTCATGCTGCAGCTTTACTACATGAACAGAGGAAATTTAGCTAGCTACCATTTTTTTTCCTTTCGTCATTTTGCGGCTAGCAAAGATTTCGTAATTGTTTGATATTATTTGTTGTAAAGTTTATTGCAAGTCACTAACTGCTCTCCTTCTTAAATACTGGATGAATGGAGTATGGGCATTCGTGCGCCGTGGCCTATACTTCTTCGTCTCCCTCAATCCCATCCCTTTAATATATATCTACATCTACATCTACGTGATTACTCTGCTATTCACAGTAAAGTGCCTGGCAGAGGGTTCAATGAACCACCTTCATGCTGCCTCTCTACCTTTCCACTCTCGAACGACACACAGGAAAAACGAGCACTTAAATTTTTCCGTGCGAGTCCTGATTCCTCTTATTTTATCGTGATGATCATTTCTCCCTATTTAGGTGGGTGCCAACAGAATGTTTTCCCAATCGGAGGAGAAAACTGGTGATTGAAATTTCATGAGAAGATCCCGTCGCATCGAAAAACGGCTTTGTTTTAATGATTGCCACTCCAATTCACGTATCATGTCTGTGACACTATCTCCCCTATTTCGCGATAATACAAAACGAGGTGCCCTTCTTTGTACTTTTTCGAAGTCATCCGTCAGACCCACCTGATGCGGATCCCACACCGCACAGCAGTACTTCAGAATATGGCGGACAAGCGTAGTGTAAGCAGTCTCTTTGGTAGACCTGTTGCACCTTCTAAGTGTTCTGCCAATGAATCGCAGTCTTTGGTTTGCTCTACCCACAATATTATCTATGTGATCGTTCCAATTTAGGTTATTTGTAATTGTAATCCCTAAGTATTTAGTTGAATTTACAGCCCTCAGATTTGTGTGACTTATCGCGTAATCGAAATTTAGCTGATTTCTTTTAGTACTCATGCGAATAACTTCACGTTTTTCTTTATTCAGGGTCAATTGCCACTTTTCGCACCATTCAGATGTCTTATCTAAATCTTTTTGCAAGTCGTTTTGATCATCTAATGACTTTAAAAGGCGGTAAATGACAGCATCATCTGCAATCAATCTAAGATGGCTACTCAGATTGTTACTCGTTAATACAGATCAGGAACAATAGAGGGCCTATAACACTTCCTTGGGGAACGCCGGATATTAGTTCTGTTCTACTCGATGACTTTCCGTCTATTACTACGAACTGTGATCTTTCTGACAGGAAATCACGAATCCAGTCACACAACTGAGGCACGCAGTTTGATTAGAAGACGCTTGTGAGGACAGGTGTCGAAAGCCTTCTGGAAAATTTAAAAATATGGAATCAATTTGACATCCACTGCCGATAGCACTTATTACCTATGAGTATAAAGAGCTAGTTGTGTTTCACAAGAACGATATTTTCTGAATCCGCGCTGACTGTATGTCAATAAATGGCTTTCTTCGAGGTACTTCATAATGTTCGAATACAGTATATGTTCTAAAATCCTATTGCAAATCGACGTTAGTGATATAGGCCTGTAATTCAGCGGATTACTCCTACTTCCCTTTTTGGGTATTGGTGTGACTTGAGCAATTTTCCAGTCTTTAGGTACGTATCAGTCTTGAGAGAGTGGTTGTATATTACTGCTAAATATGGAGCTATTTTATCAGCATACTCTGAGAGAAACCTGACTGGTATACAATCTGGACCGGAGGCCCTGCCTTTATTAAGTGATTTAAGCTGCTTTGTTACACCGAGGATATCTACATCTATGTTTCTCATCTTGGCAGTTGTTCTTCATTGGAATTCAAGAATACTTACTTCGTCTTCTTTGGTGACGGAGTTTCGGAAAACCGTGTTTAATAACTCTGCTTTAGTGGCACTGTCATCAGTGACTTCACCGTTGTTATGGCGCAGTGAAGGTATTGATTGCGTCTTGCCACTGGTGTGCTTTATGTATGACCAGAATCTCTTTGGGTTTTCTGCCAGATTTCGAGATAGAATTTCGTTGTGGAAATTATTAAAATCATCTCGCATTGAATTACGCGCCATATTTCGAACTTCTGTAAAACTTTGACAATCTTGGGGATTTTGCGTTCTTTTAAATTTGACATGCTTTTTTTCGTTGCTTCTGCAACAACGATCTGACCCGTTTTGCGTACCGTGGGGAACCAGTACCATCACTTATAAATTTATGTGGTATATATCTCTGAATTGCTGTTGATACTATCTGAAAACATTCCACAGCTTTTCCACACATACATGATCAGATCGGAAGGAGTGAAGACTGTCTCTTAAAAAGGCGTTAAGAGCATTTTTATCAGCTTTTTTAAATAGATATACTTTTCGTTTCTTTTTGATGGTTGTAGGTGTTACGGTGTTCAGCCTAGCAGCAACTGCCTTGTGGTCGCTAATCCCTGTATTTGTCACAACACTCACTATTTGTCCAGGATTATTTGTTGCTAAAAGGTCAAGTATGCTTTCGCAACCATTTACGCTTCGAGTGGGCTCATGAACTAATTGTTCAAAAACATTTTCTGAGAAAGCATTCAGTACAATTTCGAATGATGTTTTATGCCTTGCGCCGGCTTTAAACGTATAATTTTTCCAACATATCGAGGGTAGATTGAAGTCACCACCGACTATAATGAGCAGGGTACTTATTTGAAATGAGACTCAGGTTTTCTTTGAACTGTTCAGCAACTATGTTTTCTGAATCGGTAGGTCGGTAAAACGATCCAATTAATAGTTTAGTCCGATTGTCAGGAATAACCTCTACCCATACTATTTCACATGAACTATCTACTTCAATTTCGCTACAAGGCAAACTACCTCTGACAGCAATAAATACTCCATCTCCAACTTTATTTAATCTATCCTTTCTGAACACTGTTAAATCGTTTGAAAAAATTTCGGCTTAACTTATTTCCGGCTTTAGACAGCTCTCTGTACCCACAACTACTTGCGCTTCAGTGCTTTCTATTAGGGCTTGGAGCTCTGATTCTTTCCAGACACAGCTACGACAATTTACAACTACAATACCAATCGTTTCTACAACTACATTACTCTGTTTTATCTGCCCACTTTCTGACTGACGCCCCTTCTGTGGTTCCCTGAGACCCTCTAAGATAAAAAACCGCCCAGTCCCTTCCACACAGCCCCCACTACCCGTGTAGCCGCTTCTCGTGTGTAGAGGACTCCTGTCCTATTAAGCGGAACCCGGAAACCCACCACCCGATGGCGCAAGTCAAGGAATCTGCAGCCTACACGGTCACAGAACCGCCTGAGCCTCTGATTCAGACCCTCCACTCGCCTCTGCACCAAAGGACCACAGTCGGTTCTATCGACGATGCTGCAGATGGTGATTTCTGCCTTAATCTCGGAAGCATGACTGGTAGTCTTTACCATTTCCGCTAGCCGCCCGACACCAGACAGAATCTGCTCCGATCCAAAGCGACACACGTCATTGGTACCGACATGAGCCACTGCCTGCACTTGGATGCACCCTGTACTCTTCATGGCATCCAGAAGGAGCCTTTCCACATCCGGAATGACTCCCCTCGGAATGCACACGGAGTGCACACCGGCTTTCTTCCCCTCCTTGGCAGCCATGTTCGTAAGGGCCCCATTACGCGCCTAACGTTGGAGCTCCCAACTACCAGCAAACCAACCCTCTGTGGATACCCAGACCTTGCGGGCCGAGAAGCTTCCTCTGAAACAGGGTGGACGACTGCATCCGGCTCAGAGACATCGTCAACCACAGATAGTTCGCCAAACGAACCGGGTGGTATTATATCTCTTAAAAAAATGTAACTATTTATTTAGAGGAAACACTCACCTAGTAAATTTGTTTGTCCTTTGATTTATCATGATCTGTTACTGATTTTTAGTGGAGTTAGTTTTTACTTTTAGCTTTCAAAAAAATACAAAAGAGATATAATAAGCAAAATAATGAATTTCGTAGGTTGCCAATTACGTATTATATCTGGTTTTATCGAGCGCCAAGCTCCCTACAAATTACTGTAAATGCAATAGCGTAGTATTACTCAGCTCCAGTTCACTATCACAGAAAATAGACAAGTTTTAATAAAATTATTTCACTGGATCACTTCAATTAATCTCACTGAATATTTTTACAT
This sequence comes from Schistocerca gregaria, assembly GCF_023897955.1. Lineage (NCBI taxonomy): Eukaryota > Metazoa > Arthropoda > Insecta > Orthoptera > Acrididae > Schistocerca > Schistocerca gregaria. The sequence goes on from NC_064921.1 coordinate 537,444,958, forward strand.
AATTTCTTCCGCTCCGGCTATTAGATATTGTGCTGTGAAAAAAATATTTTTAAATGTACCGCGTAATGGCGGCTAATTGTTAACAGTCAGAGATCGCTGTTACTCGCTCCGCAGCAGCTGGAAACATGCTAAATAATTTTCATTAAATATTCTTTTCATAAGATAAATGTGGCGTAGGTTCTTGAAATAACACACGGAGATCACTTTATACTAATATATTCTTACTAGGACACAGTTTACACCATTAAATATTTGCAATTACGTTACGACATAAACAAATGCTAGCGCAGCACAATAGCTTGCGTACGTTATTCCAGCTAACACCAGAACGAACAGAACAAAACAGACTAGACAGATGAATGAGCATTGCATTGTATTTTATACTCTTACAAAGATAATCACATTATAATCTCATACAATAAAAATAATTTCTTATCGATCAATATTGTATATTTTTACAGTTAGTGTTATTACCTTTCGCAGATAAATCAATGTTTGCAATTCATTTTGAGTCACATACAGTCATTTTTATTTATGTTTCACCTCGATAATGGTGAGTATTGCAAAAGGGACACTACAGAGGCCCTACGATCAGCACCACGGAAAGTTTTTCGCTGCCTGCCAGACTTTGGGATGATCTCCCACTCGACCACGAGTGAGGGGTCAAACTCAGTGCAGGCCGTACCCGTGGAGGTCACAGCAGTGGACCGATCGTAGAACACGTGGGACGTGCTCGACGTCCCTTGAATCCCCGCGTCCGATCCCCCACGGTGACGCCCCTTGGCAGCAGCCTCAAGCTGTGTGACGGAAGCCAACGCAGCCTGAACCTGTGAGCGAGCGTCGCCAGCTCAGCTCGCATCTGTACACAACAATCACGGTTCCTATCCATTACTGCACTCCTCCTGTTTTGAAGATCGTAAAATATGTAAAAAGCGAACGGTGCACTCGCGTTAGTAGTAGGAGAAACTAGCGATGCATTCTCGCTGACGCTCTGTATATATATATGGTAGCCTATTTTTAAAGTCAGGATAAAATCTATCTCCATTCCGAATTTCATCCAAATCCGTCCAGCCGTTTCAGTGCCAAGGAGTAACAAACATACTAACACACGCACTCACAAACTTCCCCATATATATACATATGCGGAAGTTTGTGAGTGCGTGTGTTAGACTGGATCGAAAGGTAGAAAGGCTGATGCTGGCGATATAACAAATATCAGGAATTACGCTCCAACGATATCTGTTGGTAGTAAATGATATCAATGTATTTCTGTTATTGGCTATGGAGTGGATGAGCAGTTATTATGGGTTGCTAGAATTACCAAGAGAAATAATGCGAATGAATCTAAATATCAAAAAACTTGGGACAGGTTAAGCAAAAGACACGTTCAGGGAGTTCTGACGGAATATATCAACAGTTGGAAGATTAAAGTGAAAAGAGGCGTAGAATCCATTTGTGGTGATTAATCGTGTGGAAGTTCTTTGGAAGAACTGTAAAACAAATGGGAAGATAAAGTTACAACTAAATGTAATAAATTTTTAGGATATAAACAGAAGGAAGGAAAAAAGTTAAAGCAAATTTTGACGAGTCACACCCAGGTTTTTAGGAAGAGGCCAGGGGTTACGAATGTATGTTAAAAATTAAAGACTACTTGTCATTTTAACCACCTTATCCAATTGAACTGTGTGTAAGAAAGATTGTGCACATGGAGATAAATCGTATGATTAATTAGAATAATTTTACAAGATCAGGTAGTCCATATTGTAACTCAGTGGGTGCATTAAGGAAGCCCAATAATGATATTAGATTGGAGAAAGGTGCTCACATTTTTAATTAACTATTGCAATAGAAAGAAACAGACCAATCCCTAAGTACTAGAACACACCTGATGCAGCATTTGGTTTTTGGCTGGCGCGAGGCGCCTTTAAAGGATAAACATATAAGGAATTTTATGTGTCTGCATGAAGGTTCCTATGAGGATAGGGTAATACAGTGGTATTATAGGAAGTAGAAGTAGGAAAATATCAAGTTCAGGACATAAAAAGGTACCTAAACGCATTTAGGAAAATATGGGGAAAATGTACAGAACCATAATGAAGCTATAATGGAACTATTTCAGGGAGATGATGATAAGCAGATGTTGTTTATGTCTCAGCTTCAAACATAATCCTGCAGCAGGATAACATCCTCAAAAATAAATGAGTATAAGAGAGGAAGTGGAGGGATCACCCAGGAAATAAATTTGGCAACAATGTAGACTGCACCTTAACGAGGTTTGTTCCCCTAATCATATTTTCCTCCTCCTCCTCCCTTTCCCCCACCATCTACTCTTTTTTAGACTTTCAGCTCCATTGCCACTCTTTCATTTCTCTTAGACATTAAATAAACACATTTTTACATAGTTAAATGGATAAGGAACAGGTGACAAACAACAGGAAAAAAGTACTATTTTAGGTCAAAGTAAAGCTAATGGCAAAGTTGACAACAGTACACAAAACACACGAAACATCTTTAGCCAGATGGGTACATATAAACAGTGGTAGTACTGCAGCTCATAGCGCTGTTGCCGTAGGCCGACTACAAAGCGCAAACAGCTGCAGGCGTAAACAGAGCTGTGACAACACTGAGGCGTTTCCATAGAGACGCTTAAAAATTCGCGTTCCATTATTGGTTGAGGTAGGCCCGCGAGGCTGCCGCTCCTAGTCCACTGCGACTGTGAAGGATCAACTTGTATACCGACTCAGTTGTACATTGTGTTGAACATCGAAAAATCCATAGTTCAGCAAATCAGTGTGGGATTAAGCCGGAATCAACAGTTCCAAGAGAAGAAATGACCCTAAAACGTGCAAGCAGACGGCGTTGCCAGATGTCAGCGACAAACCAGGTAGGAAATACCGTAAGTAAAGATCAACATCCTGCAACGAACTGTTTTTCTACCAAGAAAGCAATTCTAATTGTAAATATGTTTCTTTAAAAATCGCTAATGATGTCTTATTTCATTAAAGCGAAATGCTTCAGTTATGTAATATCCGAAATCATTGGCCGACAAAACCGACCAAACAGAAATAACACGCCCTGTGCAGGCAGGCGCGTCTCTGAATGGTCAGTGTAATCAGCAATCAGAAACACACTTGCCTGCACAGGGCGTGTTATTTCTGTTTGGTCAGTTTAATCGGCCAATTACTGGGCATATTGCATAAAATGATAATTAGAAAATGTGCTGGATTTTGAAATCGTGGTTACGTAATTGTCGACGTGGAAAACACAGAGAGTCTAGATAGAGGTGTATAAAAACATTAAAGCAGTTGATATTAATAAACGAAATTATAGGGTTGCTGCCAAGCCTCACACAGTGAATCACTGCATTCCCTGTTCACTTCGACACGATGCAACTCCTGTTTGTATGCCCGTTCTCACATTCCGAGACCATCTGTCGTTTTATGAGATGGGGACTGCTATCGATCTCTTAACTCACAGGTGCCCTACCTTTTAGCCTACATGGGCCACAGTGGAAGCAGACAAGTATATGTGGACCGCACATAATAAACTGCACTCTTCAAGCAACAACCACTGCCCAAAAAACGAGAAAGAGAGAGAATAGTACAGTACGGCGAGAGTTTCAAATTGAAAATATTCAATTTAGGCTAACTTTAGATAAACAGATTTTTTTTACCGGTCGTGTGATTGATGCTCACTTCTCGGCCGCATTGATGCCCTTTTTCTCGGGCCGCGGTTTGAACACCCATGTCTTAACTGCTCGCTGACATACAGCAGCGTTAAGCCTTTCTACAATGTATGATGAAATCTAATAACATATGGGTCGATATGGGACATAAATGCACCACTAGAGGGTTTCACAATCTGCTCCACTCATAGTGACGGATATCGTACACAGTTCTATGACTATTATCATTTGTGTATTGTTATCTACATCTAAATCTACATGTATATTCTGCAAATCACATTTAAGTGCCTGGCACAGGGTTCATCGAACCACCTTCACATTATACACTCCTGGAAATGGAAAAAAGAACACATTGACACCGGTGTGTCAGACCCGCCATACGTGCTCCGGACACTGCGAGAGGGCTGTACAAGCAATGATCACACGCACGGCACAGCGGACACACCAGGAACCGCGGTGTTAGCCGTCGAATGGCGCTAGCTGCGCAGCATTTGTGCACCGCCGCCGTCAGTGTCAGCCAGTGTGCCGTGGCATACGGAGCTCCATCGCAGTCTTTAACACTGGTAGCATGCCGCGACAGCGTGGACGTGAACCGTGTGTGCAGTTGACGGACTTTGAGCGAGTGCGTATAGTGGGCATGCGGGAGGCCGGGTGGACGTACCGCCAAATTGCTCAACACGTGGGGCGTGAGGTCTCCACAGTACATCGATGTTGTCGCCAGTGGTCGGCGGAAGGTGCACGTGCCCGTCGACCTGGGACCGGACCGCAGCGACGCGCGGATGCACGCCAAGACCGTAGGATCCTACGCAGTGCCGTAGGGGACCGCACCGCCACTTACCAGCAAATTAGGGACACTGTTGCACCTGGGGTATCGGCGAGGACCATTCGCAACCGTCTCCATGAAGCTGGGCTACGGTCCCGCACACCGTTAGGCCGTCTTCCGCTCACGCCCCAACATCGTGCAGCCCGCCTCCAGTGGTGTCGCGACAGGCGTGAATGGAGGGACGAATGGAGACGTGTCGTCTTCAGCGATGAGAGTCGCTTCTGCCTTGGTGCCAATGATGGTCGTATGCGTGTTTGGCGCCGTGCAGGTGAGCGCCACAATCAGGACTGCATACGACCGAGGCACACAGGGCCAACACCCGGCATCATGGTGTGGGGAGCGATCTCCTACACTGGCCGTACACCTCTGGTGATCGTCGAGGGGACACTGAATAGTGCACGGTACATCCAAACCGTCATCAACCCCATCGTTCTACCATTCCTAGACCGGCAAGGGAACTTGCTGTTACAACAGGACAATGCACGTCCGCATGTATCCCGTGCCACCCAACGTGCTCTAGAAGGTGTAAGTCAACTACCCTGGCCAGCAAGATCTCCGGATCTGTCCCCCATTGAGCATGTTTGGGACTGGATGAAGCGTCGTCTCACGCGGTCTGCACGTCCAGCACGAAAGCTGGTCCAACTGAGGCGCCAGGTGGAAATGGCATGGCAAGCCGTTCCACGGGACTACATCCAGCATCTCCACGATCGTCTCCATGGGAGAATAGCAGCCTGCATTGCTGCGAAAGGTGGATATACACTGTACTAGTGCCGACATTGTGCATGCTCTGTTGCCTGTGTCTATGTGCCTGTGGTTCTGTCAGTGTGATCATGTGATGTATCTGACTCCAGGAATGTGTCAATAAAGTTTCCCCTTCCTGGGACAATGAATTCACGGTGTTCTTATTTCAATTTCCAGGAGTGTATATTATTCCAATCTCGTATAGCGCGCGGAAAGAATGAACACCTACATCAACAATGTACTCCACAAGCCAGAGAAGGCAGCTGGACAGCACAGTGTATTCTCCTGCTTCATCCATCTGCATATGTAACATCAAATTCTTGGTACTGTCTTAAAACCGAAGACATAAACTCAAACTCCATCCCAAAAGAGCTTGAAGGTCCAACAGTACCGACCAGCCACCGAGTCATCCCGTAGGCGTCGCTGGATGCGGATTCGGAAATTCATTTGGTCTGCACACCGCTCTCTAGGCCGTTGTCAATTTTCGTAACCGAAGCGGTTTCTTCTAGATCCAGTAGCTCTTCAATTGGCGTACCAAGTGCTGACCGCACCCCGCTTGCGAACAGCGCTCGGCACCAGCGGACGGTCACTCGTCTGACGGGAACCGGTGTTGCCATTGCGGCAAGGCCGTTAGTGAAGGAAAAACACATCTAAACATTTAACCCACAGTACGAGATTTCTTGCAGTCTGTGAAGCTTAAAATCACTCCGGGTCTCATAAGACACCAAAGTGGCAGTTTGTTCCATCCTCAGCTTGTTATTCTGTGGTCTGATGCGTCCAAATCCACAATACATTCTTAGGGTCTTGAGAGTACGCCCCCGAACAATTAACTGTGATGTTTGGATAAACTGAGTCCTGAAAGCTCTAATACAGGTGAGACACCATCGCAACTGAAAGATTCTCAACTGTATGACTATCTCACTGCCCTGTAACGTGTACAACAAACCTATCCAGCAGAAAAAAATATTCAGACTGTCCAAGATGCCTTACAGCAGATCCAAAACCAATCCAGAGAGATTGTATTCTGCTTGAAAACAGGACAAGACTGGATTTAGTGAAATAAATCGCCCAACAAAGCAGCCAAGAAAGCGTGAAGAATATGCTTTCAGGTTAGATTAGCCGTGCCTTTGCCTGATGTCATCTTACTACACTAGTTAACAAATTTAAACTTTCTTTCTGCACCTGGTTTGTAAATGGGTGGATTTACCAAATTTTGGAGTGCCGAATACACTGGTAAAATCAATTTTTCTCTATGACGTCACATTTCCTAGATACACAGCAGAATAAAAAATGGTAATAACGAAAATTGACACAATTTAGTCACACAAAAATACACATTCAGAACGTTTGCAATCAATACTATTTTGTATGTGCATATGGGCATGATGCCAATAAAAGGTCCAAATTAGTTCAGAAGATATTTTCACCTTTAATCGTATTTAGTTTTTGAAAAACGCGACGACGGAGCTCTTCATTTGTTTGCCGTTTCATCATCCACCCTAACAAGACCCCAGCACTAGTCACCCATCATCGAAGCGTTCCATTGGCCTTGGTAACGGTGTTCCATGGTAAGAATGTCTTGGTGAAAGTTTTCACCATGCTCGTCGCTTATGGCTTCCAAATTTTCAGGGAAGAAATCAAGGTAAGAGTGTAAAAAGTGAATTTTAAGCGACATTCTACACCCCATGTCCTTATAGTTGTCCAACAGATCATTCACAATGGCAACATAGTTTTTTTTTATTTTCTGTTACCCAAAAAGCCCTTCATAATTCCTTTAAAAGAAGACCAAGAAGCTAACTGGATATCTGTGAGTTTAGTATCAAAGGTTGGCTCTTTCAGCAATTTTCTTAGTTGTGGTCCAACAAATATACCCTCTTTCAGCTTTGCCTCACTTAATTTGGGAAACTTTTCTTTTAAGTGATTGAAGGTCTTACCTTCTTTGCCCAGAGCTTTTACAAAGTTCTTCATAAGGCCCAATTGGAAATGATTTTATCGGGCTCAACCAATGAGGTATTGTTCACATTTATGTTTCCAGGAACATATGACTTCCTTATAGGCCATTCCTTGACTGTATAGTGGTTCTTGGTCTCACGGCTGTCCCAAAGGCACAAAAAGCAGCAGTATTTTGTGAATCCAGCCTGTAAACCTGTAAGTTGTGCAACAACTTTTAAATCACTCCAAAGCTGCTATTCATGATCCTTATATTTGATTGCCTCTAACAGCAAAGCCAAGGTTTCATAAGTTTCTTTCAAGTCTACTGCGTTAGCCAAAGGTACCGATGGAAATACATTGCCATTATGCAACAGTACTGCTATCAAGCTGGTTTTACTGGAGTCAATAAACAGTCGCCACTCCTGTGGATTATGTTTTACATCTAGCTGCATCATCAGACCATTGACATCTCTACATACACATTGAATTCTGCATACCGAAATATTGAGCGAAGGAATCACTCGTGATCTGAAAAAGGAAATCTTTGTCCCTGGAGCTAGAAGGTTCCGTTGTTGCAGTCCCGACCCCAAGAGTTCAGCTTGCTGTGCGCAATATGCTGCATAATGCGCAACTTCACTCCCGACGTCCATGGCGAGCTCCTTCTTTGCAATGAAGACCCCATACAGCGCGGTATAGATGGGCCCAACAACAGGCCGAATGGACCGCTCAGAATTGTCATCACGTTCTCTTCACCGATGAGTGTCGCATACGCCTTCAATCATACAATCGTCGGAGACGTGTTTGGAGGCAACCCAGTCAGGCTCAATCAGGCCCCTTAGACACACTTTCCAGCGAGTGCAGCAAGGCGGAGGTTCCCTGCTGTTTTGGGATTTCATTGTGTAGGGCCGACGTACGCCGGTGGTCATGGAAGGCGCTGTAACGGCTGTACGATACGTGAATGCCATCCTCTGACCGATAGTGCAATCATATCGGCAGCATATTGGCGACGCATTCGTCTTCGTGAACGAGAATTCACATCTTGTGGCCGGCCGAGGTGGTCGAGCGGTTCTAGGTGCTACAGTCTGGAACCGCGCGACCGCTGCGGTCGCAGGATGCAATCCTGCCTCGAGCATGGATGTGTGTGATGTCCTTAGGTTAGTTAGGTTTAAGTAGCTCTAAGTTCTAGGGGACTGATGACTTCAGAAGTTAAGTCCCATAGTGCTCAGAGCCATTTGAACCATTTTGATCACATCTTGTGAATGACTTCCTTCTGGATAAAGACATCGCTCGCCTAGAGTGGCCAGTATATTCTTCAAACATGAACCCTATAGAAGATGCCTGGGTTTAGATTGAAAAGGACGACGTGACCCACTAACCACTATCAGGGATCTACACCGAATCGCCGTTGAGGAGTGGGACAATCTGGATCAACAGCGCCTACATGAACTTGTGAATACTATGCCACCACGAATACAGGCATGCATCAATGCAAGAGGACGTGCTACTGGGTATTAGAGGTATGGGTATGTACATCAATCTGGACCACCACCTCCGAAGGTCTCGATGTATGGTGGTACAACGTGCAATGTGTAGTTTTCATGAGCAATAAAAAGGGCGGAAATTATGTTTATGTTGATCTCTGTTATAATTTTCTGCTCCTGTTCCGTAACTCTCGGAACCAAGGTGATGCAAAACTTTTTTTGGTATGTGTGTATTAGAAGGAAAATGTGTCTCTCGATTTGATTAGGAACGAAGGTTTTCGGATTTTCGTTAAGAGAGCTCTTAGTGATGTGCAATGCTTTTCCTGTAGTGTGTGCCACTGCAGTTTCTTTAGAACTTCTGTTACACTCCACACTAGCTGAGGGGGAGCTGGGAATACTCGGTAGTACCTGTACTTGCTAGCTAACGTAAACAATTTCTTCCTTCCCAATCGCTCAACAAGGCCCAGCGGAAGACATTTGATGGTGTTGATAATGTTTATTAACGACAATGCAAATACAATATTTATCTATCTTTATACAGTGAACAGCCACTTACGGTTAGGAATTGACTGTTGTCCACGTACTCATTGTTGAGAGTCCTTTCGACACCGTCGATACGATCGATATAAATGTACCACATACTTACAGGCCTCTTTAGATTTATATCGAAATTAAATTACATTCAATATGCCCGCCTGCTCAGCTGGGCGGTAACGTGCTCGCCTTCCCTGCAAGCGATCCTGTATTCGATTCGCGGCCGGGTTGGAGATTTCTCCACCCGGGGACTGACTGTTGTGTTGTCCTCATCATCATTTCATCCTCATCACCGCCGCGCAAGTCGCCCAGCGTGGCGTCGAATGAAATAAGACTTGCACTTGGCAGCTGAATAGGGGCCTCCCGGCCAACCATGCCATACGCTCATTTTCATTTTTTTACATTCAATATTTCTCGAAATTTTACAGATTCATCCTTTCCTAAAGATTTGGTAAAACTGTCTGCTATATTGTTTTCTGAGTCAAGTTTACAAATGCCTGTAATTCTGTTGATATAACATTCTTTCACAGAGCGGTTGTGTACTTCAGCATACTTTGAATTTTTAGTAAAGTTACCGTATTTAGCAATATTGACCGCCTCTGAACTGTCTTCATATACTTCAGCACACTCTTCAGATTATCCATAAAAATGCTCAAAATAACTTAATCTCAGTGACACCTTTTGGCAATGTCAGATACGTGACAAAAGAAGAAGATTTTTTAAGACTTACTTGTATCCCAGATTTCCAAAATATCTCATTTCCAGACAATTTAATTACGTAACCTGATGTAGACTTACGATCAACACAGCCATCTACCCAATCCACGACTACAAAACATTCTAAGAGATAAATATTTTCAATGTTTTCATATGTGATTTTTAAACCTATTGTTTAATACAAATATTTTAGTACTTTTAGTGCGTACTTAAACTGAGTATCATTGTAATTACTATGAAATCTACTTAAGTAGTTTACTCTGAAACGTCCCCTTAGAAAAATTATGAATTACTGTGCTGATAAACCTCTTATGTTATTTGTTCTTCAAACAGCTGAGCAAAACTGAACGTGCGCAGACATTTCTCTCTTTACTTATTCTGATCATCACTAAACTGACACACAATATTTTTAGCGCAACGCGATCTGACTCTCAATAATCCCCACAAAAGAATGGCCCTGACTAAAAATAACCTATAACTTTCATGAATCACTTACCTCACAAAAATCTTCGTTACTCGAACTACTGCAATACAGCGAGCGCCAATACTGCCAGCTAAATGAAAGATTCTAACTACACTACTGAAGGCACTAGCTACCAATAGGCAGAGTTAGCAAATGATATATATATATATATATATATATATATATATATATATATATTCCTTTTTCTGACGGACTCACGTCCAGATCGTCCGCTCTCAAAACTCTGGCATCTCTCTCCCCACATTCACCACTGCATGCGGCTCACCTCCAACTGCACAACGCTACACACTATTCACATCCAACTGCCCAATACTACAAAAGCGAATATTCCAACAACGAGTCCAACCAGCCACAGACTGCAGAGAGCACAGTCGGTGATTTTCTAACAGAGCGTTACGTGGCGCTACCAACATAGAAACCTAAACAGCCTACTTACAACTCCATAACTTATCTCTGGCGATGTTTCTGAGCTAATGTGGTGAAGTCCGCCTGTTCAGCTTCTGTACATATCTTGACTAGCATCTTGTGTTGATTTGAATTACAAATAAAATTTCATAGGTGTACTGTACAATTTTGAATGCTCATTCTGATATTTCCTAGCTAGTTATTCAATACAGCGTTCCTGACTTGCTCTAAGAGTCATTGCATTCTTTACATAAATACAGTCAGTATTTATCTCAATATTATTCTTTTCTTCATGGAAGTGTTCACTTTGAAATCACTTGGATAACAGTGTCCAGATTTCTTGTATTTTCCCTTTAGTTTATCAAAAAATTAGCGAATCATCAACAACAACTATTATACAGCTCACATAGTCTACAGTTATCAACACATAAAGTGAATCATCATATTTGCTTCTTTTAAAAATTTGACCCTTTAAAAACTCATCCCATCAATACCGTGGTGTAGGGGTTTCTTTCAGACTATATAATGTCTTAAACAATTCACAAATTCTGCTTGTGTCCTCCTGATAGCCTGGAGGCTGCCTTACATAAATATCTGAGAAAACTTTACAATTTAGAAATGCAATCTGTACATCCATTTGTTCTACAACTCTTTCGAAAACAGTATGACAACGGAAGTTTTATAGCAACTCGTGAATAAAAATTATGAACAATTTCCTTTTGTTGAAAACCCTTACAACTAACCTTACTTTAGAGTGTTATCTGATTTACCTGTGAAACCCACTTTACATCAAGAACGTTTACATTAACTGGTTTAGTTAGTAGTTCCCAAGTTTTATTTTTATTTAAGCAATTTCCTTATCCATTGCTTGTTTCCGAGCTTTTGACTCACTCCTTCATCGTTTTCTCAAAATTTTCTGGGCTGCCGACACAAACTAAATTTACATAAATGAAGTTACTGATGATCTAATCATTAAAACTGTCAGGCACCCTACATTCTCTAGCTGACCTTCTCAACTCGCATTCTTGTCCTTTTTATGATTGCTTGAATCCCCTTCTAGATCCTTCTCTTTCATTTGCTTCTATACAGGTTCATTGTCTACTCTTTTACACTCAGAAACACTAAAATATTCACTTCCTGAATCAGAGTACTTTAGATCAATACTCCTCACATCCTCTCCCACAGTATCAGCAAGTCTGTCAGTTATAACTTTATTGTTAATCAGTACTCTGCAGTGATCTTCGTTGTAGCTAATTAAAATTCCCAAGTCTGCTTTAAGATTCCATTCTGACCTTCTCAGCTATTCGTGTACATGTACCAAAATTCTAGTTCCATACAACTTTAAATATTTTACATTAGGTTTCTTCCCAAACGCTATCTCGTAAGCAGCTTTCTTTTCAGTAGTGTTAGCTAAAGTTCTGTTGCTGTACAGGTGCACAGATTACTTTAGGTTAAAATATTCTGTCTACTCTTTCTTCAGCTCACAGGCACCGTGACATATCCGCAATCGACCTGTTGTATCTTTCAGCTGCATCATTTAATACACGTACATAGGGAAGACATGCATTTAAAATGATTCCTTTCTGTCTAACAAAGCGATTGTCCCTTTCAGTTACTTAATAGTTTTGCCAAGTAAATTTTCAATTTCATTTAGATAATCCATAAAACAATCATAAACTTGATTGACAGATTTGATAATGTAGACTCCAGCTACTTTACTATAAAGATCAATAAAGTCGAGAATGTGTCATACCTCACGTAAACCGTGAGTTGAATGTGGTCCATTCAGATCACTATGAATAACCTCTAATATTTCAATTGCTTTGCTTCTATGGTTTTTAAAAGGCAAATTGTGCTTTTTATTTTCGGTATAAATTTTACACTTCATAAATATTTATTCTAAATTTCTTGGCAATCCATCTACTAACTGATGTTTACACAAGATATTTAAATTGTTAAAATCTGCAAGTCCAAGTGTACGATGCCATTTTTCCTTTATTGACATACAATATTTACCACTGACACTACTTAAATTAACCTCTCTCTTATAAATTCTACTTGTCATTTTATGCACTCCATCTTCTCTCAAAGCAATCATAAGTTAATTATCGTCTTTGTCAGAATTTTATGTTCCTTTAGCATAGGTAATCAAGCTTTTATCCACGGCAGCTTACGCACAGGGTGGTAATTTCCTAGCCTGGCTGCTGACTTCCAATCAAGATTCCAGGATGACACATAAACTTGCGGGTAGTCTATTTCTTGACCTCGGACTGCAGGCGGAGATGTGAAGTGGTTACGAGGTGCTTGGCGATCTTCCCTTTCGGTGGTCGACGTGGTCGAGCGGAACCTTGCCGAATAGTCCCGCTCTCAAGTTCCCACGCAGTCCAACATCGAGCCGCTATCATATTCGAATGCCAACAAATCCGGATACTGCACGATTCGACCAGTCGGCCTAACGTAGACCCATAGTGAGGCGCCTCCCAAACTCTGTTAAGTGCTGACTCACACGAGGAAGTGGGATCTCCGTGACCTTCACAGTAAGCACTCATCATCCGACGCTTTTCATTTTCCTTGCCTTGGTAGCAACATTAAACATGAACAACACGAATAAATTTTAACCGTCACAGAGAACTGCAACTCTACTCATTTACATACCGCTGAAGGTTGCGTACGTGTACGAAGTTTCACCGACTCCGTGCCATGCCTTATGCGTGCTCCACTTTTTTTGTCGAACAATGTGTATCCAACAGTGTATTTGTTCTAGGCGACTGTGCAGTTCCTGTTCGTCTTACTCCTTTTGTATAACAATTTATAGGTATAATTCTTCAGACATTACCGACGATATTCTGATGTTCTTGAGTTGGGTGTACTGGCGGATGTTGTCGTTTCCTTGAACGGTATTTCGGTGACGCGACTCATCGCCTTCATCGGGATCTATCTGATAGAGACAACGAGTCACGTCACAGAAATACCGTGCAAGGAAACTGCGATATTCTCCAGTACGCCTGACAACTCAAATATAAACATTCTTAGAAGTAAAAGGCTATGTTGAGTGATTTTTAAAGGAATCTTTAATTTTATACACTTTGTTCCTGTAGAATAACAAACTGCGTTTTTATTTCCTAGCATATGCAATCACATAGTAGATTAAATATTCACCCTTCTTTTGCTAATTTCATTGTGTTTGGAGTTGTAAAATACAAATTTATACCAAGTTCCATAATCTTTGCCGCATCAGAAAGAAACCTTGGGCTGTGACAGCCATTTCTTCGTAACATCCTTTCTTCCTGGAGTTCTAGTACAGCGAGGTATGCGGGAGCCCTTCTGTGAACTTTTGAAAGTAGGAGAAAAGTACGTACTGACAGAACTCAGTCGTGTTTGGATTTTTTTAATTCCATTCTGTCACACAGTTTTAATTTGCCAGGAAGTTTCTTTCAAGATGTACATGTAAAGTTTAGAGAGAAAGACTGTAAATTTAGCATATCATATTTCGATTAGTTTACTCATTACCAAATATAAATAGTTTTAAAAACAAACTACAATAACTGCCCATGCGGTTCCTACCGCAACACGACTCACTTTCCAACTGGTCTGAAGGATGCGTGACCAGCGTCTGGTATGACATTAGCCTGTTTTCATCTGCAAGTATCCGTTCCATTTCAAAGCTATAATTTGAAACACCTAATATATTTGCAGATATTCCTCTCACCCTTTAATTCCAGCATTGACTTTATAAGTCCATTTCTTGTTTTGTTAATGAGATCTCTTATGCATTGATGGTATAAACAAAATGCTTTTCTTTTATATCATGGTTCATTCCAAGCCGCACTGCTTATTTTTCTCGATGTTTTAACTATAACTGTTACTCTACTGTCAAGTTTTCTGGAAGAATTTACACTAAGTGGTGTTTAGTGACTATATTGTTAACCACTGGGATTGAACAGATGGCACTTTAATCAAGTACATACTTCTGACAAATAGCAATATGAGAACTAGTCTACCAGAAGCATTCACACACAGATTATTAATTTTTTGCAAGAAAAAGATTCATTGTAGTACAATAATTTAATGTGGAGATGGTGACGTGGCAGAGTGGATACAAAGTCTGAACAGCTTGTATGAAATCCGAATTATATGTTATCGAGAAGACTAGCAACACTAGGTCCTTCTTAAAGGCTGCCCAGCTTTCAGAAGCATACCACATGTACATATAATACATACACAGGTACAATAAATATGCTTCAACATTTAAGTCATGCATTTGAGTCACAGTCGGCATCGAGCAGACTGGAGCTGCTCTGTGCACTGTCTGCAGAGTGATAATCGAAGGACAGTATCAGAAATCAATTCGAAAAGTCCGTCAGAGCCACAATCTAGTACCGATTCTTTCCGGGAAGTCAAACATCTAGAGAGTTTCCAGTTATTGATGATGAAGTTCATCGCATCCTGAAGCCTTTCTATTGAGATCTGAGGTAGTTAAGCCTTGTTATTTACTTTCGTCACAATCATATAAACGGTATTTTATTCGGACTTGTTTTTTTTTTACAATTTAAAATGCATGGTTCTTCAGTGGCATAGGCAATGAATTTGTTACTCGAGGAGAATACAGATATGGTCGTCCTTCACAGATACGTCAGTGACAGAGACGTACCCTGAAACAGTCTTCGTGCAACGGTTCTACGAAAACAGTTATTATTGTTTATCCTAAAGGACAAAATAGCTTTTAATATCTTTTGGAACGAACTAATGTTATTTATCACAAACGAAAATGTAGTTTAGCAATCCTTTATTAGGAACCCAATAACTGACACACATACACACATTTTCTTCACACTCTTTGTACATCTTGGATAAAAAACGTTGCATTGTCCATATTTAAACAACTTCATGTAAACATCCATAATGTCATCAAAATGATATACAGAATTTCATTCGAACAAGCAGTAAAAAATTAAAACTACCTACTGACGTAAAGCATTAGTCTTTTTATAAGCACACTTGTACTTCATCAATGAGAAGTCATATTTAATAACAAATATCACAAAAACGCTATGAAAATTATGACATGGAGAAACAGGTTTTGCAACAATGTAACGTAACTTACAACTTAAGAGGCTTAACATTACGCTTCTTCGCCGCTCGGTACTGTAATGCTAGTTTTCCCAGATGTGTCTTGGTATTATAGTTTTTACCTTTAACGCACATTTTTGGGTAATTCCAACTTTTTTTTTACATTTCTTCAGTCTTATGCATTCTTTGAGCAAATATATCTTCGTGAAAACATTACTCCATTACACTGGTCATTACCGGTGAGAAAACAGAACAGTGATACCATCTGAATTACATTCCACTAAATTAGTGTACTCGATTCATTTTATCGCTACCACAAAAAGAAAGATTTCATATCAGCAGTAGCACCAATAATCAATACACACGCTTTGAAGTGAGCACAGTGACTCTGTCTTTTTTTTAAGTTTCTTACAACGTCTTCAGAATTAATGCTTGCCAAAACCTGGGGGAACTGTGTTGGGTTTATTTTTCGCAGCCTGTATGTAAGTGCCACGAATGAGTTCACCGATTCCAAGGCCGTCGTACTTAACCCCAAACTCGGCGCAGGTCTTCTGGAACGCTGGGTAGAGCTTGTGCAGGAACCTGTGGTCAATTGTAGGGAACAGGTGGTGTAGGCCGTGATGGCCGAAGAACGTAAGAGCGAGAAGGTCCGAGCTGGATATGACAGGCCTGTCCCTCACTGCGTCCAGTTGCTGAACGCCCCAGTCCATGTCAGGCCTGGAACAGCGTCATTACTTCGATATAGAAACCTGTAGGCTAAAGTCTACACAACTCGTTGTTTAAGGTTATCAGCTTTCTGTGAACTACTCATGTGTTATATAATATCTGTCTTTCTACACTACTGGCCATTAAAATTGCTACACCAAGAAGAAAACAGACGATAAACGGGTATTCATTGGACAAATATATTATACTAGAACTGACATGTGATTACATTTTCACGCAATTTGGGAGGATAGATACTGAGAAATCAGTACCCAGAACAACCACCTCTGGCCTGGGCATTGAGTCAAACAGAGCTTGGATGGCGTGTACAGCTACAGCTGCCCATGCAGCTTCAACACCATACCACAGTTCATCAAGAGTAGTGACTGGCGTATTGTGACGAGCCAGTTGCTCGGCCACCATTGACCAGACGTTTTCAATTGATGAGAGATCTGTAGAATATGCTGTCCAGGGCAGCAGTGGAACATTTTCTGTATCCAGAAAGGCCCGTATAGGACCTACAACATGCGGCCGTGCATTATCCTGCTGAAATGTAGGGTTTCGCAAGGATCGAATGAAGGGTAGAGCCACGGGTCGTAACACAGAGAAATGTAACGTCCACTGCTCAAAGTGTCGTCAATGCGAACAAGAGATGCTGTAAACTGAAATTTGATTCATCCCAAAAAATGACGTTTTGCCATTCGTGCACCCAGGTTCGTCGTTGAATACACTATCGCAGGCGCTCCTGTCTGTGATGCAGCGTCAAGGGTAACCCCAGCCATGGTCTCCGAGCTGATAGTCCATGCTGCTGCAAACGTCGTCGAACTGTTCGTGCAAATGGTTGTTGTCTTGCAAACGTACCCATGTGTTGACTCAGGGATCGAGATGTGGCTGTACGATCCGTTACAGTCATGCGGATAAGATGCCTGTCATCTCGACTGCTAGTGATACGAGGCCGTTGAGATCCAGCGCGGCGTTCCATATTACCCTCCTGAACCCACCGATTCCATATTCTGCTAACAGTCATTGGCTCTCGATCAACGCGAGCAGCAATGTCGCCATAGGCTGCAATCCGACCTCTATCAAAGTCGGAAACGTGATGGTACGCATTTCTCCTCCTTACACGAGGCGTCACAACAACGTTTCACCAGGCAATGCCGGTCAACTGCTGTTTGTGTATGAGAAATCGGGTGGAAACTTTTATCATGTCAGCACGTTTTAGGTGGCGCCACTGACGCCAACCTTGTGTGAATGCTCTGTAAAGCTAATCATTTGCATACCACAGCATCTTCTTCCTGTCGGTTAAATTTCGCGTCTGTAACACGTCATCTTCGTGGTGTAGCAATTTCAATGGCCAGTAGTGTATTAAGCTTTCATCTTACTAATAACCTCGAGTCCTAAAAAAATAAAAATTTGTATTTTACTCAAATAAAAGACAAGTTGCAATAAAATCCGACACGATATTTAGTTTAATGCATGTTACAGGGCTATTCAAGAAGATGGGCCGAATATTAGTGAATTGTATTTCATCGTCATCATATCCAGTTTTGGTTTAGGCTTCCGCGCTTAATTTCAGGTACACAGTAGCTGATCTTTCGGTCGTTTCTAAGCACTCCCAACATTTCTTTTCCCTTGATGTGTATTTTTGTACATAAAATTTTGATATTCGTTCATCTGACATCCTTCGTATACGTTCATGCAATTTCTTTCTGTACTCTTTTTATTTTATGAAATATGCTATGATGCTTAGTTTATTTTTAATTTCACTGTCCTTTTTCTGACCTAAGTGTTTGTAAGTAGCTAGTGGCTGGAGTCTCATATTTGCTGCTTCAATTTCCTCCGTCGTTTGACGTTTAGGGTGTAGGTCTCTGGCCTATACATTATAAATGATACTCCCATTACATTCTGAAATTTTAGTACTGCCTCCTTCCTAACTTTTTTCGAGGACAGTGCAATTTATAGTACCTGCCAAGTGTTGAAACTTTTACAGTTTGTTTTCTTAATCATTGGATGAATTAAATTGGATCTCACATCCCAGGTATTTAAAATTATTTATTTCTTCTAGCGCTTTATCACCAATTACTATTTTTCCACGCAATTGCTCTATGCCATAATATACCATTATCTTACTTTTATTTTTAGATACTTTCATATTCCGGGTTCCCGGGTTCGATTCCCGGCGGGGTCAGGAATTTTCCCTGCCTCGTGATGACTGGGTGTTGTGTGATGTTCTTAGGTTAGTTAGGTTTAAGTAGTTCTAAGTTCTAGGGTACTAGTGACCATAGATGTTAAGTCCCATAGTGCTCAGAGCCATACTTTCATATAGTAATAATTTGCTGTATTGTGCAGGAGTTAATTGCTCTCTGTAATTTATCTTCCGAGTCTGCGAAGATTATTTGATCACCTGCAAACAGGAGTAAATTTATAACCGCATTATTAAGCGTATAATGGTTCGCAACTTTATACTGTTATGTCTTTACGACGATGTCTACGTATGTGTTAAATAATATGGGTGATGTACTAAAATAATGTGGATGATATAAAGCACCCTTATATCATTCCTTGAGAGATGGGTCTCACAAACGAACTTCCTTTTTGTACTTTGATAATGTTGTGTGTGTACATACTTTGAATCACACTTATTAGAGGCAGAGGTACATGATTCTTTTCTATCAGTTCTCATAATGTAACTCTATTAGCTTTATCAAAGGCTTTCTCAAAGCCGACGATGGCTATGTATGTGGAATCATTGTATTCTCTTTGTCTTTTAATAATTTAGCAGACTGGAAAAACAATGTCTATGAGAGATCTTCGCATACGAAACGCATTTTATTCTTCTGCAAGAATGTTCAGTGTATCCGCCTCCTGCATCATAGCAAACATCTAAGCAGGTGTGAAACACATGGTCAATCTGTGGTCTATTTTTTGCAAAGATATCTTGATGAAAAATTGATGAAATCTCTAACTTATGTGTTTCCTACTTGGTGGCTCAATACCGAATCAGAGATGAAATGCCCTCTGCTCCGGAACTGCCATATCACTTCTTGTAAGTGAGATCAAGAAAGCAGAGGACCCTAAACTGCACAGTAACCATCCTATTCACCTCACAACTTAAACATTAACTGGCTGTCTGTTGGCGCAAGCACTCCGTCGATCGCTTACTCAACTTTCAGCGCTCTAGCGGTGGTAATCGAACCTTAGTTCCTCATCTTTCCAGTGGTGTGTATATTATTCACATAGAATTTGTATTTCGTGATATAAAACTATATTAAATTGTGCCTCTCTTTTAGAATGACCCTGTATAATTACAAACAGTTTTAGTATTTTTTAACTTTAGTGCTTGTGTCAAATATTAAAGAAACCCTTAACAAAGGAAAAGGTAGGCAATATCCATACTGTAACGGTGATGGAGAAGAAGAAAAAGGCAACTGTTATGGGCGACTTAAAAGGAAAAACGTAGAAAATGAAAAACAACAAGAAGATAAACATTTTATGGAAAAAATAAGGACCTAATGCCAGAAAAGGTAAAATACACATGGTACTGATTGATGATAGATAAAACATAACAAAACTACGGAAGACAGTTTTTAGTATTCACAGCTGGCGCTACAGTGCTCTAAAGGTAATTTCTTACACAATAAGACAGGCAAACTAAATGCTGGAAAATCATAGCGCAAACGACGAATTCATTAGAGAGAGAAAACAAACTCGAACGATGGGGAAGGAAATTGATCGCAGGGATCATTCCAGCACTCGCCTACAACGCAAGACTTACCTTGGGGTATCTCCGTCGTGGAAAATAACTGGATGGTGGTGAGCAGCAGTGATTCCAATGAAGTTGAAAAACAGACTTGCAGAAAGTGTGATGTACAGCCACATGTAAACAGCATCTTTCACTGACGCTCCAGCGATAAAGATCATAGATGCAGGTATTATCAGAGGTATGAGTTCTGCTTTCCGTATTTCGAGCCCACTGCCAATAAATCTGTCAAGAATCCTAAAAGAAAGGAAGGACGAGTTCCATTAATACCCGACTAGTAGTAAGAAAGAGTTCGTAATCTGCAGTGTGCACGGCTGCCCTTAGCACTCACCTGCGTACGAAGCTAGCGTGGAAACTAAACGTCCACACCAAAGGAGCGTAGAACCAGCTTCCGTAACGGACAATGAAATTTTTCTCTTCAAATGGGAAGAAGTTGAACAGAGGTTCAAACACAGACAGTTCCAGATCAAGGAGCGTGTTGGGGTAGAGGTGATGACTCAGAACGTGACTGATACGCCAGTCTCTGGAATAAAAAACATGCAGTAAGTATGAAGTGAAACAAGGGATTGTCCCAAGTGTTTCAAGTATTTTATATGCAATGGCCCCCCTACCTGGATGACATCATGGAGAAATCGAGGTAGTACATGCGAATGTTGTCCTTCATATGAGTGAAGTTGTGCGCACAGATGACAGTGAAGCAGAGCATCAGACCAGCCAAGGTGCCTACCAGGTAGCTCTGCGTCCACGCAGCCAACACGCTCAGGGTCAGCATCGATGTCACCAGGAAGTCTGCCAACAGCTGGACAAACAGGAGACGCGTGAGATAAAGTAATGTGTTCTCTAAGTTAATGAGCTGCCAGTGCAAAAATACTCCTAACGAAGCACAAAAAAGGTGAATATGTTCTCGTTTGAAAAAGACTCTAACTGAAAAGTGGGGTACCAGCTGCCTCAGTTCTTTTTAACACGCAACTCACCTCTCACTACCATAAACTCCCCTAACTGTAACTCGCTCAAATCACTATCCCATCGTTGTTAGTCGCTCATATAGCAATCCACTCGCACTTACCCATTCTCACACACTTATTCAGCCAAACTCATTGTCATCTTTTCTTTGTGTCTCTCTAATCTCTAATGCTTATGTCCCACAACCACAGTTCCTTTCGTTCTGTCCTACTACTACTGTCTCCTTTCAATGTCATTGTCTTCCTCTTGCTCTCTCTTACTGCTACCATCAAATTCATTCTTTCCCACTGCTGCGGTCTCCTCTCACAGCCACTCTCTCTCCCTTCCTCGTTGTCACTGTCATAGACTCTGTCTCTCATTATCACTGGCTCTCACCCACTTCCACTTCCTCCTTATCCTTTTTCCTCCCTGTGTGGCACTGTCTCCTTCACCCTTTTTCTAGCACTCTTCTGGCACTGTCTACTATGTTCCAATGCCACTGTGTCCCTCTCTTTCCTTCATAGTGCCATTGTATCCTTTGATCTTTCTATAGCACACCCACTGTCCACTATCGTCCAGTATTTATTACTTTGCCGTCTCTTTCCCACTGGCACTGTCTTCTTCTAACTCAGCTTAAAAATAAGTGAAGATGTTCACATGCCGAAACTTTCACCAGGGATACACCTATATCTCAATGGGAAGGAATGTACAATATCTACAAGTAAACAAACATCACTTTCAACGCAACGTTACTTTCTTTAATTGACACATGTATGCTTTCTTTCTACAAAAAGGGAAGGTAAAGCTACAATTAGTGATGGCAGACTTGGTTTCATTACTCTAAACCTTATACGTTGCCGAATACTTAAGAATTTAAGGAATGGGAACGGTGCCATACTTTCCGCCGTAATGATGTAATGCGGGTTACCTAAGCGGTCTGAAGCCTGTTACAGGCTACCCTTCCTCTGTATATTTAAAAACATTGCCCCACCACGAAAAGTATAGCGTTTCTCATTGGATGGACAGAATTTTTATAGGCGGAGCTTAAGGTTAACATTGAGACTCTGATTGGTCAGATGAAAACACAGCCAGATAGTTTTTTTTAAACCAACTTCGGTAAAATGGCGGTAAGGAGAAGTTAGGAGAAGAGAGTTGCTTTCGAGTCGGCGAGGTGAGCGGAGCTGTGCTGCCCGCGGCTAGATCTGCATGGTTTGCAGGAGAGCTTCTGTAAAGTTTGAAGGGTAGGAGACGAGATACTGGCAGAAGTGAAGCTGTGGGACTGGGTGTGAGTCGTGCTTCGGTTGCTCAGATGGTAGAGCACTTGCCCGCGAAAGGCAAAGGTCCCGAGTTCGAATCTCGGTCGGGCACACAGTTTTAATCTGCCAGGAAGTTTCATATCAGCGCACACTCAGCTGCAGAGTGAAAATATCATTCTGGAAACATCCCCCAGGCTGTGGCTAAGCCATGTCTCCACAGTATCCTTTCTTTCAGGAGTGCTAGTTCTGCATGGTTCGCAGGATAGCTTCTGTAAAGTTTGGAAGGTAAGAGACGAGATACTGGCAGAGGTGAAGCTGTGGGATTGGGCGTGAGTCGTGCTTTGGTTGCTCAGATGGTAGAGCACTTGCCCACGAAAGGCAAAGGTTCCGAGTTCGAGTCTTGGTCAGGCACACAGTTTTAATCTGCCAGGAAGTTTCATATCAGCGCACCCTCCGCTGCAGAGTGAAAATCTAATTCTGGATTAATTTTATAATTTTTAATAATCAGCACAATATTTCAAGATTATGTTGCAGATAAGATCGTCAGGAGAAAGAAGAATGAAGAGACAGGAAGGTGGGAAAAAGAAAGTAGTTTCAATTATAACACCAATAGTACCATAGATTAAGGTGAAGGGATAAAGTGTAGATAGTCTAACAGCATGAAATACTAAAATGTTATACACCACGACACTACACGAAAATAAAAAACGAATTTGAGGATTCTTGAGTAGACGTTAAGACTCCAAATATCTTAGAATTGTAACATGGAAAGGGCACCAAAATTTGTAAAGCTTTTTAAGAAGGCGCAAAACAGTGTACGTACTAGACATATGTTAGATGATTATAAGTAAAACTTTTTGTAAGAACCATTGTAAAAACTCCAGCAAGAAAGAGATGCAATGACCCACAAGTTGCAACGCGAGAAGTGTCAAGAAAGAAAAGGACGTAATTAGCAAGACACGATTCCTACAAGGTAGAAGCGAGACCAACAGAAGGCCCTTGTATAGAAAGTGGACAGTAAATTTGCCCGCTATGTGGAACCCTGCTGGGATGGAACATGGAGCCACAAAGTGACAGAGCCCTGCAGAGACGCGACGGGACGCCAGAAGGGACCGGTGCAGACTTTCGCCGCTCGTAAACCCCCAAGCGCCCCGACTCAGCGAAGCGAGCAAGAAACGGCCCGACGAGAAGACCGCTTGGGCAAGCCACCGCTGGCAAAAAATATGTGTCAAAGTCACTCTACTGCTATTTAACAGCCCGCTGATGCACAAAACTGAAGAAAAACTTCTACAAAGTAAAAATGACATGCCCAAACAATTTATCAAACTGTTACTAAGAGGAGAACTTCAAATCTACTAGTTATCAATAAATATTTCCATATGCTGCCCAGAGAAGAACCAAGATGCAAGTAAGAAGCAGAGAAAAGGCAGGAAGAACAGAAGTTGAAGATTCACAAGATTGAGACCAAGAAAGAAGATGGGTGAAGAATAGACGACATACCTTCCCAAATCCCTATCCTATTGTAAACTAGTCGTCTGTGAAGTATTACAACGAAAAACGACCGATTTCAGCGACACGTAACGATGACTTTCACGAGATTCTGCGCTCACAGCTCCATTCCTTTATGGGACCTCCACAACAGCAACACAAACTTGCAAAGCGAACAAGGAATGACAAACAAACCTGTACATCAAATAATTGCCCACATCCATCTTGCTCAAGCCCATCACCTTCGTGCAAAAACATTTGCCAGACTCATGCTTAAACATTCATAGGATTGTGTGAAATCAAATTATGTGATGTAGGAATTGTGCAAAAGAAACGTGTGAAAAACTAAATAAGTTAAGCACACCAGAGAGCTAATAAACTACAAAATAACAGTCATTGACTATGGACTTAAGTAAAAAATAGACTATCGATAAAAATAAGTCATTAGTTCTGAAATGGACAGTATATAAAGAACACAAAGTAAGGCACAATAAACGCTAAACTACATACCACTTATTTTCTCCTCCTAAAAATAAAGAATAAAAAATTATCTTGTTGGATGTTTTCCCTTTTTTTAACATTTGTACCATTTGTTAGGATAATATCTCAATACTTGTGTATGTATATTCCTTTGTCAAAGCAATTCAGGAAATAATTCTTATTTGTTAGTGTAACAATGTTGAAATGAGTGTCTAGAAACAAAAACATTTTACTTGTACATGATATTAAGAAAATGTGTAGGAATAGATTTTACTTAATTACTACATTTATAAAGAGAATATTTCTAATAAAATCGATGTGAAAGACTCCTCACTTTCGATAACAAACTTCTTAAAAAACAAACCTCACACTTAAATGAAGAAAGAAAAGAATTAAAAATTAATAACAGCATAAAAATATTCTTCTCTTATCATTTTTAATTATAATCTGGAAGAATATAAAAATATAAATTAGTAATACAAACTAGCATAGAACAGAATAACATGGCTGAACAGTACGCAACAAAATTTAGATAAATTAGAAAAATTTTGACTGACTTAGACAACGATTCAATCATTGCCTAAATTCAGTGCAAAAATTAAGTTCGAAGGGTGGTGATATTTAAGGTGTCAGGCAAATCCAACACCTTCCATGAAAAACCTGACATGATAAGCAAATCCAGTAGTATGTCACATAGCTCCGAATAAATCGTGACATTAAATTAACCAAAGTAATACAAGTAACGAGTGAGCAAATGGAATATCACAGACTAACACAAGAATGCCTAAATGCATGTCATACAGAAGCCGAGAGCAGAACCGTGTTAAGCTAGAAGGCCCTACGATAAGGGACGGACTGGACACCCACGTCGCCAGCTAACCATTAGGACGACACCACCCGCATATTTTAGCGTTAGACTTTTTCGCGTCTCTGTTACGTGTCAAACTTTAAAAACATTGCCCCACCACGAAAAGTATAACGTTTCTCCTTGTATACACAGAATTTTTGTAGGCAGAGCTTAAGGTTAACATTGAGACCCTGATTGGTCAGATGAAAATACAGCCAGATAGTTTTTTTTAACCAACTTCGGTAAAATGGTAGTAAGGAGAAGTGAGGAGAAGAGAGTTGCTTCCGAGTCGGTGAGGTGAGCGGAGCTGTGCTGCCCGCGGGCCCCCTGACGAACACCGACAAGGTAATGAACGCACGTGATGCCGCATAACAGCGCATAAAGCTTCACTCAGAACTGCAGAAGTTTCATCTGTTATAGCCTCTTTTTGCATGATACTACTGTCGATCGATTTAAAGCTCATGGTGTTCAGATTTGCCACTTAAAGTAAAAATCTGAAACGCGATAATTTTTCTGTTATATAGTTATTGAGAAGCCACATCAGCCACTGTAATTCACGACAAGTTAGATAAGTAATTAAAGATAATTGAGGGTCACTGTAGACCATTTTGATAGTTTTCTCTTTTGTGAAACTTAATTTAAACCTAGATTACAGATGTAATATGGTATAGGTCATCCTTCGATCCATTATAGAACTTGGAAACCCATTCAGGGAATATTCGTTCACATTTTTGTTGAACGCAGTTGGTTTTTACCATCCTGTATTGAAACATTTCCTTTTATCAATAGTGCAATTTATAAACAATGTTTTGTGAGTAGAATAAAATTTCCAATGGTAAACTTAACTGCTTTTTCGACGTTATTTTACCAGCTAACTAAAATTAGGAAAGCCTTATACCCCTTCCACTAAATTTAGTTAGTATTAAGATTCTTTTACAGGGAGTGCAGAGGACCTGACGCTAAAATCATTAAGTATTTGGTTATATCTTCGCTAGTCTCACTGAACTCTTCTGAATTCTACATATCATGTGTGGTCTGGCGTCTCCTTGCCAGCAACAGGTGCCAGGTTCAAACTAGTCAATTCCCTAAAAAATACGCTCAGAGCGTCGTTGCGCGAAAGTGGTAGGAAGACACACTATAGAACAATCAGACACCACCATGAATGTTAGACACTGTTAAGGGAAACCATGCTAACTCTAAATGCGGATGATCCCTCAGAGGTTTGAAACCGGCTCCTTCAAAATACGAGCTCGGAGCCTGAAGTCATGGTCTATCCTTACTATATAGTACGTCCAGTGCCCCGCATCTTCAATACATGTGTCTGTGCCCAGAGTGCTTACCTTGGAGTAGACGGTGCCTGTGGAGCCGACGTACTTCTCGTTCGCCAGCGCCTGGCGTGCGCGTTCCTTCAGCGTGCAGTAGAAGCCCTTCGGATCAAAGACGTACGGCGAGTTGCGCCGCGTTTTCGCGTCTCGCACGTAGAAGTCCTTCAGCTTGGTTTCCGCAACATTGCGTACATGATGTGCTTCGAATGCTTCTGTGATGTCCGTTCCCTGCAGTCAAACGAAAGGCAGCATGAATGTACATACACTACAAACACACACACACACACACACACACACACACACACACACAAACGCGCGCGCCGAACCATGAGCCACACTAGATTAATGTACGAGGGTCGTTCAATAAGTAATGCCCCACGTTCTTTTCTCAGAACATGATTATTGTTAAGAGTCTGAATTTGCTGACAATAGACCAACATGTCTTGTCCATGTCCCATTATTCTAAGCCGTCTCCATCACTTTCTATGGCCGTGCTCCAACGTTTTGGTAGAGCATGTATTCCCTGCTGGTAAAAGATCTTGTCCTGTAGGTGTAGCCATGTTTTCACTGCGTGACTGACATTCTCGTCATCTTCTACGTGTGTTCCCTGCAGAGAATTGTCGAGTTGTGATCCTCCGGTCGGCACGAATAAAGGCATCAGCAAGATTCACCATGTCTTGAGCAGTGGCTGTGACAGGACGTCCCGAGCATAGTTGATCACGGATCCTTGTTTCTGCGGTTCCTGAGGCTGTAATTCTCTTTACCCATCGCCCAACTGTAATCCTATCAACTGCAGCATTGCCATGCACTGCACACAAACGTTTATGGATGTTCACCACGGTTTCTTATTCTGCACACAAGAATTTAATAACAGCGCGTTGCTTGTAATTTGAGTCGTTTGTAGACGCCATTTTGACGCTGAACTACGGCACTGCCATCTGCCATAATTGTTCGAAACTCCACCGGCGCACAGACATCAAATGTCAATCACCAACAACAACGTTTGCCTATGTATACTAATGGCCTTTGAAAAAAATGTGGGGCATTACTTATTGAACGTCTCTTGTGTATTTCTAGCATATATATCGTCCCAGTCAGTAAAGCAGAAAAGAATTCTTCTCTACAAATTTCATTCAAAGTTTCGGGGAGGGTCCCTCGCTTATAAAGCAAATAAACTCAGGAGCAGCAAATCATCTCCTGCATTATTCACAGTTGAGATTCCTACCTCTACAGTCTCGTATTTTTAGGGGAATAATGTTAAAGCGAAATTTTCCAACGTTACCAGTTCTTAATAAAATAAAATTATCCAACGTTACTAATTCTAACCCATATTTTCAGGAGGCTTATCATGGGTTCCATACAAGCGCTGGGACCGAAAATATTTACGAACTATGAACTCTTGGAACACTCGCTTCTACTTCATTAATTGCTACTAGTGCCACTGACATTGATGAAGTAATGAACACTATTTTTATAAAATTTTGTTGTTTGTGATGATTTAAATCAGTGTTAACACTGGATGCTTTACGGTTGGTCAAAACGGGAAAATTAATGATCACTAGTCAAAAGTTTAACAAAATGAGAGCCTTATAAAAAATTTGTTATGTGCTTAGGCCCCTCATTTTTGTGTTTCCTTGCTTGACTTTAAGACAATAACATGAGATAAAATCATCCTCAATCTGTTAGCGTCCGCAAACGAAAACGTAAATGTACCAGAGGACCATGAGTTAATGAGAACAATATAATGGTTCGAATCCAATCAGATTGTAATGAAACGCGAGAGTTGAGATAATCACTTATTATTCAAAGCTAAGATAACAATCAAAATATGCATCTTTGCCGTTTACATGGCACCCACAGCCACGAGCGGCCATTCACCACTGCGAAATCTCTCCTTCGCCACGGCGAGTGTTCCGTTAGGTGCCCTTGCAGGGGTGGCCCACTGATCACTGTCCCTCATGTACAAATTCCTCCAGAGAAGGCAGCGCTGTCCAGAGACTCAGTCAAATGTAACGACCAAACACAATTATTTTTATAAGTGGTAATATACTTTGAATATTAACTAAGCAAAGAGACTGTTAGCCGGTTAAGCGAAGTATTTACATGACTGACATACACTGAATACCTTGTGCACGTCAGCATATTATGGAACACATTGAGTCTGCCATCTACAGGTCAATTCGGGAAATACTTAACCTCTACAGAACCGACTCGTGGCGATAACATATTAGACCTTCTGGTTACAAACAGACCCGAACTATTTGAAACAGTTAATGCAGAACAGGGAATCATCGATCATAAAGCGGTTACTGCATCGATGATTTCAGCCGTAAATAGAAATATTAAAAAAGGTAGGAAGATCGTTCTGTTTAGCAAAAGTGACAATAAGCAGATTACAGAGTACCTGACGGCTCAACACAAAAGTTTTGTCTCAAGGACAGATAGTGTAGAGGATCAGTAGACAAAGTTCAAAACCATCGTACAATATGCGTTAGATGAGTATGTGCCAAGCAAGATCGTAAGAGATGGAAAAGAGCCACCGTGGTACAACAACCGAGTTAGAAAACTGCTGCGGAAGCAAAGGGAATTTGACAGCAAACATAAACATAGCCAAAGCCTTGCAGACAAACAAAAATTACGCGAAGCGAAATGTAGTGTGAGGAGGGCTATGCGAGAGGAGTTCAATGAATTCGAAAGTAAAGTTCTATGTACTGACTTGGCAGAAAATCCTAAGAAATTTTGGTCTTATGTCAAAGCGGTAGGTGGATCAAAACAAAATGTCCAGACACTCTGTGACCAAAATGGCACTGAAACAGAGGATGACAGACTAAAGGCCGAAATTCTAAATGTCTTTTTCCAAAGCTGTTTCACAGAGGAAGACTGCACTGTAGTTCCTTCTCTAGATTGTCGCACAGATGACAAAATGGTAGATGTCGAAATACACGACAGAGGGATAGAGAAACAATTAAAATCGCTCAAAAGAGGAAAGGCCGCTGGACCTGATGGGATACCAGTTCGATTTTACACAGAGTACGCGAAGGAACTTGCCCCCCTACTTGCAGCGGTGTACCGTAGGTCTCTAGAAGAGCGTAGCGTTACAAAGGATTGGAAAAGGGCACAGGTCATCCCCGTTTTCAAGAAGGGACGTCGAAGAGATGTGCAGAACTATACACCTATATCTTTAACGTCGATCAGTTGTAGAATTTTCGAACACGTATTATGTTCGAGTGTAATGACTTTTCTGGAGACTAGAAATCTAGTCTGTAGGAATCAGCATGGGTTTCGAAAAAGACGGTCGTGTGAAACCCAGCTCGCGCTATTCGTCCACGAGACTCAGAGGGCCATAGACACGGGTTCACAGATAGATGCCGTGTATCTCGACTTCCGCAAGGCGTTCGATACAATTCCCCACAGTCGTTTAATGAACAAAGTAAGAGCATATGGACTGCTAGACATATTGTGTGATTGGATTGAGGAGTTCCTAGATAACAGAACGCAGCATGTCATTCTCAATGGAGAGAAGTCTTCCGAAGTAAGAGTGATTTCAGGTGTGCCGCAGGGGACTGTCATAGGACCGTTGCTATTCACAATATACATAAATGACGTAGTGGATGACATCGGAAGTTCACTGAGGCTTTTTGCGGATGATGCTGTGGTGTATCGAGAGGTTGTAACAATGGAAAATTGTACTGTAATGCAGGAGGATCTGCAGCGAATTGACGCATGGTGCAGGGAATGGCAATTGAATCTCAATGTAGACAAGTGTATTGTGCTGCGAATACATAGAAAGATAGATTCCTTATCACTTAGCTACAAAATAGCTGGTCAGCAACTGGAAGCAGTTAATTCCACAAATTATCTGGGAGTAAGCATTAGGAATGATTTAAAATGGAATGATCACATAAAGTTGATCGTCGGTAAAGCAGATGCCAGACAGATTCATTGGATGAATCCTAAGGAAATGCAATCCGAAAACAAAGGAAGTAGGTTACAGTACGCTTGTTCGCCCACTGCTTGAATACTGCTCAGCAGTGTGGGATCCGTGCCAGATAGGGTTGATAGAAGAGATAGAGAAGATCCAACGGAGAGCACCGCGCTTCGTTACAGGATCATTTAGTAATAAAGCGTTACAGAGAGGATCCGTACCAGATAGGGTTGATAGAAGAGATAGAGAAGATCCAACGGAGAGCAGCGCGCTTCGTTACAGGATCATTTAGTAATCGCTAAAGCGTTACGGAGATGATAGATAAATTCCAGTGGAAGACTCTGCAGGAGAGACGCTCAGTAGCTCGGTACGGGCTTTTGTTTAAGTTTCGAGAACATACCTTCACCGAAGAGTCAAGCAGTATATTGCTCCCTACTACGTATATCCCGCGAAGAGACCATGAGGATAAAATCAGAGAGATTAGAGCCCACAAAGAATCATACCGACAATCCTTTCCACGAACAATACGAGACTGGAATAGAAGGGAGAACCGATAGCGTTACTCAGGGTACCCTCCGCCACACACCGTCAGGTGGCTTGCGGAGTATGGATGTAGATGTAGATGTAGATGTAGATACAGACACTGTCTGAGGCACTGAGAGAATCCGGTTGCTTTCAGATGAAAATAAATCGCTATAATAGAACAAAAAAGTCAAAATTGCACGTCCACCAAAGAGAGCAGGGTATGAACCAACTTTAAACAAGATTAATAGAGTTATCAAGCTGCAGATGCCGTTATGGATCGGATTAGGGTTCCCTAGAGTAAAGTTTGAAGATCTTTATCTACTGTAATATTTCTGTTGGATGTAGATTGAAAGTTTCGGGTTAATTTAGGGCTCAGAGATCGTCTGAGGTGCCCTAGTACAAGTGTACAAGTAACATAATCAAGAATTTTTGCTGAAATACGTGCTTTGAAATTCTGAAAGTAGCAGGAGTAAAATACAGATAGCAGAAGGTTATCTGCAACTTGTACAGAAACTAGACTGCAGTTACGGGAAACGAAGAACTATAAAGCACTCCGTCTTCTGGCCACAAGTGGCCCAGTGGGACCATCCGTTCGCCGTGTCATCCTCAGTTGAGGATGCGGATAGGAGGGGTGTGTGGTCAGCACATCGCTCTCCCGGTCGTTAAGATGGTTTTCTTTGACCGGAGCCGCTACTATTCGGTCGAGTAGCTCCTCAATTGGCATCACGAGGCTGAGTGCACCTCGAAAAATGGCAACAGCACATGGCAGCCTGGATGCTCACCCATCCAAGTGCCGGCCACGCCCGACAGCGCTTAACTTTGGTGATCTCACGGGAAACACTGTATCCACTGCGGTAAGGCCGTTGCCCGAAGAACTAGAAAGGGAAGCAGTTTTTGAGACGTTAAAGGTTTGTAACCGATACTCAGGGTTATTCTGTCAGTACAGTGACCAATCTGTGAAGGAAATCAAGGAGAAATTTGGAAGGAGAATTAAAGATCAGGAGGCTATATTAAAAAATTCAAGGTTACAATGAATATGGACAAAAGTACAATGTCAGTAATGTATGTACAGGGTGTTTCAAAAACGACCGGTATATTTGAAACGGCAATAAAAACTAAACGAGCAGCGATAGAAATACACCGTTTGTTGCAATATGCTTGGGACAACAGTACATTTTCAGGCGGACAAACTTTCGAAATTACAGTAGTTACAATTTTCAACAACAGATGGCGCTGCAAGTGATGTGAAAGATATAGAAGACAACGCAGTCTGTGGGTGCGCCATTCTGTACCTCGTCTTTCTGCTGTAAGCGTGTGCAGTTCACAACGTGCAAGTGTGCTGTGGACAACATGGTTTATTCCTTAGAACAGAGGATTTTTCTGGTGTTGGAATTCCACCGCCTAGAACACAGTGTTGTTGCAACAAGACGAAGTTTTCAACGGAGGTTTAATGTAACCAAAGCACCGAAAAGCGATACAATAAAGGATCTGTTTGAAAAATTTCAACGGACAGGGAACGTGACGGATGAACGTGCTGGAAAGGTAGGGCGACCGCGTACGGCAACCACAGAGGGCAATGCGCAGCTAGTGCAGCAGGTGATCCAACAGCGGCCTCGGGTTTCCGTTCGCCATGTTGCAGCTGCAGTCCAAATGACGCCAACGTCTACGTATCGTCTCATGCGCCAGAGTTTACACCTCTATCCATACAAAATTCAAACGCGGCAACCCCTCAGCGCCGCTACCATTGCTGCACGAGAGACATTCACTAACGATATAGTGCACAGGATTGATGACGGCGATATGCATGTGGGCAGCATTTGGTTTACTGACGAAGCTTATTTTTACCTGGACGGCTTCGTCAATAAACAGAACTGGCGCATATGGGGAACCGAAAAGCCCCATGTTGCAGTCCCATCGTCCCTGCATCCTCAAAAAGTACTGGTCTGGGCCGCCATTTCTTCCAAAGGAATCATTGGCCCATTTTTCAGATCCGAAATGACTACTGCATCACGCTATCTGGACATTCTTCGCGAATTTGTGGCGGTACAAACTGTCTTAGACGACACTGCGAACACCTCGTGGTTTATGCAAGATGGTGCCCGGCCACATCGCACGGCGTACGTCTTTAATTTCCTGAATGAATATTTCGATGATCGTGTGATTGCTTTGGGCTATCCGAAACATACAGGAGGCGGCGTGGATTGGCCTCCCTATTCGCCAGACATGAACCCCTGTGACTTCTTTCTGTGGGGACACTTGAAAGACCAGGTGTACCGCCAGAATCCAGAAACAATTGAACAGCTGAAGCAGTACATCTCATCTGTATGTGAAACCATTCCGCCAGACACGTTGTCAAAGGTTTCGGGTAATTTCATTCAGAGACTACGCCATATTATTGCTACGCATGGTGGATATGTGGAAAATATCGTACTATAGAGTTTCCCAGAACGCAGCGCCATCTGTTGTTGATAATTGTAACTACTGTAATTTCGAAAGTTTGACTGCCTGAAAATGTACTGTTGTCCCAAGCATTTTGCAACAAACGGTGTATTTCTATCGCTGCTCGTTTAGTTTTTATTGCCGTTTCAAATATACCGGTAATTTTTGAAACACCCTGTAGCTGCATTAAATAGGCGATTCTTAGGGATTTATATTAGGATATGAGACACTAAAAGTAGTAGATGAGTTTTCTATCGCCGCAGCAAAATATCTGACAATCATGGAGATCATAAAATGCAAACTGACAACAACATGAGAAGTGCTTATGCGAAAAAGCAATTTAGTATTGTCAAACATACTATTTAAATTTATTTTTATTTTTGTGGATGTCTATAACCTCAACGCATTTGGAAAACGAAAACATGTCCCAGGAACGCTGTATTCTTCTTATTATCTACGTGATTCACGGATTTCAACCTTTGGTCATTTTTCAAGCACGTATTAAATATAAATGTATGTCTTAGGAAATCCTTTCTGAAGGTATCTGTCTGGATTATCTTCCGCTGCAGTCAGCTTTTTAAACGCGGAATCTCTCCAGGAATTTCAGTCACCAACTGCACAAACCACTGATCCAGTCTGTAAGATTGTATGGTCACAACACTTGGACCACACACAAAAAAGATTTAAATAGCTTTCCCGTTTCCGTGCACAAAGTCTTAAGGAAAGTTTACGGTCAGTACGGTATTAGATCATGGAGGAGGGAGGATTCGTCGTAAGAGTGAGTCAGATGACGTTCAGAACGGCCGAGACATTGTAGGCCTGATGAGAACCAAGGTTTGTACAGGTCGGTCATCTAACTCAGATAAATAAACACCGATGGCTTTTGAATAACATGGATTTCACTCTCCTTGGAAGAAGACCACTAGGTAGGTCAAATAAAAGATGAAGACATGGTATCTATGAAGACTTGCTAAAAATCGCCATACACAGTAATTGGCAGCAAAAAGGAGAAAACAGAATCCAGTAAAAGAGAAGCTTTGTAGCTGCACGCTGTCCTCTAGGCCTGGTCGCACTAAGTAAGTAAGTATTTGGCTATATTGTCGTCATGTATGGTAGTCAAATGTGAACGATAAACAGTTCAGACAAGAAGGCGATAGAAGCTTTTGAAATGGGTTTATAGAGGAGAATGCTGAAAAGTAGGTGTCTGTATCTGATAACCAGAGGAGCACTGACGCGAACTGGGGAAAAAAGAAATTTATGTCACAGGTTGTCTAAAAGAAGGGAGTGGTTTGTACGACACGGGGTTGCGACACTTGAGCGGACTGACACTTCTGTAGAGAGCCTTTTCAGTGGACCCTAGGACTCTTGTTGGGATAAGCGGCTTTTCGCAGGTTGTCTGTTCGTGAACTGACGAATCCAACGAATGTGAAAACAAAGAATCTGTTTGTTGTGACAGACTGATCTGCTGCTATCCTGAAGTCTAGGTTACCTTGGAATGTGACAGCTTGGTTGTGAGATGGTGAAGATAATGCACGAGAAAGAAAAAGACTACTTGATGTGACTTGGGCTCCGGAGAAACATCAACACTTCCCTTCTCCACACAAGTGTCACTCCAGACAACGGTTCCTATATCGAAGGACGCACCCTGAGGCACTAAATAATCGTCAAGTTCGTAATGAAGGGGAAGTGTGTTTGGGTGGGAGAGGGGAGGAGGCATGGCTGAGGAGAGGGGAAGAGGGAGTAAAATATGTAGAGGAGGACCGAATATTGAATACAGAAGCAGGTTCAGATGAATGTTCGTAGCAGTGGATATGTGTACTGGAGAGCTGCACCAACCAGTCTTCAGACTGAAGACCACAATAACAGTCTAACTGCTGGGTGATAAATGGAAAGGTGAAAGTGATACTTCACTGTGTATTTGCGCTGTTTGAGGTAGGGGATCAACCCATTCCAAGCTAAGGCTAGATATCGGCACCGGCTGAAGCGTGGGCGTGGGTGCCGCTGTGCATCATACCTTGGTGAGTGTGATCCAGTCAGAGCCGCCGGGGTGCGTCTTCTCCCAGCCGGTGAGGTCGTAGAGGCGGTCGTGGACGCGCCACAAC
Organism: Schistocerca gregaria; assembly: GCF_023897955.1. Lineage (NCBI taxonomy): Eukaryota > Metazoa > Arthropoda > Insecta > Orthoptera > Acrididae > Schistocerca > Schistocerca gregaria. The sequence goes on from NC_064921.1 coordinate 537,480,624, forward strand.
CCTTCGGCGCCGTCGTCCTCGCGCCGGCCCTGCAGCCACAGCCCTCCGGAGTGCAGCGGCACGTCACGGAGGGACGGGTACTTCCACAGTCCTGGCAGCGACGACTTGGGCTTCTCTCTACGCACACAGAAAACTTTCATTGCTGGCAACCGGAATAAAATAATAATTGGATCCTTTTACCGACCTCCCAATTGAGATGACACAGTTGCTGAAAGGTTCAAAGAAAACTTGAGTTTGATTTCAAACACGTACCGGACTTTTACGATAATAGTTGGTGGTGACTTTAATTTACCCTCAACATGTTGGCGAAAATACATGTTTAAGGAGATACGCATAAAATACCATCCGAAATTGTGCTAATCGCATTCTCTGAGAATTATTTCGAGCAATTAGTTCATGAGCCCAAGCGAATAGTAAACAGTTGTGAAAACACACTTGACCTCTTAGCAACAAATAACCCTGAGTTAATAACGAGCATCAAAACCGATCCAGGGATTAGTGAACACAGAGTTGTCGTAGCGAGATTGAATACTGTAATCCTCAAATCCTAGAAAAATAAGCGAAAAATATACCTATTCAAAAAAGCAGATAAAAATTCATTTTACGCCTTCCTAAGAGACAATCTCCACTCATTCCAAATTAATAATATTAGTGTAAACCAAATGTGGATTAAATTCAAAGAAATAGTATCGGCAGCAATTGAGATATTTATACCAAATACATTAACAAACGACCGAGCTGATCCTCCTTGGCACACAAAACAGGTTAGAACATTCTTACAAAAACAGCGAAACAAACATGCCAAATTTAAACAGACGCAAAATCCTCAAGATTGGCGATCTTTTACAGAAGCTCGATGTTTAGCGTGGACTTCATTGCGAGATGCTATAACAGTTTCCACAACGAAACTTTGTCTCGAAACCTGGCAAAAAATCGAAAGAGATTCTGGTCGTGTGTGAAGTATATTAGCGGCAAGAAACAATCAATGCCTTCTCTGCGCGATAGCAATGGAGATACTAAGGAAGACAGTGCTGCCAAAGCCGAGTTGCTAAACACAGCCTTCCGAAACGCCTTCACAAAAGAAGAGAAAGTAAATATTCCAGAATTCGAATCGAGAACAGCTGCCAACATGAGTAACGTAGAATTAAATATCCTCAGAGCAGTGAAGCAACTTAAATCACTTAATAAAAGCAAGTCTTCTGTTCCTAATTGGTATATAGTTTCAGCTTTTTACTACCCAATCTTCAGATCGCTGACCGACGTGTTGGAAGATTCTATTTCGCTTGTGATCAAAACAGGGGACAGCAATACGGATATCAGTAGATTTTTGCTACAGCGATCTGCCGACTCGGCAGATGATGGTTGAAGTTATCGCTATAGCAAAAATCTACGGATATCCGTATTGCTGGCTCCTGTTTTGATCACTACTAAGGTAGAATCTTCCAACACGTCGGTCAGGGGCCTGAAAATGGCTTAGTGAAACACTGAAACTGGTCGCCAAATAAAATGAGGTAGGAAACTAGACGGCTGAAAAGTGTTTAACTTGACACCCTGTATCACAGATAGAATGTTATGCTACAGCCCAGGGTTGGTTTCAGTATCAGCAATCAGAGTACTGACGGCGGTAGCAAACCGACCAAACCCATATATTGTAAGGATCATCCCAGCATTCCTCTAAAGTTATTGAGACAAAAGAAATAGCGAGCGTAAAAGAAGATGTTCAGACAAGACTATGAGATCTGATAGTCTTATCAATATTTGCCCACTATCTTAGCTGCTGTATCACTTCGTTCGCCGGCATAACGTGAAGTCGTGTTTATAGTCCACGGCTTCCTGTCATGGAAGCACCCAGTTGCACTATTCCACTTTCTTCTCACGGGCGAAAATAGACATTATTATCACGTGAAGGGGAACACCGATCAGTTTATGTCTGTCACACATCCAAACAAGCGCTTGCATCCTCATTCACGAAAGACATAGTTATATTTTCTGTTGTGTAGTGGTAAGGTGGTAAGTGGCTTAAGGGTATTTAGCGAAATAAAGCTGTATGACAGAGGCGTGTACGACGCGTTACACTCCGACCAACGTACTGTTCATTCATTAGGGAGTGAGGCAGTCACTGTGGCCACTCATAACCTAAGACAAGTGTGATCTTTGGGTACACAGTATCTATAAGCCAGTGCTAACCAGCAAGAAACCTCAAGTCGATCCATAACTGATGAGTTATTAGTAGAATGCCAATAGAAAGATTGTATCTCACACATAGGTTAATAAAAGGTCGTCAACAAAAGAATAGATTGGAAGCCCGCAATGCTCCGCTTCATTCTGAATACATCTCTAAGAGATCAATACGAGTTTCTGTTGGACTAAAAGCTTTTCTTAAATTAATGCCACCGCTGTGGTGCAAAATCCCTAATAAATAACCTTTATGCTGTAGCACTAAGGCCTCGCAAAACTGTACCATCTTCCTGGAAGCTAATACCTCAGGCGTATGGCTTACTCTGGTGATCCTAATACTTGCGCAGAGATTTAGCACACGCTGGTAGTTGCCAATAGCGCTTCAAATGCCACTAGCAAAATTGTTGTATTAATGCATGTTTTCGTACTTTGCTCACGAGAAAAACAGAATTGTCTTTCATCTTCAAAAATTGAAAGAGAGCCACTAGCACAGTCATTCGACGGTTAAATTTATAATTGAACCTACTCTTCGTATGTGCAATGACTATGAAGAAAATGTCAAATACACACTGAATTTACATTGGATATAATTTTCGAAATAAAAGCGGTAATTACTAATACTAGTACCACTGACCAGTCACATTAATGCGACCACCTGTTAAACGCATGAATAATCGCTTTTGGCAGCGGAGACTGATTCGAGATTTGCAGGAAGAGAGAGTGGAAAGGTACCGCAGGGATGTGCAGCTATGCCGACTCCAGTGCCGTGGTCAGCTGCACTAGGTTTCCCAGTTGAGGATCCATGGTGCAAACAGCCGGATCTGGGTGGGGAGTACGGTTAACTCATCCTGGAGCTCTTCAAACTATGCTCTTACGCTGTGACTGTGTGACACGCTGTATTGCCCTGCTAACGGATGCCATTGTGCCGAGGAAAACTCAACTACATGTACGGGTGCACGTGGTCCCCAAGGATGGACGTGTACTTCTATTGATCCATTGTGTCCTCCAGAATGACGATATCGGCCGGCCGGCGTGGCCGTGCGGTTCTAGGCGCTACAGTCTGGAGGCGAGCGACCGCTACGATCGCACGTTCGAATCGTGCCTTGGGCATGGATGTGTATGATGTCCTTAGGTTAGTTAGGTTTAATTAGTTCTAAGTTCTAGGCGACTGATGACCTCAGAAGTTAAGTCGCATAGTGCTCAGAGCCATTTGAACCATTTGACGAGATCAGCCAGGGAAAACCACGAAAACATTCCTCAGAATATAACGCTCCCTCCTGCGGGCTGGACCCTACCGACGGTTGTTTCAGGGTGATAGCCTTCACACGTTTCACGCCGTACGCGCCAACGGCCATCTGTCCAATGGAGCATAAAAAGTGAGTCATCACAAAAGGTCACCTGTCGCCACTCAGTGGACGTCCAGTTGTGCAAGTGGCGTGCAAATTGCAACCTCTATCGCCAATGAACAGCAGTCAGTATGGGTGAGTGAACCCAGGCACCTGCTGCAGAGGCCCGTACGCAGCAACTGTCTCTGAGGAGACTCTGATGGCAGCCTGTTGTTTCGTCTGGGCGGTCACTTGCTCAACACTTACACGTCCATTCACCCTTACACATTTCCGCATCTGTCTTTCACCTCTATCATCTATGGCCCGTGTTGCACTACGGATCACATAAGTACGTGTACCCATGGGGAGAGGTGCTGAAGCCTTCCTTCGCATGATCGGAGGCCGTGTCATGTGTAATGTGTTTGTCCTCAAGCATATATTTGATTTGCAATTTGGGCCTCCTGAACTGTGTTATAAGGTATTCTTGTACTCAGTTGTAAACCATTGATTTCCGGACCTATGTTTATTGCAACAATTTGTTTGTTCCATTGTCTTATACTCGCTCCGTTCTTTTGTACCTATGCATATTCTCACTCCCTTATCTCGCAGCCGCCACCCATTTCAGTCGAGGTTTAATGTCTTAGGTTAGCAGAGGGAGATTCTATATCGCATGCTCGACGATCCTCGTGTCTTCAGTAATCAGTTACCAGAGGACGTCACACAGTGTGATAAGGCATGTAGCAGAGGTCGTGTCCTGTCTCCCTCCCCGATAACCCTCGCCGACATCCTAGCAGCTTATCGTTGGCAAAATAGTTTATGTAAACGTTCCAGAAACGCAAGGAACGTGACTGCAGCTCACGTTAGTCCCTTGTATTTTCCATTTCATTGATTTTCAACATACAATTCTGTGCATTCTGCGATGCACAGCAAGAAGAATCTCGAAAGCAATAATGGATTTGTGCAGCGGTAGAGAAGCGTTCCTGAAATGGTCTTATCAAAAATACCAGAGACGATTCGTTTCTTAGGAGAGTGAGGCAGGTACACCACACATACTGAACAAGTCGTCCACTTTATAATATATGCACAAACACATACATTCGTCTTTCACTTTTGTGTGGCGCGTATTATCTCGGAAATAAATTAAAAATATTTCCCATCGCTGCTTCCGACCAAAATTTTTCAGAGGTTTCCCTCGATAGAAAACAGATGCCAGTACTCCCCCACTCCCTCCTTCGGCCCCACTACTAAGCTCGCCTGGCTGAAAACTCCCTGCATCTACGTGGAACCATTTGTTCCGGATAGAAAATGAAAAAGTTTTGTTTAATAAAAAGAACTGGTTTTTAGTTTATCTCCAACTCTCTCTAACAACGTTGCCGTCAACCAGACTTTAAACTCTGTCCAAGTACGTTCCAAACCGTCTGATTATTATTATTTTCGCCGATGACTCTCCTAAAAGAAGCCCTACACTGTCATTGATGACTAGCATTTTACCGTCGTTTGATGAGAGCCTTGCAAATGAAAATCAAATTATTCTCTAAAACTGTAAATGAAACTGCAATACGATCCGACACTTGACGGTTTTTTAACGAATGTCGTGTAGTCTCTTTTTAATACAAGTAATCAGGATTTCAACGGTATGTGGCGCAAGTGCATTCATGTAGATATCGCGATGTACTGTAGAAGCTGGTAAACTAACTAATAAGCGACGTAACGTATTGTATTTAAGGTATTTATAAATAATTACTTGCTTTATATATTTGAGTAATATCGTAAATCGAAGTATGAATTGCTTGTTTGAAAAAAAAATGTTATGGTGTCCATTTGTCTACGATTAACTGATTCTTTCTGCTTTTCATTGATAAATTTTATTGACCATAACTAAATTAAGGGGCGCATTATTTTTGCATTGATGAATATTACGAGGTATCATTAAGAGCCACGTACTTACGAAAGCATTTTGCACATGTAATGAAATATAGTTGAGACAGAGGTGATATGAGATTACATACCTAATTAGAATCAGTATGTTCATCACTTTGAGAAGATGAGATGTCAAGTGAATAGAAATAAGTGCGTTTAGACAAGAGGGCCTCTTGCTTAGGAATTAAGAATGCCAGTGCTGATAAATAAATTCTTACAAATTTACTACACTGTATTAAAAAACACTAACGCCGCATCACGTACTAGCACAAATAAGAAATGTATTCTTGGAGTATACAATACTCGCATGGTTCCTATACGCATATTTTGCGGCGAGAAGGTCCAGAAAAGTTATCAGAATACGCAAATGAAAACACCTGTCATGCGCACGCCCCAATGAAGTTGGTTTATACACGCCTGGTACACAGCTTTTCCTCCTCCAGCGTCTGCGACGTTCGCCATGACTGTCTCAATGCAGGATCGGGCTCTGCCTGTAAAGCTGTATTACAAGAATAATACCTGTGCACACGTCGCTCTGCAGAAGTTCCGGACACTGAAGGGTTTGAAGAAAGACATTGGTTCGATGACTGCCGTGGATCTGGAGAAAATGATTCGGAAATTAGAAAAGACTGGTTCTTTTGGTGTGCAACCTGGTACAGAGAGAAAACGAATTGATTAGACGTCACTGGAAGCAGTGGCCACAGCAATGCAGGAGGAGACGAGTGGTGGTGTGCAAACGTGTGGTACACGGAGAGTTGTCCGAACATTGGACATAGCCGTGAGCACGGTGCTTAAAATACTATGAAACATCCTTCTTTGCTATCCATTCAAACTTACCCGTGTGCACGAATTGCTTCCTGTTGACCAGCCAGCAAGAGAGACCTATGCTTTAGAATTTATTGCTCGCATGGAAGTGGACAATGATTGGCCGTGGAAGATTTTGTGGACAGACGAAGCCCACTTCCATCTGACATGATATGTCAATACACAGAACTGTCGAATATTGGCAACGGAAAATCCACACCAAATCAACCAGTACCACTTCATCCTAAAAAGGTCACTGTGTGGAGCGGGCTTACGGCATCATTTATCATAGGGACATATTTTTTCGAAGAGACAGGTGCTTCCGGTCCTTTTACATGTACCGTCACTAGTATGTGACTGTACCCAGTGTACATTTTGTTTAACGTCCGACATACACCTTAAGAATTGTTGTATATTTCATTTGTCATTTGTAGTCGACCGCTATTAAATTATGATGCTTAAAGCGCCATCTATTGCTACATTTTATAACTATTTATTTTTGTCTGCCATACGTTTTTCCCCTTCTCCGAAAAGATTCCGTTGCGGTTTGACATCATTTTGACCAGTGGTGTTATTTCCATAGCGGTTTGAAAGCTTAGCTTTAATTATATTACCCGGTTTATTTTTTTATCTTGGTATCAAACCGATGTTAATGAAACACCTTCTGACTGTGACAGAGATGACATTTTGAATTAACGAACTCGTTACTCTTCTGAAGCTTCATAGGCTCTAATTTAACTGCTATTCACATTCTAAAGCTGGTTTCTACCTTAATTTTCAACCTTTCATCTTTGACAAATATGAGGTATTTTGAAAGCAAACCAGAAAAACAACCGGTGATTGTAAAACTTAAACAACTGAATTTGCTTGCATTAGCACAGCTACAGGTCGAATAAAGTGGTAATATTCACCACTAGAATAAGTTTGTTCCGGTGGCATGGCACTTTCCGGTGCTAGTACAACAATCTACTAGCTGTTTCAAAGAAGACAAGAACAAATCTTGCACAGTTTGACCACTGCTACTGACTGCCAGGTAAGTATTCGTATAGGTATCTAGTAGTTGATCGTATTTACTACATTCACTAGTACACTCGGTAAAATAAACACGTCAAAAAAGTTGTGTATAACCTCGATTCCGAGAGTTCCGGAACCTGTACAGAAAATTGGAATAGAGATTAAAATAAACATCATTTCCACCCTTTTAATTGCTCACGAAAACCACACATTGCATTTTGTTCCTCCATACAGCGAGACCTTCAGAGGTGGTGGTACAGATTACTGTACACAACGGTACCTCTAATGCCCAGTAGCACGTCCTCTTGCATCGATGCATGCCTGTATTCGTCGTGGCACACTATCCACAAGTTCGTCAAGGCACTGTTCATGTCTGGAGAATATGCTCGCCACTCTCAGTCGAGCGATGTCGTCATCCTCAAGGAAGTCATTCACAAGATGTGCACGATGGGGGCGCGAATTGTCGTCCATGAAGACGAATGTCTCGCCAATATGCTGCCGATATGGTTGCACTGTCGGTCGAAGGATGGCACTCATGTATCGTACAGCCGTTACGGCGCTTTCCATGACCACCAGCGACGTACGTCGGCCCCACATAATGCCACCCCAAAACAGCAGGGAACCTCCACCTTGTTACACTCACTGGACAGTGTGTCTAAGGCGTTCAGCCCGACCGAGTTGCCTCCAAACATGTCTCCGACGATCGTCTGGTTGAAGTCATATGCGACACTCATCGGTAAAGAGAACGTGATGCCAATCCTGGGCGGTCCATTCGGCATGTTGTTGGCCCATCTGTACCGCACTGCATGGCGTCGTGATTGCAAAGATGGACCTCGCCGTAGACGTTGAGAGTGAAGCTGTCTATTGCGCAGTCTATTGCGTCGTAACACGACGTCCTGTGGCTGCACGAAAAGCATTGTTCAACATGGTGGCGTTGCTTTCAGGGTTCCTCCTAGCCATAATCCGGTAGGTAGCGCTCATCCACTGCAGTGGTAGCCCTTGGGCGGCCTGAGCGAGGCTTGTCAACTACAGTTCCTGTCTCTCTGTACCACCTCCATGTCCGAACAACATCGCTTTGGTTCGCTCAGAGACGCCTGGACACTTCGCTTGTGGAGAGCCTTTCCTGCCACAAAGTAACAATGCCGACGCGATCGAACCGCGGTATTGACTCTCTAGGCATGGATAAACTACAGACAATACTAGCATTGTACCTACTTCCTGATTTGTTTTTGTTTTGTTTTGCTTTAGGGCGCAAAAAACAACTGGGGTCATACGCGCCCAAATCAAAACTATAGAACATGAAGACAGAGAGAAGCTAAAAAAAGACTATACGTCTGTCCCAATTAACATAATAGAAGACAGCTAAAAACAGGCAAGTAGAAAAAGGGCTAAAAAAGACACCAGATAGAAGTGTAAGTCCAAAACTAAAAATTCAATGGCCTTCGCCATAATGCTTTGGCGAATAAGAGCAATAAGGCAAAGGCCATTTAATTTTTATGACTAGAATTGATCGACTGTCGGACCCCCTCCGTCTAATAGGCACTGCTCATGCACGATTGTTTACATCTTTGGGTGGGTTTAGTGACATCTCTGAACAGTCAAGGGGACTGTGTCTGTGACACAACATCCACAGTCAACATCTATCTTCATGAGTTCTGGGAATCGTGGTGATTCAAACCTTTTTTTTATGTGTGTACAATTCCCACAGGTACTTTGCTTTAACTGCCTAAGGATGCACTTATTCTAGAACATAAGACTTGGATTACCTTTACTCCGAATTTGATCTAAAACACTAAATGACAGCAGATACTCTTTAGTCGGTTCCGAAATCCAGCTGCATAGATGAAGATACGTGTTGCTGTGAACGATATAACCCAATTCCATCACATCCTATGTTCAGACGAAAAGAGCTCTGGAGAAGTGACCACCAGGACATGAAACCGACAGTAACAAAGCTAAATCTGTTGCTGGCCTCGACAAGTGTTATACGACATGGAGCAAAGCAATTTTTACGATATTTTTGGAAAAATTAATGAAACAATCAACGTAAACCTTTTTGCATGTTACTTGTTGATTCTTGGGCTACATTGTGTTCAAAATAAGATGAGTCGTTGACAGAAGTAGTGCAATCAGCAAATCTTATGTGAAATTAAAAAAAAAAAAAAAAAAAAAAAAACAAGTTTTCTTGATCTTTAGGCTATTGCACAGGTCGTAATATCACAGTTTTTTGAATTTTGATAAAATTATAGAATGGCGAATGTTTGAAACAATGATGTTCTTCTGTCGTGTGCTTTTGGTGTCTTTTCGCAATAACCGATGAGTAAATTAAATTTTTTAAAAATGCTTATTACTCCTTGTGAACATGCCTGAGAAGTAATTCAGCCAAATTTCAGAACCATATCTTTATAAGTAAGTGCGCCCTTAATCCATTCCTTCAGTTTGAAATGCACTGTGTTTCAAGCTGACGGAATGGACTGCGGGTGCATGAATAAAGATATCATTCTGAAATGTGGCTGAATTACTCCTCGGGAATGTCCGCAACGAGTAATAGGCTAATTTATTCATTAGTTACCGAAAAAAATGTGTCCAAAGAACACGACGAAACTACATCTTTGTTTCAACCTTTCGCCATTTTATTATTTTGTCAAATTCCAAAAACTGTATTATTACTCCGTGCGCATTGTCCTATAGATTAAAAAATGTTGTTTTTTTCACATCAGATACGATTTGCAAATGGCACGGCTTCCGTCATGGACTCACCTCAATTTGGGAAGAACCACTTAAATCCTGGCACGGGAGGGTTAATGATGAGTGACTTACTTTCGAAAAGTAAGGAAATATTGTCCAAGAGTAAACAAATAATGTGCAAAAAGATTTACGTTGATTGCTTCATTAGTTTTTCCAAGTTATCGTAAAAATCGCTTCTTTTAGAGTTTAGCTGATGAGAAAGGACCCTTAACAGCCAAGGACTGGAGTGACGTGAAACAAGGGGAACCAGGAGCGATGGATTCATATATTATGATACACTCTGTGGCTGTGAGGAACTACAGGATGCCCAACTCCCTCTCATCCGCAGGAAGCTGAACAAAGTTCGAACTGTGGACGATCTGTTCAGAACTATTCAAAAAGCTAGATTTTTGGGCTGTACGGACTATTTTCAGTTAGTGATCTTGCAGTCTATTCTTTTTATTTATTTTGATTGTATGTTTGATCTCCTTTGGTTATGTAATGCGTATATTTTTCCTTCTGTTAATGTTTTATTTTGTAATCTGATCATCAAATCGCGAAAATAGCAACAATTACTATTAATGTGTTGTGGTACATGTGGAATATGCGTCTGTGTTTTTCGAACTAGCAATTTCCACTGATGCACCAAAGAAAATGGTATAGGTACGCGTATTCAACTACAGACATATGTAAACAGGCAGAATACTGCGCTGAGGTCGGCAACGCCTATATAAGACAACAAGTGTCTCGTGCATTTGTTAGATGGTTTACTACTACTACAATGGCAGGTTATCAAGATTTAAGTGGATTTGAACGTAGTGTTATAGTCGGCGCACGAGCGATAGGGCACAGCATCCCCGAGGCAGCGACGAAGGGATTTTCCCGTAATACCATTTCAGGGAGTCACCGTGAATACTAGGAATCCGGTAAAACATCAAATCTCCGACATCGCTGCGGCCGGAAGAAGATCCTGCCAGAACGGGACCAACGACGACGGAAGAGAATAATTCAACGTGACAGAAGTGCAACCCTTCCACAAACTGCTGCAGATCTCAGTGCTGGCCCATCAACAAGTGTCAGCGAGCAAACCATTCAACGAAACGTCATCGATATGGGCTTTCGGAGCAGAAGGCCCATTCGTGTGCCCTTGATGACTGCACGACACAAAGCTTTACGTCTCGCCTGGGCTCGACAACACCGACTTTGGACTGGTGATGACTGGAAACATGTTGCCTGGTCGGACGAGTCTCGTTTCAAATTGTATCGAGCGGATGGACGAATAAGGGGATGAAGACAAACTCATGAATCAATGGACCATGCATGTTAGCACGGGACTGTTCAAGCTGATGGAGAATCTGTAATGGTGTGGGGCGTGTCCAATTGGAGTGATTTGGGACTCCTGATACGTCTAGGTACGACTCTAACAGGTGAACATCCTGTCTGATCACCTGCATCCATTAATGTCCATTGTGCATTCTGACGGGGACTTGTGCAATTCCAGCGGGACAATGCGACACCCCACTCTTCTAGAATTGCTACAGAGTGGCTTCAGGAACACTCCCCAGAGATTAACATTGTTGAGCATATCTGGGATGCCTTGCAATGCGCTGTTCAAAAGAGATCTCCACCCCTCGTAGTCTTACGTGTTTATGGACAGCCCTGCAGGATTCATGATGTCAATTCCCTCCAGCAATACTTCACCCCTCGTAGTCTTACGGGTTTATGGACAGCCCTGCAGAGTTCATGGTGTCAATTCCCTCCAGCACTACTTCAGACATTAGTCGAGTCCATGCTACGTTGTGTTGCCCCACTTCCGCGTGTTCGCGGGGGACCTACACTATATTAGGCAGGTGTACCAGTTTCTTTGGCTCGGTAGTGTATAACGGTACAATTTATTTAGTTAGCAATATCTATATAACTTTTCGACAACCTACGTTCTTCCTGAAAGTCGCCAATTACTGTTTCATACACGAGTATATTCTGTAATAGAGCAGGTTTTAGAGGTACTCATCAACGCAACACAATACAATAACAATACAATGAAGCATTTGGAAGTGTGACTGACAGATACGAGAGAAGACATGTAAACACTTTCAGTTTCATTGATACGACCTATACAGACAATATAATACACTGAGAGTTAGCTTGTCAGGCCAGTTTCTTCCAGCTTCCAAAGAAATTTAATGCACAAAGAATTACAACACAGAATAGCACCGAACAGGTTATAACAATTAACAGTCAGCTGGAGTACACGATTTTATCAATTATTTTATGGCCAAGTGGTGACAGGAATGACATCCGTCAGCAGAATACCTTGGCGTAAACTGAAAGTTAAATGGTACCTTTACATCATATTAAGGCTAATTATAGGAAAAATTTAACTTGTGTTGATGAACAGGGTCCCAAACAGCAGTGACAGACCACAGTCATAACCTGAAGACAATCCGTATCTCGCTTTCCTTTTCACAGTTAATTTACCAGAAATGTGAATGTTAATTGCGCATGAACACTTTTGGAGTAGGCGCCACTATTAACACACATAGAGGGAAGACTAGTTCTCAACTTGGTAATAGCTCTCTGTTAAACAATGTACTAGTAGGTCAGATTTTGCTTATAAAATGTAAATACAGTTTATGTGAGCTGAGTTCGACAACTCCATAATTTGTGGTGCAGGACACGGGCACTTACCCCTTCTCCATGGCGATTAGGGCTGGACTGACACGGGAGCCGATCTGCCTCACTTTTAATAACTACTTTGACGGCCAGTCGAGGTCACCGTATCAGCTGTCCTCTAATTGGAATGTTAAGCTAGTTCGAAATTAGCCGACGCTTATCAGTCAGTGGCACCGAGTAAACACGGGCTCCCCTCTCAGGCGTATCGCGCGCTCTTGCTTACAGAAACACGACCTGCTGACACTTGTCGTCAAAAATGACGCCAGCGCTGGGTGACGCGCTAAAAGGCAGGCGAGCCATCCACCAGAGGCTACGGCCACGCGAAGGATCGGTGAACTTTACGCACACAAAAAGAAGTAGCCTGCTCCACTTTTTCCCTAAATACGTAACCTTCACGAGATGGCACTAGATGTCGAGGAGCTACGTAACGATAAACCGGTTCTCTCTCGCCCTGTGACGGTTTAGCTATAATTGGACAAATTTAACTTTCCACAATCTTTTTGTACGTTTTTGAGATAAGTCTCTTAGCTCTAATAGCTTGAATACTGCTCAACAGTGTGGGATCCGTACCAGATAGGGTTGATAGAAGAGATAGAGAAGATCCAACGGAGAGCACCGCGCTTCGTTACAGGATCATTTAGTGATCGCGAAAGCGTTACGGAGATGATAGATAAACTCCAGTGCAAGACTCTGCAGGAGAGACGCTCAGTAGCTCGGTACGGGCTTTTGTTGAAGTTTCGAGAACATACCTTCACCGAGGAGTCAAGCAGTATATTGCTCCCTCCTACGTATATCTCGCGAAGAGACCATGAGGATAAAATCAGAGAGATTAGAGCCCACACAGAAGCATACCGACAATCCTTCTTTCCACGAACAATACGAGACTGGAATAGAAGGGAGAACCGATAGAGGTACTCAGGGTACACTCCGCCACACACCGTCAGGTGGCTTGTGGAGTATGGATGTAGATGTAGATGTAGATATTTTAGGGTGCAATGTACCCCAGAAAGAAAAGCATCACGAGTCAGTTTTGTGCAAATAATAAACGTACCAGACAAAAATTTTACTGTTTTTGAACTATTAAAATGTAGAAGCTTCACTCGCATTCACAAGTGAAATTATTTTAGTTTCACTCAATTTTTTGCATGTTATGCTGATCGTACTGACAACACCTCACCATGATGTGCTCAGTGTCAATGCGTTTACATATAATATACATTTTCTCAGTTGAAATGCAGTTGCATACTGGCCATTGACAAAACTATTTTTTTATTTGAATCTACAACAAAATCTGATAAAGTAATTCAGCCACTTAATTATTATTACTCCAAGATTCATCTGTTGAGTAAAAGGAGTTGTCAAGTAATAATTATCTCAATTTGTTTTTAAAAATTTCATTATCTGCCAGCTGTCTGAATTCACGAAGGAAGTGTTCAGATACTTTTTATGGCTACATACTCTACTCCATTTCGCGCCCCAACATTAATGTTAAATTGTTGATAACGAAGGTTGTTTTTGTTCATTATTTTCTGAAAATGCCTGATTCTTCACAACAAATTTCTTAAGAGAATAGATGTACTGTGAGTCTGTTGTTAGTATGTCTAATTTTTTTAAATATTTGCCTATACGAAGCTCGAAGATGGACATTAGACGTTATAATCACAGCACGTTTCTGTGTCTGTTTGCGGGATTGCTCCGGTAAATTACTGGCGTAGGTTCACAAGGCAACATCACCGTCCCATTCGTACCCCAATAACTCACCCATCGTCATTTTTATCTGTTTCCGTCTTCACTCATGTCGGTTAGACCGCCCGCATGACGTTCCGATCGTCTGGTATGGAGTTCCAGGTGACACCAGAGGCAGTTTACAGGTCAGTCCAGGTACGTTATTCCTACTGTATGTACGTCACGTCAATAAGAGGCAATTTAGGCACAGTGAATGAGAAAACTTCTGTCACGACTGGTAAAGTTACGCTGCCCATTAAGATGACACGCAACCTACCACAGTACCTTGTTCTGTACCAGCTGATATACCGAATCAGATCTAGTGCACTTGTTAGCTCAGCCATGTCACCCATTTCGTGCAGTTTCATAATGCCCAGAAGGTCACACGGCTTTCTACATTTTGCACCATGTCTTGCATGCAACCCTCCAGGAAAGGTTCACGGTATCTGTCGTGAATACGATGCCATAGGTTAGTCTTATCCTATCCGAGGTCTAAAGCATTTGACACATAACACACTTCCAGATTTTCCCGATCTACTTTGCTTCGTTCACTGCCACCGAGCTGCACGTTCTCTTCCACAAAAGTCTATCGCAGAAACCCATTCAACGCAGTACCATCAGGAGCGTCCGTTCGAGAAGGAGCAGTAATCTTGCTCTGTGGATCGTGCCACATAGACTTATAGGCACCAGTGACGCAACAAACCTGTTCGCAGTTCATCTTTATCGTCTGTCGGTAGCGCTTTCTCAAAGTTAAAGCAATTACTGCCCTCAGTCACAAAATTTAAGTCTTTTGACGTGTTTTCCTTTTTTTATTTTTTTATTTTTGTAACTGAAGCCTTATAGCTTGATATTTATCTTATACTTGACATGTAAGTACTGTTTCTTTCTTGTACTGTTAGTCAGTACTTACACTTTCATATAAAAAAATTTCCCATAATTTTTACTTATGCTATAGGCCAATTTGAATATTTAATTTCTGATGAAGGCACTGACAGAAGTGTCGAAACCAGGTCAAAAGACTGAAATTTTGTGACCGAGGGCTGTAATTGCTTTAACTTTAATTTGTAAACGGTAGCTGACTTCGTAGGGATGTTTAAAACTTTATTTTTCTTAATTAAGTTCCTCGTGTAATTGTCACCTGTCAATTATATGCAGCAGTACACTGTGGATCCGACTCTTCCTTCACAGAATGGTCTTTTGATACACCTGGAGACCTTCACCACCTTTTACCAATCCATCACATCTTCTTAACAATCCATATGCTGACCGACAAACGAACAGATACTGTGCTATATCCAAAAGCAGATATTCTGAACACAAGTTTTCATTTCCAAGCGTTTACTTAAGCGTCATCTCGTTACATCTCACGTGCATTCGGCAGAAACTACGATCAACAATAACTCCGGCCAGTGTTTCGTAGTACACCACACCGTCACTGTTCCACCAGATGCATAACATTATCTTTAGTGGATGCGCCCAGGTCTTTGTACGGGCAGTTGCTGCTTTATTTGGGCTCAACCATTCCTTTCTTTTCCTTATGTTATCATAAGAACACCGTTTTTCGTCACCAGTAACGATACAGGATAGGAACGATCGATGGTGTTCACGAGCCAATTGATGACGAGCAAATAGAGATGCTGACTTTTGTGATTTTTGCTTAGAGAATGCTGTACTCATACACCCAATTTTTTAACCTTCCACACCACATGCAAATGTCGCACGATGGTGGAATGAGCACAGTTCATTACATCTGTTAGCTCTAGAATACCCTGATCTGGATCTTCATCAGTCCCCAAAGGTCATCCTGAACGTGGGAAGTCACTAATGTAAAACCAATCCTTCTTAAAACGAGAAAACCGTTTTCTTGCCGTACTGTGTCCTGTAGCATTATCCCTACACACGGAGAAAATGTTTCTGGCTGCCTCTGCTGCTGTCACCCTCCTACTGAACTCAAACAGAAGAATATGGCGGAAACGGTCAGATTTCTCCACTTGGCACTCCATTTTCTAGCATCAACAGTTCCACTCGAAATCTCCAAATGACCAAATGACAATATTCAAACTCAAATAGCAATAGTGAACTACAAATAAAAATGGCAATCGTTAAATAAACCCACAGAAACCGGAATACCAACATGCAAAACAAATATGCTACGAACTTACGGACCAACGTAATATTTTACGCCATTTCTTTTAACAAAACACGCACTCTTAGCACCGATAAATAAGAGTAGATGAGTACACAGACGAGTAAACACCTGCGAGTGAGTGTAGCGTTCGTGGTATATAGTATCCCCCTCGTACCAATGTACAGAATTCGTCCAGTTTCATTCACAAATGGAGATGTAAGAACTGACTGGACTTACGTATCCTAGAGATATATACAGTTCATGTAACTAAAGTAATGTAAAGTTGACCTAACGTCTTTATTAAGTTATGCAGATCTTTCATAATACATGGAAAGTTGGAATGACTCCTGCTACACACTGTGGCTGCCGAATAGTCTCCATTATGGGGACAGTATTTACGCCATCGGTGAACGCAACCCATGCCTTCATTTTCAAATCAATCACTTGTGTATTGACATATCCACTTCTTTGAACTTGTTTCAATCTCGCCTACGTCGTCAGATCGCTATCTTCGTAGACTGTTCTACACTGGGTCAAACCGGAAGGAGTCGGAGGTTGCGTTGTGTAGTGGATGGCAGACAAGTCAAATTAGACAATACATTCGAAAGAGAAAGGAGGTCGCAAACAACCTTCGGGAATTTGGATCGAATTCAGAATCTTGTCTAGTATCTTTCTTCTATAGGTGTCTCAGAGCTTCTGAAGTGCCTCAGTGCAATGCGCGCTGCTACATGCTACGACCGGGCTACAGTTAATACAACACGTAAACAAAAAAAACAGCCTTCGTTTATTCGCCGATGTCGGGAACTGAGAAATCTTTCGTTTGTGCTCAAGTTAGGTTAACAAAATGTTGATTTGGGTAGTGATTCGATCGTACTGCTAGGAAACATGAAACATTTATATCGTCACCATTAGCCACAGCTCATGTTAATTCAGGCTTTTCATATCAACCTAGAATGGTTTTGTTATTGCTTCACCAACGATACATTTTCTTTGATGCGCCGTTTCGATACTGAATTCAGAACATCTGAGAAGTAAACAGACACAAAATCCCTCTTTATACTATGATTTATTACTTTTCAAAAATCATGTACCGTGCAAGTAAGGGGCGCTGTATGTTTTCGGAAGAAAAACTGGTTATTATGAGGAAGACAGATGTGATCCACATAGGTTATCAAGTTTTTCTGTGATTCTGCAGTTCACACATATCACTGAAAAAGGTCAGTAGTCCAGTCTTCTTGTTACTGTTAGTGCCTTCTCCCATGCTCTGGAGTCATTTTTTCACCCTCGATAAATGTAACAATTATAACGGACAGCGTACCAGATTTCCTTTGAAACAACACAGAATTGAATCGGCGCCGGGTATCTTATCGATTTTTAGTGCCTCGGTAATTTCTCGACATCAATGATATTGATACTGCAACATTCATCTCGACTGCACTTCGCAATAAAAGGCGTGAAAGCTTGCTTCGCCATTTCGATTCAGAACTACAGTCATAATGTCACTTCTTACATCGTCTATAAGGGTTTGGATGTCTCTAGAGCTGTGGCAGCCTTATATGAAAATATTTAGTTCGATATTGTGATATGCCTGAAAGGTGACTACACTGAGTCACAGCGCCAGAGATTGTGCAAAGATTATTATTCCGCGTCTCCACTGGTGCAGTAGTAGTTGAGAGGATGTCGAGGGCAGTGGTAGTTGAGAGGATGTTTATGGCAGTTGTTGTTCTGTTGGGCTAGAGAGTAGATGCTGTTCAGTTGGTGTAATGTATAGATGGAAGATGTTGCAATTATCACAGTGTATTTTTCCTCAATATATATTGAGAGTGTTACAGATTTCTTTAATGACAATGCCCCTTGGTCACAGGTTCAGTCAACAAAGCATCTGACTTGTGTTCATGTATTAGACTTGTAATTCTGGTTTCTCAATTAGTTCATTGTAAATGGGTTTAAAATATCTTGTCGTATTGAGGGAGAACCAAGCCAGATACATGTACATTGAGTCACACTACCACACACAGAACAGTTACACTTGTGCTTTGTTGTTTCGTAGCTTTTATAGTTGCGGGGGACTCAATTAATCAATTGTGTTAATGGAAAATTCTTGTCATTCTTTATTTTTCTTTTAAGCAGTCAGATTGCATGCTATTACTAGCAGGGCCAACCAGTTACGAGACTTTGTAACTGGCCACTCAACTACTAAAATTATTGCATTTATTCATTATCCTTTTTAATTAAGCCCCCATGCACATGGCGACCCTGCCAGGATCGCCCCTTGGAATTCCTTTGATAGTAAAAATAGCAGACAGTAGTATTGTTGTAGAAATTTGTAGTTTAGTAAGTGTAGTCTATACTGCATGTATAGATATTGTAACTGAACATTTGTAGTTGTCTTGTCATTCTTCTGGTGGTACTTTTGTAGAATTTAATTTTTGATGAGTTGTATATGGGTTTGACAATTTTGAGCAATTGTAAAGGTTTTAATTGTTTGTTAACTGTATTTGTTGGGAAGCATTTCATGTGGGTGGTATTGATGGTGATAAAGTGTTGTATTGTGTGTAATTTTCGTATAGTGACCAGTTTTGTATGTTTTGTAAATGATTACATGATCATTGAAAAAGGCAAAAATGATGGATAATCAGAATAACGAAATTGTTAACATGGCCAACTTGCCAGCACAGGAGAACAGTATGATGAATAATGAAGGAGAAAACAATTTAATAAGCTGGGAAAATAGTCCAGAACCAGTTCAAAATTTCTCACAATCAAAAAATTTTTAGAATACGAGATTAACGACGGAAGATTCTGGAATAGTATCGAACACAGATAGCTTTACAGCTATGATGAAGGAAGTTAGTTTTATGGGAAATGTTAGGGGCGAAAAGAATTTCGAACCAGTTAATATGGAGCAGTTGATGAGAGCAATACTAAATTTGGAATCACAGTTAGACTTACAAATAGGAACAATTAAAATTGATATGGGAACAATGCAAACAAGGTTAGACTCAAGAATAGGGATATGTTTTAAAAACATGAAAGATGAATTAAAGAAAGAAATTATAGAAAAAGTACCACCGGTTTTGAATGCTCACAATAATAGATTAATTTCAATAGAAATTAGACAAAAGGAACAGGATAGAGAACAGGAAGAAATAGATCACGTGATAGTACAAAAATTTTCAGAGTTAAATTTACAACGTGCACACGATAAGGAAGAAATATTTGAAAGAATCGAGGAATCCGTACCAAATGACAGAATAAATAACCAAACACAGCAATATGAACATTTAGCTACAAAATGTGTCAATACTGAAACCCGAGTTGCGACACTTATGGAAGAGGTAAATAAACAGAAAGAACAAATAGGTGACTTATCGCAAAGAGTTGAGGAGATTTCAGATAAATTGTCAAGTCTTAGTTTAAATGGGGACAGAGATTCAGACGATACAGCTCCATTGCTATTTGCAGAAACCGAAGAGTACCAGAACATAAATAAACATGTTGAAAATCAGGGAAAATTTAATGAACGCGTTAAAAGGGAATTTGAGGCGTTACGAAATCAAGTCAAACAAATTGAAAGCGAAATCGTAGGAAAAGACAGCAGAAGAAATTTAGAATCACAGATAGCAGAGGGCTTTGAAGAAAATAATTTATTTCATTTACGAGAAGCTACAAGAGAGCGCCAGTCGCGCGAACTTGACAATAATCGACATTGGGACGGGGACAGACGCGGTAGGTCTTCGTCGCCACGAGGCGAAAACTTTGACTATAAACACTTTTTAACTGTTCCGAAATTTAAGATCTTTCGCAATTCTAATAATGACATACATCCATGTTCATGGTTAGACCAATTTATGTACGCACTTCCGCCAAATTGCCTATTAAGTCACAAACTAGAATTTATGTGTGGCTATTTAGGTCCTCAGGGGATTCACTACACTAAGTGAATATGTGCCGTAGCGTGCACAGGGCCCAAGCTGTAGTGGTGCTATTTCCCTTTTAGTTTCCTGCACTGCTACCTATTCTTTTACTATTCTCTGTATCTATCAAAACAACTCTTCAACTATCAATCTCTCTAGAAAAGGAGTCAGTAAAGAATAACCGAATATGACTATTTTACCCAAAAGTGATAATTTTCAGGATATTGATGAAAAACGAACCGGCGGCGCGCATGCGCGCACTTATTAGAGATTGTAATAATTTAAATGATTTTTATCATGCATTTCTATCGGCATATTGGCACGAAAACACGCAACACAGAGTCAAATATAGTCTTATTATGCAGCGTAATTTTAAACAGTCTGAGTTCTGCACGCCGGCAGAATACTTTGAAGCCATGTTTCGAAAGAATCAATTCCTTTCCAAACCTTATAGCTCGACTGAATTAATTCGCATTTGTTCAACTATGCTGCTACAATCAATAAGACACATTGCTTTAGCCGGAAGATGTAAAGATGACATTGAAACTTTTAAGACTTTGCTACAAGAACTTGAGTATGACAACGACGTCGGCACTTCTTGTAATTTTTTCAGTAACGGTAATCACAATAGATTTTCAGAGAAAAGGGATAATGATCGAAGCGGACGTTATAGCGGTAATTTTGAAAATGACAGACGAAACAGACAGGACAATAGATACCAGCCTTATGACAATAACAGACGTCCTAACAGAAATTACACAGACAAGTATAATAACAGAAGTTCTTACCGGAATGATCAATCACACGGAATCAGTAATCGGTATCATCAAGACAGAAATTATTCATACAATAATCGAAATTCTTACTACAGAAATAACCAGGGTAGTAGATCTAACAATAATTTCAGAAGTGACAGTCGAAATTACACAAGAAGTAGTCATGCAGATAGCCAGGAAAATAGAAATTTTAATAACAGACACAACCAAGAATTTACATGTAACAGACAGGAGGGACCTAATTGGCATCCGCCGCGTGTCAGAAATTCAGAGGGACAAGTGCAAATCGTAGAAATTGATCCGCGAAATGACGGGAATAATCAAAGACGTGACGCAAACAATCGACAATGACTTGTAGCTTCGGCTTCTGGAAGCAATATAGACAGTTTCGAAAGTAATGACACTACGACTTTACACTGCGTACACTTGGAAGACATGACAGATATTTTACTAGACGAAAAGGAAAATAATGTAGACGCATTTTTACATCCTGTTATTGAAGTATGCGTGAGTAAGAATAAGTTCACTGCGGTTTTAGATTCTGGGAGCCCATTGAATGTTATTAGTGAATCAGTTTTTCGTATATGTGTAAGAACTATTCCTTGTACAGAATTTTGGATTCATTATTACGTATTTTTGCAACTGTTGGCATTACAGTGAACTTGGAAAAATCTTAATTTGGTCGTTCTCAGGTGAAACTTCTAGGTCATATTATTTCTACAGAAGGTATTCTTCGTGATCCAGAGAAACTGGATGCTATTCGTAATTATGCTATTCCTACTACAAAACGTGATGTTCGTAGTTTCCTTGGTGTCAGTAATTTTCTTATACGCTTTGTCAGATTGGACAATTTGGCCACACCTCGTTTATGTGAACTTTCTGGAAAGAATTGTAATTGGTGTTGGGATGAGGAAGCTCAATTAGAATTTGAACAACTTCGTGATGCTTTAGTTGCTGCTCCACTTCTTTCACATCCGGATTTATCCAAAGATTTTTGTTTGGCGACGGACTCATCATACAAAGGCCTAGGTGCACACTTCCTTCAAGAGATAGAAGAAAACGGCGTTGTAGTACAGAAAACTACTGCATTTGGAAGTCGTGTTCTCTCTAAATCAGAAAAGAATTATTCGATTACGCAACTTGAAGCTTTGGCTGTTGTTTGGGCTTTCACAAAATTTCGCATCTTTTTGTATGGCAGACATACTAAGGTTTACACCTATCATCGAGCTCTAGAATTTCTTATGTCAACAAAATTAACACATGGAAGATTATCACGTTGGGCACTGTATCTACAGGAATTTGATTTTAGTATTGTTTACATCCAGGGTTCTTCAAATATTATTGCTGATGCTTTATCACGTGCACCTATGGGTTTGAAACAAAGTGCTGAGGAGGACTGCAAAGAAAACAATTATTGTTCGATGTATATTCAAGGTGTTGCGTTTGAAAATTTTATTTCGTCTTCGCTGCAGGACATCGCTAAGGTGCAAAACAAGGATACAATCTGGAAGGACATTAAGGAGAAGTGGAGGAGAAAGGAAAGCGTAGCGATTAGACAGTATTATTTAGTTCGTAATAACATTCTTTTTAAACGAAAATCGGTTCACAACTCTGTTTGGTTCGTCTGCATGCCTGATGAGTGGGTTAATAAATTGATTTGTCTTACATGTTTCAGTTATGCACACTTTGGTCCCAGAAAATGCTTTCATAAATTACGAGAAAATTGCTACTTCAGTAATATGGAAAATACGTATTCGATTTGTTCTTGCCAAATGCCAATTATGTCAAATGGATAACCCGCCAACTATTTCTCACAGAGCATCGTTGTTTCCTATCATTCCAGCAAAATTAAAGGAGATGGCTGCAGTCGATTTGTTCCGTCCAGTGGTTCGTTCTACTAGTGATTTTGTGTACATTTTGGTAGTAGTGGAACTGACATCAAAGTATGTGTGTTTTAGACCTTTACGCAAAGCAACAGCTCCTTCAGTATCTAATTCTTTCATCAAACATTTTCTTAAAGAAGTGGGTCATGTTGATTAAGTTATATCAGATAATGGTTCACAGTTTCGCTCTAAAATTTGGCTTCGTACTCTACGGCGTCGTAAGATTAAACCAATTTTCATTGCACTTTTTCACCCTCAATCTAACGCTTCAGAGAGATGGATGAAGGAAATCAATAAATTGTGTCGTCTCTATTGCCATCATAATCACAGAACGTGGGATCAGTATCTCCATATTTTTCAAAACACTCTGAATGAACTTCCTAATGATTCAACTTCTTTACTACCTATATTGATATTAAAAAATAAAGCACCGACAAATAGCATTTCTGAAATAGTTCATTTCCCGCTTACACGGAAACTGCGGCATTCTGAAGTTGTCAACCTGGCTCTACAAAATATTGCATCTGCGCTGCTAGAAGAGAGAAATCAGCTAAACGTCCTGGTCGTTTAAAAAACTTTGTCAGCTGGTCAAAAGGTGTTAATTAAGTCTCTTCGTTTGTCTCACAAAGGAAAAGGTTGCGTCGCAAATTTTTTCTGCTTTATAACGGTCCATATAGAGTTCGCGAAATTATTCATGATAACACTGTCGAAGTAGAAACTCTTAAATCACGGCGCTCTAAAGGAATACATCATATATCGAACGTTAAAATTTTGTGGAATGACATACTTTTGAGAAATTAACAGTTACAGGTAAACACACAGTGAATACAAGGATATCGTGCCTTGTTCTAGCGGCAGCACATACGCAAAGCGACAGTCAGTCCGTGCGCCGCACAAAGTAGCCGTTGACCGCAAACAATTACTTCCTACGCTGATCGAGCGCTCAGTGCGAATGCACTGACAGCCGTAGACAAATACACAGTCTAATTTCTCCGATTAAATTCAGTATAAAGCTATACTGACTTGGTAACTAATGTTATTAACGTTCAACTTTTCCAGGATACAGTTGTATAAAAAATTTAAGAACTTCTGTGCTTGTTCGACGTTAAGAGGACTTGCTATCGAGAAAATTTCAGGAAGAATGTAATTTCGAAGAAGAAAGTAATAAACTAAAAAGGTAACTTTTAATTAAGTTTATTTTTCAGGTAACATATTTCTACTTAGGTATGTACTTTATACGTGAAGCGACATGCTTGCGTACATTTCCTGATTTTGACAACGTTTTATTAATGAACATGGTTGTTACTTGTGTATATTATGCATCGCTTGGCTGCTATGCTTTTTCACTGATGTCATATTTTTTTATTACATGCCTGCTGTGCCTATTTATTTAAATTATAATTGTCACCTGATTAGTTGTGCTGATACGGTTATGTATGTAAGTTATACTTTGTGATTTATCTGCTTGCGCCTTCATGTTTACTTATTAAGATTACATGTGATCATTTATTTGCTTATGTTGATATGATGCTAATGACCTATTTATTATGTAAGGTATATACTTGCTGCTTTGCGTATGGATTGCATATTTACACATTCCTGTTTTGTTGTCATAACTACTATTTAATTTGGTATATAGAAATGCTTATATTATGTGTACAAACATAGAGTTTAGGTTACACTACGGTATTGATTATAGATTGTTCACTTGGCAGAGCCTCGTTGTAGGGATTGTGCTCCATCCACTTGTTGATATTTTGTTCTCTACTGGTGTATTTACTCGCTATTGCATGTTTTGCTTACGCTCAGTGCTTTACATTTTAAGATAAGAAAATGAACTGCTATAATTCTACGAACTACATTGGTACAGGAAACTTCATTGAAGTCACATGAACTGGCGGTTTTATAGAAGCAGTATAAATTTATTCTAATACAAAGGAAGCTGACGATATGACATACTAACACTAGCTTTAGACCACTAACAGTTATTACACTGCATTCTTCGTGAGCAATTAAAATAGCAAGGAACACTTGACACAAGGAATACTCCACATGTTTGCTTCTGTTTTCTCATGATTCTTGAAGTGGTGTACACACTGTGAAATATTACAGTTTATTCATTCCAATTCTTATGTGATCATTAATACTGTGTACTCGCACCTACTTACTTAAAGTTATTCAAACTGAAGGCTGTTAGAGGTCATGTACGTATTTCTTTTATTTTATGATGGACAAGGTAACCAAAATGTATTTTATAATTTATAATGAGTAGAAGACTTGGCTCAGGTGATTACACAGAGGTTGTGTGTGGACATTGTGTCTTCGGATTGTATGGGATGATGAATTGAAGTTTGCACTAGGATTTTATCTGTACTTGTTCGAGGAGACAGACTAGAGGAAAGAGTTGTTATGGAAGTGAAATGATATTGGTAATAAGGTTTATATGTATCGATATATTGAAGTATTGAGATTGTGTGACGTTGATGATATTGAAGTTTTGGTGGATAAGAGGTAAGGTAAATGATGTTGGTGATAGAGTTTATATGTATCGACGTATTAAAGAGGTATTATTGAAGTATTGAGATTATGTGATGCTGACGATTATTGGAGTTTTGGTGGATAAGAGGTAAAGTAAGTGAGGGAATTTTTTGGGCTTATATGGAACAAGAAGGATGAACACTCCAGTGGAAGGAAGATTGTCTACACACACACTTTGTGAAATCAATAATCAGTATATACTATTTTTGGAGAGAGGAATTATTTGCATATCTTGGCACTCTGACAGTTGTTCAGCAACCGTACATTTTGATTTGGCTTGGCAAACATTGGCCTTTACATGATGACTATGACGTTGACTAACTATTATTGACCATTATACACTGCTGCCACTACTATTTGATAGACATGTTGAACATCAACTTTTAACAGAATTGCATTTACACTGTTAACGCTATTCAATTACACAATAGTACTTAATATGTGGATGAAAGATGAGTGGGTGTGTTTTGTGTATTTTCCATTCCTAATCCCAAATAATTGGTACCGACCTACCTTTTAAATATTACTTTTAATTGTTTGTTGTGGCTTGCACTGACATCCATAAATATTATAGGTTTACTGATATTTGTGTATTTGTAATAGTTAGTATGACAATATTTTGTTGAGCCCAACCTACATAGGTAGGAATGATCATCAAAATAAAATAAGAGAAATCAGAGCCCGAACAGAAAGGTTTAGGTGTTCGTTTTTCCCGCTCGCTGTTCGGGAGTGGAATAGTAGAGAGATAGTTATGATTGTGGTTCGATGAACCCTCTGCCAAGCACTTAAATGTGAATTGCAGAGTAGTCATGTAGATGTAGATGTATCTGATATCATTTGTGTGTTTATTATAATTTGTATGCTTAGTGTAAGAGCATTGATAATAATTTTGTAAAAGCAATTGTGTGTGCATTCAAACTGTTGTTCGTGCTTACACCTATTATCATTGGTGGGTGCCACTTGGAAATGTTTAATTTCTGCTGATGAACTCTGATGAACTGTTTAATTATTGCTGGTGAATATTATGGACAGTTACCTGCACTTTTTCAACATTGCTGAGTGAGTGCCACTGTTGGAACTGCTGCTACTGAAATGATGTCACTTGTTGCTGTCTGCACCTACTCGCCATTGCTGGGTGATTAGATTAGATTAGATTAGTTTTTCGTTCCATAGATCCGTGTTGAGGAGATCCTCGTGGATGTAGAACATGTCACTGAAATAGCAATACTAATAGTAGGAATACATTCAATACATCATTTGTTCCTATTAAAAAATTCGTCAATGGAGTAGAAGGAGTTGGCCACTAATAAGTCTTTCAGGCTCCTTTTAAACTGATCTTTATTTGACACTGAATTTTTTATGTTTGCTGGCAAATTATTGAAGATGAGTGTTCCTGAATAGTGGACCCCTTTTTGAACTGAAGTAAGTGTTTTTAAGTCCTTGTGCAGATCATTTTTGTTCCTGGTATTGTATGTATGAACTGAGCTGTTTGTTGGAGAAAGAGATATATTTTTTAGGACAAATTTCATTAAGGAGTAAATATCCTGAGAGGCAGTAGTTAGTATACCCAGTTCTTTGAAGAGGTTTCTACTAAACGTCCGTGAATTTACTCCACAAATAATACGTATTACACGCTTTTGGACTCTGAAAACTTTTGTTTGACTTGAAGAGTTATCCCAAAATATTATACCATATGACATTATGGAATGAAAGTAGGCAAAGTATGCAAGCTATTTCACTTTTATGTCGCCTATGTCTGATAACACTCGAATTGCAAATATAGACTTGTTAAGGCGTTTCTGCAGTTCTGTGGTGTGCTCCTCCCAACTGAATTACTATTGCAACTCCTACTATTGATGTGATGACACTCATTCCAGCCTGCACCTGTTCTCCATTACTTAATGCCAGTGCTGAAACTGCTGCTACTGAGATAATGTCACTTGTTGCTGTCTGCACCTGTTGAACATTGCCAGGTGCCACTGTTGGAGCTGTTGAAATACTACTGATGAAATGTTATGGGACTGCTTTTGCACCTGTTGACCATTGCTGTTAGCCACTGTTGGAACTGTCAACTACTCTGAGGAGTGCTACTTGTTTATTGAACCACTGAAAATATTTTATGTGAATATCTGTGTAAACTGATTTATTGTGTGTATACTGTTTACGAAATGTTATGAGACTCTTATCTGCACCTATTCGTCATTGCTGGTGCCATTGATTGAACTGTTTAACTACTCTGAGAAATGATAATTGCGTAAACTATTATGTAAAATCACCTGCATGCAAGCATTTGTATTCTTTACTGTATTTTTATATATTAGGTTATTGAAGAGTCACTACAAAGACAAAAATTTTTTAGTTATGTAATATTTACTTATTAATATCACCTTTTATTTTTGTGTGTGTTTTTTGGACGAATTTGGTGGTATTTTCACCACCAATGTTGGCAAAAATACCACCAAATTCTATCCCGTGGAGGAGAGGCATATGAAAGGTGGCCACACTGTGTCACAACGCCAGAGATTGTGCAAAGATTATTATTCCGCCGTCTCCACTGGTGCAGTAGTAGCTGAGAGGATGTCGAGGGCAGTAGTAGTTCAGAGGATGTCGAGAGCAGTTGTTGTTTTGTTGGGCGAGAGAGTAGATGCTGTTCGGTTGGTGTAATGTATAGATGGTAGATGTTGTAATTATCACAGTGCATTTTTTGTCAATATATATTGAGGTAAAAAAAAGATTTCTTTAATGACAATGCCCCTTGGTCACAGGTTCAGTCAACAAAGCATCTGGCTCATGTTCGTGTATTAGACTTGTACTTCTGGTTTCTATGTGCAATTATATTATTTCTGGTTTTTCAATAAGTTCATTATAAATTGTGTTTAAAATATCTTGTCGTACTGAGGAAGAACCGAGCCAGATAGATGTACGTTGAGTCACACCACCACACACAGAACAGTTACACTTGTGCTTTGTTGTTTCGTAGCTTTTATAGTTGCTGGGGACTTAATTAATCAATTGTGTTAATGGAAACTTCTTGTCATTCTTTATTTTTATTTTAAGCAGTCAGATTGCATGCTAGTACTAGCCAGGGCCTACTGGTTACGAGACTTCGGAACCGTTCACACAGCTACTAAAATTATTGCATTTATTCATTATTCTTTTTAATTAAGCCTACATGCAAGCCCACCAACCAACTTCGGCATCGCCCATAACAGGTCACCCACTTTTCGAAATACAGGGTCTTAATGAAAGCGGCTTACTCTTAAAAACTTGTCATGTCGCCACAAAATACAGGCCCTACAATCGCGTGGAGTTTAGGTCTCGTGCTGTACTATTCTGCAGTTCAATATGCTTGCTCGCTCGGTCTACGTGATTAGGGATAGCATTTGGATGAGGATTTGCATTTGCCCTGTGTAGATGCCTGGTTGTCAGGGCGGATTATAATGTGGCGGAACTACAAAAATAATACATTACCTGAGAAACGCCAAGAAAAATCGTTGCACGCTCCATCTCCAACGGTGGTCCATGCACCATAAGTGAAGTTGCTTACTACATCTTAGCCGACAGATCACTCGCATTAAATGAATGTTCTAGGTAACCATTTGAAAGGAATCCTTGATACAGATTCCAGGAAAAAAAGCATTCAGTTATAGATAGTCAAAATCATGTGGCAAGGTCAACAATGCTGATGACGTACTAAATTGATTTTTTTAGATCCTTAACAAAACATACAGAGTGTTTCCCAGTTCAGTTAGGACTCCTTGTGTGAATTTCCAGATTGCAATGCTATCTCGTGGCGAGTTCCGGCGTTACTATCCTTAAAGTTTCAAAGACAGCTGTGTAGCAAGCCAAATCGCTAGCTAGCATTGCTGCAGCGGGCATCCTGGGTGCGAATGTAAGAGTACGTGTCTCACACTTGTCGGAAAATGGCAGTGGACCTGTAGGGCAACATGAGGTTTTTTGAGTCCTTCAGCGTTTGTTGGCGAGAATTCGTTGAATTCGACCCTAATACCGAGAGGCAGCTTCCTGGTTGCTTCCCCGGAACGACACCCCAACTCACAAAACGATGACTGTGCACGAGCTTTTGGTCAGCAAATGCATCATGGTCCTGGATCACCCACCCCTTTCGCCGGATTCGGCCCCATCTGACTTCTGGTTATTCCCAAAATTGAGGTTGGCAACGAAAGAACACCGTTGTGACGCACTAAGGGACATCCAAGAAATTTGCACTGCAGTACTAAATGCAACTCCACAAAAGGACTACAATTACTGTTTCAAAACACTTTTGAAACGATTTCAGCTGTGTTTTGATTCAGGAGGAGACAATTTTGAATAAATACAGTGATTTTGTGAACATAATCAATGACTTTTATTTTTCATAGTCTTCATGGGAATGGGCCGCACTGTGTGTTACTCTAACACGAAAAAACGAAAAATATTTATATGGCTTCTTTATACTTACATAATGTTTTGAGATGGCAATCAAGTCTACATCACTTTTAATATTATCATCGGCTGCCTCAAGCCTAATCCACTTGAATAACTTTATTTCTCAGCTAGAATTGTTTCTTAAGATAGCAAAAGGAAAGTACTGTTGTGGGATTTACTGACTATATGAAAGACAGTAAACATCCCTTGCATTGGTAGAGAATTGCAAGTCGTAACTTTTTTCAGGAAGGAACTTTATCAAGAATGTCCAAGAGCATTCAGACTCATCATAGACACATTTTAAAAACTAATGGAAATTAACTTCAGGCAGCATGAACGAGTACACGAAATCTGTTTAAGAACTTGCTCAAGGACCTCAGTATAGATAGGTTATCTCGAGAACATTGAACAGGCTGTGGATCAGAGCGGACAGATCCAAAGACGACAGAGTTAAATAGTGAATGCTAGAAGATCTACGTCTCTTGTGTGAATGAGAAAAGATTAAACAATTTCGCATATTTTAACCTTCCCTAAACGTCCGATACAGTGTATGTAATGTTGACGATGGATGAAACAGTAACATAGCAAAGTATGACTCATCATCATCATCATCATCATCATCCTCATTTAAGACTGATTATGCCTTTCAGCGTTCAGTCTGGAGCATAGCCCACTTATAAAATTCCTCCATGATCCCCTATTCAGTGCTAACATTGGTGCCTCTTCTGATGTTAAACCTATTACTTCAAAATCGTTCTTAACCGAATCCAGGTACCTTCTCCTTGGTCTGACCCGACTCCTCCTACCCTCTACTGCTGAACCCGTGAGTCTCTTGGGTAACCTTGCTTCTCCCATGCCTGTAACATGACCCCACCATCTAAGCCTGTTCGCCCTGACTGCTACATCTATAGAGTTCATTCCCAGTTTTTCTTTGATTTCCTCATTGTGGACACCCTCCTGCCAGTGTTCCCATCTACTAGTACCTGCAATCATCCTAGCTACTTTCATATCCGTAACCTCGATGTTGTTAATAAGGTAACCTGAATCCACCCAGCTTTCGCACCCATACAACAAAGTTGGTCGAAAGATTGAACGGTGCACAGATAACTTAGTCTTGGTACTGCCTTCCTTCTTGCAGACGAGAGTAGATCGTAGCTGAGCGCTCACTGCATTAGCTTTGCTACACCTCGCTTCCAGTTCTTTCACTATGTTGCCATCCTCTGACAATATGCATCCTAAGTACTTCAAACCGTCCTACCTGTTCTAACTTTGTTCCTCCTATTTGGCACTCAATCCGTTTATATTTCTTTCCCACTGACATTACTTTCGTTTAGGAGATGCTAATCTTCATACCATAGTCCTTACATTTCTGATCTAGCTCTGAAATATTACTTTGTAAACTTTCAATCGAATCTGCCATCACAAATAAGTCATCCGCATATGAAAGACTGCTTATTTTGTGTTCACATATCTTGATATCACCCAGCCAGTCTATCGTTTTCAACATATGATCCATAAATAATATGAACAACAGTGGAGACAGGTTGTAGCCTTGTCTTACCCCTGAAACTACTCTGAACCATGAACTCAATTTACCGTCAACTCTAACTGCTACCTGACTATCCATGTAAAGGCCTTTAATTGCTTGCAAAAGTTTGCCTCCTATTCCCTAATCTCGTAGAACAGACAATAACTTCCTCCAAGGAACCCGGTCATTTCTAGATCTATAAAGCATAGATACAATTCCCTGTTCCACTCATAACACTTCTCCATTATTTGCCGTAAGCTAAAGATCTTGTCCTGACAACCTCTAAGAGGCCTAAACCCACACTGACTTTCATCCAATTGGTCCTCAACTAATACTCGCACTTTCTTTTCAACAATACCTCAGAAGTTTTTACCCACAACGCTGGTTAAAGAGATACCTCTCTAGTTGTTACAATCTTTTCTGTTTCCATGTTTAAAAATTGGTGTGATTACTGCTTTTGTCCAGTCTGATGGAACCTGTCCCGACTCCCAGGCCATTTCAATTATCCTGTGTAGCCATTTAAGACCTGACATTCCACTGTATTTGATGAGTTCCGACTTAATTTCATCCACCCCAGCAGCTTTATTGCACTGAAATCTATTGACCATTTTCTCCACTTCCTTAAATGTGATCCTATTTCAATCATCGTTCCTACCCCATTCTACCTCGAAATCTGAAACATTACTGATCGTATTTTCACCTACATTGAGCAACTCTTCAAAATATTCCCTCTACCTGCCCAAGGCATCCACAGGATTCACCAGCAGTTTTCCTGACCTGTCCAAAATACTTGTCATTTCCTTCTTACCTCCCTTTCGAAGACTGCTAATTACACTCCAGAATGGTTTTCCAGCAGCTTGACCCATAGTCTCCAACCTGTTTCCAAAGTCTTCCCAAGATTTCTTCTTGGATGCTGGAATTATCTGTTTGGCTTTGTTTCTTTCTTCAACATAACTTTCTCTGTCTACCTGAGTTCTAGTATGTAGCCATTTTTGATACGTCTTCTTTTTCCTTTTACAGGCTGCCTTGACTGTGTCATTCCACCAAGCTGTTTGCTTCAGCCTACTTTTACACACTGCTGTTCCAAGACATTCTTTAGCCACTTCCAGTACTGTGTCGCTGTACCTTGTCCATTCCTTTTCCAATGACTGTAATTGACTACATTCAACTAACTGGTACCTTTCTGAGATCGCTGTTATGTACTTGTGCCTCATTTCATTATCCTGAAGTTTCTCCACTTTTATCCTCCTACATATGGACCTGACCTCCTGCACTTTCGGTCTCACAATCTCAATTTCACTGCAGATTAAATAATGATCAGTGTCAGCAAAGAATCCCCTGAATACACGTGTGTCCCTCACAGCCTTCCTGAATTCCTGATCTGTTATTATATAGTCAATGACAGATCTGGTTCCCCTGCCTTCCCAAGCATACCGGTGAATGTTCTTATGTTTAAAAAAGGAGTTTGTGATTACTAAGCCCATAGTGGCACAGAAATCCAAGAGTTGTTTCCCGTTCCTGTTGGCCTCCATATCCTCTCCAAATTTATCCATAACCTTTTCATACCCTTCTATTCGATTTCCAATCTTGCTCTTCCTGCTTTGACTCCTGACAGGTAGTCTTTGAATTCTCCCGCTTCCTCTTCTTTCTCACCCCTTACCCGAATGTCACTAACAGCTAAAACGTCCAACCCCATCTTACTTGCAGCCTCTGCCAGCTCTACCTTCTTCCCAGAGTAGCCCCCATTTATATTAATAGCTCTCCATTTCATTACCATTTGTTTGCTAAGTCATATCTTAGGAGTTCCTGGTTTGTCAGTTAGAGGTGGGACTCCATCACCTCCAAAGGTCTGAGGCATTTTGCTCTGATTGTTGACAGCATCATATTTAAAGCACCATGGAAGCAGTTTGCTAGCCGTACTTGCCCCGAGTCCCATTGGGTTTTACCCCTAACGGTTGAGGAACTAACTGGTGGATTTGGTAGTCTTTGCCGTATGGGCACAAAGGTGACCACGATTCAGAATATGTCCGAGATGCCCAGCCTTCTTCCAAAGCAACTGGTATCCCGACTGTCAGGATCACTTACTTGGCCACTCATACGTTGCCCGTGGTTCATGAACTAGGACATGTCTACAGGAACCCACACCATGAACCACGCAAAGACTGTTACTGTGAAGAAATAAATTTCGGTTAAAAATTTCTTAATGTTCATGAGTTTTAAAAGTTAATTTTCTAGTAACTGAAACACAACTGTTTCTTGGAATTTATAAAGTGTTTCGTTTATAACATAGAATAAATAAATACAAACTTGGGAGTGATCTTGTAATAACGTTACATAGGTAATAGCAGTTAACATCTCTACCTAAAAACTATACTCTCTGTAATTTATATGAGTCATTTGTAAGACTGAGAGAATCCTTTCCTCTAGCAACTGAAGAATTCATAGCAGTAATATTCACTCTTTCAAAACCACTGTAACTGGGGACTGGTTTAATGGAAAAGGTATAGGGCACCTTCTTATCACTAAAGGCAGAATTCGCTCCTGGAAGAAGAAAAAAATCTGATGTGAGCAACAGCTTGGAAAATATCAGAGGCTTGATACCCCAGTATAACTTATACAAAATACACTGACTGTGATAAACATTTCTTAATCTTATAATCATTACAGACTTTTTTTTAAAAAAAAAAAAGAAGAAAGAAGGAGATGCACATTGATATAAAGAACCCCTGGAAAAGTTGCCCTTCCAGTGGGCAGGCCTGCTTGATATTTTGCAAAGGTATATCATCTCACTGTGCACACTCATTTCAGAGTTAATAGATTTTAGGATTAAAACATTGATTAAGAGAAGGAGGTGATTTGAGGATTAGAACAATGATTAAGAGAAGGGAGTAGATGGAAAACTAAGTAGATGGATGTGAATTTTTATTAAAGTGAGGTTGGTGAAAACCACATCATGAACTAAGCCTGGGATCACAAGATATTTGAATTTTGATTGAGCGTAATTGTCAAAATTGACGGTAGATGGCAGCAGCAATGCAAAGCCATTATAGCGCAGGAGGAAGAATGCGAGCACAAAAAGCGAATGTCCTCTTGGTAAGAGTTCGGAGTGTGGCGCTGAAGTCTGGAGGACTGTCCTAAGAATAGTAGTAGGGCTAAAAATAAAGATATGGCATAATTTGTAGGGGCTGACACACTCTCAGCTACGACATGGTGCAACAGTCCAAGGAGGAGCAGAATGGAAAAGAAACATAAGTAGTGGGACAAGGGGGGTGTCACCCCACTCCA
Source organism: Schistocerca gregaria (assembly GCF_023897955.1). Classification (NCBI taxonomy): domain Eukaryota; kingdom Metazoa; phylum Arthropoda; class Insecta; order Orthoptera; family Acrididae; genus Schistocerca; species Schistocerca gregaria. The sequence continues at coordinate 537,515,470 of NC_064921.1, forward strand.
TTGTTGCCAAATTTATTCAAGATGACGGCGATGACGTCATCCAAGATGGCGGCATTTGGACTTGGCAACAGTGCATGACGTCGTCCAATATGGCGGATTTTGGTGGGAAAATAGGTCGATTGTACTACATCCACTAACCTAACCTCCAGGAATAATGGCGGGAAGTTTGAACTTTGGCGGGAAAATAGACCAATTGTGTGATGTCCACTAACCTAAGCCTCCAGATGAAAAAATGGCTGGAAGCTTGAATTCCAACAGGATAATGCATGCAAAGACCGTACTTATCTTTATTATTATTGATTATCGTTTATTAACATTCATTATCATTTATTATTATTTATTATCATTTATTATTATTTATTATTATTGACCTGGCTCCACTAGAAAATTCCCTCCAAATTCAAATTCCAACACAATTCTGGCTGCAAAATCTTACTTTTCTTTATGATTATTCATTATTATTCATTATCATTTATTAACATTCATTAGCCGGCCGCGGTGGTCTAGCGGTTCTAGGCGCGCAGTCCGGAACCGCGCGACTACTACGGTCGCAGGTTCGAATCCTGCCTCGGGCATGGATGTGTGTGATGTCCTTAGGTTAGTTAGGTTTAAGTAGTTCTAAGTTCTAGGGGACTGATGACCACAGTAGTTAAGTCCCATAGTGCTCAGAGCCATTTGAACCATTAACATTCATTATCATTCATTGTCATTTATTATCATTCATTATCATTTTTTATTATTATTATAGGCATACCTCCACTAGAAAATTGCACCAAATTCAAATTCCAACACGATAATGTCTCGAAAACTGAACTTCTATTTATTATTATCATTTATTATTTATTCAAGATGTCTGATTTTCTCGGTGAGAAAACCATTTTCCCTACATCCATAACAAAAATCTATCACAAATTCAAATCTCAACACCATAATTGATCAGACGTATGAACTTTGTCCATCATTTATCTTTTTTTACTGGTAGCCTATCATAATCACGTCAAATAATAAACTGCACTTATAGTAACGTAAGTCACGTCCTTTGATTTTGCAGGGGGGAAGGGACTGAAGACTTTATTTCAAGCAGTACGGTCATCACTTGTTCTCCAACACAGTCAGCACATACATCTTTGATATCGCAGTGCAGTCGCCACAACGTCCGCGCTCCAACTGAATTAGTTTCAATCCTCGCCACCCCCTGGACAACGCGCGGAGACACTGCCGACGCCTGTCACTTGAAGTGGCCTGCCACTCGCACTGGACTGCCGGTACGCTGGGTGCGAGCCCAGTGATCGCTCCCATGTCGTAAACATGTTGTCGCTGGACACGCTGGAACTTGCCGAGTTTGACGTCACAGCCGTCCCTTGTCTGCTCACCACTCGTATTCGTCGCCTCCGCACGTTTCCCGCCAAAATTGTTTGTGTCGGAGCTGAATCAAACAACGGTCGGCTGTTCCCTGCCACACTTCTGGCGCCAAAGTTGTTTTCCTGGGGACGTGAAAACCTGTCTATGCCGACCGCTCACTGTCCACCATGTGTCCTTGTGCGAGCGAGAACGCAGTGCTACACTTTTGGCGTCAACGTTGCTCAACAGTGGAATCTGCTACGACTATATAACAGCACGTTTGGTCCGCACTAGAACGCTCGCTAATTGACTCTCTCTCGCACGCGCATAACTATTATACAATCGCTGCGCCGCCGCCCCGCTTATGTCACACACCCTCCATACACGCGACGGACATAGTCTTCTGTAAATACCTAAGTACTTAATTGCATTTCGTTTTTAATCATATTAAATAATTCAATTTACAATTTCATATACGTATGCAAAGGTGTTCAACTACCTAATTTCAACTACTTTTCAAGGGCTAGACAGCCACCTCTCCCTAGGAACCAGCGCCGAGTTTGAATTCTGGAAGTAAAGAAAGGTCACTTTCGCTTTCTCTATCAACCTAACAAAATTGTTAGAAAGAAAGGGCACTTGTACTAACCTCAGCCACCCGACCGCCACTTCCTCCTAGGAACCAGTGCCAAGTTTGAAATCTGCCAATAAACAAAGCTCACTTGCGCTCCCACCACCAACCTAAGAAAATTGTTGCAAATGAAGCTCATCACCACTAAACTAAGCCACCAGCACTCAATCTCTTCCTACACGTTTTGAGTAAAAGGACTCACCCTGCACTAGGACCATGGATGGAGGAACCAATTTACTTTATTTAGGAATGGAGTGTATGTATCACACCCCCCATACAGACCTGCAAAACAGTGCTACATAACTCATTTATAATGCTCTAGACACACGCTTGCTAATTGTAAACAGTTAAAAATAACTCATAGCGCAGCCTACGGACATGCGAACCGCTCGTAAATAATGCAAAACATTTATGTCCAAATAGCCAAACAACTCATAATTTTCGGAAATAATTTCAGTCCATAGGCTGATGGAAGGTGGAAAGAGTGTACTTTATTTATTAGGGACATATCTTTCTGAAACTTTTGCATCTCATAGGTTTCGATATGTAAGCCTGACATAGGCAGTTTCTGAACTCAGTAGTGCACTTCACGTGGGAACACAACCACACCCACCAAGATATTCGTTCCAATCCAGACCTCTAACTCCTCTACAGATAAATTTGTCCAGTTATTTGTTGACTCACTCACAGTCTGACCAGATTGCAGTTTTTTCCGCAAAAACCACTCAGACTGCGCCGTGCTGCTCGGGGAAGTAAGGGAGGGCTGCACTCTATTTATTTGGAGCCCTTTTATTTAGTCGTGGAGTATATTTGTCACAAAACACCTGCACTGATTCAACTGTGGTCATCTGACACAGGCCACAAACACTTTAACAACTCCTAATTTCACCATAAAATAGCAAACATGTCTTAAATAATGCAGTACACAATATCAGCACACGAGCTCTGTACTCTTAAACTCTCCAAATAAAGCACCACACAGTGCACAAACATGCTCGCAAAATAGTGCAATAGATGGGCCCAAACACCCCCAGCTGCCAAACCGACCAAAAGTCTCTGCTCGGCCTCCCTCAAACATGACCTCAACATACTCGCATTCGCACCTAACACTGGAGAAACTGATATCACCTATGCGCCTCTCCAAGGCAGGCCGCGCACGCACGCTAGCGGTCGCCGGGGAAGGGGGTTCCAGAGTCTCCAGCCAAGTTCAGCTTCCAAGCGCTCGTGACAGCTGACCAGAAAGGGCGCTCTCCTCTGACACATGTGAAAGCTGCATTGTTCTTCTCATGTATACCGTCGGCGTCTCAGGTCTGGACCTGCCTTCACGTCTATTGTCAGAATAGCTCATAGCTCGTTGACACACACGATTAACACGGCCGGGAAAACATTTACTACTAGCATGCAACCGAGATGGTGACGGAAAACCAATCACTGATCTGCGCTGCAGGCGCGTATAATCATTGAGAACATTCTATTTATTTTTTCGAACAGCTTATTTAACTATACAGTATAACTATCACGATATCACAAAACACGCATCCCGATGGGACCGGGTCCTGGGAGCCTTCCGCGAGCCATGCACCTCAGTTAGGCTTCGGCTTGCCGGTACAGGCAATTTATCCCATAGTCCCGCGCCCGGGTTCGATTCCCGGCGGGGTCAGGGATTTTCTCTGCCTCGTGATGACTGGGTGTTTTGTGATGTCCTTAGGCTAGTTAGGTTTAAGTAGTTCTAAGTTCTAGGGGACTGATGACCATAGCTGTTAAGTCCCATAGTGCTCAGAGCCATTTTTTATCCCATAGTACGTTATACTTCAGGGGCTGCGCAGTTATTTTCTCTTGATGTAAACCGATTTACTTTTTGTGAGAAGCGCTAAAAATGCTAAATACGATTAATTTATGACGTAAGAGAAATCAACAATGTTTCATGCTGTAGAAAGATTTATTAGGTAAACTATGGGTCAGGCAACTCTTAGTACGCAATTTTAAATTATGAGGTCTATGTAGAAAAATCAACATCGGACGACACAGATGGATACTCTGAAATTAGATGGGTTATTCTGAGGACAAAGGCAAGTTTTCATTAACACCCAGCTATAATAACCTCTTTGGGTAAAGATATAATAGTAGATGAGTCGTTGCGAGTGTGAGTGGCATACTGAGTTACAGTCAACAATACAGTAATCTATTACAAAACAGTAAGTCGATTATTTTGGCCTTTTTTTTTCAAGAAATGAGGGGTCACAAATTTGTGTTTTGCTTCATAATTCTCGATTATATTTACAAGAAATATCACATTGTCTTGCTTCGTAAATAGCTACTTTAATTTCGTGATATTTTGACGTTTCGTGTGAAATTCGCAGCAAATGTCTTCTTTCAAGAGGTACCTTCTTGTTATCATTTCTGTCCGTATTCCTGCTCTAAGGATAAGAATATAAAATAAAATCTGTAAACTTTTTTTATACCACTCGTAAAAGTTTTTAAACTAGCAACACTCGTTTACAGTGTCTTTGTATTAATATCATACAAATAGTGACATTTTTTATCTTTCTTTTTGCAAGCACAAGTAGTTTATTCCACTTGCGAAATCTGAAGCTTCGTAGCCATGGCTAGCACAAGGAAAACAAGACTGGCAACTACCACTTACATGATTGATACTCATCGAGTAATGCTGCCGCCAGAGCTCCCAGCACCGTGTGATGTTCTTAGATGTGCTCATGAGAGAGCAGAGTGGAGACAACGTCAGAAATTACCCAGCAGCGACTCTTACAACGGGTATTTATCCAAAAGTGCTTGAAAAGTGCGGGCTACGAAGCAGTTGTTTGGTGGTGCCAATTTCAAATTCGAGGCCATACTCCTGAAGTAGGTAGAAGAAAACTGGAAAAAGGCCAAAAATGTGTCATTTGCAATAGGAAAACTGGAAGTGAAAGACGCTTTCATAGCAACGTTAAACAAGCTCTTTGACATACTCGGCTGCAAGTATGAGATTAAGTTATTTCCCGACTTTGATGGCCCATCTCCAGGTGGTGCTGACTGCAAACTTGTAGTCCATATCTCCTGTTCTTGTTCTAAGGATATGAAGATTCCTATCACAGAACTAGTGTTTATTGAAGGTCGAAGAGAGAAGGCTGGATCCTTTGGACAGCATCAGATTGGGTTACCAGACCCATATGAGCACATAAGTAAAATTAAAAAGTAGAAGAGGCAAGATGTTGAAATAAGAATTTCTGAATACAAGTAGAAAAGGAAGGAGGAGTTAACATTACAACCAAATGAAATTCTTTTCTTCAAAGAAAATAAAGGGACAACTGATTTAAAGATGAAGATTCTGAAGATCCTTTGGAGATACCATGTATACCTTCTACTTCAAATATAAGTCATTATAATAGATTTCGATTGCGCAGTGTTGCATTGCGAAATATTAGGTTGGTGTCGGTCTACGTGCTACAGCTGCCTTTACAACAGCTGCATATTTGATGCACGCCAAGATTCCACTAAAGATCTGTTAAAAGCTGCTAAAGAAAATGGAAATGAGCGTATGGCATTATGGGCCGGGAGTCCCCCATTCAGGGAGGTTCGGCCGCCGAGGGCAAGTACTTATTGCATTCAGCGCCGCGTTGGGCTACTTGCTCGTCGGAGATGGGGATGAAATGATGATGAGGATAACACCACAACACGTAGCCCCTGAGTGGAGAAAATCTCCTGCCCCAGCCGGGAATCGAACCAGGGCCTCTTGGCGTGGCATTCCGCCGCGCTGACCACTCAGCTAATGCGGACGGACATAAGTAGCTTATTCAAGTCATCAGTTTCCAAGCTTTGTGAAAGAGTACCATTACACTGTTTGCGGTGACCCAGGCAGAACGTACCTTTGCCATTTTAGTCCAGAGAAACACTGAAGTAATCTGCTTAAGTTATTGCTAACTATCTTATGTATTTTTAAAGAAAAACATCACCGATAAAAGTTTACCGGCTATTGATGGTGACTCAGCGAATTTTAACGCTGGTTGAGAAGGAAGAGTCATACACTGGGTTGAGACAAAGCTGAGCACTAGACTCATGTGGTTGGTGTGTGCTCTTCACATTAATGAGCTGCCTTTGAGCCACTTGGACAAACAGCTAGACGGAAAAACTATGTCTAATAAAAAGTGGAGAGGTAAGATTGGTAACATGCTTGACGGTGCAATACAACGTGAAATGAGTGCCTCATTTGTCAGAATATCCTTTCCCGATTCTTTAGTTCCATTGGGTGACGCTTTGTTCTTATGGTTACAGGATAACTCAGGCTATAAGGATAGGTGCACTTCCAACTGATCTGGCATTATCATAAATTAGTCCTGTAAGCCACTCTCGGTGATTAACAACTGCAAATAGTATTTGTCGCAAATGGTTTGAAAATATGACCTTAAGGGCAAAACTTGGAAACTTTTCAACAGCTTGTGGAACACATTATAGGCGTTTCAGAATGTTCAAATGTGTGTGAAACTTATGGGACTTAACTACTATGGTCATCAGTCCCTAAGCTTACACACTACTTAACCTAAATTATCCTAAGGACAAACACAAACACCCATGCCCGAGGGAGGACTCGAACCTCCGCCTGGACCAGCTGTACAGTCCATGACTGAAGCGTCTTAGACCGCTAGGCTAATCCCACGCGCCCATAGGCGTTTACTATCCCTACTGGTTTACAACCAAATCGAAATTCTCTAGGGTGGAAGCAACACGTCATAATTATTTATCAACTGAAGCTCCTAAAGTCGCAGAAGAAGGCAATGCCAGACATTGTTTTGCCAACAATCCAACGTTCGTCATGCTTGACACTTAATGAAATGGGCTTCTGGCAATTTTATGCTCGGCAGACCAAGAAGGAAGCAATGCAATGGTTCAGAAGATAACTAGACTGAGCAACGAAGATCATGATACACTAGGAGACCTGTATGCTCGGCCTAGGAAAATACTTGCAGTAAATAGAACTGTAACTATACTTTTGAAACTGATAGACTGGTCACAAAAAAGTATATGAACCTCCCCTTACTTGTGAACTCAAAATATCAGAAATACGAAAGACTGTTCAAGCGTCAGTGCTAGATTCAAAGTGACCATCTTAAGGAACTGTCCTTCGGGAGATTATGAAACAAATAACAGGGGCTTCTGGCAAAGTGTATACAGATGAGAGACGGGAAGGATATATTAGAGACAATCAAGCAATCAGAAGAATGGTGTCTATGAGTGAATTAAGAGAAATTTGATGAATTTTGTCGGTTGAAGCTTTTGACATTTTTTGCAACGTGTTTTAATGTCTGATGATATGGACAGAATAAAATGAAAACTGTTTGACTTTATATCAATTTATGCCCTTTTGTTGGAAACATCAATAAGCATTATAATCAAGCGCAAATTTATCAACCTAAATGTTTATCAATGAAGAAAATCAAAAGGCAGTTTTTGGGTCTCCTCATTCACAGAAATCACGAAATTTTATTGTTTCCCTCTAAAATGCCACGCGATAATACAATAACAGCATTCTTATCATTGAAATGAAGCTAAGCCAGCAGTAATAGCTGTGACATACGACTACATACTCACGTTCTGAGTTGGCAGTAACGAAACTGGGAAAATAAATGTGAAAATGGCATACGACAGGAAAATTTTAAGAAGGAACAGCTATCCCTTGCTTCTCTTTTCTAGAGATTTATATCATTGCACACATCCTGAGTTCCACGTGCCAACGAAATATGTGAATTCAGACTGGACTGCACATACCCATGAGATTGTTTGGTGTTCTAATATCAGCTAAAGTTATTCAGCATTGGTCCCAAAATTCTAACAATGGCGGACTAATAAATTCATCATTAATGTGGAGCGGATCAAGATAACCTAAATTCTGGGCCAAAGTGAGATGATTTCCAGACAAAAGTGATTAACTGAGAATGTTTTTAAAATGGGATTAAGATAGGTTAAAGTTCAATGAAGACAGCGAGAGTACCACAAGATCCGATGAGTACGACACTTATTAAATCGTAAAATGTTGTTAAATATGTGCTATATTGTCAATGTTACCATCGTTCTTATAAACTGTTACAAATAAAAGTTCAGGTGCACATGACAAAATTTGAAGCTAAGTCTGTTGGCGTGGGACTCTCGCAGTCAAAAGGCTACATTTTGACTACGACATGTACTCGTGTCCGATAGTATTATATTCTGACAGAATGTAACTTTTGCAGTGTTACTTGAAAATGGCCCTAAGGCCGAAATTGCAATCGTAATAATAAATATTTCATACAGTCAATGGCGACTATGATGTCCTTTAAGAAATTCAGAAGAACCTTCAGCTAGCCACTCATATTGCACAAGTAGAACACCAACGCTTTAAATCACGAAAACCTTGATAGCGCAGAGCAAATAATCTTGTTGGAGCCTCTTTCAGTAAGAACCATTCGTGTAAAATCTAGTTGCATCAGCCATCAGTAGTCAACAAACATCATAGCAATACAAGGATTTGATCTGTCTAGAAGTGAATGAAGGATCATGAACCGGATTCGAGTTGGACAAGACAGATGTAGTTACATAATGCCCAAGTGGGTATGAGCTAGTTCGCCAAATCTTGACTACGGTGGCACCTTTCAGTCGGTCTACCATTTCGTTATGGGCTGTCCTCTTTGGCACTGGAGATAGATTTGGCTCGAATGAGGGCTACTTGTAGCTAGCATTTACTACGCATCACTTGCCACATGGAGCTGTCTGTATAACATGATTCAACAGTCGCCATCCGCTATGTGATAATGAAAAGCATTAGCGCAAGCGACAAGAAGTCTGCCTGCCAAAGTTTTGATTTTCTCTCAGGCCAGTAAGTATTATAACACAAGAAACGCAACCCTGCCCTAATAACTAGAACATATTCTAACATTTATATATTATGTAAACCATGAACTCCAAAAACAAGCTAAATTTTACTATGGTTATCTGTTACAGAACGGCACAATCCATGATACTGCACGTTCACTGTTCTTTTCCGCACATGTGTTGATATGAAATTTCTTGTTACTTTTGCTGTCAGGAAACACTTCTGAAGTTTGTTCTCCTGCTTAAGCTCGAATTACTAAACCATCGTAAAATTTACGATTGTGGTAGGGCATTATATAGGACATTTTGTACTTCATTTGGTATGTAACATACCATTGGAGGTCTAAAATTGTACCAGTAATTAACCAATGCATAACTTATACATTAGGTCAACCTATGGGATATAGGTTCCGCCTTTTTGCAAACACACTGTTTTTTCTGTTTACCCAAACATGTTTTAGCACCTCTGTGCCATCATCAGTGAGTTTATGTTTATTGGAAACGATAAGAAGTGAGCATATTCTTGGTTGTAACTGTTCGAACAAAGTGAAGCCTAAAGAAACTTTTTGTTCGTTTTGCTTCTTACCGTGATTTTACATTACATGGTTTGTAGGACCAGCTGATGGTGCCCTGTATTCAAAGCTTGCCATCTGCAAACCAAACGATGTACATTTGAATTTCATCGGCGAGTGAGCACATTTCTTGATTTAAAAAAAAAAAGAAAAAAAAAGAAAAAAAAAAGTGATGTGACACTCCAACATCACTTTTCTTTAAATCAAGGAATGTGTTAACTCGCCGATGAAATTAACATTTACATCGTTTGGTTTGCAGATGACAAGCTATGAATACAGGGCACTATAGAGCTGGTCCTACAAAACCTCATAATTTAAAATCAAGGTAAGAACCAAAACTAACAAAAAGTTTCTTTACACCTCACTTTATTAGATAAGTTACAACCTCAAATATGTTGACTTTTTACAGTTTTCAACCAACAAAAACCCACTGATAATGGCACAAAGGCGCTGAAAAACGTATGGGTAAAAAGAAAAAAAACAGTGTGTTTACAAAAAGGATGAACCTGTTGTTGTTGTCTTCAGTCGTGAGACTGGTTTGATGCAGCTCTCCATGCTACTCTATCCTGTGCAAGCTTCTTCATCTCCCAGGACCTACTGCAAACTACATCCTTCTGAATCTGCTTAGTGTACTCATCTCTCGGTCTCCCTCTACGATTTTTACCCTCCACGCTGCCCTCCAATGCTAAATTTGTGATCCCTTGATGCCTCAAAACATGTCCTACCAACCGATCCCTTCTTCTAGTCAAGTTGTGCCACAAACTTCTCTTCTCCTCAATCCTATTCAATACCTCCTCATTAGTTACGTGATCTATCCACCTTATCTTCAGTATTCTTCTGTAGCACCACATTTCGAAAGCTTCTATTCTCTTCTTGTCCAAACTAGTTATCGTCCATGTTTCACTTCCATACATGGCTACACTCCAAACAAATACTTTCAGAAACGACTTCCTGATACATAAATCTACATACGATGTTAACAAATTTCTCTTCTTCAGAAACGCTTTCCTTGCCATTGCCAGTCTACATTTTATATCTTCTCTACTTCGACCATCATCAGTTATTTTACTTCCTAAATAGCAAAATTCCTTTACTACTTTAAGTGTCTCATTTCCTAATCTAATTCCCTCAGCATCACCCGATTTAATTTGACTATATTCCATTATCCTCGTTTTGCTTTTGTTAATGTTCATCTTATATCCTCCTTTCAAGACACTGTCCATTCCGTTCAACTGCTCTTCCAAGTCCTTTGCCGTCTCTGACAGAATTACAATGTCATCGGCGAACCTCAAAGTTTTTACTTCGTCTCCATGAATTTTAATACCTACTCCAAATTTTTCTTTTGTTTCCTTTACTGCTTGCTCAATATACAGATTGAATAACATCGGGGAGAGGCTACAACCCTGTCTCACTCCTTTCCCAAACACTGCTTCCCTTTCATGCCCCTCGACTCTTATGACTGCCATCTGGTTTCTGTACAAATTATAAATAGCCTTTCGCTCCCTGTATTTTACCCCTGCCACCTTTAGAATTCGAAAGAGAGTATTCCAGTCAACATTGTCAAAAGCTTTCTCTAAGTCTACAAATGCTAGAAACGTAGGTTTGCCTTTTCTTAGCTTTCTTCTAAGATAAGTCGTAAGGTCAGTATTGCCTCACGTGTTCCAACATTTCGACGGAATCCAAACTGATCCTCCCCGAGGTCTGCATCTACCAGTTTTTCCATTCGTCTGTAAAGAATTCGCGTTAGTATTTTGCAGCCGTGGCTTATTAAACTGATAGTTCGGTAATTTTCACATCTGTCAGCACCTGCTTTCTTTGGGATTGGAATTATTATATTCTTCTTGAAGTCTGCGGGTATTTCGCCTGTCTCATATATCTTGCTCACCAGCTGGTAGAGTTTTGTCAGGACTGGTTGTCCCAAGGCCGTCAGTAGTTCTAATGGAATGTTGTCTACTCCGGGGGCCTTGTTTCGACTCAGGTCTTTCAGTGCTCTGTCAAACTCTTCACGCAGTATCGTATCTCCTATTTAATCTTCATCTACATCCTCTTCCATTTCCATAATATTGTCCTCAAGTACATCGCCCTTGTATAAACCTTCTATATACTCCTTCCACCTTTCTGCCTTCCCTTCTTTGCTTAGAACTGGGCTGCCATCTGAGCTCTTGATATTCATGCACGTGGTTCTCTTCTCTCCAAAGGTCTCTTTAATTTTCCTGTAGGCAGTATCTATCTTACCCCTAGTGAGATAAGCTTCTACATCCTTACATTTGTCCTCTAGCCATCCCTGTTTAGCCACTTTGCACTTCCTGTCGATCTCATTTTTGAGACGTTTGTATTCCTTTTTGCCTGCTTCATTTACTGCATTTTTATATTTTCTCCTTTCATCAATTAAATTCAATATTTCTTCTGTTACCCAAGGATTTCTAGCAGCCCTCGTCTTTGTACCTACTTTATCCTCTGCTGCCTTCACTACTACATCCCTCAGAGCTACCCATTCTTCTTCTACTGTATTTCTTTTCCCTATTCCTGTCAATTGTTCCCTTATGCTCTCCCTGAAACTCTGTACAACCTCTGGTTCTTTCAGTTTATCCAGGTCCCATCTCCTTAATTTCCCACATTTTATATCCTATTAATTAACTGCAAACTTGGATAGGAAGGAAAAGAGGTGCAGATCCAAAGATGAATATTAGGACTTCCTCTGCATAAATTTGGAGTAGTACAATTTACGATGATTCAGTAGCAATGCAACACTTTGCCCCCTTCAGTGTACTAGGGTTAATATCCACCCATAGGACATTTGCATCTTCCGAGGTGATAAGAGCCGTGTTAAGGGTACTGCAACCACACGTTCCTGCTTTGATGGATACTCACGCACCCTTTCGTACCTCGATGGGCCCGCTGAATCACGCGAGCTCAGTCTCACGTAAAGCGACTGGGGCTATCTGGAACATAGGCTGACACGCAGCAGTCAACATCGCCGCAATTTTGTAGCTACACCGAATCTAATGAACCAATGAATGACATCAGCTGGATATGAGAGACTTGAAGAAGCTTGTGGACTTTCTTCCTCGCCGCATTGGAGTCATTATCTAGACTGGAGAAGACGTTGTACGGAAATAGCGAGATGTCTCCTTCGGGTGACTAATTGTTTGTCCGATATGCTTATTACAAACCTGAGGACACAGAATAAGGAAAAATGTCATTAAAGATTTAAATTGCCAGCTGTAAGACAATTCGTATAGATCTCAGTTCTAATTACACTGCCATATCAGGTGCTTACGAGGGGCCTAACTTTTGCACCTCAAATTGCTTTCGACCCGTTAAAGACACTTGCAAACAGCATTGCGTTCTATCAATTTAATTAATATCGAAGATACAGTCATCAAAAACTATGCTATTTTTTTGGCGGCAGAAAAGCAGATCTCGATAGAGAAATTCATGTCTAACTCTTTTCGCAATCTAATAACAAGTCACTGAGTAAAAACGAGTATAGCGGTTTTTGTGCTGCTGTTGCGGCCGTTGAATGGCCCGCCACCCGGATGGAAACGCACCGCCGAGGCAATAGGCTGGTGATGTTTACGTTACTCTTAGGGAAACCTGTGTCACCGAGACAGCAGATGCGTCGCCGAATGTGTGTTGCGCCTCGGAGTAGTTAACTGTAGTGCGGTGGAACCAGTGTCTATGTAGACCAGGTTTTCATTCATAATGTATAAAATTTTCTACCAAGTACCGACTGAACAGCCAAACAGTGTAATTAAATGTGCCAACACAGCACAAATCCGTCATTTACAAAATGTGTATAAACAAAAGGGGAAGCTGGTCAACCTATATGTTTCAACATTCAAGAAGAATGTCATTACACTGAAATAATCCCTCTTTTTTACTATAAAATTTAATATTAACATTTTTCATCTCTGGGAATGGATATACTCTATAGATGCACTAATTTAAAATCTTTGATCCATAAAAATTTCACAGTAACACATACTTTGCAGCAGATGATAGCGTAACTGGTTTTGTGAAATAAATAGTAAAAACCGTAGAAAATTACATCAGTGTTGTGTGTATTTATTCTTTCATAATAGGTTAGGTTTATTACGAAGAATGCTGCGATTCATTTACATTGTATCTCTTGCAAAATATCCACAGAGTCCAGTCGTAGGTAATACATAAACCATTTTCGGGAGTACATTGCTATTTATTAATCAAGAATTGCAGTACCACGACGTGTGGCAGCTCACAGTAAAACAATAAGAAACGCAAAGCTAATAGAAAAAGAAAGCTCGCAAACAACACTTTATAAGACTTTCACAAACTGTTGCGCCAAAATGACTCTGCAATTAAGAAAGTATTATCAGAATGCGTTGTAAGTTCACTTTAAACGTCTGGCTCCTATTGATTCCATCAGTTGACGGAACTGTACAGGGAGTTTCACAATGTTTTGACGATTTCAGATTTGAATAACGAGCACTAAAAAATAAGATACAGCGTCGGTGCCGCCGTCTGTCAGTCGTGTGAAGTGCTAAGGTTCCATACACATGTCAGTAATCATGTCGTACTCGCTATAGCGAATATGCTGTGCGCGTGCAAAGTGCCTTTCATAAACACTTCAAGATTCAGGGTGATCTCCAATTCCTGCTCGTGTAACAATAGTGAACTGAGTAATAAACTTCAGTGCAACTGCTACTGCATCGAATAGAAAGTCAACCGGCTCTCTGAAAACAGTCCAGACTCCCGAGAACATCGAACGTGTGGGTAAGGGTTTACAGGCAAGTAATCATCCTTCATTACGAAAACTTGGTTCCAACAAGACAGTGCGACATGCCACTTCAACAAGACCTTTAAAGTTCTCCGTCAAGCCTACACTAACCGGGTAATTTCCAAACACCCTTGTGTCGAGTTGTCGCCTCGCGCGCCTGTTTTAACCGTGCCAGGATTTTCCCTGTGAGATTATTTGAAGGCGAGAGTATACTCTCACCAACCGAGAAGCTTTCAACAGTTAAAAGATCGAATTCACAATGAAATTTCCAGAATTTGTTCAAATGGCTCTGATCACTATGGGACTTAAATTCTGAGGTCATCAGTCCCCTACAACTTAGAACTACTTAAACCTAACTAACCTAAGGACATCACACACATCCATGCCCGAGGCAGGATTCGGACCTGCGACCTTAGCAGTCGCGCGGTTCCAGACTGTAGCGGCTACAAACGCTCGGCCACTCCGGCCGGCTTTCCAGAATTCCTCAACCAGTTACGAAAGATGTGGTCAAAAATTGAATGAAACGCCTCGAGTATTGTGTAGCCGACAATGGTCGCCATTTGTCCGATGCAACATTTCGTAAGTAAACTTGAATAAATGTTGGACCTTGCGAAAATATTCGACTTTGTTTCGCGATAAGATTGTTTATTATGCAAATATGATATGTCCAAAACATTGTGAACCCTGTACTAGCCTTGCTCTTTACCTCATCAGGAAGAGAAGGGTAAACTGGGAAAAACGGAAATGATCGTATGGCGTCACCGGAGTTCCCAGTCGGGAAGTACGGCCGCCAAGAGAAAGTCTTATTGAGTGCGACGTCACATTGGGCGACTTGCGCGTCAACAATGGGGATGAAATGATGCTGAGAACAGAACACCCAGTCCCTGAGGGGAATCGAACCCGGGCACCCGTGCGTGGCTTTCCAACGCGCTGTCCATTCAGCTAATGGGGTAGACAGGGTAAACTGGCAGGGTTAGTAGAAGAGAAGCTAAGAGTGGAGAAACTCTCGTGGTTCCTGGTGTCAGAGGAGCGCCATTTCTAGGTTGAAAATTTTTGGCAGTCATCAGAAATTTTCTTTCCATCCAATTAATATATCTCTGTTTGTGTGAAATGTCAGCTACATTTATTGCAGCAGAATATTCGAAGACTGAAGATTAAAATTAACGAACTACTTATTTGCTTTGACAGAGTCGTCAAATGCAGTTAACATAATCTGCTTCTCTGAACATCCAGTGATCAGTGGTATAGATACGTTTAGTGTTACTTGATTTACGTTAACACCTCAGTTCTGGAGAGCAGAAATAATGAGTGGAGCAGACACCACCTTCATCAGGAATTATCATACATTTACGAAAATAGACATTCATACATTTTAGTTAGGACACGATGTGCAATAGAAACAGAATTTTATAGTAAATCCTTTATAGTAATAAGTGTATGCCCAACAACTATAGGTTATTTTACAGTGCTCATAAATCGCCTTCAATCTCTATTGGCCTATTTAACTGAAAAAAAAGAAATACTTGTTTCTGGTGATTTCAATATAGATTTTCTTGAAAGTCTTCCAGTTAATGATTTACTGCAGTAGGTAACATTATCTTTCAACTTAATTCCTTCTGTCTCCTTTCCAACTAGGGTAGCTAATTAGTCAAAACTAGCTGCTTTTCTTTGTGTTCTCTTTCTTTGGTCGAAATCATAATTGGTGAGTAACTATTTGTAGTTTCAAATACGTTGTATATTTAATAACATGTTCGATGACAAACATTAGATATCACAAGTGATAAATAGTTGCTTTTCTTAGTTTATCAATATAATAACCGATTTTAGTTTCAAGCCATTGTTGGAGTATTTACTTGTGATTTATATAACGGTGCGAAGCGCGGCATGTTGCAACACGGTTTTGAAACTTACTCCACTCTTGGTTAGGTCGAATTTTTATGACTGTTGTGTAATGTAATGATTGTCTTCTACTTGTTCTTGTATTTGACGTTTACTCAGCCTAAATTTGTACTTTCAGGTAAAGAAAATGCGTCATTACAAACGCAAAACAGAAAAACGTGTGACACCTTTAGACGTGATGCAGAGAGCAGCCACTTTCGTTCTGGAAAATGGAGGTAATGGCGATTATACTATTAGCAAAACTGAAAAACTCGATTCATCAAAAAGAAAAAGGAAACAGACGTAAACGTTACTTGTGGGTACTTTAAACTTATGAAAGTGTTTTCAGACAGTCAGAAAAAAATACTCACGGATTATAGCGTGAAGTCCAGCGAATATGTTCGGGTTGACCCAACAGGAAGTACGAAAACTGGGTTATCTTTGTGCAAAATGCTTTAACTTAAAAATGCCATCATCTTGGACACGAAAGGAAATAGCTGGGGCCGATTGGCTTTCAGTATTTTTGGAGAGGATCAATGATCTTTCCATTGGACAAGCTGAAAGAACAGGTCTGGCAAGAATGACAGCATTTAATAGAAAAAATGTTGGGGAGTTTTTTCAATAGTTAGGAGATGTTTATTCTAGGCACCCTCATCCCCCTTCCAGAAATTGGAGCATGGATGAAGCAGGCGGAGCTACAGTGTTGAATACAAACAGGATAGTTGTGCACGAAGGTGTGAAGCAAGTTGGAAACTTGAGCTCTGCTGAATGGGGAGAATTGGTGACAGTAGCAGATGCTGTATGTGCACAAGGGACTTTCATTCCACCCATGATTATTTTTCCAAGAAAAAATTTTAAAGATCATTTTATCCATGACAGGCCTACTGAATGCATCAGTGCTGCTACAGGTTCTGGATGGACGGTGGAGCAATCTTTTCTAACATTTCTAAACAATTTTGTTAGGCAAACCAGACCAACAAAAGAAGGTCCTGTTCTACTACTGCTGGACAACCATTCTTCCCATCTCAGTGTAGAATCTTAATAAATGTAAGAACAGTGGTGGAGTGCTTCTATCATTTCCTCCCCACTGTTCTCACAAATTACAACCCTTTGATGTAAACTTTTATGGTACTTTCAAGAGGATGTGCCCCAGGGGAATCGATGCCTGGTTTAAAGCAAATCCAGGAAAGACACTAACAATTTGTGATTTTCATTCCACTACAAACAAAGGATTTCTCACCACTTTCACTCCAGCTAACATCACTTCAGGATTCTCAGCAACAGGTATATTTCCATTTGACCCAAACAAATTCTAAGAAAGTGATACTTCTGCATCTTTTGGGACCGATAGGCCAGTTCCAGAAACAAAACTTTCAGATCATCTGGCTAACTCCGAGACAGTGATGAATGGTGTAAATTCTGTTCCAGGTATTCCAGCATAGAAACATTTTCCCCTTCGCCCTTTCCCTAAAGCTGGACGAAGAAAAGAAAGCAACCGTGAAAGAAAGTAGAGAAAGTGTGCTATCTTAACAGACACACCCGAAAAACAGGCTATAGGAATAAAGGGAGGAGAAAAATCACAAGATGTCATCGAAGAATGGAAAGAGAAACAACTAGCAGCAAAAGAAAATTGCAATTTCATCCATTTTCCGAAGAGGAAGAAGAAGAAAATTATTTTTCGAGCTGTGGTCATGTTCATAGAAATGGAGAGGAATGGCTACAGTGTACTAAATGCAAATTACGGTCTCACTGGTCATGTGCGAATAATGATCCATTCTACGTGTGTGCACACTGTGGGCACTTTTAAGACACTTCTGTCATGTAAGATATTTCAAACTGAGTAGGCTCTTTTCAGTAAAATTTTGGTATGTTGCAATGTGTACCATTGGTAGAGGAACTTGAAAGACATGTAAACCTTTTCTCCATACTTTATCATAACCATTCTAGTGGTCTAAGGACATTTTATATGTGGTCTCTATGGGTAAAAGTATGAAGTTTCCTACTACCGTTTTCAAATTTTAACAGATTATAATGGAACATAATAAAAATTGATAAGTGTTTTTTGTTGCAACGTGCCCCTATATCACCTATAGTCTGAATAGTGCGGATATCTGGAAAGAAATTAATAAACTTTAGTCATTTCATTCAAATCTACACCCATACTCTGCAAATGACAGTGAACTGAGACGGAGGGGTACTTCATATCGTACCACATATTCGTATTTCTTCAAATTCTATTTGAAAATGAAGTCAAGGAAGACTGACTGGCCTATGCGCACTGTAATTAGAATAGAGAACCGGCTTCGCAGTTCCTACAGGAGCAACTGGTAGTGGAATGAAGTATATTTCTAGACTATCCATTTAATGCTGGTTGCGAAACTTTTACACGTATGTTTTCGCGAAATATTTGACATCTATTTTCAAGAGTCTACCAGGCCGCAGATTTCAGTGTTTTCTTGAGGCTCTCCAGTGCGCCAAACAAACCTGTGACAATTCATTATCTCCTTCGTGTACACTGTATATCCCCTATCAGTCCCACTGGTTACGGGTCACAGGCATTTTAAAGTAATATACTACGAAACTTTGTGTCATAGTTTTCAAATTACATTTGGTATAAATCGATAATTGTTATCGAATACTGAAGTTATTGTATTATCTGATAGAACATGTTAACATCACAATATTCCGAAATTGTTTAACATATCTAAAATAATGTATTTTCAGGTGGATTTATTAATTTAAGAAACGGTCAATGTTGGAAATTGTGCTCACGAATCACCCAGCATTGTAAGGCCCATATTACCGCTATCAAAGACCTCTGGGAAATCTTTTACAAAAGCTAGGGCCACGGTGATCAAAACATTCCAATAACGCAGCAAAATTTTAGTAAAACGTCTTTATACAACATATTTGAGACAGTTCTTTCGGATCCGATAGAACAGATACCATATTCACATAGATAAGACTTACCGGTCAATGATCTTCTTCAGTGCGGATGCACTCACATTGCACTCTTATGGGAATCGGTAGATTGACTGCCGCGAGGAATGACTATAGTGGGCAGGGACACTACAAATGTAGTGTGTGGACAGTACGTTGGAATGTGGGTCTCACGGGGAGCGTGCCACAGATAAGTCCCTGCTGTCGCACTGTCCTCTGTGTCCTCGATGGCCCAGTTCTGCTTCGAGCTCAGAGAGGGAAGGTTTTTGTTCACTTCACTTGCCGCAGCGTCGCTTGTGTGTTTTCCTCTTTAGTACTGTTCTGTCTTCCGAGTGCCTCCGCTCCGCCTTTACTGTCTGTTTGTGTTCGTCTACTTGCTGCGGCGTCGGCCGCTCCGCTGTGACTACCATGGTTTCCACGAGTATTTCACGAACAGGTACTGTGAGCTTTACTTTCGATAAAACGATGCAGCACGTGCAACCCAGATCTCTAGAATGCACGATTGGCTTGTCGATAAAATTCATGTGAACTCTGATCAGGTCCACACCGCTTATTTTGATGCCGACGAGTACGTGTTTTACGTGAAATTTATGGATCCCCTTCACGTTGAAAGATTACTGTCGCGACATGGTTCTCAAATCTCGTTCAAGCATCGTGATAATTCCGTTACTGTGGTGTCATTCGGAGATGCTGAAACCAAATATACCAATGTTCGAGTGTTCAATCTCCCGCCGGAAGTTGGTGACAATTTTCTAAAGGAAATGTTGACTTCATATGGTAGCGTGAAAAACGTCCGTCATGAACGGTGGTCTACTCAACAGATTACAGTGTTATAGTGGAATTCGTTCCGTGGGAATGCATGTCAAACGCAATATTCCATCACATTTACAAGTGTGTGGTTACTGCGAACGTGTCATGTATAGTAGTCCAGAGGGAACCTGCTTCCTATGTAATTAAAGTTGACAAATGGTTCAAATGGCTCTGAGCACTATGGGACTTAACATTTGAGGTCATCAGTTCCATAGAACTTAGAACTACTTAAACCTAACTAACCTAAGGACATCACACACATCCATGCCCAAGGTAGGATTCGAACCTGCGACCGTAGTGGTCGCGCGGTTCCAGACTGAAGCGCCTAGAACAGCTCGGCCACAACGGCCGGCGAAAGTGTACACATTCGGTCTAATTGTCCGCGGCGGGTTTTTGTATTAAAGGCGTCATTAGTGCAGTGTCGCAAATTGACGGTTGCTGATCTTGTTCCTTCCACTCCCGTTGTCAGCCCTACTTCTGCTTCGGATTATAATGAACAAACAGTCAATTCTGATAATCGTGTCAATGAATTTTCGTCTTTACCTCCGCGACAGGTTCAGAATCCTATTGGCCCCAGGAGAGAACTTAGAAAGCCGACAAACAATCGACGTCGCACTCAGGATGGTGATGGTGAGGATCTGGTTGTGCCTTCTGCGTCAACGTCCTCCGCATCGATTGCGTCCCCTGCTCCTCTCGATGCTACGATACCTCCCACCTGTAGTACGGTAAGTGGCGAAGAAGTTGTCTTCAGCATCCCCCATGCTCGTTAAGTGGCTCCTTAGAGCTGCCTGTGTGTGAAGAGAGAGCGGAGTCCCCCCCCCCCCCCTCCCCCACCCCTTGTCTTTGTGTCCTCCGTTACATTCTGAGACGATGCAATGTCCTGTTCGTCTTCAGCCGACGACAGTTTCCCAGCATTTCCTGCCTTTCAGCCTGTCGAAGTTTACAAAATTATTGTGGGATCGCCTACTCAAAAGTCCCCGGGTCTAGATGGACTTCCAAAGGAATTTTATGTGCGCGTTTGGCCGTTGTTGGGCGCTACCTTTACCTCTCTTTTGAACGAAGTGTTACAGGGTAGAGTAGTGACGCCCTCGTTCAAAGTTGGAAAAATTGTTTTAATCCCAAAACGCACTAAACCGGCAGCCCCTGATCACTTTCGCCCACTTACTTTGTTAATCTTTGATTATAAGACTGAAGCGAGGGCAGTTAATAGTAGGTTGTCGGCTGTGATGGATACGATTGTTACAAAACATTAAAGCTGTGTACCTGGTCGTACCGTTATTACCCCTATAGTCGAGTGTCGTTACGTGATTTCGGTTGCTGCTGTAACATCCGTCCGTTGTGCCTTTGCTTTCCTAGGCTTCGATAAGGCATTGGAGGCAGTTGGTTTGACTGTTGAGACACTACGGGTGCTCTCTAATCTGTTTACGGATATTTCGGCTTCGGTCGTTGTTAATGGCCAACTGACGCCCCCAATAAATATCCGTAGGGGAGTGCCTCGAGGAAACCCGCTGTCAATGATTTTGTTTGTGTTGTCTCTGGAGCCCATATTTCGGATGCCAGCATCCCAGGTGACATGTTGGACGCCTTCCGGCGGGACTATATCTGTTTGAGCATATGCGGATGAGGTGATGCTTCTACTTCGCAATCCTGCTGAGATACCTCGACTGAAGGCTTTCATCGATGATTTTTGTCGGAGTTCAGGCGCAAAACTTAATGAAGGTAAATGTAAGCTTCTTCCCTTGGGAGGTTTTGACGACGCGGTTGTTCCAAGGGGTACTGCAGTGCATCGGCATACGTCTCTCGGTATCATCATTGATCGCTGTCCACTCAAAATGGCGAAGGTCAGTTGGAAGTCTGTTACGGAAAAAATTCAGCGAGTGATATTAGAGCATGAAAGGCGTTCTCTTACTCTGCTCCAGAAAGTCCAAATACTGGATACATATGTCTTATGCAACGCTTATTACGTGGCCCAAGTTTATCCGCTTCCCTCGATGAAGGCGAAGAAACTGCAACAATTATCTGGTCGTTTCTTATGCAAAAGTCATGTCTTTCTCTTACAGTATGAGGTGATCAGGAAATCTTGCTCCTTTTGGGGCGTGAACCTGACTGATATACGAAGTAAGTCGCAGATGCTGTATGTACGTCGTACTATTTTGACGACGATTCAAGAAACTCACACATTCACGTCTCATTGACGACGATTCAAGAAACTCACACATTCACGTCTCATTTATTTCTCTATGTCCGTCCAGCTAGTCCAGTATTGATGTCTGTAGCATAAATTATAAGTTAAAATACATTCGTGACTTCTATCTTGTGGTGAGCTATTTCGGGGCTGACATCTTATGGAGATCTGTCCTCACCATGAAATTGCTACAGACACGTGTGGAAGAAGTTCCTTGCCCGAGCCTCGTTGCAAAAGACTTGCCGCAAACAACCTGATCAAAAGTTTGGTTCAATATCAGTCTTCCGATTTTGACGATGTGGTATAAGGTAATAAATAACTTGATTTCAACGAACGAGCGACTTTTCCGTATTGGGCTCAGTCACACGGATTTATGTAGTCGTTGTACGTCTTCAGATACGATACGACATTGCTCTACTTGTGGAGGTCATATGGCAACTGGTCTTGGATCAGGTCACAACTGGCCTTCCTTACTCTATCTTCTGAGGCTGCATACACTACGCACGTCATATCGCCCCCAGATTCTTCTTTCTTTCCACGATCGAAAACCCACACCGTTATGTGGTTGCTGGGACACTTCGTTTTTTATGTTGTAGACGGCAAGGGGGACGATCACATGAACTTCATGCAGTGTGATCACGGCCTATTGGACATGCTTGCGAATGCCTCGATATTGAGATCTCTTCGCCAACATGTTGAATCTTGTTCTCCGTCGGCAAGGGGTTGGTTAATTTAATTTAATTTATTCTGATGATGTGTGTTTTTCTTTGTTACGTATGTTCCCATCTGATCTTCTTCGGTTTGTCTAGTCCTGGTTTCCCTGTTCGTTTTATTTTGTGTTTTGAATCCGCGTCGCTCCATTTCTATTGCCAAATGTGTATCGATGAAGTATAGATACACGTGAGCGTATACACTCCTTTCACTCAACTTGGAATTTTTCTTAGTTTGCATATTTCCAATGTAATATTGTTTAGTTATCCTTCTACTTTTAGATTCACTTACGAACTATAAAAATATATAAAAAACATAACATCAAAAAATTAATAAAAAATCATAGAAAAATAATTGTTGGTACATATCCTGTGAGCTTGGTGTGGTTTGTCGGCTACGTTCCCTTTTTTTCTTTTATTTATTATTCTGTTATCACAATTAATTTTTCTCCCTTTTGCAGCCTTAAAAAAAAGCAAAATATGGCTCACTGATATTGTCTGCCATGTAAGCACGAGATCCTGGGTTCGGGTACCGGTTGGGGCACACATTTTCAACTGCCCCCGAAGATATTTATCAAGGCCTGTCAGCAGCTAAAGGTCTGGTTTTCATTGTAATTTCGCAGTAGAATTTTGTTCAGTGATGACTTCCGTTTCGAACAGAACCTCGTTCACCAGCGAAAACGGGTGTGGATACGGCCCAGACAGCAGTG
Source organism: Schistocerca gregaria (assembly GCF_023897955.1). Lineage (NCBI taxonomy): Eukaryota > Metazoa > Arthropoda > Insecta > Orthoptera > Acrididae > Schistocerca > Schistocerca gregaria. The sequence goes on from NC_064921.1 coordinate 537,538,843, forward strand.
AGATTCCAGACTGACTGTAGCAACGTCTACCATGACGAGATGTATCCATCTTTTTCAGTGACTCGAGCCTGTTCCTGCATCTAGTCTAAGTCTTTATCCTGTGACGCCCGGCGAAGAGGAGTCGCATCTGTGGCGGTGACTTCATCTCATAGCAATAAGGTGGTTGCGGATGGTATGGCTGCTTACCAGTCGTGGAAGGCCATCATTCCATTCTATCCATTCGCGAGTGATTGCCTCCTCTATGGTCCTTCTGTCAGCTGCTGAAATCCACTATAATCGTCGCCAACAAGCAGCTAACTTTGACGACAGCATTTTCCAGTTCCTCCATGGTACGCGGAAAATCCAGATACGAAACGACATCGGGAATGTAGTGTTCCGTACGTTGGGTACCCACCATCTGGCTACAAACCAATGCAAAAGATGTCGCAAGTGTTCCCCTTAATTCACTTACATTGAAAGGTGTCAGACAAATCCAACACCTTCCATGAAAACCCTGGCATGATAAGCAAATCCAGTAGTCTGTCACATAGCTCCGAATAAATCGTGACATTAAATTAACCAAAGCAATACGAGTAACGAGTGAGCAAATTGTATACCACAGACTAACACAAGAATGTCTAAATGCATGTCATACCTTACCACCGTGAGACAGACGCAGTTCCGAGGGGAGAAACGAGAACAGAAGCTCAGAGCAGAACCGTGTTAAGCTAGAAAGCCCTACGATAAGGGACGTACTGGACACCCACGTCGCCAGCTAACCACTAGGACAACCCCAGCTGCAACTTTAGCGTGAGATTTTTTCGCGTCTTTGTTATGTCAAGGACCACCCCCCAGCCCATGTTAAATGATAGAGCCCTGCAGAAGAACAGTATGTTGTTGTTGTTGTTGTTGTTGTTGTGGTCTTCAGTCCTGAGACTGGTTTGATGCAGCTCTCCATGCTACTCTATCCTGTCCAAGCTTCTTCATCTCCCAGTACCTACCGCAACCTACATCCTTCTGAATCTGCTTAGTGTAGTCATCTCTTAGTCTCCCTCTACGATTTTTACCCTCCACGCTACCCTCCAATACTAAATTGGTACTCCCTTGATGCCTCAGAACATGTCCTACCAACCGATCCCTTCTCCTGGTCAAGATGTGCCACAAACTTCTCTTCTCCCCAATCCTATTCAATACTTCCTCATTAGTTATGTGATCTACCCATCTAATCTTCAGCATTCTTCTGTAGCACCACATTTCGAAAGCTTCTATTCTCTTCTTGTCCAAACTAGTTATCGTCCATGTTTCACTTCCATACATGGCTACACTCCATAGAAATACTTTCAGAAATGACTTCCTGACACTTAACCTATACTCAATGTTATCAAATTTCTCTTCTTGAGAAAGGCTTTCCTTGCCATTGCCAGTCTACATTTTATATCCTCTCTACTTTGACCATCATCAGTTATTTTGCTCCCCAAATAGGAAAACTCCTTTACCACTTTAAGTGTCTCATTTCCTAATCTAATTCCCTCAGGATCACTCGACTTAATTCGACTACATTCCATTAGCCTCGTTTTGCTTTTGTTGATGTTCATCATATATCCTCCTTTCAATACACTATCCATTCCATTCAAATGCTCTTCCAAGTCCATTGCTGTCTCTGACAGAATTACGATCTCATCGGCGAACCTCAGTTTTTATTTCTTCTCCACGGATTTTAATACCTAATCCGAATTTTTCTTTTGTTTCCTTCACTGTTTGCTCAATATACAGATTGAATAACATCGGGGAGAGACTACAACCCTGTCTCACTCCCTTCCCAACCACTGCTTCCCTTTCATGACCCTCGACTCTTATAACTGCCATCTGGTTTCTGTACAAATTGTAAATAGCCTTCCGCTCCCTGTATTTTACCCCTGCCACTTTCAGAATTTGAAAGAGAGTATTCATGTCAACATTGTCAAAAGCTTTTTCCAAGTCTACAAATGCTAGAAACGTAGATTTGTCCTTCCTTAATCTAGCTTCTAAGATAAGTCGTAGGGTCAGTATTGCCTCACGTGTTCCAACATTTCTACGGAATCCAAACAGATCTTCCCCGAGGCCGGCTTCTACTAGTTTTTCCATTCGTCTGTAAAGAATTCGCGTTTGTATTTTGCAGCTGTGGCTTATTAAACTGATAGTTCGGTAATTTTCACATCTGTCAACACCTGATTTCTTTGGGATTGGAATTATTACACTCCTGGAAATTGAAATAAGAACACCGTGAATTCATTGTCCCAGGAAGGGGAAACTTTATTGACACATTCCTGGGGTCAGATACATCACATGATCACACTGACAGAACCACAGGCACATAGACACAGGCAACAGAGCATGCACAATGTCGGCACTAGTACAGTGTATATCCACCTTTCGCAGCAATGCAGGCTGCTATTCTCCCATGAAGACGATCGTGGAGATGCTGGATGTAGTCCTGTGGAACGGCTTGCCATGCCATTTCCACCTGGCGCCTCAGTTGGACCAGCGTTCGTGCTGGACGTGCAGACCGCGTGAGACGACGCTTCATCCAGTCCCAAACATGCTCAATGGGGGACAGATCCGGAGATCTTGCTGGCCAGCGTAGTTGACTTACACCTTCTAGAGCACGTTGGGTGGCACGGGATACATGCGGACGTGCATTGTCCTGTTGTAACACCAAGTTCCCTTGCCGGTCTAGGAATGGTAGAACGATGGGTTCGATGACGGTTCGGATGTACCGTGCACTATTCAGTGTCCCCTCGACGATCACCAGAGGTGTACGGCCAGTGTAGGAGATCGCTCCCCACACCATGATGCCGGGTGTTGGCCCTGTGTGCCTCGGTCGTATGCAGTCCTGATTGTGACGCTCACCTGCACGGCGCCAAACACGCATACGACCATCAGTGGCACCAAGGCAGAAGCGACTCTCATCGCTGAAGACGACACGTCTCCATTCGTCCCTCCATTCACGCCTGTCGCGACACCACTGGAGGCGGGCTGCACGATGTTGGGGCGTGAGCGGAAGACGGCCTAACGGTGTGCGGGACCGTAGCCCAGCTTCATGGAGACGGTTGCGAATGGTCCTCGCCGATACCCCAGGAGCAACAGTGTCCCTAATTTTCTGGGAAGTGGCGGTGCGGTCCCCTACGGCACTGCGTAGGATCCTACGGTCTTGGCGTGCATCCGTGCGTCGCTGCGGTCCGGTCCCAGGTCGACGGGCACGTGCACCTTCCGCCGACCACTGGCGACAACATCGATGTACTGTGGAGACCTCAAGCCCCACGTGTTGAGCAATTCGGCGATACGTCCACCCGGCCTCCCGCATGCCCACTATACGCCCTCGCTCAAAGTCCGTCAACTGCACATACGGTTCACGTCCACGCTGTCGCGGCATGCTATCGGTGTTAAAGACTGCGATGGAGCTCCGTATGCCACGGCAAACTGGCTGACACTGACGGCGGCGGTGCACAAATGCTGCGCAGCTAGCGCCATTCGACGGCCAACACCGCGGTTCCTGGTGTGTCCGCTGTGCCGTGCGTGTGATCATTGCTTGTACAGCCCTCTCGCAGTGTCCCGAGCAAGTATGGTGGGTCTGACACACCGGTGTCAATGTGTTCTTTTTTCCATTTCCACGAGTGTATATTCTTCTTGAAGTCTAAGGGTATTTCGCCTGCCTCATACATCTTTCTCACCCCATGGTAGAGTTTTGTCAGGACTGGCTCTACCAAGGCCGTCAGTAGTTCCAATGGAATGTTGTCTACTCCGGGGGCCTTGTTTCGACTCAGGTCCTTCAGTGCTCTTTCAAACTCTTCACGCAGTATCGTATCTCCCATTTCATCTTCATCTACATCCTCTTCCATTTCCATAATATTGTCCTCAAGTACATCGCCCTTGAATAAACCTTCTATATACTCCTTCCACCTTTCTGCTTTCCCTTCTTTGCTTAGAACTGGGTTTCCATCTGAGCTCTTGATGTTCATACAAGTGGTTCTCTTATCTCCAAAGGTCTCTCTAATTTTCCTGTAGGCAGTATCTATCTTACCCCTAGTGAGATAAGCCTCTACATCCTCTAGCCATCCCTGCCATTTTGCACTTTTTGTCGATCCCATTTTTGTGACGTCTGTATTCCTTTTTGTCGGCTTCATTTAAAGCATTTTTATATTTTCTCCTTTCATCAATTAAATTCACTATTTCTTCTGTTACCCAAGGATTTCTACTAGCCCTCGTCTTTTTACCTACTTGGTCCTGTGCTGCCTTCACTACTTCATCCCTCAAAGCTACCCATTCTTCTTCTACTGTATTTCTTTCCCCCATTCCTGTCAATTGTTCCCTTATGCTCTCCCTGAAACTCTGTACAACCTCTGGTTCTTTCAGTTTATCCAGGTCCCATCTCCTTAAATTCCCACCTTTTTGCAGTTTCTTCAGTTTTAATCTACAGGTCATAACCAATAGATTGTGGTCAGAGCCCACATCTGCCCCTGGAAATGTCTTACAATTTAAAACCTGGTTCCTAAATCTCTGTCGTACCATTATATAATCCATCTGAAACCTGTCTATATCTCCAGGCTTCTTCCATGTATACAGCCTTCTTTTATGATTTTTGAACCAAGTGTTAGCTACGATTAAGTTGTGCTCTGTGGAAAATTCTACCAGGCGGCTTCCTCTTTCATTTCTTTGCACCAGTCCATATTTACCTACTATGTTTCCTTTTCTCCCTTTTCCTACTACGGAATTCCAGTCACCCATGACTATTAAATTTTCGTCACCCTTCACTATCTGAATAATTTATTTTATTTGATCATACATTTCTTCAATTTCTTCGTCATCTGCAGAGCTAGTTGGCATATGAACTTGTACTACTGTAGTAGGTGTGGGCTTCGTGTCTATCTTGGCCACAATAATGCGGTCACTATGCTGTTGGTAGTAGCTTACCCGCACTCCTATTTTTTTATTCATTATTAAACCTACTCCTGCATTACCCCTATTTGATTTTGTATTTATAACCCTATATTCACCTGACCAAAAGTCTTGTTCCTCCTGCCACTGAACTTCACTAATTCCCACTATATCTAATTTTAACCTATCCATTTCCATTCTTAAATTTTCTAACCTACCTGCCCTATTAAGGGACCTGACATTCTACGCCCTGATCCGTAGAACGCCAATTTTCTTTCTCCTGATAACGATATCCTCTTGAGTAGTCCCCGCCCGGAGATCTGAATAGCGGACCATTTTACCTCTGGAATATTTTACCCAGGAGGACGCCATCATCATTTAACCATACAGTAAAGCTGCATGCCCTCGGGAAAAAATACGGCCGTAGTTTCCCCTTGCATTCAGCCGTTCGCAGTACGAGCACAGCAAGGCCGTTTTGGTTAGTGTTACAAGGCCAGATCAGTCAATCATTCAGACTGTTGTCCCTGCAACTACTGAAAAGGCTGCTGCCCCTCTTCAGGAACCACACGTTTGTCTGGCCTCTCAACAGATATTCCTCCGTTGTGGTTGCACCTACGGTACTGCTATCTGTATCGCTGAGGCACGCAAGCCTCCCCACCAACGGCAATGTCCATGGTTCATGGGGGGAGGAAGAACAGTATAGATCTTACGATAACGCTAAAAGGACCACACCAGCTGCAAGTTTTAGCGTGAGACTTTTTCGAGTCTCTGTTACATTGCAAACTTTAAAAACATTGCCCCACCACGAAAAGTATAACGTTTCTCATTGGATAGACAGAATTTTTGTAAGCGGAGCTTAAGGTTAACATTGAGACCCTGATTGGTCAGATGAAAATACAGCCAGATAGTTTTTTTTTTTAAACCAACTTCGGTAAATTGTAGTAAGGAGAAGTTAGGAGGTAGTTGCTTCAGAGACAGCGAGGTGAGCGGAGCTGTGCTGCCCGCCGCCCCCTGACGAACACCGACAAGGTAATGAACGCACGCGATGCCGCATAACAGCGCATAAAGTTTTAGTCAGAACTGCAGAAGTCTCATCTGTTACATCCCCTTTTGGCGTAATACTAGTGTCGATCGTCAATTAAATCTCATAGTGTTCACATTTGCCACTTGAAGTAAAAATCTGAAACGCGATAATTTTTCTGTTATATAGTTATTGAGAAGCCACATCAGGCACTATAATTTACGACAAGTTAGATAAGTAATTAAAGATAATTGAGGGTCACTGTAGACCATTTTGATAGTTTTCTCTTTTGTGAAACTTAATTTAAACCTAGATTATAGATGTGATATGGCATAGGTCATCCTTCGATCCATTGTAGAACTTGGAAACCCATTCAGGGAATATTCGTTCACATTTTTGTTGAACGCAGTTGGTTTTTACCATCCTGTATTAAGACATTTCCTTTTATCAATAGTGCAATTTATAAACGATGTTTTGTGAGTAGAATAAAATTTCCAATGGTAAACTTAACTGCTGTTTCGACGTTATTTTACCAGCTAACTAAAAATAGGAAAGCCTTGAACCCTTTCCACTAAATTTAGTTAGTATAAAGATTCTTTTACATGGAGTGCAGTGGAGCTGACGCTGAGATCATTATGTATTTGGTTATATCATCGCTAGTCTCACTGAACTCTTCTGAATTCTACATGTCATGTGGGGTCTGGCGTCTCCTTACCAGCAACAGGTCCCAGGTTCAAACTAGGCAATTCCCTAAAAAACACGCTCAGAGCGTCGTTGCGCGAAAGTGGTAGAGAGACACGATATAGAACAAACAGACACCACGCAGAATGTTAGAGAATGTTATGCTGTGGGCCAGAATAATGTATGGCGGCATCCCAGTTTCGTGACAGGTAGATCCAAATATTTTGTTAGCTTGTATTTACTGCAAAGCAGCTGAAATGTAATGTCCCAGACACACGAAGGAGGACATTCTAATTTCTTCCTGGTCGAAACGAAAGGCTTGCGATAACATTTTTTGCGAAAAGTAGGGGACTGATCCACTACCCTTCCTGACATGGACCGTATGCTCTACACGTGAAGAGAATTGGTAAGAAGGCAACAACTACCTGTGACTCTAGAGAAATTAGCACTCTAGATCGTGTCCCATTGGAAGTTCCTAGTTGGAGGTACAGCAAGAACTGCTAGGCAAGCTTTAAGAGGTAAACTGTTTATAACATACCTGTGGTAAAAGAGGATTTTGATATCCTAATTCTTCTATCTGATGCTGTCTCAGAAAAATCAAGGAGTAACTGTAGCAACAGGCACCAGCACACAAACAGATTTGCATGACCCTAAGAAACGACAACAGAACCCGATAGCGCTACTTTCATTTTGTTCAGTAACGAAAGGGCGAAGAGAGGTAGCCACATTCGTACCTGACAAGAACGAGAAGAATCAGTGAGAATCATGTGATACAGTGTGATTCGTCGCCATGCCGTCTGGAAGCAGTAAGATATTACTGGATCTAACAGCATGTCAGATCTGTAGAGAGAAACTAGACACGTTCCGACAATAAACTGTGTGGGCGTGTGTTCCTCATGGACCATAGTAAGGATGGCTCTGAGCACTATGGGACTTAACATCTGAGGTCATCAGTCCCCTAGAACTTAGAACTACTTAAACCAAACTAACCTAAGGACATCACACACATCCATGCCCGAGGCAGGATTCGAACCTGCGACCGTAGCAGTCGCGCGGTTCCGGACTGAGCGCCTAGAACAGCTAGACCACCGCGGTCGGCATAGTAAGGAGAAACAGTAAAGCTACATAATACTAACGCTGCTTCAACTGTTCTTTGAGAGTCAGCGACTCTGACATTGGTATATGTAATCTTAGCAGTAGTTCTAGTATTTGTGTTAGTGTCAGTAACATTGAGTTACAACAATGCGATTGTGGCAGTAGTAACAGGAACTTTTTATGTTGTAATACAGTGGCGTGCAAAACTTACAGACGAAAGTAACTTTCGCATGATGTGTCACTACCAAGTAACACAGTTCGATGAACCTTGGACCATACATAGACAGAACTGATACAGTACAGTGAAACAGATAACTGAAAGAAATACGTACAGGGACGAACAGAAATGACACTTTTATTGAAAGGCAATAATTACACTGATATCACCGCGACTCATAACAGGCATCTGGACATTACGAAAGGCAGTACTTAGTTCTTAACAGCACATGCCATCACCATGAATGGCAATGCACACATTGCTAAGTGCTCCGATGCTGTCCACAAGGCTGAAAAAGGTAACTCACAGAGATATCTGCTAGTCTGGAGTTTGGAGCTCTGGTTCTCAGAATTTCTTATGCAAGGAGGCTCCTCACTGGGGAACTCAAAAAATTAATTACTAAGCGGGGTTTTGGACCACATTCTCTAAAATATTTCAATTTTTAATCACTGGCTGCTCATCATTCCACGAGTGAAGGATTGTTGCCACTCACAGAACGCAGCAGACGCAGGTCCTGTCATTCTGATTCCGTCGATTCTGATAGGCTATCACGAGAGGAGAATGATTCTGTTTCTGACCGTTTCCTTTAAATCTGATTAGACAAAGCTACCTGACTTTTCGTCTTGTAGTAGTGCGCTCATCCACTGTCAAGCGGGCTTAGGTAATTGCACGTCAACGCGTTTTCTCTAATCTCAACGTGGGTCCATTACATCAAAATATCGTCACGCGCTGTTATTACGATCTGCACACTCAATCTGCACTGCAGTCTATTGGGCGGCACGGTAGACTTCAACACGACTTATCGGCACTCCGTATTTTTATAACCACTTTTAATAAAAACAGGCAGTTTGTCACTAGTCAGTACAATTTTTACATTTTGCTTGGGGCCAGCCCATGGCGATGGGGACACCTTCAGCCAGTACAGTATGCCTCATCCCGTTATGCCACCACAACAGCCATTCTACGACTCAACCGACTGACAGCAATATCACGCACTGGGCACAATCGGTACATTACAATTGATTCTTTAACTACTCTTAACCCGTGCGAGTTAAATATGTTTATCTCTGAGTAAGGTTCAAAAATGGCTCTGAGCACTATGGGACTCAACTTCTGAGGTCATTAGTCCCCTAGAACGCAGAACTAGTTTAACCTAACTACACACACATCCATGCCCGAGGCAGGATTCGAACCTGCAACCGTAGCGGTCTCACGGTTCCAGACTGCAACGCCTAGAACCGCACGGCCACTTCGGCCAGCCTCTGAGTAAGGGACATTGGATCCATTACATTCCCATCATAAAAGAGTTCTTTGGAACTACAGCCGAAAAATAAAATAGAAGAGGCGAAGGACTGCAAAACAGCAAATAAAGAACCAGAAAATCAAGAACAAACAATGAAAATTACAATGTATCATGGATTCCCTCTGATTCTGACAGTGAACTGACTCTCCAAATATACAAAAATTCAATACATATTAATGAAAACTGGTCATTAGTTCCACAATTTTTTCTACATTTAATTACAATGAAGATTTCCTTTCAATACTTTGTGTGAGGCGTGAAATACATAACCGTTGCTGGTTACCTTTTTCATAGCACAGCAACAAAAACACTCAATTTTTCAGCTACCGTCAATAGTTTTACGATACTTCCCTTGCATTCAAACAATTTTTCAGTCCTTCAAAATCAATAAGCAAACACTACTCGCAAATTTTCTGTTGTCAGACAGCTCAGTCATTACCTCTGACCTGAAAAGAAATGGAAGGTCGAGAATAGAAACGAGAGCTGTTTTCGATTAATGATGTGCCGCACCGCGTGTAATTTTCGGTGAAATGCGTGGCACTGTGTAGTATCTGACCGTCTCGTACCTCGTTATGCAGATTAATTTTTTTTAAAAAAAAGTCTGTTTCATAATCCGACACTAATAGACATTAAAAATTACGTGTATACGTCCGAAAATCCGCTAAACTTTCCCCTATAGCTTAGCGAAACCTCACCTCTTTATATTTACACGTCCTATATAAATGTGGGATGGCCTGTCATAGCAACTTCTACCTGTATTTCAGTATCATGTAGCGTGTCACTCACCTATGGGACCTTTTTTTTGTAGATATTCAAAAAAAAGTGACCACTGTTCACATGGCACATTAAGGCGTGAATTTACCTTACAACTGTGCAGATGCTCATGCTCCAGCCGCTCAGGTTAAAGGAAGATAAGAGACACGGACTTTCCTTACCACCAGGCGTAGTGAAGCAATGGGGTCTTCAGTCCAATCCTTGAGTTGAGGACAGCACTCCTTTTCATCATGTAATACCAGGCGATTATTTTCTCTGGCTCTTTACGTACAAAACAGTTATAGCAAATTTTACCTTCATGCATCCAATGCATGCTGACTGCGAATAACAGGGAACGTGGAGCTTCATCCAGCAAAATATTCGGTAGCGAAACAAATACTCCTGCGGCTTTCTCTGATTAGCTGAGATAAGGCAACCTTCTCAGGCAGTGACACCTATTCATTACCAGACCATTCAGTTATCGTTTCTTGGAGGAAACAGTCTGCCTATGAGAAAAACACGTAAGTGATATGCTATATAATAACTTTAATTTGCGATAGTTGTTTCGTGTTGAGTCTGTTTCCTTGTCTATTGTTGACGAAGGGGTCCTGATTCTGCTGTAAAGTCACTTAAGAAGTTACGTGCAAAGGCTAAGAAAAAATCGGGAATCCTTTAAAAGGCCAAAGAAAATTAAAATCGTATCTTATTTGCTACTCGTGTAAGTTGTTTGCTTATGTAGATAAGCTGTTTGTTTAAATGGATGCAAAATTGTAAAGTCCCCTTAGGATTTGAGAAGTTTTGCTGTTCGTTGTTAATAATGTCTCTTCCAATTAACGAAGTACACAACCAGTCAGGTGCCGATTTTTATTTATTTTTAGATTCGTTCAGGTTTCGATACCACTAAGGACATCTTCTTCATAAGAACAAAGAGTTACTCGGATCGCAGTACGTGAAACATGTTATTTCCATCACGAGCAGAGGCGCTAAGTGGTATTAGTGTTTTCCTGAACCAGGAGGAACGGTGTTGGGCTTTGTTCTCGCGACCTGTAGATATGCGCCTCGGACCAGTTCACCGAAGCTGACATCATTGTACTCGATGCCAAACTCGGCGCACGTCTTCTGGAACGCAGGGTACAGCTTGTTCAGGATCGTGTGGTCAACTGTAGGGAACAGGTGATGTAAGCCGTGATGCCCGAAGAACGTAAGCCCTAGAATATCCGAGCTGGATATCACAGGCCGGTCTCTTACAGCATCCAGCTGCTGAATACCCCAATCCAGATCAGCCCTGAAGAAGAATAATATGGTGATGAGTAATACCAGAAACAAGACACACATCTATCGTTAAGTAATATCAAAATTTTTAATAGTTAGTTACATTTAATGTTACAAATTGCGCCAAAATATCATTACGCCTGTAAAGGCTGAAGTCGAAATTTTAATTGCCCTCATAAATATATTCCACCAAAGCAAATCACGATAGAACTACCAACTACACTTAGAAAATTTCGTTGATTACCGCTACTAAAACTAATTTGGAAAAGAGATCATTCGTATTCATGTGAAATGCCTTACCAGTTGTAGGAATGAATTTTCGGAGGCGTTGTCGCCATAAATACCGACAGCGTGTAATTGCATGAAATAATGAAGGTGTTAAAACAAAATCATCCTCTGACAGTATTTTGCTTTTGTGTACCGTGAATACAAGAGCGTTTCATAATGCAAATACGTTGATTATTCCTTACGTTACACCTGTTGCATGACGTCCTTCCTCGTATTCCGTTTTCCCAATGACGGTCTTTTCTGTTCAATGACTCCAGATTATCACGACGAGAAATTTGCAGAAAGTCATACCAAATTATTTCATTAATGAATTTCAGTTCCATCTCATTGTAAGTATCCTTTAGAAAATGTTAACATCCCAAAGCGGAATGTCGTTACGCTTATTCACAGTCATTACTCCTACATGACCCTTATCCACTTCTTTCGATATGTTCAAATGGCTCTGAGCACTATGGGACTTAACATCTGAGGTCATCAGTCCCCTAGAACTTAGAACTACTTAAACCAAACTAACCTAAGGACATCACACACATCCATGCCCGAGGCAGGATTCGAACCTGCGACCGTAGCAGTCGCGCGGTTCCGGACTGAGCGCCTAGAACAGCTAGACCACCGCGGTCGGCATAGTAAGGAGAAACAGTAAAGCTACATAATACTAACGCTGCTTCAACTGTTCTTTGAGAGTCAGCGACTCTGACATTGGTATATGTAATCTTAGCAGTAGTTCTAGTATTTGTGTTAGTGTCAGTAACATTGAGTTACAACAATGCGATTGTGGCAGTAGTAACAGGAACTTTTTATGTTGTAATACAGTGGCGTGCAAAACTTACAGACGAAAGTAACTTTCGCATGATGTGTCACTACCAAGTAACACAGTTCGATGAACCTTGGACCATACATAGACAGAACTGATACAGTACAGTGAAACAGATAACTGAAAGAAATACGTACAGGGACGAACAGAAATGACACTTTTATTGAAAGGCAATAATTACACTGATATCACCGCGACTCATAACAGGCATCTGGACATTACGAAAGGCAGTACTTAGTTCTTAACAGCACATGCCATCACCATGAATGGCAATGCACACATTGCTAAGTGCTCCGATGCTGTCCACAAGGCTGAAAAAGGTAACTCACAGAGATATCTGCTAGTCTGGAGTTTGGAGCTCTGGTTCTCAGAATTTCTTATGCAAGGAGGCTCCTCACTGGGGAACTCAAAAAATTAATTACTAAGCGGGGTTTTGGACCACATTCTCTAAAATATTTCAATTTTTAATCACTGGCTGCTCATCATTCCACGAGTGAAGGATTGTTGCCACTCACAGAACGCAGCAGACGCAGGTCCTGTCATTCTGATTCCGTCGATTCTGATAGGCTATCACGAGAGGAGAATGATTCTGTTTCTGACCGTTTCCTTTAAATCTGATTAGACAAAGCTACCTGACTTTTCGTCTTGTAGTAGTGCGCTCATCCACTGTCAAGCGGGCTTAGGTAATTGCACGTCAACGCGTTTTCTCTAATCTCAACGTGGGTCCATTACATCAAAATATCGTCACGCGCTGTTATTACGATCTGCACACTCAATCTGCACTGCAGTCTATTGGGCGGCACGGTAGACTTCAACACGACTTATCGGCACTCCGTATTTTTATAACCACTTTTAATAAAAACAGGCAGTTTGTCACTAGTCAGTACAATTTTTACATTTTGCTTGGGGCCAGCCCATGGCGATGGGGACACCTTCAGCCAGTACAGTATGCCTCATCCCGTTATGCCACCACAACAGCCATTCTACGACTCAACCGACTGACAGCAATATCACGCACTGGGCACAATCGGTACATTACAATTGATTCTTTAACTACTCTTAACCCGTGCGAGTTAAATATGTTTATCTCTGAGTAAGGTTCAAAAATGGCTCTGAGCACTATGGGACTCAACTTCTGAGGTCATTAGTCCCCTAGAACGCAGAACTAGTTTAACCTAACTACACGCACATCCATGCCCGAGGCAGGATTCGAACCTGCAACCGTAGCGGTCTCACGGTTCCAGACTGCAACGCCTAGAACCGCACGGCCACTTCGGCCAGCCTCTGAGTAAGGGACATTGGATCCATTACATTCCCATCATAAAAGAGTTCTTTGGAACTACAGCCGAAAAATAAAATAGAAGAGGCGAAGGACTGCAAAACAGCAAATAAAGAACCAGAAAATCAAGAACAAACAATGAAAATTACAATGTATCATGGATTCCCTCTGATTCTGACAGTGAACTGACTCTCCAAATATACAAAAATTCAATACATATTAATGAAAACTGGTCATTAGTTCCACAATTTTTTCTACATTTAATTACAATGAAGATTTCCTTTCAATACTTTGTGTGAGGCGTGAAATACATAACCGTTGCTGGTTACCTTTTTCATAGCACAGCAACAAAAACACTCAATTTTTCAGCTACCGTCAATAGTTTTACGATACTTCCCTTGCATTCAAACAATTTTTCAGTCCTTCAAAATCAATAAGCAAACACTACTCGCAAATTTTCTGTTGTCAGACAGCTCAGTCATTACCTCTGACCTGAAAAGAAATGGAAGGTCGAGAATAGAAACGAGAGCTGTTTTCGATTAATGATGTGCCGCACCGCGTGTAATTTTCGGTGAAATGCGTGGCACTGTGTAGTATCTGACCGTCTCGTACCTCGTTATGCAGATTAATTTTTTTTAAAAAAAAGTCTGTTTCATAATCCGACACTAATAGACATTAAAAATTACGTGTATACGTCCGAAAATCCGCTAAACTTTCCCCTATAGCTTAGCGAAACCTCACCTCTTTATATTTACACGTCCTATATAAATGTGGGATGGCCTGTCATAGCAACTTCTACCTGTATTTCAGTATCATGTAGCGTGTCACTCACCTATGGGACCTTTTTTTTGTAGATATTCAAAAAAAAGTGACCACTGTTCACATGGCACATTAAGGCGTGAATTTACCTTACAACTGTGCAGATGCTCATGCTCCAGCCGCTCAGGTTAAAGGAAGATAAGAGACACGGACTTTCCTTACCACCAGGCGTAGTGAAGCAATGGGGTCTTCAGTCCAATCCTTGAGTTGAGGACAGCACTCCTTTTCATCATGTAATACCAGGCGATTATTTTCTCTGGCTCTTTACGTACAAAACAGTTATAGCAAATTTTACCTTCATGCATCCAATGCATGCTGACTGCGAATAACAGGGAACGTGGAGCTTCATCCAGCAAAATATTCGGTAGCGAAACAAATACTCCTGCGGCTTTCTCTGATTAGCTGAGATAAGGCAACCTTCTCAGGCAGTGACACCTATTCATTACCAGACCATTCAGTTATCGTTTCTTGGAGGAAACAGTCTGCCTATGAGAAAAACACGTAAGTGATATGCTATATAATAACTTTAATTTGCGATAGTTGTTTCGTGTTGAGTCTGTTTCCTTGTCTATTGTTGACGAAGGGGTCCTGATTCTGCTGTAAAGTCACTTAAGAAGTTACGTGCAAAGGTTAAGAAAAAATCGGGAATCCTTTAAAAGGCCAAAGAAAATTAAAATCGTATCTTATTTGCTACTCGTGTAAGTTGTTTGCTTATGTAGATAAGCTGTTTGTTTAAATGGATGCAAAATTGTAAAGTCCCCTTAGGATTTGAGAAGTTTTGCTGTTCGTTGTTAATAATGTCTCTTCCAATTAACGAAGTACACAACCAGTCAGGTGCCGATTTTTATTTATTTTTAGATTCGTTCAGGTTTCAATACCACTAAGGACATCTTCTTCATAAGAACAAAGAGTTACTCGGATCGCAGTACGTGAAACATGTTATTTCCATCACGAGCAGAGGCGCTAAGTGGTATTAGTGTTTTCCTGAACCAGGAGGAACGGTGTTGGGCTTTGTTCTCGCGACCTGTAGATATGCGCCTCGGACCAGTTCACCGAAGCTGACATCATTGTACTCGATGCCAAACTCGGCGCACGTCTTCTGGAACGCAGGGTACAGCTTGTTCAGGATCGTGTGGTCAACTGTAGGGAACAGGTGATGTAAGCCGTGATGCCCGAAGAACGTAAGCCCTAGAATATCCGAGCTGGATATCACAGGCCGGTCTCTTACAGCATCCAGCTGCTGAATACCCCAATCCAGATCAGCCCTGAAGAAGAATAATATGGTGATGAGTAATACCAGAAACAAGACACACATCTATCGTTAAGTAATATCAAAATTTTTAATAGTTAGTTACATTTAATGTTACAAATTGCGCCAAAATATCATTACGCCTGTAAAGGCTGAAGTCGAAATTTTAATTGCCCTCATAAATATATTCCACCAAAGCAAATCACGATAGAACTACCAACTACACTTAGAAAATTTCGTTGATTACCGCTACTAAAACTAATTTGGAAAAGAGATCATTCGTATTCATGTGAAATGCCTTACCAGTTGTAGGAATGAATTTTCGGAGGCGTTGTCGCCATAAATACCGACAGCGTGTAATTGCATGAAATAATGAAGGTGTTAAAACAAAATCATCCTCTGACAGTATTTTGCTTTTGTGTACCGTGAATACAAGAGCGTTTCATAATGCAAATACGTTGATTATTCCTTACGTTACACCTGTTGCATGACGTCCTTCCTCGTATTCCGTTTTCCCAATGACGGTCTTTTCTGTTCAATGACTCCAGATTATCACGACGAGAAATTTGCAGAAAGTCATACCAAATTATTTCATTAATGAATTTCAGTTCCATCTCATTGTAAGTATCCTTTAGAAAATGTTAACATCCCAAAGCGGAATGTCGTTACGCTTATTCACAGTCATTACTCCTACATGACCCTTATCCACTTCTTTCGATATGTTCAAATGGCTCTGAGCACTATGGGACTTAACATCTGAGGTCATTGGTCCCCTAGAACTTAGAACTACTTAAACCTAACCTTAAACCTAAGGACATCACAAACATCCATGCCCGAGGCAGGATTCGAACCTGCGACCGTAGCGGTCGCGCGTCTCCAGACTGTAGCGCCTAGAACCGCTCGGCCACTCCGGCCGGCTTTCGATATGTATACGAATGTTGAAGCGAATAGTGTCATACAGCTTCAAAATGAAATTCTGCGTTTACGAACTATAATGACAGCACTAAATTATATAATATAGAAATACTAGCGGAGAAACCCGCCGTTGCCCAGGTATTTATATATAGCTGTACGACCACGCCGGTACCCGGCAGCGTGGGTAATGTTTATAACATCGTATCTTCTGAACTATGTTTCTTACAATGATATAATATTGTAGGTTCATTCATCAGCATACTTGGATACTGTGTGCGAAATTTATTGCGAATATAGTTAATAGCAAAGAAGTAATAAATTTAAAAGTTATGCATGATGCCGCAGTTTGTCACGCATATCACTGCTTATGACGTTATGTCTCCTGGACTATATGCCGTACAGTGATATAATGTTGTACAATATCCGGATATTGTCTGCTTCATTTATTGCCAACAGAGTTAGTATCAAAGAAGTAATAAATTTAAACGTCATACACAATGTGGTAGTTCATCATGCATTTCACTGTTTACGACGTCATATCTCTTGAACTATGTGCCGGACAGTGACATTATTTTGCATTTATATTCAGTGCTGTATCTGCATAATGTCTGTAAAATGTGTCGTGAGTAGAGTTAGTAGTAAAGAAGTAATAAATTATAACGTCATGCCTCATGCGGTACTTTTACTGCATGAACAACGGAAAAATAGAAAGGGATAAACAGTTTTCCTTTCATCATTTTCTAGGGGTTGTCATCGAGAAAAAATTTAGTAAATGTTTGAAATAATGTGTTAAGGTCTTTGCAAGGCTCTAAATGCTATCATTCTCAAATACTGGATGAATCAAGTCTGGTAATTCACGCGTCGCAGGCCACGCTTCTTTTACATCCCCACCCCATTGACAAGTAGTGGACCTTACCCCCTCACGGCGATTGTCGCCTGACAGTAATGTGTGTGTGTGTGTGTGTGTGTGTGTGTGTGTGTGTGTGTGTGTGTATTCGAAACACTTGTGCTACGTTTAGTTGGAATCGATCCAGCAGTTTAGGAGGAGATATGGAACACACACACACACACACACACACACACACACACACACACACACACACACATAAACACCATATCCATTTTTATAATATTTACGAATTCATTCAACAGTGCTTTAAGAGTACGCTCTCTTAGGTATATGGAGCTGTCCATTTGTAGGCTACACGGAGTGGTGACAACCAGTCTCAAGTCACACACAAGACGCGAACTAAACTACTCGGACAGCACAGAGGCAGAAATGATTAACTTTTTGTAGTTATCGCTTTCTGGAGACAGTGTACTTTATTTATACACTGACGAGAAAAGAAAAATACGGTCACCTGCTTATTAGCGCGTTGGTTCATCTTTGCAACGCAATAGCTCAGCGATTCTGCGTGGTATGGATTTGACAATAGGCACCGAATGTCTACGCACAGTTCATGAAATTCCCGTAAATTACGGGCCTGTGGTTTGTGAGTACAGAGATAGCGCCTGATTTGGTCCCAGATGTGTCCCATTGGGTTCAGATCAGGTGGTCAAATCATCAATGTAAGTTCTTCAAATCAATGAAGCGCATTGCCATTGCTGTTGGCGAGGACATCAGGCAAGAAGAATCGTCCGCAGTAATGTTCACCTAGTCCACAGCTGTCATGCTGCTTTAGAATACTACCACAAGTCCCACGGAATTCAATGTGATGGTCCTCCCCCACAGACTTGTGCCGGTGGCGCGGTGCATGCTTCGCTCAACCGTTCACCTAGATAATGGCATGTTCGGACACGGCCATTGACCTGTTGTAACAAGAAACTCTACCACTGATCCACGGTCCATTCTCTACGAACAAGCGCCCACTGCAGTCGTAACTAACTGTGTCGTTGGGTTAACATGGGAACACGTAGCGGTCGTCTGCTGCCGAGTCCCATACTAAACAATGTGCGCTGAACGTTGTGCCTCGAAACACTTGGGCCTGCACTAGAATTACACTTTCTCATCTAATCTGCAAAAGATCGCCGCCCATTATGCTTTACACAGCGGACAAGCCTTTGACCTCAATGCTCTGTGATGGCGCGTGGACGCCTAACACCTTGGCACCTGGTCGTGGCTTTAGCGTCCTCCAACCACTTTCCATAGACGCTCACGACAGTCGCAAGAAAACAGCCTACCAGCTTCGCCGTTTCCGAGACGTTCGTTTCAGGCGTCGGGCCGTAACAAACTGCCCTTAAATAGATTTTTCCATTTGTGGCCGGTATCGTCGTTGTAATGGTTCCTCATTCGCCTGTGCTCCGCTTATATATAGTCCGTTAATATTGGAAAATGCACATATTCACGGAATAATGTAGGTAGAGAAGTAAAAATTGACATACACGTATGAGATGACACAGTTGTATTGAAATAAAACACGAGTGCAAAAACCGGCCACCAGATGGCGCTGGACAGCAACACATCAGTGAATTCGCATGAGAATCGAGTATAAAATGAGCTGTAGTGAGAGAGGGAGACAGATATGCCAGCAATCGTGGTATGTTGACTTTACCAGAAGAGGCACTGTTAGTGAAGCTTTACTATCAGAATGAAGAATCTTCCACTGGAACTTTGAGACCCTGTCAACACCGTAAGAAGGCTATTCGAACAGGTAAAAGTTCTGTAACGAGTGTCACTGTGAGGAAAGTGATAGCGAAGTTCGCAGTTACGGTTTGTTTAGACAATCGACCTCGTAGTCTACTGAGGCTCGAACAGTTAAGGAATAAATCGAGACTTTAGCTGTTTCATCTCAGTATGGTGAAATCAGCGCTCATGAAGTTGCACGTCACTCCAGTAGCCCACGCACTAGTATTTGGAGAACACTAACGCGTACCCTCCAGTATTATACGTAAGAAAATCCAGCCTCATCACGATCTCTTAGCCAACGATTCAGCGAGGGGGAGAGCATTTGGGTGTGGGCACTTTAAAAATGGGTAAGATAACAACTGGTTGTCTAAAGTGTTGTGGATCGACCGAAGCCCATTTCACACTCCAAGGGTCTGTCATCATCCATAACAGCAGAATTTGGGCTACCTAAAATCCTGTAACGATCTTGGAACCCCATTGCATGACGATAAAGTCAGTGTTTGATGTGAATTTATCACATCAGTCGTGGTTGGACCGTTTCTCTTCGAGGAACTGTAGGTATCTGCTTCTCAAATTGTCAGCGTCACGGGTGCGAGGTACGCCGGTATGATACAGAATCGCATCACCCGTAGCCTGGCTGATAAACACCTGCTGGAAGGTACGACTTTTATGTCGGATGGCGCTCCACGCCGTACTGGTACACGTGTGAAAAATTTCTTCCCCGTATCTTTTGGTGAGGATCGCATGCTGAGCCCCCATTTCCGTCGTGCTTGGTCTCCCAGATTAGCAGACCTCAATCCGGGTAATTATTATTGGTTGCGGGGTTACCTGAAGTCGCAAGTCTACTGCGATCGTCCGATCTCATTAGGGATGCTAAAGGCCAAGTTCCGACAAAATTTCTCAACCATACTTAGTGATGTGATGTACAGTGCTTTTCACAACAATATCACTCGACTACAGGTGTCGTTGAGGAATGGCGGCCGGTATGTTGAGTATTTGTTATAAAGAACATTGCTTTGTTAATAATTAATCGTTGTGTTAATTATTGTTTTTGTATAATAAGAGGGGCCATCTGTCGACATTTTGTGCAGTTTTTTGTTTCAATAAATCCCTATGTCATTTCAAGCATCTGTGTCAATTTTTACCTCTCTAACTACGTTACTTCGTGAAGTCACCATAGTCGACATAATCGTCCTGAGGGATTCAGAAAATGTTTGGATAATTAAGGTAACTCTCATTTATTGTTCCATCTCAGTTACACACTATTTAGTTTGATTACATGTTTCGATCACTCTCGATAATCTTCGGATCTAAAACAAAGTAAAACTAAATATGTACTAACTAATATTTTCAATAAGTAGAACAGACAAGATAATCCTGCTTCCGTAATTTTACGATCTTCATTTCCCTCACTGTTTACACATCCATTGTTCTGGACCTATACTTCTAATAGTTTAGTTGAACAAATTGTTATACAATTTTATTTTTAGATTTTCAGACCAAGAACTTATGACTTCATATTTTCAAAGCTGCGCCCTTTGGATATCTTTAGATATATATTCAGTTTTCGCTACTTTATTTCCACATTTATAATCTATTGTTTTATCCCTTTTTACAGTTTTACACATCCATTCTGGTATCTTTTTTACATTACTGACCTTTTGCAGTTTTAGTTAAGACCCTGTCTTGTTAAACGCATAGCATCAGCCCTGCCACTATCCCTCCCTCCCCAAATCCCCCCGTCCCTCACCTTCTCAATCCCCCTTCCCTCCATTTCATAATTTCACTGTTTTATGGCATTTACATTTTACATACCCATTATTCTACACTATCAGTCTTTCGACGAGAATTTTCACATAATTATACGTTCTATAGTTATAGCACGATCTTTTTTGTTAAACTCTTGACACCCCCACCACCCACCTACCCCGCTTCCTTTCCGTGCCTCAACCAGTTTCACTCCATTTCACCTTCCCGCTAACTCTAACATATACATGTTCAAATAATTTAAATATTGTCTGCTCCCGTATGGCATTTCTGCTTTCTTAGATCCTCGAGACGAAACACAAAGCAGAGGCACAGTGGCTGCCTTGTGCGGAAGGAGAGTTTTTCCTGCAGATATTTGCGTACTATAAACTACGTATGTTGTGTCTTACTGTAGTTTATATCCTGTCTATTCCTATCACATTTGTTCCTTTGTACTATTTTTATATATTGTATCGCTTCATTTTAATGACGTATGTAGTGTATTATATACACCCCTCTTTTTTCTCATTATTTTTATCTTGTCTCTCTCACATTTATATCTAGACTGTCTTTTATTTTTACACACTATCTATTCTGCATCTCCCCTTGGATTTTAAAATTTTTTTTGTCCTAAGTCCTCTGGCTGGTCTGATGCGGCTCGCCACAAATTTCTCTCCTGTCCCAATCTCTTCATCTCGGAGTAGCGCTTGCAACTTACTTGCTTTTTAATGTATTTATTGGTGGCGTCTGCGATTCGTATTGGTTCATACGTTCGGCGCATACGCCGTCACGCCCTCCCAGACGCTCGGCAGGTAGAACTACACAGGCCATTATTGGCCTCAATGACGCTCCGTTGGCTGCTCGTAGCGTAAGTGGTGTTTGTATTTGTTCTTTATACGGCACTTTGCCTCCCGGCATCTGGCTAGTGGACGTGTGCGGCTTTTAGTCCCTAACACACGAAAGGTTACGAGCTTGATTTTCCGTACTAATTGGTTCGGCCACCATGCACGTATGATTGCTTTTAATTAAGTTACTATGACAGCTTTCTGCTGACTAACTGACTTTTCGTAACTCCTTTTATAGAATTTGTAACTAGCTTTCCCCTCCCGTCTTTACAGTTGTTAGCATTTGAGGATGGAGCTCTACTGCTCTGAAGCCCGCCATGTAGTTACACAAATAAATTCTCATTACAGCTGAAGCGGATTCTTTACTCCTGTGGACCGCTTCTCTGGTTGTGGCTGGTTATATCCTACAACAAGCTCTACTGGAACCTACAAAAAATTTTCCATCAGTATAAAGCGATGCTTGCTGCCAGAGGACTTACCGTGGAGTATCTCCATCGTGGAAGATCACTGGATGGTGATGAGCTGCAGTAAGTCCGATAAAAATGAAAAACAGACTGCCACAAACTGTAATATACGTCCACATGTAAAGAGCTTCCAGCAATGATGCCCCAGCAATGAAGACCATTGACGCAGGTATTATCAGTGGGATAAGGTCTGCTTTCCTCATTTCAGGTTTGCTGCCTCTAAATCTGTCAACCACCCTGAAAAACGATAGCATGTACCGGTGCCTATAGTAGTAGAGTACACTTCATATACAGTAAATATGTAGTTTGCTGCCATGTTCATTGTCATGACTCACCTGGACATACAGGAAAAATGGAAGGTTAAAGCCCCCACGATAGGAGAATAAATCCAACTGACATAACGAGTAAAAAAGTTCTTCTCTTCAAATGGTAAGAATTTGAACCAAGGTTCAAGCATGGATATCTCGAGATCGAGAAGAGTGTTGGTGTACAAATGATGGCTCAGTACGTGAGTGATACGCCAGTCTCTGAAAAACACAGAAGCAGAAGGTAAGATGTATCGATTAAGATATTGGGTTTATTCGACGCACTGGTGGCCCCAGTACCTGGATGACATCATCGAGAAGTCGAAGTAGTACATCCGCAGGTTGTCCTTGAGATGCGTGAAGTTGTGGGCGCAGTTGGTGGTGAAGGTGAGCAGCAGGCCCGCCAACATGGCAACCACGAAACTTTGGGTCCAGGCGGCAACGACGCTCAGCGCAAGCATTGACATCACCAGCGAGTCGGCCAATATCTGAGAAACATGCAGCCGTGTTAGCCTCTGAAAAAACTCGTATTTGCTGTCTAGCAAACAGAGGTGACGAGCCAGTTACTCGGCCACCATTGACCAGACGTTTTCAATTGGTGATAATGTGCTGGCCAGGGCAGCAGTTGAACAATTTCTGTATCCAGAAGGGCCCGTACAGGACCTGCAACATGCGGTTGTGCATTATCCTGCTGAAATGTAGGATTTCGCAGGGATCGAATGAAGGGTAGAGCCACGGGTCGTAACACATCTGAAATGTAACGTCCACAGTTCAAAGTGTCGTCAATGCAACAAGAGGTGACTGAGGCGTGTAACCAATGGCGCCCCATACCATCACGCCGGGTGATACGCCAGTATGGCAATGACGAATATACGCTTCCAATGTGCGTTCACCGCAATGTCGCGAAACACGGATGCGACCATCATGATGCTGTAAACAGAACCTGGATTCATCCGAAAAAATGACGTTTTGCCATTCGTGCACCCGGGTTCGTCGTTGAGTACACCATCGCAGGCGCTCCTGTCTCTGATGCAGCGTCAAGGGTAATCCCAGCCATGGTCTCCGAGCTGACAGTCCATGCTGCTGCATACGTCGTCGAAGTGTTCGTGTAAATGGTTGTTGTCTTTCAAACGTCCTCATCGGTTGACTCAGGGATCGAGAAGTGGCTGCACGACACGTTACAGCCATGCGGATAAGATACCGGTCATCTCGACAGCTAGTGATACGAGGCCGTCGGGATCCAGCACGGCGTTCCGTATTACCCTCTTGAACCCACCGATTCCATATTCTGCTAGCAGTCATTGGATCTCGACCAACGAGAGCAGCAATGTCACGATAAACCGTAATCACGCTAGGCTACAATCCGACCTGTATCAAGGTCGGAAATGTGATGGTGCGCGTTTCTCCTCCTTACACGAGGTATCACAACCACGTTTCACCAGGCAACGCCGGTCAACTGCTGTTTGTGTATGAGAAATCGGTTGGGAGCTTCCCTCGTGTCAGCACGTTGTAGGTGTCGCCACCGGCGCCAACATTGTGTGAATGCTCTGATAAGCTAATCATTTGCATATCACAGCATCGTCTTCCTGTCGGTTAAATTTCGCGCCTGAAGCACGTCATCTTCGTGGTGTAGCAATTTTAATGGCCAGTAGTGTACAAACATCAAAGGAAAAGCTGTAAAGTCATTTATTTCTCCAAAACAAAACGCTTAATTTGGGGCATCTTTACCACTAGCTGTTACATAAGCTTGGCATCGCATTAGCATGCTCTCTGAAGTGGTACTAGAGTGGTGGTTGAGGACTTGCTGCTCGTCGCACCAATATGAGCGAACCAATGATCAAAGCTTGTTACTAGTCAGTATCTATTACATGTTTTTCCTTTAGGTTTTTGCTGTTGCTTCCAGTTGCCTTGTTTCGCCGCAGCTCTGTTCGGCGAGCGGATGTTCCACCTTTTTTCAGATTACTACTGAACTGATACGTCTGTCTGTGTGGCGGGACAGGACGTGAGTTTGGTTTGTGAATAAAACTTTTAAAATTATTGTTGTTGTCCTGGTGGTGGAAGACTCTGCCGCAAGGAGAACTCCTAGCGTTGCCAGAGTACGCCTGACCGTCTGTGACGGCATATTATCAGCGGAGTGAACTTCGGGGAGGCACCTTCGTCCAGACAAAAGATTTTTCATATATTCCGACGACACAGGGATTGCAGCCCAGGGAAGAACGTTCGAGGAGGCAGATATGAAACTGACTGCAGCCCTCGAAGATCTGGCGTAATAGTATGAGAATAACCACCTAAAGCCTAATCCATCCAAAACACTGGTCTGTGCGTTTCGCTTGAGAAATAGACAAGCTAGGAAAACAACTGGAAACAACTTGGAGAGGAAATCAACTACAACACTGGGACACCCCAGCATACCTCGGAGAAAAGCTCGGCCGCACACTTACCTTCATAGGCCATTGCGGTAACATGAAGTTCAAAGTCTGCAGCACAAATAATAATAAGTGCAAGATCATTAACAGCGCTCGGGGGACTCAAGCGAATGTTTTACGTACTTCTGCTCTACCTCTATCTCTAGGCGCGCAGTCCGGAACCGTGCGACTGCTACGGTCGCAGGTTCGAATCCTGCCTCGGGCATGGATGTGTGTGATGTCCTTAGGTTAGTTAGGTTTAATTAGTTCTAAGTTCTAGGGGACTAATGACCACAGCAGTTGAGTCCCATAGTGCTCAGAACCATTTGAACCATCTACCTCTATCTTTCTCTGCGGCAGAATATGCTGCACCAGTTTGGCAGAACTCTATATACACCAGGCATGTTGACACAGCTCTTAATGAGACAGGCAACATTATAACTGGTTGTACGACCAACTTAAGATGGCAAAATCTTCCATCCTATACGGATAGCACACCCGAACAGCAGACACAGAACAGCGACAGAAACTGAGAAGAAGAAACAGAAAATGATTCTAGGCATCCCATGTTTGAAAGCCAAGCATCACATCCTAGGCTCAAGTCGAGAAAAACTTTCTTCCAACAGCTGAAGCCATTACAACGTCACCTTCCTCTCGCCGAACAGAACTGCGGCGAAAAAAGGCAACTGGAAGTAACAGCCAAAACCTAAAAAAGAATGCGCTGCTGGGTTCCAACTACCCTACCACACGTGGAGGGCTGAACAGACTGCGAGCTGGAGTGGTGCGGTGCAGGTAAATCTTGTAGCGGAGGGACTACATTACCGGAGAATTTCTAAAGAGTGAACACTTCTTGACCTGCCCGAAGTTGCCTGAAGCCTGCACTCTGGAGGGCCTGGTTTCAGCGAATGTCCCAGCAATTAAGATTACCGAAATTTAGGATTCAAAATCAATTTAACAAAACCTAATGTACGTAGGTCAGAACTGCTGTGTAGACACTATGCAATGGAATCTACTATTGTCGCTGATAGCACACATTGTTGAAATACCTGCCTTACCTGCAAGCAAATGGACTCGCCCGTCCCACGTCACCGGCGTGCTCACAATCGAGGGAAACACAGTCACTTGTGAGCGAGCGGTCTAACGTAACGGTGTCACTATGTTTTCGAAACAGAAACAACGGAGTTGGATCAATATTGAATGTGCCAGAGGTCGTACAGCACGGCAGTGTCGTAAAGGTGTTCAAAAGGCGTGCAGCGTATCGACATTGCCGTACAGAGCAGTGGCGCTTTGAGCACAAGCCTTCAACGAAGGTCGGCAAACTGTGGCAGACATGCATCAGGCAGGTCGCCCTAGCGTCTCTGAAGAAGAAATGCATGCTGTCGCCGCGTTAATGGACAGTGATCGACGCCACACGATTCGAGAGCTCGCCCACGAAATCGCACTAGCGCATACGACTGTGCTTCGCATCCCGAAGGAACGCCTGGGCATGCGAAAAATTGCATCACGATGGGTTCCGCTGAATTGACGGAAATGCAGAAATGGATGCGTTACGACGCTGCTCGGACGCTAAGAGTGCGAAGGAGAGGCTATCTTACGCCGTATCGTAACACTGGATGAGGCATGGGCCACATCGTAAGAGCCAAAACTGAAACGCGAGTCCAACGAATGGCGTCATTATGGAGTCGCCGCGAAAGTCGAAAGTGCGTAAGAGTTCCAGTATGGTGAAAGTTATGGTGATTCTCGTGACGACTGTGATGGTGTTATCCTAACTCATGACGTTCCTCCACGGCAGACCGTCAATGCACAGTATTACTGTTCGTTTTTGGAGCATCACCTGCGACCAGCTTTGCGTAAGAAGCTGCGACACTTTCTGCGCAACCCACTCCTCATTTTTCACGATAATGCGCGGGCGCATACAGCGCAACCTGTGGCTGCTCTGTTCGGTCGATGGGACTGGGAGGTTCTTTACCGCCCACCATACTCCCCGGACTTAAGTCCTTGTGACTTTGATTTGATTCCGAAGATGGAATTCGCTTCAGAACTGTTCCAGAGATTCGACAAGCAGTAGACCGCTCCATTCGCACCATCAACAGAACAGGCTCTGCTAAGGGTGTACTACGCCTTCCACATCGCTGGCAACGGGTTCTACACAAGGCTGGTGAAGGACGGTAACAGGTGCAAACATGTAACTCTTCTGTATCGGTTGTGAATAAATAGTTAAGTTCCAACCCTCGTATATATTGTGTTGTATTATTTTGAATTTGTAAGTGATACTATTGCACCGTCCTGGACACGAAAATAATAATAATATTTTTTTAATTGGGTGGGCGGGGGAAGGGAGGTAACCCTCGTACGTGACCTAGCGCTGGGTACGCCCAAGCTCTCCAGTACACCCAGAGATATTCTATAGGATTCAGTTCCTATGCCGTGCGGGGAATATCTTCTAGAACTCCGCGATGAGGGACAGAAGACTGCTCGATGCCGACTGCAGCTGTGTCATCCTTTGCCATTTGCCGTCCTTCGGATGCGATATGGAGAGTCAGTGATCAGCACGTTGCTCTCTCTGGCGTTGTCGGCTTGGAGAGGCTCTTTATGATTCAAGTAGCCCCTCAAATGTCATTACGAGGCCGGGTGGACCGCTTTCCAGTCCTAACACGTAGGAAATATCCCCGGCAGTACCAGGAACTGAGCCCGGGTCCACGGCATGGCAGCCAGATGCGCTGGTCACTCAGTTATGGTAGCAGATTGCTGGTTATTTTCATCCTGTGGGAAACTTCTCTACCAGAGTGGAGCGATGCTTGCGGACATTACGCACCGGAAGTGATACAATAAACCAATATCTTACGTAACTTCTTTAGAGTACATAAACTTATGATAACAAGCTCTTCTCAGTCGTGGTTGTACCTATTTACGGATATGTAGTAATGTATGTGATTAATGTTTTCGGATATGTACACAATGTTTTAGCTGTCTGGCGAAGATCAGGCTTGCTTAAGGGGGGACATTCATCAAAAGCACGTGCTTTTTAAAGGGTGCATCAAATCCACAACTTTGAAGATACAGAAGTGCAATTTTGTACCGCACTTCACATGAAATTAACAATTTTCTGTTAAATTCCTTGGATTATATATTTTTCACTTTTGTATGGAAATTAAAAATTTTATTTTCAAAAAATAATATATGTACCTTTTTTCTTTGGAGCTATTCCAGGAATTTCTACGAAATTTTTTCTCTTTACTCTCTCTTCATATAATAAGCTTCTCTCATGAGATTTTTTGAATATATCCAATAGGAGAATTTTAAAACTTTTAATTATAATTCTTTAAGTATAATATATCTCACCTCACACTCAGAATTTCAAAATTTACTCTTGAGACAACATTTATTGTGTTTACAGAGATAAGTGTAAAAAATTTCATAATTCTAGGCTTCACATATTACAGGGAAATGGCACATTAACTTTAAAGAATATAATTTTCAGGATATGCAATTTAAAGTTTTACTTAACGTTTTTCTTGTCTCAAGTCTTCAGAAGGACCCAGATTTTTGCACAGCGTCGTCTTTCCATTCAAGACTTCTCTTCCGGTTTCTTGTTCTTCCCATCTTTCCTTTACTTGGTCTTCAACTAACTTTTCAGCTTCAGCGAGGTGCTGTAAATCTATTTTCCTATCTGACAGCGCATTCTTTCTAATATCTTCATCCTCCCTATGTTCTCATCATTAAATACAAGTACTGCATCATAAGCTGCTATTCTGACAACCGTAGCAGATGAAATGTGATTTAAGGCATAGTTTCCAAATTTCTCTACTGTTGTTGTTGTTGTTGTTGTGGTCTTCAGTCCTGAGACTGGTTTGATGCAGCTCTCTATGCTACTCTATCCTGTGCAAGCTTCTTCATCTCCCAGTACCTACTGCAACCTACATCCTTCTGAATCTGCTTAGTGTATTCATCTCTTGCTCTCCCTCTACGATTTTTACCCTCCACGCTGCTCTCCAATACTAAATTGGTGATCCCTTGATGCCTCAGAACATGTCCTACCAACCGATTCCTTCTTCTGGTCAAGTTGTGCCACAAACTTCTCTTCTCCCCAATCTTATTCAATACTTCCTCATTAGTTATGTGATCTGCCCATCTCATGTTCTACTACGTTTCCTTCTCTCCCTTTTCCTACACTCGAATTCCAGTCACCCATGACTATTAAATTTTCGTCTCCCTTCATTATCTGAATAATTTCTTTTATTTCATCATACATTTCTTCAATTTCTTCGTCATCCGCAGAGCTAGTTTGCATATAAACTTCTACTACTGTAGTAGGTGTGGGCTTCGTATCTATCTTGGCCACAATAATGCGTTCACTATGCTGTTTGTAGTAGCTTACCCGCATTCCTATTTTCCTATTCGTTATTAAACCTACTCCTGCATTACCCCCGTTTGATTTTGTGTTTATAACCCTGTAGTCACCTGACCAGAAGTCTTGTTCCTCCTGCCACCGAACTTCACTAATTCCCACTATATCTAACTTTAACCTATCCATTTCCCTTTTTAAATTTTCTAACCTACCTGCCCGATTAAGTGATCTGACATTCCACGCTCCGATCCGTAGAACGCCAGTTCTCTTTCTCCTGATAATGACATCCTTGTGAGTAGTCCCCGCCCGGATATCCGAATGGGGGACTATTTTACCTCCGGAATATTTTACCCAAGAGGATGCCATCATCATTTAATCATACAGTAAAGCTGCATGCCCTCGGGAAAAATTACGGCTGTAGTTTCCCCTAGCTTTCAGCCGTTCGCACTACCAGCACAGCAAGACCGTTTTGGTTATTGTTACAAGGCCAGATCAGTCAATCATCCAGACTGTTGCCCTTGCAACTACTGAAAAGGCTGCTGCCACTCATCAGGAACCACACGTTTGTCTGGCCTCTCAGCAGATACCCCTCCGTTGTGGTTGTACCTACGGTACGACTATCTGTATCGCTGAGGCACGCAAGCCTTCGCACCAACGGCAAGGTCCATGGTTCATGGGGGGGATTTCTTTACTGGAGTTTATAATTCAAGGTCGATTAATCTAAACCCAGTGTACTGAAATTCTTCGCTGTAGTATTCACTGTTTACTTCACCTACTTTTCGCCCGGAGCTGCTAGAAGTCGAGTTCACATTTTCAGTAGAAGTTTTAATTTTTGACCTAATCTCATTGCTGGTTTGTTGCGGTTTGCCACGTCTTGCACTCACTGATTTCTGCAAACGCAGTTTATCCAGTTTTCTATACAGTCTTTGTGATCGTAGCATTATGGAATGAAAGAATGGAACACATCCGTAAATCTCTGTCAGTAGCACAAGGCAAAACAGGGATTACTTCTTTATAAACAAAGCAGCTGGTTTGTTATTGTTTCCAAGATACGGAACAGAGTGACAGATGATCAGTAAAACCAAAGAGAATAAACCATATCCTTCTAGATGTATCCGTACAAGTTTTCTTGTAAGTAATCCCAGGAAAGTAATTCACCGAGCTAGTATTGAAGTGTTGCTTACAAAAGTGGGCGTGGCAGGAAGATCACGTCACACATTTAATTATTTTTCAACCACTTCGGATGCGATTTCATAATTGAAACTTTGGGAACTTATTGTCCATGAGTTCTACTAATGAATAAAAGAATGAAAACTAACATTTTCGGTCAATTTCATGAACGTCCCCCCCTTAAAATTAGTCGAGTAGGTATCGATATTGTTACACGCTACCGGGTTCTGCTACGAAAATTAGCCTTTCTGTAAGTGTCACAACAAAATATAAAATATAGTCTTATTCTCTCTTTTATATTCATTAAATCAATATAACGTCACTTATGAGAGAAGCTACTTACATTTATTTAATTTACTAACCTGTATTATGTTGAATTTATGACTTGGAATAACATCGATATATTTGAAAAAAAAATTAAATTGTCGCACCTTCGGAAAGATCTTTTACGCCCATAATATTTTCAAAGTATTTTTTCGTGAAAAACATCGGCTAATTTTGATTTGTGTTAAATATTAAAAGCGGAAGTTTAGCCATTCCCAATCTGATTCATAGAAAGTTCTGGGTCCTTCTAGAACAATATGTATCTGATATACACTGTAATCCTGGCGTCAAAGAGGCGTATTTCGTCGTTCCTATTTAGACAGTGTTGAAGTTCAGTTCACGAAACTCTTTGCTAAGAAGCGCATGGAACAATGAAAAACTACGCATAATGTTTTTGTGTGAACTATATGATTTTACCTGGCGTGAAAGTGTTTGTGATTTTATGACTACTGAATTGCAGGAAGTGAAAATAATAAGCTGATATGTATGAATCGACAAACTTTGCTTCAGTCAAATCTGAAACAAAATCCAAGACCAATTTTTACTTTCGTTAAGGTTATCAAGTCAAGATGCCGCCCAGATGTTGATGCCAACCGCAAGATAACTAACCTATTCTTCATTATAAAGTTTTCCTTATGGATTTTCTCTCTCTCTCTCTCTCTCTCTATATATATATATATATATATATATATATATATATATATATATATATATATATATAAATGGTGTTGGTCACTAATATGCAATAAATTTAGACTTCTAATATACAACTATAAACACTAATTGGGAGCGTTATAAAGGAAGATCCTGGAAAGTCTCACCTGTGTACCTCTGGGCGTTAACATCATTATCACGATCAAAGGCGTAGATGTGACTATCTTCTGCTCAACATGAAACATTAAAGCAGCATATGAACATGTACAGACTATGCTGATGTTACATAAAGAAGACATGAAATCCTCACTATAGATGGATAAAACAAAAACTGAAACAAATCTACTCTCAGAGTTTTTGCTATTATGGTCTTCAGTGCAGAGACTGGTTTGAAGCAGCTCTCCATGTTACTCTAACCTGTGCAAGGCTTTTCATTTCTGAGTAACTACTGCAACCTACATCCTTCTGAATCTGCTTAGTGTATTCATCCCTTGGTCTCCCCCTACGATTTTTACCCTCCACGCTGCCCTCCAATACTAAATTGGTGCTCCATTGATGCCTCAGAACGTGTCCTACCAAGCGATCCCTCCTTCTTTTGAAGTTGTGCCACAAAATACCTCTTCTCCCCAATTCCATTCAGTACCTCCTCATTATTTACGTGATGTACCCACCTAATCTTCAGCATTCTTCTGTAGCACCACATTTCGAAAGCTTCTATTCTCTTCTTGTCTAAACTATTTATCGTCCACGTTTCACTTCCATACATGGTTACACTCCATACAAAAACTTTCCAGAAAGACTTCCTCACACTTAAATCTATACTCGATGTTAACAAATTTCTCTTCTTCGGAAACGCTTTCCCTGCCATTGCCAGTCTACATTTTATATCCTCTCTACTTCGACCATCATCAGTTATTTTGCTCCC
This sequence comes from Schistocerca gregaria, assembly GCF_023897955.1. Classification (NCBI taxonomy): domain Eukaryota; kingdom Metazoa; phylum Arthropoda; class Insecta; order Orthoptera; family Acrididae; genus Schistocerca; species Schistocerca gregaria. The sequence goes on from NC_064921.1 coordinate 537,571,254, forward strand.
CAAATAGCAAAACTCCTTTACTACTTTAGCTATCTCATTTCCTAATCTAATTCCGTCAGCATCACCTGATTTAATGCGACTACATTCCATTATCCTCGTTTTGTTTTTGTTGATGTTCATCTTATATCCTCCTTTCAAGACAATGTCCATTCCGTTCAACTGCTCTTCCAGGCCATCGGCAACCCTCAAAGTTTTTGTTTCTTCTCCATGTATTTTAATTCCTACTCGAAATTTTTCTTTTGTTTCCCTTACTGCTTGCCCAATATGTAGACTGAATAACATCGGAGATAGGCTATAACCCTGTCTCACTCCCTTCTCAACCACTGCCTCCCTTTCGTGCCTCTCGATTCTTACAACTGCCATCTGGTTTTTTGTACAACCTTCTTTCATGATTCATAAACCAAGTGTTAGCCATGATTAAGTTATGCTCTGGCAAAATCCGATCAGGCAGCTTCCTCTTTCATTCCTTATCCCATTCCATATTCACCTACTACGTTTCCTTCTCTTCCTTTTCCTACTATCGAATTCCAGTCACCCATGACTATTAAATTTTCGTCTCCCTTCACTATCTGAATAATTTCTTTAATCGCATCATAGATTTCTTCAGTCTCTTCATCATCTGCGGTAAAACTTGTACTACTGTGGTAAGTGTGGGCTTCGTATCTATCTTGAATACAATAATGCGTTCACTTTCTTGTTTGTAGTATCTTACCCGCGCTCCTATTTTTTTATTCATTATTAAACCTCCTCCTACATTTACCCCTATTCGATTTTGTATTTATAACCCAGTACTCACCTGACATTCCACGCTCCGATCCGTAGAACGCCAGTTTTCTTTCTCCTGATAACGACATCCTCTTGAGTAGTCCCCGTCCGGAGATCCGAATGGGGGACTATTTTACCTCCGGAATATTTTACTCCAGAGGATGCCATCATCATTTTAACCATACAGTACAGTTGCATGCCCTCGGGAAAAATTATGGCTGTGTTTTCCCCTTGATTTCAGGCATCCGCAGTACCAGCATAGTAAGGCCATTTTGGTTAATGTTAGAAGGCCAGATCAGTCAGTCATCCAGACTGTTGCCCCTGCAGCTACTGAAAAGGTTGCTGCCCCCCACCCCTTTGTCTGGCCTCTCAACAGATGCCCCTCCGTTGTGGTTGCACCTACGGTACGGCTGTCTGTATCGCTAAGGCACGCAAGCCTCCCCACCAACGGTGATGTCCTGGTTCATTAGGGGGGGGGGGGGGGGGAGACCCTCAAAGACATATGGTGAAACTATATGATCTTTTATTACCCCACCCACCCGTTAGAACAGTGAGGCTTCTGACAGTCACAGGCAACAAAGTACGATCTGAATTTGTCTAGGACAATGTTCAGATGTTGTGTATGCAGGACATCCAGTTTCTCCGTCAATACGGTTTGCTGGTCCGAAAGTGTCCGAGATAGAAGTATCCCCTGTCCAACAGGACTTGCAGGCGCTCCAATCGCGTAATGCCCCCCTTCTTCAGTCTCTCAGCACTGTGGCTAAGGACGTTGTCGCACATGTAAATGAAAGCTGCCACTCCACCGTGGAAGAGTCCAACATATCCCTCCTTAGTTTCGGAAGAATATCATTCTTCTGTGATCGAGCCCTCTTACAAGAAACGCGGTGATGTACTTACAATGATCATTATACCCTCATACAGCATGAATCTACAACCACAGTAATTGACACAAACTGGTACATCTAGGCAAGACCCGCTGGTAACTCCAAGCACGGATCAATCGGAGGACGGTATCGTTGCCCGTTCCCATTGATCCTAATCGCAATCAATTCTGCATTATGGCACATCGGTGGGTGATAAGCATTGGATTGGCGCACACTGCATGCGCTTTCTAGCTCGTAGAAAGGCATCGTGCAGTTTTCACTAGGTGCTTCTGAAAAAATGGGGGCGCCTGAAGAACTAGTTACGTCTGGAGCAGTTTGTACAAAAGTAGCGGATTTGTTCCTTTGCGCCAAATATGTAATTAACTATCCTCTGGTTCTTTCAAACCCTTCACAGCCTCCAGTATACACATGCACAGTTGTTCCTCCAGTAGCAACAACAGCAAACAGAGAAATTTCTCCCCACACATGTTTCTTATTATCAACTATCGAAAAGAAAAATGACTGGGAAACTCCACAGTGATTGATTAATCTACATACAGTATTGATCGCTTTGTGGTCCTGCTAAGTCACTGTGTATGTTGATCAATGTAGTTCGCAACGACTACAATGAAAATTTTCCTCAAATTTTAATTGCTATTTTATGCGTTCTTCCTGATCATTCGTTATCGTTAAAATTTAATTTGTCCAGTTATAGTCAGTGTTTATATTTTGCAGAGTATTTTAAAGTTCAAAAAACTGCGACTATCTCTTGCAAAGTATAGTTAAATGGAAAATAAGATAGAGATTTCACGAAATAATAAAAGAGATAGTAAAAGGCAATAGAGATGGGCTCTTATTTGAGAGCTGCACAACAAACAAAAAGTGATTTTCGTATCCTGATGCATCCAAGTTTTGCTAAACGATCCAATAGAACATGCCCTATCGTACATTTTGTGTCGTAGTTTATTCACACCTTCAAATGTGGTAAAGTTTCGAGTACTAATAACTTCTTCTTTCAAGCGTGTCTAAATAAATAACCCAGATATTCCGATGAGTTGAACATGGAGGCCATAACATTGCACCACATGGATCGTTCCATTTTATTGGAAATATTGTTACTTAAATACTACTTTCTGCATTTTCCAGAATGTCCTGGAAACGCAATCAACACCAAACATGGAGCTAAGAGACATATTGGCTGTTGGCTTCTGTCTCGGGTTCTTCGGCCGAAATTTGTTTGACGATTTTTCTGGTGTTACGCGCGTAGGAGTGACTGGCATCGTCAAAGCTTCACCCTCCATTACTAGTGCTTTTTCTGTGGTGGTTTCTTCGTTATCTAGTATCTGAATTAGAAATGAGAGATCAATTAAAGAAGAAAACTTGACGCAACACCGCAAAGCAATGCTCCAGAAGCGGAAAAATGTTGTTATGTGAATGGTGTGACCCAGCTCGTCACAGTAAGCTCACTAGCAATTGCTGTCACACGATCACATACATAGCTTTGCAACTAATCAAAGAAAAATTTGAAAATCAATGTTTGTACTGTTCTTCAGAGGCAGAATTTAAAATACTGAACACAAGACGGAGACTTCTGATGCAGCTCAGGGAAATATGTTTAGTTGGTTAGTTGGGGGAAGGGGATCAAAAACCGAGGTCATCGCTCCCATCGGGTTAGGGAAGGAAGTCGGCAGTGCCCTTTCAAAGGAACCATCCCAGTATTTGCTTGAACTGATTTGGAGAAATCACGGTAAACCTAAATCAGGATGGTCGAACACGGGTTTGAACCGTCGTCCTCCCGAATACGAGTCCAGTGTAAGTATGTGCCGGTCGGAGTGGCCGTGCGGTTCTAGGCGCTACAGTCTGGAGCCGAGCGACCGCTACAGTCGCAGGATCGAATCCTGCCTCGGGCATGGATGTGTGTGATGTCCTTAGGTTAGTTAGGTTTAATTAGTTCTAAGTTCTAGGCGACTGATGACCTCAGAAGTTAAGTCGCATAGTGCTCAGAGCCATTTGAACCATTTTTGTAAGTATGTTTGGACTGCTGCTGCCTACACTGATGAGCAAACCCACGTCTGATGTGCGCTGGGAACGACATTGTGCACCACAGTATACGCCATATCTCCCATCTTCTTGACAATATTTAAGTTCGTCAACGCTCTATACTCACGCACTATTCATAGATATCAGCATAACCATAAGAAAGAGCAGTATTTTAAAGAAAGAGAGGACGCAGAATATTACCTTGGACGAAGAGAGTTATCGACAGCCGCAGAAGTAACTTTAGGAATGTCCCTCGGGAATATATCGAGATCGTTTCTGTTCATCTTGTCAGATAATGTTAACAGTAACCTCAGTTTTTTTGCAGACGATACAGTTATCTGTATTGGATTACCATCTGAAAAAGCTGCAGAAATATTCAGTCAGATTTTGACAACATTTCCAATTGCCCTAATCCACCATCCCTGAAAGTTTGTAACATCATTACGGAATCGCTCCGTATATTTGTACTGTTCATCAAAAAATAAACAACAGTGTTTCCAAATATTAATCCTTCAATTAATTGGTTTCCACTGTGAGCTTGTTTCCATAATCATATTAATATATGTATCAAAGATTAATGTATACATTTTGGCGCCCACCTTGGGGCAGTTTGCATTTCATTAACTCAAACCTTACCCTGGCAAAATCTTGGGGCGTTTTCCAAGTATGGTCTTGGATTAAATAAGACACTGTGGTTTCGTTATAAATCAATATGGAAATCGCAAAAAACATAACACTGGATATAACAAAATATCTAAAAAAATACCCTGTGGAGAACAGAGTCGATAATACTGTATGGATTACTCCAAAGCAATGCAGCGCAATTTTCTCATGAAACGTTTTGACAAATTAAAACTGTGCGCGAGGCCGGGACACAAACACACAAACTGGGGCCCTTCCGTTTCATGGGCAATGCTTTTACAAGCTGATGTGTCCAGAAAGAAACAGAAAATGATAGTCACAATTTCATTTACGCCAGTACCTCCCTCCTAACGTAGCCACAGGTTTAAATTATTATTACTCATGTACATTTAATTTTTAAATGTTTTATGTGATTCAATTAGACTTTCAACAATCTGAGTTTAAGTTCAGCTTTCCCGAGGTCAAATAGCAAACGAAGACAGCTAACTAACTTTTCTGTTTACGTCAGACATAAAATATGAGTCCGTAAATGTAGAATAAGCAAAAAATAATTTGGCCACTGTGTTTTCTTAATTGGTTGGAGCATGTACCTTGTTACACCTAAATTTATCCACGTTATATGGATTAGGTGACGTTGGTGGCTTTGTTAAGAATTTTATAAACAACGCAATTTGCTACTTTAATTATGTTTAATACCAATATTTCCTTTAGTACGACTCGTTTCGGCAGCATGATGCCATTATCAGATACATCTCGGGTAATAATGCATTATTTTGTCTGATAACATACACCATAAATGTGACATTTCTGTTAGTGTGTGTACGAGTGGAATTAAATACCGAAGTTTTTCTATTTAACAGTTTTATTTGGATCGTATCCCCCTGTAAATTACTTGGCAGAATTTAGCAGCTAATCTCACCTGCACGCTCAGCAACAAAACTATCGTACCTCTGGCGTATGCAGTCATAAAAAAACATATAAATGGTGTCCTATAAAGAACACAACCACTGAGTGCATAATAACATACAAATTTATTGACGAAATTAAGTAATTCACATAATATTGCAGTATATGCCACCTGCGTGGTGTATGAAATATGTTGTAACTCAAAGGTTCTGCAGGCGCACTCTCGTTCTTGCGATGAAATATTCCATAATTTTTCAACATACTTACACCTCTAGTTCTGAAATCAAACTCTGAATTTGACCTTGAGCTCTGGAAGAAGTTGTGGTTTCTTCGCGTGCACAAAAGACTTCAAAAATAATCTACAGAAAGGAATCACAAGGTGTCAAATCATAAGATTTTGGTGGCCAGTTCACGTCATCATTGCGAGAAATCACCCGGCCAGGGAATCTCTCTTATCACAAATCCATTGTTACAATCTACAGGTGAAGCCATCTTGTTGAAGCCAAACTAATTCAGTATTCACTCAGTCCAGTTCAGACCACGAAATGTCTCTCTTGCGGTTGGTTCGCCGACCACTGTTAATGCGCTTCCACCATCATCTTCCCCGCCATGAACCACGGACCTTGCCATTGGTGGGGAGGCTTGCGTGCCTCAGCGATACAGATGGTCGTACCGTAGGTGCAACCACAATGGAGGGGTATCTGTTGAGAGGCCAGACAAACATATGGTTCCTGAAGAGGGGCAGCAGCCTTTTCAGTAGTTGCAGGGGCAACAGTCTGGATGATTGACTGATCTGGCCTTGCAACATTTACCAAAACGGCCTTGCTGTGCTGGTACTGCGAACGGCTGAAAGCAAGGGGAAACTACAGCCGTAATTTTTCCCGAGGATATGCAGCTTTACTGTATGATTAAATGATGATGGCGTCCTCTTGGGTAAAATATTCCGGAGGTAAAATAGTCCCCATTCGGATCTCCGGGCGGGGACTGCTCACAAGGATGTCATTATCAGGAGAAAGAGAACTGGCGTTCTACGGATCGGAGCGTGGAATGTCAGATTCCTTAATCGGGCAGGTAGGTTAGAAAATTTAAAAAGGGAAATGGATAGGTTAAAGTTAGATATAGTGGGAATTAGTGAAGTTCGGTGGCAGCAGGAACAAGACCTCTGGTCAGGTGACTACAGGGTTATAAACACAAAATCAAACGGGGGTAATGCAAGAGTAGGTTTAATAATGAATAGGAAAATAGGAATGCAGGTAAGCTACTACAAACAGCAAAGTGAACGCATTATTGTGGCCAAGATAGATACGAAGCCCACACCTACTACAGTAGTATATATGCCAACTAGCTCTGCAGATAACGAAGAAATTGAAGAAATAGAGATGATGAGATGATGATGAGATAGAAGAAATTATTCAAGTAGTGAAGGGAGACGAAAATTTAATAGTCATGAGTGACTGGAATTCGTCAGTAGGAAAAGGGAGAGAAGGAAACATAGCAGGTGATCATGGATTGGGGCTAAGAAATGAAAGAGGAAGCCGTCTGGTAGAATTTTGCACAGAGCATAACTTAATCATAGCTAACACTTGGTTCAAGAATCATAAAAGAAGGTTGTATACATGGAAGAATCCTGGAGATACTAAAAGGTATCAGATAGATTATATAATGGTAAGACAGATATTGAGGAATCAGGTTTTAAATTGTAGGACATTTCCAGGGGCAGATGTGGATTCTGACCACAGTCTATTGGTTATGACCTGTAGGTTAAAACTGAAGAAACTGCAAAAAGGTGGGAACTAAGGACATGGGATCTGAATAAGCTGAAAGAAACAGAGGTTGTACAGAGTTTCAGGGAGACCATAATGGAACAATTGACAGGAATGGGGGAAAGAAACACAGTCGAAGAAGAATGGGTAGCTCTGAGGGATGAAGTAGTGAAGGCAGCAGAGGATAAAGTAGGTAAAAAGACGAGGGCTGCTAGAAATCCTTGGGTAACAGAAGAAATATTGAATTTAATTGATGAAAAGAGAAAATATAAAAATGCAGTAAATGAAGCAGGCAAAAAGGAATTCAGACGTCTCAAAAATGAGATCGACAGGAAGTGCAAAATGGCTAAGCAGGGATGGGTAGAGGACAAATGTAAGGATTTAGAGGCTTATCTCACTAGGGGTAAGATAGATACTGCCTACAGGAAAATTAAAGAGACCTTTGGAGGGAAGAGAACTACGTGTATGAATATCAAGAGCTCAGATGGAAACCCAGTTCTAAGCAAAGAAGGGAAGGCAGAAAGGTGGAAGGAGTATATAGAAGGTTTATACAAGGGCGATGTACTTGAGGACAATATTATGGAAATGGAAGAGGATGTAGACGAAGACGAAATAGGAGATACGATACTGCATGAAGAGTTTGACAGAGCACTGAAAGACCTGAGTCGAAACAAGGCCCCCGGAGTAGACAACATTTCATTAGAACTACTGATGGCCTTGGGAGAGCCAGTCACGACAAAACTCTACCAGATGTATGAGACAGGCGAAATACCCTCAGACTTCAAGAAGAATATAATAATTCCAATCCCAAAGAAAGCAGGTGCTGACAGATGTGAAAATTACCGAACTATCAGTTTAATAAGTCATACCTGCAAAATGCTAACGCGAATTCTTTACAGACGAATTGAAAAACTGGTAGATGCGGACCTCGAGGAGGATCAGTTTGGATTCCGTCGAAATGTTGGAACACGTGAGGCAATACTGACCTTACGACTTATCTTAGAAGAAAGATTAAGAAAAGGCAAACCTACGTTTCTAGCATTTGTAGACTTAGAGAAAGCTTTTGACAATGTTGACTGGGATACTCTCTTTCAAATTCTAAAGTTGGCAGGGGTAAAATACAGGGAGCGAAAGGCTTTTTTCAATTTGTACAGAAACCAGATGGCAGTCATAAGAGTCGAGGGGCATGAAAGGGAAGCAGTGGTTGGGAAGGGAGTGAGACAGGGTTGTAGCCTCTCCCCGATGTTATTCAATCTGTATATTGAGCAAGAAGTAAAGGAAACAAAAGAAAAATTTGGAGTAGGTATTAAAATTCATGGAGAAGAAGTAAAAACTTTCAGGTTCGCCGATGACATTGTATTTCTGTCAGAGACGGCAAAGGACTTGGAAGAGCAGTTGAACGGAATGGATAGTGTCTTGAAAGGAGGATATAAGATGAACATCAACAAAAGCAAAACGAGGATAATGGAATGTAGTCAAATTAAATCGGGTGATGCTGAGGGAATTAGATTAGGAAATGAGACACTAAAGTAGTAAAGGAGTTTTGCTATTTAGGAAGTAAAATAACTGATGATGGTCGAAGTAGAGAGGATATAAAATGTAGACTGGCAATGGCAAGGAAAGCGTTTCTGAAGAAGAGAAATTTGTTAACATCGAATATAGATTTATGTATCAGGAAGTCCTTTCTGAAAGTATTTGTTTGGAGTGTAGCCATGTATGGAAGTGAAACATGGACGATAACTAGTTTGGACAAGAAGAGAATAGAAGCTTTCGAAATGTGGTGCTACAGAAGAATTCTGAAGATAAGGTGGATAGATCACTTAACTAATGAGGAGGTATTGAATAGGATTGGGGAGAAGAGAAGTTTGTGGCACAACTTGACTAGAAGAAGGGATCGGTTGGTAGGACATGTTTTGAGGCATCAAGGGATCACAAATTTAGCATTGGAGGGCAGCGTGGAGGGTAAAAATCGTAGAGGGAGACCAAGGGATGAATACACTAAGCAGATTCAGAAGGATGTAGTTTGCAGTAGGTACTGGGAGATGAAGAAGCTTGCACATGATAGAGTAGCATGGAGAGCTGCATCAAACCAGTCTCAGGACTGAAGACAACAACAACAACAACAACAACAACAACCATCATCTTTGTACAAGTGCTGCCCAGCTATTTCCTCGGCCCAAATGCCACACCACATAGTCATTTGTTGTGGATTTGATGGCTTCTCCACAATTACTCGGAAGTTTTCTGTGCCGCAAATCCTAAAATTTTGCTTGTTCCCGAGGTCATTCAGCACAGAGTGCGTCTCATCAGTGAACATTATTTTCAATATGACATTGTTGTCCCCTCTTGTTTCGCAAGCACCCAATGGGTAAATGCTCGGCGCTTGAGTTTGAAACTAGCTATCTGCATAAAATTAGTCACCTTCGTGATACGTTTTCACTACAACAGCACGCTGTCCCATCGTGAAGCACTCTATTGCTAACCACAAAGGAAACAGATGAATGCTCAGCGCTCCCAACTTGTGGAGCAAGAATGGCAGGCGTTTCAAAAGTTTCGTTCTTTATGGGACACCCTTTTTAATTAATAGATGCGCACTCGATGGAAGCAGCATGTTACCACAACGCTTCGTACAGAAGTAAATATTGATATTAAATGTGACTGGAATAGCAAATTGTGTTGATTATAAAATATACCTGTTACCTCGATGTACTTTGCGTCCAGTTCAGTGAGGACGGAGTTGTCCGCTAAGTTCATCGTGTCTTACCTTAGAGTACATGGTACCTGTTGATCCGACGAATTTTTCATTGGCTAATGCTTCACGTGCTCGAGCCTTGAGCGTGCGGTAAAACCCGTTCTCCTTAAAAGTGTAGGGTGAGTTTCGTCGTGTCCTCGCCTCCCTCACGCAGAACTGCTTCAACATGGCGTCCGCGACGTTGCGGATGTGGTGTACTTCGAAAGCCTCGGTGATGTCCGTTCCCTGCGAGTAACTGCGTTATAGCTGTGTGCTTTCATGTCCACATCATCTGCTACATAGAAGCTAGCAAAACAAGAAATCATCATAATGAGTATGTAAATACACTACACAAGAGGATATGTCTTTTAGTGGTCGGTTGGTGGGTTGGTTTGAGGGATTAAAGGGACCATACTTGTCTTTTAGTGGATATGCCCAGTAATGTTACAAGTTTACTTCTTTATCAACGTTATCAGTTCATTTTAAAGGATGTAAAAAATAGTTATTGTGGTGAGGAAATTAATTTTATTCAATACAGTCTACTTGGAGTACAGTTTTCGGAATATAACAGATTTAATAATCCGTAATTTTAAATGAATTGCCATCCACAACAAAATCCCTCGCATTTTTAAGCCATCGTAAATGTATATTCCGCAGGCGCATGGCCAGTACTTTCTAAACCTGACAATAATGTCCCCTCAATATTGATTCACTGGCAACTGGTAACATTGATATTTTCTTTATTTTAACAATACCAGCCTTATCCATTACGGCATGTTTTGTGAAGAGTGAAGAATTGTATTTAGGGTTCAGTTACTCGTGACTGACACAGGCTTGAAATTCCATCATTCTAATTCAGCAATATTCCCAACAAAAGCAAACTATAATCTGTGAGCTACACTATGTGGTCAGAAGTATGCGGACAACTGTTATTGGACATTAATATGGGTTGTGTCCACTCTTCGCCTTTATGACTGCTTGGACTTCGCTGAGAACATTTTCAGTGTTGTGTCTGAAACTCCGTGAAGGAATGGCAGCCTATTATTCCTCAAGAGCCGAAACCAGAGAAGTTAGTGATGGGCGCTGGGGCCTGGAACGAATTAGACGTTTTGATTCATCCCAAAGGTGTTCACGTAAGGACTTTCGCAGGCCAGTCCATTTCACAAATTCCAATGCACACAAACCATTGCCCCAAAGATGCTGCTTTATGACAGGGTGCACTCTCATGCCGATATATACTGTGACAAAAGAGAAAGTGGAAGGGCAGCGTTGAGTGGTGAGTGATCATAATTTTAAAACTTTTACACTGACGGAAAAAATCGCAACACCAAAAAGTAGCTAATTTAGAGTAATGAAATTTCTGGAATACATAAGTTTAAGCAACATATTTAAGTGATTAATACACTAAGATCACAGGTTAATGTAAAAACGAGATAACCAATTGCAAACGTGAAATATTGGTAAATTAATAATAGGTGTAACCGCCAGAATGTTGAATGCAAGCATGCAAACGTGCCTGAATTGTGTCGTACAAGTGCCGGATGTTAAATGTAAACGATGGCTTCCGCGGCCGTTGTCACAGTCGATAAAATTCTTCTGGGTTTGAGGCCGCGTTGTCATCTGTAAAATTCCGACGTTTCGGCGACTGTTGCAAGGCGCCTTCCTTAGGGTGTAATTGCTAACTGCTTAATGAGCAGTAGTTTGGATACTTACATATTATGGAGGAGTGCCGTCATTGGGTGTGAGGGCGAGGAGGAAGGGTATTAGGAGTTCATTTTTTTGGTCTGTGCATTGCTTGCTGTCATTGGCAGAAATGGGCGTTTTCCATTGGAATTTCCTTTACTGCTTGCCATTGCTGGAAATTGGCGAATGGGAAACTGAGCGGCGACCACAGCGTAGCGTTGTTTACTAACTGCCGAGTATCGACTAGGCCGCGTCAGCGCTATGTGTGCCCTCCACCGCTGTGGCCTCCGGTGCGCCTGTTCCTCTGCGAGAGCTGTCCTTCCGCAAAGCTGTCGCTGCTGGCAGCCAAGACGCTGGAAGTCGGTACCCGTCTTCTCTATTCATTTTGTCGGGTCGCTTGGCTATTTGTGTAGCCTTTCTAATCTTCCTCCTCAAACTAAACGGCTGTTTCGCCAGTACGCGGGCTTTTCGAAATTCGATCTTCATCCTGCACTTTTCTTGATGTTCTGCCACCCCTGATAGATACAATTGACAAGTTTCATGCTGCCGGAGTGTATGAAATAGGGTGCGAATGTGAACTTGTGTATTTAGGTGAGACTGGGCGTCCAATAAGCACAAGGTTAACTGAACGCGATAGATATATCCACCTCAAACAACCAGTGGTGGCAGTACATGCTGATGAAAAAAAGGACCGGTAGAACTATCTAATGTCAAACCACGGCTGCAGCATGGAAGGAGTCTGCCATGGAAACAGCAGTGTGATATTGTGCAGCGATAAGACTGTTGGACTGTTGCGGATTAACTGTTTAACGTGAATGATTTTCAACTGTAGAATAATGATAATAAGAAATTTATATGTCAAATCACAAACGCAAGAGTGAACAAAGTTATGAGTAACCATCTTATAGATTTTAAAAAGTGTCCAGACACCCAACTATAAGAATGTTTTACGTCTTCTTTGGCTACAAGGCGGAACATTGCCAGTCTGGAGGCTACAATATACAACTACAGAATGGATCGTGTGTTTGACCCTGTGCAGGACTGTTTAAGTGCATTAGACACCAACAAATTGTATTTACAATATTCTCCATTGTGCTCCATGCCAATTGCCTCCATTGGCGCAAATTAACCAATAACTGACACAACAGCTGCTATGTGGTATTTAAGAGCATTCTGGAATTTGTCTACGGTGGTAATAAGATTAACTGAAAACTGAATGGTATACTTGTAAGCCTTACAGGCACTCGAGACCGAGAAAAACTTATAAATTATGCTATCTCTGCATACAGTTTTAATTATCTACCTGTAAACTACGTGGAGATTCATAACACAGACTCCAGCAAAGACGATTTAAATGTTACATGGAAGTGCTATATTAGAGCAGGAGAAAAATTTTTTTTCAAGCCAGGACACTGAATTCCATAATACCATCGGATGTGGATATTTCCAAATTGCGACAGGTACCCACAATTTATGTCACTCGACGGGTGTTAAGGAAAAGAATCAATGTATCACACAGACTTAAACCTTTCCCCCTTAAAGAAAATACTCCCCTAATTATGGTTAAAGTGTTACGTGTATGAAAAAGGAATCTGGAAGTAGATAACATCGAAGTCAAGAAATGAAAACTAGAGTGTATGGTGAATACAGCTACATGACAGAAGAATGTAAACTCCAGTTGGAAAAAGCAGAAGCTACTGCATGTCTGCAAGCAAGGTTTGTTTACTGCTTTAAACACAGTGTAAGGAGAAATCTGGTTATGACGGGAATATAAAGTGTTTGCATTTACAGTAAATAGCAGTGGAAACTGATCACATGTCGGCCGAACATTATTGATTGGAGTATGTTTACTACATTAAAAGATACACGAAAAATCTGTTTATAGAGCTCCATTCCCATTCTGATCTGCTTAAAAAGAATGGTTGTATTATATCTAAGTATCAGACTGCACGCTGTGCACGTAGCAACAGAACAACCATTTGCAGAGTTTAAAATGATGGAATAACTAAATGTGAAAAAAACTAACTGTTAAAATCATAAAACAAATATTTTACAGACAGAAAATTAGATACGTATTAGAATTCGAGAATATACCTTCTTTGTATTTGTCAAATTACAGGCTGGGGAAAGAAATATATGAATCAAACTTAGATTTAAGGTATAAGTTAAAAATTAAGCCAGATGTTATTAAAACTACACCAAACGAAAGTAGAGAGTTGTATTCTGTGGGTAAATATATATGAAAAGTTAATAAAGTTTTGTACTATAATATTTGTTATCCGCTACCATGGCGTTAATCCACAAAAAGCCAGCTACGTATAGGTGATGTGGATTGTTGGGTCACCTTGAAAAGTAGTTGAAACTAGATAGTTGGACGTGGAGAGACATTCTTTTCCTGTCTATATGAAGTACAGACAGAAAATTGTGACACTCAATTGAATTTTAAAAAGCCAAATTTATCAAAGGGAGAGGGCCACGCTATTGGCCAAGACGTCATTGCCCCGTAGCCCCAAAGTGATTGGCAGACAGTTCGATGACATTGTCATGACGTTATTGGTCATCCTACCTCCTCTCCCCCTCCCCTAACCTCCTCTTCATTCCCCACCTCTATGCTCCACGCCCCCCTCCCCCTTAGGGATTACATCGACAAGTATTGACAGTGACCTTGAATATGGGATTCATAACTGCATCAGCTATAGAATTAAAGAATAGGTCATTTTAGGGTTATCTCGTTCTCTCCTTGGCACCGTACTCGTGCGAACATCCATGATGCAGGTTGTGAAGAAAGAGGCGTGTGTCAGCCGATGATCTTGTTCGGCGAGTGAATCAAGCGAGCCAAGGAAACCGTCTACGAGGGGAAATTCAGAACAAGCGAAGAGGAATGATATCATGAGGCGTCCTTCTTCGTAACAGTGCTAGGCCGCCCACTGGAGCTGTAACAAACACGCTCATACAGTGTTTTCGATGGAAAATGTTTGATCACCCACCATAGAGCCCGGACTTGCCTTCCTCTGATTTTCATCTCCTTGCTTGCATGGACGGCGGGCTATGAGGACAGCATTTTGTCACAGATAACGAGCTGCAGATCAGCTAGAGAATTGGCGGAAACCACAGCCGACTGATTCTATGACGAAGGTATTGAAACTTAGTACAAAGCTACGACAAAAATGTCTAAGTCGGAGCGGCGGCTACGTAGACAAGTATCTGGAAGTGTGGTTTCCATTTCGCGACCGATCGGACCTTGAAAGAAAAATATCCCTCGTAAAATGACGTATCGTACGTTAACTCGTCTTCTCCATTTAAAAGAGAAAAACATTACCACGATCCAAGCCGAGTTTGTAGAAGTATACAACAACAATGCGTCATCATTTTACATCGTGGTTAGATGGCGCAAACCCTTCCAGCGTTGTCGAATAAGTGAGAACGACGAGAAAGATGTGGTAGAGCATCTCTGTGGAGGACCAGTGATCGTAAACGAAGCCGAGACTATGATGCTCAAAACTGATGTGTCACAATCCAGGAAATAGTGAAAAAAACTTAAAATCAAATACGGATCAGTTTTCAGTCTCCTGCACGATATTTTAGATGCGACTTAGGTCGCCACCCTGTGGGTTAAGTGACTGCTCTCGCCCATTTTAAAAATTCGTCAAACCGAGTCAGCAACAAATGTGTTACATATGTGTCAGGACAGTGACTGAACATTCTCTGTTAATTCTGTAGCTAGGTGATCGATGCTACTATTAGTGATTTTGCAAGGCCGGCAGCCATTATGCATTTACGGGTGCCTTATTTCCTTTTAATGCGTTGCTCGAACCTTAAATTACGTATCTGAGTAAATGGATAGCGTTCTGATTGCCAGGTAGTCGATCCGGCATTGGACATTAAATCGACAAGTTCTGTTGATACTCACCCGTGGCACCTTGTAATAGTTGCAACTTAGTGACTGATTCTCATAGTTACTTGTGCCTGCAGCGCCCTATAGTAGAAGAGACTCCCCGATAGTTGCACTACTCTTGGCGCGGCCATCTCGCGCGTTCACGTCATGTAATTTTGCGCGTTTCTCTATGTGCTGCCGACTGCGAGGGATCAATTCTCACCGACTCTACTACAGTCACGCGGGAAATAAAAACGGACTCGTGCGGCGAGTCTATTGTGTCGACAAGCTACTGCTGACGACATTGCACTGTGTGGTCGTATTTCATATGAAAATGAGACCCTACTAAATGAGTCACGAGTTAAGGTGTGTGCGGTTAGTGGAGGCTGTCGGGTATACCTTGGTGAGTGTGATCCAGTCCGCGCCACCAGGGTGGGATTTTTCCCAGCCGGACAGGTCGTAGAGGCGGTCGTGGACGCGCCACAGGCCCTCCGCACCATCATCCTCCCGCCGGCCCTGAAGCCACGTCCATCCCGTGTGGAGAGGCCTATCGCGGTGCGACGGGTACTTCCATAGGCCCGGCAGCGACGACACGGACTTTTCCCTGCGGACACAGAAACAGTTTCACGTATTCGACATTCACGGCTGCGTCTTTTGTTTTGGAATATGTTAATCCTCAGACTACAGAACGCTATAAGAGTGAACCAGAAAAAACCTCACATTATCAGGAATGGCGAAAAGCAGTCTTATGTGGCATTTCAAAAAATTAAATTTCTTACATAATTTTGTTAAATTGTGTAGGTCGCAAATACTATGGGCGTTCAATAAGTAATGCAACACTTTTTTCCTTGGTAAATTTCAGGTGGAAAAATGCGGGGTTTGTTGTGTGATATAGTGGAATATTCCCGCTTCAGCGACTGCAGTTCACGAAGTTCTCATGGGTGGCGACGCTATACTCAGCCTTCAAAACTGCGTCTGTAACGGAGGAGAGTTCCAAGCAGACAGCTGTCATTGAGTTTCTTTTGGCGAAAAACCAGAGCATGACACGTATTAATAGGGGCTTGCAAAACGTTTACGGAGACCTGATGATGAACAAAAGCACAGTGAGTCGTTGTGCGAGGTGTCTGTCATAATCGCAACAAGGACGCGTAAACTGTCCGATCTCTCGTGTGCCAGCCGGCTGCACACGCCTACGAACCCTGCATTGTTGGAACATGCCGACACTTTCATTCGAGGCGATCAACGGATCACAAACACCACACTGCACAACTGGTCGTCTCTGTTGGTAATGGCCGGCGAGGGTGGCCGAGCGGTTCTAGACGCTACAGTCTGGAACCGCGCGACCGCTACGGTCGCAGGTTCGAATCCAGCTTCGGGCATGGATGTGTGTGATGTCCTTAGGTTAGTTAGTTTTAAGTAGTTCTAAATTCTAGGGGACTGATGACCTCAGAAGTTAAGTCCCATAGTGCTCAGAGTCATTTGAACCATTTTTTGGTAGTGCTGTCTGATGTCCCCCCTTGGGGTGCAACGATGAACTCCGAAGTGTATTTTGCTACCCTCAGGAAACTGAAGAAACAACTTGAGCGTGTTCGTCGCCACAAAAATGCAAACGAAATTTTCTTTCGCCATGACACCTGTAGCCTCACACAAGACTGTGCACCCGAGAAGAGCTCACAAAAGTTCATTAGACTGTTCTTCCTTAACCACTTTACAGCCCGGATCTCTTACCTTCCGACTTCCATCCATTTGGCCGAATGAAGTATGCACTTCACAGAAAGCAGTCCTTGGATGACGAGGAGGTTATTGATGCAACAAGACGTCGGTACAGTGGTACCTTGTGGGCATACTGAGCCTTCCAATAAGGTAGAGTAAGGCCGTCGCACTGAGCGGAGATTATGTTGAAAAACAGAGTATTGCAGCCACAAGAATGGGGAATAATATGGGGTATTGAAATCGTGAATAAAACCAACTTGCTTTTGGAAAAAAGCGCGTTTCATTACATATTGAAGGACCCTCTTAACATACGATGTTAAAATTTGATAACTGCAAGGTCGAAACACATTAATATGGCGACTGCCTATGTTCGACCGAAACGTGCAATAACCACTCACAGATTACTTGTGACAGCACTAGCAATGGATGGCGCATAAAGCATGTGGAGAGGGGGGGGGGGGGGTGGTGGTAGGGGACGTGGATAACAGTGCAGTCTTTGTCGTAATGCGGAAACAGAGCAGTTTATCTGATGGCTTGATCGTTGGCTCTCGAGCCAAGGGTGAAAGCATTTGCGAAATGACTAAGTTTGTAAACTGTTCGCATGCCGCCGTGGTTAAACTATACCGTCGCAGGCAAAATGTTGCTATGCAAAACAGGCGCGGAGACAACTGCAGTGCTCCACGGGGCATAGACAACAGTGGTGAACGATGGCTACAGAGATGTGGATGGGCGAATAGATGTGCAGCTGTTGAGGAACCGACCGCCCAGATGGAGCAAAGGGCCACCAACAGTGTCTCCTCAAAGACCAATCTGCGAAGTTCGGTGGGTGTGGCCCTCTGCAGCAGGCGCCTGGTTCACGTACCCATGCTGACTGTTGCTCATCGGTGACGAAGGTTGGGATTTGCACGTCAGTATCCAACTGGACATCCACTGTCTGGCGACAGGTGGCCTTTTCAGATGAATCACGTTTTATGCTCCATATAACATATGGCCATTGACGGGTACGGATTATAACGTGTGAAAGCAACGAGTCCAGGCTGGAGAAGGGAGCGTTATAGTCTGGGGAATGTTTTCTGTGACATTCCCTGGGTGATCTCGTCATTTATGAAGGCACAATGGATCGACACAAGCATGCATCTATCCTTGCGGAGCATGTCCACCCCCACACGCAGTTTTTTTTTTCTTCCTCAGCACGATGCCACCCACCAACAGGGCAATACAACGTGTCACACAGCTCGCAGTATGCGTCGTGGCTCGAAGAGCACCAGGTTGAGTTTATCGTACTGCCCTGGCCACCAAAATCGCCAGATTTACACCCAACTGTGGGACCACCATGATCGGGATGTCTGCGCCACGGTTCCTCAACAGAGGAACCTAGCGCAGCTGGCCACAACACTGCAATCGGAATAGCGCCACATTCCTATCGATATCTTCCAGAATCTCTTTAACTCTGTTGCTGCACGCCTCTCAGCCGTTCGCGCTGCAAAAGGTGATTGATTATTCATGCTTTTGACAGGTTGTCGCGTTAATATTGTAAGTAGGCTGTTTAAGTTTTTTTATTGGTAACGCCACCGCCACGTAGCGCTCTGTATGAAAATCACTGGCTGTACCGTGCGCAGTCGGTGGCTGGTTGGCATTGTTGTAATACTCGCCATTGTAGTGTTGGGCAGCGGCAGCTGGATGCTAACAGCGCGTAGCGTTGCACAGTTGGAGGTGAGCCGCCAGCAGTGGTGGACTTGGGGAGAGAGATGGCGGAGTTTTGAAATTTGTAAGAATTGGTGTCATGAACTGATATATATATATATATATATATATATATATATATATATATATATATATATATAAAGGTAAATACATTGTTTGTTCTATATTAAAATCTTTCATTTGCTAACTGTGCCTATCAGTAGTTAGTGACTTCCGTAGTTTGAATCTTTTATTTAGCTGGCAGTAGTGGCGCTCGCTGTATTGCAGTAGCTTGAGTAACGAAGATTTTTGTGAGGTAAGTGATTTGTGAAACGTATAGGTTAATGTTAGTCAGGGCCATTCTTTCGTAGGGATTTTTGGAAGTCAGATTGCGTTGCGCTAAAAATATTGTGTGTCAGTTTAAGCACAGTCGTGTATATAATTGTTCTTAGGGGACGTTTCAATATGACTGAACAGTAATTTCTGCTGTTCATACAACCATCTTCAGATCAGTCATGTTAAAGTATTATGTCAGCGTATAGAATAACTTGTGAAAACCAAAGAGATAAACTGCAAGTAAATCATGCTGCTCAAACTTGAATGTAACCTATACAAAACCATAACAAGTGTTGTTTTTGTTTTGTTCTGACTAGTTATATTTTGTAACGACTAAGTATAAATATTTTATAGTTGATTGCATTTTCATTAGGCATGATTTAGGATCAGCCTTTTATTACGTTGGTACATCCAGCATTTTATTGACGTTGTTTCTTATATGAGCATCTACCACTTAGAGAGACAGTTCGGTCAACCCGTATTCTATACACAGATACAATACTTTACCGTGATTGATCTGAAGATGATTATCTGAACAACCGAAACAAGTTATCAAATTTTAATAAATATATTATTTGCCATCCAAATAATTTTTAAAAATTTCTAGTTTGTTTTATTTTTTCTTTTAATTTCATAGACTGTTAAGGAGTTTTTTCTGAGTACCTTGGTATAAGGCAAACGTAGTCTTCTGTGTCTCGTTAAAGTCTAATTGCAGTTCGTTTGATTTCTTACCCCCGTATACATTTCTATTGCTCTGAAAATATATGCACAACAGAGCAAACATCGACGGTGTTTTTTGGAAACAAACTCGTTTCACGCAATAACGGTATTTGTCGCTGACAACAGTAATGCCCATATTACTCTTAGTCCTCAAGCTTGCACTCAGTACCAGTTAGTTCTCTATCTCTCTCTCTCTCTCTCTCTCTCTCTCTCTCTCTTTCTCTTTTCTTTCTTTCTTTCTTTTTTCTAACAAGGGAAACTCTCCATCGCGAACCCCTCAGGTTTAATGGTAAGGAGATCCAGTGCACAGCTCTTCAAAAGTTGAACACAGATCAAGCACGAAAACAGGAAGAAGGTGTACGGGACAATTAAAAAAAGCAAAATTGAAACAGGAGAAGAAGTGGAATTATAGGGTAGCTCGAAACAGTAAGGCGTCGTGCTAAAGTAGTCATGGTGTTGGAGTGACACTGTTCGAGCCTCCCTGGTACCAATTTTTCTTTTTTTCAAATTTGTGTCTGTGTCGTGGTGTAAAGTCCGTTTGCAAAAGCGGGGAGTAAAGAAGAAACCTATAATGACAGTTGATTTTGCACAACTACTCTATAAGCAAACGAAAGGAATTGGCATTCGAATGGGAACCCAAACGTTTGATGACAAGGACACAGGTCAACTGAATCCTCCATTGGAAAAACACGTCTGGTATGTCATACACGGCATTAATGTCAGTATGTGTGTCGTATGATAGGAATCTCTTATCAACGCACGTAATTTGTACGCCTGGTAAGTGGGTGAGATACGCCTCCTAGCCCAAATTAGGTGTTCGAATGAATGTGAGTGTGATCACTCCCAAGTAAATGAGGAAAACACAATAGTTTGTCACATTAGGTGCAAAAAATGAACGCAACGGTTTCAAAGTCACACGGTTTCTCTGTGCTGTGTCAAAACATATGTTTTTAACCTTTTTAACTTGCATTCCGTTTTAAGAGTTTTGACTCTTGAATTCCTTTGTTGTATTGTGGTTCACACCCGTTTATCTATTGTTTTCGTTTCTTTGAGACGTCTATGCGGTATCTCGCCTGATCTCACTATTCATCACGTTTGCTTATTCTTGCGTATTCTAGCCACGTGATTCACATTCTATAACCAATGTATAGTGTGGTAACTGCTAAGACTACAGATAGAGAACAAACATTTCAATGACCAGCCGGACAATTCATAATGTTGTGAAAAAAAGAAAATAAAATTTATGGCACGAGGCAGTTTTGAACAGGGCTCGTTCACTTGACAGTAAAACACTGTGACCTCTTAACCACAACGCCATGGCTGATCACTTTCACTCACATTTGCACTTCTTAGCTTGGACCGTTCGTTGCTTCTATTTTGCTTTTTTTCACAGTTCAGTACAATTTCTTCCTGTTTTTATGCTCGATCTGTGGTCAGGTTTTTACGGACTTTCCACTCGGCCATCTTACCAGTAAATCTGAGGGGTGTGCGATGGAGAGTTTCCCTTGCAAGCAATGTCAGTTGTATGTCAACTGTGCTATACAGGCCAGCACGAGCCTTGTATTACATTGAGGAGTTAAGAGTTAGCTGCAGCAGGTGCTGATCGATGAAATGAACTTATCTAGAGTCATGCAATGGAGTCACTTGGACTTTTCTAGGTTACCAGTAACATGGGTATCGAAATATACTGAAGTATTCATATCCTTCGTCACATTTTGATTTATTTAAACTGATAACTGGTTTCGGTTTTACATCCATCATCATGTCTTAGAAAGGACTGAGGCGCATAGTTGTAACAGCAAATGGAGCCTGGTAGAGCTATACAGGATTTAACGAAACGGTATGAACAAACTAACAAGAAACATTCCTCAAACATAGACAAAGAAAATTTGTTACGTGGATATGATCTGAAAACGCTTTATTTCCATGTTAGGTCTCATTTTCTACTTCTCTTGACAATCACATTAATCGTGGGAAACACACAGAAACATAAAGTACCAGCGTTGCATGAAACATTTTATTATATGAAATGTTCCAAAACAGGCCCTACCCTCTTGCTTATATTATAAAACACTTTCCCAAATCAAATGTTCAAAATGCTCTCCGTTATACACTAAGGTAACATAGTCACGGGATAGCTCCTAATATCGCCTGTCGTACCTACTTTTTCCCGGCTTAGTGCAGCAATTCGACGTGGCTTGGACTTAACAAGTCGTTGGACGTCCCTTGCACAAATATTGAGCAATGTTACCTCTACAACCGTCAATAATTACGGAAATGTTGCCGGTGCAGGATTTTGTGCACGAATTGAACTCTCTATTATGTCCCGTAAATGTTCAATGGGATTCATATCTGGCGATCCGGGTGGCCAAATCATTTGTTCTAGTCACGAGAATGTTCTTCGAACCAGTCGCGAATAATTTTGGCCCGGTGACGTGGCGTATTGTCATCCATAAAAATTCCTTCATTGTTTGGGAAAATAAAGTCCATGAATGGCTGCTATGGTCTCCAAGCAGCCAAACATAACCAGGATACAGTCCATTCCAGATAAACGCAGCTCCCACCATTATGGAGCCACCGCCAGTTGACAACTTGTTGCCTTGTTGACAACTTGGGTCCGTGGCTTCGTGGGGCCTGTGCCACAATCTTACCAACTGAAATGGGGACTCGTCCGACCAGGCCGCCGCTTTCCAGTCGTCTAGGCTCCAAATGATATGATCACAAGCGCAGGAGAGGGGCTGCAGGTGATGTGCTTTAGCAAAGGCACTCAGGTCGGTCGTCTACTGCCATAGCCCACTAACGCCACATTTCGCTGCACTGTCCCGAAGGATACGTTTATCATATGTCCCACATTGAACCCTGTAGTTATTTCACGTAGTGTTACTTGTCTGTTAGCACTTACAGCTCTACGCTGCTGCTCTACGTCGTCAGTTGTAAGCCAGCGGCCATTGCGCTCTCCGTGGTGAGAGTAATGCTTGAAATTTGGTTTTCCCGTCACACTCTTGACATTGAGGATCTCGGAATATTGAATTCCTAACGATTTCCGAAATGATCTCTCCTTTGCGTCTATCTCCAACTACCATTCCACATTCAAAGTCTGTTAATTCCCGTCGTGCGGCCATAATCACGAATGAAATGAATGAGTGGGGTACAAACGACTTCTCCGCCAATGCACTGCCCTTTTGTTCCTTGTGTATGCGATACTACCGCCCTCTGTATGTGTGCATATCGCTATCCCATGACTTCTGTCACCGCAGTGTGCATGCATCAATTCGTCCGCATGAATCCTCAGGGGCTGATGTATCCCTGGAGAGCCACACCATCAACAAAGATTTTCTGTCATCGTTTGGGCCGGCATTATCGGTGACAGTTAGAGCCTCGTGTTCTTCCACCCAGGCACGACATAGTAACTTACCAGATTTTTCTAAAGAATACTCTACCTGTTCTGCTACAACATGTGCGTTTACTAGTGCGAGAAAACATGTACTCCATGCATGATAGAGCCCCTCTTCATTTCAGTGTTAAGGTTGGTAGACTTCCAAATAGCGCCTTCCGTAACAGACGGGTAGGTAAAGGTGAACCAATTTTTGACCTCCACGCTGTCCGGACCTAAACCCACAGTACTTTTGTTTGTGGGAGCATTAGAAAGCTCTTGTGTACAGAACCACAGTGCAGATGTACGAGTCTTCGTGCCCGTCTTGCAGAAGGCTGTGTAACAATACGCAGTTCTCCAAGAATACGTCAATGAATTAGGCATTCACTGTGACGCCATGTTGATACATGTATCATTGCTAACGAAGAGAACAATTCATTTAGGACAGCGTTTCATACTGTAACCTAGAGGGTAGGGCCTATTTTGAACGTTTATGTGACGCTGCTAAGTTCTATTTCTCTTTGTTTTCCACTAGAAAATTGATTATGCAGAGAAGAAGAACGTGGGCCCTAACGAGGGAATCAAACTATATTTTATTTGCTATGTATGAGCAATGTTTCCTGAATGTTTGGGTATACCTATTTGTCACACCCTGTATGATGATGATCGTATGGCATTAATGGCGAGAGCAACCCCCCCCTCCCCCTCTCCCCCTGCCACCACGTTGGGAAGTTCGACTGCCGAGTTGCAGGTCTTTGCTGCTGACATCACATTGGGTAACTTGCATGTCGATTATGATGAGGGCAACACAACACCAAGTCCCCGAGCGGAAAAAATCTCCGACCCGGAAGTGAATTGAACGTGGACCTGCTGCATGGCAATGAGATGCGATGAGTACTTATCTGTGGGTGTGGACTACATCTTTTTGATTCCACCCAACTGATCGTATTCCGAGATCAGCGGCGTAACAGTTGTACTTTTTAACTTTATCCCGTAGGTTAAATCCTTATAAACATGACCGAGGTAGTAAGGCAAAGGACTGATCGCTATTAGCATTGCAGTTATTTCGGTATCACGGTTGTCTGGACCGCGTTGCAGGCATCTCAAACGTGGTATCGTGACATTGTGAGACTTACAAGGCAAGCAAGGGATTGTTGCATTTCGTGAAACTGTCACTATTGAAATTACAACATGGAACCTCCTCACCACAAACCGGCAACGTCAATCATTGGCTGCAGAGAAATGAAAACTCTGCAAGTTAAGCACGACGGTCTGAGATGGTTCACCACGTCTTTATGGGTGGTGAAAGTGCTTGGTTGCGTTTATGTGTAATCTGTTGGCCAAAAGTGCTGCGATCTCCTGAAATTTGTCCATGAACTTATAGGCCTACGGAGATAATGAGCCGTAGCGTAGCTGGGGCATCTGTTGTTTACTGTCGAGCGCTAAGTTTCATAGCCTCCTCTTTCCTATTAAAATTATTTATAAACTTCACGATAATTTTAATAGGAAAGAGGAGGCTATGAAACTTAGCGATATATGGACAGTGGCTCTACAAAATTGCTAACAATTTTTATCTTTGACAAGGTGGTAATCGATAGTCAACCTTATCTTTGCTATGGATTATCACTGCTCATCACATGTCACCTGAACCACGCCCCTCTTTCTCACAATATATAAGTCGCTCTCAGACACCCGACCAGTCAGTCGGCAAGACTCAGCGGAGCAGCACCTCTGAGAAAGTCCAGCGCAGTCCTGGACGAAACGTAAGGAGCAGAAAAGTTCTTGAACCACGACCTCACATCCCGGAAAGTATATCAACAGCCATGTCACCCGGTCGTGAAAGCCTTCATTCTAAAATCATGCATTTACCTCGCTGCTACTGTTTCTTCCCTTCGAGAGGCTCTATAACCAACTCTTCAGCTTTCTGAGTTCCAAGCAAGTCTCGAAAATTCGTTAAATACTGTATTTAAGGCCTTTTAACAAATCAGCGCTGTGGCTACAGAATGTCACTTACGGACGTTCTCGCTGACTGAGTCTGTTATCGACTATGATCAACCACCTATTTCGTTCTGCCACCCGACAGAACGGCAAAACAAATCGCAAGTAATTTTCCTAATTAATGAATAGAAACGATTGTGTGGTGTCATGGGAAAGGCTCAACATACTGATCGTATGAAGGAATTTATATCGGAGGCACCTAATGTCTGGATCCTGGACAGAAATTGGACTCGAATTATTCGAAATAATATAGTCGACACGTAAAATTACTATTCAACAGTTTTTATAGTGTTTGAGGTAAATCGATGTTTATGATAGAACAGTATTACTTTTACAATCAGTCTGCTTCTATGATATTTCAAGCCAGACTCCTTTATTCTACATTACTAACCTTCTGTTTCTTCGCTTCTTTCAACGATATAGACGACAGAAAAGGAGAGCCAACACAAGAAATTTCTCTGCTTCGTCACCTGCAAAGATAACTACCTGGACAAACTGAAACGCTCAGAATCCTTCAGCCGACCGGTGTGGCTGAGCGGTTCTAGGCGCTCCCGACCGGGACACAGCTGCTGCTACGGTCGCAGGTTCGAATCCTGCCTCGGACATGGATGTGTGTGATGTCCTTCGGTTCGTTAGGTTCAAGTAGTTCTACGTCTAGAGGACTGGTGACCACAGATGTTAAGTCCCATAGTGTTTAGAGCCATTTGAACCGTTTTTGAATCCTTCACTATGGCAAAAGGATTCCCGCCACTGATGGGAATGATATGATGATACAGAGTCCTTACAGAGGCAAACATGAGTCTACTAGATTTATTGTTGGCGCAATTTACGTCTCTGTTATAGATTAGCTCCCAATATCGTATCTGCATTTAATACAGACATCATTGAGTGAAGCATGCTTTAGCTACGCAATAATGACATATAAGCAAAAACTGCGCCTCTTGAGTGCACTGAGAGACAAGCCAATTGAGCAACATACGCAATAATAACCATCTCCAAGCTACTAAAAGTAATTCACAAAACTTCATTCATCACCAAAGTTTTGATCAACCCTAAAATGATAACATACATTAAACAATTGTATATAACACATTATTTTTTCAGATACGTGAAACGTAGTTGACAAATTTCGATCATGTGTCCTTGTTTTATATTTAAATATGTGTAAAATTAGAAAACTGTGTCTCGCCCTATCATAAGTGAAGTTAAATGATAACGTCTTAAGTAGCGAACACTGATATAAATATTGTCTTAGCTAACGGAAGTAACTTTTGTAATAGTGTGTCATATATGGGAATTTTACAAAGGTTACTAATAAAGCATCGCTTGTCAGTCTGTTATGTATATTAAGGGTGTAATACGCTACGCTATGAATATCAACAAAAGCAAAACGAGGATAACGGAATGTAGTCGAATTAAGTCGGGTGATGCTGAGGGAATTAGATTAGGAAATGAGACGCTTAAAATAGTGAATGAGTTTTGCTATTTGAGGAGCAAAATAACTCATGATGGTCGAAGTAGAGAGGATATAAAATGTAGACTGGCAATGGCAAGGAAAGCATTTCTGAAGAAGAGAAATTTGTTAATATCAAGTATAGATTTAAGTGTCAGGAAGTCGTTTCTGAAAGTATTTGTATGGAGTGTAGCCATGTACGGATGCGAAACATGGACGATAAATAGTTTAGACAAGAAGAGAATAGAAGCTTTCGAAATGTGGTGCTACAGAAGAATGCTGAAGATTAGATGGGTAGATCACATAACTAATGAGGAGGTATTGAATAGAATTGGGGAGGAAAGAAATTTGTGGCACAACTTGACTAGAAGAAAGGTTCGCTTGGTAGGACATATTCTGAGGCATCAAGGGATCGCCAATTTAGTGTTGGAGGGAAGCCTTGAGGGTAAAAATCGTAGAGGGACACCAAGAGATGAATAACTAAACAGATTCAGAAGGATGTAGGTTGCAGTAGGTACTAAGAGATAAAGATGCTTTCACAGGATAGTGTAGCATGGAGAGGAGCATCAAACCAGTCTCAGGACTGAAGACCACAACAACAACAACGCTACTCAGAACGTCCTCAAGGTCTCTGGCGTCACTGTTCGCTACATTTCAGTGTCCGCATACAGTCGGTTACGTCACACACTCCACAACCAAGTTCGTCGCTAGGTCATTGTCCTCAGCTACTTCAAGGTATGCCACTCATTCTTACTGTTTACACACAGTCTGAGATCATATCGCCGCGCGTAGGGACCGAGGTGGTTAGAGGTGCCCTATCACGGATTGCGCGGCCCCTCCCGCCGGAGGTTCGAGTCCTCCCTCAGGCATGTGTGTGTGTGTGTGTGTGTGTGTGTGTGTGTGTGTGTGTGTGTGTGTGTGTGTGTTCTTAGCATAAGTTAGTTTAAGTAATATGTAAGTCTAGAGGCCGATGACCTCAGCAGTTAGGTCCCTTAGGAATTTACACACATTTGAACATTTGGTATCATAGCCTTGGATGTCGGCTACAGCGTTGTCTCGATACATTGTCAGTTCCTAGACGTCCTTGCTGTGTCACTACTCACGCGTAGGTTGAAGGAAATCTATTGAGACTCAAGTTGACCACCGTGGCACTCAAGAGTGACTACTTTAGTTTACAGTACTTGTTACTAAATGTTGCGCGCTGTGCCGTTGGTTTGTGTTCACAACACACTCACAGTTCTGCACATACTAGCACGCTTCCGTCAAACGCTGACATAGTTTCGTTCGTGCTATATAAAACAATGCTGATTTGGGCAAGCTTCCCCGCTTCTGTCAGATTGTGCTGAAGGCATGACATAACGCCTACCCTCAGTTGTACAGTGGTAAGCTCCGTAGGTTCAAATAGTTCCCTGGAGCACTCTGTGGAAAGGACTATATTCAGCACTTCCTAATAATAACCTGCAATAATTTCGAACAGCAAAAATAAATGACACTAATATCTACCCACTTCGAAAATCCTAAACTCGTACCTCGGTCACCTTTATTACGCCCATTAAAGGACCCACTTTATCTTGTTAAACTAGTACACGTCCATACATTACACGCTCCTTACAATTCCCGATTGCAGATAACGAATAAGACTATCATCAGGTATATGTCTGATTAACGCATTCGTCTGTTTCCTGGAGAGATGAGAAACGATCGTAACTTCGAACCAAAATGTAGGTTAACAAGTTTCTTATCATTCTGCTAACTCCATTCCTACATACAGTCTAAACCTCAGTAAAGTTAATGCCTGAATAGCACGAAGCATCAATCCCACATCAGCCTATAGACATAAACTTATCTCTAACCAAACACTTGAATGCGGGTAAACCTAAAACAAAAGGTATACCTAAATCTAACACAAGTACACACAACATTTGAGACATGTGTGACATGGGATACACACACATTGTATATATATGACTGATGATACAAGAACTCCACCGACCCAAACTCTCAGGTGTTGTTTCGAGATACCTTCTGAGAATTTTGGTACAAGAGACCCACGGACTCCAGCGGCTCGTTACAGAGCAACAACGTAGTAGTGATTTATTCGGTTTGTGTGAAAATGCCTTTAGAACAGTGAAGAAGCCTGTAATATGCAATATCCAAAACGTACACCACACAACACCGAGTAACGCAACAACCCGCAGAAGAAACGCTGTACTTTGATGGTGTTGCAGCCATAACGGAGACAGCTTAGCGTACCGTCGTTGTATCGCCCGTCGATTGCGTTCAGTGAAGCCACTCATGAGGTGCAAAATGGTTCAACTGGCTCTGAGCACTATGCGACTTAACATCTATGGTCATCAGTCACCTAGAACTTAGAACTACTTAAACCTAACTAACCTAAGGACAGCACAGAACACCCAGCCATCACGAGGCAGAGAAAATCCCTGACCCCGCCGGGAATCGAACCCGGGCGTGGGAAGCGAGAGCCCTACCGCACGGCCACGAGATGCGGGCCATGAGGTGCATTTCGGACAACTCTTCAGCACTAAATATAGTCACACAGCTGTGTATCACGGTAAACATACAACTAACACTGCGGGAAGCACAAACCTCAGAGCAGGACAGCGCTAAATGCAAGCTTGAAGCTGAAGAGTACTGATGTCGATAGCAGCTACCGTGAGCGAATGGAAATAAGACACACAGTGCATGCCGTCGACATCTGCACTGTTGTGCACTGTTTTCTGTGCAGCACAGGCACGAAGCTGACTGGGGCAAGAAACCAAACTATTTGCAGAAACTCGGCAACGAGTCGCCGGAGACCACGAGTCCCTCATACCAAAATGCTAAGCTATCCCTGAACAACCTCTGAAGGTTTGTCGCTGAAGCTCTGATTCACTCTGTATATACAGTCTGTTTCAAATTTTTTGCGACAAGCGTCTAGGGGTGATAAACCACGTCATGAGTTTCTCTGAGAGGTGAAAGATATTCTAGAGACCGTCAGCCTAACCCCATTCACGGGGATCAGGTGACTGGCTTACGCAGATCTCACAGTGTCTACGTCCTGCCGCCTGGCAAGGGCATAATCAGTTATAGAAGACGCCTAGCGTCGCCGAGAAGCTTCAGCGAACATTTTTTTGCCAGCAAAAGCTGTTCCCTGTGCCGTGGTGTATAATCTCCTGGACGTTTGACGCAAAGATTTTGAAACACATAGTATATTTTTGCAGGTACATTAAGTGATATATGTAGATACTGCATGCACAATGTATAGTAAAGAAGTAATAAATTAAAACACGAATTACAGACATTGGCTGCGAGTGGGCATTGATTTAAATCAATAGGGAAAGTTGAAACTTTGTGTCGGACCAAGTTTCGAACCCAGATCTCCTCCTTACTAGGCAGATGTGCGAACCACAGGGCCATCTGGACACAATGGTCATCGCATCTCTACGGTCTATCCTGTCCCGTCAGACCCAAACACTCAACTTATCCACACACTACTAATGTAGTGCCCCTTGTCCATTATCGTCATTAGTCGCGGCATTTCGCCGATTGCCGTAAGAGTTAGAGCCTGATGTGCATCTGCACGGAATAGATCATTGGCTATCATCACCTTATATATATATATGATGAATGGACATGTCCGAAAGAGCAGACACCACATATATGTGAATTAAAGCGTCTTACCTTTGCTGAAGTTTTGCTGCATGAACAGCGAAAATGTGGTAAACAATAAACTTTTTTCATTTCAATACTTTGGGGGGCGTGTCAGCGAGAGCAAGTTTCGTAAAAGTTTGAAATTATGTGCAAACTTCTTTGGACGTCGTTAAGTACACACATTCTCATATATGAGTGAATATAATCTGTGTAATTTCCGCGCCATGAGTTTGACTGCCTCCAGATATATACAGCAAGTATTGCTGAGTTATACCTTTAACATAAGATTATACGTCGTAATAAGTAGATTGTGACAGCATTTTCAGTTTAAAAATTCGGTCAATAACTACGCTAAATGCTGAAAACCGAATTTTTAATGCTCCTACGTTGCAACTGGTAGCGGGCTCCGGGACAGCGCGTTAATAAGACAGATGACTCTAATTGACTGAAACCAAGTGTCAAGCAATTTTGAGGAGTTGTTCTAGAGTATTGATCGTCCGATGACTGACAGTCACAATGTGCGAAAGGCAGGCCTAATATCGTGTATTGTCCCCGCGAACACGCAGAAGTGTCGCAACACGGCGTGGCTTAGACTCGACTAATGTCTAAACTAGTGCTGGAGGGAACTGACACCATGAATCCTGCAGGGTTGTCCATAAACCCGTAAGAGTATGATGGGGTGGAGATCTCTTCTGAACAGCATGTTGCAAGGCATCCCAGATATGCTCAATAATGTTCATGTCTGGGAAGTTTGGTAACCAGCGGAAGCGTTTAAACTCAGAAGTGTGTTACTGGAGCCACTCTGCAGCAATTCCGGACGTATGGGGTGTCGCATTGTCCTGCTGGAACTACCCAAGTCGGTCGGAATGCACAATGGACATTAATGGGTGCAAGTGATCAGACAGGATGCTGACGTACGTGTCATATCACTCCAACTACAAACGCCCCACACCATTACAGAGTCTCCACCAAGCTTGAACATACCCCTGCTGACATGTAGGGTCCATGGATTCATGCGGTTGTCTCCACACCCGTACACGTCCATCCGCTCGATACAATTTGAAATGAGACTCGTCCGACCACGCAACATGTTACCAGTTATCAACAGTCCAATGTCAGTGTTGACGGGCCTAGGCGAGGCGTAAAGCTTTGTATCGTGTAGTCATCAACTGTACACGAGTGGTCCTTCGCCTCCGAAAGCCCATGTAGATGATGTTTCGTTGAATGGTTCGCACGCTGATATTTGTTGGTGGCCCAGCATTGAAATCTGCAGCAGTTTGTGGGAGGGTTGTACATCCGTCACGTTGAACGATTCTCTTCAGTCGGCGGTGTTCCTATTCTGACAGGGTCTTTCTCCTGCCGCGGCGATGTAAGAGATTTGATGTTTTACCGGATCACGGTACACTCGTGAAATGGTTGTACTGGAAAATCCCCACTTCATCGCTACGTCGGAGATGCTTTGTCCTATCGTTCGTGCGCCGACTATAACACCACGTTCAAACTCACTTAAATATTGATAACCTTCCATTGTAGCAGCAGTAACCGATCTAAAAGCTGCGCCAGACACTTACTGTCATATACAGGCGTTGCCGACCGCAGCGCCGTATTCTGCCTGTTTACATATCTCTGTATTTGTATACTCATGCCTATACTAATTTCTTTGGCACTTCAGTGTAGAATGTTGACGCGTGTATTTTTGAGCTGAGATTTTACTTTTATGATATTCTAGGTTCATTACAAGGAACTAGCTGCGAGATTAACTGAAAATTTGTGAAAAAGAGCTTCCTACAATCAGTCAGAGCGGGGGAAAAAAGAGCGACATAGCGGCAAATATGGCAGCATGTAATTCAAACGATGACCTAAATGGAATTATGGAAATTATGAATGTGCTCCAACTTGAGATCGGATCAAGCTTCTAAAACAATTGCTCAAAAGCGGACGAAAAGCGTATCGAACGAGCAGAGTAGGGGATGACAGAAGCTGCCAAAGAGGCCGACAGGACTACCATGGCCATGAAGAAAATGGAGGAGGACCTCCTTCTGGGCCTGGAAGGACTGCTGTATGGTCCAGGTATCGCTGACTAGAGCTATGTGTAAGTTAACTGCAAAAAATGTAACCCAAAACTTTCAACGCGTTCTCGAAACCGTATTTTTAAAATTAGCCGGCAGCATAACTCTAAAACGGTACATATGAGTTTGATCGAGATCTGATGCCAGCATTCTAAATTGAATTATCGATCAGTGTGCGTAGCCGTTCTGCTGTACCTTCCAAAGTCGATTTTCGTTTTACGCTTTTGTTTCGATGTTTTGGCGAAGAAAATGGCTCTTGTCTCAACACGTTACATATCACGACTTAGCATTTTACAATTATCCGATTTATGCTAATTGAAAGTGTATTAAAAGACTTATACTAAATTATTTTGTTACATGTTCAGTAGGACGATTTCGGGAATTCCAGCCGACAACCAATGTTCCATCTTCAAGAGGTCCTTCCATCTGGTGCAGCGGTTATAGAGAGCATCCGATATGAACACAAAAAAGATTTCTTACAGGCAAAAGCATAAGGAATAAAACCATATCATAAGATTTAGAACTAGTTCTTATTTAACTTGAAAAAATGCAAAAATAATCTTTTTCCATGCGTTCAAAGAAGACTACCCCTTTAAGGCATGAAGAATAACTTCTATGATACTAGAGGAAGTCGTAGAGGGAAAAAAACTGCAGAGCAAGCTGAAGACTGGAATGCATCCAATAAATAATTGAGGACGTTATTATTACACTCTGAGACGAAGAAGTTGGCGCAGTAAAGGAAGTCGCAACTGGCAGCATCAAGCCCGTCAGAAGACTGAAAAAAAATCTAAATTTGATTACCAGTGATTTCCTATGTACTTATGCCATCACTATGTGCTTATACCATCTAGATATGGCCCTTTGTACGCCCCCAAAGACAGATAGTAGGCTCCCATAATTGCTGACGACGTGGCTACGTTGAGACACAAGCAGCGTGGGGTAGCCGAGCGGTCTCAGGCGCCTTGTCACGGTCCGCGCGGCTCCCCCCGTCGAAGGCTCGAGTCCTCCCTCGGGCATGGGTGAGTGTGTTGTTCTTAGCATAAGTTAGTTTAAGTTGCATTAAGTAGTGTGTAAGCTTCGGGACCGATGACCTAAGGAGTTTGGTTCCATAAGACCTTACCACAAATTTCCCAATTTTTGAGACACAAAATCGGAATGGTAGGTACGGTGATACATGTCGACCGGCGGTCGTCGGCTTGGACGTGCTTACAATTATTTGCAGTACTTGTGAAGGATTGTATAACGCAGCATAAAATAAAACATATGTATCAAAAGGAAATAGGCCTGCGAATTAGAAGTGTTCAAAAAATGGTTCAAATGGCTCTGAGCACTATGGGACTTAACTTCTGAGGTCATCAGACCCCTAGAACTTAGAACTACTTAAACCTAACTAACCTAAGGACATCACACACATTCATGCCCAAGACATGATTCGAACCTGCGACCGTAGCGGTCGCGCGGTTCCAGACAGTAGCGCCTAGAAGTGTTCAACTGCTTAATAAGATGAAGATATTGGTTTAATAAAATCATGAATAAACAAAATTTGTCATCAAAAATGGTTCATAGGGCTCTGAGCACTATGGGACTTAACAGCTATGGTCATCAGTCCCCTAGAACTTAGAACTACTTCAACTTAACTAGCCTAAGGACATCACACAACACCCAGTCATCACGAGGGAGAGAAAATCCCTGATCCCGCCGGGAATCGAACCCGGGAACAATTTCTCATCGATAAGATATATCTATTTACAACAACGAGTGTAATACCTAAATACAAGCTGCAAGATGAATTTCCACGAGCAGCATAAACTGCAAATCGAGAAGGCACAGCCACCGACTGAACATCAGTAACATGTCAGTGGAAAGCGATGCAGCAAGTATGAGTGTCACGATGGTCGGATATTATCCTCAGAGATCAGAGCAGTCACTCAGAGGAACAAAACATAAATAATTACATTATAACGCGCCGGTATTTGAAAGGTGCATGCACGATACCTGATAACGTGGTCCGTATCTGACATCTCTACAGCTCACACTATCGTAACTCACTCCAGAAATCCGTAGCAGAGAAGTGATTGTTGAGCAGATTGTAAAGATAGCGGAGTCAATTCGATTAGATATCAGAACGATGACAAAGGAAAAATTGAGAGTATGCACACTCTCGGTGATGCACACAACTTACAGTATATTATGGCATAACGTAAAATCGCATGGGATTGCGAAACAGTCTTATACTTGTCACGTAAAACCGTGAGCAACTGATAGAAATACTTCAGCAACGACAACATTAAAACGTATTACCAAATTCGAATGGTGGCCATTATGCTGGCACGATCATCGTAAGGACTTAGAAGAGAACAGTAAACAACATAGATATGAGTGCTATAGTAACACACAGTTCTCGATTTCCTTAGAGTACAAAGTATCCATGCAAAAGATATAGAAGCAAGTAAGGACGAGAACTAGTATTACCTTACATGCACTGTAAGACCTGTAAATGTAGAGAAGAAAGGCAGAGGCCATATGATACCTGTGAAAGCAATGTAAACTGAAACGAGACTTTACCAGATGATGATTTCACTATAAGAATTTAAAAGCCGTTACCTTGAACTCGAGAGATTATTTAAGTCGCATCGGTAAATTCGGTGGTAAGCACGCGACAACAAGTTCAAGAGAACTCCACAAGGGCGGATAATCCGCGGTACTGTTCCTAAATCTACATCTACATCTGCACTCTGCGAATTACTGTGCAGTGCGTGACTGGGGGCACTTTTTCATTGTTCCATATCTGAAGGTTAGGAATTATAGTACTTACAGAAGAATGGACAATCTGTAGAGCGCAGACTCAGGAGAGATCAGATTGGATTCTGGTGAAATGTAGGAATACATGAGATAATACTGACCCTGCGATGGATATCAGAAGATAAACTGATGAAAATCAAAACTACGTTTATAGAATTTGTAGATTTAGAGAAAAATTCTGACAATGTTGACTGGAATACATTCTTGGAAATTGTGGAGGTAACGGGTATAAAATACAGGGAGAGAATGGCTATCTACAGCTTGTACAGAAACTAGATTCCAGTTACAAGAGTCTAAGGACATGAAAAGGACGTAAGAGTTCAGAAGGGAATGGGACAGGATTGTAGGCTATCACAGATGTTATTCAGTCTATATACAGAGCAAGCAGTAAAGCGAGCCAAGAGAAATGTTGAATAGGAAAGAAAGTTCAGGGGCAATAAATAAAAGCTTTGATATTTGCTGATTACATTGTAAAGATTTTGAAAAGAAGTTGAACGGAGCGGATAGCGTCTTGGGAAAGCATATACAGAAGTAAAACAAGGATAATGCAATGCAGTAAATTAAATGAAGTGAGGCTGAAGGAAATAGTCTGGGGGATGAAATATGGTATTAAGGTCGAAATGCAGAGCATATAAAAAGCAGATATGCAAATAGCAAGAAAAACATAACTGAAAGAGAGTTACCTGCTGACATCAAAAATAAATTTAAATGTGAGGAAGTCATTCTTGAACGTTGATGTGTGGAGTATAGCCTTGAATGGAACTGAAACGTGGGCGATAAACAGTTCAGACAAGAAGAGCATACAATTTTTTGTAATCTACATCTACGCCGGCCGATGTGTCCGAGCAGTTCTAGGCGCTTCAGTCTGGAACAGCGCGACCGCTACGGTCGCAGGTTCGAATCCTGCCTCGGGCATGGAT
Source organism: Schistocerca gregaria (assembly GCF_023897955.1). Taxonomy (NCBI): domain Eukaryota; kingdom Metazoa; phylum Arthropoda; class Insecta; order Orthoptera; family Acrididae; genus Schistocerca; species Schistocerca gregaria. Next base: position 537,607,239 of record NC_064921.1, read on the forward strand.
GTGTGTGATGTCCCTAGGTTAGTTAGGTTTATGTAGTTCTAAGTTCTATGGGACTGATGACCTCAGATGTTAAGTCCCATAGTGCTCAGAGCCATTCTACATCCACGTGATTACTCTGCTATTCACAATAAAGTTCCTGGCAGAGGATTCAAGGAACCACCTTCAAGCTGTCTCTCTACCGTTCCACTCTCGAACGGCGCGCGGAAAAAACTAGCACTTAAATTTTTCTGTGCAAGCCCTGATTTCTCTTATTTTATCGTGATGATCATTTCTCCCTATGTAGGTGGGTGGCAACACAATATTGTGCTACAGGGGAATGTTGACGAGATACCTACAATAGAATGCCATCTCCCATGCCAACCAGTATGGTCATGTGACATTCAACTCGCACTTATTTTTTGTTTGATGTACTGAAAGCCATGGATCCAGGCAAGCAAGAGAATGCAGCACTTCTCGATTTCCGAAGAGCATAAATGTAGCACTTACATCATGAGGCCTTCAATGAATCGTCAGTTCGATACTCTACGGTAGCTTAGGTTGAGACTAGAATAAGCATATCAAATGGATGTAAATTGGAATAGTTTTGCAGAGATGGAGAGATCTGTACAGAATAGGCTAACATGGACAATTGCTGCAAAACATCATTGATCAGAAACGATGATGGTACCCACTTTTAATTTAATGATACGTCCAAATAAAAATTGCGGAAGCCAAATGTGACTTGTGAGTGTGTTTGTTTATGTGCACACAAAGTAAAATCAATGGCTAGTTCGACATGTGCCGTGCAGCTTGCAGCTGTGTCGCTGCCGATCGCAGGTGGGGAGACCGACGGCCAGTGTGTGCTGGTCGCTTTCATTCCCTATTAGCTACACGTGACTCTCGGAGTTCACAGTCAATCTACAACAAAACCAAGGTAAAAGGGAAAATATTATTACTGTCATCTATCACAAAAAATGTGTCTTTTCGCAGGTTGTTCGTCACGGATTTTTGGCTACTCAATTTTAATATGACTCTGGTTCCCAGTCGTTAGATGCACTGCTACCCTCACACATACACTACTGACCATTAAAATTGCTACACCAAGAAGAAATGCAGATGATAAACGGGTATTCACTGGACAAATATATTATACTAGTACTGACATGTGTTTACATTTTCATGCAGTTTGGGTGCATAGATCCTGAGAAATCAGTACCCAGAACAACCATCTCTGGCCGTAATAACGGCCTTGATACGCTGGCCATTGAGTCAAATAGAGCTTGGATGGCGGGTACAGGTACAGCTGCCCATGCAGCTTCAACACGATACCACAGTTCATCAAGAGTAGTGACTGGCGTATAGTGACGAGCCAGTTGCTCGGTCCCCATTGAGCAGATATTTTCAGTTGGTGAGAGACCTGGAGAATGTGCTGGCCAGGGCAGCAGTCGAACATTTTCTGTATCCAGAAAGGCTCGTACAGGACTTGCAACATGCGGTCGTGCATTATCCTGCTCAAATGTTAAGTATCGCAGGGATCGATTGAAGGGTAGAGCCACGGGTGGTAATACATCTGAAATGTAACGTCCACTGTTGAAAGTGCCGTCAATGCGAACAAGAGGTGACCGAGACGTGTGACCAATGGCACTCCATACCATCACTCCGGGTGATACGCCAGTATGGCGATTACGAATATACGCTTCCAATGTGCGTTCACCGCGATGTCACCAAACACGCATGTGACCATCATGATGCTGTAAACAGAACCTGGATTCATCCGAAAAAAATGACGTTTTGCCATTCGTGCACCCATATTCGTCGTTGAGTACACCGTCGCAGGCGCTCCTGTCGGTGCTGCAGCGTCAGGGGTAACCGCAACCATGGTCTCCGAGCTGATAGTCCATGCTGCTGCAAACGTCGTCGAACTGTTCGTGCAGATGGTTGTTGTCTTGCAAACGTCGCCATCTGTTGACTCAGGGATCGAGACGAGTACGCACGATGCGTTACAGCCATGCGGATAAGATGCCTGTCATCTAGACTGCTAGTGATACGAGGCCGTTGGGATCCAGCACGGCGTTTCGTATTACCCTCCTGAGCCCACCGATTCAATATTCTGCTAACAGTCATTTGATCTCGACCAATACGAGCAGCAATGTCGCGATACGATAAACCGCAATCGCGATAGGCTACAATCCGACCTTTATCAAAGTCGGAAACGTGATGGTACGCAATTCTCCTCCTTACACGAGGTATCACAACAACGTTTCAGCAGGCAACGCCGGTCAACTGCTGTTTGTGTATGAGAAATCGGTTGGAAACTTTCCTCATGTCAGTACGTTGTAGGTGTCGCCACCGGCGCCAACCTTGTGTGGATGCTCTGAAAAGCTAATCATTTGCATATCACAGCATCTTTTTTCTGTCGGTTAAATTTCGCGTCTGTAGCACGTCATCTTCGTGGTGTAGCCATTTTAATGGCCAGTAGTGTACTTAGAACAGAAGCCGTCTATATAGACTCCTGTTCCGGTACGACATAGCAATTCGGGGGAAACTTGACAGCTGATGCTGTGTGCAATTGCGTCCAAAAAGTTCCGAGACTGATTTTATTCCTGGCATATAAGTAACGGCAGCCCAGTGACTACGGTGGCAGCTTGACCTAACATCTGTAAACAACAGATGGGCATTCCACAAGATAGTTGTGAGTAGACAGCGTTAAGCAGTGGACGTGCGAACGTAGTGCGTCAACGTTGTGCCACAAATCACAATGGAGCAACATCTCTAAATCGAGTGGACAAGGCGCTCTCCAAAAAGTTTTGCACAAGAGAAAAGTGCGTGAGAAGTTCGTTCCGCACATCGTGATTCGCTAGCAAAAACAACGATACGTGCACACCTGCTGCGACTTGACTGAAATGCAAAACGTAGAGAATTCTTTTCTAGAAAAAATTCATCACAGGTGACGAGGCTTAGTGTTATCAGTACGAAACTACCACAAAATGACGACGTGCAGAAATTCACGAGAAACGTCAACGCTTTGACCACAGAATCTGCGTTCAAGCCAGTGTGACGCGCGAGTTGAACAACATCCCAAAGAGAGACTTTTCTGTGAGTTACACGTAGTTGTATGAACGTTCTGTGTGTTTGAAGTTCATAGGCTCCTGTGCGTTTTACTGAAGTGGAGAGAGCCTATGTAGAATACCTGAAGCATTAAAACAACCATCTTAACGTTTCTCTGTTTTTCCTCAATACAGTCTCGAAACTCTTTGCATTGACAGGATGCAAAGATATTTTAAAAAATTAGAATTATGTGACAATTTAAGAAAAATAAAATAAAGAGTGGATCAGCACTGCAGTGTTGCAGTAGCCGGTATAACGTCATTCTTCCAAGACCACAAATTAGGTGAAACACAAACTGCTCGAGCATTTTAGAAGTGAACATGTGCACTTGAGCCCCAATGAGGAAAGGCCACAGCAAAAATCATATATATTCACGTCACACAAACAGCGAATACAATGGCTGAGATTGTACGTCTAACTCTGCCGATATGAGCTATTAACTGCCAAAGGAAGTGCATACTATGGCAGAAAAGCCAGTAACGAGAACTGAGATAGTGAAATCCACAGGGTTATGTTTTGAATACATTGCCGTTGAAAATAGTGAAGCACTAGTCATTGCGTAGTGGTGTAAGACGAAGTGCACTCAGTTCGCGTGTTGTTATCGAAAATAAAGTATCTACAAGGGTCTAAGTAACTGATCTGCAGTCTTCATGCAAATAAGGGCGGATGACATGAGAAAAAAAAGATTTTAGCTTTTTTTGTGGGAGATCGCTAACAGCTGGTATATATTTTAGCAAGTGCATGACACACAGCTACGTATTTCCTTATTAGAACCGCTTTCGGATATCTACCATCTTCACCTAAAAAAGAAAAGATAGTTACAGAATGCGTGCAGTGCCTGTACTAAATAATCAGAATCTACCAAAGACAGTGGGAGTAATAAAATCAGAGTTCTTCCCATTGTCCTTTCGCAAAAATGACACAACAAGCAGTAACGAGATCCAGGTGCAGAAAGAAAAGCTACTGCACCACTGACGATTCAAGTATGGTTATGAACACGGTACAGCGAACGCTATAAACATTGAAAATTCTACAAAATATGATTAATCCTTCGTACCTTAATGTAGGCGAAAATTGCGCCTTTTATTTACGATTAGCCCAATAATGATTAAAACTTTTGTCACATAAATAAAATTTATATGGAAGGTAGAGCTATGAATCTTCTGTTGGTGTCTATGGGCGCCAAGTAACGGCTTACAAAACCATCCACAGGGAACGCCTACGTTGAATCAGCGATAGAATTCATTAATAATACGAAACAAAACAAAAAATTATCCTATAATACTTGCTTCTCACCTGTCAGGTCAGTGTTTTAAATTACAGGGCACACTTACCAGCATAATGCTTTCTCTCATTACAGTCACTAGCTTAATTCGACCTAAAATACACACCAGTGGTTACTAAACACAAACTGCTCCACTATCAAGTGATGTTACTACAGTGGACGTATTCCTGAAATGATACTGGTAGTACTTACTTCATCTGGTCGCAGTTTATGTTCGCCAATAGAAAACAAATATCCTGCTGCGGCGCAGCCAAAGTTCACACTAAAACAACGCACCGACTGACCAGCTGTATCAACAAGATAAGGCGCCCTATCTAAGAACAGCTCTGAGACAGGCGGCTGAAAATTATAGCAGTTCAGTGCAGACAGCAGGCATCTCGTCTCTGCTTAGACTAACTAAGCCTGAGTCACATTCTGGCGCAGCTCCTGTAGCAGTCTGAAATAAACTGTCATCGACACACAGGATGAATCCGTGATGATGTTACGAACCTTTAGGGATGATGAAGAAACGTCAGTGTATCAGTTTGAGGTAATGGCCCCTGGTCCGCAAACGAATGAGTCGAAAGCTACATGCGAAAATCGTTCTGATACCTCTGACAGAGGACGTCTTCTAGTGCAAGCTCTTTGCTTTCTATATTGTATTAGAACGTAGTACGGACCAAAACAAAAAAAAGTCCAGTAACCATGCCTCGAAAGTGCATAAATTAAGAGCTATGAGTACTTGATCATCTTCGCTACTATGAAACACATCTTTTCTACTGAACTAGTGCTGCTAGCTCTGAACAACTGCTTATAGCTCTTAGGGTATACATTGTAGAGCCCTGGTTTACAACAGTTTTTCTTGTTTTGATCCACACTACCTCCTGCCAAAATATGGAGAGCAACAAGCCTGCAGTAATAGAAGTCCACCGCCAAGGAGATAAAAACGATTTTCGCTTATAACTTTATATTCGGTCGTCGCCAGACCAGGGATCCTTACCTCAGATTGCTACATTTACCCTTCTCCCCATCACTGGAAGTTCGTAACATCATTACGGAATCACTTTGTACAAAAAGCGCCACCGCAGTTTTCCAAAAGAATGCAGTAGATGGTTATACATAACAGGCCTGCGCGGATAAGAAAACTGAGATCCACATCCACACAGCATCCGAAATTAGTTTATCGATATCAACATCCGCAGATATTAATTTTTTTCTAGATCCCTTTCACCTGTTCGGTACAGCGGATGTCTTACAGTGGAGTGCCCTAAGTTTTCGTCTGATGAGGAACCTGAAGGCCGAATATGACCGACTTTTAACACAGAACAGCCTATCATATGTTTGACACGTTCTCTAAGTTGCTACTAACTGTCGTGATCAATGAAAAGAATTTTGTGAAATTTTATGCTGAGAGATGTCATGCGACAGCCGCATAGAAACGCAGAAGAAAAACAAATAGAAGCAAAATACAAAAATAAAGTAGTAAAAGGTATGACTGGAAGCCGAAATGACACGGGATCGAATCCCGGTCGACCACGAATTTTTTCAGTCTCACTTCCACGTAACCGTCACCTCTCAGTGATGTCAAGATCACCAGAAACGACACATGAATGTGATTTTGCGTTAAATATTAGGCCGTCTTTCGCTGGTTGTATAACTGGGGTAGGTTAGGGGCTCGCAAGTCGCCGAAGTATCGTCCGATTGAAAGACATGAACCCGGCCACTGAGCCACTCTAAACTATTGTTATACTTTTCAATGTAATAAATGCTATGTTGTGTACTTTTAAATATATTTAAAAAGAACTCTGGCAGTTCAGTGATATTACTCGGAAGATAATTTATGACGTGTATGTGACACGAAGAAACAACATTCAGAGCATGAAGAGAAGATACAGATATTTGATGTTGATTCAAACATTGAGGCGAAGATTCTGATAGATTATGTATATTAACCTACTACACTGCACTGCCTATGTTTTTATAACGTACTCCGCAACGTCCTTCAGACATGCATGCATGTCTGAAGGATCAGGGACTGCTGCGATCGACAGTGTATGAAATACAAGAAATGTAATCGCAGTTGCGAATGTGATCAGACTCCAGCTGCACAGTGTATTGGTGACAATGAAAATTCTGCGTGTGCCGGACCGGGACTCAAACCGGATTTGCCGCCTTAAGCGAGCGGTCGCCTCAACCGCCATCCGTGGGCGCCTCCAAGAGTGACCTAGACTTCCACACTCGGATGTGACCGTGTGTCTACGTCCTGTACTCGCAAAAATTGCCGTGATTCCTGCATTCACGTCTGAAGTACATTACAGAGTACATAGTAAAAACACAGGCACTGCAGTATAATATTTCATGCCATGACAAGACAGCGACAATAATCGTAAGTCTCTCCATGTGCGGGAATCACAGTAGTTATAGGAGTACGGGACATAGACACACGGTGGCATACGGAAGTTTTGCACGGTGTTGGAGTGCTCGTGTGGTCGAGGTGGACCCACTCCAGCGGTACGTTTTCAAGAATTAGAACGATACAGAGAAGATTAACATGGCCCCTGCGCATGGGTTGCACTCATAATGATAAATAATATCTACAAGAAAGGCGATTAAGGCGACCGCTCGCTTAATGTGTGACAGTCTGGTTCGAATCCCAGTCCGGAAAAGATTTCCTTTGTCATCAATACATTGTGCAGCTGGAGTCTGATCACAATTCATAACTGCGAATACATTTCTTGTATATTAAAAGAGGCTTCAAGTAGCTCTGTGGCAGCTTTCGGTAATTGTGTAACTGACCTCTGTTACTGCAAGCAAAACACGAATGATTCAAGAGTGAAGCAGCTGCTGGTACGTTGGAAACTGGATGTACGTGCTGTTGTGCAGAAAATTAGGAACAAGGACCTTGTAGATGTCTACCCCATCTATGTCTCTGTACATTGAAACCAATACAGCTGTAAAAATATTGACTTAAAACAATAATAAAAGTTATTATCGTAATACTCGCACTTTCCTTTAGCCGCAAAGTAATTATTAATGTGGTTATCCGCAGATATACCTGCGGATGTCCGAATCGGCACAGGCTTTTATTCTCAACTCCTCATTACCGCCCGCGAATGTCTCCACAGTGTTAGGACCAATCGTGACGATACAGGTTGCAGCTTAGGGAGTGCCCAAGACGAGATGCTCTTGTTATTTATTAATTCTGATATTTTTCGCAAGGTGAAGTGCTTGTTGTGTCGCCTTGATTTAAAGTAGATTGTCTCAAATGTCGTTAACTTAGGTCAGGAACAATAGAGGGCCTATAACACTTCTTTGGGGAACGCCGGATATTACTTCTGTTTTACTCGATGACTTTCCGTCTGTTACTACGAACTGTGATCTTTGTGGCCGGAAATCATGAATCCAGTCGCACAACTGAGGCGATACTTCGTAGGCACGCAGTTTGCTTAGAAGACGCTTGTGAGGAACGGTGTCCAAAGCCTTCTGGAAATCTAAAAATATGGAATCAATTTGACGTCCCCAGTCGATAGCACTTATTACTTCATGAGTATAAAGAGCTAGTTGTGTTTCAAAAGAACGATATTTTCTGAATCCGTGCTGACTATATGTCATTAAATCTTTTTGGTTCAAATGGCTCTGAGCACTATGGGACTCAACTTCTGAGGTCATCATCCCCTAGAACTTAGAACTATTTAAACCTAACTAACCTAAGGACATCACACACATCCATGCCCGAGGCAGGATTCGAACCTGCAACCGTAGCAGTCGCGGGGTTCCGGACTGAAGCGCCTAGAACCGCACGTCCACCGCGGCCGGCTAAATCGTTTTCTTCGAGGTACTTCATAATGTTCGAATACAATATATATGTTCTAAAATCCTAATGCAAATCGACGTTAGTGATATAGGCCTGTAATTCAGCGGATTACTCCTACTTCCCTTTTTGGGTATTGGTGTGACTTGAGCAATTTTCCAGTCTTTAGGTACGGATCTTTCTGTGAGCGAGTGGTTGTATATAATTGCTAAATATGGAGCTATTTTATCAGCATACTCTGAGAGGAACCTGACTGGTATACATTCTGGACCGGAGGCCTTGCCTTTCTTAAGTGATTTAAGCTGCTTCGTTACTCCTAGGATATCTACGTCTATGTTTCTCTTACTAGGCACAACTGTGCAACTCATTTTTTCAGTGCAGCACGCGTGCTGGTATCCCCGCTAGGTCGTATTAAAGGAAGACATCGAAGTAATTTAGAGGCTTGTTGCTAGATTTGTTACCGGTAGGTTGTATCAACTCGCACACGCCCGGATAGCCGATTGCGTTAACTGCACCAGACGTAATGCCACAATCCGACTTGTGACAGTGCACTTGAGCGGCCGAGATGGCGAAGTTCTCGGACGACGGTCTCATGCTGTTTGCTGTGATTCTGGATGAATAAGAGGAAAAACAAAGGAAAAACGGAACTGGGTTCATAAGGCGTTGAAAAGAAAAAAGCAACAGAAGAGGAATTAGCGACTCTGTAACGCATGAGGCGAAGTATTATGAATATTTCAATACGTCAGAAAATTCGTTCGACAATAAACAAGTTGTATGTTCATCTGAAGAAGCGAGACACACAATGCAGAAAAGGCATTACACCAAGAGAACGACTCGCCCTGTTGCTTGAGGTTTGTTAGTGTATAATTAACACACACTTGGACAGTTTAGTGGTAATTACACTAGTCAACAGCCATTTTGCATCTGGGATGAGATACATCATCTAGTGTGTATTTTGGTGTGTAGAATCGAATATACCTTTCAAAATGTTCTAGCACGTATCATTTTTTAGTTTTTAAAGGTTTTTTATTTTTCGTGTTCAGTATTTCGCTCTTTGCTGTTCTTCTGTTTTGATGTTCAATTGTTTGTTTTTGATTTTGCAGAGGAGAGCTAGAAGATCTACAGATCGTTAGTAAATAGTTGGTGTGGTAATCCAGTAGTGTGAAAGAGATCCTCAGTGAGTGTTTCCGGTGAAAGATAGTGCAAACTTTTTGTGCTTAAATCTTAAACTATGAAAAATGCCAACTAGTAAATCTCGTTGCTGGCTAAACCATCCCGAAAACTTTTGTTATGTGTTTGGGAAATTCACTCCAAAAGCCCAAAGAAAATCAATCACTGATTTGGTTTAGAAGGCATATAAATTGTATTTTGATTGTCCTGTTGGTAATCAAGATAAAAAACTTCGCACCTCATATTGCCTGCATAACCTGTACTACAACCTTAACCAAGTGGTTGAAAGGAAAACGCCGAATCATGCCATTCGTTGTTCCGATGGTGTGGTGTGAGCCTAATGACCGTTATTCAGACTGTTACTTCTGTCTTGCAGGTATTTCTGGATATTCAAGCAAAACTAGACATAAAACAAAGTATTCAAATGTATCTCCAGTGCATTTGGCGGTGTCCGATGATGAGGGGCTGCCTGTCCCTGTCTGTAACTTGAAAGCCACGGAAACAGACACCATGTCAAGTGAATCAGAGAGCACTCAACATATAGAAGAGTACTGCCCTCAGTATCATGACACTTCGCCTCAGATCTTTAATCAAAAGGAATTTAACGATGTGGTTTGCGATCTAAAACTTTCGAAACAGCAAGCTGAACTCTTGGGGTCGTGACTGCAACAACAGAACCTTCTAGCTCCAGGGACAAAAATTTCCTGTTTAGGTTCAAGAGGTGCTTCCACCGCTCAATATTTCGATATACAGAATTTAATGTACGTATGCAGAGATGTCAATGGTCTGATGATACAGCTAGGTGTACTATTATTAACTCCAATAAAACCAGCTTGAAAGCGTACTACTGCTTAATGGCAATGCATTTCCATCGGTACCTTTGGCTTACGCAGTAGACTTGAAAGAAACTTATGAAGCCATGGCTTTGCTGCTAGAGGCAATCAAATATAAGGATCATGAATGGCAGCTCTGCCGTGATTTAAAAGTTTTGCACTCCTTACAGGTTTGTAGGTTTGATTCACGAAATACCTGGAAACGTAAATGTGATCAATGCCCTATTGGTTGAGCTTGATAAAATCATTTTGTCTCCCCTTCGTATCAAGCTGAGCCTTATCAAGAACTTTGTAAAAGCTCTGGATAAAGAAGGTGGGGTCTTCAATCACTTAAGTTTCCCTAATCAAGTGAGGCAAAGCTGAAAGAGGATATATTTGTTGGACCACAACAAGAAAATTGCTTAAAGGTCCAACCTTTGGTACCAAGCACAGATATACAATTAGCTGCTTCGTCTTCTTTTACAGCAATTGTGAAGGGCTATTTGGGTAACAGAAAAAACAAAAACTACGTTACCATTGTGTATGATCTGTTGGACGACTATAAGAACATGGGGTATAGAATTCGCTTAAAATTCACTTTTTTACATTCTCACCTTGATTTCTTCCCGGAATGTTTGGGAGCCGTAAGCGATGAGCATGGTGAACGCTTTCACCAAGACATTCTTACCATGGAAAACCTTTACCAAGGCCATTGGAACCCTTAGATGATGGGTGACTACTGCTGGGATCTTGTTATGGAGAGTGATGAAACGGCAAACAAAAGAAGAGCTTCGTCATCGCATTCTTCAAAAACCAAAGACGATTAAAGGTGAAACTATCTTGTGAACTAATTTGGACTTTTTATTGGCTTGATGCCCGTATATACATACAAAATATCATTGATTTCAAATGTTCTGAATGTGTATTTTTATTTGACTGAATTGTTTCAATTTTCGCTGTTACAATTTTTTATTCTGGTGTGTTTCTAGAAAATTAGTTACATTCTCCCATTTACAAACCAGATGCATAAAAAAGATTAAATTTGCTAACTAGTGTTATATGAAATCAACAGTCATTATGATTGACTTCCGCTGTATAGGTTCGAGTGTTTCCTTGTGTTTCACGCGATATTGTTTCATTAGCGCTAAGATCACCTGTAAAACCTTCGTTTGATATATACCTTCTGTCTACCTTTATTCAGATATTTGGCCTCTGGAGATGCGCTAAATGCGGTTACATTTAGCTATCGCATGGGGCACAGTGCAGTTCACAAGATCGTATGAGAAACCTGCACAAGGTAATTATACGCAATATGATGAATGAATTAATGCCTTCTTTGACAGAAGAAATGTGGAAGAAAATCGCTACAAATCGCTAAAGGTTTTTATGAAATGTGGCACTTTTTCCAACTTTTTGATGGGAAAGACTTTGGACGAGAAGGACTATTATATTGAAGCACCACCGAATATCGGATCACTATTCTTTAATCGCACAAAGACATTGTCCATAAGGTTGTTGCCTTTTATAAACGCTCAGTGTAATTATATTGCTCTTGACGTCGGGCCATATGGAAAGAAAATGTTAACGCTCTAGCCAATACTTTCAAACAAAACCTTTTACCTACCTGACTGTGTTCATTAATGTAAAACCAGAAATATATACGTATGTACTTACCAGTTTTTTTTTATTTCTGCTGCTGTTTTATTCCAGACTATATTCTTCAGCTCTGTGTCCATGTATTTGGGATTGGAGAGATCATACGACACAGGATAGTTCGGCACTAATTCAATTAGTTTTTCGCCATTCATGTTTACGGTGATACGCTACTGCATGACAACGCAACAACACATCATGTCCCGGCAGTGAAGTGAGAAAATATCGGCCCCAAGAAATAAGGCATCACGATACGGTGTCGGCGCGAGCACCGTTTGGTCTGTCACGGCCACGCCACGGGCAAGTGTGAGCACTGCCCCGTAATTTCGCAGAACAATACCTTCAAACACGTTGACGGTATAACGGGTCACACCGGGCACTGTCGCGTAATTGATGCGTGTGAAGCGGCTTTAATATGGGTCTGGCAATGCCTTCTGTTTCCCAGTTACTGCAGGTAGGGAACTAGCGTGCGACATACTAGTGATGGATGACGTTGATCGAATCATAAAACATTATATGAGAAATCAGGCTTACAGGCGATGAAATAAATCGGTGGTGAAGGTTGAATATTGTGCCAGGCCTTTTTTTTAAGTTCGAAAATGGCTTTGAGCACTATACAACTTAACTTCTGAGGTCATCAGTCGCCTAGAACTTAGAACTACTTAAACCTAAGTAACCTAAGGACATCACACATATCCAAGCCCGAGGCAGAATTCGAACCTGCGACGGTAGCGGTCGCTCGGTTCCAGACTGTAGCGCCTAGAACCGCACGGCCATTCCGACCGGCCCTTTTTTTAACTGATTGATCTTTTTTTTTCAGATGAGTTTATTTGTGACTCGAAATATCTATTGTTTTACATGCTTCAGTTTTTTATACATTCTTGTCTTTCGATATTGATGTAAATATGAGTGTCATGTTTTTTGGATGTATTTTTTTAACACAGTGACATGCATGGTAACAAAAACATACATTTACACACAAAAATACAAGCACATTACAATATACACACGATATATTGATCAAGGGGCAAAAGCAGAATGTGATACCTAAGAAATTAGAGACACGCATACGAATAATAATGAAGAGGAGCAAATTACGTTTAAGTGTATTATAGATGTTTGAAAAGGCAAAGAACAGATGGAAAAGACAGCGCACTTTAACAAAGTATACCTTGGTTTAAGAAAGAAAGAAGAAGGAGAGTGCGAGGAAGAGGAAAGGGAGGGAGAGATAGGGAAGAGGGAGGGTTGAGGCAGAGATGTACAAAATTTCTTTATAAACACCTTATTTAAAATATATGGCACAAAATACCGCAAAACTGATGTATATTGCTTCTCTGAAAAGAGAGCATTTTGCTTTTGCATATTTTACGTGCATACTATAAACTTACACACATGAAACACAAATAAACTGAAAACACATAAATATTAAACACTGTTTCACAATAAATTTATACACGAAAAAATAAAACACATAATGTTTAAACTGATAAGAAATGCTGTAGAATGATCTTAGGCGACACGTAGCACTTACGTATCGGGACTCGAACCCAGATGCCCCGCTGTTTCCTTAACGGTGTCAGCCAGCTGCAAACGCTTCCCGTCCATTCCAAATTCTCAACCTGTCACACGCTACTCTCCCGTCCATTAGCCCTCTCCACCCCCCCCCCCCCCCCCCCCCCTCCGCGCTGCTCGTACCATTTGCCAAGTTCAACCGCGGGCCGGAAGATATGGTGCATCCGCACTGAAAGTAGCTGGAGCCGTCATCTCTAATACAAAGGATGTCTCTCCTACCAGTCGTCAGTCGCATTTTTTCTGTTGTTTCGGCAGATATTGGCAATTTCGATTTGCGACGTGTAGCTAGAGTCTGTCCCGACAAATGCTGCACGTCACGTCCTTCGTGCGTCGATTTGTTTCCCGTTACATACAAAATAATTTTTAAAGTGTAATTTTACGCGCCCATTCGACAGAGCGGCCCCAGATTAGCCTAGTGCGATATTCGTGTGTACTAACAGGGTGGAACAACCAGTTCTGCAGCAGCGGCGGCACCGACCTTGACCGCTCTCACTCTACTGCACTGACGAGTGGCTGCTGGGGTACCGGTTATTCCTCGTGGTTTACTGTCCCTGTTAATACACATCGGTGAAACGAATATCGCACTAGGCTAATATGGGGCCGCTCTGTCGAATGTAAATCCGATTCAAAAATCATTTCGTTTGAAACGGAAAACAAACCGACACATGCCGTTGTCGCTAGCGTCGCATGAAGTATATGATGAGCAGTATTTGTCTGGACTGACACCAGCTACACGTTGCATATCGGTAATTACAGATATTTCCGAAACACCATACAAACTGCGTCTAACGACTCTTCAGAGAGATACCTGGCATCTATTGACATGTGGTGTCTGAGCTGTCGGACGTGTCCGTCAGAACAGACACCACATATCAGCATCATAAACCATCACTCAAAAAGCGATAATAAGTTTCCGGAAATCTAGAAATACGGAATCAACTTGAGATCCCCTGTCGATAGCGGCCATTACTTCGTGCGAATAAAGAGCTAGCTGCGGTGCACAAGAGCGATGTTTTCTGAAGCCATGCTGATTACGTATCAGTAGACCGAGGTGATTCATAATGTTTGAATACAGTATATGCTCCAAAACCCTACTGAAAACAGACGTCAATAATATAGGTCTGTAATTAGATGGATTACTCCTACTACCCTTCTTAAACACTGGTGCAACCTGCGCAATTTTCCAATCTGTAGGTACAGATCTATCGGTGAGCGGGCGGTTGTATATGAGTGCTAAGTAGGGAGCTATTGTATCAGCGTAATCTGAAAGGAACCTAATCGGTATACAATCTGGACCTGAAGACTTGCCCGTATCAAGCGATTTGAGTTGCTTCGCAATCCCTAAGGTATCTACTTCTAAAAAACTCATGCTAGCAGATGTTCGTGTTTCAAATTCTGGAATATTCCATTCGTCTTCCCTGGTGAAGGAATTTCGGAAAACTGCGTTAATAACTCCGCTTTAGCGGCACAGTCGTCGGTAACAGTATCATCGGCACTGCGCAGCGAAGGTATTGACTGCGTCTTGCCGCTTGCGTACTTTACATACGACCAGAATTTCTTCGGATTTTCTACCAAATTTCGAGACAATGTTTCGTTGTGGAACCTATTAAAGGCATGTCGCATCGAAGTCCGTGCCAAATTTCGAGCGTCTGTAAATTTTAGCCAATCTTCGGGATTTCGCGTTCTTCTGAACTTCGCATGCTTTTTCCGTTGCCTCTGCAACAGCGTTCGGACCTGTTTTGGGTACCACGGGGGATCCGTTCCATCTCTTACCAATTTATGAGGTATGAATCTCTCAATTTCTGTTGCTACTATATCTTTGAATTTGAGCCACATCTCGTCTACATTTGCATAGTCAGTTCGGAAGGAATGGAGATTGTCTTTTAGGAAGGCTTCTAGTGACACTTTATCCGCTTTTTTAAATAAAATTATTTTGAGTTTGTTTCTGATGGATTTGGAAGAAACGCTATTGAGCCTAGCTACAACGACCTTGTGATCACTAATCCCTGTATCAGTCATGATGCTCTCTATCAGCTCTGGATTGTTTGTGGCTAAGAGGTCAAGTGTGTTTTCGCAACCATTTACAATTCGCGTGGGTTCGTGGACTAACTGCTCGAAATAATTTTCGGAGAAAGCATTTAGGACAATCTCGGAAGATGTTTTCTGCCTACCACCGGTTTTGAACAAGTATTTTTGCCAACATATGGAGGGAAGGTTGAAGTCCCACCAACTATAACCGTATGAATGGGGCATTTATTTGCTACGAGACTCAAACTATCTCTGAACTGTTTCGCAACTGTATCATCGGAGTCTGTGGGTCGGTAGAAGGAGTCAATTATTAACTTAGTTCGGCTGTTAAGTATAACCTCCACCCATACCAATTCGCACAGAGTATTTACTTCGACTTCACTACAAGATAAACCACTACTGACAGACACAAACACTCCACCACCAATTCTGCCTAATCTATCTTTCCTGAACACCGTCTGAGACTTCGTAAAAATTTCTGCAGAACTTATTTCAGGCTTTAGCCAGCTTTCTGTACCTATAACGATATCAGCTTCTGTGCTTCCTATTAGCGTTTGAAGCTCAAGGACTTTTCCAGCACAACTACAACAATTTACAACTATAATTCCGACTGTTCCTTGATCCAAGCACCTCCTGTATTTGCCATGCACTCTTTGAGATTGCAGCCCACCCCATACTTTCTCGAGGCCTTCTAACCTAAAAACCCGCCCAGTCCACGCCACACAGCCTCCGCTACCCGTGTAGCCGCCAGCTGAGTGTAGTGAACTCCTGACCTATTCAGCGGAACCCGAAACCCCACCACCCTATGGCGCAAGTCAAGGAATCTGCAGCCAACACGGTCGCAAAACCGTCTGAGCCTCTGATTCAGACCCTCCACCCGGCTCTGCACCAAAGGTCCGCAGTCGGTTCTGTCGACGATGCTGCAGATGGTGAGCTCTGCCTTCATCTTGTAAGCAAGACCGGCAGCCTTCACCAAATCAGATAGCCGCTGGAATCCAGAGAGAATTTCCTCAGATCCAAAGCGACACACGTCATTAGTGCCGTCATGTGCCACCATCTGCAGCTGGCTGCACCCTGCGCTCTTCATGGCATCCGGAAGGACCCTTTCCACATCAGGAATGACTCCTCCCGGAATGCACACAAAGTGCATACTGGATTTCTTCCCCTCCTTAGCCGCCATATTCCTACGGGGCCCCATTACGCGCCTAACATTGGAGCTCCCAACTATCAATAAGCCCACCCTCTGCGATTGCCCGGACCTTGAAGGCTGAGAATGATCCTCTGAAACAGGGCAGGCAGCTGCATCTGGCTCAGCCAAAGACAGTGCCTGAAACCTGTTTGTCAGACGCACGGGGGAGACTTTCTGGTCAGCCTCCGGGGACGCCTTTCGCTACCTGTCACGCCTTGGAACAACCTCCCAATCAACCACAGGCGAGGGCTCAGCCCCACTGCGGGCAGCAACCGGGGCAACCACAGCGGCAGACCGATCTGGGGACAGACGGGACAAGGTTGACATCCCCGTTATACCCAATTCCGGCTCCCCACAGTGGTGCCCATTGGCAACAGCCTCCAGCTGCGCGACCGAAGTCAGCGCCACTTGCAGCTGTGAGCGAAGGGATGCCAACTCAGCCCTCATCCGAACACAGCAATCGCATTCCCTCTCAATTCTAATCGATGTTGAACAAGAGTTACTGAAACACGAGTAAGTGCCTAGATAACGCAATCGAAACACGCAAAGAATGTATCAACTAACCTGTACAAATGCCTAACGGCTGCGCTACAATTTGCCTGAATTTACGATTACAGTAACTAAAACTCGAAATTACACCTCCTATACGAAACTCACACGCAATTTAAGTAAAAATCTACCAAGTAAACACTATAGCGCGAGGCTACAACTCTCAAATACTATAATACGCCCGAAATATATGAATTAAACAATGCAAGTACCCAAAAACGCGCAAAGAAATTAAGAATTAAACTATGTAACAAATAAGTAAGCTAGGGGTATACGACTTGCTGCTGGCAGCTGCTTATGCAACGGCGGCAGGGAACACACTGGCTGTGACCAACCGACACTGGCCGTTCAAAACAAAAACAGAAGACTGACGACTACGCGAATTTACACTATTCAGGTACTAAGGCGCGATGCTATAACTCTCAAATACTATAATCCGCCCGAAATAAAGGGTATATTTGAAACGGCAATAAAAACTAAACGAGCAGCGATAGAAATACACCGTTTGTTGCAATATGCTTGGGACAACAGTACATTTTCAGGCGGACAAACTTTCGAAATTACAGTAGTTACAATTTTCAACAACAGATGGCGCTGCAAGTGATGTGAAAGATATAGAAGACAACGCAGTCTGTGGGTGCGCCATTCTGTACGTCATCTTTCTGCTGTAATCGTGTGCTGTTCACAATGTGCAAGTGTGCTGTGGACAACATGGCTTATTCCTTAGAACAGAGGATTTTTCTGGTGTTGGAATTCCACCGCCTAGAACACAGTGTTGTTGCAACAAGACGAAGTTTTCAACGGAGGTTTAATGTAACCTAAGGACCGAAAAGCGATACAATAAAGGATCTGTTTGAAAAACATCAACGGACTGGGAATGTGACGGATGAACGTGCTGGAAAGGTAGGGCGACCGCGTACGGCAACCACAGAGGGCAACGCGCAGCTAGTGCAGCAGGTGATCCAACAGCGGCCTCGGGTTTCCGTTCGCCGTGTTGCAGCTGCGGTCCAAATGACGCCAACGTCCAGGTATCGTCTCATGCGCCAGAGCTTTGGAGCGTGTAGAGATATTTCAACGAAACCTACTACCAGGACGGCTCACTATGTCGAAAATAAAAATGCTGTGGAAGTAAGACTAGCACACCTAGGAGTGGTGCGGGGTGGAAGCGGGTAGCATGTAAACGTAACCTAAAACCATCGATATGTGTCGAATATATAGCTTCGTTTTTCGCGACCTGACTAATGACAGTGGCGGAAACATTTCCCCCTTGGTGGTGGGTTACTGTTTAAAAGAGAGTGAGGTGTAAAAATCATAAGAACATCCTTCAAAAATAGTCATGTAAAAATTATTGATTCTTGAGCTTGGAGGGGGAAATAAATGACCCTTTTTTATGTCATCAGTCCTTTTACTGATTGGACGCGGGCCTCTAAGAATTAGGCGGTTTCCCACATCCCACGAGGTAAATACCGGGACTGTACCCAAATCCTGCCCAGTTACACGATTCACGAACATTCAGAACACTTTCCAGTACTTTCATATCAATCGCACTACCCGCGGACAGCTGGGGTGAACACATTTCGTCCCTGCACGTAACGGGGTGACGACAGGAAGAGCATCAGGCCACCCCTTAAACTAACTACGCCATATCCGTTCATAACCATGCTGATCCAGCACCAATGTGGGACAAAGGCACAAGAAAAAGGAATAATATAATGAAATGTCGTATTAAACAAATATTACAATGACTTTATAAAAGATTTTGCTTTATAATTTGCCTTTTATATGTACACTTTTAAAAACGCGTAAATAAACTAAGTTTGTCAATATGTTTCTTTGCATGGCCATCTTCCGCACCAGCTGTTAAAATTGGTTTCTCCGTCTTTATACATATCAGCAAGAACATTATGACCACCTACCCAATAGCCGGTGTGTCCATCTTTGGCACGGATAACAGCAGCTACGTGTCTTGGCATGGAAGCAATGAAGCCTTGGTAGGGGGCTGGAAAGCATTGGCACCACATCTGCACACACAAGTCACGCAATTCCCGTAAATTAGAGGAGGGGGGCAGGGGGCGACGAGCTTCGCCGCCACGTTCAATGACATCCCGGATGTGTTCCATTGGGTCCAGATCTGGCTTGTTGTGGAGGGAGGGAGGGGCAGCATATCAATTGGAGCTCGCCACTGTGTTCCTCGACACACTCCATGACACTCTGGGCCTTGTGACGTGGCGCATTATCTTGTTGAAAAATGCCCCTGCCGTTGTGAAACATGATCGCTGTGAAGGGACGTACGTGGTCTTCAACCAGTGTACGATATTCTTTGGCCGTCACGGTGTCATGCACAAACTGCACTGCACCCGTGAATGCCCGCGTGAAACGTTTCCCAGAGCATAATTGAGCCGTCGCCAGCTTGTCTCCGTCCGGAAGTACAGGTGTCAAGGAGCTGTTCTCTTGGAAGATGACGGCTCCGCGCCCTCCCATCGGCATGATGAAGAAGGAGTCGAGATTCATGACACCGTGCAACGCTCTGTCCGTGCGCCAACATCCAGTACCGATGGCCACGTTCCCATTTCAGTTGTAATTGCCGATGTCATGGTCGTAACATTGGCACATGCATTGGTCGTCGGCTGCAGAGGCCTATCGTTAGGAGTGTTCGGTACACTGCGTGTTCAGACAAACTTTTACTCTGCCCAGCATTAAAGTTTGATGTTAGTTTCGCCACAGTTCGACCCCCTGTCCTGATTTACCAGTCTGCCCAGCCTACGACATCCGACATCTGTAATGAAGGGGGTCGCCCAACCCCGCGAAGCCTGGACGTGATTTAACCTTGGTTTCGTCACGTGTTGAAGACATACACCACAGCACTTCTCGAACACACAAATTATACAGTTTCCGAAACCCTCGTGCCAGGCCTCCAGACCATCACTCAAACAGATCGCGCGACTTACCCATTCTACACATGGACAGCGCGCTCACTTATACTGCGTGCAGTGTGCGTGTGTCTGACTAGCTGTTATTCCTCGCCAGGTGACGCTGCTGTCGCCTCGACGGGCTCATATCGATAGTGGGTCGCTGGTCATAATGTTCTGGCTGATCATTACATAAAAGAGACATAACACAGTAAGTAAAGAGCACATCAGTTTTATAAACAAAAATGCTAATTTTAATCTAAAACAACCAAAATGTACAAACATATGTATCGAATTTTCTGAATAACCATAGAAGACGCTTCATAAATAAAAGCGAATCGCATCTGGTGTAAAACTCTCTTTAATTAAATTACGATAAACTCAAGTCGGAGACACCAACAATAACTGAAACTGAGTTCGTTTTGACACTACAGACAGATCTATTTTTCTATCTAATAAGAGATTGGGATAAACATGTTGCCGGCATCGCCGAGTAATCAGACCCTACTTTATCGAAGGACTAAACCGGTTGATATTTCATGGTGCAGTCTTGCAGTTGCAGGATGCCAGTCTAACGGCTACCACGAGAAAAAAAGTATTTTCAGTATTTCTTATAATTACCAACCGAATATAAAAATTTAAAATCCTGCCATAATGGCAGATGAGTAAGACGGACAACCAGTTGTAATATTTGTATTGCAACTGCTTGACTGTCTTCTTTATCTGCTATTCCGTAACCGTTACTGAAATACAGCCATGCTCAAAATATCCCGTTATAATCTACTTATTATGAGGTACAATTTTATGTTAAAGGTTTAACACATCAGGGGAAGTATTGTACCTGAAATTTTGTGTATTTCTGGAGGCAGCCTAATTCAATTACCCAGATTATTTTCACCCAGATTTCAGAATGAGAGCACTTAGCGCTTTCCAACAAACTTTACACAGTTCCAAACCTTTCTCTCGCTGACACCCCTCTCGCAACGACGAAAGGAGAAAGGTTTATTGATTATTATATTTTCACTGTTCATGTAATAAATTTTTCAGCATCAAGCATGACGTTCAAATATATATAACTTCTTTACTACTAATTCTATTCGTAACACATTTTGCAGACAGTATCAATATATACAACTTAATGTACCACTCAATTGTATTATTCTGCGACTCATAGTTCAGGATTTATGACGTCATAAACAGTGAGATACGTAAAAAAACTAGCTTTTACTTCAAACGGAGCGCGTATTACCCGAACTATACTCATCCAGTCCTTGATAAAGAGAGCACTAAGCGACTTTCAGCAAACTTTACACATGATTTCAAACTTATTTCTAATTATCGCTTACATGCTTAATGTCAAATATTTAACACATTATCTCATTTGTTAAGTAATCAGACATGGGACAACGATTCTTTTAAGGAATCGGTGTTGTGGTTTACTGCTTCATACTAAAAGACTGTCACGCTCATCGCAGAACTACACGAATATTTCCTACAATATACAAACTTGAAATATTTGCCTTGACTGTGTTCCTATGAGCTTACTCACTGAGCGTTTATACACTGACCCTTTCCTCGACTCGCACCAGCAACTTCGCTACACAATTACAAATAACAATAACATCTAGTGCTACTCACAGTGTGAAGAATAAACTACGCACCAAAGTGAATTCGACGTTTTACTCGGTAAGCTGTATGGAAAGAACTGCTTCAATGCCTTGTATTATCTGGAGGCAACTTTGTTTCAGGCGCCTACGAAACCAGACTTTAAATTCATGTTGACGATATCAAATATTCTAAAAGTCCATAGACACTTACCTAATCTCCACGATCGGGCCCATAGAACTCGCGTGCCAAACTCTTGGGTTCACCTCTAAACTACTTCTTCTAGGACATTACGTAAGCGTTACGTATTGTCATGGCTCGCAAAGGCAAGGCAAGCAAAGCCCACAGTCTGCTGCGTCATGCTACCTTCGTTAAGCGCCAGCGTTAGTTTTTTGTCAATGAAAATCACCGAAATTGACGATGATAATGCTACCTGTAAAGAGAAATATTAGTCGAGTCTCTTGCACATTTGCAGAAATATGATAGGATGAAGTATAAAATTTTGTTGTTTATTCATTTCACTTTATGTAGTTGGCAACGTGAGTTAGTTAATGTCAAAGACATCGTCATCTCAAAATCTGGTTCTCGGTCTCTCGTAGCTGGCTCACCTAAGTCATATACAGTCTTCACACAATTCTTGCAGTTTGTAATTGTAAAGTACGTCCTGACCGCGTATGTCTATATTTCGTTCTTATCATAAAGTTATCGCTTCATTTTCAAAAAAAATTTAGCAGAAAATTTGTTATTCAATGTGCAGACCCAGTGCTTCTCACACAGCCAAAAGAAAGACGTATTACCCGCATTGATATTTTAGCGAATGGTTTCGTTTTCGCGTTGTAATGAGTAGAGAATACGTAACGACATAGAACCAAAGGAACATCTCACGTTCATGAAGTTGTGTATTGCAACCAGTGTTAGGAAAAGAAAACAAGTGAGAAAATATTTCACTTATCAAAATTTCGATATATATTGAGCGAGCATTGATTTAGAATTTAGAACAAATTACAGTCTGAAAACCTGTTCCAGTTGTCGAAGTACAGTCTATATTCCTTTTCTTTTTGTCGGCATTCCACTAGAGCCTGAAACGATCTAGATCAGTTAGAGAACAAAGTAATTTATACTCAGAAGTGGCCAACACGAAAGCATCACGTCCTACGTTTAAAAAAAAAAAACACGGGTAAGGAATGGAAACTAAAATGTGAAATCAAAGTGTTCTACTCAATATTTGAATCAATTTGTTTCATCCATTTGCAGATGAACCATGAACCATGGACCTTGCCGTTGGTGGGGAGGCTTGCGTGCCTCAGCGATACAGATGGCCGTACCGTAGGTGCAACCACAACGGAGGGGTATCTGTTGAGAGGCCAGACAAACGTGTGGTTCCTGAAGAGGGGCAGCAGCCTTTTCAGTAGTTGCAGGGGCAACAGTCTGGATGATTGACTGATCTGGCCTTGCAACATTAACCAAAACGGCGTTGCTGTGCTGGTACTGCGAACGGCTGAAAGCAAGGGGAAACTACAGCCGTAATTTTTCCCGAGGACATGCAGCTTTACTGTATGATTAAATGATGATGGCATCCTCTTGGGTAAAATATTCCGGAGGTAAAATAGTCCCCCATTCGGATCTCCGGGCGGGGACTACTCAGGAGGATGTCGTTATCAGGAGAAAGAAAACTGGCATTCTACGGATCGGAGCGTGGAATGTCAGATCCCTTAATCGGGCAGGTAGGTTAGAAAATTTAAAAATGGAAATGGATAGGTTAAAGTTAGATATAGTGGGAATTAGTGAGGTTCGGTGGCAGGAGGAACAAGACTTCTGGTCAGGTGACTACAGGGTTATAAACACAAAATCAAATAGGGGTAATGCAGGAGTAGGTTTAATAATGAATAGGAAAATAGGAATGCGGGTAAGCTACTACAAACAGCATAGTGAACGCATTATTGTGGCCAAGATAGATACGAAGCCCACACCTACTACAGTAGTACAAGTTTATATGCCAACTAGCTCTGCAGATGATGAAGAAATTGAAGAAATGTATGATGAAATAAAAGAAATTATTCAGATAGTGAAGGGAGACGAAAATTTAATAGTAATGGGTGACTGGAATTCGAGTGTAGGAAAAGGGAGAGAAGGAAACATAGTAGGTGAATATGGATTGGGGATAAGAAATGAAAGAGGAAGCCGCCTAGTAGAATTTTGCACAGAGCACAACTTAATCATAGCTAACACTTGGTTTAAGAATCATGAAAGAAGGTTGTATACGTGGAAGAACCCTGGAGATACTAAAAGGTATCAGATAGATTATATAATGGTAAGACAGAGATTTAGGAACCAGGTTTTAAGTTGTAAGACATTTCCAGGGGCAGATGTGGACTCTGACCACAATCTATTGGTTATGACCTGTAGATTAAAACTGAAGAAACTGCAAAAATGTGAGAAATTAAGGAGATGGGACCTGGATAAACTGAAAGAACCAGAGGTTGTACAGAGTTTCAGAGAGAGCATAAGGGAACAATTGACAGGAATAGGGGAAAGAAATACAGTAGAAGAAGAATGGGTAGCTCTGAGGGATGTAGTAGTGAAGGCAGCAGAGGATAAAGTAGGTACAAAGACGAGGGCTGCTAGAAATCCTTGGGTAACAGAAGAAATATTGAATTTAATTGATGAAAGGAGAAAATATAAAAATGCAGTAAATGAAGCAGGCAAAAAGGAATACAAACGTCTCAAAAATGAGATCGACAGGAAGTGCAAAATGGCTAAACAGGGAGGGCTAGAGGACAAATGTAAGGATGTAGAAGCTTATCTCACTAGGGGTAAGATAGATACTGCCTACAGGAAAATTAAAGAGACCTTTGGAGAGAAGAGAACCACGTGTATGAATATCAAGAGCTCAGATGGCAGCCCAGTTCTAAGCAAAGAAAGGAAGGCAGAAAGGTGGAAGGAGTATATAGAAGGCTTATACAAGGGCGATGTACTTGAGGACAATATTATGGAAATAGAAGAGGATGTAGATGAAGACGAAATGGGAGATACGATACTGCGTGAAGAGTTTGACAGAGCACTGAAAGACCTGAGTCGAAACAAGGCCCCCGGAGTAGACAACATTCCATTAGAACTACTGACGGCCTTGGGAGAGCCAGTCATGACAAAACTCTACCAGCTGGTGAGCAAGATGTATGAGACAGGCGAAATACCCTCAGACTTCAAGAAGAATATAATAATTCCAATCCCAAAGAAAGCAGGTGCTGACAGATGTGAAAATTACCGAACTATCAGTTTAATAAGCCACGGCTGCAAAATACTAACGCGAATTCTTTACAGACGAATGGAAAAACTGGTAGATGCAGACCTCGGGGAGGATCAGTTTGGATTCCGTCGAAATGTTGGAACACGTGAGGCAATACTGACCTTACGACTTATCTTAGAAGAAAGATTAAGAAAAGGCAAACCTACGTTTCTAGCATTTGTAGACTTAGAGAAAGCTTTTGACAATGTTGACTGGAATACTCTTTTTCAAATTCTAAAGGTGGCAGGGGTAAAATACAGGGAGCGAAAGGCTATTTATAATTTGTACAGAAACCAGATGGCAGTAATAAGAGTCGAGGGGCATGAAAGGGAAGCAGTGGTTGGGAAAGGAGTGAGACAGGGGTGTAGCCTCTCCCCGATGTTATTCAATCTGTATATTGAGCAAGCAGTAAAGGAAACAAAAGAAAAATTTGGAGTAGGTATTAAAATTCATGGAGACGAAGTAAAAACTTTGAGGTTCGCCGATGACATTGTAATTCTGTCAGAGACGGCAAAGGACTTGGAAGAGCAGTTGAACGGAATGGACAGTGTCTTGAAAGGAGGATATAAGATGAACATCAACAAAAGCAAAACGAGGATAATGGAATGTAGTCAAATTAAATCGGGTGATGCTGAGGGAATTAGATTAGGAAATGAGACACTTAAAGTAGTAAAGGAGTTTTGCTATTTAGGAAGTAAAATAACTGATGATGGTCGAAGTAGAGAGAATATAAAATGTAGACTGGCAATGGCAAGGAAAGCGTTTCTGAAGAAGAGAAATTTGTTAACATCGAATATAGATTTATGTGTCAGGAAGTCGTTTCTGAAAGTATTTGTTTGGAGTGTAGCCATGTATGGAAGTGAAACATGGACGATAACTAGTTTGGACAAGAAGAGAATAGAAGCTTTCGAAATGTGGTGCTACAGAAGAATACTGAAGATAAGGTGGATAGATCACGTAACTAATGAGGAGGTATTGAATAGGATTGGGGAGAAGAGAAGTTTGTGGCACAACTTGACTAGAAGAAGGGATCGGTTGGTAGGACATGTTTTGAGGCATCAAGGGATGACAAATTTAGCATTGGAGGGCAGCGTGGAGGGTGAAAATCGTAGAGGGAGACCGAGAGATGAGTACACTAAGCAGATTCAGAAGGATGTAGGTTGCAGTAGGTACTGGGAGATGAAGCAGCTTGCACAGGATAGAGTAGCATGGAGAGCTGCATCAAACCAGTCTCAGGACTGAAGACAACAACAACAACATTTGCAGATTTTCATCCTTTTGCAGATACGAATGCATTACCTTAAATCGCAAGAATGCTACCCTTTCTTTGCTTCTTCTCAGATTTATTTCTATTTATTTTTAACGAACTAGACCTCTACCACATAATCTATGTTTGTCCATTATGGACAGGGAAGTAATTGCCAATGTCAATGAAATTCTCCAACAGCCACGTAAGTTAAGATGTTAAAATGTGTGAAATCGTATGGGACTTAACTGCTAAGGTCATCAGTCCCTAAGCTTACACATTACTTAACCTAAGGTATCCTAAGGACAAACACACACACACACCCATGCCCAAGGGAGGACTCGAACCTCCGCCGGCATCAACCGCACAGTCCGCGACTGCAGCGTCTTAGACCGCTCGGATAATCCAGCGCGGCTAAGATGTTATTTTATTTCATTTCACTACCATAAATCCCTGGATGTTGTGAATTCAATCGTTTCGCTAATGCTTCATTCGAAGTTATATGACATTTTCGTTTATTTGGAGAGATGCATAAGGGCGTGAAGATGGCATAGTGAAATGCTGAAACTGGTAGCCTCCAAAATAAAATAAAATAACATCTAAAGTTACTCGCCTGTTGGAGAATTTCATTGACATTGATGTCTGCCACATCAAGTCTGTTGCTGTAACTTTCCGCTCATTTTGTGTGATGGCCAACACAAACACACTTCACTGACTCTCGGAAACTGAATGGAGAGGTACGGAAGCATCTGCCAATACCTGCAGACAAACAATTTGAGTACCGGCATTACTATTCCCTCCCCGTTTGTGTGACAAGTACCCATCTATACTTCAGCTGTGTTACTATACAAATCGACACTTCCTTGAAAATCTAACTTATACTAGACAGTTGAACAATAAAAGTCCGCTGAGATCGAATGTGTTGGGGAGGCAGGGTGAATACAGAAAGTACATAGAGTACCACCACCTTGCATAAAACGACAATTCAGTTCATACTGTGCATGCATACACATACTGTGCTTGAAGAAATCTTTGGCACCCTGTCTGTAGCTCACCACAAATTTAAACCATACTTCTGCAAGGAATTGCGTTGCAGTGCACGGTGCAAAGTACCAAGGTATTGAACGAAATTTCCTGGCAAACTAAATCTTTGTTTCGGACCGGAACTCGAACCTTGGATCTTTGCCTTGCGAGTTCAAATGTTGTACGGACTGAGCTGCTCAAGCCACAGTCAGGACCCCCCCCCCCCCCCCCCTTTACTTCCGCCAGTACCCCTCGTCACGTACCTTCCGGGCTTTACAAATACAAATGTTCTGCATATCTTGTGGAACTAGCACTCCTGGAAGAAAGGACTCTGTGGAGACATACATATCTTAGCCACAGCCTAGGAGATTGCGTACGGAATGGATTTTCACTCTGCAGCGAAGTGTGCGCTGGTTTGGAATTTCTTAACACAAGAGCTTTGTGCTGAACCGTTTGAATGGAGGTCGCGGGTGCGTGCGTGTGTGTATGTGTGTGTGTGTGTAGGCGGGGGCGGGAGGGGGGAGAGGGGGAAAGCCATGAGTCGTGCTTGGGTAGCTCTGTCAGCTGAACACTTGCCCGTGAAAGGTGAAGGTTCCAGTTTTGCATATCAGTCCGCCACACAATTTCAGTCTGCATGGAAATTTCAAAACAACGCACAATTCGCTGTAGAGCGGAAATTCATTCTGGAAACGGTATTGTACGACCGCTACCCAGCAGCAGGTTCTTATTTGACAGATGTGCAAAGATCTGCACTTTCCAAACGATGCACTTTATTTAGTTATCGTTTTCTCTGTATTTTACTATTAATTTTTAATTTCCTAAGACTTATTCTTTCATTCTCTACTTCCCTTGAGTATAAGACCACAAAAGTTCACAGATATGCACGTGAGAAATCTAACGAAATTTCCAGTTCCTTTTTTTGCTAGTTTTTAGCAAGGAATTTTCATTAAGAGTGCCTGCAAAGAATATCTTCACACATTTAAGACTGGAAGGATTCTAAAGATCCTCCGGTTCTCATTGGGACTCCTCTGAACTTGGTTTGTTCTTCAAGACTTACGGGAAGATTACTTACCAAGCTAACTTCGATTAACAACTTCTGGTGAACAGAAGGCAAGTCCCAGATACGGGTAACTGTTGTTGTTGTCTTCAGTCCTGAGACTGGTTTGATACAACTCTCCATGCTACTCTATCTTGTGCAAGCTTCTTCATCTCCCAGTATCTACTGCAACCTACATCCTTCTGAATCTGCTTAGTGTATTCATCTCTTAGTCTCCCTCTACGATTTTCACCCTCCACGCTACCCTCCAATACTAAATTAGTGATCCCCTGATGCCTCAGAACATGTCCTACCAATTGATCCCTTCTTCTGGTCAAGTTGTGCCACAAACTTCTCTTCTCCCCAATCCTAGTCAGTACTTCCTCATTAGTTATGTGATCTGCCCATCTAATCTTTAGCATTCTTCTGTAGCACCACATTTCGACAGCTTCTATTCTCTTCTTGTCTAAACTATTTATCGTCCACGTTTCACTTCCATACATAGCTACACTGCATACAAATACTTTCAGAAATGACTTCCTGACACTTAAATCTATAATCGATGTTAACAAATTTCTCTTCTCCAGAAATGCTTTCCTTGCCATTGCCAGTCTGCATTTTTTATCGACTACATTCCATTATCCTCGTTTTGCTTTTGTTAATGTTCATCTTATATCCTCCTTTCATGACACTGTCCTTTCCGTTCAACTGCTCTTCCAAGACCTTTGCTGTCTCTGACAGAATTACAATGTCATCGGCGAACCTCAAAGTTTTTATTTCTTCTCCATGGATTTTAATACCTACTCCGAATTTTTCTTTTGTTTCCTTTACTGCTTGCTCGGTATACAGATTGAATAACATCGGGGAGAAGCTACAACCCTGTCTTACCCCCTTCCCAACCACTGCTTCTCTTTCAAGTCGCTCGACTCTTATAACTGCCATCTGGTTTCTGTACAAATTGTAAATAGCCTTTCGCTCACTGCCACATTTAGAATTTGAAAGAGAGTATTCCAGTCAACGTTGACAAAAGCTTTCTCTAATTCTACAAATGCTAGAAATGTAGGTTTGCCTTTCCTTAATCTTTATTCTAAGATAAGTCGTAAGGTCAGTATTGCCTCACGTGTTCCAAACTGATCTTCCCCGAGGTCGCCTTCTACTAGTTTTTCAATTCGTCTGTAAAGAATTCGTGTTAGTATTTTGCAGCTATGGCTTATTAAACTGATTGTTCGGTAATTTTCACATCTGTCAACATCTGCTTTCTTTTGGATTGGAATTATTATATTCTTCTTGAAGTCTGAGGGTATTTCGCCTTTTTCATACATCTTGCTCACCAGATGGTGGAGTTTTCTCAGGTCTGGCTCTCCCAAGGCCGTAAGTAGTTGTAATGGAATGTTGTCTACTCCAGGGGCCTTGTTTCGACTCAGGTCTTTCAGTGCTCTGTCAAACTCTTCACGCAGTATCGTATCTCCTATTTCATCTTCATCTACATTGTCTTCTGTTTCCATAATATTGTCATCAAGTACATCGCCCTTGTATAGACCCTCTATATACTCCTTCCACCTTTCTGCTTTCCCTTCTTACCTTAGAACTGGGTTTCCATCTGAGCTCTTGATGTTCATACAAGTGGTTCTCTTATCTCCAAAGGTCTCTTTAATTTTCCTGTAAGCGGTATCTATCTTACCCCTAGTGAGATAAGCCTCTACATCCTTACATTTGTCCTCTAGCCATCCCTGCTTAGCCATTTTGCACTTCCTGTCGATCTCATTTTTGAGACGTTTGTATTTCTTTTTGCCTGCTTCCATTACTGCGTTTTTGTATTTTCTCCTTTCATCGATTACATTCAATATTTCTTCTGTTACCCAAGGATTTCTACTAGCCCTCGTATTTTTACCTACTTGATCCTCTGCTGCCTTCACTACTTCATCCCTCAGAGCTACCCATTTTTCTTATACTGTATTTATTTCCCCCATTCCTGTCAATTGTTCTCTTATGCTCTCCCTGAAACTCTGTACAACCTCTGGTTCTTTCAGTTTATCCAGGTCCCATCTCCTTAAATTCCCACCTTTTTGCAGTTTCTTCAGTTTTAATTTACAGGTCATAACCAATAGATTGTGGTCAGAATCCACATCTGCCCCTGGAAATGTCTTACAATTTAAATCCTGGTTCCTAAATCTCTGTCTTACCATTATATAATCTATGTCATACCTTTTAGTACCTCCAAGGTTCTTCCACGTATACAACCATCTTTCATGATTCTTAAACTAACTGTTAGCTATGATGAAGTTGTGCTCTGTGCAAAATTCTACCAGGCGGCTTCCTCTTTCATTTCTTATCCCCAATCCATATCCACCTACGACGTTTCGTTCTCTCCCTTTTCCTACACTCGAATTCCAGTTACCCATGACTATTAAATTTTCATCTCCCTTCACTATCTGAATAATTTCTTTTCTTTCATCATACATTTCTTCAATTTCTTCGTCATCTGCAGAGCTAGTTGGCATATAAACTTGTACTACTGAAGTAGTACTTCGTATCTATCTTAGCCACAATAATGCGTTCACTATGATGTTTGTAGTAGCTTACCCGCATTCCTATTTTCCTATTCATTATTAAACCTACTCCTGCATTACCCCTATTTGATTTTGTGTTTATAACCCTGTAGTCACCTGACCAGAAGTCTTGTTCCTCCTGCCACCGAACTTCACTAATTCCCACTATATCTAACTTTAACCTATCCATCTCCCTTTTTAAATTTTCTAACGTACCTGCCCGATTAAGGGATCTGACATTCCACTCTCCGACCAGTAGAACGCCAGTTTTCTTTCTCCATATAACGACATCCTCTTGAGTAGTCCCCGCCCGGAGATCCGAATGGGGGACTATTTTACCTCCGGAATATTTTACCCAAGAGGACGCCATCATCATTTAATCATACAGTAAAGCTGCATGCCCTCGGGAAAAATTACGGCCATAGTTTCCCCTTGCTTTCAGCCGTTCGCAGTACCAGCACAGCAAGGCCGTTTTGGTTATTGTTACAAGGCCAGATCAGTCAATCATCCAGACTGTTGCCCTTGCAACTACTGAAAAGGCTGCTGCCCCTCTTCAGGAACCACACGTTTGTCTGGCCTCTCAACAGATACCCCTCTGTTGTGGTTGTACCTACGGTACGGCTACCTGTATCGCTGAGACACGGGTAACTGAGTGGTAAAATTTTCTTTTACTGCGACAACTGTTCTAACTACTAGAAAACTGACTACGGACGTGAAGGGTTACAACATACATCGAAGACTGATATTTGTTATTTGTTGTTGTTGTTAGGCACTGAAAATAACGAGATTGTAAACCCGAGTCAACTATGTTCTGCTGTTATTGCAGCCACCAGAAGACAGAGACATAGTTTACTCGGCACAGCAGGAATCTTTAAGATGATACAGTGTGCATGACAGGCGACGAGCAACACGTCTGCCGCTCAATGATAGCCACGGAAGCTTTGCTAGTGGAAACGCGTTAAACCAAAGGAGGTGCGTGGCTTCCTTGGCAGTCCTGCTTACCGCTGCTAATGGAGGGAGAGTTTGCAGTGCGTCCTCCAACATGTAACATCGATTTACAGATAATCAGAGGGCATTATTCTTCCAGGACGAGTTCCTCAGTAGCTTGCAAGGTAACAGTGCATTAATTTTTATTAAGAGTTAGAACACGATATAACTCCTCATCATCAAGTTCTGCCGCTGCAACCATTTTCCACTATTTTGTGCTGTTCTATTCGCTTCTTTATAATTTTTGGAAATTTGTTACACACCATACATCTTCCACAGTTTTCCTTCTTCACCTCCCGTGTATTTCTTTCCCAATCTTTTCATTATCTTATCCTTCAAAAACTCGGGAGGACGACGGTTCAATCCCGCGTCCGGCCATCCTGATTTAGGTTTTCCGTGTTTTCCCTAAATCGCTCCAGGCAAATGTCGGGATGGTTCCTTTCAAAGGGCACGGCCGACTTCCTTCCCCGTCCTTCTCTAATCCGATGAGACCGATGACCTCGCTGTCTGGTATCCTTCCCCAAAACAACCCTACCCCCCCCCCTTCAAAAACTTATTGAGTCTTAATAAATGCCCGAAGAGTTTTGTTTTCCTCTTTGGGCTATTGCTATGAGATTTCTCTTCTCAATGACGTGTTTCAGAACAACTTAATCGGGTTTTATTACTGTACAGCTGTTGGTTTTCATTACCCTTGTACAAAGTCATGCTCCATCGCTTCCAAGCGCTTTCTGTTTGTCTTCAACAGTGTCCAGATTTCACAGGCATACAGTGGAACACTCCAGATGAATATCTTCAGAAATTGTTTCTCTTTTTATGTACTGAACGACTTATTCACCAGTAGTTGACTTTGTTTATTGAAAGTACGTTTAGATATTGTAGTTTATAGTATCCGAATTGTGTTTGTATCTGATCATTCGGCATAACTTAAAACTACAGCGATAACATTTTGTGGAAAAGTTAACGACGTTCGTTAATTGAGATTTATCTAATCTGAGGCAACACTATCTATGAAGCTCTACTGTATCTTACTCTTTGTAATCAAATCATTTAAATAGTCATGATGCCGACTTCACATTGTTTCTTCTCATCGACTGGTAACAGGGTAATCACGTGAGTTTAGTTTGCGCATGTTGGTGCCATTTGTTATTTTCACTGTCCCATCATTCGTAATTTTAATGATAATTCAGGGTTCATAAATTTGTTTTCCTTGTTTGTAGTAGCTCCTTCCTTTCACCATCTGGCTTGATTTGAAAATGCAGTTCACTGAGGCGTTAATAACGATTCGTTTATTGATTTATCTGATAACGCAGCGATCGAGCGATAATTGCTCTACAGAAAATCAGTTTAATATTAAAATCTAGCCTGCATCTTTTGGTAAAGTTGTCCGCTTTTCATATTAATGTGAAGGCTGCGTGTGGCTTGGACAGTTAATTTTCATATTTTTACTCGTCATCAGAAAGGTCATCTAAATGAGATCGCAATCAGGGACAGTGGTTTCACACTCTGATTTTAACAAACAATTTAAATGCTGATGGCAAAATGCAATAAGCTCAGAGTTTTTTATGTTTTTTTTTTGTTATAATGGCCATCTCTCTCAATAAATTACAAAGAAATATTAACTAAAATGAATCATACAACTTCCACGAGAGGATGGTACAAATTCTTTTCCTGATCTCCATCTTATATTAGTCTTCTGTAATAAACCTGACTAAACAATGTGATTTGTCAAATTTTTCTATGTTATTTATTTCAGTTTTGATGATGAGTTTCTTCCTCATTACTGAGTTGCTACCACAAATTTGGATTTCTGCAGATTTAAAGTTCAAAGTTTTTTCATTATTGCTTAAAATTTAGCAAGTATAATCTGAACTTTTCCAGTACCAGCTATCAAGGTAACATCATTAGTAAATCTAGCGCGTCACATGGGAATTCCGATCGCTTTAACCCCAGATGTTTGTTTTTCCTTTAAAAATCCTCATAGCGTTTTCGATGAAAAGACTAAACAAATGAGGGGATAACAAGCATCCTTCACTTCCAGCTTTTCTAATTATGACTTCAGAGTGTTCTCTGTTATTCTCTGTACTTACATCTGTATTTGTTTAATACTTTTTTTCTACCTTTCCAGTCTAAGAGTGTATCATCTATCAAGCGCCGATTACTCGGTAGGATCGAGGTTCAAATATCTCGTTGATTCAGGTTTTCTGCACATTCTTTCTAAAAGGTCACGCCCAGTTTCCTGTCTAATACTTGACCAGTCTGTGGTAAGGCTCTGTGTCCAACAACAGTGTTATCGAAGGAATATTGATTTCTAACAGTTTTCTTCCTTTCTTCGAATTAACAGGTAAGGCAGAAATTCTAGTTACGCAAAGTCTGCACTTGCTGCAGCATATCTTTCTGTGGGCATGCAGAGTTCCGCATTATTACTGCAAGACCACAGATCTACAGATACGACAACCTCGACGGTTGTGGACATCACTGAGCTCGTGCAGTAAGTTATTATTTCAGCCTACAAATTATGCTCTGACTTGAAAACGATATCTTCTACGTCAAACTATTCTGTGCATGGACTGACCAACTCATTCTTCCAACTCGGATCCCACAATGTTCTTCGGATTACACGTGACACGTAGTACTATGTTATACTGTACTATTGTTCAGAGTGGAACCACTGCGTAATGACATTATCAACGTACACACAATGACACGAATTTCAACATAAATTCTTTCTCTATAACTATATTTCGTTCTTCATTACCGAGCGAGATGGCGCTGTAGTTGGCACACTGGACTCGCATTCGGGAGGATGATGGTGCAAACACGCGCCCGACCGTCCATATTTAAGTTTTCCGTGATTTCACTAAATCTCTCCATGCAGATGATTCCATCGAAAGGGCTCGGCCAATTTCCTTCCCCAACCTTGAAACATTTTAAGTTTGTGCTCTTTCTCTCATGCCCTCGATGTGGACAGCGCTTTAAATCCTAATTTTCCTTCCTTCCTTCGTACTTTATTCACACTATTACACATCCTAAAGTGCAATAAACATACATTGTTACACAGTAAAGATGGGCGCACAGCTGTCGCTTGGTGGTTCACTAAACTAGTCCGTGTAGGGTCGTCGTAAAGATGTTACATACATCAACAAAAGATAGTCCATGATCACGCAACTCCGTCAGCATCCGTTTATTCGCAATCCAGAGAGTTATCCAAGCGAGATCAAATAAGCAGCCCGATGTCGCATGTGCACTGTCAGCAAGGAAGATGCTAGAACACAACTTGATACGAAGAGAAGTTCATGCTGGCACGGCGGCTGGCTTTATTTCCTGCATGACGCCCTGAGACCAGGTTCACTTGATTGCTCACGGGCGTATTTTATCGGTCCAGATGAAGCCTTTGCCAGTGTGTATTACATCTGTGTCTAGGAACACAGATATAGCACATACTTTGTCATGCGCCGTTACCAGTTTGTTTTTCGTCCTGTTTATATGCTGGACATCGATGTCTTGCTATCTTCGGACTTCGATCGTAACTCATTTAGAATGTATTGTATACTGGCTGATTACGAGGGCAAGCTGAAAACTAATGCCTCCTTATTTTTTATGCGAAAACTGGTAAAGCTGTTCACAGAAAACAGACTTTATTGACATTCTAACTCTTTCTTTTTCAGGTCTACGGATTTATTTCCCAACACTGGTGTCACATTGGCGACGAACACATTTCTCTCAAGGAGACAGGAGTTTGTTGATACCGTCTCTGTAGAATGTTTGACTTCGTTGGCGGGTTTAGGCCAAGTCAACACTGTATGATCGATGACAATGAATTCAAGATGTCGGATTGTTGCAGATGTTGCAGCACTCGAATACATCTACATCTACATCTACATGACTACTCTGCAATTCACATTTAAGTGCTTGGCAGAGGGTTCATCGAACCACAATCATACTATCTCTCTACTATTCCACTCCCGAACAGCGAGCGGGAAAAACGAACACCTAAACCTTTCTGTTCGAGCTCTGATTTCTCTTATTTTATTTTGATGATCATTCCTACCTATGTAGGTTGGGCTCAACAAAATATTTTCGCATTCGGAAGAGAAAGTTGGTGACTGAAATTTCGTAAAAAGGTCTCGCCGCGACGAAAAACGTCTATGCTGTAATGACTTCCATCCCAACTCGTGTATCATATCTGCCACACTCTCTCCCCTATAACGCGATAATACAAAACGAGCTGCCCTTTTTTGCACCCTTTCGATGTCCTCCGTTAATCCCACCTGGTAAGGATCCCACACCGCGCAGCAATATTCTAACAGAGGACGAACGAGTGTAGTGTAAGCTGTCTCTTTAGTGGACTTGTTGCATCTTCTAAGTGTCCTGCCAATGAAACGCAACCTTTGGCTCGCCTTCCCGACAATATTATCTATGTGGTCCTTCCAACTGAAGTTGTTCGTAATTTTAACACCCAGGTACTTAGTTGAATTGACAGCCTTGAGAATTGTACTATTTCACGCGTCCTAGCATCTTCCTTGCTGACAGCGCACATGCGTCATCGGGCTGCTTATTTGATCTCGCTTGGATAACGCATCGTGTAATCGAATTCCAACGGATTTCTTTTGGAACTCATGTGGATCATCTCACACTTTTCGTTATTTAGCGTCAACTGCCACCTGACACACCATACAGCAATCTTTTCTAAATCGCTTCGCAGCTGATACTGGTCTTCGGATGACCTTACTAGACGGTAAATTACAGCATCATCTGCGAACAGTCTAAGAGAACTGCTCAGATTGTCACCCAGGTCATTTATATAGATCAGGAACAGTAGAGGTCCCAGGACGCTTCCCTGGGGAACACCTGATATCACTTCAGTTTTACTCGATGATTTGCCGTCTATTACTACGAACTGCGACCTTCCTGACAGGAAATCACGAATCCAGTCGCACAACTGAGACGATACCCCATAGCTCCGCAGCTTGATTAGAAGTCGCTTGTGAGGAACGGTGTCAAAAGCTTTCCGGAAATCTAGAAATACGGAATCAACTTGAAATCCCCTGTCGATAGCGGCCATTACTTCGTGCGAATAAAGAGCTAGCTGCGTTGCACAAGAGCGATGTTTTCTGAAGCCATGCTGATTACGTGTCAATAGATCGTTCCCTTCAAGGTGATTCATAATGTTTGAATACAGTATATGCTCCAAAACCCTACTGCAAACCGACGTCAATGATATAGGTCTGTAGTTAAATGGATTACTCCTACTACCCTTCTTGAACACTGGTGCGACCTGCGCAATTTTCCAATCTGTAGGTACAGATCTATCGGTGAGCGGGCGGTTGTATATGAGTGCTAAGTAGGGAGCTATAGTATCAGCGTAATCTGAAAGGAACCTAATCGGTATACAATCTGGGCCTGAAGACTTGCCGGTATCAAGCGATTTGAGTTGCTTCGCAACCCCTAAGGTATCTACTTCTAAGAAACTCATGCTAGCAGATGTTCGTGTTTCAAATTCTGGAATATTCCATTCGTCTTCCCTGGTGAAGGAATTTCGGAAAACTGCGTTCAATAACTCCGCTTTAGCGGCACAGTCGTCGGTAACAGTACCATCGGCACTGCGCAGCGAAGGTATTGACTGCGTCTTGCCGCTTGTGTACTTTACATATGTTGTTATATTGTCAGAGGGTGCTCCGCGTGTGGACGAACACTTCGAATTCAAAAGCTGATTACAGCACGCTGTTTCTCACGTACCGACATAGTACGTTACACACCGCCACGCTACACACTACGATTCGGAGCCGTCTAGCGGCAGAGGGTTCCAACTTGCACCAAGGAAACGAAAAATTCAACAGAATAATATGTAAGATATGTAATTCAGAGGTATTACTTTTCAGCACGCCCTCGCACTTGCCTCAACTCGGGTAATACACATTATTGGGCACCTATCTGGCTAGATTCGCTATTGGCACACAACAGCTGATTAAGCGTTGATTGTTGTGACCATCCTGTAATTTTTTGTACATTCCAAGATTTAACAAACATTGGCTTGATTTCAACAGACAAGTGGTTGAGGATATCGGCACCCGCAAAGGGAAAATTCGTTTACAACATGAATCCTACATTCATCAGGTTGTGGCAGCAACAGTTGCTTAAACAATTGTAGACCAAGCACTAAGAACTACAAGAATACCGCATGACAAGATGTCGCAGTTACTTCCGCGACAGCTACAAGAACTGTCGGTCCTCAACTGTAGCGGTCCATTCACTAGAGCCCACAGCACTGCGTCCGCCATTCCTAGGCTTCCCAGAATTTCGACTATCGAAACAGGACTAGCGCTCATCCATTAGACAGTTCATTCAGTATTTACGAGCGCGTAAACGTACTCAGTAAGTGTGCAGTCTCTCTCGTGGTCTGATTGAAAAGTGTGTCAACTGTTTAGAAATCTTGAACCATTGGCTGATCTAATAGCACCAAAACTTAAACATATGTGTTACTTGTCACGGTCGTATCTCTGAAGCAGCCTTCCATACCTGTATCCTGTAAGTTTTCAGCAGTCTCATAAGAGGTCTGATGCATTTTATAAGGCATCTACGCATCATCAGCCGCAAATATGCTTTTAAATTTTAGTAACATCATTTTTTTCTATGCAGATTCATCGATTCGTGATGTTGTCCATCTCCCATTCATAAATTCCGACATTAACAGTAGTAATTAAGAGAATCAGTATTAGAAGACGTGCTTAAAATAACTCAACCGTCTGAATAATATAGGCATCCGATAATTAATAACGAAGAAAAATAGAAATATCTGTATTGCATTCAGAACGAACAACCCAAGCGTAATTGCCCTCAGAATCATCCGCCGACAAGCCTGTATCAGATATCATTCAACGTCGTATCCCCAGCGCTTACATTCGTTTCAGAGTCAGCCATGCCCAAAGCAGCGCCGCAGTGTTTTAAGAAGTCGGAAACAAGGACGAGCTCCGAGGTGCCAACAGTTCTGCTATAGCACGCAGACTGTTTCTGAAGTCACAACAGAGAGCATTGTTCGTGTCAGTCTGTGACTTGTTGCAAAGCTGGCCACATTCCCAGTGGCAGTAATACACTTGTGACCAAAAATACTGTAACGTCATTTAGGTGGCATGCGCCAAATTGGCATGAAGTGTACTATATGGTTGGTTTTGCAAATAATTAGCTTATCAATGCTTTGATCTGATATTAAAATCCTATCGTTATAATTCTTTGTCTTCCCAAACATTAAAGATTTATTTGCCCCCGAGACACAAGAGATGGGACTGACTTTTTGAAACCACCCATACCGTGGTGTAGGATTAATTTCCACGTGGTAGACCATCGTTCATGAATATGTGACGAAAATAATTTCTCTTGGGGAACTAAGCTATTAAAAGTAATATGAATTTACCCAGTATCTCCTTAGTATACTGGCTAACGGTCTAGGCTCTTAAGCTGATGGTCGCTTGCTCAATACCGAACAGTAATTTTTTGAAATCCTTATCAAAATGATTATTCGCCTTTATATTTATTCGTTTAATTCGGTTTTAAATATAATTCTCTTCTTAAATTTAATTTATAATCCTTGAATGCCTCGTTTCAACCACTGTGTTAACTTTATCATTTTGCATAATCTATGAAGTGGATTTGTGATTGTAGTAAAGTACTGTTTATATTCCTCGTAATGAGAAAACAACTGTACGACAATAACCATCCAAGAAGATATACATAGCGGTTTGGGACCAAAGTAAAGTTGTTTTATTTCATATCCTAAACTTTGAGACGTAAAACAAACCGAGGGCCTCTTCTTAGCATTTGCTGCAGGCCTCATGCTGGCTCAGTCCGTAGCAATGTCGAGGAACAATAAATCGCAGTCGCAGTAATCCACGATGCTTCAGCTGTCGAATTCCGACACTTGCTGGTAGGTATTTCTCCTTCTTACACGAGGCATACGTGAAAACAGGTTCGATTAACGAAATTCGAGAAATTTTCGAAGTCAGTATCCGTATAGAGGACTATCAGTAAAGAAATCAATGCAGAGCCGGTATAAAAACTGGCGCACCTACGGATCTGTGCAAAATGTAAAACGACCAAGAATTCTTTCAGTTCACTCACCAGAAGTTATTGCAGACATTTGCCGAAGAATTAGTTATTGCTCAAAGAAGTCTACACGTAAATTGGCCCAACAGGCGTATGTAAGTAGATGGAGTTGCAAGTGGATATTGAAAAGTCTTAATTTGAAACTATATCGTTTGATGTTGAGCAGCCATTGCGGGAGGATACAAGTCAGAAACATATAGATTACTGAACGTGGCGTTTGAATAACCTCAACGATAGCTTGTTAGACCCTTGCCATTACGTCATGAGTCATGAAGTATGGTTTCATCCTTTCGGTCACCTGGATTCACAGAAGACGAGAACGCTAACATTGTGCATTAGGTGTATTTGCAATTGTGAGTATGGACAACCATCAGCTGTAGAATGAAATGACGACAGTGAAGATTTGTGCCGGATCGGGACTCGAACCGTCATTTCACACTTATCGCGAGCGGTCGCCTTACCATTCGGCTATCCGTGCACGACTTCCGGCCAGAACCAAACCTCCATATGTCATCGACCATGTGTCTAGAACCTGTACTCGTACATCCATTACGTATATTCCTGCACAGTTGCGATATTTTACTTGAAGTCGTTTGCCCGGTGTCGGCGGATAAATACGATATTGCAGCGCATTGCAACATCGTACCTAGTGTTGTGTTAGCAACCACTCCACGGTGAAAAAGTCGGCGTTCAGTGCGGTGAACAGGAATGCACGTCATCGGACTGATACTTTTTGGCACTACCCTCAACACAGTTGCATATATGGAAATTTTTGATACATTTTGTGATCAGCTCACTGAATATGAAAGACAATACTGCTTCTTCCAGCAAGATGGGGCAATGTGTCACCTGTCTAAGATAACGAGTCCATTAAGCCTTCACTGAGGATCGAATTGTCAGCACACATTTATGGTCACCACGTTCGACAGATCTAACAAAGTGCGATTTTTTCTGCTGGGAGATTTGGAGAGCAAGGCCAATGAAACAAATCCATACACAATACAGGAACTGAAAGACACCATCAGCCGTAAAGTTGCTTGTCATAGATATCCGAACTTTTCGCCGGGTGTATCTGAATATGCTTAGACGTGTACAGCAGTGTACTTATGTTGCAGGAGACCACTTTCAGCATCTGATCTAAATGTATTTTTCACTGAAAATAAATGGTAAATCCATTTCAGCCCTTCATTTCTGTAATTTCACTGCATTTCCAATATACTTAAACGGGCTACTTTTATCTGCTATACTCTGTAGGTAGTATTACTCCTATTTAATCTGTGTGGTTGCACTGCAAACACCTATAATTGATACCGATATTGTTACATACGTCGCACATGCCAACCTGTTTTTTTAAGTTGGTAGCGTATATAAACAAAACAAATAAACTGATCTTTTTCTTCAGTGCTTCGCTTTTCCCAGTCGACAAATTTCGCTACCACTAGATAAAATCATATTTTACTCTCTCAATATTTTCTACTGTTGTTAAACACTACTGTTGTACCCTATCAGTCCACAGCGATCGGCAAAGTAACAACGCCATAAAACGTTATACAACAATAGTCCACCAATAAGAAAGTGACCTTCACTCTATATGTGCCCGAGCCGTTCTAGGCGCTACAGTTTGGAGCCGCGCGACCGCTACGGTTGCACGTTCGAATCCTGCCAAGGGCATGGATGTGTGTCATGTCCTTCGGTTAGTTAGGTTTAAGTAGTTCTACGTTCTAGGGGACTGATGACCTCAGAAGTTAAGTCCCATTGTGCTCAGAGCCATTTGAACATTTTTTTCACTCTGGATGACTGTAAAAAAAAGTAAATGTACAGAGGTGACAAAAATGATGGGGTACCTCCAAATACCGTGTCGGACCTCCTTTTCCCCGGCGTAG
This sequence comes from Schistocerca gregaria, assembly GCF_023897955.1. NCBI lineage: Eukaryota > Metazoa > Arthropoda > Insecta > Orthoptera > Acrididae > Schistocerca > Schistocerca gregaria. The sequence continues at coordinate 537,648,995 of NC_064921.1, forward strand.
TGCAGCAGCTCTACGTGGCGTGTACTCAGGTCGTTGGAAGCCCCCTGCAGAAATACTGAGCCATGTTGCCTCTATAGCCGTCCATAATTGCGAAAGCGTTTCGTTGCAGGATTTTTTGCACGAAATGACCTCCCGATTATGTCTCGTTAATATTAGATTGGATTGATATCGGCCGATTTGGATGGCCAAATGATCAACCCGAATTGTCCAGATGGTTCTTCAAACCAATCGTGAACAATTGTGGCCTGATGACATGGTGCATTGACATCCATGAAAATTCCATCGTTGTTTGGGAACATGAAGTCCACGAATGGCTGCAAATAGTCTCCAGGCAGTGGAAGATAACCATTCCCACTCAGTGATCGGTACAGCTGGACCTGAGGACCCAGTCCGTTCCATGTAAACACAGCCCACACCCCACACCATGACGAAGCCACCACCAGTTTGCACAGTGCTTTGTTGACACTTTGGGAACATGGCTTCGTGGCGGTGTGCGCCGCACTCGAACCCTACCATCAGCCGTTACCAACTGATACAGGGAATCATCCGAACAGGCCATGGTTTTCCTGTAGTCTACCGAGTGAAGCGGCGCAGTGCTTAGCATGCTGACTTTCACTTGCGATGACGATACTTCAAACCCGCGTCCCGCCATCCTGATTTAGATATTCCGTGATATCCCTAAATCACTTCAGGCAAATGACGGGATGGTTCCTTTTAAAAGTCACGGCCGACTTCCTGTCCCATCCTTCTCTAATCCGATAGGATTGATGACCTCGCTGTTCGGTCCCCTCCCCCAAATCAACCAACGAAACAGTTCAGTAGTCTATGGTCCAACCGGTATGGTCACAAGCCCCGTAGCTGTTAGCAAAGACACTCGCGTCGGTCGTCTGCTTTCGTAGCTAGTTAAAGCCAAATTTCTTCGCACTGTCGTAACGTATACGTACGTCGTACCTCCTGCACTGATTTCTGCCGTTATTTCACGCGGTGTTGGTTGTCTGTTAGGACTGATAAGTCTTGGTAGTTAAGTGAAAGCCGTCGGTCACTGCGTTGTCCGTGTTGAGAGGTAATGCCTGAAATTTGGTATTCTCGACACATGTTTTACACTATGGTTCTCGGAATGTTGAATTCCGTAACAAATTCCGAAATGTAATGTCCCATGCGCCTAGCTCCGACTACTGCTCCGAGTCTGGTAATCCTCATCGTGCGTCCATAATCACGTCGTAAGCGTTTTCACGTAAATCACCTGAGTACAAATAACAGCTCCACGAATGCACTATCCTTTTACACCTAGTACACACGATACTACTGCCATCTGTAGGTCGCTATCCCATAACCTTTGTCGCCTCAGTGTACACTGTAGAACGAATGAACGACTCTACTAGTAGGCTTATAAAAATAAATACGATATCGTTATTTACTTCCCTATTGTAATTGATTGGGTTGTAACGACTATTCCTGACAACAGTAGGGAATTCCTCTGTAAGTATTGCGCTGTTCCAACCTTCAACACACAATGCATGATGTGGCCAGCGTTCACTTTTAGAAATGAGGTAAAATTGTTACTGCTCATTCTAGATTTGGACACCACCATGTTTCCATTTTACGACACCTAAAATACCATTCACATCTAGCTTGATAGTTTTTCCTTTTTTTAACCCGGGCATGGGTCCTTTCAACGGGCGGGGCCTGTAGCGTTTGCTAACGCTTCCAACGTTGCTAATCTGGCACTGATTCCCACAACTCCTATTCTAATATAGAATCGATAGCTTCATATGGAGGAGGTATTGAATAGGATTGGGGAGAAGAGAAGTTTGTGGCACAACTTGACTAAAAGAAGGGATCGGTTGGTAGGACATGTTTTGAGGCATCAAGGGATCACAAATTTAGCATTAGAGGGCAGCGTGGAGGGTAAAAAATCGTAGAGGGAGACCAAGAGATGAATACACTAAGCAGATTCAGAAGGATGTAGGTTGCAGTAGGTACTGGGAGATGAAGCAGCTTGCACAGGATAGAGTAGCATGGAGAGCTGCATCAAACCAGTCTCAGGACTGAAGACAACAACAACAACAACAGCTTCATATGCTATACTCCGCTTTTAGTGTCCACGGCTTATTGATCGCTCGGTCGTGCAGCAAGCTACGAACACGTCAGTTTGCTTGTGTCAGGGAAGGGGCTTGTTTGCAGAAAGACAGCACGACGGCACCTGTTTGACTCCGCTTGACGCTTCAGCAGAATCACGCCAACAATGCTGCACCCAGCGGCGACAATGGGCACAGGAGTCGCACCACGGCGTCTTTCAGACGACTCTCGGTTCTGCCTACATCACTATCGACGTATCCTCGTATAGAGGCTCCAAGAAGAACAAACGTTGCTGGATTTCATTCCTCATCGCCATTTGGACGCAACATAGGGTGCCAATGGGGGCACATGACAAGCACCTCCGGTACAAACAGCTAATGATTTTAATACCGCTCGTTACGTTTCCGTTGTGTTAAATACGTTGGGATGTATCTGTGACGTTATGCGAGGGCTGTTCGGAAAGTAAGGAACGATTGGTCGTGAAAGCGAAACCACAGTGAAAATCCAATGAAACTTTGCACAGAAGTGTTTTCCAGTGTCTCTAGTATGCGCATAGATAGCGTCACCACGCTCTTCTCAGTTTTGGGCACAAAGTGAGCGCTTAGAGGTGCTTATAAAATACTGTCTCCCGCTATGCACGGGTGCCTGTGGAGAGATTTCGCCTGATTTTACGCCATTCCACGCATCGTAACTGTCATGCTTTCCTTCTTCCTGACGTTCTCGATGGGAAGTGTTCGATCACACACCATACAGCCTGAATTTGGCTTCTTCTGATTTTTCACCTCTCCTCAAATGAACTGCCGGCTCTGAAGACAACGTTTTGGCACAAACAACAAGCCGCAGTCCAGCGTAGAAAATTGTAGAAAAGCACAGGAGGCTGCCTTCTGTGAGGAGGGCATTGGAAAGTTGTAACAACGCTATGACAGGTGTCAGAGTGGCAACTGTGTAGAGAAGTAGCTGGAAGGGGTAGCTAACTGTTTCAAATTAAACAGTTTTGATTTTCACTGTGGTTTCCATTTCGCGATCGATCATTCCTTACTTTCCGAATAGCCCTCATATTTCAATAAGATAGCGTGTAGCCTGTATGCTGTGACCTACCTCGATACATAGGGTGTTAGGCCGTTGCCTCGGCAAACATATTCTCCAGATTATGGGGCCCACTTAAAATATCTGGTCACAGGCTGCCGATAAATTGGCCGCAACCACTTGTCAGAGTCGAAGCATAGAGGTGAAGCCGTGTGGAATGACGTGACCCCACCTGACAACTATGCCCAGTCCTACTCGACGCCCAACCGGGTTAGAGTCACTGTTGCAACCATAAATGACAACAGTCAAATATCATTTGTGCTATACTCTACAAGCACAACGAATAAAGTTTCGTCAGTTGCTATTCTGCCTCAAGTTTGATTTTTAATGTCCTGTAATGTAATAATCTATTCAACGGGCGATCGGCTGAGTTCCCTTCATATATATCAAGATAACTTTATGAAAATGTATTATTATCCTTGTAACGGTAGTTGTCGCAGGCAGTCTATAAAATTCACCATTACACAATTCCCAGTAGACATATAAGAGCAATTTCACGCACTTTCAATCGGCGATCCTCTATGACCATTTTTTGCACTTTTGCAATGATTTCTGAAGTAGTAACACATCTTGGCCGACCACTGCGCGGATCGTCATCTAAGCTCTCCAGACCAAATTTAAATTCGTTTGTCCACTTGGCAACTGTTGAATATGAAGGAGCAGAGTCCCCCAGTGTATTCTGGAATGTCCTTTGTTTTCATATCTTTCTTTGCGAAGTACTGAATCACTGCTCGAATGTCGATTTTTCCATCTTCACAAATCACTACTCAGGAACAACTACAGAGCCATGTCACCGCCACAGTTCTCTTCCAAGAGCACTGACGTGGCACGTGTTTACAGGCAACAGTCCAATGAATGTCACGTGAACAACTCGTTGCGATAGCGCTGACCTCTCTTGGTGATGCCGAGAACTTTTCAAACCACCGTCATATAACATTCTTGCTTACATTTCGTGGTAAATTTCGTTTAATTCAGTCACAGTAAATCAAGTCTCACAATTACAATATTATAAACAGTTAACTTCACCCAGGACAGAGTTCTGAGAACAGAAAACTCATATGAGCACTAAAAAGCAGAAAACACTAAAGATAGTTTAGTATTCACCTTTGACATTTTTTCTCACACCAGTTCACTGCTATACGACTTTAAGCGATAATCCCTCTATGACATTTATATTATTTCTGTAAATAGCGCAGGTATACATTCTGCCAATTTTCTATTACAAACGAAAACAAATAATTGACTGTGTTTCTTGTGGAAATTTATTTTCCACGTATCCGTGAAAACACTTTCGAAATTATGAAACAGTCGTACAAAGAAATATATGCAATATGTACAAACGCATAAGCATAGTATCCTAATTAAGAAACATGCTAAATACAATTTCCCTGAAATGTTTATTTAACTCCGAACTTGATTATAAACAACATTTCCAGTCACATGTCCAGGAGCTACAGTTAATAAATTCTTGAGCAAGTCCACCCTTGAGCAAACAACATAAAGTTGTCCGTGAGAAGAACCTGGAGATGTCAAATTCATTCCGCAGTATTTGGGCAATACCGCACAAGTGCGGCCACGGCCCCGACCACACTTGTGGCTGGTCAGATGCAGCCAGGTTTCTGTTGGCACAGTAGCTCAGTCGCCGGCACGGTAGCTCAGCGTGTTCGGTCAGAGGGTTTAGCTACCCTCTGTAATAAAAAGACTGAGTGAACGGATCAACCAACAACCTGAACGAGTGTCATCGGACGTCCGCCACGAACGAAGTCAACGAACAATATAGAAGAAAATGAAGAAGAAAAAAGAAAGAAAAAAGCGTGTACGGCCAGAGGGTCACCTGCCCTATGCAATAAAAACATTGAATTAATCGATCAGCGACGGACTTAAACGGATGTCTAACGACGACCGCCGCCAACCAGATGCAGCGAGCAAAATGTAAAAGAAGGTGCGGGCAGCTAAATGGGGTAGCGCGCACGTTGCACTGCCAGTATGCGGGTAGCTGTCAATGCGGCTCCAGCTGTGGAGATATTTTACATTTTATTATTTGTTTGCTGCTGCGTGTCTGCAGAAGGATCTTTTTTGATACGGAGAAATTTATTATAAACATAAGGGAGAGACCTGCTTTATGGGACTTGGCATCTGAAGAATATGCTGACAAAAATGTGAAAAAGAGAATGTGGGAGGAAGTGATGAAGTTCTGGGACAGAGAATGTGCAACACCGCAGGAACAAAACACGCTGTGTAAGTTCAATTACTTTTCTTTATCTTCATTAACATGTACGTATAATTCAGACTTCAGTGAATGTAATTCAACTGCTATGGCAGAGTGCCTTCATGTACAAAGTTATCAGCAAAAACGTTTCTGTAGTGTGAGCTGGATGCACCTCTACGTACTCGTTGTGGAATATCCTCATGAACTGAAGGATATCCATATAGTGTATCTGAATATTGAACAGCATCACTCTTTCGTACATAGTTATGTAAAACACAACATGCCTAACAATGTCTATGGCGAAATCGACGTCCGCATTCAGGGGTCTATAAAAGATCCTCCACTTATTTGCCATTATCCCGAAACGTCTTGCTCGAAAATGACTATAGTTGAATATTTTTTTTTTTTTAAATCAAGTCGCAGACCTACGTATGGACATATAACAGTGTGTGACAGCGAAAATGCATCGTCAGCAAGAAATACATAAGACACAGGTGTTTTGTTTATGTCTGAAATGTGTTTCTCTTCCAGAATGTCCAAGTTATTAAACAGTATTCGCTTGTAGAACACTGATTGTTGGAATACCGCTGAGTCAGCACATTTACCATACGACCCGACACCTACAGCGACAAATTTATAGTTTCACCAGTCGCACATACTTTCCATCAACGGCGCCGAGACAGTTTGGGAACTTGGCCTTGGTTTCAAATTCTTTTGTTATTTGCACCCAGTCATTTTCGATCGGCTCTGACAAACATTCTTCTTTTAAGATAATCCAGATGGATGAACATACTATTCTTACAGTTTTTCTGATTGTTGTACTCGAAGTCGGAAAGCATGATGCAAATCAACGAACGAATTTCCAGTTGCTAGATATCTGAAAGGGAGAAATTTCTAAATTATTTCACACCTTTTTGAGATAGATGAGTTTCAAGGCAACCGTTTTCTGAACAAAATGCCTTGAAATATTTTTCTAAGATAGTCTAATAAACAGAATTGTTCTAATCATTTTCTTAACCGGTAAAAGCTGCGAGAAAGACACCATATCTTTATTTTAATCTCCTATCATTTCTGAATATTACCAATCCACCGTGGCATACACATAGCAGCGTGTCACCTGAGAATGCTGAGAATAAGGCCACAGCAGAAAGTGAAGTTCAGAGTGGACCATACCAGGCTAAGGTGCTCGCTAAGAAAAGGAAGGCAGAAGACGAAATTGAAAGACAACTAATCTGCAAAAACCTGTAGAAGCCACACAACAATTGGACACACAAATGATGACAGATGAGGACAGACTTTTTTTCTTGTCAATGGCCAGCGACTTCAAACAAATACCTCAGCATCAGAAGCTATCTGTAAAACGACGAATCTTAAGTATTATTGAAGAAGCTCAACTGCATCCTAACTGTCCAACCACATCTTCCTACGAACATTATCCAGCGTGCATTTTTCACGGTCCACAATCATCAGCCGGATATTCGCCACAGCACCAGCCCCTATCTACATTGTTATCTTGTGATGGAACAGGATATTATCAGGATACTTATCCCACGCAGTCTTCTTCTACTTCTTCTTCACAAAATAGCAATTCACCACAGTCTCCACCAGAAACCACCGATGACGCAGTATTGATAATCGTGTTACTTAACCACTACTTACATGTTTCAGTGAATCATCAAGTTAATTTTACTTACTACATAATGTAACAATTGGTAAAAAGTTTCTTTAGTAAAACTTACCTTAATGTGATTAGCAGTTTCTCTTCAATGCCTATGCACTGTCGCATTGCAGTGTCTGTGCCTCTTATGCTGTCTCCTATTTTATTTAATATTTCATAAAAAGTGAAATTGAAGAATTTATCCCCGTCTTCACGAAGTTCACAAAGAAGTAAGAAACATTCAGTTTGCACAGCGTGATAGCAACATAGGATGTACCCAGTATCTTTTCTTCTTTCGTCTCTCCTGACGACGCCAGAGGTACAGAGCCGTTGCTACCTTCGTAATCTCCATCGTGCGACTCAGCTGCGGCCAACCGACTGCCAGCTGCAGTTCTGGTCGCAGTCCGGCCAGCCGCTGGTCGTGGCTGTTTCCCCTTTAATTGACTGTCCCTGTGACTTGTTAATTATAACTGACAAATGCAAGTCTCACTGGAAACTGTAGTCTTTTGAAGTGGAAGGGGCGCAGCTGCTTCGCGTCTCTACAGTGATGTTTTGTAAACGTCTCTATGGCATCGCCTCTTCATAGCTCAATAGGCGGATATTGTTTTCTCCTACAGCCGTTTGTGCTTCGCAGTTGAAAGCTGTCAAAAGCGCTGCCAGGTGACAAGGGTTTCCTTAAGCTGACTTGATGTAGGAGTGTCTTAGTAGAATTTTTCACTTGTCTCAGTGTTTATGACGTCATATCTCCTGATCTATGACAGGCAGGTGGCTCTGATCCTTCAAGGCGATTCTTAACTGACAGTAAGGGATATGCGTACCAAGTTTCATTAAAATCTGTCCAGTAGCTTGGCAGGATATGTGGAACATAAACATATAGACATTTACATTCATCTATTTTTATAATAAGTAGGGATTCCACATGCCGCTTAAACAAATCCAACTACGATTAATGACGGACTAGAAAGCGAATATGTCTGAACTAGAGTGAGATTTTCACTCTGCAGCGGAGTGTGCGCTGATATGGAACTTCCTGGCAGATTAAAACTGTGTGCCGGACCCAGACTCGAACTCGGGACCTTTGCCTTTCGCGGGTAAGTGATCTTCCATCCTTTCTGTCAGGAGTGCTAGTTCTGCTAGGTTCGCAGGAGAGCTTCTGTAAAGTTTGGTAGGTAGGAGACGACATACTGGCAGAAGTAAAGCTGTGAGGACGGGCCGTGAGTTATGCTTGGGTATCTCAGATGGTAGACCACTTACCCGCGAACGGCAAAGGTCCGGAGTTCGAGTCTCGGTCCGGCACATAGTTTTAATCTGCCAGGAAGTTTCATGTCTGAACTACTTCACAAGCGTATGAGGAGTCAGTTCTGTCCTAATCGTCTCCTTCTACATAAAAAGGGAAAGAGAGGTGCAGATGAGCTATAGCTGTCATCTATGGTCTAAGTATAGTTAGGTTGACGGTACTCATTGATATGCTCTTCAATATCTATTGCAAAAGTATCACTCTAATTCCTAGCTGCGATGTAGGCAGAAAATGAAGAAATATTACAAAACTGAAGATATGAGATGGAGGTGAAGGCTTACCACGATGTGGAAGTTATGTGTCACGGGTGAAAGATTAGCATGATATGATTCGCTGATGATGTATGCAGTAGAAGTGGTCGTCGAAAGTGAACCGGAATTGAGACGTGTACAATGAAGTAGAGCGTGTGCTAGCTGATGACTAACATACGCGTAAATAGATAGGAAACTAACAAGTGAACTGCCCAATCCGACATGTCGAAAACTATCCTGAAAATTTAATGCAGTAAGAAAGCACCGAAATAGAAATGAGCGTTTGGCGTCATTGGCCGGGAGGCCCCTTGCGGTGCAGGTCCGACCGCCTTGGTGCAGGTCTTATTACATTGGACTCCACATTGGGCGACCTGCGTGCCAGATGGGGATGAAATGATGATGAAGACAGCACAACACCCAATCACTGAGCGGAGAAAATCCCAGGGCCAGTAGGACGGCAATCCGTCACGCTGACCACTCAGCTATCCGGGCGGACAATACCCCTAAAAAACACAATGAAAATATGTTAGCTCCTAAGGCTCATTGCAACTATTTTTTATAAAAAACGTTGAAACCTGTCAAATTCGCAGCTTGCCAAGTGGCTGGAGGATTGTGCACCCCTGCCACAGCTGTGACGCTGAAAGAAACACAATGTAAAAAAATAAAATTGGCTCCTAAGAGTCATCATGAGGTGCATGTCAGAGGGTATGTCCCATTGTACCAGTTATTAGGGTTTCTTCCCGTTCCGTTCGCATATGGAGTGCTGGAAAAATGATTTTTTGAGTGCGTGTAGTAATTATTTTAATCTTATCATTACGTTCACTATGTGAGCGATACGTAGGGGACAGTAGTATATTCCTGGAGTCATCATTTAAAGCCGGTTCTTGAAACCTTGTTAACAAGTTTTCTCGGGATAGTTTACGTCTGTCTTAGAGAGTCTGCCGGTTCAGTTCCTTTAGTATCTCTATGACACTCTCCCATAGATTAAAAAATCCTGTGATCTTTCGTGCTGCCCTTCTCTGTATATGTTTAATATTTTCTGTTAGGCCTATCTGGTATGGGTCCCACACACTTGAGCAATATTCTAGGACGGGTCACACAAGTGATTTGTAAGCAACCTCCTTGGCAGACCGATTGCACTCCCCCAGTATTGTAGCAATAAGTCGAAGTCTACCACCTGCTTTACCCACAAATGTGATATTTCATACCCCTACAAACTGTTATGCCCAGATATTTGTATGAGTTGGCTGATTCCAACAGTGACTCACTGGTATTATAGTCATAGGGTACTACGTTTTTTCCGATTTGTGAAGTGTACAATTTTATATTTCTCAACATTGAGAGCAAGTTGCAAATCCTTTCAACACTTCACAATCTTATCAAGATCTGACTGAATGTTTATGCAGCTTCTTTCAGGTAGTATTTCATTTTTGATAACTGCATCCTCTGCAAAAAGACTGATGTTACTATTAATATTATCTACAAGCTCATTAATATACAGCATGAACAGCAAGAGTCCCAACACACTTCGCTGCGTCACACCTGAAGTTACTTCTACATCTGACGATAACTTTCCATCCAAGATAACATGGTGCGTCGTCCCTACCGAAAAGTCCTCAATCCAGTCACAAATTTCACTTATTACCCCATATGATAGTACTTTTCATAATAAGCGTTGGTGTAGTAATGAATCAAATACTTTTCGACGCGATTGCCTTGAACCAAAGTTTTCAGTATGTTGTTGTTGTCTACAGTCCTGAGACTGGTTTGATGCAGCTCTCCATGCTACTCTATCCTGTGCAAGTTTCTTTATCTCCCAGTACTTATCCCAACCTACATCCTTCTGAATCTGCTTAGTGTATTCATCTCTTGATCTCCCTCTACGAGTTTTACCCTCCACGCTTCCCTCCAATGCTAAATTTTTGATCCCTTGGTGCCTCAGAACATGTCCTACCAACCGGTCCCTTCTTCTTGTCAAGTTGTGCCACAAACTCCTCTTCTCCCCAATTCTATTCAATACTTCCTCATTAGTTATGTCATCTACCCAGCTAATCATAAGCATTCTTCTGTAGCACCACATTTCGAAAGCTTCTATTCTCTTTTTGTCCAAACGATTTATCGTCTATATGTCACTTCCATACATGGCTACACTCCATACAAATACTTTCAGAAACGACTTCCTGACATTTAAATCAATACTCGATGTTAACAAATTTCTCTTCTTCAGAAACACTTTCCTTGCCATTGCCAGTCTACAATTTGTATCCTCTCTACTTCTACCACCACCAGTTATTTTGCTCTCCAAATAGCAAAACTTCTCTACTACTTTAAGTGTCTCATTTCCTAATCTGTTTCCCTCAGTATCACCCGATTTAATTCGACTACATTCCATTATCCTCGTTTTGCATGTGTTGATATTCATCTTATACCCTCCTTTCAAGACACTGTCCATTCCGTTCAACTGCTCTTCCAAGCCCTTTGCTGTCTCTGACAAAATTACAATGTCATCGCCGGCCGCTGTGGCCGTGCGGTCCTAGGCGCTGCAGTCCAGAACCGTGGGACTGCTACGGTCGCAGGTTCGAATCCTGCCTCGGGCATGGATGTGTGTGATGTCCTTAGGTTAGTTAGGTTTAAGTAGTTCTAAGTTCTAGGGGACTGATGACATAAGATGTTAAGTCCCATAGTGCTCAGAGGCATTTGAACCATGTCAACAACAATGTCATCGGCGAACCTCAAAGTTTTTATTTCTTCTGGATGGATTTTAATACCTACTCCGAATTTTTCTTTTGATTCCTTTACTTCTTGCTCAATATACAGATTGAATAACATCGGGGAGAGGCTATAACCCTGTCTTACTCCCTTCCCAACCGCTGCTTCCCTTTCATGCCGCTCGGCTCTTACAACTGCCACCTGGTTTCTGTACAAATTGTAAATAGCCTTTCGCTCCTTGTATTTTACCCCTGAAACCTTCAGAATTCGAAAGAGAGTATTCCAGTCAACATTGACAAAAGCTTTCTCTAAGTCTACGAATGCTAGAAATGTAGGTTTGCCTTTCCTTAATCTATTTTCTAAGATAAGTCGTCGGGTCATTATTGCCTCACGTGTTCCAACATTTCTGCGGAATCCAAACCGATCTTCGCCGAGGTCGGCTTCTACCAGTTTTTCCATTCGTCTGTAAAGAATTCGCGTTAGTATTCTGCAGCTGTGACTTATTAAACTGATAGTTCGGTAATTTTTACATCCGTCAACACCTGCTTTCTTTGGGATTGGAATTATTATATTCTTCTTGAAGTCTGAGGGTATTTCGCCTGTCTCATACATCTTGCTCACCAGCTGGTAGAGTTTTGTCATGACTGGCTCTCCCACGGCCGTCAGTAGTTCCACTGGTATGTTGTCTACTCCCGGGGCCTTGTTTCGACTCAGGTCTTTCAGTGCTCTGTCAAACTCTTCACGCAGTATCGTATCTCCCATTTCATCTTCATCTAGATCCTCTTCCATTTCCATAATATTGTCCTCAAGTACATCGCCCTTGTATAGACCCTCTATATAGTCCTTCCACCTTTCTGTTTTCCCTTCTTTGCTTAGAACTGGGTTTCCATCTGAGTTCTTGATATTCATACAAGTGGCTCTCTTTTCTCCAAAGATCTCTTTAATTTTCCTGTAGGCATTATCTATCTTACCCCTCGTGAGGCAAGCCACTACGTCCTTACATTTGTCCTCTTGCCATCCCTGCTTAGCCATTTTGCACTTCCTGTTGATCTCATTTTTGAGACGTTTGTATTCCTTTTTGCCTGCTTCATTTACTGCGTTTCTGTATTTTCTCCTTTCATCAATTAAATTCAGTATCTCTTCTGTTACCCAAGGATTTCTACTAGCCCTCGTCTTTTTACCTACTTGATCCTCTGCTGCCTTCACTATTTCATTCATCAAATCTACCCATTCTTCTTCTATTGCATTTCTTTCCGCCATTCCTCTCAATTGTTCCCTTATGCTCTCCCTGAAACTCAGTACAACCTCTGGTTCTTTTAATTTATGCAGGTCCCATCTCGTTAAATTCCCACCTTTTTGCAGTTTCTTCAGTTTTATTCTACAGTTCATAACCAATAGATTGTCGTCAGAGTCCACACCGGCCCTTGGAAATGTCTTACACTTTAAAACCTGGTTTCTAAATCTCTGTCTTACCATTATATAATCTATCTGATACCTTCTAATATCTCCAGGATTCTTCCATGTATACAACCTTCTTTTCTGATTCTTGAACCAAGTGTTAGTTATGATCAAGTTATGCTCTGTGCAAAATTCTTCCCGGCGGCTTCCTCTTTCATGTCTCTCCCCCAATCCATATTGACCCACTATGTTTCCTTCTCTCCCTTTTCCTACTCTCGAATTCCAGTCACCGATGACTATTAAATTTTCGTCTCCCTTCACAATCTGAATAATTTCTTTTATCTCATCATACATTTCATAAATTTCTTCATCATCTGCAGAGTTAGTTGGGATATAAACTTGTACTACGGTAGTAGGCATGGGCTTCGTGTCTATCTTGGCCACAATAATGCGTTCACTATGCTGTTTGTAGTAGCTTACCCGCACTCCTATTTTCCTATTCATTATTAAACCTACTCCTGCATTACCCCTATTTGATTTTGTATTTATAACCCCGTATTCGCCTGACCAAAAGTCTTGTCCCTCCTGCCATCGAACTTCACTAATTCCCACTGTATCTAACTTTAACCTATCCATTTCCCTTTTTAAATTTTCTAACCTACCAACCCGATTAAGGGACCTGACATTCTACGCTCTGATCCGTAGAACGCCAGTTTTCTTTCTCCTGATAACGATATCCTCTTGAGTAGTCCCCGCCCGGAGATCCGAATGGGGGACTATTTTACCTCCGGAAATTTTAACCAAGAGGACGCCATCATTATTTAACCATACAGTAAAGCTGCATGCCCTCGGGAAAAATTACGGCTGTAGTTTCCTCTTGCTTTCAGCCGTTCGCAGTACTAGCACAGCAAGGCCGTTTTGGCTAGTGTTACAACGCCAGATCAGTCAATCATCCAGACTGTTGCCCCTGCAACTACTGAAGTGGCTGCTGCCCCTCTTCAGGAACCACACGTTTGTCTGGCCCCTCAACAGATAGCCCTCCATTGTGGTTGCACCTACGGTACGGCCATTTGCATCGCTGAGGCACACAAGCCTCCCCACCAAAGGCAAGGTCCATGGTTCATGGACAACCATGTCCCGATCAGTTTCGATGTGGACATCCTCCAATAGGTGAAATCTGTTCATTGCCATTTCAGTATGACATGTGAGAAAATTGCAATTTGGGTTGTACATAGTCGATGTTTTCGGAATCCATGGTGGCTGGCATCGAGATCATTCAATTCAAGACACCTAATTATATTTGAGAGCAGAATATGTTCTAAGATTATATAAAAAAGCGATCCCTAGGACATTTGACGGTAGTTTTGTGGCTCACTTCTACTACGTTTCTTGTAGACAGATGTGACCTGTGCTTTTCTTTGAGAACTGGGCATGGTTTTTTGTTCAGGGGATCTACGGTAGAATATAGGTACAAAAGAGGGTAACGCATGCGTAAATTCAGTATAAAATCTGACAGGGATTCCATTTGGCCGTGGAGCTTTGTTCAATTTTAACGGTTTCAGCTGTTTCTCAACACCACTGACAGTAATGCTTACTGCATTTATCTTTTCAGTGGTACGAGGATTAAACTGGGGCAATTCTCCTGGGTTTTACTTTGTAAAGGAACATTTCAAAACTGAGTTGAACATCTCACCTTCCGTTTTGCTACCCTCAATTTCAGTTCTTGTCTCATTTGATAGGGCCTGGAGGCTAACTTTGGCGCACTAAGAGCCTTTATATACGACCAGAATTTCTTTGGGATCTGTAACAGATCATTTGATAGTATTCTACTACGGTAGTCATTGAAGGTACCACGCATTGCTCTCTTGACAGCCAAAAGCATTTCATTCAGCGTTTCTCTGTCTACAGCATACGCTTTGTTTTACATGTATTAAGCAGTAACCACTGTCTCTTTATAAGCTGCTTTGCAGTGACTGTATACCATGGTGATTCCCTCGCATTAGGGACTGTTCTACTGGGTACTCTCTATCCAGTGCGTAAACTTGAGCCATAGTTCCTCTACGTGGTCCTGCCCTTTGCTGAAAGTTTCAAGTTCCTCATTGAGTTTTGAAAGTACTGATGTTTTATCTAGTTTATTGAACACACACACACACACACACACACATATATATATATATATATATATATATATATATATATATATATATACGACCAGAATTTCTTTGGGATCTGTAACAGATATATATATATATATATATATATATATATATATATATATATATATATATATATATATATCTGTTTGTTTTAGTTGTGCTTTGCACATTGGTAATCATTGTTGCCACAACCATGTCACGATAACTGAAACCAGTTTCGATGTGGACATCCTCAAATAGGTGAAATCTGTTCATTGCCATTAGATCCAATGTATTTAGATCATGAGTAGGATTCCTAACTACCTGTTCGAGGTAGTCTTTAAAGAAGTTATTTAGTAATGTTTCACAGGATGTCTTATCACACCCACGACTAACAAAACAGTAATTTTACCAGTTAATTATTGGATGATTAAAGTCTTCACCAATGATTACAGCATGATCGGTGATCTTAAGCACAAGTGAACTCAGTTTTTATAAAGTTTTCGGTGATGTCAGGAGATTAGTCTGGTGAGCAGCAGAAAGGTCCAATTATCATTTTATTCCCACCCGTGATACTGAGTCCAGCCCAGACAGTCTCACGTGCAATTTCAGTTACTATCTTGCTCGATTTAAATTTCTTGTCTACTGCGACAAATAGACCCCCTCCATTTCCCATTTTCCCATCCTTTCAAAATGCACCTAAATTTTCCCCAAAAATTTCACTGCTATCAATTTCAGGTTTCATCCAGCTTTCTGTACCTTGTATTATGTGAGCTTCAATGCTTTTGATGAGTGCTTCTAATTCTGGCACTTCGTTGCGAATCCTTCGGCAGTTTACCATTAGCAGTTTAATATCCTCACCTGTGGGAGGCATTTCTTTCTATCTTACACTGATACTTCTGGGTTTCCAACAGCTTTCGTTATCTTGATTGAATGGAGAGTGGCCTAATCTAGAAAACACTTGCTTGTGTGCACCCTACAGACAATCAGCTATCTTAGTAGCGGACTCCGATGTGTAGTGCACACCTGACCCATTGAGGGAGACTCTACAATTCTCAACCGTATGGCGTAAGGCCAGGAAGTCACAGCCTAGTTTGTCAAAGAACCTTCGAAGTCTCTGGTTCAGTACTTCCACTTGACTCAGAACCAAAGAGCCATGATCAGTGCTGAGGTGCCTTGTGAGCTTCGTTGAAACTCCCGTTGCTGGAATGACCCAAGTAAAACCTTGGAGCCCAGACAACAGGCATCATTTATTTCACTGTGTGCCACAATTTGTAGTTGGTTGCACCCTGTTCCCTCAATGGCTGCTGGAACAGCCTCCTCAGCATGTTGTATGAGACCCCCAGGCATACACATCGGGTGCATCTGGTGTCCTTTCCTGTCCCTTGCTGCTATTTCCCTAAGGGGTACTATCATTCGCTGTGCATTTGAACTGCTGATGGTTAATAACACCTACCCTTTCGTATTTGCCTTCTATTCACACCGGACAAAACAGGTTCCCCAAAATAGGTGAAGTGAGTCCCACTGGCTAATTTTCAGTTTCAGCGAGAGACAGCACCTCAAACTTGTTGGTTAGAGAAATCGGCACAACAACCGAGACCTCCCTGGTTCCCACCCACTCTGTACAGGACACCTAGATCTACCATTGACACGCCACTCACAGTCAAGTGGACGAGTAATGACACATCTTGTCCTTTCTGCAGAGGAGACAGGATCCACAGGACAGGGTAGTCCTAGAGATACCTCTAATAACGGTATCACAGGTAAACAACTCTGGGGAGCTCTTCCAACACACCAATTCGCAACAATTGTCTATAGTTTGACAGTAGTCAAGGCGTTTTCTAGGTAGTTACCAACGTCAACCAGTTCAGCCTGTGTTCGAGAGCAGCATTCACAGTGGGACTGAATGTTGGCTAGTAAAACGTATTATAAGGCAGTAAACAAATAACTTTAAAGTAAGCCTGCTGGTTATCTTTTAATCTGTTGAGCTAAAAAGTTGCTGATTTCCTATAGTAATTGAAACAAATACACTAAATTAGATTTCTATTAAGGCAACACAAAATTATTAATTTCGTAAAACGTTCTGAGGTTAATTGTAGTTGTTATCAAACTCGAAAACAGTGTTAATTCCGCGTAGATGCATATAATATGTAGGGCTACTCCCCTTTAAGGGAAAACTCGATGCAACACAATGTGTTTGTTACCTAGAATATCTCCTACAGTGACTAAATCACAAACTCTGATTTGCTACAAATTGCTTGTCAATTACACACAGGACATTGGTAGCTTCCGAAAATTCTCAAAAACGCAAGTTTATTTTCGTTGATATGCAGTGAAACTCAGGATATTCTTTGGAACAATTGTGAACCACAAATGCTGATTTGCTACGGGATAAATTACGTATCCAAAGCACTCGTACCCGTAACTTACGGAAATATAGTTTTGTAAGTGTCCGAAAATCCTCAAAATAATCTATTTCTCACGTAATTGTACAATGAAATTAGAGAACGATTGTTATGAACGAGGATAGGCCTACTGTTCTCAAAAAATTTTAAAAGCACAGTTAAGTTTAAGCCTATAATTGACGTCCACAGCACGAGTCGGTCGCGGCACTCGCGAGTGTTGGAAATTTCACATTGTACCAGAAGCAGTCGGGTATTGATACAATCAATGAAGAGTTATGCAGAAGCGACGCAAATAGTAAAATAAGCGAATTTAGTGCTTCAACTCACGAATCTTTTAAACGCGGTCTCACACAAAAGAAAATTCCGAAGTCGATATTTATATATAAATAAACGTGCGTATTGCACGGTTTTTTCACTTCGGTGATTCTGTGCACACTTCTACAATAGCCGCGCAGGCTTCTTGTCACAGTCCGCGCGGCTCCCTCCGTAGGAGGTTCGAGAACTCCTTCGGACATGTGCGTGTGTGTGTGTGTGTGTGTTGTTACCGGTACGAGTGCTTTGGATACGTAATTTATCCCGTAGGAAATCAGCATTTGTGGTTCACAATTGTTCCAAAGAATACCCTGAGTTTCACTGCATATCAACGCAAGTCAGTTTAAGTTAGATTAAGTAGTGCGTAAGCTGAGGGACCGATGACCTCAGCAGTTTGGTCCCATAAGACCTTACCACAAATTTCCAAACTTCTACGTTGGCCTGCCCCTAAGAAGAACACTGCAGTGCGAGTTTACCTCGATCAAAATCTCTAAAATTTGCACCCAACAAAGAATGCCTCTGCAGCATCACTAACAATAAGCATTAACAATGGATATGAAACTCAATTAATTTTCTTTGCTTTTTCTTCATATGTGCTAGCTAATATCATTTGTCTTTGTGAAGGTTCCAGACTTTCACATTAATGTGGACTCCAATTAATGATTTCAACCTTGCAAAGATGAAACGCGGAGAACGTAGCAGGTAGTCGAAATCATCTACTGCTTCTGGAGACCTAGATAAGTTTTATTTATTATACTGGTGTCCAAAATTAAAGGAACAAACCACTGTTTCCCCGTCCTATGTCTAATTCACGATATAATCATACAAACTCAACATATCATGTACGTAAGATCGTGTTCTGCACGAAATATAGCATTCCAGACAATACTACGCCAATGATGACGTCACGGCATCTATCAGACGGCGTAGTATTTGTCGTGTAGTCCAGACCTACAATCGCTGTGTACACAGTCATAGACGAAGCCATATTGCTCAGTGAAGACGCCTACCAAACTCTCTGCGGTAGAGGGACATAAGAAAAATGAAAGCAGGACAATCGCAAATTGAAGTGGTCCGATGGGTTAACGTGAATCGTTCAGTCGTTTTACGGATGTGACGACGGTTTATAGAGATCGGAACTGTATCCCAATGCCAGAGCAGGACCGAGCGCGTGTGTCATCAGAAAGAGAGGACCGTTATTTGGCTGTAAGGGAAAGATGGTAGCGCCTTACACTGCACGCCAACTGGCATCTGACCTCGCAGCACCCGCTGGGCGAGTTGTATCCAGGAAAACGGTGTACAGAAGGCTTGTGCAGAGTGCCCTTTATTGCCGGAGACCTGCTGTATGTGTACCTCTGATGCGTCTTCACAGAAAGGAACCTCTAGAGTGGAGTCGTCAACATGCCACCGGGACGGTCGAACAGTAGGCCAAT
Source organism: Schistocerca gregaria (assembly GCF_023897955.1). Taxonomy (NCBI): domain Eukaryota; kingdom Metazoa; phylum Arthropoda; class Insecta; order Orthoptera; family Acrididae; genus Schistocerca; species Schistocerca gregaria. Next base: position 537,667,966 of record NC_064921.1, read on the forward strand.
GTTCTTTATACAAATGAGTCCCGATTTGGTCTGAAGAGTGATTCTCGATGGATTCGCATCTGGAGGGAACGTGGAACACGAATTAGGGAACCAAACATGGTGGAAAGAGATAGACATCGAGGAGGGTCCCTGATGATATGAGGAGGGATTATGTTGATCACCTCTTCATGAACTTAAACGGTTGAATCAGCAGGCTGTGAGGTATAGTGACGAGATCTTGGGACCTCAAGTGTGTTGTTGCGAGGTCCTATGGGCCCAGACTTCGTACTGATGGACGATAATGCTAAACCTCATAGAGCACAGCTGGTTGATATTTTCTTGGAAACGGAAGAATTTGCACGCATGGCGTGGCCTGCTCACTCTCTCGCTTTGAATTCCACAGAGCAAATCTGGGATGCAGTAGAGACATGGATTGCATCACATTAGTTCCACCAACCACTCTGCAAGACTTGCGCGCAACTCTCCAGGAAAAATGGGCGTTATTGCCATAACATGAGACTGATGGCATCATTTACCGCATGCCTCATAATTGTCTACTGATACCAGAGGTGGTCACACACCATACTGAGCACATTAACCAGTTTCCAGAATGTGTGTTAAGGTAGAATAAACGAAGAACTTGTTTGTCCATCGTTAGGCATGTTGCACTTGTTTACGTTCTGTATCCATTGTTTCTACTTTACTATCACCTGTTCATACTGTTTTGTGGCAAACTAAACCAACTTCGCAAAATTTCTCTATGTTGCTTTAATTTTGGACACCAATGTAGTTAATTTCTAGGACATTCATTCGAATCATCTCGGCATTTCGTTAAAAATTATGGAAACAGGAAATTACTGAGATAACAATTTTGTGCTAATTAAAGTCCAGAACAAATATTTAGTACCTGCATAGCCCGAAGGAAACACTATACGGTAACAGACTTCAGTGTCAAACAAAAGGCCGTAAACTTTTTGGCCAATGAAGGAAGGAGAAAACGCTTATAGTTAAGCAATGTACAAAGCTGGTTCCATTTCGCAAAATCTTAACATGAACTGTATATGTGACTTTTCAGGATTTTCCGACGGATCTGTTGCAAATACACTACTCGGGTTTGCCGCCGGATCGAATTGTGTAAATCTCATAACATTTCATCGATGTAACTGCTCGACATATTCAGGTAGTGGTGTTAGCTGCTGCCACTGCTACAATATCATCCCAGCATTTGCCGTAAGCGATTTAGGGAAATCACGGAAACCCAAATCTGGATAGCCAAACGCGGGTTTGAACCTTCATCCTCCCGAATGCGAGTTCAGTGTGCTAACCACTGCCCCACCTGGCCCGGTGTGATTAATAGGTAATACTATAGAGAAATTCGTAGCTGGTATAAAGACGAAGCTTCTTGTTATCCCTGCAAAACCAATCAATCAGATGTCGTCCATAAACTGCATGCAAACTGCACTTTATAGTTTCAAGTGAAAGAAAGTTGAAGTTACCTGTGCAGTCAACAAATGCTATGACAAATTCGTATACAACAATGCCAGTGATAAATATTAGTGAATTACTGTTTCCATAGTTTTATACCTGTCTTCGGAAATCTAAAGGCAAATTGAGACCAAAAATATAAAAAAGGACTATTTGGTTGCAAAATCTTGTAATCGACGTAGTAAAATCTGGAAATATGGAAGAAAATAATTTTCAGTATTACATCTGAAATCTCTTCTCACCAGTTGAAGCAAATATTTTTGTTGGACTCTTGGCCTGGTCGTAACATCACATCTGTCTTAAGGAGGTACCAGTACGAAAGCATTCAGCCACTCGATAAAGAAATTTTCCGACACCATAAAGCATTTTTCATAAAATTTCGGACAATATAATTCCTGATAGCTATTCGCCATTTCAGGTTTATCAGCGGAATAGTATTGTTAAACTTCAATCACTTGTGCATTGTCAGATTGTATCACCAGGCTTTACAGATTCGGTGAAGCAGTACAGTATGCAGAACAATGCCGAAGACCATTTCATATTTCATCCCAGTTCTGTTTGAATAAAACTAGTAATTACTGTGATGTGCCTAAATTCATTAACTTTTCTTTTCTCAGGTGTGCCTGCTTCAAATAAACACTTCGCATTTGTGTGACATCTTCTGGAAATAATCAAGGAACTCTTTCATTGTTAATAAAATACATTATTCAAAAATTATCATAAACGCTGAGCTACAGAAACTGTTAAAAAATATTATATCAATGTAAAAAAATTCATGGAAGTCGTCTGTAATGTAACATTACAAACTGCCTTGATTTTATTTCCTCTACTAGTCACGTGTATAACAATTATTACATCAGGAACAAATCTTCAGGCTTTCCCAACGATCTAATGACATCTTGGGTTGTCGGGTGTTCTGCCGGATATCAGCGTCGTACTTGCACGACATTTCGGCAATGCAGCTCGTTACCTTCATTAGGTGAGACCTGAAACTACTCCTCCAGTTGTTTTGTGTAACATTGTTGAAGATCAGTCCCACCGGCTTCGCCGGTTTGACATGTTTTGGTGTGGTGTTTTGTTTGACTTTAGTGCTGTCGTGACACCATTTATTTAAGCTTTTGGGGACAGGATCGTGAATTATCAAACTCAGAAGTTCGCCAATCCCCCGCCATAGATGGGGTTCTGTGACTCATTGGGTTGAAGCTTTCGTTTTCTAACTTTGTTGTCACTAGGTCAATATTCCTATGTTGTCTTGGTTTGACTTAATCTAAGATTTCTAATTTAGAGGTCCTAACTTCTGGTTTTCCTTTGTGGATAGTCTATTTTACTTCATTTCTATTTTACTTGATCGGACACCATGAATTTATCCTACATATTTACCGGTCTAATATGGTTCTGGTTAGCCTATTCTGACTGGTTTTTCACCGTGTCATAAATTCATCCTACATCTTACTGATCTAATGGTTTTGGCTGGCCTATTCTGATTGGTTTTTCCCCATACCATGAATTTATCCTATGTCTTTCTGATCTACTGAGTGGACCTGGTCCAGTATTTATGCCTGTGGCCTTCCCCCTTCCCCAGGCGCTTCCTCTGCGGTCGGCGCCCGCTCGCTGCGATCTTCTGGAGCACTGCCGTTCCCTTCACGTCAACTCCAGGGTGGCGGACAAGGTAAAACGCAGAGCGCACATGGCACTGGTGAGAGAAAGGATTCGTGATTTGAGGCACAGATTAGACGTGGTAGCCAGGGAGCTGTAACGCCTTCATCTGCACATGGCAGCCTTCTTAACAGAGGAAGACTGGGACTGGGTAGACCACGCCTCCGGTCTTTGCCAGAGTGTGCCAGAAGGAAAGCCCTCATCTTGCCAGTCTGCAAAGTTTGACTGCATGAGTAAGAAAGTGCAGCAGATAGAGGAGACCCGTACTGTGACGAATCTAAGTGGCACACAGTTTGATGTTATAACCATAAAGATACTCAGCCAGGGTCTCAGCTTCGCCAAGACCCCCAAAAATTTGCCTACTTCAGATTTTGTCAGTGCAGTAGAGCAAGTTTCAGTCACACTTCCACCCAATGTGGCATAGGAAGTCCGCCGAGAGACTTGCAGAGCACTCACCAACGCCAGGCCTCCAAAATGGAATATCACATCTGACGAGAGGCTTGCACTGAAGACGCTCCGGGAAGACAACGTTATTGTAGTACTGCCAGCAGACAAAGGGAACTCTACAGTCATCTTACACCGGGTGGATTATGATGAGAAAGTACGTCAACTTCTAGGGGACCCAGCATATAGATCTTTGGAGTGTGACCCCACTGACAAGTTGGAGAAGAAGATCAGGGCTCTCCTGAAGGAGACAGGGATGCCTGAGAAGGTCATCAGACAACTTCGGGTAAAAGCACCAGTGCCACCTAGACTGTATGGTCTACCTAAAATACACAAGGAGGGTGTGCCTCTACGCCCAGTTGTCAGTAATATTTGGGCACCTACGTATGCAACAGCGAAGTATTTGAAAAATCAGCCGTCTCCGTATGTGGGCGAATGTGTTCACCACATCCAAAACTCGGAAGACTTTCTGCACCGCCTCAAGCAACTATGCATCACAGATTCGGATATCATGGTTAGTTTTGATGTAGTATCACTGTTCACTAGGGTCCTACTAAAAGACTCACTAGAACAGATTGCAGAAAAATTTGACAGTGCTCTGCTAGACCTGTTCAGGCTTACACTGACATCCACTTATTTCCTGTATGGGAACCAATATTACAAGCAAACTTAAGGTGTAGCTATGGGTAGCCCACTGTCTCCTGTGGTTGCCAACATGTTCATCGAGAGATTTGAGGAGAGGGCATTAGAAACAGCCAGCTATAAACCAACATGCTTCTTCAGGTATGTGGATGACACCTTCGTGATCTGGCCTCATGGGAAGGACAGGCTCAATGTCTTTCTGGAACATCTTAACTCATGCCACCCAAATATCAAGTTCACCATAGAAGAGGAGAAGAATGGCCAACTGCTGTTTCTGGATATACTAGTAAAAAGGAAAGCAAATGGTTCAATTGGCCACAGTGTGAATCGAAAACCCACACACACTAATTTATATCTGCAGGCCAGCAGCTGTCACCACCCTGCACAGAAGAACGGCGTTCTTAAGACATTGGTCCACAGAGCACGTGCCCTGTCAGACCAAGAAAGTCTACCGACAGAAATAGAGCAATTAAAAAAAAACTTTGAACATAGCTGCTAAGGTTCAGTGACCGTGTCAGAATTATATTAGAACAAATAAGCCCTTGGTCACAAATATTAAGTCAAAATTGACCAGTTTTCGACGCTACTGTTCTAAAACATATTAAGTATATAATACATTAATAAAATTAAAGTTTGTACTGACTGGAAAAAGATGCAGTACTTACAAGTCACATATTAAAAAGAGATCTAAGCCGGAAAGGCGACGTCATGAATAGTTGTAAGATGGAGAGCCGCTAAGGGCTGCTCGTACTTTAGTGAACAAGGGTTGCAACAATGTATTATGTGTATCCTCGTGTTAAAAATAAGATACATAGATAGGATAACGACTCACGTATAAATCGTCTTCGTTACACTGCCTTGGGTTTGTAAACTGCATACATTAAATGCGTGCCTACCAACAAGGTCGGTTTGAAAGCTGAACAGGTCCCAGAACACTTGAAGTCAATAAAGATGCTATGCACCATATTACTCAAGACACTAAAACTACTTGTCACATTTGTCTCTGATCAGCTCCATTCACCAAGCAAGGAAAAGTCTGTCCATCATAAAACCGAATTAAAATTTTTGGACCGCTACCTACACTGATACTATTTAACTGGACAGGGAGCTGTTACTGTCTGCCATTGCAGTGCTCACTTGTACGGGTGTCTAAGAATTGATTATAAAATATTATAGCTCGCGTTAAAAAGTAAGATGCACTGTATTAAAATCTTGCTTATTTATTCACAGAAGAAAATTTCGTGCCGCACTCCACAGGGCCATTGCCACGCAGTAAAAGGCCACTCCACGCCGATTCATAAAGCGTGACTTAGATTGTGCTTAGTGATGGAAGCAAGAAAAGGTAGAATGAGCAGGGTTTGACATCCCGCCGATTTAATGGTGGAAGCTGGAAGTCTAACATTGTAAAATTCTGCTGGTAAGTATGAATACTGTGATGATACAGTGATTCGTAGACTGTAATATACGCGCAAACAAAGTTGACATTCGGGGCGTTGCTAATGGGAACGACTAATTGGGAAATGCCTTTACAGTCGCTCCCATCTGCCAGTGCACTGAGTGTCAACTTTGTTTGCACTTGTAGTACCATCGACCAGTCTCCACCACTCGATACATGGACCTTAAGTAGTTGTTAAGTTTTATCACGTTATTGAAAAATAAAGTTAGTGTACATTTTGACTGTAAAGTGCTTCTGTAAGAATGTTTTTTCTTTCGTTTCGTGGAACTAGCGTAGGGCTTGGTAGTTGCAGCAGGACCAGTCTCCTTGTAGTTATGCAGCCACGCAGCAGTCTCCACAATGGGCGTAAAACCGACGGTCGTTTTCCAAAAGACCTCACGAGGCGACTCACCTGACCCTACATTAATAATGAAGACTAACAGAGATCTCCCTGAAAGAGGTTGTATATTACGTTTATGGCAAAGTTGGATTTTCACTGGAATAAAGTGGCACACCACATGAGATGTACTACCATAGCAATGGATGTCTTTTTTTCTGTTTACAAGTTGAGCTATTTGTAGTTGTAAAATTGAACATCCTGGAAGAACCTTGTATAAATGAAAATGGCGGATATACCGGATGTAAGTTTCACTCCAAAGGGTATTGTACTCTTAGATAAAAGGGCAGAAAAGGCAATAGATACATAAAATTCGAAACAGAACATCAAGAGAAGTTAGAGGAAGAGTGGAAAATCTTATATTTCTACGGCTGATAAAGACAAGCCTCAAAAAACTACATCAAAAGTGGTACGTACATTAACATTATATATCATTTGTTGTAGTTGTGGTCTTCAGTCCTGAGACAGGTTTGATGCAGCTCTCCATGCTACTCTATCCTGTGCATGCTGCTTCATCTCCCACTACCTACTGCAATCTACATCCTTCTGAATCTGCTTAGTGTATTCATCTCTTGGTCTCCCTCTACGAGTTTTACCCTCCACGCTGCCCTCCAATACTAAATTGGTGATCCCTTGATGCCTCAGAACATGTCCTACCAACCGATCCCTTCTTCTGGTCAAGTTGTGCCACAAACTTCTCTTCTCCCCAATCCTATTCAATACTTCCTCATTAGTTATGTGATCTACCCATCTAATCTTCAGCATTCTTCTGTAGCACCAAATTTCGAAAGCTTCTATTCTCTTCTTGTCCAAACTATTTATCGTCCATGTTTCACTTCCATACTTGGCTACACTCCGCACAAATACTTTCAGAAATGACTTCCTGGCACTTAAATCTATACTCGATGTTAACAAATTTCTCTTCTTCAGAAACGCTTTCCTTGCCATTGCCAGTCTACATTTTATATCCTCTCTACTTCGAACATCATCAGCTATTATGCTCCCCAAATAGCAAAACTTCTTTACTACTTTAAGTATTTCATTTCCTAATCTAATTCCCTCAGCATCACCCGACTTAATTCGACTACATTCCATTATCCTCGTTTTGCTTTTGTTGATGTTCATCTTATATCCTCCTTTCAAGACACTGCCCATTCCATTCAACTGCTCTTCCAACTCCTTTGCTGTCTCTGACTGAATTACAATGTCATCGGCGAACCTCAAAGTTTTTATTTCTTTTCCATGGATTTTAATATCTACTCCGAATTTTTCTTTTGTTTCCTTTACTGCTTCCTCAATATACAGATTGAATAACATCGGGGAGAGGCTACAACCCTGCCTTACTCCCTTCCCAACCACTGCTTCCCTTTCATGTCCCTCGACTCTTGTAACTGAAATCTGGTTTCTGTACTAATTGTAAATAGCCTTTCGCTCCCTGTATTCTACCCCTGCCACCTTGAGAATTTGAAAGAGAGTATTTCAGTCAACATTGTCAAAAGCTTTCTCCAAGTCTACAAATGCTAGAACCGTAGCTTTGCCTTTTCTTAATCTAGCTTCTAAGATAAGTTGTAGGGTCAGTATTGTCTCACATGTTGAAAACATTTCTACGGAATCCAAACTGATCTCCCCCGAGGTCGGCTTCTACTAGTTTTTCCATTCGTCTGTAAAGAATTCGTGTTAGTGTTTTGCAGCTGTGGCTTATTAAACTGATTGTTCGGTAATTTTCACACCTATAGACACCTGCATTCTTTGGGATTGGAATTATTATATTCTTCTTGAAGTCTGAGGGTATTTCGTCTGTTTCATACATCTTGCTCACCAGATGGTAGAGTTTTGTCAGGACTGGCTCTTCCAAGGCCGTCAGTAGTTTCAATGGAATGTTGTCTACTCCGGGGGCCTTGTTTCGACTCAGGTCTTTCAGTGCTCTGTCAAATTCTTCACGCAGTATCGTATCTCCCGTTTCATCTTCATCTCCATCCTCTTCCATTTCCATAATATTGTCCTCAAGTACATCGCCCTTGTAGAGACCCTCTATATAGTCCTTCCACCTTTCTGCTTTCCCTTCTTAGCTTAGAACTGGGTTTCCATCTGAGCTCTTGATGTTCATACAAGTGGTTCCCTTATCTCCAAAGGTCTCTTTAATTTTCCTGTAGGCAGTATTTATCTTACCCATAGTGAGATAAGCCTCTACATACTTACATTTGTCCTCTAGCCATCCCTGCTTAGCCATTTTGCACTTCCTGTCGATCTCATTTTTGAGACGTTTGTATTCCTTTTTGCCTGCTTCCATTACTGCGTTTTTGTATTTTCTCCTTTCATCAGTTAAATTCAATATTTCTTCAGTTACCCAAGGATTTCTACTAGCTCTCGTCTTTTTACCTACTTGATCCTCTGCTGCCTTCACTACTTCATCCCTCAAAGCTATCCATTCTTCTTCTACTGTATTTCTTTCCCCCATTCCTGTCAATTGTTCCCTTATGCTCTCCCTGAAACTCTGTACAACCTCTGGTTCTCTCAGTTTATCCAGGTCCCATCTCCTTAAATTCACACCTTTTTGCAGTTTCTTCAGTTTTAATCTACAGGTCATAACCCATAGATTGTGGTCAGAATTCACATCTGCCCCTGGAAATGTCTTACACTTTAAAACCTGGTTCCTAAATCTCTGTCTTACCATTATATAATCTATCTGATATCTTCTAGTATCTCCAGGATTCTTCCATGTATACAACAATCTTTTATGATTCTTGAACCAAGTGTTAGCTATGATTAAGTTGTGCTCTGTGCAAAATTCTACCAGGCGGCTCCCTCTTTTTTTACCCCCAATCCATATTCACCTACTACGTTTTCTTCTGTCCCTTTTCCTACTCTCAAATTCCAGTCACCCATGACTATTAAATTTTCGTCTCCCTTCACTACCTGAATAATTTCTTTTATCTCATCATACATTTCATCAATTTCTTCATCATCTGCAGAGCTAGTTGGCATATAAACTTGTACTACTGTAGTAGGCATGGGCTTCGTGTCTATCTTGGCCACAATAATGCGGTCACTATGCTGTTGGTAGTAGCTTATCCGCACTCCTATTTTTTTATTCATTATTAAACCTACTCCTGCATTACCCCTATTTGATTTTGTATTTATAACCCTATATTCACCTGACCAAAAGTCTTGTTCCTCCTGCCACCGAACTTCACTAATTCCCACTGTATCTAACTTTAACCTATCCATTTCCCTTTTTAAATTTTCTAACCTACCTGCCCGATTAAGGGACCTGACATTCTACGCTCCGATCCGTAGAACGCCAGTTTTCTTTCTCCTGATAACGATATCCTCTTGAGTAGTCCCCGCCCAGAGATCCGAATGGGGGACTATTTTGCCTCCGGAATATTTTACCCAAGAGGACGCCATCATCATTTATAAAAATTGTACACTAGAGTAATCTGCTTGGTCTGCCTGTTGGTTTGGGCAAAACAAAAACTGGACAATGATACTTTTGTGCAACTTTCTTGGTTTTGACAGGATATTTTACAATAGTAGAGCATAAATTTATTTTTTGGGGCATAGCATGCTGTCTTGAGATCATACTTTTGCATTGGTCAGGAAAAAAGAAGAGAAATGTATATCATGGTACATAAAATCTGAAGCTTATTTAAGAACATCTTTCATGAAATGAGCCACAGTGATTTAGCTGCTGCCAATGTTCTCAAAGGAATTATGAAGTATGACCCAAACTTGAAAATTACGAATTGTATGGTTGACTGTCAATGCAGATGTATATGAGTCTTAGTCATAATGTCATTCAACCTTGGCTAAGTCATTCTCTGCTAAAAATAAAATAGAAAATCACTCTCAAGTTAAAATCCCTATATTCACTGGTTATCCTTGTACATCCTTCTTCCCAGACATATCTTCCTCTTTTTCCAGTTTCTTAGCTGTTGGAGTCTCCTTAAATTTCCTTTCTAGTGAACTCGCTTCTTCACAAAACATCTCTCTTGTACAGTGATATGTAAATTCTTGTTATTTCTGCAACTATCATTATTGTTATTATTGTTATTATTATTATCCATATTGTTACTATTTGCAATATTAGTGGCAGTAGCAGTGGTAGTACAAGCACTGCCAACATTAACTTTATTAGCTGATAATATTATTTATTCACATTGCCACTGCAGGTACTTAGATCATTTTAATACTGTCATATTAAATCTATGATGTAAAAAAGATATGGCATGAGTGAAACTCTGGTCTGATGTAAAGTATGGCCTGATGATCCTAATCAGATAAGGTTAAATAAATATATCTTTTATGATTTTCCTTTTGTTGTATAAACAATTTCTACCTCTGTCAGTAGAGAAAATGAGAGACTTGTTGCCCATGTGAAATTTTATAAGAAATTACCTTATGAGTGAACAGTCCAGTTCATTTTTCCACTGTTTCATTTTTTCTTTGTTAATGTTTCTTGTCCTATGTACAATTAGTTTTTTTAGTTTGAATGTTAATTAAATAAATATAGTGTAGTCTTTTGGTGTATCAGCCAATACTTTCCAAATAAACACAAGATTTTTTGATATGCAACATTATTTCACAATGTTCTTTTACAGACTATACAACATTCTTGCACAGAAAGCTACATAAAAATTGAGATAACTTTCTAAATGTTGTAAAATATGCTTAATACATGTTGCTGGTCTATAATACATACTATATCACACAATCATACATAATATAACATATATAACTAGTATCAAAAAACAGTTACTTTTAATTCCCAAATGATTTTGAAATTGTGATATACAACATGGTCTTCAAATGAATTTAATAGTTTTTAACCATAATGAATTAAAATATGATCCAGTTCTTCTTCAGATTTAGCCACAAGCATGTGAAATTTGTTTATATAAATTATTAATATTTGAGATGAGAACCTATTACTCATGTTTGAATGATTGATCTGTTCTAGTTAAGTCAAGTGAAGTTTTCTTGGCAGTGATGTCTCATTCATTTCATATTGCATGAAGTAGTATGAGATAGTAAGATTTCTGGATAATTGAAATTATGCAGTTATGCTAGTGGGATCTGGTCATTTTATTTCGTGACTGTTTCAACAAAAAAATAATTTTGACATCTTTATATCCCTTTTGGAAAGAATAAATATAAGCTTAACTGTGACATACGTTTAAACAACAGTTCATAATAACAAGACATAGATCTTCTTAATGATGGAAGTGAGACTTACGCCAGGAACCATACTAGAATCACTGGATGTTATAAATTATGCAGTATTATTATGGAAGGTCATTGTACCGACAAAAGAGTTCTAGTATCTCAAATCCAAAGCATTCATTGAGACTGTTAGAGCACAGCAATTGAGTTCATGTTTCCCAGATTAATTGCAGCCTATTTCTGAACACATAAGGGTTCAGTAAAATGTAGACCTTCTTTGACAGTGTGACAGTTAACATAGTGTTCCAATTCTTGCATGAGGGGAAGGTTATTTTATATATTCAAATTAAGCTCCATTAGCAGTCAAACAGTGTCAGTGCCACTGAACAGTTGACTGAACTATGGCTGTCAGTGTTTCCAGTGTGATAGCTGCACGGGATGCCTTACAGGTTTCTTGTAGCTCATTCAGTGTAGCTGGCTTCTGTAGATAAACTTCATTTTTTAAAGTTTCCCATAGGTATAAGTCAAGAGGTGTAAGGTCTGGAGACTGGGGTGAGTACTCGACAGCTCCTCTTCTACCTATCGATCATCCATGTAGATTTTAATCCAAATAGGCTCTGACATCTTTGTGGTAGTGAGGCAGAGCGCCATCTTCTTGTAGGTGAAATCTTTCAATTCCATACACCTCTTAGTTGCCAGGTAAAATCTATGTTTGCAGTACATGAAGATATACCTCACCAGTTACAGCACCTTCAGAGAAGAATGGGCCAATCATACTGCACAATGACAAACCATACCACACATTAACACTCGGTAGATTAACATGTCTGTTCATGTGAATGTGACAGTTTTCAGAAGCCCAGTGCACGCATTTGTGGCATTTACAGTACATTCAGTTTGAATTGCACCTCATCAGACCAGATAATCATTCCTGCTAACCAATCATCCTAGCAATTCATGCATTCAAACCACTTGCAGTACTCCATCCTTCGATCTGGGTCATCCTCATTCATAGGATGCAGCTGTCTTGGAATATACACTTTCCACTTTGTGGCCTTCAGAATTTGTCATCTGCTTTGTTGGCTTAGCCCGCTTTCATGTGTACAATGCTTCATAGATTTTTGAGGTGACCTAGTAAAATGTTGTAACATAGCAGCGCAGGAAGCTGGACTTGTTGATGCTTTGGTTGGCCAGACCTTTCCTTACATCCATCCTGAACAGTACTGTCGGCTTCAAATCCATCCAGAATATCATAAATTGTTATATGTGTTGATGGCTGAGTTCCATGCACATTACGCCATTGTCATGGCACCTCCATCATGTTGTTGTACTTCCACTACCACTTCAATACAGCCTTGCATTGCGCAAACGATGGTCTTACTTCGTTCATTGCTGTGCTGCCATCTGCTAGGAAACTTGCATCAAGATCGATTGAGAAAACAATAGACTCCGCTACTGTGCAAAACTGCAACAATGTGTCATTTTGTTCCAAACACATTAATTATCAAAGAGTACCTACATTTTTCTGGACCCCAAAGATAATTGAAGGGCTTCTCAGAAAAACAGCATTAGTCCGAATATCAACTATTTAGGAAACGAGATGAAACTGTCCACCATCAAAACACAGCAATATGTATAGAATTTGGAATTGCATAGGGATACATTTACACAGTAAGAAACATAATATGCATTTGCAAATACATAAAGTGTTACATTTCACACGTGAAACAAAAAACTATGATGGACATATGTCATTTATGGTTGAAAAATATATATATCTTAAACACATTTTTTTATATCATAAACACATTTTTTGCTATGATACATTCATAAGTATAACTATGTACCAGAAACATACAAAAATGATATTGCATTTAGAGTGTTTATTATATGGACCCCTCTGTGAGACAATAAGACTGCACATTCTTAATCAAGGAGTCTCTAATACCATTTTGGTGAACTGAACCTGCAATACACACAGTTTACATTTATAGAACAGCTGCTCCTTCATCGCACCCACTGCTGTTATCTTCACAGTCAGTCAGATTCTTCATTGTTGCCTTCAGGTGCCATACAAGTGTTGTTATAAAATGCTCTGTTGTCACGCTTGCTCAAATATTCCATCAAATTTTGCAGGTCCACAATCTTCGCTGATGCTACTGATAACCTTGCGCTATGTGCTGTGTATATTTCAATTTCCTGTGAAACTGGAATGCTATTGTGAATGTACCCCTGAGTTTTACAGCTGAACGTCTCTGCTGTATCATGAACATTTCCTGTTCTAATTTGCACCAGAGACTTGTGACAGTTCAGAAAGAATGGGGTGAAAGTTGCTCTGAAATCAAAGAAATCACTGTATTGCATTTCTCATATATTTAATGGTGCTGGATTTTGTCGTGACATTGATATTACTTCCATCCTGTGTGGAGTTGCTAGTCTCCCATCGGGCGCCTCCCCGGGTGGCGGATAGGGGAATGCTCACCAGATATGGTGGGTACTGGGGAAATAAAATACCCAGGGTGGACCAACACTAGCAAGCCTCCACCCCTCTAACAAGGGAAGGGGGTTGGGAGCAGGATGGGCATCTGTCTGTAAAAACATCGTCAAAAGAGGAGGAATGATGGATGCTTCTCAAGATAAATGTTCCGGAGTAATAGCCTCCCATTCGAATCTCGGGGGCAGGCATTTTGTGAAGGATCCAAAGATGTTCAACATCAGAGTGGGAACTCTAAACGTGGGAACGATGATGGGAAAGGGAAGAGAGATACTAGACATGATGCAGAGGAGGAAGATAAAGGCTTTGTGTGTGCAAGAGACAAGGTGGAAGATCAATAAGGTAATGATCTTAGCTGAAGGCTACAAGCTACTTTATAGTAGTGCAAGCCCAGAATCAAGAAATAGAGTTGGACTTATTTTTCACAGAGAGCTTCAAGAAGAGGTATGTGAAGTCAGCAGAGTAAATGATGGGATCATGTATGTTAAGGTGATGTTTGGCAGAGAAATGGTAACAGTACTGACAGCCTTGCACCCCAAACGTGATGTTTGGAGAACGAGAAGGAAAAATTTTGGAGAGATTTGGATGGAGTAATGGTCGGAATACCAGAGAATGAAAGAGTGATAGTCGGAGGGGATCTAAATGGTCATATTGGCGGAAGGAAAGGTGGGGAAGAGAGGTGGCATGGATGATGGGGGTATGGCGAGAGAAATGAGGAAGGAAAAAAGATAGTGGAGTTTGCAGTGGCTCTTGATCTAATTATTACGAATACCTACTTTCAAAGAAAAAGAGAAAAACAAATAACATGCTGGAGTGGCGAAAATAAAAGCCAAAATTTATTACATATTATGTAGAAGAAAAAATAGTGGGGAGGTGCGAAATACCAAGGTCATATACGGTGAAGGAAAAGCAACACAACATAAATTGATTGTGGTGGATTGTGAGATGAAAGTATGTAAAAGACAGAGGCACATAAATCAATATGAAAGGCAAATTAAGTGGTGGACATTAAAGGATAAAAAATTGAGAGAGGAGTTTAGTCAAAAAGTATTGGGAAAGGTAAAATTGGCAGAGAGTGTGCAGGACTGGTGGAAAATAAATAGTGCTGTTATAAGGAAGACCAGTGAGGAAGTGTTTGGGTAAACATCTGGGAGAGGGGTGCCAAAAGATAAGGAAACATGGTGGTGGAATGAAGAGGTGCAGAAGGTTGTGAAGGAAAAGAAAGACGCTAAGAGGAGTGGGATATGTCTGGAAGTGCTGAGGATGGGCAAGCATACAAAATTGCAAAGAAGGAGGCAAAATGAGCCGTGGCTAAAGCTAAAGCTGAATCAGTAAGGGAGGCATACGAACAACTACAGAAAAATCAGGATATGAGACAACTGATATGGATAGGCAAATCAAGAGATAAAGCTCCTAAGGATCTAACAGCAATAAAACAAATGAAAGATAAAACAGGAACAATTCTGCATGACCATGGAAAAATAATCCAAAGGTGGTTGAATTATCTTGAGAAATTGCTGAATGAAGAAAATGTAAGAGTGGAAACTGAGGAAGGAAGGGCAAACGAAGGATTAATGATAGATATAAGTAGATATGAAGTCGAATGGGCAGTTGAAAA
This sequence comes from Schistocerca gregaria, assembly GCF_023897955.1. NCBI lineage: Eukaryota > Metazoa > Arthropoda > Insecta > Orthoptera > Acrididae > Schistocerca > Schistocerca gregaria. The sequence goes on from NC_064921.1 coordinate 537,683,279, forward strand.
GATGAAAAATGGGAAGGCAGTTGGCCCAGACCAGATCCCCGTTGAGGTATGGAGGTGTCTCAGTAAAAAGGGAATTTTGCTCCTTTATGATTTAATGAAGAAGATTTGGCGACAGGAGAACTAGTGTATTGATCCAAATATTTAAGGGGAAAGGTGATGTGCAGGACTGCAGTAACTAAAGAGGTATTAAACTGATGGCACACACAATGAAAATTTGGGAAAGAGTTATAGAAGCAAGATTATGCAAGGAGAGAGTGGTGTGTGAAGAACAGTTTGGGTTCATGCCTGGAAGAGGAACGACTGATTCAATACATGTTTAAAGTGGATAGTGGAGAGACACGGGGAGCTATAGGCCGATCTACATATGGCTTTTGATTTGGAGAAAGCATATGACAGAGTCCCATAGGACAAAATATGGAGAAGTATGAGAGAGCAGTGCGTGCCAGAGAAGTGTGTGAGGTTAGTGAAGGAAACGTACAGAGGAGCAATGAGACAAGTGAGAAGTAGTAGGGTTACATCAAGGGTTTGCACGTAGTCCCTACCTCTTTGACCTGATTATGGATGTGCTGGTTAAAGATGTGAAGAAGGAAGCACGATGGAATATGTTGTTTGCAGACGATGTGATTCTTTGTGAGCACAGCATCGACAGACTTGAGGAAAAGCTGGAGGATTGGAGGAAGGCAGTAGAAGAAAGAGGGATGAAAATTAGCAGGACAAAGTCAGAATATTTAGCACTGAAGAATGTGCAGATGAGGTCTTGCAAGATCCAGGATGATGAGCTGAAATCGGTCTGCAAATTTAAATACCTGTGGTCGTCCATACAGAGGGACAGTGGACTGGAAAGTGAGATACAACACTGAATAAATTGCGGTTGGAACAACTGGAGGAAAATGAGTGGAGTGTTGCGTGACAAGAAGGTGAGCATTGGGTTGAAAGGGTAAGTGTACAAGTCGGTGGTAAGGCCTGCTGTGATATACAGCACAGAGACATGCCCAATCACAGTAGCCCAGGAAAGGAAGATGGAAATGGCGGAAATGAGGATGCTGAGGTGGATATGTGGGGTAACAAGGAAGAACAGGATTAGAAATTAATTTGTTAGAGAAGCTGTGAAAGTGGGATCCATGAGGAAAAAGATACAAGAGAGCACACTAAGGCGGTACAGACACTTACAGAGAAAAGGGGAAGAGTATATTGGAAACAGAGTTGAAGATATGAAGACTGAAGGAGCGAGAAGGTGAGGAAGTCTGAAGATGAGGTGGAAGGATAAGATATCTGGGGATCTAAGGGAGAAAGGATGGACAAAGGAAGAGGCAATGGATAGAGTACTATGGAGGAGAAGGATCCAGAAGAGCAATGCCGACCCTATGTGAGGTGGGACAAGGTGACTATAAAAAAGAAGAAGAAGAAGATTGATATTACTTCCATCCAGTCATTAGAAGATTCCACTGCATTCAGTTTTCCTTACTGCTTTTCTATGAGGGCAAAGTCTTGATCATTTGGGAGGTAGCTGTGTCCCCAAACTGGAAAAATGTACTTTATGCCATGCAACATTTTCAAGGCATGCAGTAGAAAATACAAGAAATACATCAGTGCATGGTTTTTGTTCTGTCCAGATGCACAATCATGTGTTAGAACTAGATGTTTGGTATTACAATTCAAATGGTTTACATAGGTAAACAGAAGTGATGTAACATTATTAGCTCCCTCTTTCCTGTCAACCTCATGATAAGTAAACGTAGTCACTTGATGATCAACTAGAGAATGTACATCAAAAACATACCAGAGCTCCCTAGGATAAAAGACAATGTTGGATTTATTCTGTGGCAGTCAAAGGTTTTCCATATAATCAATCCTAATGCATGTCACCTCATTAGTTTGGACTTTTACCTTCAACATTCTCTTTTGTTGTCTGAATGCTTCTACTTTGTGCTAGTGAAGTTCCTTCTCTGTTCTCAAGCTCTCTTTGTCTTCCAGGGTCAACTCTGGATTGTTCAATGTCTGTAGCAGTGAATCATAAAACGTGCATATGTCCGACAGTGAAACCTAAACTTAATGTTATGTTTGGAAAAGATGTGCCAGTACAGTTTTTAAGGAATATTCAGTTGATACTGTGCTAGAAACATTCTATGCAACCTTTTCACTGACATATCTTCTGATAGATATTTCACATTGGGATTGTGTGAGAGTGAATGAGACTGTCAGACAGGAAATGGTTTGATGTGGATTGTGATAAGATCTGTCACTGCTGACGGGTTGCATTATGTTGGTTGTCATGCTTGCCACACATATCTTTGGGGGATGTGCTGTGAATTACCAAAGACATTTGAGTTCTGTGCACATGCAAATGAGTAATGTCATGAAGGCTTATAAACGCTTTTTTTTGTATGTATAAGCAGCACAGTTATCATTGCCACTGGATTCAGCAGCATGGGTGTCATCTGAAATATGTGATGCACATTAATCAGTCCAGCCACATCTACATCTTTATCTGCTACTGCCACCGTGTGGAGTCATTAGCAGTGGGCCACTTTCATCTCCACAGCCCCTGTCACTGCCGCTGCTGCCTTTGTCTTCTCTGCAGCCTCTGTCACCAAGAACCTGCCCAGATATGGACATGGATATGGAATCTCCATCACTGGGGCTCCCTTATGGTTTCTCATGGGGGAGAGGGCACCATTCCTGTCCATGGCTGCAAGTTTTCACACCCACGCCCATGCACACCCATGCTATTTCAGACCCTATTCTCCTGCGATGGCATGATGCCTGCGGCAGCAGTCATCCCTTCCTGATGAAGACATGGACATCTCTACAGTGAAGATTTTTCCACAAGGGGGAAGGAGTGTTGAAACCCTATACAATGAGCATGCATAATTAAACAGAGTATTCCTCCATAGCCAGCCTAAAGAGGCTGCCTCATATTGGCACAGTGAACATTGTGCCATCAGTAAAACAGTCTCATACAAGCTGGTGCACTGGGCCCTCGGCCACTCTAAAAATTTATGTGACAAATGTATGCTTCACCGTTAGACTGTGCCTTAATGTACTCCTCAATTTTGTGTGTTTGTACTAATTACTATGTCAGTCTTTGTGTTAGTATTGTCCTTCATGTGGAAGTGAATTAAAGTTGGTTGGTGGGAATTCTGACATTGTGTTTGTGCAATGTTACAATATAAACAATTAGAGGCAAGTTAGTACTTAATCACTTGCCTCCATTGCTGATTAATATGGATATTAAGAAAAAAATGAGACTTTTATTTTATGTGCATTTATTAAGCCACTGGTTTTATTATAAATGCACATCCTCAGATGACAAAGTGGCAAGACTTGACTAGTGCAATGATTTAAAATGCTCAGTTGTCCAGGCACTTGTTGGAGTACAACAAGTACAATATTTCACTTTGTTGGCTGTGCTTCATACTTGTGAGAATTGAAGTTGTGCATTTCAACATTTCAATTAAGCACTTTAAATCATTACATTGCCACTTCTCTCACACTTTAACACCAGAGCACACGTGCTTAATGAGTTATACATGCATGCAGCAACCTGCTATTCTCTCACTCATCAGTGCTTAATTAATCTCAGCAATTCATGACTACTGAAGTGAATTATGGTCCACATAAATGAATGTTTTTGTTTTATTGTCTATTGGTAACATGAACTACAACTAAATTAAAAGTCATGTAAAATGGAAAAAGTCATACTATCCCTCATATTATTTATGTTAATTGGTACATGGCACAGTTTAGTAAAATTTTAAAATGATAAACTGAAGTGTGCTTGATTAGTACTCAATAATTTTGTTTTAACAATTCTTTTATTAACCAGCTAGTGAACCATGTACAGCTGAGATACAGTTGGCAACGAAAACTGCAGTAAAATAACATTTATTTCAATATGTTCCCTTTGGAATACTCATAAAATTTGGCACACACATTAACAAGTAGTTTAAGACACAATTGATTTTTTTCAAAAGAAGGCAGCCCATTTTGTAATTTTCAAAATTACAAAAAAATTGGTTTGGAAAAATTCAGCATTGCATTTAATTTGGTCACATAGCACATATTTTTAAAGCCTATAATAAACTGAACAAGATGAAATAAATTTCAAGTCTGTACATCAAATAGTTTTTTAGATATGGTTTCAAAATATGACTAAAATTGCACTATTTCAGAAACTTTGGAAGTTAATAATTCAAACACAAAATGCTGAAAAAACTAATTTTGGACTTAATCTTATTTTCACAAAAAAATACAAAATTCTAAATCACCAAGTTTCAAATTCATTTTTAATTTATAAGCTGCACATGGAAATTTCTTTGAAACAGCTGGCCCTATAATATTCAGTGGAATATCAAAATTGGACAGCAACATCCTAGTGAAATTATTAAAACCAGACCCACTTCCAAATTCAACTCAGATAGCATCTGTTTCCCACCACATATTCTTTCTATGTTTTTGTCCACCAGTGGTGAGTATTTTTAATGCAGCAGTGCATATTTTAAATTCATTCTACTCACTTGTCATGGCATAGCTCTTGAAGTGAAATGTTCACTGTAACTTCAGTATAGCAGGCAATTTGAGTACATATGTAGAAATTCTTGTCACCAGTATAGACAGGGACATGAACAATGAACATTTTTACCAATATGTTTTTGTAAACTTTGGATAAACTCTGTTGAGAACATAAATGTGCTCTTAAACTCGTTGTAAACATGGCTTAACAATATGTTTATACACTGTGTTTGAGCTTGCAGCCATGAACTCACTTGGAACTGTGCTGTATTCATCAACATAACAAACTGCATCTCAACCCACACTCAAATAAATAGGAAGAATTTATGGACATTGTGCTCCATTGCTAATGATTTGGTCGTCAATGATGTGGTAAACCCTAATCTTCCTTTTTCTTTTTGGTAGCAGTTCTGAAAAAATTCATCCACTCTACATAGCAAGCTCTTCTCTGAGTGACTTAGCACAGTGTTTAGTTCATGGACTTCCATTCAAGAGGATGGTGATATAACCCCCATCCAACTATTCAGAGTTAAGTTTTCAGATGTTTCCCTACATTAGTTATGATAATTGCTGGGATCCCAAACTGCAAAGCTGTCTGCAGTTGGCCAACATTTGGACATATTCAGTGCCACCCTTTGAGGCCAGATAGTCAAACAGCTGGTTTTTATGGCCAGAAGAATGTGAGACAGGTGCTCCAGTGGCATGACTGGTAATATTCTTTGATACTGTTTGAAAATTGCAAGTTGGCTGTTCAAGATACAGCATATTTGCAACTTTATTTTTAACAATGACATGTCTGCCAAATGAATTCAGGTCAGTAAGTGATCATTGGTATGCAAGTCTTTGACTATTTCCCCGTATGAGCACTCTGAGCAAAGGCAGCTGTAGCACAATGAGAAATTGATGGTGGAAGATGCTGCAGTGCTTAACAAAGCCATGTTCAGTAGATATGCTACTTCTGTGATGTTCATATGGATTTCTTGCTCAGGAGAACATGAGCATGTCACTGTATAGGAGAACATGGGCATGTCATTGTATAGCTGCAAAATACAATGTGCATCTCCACAGAGATGAGGAGTGGTTGGAGGAGCTGTGTGGTGAATTGAATAAGAGAATCTCAGTATTTCAAATACTGTGATGTCTGCTTTGTGATACACATATAAGCCTACTTTTAAAACATCCATACACATCCATACTACAGACACATAATGGAACAGACTTACAAGTGGTTCACAGCCAACAACAAAACTCATAATCTTAAAATATCTCATACTTAATAATTCCACAGAAATAAAAATACCTATTTGTGTTAGAATTGAAATCCATTAGCAGAAACTAATGAAATTTTGAAGTATTTTCTCAGAACTTGTGATTCTTACTCTTATATGCCAGTAAATTTGCTCTCTGATCATATTTGTGAATAACAATAAGAATAAATTCCACAATCAAAATACTAGAAGTGAAAGTAATACATCCTTGTGTTAGCTGCAGAATGTACCTTTATATTCTGATGCAAACTCTTCAACAGACTGCCAGTAGACATTGGACAGGAAACTATAAACCCCCTGATATTCAAAAACAAAGTAAAGGAGCACTTCATTAGTCAGTGTGAAAGGATACAATATTTTCTGCTATTTTATTGGTAAGAATTTCAATTTAAAAAAAAAAAATCATTAATAGGAAAATCCTGTACTAGCTTGATGTACAAATGAACAAGCCTACACAGTTGTTTGTTTATATAAAGTTAAGCAGGAAGCTTATTTAAAGTGTTTGAATTACCTTCATTACATTATTGTTGTTGTTGTGATCTTCAGTCCTGAGACTGGTTTGATGCAGCTCTCCATGCTACTCTATCCTGTACAAGATTCTTCATCTCCCAGTACCTACTGAAACCTACATCCTTCTGAATTTGCTTAGTGTATTCATCTCTTGGTCTCCCTCTACGATTTTTACCCTCCACACTGCCCTCCAATACTAAATTGGTGATCCCTTGATGCCTAAACACATGTCCCACCAAGCGATCCCTTCTTCTAGTCAAGTTGTGCCACAAACTTCTCTTCTCCCCAATCCTATTCAATACTTCCTCATTAGTTATGTGATCTACCCATCTAAACTTCAGCATTCTTCTGCAGCACCACATTTCAAAAGCTTCTATTCTCTTCTTGTACAAACTATTGTCCATGTTTCACTTCCATACATGACTACACTCCATACAAATACTTTCAGAAATGACTTCCTGACACTTAAATCTATGCTCGATGTTAACAAATTTCTCTTCTTCAGAAACGCTTTCCTTGCCATTGCCAGTCTACATTTTATATCCTCTCTACTTTGACCATCATCAGTTATTTTCCTCCCCAAATAGCAAAATTACTTTACTACTTTAAGTGTCTCATTTCCTAATCTAATTCCCTCAGCATCACCCGACTTAATTCGAGTACATTCCATTATCCTCGTTTTGCTTTTGTTGATGTTCATCTTATATCCCCCTTTCAAGACACTATCCATTCCATTCAACTGCTCTTCCAAGTCCTTTGCTGTCTCTGACAGAATTACAATGTCATCGGAGAACCTCAACATTTTTATTTCTTCTCCATGGACTTTAAAACCTACTCTGAATTTTTCTTTTGTTTCCTTTACTGCTTGCTCAATATACAGATTGAATAACATCGGGGAGAGACTACAACTTTGTCTCACTCCCTTCCCAACCACTGCTTGCCTTTCATGTCCCTTGACTCTTATAATTGCCATCTGGTTTCTGAACAAATTGTAAATAGCCTTTCGCTCCCTGTATTTTACCCCCACCACCTTCAGAATTTGAAAGAGAGTATTCCAGTCAACATTGTCAAAAGCTTTCTCCAAGTCTACAAATGCTAGAAATGTAGGTTTGCCTTTTCTTAATCTAGCTTATAAGATAAGTCAGAGGGTCAGTATTGCCTCACATGTTGAAAACATTTCTATGGAATCCAAACTGATCTTCCCCGAGGTCGGCTTCTACTAGTTTTTCCATTCATCTGTAAAGAATCTGCGTTAATATTTTGCAGCCATGACTTATTAAACTAATAGTTCGGTAATTTTCACATTTGTCAACACCTGCTTTCTTTGGGATTGGAATTATTATATTCTTCTTGAAGTCTGAGGGTATTTCGTCTGTTTCATACATCTTGCTCACCAGATGGTAGAGTTTTGTCAGGACAGGCTCTCCCAAGGCTGTCAGTAGTTCTACTCCCGGGGCCTTGTTTCATCTCAGGTCTTTCAGTGCTATGTCAAACCATTCACGCAGTATCGTATCTCCCATTTCATCTTCATCTATATTGTCTTCCGTTTCCATAATATTGTCATCAAGTACACCGCCCTTGTATAGACCCTCTATATACTCCTTCCACCTTTCTGCTTTCCCTTCTTTGCTTAGAATTGGGTTTCCATCTGCGCTTTTGATATTCATACAAGTGGCTCTCTTTTCTCCAAAGGACTCTTTAATTTTCCTGTAGGCTGTATCTATCCTACCCCTAGTGAGATAAGCCTCTACATCCTTACATTTGTCCTCTAGCCATGCCTGCTTAGTCATTTTGCACTTCCTGTTGATCTCATTTTTGAGACGTTTGTATTCCTTTTTGTCTGCTTCATTTACTGCATTTTTATATCTTCTCCTTTCATCAATTAAATTCAGTATTTCTTCTGTTACCCAAGGATTTCTATGAGCTCTCGTCTTTTTACCTACTTGATCCTCTACTGCCTTCACTACTTCATCCCTCAAAGCTACCCATTCTTCTTCTACTGTATTTCTTTCCCCCATTCCTGTCAATTGTTCCCTTATGCTCTCCCTAAAACTCTGTACAACCTCTGGTTCTTTCAGTTTATCCAGGTCCCATCTTCTTAAATTCCCACCTTTTTGCAGTTTCTTCAGTTTTAATCTACAGGTCATAACCAATAGATTGTGGTCAGAATTCACATCTGCCCCTGGAAATGTCTTACACTTTAAAACCTGGTTCCTAAATCTCTGTCTTACCATTATATAATCTATCTGATACCTTCTAGTATCTCCAGGATTCTTCCATGTATACAACAATCTTTTATGATTCTTGAACCAAGTGTTAGCTATGATTAAGTTGTGCTCTGTGCAAAATTCTACCAGGCGGCTCCCTCTTTTTTTACCCCCAATCCATATTCACCTACTACGTTTTCTTCTCTCCCTTTTCATCTTCCTTCACAATCTGAATAATTTCTTTTATTTCATCATACATTTCTTCAATTTCTTCATCATCTACAAAGCTAGTTGGCATATAAACTTTTACTACTGTATTAGGTGTGGGCTTTGTATCTATCTTGGCCACAATAATGCGTTCACTATGCTGTTTGTAGTAGCTTACCCGCATTCCTATTTTCCTATTCATTATTAAACCTACTCCTGCATTACCCCTATTTGATTTTGTGTTTATAACCCTGTAGTCACCTGACCAGAAGTCTTGTCCCTCCTTCCACCGAACTTCACTAATTCCCACTATATCTAACTTAAACCTATCCATTTCCCTTTTTAAATTTTCTAACCTACCTGCCCGATTAAGGGATCTGACGTTCCACACTCCGATCTGTAGAACGTCAGTTTTCTTACTCCTGAAGACGACATCCACTTGAGTAGTCCCCGCCCAGAGATCTGAATGGGGACTATTTTACCTCCGGAATATTTTACCCAAGAGGATGCCATCATCATTGAACCATACAGTAAAGCTGCATGGTCTCAGGAAAAATTATGGCCGTAGTTTTCCCTTGCTTTCAGCCGTTCGCAGTACCAGCACAGCAAGGCCGTTTTGGTTAGTGTTACAAGGCCAGATCAGTCAATCATCCAGACTGTTGCCCTTGCAACTACTGAAAAGGCTGCTGCCCCTCTTCAGGAACCCCACATTTGTCTGACCTCTCAACAGACACCCCTCCATTGTGGTTGCACCTGCAGTACGGCTATCAGTATGGCTGAGGCATGCAAGCCTCCTCACTAATGGCAAGGTCCATGGTTCATTGGGGGGCATTACGTATGAAGATTTATTATGTGGCACATTCTGTTGTGACTGTTCTATTTATACATCTCAGGAATTCCAAATGGGCTTTGTATGGTAATGAGAGCTGTATCACTGTGTCTGACATCATTGCAAGTACAGCAAAGATACTTCTGCACAATATGCTGCTCCAGAGAATGTCAACAACTTGGACATGATATATTCCTATAATATCGATCAGTACTGAATCTTGTTGGAATAGTATTTTGTTCAGTTGGTTGAATATCAGAATCTGAATTGAATGACACCCTCACATAAAGACACAGGCAAATGATTCATCTCTTGTCTGGCGGATAGTCCATGTTTTCAGAATACTGAAGTAGCAGATGTTGCTGTTACATCAAGATTTGATGACATTTCGTGTAGTCAGGAGTTCGGTGACAATTACAGAATGGATGTATAGTTTATTCCTAACACACATATTGACTGAACTTTCACAACCCCCTCCGTAATTCATCATAATATTTGGAATAACATGTGTAAATTCTGGTCAACATTTTCATATTAAACAGGCTTTAAGTTTTATAGTGTATAGACAGATGATGATGTTCACTGAAATCAGTTAAGTTACACAGATGCTTAGTGTGAAGTGGTAGATAAAATAACAGCTGAGTAGTCAAGAAAACGAACAGTGGCTTTGCTCTTTATGTAATCTAAAAGTAATTACCATAATTATTACACACAATATGTGACTGAAATAATGAGCAGTCATTAGTAACAATATGTAGTTAAATTAACATTAAAAAACTGTATAAAAACGTACCTCCAAAAAATAGGTTTGGCACTTTCAACACAATAATTGAAAGTGTTAAAAGTAAAATAAGAAATAAAAAGCTAAATCTTATCCCTAAAATATTAGGTGTAAGGTTACAACTTGAACAGAAATTTATAACTCTTTTGATAAGATTAGGGGTAAGTCCATCATTGACTACCCTCTCAACTGTAAATATTTTGCATGACATCTGTCAGTATGTGGCATACTCACATCAATGATCCACAAGCACCTCAGGCTGGTGGGTCCCAAATGATAGATAATGAGGTGGTTGAAGGAGTGCAGGTAACAATTCACTACGTATCAGATGTTGGATGGTCAATTGGCACATAAACAAAATTGAAAACATTGATAAGCTTTTGGATGATGTCCTTCTTCAGAGCTAATGCATACAGAATACACACACATTCACACCCTTGAATAGCAGCATTCTTCCAGCACCTACACTGTATTGCCACTGCAGCTCACTTGGGGTGGGTCATCGTATCTACTAATCTCTAGATTACCTGAATGAAGAACTCTTGTCACTGAACATAGAACCTCAGGATGTCTGTGGATTACTGTCATCTGAATCATCTGCCATACTGTAGTTAAACAAATTGTTTTCATTTATCTGCATGTGATTAAGAGTAATCTACTTATTTCTGGTTGTAAAACTTATGTCCTTTACTGTAACCATGGCTGAAGTGGGGAATTATTAAATCAGCAAAAAGGCTCTACCACAGTATTTCATTAGAAGATGAGATGCCCACTAACCAAAATTATTCCTTATTTCACATCAGCTACAAAGTTTACAGTCTTCTCTTGTGGTTTTGTTCCTGCATATGGTGAAAATAAATTTAGTTCTTCAAAAGTAATTTGGGTCTATTGTATTTTCACACCATTTAATTCTGCAGAAAATACACAAGTACTTGCCATATTATTCACACAATCCATTGTCAGTTACCCTGCACAGGTAGTCTGTTGTTGAAATAGTACTCAGAATTGTAAATATTTTACATGGAAATTCAGTTAATGCCCTGTTGAAAAACATAACATTGTCTCAATCATAATGGGTGTCCCCCTGACATTGTGTGGCAACAGAAATGCTGGTAGGCAGTGCATCATTTCAGAAACCAAATATGTAAAAATGTATTTCTTTTTATACTGAGAAGGAAGTATCCTAACAATTAACTAGTTTATAACTAAGTTAAACTCAGTCAGTACTTGCTTAGTTCATTCATATTTTTTTGCTTCCATCGATAGTGGCACGTCTGAGAAAACAATGTCCATTTTCTTCATGAAACATCTTAATTTTGCAAATTTCACCTACCTTCAGGTTTTACCAATGCAGTATCTGATTTTTCAATCTCTGCTGCATCTTATGGTGTTATTTTGCATGACAACAGAATGTATGACTAAATCATAAGTGAAACAAAGTAAATCAATGTCAGGAACAGACTAGAGTTTTGAAATAATACAATATGATACCATTCTTGCACTATTTTTAAAACAATTCATTTTGCTATTCCTTAAACATATGGAACATTTGATGCACTACACTCATCTCAACACAGAATCAAAATATTTCCTTTGCATTCCAGTAACACCTCATAGTAGTCATATAATAATTACTAGTGATAGTGGTGGTGATGGTGGTGACAGTATGTGCAAGGTGCTCAACAGCATGGCCATCAGCACCCTTACTCAACTAATTGGTTTGTTTTTGTGAACATTTTGCATCAAGAGGTGAAATATAAAATGTGATCCTCAGCTACACACTTCCTCTCATTCCCACTAACTCTTTTACATAGAAGATGAAAAGGCATATGTCTCAAGTCAGTTTATGATTAAAATGCCCAGACTACAACTACGCAACAGCTAAAATAATGGTATAAGAGATGAAGCAATCATCTTAAACAAATTAAAATTGTCTATCTAAGAAACTAATGAGGAGGTCAAACATCAAACAAAACTTTAAAAACAAACCACATTCATTTCATCGTCTCCTACAATGCTGGGCAGATCAGCTGATAACCCAGTTGCAGCTCTCGTGTTTTGATATAAGATGCAGTCAGTTAAAATGTAGATAGCAGATACCTGTACATGACAAGCACTGCATACTGGTGGATCCTCCTGCCAGAGAAGGAATCCATGCATCATAGGACAGTGCCCCACAGGCATATTAAAAAGTGTTTCCTCCTGCCGCAGTAGACAGAAAAAATAACCCATATAGTAGGAAGACGAGAAACAAAGCATTATTAGGATCTTTTGCCAGCATGTTTAAATAGCAGCTGTTGATCATCAAATTAAGATAACCACTGGATGTATTGGCTGAAGTGAGTGAGGGAAGAAAATGGTAAGAAGGGGTGCAGATGGTTGGAGGGAAGGGTGGCTTGTGGTTGGAAGAGAGGCAGCAAGTGCAGGAAATATGAATACCACGCCAGTGAGCTCTCTCTTGGACAGGTGTGTGGCATATAATGACTTTGGGAGCAGGATGTAGAACAAAGATTGAGGAGTGTTTGATTGTAGAGTTGGTGAAGTGGGGGGCAGGGGATAGGGACGGATGTGGCTGTAGGACAGGAGGATTTGAGAACTAAGGATATATTGGAAGTGCTGTTCCCATATACATCGTTCAGAGAAGCATGTATTTGAGGGAAGGATCCAGTGGGCATAGCTTGTGAAGCAGCCATTGTGTCTCTTTCAGAGAGATAAATTTGGACCACTTTGTGGCACTTCCTATTACACCATAAACTAAACTCCTCCCAAACAGTCCATGAAGGCCCAATGGTACTGACCAGCCGCCATGACATCCTCAGCTCATAGACATCACTGGGTGTGGGTATGGAGGGGCATGTGGTCAGAGCACCACTCTCCCGGCCAAATGTCAGTTTCTGAGACCACTATTACACGATAATATACTAATTTACTTAAAAGGGTCTTGTGATTTACAAAGTCAGACAAATCATGGAACAAACAAACAGCCCTGTGGTAATATACTGTCTAACAAATTAAGTACACTATTACAATATCTTCTAATAGTCTTATCAATATTGGAACCCTTTAAAAATCCAAACTATGTTTTATATGAATAAAAAGAATCAATTTTTGAAAATAAGGTATAACTGGATACATAAAAATTCTACATGCCAATTATCAAAAGGAGAAAACACATAAAAGGTATTGAAATTTGCAAGCTTTTGAAGCCAGTGGCCTCTTCTCCTGGCAGCGGAGTTGAAGGGGAAGGAAGAGCACTGGATGAAAAGGACTAGTGAGGTTTAGAAAATGGGGATAGTTTGGAAAAGTCAACCAGAACCCTGGATGAGGGGACACTTACTGGACATGATGAGAAGGAAGGACTGATTTTTGGGGACTGCACATGACTAGATTTGGAAGTCTGAAAGCTGAGAAGTGGAAGACAGGATAAAAAGCAAGACAGAGATTACTGACAAAACATCATGCAAGAGTTAATAAGAGCACAAATCTAAGGGCATTGTGTGTGCAGAGGTGGGGAGGGCAGCCAGCAAAAAATAGACAGGTCAGAAAACAAAAAATAAAAGCTATAGGCAACTAAATGCGATAAGAAGGGAATAGTAACTGAGAAGATACGCTGAGACTGAAGAAATTAATGTAAATTCAGGCCAGGCATGTGCTGAGAACCAAGGACATGTTGTAACACCAGTTCCCACCTGTGGAGTTCGGAGAAACTGGTGTCAGGAGGAAGAAGCCAGATGTCACATGTGGTGAAACAGGAACGGAAATCACAAATGTCATGTTGAGCAGCATACTCTGTGACAGTATATACACTCTGCCTATGCCAATTCATCCTAAATGAGAACTTGGTGTAGTCATGCCAAAGTAAAAGGCCTAACATTACATGTCCTTGGTTCTCACCACCCGACTAACATTAAGTTATAATTTCTTCAGTTTTAGCATTTGTTCTCAGTGACTATTCCTTTTTCACTCCCTTATATTTTCTACATCTTTTATTTTCTGACATGTCTCTTCCCTCCCTCCCCCCTCCCCCTCCTACCCTTCCTCCATCTCTTCCATACAATGCATACATTTTTCCACTCTCATTAACTCATCCATGATGTTTTGTCAGTAATCTCTGCCTTTTGTTTTACCATACAGTCCATCTTTACAATCTCAGGTTCTCAAATTTCATCCAATACAGTCCTCAACAATCAGTCTTTCCTTCTCATCACATATGGTAAGTTCCTCTTGGCCTGGGATTCTGGACGAATTTTCCAAACTCTCCCCATTTATTAAATCTCACCAGTCCTTTTCCTTCACCCTTCTTCCTTCTCCTTCAACCCTTCTGCCAGAAGAAGGAGCCACTGGCTGTGAAACCTTGCAGATATGAATACCTTTGCAAATATTCTTCTCGGGTTTGCCGCCGGATTGTATTGTGTAACTCGCACAATATTTTGTCGATGCAACTGCTCGACATCATCAGGTGGTGGTAACTGCTGTTATCACTGCTGTAAGGTGCTACTGATGATAATCGCACGGCGGCGACGGAATTTATCATGCCGGGAGCAGGCAATACGCGTGCGCGGGAAGACGCTCGTAGTTGGAGGGAAGCGGCGCTCCTGGTGCCCCCTGCTGGGAGCCGCAGAAAAGTCATCTGCGCGTGCGCTGTGGGCAATGACTGTGCTGCCGGACGCTCCTGTGGTTAAAGTCCGAACTAAACCTCAGTTGCGCGTTTCGTCACTTGACGGATCGGAAGTTCCTGTTTCCTTTTTCTTTTCGATTTAATGGCAGCCAGTGCTGGATTCCAGGCGGCGCTTAGCTGGAACCCTGCATCCCTGTTGATAAGATTGTCAGCTGTACGGATATGTATGGCCTCCTTAACAACACAGTCCCAGAAAGATGACGCTGGGGATAAAATTTCCGTCTGTTCGTACAGCATACGATGTCCCGTGTCCAGGCAATGCTCCGCTACCGCTGATTTATCAGGTTGCCCCAGGCGTGTGTGACGATGGTGTTCGACGCAACGTTCTTGCACGGTTCGGCATGTCTGTCCAGTGTAAGATTTTCCACATTGGCATGGGATTTTATACACACCACGTTTCCTAAGGCCAAGATCGTCTTTGACCAAGCACAATAAATTCCTCAATTTTGCTGGTGGCCGAAATACACACTTGATATTGTGCTTTTTGAGGATTCTTTCTATTCTCGAAGACATGCCGCCAAAATAGGGCAAGAACGCTGTTGCAGTGGGTGCCTCCTCATCTTCATTTACATCCCTGCTTCGAATTTGCTTGGAACGGAATGCATGGCGTACCTGCCTATTGGAAAAGCCATTCTGTTGGAATACCGTTCTCAGGTCATACAGTGCAGGCTTTCACGGCCGGAATAGTCTTCAGTTAAAACTTCCGGGCTGAGAGGCCGTGGTCGATGTATAAAATTTCCACCTGACGTTTCGTCTCCAGCTGCGGGAGACATCTTCCGAGGTCGTCCAGTAGCCGGACGACCTCGGAAGATGTCTCCCGCAGCTGGAGACGAAACGTCAGGTGGAAATTTTATACATCGACCACGGCCTCTCAGCCCGGAAGTTTTAACTGAAGACCGTTCTCAGGTGTTGTAGCTCACCAGGTAGACTGTCGGCATCTGAGACTACATGTGCTCTATGCACCAAATTCCGTCGCCGCCGTGCGGTTATCATCAGTAGCACCTTGCAGCAGTGATAACAGCAGCTACGACCACCTGATGACGTCGAGCAGTTGCATCGACGAAATATTGTGCGAGTTACACAATACAATCCGGCGGCAAACCCGAGAAGAATATTTGCAGCAGATCCGTCGGGAAAGCATGAAAAGTCACATGAATACCTTTATTTGTTTTTTCTCCTTCTGCCATTTGGTGAATTGCTGTTTTATCTATCCAATTAAACAATGAATTTTAAATATATTATTTGTAGTCAGATAATTAAGAAGCCACTTGCATATCACCTTTTTTAAATTTCTGGGAGTAATGGAAAAAGCAAAACTGTATGGATTTTTATATATTTTCTTTATCTCCTTTCTCATATGGGGGTTTAACTTCATATTTCAGCCAGTTGGTAAATTTTCCACTGATAAAATGGTGTGGTGCACCAAAAACTCAATATGCAACTAAACTCAGAGCACATTTTAAGGGTCTTTATTCGTATTTTATTGTACCTACTAGAATTTTCTTTGATTTAAATATTTCTTGGTAGATACTGTTTCTGATGTAGAGAGGGTTATAGAAATATTACTGAAGTTATTTGTAGTGGTTGCTGTGATACATTCAATGGCAACGTATACTGAACCTAAGGATGCCATCTTTTCAGTAACAGTTAGGAAATGTCTGTTAAAATGTTTTCCAAAAGTGAAAACATCTTTTATACCAGTGTATCACTTCCTCTTAAAGCTATCTGCACTTTCTTATCTTTGGTTCTACCAGTCTCCTCCTTCGCTGTATCTGATATTGTTTTTATTTCATAACCTGATATGGCTATCTTTTTCTCATAATGTGTTTGCTTTGCTGTCTTTCTTACTATCTTGAACATCTTGCCTTGGGATGAACCATAACATCTACATCAGAGCTGTTTCTGAAAGACAGATACAATTTCCTTTTTGTCCTTAAAGATATATTTCTTTCTTGAGTAATCCCTGGCCTTTTCTAGATTTTGGTGTAATCTGGGTTACTTTTGTGGGAAACACGTT
Organism: Schistocerca gregaria; assembly: GCF_023897955.1. NCBI lineage: Eukaryota > Metazoa > Arthropoda > Insecta > Orthoptera > Acrididae > Schistocerca > Schistocerca gregaria. The sequence goes on from NC_064921.1 coordinate 537,700,288, forward strand.
TTTGAGTAAAGTAAGAAATGGGACATATTTTTCATTCATGACCACTGTACACATTACTTCAGTTCATGTCTTAGAAGAGTTTCCTATAGTAATTAATTATCTTTTACTTACTGGTTACTCTGCTGAACTCAGATTTAGTGGCTTTTCTATTCTGATCAGCATTAACTTTTAACATAAGAATTATATGTTGTGGTCTGAGAGGCCGTCAACTATTGATTTTATAACACAGTTTTGTTCGTTACACCAGTTTATAAAGATACTATCAGTGTCTATGTTTGAACCATGAACAATTAGCTACCTTATTTGGAAAGTTTGCTAAGGGAATTAAGTTGTATCATTATCTCACATACTGCAGTAAAATCCTACTAACATTATCTATGTGGAAATATGAAAATAAACACAAGTGTTATGGATGGAATTAGTAAAAACTTCCTAACACATTATGGTGTGGCACAAATGACAAAAACTGCTGCATGGGTAACCAAAAATTCAGCAACAATCTTGGTCCATATACTTACAGATATCAGCTGTGAAACTAGCTGTGTGCATAAAAGATCTTGGCGTCTCAGATCATTATTAGCAGACAATAAAGCTATGTTGAGCTTGGAAAAACTCACAAAACTACAAGCCTTTAAAAGAATCTTCTTTCAACCTAAAATACATATTCCATTTGTCATTAAAACTGCAACACAAGGAAGGATAGCAAACAATGATGCTTTGCTTACTCTAAACATACAGTACAGCAGGAAGCATACATGATTAAATTTGTAAAATATTTGGGGTATACAAGGTGTGACTTGAGTTGCCACTTTTGGCAACTACAATATCTCTAAACTGGCTAAGCATTAAATCAAACTGAGATTAGGTGGTAGACATAGGTGTGTCATTCAGTGCAGGTTCATCAATTTGTTGGTTGGCAAGTGTTGTGCCGGTCTCTCAGCAACCCATGACCAGATGTTTTCAAAGGGTGAGATATCAGTCCAACAGACGGACACCATCTGTAGGTTAGCGCTACAGAATGGACAACATGTTCTCTATGTTATCTTGCTCACAGATAACATCACAGAAACCTGAAAAAAGGGCACAGTCACCTGTCTTAACATGTCAGTAAACTAGTGGCTTAAGTCCAGTTTACCAGGTATATGAACCAGAGCCAGTTGTGTTGTGTACCAAATGGCACTTCACACCACTAGGCCAGATGCTGGGACATTATGGTGATAATGAATACATTCTGTTAGTGCTTTTTCACCTTAGTCTCCAAACACATATACATAAATTGTGATGCTACATGCAAAACCAGAACTCATCTGGAAGTACAACATGGTGCCAAGTATATAGCGTACCTCATGTCAATTTAAAATGTATTGCATTTTGTCTTCATGGTGTTAAGTTGTAATGGTCAGCATAATGTTTCAAGTGTGTCATCTAACTAGAACTGGTATGAAGTGTATACTGAAAACAATGTAGATGTCAAATTCTCTAAATCCTGCGAAATTGCTCAAAGTCATTTCTGAGGAGTCATTTCCAAAATACCTTAACAGCAACAACTAAGGAAAATAAATGGATAACTGTGTGTATTAGATAGTCCTCAAAGACTCTTTAACCCTCAACCAGTCACGTCAGTTTTTGTAACATTAGTGGTAGCATGGTTGCCTCTGCCAACCAGCCGTTCTGCTCTTTACAGGAATGACAAATGCTGCCTTAATATACTTGGTATTGAAAAAACATTGCTTTTTACATATGTAAACATATACTTCAATGTTTCAGCTTTATTTTTTCTTAATAGGTAGTAACAAAATCTTAATAGGTAGTTACAAAATCTAGTATAAGTATTCTACTCTTTTATTTAACAATAAATTTCTAACAAACATCATACCCTCACATCACAGTAGGCTTACATTTACTTCACAGAGCACATTAATTCTGCAGTACTTATTGTATCATATTCAGGTTACTTATTAGATATGTTGTTATTGTTATTATGTATGAAATGTGTGTTCCTCACAGTTTGATTCCTCTTCCTCTTAATGTCGCTTTCAATATTAATTTCAATTCCCACCACATGCCATCTTTTGTTTGCTAGTGATTCCAAGGGGACGCTGTGTGCTCTGCACAGAGCGGTTCCTCGTTGCACGCGTTGCAGGAGGTGATGGGAAGGCCGGCAGTGGGGAGTGATCATGAGTAGTGCAACCACTGTTGACACTCTATGCCTATTGTGGATGTGACCTTGATAAGGTTATTGACACCGAGACGTAATAGTGGTGTCTGATTCAAGACGTTATGGAAATTCTATCAGTTCTGTTTCCTCTATGTTGTCAGTATGGAAGCAAGACTGTGTCACACTACTGGTATTCGCTTCTGTTTCTTCCTGTGTATGCTGTTGGGTTCATTTTAGTGTCAATATTCAGCCCAATGTATTAGAAATGAATTCTTGTTGTCTTGTGGTTGAATCCTGCGTTTGTTTCAATCGATAACCAGGATGTCCCATACCACTCATGACGCATGTCAAGCAACCAAGATAAATGTGACTTAAATTTGCATTTGTGTAACTTGTTTACCCAGTTTTCTATGAGATTTTAGTTAATTAGTTAAATAACTATTTTATACTTAAAATTATGTGAAACTTGTTCCACCCATGAAATGGGGTTTTGACATGCAATGCTTTTTTTTGTGCTAGTAAAGTCCATGTTATGTCATCTTAATGGTCTGTTAAGTGCCTCAGCACTCACAACAGTCATAGGGGGTATAGCTAATTTATTACTTAGGTTAATTAATAGTGATTTTATTCAGTTCATTATTGTCCTCTCATTTCTTGAGCGACTACAAGGTCTTTTATTTTCTACCCTTATTCTGGATGTGTGAATGACCATAATCTGCGAAGATTTGTTGGTGGGGCTCTTTCTATATGCCATTACACTTGCCTGGCTCCCGGTGGCTGTTACGATTTCTATCATGACTTGTCTGTTCTTCAGCCAATTGCTTCAATTAATGAGTTTAGCGCCTTGTGGAGGTCAATCTTATCCTTCCTTTACCTGCCTCAGCCTTAGGGAGTGACTTAATTCCTCAAGCTAGCTTTAGGCCAGTGCTGGTTCATTAGGATTCCGTTGATCTTACGATAGTTTTATATAGCTCTATTGTGGTCAAGTTTATTAAGTTGATTTTACACAGTCAATGTGATTCCAAAGTGATGGTTTTAAGAATAATTTGTAACCCTTTTTATATGCGGAATTGTTCAGGGTGAAACAGAGTTGTATTAGAAGCCTGTTTATATATATTTATGATATCTTTAAAGTTATTGTGCTATTTACATGATTTAATGTATATGCCCCTTTTAATGTGTGCTAGATTTATCCTGTCTTATTTAGTGTTGAAGTAAACCCACTGAAATATCACTCTCAAATTAAACTAACTGATCCAGTTTCCTGTAACATGTGAATTTGCTTAGTTCTACTGTTTATCTCGTCGAAAAGTGTTTCAGTGCTATAATGTATACCAGTCAAATCTGAACCAAGTTGTTCTCTAATTTATCTGTTTATTGCAACATGTAATTGTTGGTGTTTTAACTGGTTGTGTTGCAATAAATGCAAACTTAAAGTGAAACTTGTGGGTGATTCATATTCCCCGGTTCCTCATCCTCAGTAACACTAGAGTTAAATTTTTATTATTAAAGCTTGTGTTAAGGTTTTTACATGAGTTACTGGGGGAAAAGAAAAGGAGGTGCTACAAATGGTAGCACAGCATGGTTATTGCCCTTTCTCACCAGTGGGAGGATAGTTAGTATTTTGCTTCACTGCTTGCATTTGCTGTATAGCAATCTTAGGTGTTTATTAATTTTGATTTTTGTTTCATATTGTATTCCAATTGACTTGCATCATGATGGGGCAGCACAACTGTCCTGGTCTCACCCTTTTAAAGAAGGAACAATTGGTCTAAGAGTTGAGTATTTGGCAACAGCACACACAAGGGGGGGGGGGGGGCAATTGGACAGATCAGTGATGCTTTACATTTCATTGCTAGTGCTGTTGAGGAGTTGGCCCTAAATATTGCATTTCTCCATGGTACATGTTGTAATCTACCCTCTTTCGTCCGGGGTGAAAATCAAATATCAAGCGACAAACTTTCAATTCATTTAAATGTTATTTCAACCCCTGAGATTGTGATGATCAATTGACGACACCCCGCCAGCTTGGGTGGTCTGTATCTACAACAGACGATGTTAAGCTTAATATTTAGACAAAAGAATGATACATCACAGAATACTAAAACTAATTAAAATACCTTACCTTTAGATGCTGAATTTGGTCTCGTTGTCTTGATTCTCGCCATGGTGCATTCCATCCATCTAACATTGTTAATATTAGGTCCGAGTCTTTGTGTGCTAATGAAAACTCGTACTTGCTTTTTGTTTTACTATTGATTCTTCATTTTTATTAATTTAACTTTTTCACAATAATTTCCATCTTCATATCAGATACTATTTATGATACTCTCTATATAAGACGACAGACTTCCTTCTGTACTCCCATCAACAGTCCACCTGACAAAACCACGCTCTCCCCACAACCGTCCAACTAACTCACTACAACAGTCACCTTAACAATGTCCGACTCTCTACCTTTCACACACGAATGTCTTTGGCTCACACTGGTGCCAACATATTCTCCAGAAATAAACAAGTAAAGTTCACATTATAGAATAATATAATAAAAAAAGATTTGGGCAAAATTAAATACTACATACAATAATATTAAATTAAAAAAATCATAGAAATGAAATTGGAGCACTGACTATGCGACTATAAGGGTGGTATCGCACTCTTCAGTAGTCCGTTACATTACAATGTGTCACCTTGAAACAGATGGGGAGATTACAAGCCCAGCTATGTCATTGGTACTCGAACATTCGCGATTTGGAATTGTTGTCGTTAAATAGAGAACAGCAGGATTTGGTTGGCCAACTTGTCCAGAAAGTAAGCGGCTCGCAGGTTAAGGGCAATGTGTTGAGGTTGGGCATCTTCATGATGATGATGAAGAAAGTTTGAGTTCCTTAGCCCATAATAATCAAAGTTTGTAGGTTCAAGAGTTTAAGGGGGAAGTGATGGAAATGTTTGCCAAATTGCCTAATCCCATTATGTACATTCTGCAGGGGATTTCCCAGTTGATGAATGACAATTTAGATTAAGTTCAGAAGGTATTATGGTTAACTGTTAATCTTGAGATACATGCTTGCATCTTGTGTATCCATTATCTAATGGTGTTCATATTGAAATTTTTTTGAAAGTCTTGCACAGGCACACTACCTTGTGTGAGTTGAGAGATGCCATTATCAGACGTAAACTTTCACCTAGGGTTCAGCAGTACTTAGAGGGCCAATATTATTGGAGGGTCCAGGGGTTCAATGAGAGCTTGTCCCATTATGTTGAGCAGGTTGGAATAGCCATTCACGTGCTTGATATGTCTGTAAGTGAACACGGTGCTGTTCTAGTTATAGTGCAGGGAATGAGGCCCGAGGACCGGTTGCGGGCCCAGTTTGTTTGGGAGCCACTTTCGACCACCAATTTGACAAGTATGATTGATTCTATTGAAGCATTTAGTTTTGCTAATGAATGTCATCAGGAAACATCCACCGGTCAAGATCAAATGTCGCTTGTCAAACAGACTAAGGGGCCACTTCCTCTCATCAGAGATACAGCGTAGATGTTTCAGGTGTGGGGCTGTGGATCATTTAGTTTGCAATTGCCAACTGCAGCAAATGGCTCACGCGAGCAAGTGATGTCAGAAGGGCAGCAGGCGGGGTTTTCGATTACGTCCTCCTAAATGAGGCACCCATGTTAAATTAGTGTCAGGAGCTTGGCTTCCCCGCATCTGCTCCCTGATTAATCATGAACCTGTTTGTGTCCTGCTAGATTCGGGCAGTGCAGTTTCTATACTAGATTATGCTTGGAACATGGAGTTTTGTGCCTTATGCACATTCCCTTATTTGTCTCCCTTCATGCAGGGATGGTCAGAGCTTGCCCCTGGTAGGGGAGATAAGGGGAAACATTGTGATAGGCGGCTTTTCCTGGCCAGTACATCTGTTGGTCGTTAAGAATTTGTCTGTCAGTCTGTTGTTGGGATGTGATTTCGTTCGCAAGGCTGGGTTGATTCTTGATTTTGCTGGTGGAACCTTTAGTTTTGCCTTTCACCCGAGTGAGAAATTTGCCTTTCGTTCTTGTCATGGGCCTATTGGGTTAAAAACCATTAATAACGTGGGTTCCCAGCTTGAAGTTGGTCATTTGTCTTGGCTTGAGGGATTCCGTTTGCTTCAGTTATTACAACTTTATCCTCAGGTTCTTACTAATCAGTTGGGGGTCACAGGCCATATTCATTATAAAATCTGTCTGGTTGATGATATTCCTGTACATAAGGCTCCTTACCATCTATCATACCTGAAGATGCAGGTGTTACGCCAAAAGATTGATGAGATGCTAACCAATAGTGTCATCAGGCCATCTACATCTCCTTATGTGTAGCCAATATTTTTGGTGTCTAAGGAACATGGTAAGGACTATAGTCCAGTTGTTGATTATTGTCAGCTCAATCTGAAGGTTATATTAAGAGTCGTTCCCCATGCCTGATCTTCATAACTGCTTTACATGGTTTGTTGGAGCACGTTGGTTTTCTGTGCTTGATTTAAATCAGGTTTATCATCAAGCACTGCTTACCATGGATTCTAAGCCTGCTACTACTTTTGTAACTGATTGGAATTTATTTGAATTCAATCATGTTCCTTTTGGGCTTGCTACCAGGGCATCGGTTCTCTCATAGCTAATATATTATGTTTTGGGTGATCTTAAGTTTAGGTGTGTCTACAATTATTTAGATGGTGTTTTAGTCTATAGTGCCAATTCTGATGAACATCTTATCATTTGGGATTGGTTTTGGATCATTTGGGACAGGCTGGGATAAATGTTAAGCCTGACAAAATTAAGTTATGTCGTGGCGAAATTTCTTTTTTGGGACACTTGGTTTTGGCCAATGGGATCAGGGTTCATCAAGAACAAATTGACAATTTAAAGTGGTTCTGTCCTCCTCATAATAGAAGGATATTGCCAGATTTATAGGCACAGTAAACTATTTTCGCAAGTTTGTTGCCAATTTTGTTCAGTTAGCCACTTCTCTGAATAGTTTGCGTAGTAAGAACAGTGAGTTTCAGTGGGAAGACAGCCATCAAGTGGCTTTTGAGGCACTTAAAACTGCCCTTACTAATTCTCCCAGTTTAGTAGCACCTGACTCAGTAAAACCAATATTCTTCATATGGACGCCTCCAGGGGTGGTCTTGCAGCTGTTCTTACACAAGAAGTCAATGGCGATAGAAGTCCTGCCGCTTATGCTGAATCCAACTATTCTGTTTATGAATTGGGGATATTGTCTGTGCTCTTTGCCCTTGAGAAGTTTAGGTTTTACCTTGAGCATCACAAATTTTCATTGGAAACTGGTAATCAGGCATTAAGTTGGGTGTTGGCCCATCCCCAAAAAACTGGAAGAATTGCTCGTTGGGCAGTTCAAATTTCCGTCTTTTGGTTTTAGGCCAGACACATTTGTGGTGCTGATAACCTTGTTGCCGATGCCTTAAGTCGTATGTTCGCTGAGGAAGCACAAGATCCCCAAGACGTGGATCATGTATTTGTAGCAGGAGTTCTTGATGAGATTCCTGAATTGTTTGTGGACATTAGTGGCAAACAGGAAGAGGACCAGAGATGGGGAGCTGTTGGGAAAGATCTGCTTTCGGGCAAACACATTTCGGGTTACACTATAATTAGAGGTGTACTATGTAAGCATGCTGGCAGAGATAGACAACTTAAAATCTGTCTGCCCCAACAGTTGGTTGGCCCTATTTTTCATTATTTTCATGACTCCATTGTTGGAGGTCATTTGGGTGTTGCCAAAACCCTAGCTAAGATTGCCCCAACAATTGACTTGGCCATCCATGAGGCATGATGTGAAGAGGTTGGTCAATATTTGCTGTTTGTGTAAGATGGTTAAACCTATTAGTGGCAAGCACATGGGATTTTTAAAGTAAGAGAGGGAGAAAAATCTCATGGATAATTTATTTATTGACTATGTAGGGCCTCTTCTCCGGACCTCTAGTAGCTGTAAATATATCTTGCTGGTTGCTGATGGCTTTAGTTGGTTTGTTTGACTTATTCCTAGTCGCAGGGTCACTGCTAGTCTGACCATTCAACATCTTACCAGGATTTTCATTGTCTTTGGACTTAATTAGTGATAATGCACCAGCGTTCACATCTCGTCAATTTAAGCATTTCTGTTTGAATAATGGTTTCCATCATGTTACCACCACTCCATATTTTCCATGACCATCCTTAGCAGAGCACTTTAACTGCAATTTGAAGGCCACTTTAATAATTTACCATACACATTCGCCATCCAAGTGGGACCAAACTCTCCCATGGTTTTAGTTTCACCTTTAATTCTGCTCATCATGAGGCATCTGGAGTTACACCGGCGTCCTTAATGCTGCCTTATCCCTTGAATTGTCCCCTGAGTTGTTTATGGGACATCAACACTTTGTTACCTGAAGTAATAGATGCCCAGTTTATTAAAAGCAACTGGGATAGTTCTATGGCCAATATTATGGGAGCTCACCAATGAGAGGCACTTCATTACAGTTGTGGCAGGTCCCCCTTCCAGGAGAAGGTTAGCAACACTGTTTTTCTCCAGAACTTAAATCCCAGGAAGCAATCAGGTGGGGCGGAGAGAGTTAAATGAGCTCTGCATTTTCTTGGACCTTATATCATACAGGAAGTGTTAGGACTAGTTAATTTATTACTTATATGGATATGGTGACTGTTCTTTTGGACATGTCCAAAAGAACAGACACCATTGATGACCTGCAGCCGTCTAGAACAAAATCAGAATTATATATTAATACCGTCAGCTGCTGACGGGCATTGATATATATCAATGGGGGCAGGTGAAAAAGTGTGCCCCAACCAGGACTTGAACTCGGGATCTCCTGCATACATGGCAGACACTCTACCAATCTGAGCCACCAAGGGAACAGAGGATACTGCGACTGCAGGGACTATCTCGCACACACCTCCCGTGAGACCCACATTCTTACCTTATATGTCCACACATTAGATTCATAGTGTCCCACCCAAACACACTCATTACTCGTGGAAGACATTCTTACCAAGCCTCGTAAGAGTTCGGGGAATATGTGTGCATCTGCACAGAAGAAGAAGAAGGTAATGGCCGGTATTGCCAGAACTGTATACTTATATGGATATGATATCTGTTCTTTTGGACTTGTCCGAATGTATATACCCCTTTTAATGGGTGCTAGATATATCCTGTCTTATTTAGTGTTTAAGTAAGCCCACTGAAATATCTCTCTTAAATTAAACTAACTGATCCAGTTTCCTGTGTTCTATGATTTATCTCATCAAAAAGTGTTTCAGTGCTATAATGTAGTTTAACTATTTATTCCCTAATTTTTGTAGAATTTAAAATTTCTTAATTTGCAAGCCTTAATCTGTTTGTGTAAATTGTTATCAGTATAGCTGTGACCTACCTAATCAATTGCAACACGTAATTGTTGGTGTTTTAACTGTTTGTGTTGCAATAAATGCAAACTTAAAGTGAAGCTTCCGGGTGATTCATATTCCCCGGTTCCTAATCCTCAGTAATGCTAGAATTAATTTTTTTATTAAAGCTTGTGTTAAGGTTTTTTGGTGAGTTACTGGGAGAAAAGAAAAGGAGGTGCTACAATGTATACACAAATTTGACTCATCCTGCTCCTTGAGCTCATCCATAATGTTACATGCACCCTTTTCACAGACAATTGAAGAATGCTTCTTGCACACAAACATCTCACACTGATAGCAATGAATTGTAATAACAATATTCTTTTTTCTGCACATGTAATGCAGCAACTCTTTTTTTTTCTAGGCTCTTCCCTTTGTCAAAGTTCATCCAATAAGGTACCAAAAATATTTTGCGGTCATTTGGAAGTGTAGGAATGTGGCATTTTGTAACTAAATCAGCTCACATCAGTTGTTGAGATACATGTTTCAAAATTATCCTCCTTGGTTTTCTTGGATTTTCTGTATCGGACTGAAAGAATATTTGGACAGTGATGCCAGCGATATTTAGTAAAGCAATGCATATAGCCATTGTCTGTTTTCTAGTTACATGAGCCACAAAGTATTTACTGCACATCTGATGCAAGTGATGTGTTTCTACAAAACTGAGATTGCCAATGAAAATCTAATAAACAAATTATCAAAAGTAATATTCCAATTGCATCCATTCAGACTTTCTGCCAATTGATGCACAATATCATATGGTTTAAATGATGCCTTGTTTGGGACATCTAGTTGTCTTCCACAATATAACTCATTTGATACTGTGTGCAATGTTTTGGCATTACAAATGGCAAAGAATTTCAAGCCATACTTGGCTGGTTTGTTTTGTATGTACTGAATGAATGAACATCTTCCTCTATAAGGTGACAGAATCCCATCTATGGCTGCAAGCTCTCACAAACTATAGCCTTCCTTACAATTTATAACAAATTTATCTTTCTCATGCCTTCATGTTCTTAGTCATCTCTTGTCATCAAATCTCACACTTATGAGAAGAAATAAGAACCATCAGTACGACATAAAAACTCTGAAAATCATAATACCAGCCCCATCATGACCCCAAAGTTCTTCAACATTTGTTTTATTTCCGCCTTTCAAGCTAATCAAATTAAGGGTTCCAATAAGAGCACAGATCCCTTTCCTCAAAGTCTCCTTTACGTCTCTCCCTCTAGAATATTTGTTTTGTGATATCAGATTCCTAATATTCAAGTTGATGAATGGATCATGTCCTCACTAATCTTGTTGAACGCCATTAATTCCTGTGTAATACCTTTAGCAGGCCTCTTTGGACCAGGAATGATTTTTATTAAATTTCTTGAGGGTGTTTCTGCTGTTTTGGCTACAATACTTTCTATGGACCACTTAGTTTTACCATATTTACCAACACGAAAAATAATACTAACACCATATTTACCAACAAAAAAAAACCAAAATCGCTGTCACCAACATCTTCTTCATAACACTGTAGTTCCTCTTCTTTGAGATGTATATGTTCAGATTCAGAATACTTGCTATCATTGGAACCATCTTTTAGAAGGTTTAAAATTTCCACCTACGACAATCCTTTTCTGAAATGTACGAACAAAAATTAAACTTATTTGATAAAAGATTTTAAACCATAAAACAATGGTATAAATAATTAAAATAAAAATTTACTTACATTATTGGATGCATGCCTGACCCTGTACACAAACTGAGTGCAAACAAAAATAAGCTGTAGTTATTGCCAGAGCTTTTTTGTTACAACTCTAGCAACAAAACAGATGGCTAACAGAGGTCCAACTTGAAGATAGGTGGACTCACAAGCAGTTCAACAGTGAGTAATTAGAATTCAGAGCAAAACAATGAACTGTGATTGACTCAGTCAACAAACATTGTTGATCATAAAGTATTATGAAACAAATTATAAACAATGTTCCTCAGGATAGAGTACTAGGACCAATTCTGTTCTTAATTTATATTAATGAGTTTCCAAATGGTTTAAGAAACAGAGAAAAGAATGGATGACAGCAACATTATAGTCACTGATAAAAGCACCAGAACAGGTGAGAAGGCAAATGAAATCTTTAAGAATGTCTACAATTCACAAGCACATAATAAATTAGCATTTAACATGAAGAAAACAAACAGCATGAGCTTCAGCCTAAGGAGAAAAAACAACTCTCACAATAAACTTATATGATAAATTTATAAACTTTGTAGTAAACACAATTTTTAGAGGTGAATATTAATTTTCAATTGAATGCAAGGAGCACATAAAGATTCTGGCAAAGAGAATGTCATTAGCATGTTACACCATTAAAATCTAAATAATTAATGGAAAATCTCATATAAAGATGTGAAACAAATACTAACAAAGAGATAGGGGGGCTGGCCAGTACTTACCTCAGCTCAGTACAGCCGATTGATACACAAAAAACAACCGAAAATTTATGATCCTAGCTTTCGGAATAAATGTTCCTTCATCAGGGAGGAGAGAGGGGAAAGAAAGGGAAGAAGGGAAAGTGGATTTAGGTACTCACAACCCAGGTTATGAAGCAACAGGGAAAGGAAAACAGGGAGGGTAGCAAGGATGGAGGCATGGTTGTCAGAGGGAAGCCAAAGATATTCTACTGTAGGTACTGTGCCAGCTTCAAACCAAAGAGGATGCATACAGAAGTAAAGAGGTATATAGTATAAAGATGTAGGATGAAAAGATGCATGAATGGCTAAAGAGGAAAGGGAAAGAGGAGAAGACTGAAGAGTGAGGTTGTGTAACGTAGGTTCAGTCCAGGGGGATGGCGGGATGAAAGGATGTGTTGGAGTGCAAGTTCCCATCTCCGCAGTTCAGAGAGACTGCTGTTGGCTGGGAGAAGTCCAATGGCACATACGGTGTAGCAGGTTTCTAGGTCCCTAGAATTATGCTGGAGGGCATGCTCCGCTACTGGGTATTAGACATCTCCTAGGCGGACAGTTCGTCTGTGTCCATTCATGCGCTCAGCCAGTTTAGTTGTTGTCATACCAATGTACAAGGCTGTGCAGTGCAGGCATGTCAGCTGATAAATGGCATGTGTAGTTTCACACGTGGCCCTGCCTTGAATTGTGTATGTTTTACCAGTAGCGGGGCTGGAGTAGGTGGTTGTGGGGGGATGCATGGGGCAGGTTTTGCAGCAGGGTCGGTTACAGGGGTAGGAACCGCGGGGTAGGTAGTCTGGGAATATTGTAGGGTTTAACAAGGATGTTACGGAGGTTAGGGGGGCGACAAAAGGCAACTCTGGGTGGTGTGGGGAGAATTTTGTCAAGGGATGATCTCATTTCAAGGGTTGACTTGAGAAAGTCATATCCCTGGCAGAGTAATTTATTGATGTATTCGAGGCCAGGATAATATTGGGTGACAAGGGGGATGCTTCTGTGTGGTCTGAGGGTAGGAACATTGTTGTTGGACAGGGAGAAATGTATTGCTCGGGTGCTCTGTTTGTGGACAAGGTCTGCAGTATAGTTGCGGGAGAGGAAAGCACTGGTCAGGTTATTGGTGTAATTGTTGAGGGATTCGTCACTGGAGCAGATACGTTTGCCACGAATACCTAGGCTGTAGGGAAGGGAGCGTTTGATGTGGAATGGATGGCAGCTATCAAAGTGAAGGTACTGTTGTTTGTTTGTGGATTTGATATGGACAGAGGTGTGGATGTGAGCTTCAACAAGATGAAGGTCAGCATCCTGGAAGGTGGCTTGGGTTTTGGAGAAGGACCAGGTGAAAATCAGATTCGAAAAGGAGTTGAGGTTATGGAGGAAATTAAGGAGTGTTTCTTCACCATGAGTCCAGACCACAAAGATGTCATCTATAAACCTATACCAGGCCAGCTGTTGGGTCTTCAGGAAAGCCTCCTCCATGTGGCCCATGAAGAGGTTGGCATAGGACGGAGCCATCCTGGTTCCCATGATTTGTTTGTAGGTCTGGCCTTCAAAAGTGAAGTAATTATGGGTGAGGATGAAGTTGATAAGTGTGATAAGGAACGAGGTTTTTGGAAGATCTTTGAGTGGGTGTTGGGAGAGGTAGTGCTCAAGGGCAGAAAGACCAGGGGTGTGTGGGATGTTTGTGTAAAGGGATGTAGCATCTTTTGTGTTCCCATCTCCGGAGTTCTGACAGGTCAGAACTGGCTCCGTCCAGTCATCCTAATTTAGGTTTTCTTACATGACTTTGAGCAAATGCTTCTGGAGCAGATGCTTCCAAATGCCTTCAAGCATAATGTACTAATGTTTATATTTTTCCAGTATATTAGTGAGAGCACACATCAATTTAAAAACATCTAAAATGCTGTATCTAATATGGTATTTTTGTTTATACACATTACATTATTATTGATAATATACAAGAAACAACAATATTCAAAATGACTGTTATTATGGGCAAAGGAAGATGATAAGTGAGAGTCATTTGAGTCTTATTTTGTAGATTTTAGCTATATCTACAAAAGATCACATTTGCTAGTGGTGTGAGTTTTACATATCTGCATTTGTCTGTGCTCTACCACAGTTTTTGTTCACTAAGTTTGTGGTGTTGCACTCTGGAGTGTCAGCAGATGGTGCAGTTCTTCAGTCCCATCCACATCTACATACATACTCAACAAACCACTGTGAAGTGCATGGCAGGGGATACTTCCCTTGTACTAGTTATTTGGGTTTCTTCACATTCCGTGCATATATGGAGCGTGGGAACAATCACTGTTTAAATGCCTCTCTGTGTGCTATAATTAATCAGATCTTGTGTAGGGGGTTGAAGTATATCCCAACAGTCATCATTTATAGCTGGTTCTTGAAACATTATAAGTAGGCTTTCTCAGGATAGTTTGTATCTATCTTCAAGTACCAACCACATCAGTTTCTTCAGCATCTCTGGACACTCTCCCACGGATCAAACAAACCTGTAATCATTTATGGTGACCTTCTCTGTACATGCGCCATATCCCCTGTTAGTCCGACCTGGTATAGGTCCCACACACTTGAGCAGTATTCTGGGACGGGTCTCATGGATGACTTGTAAGCAATCTTCTTTGTAGATTAATTGTATTTCCATAATATTCTAGCAATAAACTGAAATCTGCAGCTGCTTTATCCACTTGGGTGCATGGTATGTGATTGTTCCATTTCATATCTCTACAAAGTGTTATACTCATGTATTTATATGAGTTGATATTTAAAAAAAATTGTCAACCTTTGTTGCACCACTTTGGATCTTATCATGATCTGATTGAATGTTTGTGCAGCTTTTTCTAGACAGTAATTCATTATAGGTAACTCCATAAACTTTTCTTGATTCGCAATATCATACTTTTGACAATAAGCATAGGCTTGGTCATCAGTCTGGAAGTGCTTTTCATAAATCAAGAAATGCCACTTCTAACTGACTGCCTTGAACCATGGCTTTCAGGATGTCATGTGAGAAACATGTTACTTGGGATTCACATTACTGGTGTTTATAGAATCCATCCTGGACAGTCTGGGGGAGGAGCTCAGAGTATGTTTTGGTACCACAGAAGTCTTTACACATGGTAAGAGTTTCTTTGGGTTTTGTGAAAGACCCATTAATAATAGGATTAGGTTAGCTGACCAAAAAATTCTTTGGTTTTTTGAGAGATCCATTGATAATACTCTGCTATTTTAGTGGAAAGACCAGTAAAGTGCAGCACCACATGAGGCTCTCCCATGAGGTTGTTGATTATCTAGTCAAAACAAGAGAATCATCGAAAAGAAAGATTTATGCCCTTCTGGCAGAACTAGAAGTGGCATATTTTGAATTAGAGTGATTGAAGGACAAAGAGACAATGGGAACTGGGTAAAGGTAATGGGTAATAATCAACAGGAGAAAAACTCAGAAATCAAATTTCAGTTAGCAATAGGTTTGACTTTTATCAGAAGTGGAGAGGAGCCTAAACCAATTTCTGAGCAAAGTACAGTACAGCAGACTTGTAAGAACAACTTTATGGCTAGATCAGTAGGAAAGTCAAGTAGAAAGAAAATAATCCTGTTTCTAGGTACAGTCATGGGAGGGTTATAGGAAACAAGTTACAGGAAAAGTTAGGTGTAGAATGCAAAGCCACACATGACACCTAGTGCTAAGTTCAGCTAGGTGACAGAGAACTTAGGGGCTTTTGCAGAAATTTTGAAGAAGAACATCAGTCACTTATAGTAGGAAGAGCAGGAAACACCCTGTCTAGCAACTAAAATAAAAGTATTAAAGGTGACCTGGAGGAAATAAGAGCACCAACAGCACAGGCTGCTGTAGGGTTTGTGGAGTTTTTGCAGCACCGTCACCAGACCTGAGTTAACACGGCTGTCTTCAGTGTAAACAAAGATCTGAATGGATTGCTTTTGTCTGAAACAAAGTGTCTTATCTCTACAGTGCCTGTTGCTGCATTCAGGAGATGAGAACATACAAATCATGGCCTGCACATGAATAGGAGGGTGAAACACAGATTAGCAGAGCATCTCCCAGAAAGTGTAAGGGAAGCCGCGAACACATAAGGTAAAGCCACTGTTTTGGCTGGAGTAATTTTGTAGGTTAGAGTCAGGTTATAGACAGACAGCTTGAAAGAAATGAGAACAGGACAGGACCATAATATATTTAATGGCTTCCAGAAAAATGAAATTAGTTTGTTTCATTACTAGCACATTACGGAGCTGAAAAACAAGGTAGATGAGCTTTTCTTATGTCTAGATGATATGAGATACCCTGAAATGATAGATTTTCTGTGTCTCTCTGTACCTATGTAACCACAGGGACTGAGAAATTATGTATATGGGATTATAGACTGGTGTCATTGTGTAGAGTGCACTTGGAAAAAGGAGGAAGTACCACAGATATTAAAGTTGGGCATAAAGTCAAAAATATTAATACAAATAGTTTTGTGTAGATCAGAACCTGTGAGTTGTTACTGAAATCTACAGATGCCCTCTAGGAAACTTATGGCTATTTATGAGAAATCTAGATACATTATTGAGCTAGCAGTCAGACAAGAAAAAAAAAGTTTGCAGGTTGTGAAGATTTCTTAAAAGATTATGACAGATAAAATAAACTGGAACCATTATTTGGCTGTTTTAATTTGATTTCTGTAGTAAATTTTTCAATTAACATGCAACAAAACTGCAGTACCCTAACCGATAACATTTTTACAGACAGTGCACAGACTGAGACAATTAATGTATACCCAGTTGTTAATGGACTACCTGAACATGAAGCACAATGACAGGAAATAAACAATGTAGTACCTTACAGCACTGAGGTATGTTCATGCAAAGCAGGGATGTTTCTTAATGAGGACCTGTTACATGGGATGAAGTATATATAGAAAAAGATGTTAAAGTGAAATTCAATATATCACATAAATTTGTGTCAATCTTGAAAGTGGTTTTCCTAAAAAGCTATCGAGAAAGTCCATACAAAATGTAAACTATGGATAACTAAAGGAATTAAAGTTTCCTGTAGCGAAATTTAGCCACAATAAGTTATGATCTGAAGTTACTTGTGTTCCATTCTATGGGCTCGTCCACAGAAGAGTAATCTCACTAATAACTAGAAGCAATTTACTTAGCAAATAAGAAGGGTTTTTCAACAGAGAATGCTATTCATACTTTCACTCACCACCCATTACAAGCCCTGAATAATGAAATATTGCTGGTTGGTATTTTTGGTGATCTTTCCAAGGTGTTTGATTGTGTAGATCATATTGCAGTCACAGAAAATCTGAAGTTTTATGGAATTGATGGTTTGTGCACAAATGGTCTGAATCAACTTTAGCTAGTAAAGTTGTGCTGAATAATTCAAACAATAATTCAAACAATGTTGAAAGGAGAGAAAAGTTTAGTGACTGTGTAGAAATCACAAATTTTGTCCCACAAGCTTCAATTTTGGGTCTGTTCTTATTCCTTATGCCTCCTAAGAGTCATCAACTGCATTTTTTATGATGTTTCGTCAGATAGTTGATATTTTGATTTTGCTATGTTTAGCTCGAGTAGGCCCAAAAAATTAGTGTAGTATGATATTTGTTTCATCATTATGCATTGACAGGGACAGTAAAACATAAAGAATAACTAGTACCCCAGCAGTGACTGAGCAGTGCTGCTGCATGGCAGTGGCATTCAGTATTGCCAAGGAGATGCTTTCGCTGCTGGAATACCGATTATTCCTCATGTTTTATTGACCCTGTTATATACATTGATAAAATGAATATCACACTAGACTAATCTGTGACTGCCCTATCAAATACGTACATAAAATCCCATTTTAAAAATGATTTTGTTCGGAACAAGGAATGGACCATCACTTACTGTCAATCGGGGACATCACATGAAAGACTTGGTGAGTATTATTTGTTTGGGCTGACTCCAGCTACACATTTCAAAAACTAAATTGTAAATATCTGCTGAAACAAAACAAAAAAAAAAAAGAATAAAAGCCTTACGGATCTTTGGAGTAACACTTTGTGCTTGTGATTGACCTACCACACAACATTCATCAAGCAGAATTGGTACTTTTTGCAGACAATACTAGTGTTATGATAAAGAAAGAGACGATATTGTTACTGATGTTTTTCAAGGAATTATTAACTGGTGGACTCTTCCTTAATTTTTGGCAAAACAGACTATATTCAGTTCAAGGCAACAAATAGAAATACCAACAATTTATGTAGCACATGAGCAGGTTTCAGTAAACATGGTAAGGTGCACTAAATTTTCGAGTGTACGTACTGATAAAACAAACTGGAAGAAGCATATCATTGTGACCCAGGGAGTTGGGATCAAGTGACAAGGTCCAGTATACACATGCAGTTGTTAGTGCCACAATGATATGCGTAATAAAATTTATTTTCCAGGATGAGTTTATAGAGCTATAAAGTATCTCAGTACATCCAACAGCAGACGGCTTAAGCACGAGCTGTGTAGAAGTGCTGAAATGACCCATATAATAGGATGTAGTGAGTGGCACTTTATGAACTGTTCGATACCAAGAGACAGCTTTTCGGTATACCACCCAATCCACACTACACAGAACACAGTGTGTAATGACACATTTTTTGCTTCATAATTTATGATCAGATACTGAAGGATACATTATGGAACAAGGCCCCAGGGATAGACAACACTCCACTGGAAGTACTGACAGCCTTGGGAGAGCCAGTTATGACAAAACTCTACCATATGGTGAGCAAGATGTATGGGACAGGCGAAATACCCTCAGACTTCAAGAAGAATATAATAATTCCAATCCCAAAGAAAGCAGGTGCTGACAGATGTGAAAATTACCGAACTATCAGTTTAATAAGCCACAGCTGAGAAATACTAACATGAATTCTTTACAGACGAATGGAAAAACTGGTAGAAGCTGACCTCGGGGAAGATCAGTTTGTTGGAATACATGAGGCAATACTGACCCTACGACTTATCTCAGAAAATAGATTAAGGAAAGGCAAATCTACATTTCTAGCACTTGTCGACTTAGAGATACCTTTTGACAATGTTGACTCACTTTCAAATTCTGAAGGTGGCAGGGGTAAAATACAGGGAGCGAAAGGCTATTTACAATTTGTACAGAAACCAGATGGCAGTTATAAGAGTCGAGGGGCATGAAAGGGAAGCAGTGGTTGGGAAGGGAGTGAGACAGGGTTGTAGCCTATCCCCGATGTTATTCAATCTGCATACTGAGCAAGCAGTAAAGGAAACAAAAGAAAAATTCGGAGTAGGTACTAAAATCCATGGAGACGAAATAAAAACTTTGAGGTTCACAGATGACATTGTAATTCTGTCAGAGACAGCAAAGGACTTGGAAGATCAGTTGAACGGAATGGACAGTGTTTTGCAAGAGGGATATAAGATGAACATCAAGAAAAGCAAAATGAGGATAATGGAATGTAGTCAAATTAAGTCGGGTGATGCTGAGGGACTTAGATTAGGAGATGAGATGCTTAAAGTAGTAAAGGAGTTTTGTTATTTGGAGAGCAAAATAACTGATGATGGTCAAAGTAGAGAGGATATAAAATGTAGACTGGCAATGGCAAGGAAAGCCTTTCTCAAGAAGAGAAATTTGATAACATTGAGTATAGGTTAAGTGTCAGGAAGTCATTTCTGAAAGTATTTGTATGGAGTGTAGCCATGTATGGAAGTGAAACTTGGATGATAAATAGTTTGGACAAGAAGAGAGTAGAAGCTTTTGAAATGTGGTGCTACAGAAGAATGCTGAATATTAGATGAGTAGATCACATAACTAATGAAGAGGTATTGAATAGAATTGGGGAGAAGAGGAGTTTGTGGCACATCTTGAGTAGAAGAAGGGATCAGTTGGTAGGGCATGTTCTGAGGCATCAAGGGATCACCAATTTATTATGGGAGGGCAGTGTGGAGTGTAAAAATCGTAGAGGGAGACCAAGAGATGAATACACTAAGCAGATTCAGAAGGATGTAGGTTGTCGTAGGTACTGGGAGATGAAAAAGCTTGCACAGGATAGAGTAGCATGGAGAGCTGCATCAAACAAGTCTCAGGACTGAAGACCACAACAACAATGACATTATGTACACAATGTAGAATAACTAATTAGCTTACCAGCCTGCAAAGTAAAAGTAACTAGTCAGAAGCTCTAATTACTGGTTATGCATTATTTCAGAATCAGCAATTTGATAATGTTTATGGGAAAACTAATTATGTAACTTTTGAAAACGATAAGTGAAGATGTTGTGATAGTCGAGCGGAGTGGTCGCACAGCTAGAGGTGCCATGTCACAGTTTGCATGGCCCCTCCCGCCGGAGGTTCAAGTTTTCCCTCAGGCATGGCTGTGTGTGTTGTTCTTAGCATACGTTAGTTTAAGTAGTGTGAAAGTCTATGGACTGATGACCTCAGGACTTTGGTCTCAGGAATGCACACTCATTTGAACCTTGGATGTCATGATAATGTTAGCATCAAATTCCAGCCTGTAACTAATTAGCAAATTAATCACTAAAATTCAGTTGTTTCATCTAAAGCCGAATTAACAGTTCAAAAAGTTTCACAACATAAAATTTAATTAAGTTCATGCAGGATCTTAGGGAATCATGTTGTTAAAGATGCCAGACTCAGAATGCCTGTAATTAATTTTTTACACCTTCTAGAAATTTCAGATATAAACAAATGACCTTTTCGAGGCTCTGGCAAAATAAAGTTTTTTGTATAAAATGTAAAGTTTGTAATGTTATTCTGCAGTCAGTAAAGTTCCCTGATTTATGTTAACAGCAAAAGTTATTCAGTAATTAATAAGGAAAATCTAATTTTGCATTGAGTATTGTTAACCACATTTCATTACTTTATTCTTGTCTGAAAATCTAAAAACCAATACTTGAAACTATATTCATTAAAATGAAACATTCGTTTACTTCAGAATCTATTGACTAAATATCTGGTAATGAATCTTTCTAATTGTAATTGAATAAATCAATTTTGTAAACAATGAGACCGAAAGGGCATGTATTGTCAAGGAAATATATAAGCAGTGCTGCATGTTAAACCAGAAGAAATGTTCAAGTTGTGTTTTGTTCTGTGATGAAAGGTCTGTGTAACTATGCTGAGAAAATATATGACTGTCAAAATGAAGATTTTCTGGAGTTGACTTTTATTTAATAAACTAGAACCTCACATGTTGTGTTCTCAAGACTATTGGAAGTGTATTAAGCACCCCAATGTACAGTTTCTGCAATCTAGTAGAGATTTCCTTTATAAAAGCTAACTATCAGCCTTCTAAGTTTACTTAAATTGACAGCAACTCCTTATTAAGTTAGTCAGTTTTTTTTAATTTCTTTAATTAATTAATCAGAAGGTAGCTATGTTAGATCCGTCAGCAAGTCGTGATGTCAGAGCAGCAGGTCACTGAGCTGTGGCTGTGTGTTGTGCCAATGACAGTGTGGAGACAGGCAGACATCACTTGTTCAGGTGTCCAGTGGTACAGTGCAGCTTCCACATCAGCATGATCATAAACAGCCCATTGAGTGTTACGGGTGATGATAGTCGATTGAGTGGTTCAGGATATTAGCTGTCATGAAGACTAGATCCTGGTCATCCATCATGGATTGACCAAGAATGCAGAAGATGTTCATGAATCAGCCAAGGGGCTGCACACACAAGCCACATGGAGGTGACAGCTTGCAGTTCATCTGTGATTGATCCTCAGTGGAGGAGGGCTAACTGCACACCAGTCTTATCCTTATTCATGATGTCCCACTAGGCAGCAATGACAGACAACAGCTGTGATTTGCACAGGTTGGCTGCATCTCGGTGTTGAAGTCAGCAAACAGGTGGCAGGAAGACGATCAGCTTGTTGTGGTTTCACTGAGGAAAGAATTGTGGCACAACAGCATGTGTCTTTGAGCTCCAGCCCCCCCCCCCCCTTCCTCCCCCATCTAAAGAGCCGAGCCTGCTGCTATGATGCGGAGCTCTGGGATCATGATTGAATTTGCCCTTGTTTATTGGTCTTGCTAAAGCTCCTTACTTTGCTGTGGTAACTTAATAATTATTGTTGGTCATTGAGCTCATGTCTTTCTGCAACTCTGACTATTGCAGTGACACCCTAGTTCTAAAGTTATTGAGTATTACTTCATATTACTCAGTTATGTAGCACTGCGGCATTTGTGCTTGTGCTTCCCTCACTCGGAGGGTTGTGTACCAATGCTCACCTTGCTCCCTACCTTCCGCTAGGGACACCAGTCCAGAGCTAGCCTCTGTGGCTCTGAGCTTGCTGGGTACATTTAAGCATGTACAACAAAATTATTCTGCAGTGTAACAATATTACCAAACTGCTTAAACGATTCAGCTCAGCTACTTTTTCTCTGTGTATAATTGCTAGTCCTTTAAACAAATGAATCAACCTCCTGACATATTTTGCATATTTCCATTCAGTAATGTCTTACAGAATAATTTTTAGAGGTAACTTGTCACTAGAGGCAAGAAAAAATTGTTTTACTTTATGTCATATTCCATGGTTTCTTCTTTTTGCCAAGTTTAGTGTTATTTTTGCCAGGTTCATCGTTATTTTTGCCAAATTAATTCTTAATACTGCCAAAATCATTTTCCGCCAAATTTGATGTTACTTTTTCTCAATAGCAGTATTTTTTTCCAAATTCATAAACCTTTTTTCCCAAATCTGATGTCTTTTTTGCCAAGTTCAGAGCTGTTTTGTTGCCAAATTCATGTTTTTTTGCCAAAGTCTGTGCTTCTCTAAATTCGATGTTACTTTTTATCATGTTATTTTTTTGGCCAAATTCGTTGTTATTTTTGCTAAATTATTCATTTTTCACGAAATTCCGTGTTATCTATTTGTAAAATTTGTTGTTATTTATTTGCCAAATTCAGTGTTATTTTTTGCCAAATTTGATGTTTTTTTTGCCAAATTCAGTGGTTTTTCCCCCCTCAATTCATTGCTATTTTCATCATTATGGAAAAGTTTGTTAGAAGGAAATGAACTATCATCCTAATATTATACACAAACCTCAGCGCTGAGGAAATTAGATGTAAAATGCAACTTCAACACTCAACGACTATCTGTGGCAACTATTAGTAAACTGCTGTCTTCAGATTTGTAACACTTTTATATAGTGCAAATTAAAATTTCACAATATATTTTAGAAATTGATAATTTTGCAATATTTCATGAAAAATCACTTTTTTCACATTAACATTTTTGCAAATATTTTGCCGTTTATCACTTACAAAGAAAGTATTGATTGCAGGAAAGTGGGCGGCAAGGACACATGTGGTGTTCACCTGAAGTCATCATGTAGGCACCTCATCATCAAGAAGTTAGGCATTTTAAGTGAACCAACACAATAAAGATATTTGCTGTGGGTAATGAAATTCATCATCAATAATCCATCACAATTTGAGAAGAATAGTGACCTTTATTACACATTATTATAGCTAGCAGTGGTTCAAAAATGAGTTCATTATTCACCGACAAAAGTTTTTGATCATTTGACCAATAATATAAAATGTCTGACAAGTAGCAAAGCAAGTTTTAAATCTAACATAAATTCATTTCTCAAGATATACTCCTTTCATTCCATCCATGAATATTTATAAAATGACTCATTCCACATAATTTCAATAAAATAATCACTCAAGAGATCTACAGAACTTGTAACACTGACTACAGTAGTCACTGAAGGCATCACACATTGTCCTCTCTTCCAGGATAATAAATTAGTTTGTAACTTATTCGAAGGGATAAAAGGATAATGCAGTTCAGTTCACTTCAGAATAGTGGCAGCTACAAGTCAAGAAATTCACAAGGCATTGTAAAGTTACCTGAACTGCAATATAATCAAATAATTTTCAGGTGCATCTTCAATAAAACAATGCAAGCAGTTGCAGACTCCCAAGAGAAAGATTACAGTAGTTAAATTTCTGTGACTGTAGTAACATTGACAGTGTAATAAAAGATAGATTGCTACTTACTGTTAAGGCAACATATTACACTGCAGACAGGCACAGTTAAAAAACACTTACACATCAGCTCCTGGCCACAGCCTTCATTAGAAAGAGAAAAACACACACCGTTCATTCAAACAAGCAAGCACACCGATGTCAACACTGGCAGCTCCTGAGTCAGCAGTCGTGTGAGTGAAATTTGCTTGCTTGTCTGAATGAATGGTTGTGTTTCTTTCAATCTGACAAAAGCTGTGGCAAAAAGCTTATTGTAACTGCTTTTTAATTGTGTTTGTCTGCGACCTAGCATGTCATCTTTACCGTAAGTAGCAATTTACCTTTTCCTATATTACTGATAATCCTACCTGGAGTTTCCATTGTTAGATTTTGCAAGTGTGTATGCCACCAAAAAGAGTTTTATGTCACATAATCCAATAGTTTACTAGTAATACCTGCCATAACCTATACTGAGAATGACACAAAGTTTGATGGAAAAATGGCTCTGAGCACTATGGGACTTAACTTCTGAGGTCCTCAGTCCCCTAGAACTTAGAACTACTTAAACCTAACTAACTGAAGGACGTCACACACAGCCATGCCTGAGGCAGGATTCAAACCTGCGACCGTAGCGGTCGCGCGGTTCCAGACTGTAGTGCCTAGAACCGCTCGGTCACTCCGGACGGCTTTGATGAAATGTACAAATATCTTCTTACATCTTCCCACATTTCAATGACACTGATCAATCCTTTTTTGAACAAGGGGCACTCTCTGACAACTGTTAACTTTTATAGATCCTTACAAACAGACAGTTTAGTAATTGATAGAAGATTTTTATGGCACTACAAAGTTGAACAAGGAAGACATGCCACTAGGAAAACTGAGCAAGAATTTAAGTAGAGGAGATATTTTGGCTTTCCTGCAAATCAGAATACTGGCTCTGAAGGACATGAATATGAAACTACAGGTTTTTGATGTCTTTATTATGGGTGGAATACGTATATAGACAAACACCTGTCATATTAACCACCAGTCACCAAAAGGGGTTACAAATAATACTTTGTTTCTTTCTTCTTCTTCTTCTTCTTCTCTCTTCTTTTAATGGCACTGTTTGGAATTCATGCATCCTCTATTGTTAATACAATAGTAAAGGAAACCCTTCCAATGTAGTTGGACACTAACAGGAGCAACCATTCTAGCGTAACACAGTAGTTTAAAACTGAACTCATCCCGAACAGGCCATGAAGTCCCAAAGGTACTGAGCGGCCGCCATGTCACCCTCAGCTCGTAGGCGTCACTGGATGCGGATACGGAGGGGCATGTGGTCAGCACACTGTTCCCTCAGCCGTATGTCAGTTTCCGAAATCGGAGCCGCTACTTTTCAATCAAGTAGTTTCTCAGTTGGCCTCACAAGGGTTGAGTGCACCCTGCTTGCCAACAGCACTTGGCAGACTGAATGGTTACCCATCCAAGTGCTAGGCCAGCCCAACAGCACTTAACTTCAGTGATCTGACTGGAACTGGTGTTACTGCAGCAAGGCCATTGGCCCAACACAGTACTTTATGTTCTCCAAGCAGGAAAAGCACCAGAACCTCTTTGCTTCTACAGAGTACAAAGTCTGATATTTCACACTACCAATAAAAAGGAAGTAACAACCAAAAAAAGCAGTATGCATAAATGATTGTAATGCAAATCAAAGGGAAATACATTGACACAGCCAATATTATTGTATAGATTATAAAGAGCCTAACTATTTTAAATATGCTCTGTGTTAATCGTAATACCATAAAATTTATATCCAGTTTAACTTCTGATAATATTTTGCATCTTTTTTTGGCAGCTGATTAGATCTACAAACAATACTGTAACACAAATCTATAAACTACAAAAAATTATGATAATTTTGGACATATCATTGCAATATGACAATGAAAGGGTTAAAGTAGGCTGCTCCAACAATGCCCCATTGGGCACAAGTGTCCATGACCAACAATCTGCTCACCTGCAGACAGGTGTAGATGAGGCAGCTCGGTTTCGTGTACTTTTGTGTGTGTAAAAGCAATGAGGCCAAACCTGTGCACAGGCACTCAGCCAGGGCAGTACAATCATGTAGTTTGTGGCCTGACTGCCTGCACATCAGTTGTTTGCCCACTGCTGCTGGTGAGCACCGAGTTGCCTACAGATGGATACTCGAGCTGGAACAGCCTGGGTCAAAGGAACTGAGAGTGTTCTTACACACATTAAGTGTTTATTTTTACAGAATGAAAAACAGATGTCATAAAGTAGCTCTTTTGTGTATTACAAGTTTTGACTTATGTAAGATATTTCAAAGACAAAATCCTTCTTCCTTTTATTACAACAGGAAATATTTGAAAAGCTGAAATTTTCACACAATTTACAAAATGTTTCTTTGCATTTCATCAGGTAATATCAATTTTCACATCTTCTTTAAAGAACATCATTAACTAAAACAAATGTTATATGTTGCTCACATATACTGACTGCACACTTTTTTCAGGTATTAATTACAGACTAAGGCCTACAATAATCCCACGCATATGTATGTGTGTATACATACATCTGAGTTCATGTACACTGATGGTAGTGGTGAAAATATACTAGTTTTGTTATACAATTGGAGTTACCTCAGGTAGATACATCACTACCTAAATCCTTTTTACTTTGAGCTCCATAAGATGAGACAATACTGAATTTTTCAGTTAAAGAGGAGTTCCTAGCAGGATGTGTCATAGTCATATGGTCAATGAAGGAATGTTTACTGTAAAATGTAGATGGGCAAAAATTACATTTGAGTATTTTTTCTTGGTTGTGTTTCTGTATGTGAACTTCAAGAGAATGCTTATAAGCATATGTCTTTGGACAAAGGACACACTCATATGGTCTTTTTATAGATCGTCGCTTTTTTGTGGATTTCTTATAGCTCCTATTATGTTTTCTTTTATGAAGACTACTATCATCAATCTTATTTCCTTTGTGTAGTAGTGCATGTTGCTGATACTGAACCTCATTATGGAACCTACTTTTACAATGATCACAAGTATACCTGTACATTCTCTCATGATCTTGATAGTGTGTCTGAAGATCTGAAGCACTACAAAAGTATTCTGAACAGAGTCTACACATGTTGTTTATATTCTGCAGATGGTTTATTATATTATTCTTACTATCAAATGAAGTAAAGCATTTGCTGCATTGAAAATAGCCAACATCTTCTTCTAGGTGCTCCTCATTTATATGCCTTAACAAATCATCCTTTTCAGAGAAGTCTTCAGAACAATGGTGACAATGTGTATCTGGTACTCTGTTTTCAAGAAATTTGATAGAATCAGTAATTTCTCTTGGCCAGTGACTTTGTTCGTCTTTACTCCATCCATACCACTTACTTATGGCTGATTCTGGGCTTGAAGTATTGTCTGCACTATCTGCCTGACAACCATCGACTGGTTTTTCAGAGACAAGCCACTTAGTTATTTGCCATGTATAGCATGGACCTGCAACAACCAAACACACTCAGGATTGATATCAACAATTTTTCCTGTATACACAATAAACAATGGTTTATATATTGCAAGGATTTCATAAGGATATTATATCAATATTTCAAAACCACAACAGTGAATCAATTATTAATCAACACATCAAAATAGTGAACTGTAAGAAATTATATGCATCAGGTAATTGTTCTTTTTTGCTGGTAACTAGTATTTATTACATCTCTGGCTGTGCCATTAAAATTAACAACAGTAACAGAACTGTGAAAAGAAATACTGAACATTAGCTGAAGGTATTCATACTTGCAACAACCAAACAATCAAGTCTAAAACAGGAAAATAAGAGGGACTGGGGTTTAAAGTCCAATGAAATTCAACAGTGTTCAGGTAATATGATAGAACTGCAGAGAAATTTACGAAACAATACAATGTGTATTTGGCAGGAAAGCTAGCCTATTTTCCTCGTCTTCAAAGAAATAAAAATTTTTGTGTTCCTATGATATTCACAACCTTGACAGTATTATACAGAAAAAAGTAAAAGGTAAAGTTTTTGTGGCTTATAATTTCCAAGTGGAAGTTGAAGCTAAACTACATATTTCTGATAACTAATTTAGGAGTAAAGGAGACCGCTCACTAAATAGTAGAACCATTGAATTTTCAACATGCATACGTAAAAAAGAGTCAAATCCTTCACACACACACACACACACACACACACACACACACACACACACACACACACTAACACTTCTGCAGTTACATTGTGCTGGCTGAACACACAGTGCAGGGACAGTAGCTTGGCCAGTGGATTAAGTGAGGGGTTGTGGAGGATGGTGTGGGCAAAGGGAGAAAGAGATGGGAAGAGGTGTAGCTGGCATCTCAGAGAGAGGTAGCAGGTGTGTGGGATAGGGTATGGGATAGGAATGCAGGACAGAAAGGCAACTCATGCAATATTTGATGACCATGATGAGAGTGGTGTGGAGGCACGGTTGGGAGGGGGTGATAGGACACAGAAAAGGGAGACTGCTGGGTAGAAATTGTTAGTGCTGTTAGTTAGTGCACTTTGAGACCTGGAGGATTACAGAAGCAAAGGATGTATTGCAAGGATAACATCCATCTGTATCATCCGAAAGCTGGCAAAGATTTTTTCATTCATTTTTGTGCTACTGTTGATGACTCAAAGCTTCTACTATTCAGTGAGCAGCCTCCTTCACTCCTAAATTATTAACAGTCCGTCAGAACTTTCAATTATCAAGTTTATTTCTGGTAACTACCTGTATTTTATTTAGTCCACCACATTCCTCAAAACCACTTCAGTTTCTCGCTAGTTTACTAATTCCAGTTTTAACTTAACTCGGAAGAAATTCCAATACATGTGACTGAGCAGAAATTTTTTTATGAAAAATGCATAATCTCTTAATCAATGTGTTTTTTTTTATTTTGAGAGCACTTATAATATCCAGTGTATAATAAGGAATCATGACAGAAAGAAAGGTGTTTGCATTCTATTAAGTGATCTAGTAATCCAAGTGAGGAGAATTTTCAATAATTACATTGCAGAATACAGAGATTTTGGCAAAATCAAGAAGAATGATAAAGAAAAAATTATGTAGATCTTTTGTTTCACCTATTGTTTTGCATGATGAGGTGGTTTATGAGTAACGTAATTTTTACAAACAAAGTGCTTTTCTGACAACATGTTATTCAAGCCTGTGTCATTGAGATAACACCAGATTTCTTGTGTTGTAGCTATGTTTATTCTGTTGCAATACCCTGTGCTGTTTAAATGTTAATGATTTGCAATCAGACAGACTCATAAATGTAAAGTCTGTCCAGGCTCAGTATTTTCAACTAAATGAATATGGTCTCAATTACCATGAGCTACTTGATATTCACAGCAGAACAAACACCTCTGCCAAACTTCTCAATTCTTTAGTCTTCAGTTATAAGCATCCAAGATGCACCGGCACATTTTCTGTTGTCATCTATCCATCTTCTGTAAGATCATCTTGGTCTTTTCTTACCTCTTGCAATCCAGCAAAGGACTTCTTTAGTCACTCTAAATCCATTCATCCGGCTAAATGTCTTCTCACCTTCATTTTGTTTTCAATACACTCTTAATTATCTCTTACACTCCCAATCAAATTGTTTGTTTTCTGGTCTCTTATAGTAATTTCCAACATGCATCTCTTCATTGCTTGCTGAGTAACCCTCAAGTTTTTAACACTTGAAATATGAGCAACATAGTTCCTATATTTCATGGATTAACCTCCAAAAATAACACATATGCACCTAATATACTGGTACCATATTTTACCTTATTCACTCTAGAACTATAAGTACCAGTATTAACTTCATCACTCTCACTCACATTCTCTTCCGACAACATGTTATCCTCATTGCCCTCCAATACATTCGATACACAGCATTTCTTGAACCCCTTGATGGTAGATTCTGAAAACATGGAGAACTATGAAGCAAGAATCCACTCACACAGAAGGGTGACATGGCTTCTTAATCTCACCAGATGGTGAAAGGAAATGGTCTTCTGGGGCTGTTCTTGAAAGGCTTGCTTATGAGGCCACATGTGGCCCCTGCTGTTTTGAAGTCTTTCCTCTGGTTTTTATGATGAGGTATATGTTTGGGGCAGCAAGTTTATCTTTTACTTCAGCAGTTAGATGTCCCTTAAGGGGAGTTAGAACAGAAAAAAAATCACATTTTCGGATTTTTATCTCTTTAAAAAATTTGTAATTTTCCAAATATATATATCTCACTTATAAACTCACATGGGAAGTATTTTATTTTATTTATTTTTAATATAATCTACACTGGTTGAAAATGTTAAAATTTTTACTTGCACTACTTCAAGACCTAATAAAATCGTTAGTTTTTTATTTAGAAGGCTGTGGATTGCTGTGTTATAAAGGTTAAATCATGTGTTCGTATTGGCAGCACTGTTAAAACCAGTAAAGTTGAAACAAAGTTTGAGAGACAAGGAACTTGGTAAAACCATAAGAGGCAGGCTTACAGACAAAATGATTGATTAACTAAAGCAGTATTATGGGATGTCCATTACAAATAATACTGAGGATTTGTTGAAAATGAAGCAGGCAATATGGGCTATCTTCTTCCACAGACTGTTAACTGATGAAAAACCAGTATACCACCTTAACCCTCCTGGACCTGATTCATGGTTCAATTACCACAGAGCCCAGTACTCAAACAGCTCATACAGCCATAAACATTCCATACCAGCAGCAGTCATGGATATCATAAAACCTATTTACAGAGACCTGGCAAATCCTGAATTACTGAAGAAATGTCTGCACGGTCAGACTCAAAATCCCAATGAGTCGTTCAGTAATATTATATGGATTTGCTTAGCAAAAATTGTTTTTATGGAATGATGGACACTTAAGTGGGGGGGGGGGGGGGGGGGGTCAGTGGGTCAGTGATGCTGTTATTACTTTAAATGATGGCAACATTGGTATGTTGGTATGGTGAAAGTGCTACAGGATATGGGAATTAATCCTGGAGCAGACTGCATCAGAGAACTTGAATGGATGGACAAGGTTCGCACAGTTGTCCACTAAGGAGTCCAGAAAGAAGGGAAGAAGAAAAAATTTGGAGAAAGATCAAGAGCATGATATACAGTATGGTGTATGGTGCTTCTGAGTGATTAAAAATAAAAAAAACTAAGCATATATTAAGTGAGTTACAGTCTCTTGAAACTTTGGAGGCCATTCCTGAAAATTTACATTTTCTGTTGCATTTTTCCCTAAATCTCAGAAACCACTTCGAGTAGAGTATTCTAATTTTCAGGGAGTAATAACATACATACCCTGAGTCTAGTGAACTAAAAGAAGAACATAATGTTATGTATAATTAAAATTATTTAGGATAACATACAAAAAAGTACACAAAGTTTTAACCATGTAATTAGAAAGTTGTATTTTTGAAAGCAGTGGCTGAAATGCAATTAGTTTAGTTCAGTAGACTCAGAACATACAGTTTAATGCCGTGTAAAAGTTTCATGTCAATGGTTACAGTGGTTTCTGAAATACATGGAAGCCAAGTCACTAAATTTAACATTTAAAGACTTAGCAGTGCTCCAAGTCTTTGATTCAAAACATTAGACAGCAAGCCAACAATCAGCTGTGTTGTCATCCTGCCATTTTTCTGGCAGTGAATCTCTACATGCTTAGAAATGTTTTCTAGTTTTTCTCTTCAGAATGACATAAGTGGATAACTTTCCCCTATTGATAGTAACAGCTAACATCGCAGTTATTCTCTTGGAAGAGGATAAATTTCACCCCTTTCATGTCTACCATCATATTGCTTGGCATGTCAAAAAATACTGGTAGTTGTTCAGCATTGCCAATATGATGAAGTGCTTTTGCAAATGGATGAAGTTAACCATTTTCTCCTTGAAATCTGTTTGCATTATCTGCAATCTGCAGGCCCTCTGTGTTGTGTAATACTGTCAGAGAACAATGCCACTTCTCCGTAAAAACCAAGGACACAAACCAAGACCCATATCAAATTCTCTTTGTGGCACATTTAAGACTCTTGCAATTTCCAAGGCATTCAGTTGGATAATTTCTTGTGAGATAGGCATCCCATCTTTCCTCCCAACTTGCTCACAGGAAACAACCTTTGCTTCAAGTTCCAGATATTTGTCGCATTTTGGCCCCCTGAATGTTTTTCTCATTGAAACTGCCTGCTTTCACTTTGCTTCTGAAGTAACCCAATGTTGCTCATTAGATTCATCCAGTCCATACTTTCTTCCAGTTTTGTGGTTTTGATGTAATGTACAACAGTGGTTTTGGTGCAACGCACAACAGTAAGTTTCAAACTTGCATCGTAACTGTGCCAAATTCCTTGGCTAGAAAATGATTTTCATTCTAAATGGTTGTTCATATCAGCATAAATCACACTTTCTTACCAGTATCTGACTGAAACTGAATTATAAGCTAATGAAACAATACTGGTGGATCTACACAACGTTAACACCAATAAAATATCAGTAAAAGTTTGCACTGTTGCATAATACAATGCCTTTCCACCAGTTCTGGTTACAGATACTAGTTGGATTGTCACAGATGAGCATAACTCTTTTACAGCAATAGTATGTAAAAAGACAAGGTAGCAGATATAAGCCACATCCTAACTTCCTGAGAGTGAAATTAGGATAAAAAGTGTGACTTATTTTCGGGTCATTATGGTAAATGTAGTCCAATGCTTGTCTTACATCTATCATATGTGCAAAGATACTATATGAAGCTTGTATTAACACGTAGGAGGGGGGCAGGGGAGGGGGGGTGTGTACAGATGGCAGCATCAAACATTATAAGACGTATAACAGAACAACAGAGTCACAAAAAAAATTGAAAGAATGGAGAGTCATCACAGAAATGAGTGATTTAAATCTCCCCAAGAAATAAAATTCACCAGATCGCTGCATAATCATTAATATTCAGCAGTCTTCTTATGCAAAACAGTAACAATATTCGTATTTCTGGAATCTTTTCACACTGAATGATTTGGAACTTGTGAATGCAAAAGGATATTATATCAACAGACACACCTATCAAGGTTCATGTCATTACACACAGACACAACAAATTGTAATTAGCATTTTAATGTCTACACTCGCACACACACACACATATCCATCCGCACATACACAGACACAAGCAGACATGAAAAAAATGTCTGCTTGTGTCTGTGTATGTGCGGATGGATATGTGTGTGTGTGCGAGTGTACACCTGTCCTTTTTTCCCCCTAAGGGAAGTCTTTCTGCTCCCGGGATTGGAATGACTCCTTATCCTCTCCCTTAAAACCCACATCCTTTCGTCTTTCCCTCTCCTTCCCTCTTTCCTGAAGAAGCAAAGCTAGTAATTCTGTGTGTGTGTTTGTTTTGTTCATTGTGCCTGTCTGCTGGCGCTTTCCCACTTGGTAAGTCTTGGAATCTTTGTTTTTAATATATTTTTCCCATGTGGAAGTTTCTTTATATATATATATATATATATATATATATATATATATATATATATATATATATAAAGAAACTTGTGTGTGTGTGTGTGTGTGTGTGCGAGTGTACACCTGTCCTTTTTTTCCCCTAAGGGAAGTCTTTCCGCTCCCGGGATTGGAATGACTCCTTACCCTCTCCCTTAAAACCCACATCCTTTCTTTTTTCCCTCTCCTTCCCTCTTTCCTGACGAAGCAACTGCCAGTTGCGAAAGCTCGTAATTCTGTGTGTGTGAGTTTGTGTGTTTTGTTCATGTGCCTGTCTGCCGGCGTATTGACGCTTTCTATGTGGGAATGACCAGCAACAAACTGTCCATTCGCATGAATGGACACAGGCAGACAGTGTTTGTTGGTAATGAGGATCACCCTGTGGCTAAACATGCCTTGGTGCACGGCCAGCACATCTTGGCACAGTGTTACACCGTCCGAGTTATCTGGATACTTCCCACCAACACCAACCTATCCGAACTCTGGAGATGGGAACTTGCCCTTCAATATATCCTCTCTTCTCGTTATCCACCAGGCCTCAATCTCCGCTAATTTCAAGTTGCCGCCACTCATACCTCACCTGTCATTCAACATCATCCTTGCCTCCACACTTCCACCTCAACTTACATCTCTGCTCATACTCTTTGCCTTTAAATATGTCTGCTTGTGTCTGTGTATGTATGGAATGATATGTGTGTGTGTGTGTGTGTGTGTGTGTGTGTGTGCGCGAATATATACCTATCCTTTTTTCCCCCTAAGGTAAGTCTTTCCGCTCCCGGGATTGAAATGACTCCTTACCCTCTCCCTTAAAACCCACATCCTTTCATCTTTCCTTTTCCTTCCCTCTTTCCTGACGAAGCAGCCGCCGGTTGCGAAAGCTTGAAATTCTGTGTGTGTGTGTTTGTGCGTTTTATTTATTGTGCCTATCTACTGGGGCTTTCCCGCTTGGTAAGTCTTGGAATCTTTGTTTTTAATATATTTTTCCCATGTGGAAGTTTCTTTCTATTATTGACTCTGTCAGCATACCAACGCTTTCATTTGGTTATCCTCTCCTTCCTTCTTTCCTGATGAAGCAACCTTGGGTTGTGACAGCTTGAAATTTGTGTGTGTGTTGACATACCAACACTTTCATTTGGTTACCAATGCTTTCGTTCAGTAATTTACAGCATCTTTGGTTTTATATATAATTATTTAGTTAGTTACTTTCACGTTCTATGGATAGAATTGCACAATCAATTGCAATTATGTGGAATGAGTCATTTTACTGTCACACTGCAAATTAATTTTTTAAATATGGTTACATGCTGAACATGTCTAAGCTTATTTTATTTTACTCTGTTTTGTTTTTAAAAAATACAGATGTGAGTTAGTAATTCCTATTCACCACTGCTTACAAATTATTATAACAGAAATTCATCTATGGAATAGAAAGGATTGTCAAGGACAAACTTTTTCAGTTTGTTTTCAAAGTTCAGTTTGCTGTCTGTCAGTCATTTTATATCACTGAGTAAGCGAACAAATATTTTTGTTGTGGCAATTTGCACCCCTTTATGTGCTAAAAGCTATATTATTGTTGAGTAATGAGTTGTGTATGTCATTGTTCCTTTTGAACTATAACAGATTATTTACTACAAACTTAATGAGGGAATAAAAATACTGTAAAGCACTAGTCAGAATGTCCAACTCCTTAAGCACATGTCTACTAGATGACTGCAGCTGAGCATCACATATTATTCTTACAGCAGGTTTTTGAGCAACACAGGCTTTCTTTCTTAAGAATGAGTTACCCAGAACATTATTCTCTAAGACAATATTGAATGAAAATATGCAGAATATTCCAACTTACTGATTTGTCTCTTCCCAAGATTTTTAATGATTCTAAGTGCAGATATGGCTGAACTAAATTGTTTTAGGAGTTCCAAATGTGCTTTTTGCAGTTTAAATTCTCATCATTTGGACACCTAAGAATTTTGAAGTTTTCGCCCTATCTATTATTTCCTTACCAAGTGTTACACTTATCATTAGTGCAGTACCCACAGAAGTGGAGAACGAATATGTTATGTCTTTTTAAAATTACGAGTGAGACCACTTGCAGAAAATTAATCAATGATACCTTTACGAACAGTGTTTATCATTTCTTCTGTTTCTGAATGTGCCCTTGGATTGATTACAGTACTAGTGTCAACTGTATAAACAACTAATTCTGCTTGTTATATATTAAATGAAAGATCATTTACATACATGAAAAACAATAATTGACCTAAGACTGAGCCTTGCTGAAAACCATACATGATTTTTCCCCAGTCAGAATTACTTTCCCGGATTATATTAGTTTAATTACTCAATACAATTTTCTGTATTTTTGTTTTGGCTAGATATTACATTATTCATTGCTTGAATGTGCTATAGGTCCCACAAAACTTCAATTTATCTAGGAGTATATTGTGATTCACATAGTCAAATGCCTTAAACAGGTCACAGAAAATACCAAACCGTTCAATTTTTTATTTAATGCTTGTAAAATTTGGCAAGTTCTTCATAGAGCAACTCTTCCGAAACCCAAAATGTGATTTGCTGATGAAGTTATTGTAGCTAAGGTGAGATATTATTTTATAATATATCAACTTCTAAAAAATTTTGGACTGTGATGTCAGCAGTGAAACAGGTTGGTAGTTGTTGATATCTCACTTATCACCTTTCCTAAAGAGGCTTTTAAACAATGGCATATTTCAGTCACTCTGGAAAGTGCCTTGATCAGTGGTGGATTACATATTTCCGGTAAGACTGTGCTTATCGAAATGGCAAAATTTTTAGTACGCTATTGGAAACACCTTCAAAACTAGATTAGCTTTTATTTCTGAGAGAATGTATAATTTTCTTAACTTCAGAAGGAGAACTTGGTGATACATCCATATCATTGAATTTCATGAGAGTTACTTTTTCATCATAATGCTATGATTTTCTCTTGAACTGTTTGTCCCCATGCTTTCTATTATATTTAAGAACTGATTATTACATATATTTGCTATCTGTGATTCACCATTTATAGTTCTACCATTCCTATCCAGTTTTATGGCTGGTTGTCCTGTCTCTTGTTTCACTACATTCCATACTGCCTTAAGTCTGTTATCAGATTTCCGATCTCTGACATTATGTGCATGTTCTTCAATTATAATAATATTTCTTAGTAATTTTGGGTAGTTTTGTAGTGGGCTAATACTGCAAGATCTCTACTCACCAACAGATACATTTCCTTTCCCTTCCACAAGATACTTCAATACATGTTTTTATAAGTGTCTGTTTAATGTTCTTTCTCATTAGCCCTCGCAGGAAGCTATTTTCAAACAATGATAAGAATTTAGCATACAATAGATTAAATTTTATGTTAGCATTTGATTCATAGTAAATGTCATCCCAGGTCATCTCTTGAAAACTCTTCTTAAAAACATTTGTCTGGAATCATTAATTATTCTAACATATTACCACTGACGAGTATCAATGCTGTAAGTGTTTTTTTTTTTTAATTATTATTTTTTTTTTTCAAAGTAACTGTGCATTGCGATCAGAGAGAGCATTTGTTAGTGGGTAAACAATTGAGTTTTACCCAAGGAAACATCATCCATTAGGGTCCTACTGTCTTTATACACCCATGCTGGAAAAACTAATTACTGAGGAAAATTGTAGGATCCAAATAAGGTTTCAAGATCATTTTTTCTATCAGAATCCTTTTAAGAACCTTCATTATCAGAATCCTTTAGAAAATCTACATTGATGGCACCACAGACTTTTAACTGCTTACTGCTGTTGACAGATAGAAGAGCAAGGAATCCAGGCTCCTGATAAACAGTTAAATTTGCCAGTGGGGATCTATATACAGTTACAACTAAAAGTGAACTATTTTTTAGTGCGAGACCTGTTAAAAGAATTCTGGAACATTTGTAATTTTGTACCAATAGTGTGTTGGAGAGAAATGAGGTTGGCATCCCTGCACATGCTTGTGTTTAATGTGTAACTGCCAGGAGTTTCATTGTTGTATATCTGTTACATATTGTTCAATGCTGTATTGAGTAGAATATTGTGTTGCAAAGCTTGCTAATTTCGAGATGGCAGAGTTAGAAGAGCAATGCGTCTACATTAAATTTTGCGTGAAACTAAAGAAAACTTTTAAAGAGAGACTCCAAATGATGCAGGAAGCCTACGGTGATGAGTGCTTAAGCCATAATTGATGTTATGAATGGTTCATACAGTTTAAAAATAGGCAGACAAAAGTTAAAGATGACCTTGTTCAGGACACCCTGTAACATCTACCTGCAATGCTCATGTCAGGAATGTCAATGAAACTGTACGTGCCAATCAAAGATTGACTGTCCAAGAGGTTGCAGAAGAATTATTATTTCAGTTGGATCATGTCATGAAATCCTGACAAAGCACCTATGAAAGCATCATGTTGGCATCAAGTTCACCCCACAGCTCATGAGTCAAGACCAGAAAGACCTTCGCCTCACCATTTCTGACAGCTTTTGGATTGCACCATTTCTGAAGAGCTTTTGGATGTTCCTTAAGAGAATCATAACTGGTGATAAAACATGGGTCTATGGTTGCAATACTGAGACCAAGATTCAATCTTCACAATGGGTCAGGAAAGGTTCTCCAAGCCTTTTTTGCTTACTGAGTCAGGTCAAAAGTCAAAGCCATGCTGAAAGTTTTCTTTGGCTTTGAAGAATTAGTTCATCATGAATTCATGCTACAGGGAAAAACTTTTAACCAATGGTACTATCAGGACATGTTGCAATGCCTGCAAGAAAATGTGAGAAGGAAATGGCCTGAAATGTGGCAAAATAATTCATGGCGCTTGCATCATGATAACACACCTGCATATTCATCCCTGTCGGTGCACAACTACTGCGCAAAAAACGAAATCACTGTGCTGCCTCACCCTCCATACTCTCCAGACCTGGCCCCTGCAGGCTTTTTTTTATTTCCAAAGTTGGAAACTGAATTGAAAAGACAAAGATCTGCATGACAGACGTGTTAAAAGAAAATTTACAGATGGCACTTCACACGATCCAGCAAGAGCATACCAAGACTGCTTTCAGAAGTGGAAATGCTACTGGGAGCAATATGTCAATTGTGGAGGAGATTATTTCAAAGGAGACCGTGTACAATAAGTGAAAGGTCAGTGCAGAAAAATTTTGTGGACAAAGTTCTGGAATGTTTTGAACAGACCTTGTATTAATTCAGAAGCATACACTGCTGTGTACTGATCACTAGAAAATCTACTTGTCTCAATGTTTTTGAGCTTGTATTCTGTCTTAATATATGTATCATCTCCTCCTTTTTCCATATTAGCTCTGCATGAGTGTAATCTTTTACATGTAAGTTATCTAACCCTGTAGTTATGTGGCACTCAGACAGGAATAGGATGTCTATCTTTTCAGAGTGCTCTAAATTTTCCAAACAGACAAGAAGCTCTTCTACCTTTCTGCTCAATCCTCTAATATTTTGATGAAATAAACTAACCTTACTTTTCTGTTTATTCTTAAACATTTTATGGGGGGGCTCTTCTGTCATTTTGAATTCTTTCATAACAGGGTGCCTCAATCCTTACTCTAACCTTAAAAAAAAAAAAAGGTTCCTCTTGTAGTATCACAATCCTTTGGGATTCTATATCCTTTTACCAGTCTCATCCCCACTCTCCCGAAGAGGGCATATGTGTAATATCAGTATGCTGCTATGATTTTGTCTTTTCTGGTTATCTGGATTCAAATACATTGACGATTCTCTTTTTCAGTAAATTAATAATTTGCATTAATTTAAGCTATTGTTTTGACATCATTTACGTTGGGCCTCACCAATATGCAGAATGAAGGAAACATGTTGAGTTAAAAGCTGATGTACCATCACAATTTGTACATTATACAAACTTCAGGCACGTGTTAGGAATAAAACTGCTATTGTAATTATGGAGTAATTAACAATTAAAATTCTGATATTTCTAGTCATTGAAAGATACCTATTTTTATGTTTTCAAACTAAGAAACAAATTGTATCCATAGTAGAAATATAACATGGTAATTTTTCAGTCAGAATTAAGCATACTAATGTTTTAATTGGTGTTAGTTAAAGGAATTGTAATTATAACTCTATAGAAATGTAAAGTTTTACTCATACAAAATTTAATTAATTGAATCTTGGCCTTTCATTAAATAAAACTAATCCCTCAGTTAACTTGAAAATGATAGGATGATTATCCTTTACGTAAGTAAAATGATATATGCAAATTAATGAAATATATTGTTGTAATGATAAAACATGTAATTTATAGTCTTAATAGAAACAGATTTTTTCCTGTCTTTGTATGAAATTATTCACTTTTACTTCAAGTAAATTTCTCTGTAAAATATACATAAACATTTTAATTGTTAAACCTAAAAATTTAATATGTAACAATGCCAATAATTGTTTAAAATCATATAAATAGAAGTGATTTGTATGCTGCCATAGAGTTGGAGTTCAGTTTGACATCAGTCATGAGACAGTGTTAAGTCAATTTTACATGAAGTTCACCGCTGAATATCTAGCGTGCAAAATAAAACTAGTTGTGAACACAAATTCCTGGAGCTTATTTCTACCATTGCATGACTTCTGAGTTGCGATGCAGTAACACCAAGATGAACCTATGGTAGTGTCAACAAGCAGCACCCTGTATTACACAAGATACGTATTATTTATTTGGTGGAAGACATCCGTAATAATAGAACTTAGTATTCTGTTTTCTTGTGTTAAGCAACGATACATGTCCCAAACTTCACCACACAAAATCCATTTTTGCCACATTATATTACACTCTCTGACAGTAGAAACCACAGGGATCAGCTTTGTGTGATGGTGGCTCCCTGTATGTTATCTGCAAAAAGCTCAACCAACCTATGTTTCCCTCACCTGTGTAGGCCATGTCTAGTATATACCTATTCCCCAACTGCATCAGTGCACTGCTTTAATATGTTATTTCATTTAAGTCAGCTGCTGCTTGCTCAACTCAGTGCTCACATGCCTCACAGCAGTGTTGACCCAGGGCTGGTCATGGTACTGCAGGACCTCCACAAAACACATTTGTTTGTGTAGTTCTTCTCATATTTCATCCATATCAACCCTAATGCTGTAATTACTGTCCTTAGGCATGTTGTTCCCTGCTCCACCTACTTCTTCTTTTTCTTCTGCTTCATTAGCTCCCTTTCTGGATCATGTGTGGCTTGTTTTGCACGTCTTCTTTTTTCCCAATACCTCTTCAGTCTCTTGCTTCTTCTGTTTCTTTCTTCTTCTATAAAGACAACTTTGATTTTGGTGTCCGGCCACCTGTAACAATCCACGAACCCTTTATACTTTTCCCTGTCCTGTACTACTGTCTGCAGATTCCTTGCTTTTATTCCTACAGCCTTCCAGTCATCTCTGACTTCCTTCACCCAGTTGTTTCCCATATGACATGTTGCATTCCATATCTTTTTAGTCAACCTCTCCTCATCCATCCTCATGATGTGCCCAACAAATCATAACCTCCTCTTCCGTATCTCACTCGATATGGGTTCAATATTTTCATGCAGTTCCTGTCATATTCTGTATATCTAGATATCCCCATGTTTTTCGGTGCTCCATAAGTCTCTCAAAATTTTCCGCTCCTCCTTCTCCAACTGTATACAGGCTCTCTTGCTGAATGTGATGCATACAGAGCAGCATTTCTTACAGTTGATGTGTAATGTTTCAATTTGGCATTCCGTGACAGATTTTTCTTGCCATATATTGTTTTCACCACATACCGAAGCTTCTGCAAAAGCTGTGCCCTGTCTACTGTGCTACTGTTGCTCTGTATGCCACCAGTTATCTTCTCCCCCAAATAAGGAAAACTGTTGACCTTCTAAACCACTTAGCCATTTATCTTCCAGTCAATGTCTTGGTCTTCTTATATGCAGTCTCCAGTCCGACCTTTTATGCTGTTTTGGCTAGATTTTTTAATGCTGTCTTTGCCTCTTCCTCTTACTCTTTTCTCATTCCTTCCTCTTCTCACTGCATATTCCTTCCATTTCCACATCACTCACCATGACCAAGTCTGAAATTAACCCCAGTTAGGTGGCAAAATTTCATTTAATCCCATAATCAGGTTTTTACAACATAAATAAGAGCCACAGCACTAATGATAAATTGTATCCAGTAGAAGATAATCTCTTACGTATATCCAGCTCTCCAGTCCTGCCATGAAGGTTGTTTTGCAGTTGTTCTCCTTTTCTACAATTCCTGAAACAAAATTTTAGGCCCAATTAAATCACAATTACCTGTCGTAAAATGAACTCACCTTTGAAAATAAAATCATTAAACAAATCTATTCTCTGCCAATGCATGATAAGTCAAACTCAAAATTCGAAGTTTCACTTATACAGAAAATCTACATGAAAATCTGTTGGGTTAAAACTATAAAGATATTCAAAGGACATAGCATAGTTCTGTTTTCATGAACAATTGAACAATAAAACAAAAGATGAACACATCATTTACACAAGTATCAGTCAATTGAAAATGAGACATTTTTATTTCAAAGCCCAGGAATATTAGTGTATAACAATTCCAATCAAAATTGAGGCACCTCTGAGGATGTCATCATGACAGGTGCGTCTCTCTCATCCTGGGGTCTGAGTGACCAGTCCATCCTTTTTAAACATCCCCAACCTGTGCCCTCCCCAATGAAGGAACTATTAGTTCTGAAAGTCAGGTAGTGTATTCCAAAACTATTCATTCAAATTAATACAGGAGGTTGAGAACATCAAATCAAATGTATTTACTTATGGTTGACTGCAATTTCAGATGCTACGTATAACTTACAGAGAAGGTAGTTTATAATGGTAATTACACAAGCGGCATTCACTGGAACTCCTGAATGTGTGACCATTGGCCTGCATGCATGCAGTACATCGTTGGATTTTTGACTGTCATGTCCATACAAGGATTCTTAGTATGTCTGTAACAGTACCAGCAGCAACAGCGATTCTAGGGATGAGATCTTCTGTTTCCACAACAGTTTCGTACACCAGCTGTTTCATATGACCCCAGAGGAAGAAATTCAAACATGACAGATTAGGTGACCAGGGGCCAACGCGACCAATCCATCGATTCCCAAAAGTGGCGCTCAGATGATTGCTCAAAGCAGTGCAGAAATGGACTAGCATTTCTTTGAGCTACAATTTTATCCATTGTTAACATTCAGAGGTACATCCTCCAGCATTTTTGGCAACACATGTTTCACAAATATCTGATATCTCTGTCCATTGAGGCACAATGCAATAATGTATGGTCCAACCAACCTACCACAAGAATGACAGCCCACACATTAACAGTGAATCACAGCTGATGAGCTTGAGATCGAGTACCTCATGACTTCAAATGTGCCAAAACATGCAAAATGTGAATATTCCCAGTCAGCAACACCAACACAACAGCTTACCTCCGCACCACTAACAAAATGTTCCCTAACATTACAAGCTGACTACAGAGACCATATATTCATTATTGAAATACATTAGTTTTCGTGTTCTCTACCTCCTGTTTTAATTTGAACAAATAGATTCAGAACGTCCCATATATGACTGTCAGCAGTACTTCACACTTTGCCTCCTAATAGTAAGCACTTGCCAGCAATTGTCTCATAATCTATATAAGTAAAAATCACTTGCTGCATGTATGAAAGCTCCTCACATGAGAACAGCTTGACTGATTTGTTTTCCCCTGTCAGAACGAGGTTTGTGCGAAAGAAGTTTTTTGAAAAATCCAACAAAAAAGTTGGAAATTAAAATCAGTTAGGAAAGATCATCATTTGAAAACAGCTAGACCAATTTTTTCTGTATGGAAAAGAAATTTTAAAAAAATTGCATTCACTTTGACAGTCCTGCTGTCACATTTTCATAACAAAAAAATCTGTTTGACAGATATATCATTCAGATGAACGAAAGCAGATGGGCTATATTTTTTGTAACATATAAGTAATATGTAATACATAAAGAGGATGCTTTGTTGCCAGAAAGTTCTTGACTAATTTACTTCCAGATTTTATATGATATATATGTAGATGGATGCAATGTGTGCTGTCTTCCATCTACTGAGCACAGTTTTTTGTTCAAGGTGTCTTTGGTAGATTATGGTTAAAAGTTGGGGCAACTTAACCTCAAATTTAATATAGACTCAGATAGGGATTCCATTGTGGCCTGGATCATTTTTCAATTTTAGTGATTTCAGTTGTTTCTCGACATCATTGACACTAATATTTGTATCAGTCCTCTTTGCAGTGGAGTGAGAATTAAATTGGCGAAAAGCCCCATGAGTTTCACTTGTAAAGACACATTTGAAAACCCAGTTCAGTGCTTCTGATTTTGCTTTACTCTAGTCGATTTCTGTCCTGTCTTGCCCATGAGTGTTTCGATAACAACTCTGGTACCACATCTCCCAAAATCTCCCTTCATATATGACCAGAATTGCTTTTAGTTTTGGGAGGGATCCTACAACAATAATCTGTTATGGTAATACTAAAAGGTTTCACGTATTCCCATCTTGACAGCCAAATACATTACTTTCAA
The DNA here is from genome assembly GCF_023897955.1 of Schistocerca gregaria. NCBI lineage: Eukaryota > Metazoa > Arthropoda > Insecta > Orthoptera > Acrididae > Schistocerca > Schistocerca gregaria. The sequence continues at coordinate 537,744,500 of NC_064921.1, forward strand.
CTTCTCACAGTCTACAGCCCTATGCTTTGTTTTCACTTCTTATGAAATTGTCTTTGTTTTCCTAGAAGTTTCTTTACAGTGACTATATACCATGGAAGGTTCCTTCCATCATGAACTATTCTACCATGTGCACATATTTATCAAGTGCATGGTCCACTATTCTTCTAAACCCAACACCTTGTTCTTCTGCATTCTCCTTCTCAGCACTAAATGGTTCAAGTTGCTCACTGAGATATGAAACTACTGCCAAAATCTTCCTTGCTGAACAAGTAAATATTTCTGCTTGTTTTAGTTGCCATTTGTCCTTTGGTTATCATTGTTGCTACAAATGGCCACTGATACCAGCTTCTATGTGGACAACCTCAAAGACATCTAATTTATTTGTTGGTATTAGATCCAAGATATTTCCATCATGAGTGGGCTTTTGAACAATCTTTTCTAGGTAGTTTTCAGAAAACACATATAGTAATGTTTGCAGGACATCCTGTCACGTCCACCATTTACAAAACTGTAATTTTTGCAATTGATTGTTGGCAGTCTTCTCCAAGGACAACAGTACAATCGAGAAACTTACATATTAGTGAACTTAGGTTTTTTGTAACATTTTCTGCTTCATCTGGAGATGCATCTGGTGGCTGATGGTAGGATCTAATTATAAATTTATACACACCCTTCATACTGAGTATTGCCTAGACAATCTTGCATGCAGTTTCAATTTCTATCTCATTGGATTTGAGTTTCTTGTTTCTGATGACAAGTAATAAGTGTAAAACTGAAGTTGACTGAGCCCCTCTATTAACAATAATCTACTGTAGATCCCTTGAACAAAAAACTGTGCCCAGTAGTTGGAGGACAACATGTCACACCACTGTTTACCATTAGGCTTTCCTTTTGATACATGCTCAGATTTCCCCCAAATATATTACTGCTGAGCTTCACTGATTTTTTTGGAGTGCTTCAAACTCTGGGATTTTGTTGTGAGCTTTTCTGCCGTTTTCACTAATATTTTAATGCTCTCACCTGTAGGAGGCACTTCTTCAGATCTTATGACACTTCCGGGTCACCTACAGCTATCTATATTTGGGCTGGATGGAAAGTTGCCCAATCCCTGCCTAGCTCATCACAGAACCATCAAAGTCTAAAATTCCCTCCTTCCACTTGACTCAAAACCAGAATACTACAATAAGTTCTGGGATCAATTCAGCAGATTATGAGCTTCATTGAAACTTGTTGAAAAAGGTTACCTTCTCAACTCTCATTGCCAATCACTGTAAAGATCCAAGCATGACCTCAAAACCCAGGCAGCAGGTATCACTTGTTCCAAGATGTGCCACTATCTGCAGCTGGTTGCATCATGTTCTATCAGTGGCTACTGGAACAGCCTCTTCAACATGATGACTGAGCCCCAAGGAATATACACTGAGTGCACCTGCTGTTCTTTTCCATCTCTTGCTGGCATTTCCCTCAGGGGCATCATTAATCACAGTATGTTTCAACTGCTGACTATTAATAGACTCCTTCTCTTTTGCATTTGCCTCCTTTCGACACAGGACACAGCAAGTTGTAAAGTGAGTCTCATTGGCTCAGTTTCGGTTTCAGTGGAACTTGTTGATCAGGAGGATTTGTATAATGCCCCAAGTTCTTTCTGGTCCCTACATGCCCTCTAGTGGCACTCAGCTCTACCACTGACATGCCACACACAGATCACGTACATTGTGTACAGAAGACATGATTCACAGTTGAGAATAGTACTTGATGTATCTTTCGCATCATTGGTACATGAGTCCCAGTATTTCCCCCAAGCATACAGATTTGCAGTAGCTTCCAATCATCTGACTGTATTCAAGGCAATTTCCAGCAGCTTAGGAATGTCAACTAACTCACCCCATTTTTGATAATACTCACACTATTAAGTGAAAAAAACTCATATGTAATAATAAAAGCAAACACTTTTTTTTTACTTTCTAGACATGCTATCAGTTTTTAATTAAAAACTTATCCTTAGGAAAGAAACATTTGTACAATCAGAACAACTTCAGCAGAAATTTAAAATTTGTTTTGCTACCTGTCAGACATGATATGTTATTGGTTAAATAATTAAAAACTACCATGGCCATTTAGTCCCCTGGCATCTTCTGGGATAAGTAATTCAGGTCACTTTTCTTCTCCTGTTGTTATTTGTGATGGCATCACCTGAAGTGATCTAGGGAGCAGTACAAAATTTTTATCAGTGTGGTCAAATGTGAATTTGAACTGTGGTCCTTCCAAGTGTGAGTCCAGGGCCACACCAATATGCCACCTCATTTGATCAGCTTCAATGAAACATAACTTTTGCCCAATAAGCAGACAATGTGATTTGTGTTATCTACCTTTAGAAACTTCTCACACTCAAAAAGTCATTGCTCAATCTGTGCATGAAGGGTCAGATTTCAATAGTACTTTTGTAACTCTTTCATACTCTTCTGCTGGAAAATCATGACTTTGCATTCACAACAGTTATTCCTTGATATAGAGGTATGCATTATTTGCAAATTTTCAACATTAACATGTACTTTGAACTCCACAAATCATTTTGTGTTTTAATGGGTATAATTTCTACTATAATTATTTTCCCACCTTCCTCAATTCCCACCAATGGCCTTGCCACAGTGGTAACACTGGCTCCTATCAGCTCACCGAAGTTAAGTGTTGCAAGTCTCGGCTAACACTTGTATGGGTGACGATCTGGGTCTGTCAAGCACTGTTGGCAAGTGGGATGCACTCAGACCTTGTGAGGCAAACTGAGGAGCTACTTGCCTGAGAAGCAGCAGCTCCAGTCACAAAAACTGACAACAGCCTGAAGAGTAATGTGCTGATCACATGACCCTGCACATCTACGTCCAGTGACTAGCAAATGAGGCTGACACAGCGGTAGGTCGGTACCATTGGGCCTTCAACAGCCTATTCTTATGGAGAGGGAGAGGATGGGGGGGGGGGGGAGGAGAGAGAGAGAGAGAGAGAGAGAGAGAGAGAGAGAGGGAGAGAGAGAGGGGAGAGAGAGAGAGAGAGAGAGAGAGGGAGAGAGAGAGAGAGAGAGAGAGAGAGAGAGAGAGAGAGAGAGAGAGAGAGAGAGATTTCCTCAATTCTTGTTATATTACACACAGCACCCTGCGGAGCAGCAGATCATGGCCCATTTCTACTGTTACTTCGCATGCCATAATCAGGAATTTGTTGTGGATGAGTTGCTTGTTTGTGTCTAAGGCAAAACACAGTGCTTCAACCCTATTAAACTCTGCATCTGGGCTGCATAGAAAGCAGAAAAGTGCATCAGCATTGGAAGGCCATGTAGTAGGTGTAGTTACTTAGGAACAATGTCCACTGTTGCAGCCGCTGTGCCATCTTATTGAGAAGTTTCAAATGGGGATCAATCATGATACATGTGAAACTTCCCGATGCTGTACCAGGTCTGTTCAAAAAATTCCGGAACTTTGTCCATAAAATTTGCCTACATTTACCTTTACTTATTGTGCATGGTCTCCTTCAAAATACTCTCATCTACAATTTACACACCATTCCCAAAGCTGTTTCCACTTTTGGAAGCAGTCTTGGTGCACCTCTTGCTGGATCATGTGAAGCACCATCTGCAAATTTTCTTTTATCTCATCCATCATTGCAGATCTTTGTTCTTTCAATGAAGTTTTCAACTTCAGAAATAAAAAGTCCACAGGGGTAAGGTCTGTAGAGTATGAAGTATGAGGCAGCACAGTGATTTCTATTTTTGTACAATAGTCACACACCAACAGGGACAAATGTGCGGGTGTGTTATCATGATGCAAGAGCCTTGAATTGTATTGACACATTTCAGGCCGTTTCCTTCTCACATTTTCCTTCAGGCATTGCAACACATACCAATAGCACCATCAATTAATAGTTTGTCCCTGTGGCAGGAATTCATGATGAACTAATCCTTCAAAGTCAAAGAAAATTATGAGCACGGCGCTGACATTTGACCTGACCTCATGAGCTTTTTTTGGGTCTTGGAGACTGTGTGAACCATTTGTAACACTGTGTACAGCTTAAGCACTCATCACCATAGGCTTCCTGCATCATTTGATGTGTCTCTGCAAAGATTTTCTTGAGTTTCAGGCAAAATTTAATGAAGAGGACTAACTCAGCCATTTCGAAATCTGTGCGACACAACACTCTACTCAATACAGCACTGAATAATAAGTAACAGACATATAACACTAAAACTTCTGGCAGTTACACATTAGACACAGACGTGTGCAGGAATGCCAACCCCCTTTCACTCCAACACTCCATTGGTAGGAAATTACAAATGTTCCAGAATTTTTTTAACAGGCCTCTTAAACCAATTCTCAATTTATGAAGAATTCCTCTGTGACACTTCCAGTGTATTAGATGCAAATGCATTCCTTGCCATTGGCCTATTTGTGGGCTAGCATGACACCAATGTCAAAATCTGAAACAGCAAGAGTTAAATGTTTCCTGGGATGGAACACTGCCAAACAAGAGGCCCACCTGAGGCACTTTTTAAGATGCACGAAAGCCTTCTGGCATGCCACACAGATTTAACACCTTTTTTACGTAGTTGATAAAGCAGGTGGGAATAAACTTCGCATAATAATTTATTTTGTCGATGAATGACTGTAGTCTTTGAGGTTCTTTGCAGCTGGTAAATTAGTGATTGCCTCCACATCTTTTTAAGTCCTAGTTACTTGACATCTGGCTCAAGGAAACTACATTTCTGGAGGTAACAATACAGACCATGGCCCTGGAGCCACTAACATCTGTAGGTATGCAAGTGCTGCTCCCATGTGGCCCCATTAATTTGTAAGTCATCTAAATAATTAATGCAGTTCGGAATACCTTGGATGAGTTGCTCATGCTATCTCTGAAATATCGCAGGGTGCTTGCAACCCTGAATGGCAAACTCTTACACAAATATGTGATAAGTGGCGTATTATCACTAAAAAACATTCCATTTGACAACCTACAGGCAACTGAAAGTAGGCATCAGCAAGATCTAGCTTATTGGGCTCCCAGCCAATTTTGCCAACTGTTCCTCCACCCTAGGATGGGAATACAGATCAACATTTGCTTTGGCATTGACAGTAAACTTAAAATCACCACAAATTCTAAAGTGATTCATTTGATTTCTTAGCAATGAGCATGGTGACAGCCCATCGGCTCAAATATACTGGGGATTTGACATCCCATACTTTGCATCCTATCTGGTTCAGCTTTAACTTGGTTGCACATGCCAATGGCTCTGGACAGGCTCTACAAAACATGTTTGTTGTTGTTGTATTCAGTCCTGAGACTACTTTTATGCAGCTCTCCATGTTACCCTATCCTGTGCAAGCTTCTTCATCTCCCAGTAACTACTGCAACCTACATCCTTCTGAATCTGCTTAGTGTATTTATCTCTTGGTCTCCCTCTACGATTTTTACCCTCCACACTGCTCTCCAACACTAAATTTGTAATCCCTTGATGCCTCAGAACATGTCCCACCAATCGGTCCCTTCTTCTTGTCAAGTTGTGCCACAAACTCCTCTTCTCCCCAATTCTATTCAATACCTCCTCATTAGTTACGTGATCTACCCATCTAATCTTCAGCATTCTTCTGTAGCACCACATTTTGAAAGCTTCTATTCTCTTCTTGTCCAAACTATTTATCGTCCATGTTTCACTTCCATACATGGCTACACTCCATACGAATACTTTCAGAAACGACTTCCTGACACTTAAATCTATACTCGATGTTAACAAATTTCTCTTCTTCAGAAACGCTTTCCTTACCATTGCCAGTCTACATTTTATATCCTCTTTACTTCGACCATCATCAGTTATTTTGCTCCCCAAATAGCAAAACTCTTTTACTATTTTAAGTGTCTCATTTCCTAATCTAATTCCCTCAGCATCACCTGACTTAATTCGACTACATTCCATTATCGTCGTTTTGCTTTTCTTGATGATCTTATATCCTCCTTTCAAGACACTGTCCATTCCGTTCAACTGCTCTTCCAAGTGCTCTGCTGTCTCTGACAGAATTACAATGTCATCGGCAAACCTCAACGTTTTTATTTCTTCTCCATGGACTTTAATACCTTCTCTGAATTTTTCTTTTGTTTCCTTTACTACTTGCTCAATATACAGATTGAATAACATCGGGGACAGGCTCCCTTCCAAACCACTGCTTCCCTTTCATGCACCTCGACTCTTATAACTGCCATCTGGTTTCTGTACAAATCGTAAATAGCGTTTCACTCCCTGTATTTTACCCTTGCCATCTTTAGATTTTGAAAGACAGTATTCCAGTCAACATTGTCAAAAGCTTCCTCTAAGTCTACAAATGCTAGAAATGTAGGTTTGCCTCTCCTCAATCTATTTGCTAATATAAGTCGTAGGATCAGTATTGCCTCACGTGTTCCAACATTTCTGCGGAATCCAACAGTTTGGATTCTTCCCCCTAGGTCGGCTTCTACCAGTTTTTCCATTTGTCTGTAAAGAATTCGCATTAGTATTCTGCAGCTGTGACTTATTAAACTGATAGTTTGGTAATTTTCACATCTGTCAACATCTGCTTTCTTTGGGATTGCAATTATTATATTCTTCTTGACATCTGAGGGTATTTCACCTGTCTCATACATCTTGCTCACCAGATGGTAGAGTTTTGTCAGGACTGGCTCTTCCAAGGCCATCAATAGTACCAATGGAATGTTGTCTACTCCGGGGGCCTTGTTTCGACTCAGGACTTTCAGTGCTCTGTCAAACTCTTCACATAGTATCATATCTCCCATTTAATCTTCATCTACATCCTCTTCCATTTCCATAATATTGTCCTGAAGTACATCGTCCTTGTATAGACGCTCTATATACTCCTTCCACCTTTCTGCTTTACCTTCTTTGCTTAGAACTGGGTTTTAATCTGAGCTCTTGATATTCATGCAAGTGGCTCTCTTTTCTCCGAAGGTCTCTTTAATTTTCCTGTAGGCAGTATCTATCTTACCCCTAATGAGATAAGCCTCTACATCCTTACATTTGTCCTCTAGCCATCCCTACTTAGCCATTTTGCACTTCCTGTCGATCTCATTTTTGAGACGTTTGTATTCCTTTTTGCCTGCTTCATTTACTGCATTTTTATATTTTCTCCTTTCATCAATTAAATTCAATATTTCTTCTGTTACCCAAGGATTTCTATGAGCCCTCGTCTTTTTACCTACTTGATCCTCTGCTGCCTTCACTACTTCATCCCTCAGAGCTACCCTTTCTTCTTCTACTGTATTTCTTTCCCCCATTCCTGTCAATTGTTCCCTTATGCTCTCCCTGAAACTCTGTACAATCTCTGGTTTAGTCAGTTTATGCAGGTCCCATCTCCTTAAATTCCCACCTTTTTGCAGTTTCTTCAGTTTTAATCTACAGTTCATAACCAATAAATTGTGGTCAGAGTCCACATCTGCCCCTGGAAATGTCTTACAATTTAAAACCTGGTTCCTAAATCTCTGTTCTACCATTATATAATCTATCTGATACCTTCTAGTATCTTCAGGATTCTTCCATGTATACAACCTTCTTTTAATATTCTTGAACCAAGTGTTAGCTATGATTAAGTTATGCTCTGTGCAAAATTGTACCAGACGGTTTCCTCTTTCATTTCTCTCTCCCAATCCATATCCAGCCACTATGTTTCCTTCTCTCCCTTTTCCTACTCTCAAATTCCAGTCACTGATGACTATTAAATTTTCGTCTCCCTTCACTACCTGAATAATTTATTTTATCTCATCATACATTTCATCAATGTCTTCATCATCTGCAGAGCTAGTTGGCATATAAACTTGTACTACTGTAGTAGTCAATTTCTTCATCATCTACAGAGCTAGTTGGCATACAAACTTGTACTACTGTAGTAGACATGGGCTTCGTGTCTATCTTGGCCACAATAATGCGGTCACTATGCTGTTGGTAGTAGCTTACCCGCACTCCTATTTTTTTATTCATTATTAAATCTACTCCTGCATTACCCCTATTTGATTTTGTATTTATAACCTTGTATTCACCTGACCAAAAGTCTTGTTCCTCCTGCCACCGAATTCACTAATTCCCACTATATCTAAATTTAAGCTATCCATTTCCCTTTTTAAATTTTCTAACCTACCTGCCCGATTAAGGGACCTGACATTCTACGCTCCGATCCGTAGAACGCCAGTTTTCTTTCTCCTGATAACGACATCCTCTTGAGTAGTCCCCGCCCGGAGATCTGAATGGGGGACCATTTTACCTCTGGAATATTTTACCCAAGAGGACGCCATCATCATTTAACCATAGAGTAAAGCTGCATGCCCTCAGGAAAAATTACGGCTGTAGTTTCCCCTTGCTTTCAGCCGTGCACAGTACCACCACAGCAAAGCCGTTTTAGTTAGTGTTGCAAGGCCAGATCAGTCAATCATCCAGACTGTTGCCCCTGCAGCTACTGAAAAGGCTGCTGCCCCTCTCCAGGAACCACACGTTTGTCTGGCCTCTCAACAGATACCCCTCCGTTGTGGTTGCACCTACAGTACGGCCATTTGTATCGCTGAGGCACACAAGCCTCCCCACCAACGGCAAGGTCCATGGTTCATGGGAGTAGGCTACAAAACTTAGGTACAGCCAATTCCTTTAAGGACACGTGGGCCTAGAACCCTATTGCACAACCTAATGTTAGTTTAAACATCTGCTTAAATTGTGCACATAGTGTATCAAGTTCTAAAAATGATATCACAGCTGAAACTAGATTCAGCTGGTCCTCAATTTGAAAACCGAAAAGCACAAAAATATTCAAGCCGAAAATGTTAGTTAGTGATTGGCCACTGTACATCAGCACTTTGTACTAAGAGGACCTCAGCTGTGTGAAGCCGACATGTTAGTGTGCATTCTCATTAATCAGAGGCATGGTCACATCTTTGGTCAACTGAAAATCCACTACTATTCTATTGTGTGCAGAACACTGATGGCCAATGCTGTTGATGCACTTCGGCTGATGCAGACACTTACTAGAAAGCCCCAGTTTGCAGCACACAAAACAGGTGTCATGGAAAGGGCAGTGATACAGTCAATGCCATGGGCCATAATCTGAACACAAATTGATGGCATGACTTTTTCTGGGACCCTTTGACAATGAAGGAGAGGAAAATGCTGTACTAGTCTCAGCTTGCATTGGGACATGCCGATGGCAAGCAAAGCGCTTCTGCTTGCGAGTGTCTACTGGTGATGAGAGGGAGGGTAAGGGGGGGGGGGGGGGGGGGGGGACGACTATTAACTACTGCCCTAACTATTTGGTCCCTTACCACTGGACTACTGGAAGTACAGGTGCTCAGTGAATAATATGATGACACTGACTGGGAGTCATCAGTTGGTCATAGAATGCAACAGCAGCTAATGCTATTAACAACATTAACGCCAGAGGAATTTTGGACACAGTTTGATACAGTTACTTTGTGAGCTGTGGCAATTTTCAACACACTGAACAGGGTTGGATCAGATGACTCTAAGGCCTTCGCACTAACTTCTCTGCCAGGAAGAAGATGTTCTGGATTGTCTTAGTTAAAATGTCGGTGTTCTGAGTGTTGCAATGTTGGTTGTATACATCACAGACACTGAAAATTGTAGGTATGTTCATTAATCGGTGTGTGTGGAGAGTACAGAGTACAAAATAATAGTTCCACTTTCTGCCACCTCATGAAAATATGCCACTGTAAGCAGTGATAATGTGAAATGTTTCCTGTTTTGACCTCAGTCTGCTGTTTATCACTTGGCAACATGTGCTGATTTCTTTTGTGATGTGACTCTTGGTTAAAGATTTAAGAAGGTTGAACTTTTCAGTACAAAATGCAATGGCTGTTGAAGAAAAACTGTGCATTGCTGGTAAAATTGTTTTATCAGAATGGCAGCAACAACAACACCGCATTGTGGGAGTATCGTCAACATAAAAAAGCTACAAAGATGCCCCGTGTCAATAAATGAACTAAAAAATATGACCAAGAAATCTCAGGAAACAGGTGAATTAGGTGATGCAGCAGGGAGAGAGAGGCAGCCCATTCCCATGGCAGTGGTTGATGAAGTTGCTACAGCTACAGCCAACCATGCAGCACATGCCTCTACTCTGCAGCCAGAACTTGAGCTGTGTCGTGGCAATTGTCTCTCTCATGGCCAACACTTCAAAAGATTTTGTGGTGCATTTTACACTGGTGTCCCTACAAGATACAGAATGTGCACCAAAAGAAGCCAGAAGATAAGCTTAAATGCCATGACTTTGCCCTTGATTTTTTGGCACACATGGAAATGGATGACATGTGGCTGAGGAATATTCTTTGGACAGATGAGTCACATTGTACTCTGCACAATGCCATGAAACCACAGAACTGTCGCATATAGATTCTACCCCACCACATTTTGTGTACGAGATGCGACAATAAAGTAATGAAACTGATTTTCTTTGCAAGATGTGGCAACCCTGCATGCTGGCATAGGCACAATATTTTTGACCTTGGTCTGTAAGCTTCTTCTAGTCCAAGCGGCACATCGATACAACTGCTGAGTCATGAGGCGTGCTGTAATAAGTTAACACGTGTTCGTATCTCTCGTCATGGAAATGGAACCGCATAATATTGCGGATCGGTATGCCATTTCTTTTTGCGTTAAATTGGGTGAAAATGCGACGACAACTTACAGTAAGTTTCAGAAGGCTTTTGGAGAGAAGGTTATGTCAAGAGCTCAAGTTTTTCATTGCCATAAAATGTTTAGTGAAGGCAGCACGAATGTTGAAGATGAAGACCGCAATGGACGATCATCAACCTCCTTTGATTCCAAGGGAATTCTTCATAAAGAGTGGATGCCTCCTGGAAAAACAGTTAACCAATATTACTAAAAAGAAATTTTAGAAAGGCTTCATAAAAGAGTTCTTCGTGTCCGTGCCAACATTTCTGATAATTGGATTCTGCGTCACGATAATGCGCCATCCAATACTGCTCTGTCAGTACAGCAATTTTTAACCTCAAAACAAATTTCAGTACTACCACAGCCACCTTATTCACCAGATATCACTCCATGTAACTTTTTTCTATTTCCAAGAGTCAAAATGGCGGTCAAGGGACACCAATTCCAAACAACACAAGATGTCCAAAAAGCTGTGACGAGGGTCTTGGAGGATATTACAGAAAATGAGTTCCATAAATGTTACCATCAATGGCACAAGCGCTGGAAAAAGTGTGTGCAATCAAAAGGGAACTACTTTGAAGGAGACAACACTAAACTTGACTAAAACGGTAAGCAACCTCTTCCCCCCCCCCCCCCCCATAAGTCTCATTACTTTATTGCCCCACCTCGTAAGAACATGCACTGCACTCCGCTTATGTGACAAAGTGGTGTGATTTCACAAGCTCCTTCTCTGTCATTCTTTGGTGACAGCTCATGGACCAGATAAGTGTACAGTGACATCTGTATGTTATAAGAACCTCCTTATGTAACATGTGATTGCAGCTTTGCAAGAATGTAACTGTGTCCACAACACTGTTTTCATGAAAGATGGGTTGAGACCACATCTTGCTTCCCAAGCAAAATATTTGCTTCGAGAAACCTTGTGTAATGACCTCATCATCTCTAGGCAATTTCAAGATGTCTGGTCTTCCAGACAGCTCAGCCTAAATCGGCTTGTCTTCTGGTTGCTGATAATCTGCAAGATCATCTCTGTCAGGCTCGAACTCTACCTGACATAAAGCATAGCATATGACAACATATCACTCTCATTACACTGGACATGCTGCATGCAACTGTTGACCATTACGTATTAGTGATGCAGCATGTTGGTGAGTCGGGAGACCACACTAGACAAATGTTGTAACTTGTAGCAATATTCCTAACAAACATGCCAGAGCCTCTGTTATTACTTGTTTGATCATTCCTCCATTTTTCCTGCATTCACACTACATTCTGACTGCTTACAGCACCATATTTTCACCTGGTGGCACAAAGTGGAACTATTATTTTTTCAGAATACTCTGTGAGCACACTGATTAATGAACATATCTACAATGTTTCAGTGTCTTGTGATGTATGCAGCCTGCACTGCAGCATTCACAACATAAGTTTAATTATAACCACCTGGTACAACATCACAGATTAATGATTCCGCACCTGATGAGCCACACATTTTACAGGAAAAACTTTATTTGTGTGCATCTTTTTTTTTTTTTTTTTTTTTTTTTCCCGCCCAACTACAATGGTCATTATCGCCCTGACTAATTTAGGAATGTACCGCAAGGCACAAGATTAAAACAGCAACTAAAAGGGACAACACTATAAAAGACGTATTAACAGGCATAGGATTAAAAAAACTACAGCATAATCAAACGTCCTTAGACAGGTGTGTCAAGTTGATAAAACGGAGAACGCGAGCAGCAGCTCCTGGGTCATCCACTAAAATGGCATCCAGAGTACATGGCAGGCCAAGATCAAGACGCAGCGCAGTAAAATCTGGACAGAACGTTAAAATGTGGCGGACCGTCAGCAATTGCCCACATGGACAGAACAGCGCCGGTGCTGCCGTCAGCAGATGGCGATGGCTGAACTGGCAGTGTCCAATTCGTAGCCGGGCCAAAACGACCTCCTCCCGTCGAGAAGGATGTGAGGAGGACGTCCAAGCTGCAGGAAGAGGTTTCAAGGCCCGAAGCTTGTTGTCCGTAAGTGCAGCCCAATCGGCATGCCACAGCGATAAAATGCGCCGACAAATGACCGTGCTACAATCTGATGAAGGGACACAACAAGAAGCCGTCCGAGGCTGGAGGACCGCAGCCTTGGCCGCGGCATCTGCAGCTTCGTTCCCAGGGATACCGACATGGCCAGGAACCCACATAAAGCTAACTGGAGACCCGTTGTCCACCAGCTGCTGAAGAGAGCGTTGGATCCGGTGCACGAAAGGGTGAACCAGATACGGATCACTGAGGCTCTGGATGGCGCTCAGAGAATCGGAGCAGATGACATAAGCAGAATGTCGGTGGCGGCAGACGTAAAGAACAGCCTGGTAGAGGGCAAAGAGCTCAGCTGTGAAGACCGAACAATGGCCATGTAGCCGGTATTTGAAACTTGGTGCCCCGACAATAAAAGAACACCCGACCCCGTCATTGGTCTTAGAGCCATCTGTATAAATGAAGGTCATATTAATGAACTCCGAACGAAGTTCGACAAAACGGTAGTGGTATACCGAACCGGGGGTAACCTCCTTTGGGAGTGAGCGGAGGTCAAGGTGAACGTGAACCTGAGCCTGGAGCCAAGGCGGTGTGTGGCTCTCGCCCACTCTAAAGGTTGCAGGGAGTGAAAAATCAAGGTGCTGAAGGAGGCGACGAAAGCGAACTCCAGGGGGTAGCAGGGCAGAGACATACAACCCGTATTGACAGTCGAGAGAGTTGTCAAAAAAGGAACGATACGATGGGTGGTCGGGCATTGACCAATCCTTGCAGGTCATCACCCCGTGCTGCAGAGGATTGCTTACAATACTTAACACACTGATTACACTTTAGCCTAGTTGCAACAGTCAGGGTTTGGTGACCATAACAATCAGTCAACAAACCATAAGCAACATAAAAACTTAAATTTCTGGGGTCCAAGAGTGAGCATAGTTTTTGCACCACTTTTTACAATTTAGTACTACAAGACAGTAGGAGCACGCATTGATGGTCAGGCTCACTTATTTGCTTTGCCCTGCAGTGAGTGAAGAACAAAATGGCATAAACAGATCTCCCAACTCTCAAGTGACTTGTCAAAGCAAGTGAATAGTGGAAGGGGAGGTGAGAAAACTGTAGCTGCCTAATGTTGTTGGTTTTGCAGCAGTTGTAACAGCAATGTCTAATGTTTCTGGTGGAATTCCAATTGTTTTTCTTGTTGCTGCATTTGTTGCTGTTCCTGAAAGTCCCACTGTTTTTCTTGCTGTTGCAGTTGTTGTTACTGCTGCTGGAGTGGCAACTGGCACTGCAACAACATTAGAAATTTGGGGTCCATGCTTCCACGGAATAGTTGCACAGTGAGAAAGTTCTCATCGCCACTTTTCAGTCCTACACTGCATAGATGGAACACAGCTCATGATCACTTGCACTAGTAGTAAGGCAGGAAGTGGTGGAAAAAACAGGCAGTTATGGAGGTCGATGACCGCGGAGTTTACAAAGTGAACAGCTAACCAAAAACAATTCCAGAGCATAAGCATTGCCATCTTCAGGATATACAACAGTTCAGGGAGCAATCCAAACCACACACAAATCAAATAAGTCAAAAGTCTACTGTTCAATTGCGTGTAACTAAAGGCTTCAAAGTCTGGCAGAAGACTGACTAGCAAAGCCGGGCCACTGTATTTAGCAATATACACAAATCAGTGACCGTCTCCACATGACATGCTTGCTGCATGCTGCAGTGATGGTTCCTTGTGTGGGACCAAGCTGTGGCTATATAAGTAGTCTGAGTATCTCTGATTTGTTCTCCCTATTGACACTTGGGCTGGGCAAGGAATTCAAATCACCGTCGTATTCTAAATCCTCTGCATACAAGGCATCTATTTTCAAAACTACACAAGTCCACAAATTGCAAAATTGGAGATGCTAGTGGTTTTCCGCACTGGTTGGATGGCTGCTTCCATCCCAAGCAAGTAAGTCTGGGGCACAAAACCAGAAAGAAACACCCCAAACAGGATGTACAGTTAGTTGTTTGTCACAATTGGACATGCCCTCCAAAACAGTAGTGGGCTAGTCCACCAACACCAATAAGAAACTTTGTCACATAACCATGTGACAATAAGAGGTGTCATAGAGGCAGCTGTTTGGCTGTTTTCATATAACATCTACATCTACATCTACATCCATACTCCGCAAGCCACCCAATGGTGTGTGGTGGAGGGTACCCTGAGTACCTCTATCGGTCCTCCCTTCTATTCCAGTCTCATATTGTTCGTGGAAAGAAGGATTGTCGGTATGCTTCTGTGTGGGCTCTAATCTATCTGATTTTATCCTCATGGTCTCTTCACGATATATACGTAGGAAGGAGCAATATACTGCTTGACTCTTCGATGAAGGTATGTTCTCGAAACTTTAACAAAAGCCCGTCCCGGGCTACTGAGCGTCTCTCCTGCAGAGTCTTGCACTGGAGTTTATCTATCATCCCCGTAACACTTTCGCGATTATTAAATGATCCTGTAACGAAGCGCGCTGCTCTCTGTTGGATCTTCTCTATCTCTTCTATCAACCCTATCTGGTACGGATCCCACACTGCTGAGCAGTACTCAAGCAGTGGGCGAACAAGCATACTGTAACCTACTTCCTTTGTTTTCGGATTGCATTTCCTTAGGATTCTTCCAATGAATCTCAGTCTGGCATCTGCTTTACTGACGATCAACTTTATATGATCATTCCATTTTAAATCACTCCTAATGCGTACACCCAGATAATTTATGGAATTAACTGCTTCCAGTTGCTGACCAGCTATTTTGTAAGTAAATGATAAGGGATCTATCTTTCTATGTATTCGCAGCACATTACACTTGTCTACACTGAGATTCAATTGCCATTCCCTGCACCATGCGCCAATTCGCTGCAGATCCTCCTGCATTTCAGTACAATTTTCCATTGTTACAACCTCCCAATACACCACAGCATCATCAACCTCTTTTTTTTTTTTTTTTTTTTTTTTTTTTTTTTTTATGCAGTGTGCTGCACTCAAAAGGCTGGTTGGTGTGCTTGTGCCTCAAACAGCTATCAGTTGCACTGTTGTTTGAATTCATAATCCTATAACTGTCTTTCACATTACAGATACATGGTGAAAAAAGAATAACTTCCAAGGAAAGGGCTGGATTCCATGCAGTGTTTTATGTATCAAGTGCGAAGTCACAACAGAATGCCTTCTTTCCCAAATATTGTTCATCTTCTACCAGTCCAAAAAGGCCCAAATGTGAAATTGTTAAATACATTATGACAAATGTGCATGTTACAAGCATGTGTGTTTGTTAAGAAGCTTTTCTCAGAATACTTTCCATAACAAAGACTGGGGTGCTCGACCAAAGTAAAAAGAATGGCTCTGCCAAATGTGAAAGAAATGAGAGGGGGAGGGGGGGGGGGAGGGTCATTACCCACAATTATAAGCACTGCAAATAGCAAATGTTTATATAGAAGTTAAAAGGAATAGAACCACACTATTGTCAAAGTAAATCTGAATACATGTACCAAAACTCTGTGGTGCATGTTCAATACTCCAGTGACTCTAGAACTACAAGCCAAGGAAAATTACTTTCAAAAGGTTTTCATCACAAAATTTAATATTGTCTTCAGATACCCAGCAACAGATTCTTGCTCAAAATATATTCAGCTTACCACTAATATAGAAAATGAGAAAGCTATTGCAAGAGAGAAATCTGTTTACAGAGAAGAGAATCCATCAACTCCAGTATCATGCATTCTATGCACTTCTTCAGGAGGAGAAGGATGACATTATCACATCATTTGACTGAAAAAAAAGGTGTTACCTACACTTACAGATCAGACAGCAAATTATTTCAATCAACTATTCAATTTCACAATTGATATTATCAGTTCAAATGGTGCTACACCTAAATCTGAAGTATCTTTGCATACTTGGACAAAGAAGCAATGTCCTAAAACGTCTAATAAAATGATGTCTTCTATTTACAATGAACTGCAAACACACAGTCTGAGAGGGGTAAATTTAATGACATCTCACTGATGGTCGCAATAAAAATTTAACCTTGGTAACAATGTTGTCAAAATGGCTTTGCACTGTTCCTCTTAAGGGTACTGTGATTTCCTTTCCTGTAAATGCCCACTCATTCTCTTCTCCTGACAAGAGTTTTTGGACAAACAAAGAAGGAACTGCAAGAGAATGGATACCATTCTTCAACCACCTGATTACCGTAATGCATGTGTTCTCCAACCATAGAACTGTGAAGATTATAGGGCATGATTGGAATTGATTGGAAAGCTGAAAGAAAAGACTGTTATAAAACCAATGCAGAGGATAAGGGAAAACAATATCCACATTAGGGGGAAGCAGTTATACAGAAGTAATGCAAGAGTGGAGCACATAATTTCAATGAAAGAGAAAAGAAGTAACATAGTAAATCATGCTGTGCTGCCCATGGGCAGAAATGAAATGAGAGAACAGACTGTGGATGTGGATAAGCTTTTGCAGAAAAAATTTGGTCAAAACTGACAAAAACTAGACACATTACATCATTTTTATAAAAATCTCATAATTAATGTTGGAGGAATTTCTCATGATGCTGATGAATCGGACTTTGGTGAAAGTAACTGCCATGAAACTGGACTCTCTATGTGATCACTATTATGGTGAGATGCTGTCTGTTCAAGAACTGTATCATTTTATATGTGCCATAATGGTTTAATTCCTCTTTTTTCTCACCAATATGTGTTTACTGTTACAGTAAACCAGTATATGAAATGTAGAAAATGCCTAAATTGAAAATCTTAGAGACAGTTCCCCATTTACAGTCCTTTACCAAGTAGGAAAGCCAGTAGTGTGGAATGGAAATCTCACATGTTATCAGTTCTAGACCATTTTCAAGCTTTTTATAACTTCAGATTGAATAGACATGTCCAGCTTTGAAAATAGAAGCCTCGTATATACTCTTTGAGGCACCATACACTGCATGGTATAGGGTATCATGTACCTTTGTTAGCCATTCCCTTTCCTGTTACACTTACAAATGGTTCAATGGGAAAACATAAGGGTGACTGGGTTGGGAATAATTTAGTGTATTAATACATGCAAATACTAGGCCTAAGAAAAGAGTGAAAATTAGTGTAATTGCCTGGCCTTTATAGTCTACCTATGAATCACACATTTATTCATCTATATGTGAATGATTAGCACTCTTTAGTTTTTGTTACACTTTAATATTGTATCACTGCATGATTTTACTTATCTGGGGAAGGGTGTCTGTGTGCTGTATGTATCTGCTCTGAAAAATGAGTATACAAAAATTGAGTTATAATGTTCAAGTCCTTGTTTATGTGTCTACAAACATCCCAATGCTTCCTCTGTGTAATGACTGGTTGTATTTTCTCATACAACTGTTCATTAGTTTCATGTTCTTACTATCTTTATATTTTTAATGTATATATTTTTCCTTCTTTGGTTTTCCCTTACTCTCCTAGATCCTATCCTATTCCCCTTGAAACCTACTACTACATGATCGTTAGGATACATGTGACATGAAGTGTCGACCTCGGATGTTAGGTTGCCACTTTTACAGGCTTAAATAAATTTTGTTACAATATCATTTGATTTATCTGGTCATTATAGAACTCTGTTTATTATACTGACCCAAATTCTGTCATTAATTTCATTTTGACTTAAGCAAACATATCTAAACCTGTGCACTGGTTTGAATGTTATTAATCACGTGAACATTTTAAATCACAAACTATTCTCATTTTTCATTTCCACAGTAGCTTTCAGAAGATGTGAAACTAACTTCTCATCAGTATCTATGGAATTAATGCATGTAGATGTTAGGAACATTTTCCAACTAATGATCTTCATGATATAAGCTACTTTATAAAAAGCATTGTTATTCAACATATTTTAAGATTTTCAATACTAAAAGCAAAAAGCCATGTAAAACTTCATGTTGCAATGTAAGAAGAGCGAACTAACATATAATTCTGTTATGTCAGTGTGTATTCCCCAGCATGTTTTTGATTGTAATCCATAAATTTTCTGTTATAACAGTGGGTATCGTAACCAGTAATTGTTAAAATAATATAAAAGGAGTGACCAATTAACCATCAGGGTCTCAGTTTTCCATGAGTGTTTGTGAGATAGTTTTGTTACAATTTTTGTAACTATATTATGTAGTAACATGTAATTCTGCAAGAGAAACATTGTGTCAACCTGAATTTCTTGAAACCTGTCTTGATATTAACAAATCATGAGCTACACTGTCAACAACTCAGCAAGTTACAGCAAATTTTGGTGGAGCAGATACTCAAAAATTCTTCTGCAGCCACTACAGTATCAGAGATTGGCAAGAAACAAAGATGTGTATTTGCAATTAATTGTTACACCCTGTAACATTTCACTTTCTTTATTCGTTTTCATAGAAGTTGTTTTTTATGTCACTCATCTTTCTCTTTCCCCTGGAAAAAATTTCCCTCTTTAAAGCCTTCACTCAGCATAGTACCTAAGACACTATTTAGCTGCAGAAGAATATGGTTCCTAGATGCATGTTTTCAATATTTGGGGAACAAATTTATCTCATTAACTCCACTGTAAAGTGAGATGCAACACACATTTCTTTTTAAATCTATGATTTTTAAAATCTTGATCTACCATATTCCAGGCAATATGACAGCTTTCCTTATGCTCATTATTAAAGTGGCATGGTTTCACACACCACAGATACTAACCTATAATCTTTCCAGTGCATGTCCCACTCATCTGGCCCAGAATTTAGTTCCAGATCTTCACTGCCTGTCTTTGTGTTCTCCATGGCTTCTGCAGTCTGGCGCCAGAAAGCCAGTATGCACTAAAGAAAACAAATGCAAATGTACTAGTTCAGAAACAAAGGAAACAATTCAGTACTCTGCCAACAAAGATAAAAACCACAAATTTACGAGATTTTTGTAGATCACAGTATACTAGCAAAACATATCACATGGTGTAATACTAACACCTTTTTACAATGAAAAATCCTAGAGTCATCACTGGATTTCACGAGATACAGAGACAAAAGCTATCTTCTTTCTGGGATTTAATGACATCCTGAAGTGATGCAAAGTCACAGGAAAGAGAGTGTTGAAATAAAGATGACATTATGTAATAATTCGGTATTAAAGGAGGGGAAAAACATTGAAAAATTTAGCATAAGCAATAGAACAAAAGATTTGACTAAATATAAACACTTCCTGCATTTTCTGCTGATGAAAAACAAAATAAATTACAGGTAAATGTGAAACATCACAATTATACTTAGCCAAGAGGAAAAGAAGGCCCTGAAACAGAGATAACACAGAAGTCTGAAAAGTGTAAAAAGGAACAATGGAATGAAGATTGGGTAGGGGATCAGTGAATTTGAGAGTAAAACTAAACCAAGAAAGTTAGGTGACTGATCTCATTGATTGAGTTTATATTTGCTTAATAAAATATGCCTATGAATATTTTCAGAACAGATCACACAGCTGGAAGCAGTATTCTCAAATAAAATATTCTCATACTCACAAATACTTTCCACTATGGCATAGAGAAAGACAGTTACAACTTAAACTTCGAAAGAGTAACAGAGATGAACAAAGAAGTCTTACTTTCCTATGGTTCTTATTACTGAAACTGGTATCATAAACTGCCTATAATGAGAGCAAAGAGAAATTTACCAAAGACAAAACAGAGCAAGTAGTTTTAGAGAAACTGTTTAAAAAGGTTTTACACAAAAAATTATGGTAAAATAGTATAAAATTGGAAGTAACTAAATATGGGCAAGCTTGTCTAACAATATACACACATCAAAAAAAGTTTTGCATCACCTCGGTTCCAAGAGTTCTGGAACCCGTACAGAAAGTTGGAATAGAGAGCAACATAAAAATTATTTCTGCACTTTTTATTGCCTACGCATGTTGTACCACTATACGGCGAGACCTTCAGAGGTGGTAGTCCAGAGTGCTGTACACACCTTCCTGGCACAAAGTAACAACACAGAGACGATCAAACCATGTTATTGACTATCTAGACATGGTTGAACTACAGACAACACAAGCCGTGTACCTCCTTCCTGGTGGAATGACTGGAAATGATCAGCTGTCGGACCCCCTCCGTCTAATAGTTGCTGCTCATGCATGGTTGTTTACATCTTTTGACGGGTTTAGTGACATCTCTGAACAGTCAAAGGGACTGTCTCTGTGATACAATATCCACAGTCAATGTCTATCTTCAGGAGTTCTGGGAACCGGGGTTATGCAAAACTTTTTTTGATGTGTGTATATGAGATGTTGATTTTCTTCTACAGAAAAGAACCTACCCTTGACACTTCCACCACGTCTATAGCACTCACTATAGAGATAATACTAAACTTCTGACAAATTGTTTAAAATTCTATGCCCAAACATCAGAATATATGGAGTTAAATATTTACAATAAAATAAAAGGTAATAATAGACTTAACATGAAACTTGGTGTAGTGAAATGATTGCTCTTTATGCTTATAGTGAAAAAGTGCTATTATCTATTGAAGAACTCACTGAGGAAATAACATATTTTATTTCTTTGGGTAGAGAAACTATTATAAGTATCTGTGCAGCTCTATCTCGGAAATGTGTATAAAATGTTGTAAACTATTGTATTTATCCTAAAATGTTCTTGTTGTAAAACTTAACATGTCTCCTACATGTTAAACCAAATGATTTGAAAAAGATGAATAACTCACATTTAACATTTGATAACAATTTATGAACATCAAAGTACAAAAACTAAGCAATAAAATAATTTGACATCGAGTGCCAATTGCACACACAGAATAACATTTCTATCTTTTATAGAAAAAAAAAGAAAATAGTGTATGATTCTTGTGACATAAGCAAAACAGGAATTCATGTTTTCTTCTACTGATTGTGGTGTGTACAGATAACTAATAAGCTCTGTCCTTCACATATACAGTGTGACCATAAGCTTGTGGATATCCCACTGGACAAGCTCTGTGTCACTGCAGGATATGCACCCAAAGATGAAATGTTATCTGTTGAAATGGAGTGAGTTAAGGATGGCTTGATTGTAGATTATCACTAATTTGAGCACTGCAGCAGAGAGATCTGTTGTTGGCAATATTGTTCTGATGTGTAAATATTAGAGAATCAGTAAACACAATTGTGGCAGCCATAAAAAATCACTGGCTGCAAACTCTAAAGCTTGTAGACTTAGTTTAAGGAATTCCATTGCATTTCAGAAACAATGGGTGATAGCAGAATGATCAATGTGAAATGTAGGACCTTTTCTGCTTGATTGTGCTTCTGCTGAAAAGCCACTGATCTCAAGAAAAAATGAATAGTGTTATTAGTCATTGAAAGATAGAGCAATGGAAGAAATTTTCATGAAGTACAGAGGCATAGAGCATGTCACAGCACTCAGATTGGTCTAGGAATCTGGCATATGTCCCTTCAACAGTATTTCCATGTACTCCTATGATGACAGAGAAATTCTGTAGAAATGGTCTATAGAACAAAGGTGAGTCTTCACTTCAAACATTTTCTGTATAAAATTGGCTGTAGAGCCTTGATTTGCATGAAATCATGGCTACAAATTATTCAACATTCTCCAGAAAGAATATAAACAAACTTCACCTACACTGAATTTAGAATCAGAATTTACTGAAAAGTATCAAACCTCTCTCTCTCTCTCTCTCTCTGTCTGTCTGTGTGTGTGTGTGTGTGTGTGTGTTTTTTTTTTTTTTTTTTTTTTTTTTTTTTTTTTTTTTTTTTTTTTTTTTTTTTTCCACCAGAACAGAAGGGAATTATAGTCTTTGTGAAGAAGATGGAGACAGCAATTTGAATTAGATGTCACAATTCCTTGATCTTTTTTAAACAATAATTTCAGAGTTCATTAGAGAGAAATTAAGATAGTTTGTGGAGTGAAGCTGCAAAAGAAATTCAAGTAGGTAGGCCTACAATTACTGAAATAGTTAACATATTTCTCAACAGAGCACTGAAATTGTCAATCTGGGCTTAGATTACAGGATGCAATAGCAATAAAACTGATGATTCCTCTAGCAATGGAGCAGTTGTTTGTGCATTCATTTTGTATGTGCCTATGAACTGCTAAATTTTAAATAATGCCTATACCAGTTTCTTTGGCGCTTCAGTGCATGCATGGATCATGCGGCATGGACTCAACTCATGTCTGAACTAGTGCTGGAGAGAATTGACACCAGGAATCCTGCATGGCAGTTCATAAATCTGTAACAGTTTGAGGGGGCGGAGATCTCTTTTGAACAACATGTTGCAAGGCAGCCCAGATATGCTCAATAGTGTTCATGTCTGGGAAGTTTGGTGGCCAGCGAAAGTGTATAAACTCAGACGAGTGCTTCTGGAGCCAATGTGTAGCAAATCTGGATGTGTGAGGTGTCACATTATCCTACTGGAATTGCCCAAGTCTGTCAGATTGCATAATGGACACGAATGGATGCTCACATACATGTCACCTGTCAGACATATCGTCATACAGACCATATCTAGACATATCAGGGATCCCATATCACTCCAACTGCACACACCCCACACCATTACTGAGTCTCCACCAGTTTAAACGTCCCCTGCTGACACACAGTGTCCATGGATTCATGAGGTTGTCCTCATACCCATACATGTCCATCCACTCAACACAATTTGAAATCACACTCGTCCAACCAGGCTATATGTTCCAGTCATCAACAGTCCAATGTAGGTGTTGACAGGTCCAGGTGAGGCATAAAGCTTAGTGTTGTGCAGTCATAAGGGTACACAAGTGCGCCTTCAGCTCCAAAAGCCCATATCGATGATGTTTCGTTAAATGGTTCACACATTGACACTTGCTTATGGCCCAGCACTGAAATCTACAGTAATTTGTAGAAGAGTTGCACTTTTGTCATGCTGAACAATTCTCTTCAGTGGTCATTTGTCCCTTTCTTGCAGGATCTTTCTTCAGCTACAGCAATGTCAGAGATATGATCTTTTACCATATTCTTGATATTCACAGTACGCTTGTGAAATGGTCATACAGGAAAATACCCACTACATGGCTACCTCAGAGGGGCTGTGTCCCATCTCTCTTGTGCTGACTATAACATAACATTCAAATCACTTAAATCTTGATAACCTGCCATTGTAGCAGCAGCAACCAATCTAACAACTGTGCCAGACACTTGTCTTATATAGGAATTGCCTCCCGCAGCACCATTTTCTGCCTATTTACATGTCTCAGTATTTGAATAGACATGCCTATACCAGTTTCTTTGGCGCTTCAGTGCATATATTGGTATCTACCTACTTAAAGGTGTAGTCTGACAAGGATTGAAGAGGCATTCAGTCTTGGCCCTAAAGTAGGAGATGTCGTGATGAGAAGCAGCAGTTTATTTCTGGTTAACTAGATTTAACATTGAAGTATATCATTGCTTCTCATCATCATGAGAAGCAGGCCAATATTGGGCAAAACTAGTTACTTTCCTCAAATACTTTGTGCAATCTATGAATACCATTCTGAAAGAAACTAAGAAAAACTGTTGTATTTGAGACTCTCATAAGATCATTTTCCTGTCATGGTCTGGATGTAGATAAACTTGCCTGCCTCTCAAAAGACTGGTTAACAATAAATATGTGATTAACTTACTGGATCTTCCATTTTCACATATGCAATATCTTCCACTAGTAAAAATTCTTCTACTTTTATTGGGGCTTCTTCTTCAGCAGATAGTTCTTCATTGCTCTGGAACATCAAGAACACAAAAAAAATTGAGTCAGTACTTAGTGAATGATAAAGTGCATTAACCAGTTACATTCAAATAATGAGATAAAACTGAGCACTTCACAAAATGCAAAAACATAGTATCATATGACTACAGTATGAATGAGCCACAATTATAATCAATTAACTCATACAAATACCGGCCTGAATATGTTGTGATATGAAATGGAAAAATCACATATGCTCAGTTGTGAGTAAAGCATCCGGAAAAGTTAACATTCATTGATAGGCTATTGGGATGGGCAATTAGTTTACAAAGGAGATTGCTTATAAAATATAGCTAACAAGTGATGTAAAACACATACAAAGATGGTCAACATGAACAGCCATAAATTTATTTGGCTCATGAGCGAGTGACATGGAAATGCTGAGAAACCTGAACAAGCACAATTAATCTACAAAAGCCTATCTACATTTCAAAAACCAATTTGAAGTGAAGAATCTAATCATATATTACAGCCTCCTATGCCTCTCTCTCTTTGGGACTGCAAAGATAAGCTCAGATTAATTACAGCATGACATATGCATTTAAGTAGTCATTCACTCTGCACTTCATATACGAATGGAACGGATAGAACGGAAGGAAACCACAGCACATGGGGTAATGGAAAGTTAGCTCTGCCAAGCATTTCACAGTGATTTGTAGAGTATGTATGTAATTATAAAAATGGCATTTTTCCTATCACAGGTCTCATCAAGATCACTAAACAAATACAACATAGGTATGGCAGTTTAGCAAAGAAAAGACACTAAACTGAAAGCAAATGTGAATGCAAATTTTCATATAATAATCATGATATGAGGAGAGGGGGAAAGCTAGAAAACAATACAGGCAGCAGCAGTGATGTCACATACACAAAGTTTAAGTATCATAAGTTACACTGCAACGAACTTATATCCCATACGGTTTGTAATGTCTACATCTACATTTACATCTACATCTATTCTCTGCGAACCATCTTGAATTGAAAGCCAGAGGGTACATCGTGTATTACTCATTATTAGGGGTTCTTCCCATGCCATCCACATATGGAGTGCAGGAAGAATGATTGTTTGAATGCCTTTATGCATGCAGTAATTATTCTAATCTTATCCTTACAATCCCTATGTGAGTGATACGTAGGAGATTGTTATAAGTTCCTACAGTCCTCATTTAAAGCTGGTTCTTTAAACTTTGTTAGTTGACTTTCTCAGAATAGTTTCCGTCTATCTTCAAGAGTCTGTAACTTCAGTTCCTTCAGTACCTCTGTGACACTTTCCCATGCATCAAACAAACCTGTGAGCATTCCTGTGCCCTTCTCTATATACATTCAGCATCCCCTGTTAGTCCTGTTTGGTATGGGTCCCAAACATTTGAACAATATTCTGGAACTGGTCGCATAAGTGATTTGTAAGTGATCTCCTTTGTAGACTGATTGCACCTCCCCAGTATTCTGCCAATCAACCAAAGTCTACCACCTGCTTTACCCACAACTGAGTCTACATGATCATTCCATTTCATATAATTACAAAATGTTACACTTAGTCATTTGTATGAGTTGGCCGATTTCAATTGTGACTCATTTACAGCCACAGAATATTATATTTTTTGTTTTATTTTGTGAAGTGCAAAATTTTACACTTTTGAACATTTAAAGCAAGTTGCCAATCTTTGCACCACTTTGAAATCTTATCAAAACCTGACTGAATATTTATGCAGCTGCTTTCAGACAGTATTTCATTATAGATAATTGCAACACCTGCATGAAGCCTGAAGTTTCTATTAATATTGTCTGCAAGGTCATGAATAGACAGCATAAACACAAAGGTCCCAACACACTTCCCTGGGGCACACCTGAAGTTACTTCTATGTACCACAATGACTCTCCATCCAAGATAATTTGCTGCATCCTCCCTACCAAAAAGGTCACAATCCAGTCACAAATTTCAATTGTTACCCCATATGACAATAAGTGTAGGTGTGGTAGTGATTCAAATGCTTTTCAGAAATCAAGAAATACTGCATCTACCTGCCTGCCTTGATATACAGCTTTTAGCATGGCATGTGAGAAAAGAGTCTCTGTAAGGTACACAAGAAAAAACAAATAGATAAAAGCATGAACTAAAGAGCCATCACAGCCTGAGCATACAATGCCTTTGAAAAACACTTAAGATGAAAAATGTATTTATAATGTTAGAATACCAGATTTTATGTCCCCAAAGAACCAATTCTTATGTGTTTTACAGAATATTGTAAAACTGGACTGTGACAATGCAGCTCATGAAAAAAAACTGCATGACAAAATTCAACCCAAATGCCCATCACCAATCACAGATGATATATTATCAGATCTGTCCCATAAATACACAATCTGATCTATAAATAGTGGCTGTTGTTACAAACATATGATTATGATAAAAGCACCTACCTTATAAAGCTTAAGTTTGATGTCTGACTGTGCTACGATGTTTAGTATTATTTGGCAGCAATCAACAATGAATGCTCTCTGTGAATTTGTAAACATGGAAAAACTGGTCATTATTATGTGGTACAATACTTTCATTTGAAATGTCTCAGTCCAACAAAATATAAAGATGAGCTAAATTCTAGCCTGGGGCAGTCTGTTCCTTCACCCACAACAATAAAATATTGGGTGGTAGAGAATAAGTGAGGTCGTGCGAACTGCCAAGACAAAACATTGCTGTGGTCAATCAAATGAGACGACCATGCCAGATATTGTGAAGAAAATTCACAATATGGTATTCAATAAGCATCAGCTGCAAGAGTGCAAGGTAGCAGACACTACTGTCACTTCAAAAAATGCTGTTGATCAAATACTGACTGAAAATTTGGACACGAGAAAGCAGTGTACATGATGGGTGCTGCATTTACTCGGAATTAATAAAGTCAAGTTTTCAGGATGATTAATAACCATGGATGAAACATAGGTATATCACTTCACACCAGAGACAAAGGAACAATCAAAACAGTGAACTGAAAAGGATAATCAGCTCCATGGAAAGCGAAGACAGTTCCATTGCTAGGCAATACCATGGCATCAGCTTTTTGGAATGTGCATCTGATAATTTATGCTGATTATCTTCAACAAGGAAAAGCAGTCAATGATGAGTATCGCATCTTAATAATGAAATCAAGAAAAAGAGGCCACATTTATCAAAAAAGAAATTTTTGTCATGACAACAATGCACCAGTTCACATGTCCATTGTCACTATGATCAAAATCAATGAGTTAGGGTTTGAACTGCTTCTTCATGCACCCTGTTCACCAGATTTACACCCCTCTGATTATTTTCTGTTTCTGAACTTGAATAAAAGGATTGATAATAAAAGATATGGCAAAAATGAAGAGATGACATCTGCAGTTGATGGCTATTTTGTGGAGCTAAAAAATTCTCACTATAAACAGTGTATTGAAACTACTGAACATTACTGGGAAAAATGTTTTGATGAAAGGTTGATGTAGAGAAACAAAGGTCTTTTTCTGCAAAATTTTGGTATTTTCTTTGTTAGGTCAGGTACTTCTGAGTCAGGCCTCGTACATATTTCACAGAGTTATCAGAAACTACATAAAAATGTATATACTGAAACATTAATTAATTCACTGTTCAAAATAAGAATGAAGAACAAATGCAAGAAGTGCCACTAATTTCCCAGAAGAGTATTCTGATACAACTTTCATGAGTGTGAAAAGAACCAATTCGCCTTACATATTAACAAAAGATTGGCTGGATATAGAAGCTGTCTTTGACGGCTTAACGGTCCATTTGGAAACCATTCAGCACTGCTAATCTCTACTACCTAAGTTCAAAAATCAGATAATATTCTCTATGTTTCAGATCTACAGAACCATTTGTCTGGAAGTTTAAAATTTCCCAATACAAAAATATTACCTTCCTTGAGCAATTACCAGCAAAATTATCTGAGGACTCTTCAGTGCAATGACATGATGTACAAAACCTGACAAACACATTGCTCAGCAGAGATGATTTCAAGAATGAAATGAAGAACCTAAATCGTGCAAGACATGTTTTTCACGAAACTAAAAGTCTTCCTTGGGCTGAAAATATTTTGCATGTGGTGGTGAGATGAAGAATGCACTTAACAACTAGTATAATGGACTGACAATAGCTGACTGTGACATGGAAGTTCTAATCTCGAGGATGGGTACGACAAATGCTTAAGTAATGGAGATGATTATGAAGAAAAGTAAAGTAACCTTCAGTACAGTCAACTTGTTTCATTTTGCAGATGGCAACTATACTATAAACAAGGCAAATGAAAGAATTTTCTGGTTCAGTTCAAAAGGAGGGAAGATTAGTTAGTTAGAGCACAAGCTACTGTATGACAAGGACAGAGAATGAAACTAACCTTTGTTAAAGGAACCATTCCATCACTCATTTTATTTGACATAAGGAAGCTACAGAAAACTTAACTGTTGTTGGTCTGCTGGGAATTTGAATCATACATATCCAATGTTTTAACCACTGACAACTTCATTCAGTAGATTTCAAGATTTTATCATGGTTGAGCTAATTGGAGATGGAACACTAGCCCAGTTGAACAATTATTGGAAACAGACATGGATGGGACCTTGTTAAAGGACCACCATCTTTGTGAATTACTGGTCAAGTATGGATAATGAGCCTTCTTGATTGCACTGGCATGACATAAAAAGCTTTCCCAAATATGCATCCTTAAGTCCCGATATGTAGCATAATAAAGTACATGCAGTTAGGTGACAACACCACATGTCATTAGGACTGAAAGTATAATGTTCACTGGTGAATACCAGCCTTTCTTCCATTTCATTCATGTATATATTTAACAACTCTGGATCCAACCAAAACTTGGCCACATCACTAATTGTGAGGGAAACACTGACCAAACACAATGTGCAACGCTCCTCCAACCACCCTAAAAGTCCAGATTTGGTTCCCGTCAACTTCTTTTTGTTATCTCAGATCAAAAATAAGTCTGAAAGGATATCATCTCTGGACAGTTTAAGCAATCCATTGGGTTGCTTTGACTGGGTGCCTGAATAGCCTTTGAGATTGCTGACTAAAAAAAATAAATGCTTATGAAGACTGGGAATAGTGCTGCCAGAGGAGTATTGATGAAGAAGCCTGATGTTTTGAAAAATTTTATCTTACTCTGTACAAATTTTTGATAAAATTATTTTTATAATTTCAGTCTAAGTACTTACTGGACAAACCTTGTATACCAAGAGTGGTTGCACAGTAGTTAAGATAAAAGACATATATCTATGACAACTGAATTTCAAATCTCCAATCCATTCACACTCATTAAAGTTATCGATGGTGAATGCTGAATGGCTTCCTTCAAAATGGTCTATATCAGTTATATCAGTTCCCCTCTTTCACCCTCTTTGTTAACTAATCTAGTACTGCACTCCTTATGACCTAATCAGCAAGATATTAAAACTTTGTCCCCCCTCCTAGTTTCTAAAAACAAATTAAAAAGATGAAAGGTACATTTGTCTTGAAGGGAAACATGAAGAACTTATAAAAATGGATAAAATTAACCAAACATAAAACCTTTATTAGACTAAAGCCTTTAATTGCCAGTCCTTAAATAAATAAAAACTTTATTGAAAGGTTATATGGAGTGTAGCACTAACAGAAATTCAAATGTATCATAGGAAATAGAGAAAGCTGAAAGCAACTGAAACAATGACCAAGTTAAAGGGATGGGTAGAACACTAACAGAAAATCAAATGTATAGTAGGAAAAGGAGAAAGCTGAAAGCAACTGAAATAATGACAAGGTTAAATGGATAGGTAGAGCACTAACAGAACCACTGTCAGAAAATGGTTAAGCTTTATCACAGCACCTCTCAGACAGCAAAGTTCAGGACAGATGACTCAGATAACTGAAAAAGCTATCCCTAATATATATTCAGGAAACCCATGCAGGCAAGAGCAACAAACATCTGATGATTAAAAATAATGAAACTTCCAACAACTAAAAATTATAAAAAGTAGTCTCCTTGTCGACAATTTTTTGTTACTGTTTCTCTGATACATTGAGATCATAAGAAATGTAGCACAAGCTCACATTGTTTTAAGGATGGGGGAGGAAATCAGCCATACTCTTTCAAAGGAATCTCAACATTTGCCTGGTGCAATTTACAGAAATTACAGACAACCTAAACCAGGATGGCCAGATGTGGACGTGCGTCCAGTGTGTCTAAGGATTGCTGGCTTACCTGCAAGAAACTGAATGTAAACAAACATGTATACTCCAAATTATATTTTGTATTATAATAAAGGAACTTCAGTCTCATGAAAACTTATAACTTGATATTATCATTTCTTTTTTAATCTCACAGAGATAAAATTATAGTTTCATCATATACATTTTAAAATATACTGATAGAAGTGATGGACCTTCACATAATGGCATTTTGTATAGAAAAAACTGAATTTTTTATCAGCCAAGAGATTCATTTATCCACATGTTAAGCAACATTAGCAGATAATCACACAATACACAGTATGTTATCAAAAGTACATGAGTTTGACAAAAATATGGAAACACCAGAAGAAATGTATGCTTAAATATAAATGCAGATGCTGGCCAAGTTCACAGGTTGTGCTGTTGTATTTGGCCATGAATGGTGTCTTGCAATGTCTTCAATATGTTGCAAGTGTAAGTTGTATTCAGAACAATGTTCTGTGTAGCTGTGAAAGTATTAAACAAAATAAGAGAAAGGCAACCACTCACCTATAGCAAATCATTGCATGTGTTGCAGCCACATGTAGTAAGCATTGCTTCACACAGTGGAGAATGGTAAAACAGAGGCATGAGGCATTGCGAAATAGGCACACACAGATACTCTTGCTGACAGCAGCAGTCTACCAACAGGCTGACCCAAGGACGCACACAGACCGAGCGCCGAACGAAACCTAGAGAGTGCTGAGTATGGGGAAGTGAGGCCAGCATGCTAAGTTACGCTGCAATATACTGCAGAAGTAATAACAAAAAGCTACCACCGAGGGTAAAAAATGTCCTCCGGCCAGATATAAATAGTGGACAGGCACCAACAGACAGAAGCCATTAGAAAGCAGTTCGGATCTGACGGTGGACTTGGTCTGTGTCCGAAAGTGGGTGACGATTCCAGAAGTCAGTTCCAGCTCACAGGAGTCATCCGTTCGCCACCAGATGTCAACTTCAGCTCTAGAGGTCGGCCCGAGTTTGGTCGGCACCATGGCTGACTGACTACAGCGAGAACTTCCAGCAGGACTGGCCACAGCACGGTTTTAGTCACAGGTGTCGCCGGGGCCTGACGCCCAGACTTCACAGCAACCCGGCCCCATGGCATGTGGTCCGTCCATGACGGAACCTCATGGACATCGCAACTGACGGCTTCCCAGCTGCCCGTGCAGCAGGCGTTGGCAGCCGACCTCTTGCGACGAGTTAATCTCAACCACAGGGCATCCTGGCTTCAGCAGAGCACTGGTGGCCTGAGGCTCCTGAGTGCGATCAGCGGCGTATGTTGCGCGCATTGTCGGAGAATCTATACAGCAGCAGCCAGACAGAGGTATCCTCAGGGCTGGGCAGTGACAACGAAGGTGAAATTGTAAAGAAAGTTCAATAAATAATTGTAAAACTCCATGCCATCTCAGTCCTTGGTGCAGCCACTGTGTCTGCTGCTAACAAGTGGTGCAGAAGCAGTAACAAGTGGTGTCAGGCGCACCCACGCCACGACTTTGACTAGCACCGTGTGCAGCAACCGAGAAACACCGAATAGGGTGAGTCCAGCAACTGCATTCTCTCTATTTTTTCTGTGTAGCTAGACATGTCAAGGGCAGCATTAAGGGATGTGAGAGTGTCATTTGAAAGGCCTAGCAGCCCTGTAGACTTATTGCAGTTTCGTGGGAGTGATAGTCACGTTAACTTAGTACCATCTAAATGTGTAGCGTGTGGATTAACAGGTCACATCGCTCCTTGCGATAAATTTGTACCAAGCACTTGTGATGTGTGTGGCTTCTATGGTCATGTAACGGGGCAATGTGGTAAGACTAGATGGCTTGCCAGTAGACATGCAAGGAATTAACTTGCTTCTGGGTAATACAACTTTATTTTTGTGAGGTGAGGTATACCACATGGAAAATGCCAGAGACACGTGCCATCGGGACAAGTGACACCATAGTCGCATTGACAGAGCAAGTTAAGAAAATGATTGAAGAAAATAGGTTGCGAAAGCAGAACATGCAGAGGATGGAGAAACAATTGCAAAATCCTCAATCAGGCTCGCGAAGCGATAGTGTAGAATGCAAGGGTACTGTCTTTTCCGGTGTGGCAGATTGTTCAGCGGCTAATTTGATACCTTCCTTCTCGGGTAAAACATCAGAGGATGTGAATGTTTTCATTGGTGACGTACGTAGTACGGCTAGACTGTGTGGCTGGTCGGATGAAATGTGTTTGCAAATGGCGAGGTTACGGTTAGTAGGTGACGCAAAGACTTATGTGGCATACCACGAAGGGTTAAAGGATTATACTACATTCACAGAGTTCGCTGAGAGATTATTGCAAAGGTGTAGGAAACAAATCAGTGCGAGATTTTTTCAGCTTTATCCATTTCCTACTATAGATTTTATTTTCTGAGGATGATGCAAAAAATGGGTGAAACAGCAGAAGAATTATCAGACAGAATTAGGAGAATGAATGTGCACACGTTTGAGTTAATGCAAGATGCGAGTGCAAATGAAGTTCTATTGAAAGAAGCAGAGGATAGAGCTTTAGACGCATTTTTGCAAGGGGTCTCGCTGGATTTTTCAAGCCAGATATGGATGGAAAATCCAAGTGACTTAGCAGCAGCAATGCGCGTAGCTACACATTTGCAGGAAATGGATAGTGCCACTAGAAGTCATTTTTTCATCTTCCAAAGAGTGTTATCGTTGAAGGAAGCAAGGTCATTTTAAGGGACAATGTCAGGAAGCGCAGTGTTTAAATTGTCAGAAAATAGTCACAACAGTGTAAGGACAAGAAATGGGTTAATGATACAGCAGGTAAAAAACTGTTCAACGAAAAAGGGAGCGTTCCTGCTGTCAGAAGGCATTCCCAGTTAAAAGACGTACTCAGAGAGTGCACGAAGAGGTGGATTACAGTTTGATGGTTTGGATAAAAGATAAGTGGCAAAGAGTTTTAGTGGATACTAGAGCGCATGTATCAGTTGTCAGTGTGGACCTCATGGACAAGAAAGGATTGGAAGCTCCGAGATACAGATTGCGCGTAGTAGGTGATAAAAAATTAGATGCACTAGGGACAGCACAGCTCAAGTTTAAGATAGGGAACATGTAGTTCTGGGAGCAAATGGAGGTGTTGTCAACTGTGGGACAGGGATTTTCAGTAAATACTTGGGTTGGACTTTCTGATTAAACATCACGCCAAAATTGACCTTTCGCAACATACGCTGGAACTCAATGGGAACTTGTTCTCAATGGGTACAGCCGATGCAAATGTTTCAGAGTTGAAAGGTGCACCAATAGCTAAGGTGATACCAACTAAACTGCGTACAAATGCATTAAAGGTGATTTCGTGTGACAAAGTACACTCAGGTACAGGAAAGTTGATCTGGGTACCAGTGGATGTCGATATGCCACAGCAGGGGTTATTCTTGGTAGAGCCACTACCGAGTAATGAGGTTTTAGATGAAAAGCATTGCTTTATTCGTAGGAGTGTATCACGGGTAATGGACATAAACGGGCAGTTTATGGTTCCTGTGAGTTTAGATAACTTCGGGCAGGATGATCTCGATCTGCCAAAGGGATTAGTAATAGCCACAGCAGAGTTAATGAAGAGGACATCGATAGTCCAAGGCTAGACTATGATGTAAAGAAAACTGTCAGCACATCTGCACTTTGTGACGAGGTAAATCATTTGAGAGGAAATGATCATTCGGGTATGGAAGCACAGGGTAGGTTACCTGCTGCACCAATAACACAGCATCATATTCCGAAAGGGAATCACCCTCCGGTGTATCATAAGCCATACAGACTACCGAAACAATTACAACCAGAAGTAGAGCAATTAATGGAGCAAACAACTGGAAGATGGGATAATGCAGCACAGTAATAGTATTTGGTCTAGGAGCGTGGTCCTAGTTCAAAAGAAGACACGGGACGGGTCGAAAAAATTTCGCTTTTGTTGAGATTACAGACATTTGAATGAATGGACAGTGGCGAACGTATATCCGATTCTGAATATCACAGAAACGTTAGACAACCTATGACAGTGTAAATTTTTATCCACCTCCCCCCCATGAACCATGGACCTTGCCGTTGGTGGGGTGGCTTGTGTGCCTCAGCGATACAGATGGCCATACTGTAGGTGCAACCACAACGGAGGGGTATCTGTTGAGAGGCCAGACAAACGTGTGGTTCCTGAAGAGGGGCAGCAGCCTTTTCAGTAGTTGCAGGGGCAACAGTCTGGATGATTGAATGATCTGTCGTTGTAACACTAACCAAAACGGCCTTGATGTGCTGGTACTGCAAACGGCTGAAAGCAAGGGGAAACTACAGTCGTAATTTTTCCCGAGGGCATGCAGCTTTACTGTATGGATAAATGATGACGGCGTACTCATGGGTAAAATATTCCAGAGGTAAAATAGTCCCCCATTCGGATCTCCGGGCGGAGAGTACTCAGGAGGACGTCCTTATGAAGTGAAAGAAAACTGGCGTTCTACAGAGCAGAACGTGGAAGGTCAGATCCCTTAATCGCGCAGGTAGATTAGAAAATTTATAAAGGGAAATAGATAGGTTAAAGTTAGATATAGTGGGAATTAGTCAAGTTCGGTGGCAGGAGGAACAAGACTTTTGGTCAGGTGAATACAGGGTTATAAAAACAAAATCAAATAGGGCTAATGCAGGAGTAGGTTTAACAATGAATAAAAAATAGGAGTGCGGGTAAACTACTACAAACAGCATAGTGAATGCATTATTGTGGCCAACATAGACATGAAGCTCACGCCTACTACACTAGTACAAGTTTATATGCCAACTAGCTCTGCAGATGATGAAGAAATTGATGAAATGTATGATGAGACAAAAGAAATTATTCAGGTAGTGATGGGAGAAGAAAATTTAATAGTCATGCGTGACTGGAATTCGGGAGTAGGAAAAGGGAGAGAATGAAACATAGTAGGTGAATATGGATTGGGGCTAAGAAATGAAAGAGGAAGCAGTGTGGTAGAATTTTGCACAGTGAATAACATAATCATAGCTAACACTTGGTTCAAGAATCATAAAAGAAGGTTGCACACATGGAAGAATCCTGGAGATACTAAAATGTATCAGATAGATTATGTAATGGAAAGACACAGATTTAGGAACCAAGTTTTAAATTGTAAGACATTTCCAGGGGCAGATGTGGACTCTGACTACAAACTATTGGTTATGAACTGTAGATTAAAACTGAAGAAACTGCAAAAAGGTGGGAATTTAAGGAGATGGGACCTGGATAAACTGACTAAACCAAAGGTTGTACAGAGTTTCAGGCAGAGCATAAAGGAACAATTGACAGGAAAGGGGGAAAGAAATACAGTAGAAGAAGAAAGGGTAGCTCTGAGGGATGAAGTAGTGAAGGCATCAGAGGGTCAAGTAGGTAAAAAGACGAGGGCTAATAAAAATCCTTGGGTAACAGAAGAGATATTGAATTTAATTGATAAAAGGAGAAAATATAAAAATGCAGTAAATGAAGCAGGCAAAAAGGAATACAAATGAATCAAAAATGAGATTGACAGTAAGTGCAAAATGGCTAAGCAGGGGTGGCTAGAGGACAAATGTAAGGATGTAGAGGCTTATCTCACTAGGGGTAAGATAGATATGCCTACAGGAAAATTAAAGAGACCTTTGGAGATAAGAGAACCACTTCCATGAACATCAAGAGGTCAGATGGAAACCCAGTTCTAAGCAAAGAAGGGAAAGCAGAAAGGTGGAAGGAGTATATAGAGCGTCTATACAAGGGCGATGTACTTCAGGACAATATTATGGAAATGGAAGAGGATGTAGATGAAGATGAAATGGGAGATACGATACTGCGTGAAGAGTTTGACAGAGCACTGAAAGACCTGAGACGAAACAAGGCCCCGGGAGTAGACAACATTCCATTAGAACTACTGATGGCCTTGGGAGAGCCAGTCCTGACAAAATTCTACCATCTGGTGAGCAAGATGTACGAGACAGGCGAAATACCTTCAGACTTCAAAAAGAATGTAATAATTCCAATCCCACAGTGTTATAACTTTTAATCACAATAATTGCGTGGATATTCACACTCTCTCTTAGAAACAATAGCTGATCCCATGATTACAACTCAGTCTCTCGTATTCGACTGTCGTGCCGTGACATGCGGCCGGCGCCGTTCGTAGCTAGGTGGCGCTGCCGCGCTCAGCCGTTAGCGGAACGCCTCTATCGCCGTTTGTGCGTACTGTCGTGGCGGCACTGTTAAATGTTGTGGCACTATCACAACACTTTTCCCCCCTTGAAAAAAAAAAAAAAATCACTTCCTTGGAGAAATGGACAGCGCCGAGACATCCATGGCCTCTTGTGAGGCCCCGAGGAGAGCCCGCGCAGAGACACGAGAGTATGGTCGAAAATGTCCAGGACGGAAGCTCGTGCGTGGAACGTGCCTCCTGGATGAGATGATGGGTGAAAACTCCGGAGCAGCATCCATAGGTGTCATGGACCTGGGAATGTACTCCAGTGAGATGGGTCCCGGAGAAGGTAGCGTCGCGACTGGGGCCGGTTCCGGTGTACTCGGAAGCGGCAGCGATGGCGGCTGCATCAACACGGACGGTAGATCGGCAGCAGCAACAGGACTGGCGTCTCGGGCTGGTAGAGGCGAAGGATGGGGCGGTGGCACCGGCGTGGCCACCACTCGTGGGCGCATCTGGTCATAATGGCGAACAACCGTGCCGTCGCCCGTACGGATTTCACAAAGCCGGCGGCCGCGAAGAGCCTTGACCACCCCTGGAATCCATTTAGGGCGAGATCCATACCCTCGTGCCCACACGTCGGCGCCCACTGAGTAATTTCCCGCACTAGGGGACACAGTACAAGGCCTGACAGGGTGAAGCAGGTGCAGTAGAGTGCGCGGTTGGCAGCCATGCAAGAGTTCAGCAGGGCTGCGATCACCCAGAGGCATTGAAGCGATAAGAACTCAGAAATTGCAGCAGGGCGTCATCTGTGGAAAAATCACTAAGGATTTTTTTCATCTCGCATTTGAAAGTGCGGACAAGGCGCTCGACCTCCCCATTCGATTGCGGATGGAAGGGAGGTGTGGTAACATGATGAATACCTTGCCCAGTACAAAAATCACAGAAGGCCTGCGAAGAGAACTGAGGGCCATTGTCCATGACGATCGTGGATGGAAGACCTTCTAGCGCAAAGATTTTGGACATAGCCAGCATCGTCGCCGCAGTGGTGGGTGACGGACATCTAACAACAAACGGAAACTTCGAGAAGGCGTCAATCAACAGTAGCCAATAAGTACCGAGGAAGGGGCCAGCAAAGTCGGCGTGCACCCGTTCCCATTGCTGAGCTGGATCAGGCCACGGAGAGGACATTGTACGAGGTGCCGCCAGTTGTTGAGCACACTGGCCACACACAGCAACCATATGGGGGATGTCCGAATCAATACCGGGCCAATAAACGTGCCTGCGGGCCAGGGACTTAGTCCGAGAAATACCCAAATGGCCTTCGTGCAACAGTTTGAGAACATCTTTGCGAAGAGAGGCTGGCACCACGACCCGTGGAGATGCGCCATCCGTGGCCAGAAGAACAACACAATCACGAACAGACAGACGAAGGCGCAAGGCATGGTAGTTGCGAAGGGGATCCGATGCCCGGCCCTTGGTCCTGTCCGGCCAACCTCGTTGAACAAAACCGATCACCTGATGCAGGACCGGGTCCCGCGCAGTAGCCGACGTGACCTGCGAACCTGTAAGGGGAAAGCCCTCGACCGCACGACGTTCTTCCTCATCAATGTGGAAACAGAGGAGTTCATCACGATCGAAAACAGGGTCGGGGCCCATCGGCAATTGCGACAATGCATCAGCGTTGGCGTGCTGGGCCATGGGGCGATAGTGAATCTCATAATGAAAACGAGACAAGTATAAGGCCCAACGTTGCAGGCGGTGAGCTGCCTTATCCGGAAGTGACGCCGAGGGGCTGAACAGAGAGACCAGCGGTTTGTGGTCGGTGACGAGGTGAAACTTAGAACCATACAAAAAAACGCTGAACTTTTTTAGAGCATAAATGATAGAGAGCACCTCCTTTTCGATTTGAGAGTAACGCCGTTGCGCCTCGTTGAGGGTCTTGGAAGCATAGGCGATGGGCGAGAACAGCCCCTAGGCCATACTGTGACACGTCAGTCGCCAGAACCAAGTGCTGACCCGGACGGAATGTGGCAAGACAAGGCGCCGACTGCAAATGAGCCTTCAGGCGGACAAAAGCCTGCTCACACCTGTCGGACCAACAGAAGGGGACGTTTTTGCGTAACAGCTGATGCAGAGGATAAGTTACCGCCGCTGCGGATGGAATGAATTTGTGATAATAAGCAATCTTGCCTAGAAACGCCTGAAGTTCTTTGACCGTAGACGGCCAGGGTAGAGCGTTAATGGCCGCAACGTGCTGACGGAGAGGACGTATACCCTCACGGGACAAGTAGAAACCTAGATACTCAATGGAGGGTTGGAAGAACTGTGACTTGTCTAGATTGCACCTCAACCCAGCCGAATGCAAAACCCGAAACAGTGAACGTAAATTACGAAGGTGTTCCTCAGTGGAGGCTCCCGTGTCAACAATGTCATCCAGATAGTTTATGCAGCCGGGAACGGAAGCCATGAGCTGTTCCAAAAACCACTGAAAAATGGCCGGTGCGCTAGCGACGCCAAATGGTAATCGCTGGTACTGATACAACCCACAAGGAGTGTTGATAACAAGAAATTCCTTGGAAGGAGCGTCCAACGGCAACTGATGGTACGCCTCCGATAAGTCAAGTTTGGAAAAGAACTGGCCCCCAGCGAGCTTGGTAAACAACTCCTCAGGACGGGGAAGAGAATAAGTGTCAATGAGGCTCTGAGCATTGACAGTGGCTTTAAAGTCACCACACAATCGCAGACTCCCCTTTGGTTTAGAAACCACCACGATCGGCGATTCCCATTCACTGGAGGTAACCGGAAGGAGAATCCCTGAAGCTGTTAACCTGTCTAGCTCAGCCTTGACAGGTGCACGCAATGCCACCGGAATAGGGCGTACCCGGAAAAACTTAGGACGAGCCGTAGGTTTAAGAGTAATGTGAGCTGCAAAATCCTTGGCACAACCCAGACCAGCAGAGAACACGGACGAAAATTCAGAACACAATCCATCCAGCTGTTGATACGGAATATCCTCAGATATGAGGTGCACATCATCATCAATGGAGAACCCGAACAGCTGGAAAGCATCATAACCAAACAGGTTTTCAGTGCCCGCATGATCCACCACATAAAACGTGAGGGGCCAAACAAGACTTGTAGGCAGTGGAAGCATCAAACTGGCCCATGATAGGAATTTTCTGTTGATTATAAGTCCTCAGACTTCACGTAACTGGAGACAAAGGAGGGGAGCC
Source organism: Schistocerca gregaria (assembly GCF_023897955.1). NCBI lineage: Eukaryota > Metazoa > Arthropoda > Insecta > Orthoptera > Acrididae > Schistocerca > Schistocerca gregaria. Next base: position 537,784,665 of record NC_064921.1, read on the forward strand.
CAACGCCAAATACGTGTGAGAATTAATGAGAGTTACTGCAGAGCCAGTGTCCACTTGCATGCGGATGACTTTATTCAGCACACGAACAGTAACAAACAGCTTATTTGTTTGAGAAAGCACACAGTGAACATCCATGTCCGATGCCTCGTTCTCGTCGACAGGAACTTTATGGGACTGACACACAGAAGCAATGTGGCCTTTTTCCTACATGAATTACACGTGGCCCAACGTTTTGGACACGCTGCCCTGTCGTGCTGTACGAAACAACGGGGTCAGGAAGGAAGTGCGGAACGAACCGGCTTCTGTGGTTGCTGGTTTCGCTGCGAGCGTTGCGGCCCAATGCGACGTTGTTGACGCTAGTGGACCGCCGCCACATCGTCGTTCTCCTGTGAAACAGGCAAATTGCCCGTGTCGAGAGCTGACTGTACAGAACCTACATCACACCACGCATCGATTTGCGCGCCAGCAGCATGAGACACTTCAAAGGATTGAGCGATGCTTAGAACTTCCGACAACGACGGGTTTGGCAGTTGGAGGGCATGTTGCCGAACTTCTTTATCAGGAGCAAGCCGTAGAATAGCATCCCTAACCATTGAGTCAGCATAAGACTCGTTATGTGTGTCCGTGACAAACTGACATTTCCTACTCAGACCGTGTAGTTCCGCCGCCCAAGCCCGGTAAGATTGATGGGGCTGTTTACGACACCGGTAGAACGCCACGCGGGCGGCAACGACGTGGGTGTTTTTTCGATAATAGGCAGACAATAAGTCACACATTTCTTGGAAGGACAGGGAGGCGGGTTCCCGCAGAGGGGCTAACTGAGATAGCAGCTGATAGACTCGAGGGGAAATCCAAGATAGAAATAACGACTTACACATAGGAGCGTCGACAACGCCGAAAGCCAAGAAGTGTTGCCGCAAACGCTTCTCATAATCCTCCCAGTCTTCAGCGGCCTCATCGTAAGGAGGGAATGGAGGCGGAGAAGAGGAAGACAGACGATGAGTAAGCGACATCGACAACGCCTGAATCGCTGCCGTCAGCTGTGTTTGTTGATCCTGAATAGTAGCCGTCAGCTGTGTTTGTTGTTCAATGAGCGCTTGCATAAGCTGTTCCATGTCTGCCCCGTCATGAACACGCAAATCCACAACGCAGTGAAAATATCCCATCCTCGTCGCCAAAAAGTGTTATAACCTTTAATCACAATAATTGCATGGATATTCACACTCTCTCTTAGAAACAATAGCTGATCCCATGATTACAACTCAGTCTCTCGTATTCGACTCCCGTACCATGACATGCGGCCAGCGCCGTTCGTAGCTAGGTGGCGCTCCCGTGCTCAGCCGATTTGCGGAGCGCCTCTATCGCCGTTTGTGCGTACTGTCGTGGCGGCACTGTTAAATGTCGTGGCACTATCACAACACACAGAAAGCAGGTGTTGACAGATGTGAAAATTACCGAACTATCAGTTTAGTAAGTCACAGCTGCAAAATACTAACGCGTATGGAGTGTAGCCATGTATGGAAGTGAAACATGGACGATAGTTTGGACAAGAAGAGAATAGAAGTTTTTGAAATGTGGTGCTACAGAAGAATGCTGAAGATTAGATGGGTAGATCACATAACTAATGATGAGGTATTGTATAGAATTGGGGAGAAGAGGAATTTGTGGCTCAACTTGACTAGAAGAAGGGATCAGTTGGTAGGACATGTTCTGAGACATCGAGGGATCACTAATTTAGTATTGGAGGGCAACGTGGAGGGTAAAAATCGTAGAGGGAGACCAAGAGATGAATACACTAAGCAGTTTGAGAAGGATGTAGGCTGCAGTAGGTACTGGGTGATGAAGAGGCTTGCACAGGATAGAGTAGCATGGAGAGCTGCATCAAACAAGTCTCAGGACTGAAGACAACAACAACAACAACAACAATGGATTTGCAAAGTGGTTATCACCACATTGAAGTATGTCTGGAGGACAGGCCAAAAACAGCATTTACAATGCACTGTGGTCACTTCAAGTATAAAAGATTGCTGTTTGGACTAAAAAATGCTCCAGCAACATTTCAGAGGTTGTTGGATGGAGTCCTTCGTGGGTTGAAACTGAAAAAAATGCATGGTGTATCTGGATGACATTATAGTTTTTTCAAGAGATATAGAGCAGCATGTGGAATGGTTAGAAGAGGTGTTCAAAAGATTAGAGACAGAATGGCTAACATTAAGTTTGGACAAATGCCATTTTGTGCAAGCACAAGTAAATTATCTTGGGCATGTTATCAGTCAGGACGCGGTATGGACAGATCCTCGTCTCATTTCTGCAGTATGAGATTTTCCGGTTCCTCAAATGGTTAAACAACTGCAATAGTATATCAGTCTTGTAAGCTATTATCAAAAATTCATACAGGGGTTTGCAGAAATAGCGAGGCCACTTAATAAGTTGCTTAGAAAAAGTGTTACCTTCCAGTGGACATCAGAGTGGGAGAAAGCATTTCAAGAGTTGAAATGGATACTGACATCAGATCTAGTTTTGAAGTTTCCAGACTTTTCGATGGAGTTTATAGTACAATGTGACGCGTCTAATCACGCTCTCGGGGTTGTACTTGGGCAAGAAATTGATGGCAAAGAACATCGGACTGCATTTGCATCTCGTTAACTTAACAAAATTACTCCATGATGGAGAAGGAATTGTTAGTGGTAACATACAGGATTTCGTACTTTTGATGTTATCTGTACAGTAGAAGGTTTAATGTTGTGATGAATCATTCAGCTCTGAAATGGTTATTAGGTTTGAAAGACCCAGCGAGTAGGCTAGTGAAATGGGCACTGAAACTCGGTGAGTTAGATTATGAGGTGATACACATGCCAATGCTAACACATTGAGCAAGAAAGTGGCAGTATTAAAAGTAACAGGGGTGACTGAAGATGAGTGAAAAAGGGCACAAGCCATGGATAGTGATTGCCAATTGTTCAGAAAGCAACCACAGTTCCTAGTATAGGACGGGTTACTTTGCAGGTTGACAAAATGCAGCCCACGCGTCGCCGTGCCAGCAGCGTTAGGATCTGAAGTTTTGCAACAGGCACATGACCATTTTCTTTCAGGACATGGCAGGAGAAGAGCTACGGATAGGTGGACACCGGAGAAGTTTTGGTGGAGGACATGACGTCAAGACGTGGACGAGTACATCAGGAATTGTGTGCCATGTGCACAGCATGCAGACTTGAGCCATCAAAAGATTCAGCTTCAAAGATTACCAGAGGCAGACAGACCTTTCCAACAAATTGAAGTTGATGTATTAGATCCATTTAATAGGAGTGCAGCAGGGAATAAGTGTGTGTTAACAGTGATTGACCACTTTTCTACGTATTTAGTCATGCTCGCATTATCAGATCAGAAAGCAAGTACGGTGACACAAGCTTTAGTTGATAATTGGTTACTCAGGTATGGGGTACCTCAGTCCTTAATCTCGGATCAAGGTACTAATTTCACGTCTGATCTGCTGAAGCAACTGTGTAAGTTACTGAAGGTAACTACTACAGAGTAGTCCATTCCATCGGCAAACAAATGGACGAACGAAGAGAGTGCATTGCACAATCGCTAAGATGTTGAGTCACTATGTAAATAGTCAACACACCGACTGGGATGTGTACTTGCAATTCGTAACTAGTGCATATAATAGTAAGGTACATACATCGACAGGATTGTCACTGTACGAAGTGGTTTATGGGCGGAAGATGCCATCACCTTTTTACATGCTTTGTCCAAGGCTGGGAGCGGATGGCGAGCTTGTAAGGCAATTTGCGAAAACCGTTAAGGAAGTAGGGCAGAGAGTTAGACTAGCTAACACGAAAGCATTGGAATGACAAGAACAGATGGGAGGTACAACAAGGAAGTTGCCACAGTACAGAGTAGGCCAAGTGGTACTACTAGCTAATGTGAATGTTTGAAAAGGGAGAACCAAGAAGTTCACAAACAAGTTCCAGGGACTGTAACAGGTAGTGGAAATGACATCACCTGTCAATGTAAAATTACAATTGCCCACCAAGACAACAGTGGTTCACGTTAGTAGAGTTAAGCTGTTCCAGGGGGTAGTAGATCCATGTACATGTACTTCTCCTTCTGGCAGAAAGCGAAAAGAAGTGCCAGAAGCAGACAGTAAATTGGGTATTAAGTATAAGTTGCATTCGAGGGATGTGTAGTTAACAGTAATTATCATGTGTGTATTATTTTTGTGCATGGACTAGGGTTATTTTATTGGTATTAAGGGGTAGTGATAGGAGTTTTTTCCTTCTCTCTCCATTCTGTACGTGATGCAGCATGGGGTACAAGTGGATAGTAGTCCTCTAGCAGCTGACACAAGCTGGCCAGGTACACGATATGCCATTGTGAAGTGAGGTGTTGTTCGGGAAACAACCGGATGTGGTCCTCACGAGTCACGAGTGGACACTTCGTCTGGCACTCAACATCTGGCAGGAAGGAACAAGATGCGGCTGTTACAGGAGATGGTATCAAGTGGGGAAATGGTTGCATCTAAGAACGGAATATTACGGGACGTGCAAGAAGAGTACGAGGCTTTGGACAGGTCATGTAAGGAAATAAGGGAACAACTGTGCCAAGTTGTGAGCATGATTCCAGGGAGGAGAAAGAGAGTAAAGAGGGGTTGGTTGAATGCAGGTGGGAAGTTGCTGAAAACAATTTTTGGAACAGCGGATAGAGACGATATTGAGAGTTTGAACAATTCTCTAACAATTATTCGTGATAGGGAGGAAAGCATAGGGAAGTTAATGGATATACACCCAACAGAGGCACAGGGATTAGCTAAAGAGGTGTTGAATGTGACACGCGTGGTGCTTGGGATGGCTACAGGGTTACGAGCATATATACAACAAACACAGAAATTATTGAATACGGATCTGGAACAGGTACAAAAGCGGTTGGATAAAGTGGAAAGGAAGCTGCAAATGGCTAAATTGCTCTGGGAACTGGTTAACAGCATTGGTGAGGCACAGGTGAGGATGGATGAGTTGCAAGAGGCAGTACATCATGCATTGCACGGGCAGGTGAGTGTGATGTTGATGTTACCAGAAAAATTCAGACGGAGTCTGAAGCAGGCAGAGGGAGAGTTTCCAGAGGGGGTAGAGCACGTAGTGCTGATAATTGAAGCGAGTATCTCACTTTTTTATCATATGTCTAGGATTAAGGTAACAATGGATCTAGTTAAGATGTATATAGAGATTAGATTTCCAGTAACTAGTGTGGGGAGACAGTATCACTGTTACACAGTGCATTCTTATCCAGTCAGATGGGAGCACATGGGGTAGGGTGTACAGTTCAGGACACAGGAGGTTTTATTAATTTATAAGGAGGGGGATACTCATGCTACTATGTCGAGTTTAGAGTTGAGTAGATGTCTAACAGAGTCACTTTCCACTTGTCCATCACGGGTTCTTTTCATGGGCAAGGGGTCATGTGAGATCCAGTTATTTAGGGCAGAAGCAGAAGCTTTGGAGTGTTGGAGAATAACAGTGAAGCCTACGCCACATTTTCAGCAAATTGGGAGGCATTGGTTGTATTCAGTATTCGCTACGGAGAGGATATCAGCCAAATGTTATGACAATGGGAATTGGACAGCAACCACGAAGATGGAATTATGGGACAGTGGTTTGCTAATCAATGGGACAAATTGTGAAATAGTAGGGGATCGTTTCAGCTTACCAGCAACAGTCACAGGAGTCACCAAGGTTACAGATACTCATCTGACGTTTTACTGGCAAGATGCATCATTCAGCATCACTCCAGGAGAAAATTGACGTATATTAACACCACCTTGGATGCTACACTACTGCAAACGATAGATAAACTAGTAGATTCAGAGAAAGGTCAAATTTCAATGCAGCAATTATTAAGGTATGTGGAGGAGTACGATACCAGGCGGAAACGTAGCATAGCGACCATTGGTATTTCAACCCGTACTATTACCGTGTTGATTGTATTTATCGGTGTAGTATATGTCTTATTAAAACGGAGGATTCAGCATGTTAATGCAGACCGCTCCATGAGCTTCCTGTAGAATGGATTACCAGTAGGGCATGAGTCTGGGCAACCTGGATGTATGTACGGAAAAGGTAGAATATAGGACAGAACTTGAGTTAACGTATAGGGTAAATTCGGGGACGAATTTAATTTTTAGGAGGAGGCAGCATTGCGGCCACATGTAGTAAGCGTTGCTTCACTGCTTCACGCAGTGGAGAATGGCAAAACAAAGGCACGCCGACGACCAAGGCATTGCGAAGTAGGCAAGCACAGATAGTTTTGCTGACAGCAGCAATCTACCAACAGGCTGACCCAAGGACGCACACAGACCGAGCACCCAGCGAAGCCTGGAGAGTGCTGAGTAAGGGGAAGTGAGGCCAGCACGCTAAGTTACGCTGCAATATACTGTGGGAATAATAACAAAAAGCTCCCACCGAGGGTCGAAAATGTCCTCCTGCGGATATAAATAGTGGATCACAGGCAGCAACAGACAGAAGCCAGTAGGAAGCAGTTTGGATCTGACAACGGACGTGGTCCATGTCCGAATGTTCAATCTTCATAGGTGATGATTCCGGAAGTCTGTTCCAGCTCACAGGAGTCATCTGTTCACCGCCAGATGTCAACTTCAGTTCTGGAGGTCAACCAGAGTTTGGTCGTCAACATGGATAACTAACTACAGCGAGAACTTCCAGCAAGACCGGCCGCAGCGTGGTCTTCGTCACAGGTGCTGCCAGGGACTGACGCCCGGACTTCACAGCAACCCGGCCCCACGACGCGTGGTCCGTCCATGACGTGACCTCACAGACATCGCAACTGACAGCTTCCCAGCCACCGGTGCTGCAGACATCAGCAGCTGACCTCACGGCGACGAGTTCATCTCAACCACAGGGCATCCTGGCTTCAGCAGAGCATTGGTGGCCTGAGGCTCCTGAGTGCGATCAGCGGCGTATGTTGCGCGCATTGTCGGAGAATCTATACAGCAGCAGCCAGGCGGAGGGATCCGCAGGGCTGGGCAGCGACGACGAGGGTGAAATTGTAAAGAAAGTTCAATAAATAATTGTAAAACTCCATGCCATCTCAGTCTTTGGTGCAGCCACTGTGTCTGTTGCTAACCAGTGGTGCAGAAGCTGTAACACATGGAATACAGAAACATGTAACTGCAAACAGTACTTACACTAGCTCTTGAGCTCTCGCCACGCGATGGGAATGTTCATTTGGGTGTCTCTGTGGTTGTGCTGAAGGAGTGTGCTTTTACTACAAAACAAGCAAGAGCTCAAAAGCTAATATGAATGCTGTTTCCTGTTAACTGTTCATGTGCTCCATGCATCACTCCACTACAGATGGGAGGTTGCCTTTTCCTTATTTTATTTATTGCTCCACCCAGGAATTTCTGTTACTGTTATGTGAGTGTATTATGTTGGATCTAAGAGAAGCCATGTGTGAACAAACTATTGGTGCTCATAAGGTGCTTATGTAACCAAGGTAGTAAAGTGTTTGGTGTTTTGAGAGGCACTGTATCAAAGATTTATATCACATACAGGAGAAGTGGAAAAATGTTAGTCACAACATGGATGAAAGTTTGTGTTTAGTGATGGAGATGAATAGTCACTGAAGAACAATGTGATGAAAAATAAAAGAACAACAGCTGCAAAAGTCACTACAGAACTGAATGTCACACTCATGAACACTGACAGCATCAAAACAATATGAAAGGAGCTCCACAAGCAGGGAATTGCATGGTGAGTTGGAATTCCAAAACCCCTCATCAGTGACGCAAACGTCTGAAAAAGAAAAACCCAGTGCTGAAGCCATAAAACCTGGACCTTGGACCAATGATGAGTCTTGCTGCACACTGTTCCCAACTTCTGCTCAAGTTTACAAACCAAGACTGAAAAATGGCGGGGTTCCATCACGATTGGGCAGTCATATCATGGTACTCCATGGGCCCCATGGTTACTCTGCAACATCTCATTACTGCCAAGGATTATGTGACCTTTTGGCTGATCAGGTCCACGCATGGTACAATGTTTGTTCCCCAATGCTGATGCTGTATTCCAAGATGACTGGACCCCCTGTTCATACAGCTTGTGCCATCCAGGAGGGGTTTTGTGAACACAAGGATGAACTGTTGCATCTCTCCTCACCACCACAGCGGCCTGACCTTGGTATTATTAAGTGTTTGTGATCTACTTTGGAGAGGATGGTGCATGATCACTATCTACCTCCATCACTGTTACCTGAACTTACCAATATTTATCAGAGAGAATGATATAAGATTCCCTTGAAAACCATAAAGGACTTGAACTTATCCATTCCATGATGACTGGAAGCTGTTTTGAATGCCAACGATTTTTCTACGCCATATTAAGCATAGTAATGTGTGTGTTTTCGCATTTTTGTCTACACCCTGTGAGTAAATGATAGCAAATTTAATTCTTGCCCAATAGCATACAAGAAAATCAAAAATGAAAAGCCAACTGTATGCAATACAAATGGCACTGGTCAATTTTGATATACTTTACATTCCATCGATCCATTGTAAGGAGATCCTCAAGGAGAGCATGTTATAAAACACGAATACATAATACATATTAAAATAACAAAAAATCACCAGTAAAACTTAAATAACATGACTTCTCAAATTCCTAAAAACACAGTCCCCTTATTTGAAGAAAGTTAAATCTGAAATAGATGAGGTCAGGAGTCAGTCCCAAGCTCTGTTGATGAAAGTACAAGACTGATTTAAGGAGAAAAGCTTTCTTAATGGCATTTACTCAAAAATACCACCCTCTCCAGTTATACTTTTTCACACATTTGCTACTATCGTTTCTCTTTTATCACACCCTCTCCACTCTTGTCCATCTTCCATTCACTCTAGTTTTAACACACTGAAATACTATGCTGGCAAATCTAAACTCCAGTTATTCTCTCCTTTAAGGTCATGTGTACACTATATCATGGTTGTACTTGTAACAGGATGTAGGTCACAGTAAGTACTGGGAGATGAAGAAGCTTGCACAGGATAGGGTAGCATGGAGAGCTGCATCAAACCAGTCTCGGGACTGAAGACCACAACAACATAACAGCAATCAATATGCAAATGAGATTAAAAACTTAGGTTGTCAGGTTTTCCATTCTATTTCATAACCAACTAATGTAAATAGGTACATTACTTTCATTCAACACATTCTTAATCAAGAAATACTTACTTGACAATTAGTCTCTGACATTATTTCTGATGTCATCCTGATGGTATATCCAAATTCTTAAAATTGTAATTTGGATCTGAAGGAGGGCTCAAGCTGCTGAAACACATTAACGCTGGTTTAAAATTTTGCATATAATCATTGTAAAAATTATTCTGCACACAACAAAAACAAAACATCAATTAAGGATTTTAAAAATCAAAGGTGACAATGAATAACAATAATGAACATTCCTGGATGGAACAATATATAAAATAAGGGAAAGGCAATCACTCACATATAGCAGATATATGGGTGGCATACAACACACATAACAAAACATTCACTAGTTTTCAAACTATGGCTCTTCTTCAAACAGAGAAAGCATACACTGAATGCGTGTACTTTCTACTAGAAGACAAGCTATAGCTAGGAAGCTAGTGAGTGTAGTATTTTGTTATGTGTGCACTCATCCTTCTTCTACAAGTAGAGCCAGACCTCAAAAGTTAATGAATATTGTGCTCTGTATATGTGTTTATCCCCCACAAGTAAGTGGTTGTCTTTCTCTTATTTTAAGTAAAGAAGACAATGATGTATTTGAAATTTTTGTATGACTATGAACCCCCGCAAGGAAAAAAATCAAAGATGTCTGAGCAAAGCTATTAGGCTGATATGTTCTGTCTGAGTATAGAAAGAGCATACACAGAGGAAGATGATCAAAACATACGCACCAATGGCATGAGAATGCCAACAAAAAAATGGAAATTACTTCAACACACTAGCTTGTGAGACAGGAAGGTGAGACAGACCTACATCATTGTAAATGCTAGGAACAACATACACTCAAAACACACACAATCGAAGAATGAGTGCTCCACAGGACAAGAAGACTGCAGGAATGAGTATAGACAGATGACATTGGACAAATAGCCGCTGAAAACACCAGGTAAAGCTGATTCTTCCCAGTCTCCCAGTACATGGAAACTCAAATAAATGGATAGTGAAAAATACCAAACCCACTCCGTCAACTGATATTTCTTTTTTAGGGATAAATGTGTAAGCAGTTCTGGAAATCAAAATCTGACTATTTACCATCAAAACACATGTAGCCTAAGCAACAAGATTAATGAACTCTTAATTAATGTCCAGGAGCCACAAGGTATAGATTGTGCCCATGTTCTGTGCTTTAGTGAGCACTATGTTATGTCAGATATTGAAAAACTTGCTATAGATAATTACTGCTTAGCAACACCTTACTGTACGAAATTTATAGAATAAAGTGGAGTAGTGATCTATACGTCCCCCATGAACCACAGACCTTGCCACTGGTGGGGCAGTTTGCATGCCTCAGCGATACAGATGGCCGTACCGTAGGTGCAACCACAATGGAGGGGTATCTGTTGAGAGGCCAGACAAACGTGTGGTTCCTGAAGAGGGGCAGCAGCCTTTTCAGTAGTTGCAGGGCAACAGTCTGGATGATTGACTGATCTGGCCATCTAACTCTAACTAAAACAGACTTGCTGTGCTGGTTAAATGGCTCTGAGCACTACGCGATATAACTTCTGAGGTCATCAGTCACCTAAAACTTAGAACTACTTAAACCTAACCAACCTAAGAACATCACACACATCCATGCTCCAGGCAGGATTTGAACCTGCGACCGTAGCAGTCACGCGGTTCCAGACTGAAGCACCAACAACCGCACGGCCACACCGGCTGGCTTCTGTGCTGGTACTGCGAACGGCTGAAAGCAAGGGGAAACTACAGCCGTACTTTTTCCCGAGGGCATGCAGCTTTACTGTATGGTTAAATGATGATGGCGACCTCTTGGGTAAAATATTCCGGAGGTAAAATAGTCCCCCATTTGGATCTCCGGGTGGGGACTACACAGGAGGACGTCCTTATGAAGAGAAAGAAAACTGGCATTCTACGGATAGGAGCATCGAATGTCAGATCCCTTAATCAGGCAGGTAGGTTAGAAAATTTAAAAAGGGAAATGGACAGGTTAAAGTTAGAGATAGTGGGAATTAGTGAAGTTTGGTGGCAGGAGGAACAAGACTTTTGGTCGGGTGAATACAGGGTTATAAATACAAAATCAAATAGGGGTAATGCAGGAGTAGGTTTAATAATGAATAAAAAAATAAGGGTGCGGGTAAGCTACTACAAACAGCATAGTGAATGCATTATTGTGGCCAACATAGACACGAAGCCCATGCCTACTACAGTAGTACAAGTTTATATGCCAACTAGCTCTGCAAAAGATGAAGAAATTGATGAAATGTATGATGAGGTAAAAGAAATTATTGAGGTAGTGAAGGGAGACGAAAAATTAATAGTCATGGGTGACTGAAATTTGAGAGTAGAGAAAGGGAGAGAAGGAAACATAGTAGGTGAATATGGATTGAGTGTAAGAAAAGAAAGAGGAAGCCGTCTGGTAGAATTTTGCACAGAGCATAAATTAATCATAGCTAACACTTGGTTCAAGAATCATGAAAGAAGGTTGTATACATGGAAGAACCCTGGAGATACCAAAAGGTATTAGATAGATTATATAATGGTAAGACAGAGATTTAGGAGCCAGGTTTTAAATTGTAAGACATCTCCAGGGGCAGATGTGGACTCTGACCACAATTTATTGGTTATGAACTGTAGATTAAAACTGAAGAAACTGCAAAAAGGGGGGAATTTAAAGAGATAGGACCTGGATAAACTGACAAAACCAGAGGTTGTAGAGAGTTTCAGAGAGAGCATAAAGGAACAACTGACTGGACCGGGGGAAAGAAGTAGTGAAAGAAGAAGACGATCAAGTAGGTAAAAAGACGGGGGCTGGTAGAAATCCGTAGGTAACAGAAGAAATACAGTATTTAATTGATCAAAGGTGAAAATATAAAAATGCAGTAAATGAAGCAGGCAAAAAGGAATACAAACGTCTCAAAAATGGGATCGACAGGAAGTACAAAATGGCTAAGCAGGTATTGCTAGAGGACAAATGTAAGGATGTAAAGGCTTATCTCACTAGGGGTAGGATGGATACTGCCTACAGGAAAATTAAAGAGACCTTTGGAGAAAAGAGAACCACTTGTATGAATATCAAGGACTCAGATGGAAACCCAGTTCTAAGCAAAGAAGGGAAAGCAGAAAGGTGGAAGAAGTATATAGAGCATCTATACAAGGGCGATGTACTTCAGGACAATATTATGGAAATGAAAGAGGATGTAGATGGAGATGAAATGGGAGATACGATACTGCGTGAAGAGTTTGACAGAGCGCTGAAAGACCTGAGTCAAAACAAGGCACCGGGAGGAGACAACATTCCATTAGAACTATTGACGACCTTGGGAGTCAGTCACGACAAAACTCTACCATCTGGTGAGAAATATGTATGAGACAGGCAAAATACCCTCAGACTTAAAAAAGAATATAATAATTCCAGTCCGCAGCTAGTAGTCGTGCGGTAGCGCTCTCACTTCCCACGCCCGGGTTTCTGGGTTCGATTCCCGGCGGGGTCAGGGATTTTCTCTGCCTCGTGATGACTGTGTGTTGTGTGTTGTCCTCAGGTTAGTTATGTTTAAGTAGTTCTAAGTTCTAGGGGACTGATGGCCATAGATGTTAAGTCCCATAGTGCTCAGAGCCATTTGAATCATTTTTTTTTAATAATTCCAATCCCAAAAGAGCAGGTGTTGACAGATCTGAAAATTACCGAACTATCAGTTTAATAAGTCACAGCTGCAAAATACTAACACGAATTCTTTACAGACGAATGGAAAAACTAGTAGAAGCTGACCTCGGGGAAGATCAGTTTGGCTTCCGTAGAAATGTTGAAACACGTGAGGCAATACTGACCTTACGACTTATCTTCGAAGAAATATTAAGGAAAGGTAAACCTACATTTCTAGTATTTTTAGACTTAGAGAAAGCTTTTGACAATGTTGACTGGAATACTCTCTTTCAAATTCTAAAGGTGGCAGGGGTAAAATACAGGGAGCGAAAGGCTATTTACAATTTTTACACAAACCAGATGGCAGTTATAAGAGTCGAGGGACATGAAAGGGAAGCAGAGGTTGGGAAGGGACTGAGACAGGGTTGTAGCCTCTCCCTGATGCTATTCAATCTGTATATTGAGCAATCAGTACAGGAAACAAAAGAAAAATTTGGAGTAGGTATTAAAATCCATGGAGAAGATATAAAATCTTTGAGGTTTGCCGATGACATTGTAATTCTGTCAGAGACAGCAAAGGACTTGGAAGAGCAGCTGAATGGAATGGACAGTGTCTTGACAGGAGGATATAAGATGAACATCAACAAAAGCAAAACGAGAATAATAGAATGTAGTCGAATTAAGTCGGGTGATGCTGAGGGAATTAGATTAGGAAATGAGACGCTTAAAGAAGTAAATGAGTTTTGCTATTTGGGGAGCAAAATAACTGATGATGATCGAAGTAGAGAGGATATACAATGTAGACTGGCAATGGCAAGGAAAGCGTTTCTGAAGAAGAGAAGTTTGTTAACATCGAGTATAGATTTAAGTGTCAGGAAGTCGTTTGTGAAAGTATTTGTATGGACTGTAGCAATGTATGGAAGTGAAATATGGACGATAAATAGTTTGGACAAGAAGAGAATAGAAGCTTTCAAAATGTGGTGCTACAGAAGAAAGCTGAAGAATAGATGGGTAGATCACGTAACTAATGAGGAGGTATTGCATAGAATAGGGGAGAAGAGGAGTTTGTGGCACAACTTGGCAAGAAGAAGGGACTGGTTGGTAGGGCATGTTCTGAGGCATCAAGGGATCACAAATTTAGCAATGGAGGGCAGGGTCGAGGGTAAAAATCGCATAGGGAGACCAAGAGATGAATACATTAAGCAGATTCAGAAGGATGTGGGCTGCAGTACGTACTGGGAGATGAAGAAGCTTGCACAGGATAGAGTAGCATGGAGAGCTGCTTCAAACGAGTCTCAGGACTGAAGACTACAACAGTGGTGTCACTGCCAGACACCACACTTGCTAGGTGGTAGCCTTTAAATCGGCCGCAGTCCGGTAGTATACGTCAGACCCGCGTGTCGCCACTATCAGTGATTGCAGACCGAGCGCCGCCACACGGCAGGTCTAGAGAGACTTCCTAGCACTCGCCCCAGTTGGACAGCCGACTTTGCTAGCGATAGTTCACTGACGAAATACGCTCTATTTTGCTGGGATGATAGTTAGCATAGCCTTCAGCTACGTTATTTGCTACAACCTAGCAAGGCGCCATGATCAGTTTCTATTGATATTGTAAATCATGTATTCTCAAGAGCGACGTTCGTCATTAATGGATTAAAGTTAAGTAATCCACCGTTTTTCTCAATTCTAATTCCCTTGTCATGTTCCAGACCTCACGTCAGCCTGCGTGAGCTAAAACGCGTACATTTCGGCCTCCTTTAGTAACCCTGTGTTGGCTCTCCTGCCAACCACAACAACAACAACAACAACAGTGATCTATGTCAGAAACAGCATCATATGTAGCATAATTTATGTGCAGAATTTTTGTACAGATCAACAGTTTGAAGTGTGTGCCATAGAACTGGCTTTAAATAATTCTTATATAGCAGTAGTAGCTTTATACAGGGCACCTTCAGGTAACTTTAGCATTTTTTTAAACAGTTAGATGCATTCTCAATATACATATTTAAACTCAGTAGAGATGTCATAGTTGTTGGAGACTTCAATGCAAATTTCCTATCGAACTCCAGAGACAGAGTAGATTTTGAGAACTTGACGTCCTCATATAATCTCACTTCTGTTGTAAAGTTTCCCACCAGAATAGCTTCATGAACAAAATCATTAACTGATAATGTATTTATTGACACAACCACGATTGATGATATAGCTGTCAGGCAAGTCCTGAATGGTCTCTCTGACAATGATGGACAAAGACTCGCCATTAACAATTCAAGTATTTGTGAGAATAATAGTGGTCCCAACTGGAAAATTACTAGGAAATCTAATAAGGAAACTATTGAGACCTTTAAATCAGTCTCCAAAACATAGATTGGGGTCCAGTATATAATGCAAAAAATGCCAATTCCAAACACAACCTTTTTGAAAGTACATTACGAAAAAGATTATATAAAACCCATACTAAAAAATCCACCAACAAACCTTGGATTACCACAGGAATTAGGAATTCTTGCAAAAGAAAGAGAGTTGTACATTGCCTCAAAAAAATCAGATGACCCTACCCTTTTAAATAACTATAAAAAATACTGTAAAATATTGAATAAAGTCATTCTGAAATCAAAAAGTATGTATCTGTGCTCAAAAATTAATAACTCCATTAATAAAATGAAAACTATACGAGAAATGATACGAAATGAGACTGGTGCAAATTACCCCAACAAGACCCAAAATATCGCTCTTAACAATAAAGGTACGCTAGCTCAAAATCAAGATACTGTAGCTTAGATCTTTAATGAGCACTTTTTAACTGTTGCTGAGAAAACAGCATGCAAAGGCTCTTCAGAAAAGTCAATAACAACTCTGAAAGAACTTTTCCCTAACTCTACAGACAGGATGGGTATGGCCCCTATAACCGTGCAAGAAGTAAGAAAAACCATAGTGTCTCTAAAAAGTAAAAATTCATCGGGTATAGATAATATTTGCAGCAAACTGCTAAAAGCCAGCTGTAATCAACTCTCTAAAGTTCTAGCTCATATATTCAATTCCTCTCTAAATCAAGGTATCTTCCCTGACAGAATGAAGTATGTTACTGTGAAGCCCCTCTACAAAAAAGGTGATCCCACAGATGTTTCCAACTATCGTCCTATCTCTCTTGTAACAGCATTTTCTAAAGTCTTTGAAAAATTAATATATGTCACGATTGTCAATCATCTTAAAAAAATTTGCACTACTTAGTAAACAACAGTTTGGTTTCAGATCATGTATATCTACAACCGAAGCAATTTATGCACTTACAAATAATGTTTTAGAATGCCTTGACAAGAAAAAATTACCCGTTGCATATTCTGTGACCTGACTAAGGCTTTCAACTGCGTCGATCACAGAATACTTTTAGGAAAATCAGCCCAATATGGAATCCGTGGGCAAATGAGTAACTGGCTCAGATCATATCTAGAAGGTAGACAACAAAAAATAGTATTAGGTGTTAACAATCTACAAGTAGGAGAGGTAGAGTCTGACTGAGGAACAGTACATCATGGAGTTCCACAAGGGTCAGTCCTTGGTACCCTCCTATTTATTATATATATTAATGACCTACCCCTGTCCTCAAACAGTGCTAGCAATATCACAATGTTTGCAGATGACACAAGTATAGTGACAGCCAGCAAAACCTCTACTCATGTAGAGTTAAATGCCAACCAAGCACTTGCAACTGCTCTGAACTGGTTCACAGCAAATTCTCTAGCAATAAACCTCAGTAAAACAAATTACATGCAGTTCCAATCCAGTTACATAAGGCCAGAAGAGATTAACATTGCACACAAGAGCCAACAGTTACAGAGCGTTCAGTGCACAAAGTTCCTAGGCATTCACATAGATAACCGACTCAACTGGGAATTCCACATGTGTCAAACACTAAAAAAAGATTAGCTCAGCAACATTTGCCATCCGAATAATCTCCAAAATTGGAGACGTCAACGTATCAAAGTGTGCACATTTTGGTTACTTTCATTCAGTGATGTGATATGGAATAATCTTGGGGCAACTCACCACTTCCAAAAAACTTTTTTGTAAGCCAGAAAAAAATAGTCCAAATTATTTGTAGTATTCCTCCAAGAACCTCATGTTGCAGTCTTTTTAAACAGTTAGGTATATTAACCTCTCCTCTCACTCATGGCTTTGACACTTCTCAATTCCTCTGAATATGAAACAAATGAGGCATACCATCATTATAACAGAAGACGAAAAGGTGATATGTCACTGTGAACGAAAAAATGTCTCTCTGGTACAAAAAGGGGTAAAGTAAACAAGTAAAAAAATCTTTAACGCACTCCCGAGTAATATAAAGTGTCTAAAAGAAAAAAAAATGCTATTAAAAAAAAAGCTAAAGGAATTCCTACTGGAAAAATTTTTCTGCTCTTTAGATGAATTCTTCAGCAGAGAGAAATAATTTTCTATAGTAATTCAGATTATTTCCTTTGTCATTGTATTTGTATTGTTTTTTTTATCACTATTATATTTTTGTATTGTATTGTTTATTATCTCGATTATATTATTGTATTGTACCAGTTTTGAATCATCCATCTACTTTGTGTAATATACCAGTATGTATTGTATTGTAAGATATCTATATTGTACCTGCCTTGACTCGTTCCACATCCATGTGTAATCACGCCATACTCGACCTATGGAATATGTATCTCAAATAAAATAAATAAAAATAAATTGCAGCAAGTTAATGAGTACTGATTCTGTCCACTTGCCTGCCTGGTTATGATTTTTAGATATTGTTCCATTTTTAAAGGTAAATGTGGGGCTGGTCCCCAATCTCTGCCTCAGAAAATACAATGCAAAAGCAGTTAAAATACAATAACACACAGAACAAAGTTCATGTGAATGGCCTTGCTGCCCATGTTAACACCGGTTCCCCTCAGATCATTAAATTTAAGTGCTGTTGGGCTTGGTTAGTACTTGGGTTGATGACCATCCACATCTGCTGAGCACTGTTGGCAAGTGGGGTGCTCTCAGCCCCTGTGAGGTCAACTGAGGAGCTACTTGATTGAAAAGTAGCAGCTCCAGTCACAAAATTGACAATAGTCAGGAGTGTGGTGTGGTGACCATATGCCCCTCCATATCCACATCTAGTGACATCTATCTGCTGAGGAAGACACACCAGTTGGTTGGTACCATTAGGCCTTCCAGATCTGTTCAGATGGGGTATGTGTGTGCGCGTGCACGTGTGTGTGTGTGTGTGTGTGTGTGTGTGTGTGTGTGTGTGTGTGTCAGGATGGAATGTAACACTATTATGAAAAGGGTAGTTTCTACTCACCATATAGCATAAATGAAGATTGTTACAAAATAAGCTTTCAGCCAAAAATAGCTTTGTCAAAAACAGATGACAGATAGTCATCTGCAACTCACACACATGACTGTAGTCTCTGGCAGCTGAAGCCACACTTAAGTATCTATTTTTGACAAAGGCCTTGTCACCTGAAAACTTATTTTGTGACAGTCTTTTTGTTGTGCCTATCTGCGACTCAGCATCTCTGCTATATAGTGAGTAGCAACTATATCCTTTTCATAATATTTTAATATATCTTTCATGTATTGACATAAAAGTCACATATACGGAATGCAATATTCATTAACTTCACATACACACACATAACAAACAAAGATAGAAAGAAATGCTTGGGTGCAAGGAAAATGTAACTTCCTATGGGGAACTTAGTATCCACCTCTGAACAATGGTCTTATGTATCCAAAATGACAAAATCTTCATCTTATTAGGCAACTACTTGCTGTGATGTGCCTTCGGCTGTGGCTCTTTTTGACTTTGAACTGTGTCTTTACACTGGCAATTTTCGCCAAAATCAATCAACTCAGTGGCAGTGGGCATACAGTTCACAGCACGTGTTCTCAGTGAAGTTCTGGCAGAGCCATGTAGAAAATGACATGTGGAAATGTTTTGAGCTGTAGAAGGAATGAATGCAGATGAGTGTGGATGCTAATGAGTCCTGCTTTGAAGGTAACCACTACTATCTGGAGCAAGTACAAAAATTTGCAGCATCATTCTTCTTTCTTTTGTGTTGGAACTCATGCCGAACGGTTACTCCTTTACCAACAAGACGACTGATTTTGGTAAAAATTATCTCAGTGTAAGTATGCAGTTCAATGACAAAATATAGTCACACACTAATATGTTATGACATTTTGAGCAGTCTTTTTTTCTTTTGTGTGGCTTTAGTATGCTGTAACTCAAATTGTATTTTCTCATACAGACAAAATATTTATCAATTAATGTAACAAGTTCTCCAGTAATATAATATTCATTAACAATCTAAATCTGTGACTAAAAGAAGCCCCACCACTAACACTGACTGCTCATACACAAAAAGGAAAAAGCATATGTAAATCATGAACATCAGAATATTAATATTGCAAAGTGGAAGTTTACTTCAGAGACGGCACCAAAACCATACCGACCAAAGTGGACTGAAGAAAGAAAGAAGGCCTTTGGGGAGAAAATGAAGAAATATTGGCAAAACAAGAAGAACCTAAAGAAATATTGATAAATCACCTGCTTATCGTTCTCCTATGGGGACATTCGCTAATAATAATAATAATTATTATTAATATTATCTTATCATTTCACAAAATTTAAACTTGTTTCACTTTAAATAAACTTCTAACAGTGCTAATACCCTCAATTTCTAAGAGCCCTAAATTAAATAAAGTGTTGCTCAACCAATTTTTAGCCACTCCAGATCCAAATGGTTGGAATAAATTTTATCCCCAGCACTTGGTCAGTGAACAGGACAGATTGAAACGTACACATTCTTTATCAATAACATTATGTGTGTGATTGCCGATATATGAAAATCAGTCTGCAGTGTCTTGCAAAGTCAGAGTACAGACAAACACTCAGTGAATAAAGGAAACCTTCCATGGACAGACACATAATGCCTTTGTCACAGAACTGGGTGAATGCTGTGGGACCTAATTGTTAATGGCACTAATCTCACACAGTGGTTGCCCTCTTCTTCTCCCTTAAGCTTTGTTTCCCCTCACCCTCACAACATGAGGCTCACTTTCATAGTGAGTTATCAGTAACCTGTTATCCTTTCCCATCTGATCCAACCTCTCTCCCAGAGGGTGGAACGAACAGTTGCAAGAGCTAGGAATAGCTTTTCACCCACTTTTAAATGTGTCTATCAGTGGTACTGCAATTTTGTTTTCTGGTTGGCCATTCTGTCTTCTTATAATTTTGCAGTATGAGTAATGAGTGATAAATTGCCCAAAATATGGATGAATACAAAATTATCTGCATGAGTAAGAGAAATAAAATCAGGTAACTTTAGCATACAATGACTTTTGTGCATTACTGTAGTGGACAGTCACAGCAATTAAATAACTCAATACAACACTGAAAAAAAGGTAAGAAATGGGGAACCACACAAAATCAGTCATAGAAAGAACAAGGGAATGACAGTTCATTGGAAGAATTCTGATAGAGTACAGAGCAGACTGAAAGGAGATCATAAATAGAGGCAACTTGTTATGTCCCAAACCCTGCCTTGTATAACCTCCTTACTTCACATCTCCAGAACATACTTTTATGCTCTGTAATGTATAACTGCCAAATGCTCTCTCTAAATCCTATTGCTCTATTCAACCAATATTCTAAGAACCTAACCTCAGCAAAAGTCTCAGTCCAAGAACACTCACTTTCATGCTGATCCTAGGCTTAACCATGCTAGAATTTCCAAAAACCTGCTTTCCTTTATCTAATTCCTTTTAATATATATATTTCTTGGGGGTCACCCCTCCCATCTCATCTCTACCTGTCACCCTTCATCCGTACAGTTGACAATAAGCCAAAAGCAAACACTAATAGATATCTTTTTCACCAACCTTGAGTTTGTTCTGAAAGCTCCACAAATGCAACTTCACTGGTTCCCTGCTGGTCAACGCACTGTGGCTAGTTACAATTTTCCCATAGAAGGATCATATGTCCTGACTTACAGGCGTCACCCATCAGTCCTATAGTCAAAAGCTAATCACTTTCTCCATTTCCTTTCCTCTTGTCATGAGGCCCCTTGCTTGGTACGTCCCTGTGTGCTAAAATTCCACTAGCTTTGTTGCTGTGGAACATTAGCTTTCCCAGTGTGCCCCTGGAAGCAAACACACCACCTCCTCCTAAAATTCAGACAAGGAGTGTCACTACAGTCATGGGCAGAAATACCAAAAGTGGAGTCCCTCTCCCTCCTGCATGCCTGCCATCTCACTCTTTCACAACACATCAAGACCTCACCAACAACTCATCCCTCACAGCCAGCTGTCTCACCTTCCCCCAATACTTCTCCTCCCAATTGAATCAAAAAGTAAAATAAGCAAGAAAAACTTTTTCAATAGTCATGAATATAATAGAGGGAAACATTCCACGTGGGAAAAATATATCTAAAAACAAAGATGATGTAACTTACCAAACGAAAGCATTGGTATGTTGATAGAGACACTAACAAACACAAACACACACACAAAATTCAAGCTTTCGCAACCCACGGTTGCTTCATCAGGAAAGAGGGAAGGAGAGGGAAAGACGACAGGATGTGGGTTTTAAGGGAGAGGGTAAGGAGTCATTCCAATCCAGGAGCAGAAAGACTTACCTTAGGGGGAAAAAGGGACAGGTTTACACTTGCACACACACACATATCCATCCGCACATATACAGACACAAGCAGACAAATTTAAAGGCAAAGAGTTTGGGCAGAGATCATTCGAACGCTCTGGAAAATATTCGTATAGTGATGTAATGCATGTTGCTATTGTGATTTAAACTTTGCTTAAAAGGTGCTGGGTAATATTGTACGATTTAAGGTCGAGGCGGTTGTAAGCGGCAGCAGACTGCAAAAACATACCTCGCACGACCCGCAGGCCAAGTTGCCATGCTCTAAGCAGCATGCATGGCCTACGCTACGAATATGAGAACTATGCCAAATGCATGGATATTCCCAGGCTGAAATGAATAGTTATTGTGTGAACATAGAAACTGCTTTGTCACGCAGTTTCTCATTTAAGCTTTGCCCCCTTCCTGCTTACATGTCACACCTGACGCACAGTAAGCGGCTGATAATGTTATTGATGGACACGTCATGGGAAACTCTTCACCAGGTGATGCCTCAGTGTGTCTGTGAGGTAACAAAGTGTCCGCTGTGAAACTACTGTTTCCACAGATAGTACTGGACATTATAATTAGAGAGAATACACATTTGATAAGATACTCATTTTATTCACATTCATATGCAGACCACCTCCCACCAAACAATACGACAGGACAACCTACGTCGTATACACGTTGTCCACACATGTTACATTCATACTTCATCAAGGATGTTACTAGTCATTGACACATATTGTTTAATAATACATTGGTACCTACTAATAACCTTCACAATTCATAGGGTTCTTAACAAAACATGGCAATGTACTTTACTTAAGCATGTACTAAAGTGGTTTACCGTTGACTGCAAGTCATATCAGCAATTGACATTCAAGAGAATGGTTAACAGAAGACAGGTCAGTGGATGATAAGGCGGAGCAAGCTGAGACGATTCGGCGGCGCATGTCATCTGGCATTGTTGAGGCTTTGCAGTAGACTGCATCTTTCACTGTTCCCCACAAAAAGAAATCAAGTGGAGTCAAATCGGGGGACCTGGCAGGCCACTGTACTGCAGCATTCCATCCAATCCAGCGGTCAGGAAATGTCTCATTCAATATTTGACTTGCAACACGTGAGGAATGAGCTGGGCAGCTGTCATGTTGGAACCACATACACAGGCGCTCATTGAGTGGTATCTCCTCTAGCATAACGGGTAGAATATTCCTAAGAAAGTCTCCATACTTACTTCCATTTAATACGCCTGTAATGAAATAAGGTCCTATGATGTAATTTCCTACAATGCCGCACCACCTGTTGATGCACCATGGCCTTTGGTGCTGTACCTGACGTAGCCAATGTGGGTTTCAGTTGCCCAGTAGCACATGTTACATAAATTTACATTCCTGTGATTAGTGAATGTTGCTTCGTTGGTGAAGAGCACACGTTTGAAGAATGTATTATCATCTCACAGGCGTTGCAGAGCAAACCGACAAAATTCCATACGACGTTCGAAATTGCGTCTTTCAAGTGCCCGATGGAGTGAAAAGTGATATGGGTGGAACTTATGCCGGTGCAGAATGTGCATGACACTCGTCTGGCTGACCCTACATTCTGCAGCAATACTTCTCATGCCACAATAAGGGTCGATAAACGTCATGGCCAGAACAGCCACTTCATGGTCTCTGTTGGTTGCAGTCTTTTTCCTCCTCCTTTGTTTTCTGTTAAAGCTGCCTATTCACACTAATGTAGTAATCATTCTTGCAATGGCCTGGCGAGTAGGATACCGATGATCAGGATACATATCCCTGTACCACCGTATGGTTTCAACAGCATTCCTACGACATTCGCCATACAGAAGTAACATGTCTAACTTCTCCTGATTTGTGTACATATCTGGACATAATGTTCCAGCAGCAACTACGTCTTGTTAGGAGAAGCACGCCCTACTGGTTCAACGTCACATGATCTACTAATTGTATGAAATGGCCTGCTTCCCGGGTTGCGCGAGGTGTGTTTACAGTCTGCAGCTGCTTCTGACCGCCTTGACCTTCAATCTACAATATTTCTCAGCATCTTTTAAGCAAAGTTTGAATCATAATAGCAACATGTGTTACATCACTATACACATCTTTTCCAGAGTGTACGAATGATGGTAAAAAAAAGGTATAGTGTCCCATTTAAAAACATGTACTTGCCTCATTATCTCGGTCAATATTAACGTTGTGATTATTACGCATGTACCAATGTATGTATCCATAGTCCGATATGATTCGCCGAAAACTACATCCCAATACGTGCAATCGGCCCCAGAAGAAAGGGGATGTTATGTCTTACACAACTCACCCTGTATATTGTAATACAGTGTAATAATTGTGTAATATTATATCAAAGGTAACCAAAATAATTATGAGAAGAACAAGAAAACTTGTATGTGAAGTTATCTGTGCAGCAAGCATGTTACCTTAGTGTTACTCACAAGAAGCACTGGTCTCGAACATCTGCTCCAGTGAAAAGCATGCTGCTATAGGTATCACGAGCATAAAATGCAAGACTTTTTTATGAAATGGATAGACTGCTACTCACTGTATAGACGGGATGTTGAGTCACAGTCATGCACAATAAAAAGACTGCGAAACATGTCAGCTTTCAGCCAAAAGGCCTTCTTCTAAAGTGCAGTAGACTGCACATGCACGCACACACACACACACACACACACACACACACACACACACACACAAGCTAGCACAACTCACACACTTGCATGGATGTTACGTCTTACCTGCATTTCCCATTGTTTGAAAATGTAAGACTTTTTTCAGCTATGGCTGTGTTGCTGAAAACGCCAAGCAGAAAATCTAGGTATGTGACAAATGGGACATCCAGAAACTAGGCATGAAAATCAAGAAAAAATAGTGCCGAGGAGATATCGAAAATAATAAATGGAATTACACGTCTAGAAACGACACATGAGATGCTGCTACAACAGGAAACAAAATGTTAACTTAATATATTAAATAAGTGTGTGAAACAGAAAGTATACAGCAGCACACTGTCCACTATATTTCATGAAAACACTACTGTTGTTACTAAGTGATGCAATAAATCCAAAACAGTGAAAATGGGAATATCATCCAAACAGTACAACAAGAAGTTTCATTTTCATGGCATTAAAATGGATCTTTCAGTGAATGAGGGTTAAAAGCACACAATGCACTAGATATTGGGTTGAGAGTAATTGTAAATGTACAAAACAAATACCATGCACACCAAAACTGTGTTCAATAAGTATGAGTGCTGATCTCTGAGCTCCAGGCAATTGCGGAAGTGAGCTTGAAAGTGCAAATCTTAAAAATTGGAATAACAACAACATTTAGGAGAGGAGAACAGTAAAATAGACTTGCAGTTAAGCTATTGTGCCAGAAACTGTCAAGAATATTATGACTGCAAACTACTGCACTTCTCATGGCATGAACATGATGTGCAAAGTAACAAGCAATGAAGACAAAACAAACCATGTGTATATCAATAACAAAGATCACAAGAAAGAAAGCAACTTCTGAAATAGTTCTATAAGACTGGACACCACCTCCATAAGATCCAATGCCAAAAGGGAAGTACAAGTATTCTGTGGCATCCACAGTACAGGTGCCTCAATTATTCTTTGGAATAACATCAACTTAAAGATTATTGCTACTGCAAAATGTGATATCAACTTTAAAAACATTTTAGAAGACTTCAATAAGTGTAACACTGAATTCTGTAAAAATGACAGTGTTGTTATTTCTGGTTCACATGATATTTACTGCAATTAATCATGTAATGTGCTCACTCAAATGGCTGTAAACCTGCAACAGATGAAAAACCCAAAACTAACAGTCGCAAACTTCCCAAGAACATACAATATTCTTCAAAAGTCATTTGTAAACATGGAGATGAGAATAGCTAATTCAAAGTTGTTCAATCTTCATAGCAAGGACAATAATGTCAGTGTGTAAGATATTAGCTGTTCTGACAAGAGACTTCTTCACTACTCACAGCTTGCACATGAATGGAGTGGGTAAACAGAAATGTACTAATGATGTACTAAATTTGCTAAGCTCTAAATCAGAAGCAAACACTGTAGACACAAAAGCACTTCAATGGACACATCAGGGAAATGGCCCAAAAAGGCCCATACAATTTGTAAAAGGTCAATAAGCTAATTTAAAAGATAAAACTCAGGCTTGAGATGTCAAAGAAAAGTCTCAAAATTGATCAAAATTATTGTGAAAGCAACATCACCAAACAGGGTGGCTGCTCAAACTTAAAAGAAAAAAAATCCTGAGAATTCCAAATACAGGTACGAAGATAATGTCATAAGAAGCTCCCAAGAAATTAATGATGACTGGTGTGGGAAGGGAGCTTGAGCATATCTCAGCTATAGCTTAGGTGCAGTTTTTAAACACTGATAATTGAAATTTTAAGTATTTTTAAATCTTATAAAAACTCAATAAAATTATACATACAACTCGATAAAAACTCAATAAAATTAAAGTCCAACTCAATAAAATTAAATTCCCATGTTAGTTTAAAAACACAGGATTCCCTGAGATTTTACAAAATCCCTGAAATTCTCTGAGAACTGGCTAAATATTGATCAGAGTGTCTCCTTTCCGGTACCAAGTTAGAAGAAACAGTTATAAAAATGGAAGTGCCATAATTTTCATCAAACAAGGGTTAAAATATAAATCTATTAATACTAAGTTCCAATGTCTCAATGCAGAAAGGGACTTTGAGCTGGCACCCATTTTTGACTCACGCCTGAATATGTAAACCCACATCCTTTCATCTTTCCCTCTCCTTCCCTCTTTCCTGATGAAGCAACCGTGTGTGTTTGTTAGTGTCTCTATCAACATACCAATGCTTTCGTTTGGTGAGTTACATCACACAAACATTCCTGCTCTATTATCAAAAAAAGGCAGGAAGAAGTTTTGCAAATAGGTGACATCAACTAAAATTTTGAGAGGTTCACTAGCATCTTTAGTGATTACTTTGAAATTGCTTTTCCTCTCAGAACACATGTAATAAGAGGCAAAATTCCAAGAGCAAAGAGATAGATAAAAACAGGTAGCCTATCAATATCTCAAGTGCAAGGAAAAAAATTTGCTCAAATACAGAAAAAACAATAACTACCCCCCTCCCCCGTCTCCTGAATAGTTACACTCTGAAATACGTTCAAGCCTACAGATAAGTGATTATTCCAGATTACATCATAAAGCAATGCATTACAAACATCTCACTGCCTCTTGCAGATAAAGTCAATTCATTCCTCCTGACAAGCACATTTCTGGACTATCTAAAAATTACTGAAAGAGAAAGAAGACAAATCAAATATAGAAAACTATAGATTAACTGTCTTATTATCTGGTTTTAGTAAAATCAGAGAAAAAGTAATTAGTCCAGTGAAACTGTCAGAAAAAAGCCTGTACCCTGCAAAAGGTGGGGTAGAAGATTTTATTTTTTTAACTCGTTCATATTGTTGGAAAGGTTAGAAAACCAAGTTTTGCCAACAAAATTTTTCTTGAGAAAACTTTCTGCAGTCAAAAAACTTTGAAAATTTAGGACTTTTTCGGTTTTTTCAAAATATCTCAGTTTCATTTGCTCTTATCGATTTGACGTCTATTTCTTTTTTAAAGAGCACAAAATTCTCTACAAATTTAATTCTTACAATTTTTTTCTACTCCCAGTATCTAAGGCGCTACAGCACCTGAAAAAATACCAATGTCAAATTTCGAGCAAAGTGGCAAATTACCTAATTTTTGAACACTGTTATTTCAGTTTCTATTTGTGTAGTATAAACATATTACTCATCATGTTATTCATTGGTATTTACCATCTCACTCTGCTGCAGGGCCAGGACAAACAGCATCATATTCAGTAACTATGAACACATTCACGTCATATTGCATGAAGTTTATTTGTGTTACAATATGTAATACGATTGCTTGCAGGTGCCGTACATTTTCTACCGTTGATTGACGTTAATGATCAGTTATAAGAAAAAGTATGTAGGAATTGTTCTTTAGCGGACAAAAGCATAGTTATTTATTATTTGCTATTGCATTTGATGGGTATCCATGCGAGGGCAACAAATGTAGCACAAAGAGTGCCGAGAGGATTCGTAGGTCCAAAAAACATTCTTCGGTTGACGTCGTGGTTTGAATCAGAGACGGTGAACCAAGTCCCTCAGGACAATTTCTTGTACAATGAACGAAACAAGATGCATCTGGTCACACTTCTTAAGAAGGAATTTCTGGAGTGTAGCATTGAAGTGCACCAGGCACAAGAACATGCTGATGTTATGATTGTAACATCTGCCATTTCAAGAACCAAAGATTTTGGAAGTGTTGTCATTGTAGGAGAAGATGTTGACCCGCTTGTGCTCATGACTGATTTGGTACAAGGCATTGAAAACTTATTTTTCTTAAAGCCAGGAAGAGGAAATGCACAAGACAAGTTGTTTTCCACTGCATCTTACAAGTTTGACAGTGAATATATTCTGTTCACTCACGCCTTTAGCGGATGTGATACAACATCCACTTTTTTTGTCAAGGTAAAATTAAGAGCTGCAATATTCTTGCAAAAAATGAACACCTAACCTCAGCACTTTGCACGTTCAATAAACCACATACTACCCGTGAAGAAATAATAACAGCAGGAGGACAGGTTACTATCACATTGTATAGTAGAGGTGTCAGCAGTTCCCACACACTAGACCTTTTGCGGTACCAGCTATTCGTCAAGTCTGCCACAAAAAGAAACCTGAATCTTACATGGTTGCAACCTACACAAGATGCTGCACAACATCATTCGTTGCGGACTTACCAACAAGTCCAAAGTTGGGTGGGAAACTGGAAACCTCCTGAGAATGGGGCTGGAATCACAGTGATCACGGTCCAATACCCGTTATAATGAGCCAAGATCCAGCACCTGAAGCACTTCTTCACATTGTTTCACACTAATGCAAGCTGAACTGTGGCGGAGCGTGCTCCTGCAGAAAAGCGAGTTTGAAATGTTCTTCAATTTGCAAGAAATGTATTGGGGTCAACTGTGAAAACGTGCCAAAATTTTTATATGAAGACAGTGAAGAAGATGTTATGGAGGATGTTGAGGAAACCGCTGACGAAATCAACAAACTTGCTGCAGCTGACTCACTGTTTAAAGAAGAGGTCAACCTGGGATCAACTCTATGTACAGACCATGAATCCGTAACTCAAGGTATTTCTGGTGACACTGAGGAACCCGGCCCATCAAAACGTTGGAAGTGATGCTCATATCTGTCTCAAGTGCGCTAAAGTGCGATATTACAAGTATTACACACTCAGAACTGTCAACATTTTTTAGTAACTGACAATGCATTTTAATTGTAATAAAGCCTCTTATTTTTAATGTCAACTGTGTGGCTTTTATACAGAAGAATAACTACCTACCTAATTAGGTTGCCTATTGCAGCTAATAATAGTTCAGTTTCCTGAGACAATTTATTTTGTGTGCAAGTGTGTGTGTGTGCGTGTGTGTGTGTGTGTGTGTGTGTGTGTGTGTGTGTGTGTCTCTTAATGATGTATTTGTATATTTATAGTTTTACAAATACCAGGGCTGAGGTGGCCCATAGTGAACTTCAGGTAGTGATGTAAGAATCACAATAGTTGGGTGCCCAGCAATCCTCATGTTGCATACAGAGAAATTGAATACCTGAAAGTGAGGTGGTAAATTCCAACAAATAATATGCTGATGTATAATGTATTTATACTACACAAACAGAAACTGAAAAAATAGTGTTCAAACCTAAGGTATCTTGCCTCTATGCTCAAAATTTGAAAAATTGGTATTTTTTGAGGTGCTGTAGCGCCTTAGATATTGGGAGTAGAAAAAAATGGCAAGAATCAAATTTGTAGAGACTTTGTGCTCTTTAAAAAAGAAAACAGACGTTACTGTGATAGAAGCAAAAAAACTAAGATATTTTGAAATACCTGAAAAAAGGCCGAAATTTTCGAAGTATTTTGACTGCAGAAAGTTTTCCCAAGCGAAATTTTGTTGGCAAAACTCGGTTTTCTAATCTTTCCAACCATATGGACGAGTTGAAAAAATAAACTCATCTACCCCATCTTTTGCAAGGTATACCTGCTACTTGACTGGACTAAATGTATAAAAGGTTAATGAATTTTTTAGACAAAAAATTTCTCATTGGTACTCTGCACAGATTCAGGAAAAATAAATCAAGATTTCATGCCATCTATGATTTTATACAAAATTCCCTAGAAACAGTGAACAAGAAAAAGAAGTCATTGAAAATTTTTAGAGTGAAGTCAAGCCTATGACTTTCTGGGCCAAAACATACTTCTGGAAAAGCTCCAAGTATATGGCACCAGTGATCCAAGGGGTACTTGACAAACTGGAAACGAATAAAACACAAACTGCATGAAAATACTAGGACATTCTCGAGCAGTGTATGCACTTACAAATGAAGTACTTGAATGTCTAAATCAAAAAATGATAGGAGTTGGTGTTTTCTGTGACTTATAAAAGGCATTTGATTGTGTAGATCACCACATTCTTATGCAGAAAGCCAAACTACTTGGAATAAGGGGTGTCACAGGTAACTGGCTGCAATCTTATCTTCAGGAAAGAAAACAGAAAGTAATTTTAAACAGCTCAGATGAGTCAAGGGATACCTCCGCTCAGTCTGAATGGACTTTTATTCGTTGTGGTGTGCCTCAAGGCTCAATTCTGGGGCCACTGTTGTTTTTAATGTTTATAAATGATTTACCATTGTGTGCAAATTTACTCTTTTTGCTGACGATACCACCATCTTCATGAGTGGAAAATCAGATGTTAATTTCGAGGAGTCAGTTAGCAACATACTTTCTGAAGTGATTAACTGGTTCAGTGTTAATGGTCTCTCTCTAAACTCAAGTACGATAAATTTTATCCAGTTCCATACAAAAACAAAAAGAGTGAGAGAAATAAACGTAACATGTGGAAATCAACCAATAGAAAGAATAGATGTGTCTAAATTTCTTGGAGTACATATTGATAGCAAAATGAACTGGTCCTTCCATATACAACAGACCTTAAAAAAATTGAGCTCGGCTATGTATGCTATCAGAATGATATCTTCCATTGGTGATTTAACCACTATGAAGTCCCCATACTATGGGTATTTTCACTCCGTTATGTGTTACGGATTTATCTTCTGGGAAAATTTAGCTTTGGCAAAGAAGATTTTTGTGGCCCAGAAAAGGGCTATTAGAATTATGTGCAGAGTAACCCCTAGGACATCATGCCGTAACCTTTTCAAAAAGCTTCAAATAATGACCACTGTATCCCAGTACATATATTCGCTGATGTGTTTTGTAATTAAGACCCCTGCACAATTTCCATCAAATAAGAACTATAACATTTATAACACAAGAGGGAAAGAAAATCCTCATTGTGAACTTAAGAACCTGACAGTTGTTCAGAGAGGTGTCAAATGGTTAGGAACAAAAATTTTTAACCATCTCCCTGACCAGATAAAATGTTTAAGAGAGAATGAATCTCTTTTTAAAGCAAAACTAAAGGAATATTTGTTAAATATGTCTGTTTATACATTAGAAGAGTTTTATGATGCAAAAAGGGAAATCACATTTAGATAGAATTATCCATCTTGTTAACAAAGAAATGTGCTTGCAATTTTTCTGCAAATTAAAACATGAAATTTTATATTAACACTCAAAGAAATCTGCTGTTATATGTACAGTATCTGTTTTTCCTCTAAACTTTGTATTAACTATATGCAGTTATGTAGAACATTTTTTTATATATTTAATGAAGACTGTTTTGTATCTTTTTGTATGTTTGCCTCGTTCCGCATCTCATGTGACATGCTCACAATACGAGATCTACAGAACATGAAATAAATAAATAAACATATGTTTTGGGATAGTGTCTGCCTTTAGCAAAACACAATTTTGTTTTTTAACCCAAACAGGTTTCACTGCAGTTGCAGCATCTTCAGTGGTTTTTTATTTTATGGCTGTTAAAGATAAAGAATGTTCTTTACTGTTTGTATACATGTAATTATTAGATTATAAATCATAATTACAGATATTTGAAAAAACACAACGGAGGGGTATCTGTTGAGAGGCCAGACAAACGTGTGGTTCCTGAAGAGGAGCAGCAGCCTTTTCAGTAGTTTCAAGGGCAACAGTCTGGGTGATTTAATGATCTGACCTTGTAACACCAACCAAAACGGCCTTGCTGTGCTGGTACTGCGAACAGCTGAAAGCAAGGGGGAACTACAGCCGTAATTTTTACAGACGGCTTGCAGCTTTACTGTATGGTTAAATTATGACGGCGTCCTCTTGAGTAAAATATTCCAGAGGTAAAATAGTCCCCCATTCGGATCGCCGGGCGGGGACTACTCAGGAGAATGTTGTTATCAGGAGAAAGAAAACTGGCGTTCTACAGATCGGAGCGTGGAATGTCAGATCCCTTAATCGGGCAGGTAGGTTAGAAAATTTAAAAAGAGAAATGGATAGGTTAAAGTTAGATATAGTGGGAATTAGTGAGGTTCGGTGGCAGGAGGAACAAGACTTCTGGTCAGGTAACTACAGGGTTATCAACACAAAATCAAATAGGGGTAATGCAGGAGTAGGTTTAATAATGAATAGGAAAATAGGAATAGGGGTAAACTACAACAAACAGCATAGTGAACGAATTATAGTGGCAAAGATAGATACGAAGCCCACGCCGACTACAGTAGTACAAGTTTATATGCCAACTAGCTCTGCAGATGACGAAGAAATTGATGAAATGTATGATGAAATAAAAGAAATTATTCAGATAGTGAAGGGTGACAAAAATTTAATAGTCATGGGTGACTGGAAATCGAGAGTAGGAAAAGGGAGAGAAGGAAACGTAGCAGGTGAATATGAATTGGGGCTAAGAAATGAAAGA
This sequence comes from Schistocerca gregaria, assembly GCF_023897955.1. Lineage (NCBI taxonomy): Eukaryota > Metazoa > Arthropoda > Insecta > Orthoptera > Acrididae > Schistocerca > Schistocerca gregaria. The sequence goes on from NC_064921.1 coordinate 537,817,168, forward strand.
GGAAGCCGCCTGGTAGAATTTTGCACAGAGCACAACTTAATCATAGCTAACACTTGGTTCAAGAATCATAAAAAAAGGCTGTATACATGGAAGAAGCCTGGAGATACTATTATATAATGGTAAGACAGAGATTTAGGAACCAGGTTTTAAATTATAAGATGTGTCCAGGGGTAGATGTGGACTCTGACCACATTCTATTGGTTATGAACTGTAGATTAAAACTGAAGAAACTGCAAAAAGGTGGGAATTTAAGGAGATGGGACCTGGATAAACTGACTAAACCAAAGGTTGTACAGAGTTACAGGGAGAGCATAAGGGAACAACTGACAGGAATGAGGGAAAGAAATACAGTAGAAGAAGAATGGGTAGCTCTGAGGGATGAAGTAGTGAAGGCAGCAGAAGATCAAGTAGGTAAATAGACAAGAGCTGGTAGAAATCCTTGGGTAACAGACGAAATATTGAACTTAATTGATGGAAGGAGAAACTATAAAAACACAGTAAATGAAGCAGGCAAAAAGGAATACAAACGTATCAAAAAGGAGATCGACAGGAAGTGCAAAATGGCCAAGCAGGGGTGGCTAGAGGACAAATGTAAGGATGTAGAGGCTTATCTAACTACGGGTACGATAGATATTGCCTACAGGAAAATTAAAGTGACCTTTGGAGATAAGAGAACCACTTCCATGAACATCAATAGGTCAGATGGAAACCCAGTTCTAAGCAAAGAAGGGAAAGCAGAAAGGTGGAAGGAGTATATAGAGAGTCTATACATGGATGATGTACTTGAGGACAATATTATGGAAATGGAAGAGGATGTAGATGAAGATGAAATGGGAGATACAATACTGCGTGAAGAGTTTGACAGAACACTGAAAGACCTGAGTCGAAACAAGACCCCCGGAGTAGACAACATTCCATTAGAACTACTGACGGCCTTGGGAGAGCCAGTCCTGACAAAACTCTACCATCTGGTTAGCAAGATGTATCAAACAGGCGAAATACCCTCAGACTTCAAGAAGAATATAATAATTCCAATCTCAAGAAAAGAAGGTGTTGACAGATGTGAAAATTACCGAACTATCAGTTTAATGATTCACAGCTGCAAAATACTAACGCGAATTCTTTACAGACAAATGGATAAACTAGTTGAAGCTGACCTCGGGGAAGATCAGTTTGGATTCCATAGAAATGTTGGAACACGTGAGGCAATACTGTCCCTACGACTTATCTTAGAAGTTAGGATAAGGAAGGGCAAAACTACATTTCTAGCATTTGTAGACTTTGAGAAAGCTTTTGACAATGTTGACTGGAATACTCTCTTTCAAATTCTAAAGGTGGCAGTGGTAAAATACAGGAATCGAAAGGCTATTTACAATTTGTACAGAAACCAGATGGCAGTTATAATAGTAGAGGTACATGAAAGGGAAGCAGTGGTTGGGAAGGGAGTAAGACAAGGTTGCAGTCTCTCCCCGATGTTATTCAATCTGTATATTGAGCAAGCAGTGAAGGAAACAAAAGAAAAATTTGGGGTATGTATTAAAATCCATGGAGAAGAAATAAAAACTTTGAGGTTCGCCGATGACATTGTAATTCTGTCAGAGGCAGCAAAGGACTTGGATGAGCAGTTGAACGGAATGGATAGTGTCTTGAGAGGAGGATATAAGATGACCATCAACAAAAGCAAAACGAGGATAATAGAATGTAGTCGAATTAAGTCGGATGATGCTGAGGGAATTAGATTAGGAAATGATACACTTAAAGTAGTAAAGGAGTTTTACTATTTGGGGAGCAAACTAACTGATGATGGTCGAAGAAGAGTAGATATAAAATGTAGACTGGCGATGGCAAGGAAAGTGTTTCCGAAAAAGAGAAATTTGTTAACATCGAGTATACATTTAAGTGTCAGGAAGTCATTTCTGAAAGTATTTGTATGCAGTGTAGCCATGTATGGGAGTGAAACATGGACGATAAATAGTTTGGACAAGAAGAGAATAGAAGCATTTGAAATGTGGTGCTACAGAAGAATGCTGAAGATTACACGGGTAGATCACATAACTAATGAGGAAGTATTGAATTGGATTGGGGAGACGAGAAGTTTGTGGCACAACTTGACTAGAAGAAGGGATCGGTTGGTAGGACATGTTCTGAGGCATCAAGGGATTATTAATTTAGTTTGTCATCTGCAACCACTTACACCTTAAAGTAGATAAATTGTTTAAGCCAAAATTATGATTTGAAAATTGTTATTTCTATGCCTGAAACAAAATTATGTTTTGCTAAAGGCAGGCCCTATCCAATAACATATGTATTGTTAAAGCAAACATGGAAAAAAGAGCTTCAATTCCAGTACAGTATAGTTGGTATAAACTAAAATAGTAAGTTCATGCACTACAGTGGAGTGCAAGTAAGAAGCGGCAGCACATAGCATTCTGCACAGGAAGTGATGGAGAATACATTGTGGCATCACCAATGTGCACTCTGTCTTCATCTCATGCCTCACACTCCAACTGTTGCCTATCCTGATAATAGACAACACAAAGGTGAGCGCTGCACTGAGTCACTGTTTCTGCTTCTGACTTTGCATGACAGAACTCATACGCTCAGAAAACAATCACTGTAGCTTCTTAATGAAATACTTGTCTTATCTGTTTTATGTCACCCACCATGAAAGCTACATTGGCTTGGTAATCTCACCAAACATAAACTAACATTAAAATCAATGCTAAATGTTCTACACACACCCCAATGCATTTACTATAGGCAGGCATGGCAGAATGATGCTATTGCACAAAGCATTACAAGATACACTGTTCCTTGCCCCTGCACTTATGTGCATACCACAATAATGATGATACTTTCTAAATCCATAAGGTGCAGCAGGTTTCAAGAAATAACTATAGTAAACGTAAAATTTACACATACTACAGACAGTTAGCTAGCGGGAACATACACAACATATTGTTTGTTTAGTAATTAAATACGGTGGATGGTCACACATTTCTGGAGTAAGAAATAGTACGTGTTTTCGATTTATAAGTTCATAGGTCCCATGTGACATACACTAGCTTACACTTCATACTAATATGCTTTATTTTTGGTCACATAATATTTCAGCCTAAATCTGCAACATGTTATGTGGTCGAAACACCACATTAGAATACTTTCTCCAATATGTATAAAGCCATACCTACCACCACTGTTCTTGAGCAAATATTTTGTATTCATTGCAATATTTAACAAAAATTGGGAAGTAATGTCAGAAAGAAAAGTCACATAAACATCTAAATAAAAATTTTCTTATTAGCTTGCAAACTGAGTACTACCCAACATAAAAAGGACACCAAAAAATCACAGGTAAAACACTACAAAAGGTGTTTAAAACTTATTTAATGGTATATTTCAAACAACTGTTCTAAAACTGCTCCTGGTCTTTGCATCAGAAAAATCTGTTATTTTATTTGCAAAGTGTCTCAATCATTTCTACCAGGTTTTACAGTATAAAGTGGTTAGCAAATGGGCAAAAAATATTTGTACATAGATAAAATGTAACATATGAAAGACATATAGACTGCCCTCTTCACTTATATGTAACTTAAGCCTAATAAGCAGAATTTCATTCTTTGTTTAATTGGCTGTAAAATCAAATTTTATTCATGAATCCATTGTATGCCTACATTGCGAACATACAGAAAAACAGATTTCCAAATATGATGTTGCTGATAGAGCTTAAAATTCTTATTTGATCTGTCGGCCACCCGGGTACACTGCAAAATCAAAATCACTAACCACATAATGGAACTTGTATGAAAATTTGGTAATGTTAAATTTTTGTTATTCTACCATATACTTTAGTCTAGGAATAGTTTCTAGCTCTTAACCTCATAAAAAAGTAATGTTCAGTATTGAATCACAACAGCATTAAATAACCATTCTGGGAAAAGATGGAACTTGTTAACTGTTTGAGTAATGTAATGTGCTACCCATCTCAAGTACTTTTTGGTTGGTTTGAAAATCCAAACACTATTATGATCCTGAAAATTATTAACAGAATGAGTTGCTCTCAATTAGATTTTCATTATTATTATTAATTAAAATACTGCTCCTTTTAGCATAATTTAATGAACTTAAATATCACATGTGCCTGAGTCTATCAACACTATTAATAGATATGGCTAAAGTCAGCTTCTGACTTTTAAAAATGAACTATTCTAAAAATCACATGTCATGTATGTCTTTATCTCATTGGGCAGTTCCCCCACCACATTCCTACAGACACTCCCTACTATCCCTCTACACTGTAGCAACAACAGGCGTAATGTGTGCTACAACACCAAGTCGGATGCCTCGTAGGCGTCATTGTCGAAAGCTATGAATAGCTACAGCCCTTTGAGATATAAAATTGGTTCATTTTCGGCGCTTGATGATAACTGTGGCACAACATTCCGCAAAAAATAAACAAGTGTATGATTAATGGCAACGTTCTCGAATGCGGTGGAGTATACGTGCGCTCTTTCTTTCACGGAATTCGTTTTCCTCATTTGAAACGAGATGAGCTGAAGAAATTCAAATGTTGTAATGATTTTGTGTCTTTGAAGTTGTGCTACACATTTCGTTCTGAGAGATTAAATATTTATGGCACAGTTCCAGTTTTGCTTCTTGAAAGCTAAAATCGGTATGATGTGTCACAGGGTAAACTTAGGAGTATTATTTTCAACTGGAATGGGTAAAACAATGGTTTTATAAGTTTATTCAACATTTGCTTTTGTGTATGTGCAGTTGGATCTTCGAGTCTAAATGTGTATCTGGAAAATGTACAATTTAAATTATTCTTTTTGTTTCAGAGTACTGTTCAACGTTTTGTTTATTCGTGTTCGCTAAGCTTCAGAACAACGCATATAAAAAATTTATAGTCTATAATTATTCAATTCCCGAGATGAAAACGAGGAAGTATATACAGCTGACACGGTTATAATAATGACACCCAACTAGCGAAATTGTTACTATAACAATAGTAAGTAACATATCTCCTCAGAATTTGCAGACGGAGGAACGTTTGTATAAATCATATGATCGTGAATTACATCCATCGTTATTGTGGGGTTAAATCTATTGAACGCGAAAAGCATGTGCGTACTAGCTCCCCATAATGTTCAAGTGAAAGATCGTAACTATATCCGCTGCAGTCGATTGATGCCGCATCGTTGATAATTGCTGTGGTGTTACTAATTCATTTAAAATATAAGCATCGCAATAATCAAAATTTACAATAGTAGAAATACTTGCAATGAACATCCATTTTCAAATTAGTAGCAACGTATCTTGCGAAGACTATCGAGAAGTTTCGCTTTGGTAGTAATAGTGTTCAGATTTCTGTACCGTCCTATACGACGCGTCTGAAACATTCTTATTACACTCCACACTGTGAAAATCGTAGTGGTAGCCAAATTCCTTATTAATAACGAACCTTCTTGCGGTAATTGATTTCCGGCTGTAGTCCGTTATTGCTTTTCAACAGAAGTAGGTTGAAAAAGCTTCAGTCTTATATATATGTTCGCTTTGAACTACTGAAATTAAAACAAGAGAACCAATTTTCCCGAAAAATTGCGTCACTTTTTCGGTTTGTGTCACATTATACTTAATAACGCACATTCGCCTCAGCCTTCCTATTAACAGCATTGCGAACATTATCACATTAAATGTTCCTAGCGCACAAACCATTGTATTATTTTTAGCTTAGAGAGAAGGTTAATAGTTTACAGATTTTAACAGCACACAGAGAAACTAACTGTGCTGTTCTGATAATCGGCTTGAAGATGCACTGAGGTTATATATATCTGGTTCGTAAACATTCAATTGACAAAAATTTTACGTGGAGTAGTTGGCAACAGAAAATGACGATAGGACATGTGACAACCGTTTCTGTTCTCCGGGAATTGCGTTGCAGCGTTTAGAAAACTTAGAAAAAAATGTTTGAGGCTTAGAATGCCTTTTGCCGATTTCAAGCGTAAATTTATGATTCGAGAGTATTCATATTTCATCAGAAATACTGCGGAAAAATTTCTTCATGGCGGATAGATCCGTTTGGACAACAGCGCAAATTTTTATTGTACATGGAAAGCAATGACAAAACAAGTGATTCCATTTTGCGGATCTCGTGACTGCAGGCGAATGGCAAAGTAATTGTTTGGGGTAGGACGCGCAACGTATCGGTCACTAGCGAACTGCTACTTTTGAGGTTAATAGTGTAAGGAGTTGAACCGTAGGAATACCAACGCGGCGGTTTTTTTTTTCTAAAAAAAAAGATGTTTCATTGTCGTTGACTTTTTAAAGCGATATTGCTGTGGAAGTAGGTCCCAGAACTTGAAATTATATTTTATTACACTCTTGCTGATACAACTTTCAAAATTTTTCATAAATCCCCCACGCTACCAATAGAGCGAGGTTCATAAAATCCTTTTCACAAGAAGTGATGAATGTGTAAATAAAAGGCAATTTCTTTCTGCAGTGTAGGTACATTTTTTGATTGAGCATAGGGTTCTGCAGTAACAGTGTCACTGATGGGACAATATTTTCAATTAAATCTTTTTAAAACACTGTAGCGTAGATGCGCATTCGCCTAGTTATGTGAAAAACTTTGTGTCCGCAGGGGACAGATTGCAAGAAGAGGCACTTCTAGATATTTGGTGTGCAGTATGCCCCAACATTTTTAAGAGTGGAACAGCAACTTAAGCTCATAGCAATTGTTTAACATTATAGCCATCAGTGCAAGGATGCATAAAATTTTGTCATATTTCAAATATTCTTGTTGGCCTGTATAATGATAGAAAGACCTGGGAACCTACCGACCAATTGTTCTCAAGTTTCTATGGGTTTTTGATATAAAAACAACAATAATTTTATTGTCATTATTAAGGTATTGCAGCAATAGACAGTGCCATATAAGTTGAACAGCACAACTGAAAAATCAAAAGCACAATAGGGTAGCTATTAACTTTACATTTTTATATTGGGGGTGTCTCATGGCAGCAGTTGGTGGAATAGTGTGGACTTTTTGGGTCATCTGGAAGGCTGCAGTGTCTCTTGGCATTGTAGGCTCAGTACAGGTTAGTGGAAAACTGACAGGATGATGGTAGACTGTTTCATGCCTGCCACTCTGGTCATTCTTGGAAGTATTTTTCTCTTTCAACAGCACCATGTAGCAACCAGTACATAGTGGGCATAACTGTGGGTGCATTGTCTCGGAACCAGTTATGTGATGGTGAAAACAGATCTTTATTGATTAAAACCTTTCTCTCTCTCTGCCTGACAGGTGGGACTGCATGCATGTCTCATCTGGGAGCAGAACTGCCTAGCAAACTGTCACTGTTTCTGGAGCGGTCATTTTAAATGGTACTGGTAGAATGAGTTCTCCTAGCACACTTGGCTGCTCATCATAGGGCAGTTGGACTGGTGAACGTTACTGATCGCCCTTTACTGATGTGCGAAAGCCTAACAATAGCAGCAGTAAGGCATTGCCCACATTGCTGAGTAATTTATCAGTGCCGCATTTAGTGTGTGATGCAGTCACTCCACCTTTCCATTACTTGCAGGATGGTAGCTAGTGGTGTGAAGGCAGCTGCATAGTTGAAGAAGCTTGCTAAATAGGTCTGACTCAAACTGGACAATTGTAATGGTCTGAGGAATGCCAAAGTTCAAAAACCATATAAGCAGCAATATCTCTGCAACTGCCTCAGTGGAGTTGTCTGGTATGGAAGTAGCATCAGGGTCACCTCATAAAACAATCCATGATAGTAACTAGATAGCCGTGGCCATCAGAATAGGATAACGATCCTACTGTATCCACATGTATGTGGAAAGTCTTGTTTTCGGCTTTGGAAAATGTGCAGCCAGTGCAAATGTGTGTCAGCCGATTTAGCTGCACTGGTGATTGAGACAGGGCCACACCCAAGCTTGAAAGTCCTTCTAGATTCCTGGCCACACCACCTTACTTGCCGCTAACCTTGTTCATGGCCAGATGAGCAAATTTATGCAATACTTGAAAAACTATGTGCCTAAATTCTGCAGGAATGTGCAGACATTGTTTGTCCTGGGATGTTTTACACCTCATACTCTTGGCACAGTATGGAACAGAAATGTGTCACAGCTGGAGGTCTGTGTTTTTTCACTTTGGAGGAAGTCAGCAGCACTGTGTCCTCTTAATGCTTGGCCACCACAGCCCACCTCACTGCCTGTAGGCTGGGGCAATTTTGCGACAGGAAATCTGTAACAGCCCTGTTTCTACCTGAAATGTGACACACCATCAGTTGTAAATTAGGCTATATTGTCCACTTGTCTATATTGCGACAGTGAGCCATGATGCATTTTGCATTGGAAGAAACAAGTTTGTGGTCAGTAAAAACTGCAAATTGCCTTCCTTCCACAGATGAACAAAAATGTTTAATGGCTATGCAGATCACCAGCAGCTCACAATTGATGGCAGTCCATTACTTCTACTGCAGTGTAAGGTTATATAAGTAAAAGACGACCAGTCCACATTCTGTTGCAGTGCTGTGCTAATTGCATTTTGGCTTGTGTCCACTGAGACAACCAGTGGAGCACTGATGTCGAGGGGAGCTGGTCACGCAGCTTGTGCCAAACATTACTTGACTTTATGAAGTTCACCAAACCCCAAGGTACCTCCCAGTTACTGGTTGTATGCTTGCCTGAGAGTTGCATGGTAAGTAGTCCTGCTGATTTGCCAGCCTTGGAAGGTGCTGTCAGTAGTAAATTATCATTCCCAAACATCTGTGCAGTCCTCTAAGATGATTGTCAAATGTATATCTTGCACTGCTGCCCCATGTCCAGAAAGCAGTGATGCAGTGATAGATCGATTGATGAGCATATACCAAAAATTGCACCTCTCATATAGCAGAAGCACTCATTGTGCGATATTAATGACTATGTCATACTCCCGTAGGCACTGAAAAAGCTGCCACAGGTGAGTCACATGCTCCTCTCAACTGTAACTGAAATGTGAGGATACCATCCTTGTAACAGTATAGGAATGGCAACCTGCACTACACTTCATGCATAAAATGCTGTCATGTCTCTGTTGCGTTTCTCAATTTAAAAGACACAAATTTTTAATGGAAAAGCCAAAAAGGCATTAGTACAGTGGTTTGCTGTACGTCCTTTGGTACTACTAGAATTTTAAAAAATGCCTCTGTACAATCAACCTCATTAAACAACTAAGCATGGACGCATGTTTAGTGGGGATGCCCAAGGGCTATAAGACGTATTCACAATACATGTTTTCAGTAGCTCCTGAAATCCTGCTTGTGCTGCCAGGAGCTTTTGGTGTGCAAGCCTCGTCAGATGATATGCAATGGGTTGGCTTGATAATGTGCAGATATGGTGCAGTGTCAAGATGTGACACTTTCCATCAGTGATGGACAGATGGGTGAGTGCTGAAAATTCTTGAAATATGCGTCCAAAAAGATTTGCCATTATTTACTGTAGTCATGATTTCCATCAGCCAAAAAACATTCGGACCTGTGGTCAGCATCATGTGAGAGACACCCAGGTGGTTTCCACACTGTTGTATGGCCACAATCAACTCATTATTTAACAGCACAGGTGACACAGTCAATGGATTGGCACTGCACCTCACTGTAATTAATCAATGTTTTACTAAATCCGGCAACAGATGAGTATAGTGTTGGCAAATTCAGCGATAATAATTGTCCAAACAGACTCCCATTGAAGACCCAACTACACTGTCATTCTCTGTTCACCATAATTTTCAATTCATAAATCGTTTGGGGTAAATACACATTTAACACCCGGGATCTACAAGTAAATTTTCACCAGAGATGCAATTGCACACGAATAACCTCTGTGATCAATTCAGTGAATACAGTGTTGCATTTGCATGTTACCTTTCATCCTTCTGTTGTGGATGCACACATTGTTGATGACGAACGATGGCGTCCTCTATCATTCATCTACAATGTTTGAGTAATAGCAGGGTCTAGTGCACTAGTGAGTACATCTCCAAAATGCATGTGATACCACCACAGTTTATCAGTAGTCATATCAGATGCACACCATCATCTTCCAGAACCCTGTCTATTTCTCAGGAATATGCTCATAGCGGCATCAAAATTTGCATTGTTGTGCCAGTAGCTTCAAGTTCAGACCCACAGGCCTGTTCACTCTTTGCTTCATCTGCCACTCTTTCACTCTTTACTCCTGCATTGGTGTGTATGTGCTTGTCGGGTGCATTTGGGTGCCAATGGCAGCACTTCCTGCTTCAACCCTTGCTCTTTGACTGTTTTCAGTTGTAGTCTCAATTTTAGCACCTATTGACATTTCAGACAGGATATTCCCTGTTTCATCAGTCTTCTCTGCCAGTACCTGCAACATCAAATTTTGAAGTGTTGCCAAGACTGTTCGAATACCAATTGGTAACTTAAGAAGCCATAGCATGTGTAACAATTGTTCAGGCAGCGAATCAGATCCAACTAAAGCACATAAAGCCAGCAAAATTTGAGCTGAGGATCTGTTGCAGGGCTGCTCATTATTAAAAACTTTTTGCGGTACATCCTTTCCTACCTTCCAAACTCCACAGAAACTCTTCTGCAAACTAGCACTCTGGAATAAAGGATATTGCAGAGACATGGCTTAGTCACAGCCTGGGGGATGTTTCCAGAATGAGATTTTCATTCTGCAGCAGAGTTTACACTTATATGATGCTTTCTAATAGATTAAAACTGTGTGCCAGACCAAGACTCGAACTTAGGACCAAGTTTGAGCCTCAGTCCAGCACACAGTTTTAATCTGCTAGGAAGTTTCATATCAGCAGGTACTCCGCTGCAGAGTGAAAATCTCATTCTGGATGTTATTACTAACTGCACAATTACCTAATTATTTATCCAATCACTGCATTATCGAATATAGCTTGGCACCTTTTTTACATGCTTTTCATAAGATTTTCTGCATATTCTTTCAGTAATAATCTCCACGTCGGTCTGATTTGATATGACAGCTGCTTCAAAGTACATATTGGCTTTCCTTTGAGCTTCATCTTAATAAACGACCAAACATTTTTGATCAGATTTTCATCCAGAGACATTGCAAGCCAATCCATTGTGGATACTCTGTTGTCTTGTTTCAGCGCAGTACAGAGATGGCTGCGATGTTTCAGATCACTATCCTCCTGAAGCACCCAGTTCACTATGTTCGAACCAAATAGCTTCTTAAAGGACCACAGAAGCAGAAAGCATTTTTGATAAGTATAAATAACTGACACTTCAGATATTTGGTACTATTTTAAACTGGAACTGACAAAACAAAACATTCAACTCCCACTGTTTGTCTATACACTGTGGAAAAGTGCATTGTTTACAGATTTGAAACCGCTACCAGAGACACCATTTCGGACATTACTGTATAAACTGACCCATTCCTCATCATTTTGATAAGATAAGAAAATCATTGCCTGGTATAACTGGTGCACGGATAACCCCTTCCAGTTCCCCTCCCTCCATCCTGCCCCCATACAAAATCAATGCTATAAGTAAGACTTATTTTCGTTTTTTTAATGAATAATCTTGAGACATTTGGGAAAAGGACAATGGCGAGAAGTGTAAATCAGAAATAGAAATTATCAGAGGTATTGGTAAGAAAAAGAATGGCTATCAACCAAAGTTGAAACTAAGAACATCCTATTGGGATGGTAAAGAAGCAAAATAAAAAAGGTAAAGTGGAATGGAGGCAAGGAGAAACATTTAGGAAGAAAGAAGGAGTTAATCAAAGGAGGTTGTGAGGCATTGCTATGTCTCAACAGCAGTGAAAGGATTGAAAATGGAATCCATAACACAATAAACACAAATGGGCACACTGGAGGCACAGAACATGAAAGTCAGTTCCAACCTCATATTTGACCAGCAACTCACAAGGATTATAAAGGAAAAACAAGTTGAAAGATAAGGGAAAGCACCCTTATGATCCATCAAGCTCTTTGTCCACAAAGCTCTCATTTGAGGATTAAAATACAAAGAGCTCGCCATGTGGAAGAGAGATCTAAATGTCATTGGTGTAATCATTACCAATGAAAAAAGCTAGTGAAATATATCTTAATTAACTGGGTGATAACTGACAAGTGCACACCAGAGAAAAAAATTATATTGTCTAATATCAGATGTGTTTTGTGCCAAGAAAAGGCATGAATATGAAAACTGCTCAATGCCAAAAAGAGGGGCAGCTGACAACTGTCACCATACCATAGGAGCATCCGGTGGTAGATTAGTGGTATTATCTCTTCAGGACGTGTGGGAGGCTCCAGATGTCACACGGCTGACACTTCACACAGGAAGAATTTAGGGAGTGTCCTACCACTAAGACTGCATGCCAGATCTGTCATTAAAGAGCGTCAAACCCTTTACTGATATGCCCAGCTCCAATAATGGGCCAGAATTGCAATACTCAGTTGTACAAACCTCACCCAGTAGCATCCCGTTACTTGCCACAACAGACTGGCCTTGGAAGCAAGATGCTGTTCAAAGGCTTTCATGAGTTGGTGGGTAATGATATTCATAGATTCATACCTATCACAAAAATTGTGTAGAAAATTAACAGAGTGGATTGAGACCACTAAACCTTTCCCAGTTTTGGGGCTGACAATTGATTGGAGGATGCCAGGATTAAAGGGTTCACAAATGCGTTATTTAATTGCTCTCCCCTGACTAAGTTTTGTGAGATAATTCCCACAGGAAACATTATTGCCCTTTCTGATGTCATGAAGAAGTGTACTTGATTTGCTTTCCCCACTTCTGAAGCAGAAACAAGACTTAATGGGCTGCCGCAGGTGCGGGCCAAAGTTAACCTGCACGTTTGCCTGTCTGTCATGCCACCAGCTTCCCAGTGCACAGCTTGCCTTAGTGATGCTGCCTCATGAAGTGATCACTCAGAGAGGGACATCACCCAAGAACGTTGCAACAAATGCGTTCCCATGCCAGAACAGAATTCTGTCGGTCAGCCATTTCACAGTGAAACTTACATCTAATTGTATCTACTAGCCGTATCTCTAGTGAGCATATTGCCCTGCAATCCTTTCAGTGACCCCTGGTTGAAATTACTCTGATTTTCCCTCTATTAGGTCCACCTGTGCCTCCATAACTGAAAACAGTTCAGTGTGTTCCAAAATGAGCATTTTCATATCTAGTTGCTGTCCATCTATTTGGTTAGCAATTGTAGTCACCTGTTTGTCAGTTCTGTGAAATTTCTTTTCTACTGAATTTAATTTTGTTTCCAAATTTTCCCATACTTCCTTGTTTGCTGCAAGGAATTTGCTCAGGACCTCTCCCTATTTTTTAGAAATCCAGAGCCTGAGCATGTAGATAGCAAGTAAATTCCTCACTGTCCCCGTGAGGGCCTTCAGTGAATGAGATTGTCACAGCTTTGAGAGCCTGTAACTTATGATGGAACTTGGTATTTAATTCTGAATTTAATTTTTTACTTTTCATTTCTAATTATGCCTGTAACTTTGTGCTCTTGGAATCTAATTTTGCACTTTGTGCTGCCGTGGAGACCAGCAACTGATTCAACAGAGCTTGCATGTCATTATGCCAACAGCCAATGCAAAATGGTTCCTGCTTTGTATGTAGTTATCTTTGAAACTGGTGGTCTCAACATCCATGCATCGATTCCGTTGATGTCTACTTCTGTGATGCGATGGTGTCAGCAGCAATGTCATTACCATTGGTGGCATTGGAAGCTGCAAGGAGCAGTGATGCTGACAACCTTGGTAGTGCTCTGGCCCGCTCTCACATCAGTGATGCCTACTTGTGCCTCTTTTCAGCCCATTAACCTTGCACAGGTGCCTGTTGTGGGTTCTACAATAGCACTGGCATCTGTTAAGGCTGACAGTTGGGCCAACATCCCATTTGTTGCATCCAAACTGTCTCCTTCGCCATGAACCAAGCCTCCTGCCCTACTTTGCAACGTCTTCTTCATGGCTGCTTGTATGCCAATATGTACAAAAGAAAGGAAAACTTTCTCTAGAAAACATAGGTTAATAAGAAAGATATAATTGGCACCTACAGTGTGGGTGCTGAGAAACAGATTGTTTTTCCATAATTGCTACTGGCTCGGTCAACAATGAACTTGACTTCCTCTAAATGAGGTGGGCAGTGCATTTACAGTACAGTAACTTGTTGTTGTTGTTGTTGTGGTCTTCAGTCCTGAGACTGGTTTGATGCAGCTCTCCATGCTACACTATCCTGTGCAAGTTTCTTCATCTCCCAGTACCTACTGCAGCCTACATCCTTCTGAATCTGCTTAGTGTATTCATCTCTTGGTCTCCCTCTTCGATTTTTACCCTCCACGCTGCCCTCCAATACAAAATTGGTGATCCCTCGATGTCTCGGAACATGTCCTACCAACCAATCCCTTCTTCAAGTCAAGTTGTGCCACAGGCTCCTCTTATCCCCAATTCTGTTCAATTCGAACTATCAGTTTAATAAGCCACGGCTGCAAAATACTAACGCGAATTCTTTACAGACGAATGGAAAAACTGGTAGATGCAGACCTCGGGGAGGATCAGTTTGGATTCCGTCGAAATGTTGGAACACGTGAGGCAATACTAACCTTACGACTTATCTTAGAGGAAAGATTAAGAAAAGGCAAACCTACGTTTCTAGCATTTGTAGACTTAGAGAAAGCTTTTGACAATGTTGACTGGAATACTCTTTTTCAAATTCTAAAGGTGGCAGGGGTAAAATACAGGGAGCGAAAGGCTATTTATAATTTGTACAGAAACCAGATGGCAGTAATAAGAGTCGAGGGGCATGAAAGGGAAGCAGTGGTTGGGAAAGGAGTGAGACAGGGTTGTAGCCTCTCCCCGATGTTATTCAATCTGTATATTGAGCAAGCAGTAAAGGAAACAAAAGAAAAATTTGGAGTAGGTATTAAAATTCATGGAGACGAAGTAAAAACTTTGAGGTTCGCCGATGACATTGTAATTCTGTCAGAGACGGGAAAGGACTTGGAAGAGCAGTTGAACGGAATGGACAGTGTCTTGAAAGGAGGATATAAGATGAACATTAACAAAAGCAAAACGAGGATAATGGAATGTAGTCAAATTAAATCGGGTGATGCTGAGGGAATTAGATTAGGAAATGAGACACTTAAAGTAGTAAAGGAGTTTTGCTATTTAGGAAGTAAAATAACTGATGATGGTCGAAGTAGAGAGGATATAAAATGTAGACTGGCAATGGCAAGGAAAGCGTTTCTGAAGAAGAGAAATTTGTTAACATCGAATATAGATTTAAGTGTCAGGAAGTCGTTTCTGAAATTATTTGTATGGAGCGTAGCCATGTATGGAAGTGAAACATGGACGATAACTAGTTTGGACAAGAAGAGAATAGAAGCTTTCGAAATGTGGTGCTACAGAAGAATACTAAAGATAAGGTGGATAGATCACGTAACTAATGAGGAGGTATTGAATAGGATTGGGGAGAAGAGAAGTTTGTGGCACAACTTGACTAGAAGAAGGGATCGGTTGGTAGGACATGTTTTGAGGCATCAAGGGATCACAAATTTAGCATTGGAGGGCAGCGTGGAGGGTAAAAATCGTAGAGGGAGACCGAGAGATGAGTACACTAAGCAGATTCAGAAGGATGTAGGTTGCAGTAGGTACTGGGAGATGAAGCAGCTTGCACAGGATAGAGTAGCATGGAGAGCTGCATCAAACCAGTCTCAGGACTGAAGACAACAACAACAACACCTCCTCATTAGTTATGTGATCTAGCCATCTAATCTTCAGCATTCTTCTGTGCACCACATTTTGGAAGCTTCTATTCTCTTCTTGTCTAAACTATTTATCGTCCATGTTTCACTTCCATACATGGCTTATGCTCTATGAAACCTAGAAAACAACAGAGTCCTGGCACAGACACTACATTCTGTAGCAACTGGAAGTTTTTATTACTTGGTTGTAATGAGGTGTTACAGGGATTGTGGCTGTCATCAAGTGAGTGGTGACAGATTAAAATAAGGATGAATGATCTAACATCTTTTCCATATCAGAGTGAGAGGATCACTCACTTGCTTATCTTCTGTTTCTGTACTGAAAAGGCGTCCATCTTATTCTCCTACTTGCTCGGGTTTGTTGCTGAGTTGATGATATAATTAATAAAAGTGGTGGGGGAAAGTGACAGTAAGGGCAAGGCTTCCTGTTGTAAGCCTTGTATTACATAAGAGGAACACATAAAGAAGTTCAATAAAGACAACAAAATGTAAAACACATGCATAGAGAGACAGATAGTTGAACCTCAAAAATGGAAAATGCAAGCCACAGGAATTGAGATGCATTAGCAGAAACAGGGCAGCGTGTTTAAGTTTACTGCATTTCTGCTGATGGACTTGTAGTGGCGAATACAAGTGAAGCATTAGGCGTGACTGCACAAGAGCAACTATCTATCTTAGTTGCTGCAAGCTCCTGATTGCCAGTCATGTTACTCAACAGCTATTTGTTCTGTACAGATGGTGGTAACTTTCACACTGTGGCTACTCATAAAGTGACACATCTAAAATCTTCAATTGCTACATATGACTGGGGCCTAGAGATCATCTTTCTGTGACTTTCTTACCTCTGGCACCACCCTAGAGTATGTATCTGTGAGAGACAAAGAGGTGTCTATAGATAACATAACTGGTGGCGAAGGTGCTAACGGTTTCTGTGGCTTAACACTGGTGGTTCAGCTCAGTAGTTTGAAGTTTAGGTCACAGAAACTGTTTGAGTGCCAATTCTTTGAATGTGCATACAGTGGATATCCCTATGTTTTGACATGCCTTCCGGTCAAGTTTAGATGTAATGGCTCAAACTTTAAGAAAACATGCCAGCTTGAGTCGTTTTCATATTAATTGAATTGTGAATGGGAAAAATGTTTAGCCTCCTTCATCCCATATCTGCCATGCAGGCATAACACTAGTTCACATGAATTCAAGATGAAAACAAAAGAAGATCCCTTTATACCAAACACAATGAAAGTAATTTGAAGAAGAACGTGAAACTAATGGGCCAACTACAGGTACGATGGGGTTTCATGTGGGGCCAAACAAAATTAATAACATTCCTAATATAAAATTAACACCCAGGCAAACACTTACATGAAAATCCAATTAGCCAACATTACACAAATTTGGCTTTGCCAGCTTAAAGTAACGTAAATAGATAAATTGAACTGATATCAGAAATTTCACTTGACCTATTTAGCTAGAATGAAGTCCAGGATACAACAAAACCACAACTTGAACCAAAAACGGATATCAAAAATTTCGCTTCACCTACATAGCTAGAACAAAGTCTATGATACTAAGAAACCACAACTCATTCCAAAAATTAGTACTGAAACTTCTTCTTGACCTATATAGCAAGAGCAAACTGCATCAGAGGGAAAGAAACTTTCTGCACTAACTGTTATTGAAAATCCCATTTAATCGTAGCAGCTAGAACAAATTCAACTGTACCAAAAAACCAAAACTCATATACCTAATTATTAATTTCATACAAACAGGGAAATAAAAATAACAGTCACCCTAGGCCACTATTGCTCACAGTGAAACTTGGTGTATTGTGCAGTTTCACTTCTTGTGGTACTAATAAAGCCAATCAGTACCCTTAAAGAGTACTAGGGGGCTCTTTACTATTTATTCAGAAGAAATAATTTCTTCAGGACTTGCTGACCCATATATTCTGTGCCTTCTGATCTCTAAATGTGAAGACTAAATGTGGTGGTTTCATCACCCTCCCCTCACAACCTACATGTAGGGACTTCTTTTCCTGTGCTTATCCTATGCAGGTTCTTCTTAAAGTTCCCATGGCCTATCATTAGTCCTACCAAGAGTTTGGTCTTTCTCCTGTTCCATGCTCAGGATACATAACTTCTCTTAAATTATGGTTTTGGCATCATTAGCTTTCCATGATTTTTGTTTTTTCTATTGTATTCCAATATTGTACATGCTGCCATCTGATCCAGTTACATAGTTTTGATTTAACCATCATCTTACTGTTGTATAGGACATGTTCCACTCCAATAAATGGAGTCATTGCGCCTGTCCTGCCCAGCCCATCAGCTTGTTCATTGCTACCGATTTCTGGGTGACCAAGGACCCAAAGCATCTTTACCCTGTTTCTGTCCCTTTGTCCCATAAGGACTTCGTGGCATTCTGGGATTATCTTTGATCTCATTGCAGGGTCTGAAAGAGAATTTAGAGCTGCCTGCCTGTCTGAATAAATGTAGATGCTACGATCTTTGTAGTGCCTGTACAATTTCTGATCTGTAGATTCCCTGATAGTGGATATTTCCGCCTGGGATACCATTGCCAGCTTCCCAAGAGAGATTATGCTCTCAAGTCTAGGCAGTACCCCGTATATCCTGGCCCCAGTACCTTCATTTGTTTTTGACCCTTCAGTAAAGCAGACCATGTCTCCTGCACTGTGTCATGGTTCATTCTTCCACTGCCCCCGGTACCTTCATTTGTTTTTGACCCTTCAGTAAAGCAGACCATGTCTCCTGCACTGTGTCACGGTTCATTCTTCCACAGCTCCCTGCTTCCAGTTGTTGCATTCAAAGGTTTACTAAAACTGTTATCAGTGACCATGAGGCAGTTGTAGCAACAATGAATACCAAAAGACAAAGAGCAACTAAAACAAGCAGAAAGATTTATAATACAAGGTGTACAACTTTGCTTCCGCCGCTTTTCCCCAACAGTTGAGGCTTTAATGAAACAAATTGGTTACACATGTATCATTCAAAGTATTTTCCATTGCTGGCCACTGCTGTCTCCCATCTTTCAGGCAGTGTACAAATCTCGCATTGAAAAAATTGTTCATCTTTTGAAGCAATCCACAAATTGAACCAATTTGTGACTTCTTCATGAGATTGGAAGTGTTGGTCAGCCAGGCCATGCGCCATTGATCTAAACAGGTGATAGTCAGAGTGAGCAATGTCTGGAGAATACGGCAGGTGGGGTAGGACTTCCCATTTTAATATTTTCCAAGTATGTTTTGACCTCTATTGCAATGTGGCGTTGTCGCGCTGCAAAATCACTTTAGCATACCTCTCGCTGATTGTGGCAGTTTGCCCTTTAATTCTCTGCTCTAACACATTAATTGTGTTTGATAATGAGCACCTGTGATTGTTTCACTTGGTTTTAACACTTCATAGTACACGACACTAAGTTGGTCCCACCAAATGGAGAGCATGATCTTGGAGCCGTGAATATTCGGTTTGGCTGTCAAAGTGGAAGCATGGCCAGGATGTTCCCATGATCTTTAGCATTTAAGGTTATCGTAATGAACCCATTTTTCGTCTCCAGTCACAATTCGATGCAGAAATCGCTTCTTCTTTTTGCCTCTGAAGCAACTGTTCACAAACACACAAACACTGTTCACCGTCTCTAGGTTTCAGCTCACGCGGGACCCAAGTTCCTTATTTCTGAATCATGCCGATAGCTGACATTTTGAAATGGCTTGCTGTGTCACTCCCACTAATTGTACGAATTCTTCTTGAGTTTGATGTGAGTCTTCACTCAGCAGTGTCTCCAATTCTGCATCTTTGAAAACATTCTCTCTTCCACCACTATGCCCATCTACGACATTAAACTCACCATTCATGAAACGTTGAAACCACTCACGACACATTCTTTCCCTAATAGGGTCCTTACCATATGTACTAGAGAGCATTTGATGAGGCTCAGCTGCTGTTTTCTTCATCTTGAAACAAAACAGTAACACCTCTCGCAAATGACATGAATTAGGCTCGTAAACTGACATTTTCAATCAAGAACAACTTTATGATGCAGACACAAATCGACTAATGTTTGAATGAGGTTAAGTTGACCAAGGTCCAAGCTAACTGCCTGATGTCTGTGATCTGTTTCTTTCAACTGCTACTTAGCGTTGTCACCACCTATTGGCGAATGGTGGAAGCAAAGTTGTACACTGTGTATGTTCAACAAAGTAGACAGAGGAGCAGTATTGTCATACCTCATTGAGGCACTTGAAAATGTTAACTCAACTCAGGAACATCTAGAGGAACTGTGGCTTTAAGTTTAAAAGAATAGTTGGCCATGCACTAGCTAGATATGTACCCAGAGGGACAGCTCATGATGGGAGAGATCCTACATGGTACACAGTCACTGTAAAGAAACTTCAAAAGAAACAGAGACTACTGCATGATAGGTATAAAACAAAGCATAGGGCAACAGATAGATAGATGCTGAATGGAATGTGTTTGGCAATCAAGAGACCAATGCATGAAGCCTTCAATGAGTATCATAGCAGAATATTCTCAAATGATCTTTCACAAAACCCAAAGAACATATGGTCATATGTAAAAGCTGTTAGTGGCACCAAAGTTAGTGTCCAGTGACTCATGGATGAGACTGGAAATGAAACTGAGAGAAGCAAAGCAAAAGCAGAAATACTTAAGTCTGTTTTCAAGTGTTTCTTTGCAAAGAAAGACCCAGGAGTATCACTTAACTTAATTCTAATACCACTGAAAGATGAGTGAAATAGATATTAATATCAGTGGCATTACAAAACCACTGAAACAGTTAAAACTGAACAAAAGCCCGATAACCTAATGGAATCTCTGTCAGAGCTTATACCCTATTTGCAGCTGAGTTAGCCCCTCTGTTAACTATGATCTATCATAGATCCCTCAAACAAAAAACTGTGCCCAGTAGTTGAAAGAAAGCACAGGTCCACTTTTCTATAAGAAGGATAGCAGAAGTGATCCTCGAAACTACTGCCAATATCCTTGACACTCATTTGTTGTAGACACAGCATACAATATGAGCTCAAACACAATGAGGTATCTTCAACAGACTGACTGCCTCTGTGTCAGCCGGCATAGATCATGTGAAACCCAACTCACACTTTTCTCACATGGCATTCTGGAAGCCATAGATCAAAGTGACAAGATATGTGCAAGATCTTTCAATTTCCTTAAAGCATTTGACTCAGTACCACATCTACACTTATTATTAAAAGCACGATGATATGAGATATCAAATGGAATATGTGACTGAATTGAGAATTTCTTCTTAGGGCAGGCGCAGTATGTTATCTAGGATGGAGAGTCATCAACAGATGTAGAAGTAACTTTGGGTGTACCAATGGGAAGTGTGTTGGGACCCTTTTTGTTCAAGTTGTATATTAATGATATTGCAGGCAACATTTTTTGCAGATGATACAGTTATCTGCAACAAAGTACATGTTAACGAAGCCGTACAAATATTCAGTGAGAGCCTTATAAGATTTCAAAGTTGTGTAATGACTGGCAGCTTGCTTTAAGTGTTCAGAAATGCAAAATTGTGCCTTTCATGAAACAAAAAACATAATATCCAATGTATATAATATTAGTGAGTCACAGATAGAATCTATAAAGTCACAGAAATACTTGGGTGTAACAATTACGAGCAACATGAAACTGGATGATCACTTAGGCTCAAATGTGGGTAAAGCATGTAGCAGACTTCTGTTTATTGGTAGAATGCTGAGCAAATGCAATCAGTCCACAAAGGAGAGTGCATACAAATCACTCAAGCAACCTGTCCTAGAATATTGCTCAAGTTTGTGGACCCATACACGGATATGTATCTACTTTTTCACCATGAAATATCTGTTTTACAGCGTTAACAATTAGTTCCTTTCCTTCTTGCAAATCTTCTTGTTGAAAGCATTTGGGGTGTTTAATTTTCTCTCTTATTTCCTGCATAACACTATTGTTATAACACTCCTCATCCTCCTGAGTGTGTGCTACCAATTCTGCTTCACATTCTTGTGGAATTTCAATAAAGAACTTGAAGTTACAATTTTTGCAAACAAATTACCATTAAAGATTGTTATTCTCTTGATTTTAATCTCTGCAAATAGTTGTTGTGTTGCTGGATTTACAACATCTTGTGCACTACATTTAGATATAAGTATAATGTAACCAGCCTATTTAAGCAGATCCTAATGTGGCTGTCAAGCCTCCTTTTATACTGTAAAGAACAAAGACAACAGCACTCTGTTGAGTTGCCAATACACACAGATGTTCCATACAATGTTTGTTAATTGATACTATGTAGAGATGATTGATTCAGATTACATTGGAGCACATTGCACATACTGCTTGTTGGTGTCTAATGCACTTAAACAGTCTTACACAGGGTCAAAACACACAATCCATTCACTTGGCAAAATGCCACTTCCTTGCAGAGAAATTAGGGGGGAAAAAAAGCAACATGTGCTATGTCCACTTTCCTCGAGTTGTTTTATTTCAATAGTAGAATGATTTATTAGATATTTATCTCTCTCAATACATACGAGCCACAAGTAGAGTTCTAGTGGCAATTAGTAAGATATTTATTCTCTCTCAATACATATGAGCCACAAATAGAGGTCTGGTGACAATTAACTGAGACTAGGAGCATGGGGCAGTGTAAGATGCTTCTGTATATTTGCTGGTGGTGTAGCTGCCAGCTTTGTGAAATAGCAAATAGTGATTCAGCACTGCTGCTTCCATGTAATAATGCAAGCACAAAGTAAAAATTTAAGCTGGATGTTATTAAAAATACACAAAGCATAAATAAATAAATAGTTGTTTCTGGTATGTAAATGTATGGTATATGTATAATTTAATAAAGATTTTGTGTGACAATATGTATTTTTCATGTTCCCTTCTCTGCCAAAAATCCTTAAAAATGTTTCCTAATTATTATGATCTATATCTAGGGGAAGCAGGTAATTGGGTGACCTGGAACAGTAGTTGGAATTAGGCAGCTGAAAGAATAGTAACCCTCATTTCACACACACACACACACACACACACACACACACACACACACACACACACACACATATGTGTGTGTGAAGAAATGATGTTGCTCACACCAGCATTATTTGTTTTTACAGATATCATACATATTAACATAAAATATGTGTTACATGACAGACGTAGGCTTTGCCAGCTCACAAATTCTCTACAGTACAGTGGTAGTAAAATTATACTGCATGCAAATTAATTCTGCAACAAGTGATGGCGCAGGCAGATGCAAGGGGGTACAGATGCAGATGAGGGCATGGGAGCACTGGATGGTGGGCGATGGGGGTGGCCTTCATAGGGAAATGATGTGATGATGTCAGAATTCCTGGAGCAACGATGTCAGGCTTTGGTGCACATAGCCGGATGTGAATACATCAGAACTGTGGAAATGATGTCATGGCCTTGATTCATGTGTCCGGATGTAATGATGTCAGAATTTCAAGAATGCTGGTGCTGGTGTCAGCAGATTCCTTACTCATTTTTGCATTGTCTCTCTACTAAGAATGACAACTGTTTCAGATAAAAAGTTGTTGTTGTTGTAGAAAGAAGAAGCTGAACTGCATAAAAATTAAAAACCAATAAGAAAAAATGATTTATATATATATATATATATATATATATATATATATATATATATATATATATATATATATATGGTCATGTGAAATGGAATATATACGTCGATTGTTCTTTACTAGTGTTAGTTTAAAACAGATAGTACCACTCTGTATATAGTATCTCTGCACCTACTAATATAATGTAAAAGGTACCTCTGTGTGTATATGTAAGTAACTTTTCTATTAAAGTACATCTATCGCTCATGCATTTCCCTTAGCAGGTAGCACACTGGACTCACATCTGGGAAGACGATGGTTCAAACTTGCATCTGGCCATCCTGATTTAGGTTTTCCTTGATTTCCCTAAATTGCTTCAGGCAAATACCAGGATGAGTTCCTATCAAAGGGCACAGCCAATTTCCTTCCCCATCCTTCCCTAATACGAGATTGTGCTCTGTCTCTAATGACCTAGTTGTCAACGGGATGTGAAACACTAATCTCCTCCTCCTGCCTTAGCAGGTGGCACACGCCTTCCACTTCCCTCTGTAGAGTGATCCTCATTTGGCTCTGAGCTTCTTCCAGGAGGGCTTTGATTTTTGCTTGTATTTCGTCACTTACATTTGTGACTTTGCAGAGAGGTTGTTGGTGCCTGGCTAGTAAGTGCCTCCTACCAGTTCATCCAGTTCATGATGCCACCTCTGCCCCCTTCTTACTGGTTGGATATTCCAACTACTCGCCATTATGGAGAGCTTGGGCTGGTGCATCGCTCTGCTGCACTAGTCTGAGATCTGCCTTCTGGCAGCGGTTCTTCTTCTGTTGCATTTCTTCTTGTGCAGGCAGCATTTGACACCTTTCTGATGATGGTTGGTTTCCTCCTCTTCTCTCACTGGTGGAGATTTTCAGGGACTGCCGGATGGAGGGTTCATGGTAAACTCGCTGTTCCGCAACACCACACTGGATTCCATCGATCGATGGTGTTCTCTCCTTCATCTATGTCTGTTCTTGGTGGTAGTTGTGTTTGCTCCCACAGCTGTAGTGTGGTTGTGACTTGTGCAGCCTTGGCAGCAGCATCAGTTCATGACAAGAAGTCCTCTACAGTGAATGCATGTCAACCTACATTTGTTGCTTCTGTCGCAGATGTGGACACCCTGCTCAACTTAGTATTTGTTTCACCTTACCAGGTTAGGGCAGTATTTGATAACATGCCCATCTCTCTGGCATTTGTAGCACTGAGATTTGTGGTCTATACCTTCATGGTAACGTTGTGCTGTTGGAAGCTACTTCACTGAATGCAGTAGTCTTCCTTGCACTGCTGCCTCATTACAGACCCAAGGAGTCCTCGGCTGAAGGCCTTGATTGCCTTGTCCCACTGCCTGGGACACAGTGGTGTCTTTTTCTTCAGTGCTGCTATGATACGTTTTGTTGCAACTACCTGAAGTGCCCTGATAGCAGCTACACTTTCTGCTCATATCTTGATCATGCATCAGTCTGCCGACTTGACACTGAATTCACAATGGCAGGCACCCATCATCACGTTTTACCTCACTGCCCATCCATTAAAACTTCACTGAATGTGCAGGTCGGCCGGGGTGGCCGTGCAGTGACCACTACGGTCGCAGGTTCAAATCCTGCCTCTGGCATGGATGTGTGTTATGTCCTTAGGTTAGTTAGGTTTAAGCAGTTCTAAGTTCTAGGGGACTGATGAACTTAGAAGTTGAGTCCCATAGTGCTCAGAGCCATTTGAACCATTTTGAATGTGCAGTGGAAGGATGGACGTGTTGCCATCTTTGTGCCAGTGTTGGTTATCCTTCTCATGGCGTGATGTGTTACTGCCAATGTCTTGTCACTTGGTTGTTTCAGTGAGAGGTATTTCTGAGGGCCCTTTCACTGTTTCGCTGTTTCTTCTGGCTCATTTGTTACTGATCATGCTTCAGCGCTACACGACAATTTTTCTGACGCCATATTAACAATGCACAACAATTTTGCAAACACTGGCAGTATGGACATGCTGTCATTACTTACCCTCTGTTCCATCAGGAGAGCACTCAGTAGCAGTGGTTTCTTCATGTGATTGCCCAAGCGGAACTGCTCCTGAGTTTGCACAGCCAGCTTATATCCTCTTCTACCACAAGACATTACCTCTGCGATCCATGCCTGGTAGCGCATGTTGCCAGTCTCAGACACACTTGCGTCAGTTTCTGTGGTAAGGTCAATGTAGTTGCTCTGTTTGGTCTGGTCGCCAAATCACTGAGTTTGCGGAGAGCCTTGTTAATTAGACCTACTGATGGTTGCCAACCCTTGCTGAGATTATAGCCACAATACCAATTGACAAGATTGTCCTCGGTGTGAATTTCAATGGCTTCCCTAACGACACTGGCCCAATATTTGCAAGTCTGTACTAAATTCTGGTATGTTCAGTATTCCCTTGCATGATTCCTTACGAGTGCTCCACGTCTTCCATCATATTGGGATACATAACTCAAGTGTAACACTGGTGTTCTCGGCACTGATCTGCGATGTTCTTAGATGGTCTTCAATCCTTCTAGACGATCTTCCGATGTACAGCACTGAAAATACGATTTTTTCACATCAACTTTTACCTCGGTTTTTTTTTTTTTTTTTTTTTTTTTTAAAAGAACTAGCTAGTATCTAGCCAAAAGCTGAAACTTTTATCCCTTTGGTCTCAATATACAATGTCCTTTCAGAACTTCATCAAAATTGGCGACCATAGGTCAGACTCTCGACTTTCAAGTATTAGGGGTGGTCATAAAATTATAACTGGATGCTTCTGTCGTCCATCAGACTCACCTCCTGACATAACCGAAAACTTCACAGAAATCTTAATCTCGTTTGTACCAAAGTTCCTCAATCGTGCTTATGTTTAGAGACGATTTCCGTTGTCAAACAATCACTTAGGACAGTTGAAGTTTTGTTAGTTGTGGTCATGAGAAGACAACCTGTGCAACGTTACTAAATGTCTTCTCTGGAAACTGCGGGGAACAAATAGTTTGGAACCCCACTCATGGTGGAAATATATTAGATCTAATGGCAATAAATAAACCAGATCTCTTTTAGGATGTTCAGACAGTCACCAGCAGTGTTGCTAGTCGATAGTGTCCAATGGGCACAATATTTTGGAGATCAAATGTGTCACCATCGTCAGGTGCGCTGACAAACTGAGTTTCTGACAGACAGACAGACATGATATGTGTGTATTGATGCATGATGGGTGCAGGTTAAGCAGAGCCTGATGCTACTGCTTCTGAACTCATGATGGAAGTGGTGACCTCTCGTTTTGTTTTCCTCTCAGTTGTAACATCTTATACTTTTCGAGCTACACTTGCTGCCAGGTGTGTCACTCCAGCAGCAGGTCGTGCCATCTTGCAGCAGGGTGCAAATGCACTTGATTTCCCAGTCCATTGACCAGCAGGTTTGCCGAGTTCCGTGCTGACGTGCAGAATCTTGTGCCGAGCTCAAGGATGCATTGCTTCAGCATCAGGAGGCCCACAATCTCATGAAGTTTCTGTGTGTTGAGGCCTCAGGGCAGATGGAGCACCAGACAGAGAGCTTTATTCTGCACTGTTTGCAGTGCCTTCAGATACGTGGCTGCTGTGTTCTTGCACACCATGTACACATATTCCAGCAATGGTTTGATGAGTGCTAGGCGTGGGGAGCATTGTAGTGGGATTGAGCAGCAGATATAACAAGTGCATTCTCTCAAGTGTTTGGCCCATCACTTCCTAGATGTGTGGTCTCCATCTCAGGCGCCAATCCAGTGTGACACTGAGGTATTTGCTGGTGCAAGACCCAGAATGGGGACTCCCATGATCCACACCCGCTGCATTGAACTTCAGCCAGAATTTTGTGCACTCATACTGCACATGTAAAGTGCAGTATCACTCACAGGTACAGGAGGAGGAGGCTGTGCACTATGACCCCCGTCATTCACCTGCTCGGATGGGATATGCTGTAGATATGCCTCTGTTTTCTCACACATAGAAGGTGTGCCCACGCAGGTACAACTGCAGCAGTCGGTTTATGCCACGCATACCCCAGTACCAGTAGCTTGTACAGGAGGCCATCATGCCATGTGCTATGAAAGCCCTTGGAGATATCAAGGAGCACCACCCCAAGGTACTTGTGACGCCCCAGAGCCCCCATTGCCTGCTCCACCATCTGTGGCAGTTGGTGTTGAGTCGAATGACCACTTCAGAAGCCAAACTATTTGTCAGGAAGCAGGCCCTCTTCGCTGAAGAGACACTGCAGCCATTTTCATAGATCCTCTTGAGAATTTGAGAGAGGGAAGACAGGTGGATTGTTGGGTGATAGTTTTGTGCCACCCTGGGAGAGTTTCCAACCTTTGGGATGACGACCACCTTGGGATGTTTTCACTCAGTGGGATAGACGCCAGTGAGACGGATGGTTTTGAGGATTGTCATGTCGACATGTACTGCTTCCAGTGGCAACTTCTTCAGTAGTGCATTTTCCACCTTGTCACACACCCTTGCCTTCTTGGACCATAGATGTGTGAGATGAGGGAGATGATGTTGGACTTCCTCCTCAGTGATGGCATCAATGATGTCGTTCTTGACCTGATTGTTCAGGTACATCGGGAGTTCCTTGATCACCTCCTGGATCATGTCGTCGTCGACGACGTCGTCCAACAGTGTGAAATCCGCCGCGAAAGTGTCCACGACTACACTGACCTTGGCGTCTGGCTCCACAATGACGTCACAACATACGTGCATTGGTGGGATAAGCTCACCCTTCCTCAGGAAGCACTTAGTCGTCGCCCAGGCACTGCCATCGTCGATTCTGAGAATGTCTATCTTGCCAGCCCAGTCTCGATTCTGATAGTGACCGACTGCCACTGATATTTCATGGCAGGCAGTTGAGCAGTCTCAGGGTGACGGGTTTTGTATGATGTTCCACTCATGGAAAACCCGATTCTTCTCATAGATGGTCTCCATGATGTCCAGGAGAAGCTGTCTGGAGTTGTCCTTTGGCTTCCTTGCCCGCTGTGGTGCTGCTGCATCTGCCGTTGCTAGTGGGTACTGAGTGAATAAGGCTAGTGCTGCATCCTCCCTGCCAGATCTGTTGTAGTGGCAACAGCCTCTGCCAGGTGTTGCTGGAAGTGCCCCCACTTGGTGTTATGAAGAGGTCTGCGATCTTCTGGTGGTGCCACCCTGCCTGTGTCCAAGTCGAAGATAACTGGTAGGTAGTCAAAAGACAAAGGACAAGGGTTGTTGCGACTACACTGTGTGCAGTCCCCTTTGATGATCATGATGTCGAGAACATTGAGCTGGCCATACCTTGGGTAGTGTTTGGAGTCAAAGTGACCCAGCACAGCACCATAGCGAAGTGGTCATTAACCACTGGAGCAGCCTTCTCCTGCTGGTTTTGGTGACTCAGGAGTTCCACTGTGCCAGTTTGGCATCGAGATCTCCACTGATAAACAGGTTCCCTCACATTGATAATAGTGTCTCAAAATCTATGTGTTGCAAGGGACCCATCAGTTGTTGACAAGCCACCACAAATGTCACTTGGCCAGCTGAGGTGCTGACCATAACACTGGTTGTCTCTAGTGTTACCATTTCTGGGAACTGTACTTGATACTGGTGTAGCGACATCTTGACATAAACTACTGTTCAACCTCCATGTGTTGCGTGATCGACATTGTATGAGCGGGAGATTGCTACCCGCACATCCACGCCTGGTTTCATCCATGTCTCGATGATGAGGCAACATCCGCATTCTCGTCATGCAGAAATTGCTGGAACTCTCCCACTTGCATTCTAATGATGTTTGCACTCCAAACACAAACGATCAGCCATTGGATGTGTATTGCCATGTCTGCGTGTGGAAGCAACTGGTATGGTGATGGCCTGGATAGCCAATTACACAGCTGAGATGCAGAAGCTGGCGTAAAGGCAGCTTGAACTCATGTCTCATGACTCTGACTTCTGCTACATTCGCTGCTGGTATCTGATCAGTGCTGGCACCTCCTGGTCTTGAATGGTATGCTATGTGGCGGCAGGTTTGTGCAGTGGGCGCTCCATCCTCTGTCTGCCTGACAGCCTGCCTTAGTTGGCGCTGTTGGCATAGGCTGCTCCATCTGGCTACCGCATCCCTGGACGTCTGTGGGGCGGCAATGTGTTGTTTGGCTGATTCGGTGGATGCTGTATCAGCAGCAGTGGGAGCGAAGATCCTTCCAGGTCGAACAAGCACTGGAGGGGCTGGCTGTCCACGTTGTTTTGTGGCCGCGAACTGGAAGTCGATGCAACTTCGGAAACATACCACATGCATCTCACTGAAGTTTCAGAATTTTCGGGCATCCGTCTTCAGAATCTTGCAGTCCTAACTGTGATTATCTCCCACACATTTCACACAAAGAGGAGACACCATACAATACTTTGCTACATGGCCCATGCCCTGGCATGCAAAACCTTGTGCTGACCTTCTTTTGCTGAGCTACTCTATAGTAACCCCAACGTCCTAACCTAACCTAACCTAACCTAACGTGGGTGAGATGTAAAGTCTTGAGGTTCTCGATTGTCATCGAGAACATCCATGAATAGCAGCGTGTCGGAGTTATCTCTGGGCGACTTCATACACAGTGTGGCGCATATTGGGAAACCCAGTTCCTTGAGCAGCTCCCGCATGTACCCCGGGTCCATGTTGAATTGGTGTTTGCAGAATACGACTTTTAGAGTCTTCACTGGCTCTGAAGAGTAAATGAAGCTGTTTAGACTTTCCTTTTCTGTGAGATCTATGAGGCTGTGGTTGTCTTCCGCAGTTTTTGTGACAATTCAATGTATGTCGCGCCCTGCTACATGGATTGTATTTTGCCCTTGACTACAGGCTTAATCTTTTCGCCGAACTCCTCGAGGCCATCTGTCCACTTGATGACTACAGGAGGGGCAGGGGCAATCTGTTTTGCTGTTGGTCCTCCATGGCCCCAGACATCGTTGTTGAGGTCAAGGAACCAGTTGCCTGTGTTGACAATCATTTGTTGTGGTGCAAGTACAAGAGCCCTGGCTGTGTGCTTGCAGTTGGGCTGTGTGAAGCCGTCATCATCAGTTGTCAGTAGCAGGGTCCTGGTTCCTTCTTATGGCTTATTTCTCTGTGTACACAATGTTGGTGCCCTGCTAGTCGAAATAGTAGCAGACCTCTTTGAGTTTGTGGACATGCTCATGTCAGGTGGGCACTTGCATGAATGCTGCTCCCTCTATTGTCCAGCAGACATTAAATGGAAAATACAGGGAGGTCAGGACATGTCTGAAAAGGTCGGTGATCTTCTCATCAAATTTCTGATCAATCATTTCTAATGACTTATGTGGAAGCACCCTGGTGTATAACGAAATGATGTACAACTCAACGAAATGATGCACAACTCACCAGGATATCTGAGTCCTCCAACCTGAAGTTGCTGAGGCATTTCGCAAAATTTGGACATTTACTCAGGTAAGGGATTAGTATCTCTGTCAGGTATTTTGCCAGAAAATATGTAAGAGCTCTGATCTTGTTGACAATGAGGTATAACAGCTCCCCTTCTTTGTGGACCGTGGAGAGCCCATGAGGTCTTGGTAGTGCAGGTCCTCATGGGGAAAATTTCTGTGGTGACTCCATTTCCTTGAGAAGCATCCTGGGTTTGTTCTCCACATTCTTGTTGGGGTCAGCGTTGATGTTCCTAGGAGTCGTTATTTTGCAGTCTCTGAATTTATCAGTGTTTTCTCAGTGAAAGAGAACAACAGTAGCATTGTGTTTGTCAGCAGGTAAGATAATAATCTCAGGGCGCTCTCTCAGGTTCTGAATGGCCGCCCTCTCTTTGCTGATGGTGTTGACTTCATAATTTTAGTTTTCATTAGAGGATGACAAGTTTTACAATGCTCTTCCTCTGGTGCTTCAGGTGGTAGTTGCCTCACAACATGTTGAACTGCACTGACGATGTCTGTGACTGGCGTGAACTTAGTGGTGGGGGCAAAGTTAAATCCCCTCTCCAGATCCGAAATTGCATCATCACTCAGCTGCATGTTAGTCAAATTGATGACAGTCTTGCCCGAGGCCTCCAGTGCTGGTTTGTCAACGAGACATGAATGTTTTGATGTTTGGCATGCTATAGTCTCTCTGTGGCCGGAATCCACTGCCACCCAGGTACCATCAACAATCCAGTCCCAGCTGCGACAGTTAAAATGATTCACCAGTTTTTTTTAAAAGTCACTGGAAGTCGTACTCAGGGCTCTGGTAGGCAAAATGTGCCCTCTCACAGACCAAGACAAGGTTGGTCTGCTTCTTTATTCTCCTGGCTGTTACAAAATAGACTGATACGTGATCTTAGGAAAGTTTGGCACAAATCCCACAGCTTGACATCTCTTCAGATATGCTAGATCACTCAGCAGACGATATCTTTGGTGGTGCAGCATATCGAATTTCTTCATGCTGTGATACATTTCCTTCTCATTAAGATATGTGATGTGATTTGTACTGGTTGCCCTGGTAAGAACAATATTTATTCATATAGAATTACAAACAATGCATAGAATTAAGACTCATATCATTCTTGAAAGAAATACGTAAAAATGTACAGAAACGAAATTGTATTAAGAACATTATCGATTTTTTGTGTATTGTTTTTTATTCTACGTTAAAAATATTAATAACTGTGAAACAATCGAATAGTTTTATATATTTGCTTACTCTGGTCTTAATCTTGGATGGGGACGGATATTAAAGACATTGGTATTAGAACGCGCAAACCGATGCCAGCCTATGATTGACTGTTGTCGTCCATTTGCACGGCTGCAACGGTTTATTTAGATATTGCTACTATTCAACGGCACAGAGCCGCGAAAATAACTTACAAAGTTTGAATTTTAATTATATTATTTAACTCCAGTGTCATTTTAATTTACTTGCAAAGATTAGTAGCAGTTTTCATTAAATTCTCGTGGTTGCGCGGTTTCAGGCGTCATGTCAGGGACTGCGCTGTCTCTCCTGCCGGAGGTTCGAGCCCTCGGTTGGGCATGGGTGTGTGTGTGTGTGTGTGTTGTTCTTATTATAAGTTAGTTTAAGTAGTGTGTAATTCTATGAACCGATGACTTCAGCAGTTTGGTCCCTTAGGAATTCACACACATTTGAACATTTAAATTCTTGTGGTTGCCACATAATGGCTATCATCTGTTTCAGCTACGTAAATATAAAAGAATTAACTTACTCTGAAATGATCAGTGATAAATATGCCACACAATAATATTAATCTACTCGAACCCGTGACATCAATGAAATTGCAATGCAAAAACAATCTGAGATATTTTGTTAACATACACACCAGTACGGTGCTTCACACCACTCTACATCTTTCATATTGTGGGAATTAAACCTTCAAATAACATTTCCATAAAAAAAAGGACTGTGTAATTTGCCTATAATAAGTTGTGTTATCACTTTAGTGTGTTTGTGACGTCATTAGATGTGTAACTGTATGTGTAATGGGCCCACGGATCGTGCAGTTCAATGAACTGCATATGTACACCTTATTAAACCACACCACTTGCCGTACAGAGCAGAATACAACGAATACATATTAAAGGGCGCTTCAGTTTGGAACCGCGCGAACGCTACGCTCGCAGCTTCGAATCCTGCCTAGGGCATGGATGTGTGTGATGTCCTTAGGTTAGTTAGGTTTAAGTAGTTCTAAGTTCTACGAGACTGATGTCCTCAGATGTTAAGTCCCATAGTGCTAAGAGCCATTTGATGATGGCGTCCTGATGCATGGCCAGAATTGTTTGTGTGGTTATGTTATACAATATTTGTACTTTGTTGTAACATCTATTGTATTTTCTCTCATGTACCATGTAGACTACAACAACGAGATAAATACTGATTGACAAGGATTCTACAAGAGAGAGGAGGCATTGCTAATCCAGATTGTGAGAAACACAAGGTAAGGAGACGCCTGTGCCCTCACCACACTTGAAAGATGCATGCAACTACTGCCTTGCGGGCATGCAATAAGTGAATTGCGTTAGTACATTTTTTCTAAAAGTATTACTTTCTGCTGCACATACTGCTATGCTGTGGGAGATAGTTTCATTCACAGATTTGGTTCAATATATTATAAGAATTTAGGTTTAATACGGGGTAAAGAGTTTTTATTCAGTTTATTGCAACATTGACAGTGTCCCACTATTTTTCCTGTGTTATATTTGTGTATATCCAGTGTATACTTTGTCATCAAATATGGGTAGGCCAAAGAGAATGGATAGAGCCGAGTGTGACAACATTACAGATTTAGGGGACACTGAGAATGTCAATGAGTTACCGTGTACTGATACAGATGATATTAGTCCCTGAATTCGAAGCTACAGAAAGCGAAGAGTCTAAATTAGTGAACTTCATATCTGGTTCTAATATGATGACGTAAGAACCATAGCCAGGCGCCAGATCAGCTGATGGCAAGGTCAATACTGAACATGCAGTAGTTTCAGGAAATCTGATACCGCTGAAGGTCGTAGGAAATGACTTTCTCTTTACGTTAATAAATTGTGTTAAGAAAATGCTAGTTGATAAGGAGATAGAACGTGAGGAGAAACAGAAAACGAACGAAAAGGAAAGAGAAGGAGGGAAAGGATTTAGGAGATAGAACATCAGGGAGGGAACAAACTAAGGGGAAGGAATGTGAAGAAAAAGAAAGGCTAAGAGAAACTGAAAGAGACAAGAGGTTAGTCGAATAGCTCAATAAGGTCCTCGATACACGAGATAAGCATATCATTGACCATTGTAAAGATGACATAGATAAAATGTCACCCAGGTCGAAAAATATGTTGTGCAAAACAAAGATTTGCCTAGCAATGTGAGCAAACAAGACTCACCTTAAGGGGAAGCCCATCAAATGCTTGAAGATCAGGTTAAATAGATTACAACGACTGTAGACGATTTGTCTATCAACTTAGAAAAAACTGCAACCGAAGTAGCAGCGATGCTGCAGCATATGAATATTGCAGCGAGTTTCGAGGAAAACTAACATAGTACACGACTGCCAGAGGATGGGCATGAAGTATCGCAGTTCATGCCTGGGGCAGAGCGTGAGAACAACGATAAATGGTATCGAGAAATTACTGAGACTCCACGTACAGGTTATCAGTATCGAAATAGTTCAATCAAAGCTACACATTGTGAGAATTTGAATCATAGTGCTGCTGATAGATACAGCCCGCGTAGCAAAGAACATATTGTCGTTGCGTGACGAGCGTTGAAGCTGCAGTGCCAACATTGGCACATATAAAAATAAGAAATCTTTAATAAAACATCACCAGCACCAAACCTCGGAAGAGAAGAAAACTGTGCATCCCGTGCTATGTATTGAGAGTTTCCGAAATGCACTGCCTACGTCGCTGGCTGAAAGATAAAAGATCCAGTTTGTGATCTCATTTGTAACTGGTGACGCAGCTCTGGCCGATGGAGATCGCTGATAGCTGCCAAACATTTTTCGAATATGTGATAGTATTCTTGGGTCGCTTCTGGCCGAATGTGCACAAGGATGCATAAGAAACAAGTTTACAAACCTGAGCCACATACGCCAAATCAGGAAAACCTGCACAAGTACTCTGAAATGTCCTTAACAAAACGTGGTACTGGGCTTATCCTATGTCTTCGCCTCATGTGTTAAGAATTCTAAAAGGCAGACTACCGATCACTATACATGAGAAACTATTCCATTTCCTTGACATGGACCTGTAATTGTTTATGGTCATAGTTAACTCCCTCGATCTTATCCAAGAGGATGAGAAGCAGAGTGAAGCAGTGAACAGTAGTCAAAACAACTACAGTAAAAATAAAGACCAGATTGGCAATAGTCCAAATAAGAATAGAGTAGAATAGAATGATGTTATTGTCGTTAGGCCATTAAGGCAATAGACAAAGTCATACATATAATACAATATAATTCATGTTGCAATAGAACAATAGGTTTGTTATTACAGTGTAATATTACAATTGATGTAATCCTACAAATTCATACTTATAACACAATATAATTACTGTTGCAGAAGAGCCGTAGATTTGTTATTACAGTATAATATGACAATTGACAATTTCATACATATAATACAATATAGTTCATATTGCAAAAAAACAATAGGTTTGTTATTACAGTGTAATGTTACAATCGGTGAAATCCTACAAAGTCATACTTATAATACTGTATAATTCCTGTTTCAAAAGCCTAATCGGTTTGTTATTACAGTATAATATTACAATTGATGAAATCCTTTATGTTGTAGAATGGGTGGGCAACTAACCAGTAATACAGTGCATGTTTGAATGGTTGCTCTGGTAAATCTTGTATAGCTAGTGGAAGTTTATTGAATAATTTATGCCCCATTAGTTCATAACTGTTCAGTGATTTTGAGAGTCTGTGGAATGGAGTATAAATACATCTATTCATCCTAGTGTTGTAGCATGTAGCAATGTATATTTTCTCTGCATTTAGCTTTGGGTAGCTTCTTTTTTATGTAGATTAATACGTAGTATTATATATAGGTTTACTACTGTCATAATGTTTTGCTCAGAAAACAAAGGTTTACAGTGTGTCTTATATGATGAAACTGTAATTACCCTAATAGCTTTCTTCTGCAGTAGAAGGATGTCATGCATGCAACTGGAGTTTCCTCATAAAATGATACCATAGGTTATTATGCTTTGGAAAAATGAGAGATAGGATACTCTAACATAATTTTTAGGTACAAAATCCATTAGTCGCCTTAACAGATAGATTACCCTAGACAACTTAAACTTACCACTAAGATACTTGACATGTTGACCCCAAGATAATTTGTCACCCAAATATACCCCTAAAAACTTAATATAACTAGGATCATCATATGGTAGCTCATCTTTTAGACTAAATACTATCTGCTTATTTTCATTAATCAATAATCCATTTGCTTTAAACCAGTATGATGCTTAAGAATTGTAAAAAGATAGGTAATGATTACTGTACATGGAATAACAGTAATAAACCAAACAGAAATGTAATTATAACTTTAATTACGATCATAACAACCAATCCATCAATAATCGATTTCGCAATCGAAACGGTAATATTAACAAAAGGGGCGGAATGAAGATGGTTATAATGTCTAATTCCAACCCAAAACATGCTTGAGGTGAATGAATCTATACAAAGAACAGATCCAGTAAATTGGCAGTCCACTCCAGCACGGGATAGAAACTATCATGTAAATAATATCTATTCAATACTAATGCCATCTCATAACCAACAACAAAAGTGGATACTGCCACAAAACGTGATGCTGCCACACATGTAGCAGCAATCCCCCAGCATCAGGATTGTTGACATTGTTGATGGACCCCAGCCCAGCACGTCACAAGCATGAAACTCCACAAGACCCATCTAAGCTCTCTGCATGGCACAAAGATAGAGCAAATTCTAAATAAATGTATCCATGCTCAGGTGCAGAAGGGTTGGAACTGAAGGAGGAGTCATGCGTTGATACACACAAATGTGGTCAGAGGAATACTGAATTGATGTAAGCTGCAACTAAGAGAACTATGGATGGAATGCCTATGAATATCATTATAGACACTAGTGCAAGTGTATCCATGATGGAGTATAACTTGTGCAGGTGCATAAACCAGGTTCATACTCTTAAGTTACCTTTATTGTCGGTGGAGAACTGCAAAATTGTTGGAGCCATGAATAGACTAATGCAACTAATACAGAACCAGAAGCGGGTCTTTATACAAGTGAAAAAGGAAGCAATTAAACGCTCATTCCTAGTTGTAAAGAATTTGGTATTCTGGGATGGGAAATTTCAACAGAGACAAATGCAAAAATAGACCTATCTCGGTCTGTCTGTTCATTAAGGAATGAAGGTAGAATTGTAGAACTGTCAATGATAAGGACAACTGTCCTGCTTGGACATTATTGTTGGGGATTAAAGGCTTAAGTTATTGCCCATCACCTCTGAGTATACACAGATAGACTACCCACGGATATGTAGAAATGACGAGAATGGGATAGATGTCATAAGAAAGGACATCAATACTAAGGCACACAGTCGAAAGTCAGCAGCTCCAACTCGCTCAGCTGCTAGAACATTATGCAATGGCATTCTTGGGGATACTGGGCACAATAAAAGGATACATTTATGACATGCAAGTTAAACCATGTGAGACATATTGCCAAGCTACCCACTCTGTACCTTGGAGCAAGGAAGAGGTTGTACCCAAAGAGATACAACATATGATAAAGTGGCGGATAAAGGAGACCTCCTCATCCCCTTTAAGCAGCCCTTTGGTCGCTGTCCCCAAGTCGGACGGTAGCATTCGCCTTGTGCTTGATGTGCGTGTCATAAACAAGATATCATTCCTGTGCAAACACGACCAGAAAATGTGGAGGAGCAAATACAAAAGTTCCAGGGTGTGAAATACATTACGACCTGGGAATAAAGACCTTACATTGGCACGTCTTGCTATCTGAAACCTGTCGAAAACACTCTACCTTTATCTTTGCTCGTCGTAGCTGCCAGTTTAGATTTTTGCCCTTCTGGCTCAGCCTGAGCTTTGGAGCTTTCATTGTGGCCTTAGACACTGTACTCGTCTGGTCTGATCAGAGAGGATAACACTCTCTGTGGAGGGCCCGTTTATAGCGACGAAGTCGTGGGCAGAGACCTGGAACTGATAAGTTGTGTTCTGCAGAGATTTGCTGAGGCAGGGGTCAGTAAATCTTAAAGAGACAATATTCGGACAGGAGGAAAATAAGTTTTTAGGACACAACGTTACACC
Source organism: Schistocerca gregaria (assembly GCF_023897955.1). Taxonomy (NCBI): domain Eukaryota; kingdom Metazoa; phylum Arthropoda; class Insecta; order Orthoptera; family Acrididae; genus Schistocerca; species Schistocerca gregaria. Next base: position 537,855,392 of record NC_064921.1, read on the forward strand.
TACTGGAATCGTGTCTGACCCAAATAACTTGGACCTAATAAGGCATGTGCCTTATTCCACCACAAAGAAGCAAGTCAAAGCCTTCTTGGGCCTGGTTTCATATTTCAGACACTTCGTCCTCGTACTGATCCTATTGCGCAAAAACACGCCATGGGTTTTCTCACACGAATGCAGAAATGCATTTGACAGCATCAGTCAAGTACTATAAAATTCCAAGATACTGCAGATTCCGATATGAACAAAGACTTTTACCTTGGCACCAATGCGTTTGGGCATGTGTTTGTTCCAATTTGATAATTCGACTGTACAAACAGAAGTAAAGGCTGTGAACGTGCTTACTCGGCCACGAAACTAGATATTTTAGCAAAATTATGGGAATTAAAGAAATATTACTATAATGACTATGGCAGGCATGTAGTGGCCTTCTGTGATCATAGATATTACTGTAACAGTATGTGGAGGTTCGCCTGAAAACTAATAATGAGGTTTATCGAAAGTTAAAAAATAGTGCACTGGCCATACCTAATGTGTATATGGGGGGGGGGGGGGGTTGTGAAAACTAAATAAATGTGAAATGCAAATGTGTACCTGATGGCTACATCACTCACAGTAGATAGTACTGCACTTACACACTCCATTTTTCAACCAGTAAGTCGACATCAAGGACGACAAACGAAGAAATAAAAGAAAAGAAAAGGTGAGCCATCACATTAAAATTTAACTAATTAAATTACCTGAATACATCGAAAAATTGGTTCTTTTTAACAGTTTCTTCTATTGCAAGTGTTAAGCCAAATTATTTGTTTAAATTATGAAATTAACAGATATCGTTATGCAAACAATACTTTTGACAAAACTACTAACTACTTTTGAATTAATTAAGGGCTGGCTTTGCTAACATGCTTTGGAATAGAGTCAAATAGAACCTTTAGGAATTCTATTAATTCTTACTTCAAATGTTTATAATTAGTACAGAATTTACATTTGTTTATGAGTCATATATCTGCATAAGTGTAAAAATATTATGCACTTGCAAGATTATATCCCCAAAGCATAATAGATTTATTAAAGAATGACAAGATCAGTAACCTGAGAAAACAATATCAGATACAAAATGGAGTGTTCTCCGATAGACAACAACTGGATACCGGGAAATGGGTTGTGTGCATTCTGGCAGAGTGCATAGGCAACGTTATCTGGTACTCACGTAATACCTGGGAACATTTTGACATAAAGAAATGTGTGAACAATATTGCAGTATATTGTTGTTTTCCTATCTTACAGTAGCAGATTAGGAAGCTAATAAGAACCTGTGTGACTTGCCAAAGTCCACAAATTGCAGCACGTTCAGTGAATTACATTCCTTCAACACCACGACAGTTAGCAGCAATAGATGCCACGGGACCCCTTTCGTCAGATAGGGTGCTACCAAGTCTTTAGTATCTGAGTATGATGTATTTTTCAAGTTTATAAAACTCAGTCCTGTCAGAAAATCCACCTCTGCTTCCATAATAAGAAAACTTGTGAGTGGTTACTTACATTCCAAGAGGTTAACCACGTTGTTTGAACATATACATCAACTCTCATACTAAAAGAGTACAGTATGTACTATTCGAGAACATCTACAACAACCTAACTTATGGGTCAACAGGCGTTATACCCACTGAAGTCATGTCATCTGAATATGAGTCGAAATAATGGCTTATACAATTACTACGGATACCAAGAGAGGTGACGACAGAGGAGAAGATGGAGCAATCTTTAATATGTCTAGGCAAACATCCACAAATCAACATAACAAACACCAGAAGATTATTCATGAGTCCTTAGAGGGTAATCTTGTCTTGCTGAGGACTCACCCTTATGCCTCTAGTCTGAGAAGAGTCAATAAAAAGTGGGAATTGTTATACGCAGGGCCACACTTGATTGTAAAGATATCGCATGAAGGTTGCTGCCGTCTCGCAAACCCAAGATCTTTAACAGTGAAAGGTTGAACCCATCTCATGGTTTGAAACCTTTCATTAGCGCACAATAAATGAACACTCATATGCCATCTCGTATGACAGAAGAAGCAAAATTTTGACTCATGTACGTATTACAGGGTGTTCAGTAGGTAACTATGCAATCATAACTTGCCATATTAAATCTGTAGAAGTTATGAGAGACGTTGGAAGTGATCCCCTTAAACTTGAAGACACAGCTGCACATATTTCTGCAAGTTGTTGAAGATGTTGTTCAGAACATAGGGAGTGAGGTTACGAATGTGACGTGTCAATGCAGCTTGGAGCTCTTGTATGGAGTGTGGATTGGCTTCATAGGCCTTTCCTTCAATGTACCACATAGAATGTAATCCTGTGGAGCCAAGTCAGGTAAATGCAGAGGCCAGAGTCCTCAAAAGATGATGTGGTCACTGAAGATGTAGTTTAAAAAGTTCATCACCTTGTGGGTGGTATGTACATTCTCAATTTCGTCCTTATTCAGTTCACCTAGGAAGGGCTCGAGAATGCAGCTGCAGAACCATTCTGCATTTATGGTGTTCTAAAAGAAGATTGGCCCAATGATGCGTTTACAACTCACAGCACACCAAACACCAATCTTCTGATCATGCAGTGTGGACACCTTAAATTCATACTGATTCTTTTTTTTATTTATTAGAAAATAAATTTATTGTTTGGAAAATGAGATAGTTGCACAATCTTCGCAACAGGTGAGGAACGTTAATGTTTATTTATTTATTTGTCCATGTAAATCTCTTTTTCAGTACACATATTGCACACAAGATATTGACTGAAAACCTTTTTAGCTATTGGTTTTTCAAACGTCAAACATACATTATTTAAATTTTCATGACAAATTGGATCTATACATTTAATAATTACAAATTTTTGAAATACTGTATATTTATAACTTATTTCTACAATTAAATATGTAAGGTGGCGTCATTTTGAGCGACATTACAACTACCACTCCGGAAGTATAAACATCGAGACAGGAAACCATTAACGATACTGACATCGGCTAGGGATCTTAATTTGTAGCAGAATATCTGCACGTTGGGCGATAGTGAAGCGGACGGAGACGGGGGGCTGGCAGGAGAACGGGAAAGACACAAGCGTGGCAGGCAGGCCTGAGAGCTGAAGACAACAACGCCCGGAAGCTACTCTGGAAACCCCAGGAGGGTGGACCGCGGCTTAGCGGGAGCCACGTGGCAGAGGACAAGAAGAAGACACAGGGGCTCTCTCACAAAATGCGTGGCGGCGTGTAAGTGGTTTTCCCAACGGCCAGTCTGGAACAGTCTAGAAGCTTCTAGAAGCTTCGGTCAGTTGAAAAAATGAGGTTGGTTGACGCTCGGAAACGAACGCCTTCCAGCAACATGATTGGCCACACACGTTAAAAGGGGGAAGAAAAAAGAACAGGAGCTACGAAAAAGCGTAGCGACTGAGAAATACTTGTTCCTGGAGCGTCGAGGAGAGATGTTGGTCCTGGCGAGGTGTGCGACCTCGTTACTGGGACAGAGTACTTGTAGCGAGAGCCTGAGGATCGTCTGGTGTTCCAAGGCAGCCGTGGAGGTGCCCACGGAAGCTTTTGGTGAAGTAGAATTTATGTTATCTCGCTGAGCCGAGAACCTTTGCAGCCATAAGCGTCAGATCACTGTAGTGGTCATGCGAGGGAAGTAAAAGAAATCGCTGATCACGTGTCTTTTTCGTTCTATGCTGAGATTTCACGTTGCTAGTCGCGAGTGTAATTCTAAATATAATTGCAATTGCCATAGCTGATGTCAGTATTCCACGCTTGAATTAACGACCGCGATTATATATCACAGGACAGTGACAGACAGAGCGATTGCCAGATGTGAATAGGCAGAACTATAATGTTGCTCATACTGTGTAAACTTGAACAGAGTGAATTGCAGAAGAGTAAAGAATTTAACACTACAGAGTGTATCATTTCATAGCTAGAACTTTTCTTTGTCATTTTATTATGTCCTTGTTTGTGTATTTCATGTTTGCAACCACCTGGTGGAGGCAGTGTTTGTAGGTCAGCACCTCTGAACATTCTAGCGTATACTGAGGATATGGTTAGAAACTAATCAGATTTGCATACGACTAGTTAACGTCATATATAGAGAAAAGGATAAGCTTACCCTTCTGGAGAGCGTATAAGAGTCAGGGCGACAAATTAGCGTTATAAAATCCATTGTGCAAAATTTTTCACTTATACGTTCGGCTCTCAGGCTTAACCATCAGTAGAAAAAGAGCAAAACGGAAGCGGTAGCTTACAAAGATACAAATTACATTTTTTCTTGCATAAAATACTCTGAGATTGAATAGTATCAGTTTGCAGAAGGTAGGCTGTCAGACTTTTTAAAGCTTTATAGTTCAGGAAGAGATTTTATATGTCTTGGTAATCTGTTGTAAAGTTTTGTTCCTGGATGATATACACCTTTTCAGCATAATGTGGTGTTACAATGATTAATATGTATGTCACTGTCTGACCTGGTGCTGTAATCATGAACACTTTTGTTTTAAAGGAAAAAGGTTTTCTTTTCTCAGTATGCTTTTTTTGACATGAATGACTACTTCCAGTATGTAAATGCAGGGAAGGGGTAGGATCGTTAAATCTTTAAAGAAAGGTTTGCATGATGTTCTGCTGCTCACTTGTTTCATTATTCTTATAATTGCCTTTTGTTTTCTGAAAACTGTTATGGCCTGGTGTACATTTCCCCAGAAAATGATACAATACTTCAGTATTGAATATACACATCAAAGTATACAACCCTAACTGTTACTGCACTAGTATTGTTTCAGAGAATTCTTACTAAAATCTCTCATTTTTGCTAGTTTTGAATTTATGGATGTGGTATGAGTGCCCCATTTAAGATTTTCCTGGATATGAATCCCAAGAAATTTAGTTTCATTGACAGCACTAATGTTTTGGTTGTCTATACAGTTTTGCTATTGTCAAACCTCTCTTTAAAAAAGGCGATAAAGCCGACGTTACCTACTATCGGCCTATCTCCCTTTTAACAACCTTTTCTAAAGTTCTTGAGAAATTGGTTCAGAAAAGACTTATTGAACACCTCAAACATTATAAGGTATTAAACAGTAGCCAGTTCGGATTTCAACAGGGTGTATCAACAGAACAAGCTATTTTTTCCTTCACCCATCAAATCTTAGAGTCTTTTAACAATAAATTATCTGCTGTTGGTTTCTTCCGTGACCTTTCTAAGGCCTTTGATAGTGTAAATCATGAAATCCTCTTAGCAAAGACTGAATATTATGGTATAAGTGGCTCAGTTGGCTCATGGATTAAATCCTAGCTAGCTGGAAGAAAGCCGAAGGTTTTGTTGAACGACTCTGAGGGGTACTCTGTGTCATCTAGCTGGGGCTCTATTGGCTGTGGTGGTCCTCAGGGCTCTGTATTTGGCCCCCTTCTCTTCCTCATCTTTATCAATGACCTTCCCTTGCATACTAGCTTAAAAACTCACATTACTCTTTTTGCTGATGACACCTCTAACCTCGACAACAAAACTCACAACCTCAATCTTGAGGAATCGGCCATTATTGTCTTTAGTGAAATATGTAATTGGTTTGTAAATAAAGGGTTATCACTAAAGGTTAATATTGAATGGTAGTGAGTTACTACAAGTTGAGTCAACCAAGTTTCTGGGTGTACACATTGACAACAGTCTTAAGTGGCCTGAACATATTTTGCACCTTCACAAAAAACTTGCTGTTCGTATTATTTCCACTGTAACTGACCGAGACACCACAAAACTGCTTATTTTAGTTATTTCCATGCATTATTGCTGTATGGCATAGTTTTCTGGGGTAACAGCCACTACCCAAAAAAATATCCATTGCCCAAAAGAGAGTTATTAGGATAATGAGGGGAGTCCAGCCTAGACATTGTTGTAGGAACCTTTTCAGAAAATTAGGGATACTGACAATTGAATGACAATATATCTACTCCCTGTCATGTTCTATTGGTAAAAATGGATAATTATACAAAACCAATGATTCATGCCATACCCACAAGATGAACTTCCATTATGAATCAAAAAACCTTACTGTTGTACAAAAAGGAGTCCATTACATGGGCTGCAAGGTGTTCAATGCTCTCCCACCATCACTGAAATTATTTATCCATGAGCTTCTCAAATTTAAACAACAGCTCAAACAGTATTTATTAGGTAATTCCTTTTATTCGATAGAAGAATATTTCAGTAGAGTTAACAGAAATTGATTTTTTCACTTACCAATTTGAGGTGCTACTGTCAGCCCCAAACTATCTGAAACAGTTAACACAGAACAGGGAATCAGCGATCATAAAGCGGTTACTGCATCGATGATTTCAGCCATAAATAGAAATATTAAAAAAAGGTAGGGAGATTTTTCAGTTTAGCAAAAGTGACAAAAAGCAGATTACAGAGTACCTGGCGGCTCAACACAAAAGTTTTGTCTCAAGTACAGATAGTGTTGAGGATCAGTGGACAAAGTTCAAAACCATCGTACAATATGTGTTAGATGAGTATGTGCCAAGCAAGATCGTAAGAGATGGAAAAGAGCCACCATGGTACAACAACCGAGTTAGAAAACTGCTGTGGAAGCAAGGGAACTTCACAGCAAACATAAGCATAGCCAAAGCCTTTCAAGCAAACAAAAATTACGCCAAGTGAAATGTAGTGTGATGAGGGCTATGCGAGAGGCGTTCAATGAATTCGAAAGTAAAGTTCTATGTACTGACTTGACAGAAAATCCTAAGAAATTTTGGTCTTATGTCAAAGCGGTAGGTGGATCAAAACAAAATGTCCAGACACTCTGTGACCAAAATGGTACTGAAACAGAGGATGACAGACTAAAGGCCGAAATACTGAATGTCTTTTTCAAAAGCTGTTTCACAGAGGAAGACTGCACTGTAGTTCCTTCCCTAGATTGTCGTACAGATGACAAAATGGTAGATATCGAAATAGACAACAGAGGGATAGAGAAAGAATTAAAATCGCTCAAAAGAGGAAAGGCCGCTGGACCTGATGAAATACCAGTTCAATTTTACACAGAGTATGCGAAGGAACTTGCCCCCCTTCTTGCAGCAGTGTACCGTAGATCTCTAGAAGAGCGTAGCGTTCCAAAGGATTAGAAAAGGGCACAGGTCATCCCCATCTTCAAGAAGGGACGTCGAACAGATGTGCAGAATTATAGACCTATATCTCTAACGTCGATCAGTTGTAGAATTTTGAAACACATATTATGTTCGAGTATAATGACTTTTCTGGAGACTAGAAATCTACTCTGTAGGAATCAGCATGGGTTTCGAAAAAGACGGTCGTGTGAAACCCAGCTCGCACTATTCGTCCACGAGACTCAGAGGACCATAGACACGGGTTCCCAGGTAGATGCCGTGTTTCTTGACTTCCGCAAGGCGTTCGATACAGTTCCCCACAGTTGTTTAATGAACAAAGTAAGAGCATATGGACTATCAGAAAATTTTTGTGATTGGATTGAAGAGTTCCTAGATAACAGAAGGCAGCAGGTCATTCTCAATGGAGAGAAGTCTTCCGAAGTAAGAGTGATTTCAGGTGTGCCGCAGGCGAGTGTCATAGGATCGTTGCTATTCACAATATACATAAATGACCTTATGGATGACATCGGAAGTACACTGAGGCTTTTTGCAGATGATGCAGTGGTGTATCGAGAGGTTGTAACAATGGAAAATTGTACTGAAATGCAGGAGGATCTGCAGCGAATTGACGCCTGATGCAGGGAATGGCATTTGAATCTCAATGTAGACAAGTGTAATGTGCTGCGAATACATAGAACGATATAGTTCCGTTATCATATAGCTACAAAATAGCAGATTAGCAACTGGAAGCAGTTAATTCCATAAATTATCAGGGAGTACACATTAGGAGTGATTTAAAATGGAATGATCATATAAAGTTGATCGCCGGTACAGCAGATGCCAGACTGAGATTCATTGGAAGAATCATAAGGAAATGCAATCCGAAAACAAAGGAAGTAGGTTACAGTACGCTTGTTCGCCCATTGCTTGAATACTGCTCAGCAGTGTGGGATCCATACCAGACAGGGCTGATAGAAGAGATAGAGAAGATCCAACGGAGAGCAGCGCTCTTCGTTACAGGATCATTTAGTAATTGCGAAAGCGTTACGGAGATGATAGATAAACTCCAGTGGAAGACTCTGCAGGAGAAACACTCAGTAGCTTGGTACGGGCTTTTGTTAAAGTTTCGAGAACATACCTTCACCAAAGAGTCAAGCAGTATATTGCTCCCTCCTATGTATATCTGGCGAAGAGACCATGAGGATAAAATCAGAGAGATTATATCCCACACAGAAGCATACCGACAATCCTTCTTTCCATGAACAATACGAGACTGGAATAGAAGGGATAACAGATAGAGGTACTCAAGGTACCCTCCGCCACACACCGTCAGGTGGCTTGCGGAGTATGGATGTAGATGTAGATATGGAAGCTAAATATGCGACTCGCTGTTGCACTGCTGCTTCACTGATACTTCACCAGCGGCTGCTCAAGGCTCACTGCACTGTGTCAAAACCGCACTGGCTGTCCAAACAAACAACTGACTAACGACTCCGCGAATTTGTATTCTACCACTATCAATAAGCATTATTACATATCTCAAATACGAGAATACGCAAGGATTTATGTAATTAAATATGGAAGCACACAAACACTTGGAAAGAAATTAAGAATCAAACTACAAAACAAATATGAAAGTTAAATATGCGACTCGCTACTGCACTGATACATCTCAAACAAATCCTTTTACATTCTGCACATTTATAAGTTACATCATAAACTTTTTGGTGACTGTTTAAGCACTCCGTCATCAGGCCACAAGTGGCCCAGCGGGACCACCCGACCGCCGTGTCATCCCCAAGTTGAGGATGTGGATAGGAGGGGCGTGTGGTCAGCACACCGCTCTCCTGGTCGTTATGATGGTTTTCTTTGGCCGGAGCTGCTACTATTCGGTCGAGTAGCTCCTCAATTGTCATCATAAGGCTGAGTGCTCTCTGAAAAATGGCAACAGCGCAGGGCGGCTGGATGGTCACCCATCCAAGAGCCAGCCAAGCCCGACAGTGCTTAACTTCGGTGATCTCACGGGAACCGGTGTATCCACTGTGGCAAGGCCGTTGCCGGGCTGTTTAAGCATCCTTCATTATAAGAGGATCTATTTCCTTTTTTCACAGTCTGTCTTATTTTCTATAGCACTGCATTTAGTGTCATTGCATAATATACATATTTTTCATTCTACCTTTCATTTATGCTCGTTCTTGTTTTCAAGATAGCTGACGATGTGGAAACATGAGTGGACAATGCTCTGAAAACCTTATCAAACATCGCACACGGTGGTGGTTACCTCAAAAGCAAGTAAAGGAGAAGATTCAGGACGCAACGAGTAAATTCAGAAAGTGTTTTGCAATATTGAAACTCAACTCTGAAGAGATAACCGATGCAAACACGAAAATTACTAGAGAGATTAAGCACTTTCAAAGAGGTCGATCAGGAAGCAAACAACGACAATACAGCATGACAAGTGGTGCCATCTATAGGTGTAAACCATCAAGAAACATAGCCTTTGTCGATGGAAGGCAACAGCACAACGTCATCTGTCAGCACAAACCACAGTCAAAGGAGCCACGGACTGAGAGCATATAGCGAAGAAAGAGAGACCATCTAATGCTAACACTACACAGCGCCTCTGAGCTGCTAATGGCATCTATTGGCGAAGCAGAGAAACACCTTACAATCGAATGGCTAGAAGGAAGAATAGCAGACAGAGTTTCCCGTCACCTACAAACTCTGATGCACTCCCTTAGAGCCAATAGAAAAGAGATGATTGTAGAGGAAGTCAAAAATTTAGAACCTGAAGGTTCGGAATGCCAGACTGGAAACACCACGACTGTCTACGGCCAGTCGTAGAGAGAGGAATACAACGAGGACTGCCACGCTCTCACCAGCGGAAATTTCCAGTCATCGAGAGAGAAGTTTAAATTGGAATACCACGCTGCCACCAGCGGAGGGTGACGAAGAAAAAGAAGAAGAAAATTGAGGCTACATTTCAGTCGAATGGGGGGACGACACCAAGAGGGGAGAGGAAACAATGAACGTCACTTCTTGTTAGGGACGATGCATCCAGAAGGATCAGGGCTTCGAGCAGGAGAGCGAACCGCCTCCTTTATGTGGGCCAACTCCATCAAGACACCTCAATGGACTGGCAATATCAGGAGTAATCGAGTGCGATTAGCTCGAAACAAAGGGCCGCCTAAGGGCCTTCAAAATTGGGATGCCTTTTGGCAGCTGTGAACAATTCATACAACCAGAACTGTGGCCAATAGGAGTGCTGGTGAGACAGTACCTTTTTTGGAGTAAGAGACCTGAAGCCACCAGCTTGTAACACCATTCACAACAAATTCAGATTAAAAACATTAACCTGGAATATTGAAAACTGTAGCACAAGTGCAAGATAATTTGTTTAGACTTCATGATATAGTGTTCCTGATGGAAATGTTGCTTACAAAAGACTGTTACACACGCAATATGTGATCAATGTTATGGTGGAATGAGGCCCAAAGGGCAGTCCTAAGGGCGGCTTCACATGTCTCATCACGAAACTTTTCTCGCCCTTCTCAGTCTCCTACAAATGAAGACACTCTCTACTAGTTACGACCGCCATCTGTGTACTTATATGAGGATACTTTCAGCCTGAACTCACAGCAGTAAATATTATAGAGGAAATCAGTTTGTGCTTGGATACTACCACTCAGGATGACCCAGTCATACTGGCAGGAGATTTGAGTTGCTGTGTGGACACGACAAAGTAACCGCATATTTGTCAACTCCAAACTTAAACCACTAGAACAACGCATCATCCTGGAAGTGGAAGGGGAACACCTACCAGTGGAAACATCTCTACAACTAGAAAACATAATAAAAAAAGAGGCCGAAAAATCCAGTCAAGCTAAGAAGGAAAGCAGACATATCAGCACTGGTCAGTGTTGACACCAATAGAATAACAACATTGTTACAAGGAGAGAACCTCAATGAAGTAGCGTCATGGATAGAAGGACTCATCCTAAAGACAACTCACACAGTAGACATGGCAAAATGGAAAGCTAAACTGTGGTTCAACAAGAAATGTTACAAAGTCAGACAGAAAGCCATCAATGCCATGAATATAGCCAGAAGAACTCAATCACGGTATGACTTGGACTGCTATGGTAAGATGAGGAGAGAGTATAGAATCAAGATTAATGAAGTTCAAAGGGTATTCTTGGAGGAAGAGGAAAAACGTGTCATGGAATCAATGAGACAGAGACTGTACAAGGCTCTTCAGCTGAAGCAACCAAAATTCCCAGAGAACATCCAATGGAAGTGTGGGAAAGACATTTAAGCCCAGTCCTTCAGGCTAACCACACGCGCCCGCCGGCAAGAAGCCCCACAGCGACTCCAGTCCCTGCTCATGAGATTGAATTTTTCACAGAAGGAGAAATAATTCATACAATTATGAGCATGAAGAACAATAAAGCATGTGGCCCAGACAACATCTATAACGAGAACCTGAAAACTACACTCGCTGTACTAGTGATTCCATTCATAGCCCTCCTAACTGAGAGCCTGAAACAAGGAACTGTACCAGATTACTGGAAGCATTCAAAGGTGATAATGCTGTACAAGAGAAAAGGTAACACAGCTGACCCTGATGCATACAGGGGCATTTCACTAGAGGAAATCCTATTCAAGATCTTGTATTGACCGGAGTTGTTGCATAACATCCTGGTTAACTCATTCTGTAATTTGTATTTATCTCCTGCTCTAATTTTCATAATTTCACCAGTAGTTAGTTCGCTGGCTAAGCTAAAATCTGTGTGATATGTTAATGCAACTGTTATTGCTCTAGAACAACTAATTCTAGTAATGCATCTACAAGTCTGTTTATCATCAGCTAAATTTATAGACATATTTTATCACCTTTGCAACAGTTTTGAATTCCTAACATTTGAATATTAAATGTAGTACTTGCTATATCAGTAGACTCACCAGGACTTAATATTTCACTGATTCTCTTGGATAAAACTTGAAGTGATCATGTAGTACTATTTGATGCTTCATATCCTGTAGAAATTGGAAAAAAACATCTGTGGATATGCTGTTGTTATATTTAACATTTCTTCATTTCTAAAATTACTTGCTTGTTTATCAATTTCTGCCATAGACTTAAATGCTTTCGTTATATAATCTGTTTTATCAATAATGGTATCAACATTTCTAATATTTACATTGTTAAGGACAATTTTTTGGTCAACAGAACCAACGTGAAATTTTTAATTACATTTCCATTTCATTTCTGTAATCTCAAATAAATAGTTTTTTGGCAGTATGTTCTCTTTGTGTTGCTCAAATAATTTATTACTGAATTGATATGTTTTGTCTAGACTCAATGTTTCTGTGTCTCTGTGGTCAATTTTTTTTAAAAGAATTCATTGTCAAACATGTAAAATAATTTATATCAGGTACATGTTTTGGTCTTGTTCTAGTCTATTGGAATAGTTCCTAATAAAATGGAAAATTAATTCTGATTGCCTCACTTTACTGTAACCTTCAACATCAAGATTTTTAGATCTACTTTTGAGTTCAACTATAGGCATATTATCGAGAGTCCTTGTAGGAACAGATAAATTACGTGATATAATGAGATTAATTAATTCATCTTCACTTAATCTGTTGTAATTAGTTGTATTATTTATTCTATAATGATTACAAAGTTATGTAATCATGAATTCCTCATTTAATCTCTTATTTAACATAAAAAATTGTATTAAAGAATTCTGAAAAAGACTCAGCCAGACTTTGTACTTATTAATATGCATGAGTACATTCCCTACATCTACTTGTATGTAACTCTTTACACAATGGATTTAAATTTTTAATTTCTTGGGAATCAACACATTTTCTTTACCTTCATTCAGTTGTTAATCATTTTTCATCAGCTACAATACCATCCATTGTTCTTCACTAGTAATTCATAGTAATTGATAATAATATACACAAACGTTTTTTCCACATGCACAACCAATTCATTTACTGTTTTATACTCTTATATAATATTCGATTATACAATGTGCTATAACCATTTTTTGTATAATCCTGTGAAGTAAAATTACCAGTTGACTTCTAAGTTTTACAATATTTACAGTCTAGATTTGATGGCTTCCATTAACATCGAAAAAATTTTTACTTGGAGAAAGTAAAATTTTCTAGTTTTTGCAGTGCACCTTTTAATGTATTTAATAGCTTGGTAAGTAATGCTGATTGTTTATTGCAATCAGTACCAAAAAAGATAAATCAGTTCTACTAGCTCTAATTAATTTTCTTGTGAATTCACTATATTTATTCCATTAATGTTCTTAAAGACCGAATTTATTCCAATAGGCACTCCTGGAAATCATTTAGTTATAAAAACTCATCTTTTATATTTAAAATCGCATTTCTATATCGCCACAAATAAAAGTTCGTTAATGAATAAAATGTTCTTTCTGTATCAATGTTTGCTGCACCATTTACTTTAAAATCACGAAATAATACCAGACTAGACATAAGCTTAGGATATCCTGGTATTAAGTTTAATGTGTACAAATTTGTCATAATATCATATTGTCAACAAATAAAACAATTTCACTACCTGGTCTGGATCAAGTTCATTTATCATTTGTAAATCTTGCGGTAAAACTGTTAACCATTTAGTTATTAGCTGATATCATATGATCACCTATCCACCCCTGATTTCATGAAAAACACATAAAACTTTATTCACACTTTCCAAGTGATCACTCACTTCTTGACATAAACATTCAGATGAAACAACTGAAACCCTTTTTGGTATATCTGGAAATGTTTTTTTACTACACAAACTCTTAGTAGCATAAATATCACCTTCAGTAATTCTAGATGTGAATCGTTACAGCATGTATACATTATTGGTCCCTCACTAGCAGTGTGTTTTAAACCTAATAGTTGACCAATTTCATGAACTAAAACTTAAAGTAGGTTTGTTTTATTTTTTGGTGTTGTCTGATCAGTCTCCAAGTAAAACAAATCATCATGTCCATATGTATTTCCATTGGGTCATCATTGAAAGTTGAAAAAATTGCATAACCTGACACATTACAATTTCCATCTAGATCCTTTGACAATCTTTGTAGATGTCTTTTAAACCTAATTAAAAAAGTCAGGATTTTTGTTATCTTAAAGAAACTGAATGTCAATATACTTTTGCCATAAAAGAAATGCTGCTTTCCTTACTTAATATACCTTTTTAGATGCACCTATAAATTACGATTTAATATTTTTAATTCCATTCGTACATAGTAGCACTATAGTCAGTATTTAAAACTTTGATACCACATGTAGACCTATTCATAACATTTGAAGTTTCTTCACTTAACTCACCATTTATTTCAACACTGTGTGTGTCCTAAAATCTCATTAATGCTTCTTTAAATACCACATCACTCATCTGAGTAAGTTTTGTATCATACTCAATATCTAAATAACCATAATCATTCAAATATTCCATTGCTTTACTATTTTCATCTGCAACTACTGTTTTCACAAACAAAAATATTAGAACTAACTTCGTTTCTGTAGACTTAAAATATAATATATTATGTTTATTAATGATCTTGAGCAATATATAACATTTTTATTATTAAAAATGAGAAAATAAAAAATATTTTTATTAAATGGATTCAGCCATTGACCTCATGAACAACAAGTTTACATTCAAAGGGAAGCAAGCATTTGTGATTGTTAATGAAAAGAATAATCCATGGTTTAAACTAAAAGACGTGTCTAAACTTTTAGAACATGAAAAAATAGACATAGCCTTCAAACATTTTGATGATGATGTAACTGTTACATTAGAAACGTTAAACCCCTCAATTTGAAGGTATTGAAAGAAAATGAAAAATCAAGAATTTCATGAATGGAAATTTTAAAATCACCAAAGGAAAGAGTCACGCAATTTAAAAAAATGAGTTGCATACGAAATTTTACCATCAAATCGTGAACATTGAGGACATAAAAATTACAAATGAAGTGAAAGAGTTGTAGTGAGGTCAAAAGACTCACTTTGAAACAACAAACAAAATTAAGGATGAAAACAGGGAAAATTTATATTGTATAGTTGGTAATGCTTTTGTAATAATAAAAGAGAAAAATAAACTCTAAGACAATTTATTACCTCATGTTCTTACTCAAATATTCGATCAGAATTAAAAATCAACTTTGGTTCTTTCGACAGTATTTGATGAAATATTTGAAAATTATTATTACACCATTAAAGCACAAGACGAAAAAATTTGCAATGGCAATTGTACAGAATTCAAAACAGACCTTCAATTTGTAGAGAAACGTTGAAACTTAATTATAATTCTAATACAGTACATATAAACCAAAGAATGAAGCAACTTTAAGAATTGTGTGTTGACACAATGATTTAAATATTTTGGTTAACTATATGCAAGAGCAATTGATTATCGATATACACCCTGTTTTGAGGTATAAATTTCTTATTAACCTTTGTGCACATTGGACAAGTAAAATAAACTGGATATGATAACCACTTATTAATATATTACTCATGAAAAATATGATTATATTTCGTTTTTACAAATTGATAATCTTGATCAAGTAAGCATACAGAACATTCGCTGGTTAAGGCTGCTCCATGATTTCATAAGGTTTTTTATACGTTGTATGAATGATTCACATAATTGTTTACAGCTTACGACATGATTCGAAATAACTTTACCATTGAATTCTTTTATAAAATGTTCAGATAATTTTTGTGTATATGATATATCAACCCAATTTAATTTATTCTGAAATTCTCTCACAAAATCTTCAGATAATTTTTGAATATCTGCTATATTGCCCCAATCTAATTTATCTTGATATTCACATATAATGTCTTCAATTTCTTGATCAACTGATAAGGATTCGCAATTCAATTCAACTTGAAATTCTAATATAAAATTTTTGGATATTTCTTGATATGTTCATGTATTGTTCCCGTTTACGTTATTCTCATATCCCCATATAAATTATTCGGATAATATTAGTTTTATTTGATAAAACACTTCAGTCTAATTTACCTTTCAAACCTCTTATGAAAATTTCAGTTAAGTGTAGGAATTTTATTTCATTCCTGAATAATTTGCCTTGAACTACTCTCATTAAATCCACAGATAAATTTCATGTATGTGATGAAATATGTCAATTAATTTGATATTGAATTTCCCTAATAAGATCTTTAGATAAATGTCGTCAAATATAACTTCTGAATCTAATTGATCATGAAATTCTTACATAGAATCTTCAGTTAACGAAAATTATATATATATATATATATATATATATATATATATATATATATATATACAATAAGCTGCTTATTCTTTTCGATATGATCAACAATTTTATTTACATATGTTTCAGTTGTTGTTGAATATAACTTATATAATTTCTCAAAACACACATTTTCAAATATATAGTTGATCAGTACCTTTCCTAGTTTAGATTATCCTAAAACTCTTAGTACTTTGGATTTACCTTTTAGTTCCTCTATATTAGAAGAACTCTCCACACTGCATGCATTCTCCAGACTGTTGTTGTTAATAAGACCAAAAACAGTTGTTTTCCAAGTTCAGGATAACCTCTTATTCCTAATTGATTTGGTCTATCTTTTAATTCACATACTTTTAGGCTACTCATTTGTAAGAAATACATAATATAATTAAAAATTTGTCTATAAAAACTATATATTAATGGAATAAATGGGAATAATTTCCCTACTGAGAAATTAAAGGATATTTGGTCTCCTAAATAATCCTTTATATTCTATCATTGTTGCATGCTGTACCCTCCAAATCTAAAAAAGGGGGTGTAAATTTATCCTCCTACAGTGATACAGAAATAAAAGCCATAACACTTCTCCACAACAATGAAATTAATATTGGATGACTAGTCATTTCTTGAAATTTTAGCTCTGTTTTTTAAAGTATTCATAACCAGTACATATTTCTTCACCATTTAGATTGTATAAACAGTTCTACCACTCTCAACAGTTAATTGACCTAAGAATGTGGATACATCAACATGACGATGGCACACAGATAAAAAATATAAAAATATCAACTTTCTAATTCATATTATATGACACATGTAAATGTAAATATTTTTATGAAACAATTAGCCCTTTCAATACGTAACCACATAATGTTTTATTAATAAATCAAAGTAGGGTCTAACATATAATAAGAAATCCTCAACATTTATTAATGAATCTCATCTAAAAATAGCGAAACTTAAAGGGGGCAAAAACCGTCCCCCCAACAATGTTGGCTATAAGGAGAAAAATATTTTAGAATATACTTTTAAACCTTGTTATTAGCCATATTTACATTACAAAGAAAAAAAACGCAGTTTATATTAATAAATCAGTAACAGCTAAAGCAATTTTTAGACTGCATGTTATCTATATACTTTAATATAGCATTATCGGTACTAACCAAAATATTAAGTGAATTATCAAATCCCAACCGTTTAACATGTACTTTATCTCCTCACTTTCTTAAAGTTTTCTTAACTAGATATACTTCTGCTTATTTTGTCTTCTTTAATCCCCAATTATATAAATTTCCTTTTTTTATCATTCAAACTATTGAATTTATATGTAGTTGGAATAAAATGAATAAAATCTTCAATTTCTCAAATTTCTTTTGACCAAGTCGGTGTTTTTGTTGTTGTGATCTTCAGTCTTGAGACTGGTTTGAAGCAGCTCTCCATGCTACTCCATACTGTCCAAGCTTCTTCATCTCCCAGTACCTACTGCAGCCTGCATCCTTATGAATTTGCTTAGTGTATTCATCTCTTGGTCTCCCTCTACGATTTCTGTTCTCCACACTGCCCTCCAGTACCAAATTGATGATCCCTTAATGCCTCAGAACATGTCCTACCAACCGATCCCTTCTTCTAGTCAAGTTGTGCCACAAACTTCTTCCCAATCCTATTCAACACTTCCTCATTAGTTATGTGATCTACCCATCTAATGTTCAGCATTCTTCTGTAGCACCACATTTCGAAAGCTTCTATTCTCTTCTTGTCCAAACTATTTATCGTCCATGTCTCACTTCCATACATGGCTACACTCCATACAAATACTTTCAGATACATCTTCCTGACACTTAAATCGATACTCGATGTGTTAACATTTCTCTTCTTCAGAAACGCTTTCCTTGCCATTGCCAGTCTACATTTTATATCGTCTCTACTTCGACCATCATCAGTTATTTTACTCCCTAAATAGCAAAACTCCTTTACTACTTTAAGAGTCTCATTTACTAATCTAATTCCCTCAGCATCACCTGACTTAATTTGACTACATTCCTGTCTCATACATCTTGCTCACCAGATGGTAGAGTTTCGTAAGGACTGGCTCTCCAAGGCTGTCAGTAGTTTACTAATTCTAATTTTATCAGCAACTTTATATTTAGGTTTAGCATTCAGTACAATGACATCTGGCTTACTTATAACTTTTGTCATTAACTTCTATTGGCTACAATCGTAACATTGACTGTTTTGTATTATCGCATTTATCAATCAATTTTTCAACTAGCTCAATCCATTCATAATTATCTTGTAACTCAATTTTTTTCCATATCTTTTCTTTAGGTGTTTTATTGAATCATTGTAAAACAGATTCTTTTCATACAGTAAAAAATGGATAATGATTAATATTATACTTTTCACAATTTCTTGCTAACTTTATTATTTTTAGCATTATCTGTTTCTGAATTTCTTGGACTTGTCAATCTTAATATTTTTTAAGGAGTATCCACTACATTTTTATTAGTTTCATCTTTAAATGAAATAGTCCAAGCACATTTTGAAAAAACATCAACAACAGGTAATAAACATTAATATAATTTATTTACTTTTGAAATTCCTTTAAATTTAGCACATCCATTTCCACTTCATCTGCTTGCCATAAATCATTACAAAGAGAGACAACATGACTTCTTCTAAAATTTCTCCTTCACAGTTTACCTAATTCACTGATAATTTCTGATCTAGATGAATCACCTGCCCATACAGCTACAAACTTTTTTTGACATATTTGTTATTTTCAGTATTACATACTATTCAAGTTCCCTCAAGGTTTTGTCTTCCATTTGTAGTTGCTACTCTTAATGCTTATGTTTTTAAATAAGCTTTCTCCCCTTGAAGCACAAGATGTGATTGGCCATTTACATAGATTAAAGATTTAAAAATAAAAATTTATTGTTCAGTTCTATTATCATAATTTCATTCTAATAACAATTAATCAAACAAGAGTAATTGACCTGAAACATGTACAGTTTCAACACACACACACACACACACACACACACACACACACACACGTGTGTGTGTGTGTATGTGTACATAAAATCTTTCATATCAAATGATTGATTACTGATAATGTTCGATATAAAACTTGTCGTTCATCAGCATTATCTCTATATTCAAATCAGTGGGTGTCAGTTCTCCATTTATATTTGCTCCTAATAAAATAATTATATTGATTATAACATCATTCCCAAATCTGTATTTTAATACTTCATCACCAGCAACAAAATTAAATTTCAGTTTATTTTTGTCAAGAAGTCTAGCATGAAGAATACTTAACTAGTATAAGACTGGTGCTAAATCTGTTTCTGAGAAATAATCTGTAAAAGTGTTTTCTTCCTCATTGTTTTTGTCATGTTATTTGTTTTATCGCTATGAAGTTGATTAATTTTTTCATTAAGATTGGTTGTAGATACATAGTTATTAAGAATACTTCTATGTTCTTATTTTTAATGTATTCCTTTTTTACATAACATTTGGTAACTGCATTTTGATATTTAAGATTCTAATTCCTTAGATTTTATTTTGATTTGTGACGTTATTTTTTCAGTGCTCTGCTTATTTATCTTGTTTCGAAAAATGCCCCTTTACCGTTTACAAAATCTTAATAAGCTTATCATTGTCTGACATCTGTTTTAAGACAAATGTAACAAATGGATATAAATTATTTAATTAAAATTCTGTATTTGTTTTCTATTCTAGAGAAATGCACTTGAGCCAAGATATTTAACCTCTTTTGAAGAAACATTCCCTACAAAAGAATCAAACACAATTTTTTTAACTTTATTCTTATAACACATCCAGTGTGAGCCAGCATGATCAACTGTATCTTAAGTAACTATACCAGTTTAATATTCTGTAGGATCATTACATGATTAATCAATCACAAAAATACCACAAAGGCATTTTATTTTTAACTGTTTCATAAATTTTTCTGTGTCAGTATTACTTAATGCATTAGGATATACATGAATCATTTTTGTAATTTCAGCACCAACCTGTTCATGCATTGCTAAACAATGTCGTTCAGGTCTTCTAATCCATTATCACTTTTTTCTTGTTCATTAGTACTTTTGCAGTACCGGCTGTTCTACCAGTTAGTGAATCAATAGTACCTAGATATGGTGATGCTGCAACTAATAAACAAAAAATCCTCCTTCGTTCTTTTTACTCTTGTATCTTCCTTCTTTTTTTGTTAGTTTTTCAATAATTATTTCACAGCAGGTATACCTAATATTATGAGTAAATTACCACTAGTTTTTATCTCTTTTTCTTTTTGTTTGTAAGATGCAAAATTATCAATTCTCTTTAACTGTTCATTATTGGATTTAATTTTATTTAATTTTGGTTTAGACTCGCCACTAGGTAGCAGCATGTAATCAACGTGAAAGGGATTCACTTGAGAGACACCCATGTCTTGCTCATACTGTGGCATCAAGCAGTCAGGCTTGCAAGATGAGTGGTCTGCCAAGCGAGTGGATTTAGTCTTATCTATTGACTAACATCAATGACTGATTATGAGCTCTAGTACCCACAATTAAGATACAAATTATTCTCCAATTTGAATATTACACAACGGTAACAGAATGCACTTCTGACTATTAGTAATTTACACAACTCTGATTGTTCACTATGCACTGGCAATACCACATTTTCTTTCTTATTCAATGGCTTTGATCAACACGTGGCCATTGCAGTGAATATGAATGGCGCACGCATCATAAATTCTGGATATCATGACTACACACTATGCGAAGAGCAAGGTCACCAATCTTTTTCTTTTCACTACCTTTTTTATTCCAATAAATTCTATTATGATTCAAAGATTACCCTGAACACACCATTACATTTTATACAACAATTACAAATGAGAAACTCCTGCCGGTGGGCATGGCTTTACATTGGTGATTCTCTATCTTATGGTCTCGTAATTATCTAACGCTACAGTGCACTTTCTGGATAGGATGGTGGATCTTTTGCTATATCTCACACTTCGACTCTCACACCCACATCAAGAAAATTTCCTCCAGACTGAGCGGTACAATAAGGAACATGCATAACACACTGCCTCTGAACCTATCTTACTACTCTCCCATGCAAACCACACATACTTAAATTACATGAAATACATCACACTGGCAACATAGAATACAACACAAACAACATTAGAATCACATCACTTTCAGCTTTCCCACTTCAATTAGTATTCATCCCAGTTTCACATGACACTACCCCACTTCGTAACTTTTCTTTCCTACTACGAACTCTGGATGATATATGCACGTCTTCCTGTGCAATGCAAGCCAAGTGGCGTTGCTGGATAGACAGCTGACTCACCTTGCTTCCCTCTAAGAGTATTAAGAATTTGATTCTAGTGTCACACAGAAACGTAACACACAAAGTAATATTAAGAACATATTCGTCACACACGCGAGTCCTCAACTGATACTATGGACGAGTAATTCTCTTTATCCTTTGTCTCATACTCAGATTGAGATTCACACAGTACTCACCACATGGAAGTACTCGTCTCTAATTTCAAGTCCTGCACACGCCATTTCTTAAATATTTCTAACTTATAATACACACACCAGTAATTCAGCTTAACTTTAGCACTCAGAAGTATTTCAGCTTAGTGCTACATGTGGTTTCATTGTGACCGTTGGTCACTTCCATAGATTACTATGATCCCCTTAATATTACCTGCCTGTCATTTAATTCTCACCACAAAAGTTCCTGAAACAGAGAAATAATTATACCAAACTACTCTTAAGTATTTCACATGCATACCATCTCTCCACTTTTGTCTTCATGGAGCACACCTAAGACAGGTCTTACCAACACAAGATCCAGCGCCAGAGTGCTGAAACATGGCCATTCTTCAGGTCATCTCGCACCTCCGCCGAGGTGGAGGGACATGATGCTACTTTATTGGTCAGCCACATTTCAGGCTCTCAAAGATAAGGTAAATTTCATCTCTTTGTTCCCACCAAAGGTGACTAAAGGACCGTCTCAAAGATGATCATATATTGCTCATTCACTATCTGTGGTTAGCAGATGACCATACATTCATTCATTTCACAGATCTCACCAAAATGGATCTAGGGATTTATTTTGTGGGAGTGCACATGTGATCAATTAAATAAATAAATTGTGATTCTTTCCTACACTGGTATCCGGCTTAGGTGTATTAAGTGAAATTGAGTTACTATTACAAAAAATATGTTGTTCTGACAAGAATTACGAAGAATGTTGTACCTATTTTCAATGCCGGGCGGTACTGTACCCTTTCACACTTACATTGATAAAACTCTTAAAGTGGATTAATATTTTTGTAGTCCCAACCATTATCATCAAGTACAATACCCATTCCTGATTTTCTATTTCCACACATTTTCCCTCTAACTTCTGCAACAGCTAATTTTTCCCCAATTGATGCATCAGAAGTATGCAATTTTGTTTCGTTGGTAAATGAAGTTGTTTATCAGCTTAGTATCTTTTCTCTAAATCTTTATTATCTCCATATGAAATTTCACGTTTTTTGCAACTTTCATCTAGAGGATTTCTTCCTTTATCTCCTCGAGCTAATCTGTCATCTAATTTGGTCCCCAAACCACAAAATCTATACCAAGGCTGGCTAATTGTGAGGCTGAGATGGGATACCTCTTGGTTTCTTGAAGTAGCAAACCTACAATACAAAGTTGTTTTGGATTAATTAAACATATCATTCTTCTGGACTTACCAAAACTAGCTGTTACAAAACTGTCATGTAATATTGTGTCAGTTTTTGGCTATCTGAATCTGTATTTTGTTTATAGAATCATGTTACATACAGGCATGTTATCCCCAGACGCAACAATATGTGATTGTGGCAATGCACGTTGAGTTGAGTCATATGACATTAAGTGCCTGAGACTGTGCAATGTAAAAGAGATCTCACAGGTATGTGGTCTTTCTGACTGGTGGTTACTGACCATTTTGTAGGCGCCCCAGGTACTGTGGGATTTTCAACCAAGCAATTTTGCACTGTGCGTTTTCTGATCAGAGCCTCCTCCAACGCTGATTTATGTCAGTCGCAAGTAGTGGAAGAGAGTGGGTATGAGGACAAAGGCCCAATTGTTCTCCTTACTTAAACAAATCAGTCACCTGACCTAGTGATCTTACATAAACAAACTGATGTCGTTTCCAACCCTAATATAAACAAACTGGGCATGTATAATCTTAGTTACATTTATGTTAGTCTAATTTATGACATAATGCATTTAAGCTAATTTAATTGCCATAATCTACAATCTATTATAACAACATGACACTCTTAGTATGATCTTAATTGCGATAATTTATTACCAAAAATGGAGCCCCAACTCCTCCACATCTCTAGTCTGATCTTATTTGCGGAATCTGGTCATAATAACCAGTTCTCTCCCCCTTCACTCTTTGACATATGGTGGCCCTCATCGTGAGATGGACTTGTCATTCATGCTCTATATGTCAGTTGATCACCATGAAGCTATGTCATAGATCATCCAGAGCCCCAGGAAGAGTAAAAACGAGAAGACTGTCGAATGTAACTATTATGTAGGTTCCCACCACCACAGCACATACAACCACCAGATTTATATTTAGATTTTGAGTATACATTACACCAACAGTGCACCGGCAATATGTCACAGCAGGATATGAAAAAACTCTTCTTTGTGGACTTCTGAGTTCCCGCTATCACAAGCATTGACACTGTTTGTTGGCTGGTTATGGATGCATGCCTCACATGTTACAGTGATGTTATTTTTTGTACGGTACAATAGTATTAATGTGAGCAAGAGTAAATGTGTAGTTGTGGGTATGTCGTCTAGTGACAAGTTCACCACATTGGAAATGTTTGAAAATGTTCAGATTAGTGGTATAAATGAAGAGCTTTCATCTTATGAATGGAATGAATTATGTCAGGATTTTACAAACATAACAGCACTGCTCAGGGCTCAAATAGCTCCTATATAATTGGTCTATAGTTCAATATGGGTTAAGAACCAGCTAAGAACAATTAAAAAACACAACTACAAGAATACTGCACTGTGCACTTACTTTCAGGAATCAACATTTAAAAACTTGATCAGTGCTAGTTCCACCATCCAGTGTCTTATGAATGACAGTGGGAGTATGTGCACTTCAGAAGACATTTTCAATACTAATTTTCATGTGTGTTGTGCTTCTGTACACAGTATGTATGATCCACCACCACTGCCTGACCTTGCTAAAGAAGTATCTATATATTTGTACTTGTAAATATATCTTACAGTGTTTACCAGCACTTTTGCATGCTGAGCTTTTATTAGCTGGAAACGTAATTATAAGTAACGAAATAAAGAAATAAATTGAGCCATAGATATAGTCCATTGTTGTATAAATATTGTATGCAGCTGCTGGAAACATTTGAAGATTCTTGATCGTCAGATTATTAGCAGAATGAGAGGCACCTTTTGTTTTCTAGGTCTTGTCCAGGTGGGATGTATTTTGGTACATCGCCATTAATACTTCATTATTTTATTAATACAGTCACGAGTTGCAACCAAACAGCAAACGTAATTGCATAATTCAAGTCTTAATGAAAGTGTTGTAATTTCATTGCGTTTTATTTGAGAATATACTGTTATTACTAACCTATGTATGTTTTATTTTGTATGTTTAGTCACTGCAAGATTGTTGGGTGACTTGGAAAGGCAAAAGGTTCCGTACTTCTAAGCAAAAAGTCGTCCAGTTCGATCCACCATCGTCTGTGAGTGCTGTCTTATTATTAAGTCAGATTGTAGCAAAACACAGAGAGAAGTGACACGGTTAAAAAAAAACACATGAACGGACCTTTAACAAAAAAAGCCATGCTCAAGTGGCGAGAATTACTATAATTCATTGTATTGTCTCGATCCAGGCACGAATGAGCTAAAATTAAATTGACGACTTTGTGTCTGGATGCATTGTTATATGTAATATATTGTCTTCATTTGTTACATTTTTATTGGATACTACAAACTGGATATGAGACCACTGGAATACATTGAAGTGAGACGAACTGTATGTCGACACCTGAAATTACGCTGCAGTTTCGGATACAAGGTAAGGCACGACATCTTTACATCAGCAATCTTGCCCAAGTGCTTTGTATTATCATAGCTTGCTAAGCAGATCTATCACAATTTTCCATTTCCGTGATAGTGATTTTAAGCTACATTGCGGATTCTAAAATTATTTTCATTATTAATACAGTGCAGCAATACAGTTTTATGAGTTCACAATATGGCCGACTTTAGTTCTCTGTGTGTAGCCATTAATATTCAAAATTGCACCATTACTTATGACAATTATTTTCTTGTTCTGACATTGTCGCCCAGCGAGATTAATTTTTATATTTATTCTGATAACACACATGAGTTTAAATTTGTATTGTGTCATACATTACATGTGGAATGATATTGACCAGATAACAATTAGCAAAAATGGAGAACCAGAGACTGGAAACAGACACAATCTCACTCTGACATGCCATTAAATAATGAAAGTGACGTTACAGTTGACTCGAATACTAATGAGAGACATATTATTGACTATTCTGGTGACACAAATTTAGAAAATAGACCGTCCACCAGTAATATGCCTACATCTAGTTACAAACCCATTTTGGTGTCTGATGTCAGGTCTAACGACATGGCGAGGGCGGAACAGTTCCACATCACTAGTATTGTGAGTGTGATCGATGCTATTATGAATCAAATAACACTACATAAACAGGACATTGACGCACGTATCGACCAACGGATGATGTCTATAAGCGCCACTTTCAAAATGGTTCATGACGAGATGACAACACGGCATCATGAAATTAAATCAGATTTAGCTGCACTTAAAACGTCAAATGACGCTATGTGTAGCCATGTTGAGGAGATAAATAATAGACTGACTGGACAAGTGCCCGACCTCTATGTGAAATTTTCAGAGCCTACATTACAACAAGAAAACATGAATAAAGATGTGGTTGATATCCAAGTACAATTAAACAATTTCAGTAAAACATGCTATTCTGTAGTTACTCAGATTAAATATTATCTGGCACTGTATGATGATATAAAAAAGCGTATTGCCCATGTCGAAAACAAGGTTGACACATTTGACAAACAGCTTTCTTATAAAGTAAGAATATGCACTGACAAGCATTTCTCAGTTTGACAGAGCAAAACGATAAATATTTTGGCGAGTGCTTACTAGAAAAATTGCCTGTTGTTGTCCACGACACTGCGCGGAATTTATAAATAACAACAAACAAATAATCAGTCAAGCAATACAATCTGCTGCTGCGCAATCGAAACAGTTTGACAATTACATACAACCAGTGTGCAATGACAGTAACAGCAACCAAACCACACAGTTTGCCAATGAATGCAAGTACATTTATGGCGCATACACACCGCACACTACACACTCACAACAACAGAAAGCACCTCGACATGACACACTGATTTGCAGTTGTGATAATTATCATCAACATTTTTCTTGCCATTCGCCAGTTGAATCTTGCACTAATCATTCTGAAACTAAACAATACTATAATGCCAAGGAACAGGAGAGCCTCATAAAACACGGATAATTTCAGGCAGTTATACAATAAAAAAGAACCGTACGTCCTGTTATCTTTCTTAAAACCTTTATAAATGCATTTCCTTGTATGTGGAGTGACCGTAAGAGGATATCTTATGTTGTCAGTTGTATCCGAGGCATATAATGAAGCCGGCACATGCATCACATACATGCATGAGAAATGACTGTCAATGCGTAGTCTTACTTTATAAGAAAGCTGTTTGTTAAATGCGTCAACCTTGTTTTATCTAAACTTTGGTCGCAATCTGTACAGGAACTACTTCATAAGGAGATTGTGGGTCCTGACCCATTCAATCATAAGCTCGGCAATTTGGGCCGGTATTTTGAGAAATATTTAATTATGGGACACTTCCTTGACGAGCCAGTTGCAATGCGTGACATCCTACGCACATTAAGGCAAGACTGCCGTTTAATATCAAAGAAAAGCTTCTGTACATCCCAGACAACGACCAAGAGTATTTTCTCACAGTGCTCGATTCTTTTGATATGCTTTACGAGCACCATCGTTCCGTAGGCAAAACAATCGCTACAATGTTTACACCAGTTCCATGGAAAATACGCAGGGTAGCCAACCCAATCCCAGCACGCCAGCTGCTGTCGAACACGCTATCCAACAAAATCATTCGATTCACATGGCATATGTATAAACACAACAGAACCAACTTGCTCAACAGAGCACAAACAGCAACTACAAAACTTCTTATCCTACTGGGGGCAATCCAAATAAGAGACAACACAACAACAACAATACAACAACAATGGTAATAATAATTATCAGAATGGTAAACATTTTTTAAGAGAAACAAAAATGACTACCTATCCCCACCAAACCAGCAACAGGCCTGAAGTAACAACAACTACGCTGCTCAGTATCAAAACCCTGCGACACAATTGCAGCAAAACAATAACATAGGCCGGTGGCCAGTGGTAATTGCCGCTGCCACAAATGCAAACTCAAAACTGGAATGCGTCTACGAACCTGCAGGTGAGTCAAAACATGAAAACACAACGACCGCCACAGTTCAGAGACAGGAATATATAATACCGAAATATAAATATTATTGGAGTAACTAGTGCTACTCTATCTCAGTCTCTGCCTACACCAACTACAAATGTGACAATGTCAAACTAAAAACAGTCACTACTGTGACCCAGGTCGTGGCAGTGGAAGATTTGGGGGGCGACATCAATTTAAATTGATTATTTGACACACCCACTTTGCAACAGGAAACAACTGACAGTTGTATACAGCAACCATTATTACTGATAATGTATAATCATGACAAAAACTTGTCTGATGTTGTTCATCATGCAATGAAATTGTTGTGGCCTCAACTACTGCTGTTGTGGGTGGTATTCCCACTTCTATTATTCTGGACACAGGAACGGCTATTAGTGTCTTGTCTAATGATTTTACAAGAAAATGTGTGAGTTTCACCTCGTACCAGAGTATTCTGTCCAAAACTGTAACAGTTTAACTGCCGTAGGCAATAAGTTTTCCAGGGTTACAAAACAAGTATTTATAACAGTCGAGGTAGGTAACGAAATCTCACAATTGCCATTCATCGTCGTCCAAAACCTGGTCACTAATTGTATTTTAGATTTAGACATATTGTGCGAGAAGGACAGCGCTGTTGACGTCTCCCAACGTAAACGTATACTTAGAGATAAGGACAGTTAAATTTCAATTGACCTGGACACCAGGACTCTGAAGCATGATAAATATTGTACAGGGTGCCAAATTCAGTTAATACTGATGATGTTGATAGACAGACACACGCACCTGATGCCGAGTTAAAGTACTTGAAAACAATATTTAGTAATAAGTTAACAGAAACCACAGCTGTCACACATGATGAACGTAATTAACTTTATGATGTTTTGTCCAAGTATATACAAGTGCTGGCTGCGGTGGTCTCGCGGTTCTAGGCGCGCAGTCCGGAACCGTGCAACTGCTATGGTCACAGGTTCGAATCCTGCCTCGGGCATGGATGTGTGTGATGTCCTTAGGTTAGTTTGGTTTAAGTAGTTCTAAGTTCTAGGGGACTAATGACCACAGCAGTTGAGTCCCATAGTGCTCAGAGCCATTTGAACCTTTTTTTTTATATACAAGTATTTAGCAACCGACCAGGTGTGATCAACAGATATGTGTATAAAATAGAAGTTAAGCCTCACCAGATTTTCTTCCTTGAAACCTGTAATGTGCCACTATCCCAACGACCTGCTGTGTGGCACAAGTTGAAACAAATGTTAGAGTGGAAAATCATCAAACCTCCCAAGTCATCTTACTGTAGCCCTTTACTTGTTGTAAGGAAACCCAACATCAGATTTGTTCTGGATGCTCTTGCAATTAATGAGATTATTTTACCTGTTTGCACGAAACCTGGGAATTTAGATGAGCAACTCCAGAAATTTTTAGATTCTAAGTATTTTTATATGAAAGATCTGACCAATTGGTTCTGGCAAGTCGCAATCACGCCAGATTCTAGAAATTATTCTGTATTTATATTCGTAGGGTGAACCTATCAATTCTGTGTCTTTCTGTTTGGTCTGAACGTCAGTTCAGGCATATTTATCACTGCACTGGATACTGCGCTTGGTGATGAATTGGTTGAATCAGTTACTCACTACATTGATGACCTGCTCATAGCTAGTAAGACTTGGTCTGAACACATTGATACTTTGCAAAAGATTCTGCTTAAAATTGCACAAGCTGTAGTGACAGCTAATCTTAAAAAGTCGAAATTTGCTTACAGTGAAACTAAGTATCTTGAACATATTATTAATGCTCAAAGTATACGACCTGACCCTGCTAAGTTAGACACAAACAGGAATTTTCCTATTCCACAGACTAAGAAGCAATTGAAATCTTTCCTTGAACTTTGTTCTTCCTTTCGACAATTTTTATCACACCAACTTTTAAACAGCAAACATCTATGGAAGCTGCTAAAAACAACCAGATATGGATATGGTCTGACCAGTGTCAGAAAAACTTTTATAGTATAAGGCATGCTTTGGTTAATGCAAACATTTTCGGATCATCCTGATTTTAATTTAGATTTTTGTATGTCATGTGACGCCTCATCCTACAGCTTAGAGTGTTGTTTGTTTCGAGTTGTACACAATGGAAAACAAGAACATGTGAAAATTATTAGTTTTATGAGACGCACTTACTCCACCACAGAACTTGAATCACTCTCCATTGTGTGATCCTTTAAGAAATTCAATTATTAATTTTATGGTAAGCACGCTAAAATTTATACTGACCACCAAGCTCTCACATTTCCGTAAACCTGTAAGCTTGTACATTCCAGATTGTGATGCTGGGCTTTTTCTTTGAAAAACTTTTCCTTTGAAATTGTATATATTAAGGGTAGAGACAACATCATTGCCGACACTTTGTCTCATCTGCCTCAATGCTTCAATGAGTGTAACTCTGACCTGGAGAACGTGAATGATTACCGAATACTTCTTATGCAGGATAAGCTATACCACCAGTATTATATCGACTTATGTAGAAATATGTCAACATTGCATAAATATGATCCTCACCGCAATAAGGCAACAATTTTACTCCAAATGAATATGACCATCTTCTGTTTAACCGATATTTGATACCTAATGAAGTGTTATTTTATCGCCATCATCCTGAAGCCACTACTTGGTGTGTTTGTATTCCTAAGGATTCGGAATGCAACCTAATTTGGCTCACACATTTTGTTTGGGATCATTATGGTACCAAGAAGTGACTAGCAAAGATTAGTACCTACTGTTACTTTAGCAGTATAAGATGCAAGATCCACAGTGTACTCAAAACATGTGTGATTTGTCAAAAATCTAAACTGCTGAACTTGTCTCTGAAGAGTGATTTGCATTCTGTTCTACCCAGTAAACCTCTAGAAATTGTAAGTTCTGAGATAAGTGGTCCACATCCCGCAAGCAGCGGTGTTGTGAAATACATTCTTGCATTTTACGATTTATTCTCCATGCATGTTAGACCGTATGCAATAAGATCTGTTACTGCCACCGCCATCATTTGTCGTTTCTCATGTGACTACATTCCTCGCATGGGAAAACCAAAAGCTATTTTATCCGACAATGCTGCATACTATACTGGGTAAAAGTGGCGCAAATTTTTCAGAGACAATAGTATTAAGAGTATTTTTATGTCAAGGTATAGACCCCACAGTAATCCCATTAATGTGTTTTCCATGAGACTAATAAATTTATGAGAACCTACATTTCTACCAAACATACCAATTGGGTAACACATTTGTTCTTATTTGAAGAGATCCACTACAACCTCAAAGTTTATGAAACTCTGTACATTCTTAATGAGCCCTTGTTCGATCGCAAACATCACCCGACGAAAAGGTAAGAGAAGTCTGTGGGATGCTGTCTGCGGAAGCCAAAATTAGGTACAAAACTTATATGCAAACTGTCAAGAGGAAGCAGGAATTTAAGGCTGGTATGTTAGTGCTTTTGTATACTCACCGTAAGTCGTATGCTCTTCAGTGGTGCATAACAAATTGGCGTTTGCTATACAATGGTCCTTATGTTAATGTCAGCATTCCGCATCCTGGTGCATATTTGCTGCAGCATCCTCAAACAAACAGATTTATTGGACTACACACTCACAGTCATCTTAGAGTATACCATGCTCAACAGTAAACACATCTATGGATCTGCTTAAGTTTTACACAACTGTTAAATACACGTACCTCACAGTAGTTCTACAAAGAAACTATTTAGAATAAGGGTTTTATTTCAGCTGTCCTTGTCAGCAGCAGAAGGAGAAAGAAGAGACTGGTCTTCACTGAATACTTACAGTAGCCAATATTTAAAGCAAACTTTATATTAACTTTTATACAGGTGTGAAGAAGATATATTTTCAACCTACAAAGTTGACTATCTGCACCAACTGTCTTCGACTACTGACGACTGATTGACATGAATACTTAAATCGTTCTACACCCTTACACTTTCACCTTGAAACTGATTGGATACGCATTCACCATTGAACACACACACTTACGAGTAGCTAAGGCCACTGCACACTTAAACTCATGTCGCGAGTTTTTTTATGTTTGATGTTAGTTCATTGCTTTAGTAATTGCTTATTTATAGTTGTGCACTTGGTCTTATTGCTGGTGTGAGATGTTGTGTTTAATTGTCCTCTATTTCAAGTGACATCATTTGAAAAGGCAAAACATGGATCCAAACTTGTAATGATTATAAATGATGTAAATATTGGAAACTTATGTAAAGCTATATGAAAAATATTTCTAAGTGACAAATCATAATTGAAGACAAGAGAAATATGTTTCTATATGTACATAAAGGCAATATGAAGTATGTTAGTGTGTATTTGCACATATGTGAAAACCTATATGTAACATGTTTCTATGTATTTATGTGTATTTAGGCAAAGCTAAATGATATATGCTCACTTGTATATGATATCTGTACTTGTTACACATGCCAATGTATGAAAAGTTTTAAGACTTGCAAAACAAGAAACTATTTGTGGACATTTAGTATATGTTACTGAACTTCCAACTACGAGGAAATTGGTGTGCAAAACCGCATAATTGAGAAAGACTATTTGTGATATATTACTATGTGTATAGATGTGATGTACTATTCCTGTTTGAAATTTGTTTACAAACTGCTAATGTCGTGTTACGAATTGTTTGCATAAAGACTTGTCACCAAACATTTATTCTACGTCACAATTACTTGTGTACAAATGTTTGTACATCACCCAACAAACTGAGTACATCAAAAAATTGTCATAGTGAAGTGCACCGTCACTTTTGAGTGGATCGCAAATTGACATTTACTGTGCTGCATCTCTGTGTGTCTGCATCTCTGCAAGTCAGAATAGCAAGAACTGCTTTACTACTGCACCTACGGTTGCTTTGCTTCAAAACGATGAAGACCATTCGATGGGTGGAGGAATTTTGGATGGGTCCTGAAGAAGCAAAGTGTTCTCGTAAATGACGGACACTCTTACTTGGTCTAAACGAGGATCGACGCCAGTATTGTGCCTTTCGAGGTCCTCCTTCCATGCCTTCGCGATCTTATGCTGTGGAATGGGAATCCACCAGTCTTTTATCAGGCGATGTACGAGCTAGGGCAAAAAACAATGACATCAGTCTGAATAAACATTGTAACCAGCGCAAAAATATAAACTGCGCTACAAGTGATCGGGCATACGCATCTGTTTCAAAACTGCGAACTGTGACAACATAATTCCAATGGCATTTATGTAACATTTAAATGTCATAAACAGTGCTACCCTTAATAAAGTTATCATATGTTGAACTGTGAACGACAACACGTCGTGAAAAGAAGTTATATGTGAACCAAAAAGACGTTTCAAAGCGCGACACTGTGCGAAAGAGACTATCAACAATAAGAATTTGTAATTTTATGTTAACGAATGTAGTAACCTTAGGATTTTGTACCCGTTTAAAATATCAATCCACATTTGTGAAATCTTTGGTGATAAATCTTGTCTCTAAGACGTTTTATGCATATGAACACACAGACTGAGTATAAACTATGTATCACTGTGTCATGTGATGCACTCGCTTCGCAGTAGCTGCGCTAGTACTGAACTTTACCCGACTGTGCATGTGTAGTAGGGGATATAGCAACACAAAACTCTTAGATTAGATTAATACTAGTTTCATGGATCATGAATACGATATTTCGTAATGATGTGGAATGAGTCAAATTGTCCAATACATTGCATAATTAAGTTAATTTAACAACATAATTAAGTTAATATAACAACTTTTTTATTTTTTGTTTTTTATTTAATTTTTTAAATAATTTTTTGTTTGGTTTTTTTTCTTTTTTCCTTCATTTATATCTAAAAGTTCCTCTATGGAGTAGAAGGAGTTTTCATTCAGAAATTATTTTAATTTCTTATTAAATACTTGTTGGTTATCTGTCAGACTTTTGATACTATTAGGTAAGTGACCAAAGACTTTAGTGGCAGTATAATTCACCCCTTTCTGTGCCAAAGTTAGATTTAATCTTGAATAGTGAAGATCATCCTTTCTCCTAGTATTGTAGTTATGCATGCTGCTATTACTTTTGAATTGGGTTTGGTTGTTAATAACAAATTTCATAAGAGAGTATATACACTGAGACACTACTGTGAATATCCCTAGATCCTTAAATAAATGTCTGCAGGAGATCTTGGGTGGACTCCAGCTATTTTTCTGATTACAAGCTTTTGTGCAATAAGTACTTTATTCCTCAGTAATGAATTACCCCAAAATATGATGCCATATGCAAGCAATGAGTGAAAATAGTAGGAGTAAGCTAATTTTTCTAAGATGTTTATCACCAATATTTGCAATGACCCTTATTGCATAAGTCGCTAAACTCAAACGTTTCAGCAGATCATCAATGTGTTTCTTCAAATTTAATCTCTCATAATGGACACACCTAAAAATTTGGAATATTCTACCTTAGCTATATGCTTCTGATTAAGGTCTATATTTATTAATGGTGTCACACGATTCACTGTACAGAACTGTATATACTGTGTCTTATCAAAATTCAGTGAGAGTCCGTTTACAAGGAAACACTTAGTAATTTTCTGAAAGACATTATTGACAATTTCATCAGTTAATTCTTGTTGGTCAGGTGTGATTACTATACTTGCATCATCAGCAAAGATAACTAACTTTGCCACTTCATGAATATAGAATGGCAAGTCATTAATATATATTAAGAACAACAAAGGACCCAAGACCGACCCTTGTGGAACCTCATTCTTGATAGTTCCCCAGTCTGAGGAATGTGCTGATCTTTGCATATTATGAGAACTGCTTATTTCAACTTTCTGCACTCTTCCAGTTAGGTACGAATTAAACAATTTGTGCACTGTCCCACTCATGGCACAATACTTGAACTTGTCTAGCAGAATTTCATGATTTACACAAGTTTGAGAGATCACAAAAAATCACAATGGGTGGTGTTCGGTTATTCAGATCATTCAAAATTTGATTGGTGAAAGCATATATGGCATTTTCTGTTGAAAAACCTTTCTGGAAACCAAACTGACATTTTGTTAGTACTTCATTTTTACAGATATGTGAAGCTACTCTTGAATACATTACTTTCTCAAAAATTTAGGATAAAGCTGTTAGAAGGGAAATTGGACGGTAATTGTTGACATCAGATCTATCCCCTTTTTATGCGAAGGTATAACAATAGCATATTTCAGGCTGTCAAGGAAAATGCCATGTTCCAGAGAGCTATTACACAGGTGGATGAGAATCTTAATTATCTGTTGAGAACAAGCTTTTAGTATTTTCCTGGTAATGCCATCAATTTCATGTGAGTTTTTGCTTTTAAGTAATTTTATTATTTTCCTAATTTCAGAGCGAGAAGTGGGTGAGATTTCAATTGTATCAAATTGCATAGGTATGGCCTCTTCCATTAACTGCCTAGCATCTTCTAATGAACACATGGATCCTACTATATTCACAACATTTAGAAAATGATTGTTAAAAATATTTTTAACTTCTGACTTTTTGTTCGTAAAGTTTTCATTCAATTTGATGGTAATACTGCCTTCCTGTGGTCTTGGTTGACCTGTTTCTCTTTTAATAATATTCCAAATTGTTTTTATTTTATTATCAGTGTTGCTGATTTCAGGCATGATACACATACTTCTGGATTTTTTAATAACTTTTCTTAATATAGCACAGTAGTTTTTATAATGTTTGATAGTTTCTGGGTCACTACTCCTTCTTGCTGTCAGATACATTTCCCTTTTCTGGTTACAAGATATTTTTATACCCTTAGTAAGCCATGGTTTGTGACACGATTTCTTACGATTATATTTAACTACTTTCTTGGAGAAGCAGTTTTCAAATGCATTTACAAAAGTGTCATGAAATAAATTATAGTTTAAATTGGCATCAGGTTCACAGTACACGTCACCCCAGTCTGACTGCTGTAGGCTTTCCCTGAAATTTGCAATTGTTAAATTTTTGACTGAATGTACTACTTTGGATGACTGTTTAGTACTGCTGAATGGAGCTATATCATATATTGTAACTAGCTGTGCACCATGATCAGAAAGACCATTCTCAACAGGCTGAGCATTTATCTGGTTAAACTTATCTTTGTCTATAAAGAAGTTATCTATCACTGAGCTGCTATTCTTTATAACCCGAGTAGGAAAAACGATAACGGGTGTCAAATTGAAAGAACTGAGTAATATACAAGGTATTTCCTGTTACCCTCTTACAGAGAATCTACATTGAAGTCCCCACAAATAATAATTTGCTTCCCCCTGTCTGACAGATAGCACAATAAGGAGCCCTAATTTTTCAGAAATAGATAAAAATTTCCCGGTGCGGACCTATAAACAGTTACAATTATAAATGTGCCTTTATTTAATTTAAGCTCACAGGCACATGCTTCTATATGTTTCTCTACACAAAACTTTTTTGTTTCTACACTTTATGCACAATGATAACTTTTGATATATATGGCAACTCCTCCTTTCTCCATATTTTCTCTAATTACATATGCAGGGAGCTTATATCCACCTTATTCATGTCAGTAACAATGTGATGCTCAGATAGGCAAAGTATATCTATTTTATCCTCAGCTTCTAAATCTTCTAAACAGAAGCTCATCAATTTTATTCTTTAAACACCCAATATTTTGATGAAATATACTGACATAATTTTTAATTATACTTTTATGAGAACCTTTCCTTATTTTAACATTTGCAGTACTCTCCTGTCTCAGTTTCTCATTTTGCTTAAGACTAGTTCATTTACCAGTGGTCACATGGTGTTCAGAGAGGCAGATTATGTCAACTGCTTTGGATGACTTTAATTCATCAATGTAATTACTTAGGACTGAGAGACAACTTGGTGGAGATAAAATTTCTGGTGACTGGTGAAAATTTATAATTGACAGCTGTGATTGGTGATCCAATATGCTAGAATTGTGTGTTTAATTTCTTTCCTAAACTGAAGATTTGTTTTAATCCTGACCTCTCGTAGAACTTGACATCTTTCTGTATTACCTATCCTAAAAAAGGTGCTTCTCCAACACCTGTAACCACTGGTATTTTACCATTCATGGCAGTGCCTCCCTGTTAAATTTCCTGCTATTACCCCAGCCAGTTTACCCTTCCCTTTCCTGTTGAGATGTAGGCCATGCCTGGTATAGTCTCATCTACTGAGAGAATCAACAGGAACCACACCAATATGAGCTCCCGCACTCGACCCAAGAAGCCGTTCCAACTTCAAATTAACTCCCCCAACAGAAGAGTTCAATGACGACGGTCATGGCGTCTCAGGACAGATACAAATTCAACATTGATGTGTCTCGATGCCGACGCAATCTTTACCAGGCCACATTCTATACTGTAACCAGGGTCTCTGTTCCCTGGCCCTCCCACAATAACCACGGTGTCTTCCCTGGTAAATCCTTTACAGAGTGAACATAAATCCTCTGTCACCTGATCTAGACTAGCACTTGGTTTGAAAAAAATTTGTGACCTTGTATTCTGATCCTAATTACTCCTGCAGAAGTTGGCCTACACCTCTGGCATGAGAACTGCCTAACAACAAAACTTTCTTCCTTTTCGATGACTTTCCTATATTCTTTTTCAATTTCCTATTGAAAGTTTGTTGTGTCTTGTCTACACCTACCGCTGCTTGAGGCTCATCAGTTTCTAACTGAAGCAACAGGTGAAAATTATTTTTGACATTCACCACAAAACTTTCAGACTTAGTTCTAGGCCTGTTCCTTCTGTTACCTGTTACCACTTCCCACCTCTCTTTGCGCTTCACCCTCCTTAACCTGTCCAGATCTTCCCTAGAATGATCTAGCTCAGCCTGAAGGGCAGCAATTTTCCCCTCCTGTTCCACTATCTTCCTATCTCTGCTCAAATCCTACATAACCACTGATGAGCCTGTTCCACTTTCCCGACATCCACGCCACTGCAGTCCCCCCATTGAAAAAAACAACTGCATCCATCACACCAAACCCCGGAACTAACAATTCCACGGCAAGTCATGCATTTCTCACTCATGGCAAAAATAATATTTTAGCTAGAATAAATCAATTAAATTCCCAAAAATCAAAAAGACGTTACAAGAATTAAGCCTATTCACAAATTATATAAGCAAGCTTCTAATTTAAAATTCCGCTGTTTTTCTGAGATCTGTATTAAAACAATGAAAGTATCAGCTATTTACTATATATTTGACTCGATGGAATGGAAAAAAGGACAATTAAACGAGATACTTTAAGTTTGATTCTCCAAAAACGTTACGAGAATTAGGCCTATAAACAAATGTATATAAGCAAGTTTGTGATATAAAGTAATGCTGTTTTTCTGAAATCCGTATTAAAACAATTAAGTTATACGCTATTTACGGTAGTTTATTTATTTGTTACTGAGAAACTAGTCAAATTACCGAGAAACAAGAAACAAACACGTTTACAAAATTTAAGCCTAAGCAGGACTTCACGAAGTTACGATCTTTTCGTGTTTTCTGAAAAATTACGCAAAGAAAAGTGAAACCTTTAATGGCAAGACTCGATACACTAGTGCACGTATTTAATTTGTTGTCGGTGTTAAACTAAATTGTATTCCTGTGTAAATCACTTAACTTTCTGGACATACTTTTTGGCGTCACTTACTCGGCGGCCATCTTGGATGCCCCAAGCACCGAACAAGGTTTGAATCCAGGACCTTGAGCATAACAGCCGAACAGCGTAACCATTACGCTAACGAAGCTGTTATGGGCGCATGCGCCACATTCAAAATCTCTTTTGTTTGGTGGTGGTGGTTAGTGTTTAACGTCCCGTCGACAACGAGGTCATTAGAGACGGAGCGCAAGCTCGGGTTAGGGAAGGATTGGGAAGGAAATCGGCCGTGCCCTTTCGAAGGAACCATCCCGGCATTTGCCTGAAACGATTTAGGGAAATCACGGGAAACCTAAATCAGGATGGCTGGAGACGGGATTGAACCGTCATCCTCCCGAATGCGAGTCCAGTGTGCTAACCACTGCGCCACCTCACTCGGTCTCTTTTGTGTAAATATTATCTTATAATATGTATGTTATATATGATATGTATGTGTATTTGTAGACTTATGTATGCAATGTGCTTTGGAGTGAGTTGCTCGCCTGCAGGTATGTCCTTTCGCCTCGAAACACAGAGGCCAGTTTAAGGGCACATTTAAATGCTGAGCTTTTATTGGCAGAAATCGTAATTATAAGCAATGAAATAAAGAAATAATTCGGGCCATAGATATAGTCCACAGCTATGTAAGTATTGTATGCAGCCACTGGAAACATTTGAATAGTTTTGATCATTGGATTATTAGTAGAATAGGTCTTTCCAGATCGGAAGTATTTTGGCACACCGCCATTAATACTGCATTATTTTATTAATACAGTCACGAGTTGCAACCAAACGACACTCACAATTGCATAATTCAATTCTTAATGTAAGAGTCGTAATTTCATTGTGTTTTATAACAGGGTATACTGTTATTGCTAACCTATGTACGGTTTATTTACTATGTTTAGTCATTGTAAGATGGTTGAGTGACTTGGCATGGCAAAAGGTTCCGTACTTCTAAGTAAAAATTCCTTCAGTTCGATCCATCGTCGTTTTCAGGTGCTGCATTATTATGAAGTCCGATTGTAGTAAAACACAAAGAGAAGAAACACAGTTAAAAATACGTGAATGGACTTTTAACCAATAAAAGCCATGCTCAAGCGCCGAGAGTTTATATGATATTTAATATTCATTACTATAATTCATTGTATTGTCTCGATCCAGGCAGGAACGAGCTAAAATCAAAAGTGTTAACCGTAATTTAAAAAAATAGGTGAATGTAATTCTGTCTAAACTTTTTTCATTTCAAGCAGAATAATGGTTACGTTTATATGGAGTGTAGTGCCAATGTGATCAGATTTATGAAGAATCAAAGTATGTCTTTTTTAAATAAGAAGATTAATAGGGATATTTGATAGCAAATTAATTTCTGCAACGAATGAGATTTTTACTGTGCAGCGGAGTGTGTGCTGATATGAAATTTCCTGGCAGATT
Organism: Schistocerca gregaria; assembly: GCF_023897955.1. Classification (NCBI taxonomy): domain Eukaryota; kingdom Metazoa; phylum Arthropoda; class Insecta; order Orthoptera; family Acrididae; genus Schistocerca; species Schistocerca gregaria. The sequence goes on from NC_064921.1 coordinate 537,895,649, forward strand.
AAAACTGTGTGCAGGACAGACACTCGAATTTGGGACCTTTGCCTTTCGTGGGAAAGTGCTCTACCAACTGAGTTACCGAAGCACTACTCACGCCCCGTCCTCACAGCTTTACTTCTGCCAGTACCTCGTCTCCTACTTTTCAAACTTTACAGAAACTCTCCTGCCAACCTTGCAGAACTAGCACTCCTGAAAGAAAGGGTATTACGGAGGCATTGCTTAGCCACAGCCTGGGGGATATATACAGAATGAGCTGTGAAGACGGGGCGTGAGTTGTGTTTCGGTAGCTCAGTTGGCAGAGCACTTGCCAACGAAAGGCAAAGGTTCCGAGTTCGAGTCTTGGTCCATCACACAGTTTTAATCTGCCAGGAAGTTTCAAATTAATTTCTGGTTTATTCACTAGGATTATATATAACATTTTCTACCCTAATAATCTTTTTGTACAACATATCTGGATATAATTTAATAGTAATCAGTAGAAACTTATCTACCAACAGACATAATATTTCTTTGGTACCAATACCTTCAGAGTTGCTTTAACAATATTGACTAGAAACTAATATATATTGTTGTTGATGATATTTGTGCATTGGTAATCATTGTTACTGCAACTTCATTACAGTCATTGATAACAGTTTCGATGTGGACATCCTAGATGAGGTGATTTTTCAGTTTGTACCAGTATATTTGTTGATCAAACAGTCCACAGGTGTATTGCCGATCCATAGTGTACAATGGACACAATATGCCGGCGATAAAACATTTCGCCATCGTCAGGGGCACTGATGAACTGAGCCCATGAGAGTAAGCAGCTCACTTATATCCCCTAACACTGCAAGCTGCTCACTCTGCATTCCGTGCACAAGGGCGCATGTCAGCATTCATGGAGATACTTGCATCAGTATCAGTGGTAGTGTCAACATAGTTGTTCTGTTTGCATGTGGTAGCCAGATTGTTGTGTTTGCTGAGCATCTTCATAATTAGACACAGTCCTCATCCCACAATCCTTGCTGAGTTTATAGCTGCAGTAATGATTGTTGAGATTATCCCTGTTGTTGAGATTATCCATGGCTTCTGTAATGACGCTGTCACAGTATTTGGAAGTCTGTGCTAAAATCCTAGTATGTTTGTGTTCCATGACAAGATTCATTGACAAACACTGCTCTGCACTGCCAAATTAGTGGGGTACATAAGGCAAGTGTTCTCAGTGTTCGCTGGTGTTCTCGGCATTGATCTCCGATGGTGCACACTCTTTGTCCAATATATGTCTTACCACATTGGCACAAAAGCTGATATACCTCGGTCCTCCACAAACTGAGGTCATCTCTCACACTCTTCAACAAAGTACATGTTTCACTGGGTAGGCAAAAGACAGTTCTTACGTTGTGCTTTTTAAGTATGAACCCAATGTTTCCAGATATCCCACCTTTGTACACTATAAAGGCTGTGGTTACCTCTTCTCTCAAGACATCAACCTTCTCCAGAGGTTGTGCATCAGAGGTGGGGCGAACTTCTTCATATATAAATTCGCAACCACTTCCAAAAGTGAGCTTTCCATTGAGTTGTTCACCCAAGTGCCTCTACGTGAGTCATTAGAACGTATTGGTCAGAAATTTGATGAGAATACCATCGACCTTCTCAGGCATGTTCTAACCCATATGTATTTTCTATCTAATGGAGAATACTATGAAAAACTACAAGGAATCAACATGGGAACCCTGCTCTCGCTAATGATTGCGAATTTGTATATGGAACACTTCGAGGAAGAGACCTTGAATTCATTCAAATGGAAACCCACCCTCTTTTTCGGTCATGTGGATAACATTTTCATTATCTGGTCCCATGGAAGGGACAAATTTCTTGACTTACTTCTACATCTGAACCTCATACACCACAACATCAAATTCAATATGAAACCAAATACAGTGGCGGACTACCTTCCCTGTACATCACAGGCAAGATAAGAGCTGATGACTCTCTGAACCTTGGTGTTTATCGAGAGATAACTCTCAATGACCCGTATTTGCATTAAGATAGCTGCCATCGCCTTGCACACAGAGGAATTGGGTGCTAAAATCACTAGTACACTGGGTGCACACCATCTCAAACATGGAGAGTCTATCTCAGGAAATCGAACACATGAGAAATGTACTCCGAAAAAACGGATACTCAGAATGGCAGATTAAGTGAATTCTTCAGCACGCCACTAGAGCACAATCTGTGGAGATGGAAGAAATCACAGCCTTTATACTGTACACTGGCGCGCTATCAGGAAAAGTCATGCGCATATTGAAAAGCACAGTGTAGGAATTGTACTTTGCTCACCCAATAAAACAGAAGTAATACTGGAGAATGTCAAAGACGACCTCGGTTGTGGAAGGCACAGTACAAACATTGTTTGTCAGAGAATCATGTGATGGAATACAAATATACCAGGATTTGAGAGCAGACGTACAAATACTGGAACAGGTACGTTAGAGAAGTCATCGAAATATGCAACATAGATAATCTTATCAATATGGATTGTTGCTATAATCTCAGCAAGGTTTGGAAATCTGCACTGGGAATAATTAAGAAGGTGCTCAGCAAATACAACGACCAGGGTGAACAACCAACTAGACACTGACACAAGTGTCTCTGCAACTGCCAAATCGCGCCCTTGGATGTGGGCTGAGGAGGGAATGGCTTGTGATGTGAAGGGATATAACTGGGCCAGGAGCTCAAGTCGTCAGCGCACTGGCGTTGGAGCCATGAGTGAAGGACGAATTATTATGCCTATGGGAGATGATGGACCAACTATACACTCAAGGACTGTTTGATAAACAAATAGGCTGGGAAAAACTGAGGAATCTGTGTTGCATTTAATGTGTATATTATTGTGTTCTGTTGTGTCACATCAAGTCATGTGCTTTAATTGTGTGTACATGTACAGTTCATTAAACTGTATCATTTGTGTGCACACACACACATATGGTTACACATCAAATGACGCTACACACACTAAACTGAAAACACAACTTATCACAGGCAAATTACAGAGCCTTTTTTTTACGGAAATAATATTTGAATGTTTAATTCCCACAGTATGAAACATGTAAAGAGTGGTGTGGAGCACCATAGTAGCTCGATTGTTAACAAAAATCTTATGTTCTTTTTGCATTGCAGTTTCATTGAAATTGATAATGCTTTAATATAATGGGTTCACATAAAGAAATATTATTGTATGGCACATTTATCACTGATTATTTTGGAGTAAGTTAATACCTGGGAATTTATGTAGCTGAAACGAAAGATAGCTATTACATGGCAACCACAAGAATTTAATTAAAACTGCTATTAATCTTTGCAAAAAATTAAAATGAGACAGAAGTTAAATAATATTATTAAATGTAAAATTTGTCAATTATTTCCATGGCTCTGTGCTGTTAAATATTTTCATTATTCAAATAAGCCATTGTGATTGAGCAAAAGGCCAACAACAATCAATCATAGGCTTGCACTCTTTTGTGCATTTTGATACTAACATCTCTCACGTTTATCTTCACCCAACATCAAGACTAGAGTAAGTAATAATGTAAAATCATTCGATTGTTTCACAGTTATTAATATTTTTAATATGGAACAAAGAATAATATACATAATAAATCGATATTGGTTTTAAATACAATTATGTTGAATGATAAATGTTTTATCTGTACATTTTTATATGTGCATTTCAAGAATCATAGAAGTCTTAGTTCGTTGCACTGTTCATAATTCCATATGAATAAATATTGTTCTCGCTAGGGCAAACATTACAACGACCCCTTGGGGTTATTGTCCCACAAATGCACATCGTTTTCGTGGACAGTAATTCAACTAGTACTGGTTCTACACTGTCACAATTGATTATCTTGTTCGCACCTGTGACAGACACAATGTACATCAGTTTGAATTCATTATTAGAGTTTCTAACATCTCCTTTTCAGAACTTTCATGATTAGTTAAGAAAGATTACATTAATCAAGCGATCGAAGTTTTTAAAATTTTTTAGATATCTAATTACACTCCACTTTATCGGTTATATACATTCTTTGCATCGTTGTGTCGGTTTATATTGGCACTATATTCTTGACTTTGGCTCTCTTATACATAGCAGTTATCGAAAACAGTCTGGTAAATTTGCTTCCCCTGGAATGATATTGACTAACTCCCCCATTCAGGTTACAGACAATGGAAAACTACAGGTACTACATGTTAGTTTTAATATTTACATTGTTGTTTTCTGTTCTGTACATCAAGTGGGTCGCTTGAATTGTATTTATATGTGCAGTTAATTAAACTGTGTGACGTGTAGGCATATATACATACAACTGCACATCAAATGATGCCACACACACTGAAGTGACAACATAACTTATCACGGGGAAATTACACATTTTTTAATGGGAGTACTATTTGAAGGTTAATGGCCTCAATAAGAAACATGTAAAGAGCACTATGGAGCACCGTACTAGCTCAAATATTATCAAAACATCTCAGGTTCTCTTTGCATTGAAATTTCATTGAAGTTAATACTGTAGTAATGTCATGGGTTCGAGTAGAGAAATATTATTGTGTGGCACATTTATCACTGATAATTTTGGATTAAGTTAATACCTGTGAATTTATGTAGATGAGATAAAAGATTGCTACTATGCAGCAACCACAAGAATGTCATGTGAACTGCAATTACTCTTTGCAAATAAAATAACACTAAAGTTAAATACTATAATTAAAATGCAGACTTTGTAAGTTTTTTCCGCTGCTTTCTGCCGTTTAATATTGGCGTAATTCAAATCAATCATTACAGCCCTGCAAATGGCTGGCGACAATCAATCGTAGGCTCAAGCTCTATTGCAGATACACTGCTGATTTACTGAAAAAATAAGTCATTAGTTTCCTCACATGTAGGGATGGTAAACATATATAAATAAAGGTTTTAGGAGCTAATAATAACATATATTTAAGCAAAATACGATGTAAGTGCACTTACAATGTCTGCTGCATCTATTCTCATCTGCGATCAAGGGTAGAATAGCTAAGTACATACAATAATTCGACTGTTTCACAGTTATCGATATTTTTAACATTTAACAAAGAAATGTAGATAACAAATCGATACTGTTTTTAAATACAATTATGTCAAATGATAAATGCTTTTACTGTTTGTATTTTTGTGTACATATTTCAAGAATAATAAGTCTTAATTGATTGCACTGTTCGTCATTCCATACGAATAAATATTGTTCTCCCCAGGGCAACCACTACAGTGGCCCCACTGGAATTATTGTCCCACAAATGCACATCGTTTTTGTGGACAGTAATTCCACTAGTACTGATTCTCCGCTGTCATAGTTGATCACCTTGGTCGCACTTGCGAAAGACACACTTTACATTAGTTTGAGCTCGTTATTACAGTTTGTATCATCTCATCTTCAGAATGTTCATAATTAGTTAAGAATAATCACATTAAGAGAGCGTTTAAACTTTTTAAAAATCAGATGACATTGGATATTATTGATTATATACATTCTTTGCATAGATATTTAGGTTTGTAAGGGCACTATATTCTTGACTCCTTGCCCCCTTATACATTACAATTATCGAAACAGTCTGACAAATTTACATTTCACAGAACGATACTGGATGCATTGCACTTTCAGATTACATGCAATAGGAAGAACTGGGTACTACTAAAAATCCTGCCTAGAATCTTAGGACTGTGAATGACTAAACTTTACATAGTAATTACAAAATCCTTTACAGGTTATCTTATTCCAGTTATTAAGAATGTGGTGAGAAATCAAAATTATCTCGTTATGGTTACGAAATTTAAAGGAACATATTTGTTACATACAGAACATTACAACATTCAGCTGCTGAGAATTTTTCCGGGTTGTATGGCCATGGTCCATAGAACTCTTCAGTCCCTGAGGTTTCGTCCAAGGCTACTTTGGACATCTTTTGAGATGCTACTGGTTGTGCTGAGTCTTGCCGAGTGACGAGTCAGATGTTGAAGAGCTGCCTAAATACTCTGGAAAGTGGGCATGGTCTGGATTTCACATGATAACAGAGATAAACATTGTCAAAGATAAAACTTTTTAACTATCAATTATAGTACGTCAAAGATAAAAACTTCTCATTGATTCTGTCATGGATTCTGTAGCGCCATAGTCCATATATCACTGAGTTTCATGGCTTCTCTTTTTCTGTTAAAATTATCCCCATGTTTATATATTTCCATGGCTTCTCTATATAGCTGTGTATAATAGTTCGTCATAGTACATAAAACTTCAGATTCCGAAAATTTCACTACATGATTACCTGATTGAAGAGCATGTTCCACCACGACTAATTTGTCAGTTAACCCTAGTCAGCAAAGACTTTTATGTTCCTTCAACCATGTATTCACACTTGTCTTTGTAGTTCCAATGTAGACCTTGCCACACATACATGGAATCTCATATACACCACTTGCAGACAGAGGTAGACTTTTATCCTTAACGGAACGAAGTGCTTGGCCTATTTTCTCAGTTTCTCAGCATCTGTACAATCGTCTCCATGGGAGAATAGCAGCCTGCATTGCTGCGAAAGGTGGATATACACTGTACTAGTGCCGACATTGTGCATGCTCTGTTGCCTGTGTCTATGTGCCTGTGGTTCTGTCAGTGTGATCATGTGATGTATCTGACCCCAGGAATGTGTCAATAAAGTTTCCCCTTCCTGGGACAATGAATTCACGGTGTTCTTATTTGAATTTCCAGGAGTGTATTTAAATAACAAAAGAATTCCTCTAAAGCTTTTTTGCCATATGACCAAACAACAAATACATCATCCACGTATCGATACCATCATCCATGGTTTCTTACTCGCTTTTTCCAGAGCTCATTGTTCTAATTTTTCCATGTAAAAGTTAGCAATTGTAGGACTCAATGGGTTACCTATGGCCACACCACCAACCTGCTCATAAAACTCATCTTCCCACTTGAACTGACTAGAGGTAAGGCAGTATTTGAAAAGAACAGTCAAATGCGCTGGGAAAACGTACGCTATGTAAACCATAAGTTCGTTAAGAGGAATCATAGCAAATAAAGACACTATGTCAAAACTGACAAGAATATCCTCAGGAGCCAAAGTCAATCCCTCAAGCATCTCAATAAAATGATGTGAGTCTTTTACATAAGAATCAGATTTGCCAATATGTGGTTATAAACAATTTGCCAGGTATCTTGCTATTTGGCATGTTGTGCAATTAATAGCCTGACAATGCATCTCAGAGAAAGGTTAGTCTTATGAACTTTAGGTTGGCCATAAAGTCTGGGTCACATAACTTCCCTCTTCAACATTTACATGTTAGAATTTTCATTTACAGTTCTTTGAGCTTTTTTTTACTTATGATCACATTGGAAGTAATGTAGCATCCTTTCATGCTAATAAATTGACTATTCGATCATTCTGGACTAATTCTTGTGGTTTTACATTTATTTGTACTGATTCATTCAGCAAAATACTGTCACATATAGAACACGGTTGTACCCTGCCAAACTTTGCAATAGTGTGCATAAAACTTTCATGCGTCGATGAACAGTTAAGAACATAATGCATAAATTGTACAAATGTCCACAATTAGGTCAAGTCTCATCCTGAATGAGATGTAATTATAAGCAAAGTGAAAATCAGAACAGTCTGATTAGTAAGTCGAAATCATAAACGCAAAAAGTGAGCGTTACGTACTGAGCTCTCACTTTGACTTAAATTTTAGCTTAATATGGTTCCCTTATGTTTTGACTCCTATGTCGAAATCATTGAAATGTCTGTGGCTTTAGTTAGCACCTCGAAGTCTAACAAAACATTACACACATACAGTTACACTACTGTAGAGAAAACGTAAAACTACTGACTTACATACGTAGATACCAATTTATAAAATCATACTTGAACTACTGGGTGTCCATAAAATAAATATGTGGTGCCATGTGGTGGTGTGCTAAGAAATGACTGATGTGATTGTCAGTTATTAACACATTTTCCATCTTTGAAATATTAGACCCATATTTGAACCATATTTGACCAGGTATTCATATTTGTTCACAGGCCTGGTTTGACTGAAGACCAACATTGTACATGACATCATTGTGAACCAGGTATTCATGCTGACGATTCAACAAAGAGTGTTTTTGTGGAGCACATGTTCTGCATTGGAGACAAGTTTACCTCAGCAGTAGAAGCTGCATTTGCAGCAAAGTCCTAGGAGTGAAGATGTCTAAATGCAATGCAGTATGGAACCTCATCACCAAGTTTCGAAGGAGAGGAAGCGTTCATAATGCTCCAAAACCAGGCAGGACATACACATCCGAAGAGAGGGTAGCAGAGGTGGAAGACATGATGCTGGAAAGTCCAAAGAAATCGGTCAAATGACTAGCTCAGCAGGCCCACGTGTCCATGGGTTCTGCTTGCACACTTCTTCAGACGTCACTGTCCATATATCGGTACAAAATGTTGGTCGTGCATGAACTGAGAGACTCCAATCACCTGGCGCTTGTGAACTTTTGCAACTGGTTTCTGCCCTTCCTGCAGCACAATGGTGAGGGGTTTCTTAACACGTTTTTCACAGATGAGACATGGTTTCACTCCTCCAGTTATGTGAATAGCCAGAACAGTCGTGTGTGGACTAATCTGCAATATGTATTTATTTATTTATTTATATCCCATTAATCCAATATTGTGAGGCATTCGCATGGAGGATATATGGTATAAGACAAAATACACATTAATAGGCATAGAAAAAATTACATTAAAATATGGTAGATCTTAATAGCTAAATGAAATACACAGTAATGCTAACAGCGATTGTGAGTATCGTAATGCACAATCAAGGTATATACGTGCACAAGGAAAAAAAATCCCCGGATTTTTCCCGGCTTTCCTGGTTAAAAATACACTTTTTCCCGGGTGAAAATACACTTTTTCCGTGGTAAGTGAGAGTATATTCTTATACATCACTGTAAAACTCATCAGTCCTTTGAATGTTAATGGTTTTATATACCAGAGTAGAATTTTCTGGCACTTTAAAAACGTAACTCTGGGAGGGGGGGACGTGTTTTCAAAGACTTTTAATGTGCAGCAACATGTACGCTGCATATTTTTGTATTACGAAGGTACAAATTCGAATTCCACCGTACACTGCATGTCACTTTCTGAAGCATTGAAATTAAGTTTGCGATGCGATTTTGTAAGCCAGTCATGGCTCATGTCACGTGATCTCGCCAGCTGATGACAGTATAGGACATGTGATGTAGTCAGCCAATAGCAAAATCACTCTTAAGTAGCGCAAACACACAAATAAGAAAAGTTAATGGTTTAAATTAATATACATACCATTCACCTATAATATAAGTCTCGAAGATTAATAAGCTGGAACAAAAGCTAAGCTTCCACATATAATGTTGATATTTTTGCGCTTATTACACTTTAAGATACACACAAAAATGTGCCAGTAAAATTTTTAATAATGACGTAAATGTCTGATCTTCTGGGCTCGAAATTCTTCTAAATGGTCGCCCTCAAAGAGTCGATCTTTAAATGAGAGTCAAACGCTTTGTGATTTAACAAATTCATCGTACATTCTCGCACATAGCTCCTCTTAAGTAAAAGGAAATCTCCTTTGAACGTAACGCTTTTCAAACCAACATTCGCAATATTTTCACGCGACCTGTTAGAAATAGGTTCGTTTCAGCAGTTGCAAGAGAGCGCCAGATAAAAAAACTTCACCGCGCTTGTGCAGCTACAATGTCGCAGGAAGCCCATATGGTCGTACGTGTAAAACATTGAAAGATCTTATATTATGTCATAAAAGAAACAAGACATCAGAGGATACTTCAAGAGCGTCGGAATTTCGTGAACCATACTGAAACGCATAATTCGGCTGAAAATGCTCATTGGTATGCAAATTTTCTTGTAGTACCAGTACTGTATTATCTCATGTTTGGTTATTTATTATAGCATAATGGCATAAGTGCACTTGGAATACAGCGAACACTTGAAACTAGCCATTAGTGTGAAATTAAACACTTCGTTTCAAATAAATTGACTGTCTCAACAGAAAAGATTAATAAAAGTCAAATCTCTTTAGCAAACCGGTAAAAATAACTTCATTGTTCTGTAAGGCGATTAATGTTTGATTCTCAGAAAGGTGGAAATAAAATCTAAAACTAATAACATATTTTATCTTCTGTAATCATGCGAACGTATGTTAATTCATTTGATAGCTCCCGGCCACAAAAATCCGATTTGTTATTATTTAACGTGAGAGCAACACACGAAGAGGAAACAACAAAATCACTAAACGTAACCACAGGTCAAGTGGAGACGACCCACCTGCCGACCACAACTCAGACTACTCTGTGCATCAGCCCCGCATCTACGATATTTCCGAACCGGGGCAAAATTAAGTAGTGGCGCCCAGCCACACTTTCATAACCAAAAGCGGGAGAAGGTACTACTCATAAGCGACTCCACTGTGCATGTGCAAGAGCCCGCCTGCACCTGCTCAAATGAATCTAATTAAAACAGTTGTCACGAACGGTCATCGGAGGCAATTTGTTCTTACAAAGCATTCCATAGTCTTCCTAAAGCCTTTGAAACACTTTGCTGTTGGCAAATGCTTGTATGAGCACTGTTTTGTTGTTGTATACGGCGCATTTTCTTTGCAACTTAAGTTTTATTTTCTTTCTTTTTTTTCTCCTGTTCATGTTTTGTTGCTGCAGTATAATTCTGCAGTAGCGGGATACAGTAATATCCATTGTTAGAGTATTGGTTCTTACCAGTCAAAATCACAAAAATTTAACTGAAAACTAAAACAATGAAAAATTCCCGGAATTCTAAACAATTCTACATCTACATCTACATCCATACTCCGCAAGCCACCTGACGGTGTGTGGCGGAGGGTACCTTGAGTACCTCTATCGGTTCTCCCTTCTATTCCAGTCTCGTATTGTTCATGGATAGAAGGATTGTCGGTATGCTTCTGTGTGGGCTCCAATCTCTCTGATTTTATCCTCATGGAATCTTCTCGAGATATACATAGGAGGGAGCAATATACTGCTTGACTCTCGGTGAAGGTATGTTCTCGAAACTTTAACAAAAGCCCGTACCAAGCTACTGAGCGTTTCTCCTGCAGAGTCTTCCACTGGAGTTTATCTATCATCTCTGTAACCCTTTCGCGATTACTAAATTATCCTGTAACGAAGAGCGCTGCTCTCTGTTGGATCTTCTCTATCTCTTCTATCAACCCTGTCTGGTATGGATCCCACACTGCTGAGCAGTATTCAAGCATTGGGCGAACAAGCATACTGTAACCTACTTCCTTTGTTTTCGGATTGCATTTCCTTAGGATTCTTCCAATGAATCTCAGTCTGGCATCTGCTTTACCAACGATCAACTTTATATGATCATTCCATTTTAAATCACTCCTAATGTGTACTCCCAGATAATTTATGGAATTAACTGCTTCCAGTTGCTGACCTGCTATTTTGTAGCTATATGATAAGGGATCTATCTTTCTATGTATTCGCAGCACATTACACTTGTATACATTGACATTCAATTGCCATTCCCTGCACCATGCGTCAATTCGCTGCAGATCCTCCTGCGTTTCAGTACAGTTTTCCATTGTTACAACCTCTTGATATACCACAGCATCATCCGCAAAAAGCCTCAGTGAACTTCTGATGTCATCCATAAGGTCATTTATGTATATTGTGAATAGCACAGCTCCTACGACACTCGCCTGCGGCACACCTGAAATCACTCTTACTTCAGAAGACTTCTCTCCATTGAGAATGACCTGCTGCCTTCTGTTATCTAGGAACTCTTCAATCCAATCACAAAATTGGTCTGATAGTCCATATGCTCTTACTTTGTTCATTAGACGACTGTGGGGAACTGTATCGAACGCCTTGCGGAAGTCAAGAAACATGGCATCTACCTGAGAACCCGTGTCTATGGCCCTCTGAGTCTCGTGGACGAATAGCGCGAGCTGGGTTCCACACGACCGTCTTTTTCGAAACCCATTCAGATTCCTACAGAGCAGATTCCTAGTCTCCAGAAAATTCATTATACTCGAACATAATACGTGTTCCAAAATTCTACAACTGATCGACGTTAGAGATATAGGTCTATAATTCTGCACATCTGTTCGACGTCCCTTCTTGAAGACGGGGATGACCTGTGCCCTTTTCTAATCCTTTGGAACGCTACGCTCTTCTAGAGATCTACGGTACACTGCTGCAAGAAGGGGGGCAAGTTCCTTCGCATACTCTGTGTAAATTCGAACTGGTATTTCATCAGGTCCAGCGGCCTTCCCTCTTTTGAGCGATTTTAATTGTTTCTCTATATCTGTGTTGTCTATTTCGATATCTACCATTTTGTCATCTGTGCAACAATCTAGAGAAGGAACTACAGTGCAGTCTTCCTCTGTGAAACAGCTTTTGAAAAAGACATTTAGTATTTCGGCCTTTAGTCTGTTTCAGTACCATTTTGGTCACAGTGTCTGGACATTTTGTTTTGATCCATCTACCGCTTTGACATAATACCAAAATTTCTTAGGATTTTCTTTCAAGTCAGTACATAGAACTTTACTTTCGAAATCATTGAACGCCTCTCGCATAGCCCTCCTCACACTAGATTTCGCTTCGCTTAATTTTTGTTTGCCTGCAAGGCTTTGGCTATGTTTATGTTTGCTGAGAAGTTCCCTTGCTTCCGCAGCAGTTTTCTAACTCGGTTGTTGTACCATGGTGGCTCTTTCCCATCTTTCACGATCTTGCTTGGCATATTTGTTTTGTAGTCTGATTCTTAATTTCTTTCCGAGTGTTTGTGCGCATGCATATTTACTTACATAAAATCCTTGTGTATTCTCGTATTTGAGAGCAGTAATATTGCTTATTGATAGCCGTAGAATATAAATTCGTGGAGTCATTAGATATTAGCAGTAGACTGGATAGTGTGTGTACGTGCTGTGTGCATGCGAAGGAGGAACTGGCCGTGGTTCGCGAGCAGCTGAGCATCCTTTTGGCCACGATCAGCCGCCTTCAGGCTGCTGCCTCGAGGTGCAGCGACGGTGGAGGGTCTGGCGCGTCGCTCGAGACACCCCAGGTGTCGCTTGCTGCGGCCGCTGACTCAGCCGCCGAGGCACCCGGCGCGTTGGGGCCGCCCTCACCTCAGGGTGAGTGTAGGACTGCAACATGTTCGCGTCGCTAGGCAGGTGATGGAGCTCCTTAGGGAAATAGCGTACAGGGCTGGAAAAAAATTCCAACGTGCACTCGGTTTGTCTGCCGGTGGGGCCTCATCCAAGATGTGGAGGTGGCCTTGCCTTCGGTCGTCTGCAAGTAGTTGCTGACATCGGCACCAATGATGCCTGTCGCTTGGGTTCCAAGGCGGTCCTCAATTTGTACAGGCAGCTGGCGGATTTGGTGAAGACCACTGGCCTCTCACGCAGGGTGCAAGCAGAGCTCTCTATTTGCAGCATCGTTCCCAGAGTGGATCATGTTCCTTTGGTTTGGAGCCGAGTGGAGGGTCTCAACCAGAGGCTTCATCGACTCTGTGACGGTCTTGGCTGCAGGTTTTCTAGACTTGCGCTATTGGGAGGGGAATTGTAGGACGCCCCTAGATAGGTCAGGGGTGCACTACACAAAGTGAAACGTCCCCTTAGAAAAATTGTACAAGACTGTGCTTAAACTGACACACAATATTTTTTTAGCGCAACGCAATCTGACTTTCAAAAATCCCTACAAAAGAATGGCCCTGACTAACATTAATCTATACCTTTCACAAATCACTTACCTCACAAAAATCTTCGTTACTCGAACTACTGCAATACAGCGAGCGCCACTACTGCCAGGTAAATAAAAGATTCAAACTACGGAAGGCACTAACTACTGATAGGTATAGTTAGCAAATGAAAGATTTTAATAGAGAACAAACAGTGTATTTACCTTAATAGTCAAAATATATATGGTAGTTCATGACATCCAGTCTTACAAATTACAAAACAGACAACAATGAAAACTAAACACAGACTGCGCACAGCACAGCCAGTGATTTTTCATACCGAGCGCTAAGCGGCGTTACCAATAAGAAAATGTAAACAGCCTACTTACAAAAGGAAGCGGCTGCTTGGGTAGCAGAGTACTTGTGGCGTGCACATGGGTTTTTTTAGGCTGTGATGAACACTCACCAGTCGATGTGCAGGCGGGGAAATCAGGATGCGCTCAGTGTAAAGATACTTCAGCTATCAAGATATTAGCAACAAATTTTCAGAGTGTTTGGAATAAAGTTCCTGAATTTACTGCCCTGCAGGAAGTGTGTGGCACGCAAATTATTCTCGGGACTGAGACCTGGCTGAACCCTGAGACAGGAAGTTTTTGAATATTTAGTGAGGGTTCGAACGTGTATCAGAACGACAGATTAGACACCGTGGGAGGTGGTGTCTTCATTGCAGTTGACAAAAATATTGTATCTACTGAGGTCGAAGTAGAGTGTGATTGTGAAGTTGTCTGGACAAGTTTAACAGGGCTAGGGGAAATAAAGTTAATTGTTGGTGGTTATTACGAGCCACCAGGTTCCATCATGACAGTTCTAGAATCATTCAAAGGGAGTCTACATTCTGTATCGCAGAAGTACCCGGATCATGCTATATTAGTCGGAGGCGTCTTCAACCTATCTAGTATAGACTGGGATGTCTATGGATTCATAACAGGTGGTATAGACAAGCCGTCGTGTGAATTACTTTTGAACACATTACCAAAACTGTCTTGAGTAGCTAAATCGACAGCCAACGCGTAATGGAAATATTTTAGACCTGGTAGCCACGAGCAGACCAGACCTCAACGACGATGTTGTCATTATACTATGGTTACGAAAGTTAAAAAGTCGGTCAAGAAGGATAGGAGAGTATTCTTACTAGAAAGAGCAGATAAGCAGTTTTAGCATCCTACTTAGTAAATGAATCGACTTCAACCCACTTAGTAAATGAATCTACTTCATTTACTTCCGGTATGATGGACGTGGAAGAATTATGGGCAAATTTTAAAAACATTATACATTGCGCATTGGACAAGTATGTGCCGAAAAAGTGGGTTACGGACGGAAAAGACCCACCGTAGTTTATCAGCGTAATTCGGAGAATGCTCAGGTGGCAAAGACAGTTGCACTCACGGTACAAGAAAGATTGGGAGAATGAGGACAGGCAAAAGTTAGTAGAGATTCGTGCTGCTGTAAAAAGAGCATCAGCACAGCTTTAGAAAGCATCGCTCCTGCGAAACGCAACTCGCCCTTTTTTCACATGATATCTTGCGAACCATAGATGAAGGGTGTCAAACGGATGCCATATTCCATGACTTCTGGAAGCGTTTAACTCAGTGCCCCACTGCAGACTCCTAACTAAGATACTAGCAAATGGGATTGGTTCCCAAATATGTGAGTGGCGCGAAGACTTGTTAAGTAATAGAACCCAGTATGTGGTCCTCGATGATCAGTGTTCATCGGAGGTGAGGGTATCATCTGGAGTGCCCCAAGGGAGTGTGGTAGGTCCACTGTTATTTTCTATCTTCATAAATGATCTTATGGATAGAGTGGATAGCAATGTGCGGCTGTTTGCTGATGATGCTGTGGTGTACAGGAAGGTGTCTTCATTGAATGACTGTAGGAGGATACAAGATGACTTGGACAGGATTTGTGATTAGCGTAAAGAATGGCAGCTAACCCAAAATGTAGATAAATGTAAATTAATGCAGATGAATAGGAAAAGAATTCCGTAGTGTTTGAATACTCCATTAGTAGTGTAGCACTTGACAAAGTCACATCGATTAAGTATTTGGGCGTAACACTGCAGAGCTATATGAAGTGGGACAAGCATGTAATGGCAGTTGTGGGGAAGGCGAATAGTCATCTTCAGTTCACTGGTAGAATTTTGGGAAGCTGTGGTTCAGTTGTAAAGTAGACCGCTTATAAAATACTAATACGACCTATTCTTGAGTACTGCTCGAGCATGTGGGATCCCTATCATGTCGGATTGAGGGAGGAAATAGATGCAATTCAGTGGTGGGCTGCTAGATTTGTTACTAGTAGGTTTGATCATCACGCGATTGTTACAGAAATGCTTCAGGAACTCGGGTGAGAGTCTCTAGAGGAAAGGAGGCGTTCTTTTTGTGAATCACTACTGAGGAAATTTAGAGAACCAGCATTTGAGGCTGACTGCAGTACAATTTTACTGCCTCCAACTTATATTTCGCGGAAAGACCACAAAGATAAGATAAGAGACATCAGAGTTCGTACAGAGGCATATAGGCAGTCATTTTTCCCTCTTTCTGTTTGGGAGTGGAACAGGGAGAGAAGATGCTAGTTGTGGTATGAGGTACCCAACGCGACGCACTGTATGGTGGATTGCGGAGTATGTATGTAGATGTAGATGTAATGAAAATATATGTGCCTTTGAGAAATGTAGAAACACTAATTTAAAAGTAGAAATTAAGAACTGTACACACAATAGAAAAAAATATAGTCAAAGATTGTCAAAAATGTAGTGTAAATGATAGTTATGTTACTGGAGAATTAAAAAATTATTATATTTTTGAATATTCGAAGTGCAATAATACAGCTACAGGAAAACAATCTAAATGTTGTAGAGAAGGATTTCCATAGAGAATTTCTTCTACTTATACTGAAAAACACATGTGGTTTCATTATGATGCTCGACAAGCAACTGGAATATATATTCAAAATCTCATAATAGTTCACAATTTTAATGGTGATACTGATTATAAGTTTAAAACGAATGAGTCATATATGTGGATGATATCTAATGAACAAAAGGATTATACATTTATAGCTAATTATGCTAAGGTATATGATTCAAAAGTTATTTTGAAGGATTGTGCTGAAAAGTATATACTATCTACACAAGAACTAAATTAATGTCATTGCTTATAAAACAGTTAGGTTTAAAAACTATAGATAGAAGTACTTTTTACAAGGATCACTTAGTAGTTTTCAAGAACATTTGGTTTTAAAGGACTAATGAAAGGATATTTCCCAGATTTGTAAGTACAAAGTAAAATGAAAATGACATGAGCCAATTCCTGATAGCGAGTATTGTTGTGCTTATACTATGAAACCGAAATATAAAGAAAGATTTCTCAAATGGTATAGTTGAAAGGTTAATGAAAATAATGTATTCAATGTTAAGAGACAAATTAGTGAGTACTGCAATTCTGATGTAGATTTTGTTTGGAACTAAGAAAACAACTCCTATAAATAACTAATATAGATCTATACTGTTATTTAACAATTGATAAATCGAGTATGTTTATATATAGATCTAAATAGTTATCTACTAGAAGAACTGCTGTTTGGATAAAGAATGTGGGGTATATTGTAGTGAAGAATCTATAGATGGGTTAAATAGTTTAAATAATAATATTATACATACTCTTAATGTTAGTGAAGTAAATATACCTGACACTCAAGTAGATGGCTTTGATAAGAAATCAATATTGTTTATCAATACTGTGGCTATTTTTCGAATGACTGTAAATAATGTTTAAAATTAAAACAACTAAAAATCGTTGATTTTTATCAATGGATGTTTTATATCAAAAGGCTTTAACGAAAAGTAGGGAAATACGAAATTTAGCAGGTTATAAAAAACTTGAGGGGACATTGTATGTCCTATACCATCAAAGTTAAATTATCGAATTTTGTGACCCATTTTCTTGGAAACTTTTTAAGACACCAACTTACAATTTTCCATAATTATTGAATACACCTTTCTAGATATACTTTACTGTAAATATTACGAAAATTGTATTGTGGGGCATGTTCTGTTTTTTTTTTCAAACACTCAATTTTTTGACGGCATTTTGTAAATAAATGAACATAATAACAAAGCAACTTAAGACATTTTAATTATTCTAGTTACATACATGTTGATTGGTTTGAAAATTTCATGTTATACAATCAGTACTTTTTTAGAAAAGGATCATATATTGCAAAAAAAGTAGTTCAGACATATTGAGGTTTAAAACTTTTTGTATTATAAATTCTTATACATACTTACATTTCTGCATCTTTTATGCACTAGAATTGCGCACCAGCCCAGTGCTTTCCTCCTCCTTTCCTTTCTTGCTTCGTTTGTCATTTGCTGAGCAGCTAACTCTGTGTCACATCCCAGAAGCTCATTCAGTTCCCACAGTCCTTTAGCTATGCTCTGTCCAAATATTACCCCTAACTTCTCCAGAACATTAAGTCTTTCATAGTTCCAACATTAAAAGTTATTACAGCATCAGACACTGCTAACTTTAGCGTCATAATGCCAACAAATACATTTTAGGCACAAGGCACCAATCAACATTATTGAAGGAATCATTCACATTCTGGATCATCCCATGCAAACACTTCTTTAGTAGATCAGGATTTGCCAGATCTCTGTAAATAGATTTGATTGCCTACATTACTGCCAAAGAATGAGAATGTTTATGTGTAAATTCATGAAGGGGGCCAGATAATTCAAGATGCCTCTATCTACACCAACTGTTTGGTAGAGGTTGACACAAAGCATGAAATGGCTTTTCATCAGTTGTTATTCGATGAAAGAAAGTGCTCCACACAGCTCTTTTCATCTTCCCTAAATTGTCACAGTTATCTTCAATGGCCTTCCCATAATATTCCTGTAATTCATCAATTACTTTGTTCATTAGTCTTCCAGCACATTTTTTCTCTTGCCACCAGACATTATAAGAAACAAAGGATTTGTTTATTTGTAATGCCAATTTCTGAGACATAGCAGTAGGCACAAAACAAAGCAATTCACAGCCTTCTAGACCGTGTAGTTCCTAAGATATGACTGCTCAACTGTGGCAGTATATGCGAAGCTGTGAAATTTGATAGTCACATGTCGATATTCAAAATATTATTTGTAGGTCTCACAATTGTCTGATTTTAATGTATAATATACCAAAATGTTCAGGAATAAAAAAGGAAAATGTCAAATTTCAACGAATTCTATAAATTAAAACAGTTACCTGAAGTTGTCAGACCACTAAATCCAAGACATGCTTTTTATGGTGAGAAATAAGAGCTAAAGCAGATGGTGTTAACACAAAAATTGATATATATTTATATGTGTAGTCTCTATCTAACTGTACAATATTATGATTATCATCCTGTAGGTCATCCAACAATAATACATAAGTCAAGATGTTATTCCAAAAAATGATGTGGGCTTATAAAATGTGAAGGAGTGGCACCTAGAGGATTGTATCATACAATTTTGTCAGTGCAAATAGCGATTGATAAAAATGCAAAACTGTTGTTTCTTTATATGTAGATTGTGCAGAAGGGAAAATAAATAAATGTAATCACAACAATAATAAAAAAATTGTTATTGGAACTTGGTCTTCTGATGAAGTAAGTAAAACTATAGAAAAGATATAAAAATTTAGATAGATATCAAGCGCGGAATTTTAGAAATGAAAGCAACATTTCTTTTAAAATTATATAAGAAACTTTATTAAAATAAAATTAGGAACAAGCCTTCATAAGTGAAACCAATGGGTAGCACATCAAATAACATATCAAAGAAGTGAAAGGAACATTGGATATTGACTTAAATCCAAG
Source organism: Schistocerca gregaria (assembly GCF_023897955.1). Taxonomy (NCBI): domain Eukaryota; kingdom Metazoa; phylum Arthropoda; class Insecta; order Orthoptera; family Acrididae; genus Schistocerca; species Schistocerca gregaria. The sequence goes on from NC_064921.1 coordinate 537,915,338, forward strand.
AAAAGTAGCTATTCCTAGCATATGTCTTTGTTCATTATGAGGAAATTTGGTCAGCGATAAAATATGAGTAAAACTGAGTATGTGGCAGATTTAAAACAATCTTACGAGATACTACTGGATGATCGATTAGATAATACAGATATAAATTTTAAAAATGAGCATATGGTACAGATGAAGTACAATTTTAAGGATTGTTATGCAGAATGTAATACAGCTACAAATATCTTTACACTAGCATTCACTACAGCAAATGCAAGTAATAGGTTGCATGATTTGTTAGATAAACAAGTTGAAGCTGTTATACATTTTGATATAGACAGAGTAGTATACATTGATGTAGTAAGGACACTGTAGAATGAGGATGTATGTTAGGTGAATGGTCAGATGAATTAGGAGGTAGTAAATGTATTAAAATTTGGGCTTCAGATGATCCTAAGTTTTTTTGGTGGATAATGATAAAAGCACTGTAATGAATGTAAAAGGTTTCCTTTTAAATAAAAGAACATCCAAAAGCTGAATGGTAAATCTATGATAGGAATAACTGAGGATGAATTGAAAGAGAAAATACAATTAGAGTTCAACCAAATAACTAGAAATGTAAATACCAAAAATTTAATCAAGAAGCAAGATAAGTACGACTTCTCATTTCAGTATAACCAAAGGTCTAGAAATTTATGGTACACTACAATATGGATTTTAAATTTTATTAATAAGCTTTTATTTTGTATAAATGTAAGCCTTACAGAAGCTCAACAATGATAGCAATACTAATTTGTTTAAGCAAATTAGTGAGCTATAAGAACATTTTTTGCTACATTTCCACTAACACACATTTGAATACTAGAGACATAGATAAAACATGCTTAGAACTGAATAATGAAATTAAAATTATTTTGCCAGGCAGACATTTGAAATTAATTAGTGGTTGGGATTTCAATGTTTTAGAAGGAGGGAATATCGATATGAGGTTTAAAGAAGTGAAGAAACATAAAAATAGTGACAATGAATTTCATGACAAAGAATTTTTCCTCTGATTTTCTCACTGTAATCTCAAGGGGGATGAACATCCCTCCACTGAATTTGATACGCCAGAGTTTGAAACATTAACTGTAACAAATTATCATTAAACTAAGGACCTAAATTACTATCAAATTTACTACTTAGCATTTAATTTTATTTTAATAAGAGTAGTTTATGTGTTTAACTGTCAAAATGTATGATTCTTTAGTGTTGGAGGGACCCCAACAATAGATTTCATACACTAAAATTATTTTTTAATTTAATTGTAATGCATTCACATGACCTATTATTCTCAATTAAAATTATATTTTATTAATTTCTTAATGCACACAAAATTGGCTCAGATGCTTGTATATAGTAGTAAGTGGGTATGTTGAATTCACAAGAACGTTTTCAATGTATAACCATTTCTAAAAAATTATATTGTATTATTCTAATTAATTATATCATATCATATTTATAAAGATTTTCTAGTTTGTCTACATATGTTAAATGCTGCAATACAAACTTTTATGTGAGTATGATGTCACTGTCGAACACTCCCTCCTCTGCAAGGTCGTTTAACTTTTTCAGGTCCGTGGCAACATAATTTTGTTATAGTTTCATAAACAAAATCTCTTCCAACATTTTTTCACTTCGTTTGTGAGTTGATTACAAACTGATTGCAGTTCTGAAACATCTGTCTGAATAGCAGATATGGTCTGAGACAACTCATCATGTGCTGTTTGCAAAGCTTTTTTGCTTTCTGTTCAGTTCAGCTAACCTGCTTAGAGTTTTCTATTATTCTCAAAGCAATTGTGAAAATTTCATACCAAAATCTTTCAACATATTTGTTGATCTTTGATTAAATTCGTCCAAAATATTTGTAAATTATTGATCGACTTTCTGATCGAAATAATTCGACATTTATGTAAACAAGATACTGTGATATTTCGTTCATGTCGTTTGGATTAGATGGAGGAGTGTTACCTTACATTTATGATGACTTTTGCCAGTAAACATTTTTTGTTCTTGGGACATTGGATTTCCAAAGATTTCAGAGTCAGCTACAATGCCGTTGGATGTAAAAATTTATTAAAGGGCACTTCGCCTGTTGTCTGTACTGAAATATTTCCTAATAATGTTTACATCTGAAGTTATTATCAAACCTAGCTATTGCTCACGTAACTGCATTGCATTACTTATTTCAGTTTGCTCATCTATACTGGCTATTTCCTGATCTTGATTTCATAAAATATTACCACTTGTTTCGTGCCTTTCTTTCGGTCACATTTTCTTGAATTATGTATTTCACTTAGGTTAACTATTGTTTATATTACTGCAAGTTGTATTTAGTTTACATGGAAAATTGTTGTATGCTAATTGCACAGATAAGATCAGCATGCATGCATCAGATGATGCTTCCCTGAAGGCTATTAATAGCCATCCACCAAAACGAATCTTGTTTTGTTGCTGAGTAGCCTATATTTGGCAATCGGTATGCTCTTTCGTCTCGCCAAGCTGTGTTTTCTATGTAATAGAAATCCTTTTCTAGGGTTGAGTAGATAAATAAAACAATTAATTTTTTTCATACAGACTAGAATATTTTTCCTTAAACGCTGAGTTTTTGTTGTTGTTGTTGTGGTCTTCAGTCCTGAGACTGGTTTGATGCAGCTCTCCATGCTACTCTATCCTGTGCAAACTTCTTCATCTCCTAGTACCTACTGCAACCTACATCCTTCTGAATCTGCTTAGTGTATTCATCTCTTGGTCTCCCTCTAAGATTTTTACCCTCCACGCTGCCAGCCAGTACTAAATTGGTGATCCCTTGATGCCTCAGAACATGTCCTACCAACTGATCCATTCTTCTAGTCAAGTTGTGCCACAAACTCCTTTTCTCCCGTATTCTATTCAATACCTCCTCATTAGTTATGTGATTTACCCATCTAATCTTCAGCATTCTTCTGTAGCACCACATTTCGAAAGCCTCTATTCTCTTCTTCTCTAAACTATTTATCGTCCATGTTTCACTTCCATACATGGCTACACCTCACACAAATGCTTTCAGAAACGACTTCCTGACACTTAAATCAGTTCTCGGTGTAAACAAATTTCTCTTCTTCAGAAACGCTTTCTTTGCCATTGCCAGTCTACATTTTATATCCTCTCTACTTCGACCATAATCAGTTATTTTGCTCCCCAAATAGCAAAACTCCTCTACTACTTTAAGTGTCTCATTTCCTAATCTAATTCCCTCAGTATCACCCGATTTATTCGACTACATTCCATTATCTTCGTTTTGCTTTTGTTGATGTTCATCTTATACCCTCCTTTCAAGACACTGTCCATTAGGTTCAACTGCTTTTCCAAGTCCTTTGTTGTCACTGAGAGAAGTACAATGTCATCGGCGAACCTCAAAGTTTTTATTTCTTCTCCATGGATTTTAATACCTTCTCCGAACTTTTCTTTTGTTTCCTTTACTGCTTGCTCAATATACAGATTTGAAAGAGAGTATTCCAGTCAATATTGTGAAAAGCTTTCTCTAAGTCTACAAATGCTGGAAACGCAGGTTTCCCTTTCCTTAATCTATCTTCTAAGATTAGTCGTAGGGTCAGTATTGCCTCACGTGTTCCATCATTTTTATGGAATCCAAACTGATCTTCCCCGAGGTCGGCTTCTACCAGTTTTTCCATTCGTCTGTAAAGAATTTGCGTTAGTATTTTGCAGCAGTGACTTATTAAACTGATAGTTCGGTAATTTTCACATCTGTCAGCACCTGCTTTCTATGGGATTGAAATTATTATATTATTCTTGAAATCTGAGGGAATTTCGCCTGTCTCATACATTTTACTCACCAGATGGAAGAGTTTTGTCAGGACTGGCTATCCCAAGGCTGTCAGTAGCCTAGCTTCGACTCATGTCTTTCAGTGCTGTCAAACTCTTCACGCTGTATGATATCTCGCATTTCATCTTCATCTACATCCTCTTCCATTTCCATATTGTCCTCAAGAACATCGCCCCTGTATAGACCCTCTATATACACCTTCCACCTTTCTGCTTTCCCTTCTTTGCTTAGAACTGGATTTCCATCTGAGCTCTTGATGTTCAAGCAAGTGGTTCTCTTTCCTCCAAATATCTCTTTCATTTTCCTGTAGGCAGTATCTATCTTACCCCTAGTGAGATACGCCTCTACTTCCTTACATTTGTCCTCTAGCCATCCCTGCTTTAGCCCTTTTGCACTTCCTGTCGATCTCATTTTTGAGACGTTTGTATTCCTTTTTGCCTGTATTTTTATATTTTCTCCTTTCATCAATTAAATTCAATATTTCTTCTGTTACTCAAGGATTTCTACTAGCCCTCATCTTTTTACCTACTTGATCCTCTGCTGCCTTCACTACTTCATCCCTCAAAGCTACCCATTCTTCTTCTACTGTATTTCTTTCCCCCATTCTTGTCAATCGTTCCGCAATGCTCTTCCTGAAGCTCTCTACGACCTCTGGTTCTTTCAGTTTATCCTGGTTCCTTCTCCTCAATTTCCCACCTTTTTGCAGTTTCTTCAGTTTTAATCTACAGTTCATAACCAATAGATTGTGGTCAGAGTCCACATCTGCCCCTGGAAATGTCTTTCAATTTAAAACCTGGTTCCTAAATCTATGTCTTACCATTATATAATCTATCTGAAACTTTCTAGTATCTCCAGGGTTCTTCCATGTATACAACCTTCTTTCATGATTCTACAGAGCATTAATATGACTGATTAATGCAACATGTTCCAGCAACAACTTGTGTAAACAAAAGAGCCAGTTCAAAAGAAACTGAATGCATTTCAATCTTCGACTTTCGTTTTTGACTTCAGAGATATTATATTTTCTTATTTGCTATGACTACATACAATTTATTATAAGCAGTACCAAATAAAATGTTAGCATTAAAAAAAATTCTTTCTTTGCTCATCCTTCCTAGAGACATTATAACATCAATAGACAGAAGTACATCAGTGTAATGGAATCAAGAGTAAATCGAGCAAACGTATAGTTATGACAACCACGGTGGACAGAGCCATCACACCGACGTCATCTCAGACGCCGTCGCACTCTGTTCCACCGCGCGACCGTGGCGCAGGGTGCGGTCGGCTGAGAAAGCGCGCCGCGGGCGGAGGGTATTTAAATCGTTCGCCTCCGCGACCGAATCAAGTTCTGTCTGAGCAGCCTTAGCGTACGGATCTCCATGCCGGCACGTTCACAGGAGCTCAGTCCGTCAGATCACCTGATTATGGCGACATGTATAGTCGCCGAAATATTGTGCCCGTTGGACACTGTTGGCCGGCAGTACATCCGTGGATATTTTGATTATCAAATACGCTGGGAGAAACTCAAGAATCACATAAGGAATTCAGGTATTATGCTGTGTGATCTAATACTGGAAACAAAGATCAAATTAGCAAAGTATTTGAGCACAATGAAAGTGACAGAAGGTCTGACTCTGACAGTAGTTGTAATGATGATAACAGTGATGAATCCAGTGGTGATGAGGATGAGGTATTTGAATTTATCATCGATAATGATGGCAATGTGTTAAGCAAAGTAAGAATAACGTAGAATAATGTTAATCCTAATGAGGAATTTTGAGTTTAATGTGAATGGTAAATAGAAAGAGCACTTTGCTATCTGTCACCTGAATGTTAATTGTTTTGGTAAGCAGGATGATAGTTGTTTCAGAGATAGGATTAATGAGGATCTGTTGTATGAAGAAGATCACATGGCAAGTAAAAAGGAAGTGTGGCACCCTGTAATAACAGCAAGCGTACAATGTATACAGGTTTACTGGACAGTGATAGTGATCTGATTGGCATTTCACAGGCACTTTTTGAATCCATTAAGAACACAGAGTATATAGTAGTGATATATGTTTCTGGTATGAAAATTATTGGTGCCTCTGGCAAGCTATCGAAGAGTGTGAAGAGAGAGGTACTATCAACTGTAGAATTGGCAGGACAGATGTTGGAGTACAGTTTCTTGGTGATTCAAAATCTCACCATTGATATAATATTTGGGACTATTTTCTTGTGCAAATAGCAAGTAGGAAGTTCAACATTCTGTGTTGAATTCAATTATGTGGCGATAATGCTTACCCCAGCTGTCTGTCTCATTCTTCATGTTTCCTGAGGCAGTCATACTTCTATCCTATCTGTAGTTTATAACTAAATCAGAAACATTCTGTCTTCGACTTTCATGTGATTTTGTACAGCAGGATACTTTGGTATAGGGATATTTTGGAAAATGTTTCTCCAGTGTTATCTACATAAATTATGTTGGGTTAGTGATAAGTAATGGAATCAGAAGAGGAGGAAACAAAATGGAATTTAAAGAAACAGCAGTGGTATTTGGCAAAAATCTATGACATACTGTGTTTATTCTGGTTTTACGAAATATGGTGAAAGTAAATTGCTGTCATGGTTAAAGAATTTCTTTCAAACAAAGAGATAAGGTAAATAGAAATCAAAAGTGTCAGCATATGTGGAGGAGAAGATGCAGATTACTTGAAAAATATAACATCTGAAGGACTCAGCTCATCTGTGAAATTAATATAATTTGGTGCAGCAGTAGAGACAATATGCAGTGAAAAATCACCTTGAATACTAGGTCTTAATACTAATTGTGATATAATAGAAGTGTTTGTGTTCAGTGCAATCAGTATAAAGAGATAACTACCTACTTATGAAAGCGTGTCATGGTACAGCCTTTCTACCATTAAGGAAATAAAACATACAGTTGTCTGGATTAATGTGTGTGGAGAGAATAAGCTAGATTTGTATGTATATCACCCTTCAGGCTAGAATCTCAACCAATTTGTTGGAATACAGTGGAATAATAGTTTTTCTATGTGATAATTTTGTCTGGTCAGTAATGCGAGTTGAGATTGCCTTAGCAGAAGGATTAGTTAGTGTGGAGTGTTTTTTCAGTAGAATCAATTTTACATTGGATAAGCAGAGCAGGTGTTTATTTATTAGATAATGTAGAAATAATGAAATAATAAAATAATGAATAAGTTACGGCTCGGGTCTTAATGTCTAGGGAGCCTGTCTCTGCAGTAGGGATATTTTTTTATAATGCACTCCCTATTAAAGGGGTTAGAAATGTAAGCAAAATAATGAAAATGACAGGTACGATTGAGTAATGAAAAAGAAAACTATATACTAACATATGTGGTGTAGCTATATTGATGATTTATTTTTGAACTGAGAACATGGAGTATTGTGTATATTGTAGAAATTCATGACACTGCATCTGGAAATGCAAAATTTTAGTGAGGTACAATTCATATAATGTTGCATTATTGGATCTTTAGGATCTCAGAAAGTTTCTATTTGTGTTCTGAGGAATTATGAGCTTAAAGTGGCAATACTGTAATGAAGAAAAGTAATTTTATTGATTAACTGATGATTGTGGTACCTAGAGTGATGTGAATATTCTGATAGGTCAATTATTTGGTAACATTTTGTGATTTTGTGAGCCATTTTATTTTCTGGTTGAATGAGAGTAGAACTCAGAGTTGGATGGAGAAGTAGGCCAATGATTTTGAACAACTTCTATCCTCTTATTTTGATCTGAGTAGTAGTTAAGTTATGTGATCTGACTATTCTTTTTTCATAATGCAATGATTAGTAAATCTGAGTTTTTGCTATAGGTGATGTACATATATTGGACATTAAGGTGCTATGAGTCCATAAATGGCGCGAATTCCAAACCAGAATGTGCCAGTGCCATTTTGCAAATGGAAAAGAAACCCAAATCTTTCAAGTTTAACCAGTTTGGACAGAGTCATGTTTTGTAGTGTAATTTGCAGTTGATTTTAAATTTTTAATACGCTCCTGGAAATTGAAATAAGAACACCGTGAATTCATTGTCCCAGGAAGGGGAAACTTTATTGACACATTCCTGGGGTCAGATACATCACATGATCACACTGACAGAACCACAGGCACATAGACACAGGCAACAGAGCATGCACAATGTCGGCACTAGTACAGTGTATATCCACCTTTCGCAGCAATGCAGGCTGCTATTCTCCCATGGAGATGATCGTAGAGATCCTGGATATAGTCCTGTGGAACGGCTTGCCATGCCATTTCCACTTGGCGCCTCAGTTGGACCAGCGTTCGTGCTGGACGTGCAGACTGCGTGAGACGACGCTTCATCCAGTCCCAAACATGCTCAATGGAGGACAGATCCGGAGATCTTGCTGGCCAGGGTAGCTGACTTACACCTTCTAGAGCACGTTGGGTGGCACGGGATACATGCGGACGTGCATTGTCCTGTTGGAATAGCAAGTTCCCTTGCCGGTCTAGGAATGGTAGAACGATGGGTTCGATGACGGTTTGGATGTACCATGCACTATTCAGTGTCCCCTCGACGATCACCAGAGGTGTACGGCCAGTGTAGGAGATCGCTCCCCACACCATGATGCCGGGTGTTGGCCCTGTGTGCCTCGGTCGTATGCAGTCCTGATTGTGGCGCTCACCTGCACGGCGCCAAACACGCATACGACCATCATTGGCACCAAGGCAGAAGCGACTCTCATCGCTGAAGACGACACGTCTCCATTCGTCCCTCCATTCACGCTTGTCGCGACACCACTGGAGGCGGGCTGCACGATGTTGGGGCGTGAGCGGAAGACGGCCTAACTGTGTGCGGGACCGTAGCCCAGCTTCATGGAGACGGTTGCGAATGGTCCTCGCCGATACCCCAGGAGCAACAGTGTCCCTAATTTGCTGGGAAGTGGCGGTGCGGTCCCCTATGGCACTGCGTAGGATCCTACGGTCTTGGCGTGTATCCGTGCGTCGCTGCCGTCCGGTCCCAGGTCGACGGGCACGTGCACCTTCCGCCGACCACTGGCGACAACATCGATGTACTGTGGAGACCTCACGCCCCACGTGTTGAGCAATTCGGCGGTACGTCCTCCCGGCCTCCCGTATGCCCACTATACGCCCTCGCTCAAAGTCCGTCAACTGCACATACGGTTCACGTCCACGCTGTCGCGGCATGCTACCAGTGTTAAAGACTGCGATGGAGCTCCGTATGCCACGGCAAACTGGCTGACACTGACGGCGGCGGTGCACTAATGCTGCGCAGCTAGCGCCATTCGACGGCCAACACCACGGTTCCTGGTGTGTCCGCTGTGCCGTGCATGTGATCATTGCTTGTACAGCCCTCTCGCAGTGTCCGGAGCAAGTATGTTGGGTCTGACACATTGGTGTCAATGTGTTCTTTTTTCCATTTCCAGGAGTGTAGTTCCTGCCTTTTATATTACATTCAATTTTATTGATAATTATTGTGATGTTATGTGAACTGTGTAATGTATTTGTTTTTGAACTAGTGACTATTATTTGCCATTAGTGTGAAACATTTTTTTGCTTATACTTAGTCAGAAGTAAAAATGACTGTACTAAATTAGGGTATTTTGTCTACTTTTTAATGTACTGTGGCAGAGGAGAACCACCTCCAAGGACATTGATAGCAGTGCACTTCCTTACTAAGTGACACTTGGACCTGTTGAAGGCATGGGCAGTTTGGTGAAAAAATGTGTTAATGCTCATTAAAAGAGTGAAAGTGCTGTTGGAAAATACTAAACATCGAAAAGGTGAAATTTTGTGTCTGAAAATGAACTGCAAGGCGCAGTACAATTTAACTGTTTGCAACTCATGATCTTTATTCTTTGAAGCAAGACAGGACTTGTATAAAGTGATGTGCACTTTAGAATTTTAGCTTTGTTTATCCAAACAGGACATCACTTATGATGAAGATGCATATTTTATTAAAATATAATTTGTGGATTTTTGTGTCATTGTGCAATACACTACACACAAATATTTTGTATTGGGACTGCCACATGACCAGTTCATATAAGTATAAATTTGAAAAACATATGTACTGTAGTTTTTGATAAGGATATTTCATATGCTATATTCCTTTGTGTGGAGATTGTTAAACACATTTTCTGGGGTCACTTGTGGTCACTGAATTGCCCAGTTAGCTATCTGCAATATCTATTTTTTCGATCCACTTTGAGTCCTGGCAGAGGTTCGAGTCCTCCCTTGGGCATGGGTGTATGTGTTCATCCTTAGGAGAATTTAGGTTACGTAGTGTTGTAAGCTTAGGGACTGATGACCTTAGCAGTTAAGTCCCACAAGATTTCACACACATTCGAACATTTGATCCAGTTAAGAGGGTAAGGTGACGAAGCAAACTGGTATATATTTATTTCCTCTATTGTCCTGCCATCTGCTCCTTAAATTCATTTTATTTTCACTTTAGCCTAATTGCCATTAAAATGCATGAGTATAATCAGAATTTCCATAAAAGAGATAGATTGGCCTTCTGTCTTAAGGAATATAGAACCAGGTCTAATTCTGTGCTTAGTTTTGTGTATGTAATTAATTTCCTAATTTATTTTGACCATTCCTAGTTAACATCTTTGTTATAGGGTGAAATCAGTAATTATTTCGTTACTTAGATTTATAAACAAATATAAATTGTGTACTGATTATAAACATTTGGAAGAAGAACTACTACGATTCTTAAAGTATTTATTTGGCCTTATTTGAAAACATATTAGTAAAGCCAGCCCTTAATTAATTCCAAAATAATTATCAGATTTGTCAAAAGTATTGTTTGTATAGCTGTATCTGCTTATTTCATTATTTAAACAAATAGTTTGGCGTAATCTTTGTAATAGAAGGAACTACTAAAAATGGCGAAATTTTTCGATGTATTCATATAATTGAATGCCTTATGTTTTAATTGTAATTTTTTGTAACTTAAACATCGAGCAGTGTATAGTTTCAGTATCTATTACTGTGACAATACATTAAGCACAGATTTTTGGTCCCTACACAGTCAGTCCACAGTCTATTTTTAGACAGGAATGATGTATTGGTTAAATTAACAACAGTGCATCAGCTTAACAGTGCAGTAAGTGTAACATAAATAGGCCATGTGTTAGATCGAGTAATGACAATGTCTGTTCAATTTACCTCAGAAATAGTGTAAAATGTGCCTTATTATTCTGCAAAAAATTCTAGCTGTGTGGTTAGGTTTTTACTGCTGATAGATGTTCAGCAGAAAAATAATGGAGCGGTATGCTAATGTTTGCCTGCAACCTATTAGTGAGGCTTATCAACAATTAGTAATAGTGAACTGCTCATAAAATTGATAGATTGTCAACAGTGAAAGTAAAGAACTGTGAAACACAATTATGCAACTGTTGGCTACATCATTTACAGTAGTCAGTGTTGAACTTCCATCCCCCACTATCCTCACTGAAAACAAAGAAGACTTACAGGACATAACGAATGGAATGAACAGTCTACTGACCACGGAATATGGATTTAGAATAGATCGAAGCATAACGACTGTAATAAGCAGTAGCGGAAATGAGATTAGTTGGAAAAACTTAGGGACCATGACGTAGACAAAGTGAATTAATTCTGGTGTTTTGAGAGCAATATAGCATTTGACAGACGAAGCAAGGAAGACATAAAAAGCAGTTTAGCACTGGCAAAGAAAGCTTTCCTTAGCAAAAAAAGACACTAATATGAAACATTGTCCCTAATGTAAGGAACATAATACTGAAGATGTGCAATTGGAGCACAGCACTGTAGGGATGTAAATCATGAACTGTGGGAAACCAGAAAAGAAAAGAATCAGAGTGTTTGAATGTGATATTAATGAAGAGTACTTAAAATGATGCAGTCTAAGAAGATAGGGAATGAGTGAGCATTTCACAGAATCAACGAGGAGAGAAACATGTGGAAAACATTAACAACGATAAAGGACAACATGACAGAACACATGTTGAAGACAACAAAGACTAACTTAACTGCTACTAGGGGGAGCTGTAGAGAGTAAAAACTGTAGGGAAAGACGGAAAATGGAATATATCCAACAAATAACAGAGGACTTTAGGTGAAAGTGGTGCAAACCAGTCAGAAGCCACGAGCATCCACGTTGCCCCCCCCCCCCCCCCCCCCGTCGCCCTCAACACTTGACCAGTTTGACTTAACCAGCAGGCTCAAGCAAAATGGAGGAAGCTGAGAGGAGGCAATCGGCTCCCCCTCTCCCTGGAATAAGGAACATTCAGTTTCAGAGCCATACTGTGGAGATGCTGCCAGCATTACTTAAGCTGTGAACCCTGCTCCATGTAAGCTATACATAGATATAGAAAATTTTATTACATTGCAAGTAGGTTTAGTACAATTATGGCATTGTTGAAAAATATTACTTAAATGAACTATATTTTGTAAACCTCTGTCGCCAGTTTAGTAAAACCTTTCGCTATGGCTGTGGAGGTCGAGTTGCCACTGTTGTTATTGTAGGCGAGTGTGTGAGTTCGTGAGACTGCTACTGGGTCAGTACACTGCTAAGACAATTTCTTTCTGCTACTATTACACAGGTATGCCCCAGGATCAGGTGACAGGATAGGAGAATTAGGGCTCTACAACACTCCAACAAATAAATGACAAAGTCACACAAATGAGTAAAAAAGGCTTACTTACTCTTGTGACGTGTTGGATGATTAAGTCTGCAACACTGCATGTAATATAACACAAAAAGGTCCTCAATGGCTAAGTACAAATGATCGTAGGTTAACTTCACAGTACACAGGAAATGCAATTTACAACAACTGCCTGCTCACTTTTAAAAGTTCACTAAACGATGTTCCCTGATAAGTCAGCCTTGGACAAAGATCTATAGCCAAGTGGACGAGAGCTGCTCTTCCATCTTCCAAGAAGGCTTCTATCCGTTGTCGTCCGGTCATCGGCAGATTGTACTTGGTCGGCAATTGGCCAAGGCGATGTCAATATTTTCGTCCTCAGCTCCGCCTGTGGCGCTGGTGGAACTCGTGCAAGTGGCTAGTCTTTATTGTATTGGCACCTGCTCGTATCTTTGCGCCTGTGGTGCTTTTTTCTGGCTGGTCTTGTTTGGGAGACACAGTACTATATTTATATAAAATATTGCACATAAAGAAACTGTATCTAATACATTAAAAGTTGTAAAAACTTGCTAAAAACTGAAAGTAAAACAAATTATTTATAGCAGCTACTGTACATTTGTTATGTGAGATGATAAGAAAGAATAGGTTTTATTTGTTCCTCAGAAACTATTAATGATATGTAGACTATTAATGCCAAATAGAAGAAAAAGGACCCAATTAAGTGTTTAGAAAATTCCTTTCCAGTAGTTAAGTTTTTTTTTGTAATCCTGCAATGTATTTCTGTGCTTTAGGGAAAGAAGTTAGGTTAGCAAGCAGTTTTGTCTTCTATTGACAATGTAGCTAAATTTGACATGTGCATTCATCCATACTTTTTTATTACCTTTAATTTGCCGAAATTGCATTGACAATACGGTGTGGTCACTGGCATTGTCTTAAATATCCTTAAATCGGTTTTGGTATTTGTTTAAGCATCTCCAACCCATACTTTGATAATGTCATCAAAATATCCAACTGAATAGTCCTTTAAAAGTCCTTAGCTCCTTGACATGGATCCTGAAAGCAGCTATTTCGTTAATTTCTTCCTCCGTGTCATCTCTGCCATACTGAAATCCAAAATTAGCTGCACATAGGTTCAAGATAGGACAGGGCTTTCAAATAAGGCCTTTCCTGACAGGTAATTAAAGTCAGGTTAAATGGTGGGAGATTATGAGACCTGTTTTTCATTTCACTTTTCACTGTATGAGACAATCTAACTCAAACAAATTCGCTTAAGTCTGTAATTGATCAAATGGTGTGTTTGTTTGGGCACCAGTTTACCAATATTTGAGATCCTACAGTACCACAGCAAAGTAGCACCAGAAGCTCTCAATCTGAGTGAGCTGTGGACATGGCAAAAGTGCATTTACAGTCATGGATCAATGGAAAGATTTGTTTTCACAGGCAGAAAATAGAGAGACACAATGGGTAGTGGAACTTGCTTGCCTCTCCCATTTAATTCTTAAAGCTTATTTCTTTCCTATTTTTTTATGGTCAGGTTTTTTGCCCCTCTAGACCTGCACCCTTGTTTGGGTAATAACTGGCCACATCCACAGTATCGCTCTGTCGGGTTTTTATTAATTACAGAACTCTCAAAAACGGTTCAAATGGCTCTTAGCACTATGGGACTTAACATCTGAGGTCATCAGTCCCCTAGAACTTAGAACTACTCAAGCCTAACTAACCTAAGGACATCACACACGTCCATACCAGACTGTAGCGGTCCCACTGTTTCAGACTGAAACGCCTAGAACCGCTCGGCCACACGGGCCCGCAATTACAGAACTCTATGCACTATGTAAAACTGTGGTACAATAAATAGATTTTTGTGACACCTATAAAACGTCGCTCTTGCAGCATGACATATCCAAAAGTGTTCAACTGATTTTCAGAAAAAAGTGGCGATTTTCTAGTCTTGCCGTCTCCCTCACTTCACCCCTTCCAGAAAATTTCTGCGGATGCCCATGACTGAACCAGTAATAAAGAAACATGTCGATGATGTAGAAATGCAGTCTATTTTAAAGAGACAATGACAATAGCACTGCATTTTTTGGATTCATTTAAGTTTTCTGATTTCCTCCAGAGTGCCCAGGCACAGGATCTCAGTTATTGTTCATAAAGAGTGCAAGGCTCTTAATAATGCACTGAAAAATATATAGTCTTCATTTCATATTTTCTTTGTTACCATATAACTTAGGAGATATGGCTACTAACAAATTCCTGCAAAAGGTTACAATAATGATAGTGAAACACATAATTTCCTCATTGAAGAGGCTACTGGGCTGTCTGACTTGGAGAATGCAGCGGTGATTAGCAGTCTGTATTGAATAGGATTGTACTCTGAAGCGCGATCAGCATCAGTTATTTTAATTTCTAAGTGCTAGTTATATTTCGGATCTCAAAGTCTGGTTGTTCTTAGTACAGGTATATCAAATTTTCCCTTTTCAGATGATTTCACTCAAAACTAATTTGGAGATAGTATGTAAAATGGTTATGAACTGTAGGTTAAACAGGTGGGAATTTGAGAAGGTGGGACCTCGATAAACTGAAAGAACCAGAGACTGTGGAGAGCTTCATGGAGAGCATTAGGGAAGGATTGACAAAAATGGAGGAAAGAAATACAGTAGAAGAAGAATGGGTACCTTTGAGAGACTTAATAGTGAAGGTAGCAGAGGATCAAGTAGGTAAAAAGACGAGGGATAATAGATATCCTTGGGTAACAGAAGAGATATTGAATTTAATTGATGAAAGGAGAAAACATAAAAATACAGTAAATGAAGCAGGCAAAAAGGAATACAAACGTCTCAAAAATGAGAACGACAGGAAGTGCAAAATGGCTAAGTAGGGATGTCTAGAGGACAAATGTAAGGATGTAGAGGCTTATCTCACTAGGGGTAAGATAGATACTGCCCACAGGAAAATTAAAGAGACCTTTGGAGAAAAGAGAACCGCTTGCCTGAATATCAAGAGCTTAGATGGAAATCCAGTTCTAAGCAAAGAAGGAAGAGCAGAAAGGTGGAAGCAGTATATACAGGACCTATAGAAGGGCAATGTTGTTAAGGACAGTATTATAGAAATGGAAGAGAATGTAGATGAAGATGAAATGGGAGATATTCTACTGCGTGAAGAGTTTGACAGAGCACTGAAAGACCTGAGTCAAAGCAAGGGCCCAGGAGTAGACAACATTCCACTAGAACTACTGACAGCCTTGAGGGAGCAAGTCCTAACAAAACTCTACCATCTGGTGAGAAAGATGTATGAGACAGGCGAAATTCCCTCAGACTTTAAGAAGAATGTAATAATTTCAATCACAAAGAAAGCAGGTGTTGACAAATGAGAAAATTACCGAACTATCAGTTTAATAAGCCACTGCTGCAAAATACTAACACGAATTCGTTATAGACAAATGGAAAAACTGGTAGAAGCCGATGTCGGGGTAGATCAGTTTGGATTCCGTAGAAATGTTGGAACACATGAGGCAATACTGACCCTACGAATTACCTTACAAGCTAGATTAAGGAAGGGCAAACTTACGTTTCTAGCATTTGTAGACTTAGAGAAAGCTTTTGACAATATTGACTGGAATACTCTCTTTCCTATTCTGAAGGTGGCAGGGGTGAAATAAAGGGAGCGAAAGGCTATTTACAATTTGTACAGAAACCAGATGACAGTTATAAGAGTCGAGGGACATAAACGGAAGCAGTGGTTGGGAAGGGAATGAGAGAGGGTTGTAGCCTCTTCCGATGTTATTCAATCTGTATATTGTGCAAGCAGTAAAGGAAACAAAAGAAAAATTTGGAGTAGGTATTAAAATCCATGGAGAAGAAATAAAAACTTTGAGGTTCGCCAATGACATTGTAATTCTGTCAGAGACAGCAAAGGACCTGGAAGAGCAGCTGAACGGAATGGACATGGTCTTGAAAGGAAGTTATAAGATGAACATCAACAAAAGAAAAACGAGAATAATGGAATGTAGTCGATGATGCTGCGGGAATTAGATTAGGAAATGAGATGCTTAAAGTAGTAGATGAGTATTGCTATTTGGGGAGCAAAATAACTTATGATGGTCAAAGTAGAGAGGATATAAAATGTAGACTGACAATGGCAAGGAAAGCATTTCTGAAGAAGAGAAATTTGTTAACATCGAGTATAGATTTAAGTGTCAGGAAGTCGTTTCTGAAAGTATTTGTATGGAGTGTAGCCATGTATGGAAGTGAAACATGAACGATAAGTACTTTAGAGAAGAAGAGAATAGAAGCTTTCAAAATGTGGTGCTACAGAAGAATACTGAAAATTAGATGGGTAGATCACATAACTAATGAGGAGGTATTGAATAGAATTGGAGAGAAGAGAATTTGTGGCACAACTTGACTAGAAGAAGGGATCGGTTGGTAGGACATGTTCTGAGGCATCAAGGAATCACCAATTTAGTACTGGAGGGCAGCGTGGAGGGTAGAAATCGTGGAGGGGGACCAAGAGATGAATACACTAAAGAGATTCAGAAGGATGTAGATTGCAGTAGGTACTGGGAGATGAAGAAACGTGCACAGGATAGAGTAGCATGGAGAGCTGCATCAAACCAGTCTCTGGACTGAAGACCACAACATCAACAACATGTACAAATTAATCTAAAGACCTCCTGTTGATATACTATTGTCTCGTTCTGGAACAGTAGGGAGGAATCCTATCCAAGTACAGTCTGTACGAAACGTCTCTTTTCTTTGAAGTACCAACACTGTGCGGAACTTGTTAACTGTTGCTGAATAATCCACAGATCTTTATTGAATACTGTCTACACCTGATGTGCTTTGCTGCAAGAAACTGCCCTCCCCCCTTTTTTATGCATGGCGTATGGCGTATCTGGTGAAGATACTGCTTTAGGAATCACTCCATCTTGAGATGATGAGTAGCTCTGTAGATCAGAAAGTCAGTCAGTAGTCTGCACCATGATATGTGAGCTGTTGCCAGCCCAGTCGCCAGCCAGGGTAGAGTGATACCAGTGATGCAGTTTGAACTGCCTAATGGCACCGTGAGAGCCAGCCTGGCTAAGACGGACTAGCATAGGCTGGCAGCATACGATGTATGCCTCTGACCACTGGGTCTGAGTACCGCTGCCATACAGTTTCAGTTAACAATATTAACAAAGATCAATAGCTTAATGACAATAGATTTTATTATTCAAGCAATTCGTAATGAAATACCTTAACACAGAGGAAGAGTATGTTTGAACAAGTATGGACTGCAACTAATAAGACGTACTACAATGGTTTACTATGCAAATGCTTTACATATTGAGAGAGTTGATCCATCCTTTAATCTCAAAAAATCAATTAGACTGTGTCTGTGACGGTCTAATATTTATTTATAATTGCTTCTGCACTGTGTTGTGGTCCCTGTAAAAAATCATGTCAACAATATGAGGTGCATGAATAGTCGATCTTACCTATATGTGTAATGAAAAACATTGTGCTTGTGAACTATTTAAAAAGTGCAATTGGATTTAAAAGTAGTGTTCTACAGAATATACCACAGTAAGTTTGAACTGTATTGGGGGATAATTGTTATTCAGGCACATCTACGCCATGTTCCCAAACTCGCAAGCATTGTAGATACTGTGTTGATATAACATCGGTCTGTGAACTGGAAACATCATTTTTATGGGGAATGTTGGGATTCTGATACATGGCGAAGGCTAAATAAGATACTTCCCCATGATCCCATTTGTACCACATACAGAACTACAATTATGGATTTGGAAAATTATTATGAGAAGATTATACTGCAGGCAGACAGAAATTTTTACTTGCTTAACCAGCTTTGATATAAACCTGGCAAACTACATGGCTAACCTAGCCTCACTTCATAAGCCTCCAGCAGATTAATGATGGTACATATCCGTTTTATCAAATCGAGAAGTAGCCTTTAAAACTCGTTTACTGCAGGTCTTATCATGCATGTCCATGTATGCTTTGCAAAGACTTTTAAATCACACACCAATCTGTGAATTAAAAAGCCAGTTTCTGTATACTAACTGCTATACAATTTTTTGTAGCCCTTCAGAATAACAATAGTTAATCCCTTCATGAGTTTCATTTCTATACCTCACATAATTTCGTGTGTATTCAGAATTACCAAAAACCTAGACGCCTCTTCAGGCAGGCCTTGGTTCTAAGAAAATCATTAAGTTGAGTGATTAAATTCCAGAAAAAGAACGACTCGCGCTGTTCCATGTGTACCAAGGAACATAACTATATAGACAGTAGAAATGTAGACCATTAGGGTGCATGCGTTGTCATTGCCCAAGAAATTGTCAGGCAGACAACGTCACTGCCTCGTTCTATTAGAAATGCGTTTGGAGCTGTACCAAATACGGGGTGAAAACACAAAGATCCCAGGTATTCAACGTCCCTATCACGTGCGCAATGCAAATCAGATACCTGATTACCCGCTGTAATGGGGAGCCCAGTTCTTAACAAAGAATATTTCGGGGGAGAGAGAGGTTTAACACGCTTTCCTGTACGCCAATGCTGTGTTAAGTTTCATTTTATTATGCAAAATGCGTCCCATTTTAATGAAATTCTTGCTTGGCGTTAAGAACAAATTCTACAGCAGCAAGAAACAGCAGTGTACTCTCCTTGTTGTAGGCCTGTTATTAATCTGAAGGAAGTTAAAAATCGTTTTGGATGTTCATTAAAAGAGAGGCTAGTACGAGATTCGTAGTCTTGAATACGAGAAATCGGTTTTCTGGCGTGATGTACGACTATCGACACTTGTCTATGTTCAGTATGTTGTCAGATGATTGTTTTTCTACAATTGGAGTAGTCTATTTCTTAAGTGTGAGGAAAGAATTTGTACTACAGTATATAGGTTGAAAAAATAGGTTAACGTTTTCCCAATTAATTGGCATCGTAAGATACACTGCCCGCAAAATCAACTGTATGGGGCTTAATTATCTTGAGCGGAAGAACCTGTTGATATGGCATCAAACTCTTTATCGTGAGAACCTGTGAGCAATTTCCTTCTTTAGTTGTTGATTGTACGTGATAGAATGCAGTTATGTATAATGTACGATGTAAGAGATGGGTGATGAAGAGTACGCTATGTTGTGTTAGCATTTTGTTACGGTAAGCTGTTAAACGCTAGACAAACATGCAACTTTCACATATTAGCAGTTACTCGAGGACGTGTTTGTAATTATCGGGAATTTAGAGATTGTGAAGTATGAATCCAATGTTTCTAATGAATTTGTTGTGTTGAACATCCGTAAACGATAAGGCGTTGCGGAGTTGACGTTTAAGGAAAACTAGATAAATTCTCAACGCGCGATAACTACTGACTGCCTTTCGCTATATATTTCTGTGGTAATCCGATGTTATCTTAATATTGTATGTATATTATCTTATCGCCGATTGTCACAACGCGAGCTCAACGGATACAGTTGTTAGTTGCGCAGACCTGTCATTGGACAAGAACAAAGGCTCTTAGGGAGGTACGTAGTTTTCAACTATTATTGTCTGACATGAAGGCTTCCGTTGTAGTTTTTCACATTTCATCGTTTCACTACAGTAACATGTGCCATTTGAGTCATAGTATTCATAATTTCCATGAATTGCCTCGAAACACGCGATCCTGCGTAAAGGAGTTTTTACCGGAGACGAAAATGCTCCCAGCAAACCCAAATCGCGCACAGTAAACCATTCGGTGCCACTGCCCAATAAAGTTTCCGCAAAAAATATTTATATTCTTCTCTTATTTATAAAGACACAATCAAGATTAGAAGTTTTTACTTGCATGGAAAAAAAATAAAATGAAAACTGTCAAGAACAGAAGGAACCAAAGTGTGTTGTGAAACTGAATAAATGATGATTATTCTATAAGTACTGTTCCCATAACTTTAATATAAATGTCTCCACAATGTTTAGTATTATTTTGTTACCAACAAAGTGTTTTTTGGAAAACATTTTAACACATATTAAAACGTACATCGTTTTCAAGTGTTCATATTTAAATAAACATTACACTGGCTAATGTTTATGTCCAGTACACACATAAGTTGTGTGATAATGGTAAACATTTGCTTAATGGGAATTTGCATAATGGTGTAAAAAGTGTCAGCTTATGTTTTAATTGAGAGAGATTTTAATGTAGTTATGTTTGTATGTGTGTAATATACATGAACAAGTGTCAACATTTACACATTCCAGCAGATGTAAATCAATGAGCATTACACTGATGGATCACTAGGAAGAAAGATTTCATCCAGTCCTACAGATGTGATGTTATTTCATGTTTATATTACAGAGCTATCTTTAGGAATTTTTTGACTGAAATTCTATTTGGGAAAACTAAAATGTGATATGGCATTCCTCTTGCATTTATGAAGTCTTACTGTCATAATAGAAAGCAGCAGACTTCATTGCATCTAAAAACTGCAAAAAGGGAGAGTGGTTGGGAAAAAATGATCTGAATGGAAAACAACGGTGCTGCATATACGTAGCACAGAATAGTGTAACAGAATTTCATGCCTAACTACATTTTGTATCCATTCATAACACCGATGGAATGTAGATGATGGTCTACATGTCTGAGTCAGCAGTTTATTTCAACTGCAAAATGAATCTGAAGATAAGACTGTTTTCCGCTTTCAAAATTTCATACTGTAAGTAGTAGTTTTGGAAGAGTTTTTGCGAAATTATATCTTTTCTTCCTTGTGTAAACATTGAAATATCTCCTCCATAAGGAAAGAATTGATCAAGGAAGCTGTTTCCGTGATTCTCGAGGCTCGTTTTGAAGAGTTAGTGAGAAGATGATACAATGTTTAACATTATGCTTTGTTGAAAGCTGCTAAGGTGTGACTTTGTTTGATTGTCTGGACATACATTTTCTGTAGTTTCATGGACAGGCTCCAGATGTGCTTCATGATAGCATTTTCAGCAAGGTGATATGCAGGTGCTCTGCTGAGCTGCTACCTTCTTTGTACTCACCTTACTCTCAACAGAACGCTGTAACCCGGAAAATAATTAAGTAAAAATATAAGGTTATTTTCCATAATTAAAAATTTATTGATGTCATGTTTGAGGTAGGCACCTATTTCTTCACTAATTCCTAAAGAAATTTTGAAACTTGAGGTTAGTCAGAGAACCTGGTAAATGACATCAAATTGGGATACACAGAAAAACTGAAAAATTAAGTTCTATTCAGAATGTGGATTTCATTCCTCTGATATATTGGCTTTTGTTGTTGTCTCACCTGGTCAGTTGAACTTACCAATGCTGGATGTATGTTTTGACACATGATGTGATGTGTAATATGTTACTTGTGAAGTCATAACAGTGAAAACAAAAAGGTAACTATCATTGGCAATGCTTGTTTTGCTTGTGCATTATTTTCTTGAATGTAACTTTTTGGGACAAATTGATTGGTATCATAACTCTAGGTTTAGATTAAGTTGAAATGTGGCTGGTAATGAGTTGGTGAAGCCAATGAATGAATATGAATATGAACCGTTAGTTGTGTGATCTGTAGTGTAGTTCAAAGTCTATTCATTAGGTAACTGGAAGTCTTGTCACGGTAGTCTTGTCACGGTGCGTATGTTTCATATATTGATATTCGATGTGTTGTTTTTGTCTGCCTTTTTGTTGATGTTGTCTATCGAAGCCAATGGGCAGTGTTGAAGGCTTGGCTCATCTCTGTGACATTTCATGACTACTATACTGACCAAAAGAGAATTTGAATATCAGAGATACAAATACAGAACAACAATTGCCAACTGAGTTAACCTCCTTAGAAAAAGATGTATGACAACAAGTGTGGAGTAGAACAATATGTTGAGATGTGTGATATCTTGCTGTAGAAGCAGTTGTTTGGAATGGGAGTGGCAATTGGCATATGACAGACTGGGATTACAGAAGTGTCAGATTCCATCCATCTACTTTGGCCATTTCCGCCATACTGATGACGTCATGGGTCATTCTCAGTGTCTCCAATATAGCGCCTGGCGCCTATAACGTCACTACATACACGCAGCAACAAGCACGAAAATACATATGAATAAGACAATGTCTCCCTCCAAAAATATAATCCAACTAATTGGACAGTTGCAGGAAATTAGGGATTTAGGGTGAGGACAAGCTAAATACAAAAATAAAATAAATAAATAAAAAAAAACACAGCGTGACAACACCCCCCCCCCTCCCTCCAAAAAGAAAAAGAAAATTTACCGCATTCTGCCACATCAACAAAATCCACAAGAATCAGACAGTTCCCTTGACCTATGTAGCTCAACTGCTATTGTCAATACCACAAAAACAACAACTACAAAAACTGGAATCGGACATTTCTTATGATCTATATAGGTTAACAACAACTGATGATACCAAAACACCAACACCTACAGCTACAAAAAATTGGAATCTGACATTTATCTTGACCTATATAGGTCAACCACAGCTGGCGATACCAAAACACCAATACCTATAACTACAGAGATTGGAATCTGACATAAATTGGAATCCCTACAGAAATTAAAACACAATCAATACACCATAAATACACAAAATGTCACAACTCCAGAACAATAGACCCAAGAAAACAGTTACTTACCACCAACAAATCCCAGCACTGCAAACTAGGTTGGCTGCTTCACTCAAACTCGGGCGCCAACAAATAAAAACCACAAAATAAATGAAACTCAATCGCACCTTACAAATCAACAACTACTTCAACTAAAAAGGTCCTCTACTACATAACGATAAAACAATCCCCCCCACCCGCCTAAATCCACAACAATTACCCACAACCTGCCCACGCACACAAACCAAACCCCCTCACTTAACCACCCTCAGCCTGTACATCTTACCCACAGTCCTCAGAAAAATACAATGATCCCCAGGGACACACTTCCACCAACAGTACTCAGAGCACCTCTTTCCCCTCCCTATGACTCATTTAACTGCCCCCCCCCCCCAAAAGCTCCTCTATTGCATTAGTGCATGCCTCCATTTCATAATTTTTAAACTCTAAACTATGGTTCACATCTAAGTGATCAAACACCTCTTCCCCAAACTCCTGCAAGATGGAAAAGCATCTGAAACTACAGTACTCCCCTCCTCAATATACTCTTTGATTATCCCCACCAATTCCCTCTTAGTAAGGCCTTCCAATGCTCTGATAACACAGTCAGCATAACCATCCCCTGAAATAACACCCACAAACCAACCGGAAACTTACCTCTCCCTTACTTCCTCTTCCCAATCTGCGAACCATTGATTTCAACCACCATCCCCGGCCCACCGAACTTACCCCTACATTTCACATATTCAGAACACACTTCCCTACAAAAACCAGTTTAACACCATTCTCTCACTCACTCCAGTCTCATGCACACAAAAACTAATGGAGGACCAATAACAGAAATAGTGTGTCAGCAAAACAATCTGTCATGGCCAACGTAGATTTCTTGAACCAGCTACTGCCTCAAACAGAATGCCAGACGTTACCACACTGCCACAGGCTCATGTACTCATCCCTGGTCTGAGATGCTGGAACTCTGGTCAACCTCAAGCTTCACTTCACAATTTCAGCAATTAGTCTAACTACCTGGAGGAATTTGATTACTGACAACATATCCTCCACCATCTCGACTGCAACGCAACACTTTTTTACTTCATCATATCGATACTCAACAAGAGAAGCCACACAATAAATTAAATGTCTTCCCACACCACAAACAGCAAACCAATAACACGCCATGAAAACACCACATACATAAACAAAAGATAAAGTAATTGATAACTCACTGAAAAAATTTCAATCCTTACATCACAAACACTGCCAACAACTTCACTCATCCAACACACAGACACTCTCTCTCTCTCTCTCTCTCTCTCTCTCTCTCTCTCTCTCACACACACCCCACCCCCCTCTGTCCCCAAAGGACATCATCAGACACAAGAAGACTACATCTACAATAACAAAAAACTCGTGAACTAAGGTCCACACACCCTTATGTCCCGGGTCAAAGCACAGACAGGTGGAATTGGACGCTTCCGTTGATCTAACAGACGCAATAGCAGAGATTGCTGGAAAGAGTTGCAGGAATGTGTTGGAGAAAAAGAACCAAGTTAAAAGAAATGGGTTTTGGTACGTGTTAAACTCAACCACATTGTATTGAGCAAAATGTTCAACAATTAAATCATTCACTTGGCTCTTTAGTACAGTAGCTGCAAAATGTCTCGATGAGTAATAGGTTTGTTTTCACACTCAAAGAATGCTGTGAAGTAGTTGCAACAAAGTTAATAGCTTATGTGACAGTTCTCAAAGCCAGTTCTGCCCCTGGAATACAAGGTGGTCAGTGTGTGTATTGGTCAGGTCTCACATGTATTTCTTTCACAGTGATGTGACTCATAGATTGAGGAATTTGAACCAAAATGTCATAAGCATATTGTTTAAGTTGAATGGTTGGTGCAAAGCCACTTGGTGAGGGATGGAAAAAATAATGGAGAGAATATTCTTCACTATAGGAAGTGAAGTTTGGTGTTTGAAATCCTGGCAGAGATGTTTCACTTATTGCAGTTCTAGATTGTATTGTAGAATGAAGAGTCCATTTTCTTGTGTTTGGATGTCAGTTTTGTAAGGGATATTCGCTCCATATTGGAATAAAGAATGAGAAATCAATTTGTGGACAAACTCGGGTGGGTAATAACAGCCTACAAAGACTTCTTCAAGCAAGACGTTAAACATACGGGGAGAGGGACTGGTTGGCACTGCACAGTGTGTGGCACCTGTTAAAGTGGAGCTGTATTTTGATTTGATCCATTAGAAATGGTTTTTGGTAACTAGTAGCTGTAGTACCTGTGTGGTGAAGATCAGAGGCAAAGTAACTCACTGACCCAAATATGACTAGGTGAAACAAATAGCAGTAAAGCCATTAAAGAGTTTGGATTAATTAGGATAGTGTGTCCTCACATTGAACTCTGATCATAAAGGTGTCCACAATAAGTTGAAATGATGTGGGGGCATGGCAACAACGGGTGGACAATGTTAGAAAAGAATCATATAGATGAACCATTGGCAGTATGACTTATGGTGGGGCAATTTGAGAATCCATGTATGCAGGATTATTTATAGCTTCTGTTTTCAAGGTAGTGGTAAGAGTAGTTATTATTGTAGTTATTGACCAAGACATATGGAATATTGATTGTAAGGAAGAAGGTAGTGTTGCTAAAGGCATTGGTCAGTGGCAGCAAGGCAATGGGCATTTGGGGCTGTTGGTATTGAAACAGGTGGCATTGGCAGTGACAAGGATTCCCAAAGAGACTCTATAAATAGGTTATGTTTGATGGATGGATGGATTGAAAATTCTTAGGTGCTTAACGAAGTGGTCATCAGCACTCAGTTTCAGAGGTAGGAAGACTGCAGAATAAGAAGAGAGAAGATTTTTGCATTGCAGGTAGGGACTGAGGCCACAAAAATTGAATTAGAGCATTTGTGGGAGGGAAAATAAACTGGAATGTGGCAAAGTTGACTGGAAATGGACATAAAAGAGAAGTTTGAGTTGTTTTTTTTACATTTCATCTTGTGAACGGATGTAGCCTGTTGCCTGCTGAAGAAGTGGTGGTTCATCCATCTATAGAGGAAAGTATGTTGCAACAAACCGTAAACAAGAATTTAAATGACAAGTTGAAAACTGAGAAGAGTAGGAAGAAAAAAAAAAAAGTCTTCCCCGTCAGTAGCAGTGATGTGAGGTTTGCACGCAAACAGCTGCATGAACAGCTAAGATCAGGACAGCAGGTCGCAAATATTGTAAAACCTGCTGCTGCTGCTGTGACGGGGTATAGAGGATATTGAGGCATTGGCAAGTGTTTAGAGTAAAGGACCTGGTATTGATAGATCATGAGCAGGCAATAGCCTGACCAGGAATAGACAATGGAGTATCAGAAGTGACATGGATACTTTGTTGCAGCAAAGTCACGCTCAAATGTTAGCGTTGTTGAGGTTCTACAATGGTGCAATGAATCTTGGATGAGGAAAGCTGTCATATGAGCTAACCTGTAACTGACTGGGTTGTTTCAGACTTCAAATGAGTCTCTCACATCAGTGCTATCCCAGTCATTGCTATTCTGGGTTAGCTGAAAACATTGGGGGTGGGGGGTGGTAGAATTCCTGTGACTCCACATGTAAGAACCCCCCCCCCCCCCCCCACACACACACACAAAAAGGAACTTGTTGGAATAAGCTTGCACCAGAATGTCAGAGAACTGAAAAATAATGTTAATGAGCTTCTTATACATTTTCACGATCTAAAATGTCAGTAAGAAATTGGTATATTGTGTCTGTCTGAGCGTCATGTAAATGTAGAAATACATGTTTACCCAGAGGACTACAGATTGGCAGTTTACTTCTGTGGGGAAAATATGGAGAAAGACAGAGTTATCATCTATGTTACAGATGACATAATGTTCAAATCTATTGGAGCCAGTAGTTCTGTGCAGATCAGCAATAGGAAGCCTGTACTTGTTGACTGCTGCTACTGGAAACGCTGTTTCTGTAATTAGTGCAGTATACAGAGCCCCACTCAAACATTCCCCAAAAAATTATTTTGCCACATGGCAGACAAAAGAAGGCTAATTATGCTCATCAAAATAATTTATTAATAGGCCTAGATGTATTCCTATCAATTCCGAACAGCTGGTTACCCTAATAAAACATAAAAAAAACACTTGTAGTACAAAAGTAATGGAAAAGAAGAGACATGGAACTGATTTCATATTACAAGAAATACTGTGCTGTTGCAAGGAAAGTGATTAAAACATGAAAACAAACACTCTACAATAACTCAGATTAATAATTCGGATAATAACATTAAATTATACGGGTAATAGTTAAGAAAATGTAGGAAATCAGTTACGCAGTGTTGAGGATTTTGTTATGAAAGAGAATGACCAAATAATGATAGTCATCAGGTAGCCAAGTCATTTAATAATCACTTCCTTGAAGTAGCACAGAAGATTGGCACGGGCAGTTCAAGAACAAAACAATAGAATACATGCAAGAGGCATTGCAGTGCCAGGGAAACAAGCAAATCACATTTACTCCTACTCTGCCAAAGAATTTAAGAATGTAATTATCTATGTCTAAACCTCTCCTAGATTTTATAATATCACAAATTACAGAAATTCTGTTTTTCACATATATGCAATAAATGTATTCTATCAAATATGCAATAAATCACTCTCACACAGGATATTGGCAGATTGACTGAAATATGTTACTTGTCAAGAAAGCTGAGAGACAGTTTTTAATGATTACTGAAAAGTCTCATTATGTATCTCCTCCTTGAAGGTACTGGAAACTATTGTGTGTGCAAGAACCATAACACACCTTTCTCAAAACAAGATACTTGGTCTGCTTCAGAATGGATACCAAACACGTATTGTCACCAAACATGCCATTTTTCAATTCACAGATCCATTTGTAAATGGAAAAATATTGTTCACTAGTATTTTCTATAGCCTCTCTAAAGATCTTGATGGTAGCTGGTTTTTATCACGTCTAACTGAAAGAACAGAGTGTTGCGTTAAGAAACCCAGGGAATATACAGGAGACTGCATCTTCAGAGTTGGATACACCTTTGTTCATCTGAAATATAAATGATCTGCCCAGAAATAATTTTCTTTGCTGATGCTGCCAGTATTATGATTAGTCCTCATGGAGAAATGGCAGTACTTGAAACTACAAAGTTTGTTGAAACTTAATAACTGGTTTCCGGAAATGGACAAGTAAGACTTAGAGAAAAAGAATTCGTGCAATTCTATACCATACAAGGCATGACCAAACCATTATAAATAATGTAAGGGTAAAATCAACAATTGAAAGAAAATATTCTAAGGTTTTAGATGCTTATATTGATGAGAACCTAAACTGGGAGTTGCATGTTACAATCAATGGAAACTTTTGTGTCATGGATAGTATCGGATTTTAGAGATGAAACTGCCAGTTGCTTGACTTTTTTGTACTTTCATTCCATGGTGGGTTGTGGCATCATCTTACATGGAAACTCGTCATTGAGGAGCAAAGTCTTTGTTGTGTGTGTAAAGTACAGTAAGAAGAACACAAGATTAAGTATGTAGATGTGTGGGGTTACACAGAACATGAAACTTACTACACAGAGCTGCCACATCTGGCATAACAGATACACATACGTCATTCCGTGCTGCTTCAGCTATGTTCCATAGTTTGTCAATTATATTGGCTGACTAGTTATGACATGCACCTATCAGCAACCAATGAATATTGCTGCATACTCTTTCCTTATATAGAGAGACTATTGATGGTATTATTCCTAACTACTTTGCGTTTTTGCGCTGAAATTCTAATGTTTTACATATCCAGTTATGAAGTACACACCATGCCAACTTGATATTTGTTGAATGCTACATTCATGGTGTAGCAATTTTAATGGTTCATACTCTTTCAAATATTTATATATTGAGGAAATTGCTCATGGTCGAACAGTGGGATGTCAGTATCCAATGGACACAATATTCCAGCAACCTGTACATTGCCATCAGGTGCATTGATGAACTGACTGAGCAGGGGCATAAGTGGTACTTTTCTTTCTTCACCCCCTCTGTCTGATCTGCCACACTCTCTGTGGTGTGCATACAGAATCTTCTCCTCCCCCCCCCCCCCCACCCCCCCTTCTTCCAGTTGACACATTGCTGCTTCTTCAATTTGCACCAAAAGAGGTATGTTGGCAGCACCTCCGTTATTACTCTGCCTGCTCCCAAAGTCAGTTCATTGTGAGATATTTCCTTCCTCCTGTTAAGCAAATTAAGTGCAGGTTACCAACAATGTAGCCACTGTAAAGATTGATCAGTGAATCCCAACAGATTCTCTGATGGCACAGTCCCAACAGTTAACCGTCTGTGTTGAAACATTAGAATGGTCTCAATCCATTCCATTTAATTCTGATAGACAATGTTCGAGGACTGCTGACTTGTTAGGCTGCTGCGATGTGGTGTGCTGTTGATATTCTTGGCAATGATCTTCAACGGTAATCACCACCTGACTTATGCCTTGCCACTTTGGCTGGGTATCTTATAAATCCTGGATTTCTGTAGACCAAGGTTGTCATTGACACTACCAAGCAGTGTCTGTGTTTTAGCTGGTGGGCAAAAGACTGTCTTCACTTGATGTTTCTGGAGGCTTTCTTGTATCTTTCTGGGTATACTCCACAGAATGGAATAAATGCAATAGTTGCATTCTCCTGTGGTTCCTCTTCTCTTTCTGTCAGTTGTACATTTGTTATTGGGATAGGATTCTCTGAATTTTTTGCTCCATGTAGCTGTTCTTCTGAAACACTGTCTTCAGATGTTCAAGTTCTTCATTGAAACTTTCATTGTTGGAGAGCCTTATACCCCTGTGTTTTGAACAACACATTCCTCTTCACCAGGTGGTGGCAGCTGTCTGTGTGTAGGTAAAGGGCAGCATGCATCTTCTTTTGGTACATACTGTGGCCCATATGTAGATGAAACCATTGTCATATGGCAACATGGAAGAGACTAGCTGAAAGATTTCCTGATACATCTCAATTACATACCCGAGAGCATTAATTTTAGCATGAAATTCAAAGAGAATAGAGTGCACCCATTTCTTGATGTCTTGGTGAAAGAAGAGTGGGTGGCATATCGGACCACAGCATACACTGGAAAAAAGATACACATTAACCTATCTGGCACAGAGAAACTGGGTGCTCATACAGTGATACATAGGGTCACACCCTCTTTGACGATGAAAGTCTCAACCAAGAACCTGAACTTCAGAGGGCAGCATTTCAGAAGAATGGTTGACTGGAGTGGCAAATCCAGAGCCTTAAGTCTTATACTTACTGTACAGCCAGTGGGAACGTAAGATAAACATCAGGAGGATGTGACCATTTTGTGGTGAATTATCTTGAAACATAGGATGTATTCTCGGTATGCACCAAGTGAAGACAGTCTTCTGTCCACCAGCTAAAACACGGGTAGTGCCTGAGGTTGTGCCAAAGATGACCTCAGACTATGGAAATCTAGGGTTTATCTGATACACTACCAATGTGCCAACATATGTAGGTCAGACAGTGCACTATGATGAAAATCATTGCCAAGAACTTTAGTGGCACACCAGATTTCAGCGGCCTAACAAGTCTGCTGTTGTAGAACATCAGCTGTTGGTATTTCATGAAATGGATTACAAAAACGCAAAAGATCTGACAAAGACATCTAATTTCCAGGACTGTGTAATTAAAGAATTTACCAAAATTCGAATAAGTGAACTGCTGATGAGTCACGATAGTGCCTACATCCTTAGCAAGGCCTGACCTACACTCAGTTTGCTTAAGAAGAGGAAGATGATATCCCTCAATGAACTGTCTTCATGGGTAGATGGAACAATAGTAGAGATACTGCCAGCAGACATCACTGGGTGCTAACTATGGGTGTAGCAATGTGTTAACAGACGGAGAGATGAAGGAAATGTTACACATGGACTACTGAGAGTGACATGGTGGAGGGATAAGAGGAAGAGACAAAAGTGCTGCACCAGTCCTTGAGGAGCCATGAATCAACACCCCTGATGATAGCTGTGTGGTAGTCTGCTGAAATATTGTGCCCATTGGACAGTGACACTGGCTGTCAACCAGTGAACTATTTCATCATGAATTATGGAGGGAGAAACTAAAGAATCATATAATCATGTTGGTTGTACTTTTCAGACAAATGATAAAGTGCATGGAAATGTGCTGCGGCCTTTGCATTGGCAACTTTTGTTTATAACCTGGGTTAATGATGTATGCAGGAGGGATAAATGGTTTTTATAGGTTCTAACAGAAGTGTCCCTGAAGCTGATTTGTAATGGTGTGATTGACATATTATTTGGCTCTGTAAACATTTGTTGGTGTGCACTTTAAAATAAACGTAAGTATTTCAAAACTGGTGGTGTTCTAAGAAATGAATAAATGAGTAGCTGTTGCAAAGAAAGAAATCTACATATTGAAACTGGACAAGTTCTTTCTTGTAATGCAGAAAATAATTGTTGTGTGGATTAATAGGAGTAGTATAAGTACTGAAAGTTGTCTCATTTAGCTGTTTTTTGACTTACAGTAAATAAGGTTAACTTGGATAATTTTGTGACTTGCTCAATTTCATGGATGGCAGGAACTGTACTTTCTTGTAGTATAGTCATAATTACGCTAGCAGTGTCTGTTCTGTGACATTAAAAAACTTCTAAGGAATGTGAACAGTTAATGTCGGAACCTTTTCAAGAGAAAACTTGTCTGCAGTTGTTGAACCTTTTTAAGTTGAATTTGGTCAAAATTTCAACTCATTCTGTATTATAAGGTAAGGAGAAAGTTCAGTTTAACATTTTGTGTATGAAATTTTGAATTAAGTTTGTGCATTTTCCATCTGAAAAATTCCACTCAACCTAAAGTCTCTTGTTTCAATTCCACTTATCACCACCTGTTGGCCAAAGAGAAAGAAACATTAGAATGTAGTTCAGAGTGTAACGCCACATAGTGACAAAATTTGAAAGTAGATCAGTGTTGCTATTTCTTGTGTTTTGAAGAAAGGATGGTCTGCATACAAGGTATGTAAAACTTACAGGGCGCCTTACATGACACTTCAGAATCGATCAAATGTTACACCTTCTGTATGTAATGTCTTCACCATTAATGATATGTACAGAGGTAGCAAAATATTTTCATAATTTGTGACTCAAGTGACAGTGTTCATCATAGCAACAGACTGTGTAAGATCTAGGAGCTATGAGTAAATCAGTATGTATCTCTTGGAAAAAGTCAAGAGAAGATGAAAGTGGAAAATGAAAGTAAAGTTAAACTCCTTGGAGGAAAAAATTAAGAAGGTTATACATTTTTTATGAAGTTGATTGTTGTAAATAGTGTATTAAAACTATAAAATTAATGAAGTTACATAAAAAGAATTAAACTTAAAAGCACCGATGAAGATGAAAACAGGGTGAATAGATGATAAGGGGGAAGAAAGTAAATTGATAAATGAAACAAAAAATTCTACATCCACACTGAGTTAGTATTTGTTTGTTAGTTTGTTTGTCCATTTGAATAAATAAATTAATGAGCGATTGATATGAGAGTGGGAAAATTTGAAAAGGAAGAAAGAATTAAATAAGATGGAATGGACTATAGAATGTGCACTATTTAAAGTTCTCAATTTTTTTTCTAAATTCTTGGAAAACTTCCAGCATGTTTCTAATGAAACTCCCTCTTACTGCATGCTATAAAAAAACAGCAAATAAATTAATGTGCCTCCCCCCATGAACCATGGACCATGACGTTGGTGGGGAGGCTTGCGTGCCTCAGCGATACAGATAGCCGTACCTAAGGTGCAACCACAATGGAGGGGTATCTGTTGAGAGGCCAGACAAACGTGTGGTTCCTGAAGAGGGGAAGCAGCCTTTTCAGTAGTTGCAGGGCCAACAGTCTGGATGATTGACTGATCTGGCCTTGTAACAATAACCAAAACAGCCTTGCTGTGCTGGTACTGCGAACGGCTGAAAGCAAGGGGAAACTACAGCCATAATTTTTCCTGAGGGCATGCAGCTTTAGTGTATGATTAAATGATGATGGCGTCCTCTTGGGTAAAATATTCCGGAGGTAAAATAGTCCCCCATTCGGATCTCCGGGCAGGGACTACTCAAGAGGATGTCGTTATCAGGAGAAAGAAAACTGGTGTTCTACGGATCGGAGCGTGGAATGTCCGATCACTTAATCGGGCAGGTAGGTTAGAAAATTTAAAAAGGGAAATGGATAGGTTAAAGTTAGATATAGTGGGAATTGGTGAAGTTCGGTGGCAGGGGGAACAAGACTTTTGGTCAGGTGAATATAGGGTTATAAATAAAAAATCAAATAGGGGTAATACAGGAGTAGGTTTAATAATAAATAGGAATGCAGTTAAGCTACTACAAACAGCATAGTGAACGCATTATTGTGGCCAAGATAGATACGAAGCCCACACCTACTACAGTAGTACAAGTTTATATGCCAACTAGCTCTGCAAATGACAAAGAAATTGAAGAAATGTATGATCAAATAAAAGAAATTATTCAGATAGTGAAGGGTGATGAAAATTTAATAGTCATGGGTGACTGGAAAAGGGAGAGAAGGAAACGTAGTAGGTGAATATGGACTGGGCAAAGAAATGAAAGAGGAAGCTGCGTGGTAGAATTTTGCACAGAGCACAACTTAATCATAGCTAACACTTGGTTCAAGAATCAAAAAAGAAGGCTGTATACATGGAAGAAGCCTTGAGATACTGACAGGTTTCAGATAGATTATATAATGGTAAGACAGAGATTTAGGAACCAGGTTTTAAATTGTAAGACATTTCCAGGGGCAGATGTGGACTCTGACCACAATCTATTGGATTAAAACTAAAGAAACTGCAAAAACGTGGGAATTTAACGAGATGGGACCTGGATAAACTAAAAGAACCAGAGGTTGTACAGAGTTTCAGGGAGAGCATAAGGGAGCAATTGACAGGAATGGGGGAAAGAAATACGGTGGAAGAAGAATGGGTAGCTTTGAGGGATGAAGTAGTGAAGGCAGCAGCGGATCAAGTATGTAAAAAGAAGAGGGCTAGTAGAAATCCTTGGGTAACAGAAGAAATATTGAATTTAATTGATGAAAGGAGAAAATATAATAATGCAGTAAATGAAGCAGCAAAAAGGAATACAGACGTCTCAAAAATGAGATCGACAGGAAGTGCAAAATGGCTAAGCAGGAATGGCTAGAGGACAAATGTAAGGATGTAGAGGCTTGTCTCACTAGGGGTAAGGTAGATACTGCCTACAGGAAAATTAAAGAGACCTTTGCAGAAAAGAGAACCACTTGTATGAATATCAAGAGCTCAGATGGAAACCCAGTTCTAAGCAAAGTAGGGAAAGCAAAAAGGGGGAAGGAGTATATAGAGAGTCTATACAAGGGCGATGTACTTGAGGACAATATTATGGAAATGGAAGAGAATGTAGATAAAGATGAAATGGGAGACACGATACTGCGTGAAGAGTTTGACAGAGCACTGAAAGGCCTGAGCCGAAACAAGGCCCCCGGAGTAGACAACATTCCATTGGAACTACTGACGGCCTTGGGAGAGCCAGTCCTGACAAAACTCTACCATCTGGTGAGCAAGATGTATGAGACAGGCGAAATACCCTCAGACTTCAAGAAGAATATAATAATTCCAATCCCAAAGAAAGCAGGTGTTGACAGATGTGAAAATTACTGAACTATCACTTTAATAAGTCACAGCTGCAAAATACTAATGTGAATTCTTTACAGACGAATGGAAAAGCTAGTAGAAGTCGACCTCGGGGAAGATCAGTTTGGATTCCGTAGAAATGTTGGAACACGTGAGGCAATACTATCCCTACGACTTACCTTAGAAGCTAGATTAAGGAAGGGCAAACTTACGTTTCTAGCATTTGTAGACTTAGAGAAAGCTTTTGACAATGTTGATTGGAATACTCTCTTTCATATTCTGAAGGTAGCAGGGGTAAAATAAAGGGAGCGAAAGGCTATTTACAATTTGTACAGAAATCAGATGGCAGTTATAAGAGTCGAGGGACATGAAAGGGAAGCAGTGGTTAGGAAGGGAGTGAGACAGGGTTGTAGTCTCTCCCTGATGTTATTCGATCTGTATATTGAGCAAGCAGTAAAGGAAACAAAAGAAAAATTCGGAGTAGGTATTAAAATTAATGGAGAAGAAATAAAAATGTTGAAGTTCGCCGATGACGTCGTAATTCTGTCAGAGACAGCAATGGACTTGGAAGAGCAGTTGAATGGAATGGATAGTGTCTTGAAAGGAGGATATAAGATGAACATCAACAAAAGCAAAACAAGGATAATTGAATGTAGTCAAATTAAGTCGGGTGATGCTGAGGGAATTAGATTAGGAAATGAGACACTTAAAGCAGTAAAGGAGTTTTGCTATTTGGGGAACAAAATAACTGATGATGGTCGAAGTAGAAACGATATAAAATGTAGACTGGCAATGGCAAGGAAAGCGTTTCTGAAGAAGAGAAATTTGCTAACATCGAGTTTAGATTTAAATGTCAGGAAGTCATTTATGAAAGTATTTGTATGGAGTGTAGCGATGTATGGAACTGAAACATGGACAATACATAGTTTGGACAAGAAGAGAATAGAAGCTTTCGAAATATGGTGCTACAGAAGAATGCTGAAGATTAGATGGGTAGATCACATAACTAATGAGAAGGTATTGAATCGGATTGTGGAGAAGAGAAGTTTGTGGCACAACTTGACCAGAAGAAGGGATCGGTTGGTAGGACATGTTCGGAGGCATCAAGGGATCACCAATTTAGTATTGGAAGGCAATGTGGAGGGTAAAAATCGTAGAGGGAGACCAAGACATGACTACACTAAGTAGATTCAGAAGGATGTAGGCTGCAGTAGGTACTGGGAGATGAAGAAGCTTGCACAAGATAGAGTAGCATGGAGAGCTGCATCAAACTAGTCTCAGGACTGAAGACCACAACAACAAATTAATGTGATTTACTGAAGGATTAAAAACCATCCAGTTTCATAAAATGAAAGGTATACAGTGAATTAAAACAAAACAAAAGTCATGACTACATTACCTGTGCAAAAAAATTTCAAAACTATTTTTAAGGAAGTTGTAAGGGCAGCAGATGAATTGTCAAATAGTAGATTTATTTTTATTAGGTCAAACAAAACAAAGCCACAGCAGTCTGTGATAAAAAAAGTTACAACTGAGGCCATGATATTTCCAAAAACAAGATGTAGAACAAAACTATTGTAAATTATGCTCATATTTCAGAACTGTTCAATGAAGTCTTTACAAATGTAAGCATACTAAATATTGATGTAGAAAATTATCCAGATAAGGATTCCTTTGGCACTGAACAATTGAAAGTGAATCTTTCAGTAAATACGGACAGATTACTGTACAAGATACAGAAAATACGATACTGTCACTAAAAAGTAGAACATGAGCAGGAGGGTGGAGTACCAACAAAACTATCAAACAGTCTCTCAAGTGAATGCATAGCTGTTATCCACAATAATAAATGTCCTTTGAAGAACGTTCTTTTATAGGTACTCTGAAGCACACAGTAGATAAACCACTGTTCAAAAAAAAGGTACCAAAGAACGTATAGGAAATTATCATCCAATGTCTCCTCTTCATTCACTGTCAGAAATATTTGAAAAGCTTGTCACAATACAAATTCAATATACTGTACAAAATTTAATATGATTTTAAAAAATCTGCATGGTCCACAGAAAGGCAGAAGCACAGAATACGCTATCAACCAAAAAATTAGCACTTTTCTAAACAACTTCCTGCATGCCACATCAATTTTTTGTGGTCTGTCAAAGGTCTTTAATAGTGTAAACCATTGCGTGCTACTTTCTAAACTGGAAGAGTATGGAATTAAGGGCACTGAATTAGAGTAGTTTAGGATCTTCCTAAGCAACCAAAGACAGTGTGATTATCAGTAGAGAATGCTTAAGAATGGAAAACTATTTCTTAAGGAGTAGGTCTGTGCTAAGGTACAGTATTATGCCTCATTCTGTTTCTATTTTACGTGAATGATGTACCACTTAATATTGACTCTGGGTTTTATTTGCAGATGACACTTATGTCACCACTGAAACTAAAAGTGCTGATCAAATTCCTCAAAGTGTCATAAACACCTTAGAAAAATTAGATAACTGATTTAAAATGGTTTAAAATTAAACATGGAAAAATGTAGTTACTGCTGTTTAAAACAAAACAGGCCTAGTTAAATGCTGATTGGATCCATCATAAGAACCAGAATACGTGTTCTTTCGTTCGTATCCCATCTGGCAAGTCTCCCCTGACCTGGGGTTCTGGGTGATTTACTGTACACTTTCCCTAATCCTCTCCAGTCCTTTTCCTTCACCCCTCTTCATTCCCCTTAACTCTTCTGCCAGAAGAAGAAGCCACAGGCTCCAAAAGCTTTTGAAAATTAAATCCTTTTATATGTATGTTCCCCTGCTGCCACTTGGTGTGTAGATTATTTTTATATGTCCATTTACATTACAATATGTAGGAAGCTAGCTATACGAAATTCCTATGAATAAATTAGACAAAAATTTATCACGAGACTCGCACAATGCCTCAAAGATAAATTAAATAGCCTAGCATTTGCGATGATGATGATGATGATGATGATGATGATGATGATATACAGTCTTCTAGCATGAATGTAATGATAGTAGTAGTATATCACAGATACTTTGAATCAGTAATGAGATATGGGATTATATTTTGGGGTAGCCCAAACCATATGTCTTAAATATTAAAACTTCAAAAAACCGTCATTAGAATGCGAAGAAAATTGTCACCTTTTTCTAAAAAATCTTAAGTATATTAAGTGTTCCCTTACTATACAGCTATGAATTTATTATCTTTGTACATAGTAACCCCCATATGTTTGTAGTGAATTACTTTCAACATGATTACATTGCTGGGAATCAGAATTGATGCTGCCCACCTATGATTTTAAACTATGCTTTTAGAATAACTGAAAAAACCTCATGTGACAAACTGGATCAGAAATGTTGCTCTTCAATTAAGGAGTTCTTGAAAGATGATCTGAAAATTTGATTAGGAGAGAACACAAACTTAGGAATAAAGTTTCATATTAAAAAAGAAAAAAAATCTGTTGTGTGTTCAGTACAGTATTTTATGTTAATGATAGTTTAAGAAAAGTTGTAAACTTTTTGTTTTGATATGCCTCCTATGTATTAAAATAATGACTTGAAATTATATGTTATGAGACAATAAACTTCTATTCGTTAAGATGAAGTGTGAGAACATATTCTATGTGTATGCTGATGAGTGTTAGCTGTCTATTATCTTTAATCATTATCAGTAGTTATTGTAATAATGCTACCAGTTACAATAGTTAAATGATACCAGTGGTGCAGCTTTAGAGTGTGATATTTATGTGACAAGACTGAATTTTTAAAATAAATATCAAAAATATTGAACCCAAAAACATCTCATCCAGTGGTACGAAAAGTGACACATGGTGATAAAGTTGAAAAAAACTCTTGTGGGTCTTGATAGTATGCCTAAAGACTTTCTCTTAGTAATTATGGTGTGGTCAGTAATATCAAAGGTACATACAGAAAGATAATTTGAAATTAAAGTGACACAGTAACCACATGGAAGTGTATCATTTGACTGCTCACAAATTAACTTTCAAGCCAAAAATTCCTTCTGGATTATTGTGAGGAAGGAATGAACCACCTTCGTCTGTTTACACCAGATTTCTTGAACCTTTTTCCATAACTATATTTTGAAACACTCATGCTTTCTAGCAGCAGTTTCTCTCTCAAACACAATTTAGTGGTTATAAAAGCATATCTCTGTTTTCTTCACTTTAAGCTAGGGAAAGGAAAGAGTTTCTTATAGTAGTTGCTCAGTCAAATATGGCGATGCCTTGCGTCATCTGATGCTGACTGTCACTGACATAGAATGTCTACAGACTTGTGTATTTGGAAGTGTGTTATGCTTTGTGTAAATAAAGTGAAGGTGATGAAATAGTATTGTGGTTAAGAAATCTTCAGTTCCCATTACAAAAGTGCAGCAATAGTTCACTAGAATGTTCTATGAGGTATACAATCTTATTGTCGCAGAAAAGTCTCATCAACAAAGTGTGGAATGAGAGGTGGCATATCTATTATTGTACTAGAGTGCAAGTTGTAAAAATGTAACAGTTGTCAACATATAACTAAGGAATATGGAGAAGTGTTCCAGAATAATTTATACTGCCATTATAAAACTATTAGAGAGATTAGCAGCAGTTTTCAATAGTCACCTACATAATAAGAAATTTATGGAAACATAACTAAATACATTAACTCTGACTATACATGTGAAATGTGAGAAACCATTTATTACAGATTCAGTTTTTTAACTAGCATTTGAAGTTAAATTAATATAGAGTTCATTTTGACGTATATTAACACTTTTGCTGCGGCTGACACTTACAAGCATTACAACAGGCCATGAGCCAGTGCAGCTGGCGCTTATAAGTGTTTGCGCTCACTATTGGATTACTCAGTGTAGTTGCAGTGTCTGAGCTAGCATCAAAGCATGTAAACTTTTGTTTTGTGCGGTCAGTTATCGAACGCATATTGTTCGTAATGGCGGCTAATGAACCGATACCTGGACCTTCCAATGCGAAAAGGAGCAGGAAAAGTGTAAAATTGACAGAGGAACAGTTACTTAGTGTACTAGACGACAGTGATTTTCTGTGTAGTGAGGATGAGGCATACCACAGAGATTGTTATTTAGAGGCTGCAGAAGAATTGCAGCGTGATGATAACGTGGAAGCACAACTTTTGAATCTGTTTCATGACAGTTCCAAATCTGACGATACGGATCACGATGACTGTGTAGAAATCGACCTGTCACACAGAGATAATCCAGTGAGTCCTGGCATAAAGACCCATATGCTGTATCACCAATTTACAAAGGAAGCAGTTTTGGAAATTCATCCTGCTGGCAGTTCTCCTATGGATTTCTCAAGATTATTGGTAACAGACAAGGCGTAGCAACTTGTAGTTGACAAAACGAATGATAACACAGTCAACATATTGCTGACGTAAAATACAAAAGAGGGATCTAGGATCTGTAAATGGAAACCTTTAAGTATAGGTGAATTACTAGTTTTCATGGATGTTTCGTTACATATGCGTAACGTTAAATATCCGCGATTACAAGACTACTGGAAGAAAGGACCGTTGTTTGAGAATAGAGGAATAGTGATGAGTATAAGCAGAGACCAGTATTTGATCATATTATGCTCTCTGCATTTTGCAGAAGATCCACTTTCAGGAAACCCGAAACCAGACGATCGTTTATATAAGATATGACCTATATTGGATTATTTTAACACGAGAATATCTCAAGTGTATTACCTCGGAAGAGATTTAACAATAGATGAATCAATGATTCTTTGGAGGGGAAGACTGTCATTTAGACAATACATAAACAGCAAACGTAAGAAATATGGCTTTAAGATATACATGAAACCCAAATTTTTCCTGAATGCAGTAGATTTGTTGCTTCTTTAAATTGTATTTTTTGTTACATTATCAACAAATCACGAACATTTGAATGACGCCTGTGACCCCTGTAGGTGTCAGATAGCAAACAGACTTTAAAACATAACCACAATACAGTCAAAGCTTATTTGAAGTACTGCATCTAAGGTGTCATCATTAAGTCAGTATAGAACATGATCCTACAGATCTTACAAGGTCTTGACGTCAGCCTGTAGCTCAGGTGTGCTTAGGAGCGTTGGCCCCAAGCGATACCTGCTGTTTCAGAGTGTTACCGGCCCGCACTCGAGCGTTGCCAGGCCGCACTGGAGAGTTGTGCAACTGCACCGGTGCCGCAGCGAAAGTGTTAAATAGCATTGATACACTATATGCTCAAAAGTATCTGGACACCCCAAAAACCTACATTTTTCATGTTATATGCGTTGTGCTGCCACCTACTGCCAGGTACTCCATATCAGTGACCTCTGTAGTCATCAGACATTGTGAGCGCAGAATGGGGCACTTCACGGAACTCACATACTTCGAACGTGGTCAGGTGATTGGTTGTCACTTGTGATATACGTCTTGCTTGGTGTAATGAGCCTAAAAATTGGAAGACTGAACAGCGGAAGAATGTTGTGTGGAGTGACAAATCAAGGTACACAATGTGGCAATCTGATGGCAGGGTGTGGGTATGGCGAATGCCTGGTGGACGTCATCTGCCAGCATGTGTAGTGCCAACAGTAAAATTTGGAGGCAGTGGTGTTATGGTGTGGTCATGATTTTCATGGAGGGTGCTTGCACCCCTTGTTGTTTTGTGTGGTACTATCACAGCACTGGCCTACACTGATGTTTTAAACACCTTCTTGCTTCTCACTGTTGAAGAGCAATTCGGGGATAGCAATTGCATCTTTCAACACGATCGAGCACCTGTCCACAATGCACAGCCTGTGGCGGAGTGGTTACATGACAATAACATCCCTGTAATGGACTGGCCTGGCCTGCACAGGGTCCTGACCTGAATCCTATAGAACACTGTTGGGATGTTTCGGAATGCCGACTTTGTGCCAGGCCTCACCAATCGACATTGATACCTCTCCTCAATGCAGCACTCTGTGAAGAATGGGCTGCCATTCCCCATAAACCTTCCAGTACCTGATTGAACGTATGCCTGTGAGAGTGTGGAAGCTGTCATCAGGGCTAAGGGTGGGCCAACACCATATTGAACTGCTGCAGTACTGATGGAGTGCTCCATGAACTTGTAAGTCATTTTGAGCCAGGTGTCCGTATACTTTTTATCACATAGCGTATAAGAAATTTGTAATATCATGCAATATTGATTTATATTCTGTCCATACGGATACCATAGAGAAAATATTGTGCCATAAAAGTTCTGACTACTCTACCTGGGACCTGATGATTTCTGCTGGATGTGTTGTCAAGAAATGAATTATTTATTTAAGAATTGGGTGTTGGTGATATCAATGATTAGGTGTAGGTGTTAGTTCTAATGTGCTGTGCATCAGACTTCACGTAATAGTACATCTTCTTATGTCATTTTGTGAAGATTCCAGGATATGGCTAATTGACAGAGCTGGTCAGAGACTTACTTCTTGTCAAAAACCTAGATTCAGGCGGTTAAAACAAATATCGAGGATGTTTTTATTGGTTTTTGGAAGAACAAAGAAATCGCATGATCTGCACTGCAAGGCAGATAAAAAATATCAGGACGTTTGTGTTATTGCATTGATAAGTGTGAGCAATATCCTATGCATGTCAGTTGTTGGTTGCTTTTGTGGAGATATTTTATAAGGTTTAGGAAAACATATCCATTGTAGTTATTGCCCACCTCCTCTGCATGTAATCATTGAA
This sequence comes from Schistocerca gregaria, assembly GCF_023897955.1. Lineage (NCBI taxonomy): Eukaryota > Metazoa > Arthropoda > Insecta > Orthoptera > Acrididae > Schistocerca > Schistocerca gregaria. Next base: position 537,957,873 of record NC_064921.1, read on the forward strand.
ATGGGTCCCTTTATACCAAAGAAGATTCACATAACATTTATCCATGCTTTGTATTAAATTCGTGTTTGTTGGATGACCATCATTAGGGAAGGTAGTGTCTTGGTAAAATTAGTAAGCTACCTTTCATCACCAACTATGACGTGCATTTTGACACACCAGATTTTATTTATGAAGCTTACATTGAAACAGCTCCAGGGCTCTCTGTTCTTGGATTGGTTTCATATCAACTAACTACAAAAATTTTGCAGTGAAGGGTCCTTTTAGGATGACAGAGATGACTGTTGTTGTGATTCCAAAATTACAGTGTATATGATGATAATTGAAGCAGGCACTATTTTCAATAATCCTTCAAATTTGAATCCAATTTTCTTCTTCTTATTCAGCAGCAGCAGCTGTTGTTGATTACTCATAACAGCTGGCATTTTCAGTGTTTCCTTCAGATACCAGAGCGTTTAAGTATTTATAGTCCGTGGTCATGGGGTAGAAGACCAATGCAAAAGATTATTCCTGGAGATACCAAACCTCACGCCTGCCTCTTATAAACTTCTAAATATTTGTCATAAGGCGATACTCAGATTTGTATTCAGTAGTTGACAGTGGCTGGATACAATGTGTAAAGTGGAGGCTTTTCCACCACTTTTAATATTTTATAACCATGCAAACTTGCAACAATGTATTATACTGAATTCTGCTGTCAGTGATGTTTCTTGGGGGTGTATTGTTAACAAGAAACCCACTCATGCTCAGAATTATCAGAGAAATTCTCATGTTAAGGCACTTGCCAGTGCAGTTACACACATCCAATCTATATTGTTGAGTGATGTGTGCCTAAAATTGTTACATATTTATGACACTAAATTTTTAATTAAATATCTCATCCTCTCTGTTCCACTTAGTCACTTACCCTTGTCTCCACATTCAAACAAATGATTTTTTTTTAATACAACCTTTTTGGCTTGCTTCTCAATAGCTACCAGACCAAAAATTCAAAGGAGCAGGTCCTCATTTGATCGTAGGATTTTTTTGGCATGTAATGAGATTTCAATCAGTGGCAATGTATGTACTACATCAATAAAACTACTATGCTATGTTTCACCTTCCATGTTATTATGTTGGTCCCCTCATAGGTTGGATGGAGGGTGAGAAAGGAACCTGACCAAATGTGCTGTTCAGTTCATCTTCTATGTTGAAGACTTATTTTCAGTATTATCTGTACATACAGCATTACTTTGAGGCATGTAAAAAAATGCTAATTTGTTTCAAATTTTGCACGATGTGTCTGTTGCTGTGTGTGAATTAACCTGTACAGAAAAATTAATAGACAGAGGATAAAATAGTAACTTAAGGAAATATGGCTGGCTGATAACTTAAACAAACATCCAGACTGTATAGGATGTTTTGAAGGAGATCTTAGTTTTTTTTTTAAGATGACAGAGATTAATTGAGGAATCTTTCAGAACAAAATATGCAATCTATACATATACTGCTGCAAGAGACCAAATTCCTAGCATAGAAAGTGTTGGCTGAATCGCTGTTTAACTCTGTTGTGCAGTATTGTTTGTGGTATATTTTACTCCTGACACAAAACATTTCTTGCAACTGGGTATTGTGTTTCATGCAGAATTTGCATGATTTCCATTAGTCTTTTATGCCACTGTGGAACAGCTCAACTTTACTTTAGCTTGAGATTTTTAGATCTTTAGATCTTGCTTGTCAAAGGTATATTTCACAACTAACCATTTAGCAAGTAGGTACTATGCAAAAATTTTCCTCTGAACCTGTATGGACCAACCGAAAAACATAGATTTCTGGTAAAGATAGTTTTGCCTTTTAACATTTTGATAAGGAATTGAATAAAATTGTCATATTAGTAGCTATATAAACTCTCAAAATTCAGGATCTTGTGTCATAAAAAATCTGCATACCATAGATAAAGCATATTTTATGCTGTTCTCAGTAATTTGAAGTATATATACGTCATTCTCATTTGTGGAGAGAAACATAAATGATACTATATGTCTGGGTGCAGTTCAGAATTTTCAGATTTAAAAAAAAAAAAAAAAAAAAAAAAAAAAGTGATGAGTCCATTGTCAGTGATAAACTGGACAGACAATGAGAAATGTCTCGCATATTCCCACAGTCACTTGATTTGACACAACTAAATCTTTGCTTTTTAATATTATTGCAGATAGTTTGTTCATTTCTCTTTCATCTTCTGATCTACAAGGTCTTAAAGAAAGTAGTAGTGAAGCTGTTATCAGTCCAAAGATTGTCTTGATCACCACAGTGGTGTACTAGGCATGGTTCTCTGGGAGGAAGTCATATGCTGGTGCATTCCTCTGAACTGTGAAACTGACTGACCAGCCGGTTATAGGGGGACCTACAATTAATGTGGATTCTGAACCACAATGCAACTCTGCAATGTCCACATCAGCAAACACTGATAGGGATGAAATAAGCAATAAGAGACTGATACAAATCCAAGGACTGACCAGAGATTGAACAAGAGACCTTTGGATTTGTAATCTGACACTTTACCACTGAGCCACCCAGTGAAATTGCATTTAAGATGCATTACCGGAGTGGTTCGCAACTGACTGACTTAGGTGTAGAATTAAGTTGTCTTCAGGTCATATAGTTACATATTAGAAGTAATAAACAGATCAAACAAAAATAATTGTTTGATAATAAAGGAGGCATATTTTGTTTTAATACAACAAATTAAGTATATATGAAACATGAATAAAGTGCTGCTTATTTGCTTTGAGAAAAGGCCATTTTAAAGATCACTGTACACTAAACTGTCATGATTAGTTGGATTGTGATTGACACACTTGGTGATCCTCTTCCTGGAGAAACACAACACTGTGCCATGTTAAGTCGTCATTTCTTAGGGGATGAAAAGTGGTATGGTGAGTAAGTTTTGATTATTTGACCAATAGCCTTCTCCCTGTGGCTTCACCCACACTTGCATTTGAAACATATTTTGAAAACCCCTCCCCCCCCCCCCCAACCCCCTCCTCCTCTTCCTCTCTCTGTCTACGTTATTCTCCCATTTCTCTCCTCCCCCCCCCCTCTCTCTCTCACTATATTTCCCTCTTGATCCCTCATATCCTTCTCCTTCTCTCTCTTTCCATCTGCCTTCCCCTCATTCATTTACATTGGCTGCTACCTCCTGCCCCCCCCCCCCCCCCAAATGCCTTCCACCTACCTCACACAACCTCCCCTCCTTCCCTCTCTCTGCCTATTTCCTCCTCTCCCTTGCTCTGTCCACCCCACCCCGCCCTCCCCTACCCATCTCAAGCTGTCCCCAGTCATGCTCATCGGTGTGTGTAGCCTCTGCAATACGAATCAGTTAAACAGGGCGATTCCCATAACACATTGACATGCATGGCAGCCTACACATCAGAGGCTTGAAAAATCATTTGTTTACCCCTGACATACAGGCCGCCAAGCAAAACAGGTCGATACTACTACAACAAAACACGCCTGTCATACAGGACAGCCTGCATGCCAGGGCCCGGAAAACTGTTTCTTGCCCCTTACATGTAGGCTGCACTCTAGAGCAGGTTGATTTGGGGTGTTATAAACCACACAGTGCTGATGATACTTGTGAGGCCTACTGTTTCTGTGCTCAGTTTGATTGATATCGATCCAGGGGTATGGAAGGAGATATAATTTTTGCTCTCATGTTATTTCTAGCCCCTCATTCTGCCATTGGCGGACAACATTAAGCATTAATATAGACAGCACTTTCGTCAAGTCCTTTCATACTTTTTATTGTCCTGTCGATGAGCTTATTTCCCCACATTCTTTAGTCAGAGAAGAATAAAATGCCTTTCATTTCTGTTGTTAGTGTGGAACATTCAAGGTGGAGCTCTTTCTCAGCTAGGCATTCATTAGATAGGAAATTAGTCATGGACTTGTTAAGAAAACGATCTGCATTAATCTAAAATGTTCTGAGGTGCTTAAATCTTGATGCTGCACAGATACTGAATGCTCTTAACCAGTCCACTATCTTACTTGGTTTGTAGTCCCATTGCTGGAACACATCTGTATGTGATGTAACTTAATTAGAGCTATAATGCTGATTTTATAGATGATAGAATACTGAAGTAGAATATACTATGAAATATATCCTTTCTTCTACTCTGGTAAACTTGTCTATCTATCTTACATAGAAAGGCTTGCAGTCAACTGTGGCTCTAGTAAAAAGTGTAGTTTGTTCCACTTCAGGTACTAACAGGAAATATTTTCTTGAATGGAAAATGTAGTAAAAGGTTAATATTGATGTTTAAATATTAGTTATGTAGAAGAATTATTAGTTTGAAACAGATCAAAACTGTGTGCCTGATGTACCATGAGGAGCTGCCATCTTGTATCAAGTGATTGCCCCTCGCCCATAGTACAAAGATAGGATGTAGGGTTTGCACAAAATACACTTGTGGCTAGCCGAATTTTGTCATTACATAGCATTGGTGTTCGAGAATAAATTTTCACTCTGCAGCAGTGTGTGCACTGATTTGAAACTTCCTGGCAGATTGAAACTGTGTGCTGGACCGGAACTATACCTGAGACATTTTCTTTTTTTGGGCAAGTACTTTAGTGACTGCACTACCAAAACACAACACACGTTCACAGTTTTACTCCACCAGCACCTCTTCCCTTACCTTCCAAACATCACAAAGTTCTCCTATATATATATCATTGTACTAGCAGTCCTGGCAGAAAGGGTATTGTGGAGAAATGGCTTAGCCACAGCACTCGTTTGTGAAAGGCAAAGGTGTCAGCTTCAAGTCCTGGTCTGCCACACAGTTCTAATCTGCCAGGAAGTTTCAAATCAATGCACGCTGTGATGCAGAATGAAAATTTCTTCTGAAAACTTTCCTGCAGGCTGTGGCTAGCCATTTTTCCACAGTACCCTTTCTTCCAGCAGTGCTAGTCCCACAAGATAAGCAGGATAATTTCTGTAAAGTTTGGAATGTACGAGAAAAGGTGTTGGCAAAAGTAAAGCTGTGAGGGCAGCTTGTCAGTCGTGCTTGGATAGTTCCTTCAGTAGAGCAGTTGCCCACAAAAGGCATAGGTCTCATGTTTGAGCCCTGGTCTCACACACTCTTTTAATCTGCCAAGAAATTTCACTGTTGTTCATAAAACTTGTTATATTGCTTGCATCTTTAATCTGTATCAGATCACACAAAAGCCTTGTGAAATATGAACAGATGTGTCCTAACTGAAACCATAACAACTGGTTGAGTCAAATAATGACATCTAGTCCCTTGGGTGGTCCTGGTTTCAGATTCCTTTGATATCATGGTACACATTAAGCTCATTATTAGTTAAAATTTATAAGTATTTCCCAATTACAAATAAGATAAAACAAAAATACACAATAAGTAGGCATGTGTTTGAACTTGATTAGTAGAATGGTATTTCCTGCTGTCTTTTTAGATGTTCCAAAGACATGGTCAAGTCTGTGACATAGTGGATGACATACTTGACATGCTCTGTTCATACCTGACTATGTTCTTGTTCACTAAACTCGGGTAGTAGCTGATGCAGAGTTCCATTTTTTGTGTTGAGCAGTGAAAAGAGTCGAGGGAAAGATAACAGAATGCATGACATTTGGAAGGGCATATTTTTATAGTGGAATTGTGAGTTAGGATGTGGCAACTACATGAATGACATGTTTAATTAATGCCATTTCAGAGTGACACAACATATTGTAGCAACAATTCTGTAAGTGGGCTTTTTCCTATCTTCTTGGAGAATAGATAAGAGCTCCTTGTCCTTTGGGTTAAATGCCTGTCGGAGAAAAGAGTCATAGATATTTCATAGGCAAATGAAAACCATAATAACTGATTAGAAATTCTTTATATTAGAATATGTTTTGAGTGTGGGAAAGATTTAGTGTCATTGGACTCATCTCAGTCTGCAGCTATTATAGGTGAGGCAGTGAAGCTGGTTTATGCATTACAGACCAGATAAGATTTTGGGGACTCCTTTTGGTGGCTCTGTTAAGGTTTGTTAAGTGGCTATGGAGAAAGATGACATTAAGATTTTAGCTATGAGCAAAGTTGATGAGCTTATTTTATAATCTGTAGACAAGTATGGATGTTTCTTTGTATGTTTAGAGGCATTATAATCTTATAAATGCAAAAATTTTAGATTGTGTGTGTTAATATGTTCATTACTTCTTCATGCTGAAATGGCTGGATAGATTTGGAATGGAGAAAGCTAATACTCTGAATTAACACACAGGCTATCTTAGATTTATATACCTATCATTGGGGTTGGGCTGAAAAAGTAGTGTAGTCACAAAAGTGGGAATATACGTACTTTATTCATCCAGTATTTGAGAATGAGAGCACTTGGTGACTTGCAACAGACTTCACATATAATATCAAACTTTTGTGAAACTTTTTCTCACTGGCAACCTCCACAAAATGGTGAAAGGAAAAAAGTTTATTGCTAATACATTTTTGCTGTTCGTGCTATAAAACTACCTAATGAAGTATGATGTTTCTACATCTGCATCTGTGGTGTACGGAAAGGTGTTGTCATTGAGTGACTGTAGGAGGATACAAGATGACTTGGGCAGGATTTGTGATTGGTGTAAAGAATGGCAGCTAACTCTAAATATAGATAAATGTAAATTAATGCAGATGAATAGGAAAAAGAATCCCGTAATGTTTGAATACTCAATTAGTAGTGTAGTGCTTGACACAGTCAAGTTGATTAAATATTCGGGCGTAACATTGCAGAGCTATATGAAGTGGGACAAGCATGTAATAGCAGTTGTAAGGAAGGCGGATAGTCATCTTCAGTTCATTAGTAGAATTTTGGGAAGATGTGGTTCACCTGTAAAGGAGACTGCTTATAAAACACTAATACGACCTATTCTTCAGTACTGCTCGAGTGTTTGGGATCCCTATCAGGTCGGGTTGAGGGAGGAAATAGAAGCATTCAGAGGCAGGGTGCTAGATTTGTTACTGGTAAGGTTGATCATCACGCAAGTGTTCTGGAATTGCTTCAGGAACTTGGGTGGGAGTCTCTGGAGGAAAGGAGGCGTTCTTTTCATGAATCGCTACTGAGGAAATTTAGAGAACCAGCATTTGAGGCTGACTGCCGTACAATTTTACTGCCTCCAACTTATATTTCACAGAAAGACCACAAAAATAAGATAAGAGAGATCAGAGCTCATACAGAGGCATATAGGCAGTCTTTTTTCCTCGTTATGTTTGGGAGTGGAACAAGGAGAGATGATGCTAGTTGTGGTATGAGGTACCCTCCGCCACGCACCATATGGTGGATTGTGGAGTATTATGTAGATGAAGTATGATGTTTTAATTTATTACTTATTTACTACTTGCTGTATTCATGACAGGTTTTTCAGACAGTGATCACTTACATCCAGCAAAGTTGTATCATTGTACAACACGTAGTTCCGGAGATACGACGTCATAAACACTGAGATGTGTGAAAAGCTGCTGCATCATGTATGACATTTTAATTTATTACATCTTTGCTTCTAATTCTATTCACAATGCATTTTGCAGACAGCATCCTCACATTTTGCTGAATGTACCTACAAAAATATATCATTGTAATATGCACAATTCAGGAGGTACAATATTGTAAACACTGGCATGCTTGGAATGCTGTCACATTATGCTTGATGTTTTAAATTATTACTTCTTTACTACTACTGCTCTATTCACAAAACATTTCAGTCGGTAGCCACATATACCACTGGATGTACCTGCAAAATTATATCATTGTACAACACACAGTTCAGGAGATACATCATCATAAACATTGATCTGTGTGAAAATAGAACTGCACAGCAAAATTTGATAGATGTACAGTGATATATGTGCACAAATATGTGTGAATCATGTAAAATATATGTCAAAAAGAGTAGAAATGTATGTACATGGGTAAAAAAGCTCATCCTAAATTCGTGGACTGATTTCAAACTAATTTGGTAGGCATGTTAGTTATGACATGAAAAGAAATACTATAGAGGTATGAACCACTAGCCTGCTATTGGGGTGGGGGTGCTAATGTAGAAAGAGAAGAAGGGAGAAGGAGATGGACAGATGGATAGTGTGTAGGAGAAGATAGGCAGAGAGAGAGGAGTGAAGTGGAGATGGACAGAGGGTGGGGGTGGAGAGGAACTAATAGAACATTGGAATAAACACATTTGCAGGCAATACCAGATACACACGTTCCTCTACATGTACCCATAGAAGAATAATTCTTGAAACAATGTTTACAGAGATGTATCGCAGTAGGTATCTGACTGCACACATACCAAGACAATTATGATCTTTCTGTGCTAAGCATATCGCAGATAGTTATGAAATTATTTTGAAATTATTTACTCCCTTTTCTGGAAATTCTTTTTAGTTCGCTACTGGGTCGTGTAAAAATTGTTTGCCATGAATTAAACGAGTAAGTTGTGAGTGACATGAGTCCTGTCAACTTTCCCATCATCTCAAAAAAAAAAAAAAAAAAAATAAAATAAAATAAAAAAAAAAAAAATCCCAATGCCAAGCTGTTGCTGGATCGCAAGTGGCTCATGTCGCAAGACAGAACTTTTGTGGTGGCACATACACATGGATAGTGAGTTTTGCCATTAACAGGTTTCTCTGAGGTACTGTTTAATTATGGGTAACACTGCAGGTTGCACTGGTTAAATATGTATGATTTAAAATATTGCATCAATTAATTAATTCAGCACATCACATCACGTTCTATATGTTCAGAGTTGTGGAGCAAGTGAAATTTTACATTAATCGTCAGAAGCAGCCGTTTTTATCTAATGCATCATACTAAGCATTTTTATGAAATTGCTGTTATGGCATTAGCTGGATTGCCTCACAAGATTGCACAGTAGGACAGTATGAGTGAAAGTATGCAAAGTATGCCAGCAATCTTGACTGCAAGTCTAATAATTAGAGAGATTTCTAAGTGGAAAAGAGAGAGAATTGAGCTTTTTGATTAAGTTATCCACATACTGATGCCATCTCAGTTTGTTCTGTATCTAAATATTTAGAAATTTAACATATTGACTGTGTTTGTGGTCATTCTGCTAGATTCGTTGTTCACTGATTTGTCATCTAGTCTGTAGGTGCATGAAACGACTCATTATTGCACATTCAAACTTTCTCTTTATTTTGTTTGTTTAAAAAGTTTAATTTTGTACAAAGAAATAGCAAGTTCATTACTTGACAATACACAGTCTTCCTACAGACAAAACATATCATAACTAAAAACTATTACATCTACATCTACATCCATACTCCGCAAGCCACCTGACGGTGTGTGGCGGAGGGTACCCTGAGTACTTCTATCGGTTCTCCCTTCTATTCCAGTCTCGTATTGTACGTGGAAAGAAGGATTGTCGGTATGCTTCTGTGTGGGCTCTAATCTCTCTGATTTTATCCTCATGGTCTCTTTGCGAGATATACGTAGGAGGAAGCAATATACTGCTTGACTCTTCGGTGAAGGTATGTTCTCGAAACTTTAACAAAAGCCTGTACCGAGCTACTGAGCGTCTCTCCTGCAGAGTCTTCCACTGGAGTTTATCTATCATCTCCGTAACGCTTTCGCAATTACTAAATGATCCTGTAACGAAGCGCGCTGCTCTCCGTTGGATCTTCTCTAACTCCTCTATCAACCCTACCTGGTGCGGATCCCACACTGCTGAGCAGTATTCAAGCATTGGGTGAACAAGCCTACTGTAACCTACTTCCTTTGTTGTCGGATTGCATTTCCTTAGGATTCTTCCAATGAATCTCAGTCTGGCATCTGCTTTACCGACGATCAACTTTATATGATCATTCCATTTTAAATCACTCCTAATGCGTACTCCCAGATAATTTATGGAATTAACTGCTTCCAGTTGCTGACCTGCTATTTTATAGCTAAATGATAAGGGACCTATCTTTCTATGTATTCGCATCACATTACACTTGTCTACATTGAGATTCAATTGCCATTCCGTGCACCATGCGTCAATTCGCTGCAGATCCTCCTGCATTTCAGTACAATTTTCCATTGTTGCAACCTCTCGATACACCACAGCATCATCTGCAAAAAGCCTCAGTGAACTTCGGATGTCATCCACCAGGTCATTCATGTATATTGTGAATAGCAACGGTCCTATGACACTCCCCTGCGGCACACCTGAAATCACTCTTACTTCGGAAGACTTCTCTCCATTGAGAATGGCATGCTGCGTTCTGTTATCTAGGAACTCCTCAATCCAGTCACACAATTGATCTGATAGTCCGTATGCTCTTACTTTGTTCATTAAACGACTGTGGGGAACTGTGTCAAACGCCTTGCGGAAGTCGAGAAACACGGCATCTACCTGTGAACCCGTGTCTAAGGCCCTCTGAGTCTCGTGGACGAATAGCGCGAGCTGGGTTTCACACGACCGTCTTTTTCGAAACCCATGCTGATTCCTACAGAGTAGATTTCTAGTCTCCAGAAAAGACATTATACTCGAACATAATATGTGTTCCAAAATTCTACAACTGATCGACGTTAGAGATATAGGTCTATAGTTCTGCACATCTGTTCGACGTCCCTTCTTGAAAACGGGGATGACCTGTGCCCTTTTCCAATACTTGTCGCTAAGGTAAGAACAACACATGAACACACACAAAATTTGTAAAACTCTCTGACAGCTCATCAGTATTAGTGCCCTTCGTGGCTGACATGGTCAGTTGACAGCTGTGCCATAATAACAATTATACATTTGCACATGCACAACATAACATGACAGTGCACTGCAGTACACTGCAAGAGAATTCGAAGCTCGGCTGCTACTTCAGTCTCCTCAGGGGAAGTGGAACATTGCCCAGATGTCCAGATGGCATGCCAGAAGGTGTATTCACCATCCAGATCTCAATGTGCATATGAACAGTGGTTCTGCGATTGGTGGTGATGGTGTTGCTGCTGGTGCTGATGCTAGTGGGTGTGATTGTGTTCCGCCAGATAGTTGATTGTCATGTGGAACATATGCTACTTTTATCCTGTATGTGGAGACTGTAGTAGGCATGCTGTTTACAAATATCTCGAAGGTGCATTCCCCTTGTTGCAACACCATGTAAGGGACAGATCACTGTACGGTGGTTGCAGTGAAGGTCTGACTCTGCCCATGCAGTCTGCCTCCGTAGTGTAGCGGTAGCATTACCAGCTACCATGCAAGGTGCCCGGGTTCAATTCCTGGCAGAGGACTGGGTGTTGTGTGTCCATCGTTTTCATCGTCATTGGCTCACAAGTTGCCGAAGTAGTGTCAACTAAAAGAAAAGGACTTGCAATACGGCGACTGAACTCTCCTGAATGGGGGCCTCCCGGCCGACAATTCCATTAGATCATTTCATTTTTTCCGCCCATGCAGGGCATGTTGGTAGATCCTGATTCACGTAGATAGCAGGAGTGCCATGCCTTGCAGCTTGGTGTGGGTGAAGTCAGGGACATTTTCCCTCAGTGGAAGTACAAAGTGCTACAATTGAGATCAGGTAGCTGCAATGGTTGTGCTTCTACAAACTCTCCAAGTAGAGACAGGGCTTTGCTGTAAAGTAATGCTGGCGACACATCTAAATCTGGTTTATATGTCATTTGGAGGTCCAGTAATATCATTGGTAATGCTGTCATCCAATCTATATTGTGACTTATGATTGCCAATTTGAGTGAGCAGTGCCAGCATTCAGTCATACCATTACTGGCTCAGTTGTAACTGGTGGTACTATGGTGCAGTGTGCCACAGAACTTTGTTAGTTGGGAGTACAATTCTGACTCAAACTGGTGGCTGTGATCTGTCAGTGTGTGCAGTGGGCAGCCAAAGCTAATAATCCACCTTGATGTGAAGGCAAACACCAATGTTTCTACAGCCACAATATCCACCAGGATTGCTTCAAGCCAGGTGTAAGATGATCAGTCATGGTAAGGATATAACATTGTCTGTTGGAAGAAGGTAGTGGACCCATGATATTGACATGGGAATGTGCAAATTTCATTTTAGTAATCAGAAGCTTCCCAACCGGTGCAGAAATGTGATGGTTGATCTTGCTCCATTGGCATTTGACACACGTGCGGGTCGATTCACGACAGTCTTTTTGTATTCTCGGCCATACAAAGTGGTGGGAGACCAGGGAAACTATTGACCTGTTGCCAAGGTGACTAAGTTGTGAAGGTTGTCGAAGGCCGGCTTGTGAAATGCTACCAGGAAAAATGGCCTTGGTTTTCCAGTCAAGAGGTCACCATATGTTTTGGTGTTAGCACTAGGCACATAGACTAACCTCAGTTCCATAGCTGTTGATAGATCATGCAGGTAGTTTGGAAGCTCTTGCTCAGATTTCTGTGCCTTGGTGCATTGGGTAAAACTCATAGAGCTCTAGCTGTTCAAAATGTCATAGAAGCAAGACAGGCAATCGGCCACTTCATTGTCAATACCTGACACATGCCTATTGTATGTGCTGAATTACACTATGATAATAAGTACTGCTGGTGAAGTGAAAAGTTGTTGTTCCATCATGTCAGTTATGTGAAAACTGTAAAAATTGTAAATTCCCTTGCTTCCAGTTACGTGGGGAATGATTTTGTTTTCTTATATATAGGAAGGAGTTCCCAATAGTTAGCGCTCCACTTCTGTTGTGATGATGGCAGCTTACAGTAGTAGAAGGCCGAAGGTTACCATGCAACCTTGTGGAACTTTTGTACAACAGGCCTGATAGCTATATGACTTGCATCAACTACAAGTGCAATGTGTGCTATAATTCTTGATGAGCAAGGACTGCAGCAACCACTATGCTATGCTGCTACACTTCAAAGGCTGAACTCTTAGCGTCCATCAACTGGATTTTCAATGTCCCATTGATTTTTGGTTCGGCAAGTGCTATGGTAAGAGGTACTTGTAATGCCGCTGAGTGTGGCTGACATCAGTGATAGTTCAATATGCTGAGAAAGTGTTGTTAACTCTTGAACAGTTTGTGGGTGCACAATCTGCAAAATGGCTTCCACCTTTTCAAGCAGGGGAAGTGAGCCCTTGGACAAAATTTTGAGACCTATAAAATTGATCAGTGGGTGTCCCAAAAACACACTTGGCTGTGTTCAGTACCACACCATATTGATTTAGCCTATCTGAGACTTACATCAGGTATTGCTCATGTTGTTCTGTGGCTGAAGAGAGGATAAGTATGTTGTCCAAGTTGTGAAACAGAAGGGTAGTCCTCGTAGTACTGCATCAATAAAATGCTGCCATGTTTGTGCTGCATTTTTCACACTGAATATCATATACAAACTCTTGAACAATCCAGATGGGGTGGTGGCTGCAGTTTTTGTGATGTCTTCTTCCACTATGGGTATCTGTGTATATGCCTTGGCACAGTCATATACGCAAAAAATTGCCGCACCATGTAATGCATAGCTGTAATCCCATAGTAGAGGGACAGGATGCCAATCTGGCAGTGCCTGAACATTGAGGGCATGGTAATCCCTGCACAGATGCCTCAGTCTTTTTCTAGCACCAGGTGAAAGAAAATGGACCATGGACTACTGAATGGCTGTCTAACCCCCTCTCTCTTCATGGTGTCAAATTCTGCCTTTGCGATCGCTAACCAATCTAGAGCTAGGTATTGAGGTCAACAGGAAACTGGCGAGCTGTCCATGATCTTGATATGATGTACAGTACCATGTCAAACCTCTTTCAGTGGTACTGGGGGTCATGTCAAGACTGGGAACTATTTTAGTAGGCCACAGGTACTGTCTATCATTTGCCTGCACAACTTTGGCTGAGGGCACCAGTGTGAAGTGATGGAAGTCTGAAGTTGGCAGCCCAGTCGTGCGTCATCCACCAATTGCATTTTCACCATATCCAGTAGAAGGTGGTAGTACGCCAAAAGATCAGCACTGACTGTAAAATCCCACATGAATGCTTGGCCCAGCCCCAAGTCTGATTTCACACCTTGTGCTGTAGTTTGATATTGAAGAGTTGTTCACAGTGGACAAGTGGAATAATGTTGCTGGTCTATGATAATGTAGCTGTCTCTGGGGAAAGATACACAAGTCTGACCCAGCATCCACTATATATTTGCAGCCCCACTCTGATCACTGATTGAAAGGATCTGTAGTGAGTCCTGTCAATAGGAGGCAGTGTCTGTGTCCAACTGCTGATGCTGACACTCTACAAATGGGCCTTGGCCTTGGCCCGAGGTGTAGGAGTTTTGACTTGTTAAAGTCTTTCCTCCTGTTCCTGATGATGCGATGATGATGTGGCCTTACTGTATGGTTTGTCCTCTCATTGTCCGGTGTCTGTCCTGGCTACTAGCATCCAGGCATACTAGTGAACTATGGTGTTTTGGTTCTTCTTTGTCTCGTGCGAGACGTTCTGCAGAGCTGTCTGTAGGTCTGCGGACAGCTTCCTCTCACTGTCGTGAACCTCCTTCCTCAGCCGCCTTCTTGCTTCCCGTGCTGTGTTACCTCCCCGCCTGGAGTTGGGGAAGGGGAGGACGGTGCCACGTCCATGGGCATCTCCCTGGTCTCCTGTATTGCTACAGGTTCCGGGGCAATGTCCATTTGAGTGGCCATGTCCTTCTGACACGGTAGGTCCGTCTGCGTGACGGCGTCCATCCCCACCGGGCGCACCGCAGGGGAGGCGGGAACGGCGGCGGGCACCTTCGTCCTGTTCAGAACTCGTAGCTCCTCACGCAGCTGCTGGAGCTGACGGTGGATTGCGCCGAATTCTTCTTTAAGCGCGGCCCGTTCGGCTGCAAAGGCGGCTTGGAGGCCGGACATGGCATCGTCAGTGGCGGCTTCGTGTCAGTGCGGCTCGCACCTCTCGCCGGTGCCGGTGCGGGTGGGGGGGGGGGGGGCAGGCGGCCGTCATGGCGCTTGACACTGCCCCAGCGCGTGGTGCGGCGGGCTGACGGCGTGACTCCCTGAGGTAGCTGCAGCTATGCGAGTTGGCGGCGTGTGGCCCGCCACAGTTCGCGCAGTTGCTGGCCACCCCACGAGGCTTTGTGCAACTGTGACGGCGTTCTTGCAATCACGCGTAGTATGCCCCAACTGCCGGCACTTGTAGCACTGCACAATCTTGCTGTCCTGCTGAGTGTGCTTGTGCTTTGGCTGCCGTCGGCGGTCCCTGTTGTTCCCCATTGCATAGATGAGAATTTCCAATGCGGCTGCAATCTTCTTCCCTTTCTGTCCAGCCATGGTGTTGGGCTAGTGGCATTGGTGTGCACGAGCGACGGTAACGAAGTGAGCCGCAGCGAATCGAGTAGCGGAGTGTGTCCAAGTGCTGCTGGCATTTGGTTACGTGAGTGGCGATGTGCCCTTGTGTGTCTGGTCCCTAAATCTTCTGTGATGCTAGCAGTCAGAGTGTTGTTCTTGTCCAGATATTGATGAGGTGGCAGAGGAACAACTTCAAAACCTCCGGCTGTACCACTTTCCGTCACCACGGCTGTCACACTGCGATAGCAACTCATCAATTTGCTTGGTGAGAGCCTTGACCTTCGCTGGCAGATTGTCATAATCAGCCTGTGTGACCACTGTTGATGCTAAGCTATGACATGTTGCAATTGATGCACCAGTCACGGAATATTGTCAACGATATTGGATTACTTGATGCTGTTGGCGTGCTGTTATACACATCAACCAATGCACCAGTCAAAGCAGGGACTATAGCATTCGCTATGCTCTTGGCCAAGTCAGTCACCACATCCAAAGACATCTCCATCTGTAATATTATTATGACTTTCACCTGTGGTGGGTGGTCAACAATGTGTGCAGCTAGTTATGTGACACAGTTCCAATGTCCACCTTGCAGTGCAAATATCATAAATATTGGGAAGGTTTTTGGTCTCCCATATCCTCCTGGGTTAACACTTCCCAGAGGCATTGTGGTATGGAAACCCATTACATCAATTCTGATTTTATCTTTTGGCTCTGGGTAGTGTAGTGATTACATCTTCATCCTCAGTGGTATAAGGGTACTCCAGCTGACTAACAACCATTGTGAATTAAATGGAGTCTGCCTTAATATCTCCAAAGAGGAAACTGGCTTCCACTTGCATGAACCTTAGTGCCGTGTTGTGCAGCCGGAATGGGGGCAAGCGCACTGCAAGTTGTGAAACTGACAGAATCATCACCTCCGATGAATACGTCATGTCAGATTCGACATAGTTAAACCCCCTGTTGTTACAGGCTAAATCATGTCACGGTCACCACTGTGGTTGTACTGCTAGGTTCGTCACTGACTGATTTCTTGTCCATCCTGTAGATGTATGAAATGACTTATTATTGCACATGCGAACATTCTCTTTATTGTGTTCCCCTAAGAAGTTGAATTCTCTACAAAAAAGTAACGCACTCTTGGCTTGATTACACACCGTCTTCGTACAGACAAAATGTATTTGAACTGAAAACTATTTCTTGTTGCTAAGATAATAACAATGCAAAACACATGTAAAAACCATAAAACTCTGACGGCTCAGAATAATGCACCATCAATGTCAGTGCCCCTGGTGGCTGATGCAGAAAGCTGATTGACAGCTGCACCATAACAATGCTTATACATTTGCATGCACAGTACAAAACATGACACTGTACTGCACTACACTGCGAGGGAAACTGAAGCTCGGCCGCTACACTTGACGCCGGTTGGTAAAATGGTTGTCAGCATTAAAGCCTTGTCTTACTTGTTTTAAAATGAAGAACAAATTTCATTGTTGGAAGAATTAGTCATGGCAGTTCATCAAACCAACTTCTGATGCGTCTTAAAATTCACAAAAGATTCCCCAAAATGATTCACTGACAAAATGCGTATTCTGATTCCCACTGGTCTAAACTATATTTCAATGTCAGCTTTACCCTAAGGTGCGAAATAAGTGTTGCGTAGCTTAAACTGAGCTTGAATCTATTGTGTATTTAGATAAGAACATTGTCACAGGAAAACATTCTGACTCATTTCTAAACATGTATGAAGGAATCTCAATGAGCATAATCAGTGTGAGCATACAGAGAACAGCTTGGCATAAATGATAACACAGCGAAATCATTGGCCATCATACTCATTGATTATTTCCAAAAATATGACCATAAAAATTAGACCTAATAATAAACGTTATAGTACAGATGCATTCAAGTAGTCGACTTTATTGTTGTACACTATGTACATCAACAACAGACATTATTTTAAATAGTTCAGTGCCAAACAAGTTGAAAAATAATTAGTAACCTAAAAAGCAGCAACTTTTTTTTTAATGATCAGACAGTTCCTTGTGTCTTTTGCTGGCGTGATACGTCCGCACTTGAACTATCTGTGTTATAAGTCAGTAGAAAATTATATGTATATTTCTTGTTAATTTTTAAGTAATGTATATGTTTGTACTGATTGAGAAGGGTGTTATGTTCCAACTCTGAACTGCTGCT
Organism: Schistocerca gregaria; assembly: GCF_023897955.1. Classification (NCBI taxonomy): domain Eukaryota; kingdom Metazoa; phylum Arthropoda; class Insecta; order Orthoptera; family Acrididae; genus Schistocerca; species Schistocerca gregaria. The sequence continues at coordinate 537,975,315 of NC_064921.1, forward strand.
TCTTGATTTAATCTATAGATAAAGCTGTGTAGATTAAATAAGTTTTGGAGTACTCCACTGGTGTTGTTCCTTTGCCGCAATCTGGAAACTTTGATACCATTGCAACTTTCTGCTAAATAATGGAAAGTGCTTCTTTTAATAATATCTGTATTGCATCTGCTCTTACAATTTGTGGGTATAAAGGGACACTGAAAATACAATTACAGTGCAAATATTGAACATGATGCTATCTGACAATCATGAATGTCAGACATCTTGGATTTGACAGGTAATGATATCATTCCTTTTTTTGTGTTATCTTCATTGTAATGGCATACTCTTTATTTGATGGTGGATCCCACTTCTTGAAGCCAGGTCATTGCAGCATGAAGTAACTGCCAAGTCAGCAGGTACAACAACATGCAGTAAGCTGTCGTCGTCGTCGTCGTCGTCGTCCCATTTCAAAAGATATATAGTGCCCATCTGTAGCAGTTTGTATGCACAAACAATAATAATACTTCCAAAAAGTCTATGATTCTAAACTACTTAACTAATGAAAATTCTTCCAAATGTTGCGATCATCATTTGTCGGTTAGGTAGACATTGGGTGACACATCACCTCACCAAAGTAATGCTTCACACCATACACAATACAGGTCCACTTCACTCCTTTACCTCATAAGTTAGGTAGTTAGTTGCATATTTTATAGGCCATTTTGCATGACATATCAAAAAAACATGGAAAAATTCAATTTACCGTAATAACTGGATTATTAACAACAATATGCTAAGAATAGATTGCTGTTTATCACATAGAGGAGACAATGAGTCAGAGATGGGTGCAGTGAAAAATAATGCTAGAAATATGTTGCTATAAAATACGGTCTTTCATCAGACATAGAAAACTCTTAACACTTTCAAACAAGCACAACCCATGCACATATGGCTGCTAAGGCCCAACTGCGATTGTGTCTGAAATGAGCAACACTCTTTTCTGAGGTGGATGTGAGGATACAGACAAGGAGGGATAGCAAGGTAAGTATGGGGGAAGGTGCTGGTTCTGCCTGGGGGAGCATGCAGGAATGTGATGGGTACAGGAAGTGAATGGAACATTGGTGGGATAGAGGACATGTTTAGTACTAGAGTGAGAGCAGGGCAGTGGGTATGCAGGTGGAGAACAGGGACTGGCAAAGGCAAGGGGTTACAGGAAATAAGGTATATGTTGCTGGGAGAGTTCCCACTTACACAGCTCAGAAAAGCTGGCATTGTAGGGAAGAAAACAGGTGGCACAGGCTGTGAAGTAGTTGTTAAAGTGAAGGACAATATGTTGCCCAGCTGACTTAGCGGCAGTTTGGCAGTGGCCATTCACACAGATAGCCAGCTTGTTAGTAGTCATGTCCACATAGTATGTGGCACAGTGGTTGCAGCTAAGTTGGTAGATCACATGACTGCTTTCATAGGTGGCTTTTCCTTTGATGAAGTAAGACTTGCCTGTAACAGGACTAGAGTAGGTGGTTGTATGGGGACAGTTATTGCATCTAGGTCTGTTGCATGGATATTACCATGAGGCAAGGGGCTGGGAGCAGAGGTGGAATAGGGATGGATGAGAATATTGTGTAGGATGGCTAAGCAGCAAAATACCACTCTGGGAGGAATGTGGGGGATGTTTCTCATTAGGGTGTGATGAGAGGTAATTGAACCCACGTTGGAGAATGTGATTCAGTTGCTCCTGTACTGGGTGGTACTGAGTCACGAGAGGGGAGTGATCAGACAGTAAGAATGTGTGGGGGGGGGGGGGGGGGGGGTAGGTATCAGGGAGATAAGGCATCAGAGATCTGTTTCTGGACAAGGTTGGGAGAGTATTTTCTGTCTGTGAAGGCCTGAGTGAGAGCCTTGGCATATTTAGAGAGGACTGCTCATCACTACAGATGTGATGACCACAGATAAAGGCACTGGAGTCTGGAACCGAGCGACCGCTATGGTTGCAGGTTCGAATCCTGCCTTGGGCACGGATGTGTGTGATGTCCTTAGGTTGGTCAGGTTTAATTAGTTCTAAGTTCTAGACGACTGATGACCTCAGAAGTTAAGTTGCATAGTGCTCAGAGCCAACCACAGATAGTTTGGCTGATTGGAAGGGACTTCTTGGTGTGGAATGGGTGGCAGTTGTCGAAGTGGAGATGTTGTCAGTGATTGGTAGGTTTGATGCTGACATTGGTACCAATGTAGCCATCCTTGAGATTGAGGTTGACATTGAGAAAGATGGTTTGTTCGGTTAGGGAGGACCATGAAAGTGAAAGAGTCCAGAATATGAATAGGGTGTCCTCACCTTTGATCCAGATCATGAAGATGTCAGTAAATCTGAACCAGTTTAGGGGTTTGGGATTCTGGGTGGTAGAAAGAATTCCCCTAGATGACCCATAAACAGGTTAGCATAGGATGGTGCCATGCAGGTGCCCATTCCTAAAACATGGAATTGTTTGCACATGATGATTTCACGTGACAGGTAATTGTAGGTGAGGATATGGTTGGTCGTGATGACTAGGAAGGAGATTATAAGTTTGGAGGCAGTGGGGCATTGGGAAAAAGTTGAGTTCTATAGCAGCCATGTGCGTGTCCTTGGGCACTGGAGATGTTGGTGTTGTCCTGCATTGTCCTTTCCCCTTCTCTACACCTTTCCCCTTTCCCTCTAACGCCTACCAGCACCACCTCCCCATGCTGCACATAGCAGCCCTATCCTGTTCTCACCACACTGTCTCTGCACACTCTCACAGGCAGCACTAGCACCTCCTCCCCACACCTATCCTGTCATCTCTCCCCACCCCACACCTCTTCTGTATCCCCACCATCCACCCACACAGCATGTTGCTCATTTGAGATACAGTCACAGGTGGGCCTGTGTGCCCAGAAACAACAGTTGCCATGTGTGCATGAATTTGGTTCTTTATGTCTGATGAAGGACTTAGCTCAGCAGCTGAATATTTCTAGTATTATTTTTCACTGTGCCTGTCTTTGACTTAAAACTTTCTATAAGTGTTAAGTAACAATTTTTCAGATAGTTGTTAACTTGATCCTGTATTTTCCAGTGTTTGATTTTGATTAAATTATTATTTAAATATGGTTTCATGCTGACTGATTGAAAAGGAGTTTGTATCAGTGGCAATATTCATGTTTCTGAGATACAGTCAGTTTTAATGAAGTATAATGAAGGTATTTTTTTTCCCCTAGAATTGAAATTACTAATCTCTTATTCCTTCTGAGCTCTATTATAATACATTTAATGAGATAAAATATGTACTATGATGTTATAGATAAAATAGTTAATTGCTTAAATATTTATCAACAGGATGATTGAGAGTGATAACTACAAGTTATTCTTATGGCATGCTTTTGTGTAATGAAGATTTTCTTTCTTAGAACTCATCAGTAGGCACTTAAACAAGACTGATGATGCCACTTGGGTTTTCATATGCGTCCTCCTTCAGAGCTAACAGAATACACATACACATGCACAGCTACAATATCCAGGCTGATTGCACTGTATCGACCGTGCAGCAGCTCAACTGAGGTGGAGGTGTCATGTCCAGTGGAGTCAGGGAGAGGAGAAAGGGATGAGTAGTGGGAGGGAGGCTTGGAGCAAAAGGTTGGCTGACACCTGGGAGAGAAAAGCAGCACGTGCACAGAATAGAAATGACACTGGTGAACTTACTCTGGTGTAGGCTGGGATATTTTCCTGCAACACTAGCCTCTCTGAATTATGTAGGTGAGAACTGTCTGCAACAGATCCTTTGATTGTGTAATCCCCCTGGCCTTACTCTCCACTAGCCCTACTTTCACCCCACTCTCTGACTCTATAATCGCACTTGCCTCAATCTTTGCTAATGCCTGCACAACATCCACACCCACCCATGTCCCCATAACTTCCACTTCACTTATTCCACTCTCACCCTACTCTGTTGATAGTCTCCTCTTACTCTGTTGTATCTCCCTATCCCAATACACACCTCCACAGCATTATGCACTTCACACAACCACCCCTACCTATAACACTGTGAGCTTACCTGGCATCACATTCCCATTCTGTGTACCTGCTGCCTCTACTTCCCAAATGTCAAATACACTTACGCGAGAATGTGCCACCCACTCCTTATTTTCTTTCTCTCCTTGCCCACTCCACCTGACAACAGTGGAGCTGTAGTCTCTGGACAATATTGTCAGCTGGGGCAATGTAACTGTACTGCTATTGTGCTAATTCTGAAGCAGGATTTCTCTGAAAGATGAGAAACATTCTGAGTCTTGTTTACATGCTCATCAACACATCATCTATGTAGTGAGTAGCATGCAATTTTTTATGTTCCCTTATTCAATGGTTAATTTTTTCAAAGATAAGCTTTCCTCTTGAGCTACAGTTGTTGAATATTATTTAGCTCACCTTTCTCTTCTTGACCATGGGTGTGTAGCTTTACAAACTACTTCTTCAAATATTTGCAGTCTGTGCTGGAAGTTACCTAATATAGCACCATACTTAATTATTTTGAAGTAAATACGACAACTTTCTTCAGATACATGGGCTGTATATTCTTTTAGTAAATCTTCATGATAAACAATTGTTTCTACTGGAACATAAAATAACTGTTACATGCAAATGTCATCTTGTCTGTTCAGAATATGATAGTAGACTGAATATATTTTTAAATTTTCTAATGGAACGTTCGGGCTGGAATACCAACAACTGTGGAAAGGATAGACCGCTACTCACCGTAGAGATGACACATTGAGTTGCGGACAGGCACAACAAAAAGACTTTTACACATTAAGCTTTCAGCCAAAGCCTTCATCAGAAAAGAGAAAGATATAGACATTCAAACACACAACTGTTATCTCTGGCTGCAGTGTGTGAGGTGTTCTTGCTTGTATGAATGCATGTTCTTCTTTTCTGATAAAGGCTTTGGCTGAAAGATTGGTGTGTAACAGTCTCCTTGTTGTGCCTGTCCACAAATCAGTGTGTAATCTTTATGGTGGATAGCAATCAACTCTTTTCACAATTTTTGATTTTCCAGTCTTCTTGTTTTCTGCAATAGATTTCAGCATTGTTCAACTGTAGCTCTTGCTCCAGGGCTAATGTGTTACTCCAGCCTGGGCCAATGATACATGGAACATGCTTAAATGCCCCACAGACACTTCTTATCATGAAGTTACTGCATATGTCGTCCCACCTTGAAGATGCACATCATTCCTCGAAGGGACTTGCCACCTGCAAAATACGCAATAAAAATATATGATAGTTGCCCTGTCCTATTTATTAAATCATTATTATTTGATTACAAGCATCACTCTGAAGTGATATGTAACACCAGAAATTATGTATGACTTAAAAGAATGAAAATAAGCAAAGTCAACTTACTGATTTCTTTCTCTCTAAGGCTTGCAAAAACACAAGATGTGCAAGTGGCTGATTTTTTTCTAATTTAAATGTCATCAATATGTACACCCAAAAATCTTGAAGATTCTGCCATTCTCAGTAACTCATGCCCATGCTTTAAATTGAGTTTTTTAACAGAGAGAGAGAGAGAGAGAGAGAGAGAGAGAGAGAGAGAGATTGTTTGTAGTAACCTATTTAATAATGATCCTAAATACATTATTTCCCACTACCTCTGTTGCTGTTTGTCTGTTATAATTGATTATAATACTTCATCATCTGCAAAAATAACTCAATCTGCTTGATGTGTATTAAATGGAAGATCATTAAAAAGAAACCACTGGGGGAAATTGCCCTCCAGTAGAATTTTGACCACCTTCGAAGCATAACTTTTTTACTACTTCCCAATTTTGCTGCTGTAGAGAATTCTGCACAGGGAAAGCCATGTATGAACTCACAAATGTACTCGTGGTGTAAGTAAACAAGAAAACTTCTCTGTTGTTACCTTCTGTGACTTGACTGTGAAGACGTGTGCTTTATGAACCATTAACTAAAACTAAAATGTTATGCCATTAGTAACTTCCTTCTGACATTGTCGCAGTCTTACCTTCATAACAGAAACAGGAAGGGTCTATTGACAAGCTGCACCATGGAACAAAACTAAAATAGAACCGATGAACACAAAGTTGGAGCTCCACAGAGTTTGGTACGAGGTTCACCCTACATCTTCATGGCTAATCAGCAATTCAAAGTTGGGTGCCTGACAAGGAGGATTTGTCGAAACGCCTTCAAGCTATTTCTCTACCACCACTCCACTCTCAAGTAGCTTGTGGAAAAAAATGAAAACTTACATCTTTCCAGGTGATTTTTGATTTCCCTTATTTTATTACACTGATTATTTCTTTCTATGTAGGTGGGCAGTAACAAAATATTTTCACATTCAGGGGAGAAAGTTGGTGACTGAAATTTCATGAGAAGATCTTTCTGTAAAGAAAAAATGACATTGTTTTAATGATTGCCATCCCACTTCCTGTATCATATCTGTGGAACTTTCTTCCCTATTTCACAATAATACAAAATGAGCTGCTCTTCTTTGAACTTTTTCTGTGTCCTCCATCAATCCTATCAGATGTGGATCCCACTCTGTGTGGCAGTACTCCAGAAGACAATGGACGAGCGTAGACTAGGCCATCCGTGTAGTTGACCTGTTGAATCTTTTAAGTGTTCTTCTTATAAATAAGTTTTTGGTTTGCTTTCCCCACAACATTATGTATGTGATTGTTCAGATTTAAGTTATTAGTAATCGTAATCTCTAAGTTTACAAATGAATTCACAACCTTCAGATTTTTGTGATTTATTCTGTAACCAAAATTTATCAAATACCGATTATTGGTCATGTGGACAACCTCACACTTTTCATTATTTAGAGTCAAATGCTACTTTTTACACCCTACAGATATCTTGTCTAAATCATTTGCAGTTCAGTTTGATCATCTCATAACTTTACAAGATGTTAACTCACAGCATCATCTGCAAAGAATCTAAGAGGGCTGCTCAGATTGTCTCCTAAATTGTTTACATAGATGAGGAACAACAAAAGGCCTATAACACTTTCTTGGGAAACTCCAGATACCACTTCCATTTTAGTTGATAATTTTCTGTCAGTTGCTACAAATTGTGACCTTTTTGACAGCAAATTCCGAATCCAGTCACATAACTGTCACAATACTCTGTAGGCACACAGTTTGATTACAAGTCACTCATAAGGAACCATGCCAAAAGCCTTTTGGAAATAAAAAATATAAAATCAATTTGACATCCTGTGTCGATAGCACTCATTAGTTCATGCAAATAAAGAGCTTGCCGGGTTTCACAAGAATAATATCTTCTGAATCGATTTTGACTACCTGTTTATGAAACATTTTCTTAATAATTTAAAATGTTCCAAAGTCCTATTGCAAATCAGTGTATCTGAGTCTGTAATTCTGCAAATTACTGCTGTTTCCTTTCTTGTGTCTGGGTGTGACCTGTGGAACTTTTCAATCTTTCATTACAGATCTTTTATCGAGCTAACAGTTGTATCTGATTGATAAGTATTGAGTTGTTGTGACAGCATACTGTGAAAGGAACCTAACTGCTATACAATCTGAGCTGGAGGCTTTGCTGCTTCACTGCACTGAGGTTATCTATTTAGAAGTTAGTCATGTTGGCAGTTGGAATCAGTTTGAATTCTGGAATATTTACTTAATTTTCTTTGGTGAAGGAATTTCAGAAAACCATATTTAGGAATTCTGTGTTAGCAACACAGTCATCAGTTACTTCCCCATTGCTGTCATACAGTGAAGGTATTGACTGTGTATTGCTGCTGGTATACTTTACATACCACCAGAATCTCTGTGGATTTCTTCCAGTTATCAAGACAGAGTTTCGCTGTAGAAGTTATTAAAAAACAGCTTGCACTGAAGTTCGCACTAAGCTTTGAGCTTCAGTAAAACATGGCAAATCTTGGAAATTTCACATTCTTTAAAATTTCGTGTGGTTTTTTGTTGCTTCTGCAACAAGTGTTCTAACCTATTTTGAGTACCATGGGCAGTCAGTATCTCTAAATAATTTATTTGGTGTATATCTCCCAACTGCCATTGATACTATTTCTTTGAATTACTTAATAACTTACCTAAATGCTCATCCAGATGCATTTAAGTGCAGTAGCAAAACTTTAAAATTGCTGATTACACAAGCTTGTTAATCGAAGACCCCTAACTCAATTATAGCAGATCTGGCCAAGAGTTTAAGTCTAATTTCATGTATTGTGCAATTTCGAATGAGTAAAAATGACTAGATGGTATAAAACATAGCCATTAAAGATTCTGCACTAGAGGAAATGCTTTGTCTGAAATTCCTTGGTCTCTCGCTGAAATGCAGTCAAGACATGCATAAACTAACACTTATTTTACATTTTGAAACATTTCTCATTGTGCTGACTTGTAGGTAATGGTGTTAGCTTATTTTTCATACTTTCACTCCTTGTTGTGTTATATAATTATCTTGTGAAAAAATGCTTTTAAAATAAATAAGGTACTTATTCAGCAACATTGAAAATGTTTGTATGAGGTTATGAAATTAATTGACAAAAGGAGGAAATATAAAAATACAACAAATGAATCAGGCAAAAGAGAATACAGGGGTTGACAGGAACAAACATCATCAGCTGTCTCATGTATCGTGCATAGACCGTTTAGATATATTGAAATCTTTGCAGTCACTTCCTTGTACATTTAATTATTAGTGGTATTATTGTTGACTGTAAAAATTAGTTTCACATTAACAGTCATTTATAGTTCCATTACTGAAGCACAAAAATAAATTTCTTGTAGACTTTGACTCCTTCCTCATTGTTTGGAGCAGGTTTCTGAATCCTGGTTAAAAGTTATTTGAGTAGCTGATATAGACCCAGAAATTATGAATCCATGACAATTCAAAAGAAAACTAAATACATTAAACACTGCTTTTCAAATTACTTCATTATGTATTGTGCTGGCTCAGTGGTAATGTGTCACATTATAGATCCAAAGTTCTGGGGTTCAACCCCAGTCAGCCCTAGGCTATTTATCTGTCATTTATCACTTGCTTCACTCTGGCAGTGTTTGTTAATGTGAAAAATACTGAACTGCACTGTGGTTCAGAATCTATGTTGAATTGTAGGTCCCTCTACAACTGGCTAGGTAAGTCAGTTTAAAGGTCAAAGGAAGGCAACGGCACACCACCTCCAATAGGGATATTCCTGATAAAGCTCTGTGGTGTTTAAACCAACCTTCACATTGATGACATCTTTACCTGTGAATATTCAAGAACTAAAAACTTATGTTTTGCAGTTGGTATTGTCTCTATATGAGGGTCAACCAAGTGAATATGAGACATGCGGAAGAAAAATAAGTAAACTGTTTGTTATTTCAAAAGTAACCACTGTAACTGTTAATACAGCTATTTCACTCAGAGACAAGATGGTCAATGCCTTCGTGGAAAACTGTTTGCAGTTGCATGTGGAATCATGATTGTACCCAGACTTGCACCTCTTTACCTGAAGTAAATTGATGACAAAGAATGTCTCTCTATAGAGATCCAAAAATATGGAAATCACACAGGAAGAGATTGAAGCTATATGGAGGGTGTGAGCCAGCCCACATGTTGCTAAGGTTGTTTAGACTACATTGGGAAGTGGTGCACTCCTGGGTACAGTCACAGTTCTGTAGGCAACCACAAATATTTTTTCATGAAGGCATTAGTGTCTTGTCTCACAGTGTAATAAGTGGTACCACTTATGGTGATTAATTCTGAAACAAGAAACAGTTCCCTTACCTTTTTTCTAGTTTTGATTTGATCCTTTATATAAATGATGATCAAGCAATATCTTTGACCAATAATCAAAACATCCTGTGTTCCATGTTCAGTTCCAGATACTGCTTAATTTTCAAATAAAAATTATCATCAGTGATGGCCAAAGACTTCTGTCTTAGGCAGTCACTTTCGTTTTGCCAGTGGCTTTGTCAAAGAAGGAAGAGGAATGGACAGAAGCTCAGGGCACCCTATCATTCTTGGGGTGGGAAACTGACCATAAAAGATGAAAGAATCAACAATGATCAGTGGAAGGAAGAGAGCAGAAGGCAATTGAAACCACAGCATAAGACACTTATTATGTGTCCACATGACTTGTGCCCTGTAATTGAAAAAGTGGCATCATGATTTCTCCAATATCAGAAGAGTCCAGGTTAGTTCCACTTTTGGGTCTCTGGGAGGGAACTGCCAAGGGGGTGACAATGAGAAAAAGACTGAATAACCAACAAAAGGATTATGTTCTACAAGTTAGAACATGGAGTGCCAGTAGTCTGAATGAGGTAGGGAAGGTAGAAAACCTGAGAAGGGAAATGCAAAGGCTCAATATGTATATTGAGGATCAGTGAAGTAAAATGGAAAGAAGATGAGAAATTCTGGTCAGACTAAAATACAGTAAGATTTACAGAAGTAGAAAATTGTATAACTGGACCGTGGTTCATTACGGATAGGAAGGTAGGGCAGAGAGTGATGTACTTTGAACAATTCAGTAATAAGATTATTCTCATAAGAGTTAACAGCAATTGTTAAAGTATGCAGTCTGACATAGCAGAAGATGAAGCGGTAGAGAAAGTATATGAGGATCTTGATATGTAATTCGGTACCTAAAACGAGTTGAAAATATAATAATCGTGGGTGATTGGAATGTGGTAGTAGGAGAGGGAATAGAAGACAAGGTTACATGAGAGTACAGGCTCAGTACTAGGAATGAGAGAGGAGGAAGCCTAATAGAGTACCGCAGTAAGCTTCAGTTGTTAATAACGAATACACTATTCAAAAATCACAGGAGGAAGAGTTGTACTTGTAAAAGGCACTATATGTCTGCACACAGGTCGCGTAATTCGCTTAATTAACAGGCTGATGATTTATGTATGCGATGTTGGCACTCGATAGTGACCCAGATGGGTCCCATAGGATTTACAGCAGGCAAATTTGGTTGCCGAGACATCAATGTGAGTTTACTACAATGCTCCGAGACATGAACAATTACTGCTGAAAGATGACATAATTGTTGGGGAAGAAATCAAGTGTGAAGTGAAGCAAGTGGTTCACAGCTGTCTGTGTGTCTTTGATTACTATCACAGGTCCATGCAAGCACAGAACAACACGTACGATAGCATAATAGTGCTTCCGCAAGCCTGTGTCAGTGGCGCACTGCACGTTTTGAGCTGCAGTTCACCTTGAAGATGGTGTTCGTGGAGGTGTCCATTGATGTAGTGTAGCAAAAATGTGATTCACCTGAAGAACTGATGTGTTTCTATTGATCAACGGTCAACTATCGGTTGTTCTGTGCCAACTGCAATCATAATTGATGATGTCATTTGGTCAACATTTGAACATGTAGGGGTGGTCTGCTGTGGAGCTACATGTTCAGCAATGTACTATGAACAGTGTGCTCCAAAACATTATTGTGTGCACAAGCATTGTGCTCTTTTGGGAGAGATGCCATAGATCATCGTCTATCTTGCCAATGCATGTCTCAGGCACGCAGTCCTACAGATTCAGCAAAAAGATGAGCCAGTATCATGTACTGAAGCAAGGTGTCTCTTATTGCTATTGAGTGTAATTTGTGAACTGCTGGATATTGACACATTATTCTCCAACCTCTCATTCATCTTCCAAGAAGATAATGCACAAGTTCATCATGCTCACGTTGTGAGTTTAGCTCCAAGTGTTTAACTGTACTGTTAATTAAATTTAGAAAATATTGTCCATTTCCGTTAAACTTTATTCTGAGAAGGAGTGGAGAGCTGTAGAGTTCTATTGAACTGTTTACACAATCTTTAAACTGGTTCTTCTGTTTGTGAAAGAATCATTTATATGGAAGAGTTTCTTAACTTCGAGAAATTTGCTCGCTATGATTTATTGCAAATTTGTTTATGAGCTTTGTAGTTATAACACCTATTTTACTTTCTTGAGATTTACGTTAGACGCTCTTTTAATCATGTAGTTTGTTAGTTTTATATCTGTAATGTTCTTATTGATTCTTACTATTTCTAATTATCTTTTGATTGTCATCAGGATTGTACAGTCATGGACACCCAAAGTGTGATGCTTAATGATTTGACTGGAGCAAGCACTAGACAGAATCCATCAACTTCTAGACACATTCATTATGAATCTTCCCAACTCCAAAATGATTTAATATCATCTATGCCATCACATAGCCTTGGTGCAAGTGCCTCAAGCACATTAAGAAAGCCAAGAAGCACAAAACATGTGACCACTGCTGGTATGTATTTCTTTTAAATGCAATTACAGGATCAGATAAGCTAACATATAACCTTACGTATGAGTTATTATACTTGACTATATGACTATACAGTTATGACTATGCATATACAGTTGTACATACAGATATATATACACATATCAGGTTTAAATTACACTGTAGATAGACAAAGAATGATGATTAGGCCATAAAGACCACAAAAATAGATTTTAGGATGCTCAGGAGGTATTATGCATTTTGGCTTAGAAATTCATCTATATTATAATAAGATCAATCTAGAAGGCTCTCCATTAGCTGTTCTTTAAACATCAATGTGTTTCTGACCAGTTTTATTTATTTATTTAACTTTTCTTTCGCATGGAGTCATTAACGACTTTTGCAAGTGGCAGGTACAGGCACAAACATAAAATACATTTAGATCTTAGCCTTACAGGTAGTAGTTAAACAGTAAATTGATATTTATCAAAATACATTACATCTTATACATATTAATACAGCCAATTATTTTTTATACATTATTTTACAGCACTTAAACATTTAAAATTCATTGAATGAATGGAGACACTTTTCAATTAAGAATTCTTTTAGTTTTCATTTGAATTGCTTTTTATTACTGTTTTTCATAGGCTCAGGCAGTTTATTATACCATAGCAGTCCATTAGTATATGGGCTGTGGTCCGTCATTTTTATTCTTGTTCTTTGTCGGTAGTAATTTTCTTTGGACCTAGTGATGTGGTCATGTATATCATTACATTTAGTTACTTCGGTTTTCTGTGAGACAAAAAAGTAATTAATTTATAAAGATACAAAGAGTATATGGTGAAGTTCTTGTGTTCTCTGAAAACATCAAGGCAAGAGTCTTTATAGACTAGTCCATGTCTATTCCTTAACCTTCTTTTTTGTAGTAATAGTGTCATGTAGAAGAAGGTGTAATTAGGCGAATGACGAACACTAACTTCACTTAACGGAATTTTCACTAACTTCACTTAACGGAATTTTCACTAACTTCACTTAACGGAATTTTCACTAACTTCACTTAACGGAATTTTCACTAACTTCACTTAACGGAATTTTCACTAACTTCACTTAACGGAATTTTCACTAACTTCACTTAACGGAATTTTCACTAACTTCACTTAACGGAATTTTCACTAACTTCACTTAACGGAATTTTCACTAACTTCACTTAACGGAATTTTCACTAACTTCACTTAACGGAATTTTCACTAACTTCACTTAACGGAATTTTCACTAACTTCACTTAACGGAATTTTCACTAACTTCACTTAACGGAATTTTCACTAACTTCACTTAACGGAATTTTCACTAACTTCACTTAACGGAATTTTCACTAACTTCACTTAACGAAGTTTTATTCAACACTTGCACATCCAAGAGTGCGGAGCGAACTGCCTACAGCCAGAACACATACAGTATACATACAGCTACAGAACTTTCCAGTACAATGATTCTTTACATTTGTGGATACTTCTAGAATGTACTCGAACCGAATATAGAAATGAAAATTGTACAGTCCACGTGAGTTTTGAACTCATGACTCTCTATGTAACAGTTTGCTATCCTAACCACTACACCACAGTGCCACTCAGCTTCTTCTGCGACAATAGTACTCTGTTAAGGTGAATGTCTGCAGCGCAACCCATATTTCTCTACAGTAGCTAAGATGGGGATAGATTGTCCTCTAACACATAGTTTTAAGCGTTTGGGTGGGCACCATTTTGGACAGTTGGCTAAGAAGATACAGTCTATTGCTGACTTTTTTTACATACAGTGTTAATGTGGCTAATCCACTGGAAGTCTGAGTCAAGATGGACCTCTAGAACTTTACACTCATTTGCTTGCCACTATGCTGCATACCTCATTTATGCATGAGTGGTGTGAACTGCCAGTTGTAAATATTAGCATCTGGGATTTATTTACATTGACCTTTAATCCTTGTGCGTGAAAATATGAACTTAATTCTAGTATCCCATTACTTGCTGAAAATTTCAGTTTCTCACAATCTTTACCATGAAATAAAACTAATGTGTCAACAGCATAATTTACAATGTGTGAGTTAATGGGGTGTACAATGGCATTAATATATGCAAAAAAGAGAAAAGGTCTAAGAATTGAGTGTTGAGGGACTCCGTGTCACTGTTTCACTTTTGGATTTAAAAGTTAAGACCTTATTGTCAATTTGATGTGTAAGTTTGGCACACTGTTTCTGATTCATCAGATAGATGGATAGAACTCTCATTGATACATCACTGATATTGTACGCCTGCAGTTTTTTAAAGAGAAGGTCATAGTTTACCGAGTCAAAATCTTTGTTCAAGTCAAGGAATAATTCGTCAGTATGCATACCCTGTTCTGTACTACTATATACTTCATGGAAGAAATTGGTAACAGCAGTGGCTGTGCTTAGGTCTTCTAAACCCATGCTGCGATTCGGTAAGCATTTTGTGTCTTGAGAAAAATGTTGTGGGTTGTGATAGGATAACTGTTTCAAATACACTCCTGGAAATTGAAATAAGAACACCGTGAATTCATTGTCCCAGGAAGGGGAAACTTTATTGACACATTCCTGGGGTCAGATACATCACATGATCACACTGACAACCACAGGCACATAGACACAGGCAACAGAGCATGCACAATGTCGGCACTAGTACAGGGTATATCCACCTTTCGCAGCAATGCAGGCTGCTATTCTCCCATGGAGACGATCGTAGAGATCCTGGATGTAGTCCTGTGGAACGGCTTGCCATGCCATTTCCACCTGGCGCCTCAGTTGGACCAGCGTTCGTGCTGGACGTGGAGACCGCGTGAGACGACACTTCATCCAGTCACAAACATGCTCAATGGGGGACAGATCCGGAGATATTGCTGGCCAGGGTAGTTGACTTACACCTTCTAGAGCACATTGGGTGGCACGGGATACATGCGGACGTGCATTGTCCTGTTGGAACAGCAAGTTCCCTTGCCGGTCTAGGAATGGTAGAACGATGGGTTCGATGACGGTTTGGATGTACCGTGCACTATTCAGTGTCCCCTCAACGATCACCAGAGGTGTACGGCCAGTGTAGGAGATCGCTCCCCACAACATGATGCCAGGTGTTGGCCCTGTGTGCCTCGGTCGTATGCAGTCCTGATTGTGGCGCTCACCTGCACGGCGCCAAACACGCATACGACCATCATTGGCACCAAGGCAGCAAGGCAGAAGCGACTCTCATCGCTGAAGACGACACGTCTCCATTCGTCCCTCCATTCACGCCTGTCGCGACACCACTGGAGGCGGGCTGCACGATGTTGGGGTGTGAGTGGAAGATGGCCTAACGGTGTGCGGGACCGTAGCCCAGCTTCATGGAGACGGTTGCGAATGGTCCTCGCCGATACCCCAGGAGCAACAGTGTCCCTAATTTGCTGGGAAGTGGCGGTGCGGTCCCCTATGGCACTGCGTAGGATCCTACGGTCTTGGCGTGCATCCGTGCGTCATTGCGGTCCAGTCCCAGGTCGACGGGCACGTGCACCTTCCGCCGACCACTGGCGACAACATCGATGTACTGTGGAGACCTCACACCCCACGTGTTGAGCAATTCGGCGGTACGTCCACCCGGCCTCCCGCATGCCCACTATACGCCCTTGCTCAAAGTCCGTCAACTGCACATACGGTTCACGCCCACGCTGTCGCGGCATGCTACCAGTGTTAAAGACTGCGATGGAGCTCCGTATGCCACGGCAAACTGGCTGACACTGACGGCGGCGGTGCACAAATGCTGCGCAGCTAGCGCCATTCGACGGCCAACACCACGGTTCCTGGTGTGTCCGCTGTGCCGTGCGTGTGATCATTGCTTGTACAGCCCTCTCGCAGTGTCCAGAGCAAGTATGGTGGGTCTGACACACCGGTGTCAATGTGTTCTTTTTTCCATTTCCAGGAGTGTATTTTACTGAAGGTAGGGATTAGTGATATCGATCTACAATTTGAAACTTCTTCTTTACTTCCTTTTTTATGGATTGGCTGAAGTACACTTATTTTTAAGGCATTTGGGTATATGTTGTCATTAATACTACAGTTGATAATGTAGGAAGGGGTTTAGTTATTTCATTGGCACATTTCTTTAACACCACACTTCAGGTACCATCCCATTCAGATGAATGCTTGTTCTTGAGCTTTTGTATTGTGTTAAGTATTTCCTGTTGGTTAACCTCCATAAATTTGAGCTCTATACCATCCATGACATCATTTGGTGTGCCAGCCTGTAGATCTATAATAGGGGCTGGTTGGTCAAAAGGAGAGGTATAATGCTTATTGGATAAATTAAACACTTCATTTGGATCTTTCACTAGATGGCCCCAGTGTCTAATGCTAACTAGTTCACTCTGTCCCTTGCTGGTGGCTTTACAGTGTTATTGATTAGTCTCCAGGATGCCTTACCTATGTTGGTTGAATGCTCTATTGCAACATCGTTTATCTGTTTCCTCAAGTGTATAAGGTCTGTCTTAAAAGTTTTGTTGGGCTGATTGTACTTTTCCTTAAATAAATGTTGCTTTGTTTCCGAAACTTCCACATGGGAAAAATATATTAAAAACAAAGATTCCAAGACTTACCAAGCGGAAAAGCGCTGTCAGACAGGCACAATGAACAAAACATACAAACACACACACAGAATTACTAGCTTTTGCAACCGATGGTTGCTTCTTCAGGAAAGAGGGAAGGAGAGGGAAAGACGAAAGGATGTGGGTTTTAAGGGAGAGGGTAAGGAGTCATTCCAACACCGGGAGTGTAAAGACTTCCCTTAGGGGGAAAAAAAGGACAGGTGTACACTCGCGCGCGCACACACACACACACACACACACACATCCATCCACACATACACAGACAGAAGCAGACATTTGTAAAGACAAAGAGTTTGGGCAGAGATGTCATTCGAGGCAGAAGTACAGAGGCAAAGAAGTTGTTGAAAGACAGGTGAGGTATGAGCGGCGGTAACTTGAAATTAGCGGAGGTTGAGGCCTGGCGGATATCAAGAAGAGAGGATATACTGAAGGGGAAGTTCCCATCTCCGGAGTTCTGACAGGTTGGTGTTAGTGGGAAGTATCCAGATAACTCAGACAGTGTAACACTGTGCCAAGATGTGCTGGCCGTGCACCAGGGCATGTTTAGCCACAGGCTGATCCTCATTACCAACAAACACTGTCTGCCTGTGTCCATTCATGCGAATGAACAGTTTGTTGTTGGTCATTCCCACATAGAAAGCTTCACAGTGTAGGCAGGTCAGTTGGTAAATCAAGTGGGTGCTTTCACATGTGGCTCTGCCTTTGATCGTGTACACTTTCCGGGTTACAGGACTGGAGTAGGTGGTGGTGGGAGGGTGCATAGGACAGGTTTTACACTGGAGGCGGTTGCAAGGGTAGGAGCCAGAGGGTAGGGAAGGTGGTTTGGGGACTTCATAGGGATGAACCAAGAGGTTACGAAGGTTAGGTGGACGGCGGAAAGACACTCTTGGTGGAGTGGGGAGGATTTCATGAAGGATGGATCTCATTTCAGGGTAGGATTTGAGGAAGTCGTATCCCTGCTGGAGAGCCACATTCAGAGTTTGATCCAGTCCCGGAAAGTATCCTGTCACAAGTGGGGCACTTTTGTGGTTCTTCTGTGGGAGGTTCTGGGTTTGAGGGGATGAGGAAGTGGCTCTGGTTATTTACTTCTGTACCAGGTCGGGAGGGTAGTTGTGGGATGCGAAAGCTGTTTTCAGGTTGTTGGTGTAATGGTTCAAGGATTCCGGACTGGAACAGTTCCGTCCTCCATCACAGCGGGACCCACATCCTCTTCCTCAAAATCACCCTCTCCAAACCTTCCAGGAGTTTCTGACTTCCAGCCTTGCCTCTCAATCCTTCTTAAAAAATCTTAATCCTACTCCCAACATTACCAGTGCTGAAGCCCAAGCTATCCGTGATCTGAAGGCTGACCGATCAATCGTCATTCTTCCAGCGGACAAGGGTTCCACGACCGTGGTACTTGATCGTCGGCAGTATGTGGCTGAGGGACTGCGTCAGCTTTCAGACAACACCACATACAAAATTTACCAAGGTAATCCCATTCCTGATGTCCAGGCGGAGCTTCAAGGAATCCTCAGAACCTTAGGCCCCCTACAAAACGTTTCACCTGACTCCATCAACCTCCTGACCCCACCAACACCCCGTACCCCTACCTTCTACCTTCTTCCTAAAATTCACAAACCCAATCATCCCGGCCGCCCCATTGTAGCTGGTTACCAAGCCCCCACAGAACGTATCTCTGCCTACGTAGATCAACACCTTCAACCAATTACATGCAGTCTCCCATCCTTCATCAAAGACACCAACCACTTTATCGAACGCCTGGAATCCTTACCCAATCTGTTACCCCCAGAAACCATCCTTGTTACCATTGATGACACTTGCTTATACACAAATATCCCACACGCCCAGGGCCTCGGTGCGATGGAGCACTTCCTTTCATGCCGATCACCTGCCACCCTACCTAAAACCTCTTTCCTCATCACCTTAGCCAGCTTCATCCTGACCCACAACTTCTTCACTTTCGAACGCCAGACATACCAACAATTAAAGGAAACAGCCATGGGTACCAGGATGGCCCCCTCGTACGCCAACCTATTCATGGGTCGCTTAGAGGAAGCCTTCTTGGTTACCCAGGCCAGCCAACCCAAAGTTTGGTACAGATTTATTGATGACATCTTCATGATCTGGACTCACAGTGAAGAACAACTCCAGAATTTCCTCTCCAACCTCAACTCCTTTGGTTCCACCAGATTCACCTGGTTCTACTCCAAAACCCATGCCACTTTCCTTGACGTCGACCTCCATCTGTCCGATGGCCAGCTTCACACGCCCGTCCACATCAAATCCACCAACAAGCAACATACCTCCATTATGACAGCTGCCACCCATTCCACATCAAACGGTCCCTTCCCTACAGCCTAGGTGTTCGTGGCAAACGAATCTGCTCCAGTCCGGAATCCTTGAACCATTACACCAACAACCTGAAAACAGCTTTTGCATCCCGCAGCTGCCCTCCCGACCTGGTACAGAAGCAAATAACCAGAGCCACTTCCTCATCCCCTCAAACTCAGAACCTCCCACAGAAGAACCACAAAAGTGCCCCACTTGTGACAGGATACTTTCCGGGACTGGATCAGACTCTGAATGTGGCTCTCGAGCAGGGATATGACTTCCTCAAATCTTGCCCTGAAATGAGATCCATCCTTCATGAAATCCTCCCCACTCCACCAAGAGTGTCTTTCCGCCATTCACCTAACCTTCGTAATCTCTTAGTTCATCCCTATGAAGTCCCCAAACCACCTTCCCTACCCTCTGGCTCCTACCCTTGTAACCGCCCCCGGTGTAAAACCTGTCCCATGCACCCTCCCACCACCACCTACTCCAGTCCTGTAACCCGGAAGGTGTACACAAACAAAGGCAGAGCCACATGTGAAAGTACCCACGTGATTTACCAGTTGACCTGCCTACACTGTGAAGCTTTCTATGTGGGAATTACCAGCAACAAACTGTCCATTCGCATGAATGGACACAGGCAGACAGTGTTTGTTGGTAATGAGGATCAGCCTGTGGCTAAACATGCCCTGGTGCACGGCCAGCACATCTTGGCACAGTGTTACATTGTCTGAGTTATCTGGATACTTCCCACTAACACCAACCTGTCAGAACTCCGGAGATGGGAACTTCCCCTTCAGTATATCCTCTCTTCTTGATATCCGCCAGGCCTCAACCTCCGCTAATTACAAGTTACTGCCGCTCATACCTCACCTGTCTTTCAACAACTTCTTTGCCTCTGTACTTCCGCCTCGACTGACATCTCTGCCCAAACTCTTTGTCTTTACAAATCTCTTCTTGTGTCTGTGTATGTGCGGATAGATGTGTGTGTGTGTGTGTGTGTGTGTGTGTGTGTGTGTGTGTGTGTGTGTGTGTGTGTGTGCCTATCTTTTTTTCCCCCTAAGGTAAGTCTTTCCACTCCCGGTATTGGAATGACTCCTTACCCTCTCCCTTAAAACCCACATCCTTTTGTCTTTCCCTCTCCTTCTCTCTTTCCTGACGAAGCAACCGCCAGTTGCGAAAGCTTGAATTTTGTGTGTATGTTTGTGAGTCTATCGAGGTGCCAGCGCTTTTATATATATCCTTAACTTAATCAGCGAGGTGTAAGTTTCGGCCTAGTATTACTTTAGAGACGAGAGTTGGTTTGTACCCTGGTTATTTCTTTGAGAGGTGAGCAGAAGTTGAAGTGCTTCAGCACTGTCCTATAAAATTTTTCCCATTTGTTTTCTGACCCTTTAGTTTGGCAAATAGTGTCTCATTTCTCCTCTGCTAACTTAATTTTGAAAGCACTGATGCTGGTGCCATTCAGGATCCACTTCTTCTCAGTTATCTTAGTTGCTGTTGGTACAACAAACCTTAAATATTCTAATACCTGGCAATAGTGATCTGAGTAATGAAAATCAACACTTTGAAAGTTAACACTGTCTTTTACATTTTTGTTGATTATTACATAATCTATCTTATTGGGGCTGACTGTTACTCTAGTGTCAGGAATGCACTATATTTGTGAAGTTATATGAGTTTAATATATCTGTTATTTTCAGATAGGTTATACTACAGGAGTTTGCATCAATATTTAAGTCTACAACTATGCTAAGGCCAGTGGGGCCTGTTTGTCTAATGGCCCTGTTAAAGTCTATCAAGATAGTACAACACATCTGTTTTTGGTGGGTGGCACATACCAATAACTTCATGTTTAGCTGACCTTCTTGAATGAGTGTTTATGTCGACCACAACACCAGCCATTTTAGTTGCTCCTTCTTTGCAGTATTTTTAGATTTTCTTAAACGGAAGATGTTCCTTTACAAATATTGCCACCCCATCCCGTTTGTGTTGTTGCCTGCAGTAGCTACCTGCTAACGCGTAACCATCTAGTTTTTAATACTCAATTTCATTATCTTTTGGCCCATGTTCTGTAATTACTAACAGGTGTGGTTAGCATACTTGCAGCAAATTGAGTTTTTTTCTAAGATACTGCACATTTAGATGCATTATCCTAAAGGGCACTGATATTATACAACACTTTGTGACATATCAGTCTAATTGTTACACAAGCCTCTAACACTGCACTGTAATGACAATGTACTCACTTCCAAGTCAGTTTCTTCAGCATGTGAACAGGGCTCTTTCCAATCCAAGGGGTTTAGTTTAGTAAAATCATGTTGCTTGAAATTGAGCCTAAAAAAACTTGTTGATTATAATCTAAGATTATGCAGCTCCTTAAAAAGGTCCGTTATCTGGTTCTCTAACTTGAGCTCTCCGTTTCTGTTTAAGTGAAGTCTGTGCCTGGTGTATTCTTCACGTTTCAGTTTGATTATGTCCAGCAAGTGCATGATTTTGTTTTTTACATAGTTTCTGCAGTTCTAAATTATAGTGCTCAATTATTTATTAGGGTAACATTTGTGTTGTACAGTTTTGGTAATAACTTCCTGTAAACTGCGAGTGCTGACTTGCTCTCGTTTTTATAAACAGCGTTGGCACCTCCACTGATTATGTGGCTGTCTTTTTTTTCAGATTGTCTGTTACTGATAAATTCTCTACTACAGCACTTAATGTATCTCCGGGTTTAACTTTTGCGAATACAGAATATTCATTGTGTAAAGCTTCATGAAGAGAAGCTAAAAGACTTTTTCTGTGGCTGTCCGCATACAGTAATATCTTTTTTGTGCTTCCAGGCATTAGAATTTTTCTGTTTCGGCCTTTATCAGAGGATTTGTTATATTTACTTTCACTTACACTAATCATTGTTTTGCTGGCTGAGTCTAGTGCACTGTAACTGGTGCACCATTTCTAGTGCTTTATTTTTTTTTCAGCTTTCATGACAGTTTCATGTTCTGTTTTTGGGCTTTAGTGCAGTACACACAAATTTATTTGCAGTTTTGATATATTTCAAGTTTGATATTACGTTTGTTTAGTCATAAGGAAACATGTTTTTCGGTTTGCAAATCACATTTAACAATATCAATATGACAGTTTTTGTGATTATTTTCACTAGACCACAAGCTTTTTTCACTTACGAGTTTTTTGATTTCTTGTCTCAGGAATACTGTTTCTTTCTTGAGGGTTTCAATATCACTATTTAATAACTTGATAATTTCATTTTCTGTGTGTACCACGTTGAGAAGATTTTCACATTCATCACACACACACAATCACCACAGGACCAACAAATATTGTCATTTATGAACTTCAGGTTCATGTTCGCACACCTCTCATGTGACCAGAAGTTGCACTTCAAACACAGGATGCCCTTAGTCACACGTATTTCACATTTTTTACATGATGAGTTATTATAAAATTGCTTTTCTACTGAGACTGATGCACCACTGCACTGACATACTAGCGCTTTCTTAACGCTGTCTTTAACTATTGGTGGAAGGGCATTAAACATCTGGCTGTCACTGTATAAAATCCCCTTCTGCACCTTGGTCTTTGTCTTTAGATCATATTGAATATCAATATAATTATGGTACAAACTGTTGGTTTTAAATAAGTTGCTTTTTTTTTTAAAAAAAAACAAAGCACATCAGGGGGAAAAACTGGGCTGTTGTTGTGAAGATCTGAAGATCTCTCAACAGATTTCTGTGTGAGTGTCTAGGATGCACTCCACACACAGTTTTTATGGCTCACTTGTATGCGTGGAACACTTTTCTTACTATCGGTCAATTGCCCAGAATATTACACTGTAGGCTATAAGTTGATGGGAATAGCCAAAGTATTCTGTTTTTATTGTGGTCATCTCACTGCTGACTAACATGATTCTCAAGGCAAATGTTGCTGATCTTAACCTTTTGCACAGATCTTGAATATGGTAGTGCCACTTTGTTTCTTGTCTTTACACAGAATCAAGAACTTGGAACTGGTGCGGTAGTGTCATCGGTGAACATGGTGAAGTGAACATGGTGATTCTCCCATGTTCTGTGCATAGTGGCAGATCATTTACAAATATTAGAAAAAGAAGTGGGCCCAATACTGAGCATTGAGGTACTCCAGTGACAGTGGAGCTCCAGTCTGAGGACATCCGGCCACCATGCAGTCCTTCTATGATTACTTTCTGCTTTCTACCACACAAAAAGTATTCAAGCCATTTGTCTACTGTTCCTCTCATTCCTCAGGTGTTGGCTTTATTCAGGAGAATATAGTGACTTACACTGTAAAAAGCTTTTGACAGGTCACAAAATATTCCAACTGTCAGCATGTTGTTATTTATGAATCCTAAAGCATTGTCAACAAATGAATGTTGCAACCTTGGTTGATACCCCTTTTCGAAAGCCAAACTGACTACTGCTAACGGTGCTGTACTTACTAAGATGCTCAACCATTGAGTTGTGCATCAATTTCTCTAGTACCTTAGAAAAAAACTAAGAATAATGAAATGTGTCAGTAATTTGTAGCATCAGTCTTTTCTCCCTTTTAAAAATTGGCCTTACAAGTACATATTTTAGTGCGTCAGGGAATACGCCTTCTTCCAGTGACTTACTACAAATATGGCTGAGGACTGTAATTATTTCTCTACAACAATATTTCAATAATTTGCTGGAAATGTTATCAACTCCAGCAGAGCTTTTACTTTATAAAGACAGAATTACTTTTTCTATTTCTTTCACTGCCATTTTCCGAAAACACATCTCATCTGTTTTGTTAGTTAAGGTGCTTCTCACAAATTCTATAGCTTTCTGTACAGAACACAGGCACCCCATTTGATTTGTGACTGTTAAGAAATGATTGTTGAAAATATTAGCCACTATTTCAGGTCCATTCACTGTATTGCTCCCATTTCTTAAACTAGTAATTTCTTTGGCAGCTGATCTTTTCCCAGTCTCGTTTTTCACATATTTCCATATGGTTTTCATTTTGTCATCAGATTTATAAATTTCCTCTTTTAAGTACATGCTTTTTGATTTTTGTATCACTGTCCTTTGGAGAAAGAGAATCACTTGTCTAAATATCAAGAGCTCAAATGGAAACCCAGTTCTAAGCAAAGAAGGGAAAGCAGAAAGGTCGAAGGAGTATATAGAGGGTCTATACAAGAGCGCTGTACTTGCGAACAATATTATGGAAATGGAAGAGGATGTAGATGAAGATGAAAGGGCAGATATTATACTGCGTGAAGAGTTTGACAGAGCACTGAAAGGCCTGAGTCAAAACAAGGGCCCAGGAGTAGACAACATTCCACTAGAACTACTGACAGCTTTGGGGGAGCAAGTCCTAACAAAACTCTACCATCTAGTGAGCAAGATGTATGAGACAGGCGAAATACCCTCAGACTTCAAGAAGAATATAATAATTCCAATCCCAAAGAAAGCAGGTGTTGACAGATGTGAAAATTACCGAACTATCAGTTTAATAAGTCACAGCTGCAAAATACTAACGCGAATTCTTTACAGTCGAATGGAAAAACTGGTAGAAGCCGACCCCAGGGAAGATCAGTTTGGATTCCGTAGAAATGTTGGAACACATGAGGCAATACTAACCCTATGACTTACCTTAGAAGAAAGATTAAGGAAAGGCAAACCTATGTTTCTAGCATTTGTAGACTTAGAGAAAGCTTTTGACAATATTCACTGGAATACTCTTTTTCGAATTCTGAAGGTGGCAGGGGTAAAATAAAGGGAGCGAAAGGCTATTTACAATTTGTACAGAAACCAGATGGCAGTTATAAGAGTCGAGAGGCATGAAGGGAAGCAGTGGTTGGGAAGGGAGTGAGACAGGGTTGTAGCCTCTCCCCGATGCTATTCAATCTGTATATTGAGCAAGCAGTAAAAGAAACAAAAGAAAAATTTGGAGTAGGTATTAAAATCCATGGAGAAGAAATAAAAAACTTTAAGGTTCGCCGATGACATTGTAATTCTGTCAGAGACAGCAAAGGACTTGGAAGAGCAGTTGAACATAATGGACAGTGTCTTGAAAGGAGGGTATAAGATGAACATCAACAAAAGCAAAACGAGGATAATGGAATGTAGTCAAATTAAATCGGATGAGGGTGCGAGAATTATACTAGGAAATGAGACACTTAAAGTAGTAAAGGAGTTTTGCTATTTGGGGAGCAAAATAACTGATGATGGTCGAAGTAGGGATGATATAAAATGTAGACTGGCAATGGCAAGGAAAGTGTTTCTGAAGAAGAGAAATTTGTTAACATCGAGTATAGATATAAGTGTCAGGAAGTCGTTTCTGAAAGTATTTGTATGGAGTGTAGCCATGTATGGAAGTGAAACATGGATGATAAATAGTTTGGACAAGAAGAGAATAGAAGCTTTCGTAATGTGGTGCTACAGAAGAATGCTGAAGATTAGATGGGTAGATCACATAACTAATGAGGAGGTATTGAATAGAATTGGGGAGAAGAGAAGTTTGTGGCACAACTTGACTAGAAGAAGGGATCGGTTGGTAGGACATGTTCTGAGGCATCAAGGGATCACCAATTTAGTATTTGAGGGCAGAGTGGAGGGTAAAAATCGTAGAGGGAGACCAAGAGATGAATACACTAAGCAGATTCAGAAGGATGTAGGCTGCAGTAGGTACTGGAAGATGAAGAAGCTTGCATAGGATAGAGTAGCATGGAGAGCTGCATCAAACCAGTCTCAGGACTGAAGACCACAACAACAACATCACTGTCCTTAATATCTTAGAGTACGCTTTACATTGCCTCATCATTTCAGTGTTGTTAGACAATCTGGCTGACACATACAATTGTCTTTTTGTTTTATACGAAACTTTAACGCCCTGGGTAATGTGTGGCTTAAATGTATTTTTAAACTGGTTTTCTCTTACTCTTTTCTTTGGAAACACGTCTTCAAAAAAGACTTGTTATTTGATTAAGAAATACATTAAATTTTGAGTAAACATCTGTTAAATTATATACTTCAGACCAGTCTACTAACTGTAGGTTCTGCTAGTGTGTCTCCATTGTTTGTTTATTTATTGGTCTCGCAGATTTCCAGACAGGTTTTGGTTTTGTCTTAAGATCAAACTGAGGGATAGTAAGAAGTACAGCATCATGGGCTGACAGCCCATTTAAGACTTGACGGACTGTCAAGGTGCTGTGCCTAGACTAATCAACAAAAACATTATCAATTAGAGTACTAGAACTGTCAGCTACCCTAGTGGGAAATTCTACTATTTGCACCAAATTGTTAGAGATCATCAGTTGCTCTAATTCTATTGTGTTGCTACTTTCAGTCAAGAAATTTACGTTAGTCACCTAGTAATATGACTGAAATGTGTTTTTTATACAATTTTGACAAAACTGCTTTACTCTGAGAAATATTACAAGATTTCCTGTAGGTGCTCTATAAATTGACAGTATTACAACTGGTCTCTTATTTGCTGTACTGAAAGAGAGGGTGTGTCTAAATAACAGCTAGAGGTACTGGTCTGCCCAAAGTGAAGTATTTTGCAAAAGCTCCTGTCATCCTCAGTTTTGGATACAGCATCCTGTTGCTAATGTGCCATTGTGACAGTAATGAGGTGGACTTGCACAACTTCAGCCAATTGTCTTCTACAGCAGGGAGATTTCCCCTGTTTGCTAATGTGGGATCCATTAAGAGTATAATGGGATTTTAAGTTGATTACCTAGCCAGTATGCAAGTTATTGGCGATGTTCCATCTTGCAGGAGATCCTTGATTTGTTTGGGTACTGTGAAATATGAGAGAATATTACAATATTAAGAAGAAAGAAGTAATGAATAATAAAAATGGATATATATTATGAAAGTAGAATTTTGCACACACATTATTTAGGTGAGGGTGGCCTTTACTGACATTACACAAGGGTAAATGACACAGAAAACATTTATAAGTTGAACATTTTGGTGACTGTTACGACATGGTTGCACTGTGGGTTTGCCAACAGCGTGTGAATTCCTGAATTCAATAAGCAAAAGAAATGGCCTACAGATGCTAGCGATATTGCTCTGTTTTGTTCAAAGTAATGAACAGCTAAATTGCTGTTACTGCATAGCAGTAAATGCCAATAGAATGAGGCAGCCACTGCCGCTGCTGGTCCGTCTCAGAGCTCAGACTGAATGGGAAATACATGCTGACTGTATATGGTCTGGCTGGTGCCACATTATGGTTGTCTTTTGACTTCAAAAAACAAGGCTGTTGCAAACTATGTGGAGGCAAGGTGCGAGAGCCTTCCTACTGAGACGTAGTAACTGACCATGTAGTTTTTCAGACAGAGGTTACCTGTAATCACACAGTCCCAACCATCAGAAAGGTAATTTTTGCTGTACCACTACATGAAGAAGAAGAAGACCATTTAAAATTTGAGTGGTTTTTGATGGTTGTCACCATTTTGAGTGAATTATTAACTCATCTGAAAGTGACCACAACTGCAATCTGTTTCCAGATTTTGGTTGGTCAGTATGTTAGGTACCTTTTATCTCAAAAATTTTGTTAATTGATAAAATTATGGTTGAATTTTCAAGTAATTTGAAATTTATGGGGAAATTTTAGATTTGTTGGTGGGTGTTCCATTACCAAAAGATATTGAATTGTTCACCTGATTGATTGATTATCAATTTCTATTTGACTCTTTCTTTTCTTTATGATCTTGTGCAGCCTCCCACCTGCGACTCTTGCCATATGGCAGTCCTGGAAAGGTTCAGTGTGTTACAGACAACATTGAATAATGCAGAGCTTTATAACTGCCTCTTCTCCATGTGGAAGCTGATTCAGGACTGTATGCTACTTTTAATTCTGTGATTGTTCATTGTTGACTCCAGCTTTTTATCAATGACCCATAAGAAATCATCCTGTAACTCATTAATACTAATTGAGAGATGAGTTTCCCCTTCGCAAATCAGGGAAGTACCATAAATGCTCAAATAGTTACCAAAGTGTTATTTACTACAGACATTATTTAATCTTTAAGGGATTGCTCAGTCTTCACCTGCTCTGAATCTTGGAGGCCAGGAAGCATCGTAATCCCTCTCAGTGTAGTTTCAGGAGACATCAACCCAGCACTCAGAAGCAGCATCTAATGACATTATTTTGTACACTGAAAATATGAAGGCACAATATTATGACACATACACTGATAAAGATTTTGTGGTTGTCTGCAGATATTCATACATTCCTTATTGACACTCTTTGGCTTTGAAATTAGTGATATTTTGCATGTTAGATTGATTAGGAGACAATGTCCTTCAAATAATTATTTTAAGTTTAATGCTTTTTGCCACTTATGTTAATACACTCGTGGAAATGGAAAAAAGAACACATTGACACCGGTGTGTCAGACCCACCATACTTGCCATCGCAGTCTTTAACACTGGTAGCATGCCGCGACAGCGTGGACGTGAACCGTATGTGCAGTTGACGGACTTTGAGCGAGGGCGTATAGTGGGCATGCGGGAGGCCGGGTGGACGTACCGCCGAATTGCTCAACACGTGGGGCGTGAGGTCTCCACAGTACATCGATGTTGTCGCCAGTGGTCGGCGGAAGGTGCACGTGCCCGTCGACCTGGGACTGGACCGCAGCGACGCACGGATGCACGCCAAGACCGTAGGATCCTACGCAGTGCCATAGGGGACCGCACCGCCACTTCCCAGCAAATTAGGGACACTGTTGCTCCTGGGGTATCGGCGAGGACCATTCACAACCGTCTCCATGAAGCTGGGCTATGGTCGCGCACACCTTTAGGCCGTCTTCCACTCACGCCCCAACATCGTGCAGCCCACCTCCAATGGTGTCGCGACAGACGTGAATGGAGGGACGGATGGAGACGTGTCGTCTTCAGTGATGAGAGTCGCTTCTGCCTTGGTGCCAATGATGGCCGTATGCGTGTTTGGCGCCGTGCAGGTGAGCGCCACAATCAGGACTGCATACGACCGAGGCACACAGGGCCAACACCCGGCATCATGGTGTGGGGAGCGATCTCCTACACTGGCCGTACACCTCTGGTGATCGTCGAGGGGACACTGAATAGTGCACGGTACATCCAAACCGTCATCAAACCCATCGTTCTACCATTCCTAGACCGGCAAGGGAACCTGCTGTTCCAACAGGACAATGCACGTCCGCATGTATCCTGTGCCACCCAACGTGCTCTAGAAGGTGTAAGTCAACTACCCTGGCCAGCAAGATCTCCGGATCTGTCCCCCATTGAGCATGTTTGGGACTGGATGAAGTGTCATCTCACGCGGTCTGCACGTCCAGCACGAACGCTGGTCCAACTGAGGCGCCAGGTGGAAATGGCATGGCAAGTCGTTCCACAGGACTACATCCAGCATCTCTACGATCGTCTCCATGGGAGAATAGCAGCCTGCATTGCTGCGAAAGGTGGATATACACTGTACTAGTGCCGACATTGTGCATGCTCTGTTGCCTGTGTCTATGTGCCTGTGGTTCTGTCAGTGTGATCATGTGATGTATCTGACCCCAGGAATGTGTCAATAAAGTTTCCCCTTCCTGGGACAATGAATTCGCGGTGTTCTTATTTCAATTTCCAGGAGTGTAGTATAATTTCCACCTTAAGGAGTCCAGTGCATTACTCATTTGTGCATGGTTTGGAAATCTGTTTTTTCTCCAATTGCTCAACAGTAACTTGTCAGTTGCAACACACACTTAGAAAGTTGGTGGGGAAGCTGAAGAATCAGGTTTCAGATTTTTACATTTCAGTATGCAGCCTTGATCTTCACAATGTTTCTATTTTACCTGACCTGCACATGAAGGAGATTATTCTAACTTTTAAGGATTCCTGGAAGTTTTTGGATCTTATATTTGATAGTTTCAAGGTGTTGTGATTACAACAATGTAAGGGACCTGAAAGCAACTCCCCTAAATGCACTGCCCAAGTGTCATAGTCCTGGATTTTGGAGAGCAGGTATGACTGTTGAGTGATTCTGGATAGATTATGGGTGAAAACTTTACAGATCAGTGAGCCCTCTGCACATCTAGACCATTGGCATTACCTGCCCTCTTGGGATTAGACAGATCATAGGTACCTACAGGATCAACCCCATCCCCAGCAGCTCTGTCCAAGACAAGAGAAACTTTCCACTCGCACCTCATTGTGCATCAGTATCATCACAGTTCCAGTGTCACCATCATACTAAATTGTTAGTACCCTGCATTAGATATAATTTTTATTTTTCCTTCAAGCAATAAATCTGTCTGGACTATACACAAAGCAGGACCTAATGCTGCTTGGTGTGGACAAACATAAGGTCTAACCTAGTGTTGAAGCTGACTACCTCCGTAGTTCCAGAACAGGCCTGGAATTATTTTAGATCAAGTGATGTCTAGGACAGTTTTTACTTCTGAATATGTTCATAACACTTGTACTTGATCAAATCTGAAATAAGGAAAATTAAAAAAAAAATTGCAACTGTTACAAAATTCACTGGTGGGTCTAAGTAGTGAGACGCTCTTGGCTGCTGTTTGGTTTTTTCCAGAGTGTGAGCTTATAATCTGTTTGCCTTATTTATTTACTCAAGTCAGAATCATACACATAGGATTCTATAAATTTACAATTTCAGGTAAGGAAATATAATGAATTTATACATAGACGCATATACAAAATTGAAATGAACAGTCTTTGCCCAAAAATGAGCAACCGCTGCAGCATTTTCTTGTGCCTTGAACAACTCCTCCTTGTTGCAACAATCAGGGCAAAGTAAACACTGGCACAGATGTTTTGTTGTCTGCACTTCTCCACAGTCACATAGTGTTGATCTTTGGAAGTATCTCCACTTCATTAGGTTGTCCTTAGATTTGCCAAAATCTGTTCAGTGATCTCCATGTGGTCCAGTCTAAGTTGTGTCCACCTGGTAACCATTCTGCTGGCTGTACCACTGCTTGGAGATGACTTATTTTGGCTGTCCACAGTTTTTGTGGTTTTCTTGGCTGATGCTGAATGCAGATGTTGACTGTAAAAAGCTCTTCCTAGGCTTCAGCCTAGGTTTTGGGGGAGGATGCCCATGCAGTGGGTGTAGCTCATTTTCTTTGTCTTTCTTCCTTTTGGCATCTGCGGCTACTTCCTAGTGTATGTCGGGAGGAGCAATGTCCACCATGCTGTAAAATTTCTCAACAGGAATTAGTTTAAGACATCCAGTAATTAGCCTTGCACATTCATTAATAGTTACATCTGCTTCTTTCATACTGGTGGATGTATACCTCATTGGGCAGGCATATTCACCAGCTGAGGAACAGAGTGCCATATCAGAGCTATGGAGCACCTGGGTTTGGGCACCACATTAATGCCATCAAATCTCTGGATGAAATTGTTTCAAGTTTGTTTGGTATCATGGCAGTACTATTGGTGAGTGAGTTCGTGCTCTGTCTAAGACAACTCTAAGGAGTAAAACAACACTCTAGCTTGATGCCCTCCTAAATAACCGTCAGTTTTCTTCCTGCCTGTCTAATCTGTAGATGAAAAGTGCAGATCTGAGTTTTGTGCGGGTTTCACTTCAGGTGATTGTTTTTATAGTAATAAAAAAGACTCCCCAGAGCCCTTGTCAACACGTGCTACACATTTTCAAAATCATCTTTCTGTACTGTTACTGTAAGGTTGTCAGCATATATGAAACTTTTGCCTGGATTGGGTCTTGGCTGACCATTTGCATCAATATTGAAGAGCACTGGTTTTGCAGTAAGGTGGCAACAATTCTAGTTAATCCATAGTATTGAGTCAGTGTGTAAGTCTTGTGAACCACTATGCAATGTTGGACTCTACCATAAGCTGATGAAAAGTCGATAAGTGTCCCTCCAGTGATCTCCCTTCTCTCAATCCCATCCTCTATGTGCTGCATTAGATGAATTATTTTCGTGGTACAGTTTCTTTCTTTGCAGTCTGAAACTGCCCTGTTCAGGTATAAGTAGGCTATCAATCTTTGGTGATAAACAGTACAAAAACATCCTCTCGGATATCGTATACAGATGGCATAATAGTGAGATAGGCTGGTAGTTCTCAGGATCAGAAAGCTCTTTTCCTGGTTTCAGTTATCTTGGTTTTCCCTCATATTTTTGGATTATTGTTTTGCTTCAGGCTGTTATTGTAGAATCCCATGAGTTATTTCAGTGTTGTTGGTTTGAATTTCTTTATCTGCTCTATTTATATGTCATCCAAGCCAGTTATCTCATTATTCTTACATTATTGTATAGTGTTTTGGGACTCTTTTCCACCAAATGGTGGTAAGAGCTTATGTGTTTCTAGCTGTTATTGCCTTTGAATCTTATATTCTTTGTCTCATTTGTCTGCTTCCCCACTTTTAAGAAGCTGTTGAGCTGTTTGTTTTTGGGAAATATTTCTTTAAGTTTTCCATTGTGTTGCAACATTAATCAGGCAATGCAGAAGACTCCTTGTCATGTGACTAGCTTTGATCACATTTAGTCCTTCTAGCATTTCTAGTCAGCAATTTTTCTTACTTTCTGCCACAAATTGAATAAGTCTTAAAGCAGCATCTGATGTTTGTTCACTTAAAGGGTTTTAGTTGAAGAGTTTCATGGATTCTTGTACTTGATGCAGAATTACATGCAGTCTTCAAGGTATTGGTGCTCAATATATTCAGAACTCCCACTAC
The DNA here is from genome assembly GCF_023897955.1 of Schistocerca gregaria. Lineage (NCBI taxonomy): Eukaryota > Metazoa > Arthropoda > Insecta > Orthoptera > Acrididae > Schistocerca > Schistocerca gregaria. The sequence goes on from NC_064921.1 coordinate 538,008,194, forward strand.
AAACTGTCACCTTAATATTGAGAAACTACAGGGCCATGTGGCAGGAGGAAGTGACAGACATCTCCAGCATGCAGCTTAGCCATTTGTTCATGGCATACCACCTCTCTTCACTCAAGACAGTTTGAAGACGTGGGTGCTTGACTATAAAAAGCACACTCCTTTTCCTGAGCGAACACTCCAATTTCTGTTGCTTGTCTTCTTGTGATGTGCGTATTTCAGTAAGAGATATTTCAAACAGATCTTATTTTGTATTCAGAGAAGAAGGGTGGGCCATTTACCTGTTTCTTTTTTCCTGTGTTTCAGTGGTTAAAGAGACAAATGTTGTATGACCTCAAGGTTTTACAAATTGTCCAGTGTACTGTAAAGTGTTAAGGAATTTGTTTTAATGTTCTGTGAAGGTGGCTAGCTCATTTTGATTCTTCACAAATAATGAGCCAGTCACTTTTTCTGATTTATTTGAGCATTTACTTTGCTATTTTATTCAACGTTTGTTGTGGAATTTACAACAAAGATATTTACAGTTTTATATTGTGAATGGTAGTGTTTTGCAGGTGACTGGGAGGGGAAATGAGTGTGTCTAGTTAATATTTGATGCTGTTTGAGTTTTAGGTGTGTGCCTGCCATGTCAACAGTATTGAGTGACATATCTTATTTGTTGAGATACAGTACTCTCATTTGGGAATATTGTCTTTCAAATCTCTGTCTTGTCTCTCCCTATACTGTACTGAAAAATACCAGAGTAGTTCTTTGAAAACGATAGCCAACTTCCTTGGCCATTCTTCCCCAATTTGAGCTTGTGCTTTGTCTCTGATGATGGAATGTTGAAGCCTAATCTTCCTTCATTTTCTTTTACTGTGTCAATGAATGCTGTGTTGTCATGTCAGCTTCTATTCTCTTGACATTTTCACCATATTTTTATCTGCGAAGATACCTACTGTTATTTTGTCAGCCTCTACATGTTTCCTATATTGCAAAATCGTTGTCAGCAGTTTAGATTTTTAAACCAATGTACCCTAACTGACAGTGGTCTAAACTGTCTCACCATTTTATGTGCTTACTGTTTATATGTGCAGTGGTATTTTCTGGGTCCGTATGACAGTATTGTTTTATTAGCTTGTCATTTCTGAGGTAGTAACCCCTGTGTATACACAGTCAAAATAAAGTGTGTCCAAATTATGATGTAGGAATTAACAAAAAATAGTTGCAAGATACAAAACAAATGGAAGTTAAAACTTTTTAAAGAACATCATAGCAGGTACAGTTATTTTTGGTTGGTCATTATGTAGAATCAAAGATACAGACATAGATGGGACAGTGAAAGAAAGTAAGTGTAAATGATTCAATCAATCTTCAAGATGAAAGTTTGTATGAGCTTACATCTCATTAACACATGGTAAACAAGGAATGGCTAGAGCCTTTGAATTTAAGGCTGAATAATGAGTACATTGTTCTTGTTCTTGTTCTTCTTCTTCGGCACTGCAGCCCTTGGTGGGCCTTGACCTCCTCAACAATCTTCCTCCATATCTCTCTGTTCTCAGCTTTTTTCTTCATCCATGGATACCCATCTGGGCAAGCTCAGCCAGCATATTGTCCATCCATCTAGCTCTTGATCAGCCCTTCCTTCTGGTGGAATACAGTCTGGCATTCATTATTTGTTTGGGCATTCTGTCACCCTCTCCACATGACCTAGCCAACGAATTCTTTGTGATTTGATAAATTTCACTTTATCTTTCCCTTGTATAAGCTCCCTTATTTTGGATAAATTTCACTTTATCTTTCCCTTGTATAAGCTCCCTTACTTTGTTGTTGTGTCTCACTCTCCAACCTTCTGCCTTTCTCACAGTCAACTGCCGAAGAGATAAGGCATGACACATACCACATCTTGACTGGAGCTTCACCTGAGAAGTTCAACTTTATTACCCGCTGATAAAGGAAATGCTACTGTGCTTCTCTCACGCACAGAATATAACAGCAAGGTATACAAACTGAAGACCACAACAACAAGTTTACATGTTCAATGTTGTTCACGGACTACAACTTCAGTGATGAGAAGTGTACTCTGATACCAGGCCTTAGTGCTCTGTGTATTTTAAGATTTTACATTTAAAATCCTAAACTTTGTCAAGGACTGGATGGGCACTAGATTTTAGAGGGAAGAGCAAAGGCAGAGTGGAATGGGGGAAAAACGAAGAAGGGGAGGACAGAAAAGGGAAGTAATAAAATGAGTGGGTGTAATTATGTTGGGACTAGAGGGGAGGGAAGAGGAGAGGGTGGGAGGTAAGGATGATGGGGAGGGGTGGCGATAGAAACAGGAACTAGGGAAGGGGAGAGGTAGGTGGAGGATAAATGCTTGATAGATTTTATGTACTGTGTGTACTGAATTTTTAATAGTTTGGTATTGATATTGTTATCAACAGAGCTATTACTGTGCATCCTTTCAGTCATTAACTCCTCTCTCCATTTCAGATGTAGCTATTGTTACATGATACTACCTGGCTGTATGGTTAACTACTTGGGTGTAAAAATGTCACAGCCAAATACTTTTCCATGACGTTTTCTTTTCTTCCACTTAGTGCTACTTCTTGATATTTTACAGCAGAGTTTTTAGTTTTATACTTTTGTTTGTTGTGTGATTTTAGTTCTTATTTATAATCAGTCATTTGAACTTAGTATGCTATTTTCCTACAACATTTTTATCCTAAATATAAATCAAACTTTTTTGTCCTAGATATTAGTCAAACTTTTTCGCCTAGATATTAATTACTCTTAGTTCCTACTTTTTCTTGAAAATACTCGCACTTTTGATAAGAGAGATCTCCAGGTCACAATCTGCCTGTCTCATTATTTATGATTATGTTACACAATCTGGTGGTGTGGTTACCTAAACATAAGTGTTGACAAGGTTTTATCAATAAGCTCCACAGTGAAATAAGCTGTTTATTATTAATTTTAGATCTGACTTGGAGGCAGTTAAATCTGAAACTAAAGTTGCCACTGTATATTGCTCATTGTGAATGTTAATGTGGGTGAGATGCCAAGACTTTTAGCTGCCCATACTAAGAAATCCCATTCCTAAAATCCCTGCATGTATTAAATGTTTATGTAATGTAACCATGTAACCATACTTCAGCTGTTTGACGCTGTTTAAAATAATTTTGTTTACTGTTGTTTAAAATGTTATATTTGCTAGATTTGACTTTTTCAAGACCATTATATAACATGTTCTGGAAATACATGTACAGTACAATTTTTTACAATCTAAGGCCTGGTTTTGGTTTTGTCTTTTATATCAGTGCCTCCATCCTGCTCTCCAAGGGAGCTCATACCTGAGAGCATGGAAATACCCCCCCCCCCCCCCCAGCTCTCAGGGAAAGGAAAAAAGTTTAGTGCAGTGTAAGTCACGTGTCTTTCTTTTATGAAAATGATTTTAAAGTCAGTATTAAGCAGGTTTTTAATGGATTCGTAACTGGAATTTCTTTATGGCTACAACTGGAACTTCTGTATGGCTACTTACAAGTAGCTGTTCATCTCCAAAATATTAAAAATACTCCATACCCCCCTCCCTCCCCCCAGTAATATAAATTAAGAGTCTATTTGTCGTAGTTTACCTCCTTCTCAGGGCAGAGAAGTCTAATATTTTGTTTGCCTCCTGTTTCTGTATTATTTGGAAAGCCATTCCACGCATACCATTCTTACTTTGATTATTGAGATAACTTGGGGATAATGTCACATTTATTCTTACTGCCATTTTAAATTAAATACTCTGTATTAATTTATATATGTGGTTCAGTTCACACTGCACTGTTTTGCTTCATGCTGTATAGTACTTGAAGTAAGCAAATTTGAGTGAAATTTTGCTCATGAAGTTGAGAAAGTTTCCATTAATTAAGGCACATACAGAGGCATTTTAGAAGTAATTTTCTCATCTGTCGTGGTATCAAAAGATTATGAACTATACATTATTATTTGTTATGGAGACTTGACAGTAATTTGCACAATATAGGCTTAGATACAATGGATGTTGCATGCTTTCAGCTACTGTTCTTACTTTTTTTAGATCATTTTGAGACAATACCTATACTACGGTATGCAGACTCAGACTTGGATAATCATGCAGGTCTTATTGCTGGTGAAATGGAAAAGGATTCAGCTCTCATGGAGGACAATCCAGAGTCAGAACAATTACGAATGTATGCCAGTATCATTTTTCTTACTTTAAATTATAAAGCTACTTAATGTTTCATGAATGAAAATATTGCTGCTATTGTGTACATAATTAGTGAGTGAGTTACTTTTATGTTCTTTGATCATAACTGCAATCTCTTTCTATGGTTAGAACATGTCAGTTCATTTTATCTATAAATCAATTTTATTGGGTCGACTGAGTTGATATTAAGCAAAATCTATTACTAGTTTCTTTTTGGCCATTAATATTAGTTTCAATGTTTGAAGATAACTACTTTTATTCAGCAAACAGAGTTTTGAAGTATTGTGGTTCAAGTATGCAGTCCTGTGTGTGTTGCTTGATTATGTACTGTTTTGCTTGTGTTACTTACTAGCAGTTTCAGAATTTATATTTCCTGTTTGAACTAATAAATACTACATAGCTTCAAACCCCCAATATCCTCCTTGAGAAACATGGCGTAGTTTTTGCCCTCTGCAATATCAATTTTTGGCTACGTAAGGTGTCCAGTCTGCGACAAAGCAGGCAATCTGGTGCTTCTAAAACATTAGTCAGTTTACATATAAGTTCATTTCTTGGACTGAAAAGGCTGACTAATTTTACTGCAGATTGTTTTTACAAGTGAGGTGTCATTTTACTGCAGAAAAATAGGCTTAAAATATAAAAAGAGCAGTAGCTTTCTCCCATTTTTGTTGATTGTTCATGATATGTTATAGCTCTAGGTTTTGAAATTCATTTTGTTGGTATGCATGTGTACAGTATATATGCCCAACTTTTATTTTTTGTGCAGTTGTATTTTATTTTGTTTCTAGTGACACCTTAAGGGAAATGCCAGAGTCTCTGACATTAAAAAGAGTAGTGAAGAAGAAGTTGCTGAAGAGAGTCAGTCAGAAGTCGAAGAAGAAACCTATTGGCTGTTTCAAAAAAATCCGTTACAAATTCAGTATGCTAATAAAGAAGGTAATCAATAAAAATGACAATTTTGTTAAAAGCAGCACTGTTTCGCTTTGGAGTGACTGAATTCAATTTTAATGAACCTGTGGTTTCCACATCAGATCCCATTAAATGTGAATGTAAGTAAGTGTTGAAGCAACCTGTAAATAATCTGCCACCTGTGCTACATTAAGCATGTTAGGCATGCATAGCTGTATCTGAGTTAGCTTTTGTTTCTATAGCTTTCAATGGTCCTTAGAAAAGTCCCTACAGATTATTTTAAAAACACTTCTAGCAGTTTTGGTAGATCTATGGGCAACAAGAAGACCATAAGGCAACATAAGCGACTTACCACTGTCACAGAAGGTATGGATATGAGGGGTGTTTGAAACGTCCCTGTAAAAATAAAAACTACTTATGTGTTTGGGGTAAAACTTTTTTGACATAGTCTCCTTTTAGACTTGTACACTTTGTCCATGCTGTTCTAATTTGTTGATCCCTTCCGAATAATAGGAATTGTCCAAGTCTGCAAAATAGCTATTAGTTGTTGCAATCACCTCCTCACCTCCTCGTTTGAATAAAATCTTTGTCCCGCCAGCCATTTCTTCAAATTGGGAAACAAATAATAGTCTGAGGGAGCCAAGTCTGGAGAATAGTGGGGATGTGAAATGAAATGGAATCCTATTTCCATTAATTTTGCAACCACAACTGCTGAGGTGTGCTGGTGCATTGTCGTGATGGAAAATGACTTTTTTGCGACCCAATCGCCGGCATTTTTCTTGCAGCTCGGTTTTCAAACGGTCCAATAACGATGAATAATATGCACCTGTAATAGTTTTACCCTTTTCCAGATAGTCGATGAGGATTACCCCTTGCGAATCCCAAAAGATAGTCTCCATAACCTTTCCGGCCGAAGGAATGGTCTTTGCCTTTTCTGGTGCAGGTTCTTTCTTGGTAACCCATTGTTTAGGTTGTTGTTTGATCCCAGGAGTATAGTAATGTATCCATGTTTCATCCACAGTGATGAAACAACGCTTAAAAGTCCTGCTGGTTGTTCCTGAACTGTGGCAAACCATCCTTGCAGCACTTTACATTATTCCATTTTTGGTCAAGCATGAGCAATTGCGGGTCCCATATTGCGGATAGCTATCTCATGCTCAAATGTTTATGCAAAATATTATGTACCCATTCATTTGAGATGCCCACAGCACTAGTAATCTCACCCACCTTAAATCTTCCGTCATTTATCACCATATCATGGATTTTATCAATGATTTATGGAATCATAACCTCCACAGGACATCCACAACATTCAGCATCATTTGTGCCCATATGGCCACTCCGAAATTTTTGAAACCACTTATAAACTATTGTAATCAAAGGTGCAGAGTCACCATAATGTTTATCAAGCTTCTGTTTGGTCTCCTGAGGCGTTTTGCCTTTCATAAAGTAATGTTTAATCACCACCAAAATTCTTTTTCATCCATTTTTTGACAATATTTTAACTTCGTTGATTGCCAAATGGCTGAAACATGGTGTGTGTTCTTTCCAACGATGCTACTAACTAAACATGACCTCGATACACGCTGGTGGTGCCATCTCTTGGACTTTGAATGGACTTTTCAAACATCCCTTGTGACTTACCAGAACTGCAACAAAGCTGCAAGTGTTGCAAGCATCACCTATTCTAGAAAGCGTGCAGTTTGAAACCAGTACTACTATACAATCAAAGAATAGAGTACAAGGGAAAGAAATAACGAAGAAAATACTACACTCAAGTGAAAATAAAGCACATTGAAGTCAGAAACCACTGGTCACATCTGCGATGAGGAAGGCTGTTCAGAAGATGACTTCCAAAATCAAATATAGTCAAATGAAGCTGCCACCAAAGTTTTTACTAGTACATGTGGAATGATGGAAACACAGTAAAACTTCTAAAGTTTTTCAGATGACAAGAGACAGTGTGGTATTGAGTTGCAAGGCTCACACGTCTCTCCAATCAGTTAACTTGTATGTTGTGTTAAGCCGATCTTCTTCTCTGGGTAATCAGCTACGTCAATCTTCTCCGAAGATTTATTAAACTACTTCTCTATTCTTGAAATAATTTTGGTACTCGCAGAATACTTTTCAGTTCAATCACTTTATATTTTCAACTTTCACAGACATTAATTTCTGCAAGCTAACTTATTCCTTAAACATTAGACTCATTTACACATATTCAAATAGCATACATGTCTTACTTCGTTCATAGCCAATACATGAAGTATTTCAAACGTCTCTAGTCTCAAGCGAGTCCAATAAGTGAATGAACATAGAAATCTATATTCAGTTGTTCATTAGTCTTTTTACAATCAACAAAGACACTAAATAGCACAGAATACTACATAAATTTTTCTTCTCCTTCTCTAACTGTACACGGAAACTCTGTGGACCGTACAGCAGGTACTTGTCTGCCGCCGTTCGGCCGCCAGGTCCATCTTTTTCTTGTAACTGGTTTTTGACCTTCACACACAAATAGGCAATGTGCAGTTGGCATATTCGTTTCTCTCACTCACCTCTAAAATATAGAGTGTTCGAAGTGGTGGAAGACCATGTGGTTCGAAAATTTACTCCGAAATTCTTGAAGCACTACAACCTTGTGTGTTGTTATTAATGTGGCTGATGATCTAGCAAGTGTAATATCAATCAGTCCTTGTGTACTTCTGTAGTAGATAGAGAAAAAAAATCCACAAATTACTCCATGAAAGGAGAAGACAGCCAGACTTAGAAAAACCAGAATGGGGATCTGGGTGCTCTGGAACATCAAATATTGCTCTTGCATCTGCTGTTGCAGAACATTGCCTTGGTATCAGTCATCCTATAGCACATAAAAATACTGAGATTCTGGCATGCAATTCCAAGTATTGGGATAGTGTTATTAAAGAAGCAATAGAGATTAAATTAAGAAGTGTAACCTCATAAACAGAAATGGAGGATTTTACTTAAACTCTGCTTGAAATCCTTCTCATTTGCTGGTGAAACAGAGGGACAGATTTAATGGTACATGCTCACTCATTGATAATTAATGTTTACTATGGATAATTAGTGACTTTAGTCACCTTTAGTTGTGTGGTGGTGCTAGTTGTTTATGGAGGGTGTGCCGTCTTTATGCGTATGTCATATTCTGGTTCTACGTTTGTGTTGGTGTAATGCCATCTGCCAAGGACTTAAATTTCTTTACACAGCAGTCATTCAGTTTCGATGATCCTGTGGTTTACAACTCAGATCTGGGATCCATAAGTCTTGCACGTTTCACTGGCCACTATTTGGGGTGAAGGAATAATTTTGTGTGATTCAAATACAGATATCATGATGTAGGAGTATTAAATGTGAATTTGATTAAGTGTTAAAGCAACCTCTTAATTTTTTCCACTCTCAGTTGCATTTTTGCTTTGAAAATGATGGGATGTTCATCTGTCAAAATAACTAATGAGGAGGTATTGAATAGAATTGGGGAGAAGAGGAGTTTGTGGCACAACTTGACTAGAAGAAGGGATCGGTTGGTAGGACATATTCTGAGGCATCAAGGGATCACCAATTTAGTATTGGAGGGCAGCATGGAGGGTAAAAATCTTAAGAGGGAGATCAAGAGATGAATACACTAAACAGATTCAGAAAGAATGAACTGAACTTTTTGGTTACCTCTCCGATTTGCAGATGCCACCTCAGTTTATTAACCATATGGGTGTCTAGAAACTTCAAACTTGGAGCCTCTTACATTGTATGTCCATGTACGACTAATCTTGGTATCTGTAAGTCATTATTATTTGTCTGAAATGGGTTAATATGAGTGTTTGTAAAATTAATGATTAAACAGTCAGCTGTGAACCAGCTTGGTCCATTATTTTCGTGCCTGTGTCTAATGTGGATTTGTTTGGGTTCTTTATAAGCATACTTGACACCAGCAAACGTCACAGTATTCGAAGACTCCTCAGTGTCCTAGATAAATCATTCATGTACACAAAAAACTGGAGCAACACAAGCCTTAAACTTCGAGGAACACCGTATTATTTAATGTTTATTCTCTCTGAATTCAGTCTTATTCCTGCTGTATCATATACTAATGTGACCTGTTTTCCATTGTTTGTACATGCAACAGGAATGTCTTTACTGCCATGACATTTCTTTTTCCGATGTAAAATCTTATGATATACACCATGGATGGGCAAAAGGCAGCCTGCGATTGGTTTCAGTCTGGCCCACAAAAGAAATTCATGGGAGAATGAGGGTGTTCACAGTGTGGTCTGTCTGTGATGCATTTTTGGGTATTCACTATTCTGTAGTTCACATTTTTCCAGTTTTACTTCTGTATCATACAGCCAATATATGTTAAATTCATCTGATTTAGACTTTCAAACTTTTTAAAATGAACAAATAAATGATGGTTTAATTTATTTTGTGTCAGAGAAACAACCCATGCCTATGTGATCAGTCATCAAAAGTATATTTGCACAAATATGGAAAAAAATGCTTGCTAATAATGTTTGCAGATGAAACTTCCTGGCAGATTAAAACTGTGTGCCAGACCGAGACTGAAACTTGGCATCTTTGCCTTTCGCGGGCAAGTGCTCTACTGCTAGGAGACAAGGTACTGGCGGAATTAAAGCTGTGAGGACGGGGCATGAGTCGTTCTTCGGTAGTTCAGTGTTAGAGCACTTGCCCACGGAAGGCAAAGGTCCCAAGTTCGAGTCTCGGTCCGGCACACAGTTCTAATTTGCCAGGAAGTTTCATATTAGCGCACACTCAGCTGCAGAGTGAAAATTTCATTCCTAGTGTTTGCAGATATTAACGCACTAAATTTTGAAAACTCCAATGACTTGCCTGTTGCCAAAAATCGCAGACTCCCTCTTACTTAATCGTTGACTGGGGCTGACTCTCACATGGCTGTATATTGTCTTTCTAATCTTTCTCGTATCAGCATTAGTAAACAATGTTTACCCATTGTGGACATAATAGAACACTGCAATTGTTGAACCTGAAGGTAATTTGCAATGAACCAGCTGCAACCATTTGCTTTTATAGAAATACATTTTTCTGTGATGACCTTCCAAGATGCTTGGCACCTCATCATAAGGTGTCAACATTTATTTATGTCTTGAACATTGTTTCTTTACTAATAGTGTTGCAGAAATTTGCATTGTAAGTTTTTAAGACCACTACTGCAAAATGTCATATGTACAAATAAAGTTCACATCACATAAACATATGAAGATGAGGTGAACGTGAGAGTGTACTCTCAAAAATGCGACTTTTGAGGCATAATTGAGGCCTAAGAAAAATTGTAGGAAACACCAACAGGGTTATTTTTCTTGTTTATTTCTACCAAAACTGATTTTATGCAATTGTGTGTTGCATTCTCAGTAGAACTCCCTACGTCCACTCCCAACCCCAGCCCTCTGTGCACACTTTCCTGATGCTGTGCCCAACAGCTCATTATGCTGTCCACACTATGTACTGCGTGCTCCAGCAGACAGCACGATCATCATGACCCACCCCTACCTTGCTTTCCCTCTCCGTCTCTACTCTGCACCTCCTCTTTATCTACCCCCCACCCAACCCAGCAACGACTGCAGCTAATATATTTCTAATGATGTGGACAATAAGAAGCGATGTGAAGTTGGATTGCAAAATTCACACCTCTCTCCCGTACATTAACTTACTTGGAATGTACAGCTGATCTTGTTCCCTTGATTTCTGGCTACATTGATCTCCGAAAACTTCTTCTCCAAAGAATACTGCTGGTTAACAGGAATTTATAAGACTCTCTCTACTTTTGAAATAATTTAGTACTCAATGAATACTCTTAGTTCAGTCCTGGTATATTTCAACTAAAATAAATAAAATATTCACCATTTCTCACAGCAATATTCAAATGTTCACAAGTCAACCGATTCATCTCGCATTAGATTAGCTAAAATACATCTGCAATTAAGTTGGTTTAACAGCCGCATAATTTATGAACCCGTCTTGCTTCTAGCGAGTACAGTACATGAAGTACTTAACAGTCTATAATCAGTTGTTCATTTTTCTTTGACAATAATCACAGTCACTAAAACAGCAAATAATACTACATAATTACTACTTGTTCTTCCAATATGGCTTCCGTGGCGTGAGTGGCAAACACTTGTCGATGCTGTTTGACCATCACATTTATCTTGTGCTTGTGACTCCTTTCCAGTGTTGCACAGTATGTACATTCTCTCATACTTATTTTTAAAATACCATGTGTTCGAGATGCTAGAAGGGTGATTGGTTCTGGAATTTGTGCAGAAATTCTCGAATCACTACATATCACATATTTGTGCAGAAATTCTCGAGTCACTACATATTCCCCCCCCCCCCCCCCCTCCTCCCCCCTCAGATCGAACACGAGATATTTTATACATACCTATTATTTACATTAAATAAAATAGAAAGAAACTTCCACATGGGAAATATATATTAAAAACATATTAAAAACAAAGATTCCAAGATATGTATGGATGTGTGTGTGTGTGTGTGTGTGTGTGTGTGTGTGTGTGTGTGTGTCTATCCATTTTTCCCCCTAAGGTAAGTCTTTCCGCTCCCAGGATTGGAATGACTCCTTACCCTCTCCCTTAAAACCCACATCCTTTCATCTTTCCTTCTCCTTCCCTCTTTCCTGACAAAGCAACCGCCGGTTGCGAAAGCTCGAAATTTTGTGTGTGTGTTTGTGTGTTATTTTATTGTGCCTGTCTACCGGCGCTTTCCCACTTGGTATGTCTTGGAATCTTTTTTTTTAATATATTATTTACATTAGTATTACATATAATAAAAATTCATATTTCCACAGTATACATTCCACTTTTTTTTATTAACCGTGCACAGCCCATTTACTTACTATTTAGTGCTCTCTCTCTCTCTTTTTGTTTTATTTTTACTATTTTTTTATTATTAAACAGTAGTATTTCACTCAATGTTGTAATCAATTCTTTTTATACTTGGACGTCGTGATGACTAACCTTAGGATTCCAGTCGTAAACTTCAGGTATTCATGATACATGAGTATTTTACTCTTTACTCTAATCTTTTGTACTGCTTATTTAGTACGTACTAGTCTCATTATTTATAGACTGTTTGTAGTCTGCAGCAACTCTAGGCAAATGAAAGTGTTCTTTTCGACACTTGTAAACTCACATAAATCATAATAGTGCTAGTGGTATATACACTTATGCTCATAAATTAAGGATAATTGCAAAATGTAGTGCCACACATGGCATGGGCACATAGGGAACACACATGACACAGACCTGTTAGTCCACGGTATTGGTGATAAGTTGAGAAAACCGTCCTGAAATACATGTGCTACAAAATACCACTGTTTCCTGTGCATGTACCCCTATATAGATATGGGATATGATCACCATCCACACTACACAGGCTGCACAATGGGTTGGCATACTCTGGATCAGGTTGTCGAGCAGCTGCTGGAGTATAGCCTCCCATTCTTGCATCAGTGCCTGTTGGAGCTCCTGAAGTGTCGTAGGGGTTTGAAGATGTGCAGCGATATGTTGACCAAGAGCATCCCAGACATGCTTGATGGGGTTTAGGTCTGGAGAACAGGTAGGCCACTCCATTCGCCTGATATCTTCTGCTTCAAGGTACTCCTCCACCATGGTAGCTTGGTGAAGCTGTGCATTATCATCCATCAGGAGGAAGGTGGGACCCACTGCACCCATGAAAAGGTGGACATACTGGTGCAAAAGGACGTCCCGATACACCTGAACTGTTACGGTCCCTCTGTCAAAGACATGCAGGTATGTACGTGCACATGCACCAATCATAATCCCATCACCCCACCATCAAACCATGACCCCCATACAGGAATCTTTCAAGGACTTTAAGGGGTTGGTATCTGGTTCCTGGTTCACACCAGATGAAAACCTGGTGAGAATGACTGTTCAGACTATAACTGGACTTGTCCTTGAACATAATCGTTCCAATGACCATGTACTGTGTTCTTGACACCAGACTTCACGAGCTCTCCTGTGACCAGGAGTCAGTGGAATACACCTTGCAGGTCTCCAGGTGAATAAACCATGTCTGTTCAGTCGTCTGCAGACTTTGTGTCTGGAGACAACTGTTCCAGTGGCTGCGGTAACGTCCTGAGCAAGGCTACCTGCAGTACTCCATGGCCGTCTGTGGGCACTGATGATGAGATATCAGTCTTCTTGTGGTGTTGTACACTGTGGGTGTCCCGTACTGTAGGGCCTAGACACATTTCCTGTCTGCTGGAATCAATGCCATAAGCTTGAGATCACACATTGTGGCACACGGTGGGCCTATGCTATGGCCTGCTGTGTTTGACCAGCCTCCAGTAGTCTCCCCTCATAGCGTCATCAATATGTGTTCTTTGAGCCATTTTCAACACACAGTCACCATTAGCACATCTGAAAATTCCTATAAAATGTGCGACTTCTGTCACAATACTGTCCTTTTCCCTTAAGATCAATACCTATACCTTACATGTGGGTTGACCCTATGAGTGTACTTCCTCCTTCCATTCTGGTAGGTACGCCCCATCATAAAACATCCCTATTCATCAGGCCACAGGTCATTCTATCTCTATGTAGGTATGCCTGTCCTTTATCCTTAGCAAATGCCGGGTACGTCCCCCTTACCTTTCGTGAGTAGGCCTCGTGGTTCATTGCACTAGTATACATCTTTATGTACACTATTATTAAATATTTCCTGGTAAAAATACAAATCTATTTCACACTTCCCGTTTACTTCTTAATACTTCATTTAATACCCTAGAGAACTCCTTTACTCTTCAACTTCTATACTCTTAATAGGCACTATGTTTACCTATACTTAAACTCTTAGTAGATACTATGCCTACCTATTTTGTTGAAGTTCCGCTATGTTACTAGTCATAAATTTATCAGAGTATTTGCTACCTTGACTTTCCTTAAATAAGTATCACAATTAATTCCAATCTGGCTTGCGTTCTCCTTCATTACTTGTGCCTCCTTCTTATGTATACTCGTTGTAAAATCATCATAGTTTTTCTATACTTATGAACGTATGTGATATTGATTATAAGTGCGATGTAGAATCGTCACAATAAACAACGTGTGCATATTTCCCGATGTACAAATACCTTCCCCCTCCAACAGTTGATGGACCTCACCGTTTGACAGATTTCTAGCCGGTAGTTTCATTCTTTGCTTACCCAAGTATGTGTATGATGATGTGTGTTTGTGTAGTCTGATTTCCAGCCTTCTTATCTGAAGATAAGTTGGAGGTTATTGGAAACCACAGAAAGCAGGAAGGACTTCTGCGATAGAAGTAGATGAATATGGAAAGAGGGAAAAATAGATAGGTACTCAAAAGAGAAGTAAGAAAGGATAAAAATAGAAATGGTTGCTAAGATCGAAGAAGAGAAAGAAGATAGCCCCAAAGACAGGAAACCTTTCCCTAGGATCCTTACCTCACCGGTTCTTGAGTGAGAAGCCGGAGGAGGTATGTTGTTAAATTATCTCCTACAGAACGGACATTCTCACTTTCACTCTTGAGGGCCCCACAGTAAATCTTAGCAACCCTATGGAAATGGCAAATGGTAAAGAATCGGGCACACTTGTTTACGAGGGTTGTCTGAAAGGTTTTATGTGTGTTTAGTCTGAGTCAAGACTTATCTGTTGGTGTAAATTGTGCTTCTATCTACACTAGCCACCCCTTTCAAAATTGATACAAACCCTCCTGTGTATACCCTATCTCATAAAAGGTATAAAATATTCTATACAAAACAGAAAATTGTACACTACGATAAAATAGTTGTTCTGTTCATCATATTATTTTACATTATCCATAAATATAATATTCTACTTGTTTCATTTCATGTCTAGAGATCACTGTTTATCTGTGTTTACGCCAGTCTTTATCTTATGGTCATATCCAATTTGCTAAATACTAAAATTATAGGATAGTTTAAGAATTCAGTAATAGACTACAGAGCAGTTTAAGATTTGAAGTGAAT
The DNA here is from genome assembly GCF_023897955.1 of Schistocerca gregaria. NCBI lineage: Eukaryota > Metazoa > Arthropoda > Insecta > Orthoptera > Acrididae > Schistocerca > Schistocerca gregaria. The sequence continues at coordinate 538,023,346 of NC_064921.1, forward strand.
TCGATGCAGGGAAACTATTTTGGAAGAAACACCGAAAACAACTCGGTTCCAACGGTCGTCACTCCACCCATTAACACAGAATGTTAACATCCCTGGGGGATAAATGTGACTTTGCCTGGATCCCATGGATCTGATATTAAGTTCACTTGAGCAAGTGCAAACCAGTACTTCTTGTTAAATTTCATGTGAAAGTCTCCCCACAGCAAAACAATCGCCACTTTATTAGGTACCACAACATCAGGTGAAGTTATTCTATTTTCTACTCTATCTTGGATAAATTTGAACCCTTTCCACAAGTCACCCATAACCTTGCTGGTATCATTAAGTTTGGAAGAAGTGATAATTGAAATGTTTCCGGAGGTCTCTCGCTACAACTCCTCGATCTATCATTTCTTCAAATGGTTCCTCCAAGCTACATACACTTGTAATATCAAATCCGAATATATTCTCTTTGAAATTCCATCCTGCATTATTTACTCATGTACTGACAAATTGTCTACTGATACCTGTAATTTGCGATTGAATAATCGACATTAATTCCTTAGACTGATCTACACTCTCTTTTGAAGTTCTTAAACCTTGTCTTAAATTATTGTATTAATTATTGTACACATCTTTTAAAGATTCTAAGTTTTCAATAGGTTTTGATTCTACATTATTACATTTGGCGTGAAATTCAGTTTCCAGAGCAACCCTGCATTGCACCGATTACTAGATTGCTTTGAGCTTCTACTCTGACCTTCAATGAACCTATATTTGTCATTTGAATATTTAAAGTTTCGTTCTGAGCCTTTAATTTAGAATTCATTGAGTGTATTAAGTCTAGGTTTTTATTCAAAATCTCATCTCAAGCATCCAATTTAGAATTTATTGAGTTTGTCAGTGTGTCTATTTCTCTACTTAAATTAGCACTCTGTGCATCAAGTTTTTCACTTAAAAGTTTCACTTATTTCATTTCTCAAAGAATCACCCTGGTCATTTATTTTATCATTTAATTGAGTATTTACTGAGTCTAATTTAAGATGTAGTTCCTTCCTTAAAGAAGCTATTTGGGCATTCATTAAGCCTAATTCTTCACTTTGTGCATCTGATCTAGAATTTAATTCTAAACTCTGAGCTTCTAGTTTGGCTTTAAACATTGCACTTAGTTCCTTTCTTAAAGCCTCTGAATTTGCCCTTTGGGCTTTGATTAAATTTACTACATCAGACCAGTCTGGCATCTCCATACTCACTTTCATTGCCATGGCTGGGTCTGAAGTTTCCCCAATTCTCTGTGTATTATCCCTATTTCTCTTAGTTTTTGATCTAGTGATCATTTAACAAATTAACTCAAGTAGTATAACTACACTAATACAATCTAGTTACCAGTTTCTTCAACCATATCCTAGAACAATTACTGTTTCTCGCTCACCCAGCATAGAGTCTTAGGCTGTGTCGGTGAGCAGGTGTGTAATCAGCACCGGTGAACAGTAACTGGTGCCGGTGGCATTGGCTGCTGGTTTCCGCATTGGTGTCTGAGTATGGATGTAGAATCAGCACTGGTTAGCAACAACTGGTGCTGGTGGTGTCAGATGTTGTCTCTGCATCTGCATCCCCACGATGCATGTGAGAGCTGTACACTTCCCACTCTGGATCTTCTTAGTTGAATTATTCTCATTGTATCTCTTCTTAGCTTAATATGTCGAAGACTTCTTTTCATTCTTTTAATGTTATTACTTTTGTACGTCTTTCACAGTGTTGCATTCACAAATTTTTTTCATTTGATTTTTGGACTTAATCCAGTTACACGAAACAGATCTCTTGTTTTTAAAATAGAAAGAAACTTCCACATGGGAAAAATATATTAAAAACAAAGATTCCAAGACTTACCCGCTTGGTAAGTCTTGGAATCTTTGTTTTTAATATAGATCTCTTGTTTTGTTATACCTGGTTGCTATGGCAACACATAATATCTTCTGCTTCAATTTCCTCTCAAAATTCCCATTTTTTTGAAGCCTTTTCACTGATCACCACATTCTAATGATGTAGATGATCAGAAGCGATGTGAAGCTGGATTGCAAAATTTGCACCTCTCTCACATCGGTTGATTTACTTGATATCTACAGCTGATCTTGTTCTCTTGATTTCCAGCTACGTCGATCTCCAAAAACTTCTTCTCCGAAGAATACTGCTGGTTAACAGGAATTTATAAGACTCTCTCTCTACTTTTGAAATAATTAAATACTCGCAGAATACTTTTAGTTCAGTCTTGGTATATTTCAAATTGCATAAATAACGTATTCACCATTTCTCACATCAATATTTGAATGTTTACAAGTAAACAGATTCGTCTTGTGTTAGACTATATAAAATACATCTGCAATAAAGTTGGTTTATCAACCGCATAATTTATGAACCCGTCTTGCTTCTAATGAGTACAATACATGAAGTACTTGAAAGTCTATAATCAATTGTTCATTTTTCCGTAACAGTAATCACAGTCACTAAAACAGCAAAGAATACTACAAAATTACTTCTTATTCTTCCAATACGGCTTCTGTGGCGCGAGTGGCAAACACTTGTCTATGCTGTTTGACCGTCACATTTACCTTGTGCTTGTGACTCCTTTCCAGCCTGCACACACAAACATGTCGCACAGTATGTACATACTCTCACACTTATGTCTAAAATATTGTGTGTTTGAGATGATAGAAGGACGAGTGGTTCTAGAATTTACACGGAAATTCTCAAATCACTACACATTGTCATTAAGGCCTTAGTGTTTGGAGATGAAAGTGGCCATGTGTGTGGGGGTTGCGTTTGTGTGAATTTTGTTACCTATGTCTAATGAAGGATCTAGTCTGATAACTGAATAATACCTTGCAGTTTTTTTTATTGTGTCTGCCTGCCACTTAATACCTCTTCTATGTGGTGAGTAGCAATCTTCCTTTTCTTATTGTTTTTGTTCTATCTCAAACCTGAATATCAGTAACTCTAGGTACTTTCATTAGTGTTTGTGTGCGTTTGTCATCTATTTTTGATGAAGGGCATACTGGCCAAAAGCTAATTTGTGACACTCTTTTTGTTGTGCCTATCTGCAACTCAGCATCCCTGCTATATGGGGAGCAGCAACTTTCCTTTTCATAATATTGTTACATTCTATCCTGGATTTTCCATTGATTATTACCAGAAACATTCAGATGTAGAACAGGCTGTGTGTTGTATGACACATCAGTCACACCCATGTGTGATGTGAAGCTCTGTGTTTATAAAGCTCTTTCCAAGAACTGTGTGAATATTTATATTAAAGGATTGAAAAGTTCTGTTGTCACATGGCAAGTAACAGTGCATTGTAAAGCTGCATGACAAGTAGTAATGTATGTGTATGGGACTCAGTATTTAGAGAGAGATTGTACCTATTTTGTTTGAAAAACATCATTGTACTGTATAGAAAGTTAAGCTATTAATATGAGATTAAAGTAATTGTTTAATATAACTGAGGAGACAGCAGTTTTTTTCTTTCAATGTAGCAGTGGTCTTTGAAACTGATCTGCTTAAATTTAACTGCCATGACACTGAATTAAGTTTCTACATTATCAGATACTTATTTTTAAAAAGAATATGTAAGCAATCGAAATATCCTCCTAAATATCTTAAATGTTTTTCAGTGGAAGTAACGTACATGTGTTTATATAAGCCTGAATTATTTTATTTATTTCAGCTCAACCTTGCTGCTAAAGATGTTATATATAGTGTGGAACTTTGGTACAGCAGCATAAAAGTCATTGAAGGACATTTCGGTAGCAGTGTGGCCACATACTTTAGATTCTTCCGCTGGCTTTTCGTGCTCAATGTTGTTATTGCATTAATCAAGTAAAGTATCACCATATTTAAATTTTCTTGTAAATACTTGCATGTACATTCATAGATCATAAACAATATCAAAATGGATACACTGTTTTCATATGGAGAAAGCAAGTATGTATCAATGTTTGTGGAAATTTCTGCATGGGTGTATTAACTAAAGTTTTAATGTAGTCCTTTTCCATGACATTGTTGAGGTAACAAATAAGAACAAGAAGTCCCTGTGGGGGTAGTATATGTTTTAATGCAAATAAAATATCTGTGATGGCTGGTTTTGGTTGTATTACTGTATGTTGCTTGTGGTGTGTAAAAACTGTGTGCTGGACTAAGATTTGAACTCAGGTCACATTATTTCACGGACAATGTTCTACTAATTGCAGCATCCAAGTACATCATGTTTGGATGGTACAATTTGTAGCACAGTGCCTGCTGAAGGCAGGGGTGTGGATTAAAATTCTGATCCAGTTTTAGACATACAATAAAATAGCAACATATACTCTCCATAGAGTAACACAATTAATTCTTAATATTGATATTGCTGAAAACTTCATAGCCACTAACAGTTGACACACTGAACTGCTTGAACCATCTGTTCTCATATTATGTGCCTAATCATTAATGTTAAGCCAAATGTTGTTACCTATTCTCGTGACAAATTACGAAATACTGAAATAGGGGCTTTCATCTTCCCTCTGGTGTTTCATGTGTATGTATGTTTCATGTAGGTGTCTGAGATAAATATACACCTGGTCTAATGGATACACACCATGTTTGATGTTTTCAAGTAAGATACTCAGCTTAAATTTTCATGTATATTTCATTCAAGTCTGTGTAATAAAATACACACACTAGGCTTTACCACATAGAAGATGCATCGAATAGCAGAGTAGCATGTAGGAAATGACTGCTTCTGGCTGAGTTTCAGTGAATCTGTACACACACACACACACACACACACACACACACACACACACACACACACAGAGAGAGAGAGAGAGAGAGAGAGAGAGAGAGAGAGAGCACACAGAGAGAGAGAACTAGTAGGGGGGAAGAATGAAGTTCCAGAGAGAGAGAAGGAAACAAAGGTACAGGTGAGATAGAACAGAATGGAAAAGCATTGCTGGTAACATGAAGTTAGTATGGGTGGATGGTGGGCATAGGGTGGTATAGGGTGAGAAAAGAAGCACCAAAACCTGTTGTAATCTACATTTATTTCCTAATCCGAAACTGACAATAGGTTTTCAATAATACTGAAAACCCAGGGAACATATGAACATTCATCTACAATTAATTAAATTATATGTATAACAACCTACTAGTGGTGTGGTGCCACTACACTGGAAGTTGGTGACCCATAGACACAAACATGTATTCAAAGAGTTAAACTTTTTTACTGTCTTTAGTACATTAGATTCATTGTGAAAATTAAACTTTGCCTCAATTTTTCAGCCTATTGTTTTTGGCAATCCCACAAAGCCTGTACAGTGCATATGATGAGGACGATGACACTATGAACAATACAGCAATGGAAAACAGGAGATCTCTCATATTTTTCAAGAGATTGAAAATTGGGGAAAGTGAAATCAACAGTGGTGAGATGACAAGTAAGTGTAAGATACAACAGATAGAATTATTTTTTCCAAAATATGATCTCATATTGGCATACTCTCTCCTCTCTCTCTCTCTCTCTCTCTCTCTCTCTCTCTCTCTCTCTCTCTCTCTCTCTCTCTCTGTGTGTGTGTGTGTGTGTGTGTGTGTGTGTGTGTGTGTGTGTGTGTGTGTGTAAAATCAGCACAGAGTTGTAGTCAGAAATTGGTAAGTTGGGTGACAGCATTTGTATGTTTACAGTGCCGAATTAGAGTAGTTCTTCTGAGTTTGCTTACAAGGCATGTTGTTGAGTGTAGTTATCACGATGAATGACATAACAACAAGATGAGCAATCAGTTAAACTTCAGTGTTAATTGAAATATTCAGTGAGATCATAACAAAACATATACTTGAAAGCCTGATAATAAATAATGAAGCCCACTTTGAAAAGAATGACTCTATAGAACAATCAAGAGCTGTTGCAATGAATATTTGTTTCTAGAGAACTAGTTACAATGGAGACTTGTGTGTGTAACAGGTGTTGAAGCTTAAAAAAAATAATTATGTATAAAAGAAATCATTGGAGCTGTGCAGAACTCTTATAGTAAAATATTTTAAGCCTACTTACACAGAAGTAAGTTTATTAGTGAGACAGCTAGTACAGTCAGGGACAAAAATATTACTGAAGTAGTATAATGTATTTCATCTGTAGATGTAAGGTCCAAGGATGTTATCTAAAGATGAGAGCTTGCTCTTGTGCCAATAGCTATTAGAAGCCTTTAATTTTTACACATTCCTACATGTAGACTCACTCTGGAAAGCCATTTGTTGTTTTTTGTATTAGCTACAATCTTTTCAAATGTGACAGAAGATGAAAAATAATTTTCCTGTAAATATTTTGTTCTCATCATGTGTTCACAGCGGAATTTGTCATCTTGTGCAAAACTCTTTATATACTCACAAGAAAACTATGAAAATAAAATTTGAAATTTTCAGATGTACAAAAATAAATTAAAATTATAACTTATTGACAATTATTTTGCAACTTATGGTACTGTCCTTGATTATCCTTGTTAGTAGTAAATGAAATATAAGGGGTGATCAAAAACTTCCATTTGAAGGCCATACAGTCCAGGATGGGTATGCCAGCCAGTCAAAATTGCTGTGAGCATTGAGGAAATCATCCCCATTTGAAGATACCCATTTGGCAACACACCATGTCCTGCAGTGTGAAGAAGTCAAGTAAGTGCCTGCTGCACGTCCTTGTCTGACAGGATAATAATCCCATGGGGAGAGAACAGAACTATACAACGTGTGCTCAAGTGTCTGTACTAGAGTTGGAATATTGTCTGTGTTACAAAATTTGCAATATGGGGAAGCAGCAGAACCCCTTAGAGCACCATTCCACAATGGTGATTTTCAACAGACATGTTGCCCCATACACATTCTTCATTCTCCAATGGATGTCTACTGGGGTTTGCCCTTTCTCTGCCAAGAAAAGAATAACAGAACACTAATCCTGTTTGGATGCATTTGATAATAACATTGCCATAGTTGATGTTACCACATTTACCACAAGCTTATCGGAAAGACATGAATGCCACACTAATCCCTGCCTACATTTTGGTGCTGATATACCTACATCGGAGTCATGGTACATTGCATGTACTTTGCAGCAGTGCCCTTAAATTGAAACTTTCTGATTGCCTCTTATTATAGTAGTGAATAAGCCCCTATTATTTTATTTCTTTTCATAGACATCAATATATTTACATAAATGGGAAACAGCTAGTATTTGTAAACAATTACTGAATAATATTAGTGTGGAAACAGAGGCATTTTACAAAGTAACTACATTGTCCATTGCTGCTGTTTTACATATAAATAGCAGTAAATAAATACATATTAATCTGTGCTTGATTAATATGTTTTGAGGACTAGTACATGTCTGTATAGCACCTTCCTATTTTGCTGGTTGTTGCCCCACAATATAAAAAAAATGCCATAGGCCTGTCCTCTTATGCTGAACCTGGAAACATCTGTCACTTTCACTTGAAAGTGTCTGTAATATGCACTTTGCTGCAACCATTTTCCCAGGTCACAAGCTACAAATGATGAAGCTGAGATTTATGGAGTCCTGTGTGAGTGCTGTAATTTTTGCAGAGGTCAAACAATTCAAACTCTTACTGATCATTATTATGAGCACAATCATCACATAATGGAACACTGCCTGGGTCCAGGGATAAAATGGAATTTTAAAAGTCTTAGTGTTGTGGCCCTTGAGTCATCATATTGGACTAGATGATGAAAGCAGCAGCAAAGATTGGGTTAAACTGTAGTAATATTATAGAGACCAGGAATACATACCACTCACATAGCCTGTTTGTCCACCTCTGGAACACAATAAAGCAATAATCCTACATGGCATGGATTCGCTAAGTCCTTGGTAGGATTCCAGAGGTATGTGGCACCAGATGTTTACACACAGGTCCTGTAATTTGCATAAATTATAGGCCAGTGGTCTGTGGGCACATTGCTGGCAACCAATTGTACCCCAAATGTGTACCATTGTGCTCGAATCAGGCAAATTTGGTGTCCAAAGCATCAATTCGAGTTCACTACCGTGCTCCTCAAATCACTGTATCACATTTCTGGCCTTGTGCCATGGACTGCAGTTGTCCTGCTGAAGGCGGCTTCGCAGTTGGGGAAAAGCATTGAGCATAAAGGGATGCAGATGGTGTGGTGTTCAGTAATGTTCATACAAGCCACAGCTACTACCACAGGCCCCATGGAAACCCAGGTAAATGTCCCCACCAGCTCGCACCTGTGGCGCAGTGTGTGTTTAGAGTACCCATTTACCTAGATGATGGCGTATCCAGGGCGTGACTGTTGACCTGGTGTTACAAGAAGTGTGGTTTATCTGACCAGGTGCCATTTTTTTCTGCCATCCAAGTGCTCCAGAACACTTAAGACTACACCAGCATTATACTTGGTCATCACATCTGCCACAAAATTCTGCCTATCCTGCTTTACAGAGCAGGCGAGCCACCAGCGTGTGTGATGCTTGTTTCCAGGAAGCAAGCCATAGCAATCTGCCCTTTGTGTTTATTTTTAAAACCCACTTGACTTACTAATAAAATCTTCTTTGGTATCGTCACTATCTTCACCGTTTATCACCTGATCATCGGCGAGTAGGATAGAGTATAGTTTATCACTTCCCATTGGTGTTCCGTTAGGGCTATATTACTGCTTGATGTCTGAGATGAATTTTAAACATCACAGGAGACAGTGAAAACCCTGTTGATGACCTTTCTAATTTGGAATCCACATTACTCACTTTCACTGAGTTGGTGCATCAATAAGGCTATAACTTATACAGTGTGTGTAAAATGAATCATCCTATTTGGCACATTTATATTTCTGAAACTAATAAACATATAGAATGAATTTTGTTTTTTTATGAACGGGAAACTCAAAGTTAAAAATGCCTTCATAGGTGTTCCTACATTCCAGTAACCCTCCTGGCCTCAACCTTCAGTAGTCACTGTCCTCACCCATCCACCCCCTTCCCTGTTCCCATTCCAGGACTATACAGCCCTCATTCCACCATCGCACCCAGTCTTTTTACTTCTCTCCTTTTCTCCCTCCATCCCCCCTCCCCCACCTATTCCCTGCCCTCCATCTAACCTGCAGCACTTTACTGTCCTCCACCCCTACCCTACTCTCTCTCCACCTCCCTACCCCACTATCTCTACCCCTCCCCACCCCAGCCTCCTCCTTACCCCCACCCAGTCACCACTCACATCATGCACTGGTGCTGCAGCTCGCAGTGTGGTTTCAGTTACCCAAGACTGCAAACTTTGTGACAGTCTTTTTGTTGTGCCTATTGCGACTAAGCATCTCCACTGTATGGTGAGTAGTGTCTTTCCTTTTCATAATATTGTTGCATTCCATCCTGGATGTGTTACGACCCTTGGCTCTACCCTTCATTCGATCCCTGCGAAACCCTACATTTCAGCAGGATAATGCACGACTGCATATTGCAGGTCCTGTACGGGCCTTTCTGGATACAGAAAATGTTCGACTGCTGCCCTGGCTAGCACATTTCTCCAGATCTCTCACCAATTGAAAATGTCTGGTCAATGGTGGCCAAGCAACTGGCTCATCACAATATGCCAGTCAATACTCTTGATGAACTGTGGTATTGTGTTGAAGCTGCATGGGCAGATGTACCTGTACACGCCATCCAAGCTCTGTTTGACTCAATGCCCAGGTGTATCAAGGCCGTTATATTACGGCCAAAGGTGGTTGTTCTGGGTACTGATTTCTCAGGATCTATGCACCCAAATTGCGTGAAAATGAATCACATGTCAGTTCTAGTATAATATATTTGTCCAATGAATACTCGTTTATCATCTGCATTTCTTCTTGGTGTAGCAATTTTAATGGCCAGTGTTGTATATAAATCTGAATTACTTGCTTACATTCAGGTGCATGTCAAAAGTATGTTATAATTTCTTACAGCAATAGTTTGTAAACTCAAGGCAATGGTACAGCACCAGTTTACTTTCTTCCAGAAAATTGTCACTGAGAATGAGAAAACAAATGATATACTGTAAAATGTTCCATTTTTATGTTAATATTTGCTGTGAAGTGATCATATTCAAAGTACCTAATTATATTTTATTTTTTGTCATTTTTGTCTTTGATTGTAAACTTTTACTTTCTAGGTTTCACTACACTGAGCTCAAGTTCTGAGTACTTCTCATTTGCTGATATTTTTGTTGGTGAGGTGAGTAGTTAATACAGTTTGATTGCATATTCAGACTTATATATCTAGTGTACCAATTTTTTTTGTGTGTTAACTTTAATGAAAATATTGCTGGATTCTTTCAGTAATGCACACACTGTTACAGGGAATGAACCAATATGATAGGCACACTGCTTAAGTATAGTGATGGGGAAGATGGAAGTAACCAATCACTTACTGGTTTTGAATTTATTTTTGTTTTTCCATGGCTATTTTTAAGCCTTCACATCCGTCTTCAAATGGAATACATCTTTTAAGATTCAGTAAAACACATTATTACATTTCATGCTTTTACTGCCCTGTGCAAAGGAGCTGTCATTATTTTTTGCTGTTTCATTCAAATGCCGCACATAGGGTCACAACACAAGTAAAGAGTAGGCTACTTGCTTCTACATCCACTTAAAAGTTTTAGCCAATGACTTATCCATTGTTTTACATTAAGCTTGAAGTTTATAAATATGCACAACTCTGATTTGTATGTAACTTTCACCATACAGTCGTCCGGCCCCGGTAGCTGAGTGGTCAATGTGACAGTCAATCAATCTTAAGGTCCCGGGTTCGATTCCCAGTGGGTTGGAGATTTTCTCCGCCCAGGGACTGGGTGTTGTGTTGTCCTAATCATCATCATTTCATCCCCATGGACGTGCAGGTCGCCGAAGTGGCGTCAAGTCGAAACACCTGCACCAAGCGAACAGTCTACTCGACGGGAGGCCCTAGCCACACGACATTTCATTTACCATACAGTCATATTACAAACTAAAGGTGAAATTTCAGGCTTAACCTGAAAAGCCTACAGAGGTTTAGAATGTGAAGTAGTCCGAGGAAGTAATCAAATCATATAAATAGATGTAATGAACAGTTTTAAATTCACTAAGTTTTAATAGAATTACTGGAACATTCAGTACCCAGTATTGTGACAGGGTATGCTGTCTGTCCGTTTTTGCCTAATGTTGCATATATGAGCTCAAAAATGTTAGAGAAAATATAAAGTTTGTGTTAAATATCCCATCACTGATGAGGTCCCATGAGATTGATAATCCAGGGATAATCTAGTATATTTAAATCAGTGTGTCCAGAAGAAAAATGAGTTCTCTTCAATATGAAGCCAGTGTTACATAAGTGTGTCTGACTAAATTTAAATAGAGGAATGGGTGAACAAATGTATTAAACGGTTTTAACTTTAGTACCTTCAGTCAACAAAGATTCTCTAATAGAATGAAACATTATTTCAGATAGAAAATAAATACATTAACTACATTAACTGTTTCGTAAATATATGTATACAGCTTTCCATAGAATGTCATATTAGTTTTAATAGTTTATGACAACTCCTGATAACTTTTTAGTTGTTTATTGTGGAAACCTTGTGACATGAAATATGGTTGAATCCCATTGTTAAAACAGTACTTTACAATCTCTCTTCCTGAGTTGTTCTTCAGTTTAATCAATATTATTGTTTGAAATTTCATATTATACCTAATTTTAGATCGTAAGCTGTTTCTGTTAACAAATACTATTACCAAAGAAGTAACTTATTATTTCAGTTAGCATGGTGATAACTTGAGATTGGTAGAAAATTTCAGGACTAACAAAAATGGAAAAATGATTAATGATACACAAAACCAAAAAGGAAAATATGTGCAACACATTGTTGCTAACATGCCTGATTGTAGGTTCAAATACAGAATTTTCAACAATGGACAGTGCCTGCATCAGAAGTTAGCCAAACTGTTTAGCCCTAGTGAAGCCACAGATTAAAATACTTTAGGTGAACTACACGGTTAAAGTGATCCATGAGATTAATAATAACTGTTCTGTCAAATTAAGAATTTTGTCATCAATACTTAGTATAATTTGCAGAAATGTTGTGAAATACAGACACTAGGTTCTGAACAAAACAAGCTTTGCATTTATTCTTCAGTTTATTTTTACAACTTCATACTCATTCACTGGTGATTTCCTAATAAGAGAGCTGCAAAAATGGTAATTTCTTATCTGAAACATCTTATGAGAGGTACATAGCACTGACTGTATTTGGGGAGTTGGGGGAGGCTATTGATCAAATTCAATGAATCATACATATTGTTTACTTAAAGTGACAAAAGGAAAGCCATGACAAGCTGAGACTCCAATGGCTGGATCAGAACTTGGAGTTTTCCATACGTTTTAGTAAAGGCCTGTGAAATGAGACACAAGCAGTTAGAGATCATGATGAAGTTGCATAGGAAGAATCACACTTAAGATAGATATTGCTCATCACTGTTTGTCTCAAAGAAATGTACAAACACTAGGAGGTCAAAATGAAGGAAAACTCAGAATGATGTACAGAGTAAATATGTGGGTGCTAGTTGGAAGATATCCAGTGTGATGTAGAACTACCTTTTCTTTTAGATTTGATGTTCAACTGTTGAGATTATTTTTTCAGAAAAATGTGATTTAAAAATGCAGTATATCACTTAATGTTTTTAGGAGGTGTGTGAAGTATTTCCTTTGAAAATTTTGAACTAGATACCAAAAATGCAAATGTAAAACCCATTTACGATTTGTTTCTAAAGAATGAGTTTCCTTTCAAACTACTGAAATAAGGAATATAATATGATAGAATCTAAATTTATCATAATATTATTGAAAGAAGTTATTCATCAAATAGCTGTCAAAAAATAATTGTTGTGATTGCAGTTTTGATGTCTGTACTTTTTTCATGCATTCAAAAAGCAAACAGTTACCAAATAAGATACACTGTAAACGAAAGTAAATAAATGGAAATGTGCAACTGGGGTGTTAAAAGCCCACTCTACAGCAGCAACGCAGTTCCCAGTAGTAGAAATCCAGTTGTGTATGGTGGTATAAGTATACCCACTCTTCCACACACCTTGGAGCATAAACCACATGACATGCACAGTAATGGCTATCATCTTGCGTAAAAATAAAAATTATGTTGAGAATGTTGTAACTGAATGCTGCTGTTAATTCTGTCCAAACACACACAGTATCTGAAAAGTGATTTTATTGACGTGGTTCTTTAGAAGTGGGTGATTGGCTGCTTACTAATTCAACACTTGCATGAATGGGTGGCACAATAACACAGATGTGCCAACATAATAAGAAATCATGGGTAATAATTAATAGTCAATTGTGAATTAGTACTTAACTTTGGTACAATCAAACAATGGAAAATCTGGGTTGGAATAATGACAATACTATGAAAAGGATGGATGCTACTCACCAAATAGCAGAGATGCTGAATCACAGAGAGGCACAATGAAAAGATTTGTGGAGGAACAGAGGCCTGTTTAAAACTGAAATGGGAAGAGGGAAGGGGCTGATGGGTAAGGACAATGACTAATGAAGGATGAGGCCAGGAGGGTTATGGGCAAATAGGAAATATTGCGTGGAGAGTTCCCACTGCACAATTAAGAAAGGTTATGTTGGTGGGAGGATCCAGATGGCACAGGCTGTGTGAAGCAGTCTTTGAAATGAAGATCATCATGTTGGGTGGTGTGCTCGGTAACTCGGTGTTCCAGTTGTTTCTTGGCCACAGTTTGTTGGTGGCCATTCATGTGGACAGACAGCTTGTTGGCTGCCATGCCCATTTAGAATGCAGCACAGTGGTTGCAGCTTGGTGTGTAGATCACATGACTGGTTTCACAGGTACTCCAGCATTTGATGTGACTGGAGTATGTGGTGATGGTGGGGGTATGAGTGGGACAGGTCTTGCATTTAGGTCTATTAAATGGATACAAGCCATGAGGCAAGAAGTTGGGAGCAGGGTTTTGGTTGGGATTGATGAGGATATTGTGTAGGCTTGGTGGGCAACGGAATACCACTGTGTGGTGGAAGGATGGTGAGTAGGACATTCCTCATTTCATAGCATGATGAGAGGTAGTCACAACCCTAATGAAGAAAGTAATGCAGTTGCTCCAATCCTGGGTGGTACTGAGTCACGAGGTGAATGCTTCTCTGTGGCACTTGGGAGGTGGTGGGTGACTGGAGGGATAAAGCATGGGAGATCTGCTATTGTACAAAGTTGGGAGGGCAATTGTAGTCTTTGAAGGCCTCAGTGAGACATTTGGTATATTTCGAGAGGAACAACTCGTTACTACAGAAGCAATGGCCATAGGTGGCTAGGCTTTGTGGGAGGGACTTCTTGGTATGGAATGGGTGGCAGCTGTCACAGTGAAAGTATTGGTGGTGGTTGATAGGTTTGATACGGATGGAAGTCTTGATGTAGCCATCTTTGAGGTGGAGGTCGGCATCGAGGAGGGTGGCTTGTTGGGTTGACTAGGACCAGGTGAAACAAGAGGAGGAGAAGGTGTTGAGACTCTGGAGGAATATGGATAGGGTGTCCTCACCCTCAATCCAGATCACAAAGATGTTATCAGTGAATCTGAACCAGGTGAGGGGTTTGGGATTCTTGGTGATGTGTTATAAGGACAACTCCCATCTGTGCAGTTCAGAAAAGCTGGTGGTGGAGGGCAGGATCCAGATGGCTTGGGTGATGAAGCAGTCAATGAAATCAAGCATGTTGTATTCAGCTGCATATTGTGCTACAAGGTGGTTACTTTGCTCTTGGCAGCAGTTTGGTGGTGGCTGGTCATCCTGGTAGACAGGTGGTTAGTAGTCATACCAGTACACCCAGTCTTCATTCCTTCACAGCCTAAACACCTTCTCTCCCATGTATTTCACCTGATCTTCACCAACCCAGTTTGCCACCTTCCTGGACATTGACTTCCTTCTCTCTGATGGCTCCATCCACACCTCTGTCCACATTAAAGCCACCAACCACCAACAGTACCTGCATTTGACACACCAAAAAATTCCTCACATAGGGCCTGCGGTTAGTGTATATGTAGTGACAAGAACTGCCCTACCCAGTATGCTAAGGGTCTCACTAAGGCCTTCACAAACAGGCTCTATTCCCCCAGGCTTATTCCACAGACAGATCTCCCATGCCATTTCTCCTCACAGCCCCAATCATCCCATCACCTCCAAGAACCAGCCACAAAGGAGTACCCTGTTCGTCACTTAGTACAACTCTGGACTGGAGCAACTGTACCACATGCTTTGCCAAGGCTTTGATTACCTATCATCATGCCCTGAAATGAGAGACATCCTACACAAGATCCTTCCAACCCTCCTAAAGTAGTGTTCTGTTGCCCACCCAACCTCCACATCTTGTTCCATCCCTATGCCACTCCCAAACACAGCCCCCAAGCATCAAATCCCTGTGGAAGACCCAGGTGCAAGACCTGCCCAATCCATCCATCCAGCACTTCCTATTCCAGTTCTGTCACAAGCTTATCCTAACCCATCAGAGGTTGGGTCACATGGGAAAGCAGCCATGTCATATACCAGCTCTGCTGAAATCACTGCACAGCTTTTTGTATTGGTGTGACTACCACCCAGCTGTCCACTAGCATGAACAGCTACTGCCAAATTGTGGCCAAGAGCAAAGTAGACCACCCTGTGGCACAACAGGCAGCTGAACATAATGCTTGATTTCAGTGGCTGCTTCACTACCGAAGACATCTGGGTCCTCCCCTCCACCATTAGCTTTTCTGAGCTGCACAGATGGGAGTTATCTTTACAACTCACCACCCCTGAAATTATCCCAACCTCAACTTATGGAAACATACCGTCCCCACACCCTCCACCCAACAGTTTTCATCCTGTCTGTCCTATATTCTCCTCCATATTCTTATCTCCTGCCCTCTTTGTATGCCACCTTCTGCCGATGCAGCCACCCATCTTTCCCTGCTCCCATATTTTGTTTTTCTGTTCATTCCTCCCCCTCCCCCCCCCCCCCTCCTGCCCTCTTCCTTCCCACCTCCTTCCCACCTCCATGCCCAACAGCCACAGCTTCCCAACACTGTGCCTGTTGGCAGTTTAGCTACTGCACACTGCACACTCCATCAAACTCTTCTCTCCTCCCATCCGTATGTTGCTGTCCCTTCTCTTCCCCATCCCACCTCTTCCTGATTGCTGCTTCCATTCCACATGACATTTGCATCGTCATCCAAGCTGCTGTAGATGGCAGTCAAGTACATCTGAGGTGTGCTTATATATATATATATATATATATATTTTACCAAGCGGGAAAGCGCCGGTAGACAGGCACAATAAAATAACACACATACAAAATTTCTAGCTTTCGCTGCCAACGTTGGCTTCTTCAGGAAAGAGGGAAGGAGAGGGATAGACGAAAGGATGTGGGTTTTAAGGGAGAGGGTAAGGAGTCATTCCAATCCCTGCAGCGGAAAGACTTACCGTAGGGGGAAAAAGGACAGGTGTACACTCGCGCGCGCGTGCTCGCACACACACACACATACACACACACACACACACACACACACACATACATATATATCCATCCACACATATATATGTGTGTGTTTTTCTTTTTCTGGTGAAGGTTGTGGCTGAAAGTTAATGTGTAAGTATCTTTTAACTGTGCCTGTCTACAGCTTAACGTATCATGTTTGTGGTAAGTAGTAATCCATCTTTTTCTTAAATTGTTGTTATTGTAATGTGTAAAAGATGGTGAGTAGGAATTATTAACTCAAAACTGTGTGCTATGTTATTTCAAATATTTATAAATTCTTATCATTTAGCCATGTTTGCAAATTAATTTATGAATTAAAATGACTTGTTCCACGTCATTACTATATATCATGCAAAATGACCCATGGAACATGAAACTAAGTAATTAGCTTGGTGACTTGTTTGCTCACAGAATGCTTGGTAATGACAAAATGTCAAAAATTTCAGTTGCAATAAATATTTCTAACATCCATATGCATATTGATTACTCGCAATAAATTTATTGTCTCACAACATACTACAAATATGTATGAAGTTATCAAATGTTTTAATTGTGAAAGAGGTAGTACTGAAACTAAATATATTTGCAAGGTAACTTGACTATTAACTTCACTTCAGGCATGAGTCTTGGTCTTTTAAGTAGCTGAACATGAATGCCTGTGTGAATATTAAAACTATTTGAAACATGAAGAGTAAAATCTTATTGAAATAAGTAAATTTAGATATGATCTCAAGAGATTCTAGTGAATGAGTTTGGAGTGGTGCAAGGCAGACATTAACTCTTTAGCTTTTTTCACTTTAAGCCATTCTACACTGAAGAACAGAACCATCGTGAAAACAGGAAAACTGAAGTAGAGATCTCCAAGTACTGGATGGGAAGGAGAAGAAGCTCCAAAACCTAAACCAAATTGATTTTTAGCCACATTCACACGAATCTTACTTTGCCAAGCACTCTTACAAAATAAAGACTGTTATTAATATTATGTGTACTTATTTGTGATGAAATGGCAAAAAATAAGTTAAGAAGTTTATTTGTTAGTGTTATGACTATCTTTGCCTAATTTTTAGGTACTACTTTTTTCCCTAGTACTCATGTTCCGGATATAATTGAAGGTAAGCTCTAACAGCCGGTTCATAGTCTATGTTGTTAGTGATAATTGTTTTGTTGAATCAGATCATCCATAGAATGGGCATAATCATTAATAGATTTGAATCAGTGTTATTAATAGAAATTTTTATTTTTTGAAAACATGCATGCTCATGCTCTTAAAAGTATGCAATGTATTGAGCATTTTATGCTGCTGTATTAATTTTTCTTATTTGGTACATTGAGAATATTTGATATGGTGAAACATATTTATATGTGGCTGGAGCAGAAACCATACAGTTAAACTTCTTTTAGTGATCATAAACAGCCATGTTGTTGTTGTTGTTGTTGTTGTTGTGGTCTTCAGTCCAAAGACTGCTTTGATACAGCTCACCATGCTACTCTATCCTGTGCAAGCATTTTCATTTCCGAGTAACTACTGCAACATATGTCCCTCTGAATCTGCTTGCTGTATTCATCTCTTGGTCTTGCTCTATGATTTTAACCACCCACACTTCCCTCCAGTGCTAAATTGGTGATCCTTCGATGCCTCAGAACATGTCCTATAAAGCAATCACTTCTTTTAGTCAGGTTGTACCACAAATATCTCTTTTTTTTCCCCAATTCTGTTCAGTACCTTCTTATTAGTTACGTGATCTACTCATCTAATCTTCAGCATTCTTTTGTAGAACCACAGTGCAAAAGCTTCTATTCTCTTCTTGTCCAAATTGTTTATTATCCATGTTTCACTTTGATACATGGCTGCACTCCATACAAATACTTTCAGAAAGAACTTCCAAGAGTCTTAAATCTATACATGATGTTAACAAATTTCTCTTCTTCAGAAACACTTTTTGTGTCATTGCCAGCCTACATTTTATATCCTCCCTGTTTCGACCATCATCAGTTATTTGGCTTCCCAAGTAACAGAACTTATTACTACTTTAAGTGTCTCATTTTTTAATCTAATTCCCACAGTGGATTTAATTCAACTACATTCCATTATCTTCATTTTGATTTTGTTGATGTTCATCTTCTATCCTCCTTTCCAGATACTGTACATTCCATTCCATTCAATTGCTCTTGCAAGTCCTTTGCTGTTTCTGACAGAATTATAAAGTCATCAGCAAGCCTCAAAGTTTGTATTTATTATCCCTCAACTTTAATTCCTACTCCAAATTTTTCTTTCGCTTTCTTTACTGCTTGCTCAATATATAGATTGAATGACATCGGGGATATGCCACAACCCTGTCTTACTCCCTTCTCAACCACTGCTTCTCTTTCATGCTCCTCGACTCTCATAACTGCCATCTGGTTTCTGTACCAGTTGTAAATAGCCTTTCGCTCCCTTTATTTTACCCTTGCTACCTTTTGAATTTGAAAGAGAGTATTCCAGTCAACATGGTCTGAAACTTTTTCTAAGTCTACAAATTCTAGAAACATATGTTTGCCTTTCCTTGACCTACCTTCTGTGAGAAGTCTTAGGGTCAGTATTGCCTTGCATGTTCATACGTTTTTCTGAAATCCAAACTTGTCTTCCCTGAGGCTGGCTTCTATGAGTTTTTTCCTGTCTTCTGTAAAGGATTCGTGTTGGTGTTTTCCAGCCATGACTTATTAAACTGACAGTTTTAGCAATTTTCACACATAACAGCACCTGCTTTCTTTGGAATTGGGATTATTATATTCTTCTTGAAGTTTGAGTGTATTTCGCCTATTTTGTACATCTTGCTCACCAGAGGGAAGAGTTCAGTCATTGCTGGCTCTCCCAAGGTTATTAGTTGCCCTAACAGAATGTTGTCTACTCTTGGGGCCTTGTTTTGACTTAAATCTTTCAATGTTATGTGAAATTTTACACACAGTATCATATCTCCCTTCTCATCTTCCTTTATGTCCTCTTCCATTTCCTTAATGTTGCCCTCAAGTACATCTCCCTTGTATAGACCCTCTATATACTCCTTCCACCTTTCTGTTTTCCTTTCCGCACTTAGGACTAGTTTTACATGGCAGCTCTTGATATTCATACAGGTGGTTCTTTTTACTCCGCAGGTCTCTTTAATTTTCCTATAGGCAGTACCTGTTTTACCCGTAGTGATACATGCTTCTACATCCTCACGTTTGTCCACTAGCCTTTCCTGCTTCGCCATTTTGCACTTCCTGTCAATCTCATTTTTGAGACGTTTGTGTTCCCTTTTGCTTGCTTCATTTATTCCATTTTTATATTTTCTATTTTCATTGATCAAATTCAATATACCCCTCATGAACCATAAACCTTGCCGTTGGTAGGGAGGCTTCCATGTCTCAGCGATGCAGATAGCCGTACCATAGGTGCAACCAAAATGGAGGGGTATCTGTCGAGAGGCCAGACAAACGTGTGGTTTCTGAAGAGGGGCAACAGCATTTTCAGTAGTTGCAGGGGCTACAGTCTGGATGACTGACTGATCTGGCTTTGTAACACTAACCAAAACGGACTTGCTGTGCTGGTACTGTGAACGGCTGAAAGCAAGGGGAAACTACAGACGTAATTTTTCCAAAGGGCATGCAGCTTTGCTGTATGGGTAACTGATGATGGCGTCCTCTTTGGTAAAATATTCCAGAGGTAAAATAGTCCCCCATTTGGATCTCCGGGCGGGGACTACTCAGGAGAATGTTGTTGTCAGGAGAAAGAAAACTGACATTCTACGGGTCAGAGCGTGGAATGTCAGATCCCTTAATTGGGCAGGTAGGTTAGAAAATTTAAAAAGGGAAGTGGATAGGTTTGAAGTTAGATATAGTAGGAATTAGTGAAGTTCAGTGGCAGGAGGAACAAGACTTTTGGTCAGGTGAATACAGTGTTATAGATACAAAATCAAATAGGGGTAATGCTGGAGTAGGTTTAATAATGAATAAAAAATAGAAAGTGGGCAAGCTACTACAAACAGCATAGTGAAAGCATTATTGTGGCCAAGATTGATACGAAGCCCATGCCTACCACAGTAGTAAAAGTTTATATGCCGACCAACTCTACAGATGACAAAGAGATTGATAAAATGTATGATGATGAGATAAAAGAAATTATTCAGATAGTGAAGGGAGATGAAAATTTAATAGTCATGGGTGACTGGAATTTGATAGTAGGAAAAGGAAGAGAAGGAAACGTAGTAGGTGAATACGGAATGGGGGTAAAGAATGAAAGAGGAAGCCACCTGGTAGAATTATGCACAGGCAAACATAACTAACACTTGGTTCAAGAATCATAAAAGAAGGTTGTATAAATGGAAGAAGCCTGGAGATACTAACAGATTTCAGATAGATTATATAATGGTAAGACAGAGATTTAGGAACCAAGTTTTAAATTGTAAGACATTTCCAGGGGCAGATGTGGACTCTGGCCACAATCTATTGCTTATGAACTGTAGATTAAAATTAAAGAAACTGCAAAAAGGTGGGAATTTAAGGAGATGGGACCTGGATAAACTGAAAGAACCAGAGGTTTCAAAGAGAGCATTAGGGAACGATTGACAAGAATGGGGGAAAGAAATACAGAAGAAGAAGAATGAGTAGCTTTGAGGGATGAAGCAGTGAAGGCAGCAGAGGACCAAGTAGGTAAAAAGATGAGGGCTAGTAGAAATCCTTGGGTAAAAGAAAAAATATTGAATTTAGTTGATGAAAGGAGAAAATATAAAAATGCAGTAAATGAAGCAGGTAAAACGGTATACAAACTTCTAAAAAATGAGATCAACAGGAAGTGCAAAATGGTTGAGCAGGGATGACTAGAGGATGAATGTAAGGATGCAGAAGCATGTCTCGCTAGGGATAAGATAAGTACTGCCTACAGGAAAATAAAAGAGGCCTTTGGAGAAAAGAGAACGACTTGCATGAATATCAAGAGCTCAGATGGAAAAGCAGTTGTAAGAAAAGAAGGGAAAGCAGGAAGGTATAGAGGGTCTAGACAAGGGTAATGTTCTTGAGGACAATATTATGGAAATTGAAGAGGATGTAGATGAAGATGAAATGGGAGATATGATACTGTGTGAAGAGTTTGACAGAGCACTGAAAGACCTAAGTTGAAACAAGGCCCCAGGAGTAGACAACATTCCATTAAAACTACTGATAGCCTTGGGAGAGCCAGTCCTGACAAAACTCTACCATCTGGTGAGCAAGATGTATGAGACAGGCGAAATACCCTCAGACTTCAAGAAGCATATAATAATCCCAATCCCAAAGAAAGCACATGTTGACAGATGTGAAAATTACCGAACTATCATTTTAATAAGCCACAGCTTCAAAATAGGAACACGAATTCTTTACAGACGAGAGAAAAAACTGGTAGTAGCCGACCTTGGGGAAGGTCAGTTTGGATTCCGTAGAAATGTTGGAACACAGGAGGCAATACTGACCTTACGACTTATCTTAGAAAATATATTAAGGATAGGCAAACATACGTTTCTAACATTTGTAGACTTAGAGAAAGCTTTTGACAGTGTTGACTGGAATATTGTCTTTCAAATTCTGCAGGTGGCAGGGATAAAATACAGGCAGCGAAAGGCTATTTACAGTTTGTACAGAAACCAGATGGCAGTTTTAAGAGTCGAGGGGCATGGAAGGAAAGCAGTGGTTGCAAAAGGAATGAGATAGGGTTGTAGCCTCTCCCCGATATTATTCAGTCTGTATATTAAGCAAGCAGTAAAGGAAATAAAAGAAAAATTCGGAGTATGAATTAAAATCCATGGAGAAGAAATGAAAACTTTGAGGTTCGTCGATGACATTGTAATTCTGTCAGAGACAGCAAAGGACCTAGAAGAGCAGCTGAACGGAACGGACAGTGTCTTGAAAGGATGATATAAGATGAACATCAACAAAAGGAAATGTGGCTAGTGGAATGTAGTGGAATTAAATCGGGTGATGCTGAGGGAATTAGATTAGAAAATGAGACACTCAAATTAGTAAATGAGTTTTGCTATTTGGGAAGCAAAAAAACTGATGGTGGTCGATGTAGAGAGGATATGAAATGTAGACTGGCAATGGCAAGGAAAGCATTTCTGAGGAAGAGAAATTTGTTAACATTGAGTATAGATTTAAGTGCCAGGAAGTCATTTCTGAAAGTATTTGTATGGTGTGTAGCAATGTATGGAAGTGAAATGTGGACAATAAATAGTTTAGACAAGAAGAGAATAGATGCTTTCGAAATGTGATGCTACAGAAGAATGCTGAAGATTAGATGGGTAGATCACATAACTAATGAGAAGGTATTGAACAGAATTGGGGAGAAGAGAAATTTGTGGCACAACTTGACTAGAAGAAGGGATCAGTTGGTCAGGCATATTCTGAGACTTCAAGGGATCACCAATTTAGTATTGAAGGGCAGTGTGGAGGGTAAAAATCATAGAGGGAGACCAAGAGATGAATACACTAAACAGATTCAGAAGGATGTATGTTGCACTAGGTACTGGGAGATGAAGAACCTTGCACAGGATAGAGTAGCATGTAGAACTGCATAAAACCAGTCTCTGGACTGAAGAGCACAACAACAACAAGAACAAATTCAATATATCATGTGTCACTTAAAGATTTCTACTAGCCCTCGTCTCTTTACCTACTTGATATCTCTACTGTCTTCACTATTTCATCTGCCAAAGCTACCCATTCTTCTTCTACTGCATTCCTTGACCCTCCTCTTGTCCATATTGTTCCCTAATGTTTCCTCGGAAAACCTGAAACTGAAAGAACCAGAGGTTTTAGAGGGTTTCAGAGGGAGCATATACAGCCAGTCAGTAGCAAAATGGAAAGTTTAATTAAACCTCTTTACCATTGTTTCAATGTTTATAAAATAAAATGACTTCTGAAAAAGGAAATATTGGCAGCCTGATGAAGTAAACTGTGAAAAACATGTACAAATGCACGGGCGCCTATGTACGTGCGCATGCACCCACGCACGCGTGTGCGTGCGCGCGCACACACACACACACACACACACACACACACACACACACACACACACACACACAAAATCTTGCTATGAATATAAAAAATTTATGAAGACTTACTAGGTTACATATTGTGGTGGATGTATGTTATATGATAAAATGTAGCTGAAAGGCATCAATCAAATATAAAACTTCATCTCTTTAATGATTAAAATGTGCACAATGTGGTTGTTGGAATTTGGTATATCATCACCAATGTACAGCTTGTGCAATAGTTCAACATACACAAAGCTTGTCCTAAGGAAAGTTTTTGGCAAGAGAGGACCTAATAGTATGTGCACGGATGGTGCACAATAGTGAATGAACAGTATCAGGCTAAACTTACCTAAAACATTATAATTAAGACTTTAAAAATCAGATCACATTGAGCTGTGCACATATTTAAAATTAATAAAGCGGCAGTTTGTAATAAGTTACCATTTAAAACATTTCATGGTGTTAAAAGCAAATCACGTAAACTGCAAGTAAGCTTAAATACGAACAGTAGGAAAAAGACTGCAGTGGAGAAGGAGGAAGGGGAGGAATAGGGGTTAGGGGAAGGGGAGGAAATATGGGGTGGAGAGAGATAGTGGGGGAGTGGGGAGATATAAAATGTGTATAACTCACATATATGAAAAATAGTGAAAATCGGACCTCTAGAAATATATTTACATCGAAACAAAGGACAAACAGCAGTACCACTTGCATTAAGAGATGAGGAAAATAGCTTATCCATTAGTCATGTGGAAGATGAAGCATTAACAGCAAGGAAAATGACATATCCAATAGTCAATATGGAAGATCAAGCCACTTCTCTGTTACATTGATGAAAGTAGGGATCTGAAACTATGTAGAAATTTTCTATTTTTGATTTGCACCTGTTCATTTAAAATGGATCCATCTTTGTGAACAAAAGGTTTAAAAATCTCTAGAAGACTTATAACTTTCACATAAAGAAAGTGTAGGTTACACAGGCTTGACCTGATAGAAGAGTTTTTAACATTTTGTTCACGAAGATGGTTTCATTTTAAATGAGTAGGTGCAACTCTAAAATAGAAATTTTTCACTTAGTTTCAGAACCCGACTTTCATTAATATAACAGAGAAGTGGATCAACCTCCAATATGACTATTCAACACGTTGTCTTCCTTAGCTTTTAATACTAGTGATATTGGTGTTTCTTCTTTGTCGTGATGTAACTATATTTCTAGAGGTTTGATGAGCACCCCATCCATCTCTCCCCTTCCTTCCCTTCCTCTACCCCCGATTCCTGTACTGCCCCCCCCCCCCCCCTCTTTCTCACCCTGGTCTTTTCTCTGCTGTTTTTATTTGTGGCTTCTCACGGTTTATGTAATTTTTTACCACGATGACTGTTTTTAGATGGTAACTTGTTATTTGTTGCAATGTTATTAATTTTAAATATATACACAGCTAAATATGATGTGGTTTTTACTGTCTTAATTTTAATGTTTTAAGCAAGTTTAGAATGATAATGTTCATTCACTATGTTGCACACTCCTTGTGCATACTACTAGTGCGCTCTCTTGCCAGAAGCTGTCATTAGCCCAAGCTCTGCACACACGAAACTAGTCCACTATACATTGATGAGGAAATACCAAATGACAACAGCCATGTTATGCATCATTATGGAGGAGAAATTTTATATTTGACTGTTTGACTGACTCCTTTTGGGTATGTTTTAACATACACTCCTGGAAATTGAAATAAGAACACCGTGAATTCATTGTCCCAGGAAGGGGAAACTTTATTGACAAATTCCTGGGGTCAGATACATCACATGATCACACTGACAGAACCACAGGCACATAGACACAGGCAACAGAGCATGCACAATGTCGGCACTAGTATAGTGTATATCCACCTTTCGCAGCAATGCAGGCTGCTATTCTCCCATGGAGACGATCGTAGAGATGCTGGATGTAGTCCTGTGGAACGGCTTGCCATGCCATTTCCACCTGGCGCCTCAGTTGGACCAGCGTTCATGCTCCACGTGCAGACCGCGTGAGACGACGCTTCATCCAGTCCCAAACATGTTCAATGTGGGACAGATCCGGAGATCTTGCTGGCCAGGGTAGTTGACTTACACCTTCTAGAGCACGTTGGGTGGCACGGGATACATGCGGACGTGCATTGTCCTGTTGGAACAGCAAGTTCCCTTGCCGGTCTAGGAATGGTAGAACGATGGGTTCGATGACGGTTTGGATGTACCGTGCACTATTCAGTGTCCCCTCGACGATCACCAGAGGTGTGCTGCCAGTGTAGGAGATCGCTCCCCACACCATGCTATCTTGCATGTTTTTCAGGAGAACTTCTGTGAAGTTTGGCAGGTAGGAGACGAGGTACTTCCAGAAGTAAAACAGTGAAATCAGGTCATGAGACATGCTTGAGCAGCTCAGTTGGTAGAGCACTTTCCCACAAAAGGCAAAGGTCCCGAGTTAGAGTCTTGGTCCAACACACAGTTTTGATCTACCAGGAATTTCACAACAGCGCACACTCCATTGCATAGTGAAAATGTTGTTCGGGAGTATTGATTCTGTTTAATGATGTAGTCCACCTTCTCTTTCATTATACGTTATTCATATCTGGCTTACGGAAAGCAATAGTCATCTATTAGTGTCATCAGCAAGTATTCATGTTTTTTAAACATTGTATACAGCTACTGGATATTGGCCACATACGTGAGGTTTTTGGTGTCGGTTAAATCTAGTTTGCACTGTGTCTTACTTTGTAGTCATTGGGACTTGCTGTTTCACCTCACTTGTTATCATAACTCAGTACTGTCATCAAAAAGATAATCTTCAGTACAGACAGCACTTGGCAAGTATCTAAACATTGCATAATGCAGATAAGGACCGCAGAGTGTCACAAAGAAACTGCATAGGACAATATGCAAAATATTCTTGTCTTTCTGAATAAGCATTGAACATAGGTTATAAATGGTGGAATGAGGAAGCTGCTTGGAAATGGATTTTGATTAAGAATGGGCAAACACAATCAATTTAAGACAATTATGGAATATTTAATCTTGCTCTGAAACAGTTGGGGATAAGCTTATGTTGTACAATATAGGTGTTCTCCTTCATTATTATGTTACGTAAAAGTCGTATTAATAAGAGGAGTGCCTATTGTGGTTAATAACCTATGCAGAAATAAGAAATTTGATTCATCATGTGGATACGTGTTTGTTGTGTCCTTCTGATGTAAAATTAATTTTTTGGCATTAATACCGCAACATGACTTTAAACTCAGAGTTATGTTGATTTTTTGCTGCAAACTTTTGTATCCTGGGTTGGAATGCCAGGAATATTAATTCACTGGATATAATTGTGCTATTTGGTTGAATTTTTTCCATTTAATACACAATATACTTCAGATATAACATCGAAGACATATGCCTTTACTGTAAGGATTTATTACACCATGATTACTTATTTCCAGAGAACACTTATGATAGACATTTATTAGCTTATATAATTTTCAGAGCAAGATCAGTGACAATAACAAATATCTTACTTTGTGAAATGTTATGATAAACACTAATCCGAAACACATTTCATGAACATACAATATTAATCTTCTTTGCAATAATGGTCGCATCAGTAGTAATAAGATGTACATGTTTATTGTAGCATACAGAGGATTATTTTGCTTAAACCTGAACATGTGGATGGAGCGGCTGTAACACTGAAAGGTATGGCAGTATTTTAAGCACATTGCACCATAGACTGAAGAGTGCTTTGCACAGTAGGCATGTTGCTGAAGATATAGAATGCCACCTTGTATATATGTTCACAGAAATTCTGGTGCTTTCTTATGTGTAGTTTTTGTTTATGAATATCACTTTATGCAACAGCATCATTTGACTTTTGTGTTGTAGCAGTTTGTATTAATTTATGCAGATAACTATGAAAAACACCAGTCATATGTACTATATAACATTTTGTAAATATTTTAGGGTTCTTTCACCAATAGCATTTTGTATTATGGCCACTACACCAACACATCATTCTCAGTTTTCCCCAATGTGGAGTACAGCATGCCACTGGCGTACTTCTTCACTACCGCATGTTGCTTTGGTTTGGCATTTCTTGCACTATCATTGAGGTAGGTCTAGTAATTATGTATTGTTGTTATTCCTTAATGTTATTTCTTTGGCCTTCTTTCAGCATGTTACCAGTAATAAATGCACTTATATACATCAGTAGCCAAAATTAGTCATCCAAGAAAGAAAGAGACTAGAGGGATTGTCTCATGGAAGTTAGCTTCTGTATTGTTTTTAGGTAGTTTTTTATGCTTGCTTTGCTGACACTAGCCACTTACCTCCATTTCACCTCAAAGAACTAATGCAAAAACCAGTAATCTCTATACTGCCTGGATGTTGAACTCCAGTTGTCTGGGTGTGTTGGTCAAAGGTGCTTGTATTTTATTTCTTGCATAACTACACTATGGCTGCTGCAACATATCACTAGAACACAAAAAGATAATACTTCTTGATTCTGCTCCTACTTCAGCCTTTTGCATTGCATGCTGGCTGAAGGTTCAAAACCAGAAATAAGTAAATAATTGTTTATCATGCACAGACCATTGCGTATTTTTTGGACTAACTGCAATATGGTAGATGATGCAGATGACAGGAATCTGCATTCGCACTGAAGCTCTATACTCAGAGACCAGAGTTCTGTGTCCAGGTAGTGTAGAGATCACCAGCGAAAACTCATCTATTCAGGATTAGCAACAGGCCTCAGAAATGAAGTTTTGATTAGGGTTTTTGAGTATAAATAGGACCAAATGTTCCAGAAAGTTTAACCCTAAACATGGAATTGGCTCAGTATTAAATCATTGCAACATTTGTTTGGATATTATTTGTTTTGTTATTATATGAAGCTTGTGTCTTAAACATTTATTTTATTTTGTTATTAAACATAATGTGTTAATGGTGAGTCTTAACTACACATAAAATAATTCCTGTTTAAGTGTATTAGTGACTGTAATTTCAAGAAACACTGTATGATAACTAATGGTAAGTCCTCAGTGGAATACAAATAGTGGAAGGGATAAAGGTAACAACTTACCACATTGTTGAGATACTGAATGGTCAACAGGCACATAAACAAGATTGAAATTGTTGTCCAGGTTTCAATTAATTTCCCTCTACAACAAAACTGACAGACTGTTGAAATTGTTTTCCACCTTACTCTTATATTTGCATAACAAACAATAAGTAATAATGACTGGGAGTGATTTAACATATTAAACACTACCCAGTGATATAATTTTCTTTGGCTTCTGAAACTCTCTTGAAGAGATATCCGTTTTAGTTTAAAAATTCATTTAATTTGCAATATGCTTCACACATGACCTTTTATTGCTGAAGTTATGCCAAAAAATTGTAATTTTTAGTGGTGTAAATGCATATTTATGTGAAATTGAGCTAGACATGTGTTTCCAAACATAACCACACTGTTAAGAGTGGTGGCAGGTACCAGTATGTACTTTATTCTGTGCCACGTGTGGTTTCACTGTGCTGATTTAAAATACAAGCTACTACTAAGTCCTTAACATTAGTATAATGTACATGAGTGATTAAGTTGGCAACTATTGTAACTAGTTAGCACTACATACATTCTTTGAGGTCTGATATATGAATTGGTTGCTTGCTGAATTAACATATTCATAATATGTGAAATTGATCAAAGACACATAGTCGGTATTAAACTGGTTAAAATTTCAACATGACCATACTGTGTGGTAAACTTACCATTTAATCTCATTTATTTAGAACAACAGTGAACTGAAATCCAAGACTGCCACTAAAAACTGTCACCATTGAACGTTATGTGGCTATGAGCATCACGCTTGGGAGGTGGTAGATGTTATCATCCTTGCCTTCTCTTTCAGTACATTTCCATTGTTGGTGTCCTTATACTGGGATATCACATACACTCAGAAAAAGTCATAAGATAATTTGCATCACTAAACATATCTGTATAGCTGTTATGTAATCTGCAGCTTTGGTAAACCATACACGAGTGTCCACAGTGCTTGTGATATTAATCAATGTATTACACTTGTTGCAAAATTTTGTCAAACAAAGTCTATACAAATTTTTGCCATGACTTCTTAATGATGAATAGGATAGAATGCTAAATCGAAGCTTCAGTTATCTCAATGACAGAATATGTCTCTTAGAAAAAACGAGAAGTGGAACATACACTGATGGATAATATTGCATCACAGTGAAGGTTGCATACAACAAATGTTAAACTGGCATTAGGTGTACTACATGCTTGTATATGCAGCTGATTTGAATTTCCGTGTTGTTGTAGTTGTTGTTGTGGTCTTCAGTCCTGAGACTGGTTTGATGCAGCTCTCCATGCTACCCTATTCTGTGCAAGCTTCTTCATCTCCCAGTACCTACTGCAACCTACATCCTTCTGAATCTGCTTAGTGTATTCATCTCTTGGTCTCCCTCTACGATTTTTACCCTCCACACTGCCCTCCAATGCTAAATTTGTGATCCCTTGATGCCTCAGAACATGTCCTACCAACTGGTCCCTTCTTCTTGTTAAGTTGTGCCACAAACTCCTCCCCAATTCTGTTCAATACCTCCTCATTAGTTATGTGATCTACTCATCTAATCTTCAGCTTTATTCTGTAGCATCACGTTTCAAAAGCATCTATTCTCTTCTTGTCCAAACTATTTATCGTCCTTGTTTCACTTCCATACATGGCTACAATCCATACAAATACTTTCAGAAACGATTTCCTGACACTTAAATCTATACTCAATGTTAACAAATTTCTCTTCTTCAGAAATGCTTTCCTTGCCATTGCCAGTCTACATTTTATATCCTCTCTACTTCAACCATCATCAGTTATTTTGCTCCCCAAATAGCAAAACTCCTTTACTACTTTAAGTGTCTCAATTCCTAATCTAATTCCCTCAGCATCACCTGACTTAATTCGACTACATTTCATTATCCTCATTTTGCTTTCAGTGTAAGTACATGAAATAGTTAGGAGTAACGATTATCTACATTCTGTGTGTAAGAAAAAATTATGCAGTTGCATTGTGTTATGCCTCATGTAAGAAACAAAAACATCTGTCAGCATGTGTCGGAATTTGATGATTGTGGCATGTTGAGATTGCAGTTCATCATCCTGTGATCATTGATTATTTTGGTTGGTCTCCCACAACTGTTAAGTGAACATAGAATCGATGGGTTCAGGAAGACCTTGTTCACCGCCATGCAGGATCTAAATGGCCCAACATGAGTAGTGCCACGGAGGACACACCCGTTGTTCTACATCGACTTTACCGGTTATTAGGTTTTCTTCTCATTGCATCTACATATGGAGTGCGGAAAGAATGATTGTTTGAATACATCAATGCATGCTGTAATTATTCTGTCTTATCCTCATGATCCCTATGTGATTGATACTGAAGGGATTATAGTATATTCCTAGAATCATCATTTGAAGCTGGCTCTTGAAACTCTATTAATAGAGTTTCTTGGGATAGTTTATGTCTTTCTCCAAGAGTCTTCCAGTTCAGTTCCTTCAGTACCTCTGTGATACTCTCCCACGGATCAAGAAAACCTGTGAGCATCTGTGCTGCCCTTCTCTGTATATCCCCGCCCATTTGACAATTCCATTTCATATCCCTACAGACATTACACCCAAACATTTGTATGAACTGGCTGGTTATAACAGTGACTCATTGATATTATAGTCATAAGATACTACATTATTTTTTTATTTTATTTTATTTTAATTTTGTGAAGTACTCAGTTTTTACTTCCAATCATTTAAAGCAAGTTGCTAATCTTTGCACCACTTTGAAATCTTATCAGTGTCTGAGTGAATATTTATGCAGGTTCTTTCAGATAGTACTTCATTACAGATAACTTCATCATCTACAAAAAGTCTGAAGTTACTATTAATATTCTTTCCATGGTCATTAATATACAACATAAACAGCAAGGACCCCAACACACTTCCCTGGGGCACACCTTGAAGTAACTCCAATGTCTGATGATGACTCTCCATTCGAGATAACATGCTGCATCCTTCCTACAAAAAAGTCCTCAATCCAGTGACAGATTTCACTTGATACCCCATATGATCATATTTTTGACAGTAAGTGCAGGTGTGGTACTGAGTTAAATGCTTTTCAGAAACTAAGAAATACTGCATCTACCTTAGTGCCTTGATACAAAGCTTTCAGTGTATCATGTGAGAAAAGTGTAACTTGGGTTTCACAAGATTGATGTTTTTGGAATCCACGCTGGTTGGCTTTGAGAAGGTCATTCTGTTCGAAATACCTCAAGTTTGAGCTAAAAATATGTTCCAAGATTCACTTGACCATGCAGAATCGTACAGTGATGTCACATACCTTGAGTCAGGAAATGGGTTTATTGGCAACAAGTCAAGTATTGACAAGGACTGTCAGAATAGCAACCTTTGTTGCAGCTTGCTTTAGGTGGCAACAGAGAGACATGCAACAACAGTGGTGCATCCAACAATATCAATGACATTGTAGTACCACCTTGTTGTCCTATCAGATGAGTCCTTGTTGTGCGTACAGCATCAAATTGGACGTACCCATATGTGGAGGCTCTGAGGAGAACAAAAGTTGACAATGTGCATTTTTCATAATCGTATGGCTCCAGCACATGATGTGATAGTATGAACTGCCATTGAGTATGCAATATGATCACCTTCGGTCCACATAACTGGTAATTTAGACATCAGCCGTTACATTCCTAATGTGTTAAGACCATTGTCTGTGCCCTATATTTTAGGCCTCCATGACATACTCTTCCAGAAAGATAATGCAAAACTACATGTTGCCCATGCTATTCTGACCTGCCTCAATAGAAAGAATGTTCAGCTGTTGTCCTGTTCACGATGTTCTCATACCTCTCAGCCACTCAAACCAACAGTCAAGTGTTGCCAAGAAACTGGCATACCACCACTTGCCAACCACTAATACTGATGAACTCTGGCATTGAGTTGAAGTTCCGTTTGACTTTTGATACCCAGCCGGGTTCGAGCTGTTGTTGCTGCTAGAGATGGAAGCTCTATATAATAAATTTCACACATACCATAACATCACCTTCCAATTTAATCATTTATTCTTTGTGCTATACTGTATACAACCACTAATTAAAATTTCAAGATTTTCTTCTCTGCTGGTGTTGCTGTTCGAATGGCCATCAAAGTACGAAGCGGATAGAGATCTAAATGCCATAGTCAGCTCCATCTGGAATTGACCACTAGATGCCATGAAAGGCAGAACTGTCAGTACAAAAGAAGGTGGGGTCTATTGTGTTCTCAGTAAAGAAGCGAAAACAGCAGAAGGGTTGGTCAGGTGAGCTCAACGACTTTGAATGTTGTTTAGTCATTGTATGTCATCTGAGTAATAAATCTTTCTCAAGCTGCACAAGTCAACTGTTGGTGATGTGATTGTGAAGTCTGGAACATGAAAGAAGAACCATGGTTAAACAAGGACGAGGCAGACCTTGTGCACACCAGCAAACAGGGACCGTCAATGTATTGCAGAGGTTGGTTGTAAAAAAATTGCATGAAATCATTGGAAGGAATCACTTGTGAGTTCCAAAAATCTACCAGCATTCCAGCTTACACAATGATTATGCATAGAGAATTAAAAAGAATGGGGTACAATGGTGAAGCAACTCCCCATAAGACACACATTTTTGTAGCCAGTGCTAAGCAACATTTGAGGTGGTATAAAGAGCTGCACCACAGGACAGTGGATGACTGGAAATGTGTGATTTGGAGTGATTAATCATGTTTTACCTATGGCAATCTGATGGTTAGTGCCAAAGTGAAGGACAGAGATGGTCTTGGGTTATGATTTGGGGGCGTTTTTGATAGTTAAGGTGTGGTCCCCATATTGTGCTTAAGAAAATGCTAAATGCAGAAGGATATGAACATATTTTACAGATTTTCATACTGCATGCGGTAGAGGATCAGTTCAGAGAAGATAATTGTTTGTATCAGCATGGCAATGCGCTCTGTATAAAGCAGCATCTGTGAAGCAATGGTTTGTGGACAATAATCTGTGAAGCAGTGGTTTGTGGACAATAATCTGTGAAGCAATGGTTTGTGGACAATAATCTGTGAAGCAATCGTTTGTGGACAGTAACATTCCAAATATGAACCCAATGGAACACCTTCAGCTCTTGAGGGATAATGGGCTGCCATTCCTCCATAGACATTCAGACACCTCACTGAATGTGACCCCAGCATAGTTCAAGCCATAATAAATGTGGAGGGTGGACACACCCTATGTTAACGTCCATTGATAGGTGACATGATACTTTTGATTGGATAGTGCAGGCATAGCAAATACACTGGGAATACAGTTTTATAGGTAACATATGATGTCTGTTCAAAAAATTCCGGAAAATTTGTAATTTTGCACCAATGCTGTGTCGGAGTGAAATGCAGTTGGCGTCCCTGCGCACCCCTGTGTTTGATGTATAATTGCTGGAAGTTTCATTGTTATATGTCTGTTAGTTACTGTTCATAGCTGTATTGAGTAGAATGTTGTGTCACAATGTTTGCGAACTTTGAGATGGTAAAGTTAGAGCAGCGCGGTATCTGCATTAAATTTTGCATCACACTGAAAAAAATGTCTACAGAGAGACACCAAATGATGCAGGAAGTGTATGGTGATGAGTGCGTAAGCCATACTCTGTGTTATGTCTGGTTCACAAGGCTTAAAAATGGCAAGACAGCAGTTAAAGTTGACCCTCGTACAGGACGCGCTTCATCTACTGACAACACTCACATCAGGAATGTGTGTGCCAATCGAAGACTGACTGACTGACTGACTGACTGAGAGATTGCAGAAGAATTTAACATTTCAGCTGAATTCATGACACAGCATCTTTGAATGCATAATGTTGCCACCAAGTTGGTCCCATTGCTAATGAGTCACGACCAGAAGACGTTGCCTCGCTATCTGTGAAGAGGTTTTGGATCTCATGAATGAGAACAAGAGGTCTTAAGAGAATCATAACTGGTGATGAGACATGGGTCTATTGTTATAATGTTGAGATGTTGAAACGATGAAGATTTGCAATGATAAAAAAAAAAGAATGCAGACAGTACTTTGCGTGATGCAACAAAAGGCATACCAAGACTGCTTCCAGAAGTGGAAATGGCATTGGGGGTGGTGTATCAGTTGTGGAGGAGAGTATTTTGAATGAGACTATGCACAATAAGTAAAAAGTAGGCATAGAAAAATTTTGTGGACAAAGTTCTGGAATTTTTTGAGAGGCCACTTGAGGTACAGCTCTGGCATTAACCTTATGCCCAAGGAGAAACCTCCAAAAACCCTAGCTAGAGCTGCTGGTGTTGTTACTTTAAGTATTATTCCAGGATTTCTAGCAATAATACGCATCCTTTCTGTTAAATTCACCGAGCTCTTGAGAGGGCTCATCAGAAAGTTGAACATGTTCATTACCTTGCACATCTGCACCTCTGTGGACCTCTTCTCAGGATGTTCATCACAAATATCCATTGACACTTATGTTGTCTGGCAAACCTTGTGTTCTGTTTGGGAGGACAATGAGGCAAGCAGGTGTGTGCCTGTTTGGCATGGTCATGACTCCATTGGTGGCCAATGATGGTATGCCTCCTTCAGCAGGGGGCAGGCAGCCTCTAAAAGCATGACTTGGCCTCTTCTAGGGTGGCGCTGATGTTGATGTGCCGGTTGTCTGTGTTGCTGGGGGTGGTTGTGCCACCTTCTGCCACTGCAGCATTTTGTGCATCATAGTGTGCTAATGCAGACTGCCTCGATCCTGCACTGGGCAGCTGGCTACCCCCCCCCGCCCCCTCCCCCCCCCCCCCCCCATGTCCACCACTCACTGGTGGAGGGGCCCTCCAGCTGCATGGGAGTGGAGGCCACTGCAGGCACACCTCTGCTTGCCACAAGGGCTGAAGCCATGACTTTTCTGCATCTTTTTCGTCGTCTTTGGTGTTTCTTCTTAGTTTGGCCAGCTTTTGTTGGTTTGGTCTGTGCGGTGCCAGGCACTCCCTTTGTGGTGTTGCTACTGCCTGTGAAGGCTTCACAGCCATACAAATTTGCCACGAGGCCTACCACCACCAGCACATGTTGGCTTGTCCTCCTCCTCCTCCTCCTCCTCCTCCTCCTCCAATGTGTAGTTGTGACTGGCATGTTTGCTGGCACAAATTTAGACATTTTTAGACATTTTGGCTTATTGCGGAAGTCTGTTACCACATGCGTTCCTCTTTGATACCTAACACTTTGAGTCTTGGTGTCCAATCCCAGGGGTAGAGGTCCTAGCAGATTATGCACCTCAAAGATGGCATCAACTGTCTTTTTCTGCTGCTGATTCCTGCTACATGCACCACTAAGGTGAACAGTGGTGGTTTCTGCTTGTTGGTCCTGTTGTGTAGCCAGACTGCCACTTCTCTGAATCCAACCTGCAGAGCTCCTTTCTGGACCATGTCTTCATTCCACAGCCAGGATAATCCTCCCAGGAGTACCTTGACTGGAGTTTTCTTCTTCTTCTTCTTCTTCTTCTTCTGCTGCAGCAAGTTCTCCAATGCGGGGACAATTTATTTGTCCTGTAGAGGCAAGAGCATCTCGTAGTTGCTCCAGGATTCAACTTCCACATTGAGAAGAATGTCATTACCTAGACACTTCATGCCTATTTTACCAGTTACAGTTTCTTCCATGGCACCAAGTCGCTCCATCCAGTTCTCATCTTCGTATTGGATGTAGAACACCTGCTCAGTGAACTTCAGGATGTCCCTAAGCTGTGACTCATCTTCCCAGTCATAATGAGTGGTGTTATCCTCAGCAGTACATCCATGGCAGCCGAGCTTTCCTCAGTCTGTGGAAGTTGCCCTTGCAAGGTGCCTTCTATTGACATAAGTTCCTCCTCTTCACCTTGTGTGTGCCTTTGCCCATCCTGGTGCACGCAGCTGTGTGTAAAAACTTTATATGTCACTGTTAAAATAGCAACACGACAATCTGCTTAGTTGTGTGCACACCACTGGAAAAACACACCTCTCTGTAACAGCGGAGCGCTTGACACAATAATGCACTCACTACAGCTGCCTGAGCGGAACTCCTGGTAACATATTTAAGTATTAACATTGCTAGATCACAGGTTAATGTAAGTGTGAGATAAGCCATTGCAAATGTGAATGCTATTACATTAATAACCGATTTAACTGCCACAATGTTGAATACAAGCAGTGGCTGAACAGTCCAAGGCAACATGTATGTGAACAACCATTATACAGCTGGAAAATACCCCCTGGAATGCTGTTCTTGAATGTCAGCTTATCAAGTCTGATCACCACCACATTGGCATACAAATTTGTGGCCCACGTGTGTGGGATAACCATAAGAGTGCTCCTGCTTTCACATGAAAACACACTCCAAATCATAACTCCAAGTTCGCAAGTCCAGTGTGTCTAGCGCACAGACAGGTTGTTTGGAGGCCAGCAGTTTCACACTGCTGGGGAGTGTGAGTACACATTTTTAAAACAACGATACACATTTTAAGAGGTGAGGACTATATTAGTAAGGTATTTTTGTGATAAAAATACACTACTGCTTGGAAGAAGACAGAGTATTGGACTCAAGAATTCTTGCTTCTGTTTTTACAAACTTTGAGATTGGTACATTTTGCAGCAGACACTTTTATTCTGAGTGTGCAGTTGAACATAATGGGTATGAAGAATTTCAACATATGTGAATGTTCCACAAAACATATCATACCGAACATTGACATGATTGTGTGGCTTATACGGGATGGTTATAATTAAACTTTTGCTACTTGAGCCAGTGTAGACAGAAACCTATTTACCATATGGATACCCAACTTTATGGGAATTATTTTCAGACTGTGCGCTGCAAGATTTGCACTGTTAGTAATGTTAATCACCAGTACTGATACTGTGGTATAGAGCTGAAACACAAACATCAGTTTGGATTACAGTTGCAGATAGTCAACAAAGTGCGCCAGGCTTTACTCGTACAGCTGTTTTATCAAAACCGCAACAATAGTGTGGTTGTTCTTTGTGAGTCTCAACACATTAAAGGAATGTGTAGAGGTCCTTTTTCTGACTGGGGTTGAAAACATGACTTGGAATTTCTCATTAGTGGTGATTTGGGAATTGCCAATGGCCAACTGCACCACAAATTGTTGAAGAAGTTACTGTTGCCATGACTGAAAATGCTGGCTGCAGTGTGCAATATTCAAGCAGTGTCATGGTGATGAACATTCCATGGCCACCATTCAAAAAGTGCTGTGAAAAATTGTGAAATGATATCTCTAGTGCAATTTCATGCTGTTGTTGATGCAGATGGTTGTCACAGTTAGCAACATTTGTAACCTGGAACCTAAACGTAATGTGCAAAGAACAAGTCATACTTTCTCACGTGGAAATTAAAATGTGTTTATTTCTGTGGTTTCTGCATGTCCTTACAAATGTTTCTACAAAGTTTCATTGCCCTACTGTCACTCATTTTTCATGGAGGATCTCACAAGTAGTGAAAGTTTATTTATAATTAACCTGTGTTTCATCAGTTATGGTCTTCAGTACAGAGACTGGTTTGATGCAGCTCTCCATGCTACTCTATCCTGTGCTAGCTTCTTCATCTCCCAGCATATACTGCAACCTACATCCTTCTGAATCTGTTTAGTGTATTCATCTCTTGATCTCCCTCTAAGATTTATACCCTCCAAGCTGCCCTCCAGTATTAAATTGGTGATCCCTTGATGCATCAGAATATGTCCTACCAACCGATCACTACTTCTAGTCAAGTTGTGCCACAAATTTCTCTCCTCCCCAGTTCTATTCAATACCTCCTCACTAGATATGTGATCTACCCATCTAATCTTCAGCATTCTTCTGTAGCATCACATTTTGAAAGCTTTTATTCTCTTCTTGTCCAAACTATTTATCGTCCATGTTTCACTTCTATACATGGCTACACTCCATACAAATACTTTCAGAAACGACTTCCTAACACTTAAATCTATACTCAATGTTAACAAATTTCTCTTCTTCAGAAACGCTTTCCTTGCCATTGCCAGTCTACATTTTATATCCTCTCTACTTCGACCATCATCAGTTATTTTGCTTCCCAAATAGCAAAACTCATCTAATACTTTAAGCGTCTCATTTGCTAATTCCCTCAGCGTCACTCGATTAAATTTGACTACATTCCATTATCCTCATATTGCTCTTGTTGATGTTAATCTTGTATCCTCCTTTCAAGGCACTGTCCATTCCGTTCAGTTGCTCTTCCAAGTCCTTTGCTGTCTCTGGCAGATTTACTATGTCATCGGCGAACCTCAAAGTTTTTATTTCTTCTCCATGTATTTTAATTCCTACTCTGAAATTTTCTTTTGTTTCCTTTAATGCTTGCTCAATATACAGATTGAGTAACATTGGGGAGAGGCTACAACCCTGTCTCACTCCCTTCCCAACCACTGCTTCCCTTTCATGACCCTCGACTCTTATAACTGCCATCTGGTTTCTGTACAAATTGTAAATAGCTTTTCGCTCCCTGTATTTTACCCCTGCCACCTTCAGAATTTGAAAGAGAGTATTCCAGTTAACATTGTCAAAAGCTTTCTCTTAAGTCTACAACTGCTAGAAACATAGGTTTGCCTTTCCTTAATATATTTCCTAAGATAAGTCGTAGGATCAGTATTGCCTCCTGTGTTCCAACATTTCTATGAAATCCCAACTGATCTTCACAAGGTCAGCTTCTACCAGTTTTTCCTGTTATCTATAAAGAATTCGTGATAGTATTTTGCAGTCATGTCTTATTAAACTGATAGTTCGCTAATTTTCACATCGTTCAACACCTGCTTTCTTTGGGATTGGAATAATTGTATTCTTCTTGAAGTCTGAGGGTATTTCGCCTGTCTCATACATCTTGCTCACCAGATGGTAGAGTTTTGTCAGGACTGGCTCTCCCAAGGCTATCAGTAGTTTTAATGGAATGTTGTCTACTCCCGGCGCCTTGTTTCGACTTACGTCTTTAAGTGCTCCCCATAGATTTATTGGCGAGGAAAAGATTTATTGGTGAGGAAAACAAAAGAAAGATTTTATGAGGAAATGTATAGAGAAATGGAAGAAAATATGTGGAATGAAAAAATTGCTATAGCCTACAGAACAGTGATCATATTAAACTTCCTGGCAGATTAATACTGTGTGCCGGACTGAGACTCGAACTCGGGACCTTTGCCTTTCTCAGGCAAGTGCTCTACCAGCTGAGCTACCCAAGCACGACTCACGACCCATCCTCACAGCTTCAATTCTGCCAGTACCTCACCTCCTACCTTCCAAACTTCACAGAAGCTCTTCTGCGAACCTTTTAGAACTAGCACTACTGGAAGAAAGGATATTTTGGAGACATGGCTTAGCCACAGCCTGGGGATGTTTCCAGAATTAGATTTTCACTCTGCAGCGGTGTGTGTGCTGATATGAAACTTGCTGGCCGTCTTGGTCCTGCACACAGTTTTAATCTGCCAGGAAGTTTCATATTAGCGCACACTCCGCTGCAGAGTGAAATTCTCATTCAGCGATCATATTTTTTAACAAATGCAAAACAACACTCTCGGTCACAATAGAAGACATAGAGCAAAAAATGATGTTTGGTGGAGATGTAGTGGAGAGATAGAAAGGTTACATTGTATGACACAACACCTATTTTGCAGGAGGTAATAGGATAAGAAGAGGAAGCAGATGAAGATGACTAAAGAGACAACATTCTTCAAGAATAATTTGTGAAAGCTTTTGAAGATCCACAGGAGACCAAAGCAGTGTGTATTGGTTTCATTTCTGCAGAAGTAATCAAGAGAGTTGGTGATGGCATGAAAATGATGCTGCTGAAACTCATTAGGGAGAGATGCCAACCAACTTACAGAAATGTATCACGATTCCTACACCGAAAAGGTGGCAGCTACAAAATGTTAACAGTACTGAATCTTAAACATATCGCATCTACAAAAAATTTTCGTGAAGATAATTCTAAGGAGAATTGAAGAGATGGTGGAGGATATGGTGAGTGAATATCAGGTTGGATCCAGGAGGGGATTAGGAACAAGAGAGGTGATTCTGGCATTGAGGCTTCTTATTGAAAGGCAAATACAGAGTACAAAACTAACTCACATTGTCTTTGCAAACATGAAAAGGCATTTGATAATGTTATCTGGCAGGAGATGTTCAAGAGTGCTCAAGAAAACAGGTCTAAAGTGCAAAGACGTGTTGGCAACACTCAGTTTTTATCAGAAAGAAGTGAATGTGATCAAGAACAAGAAGCAAAACTTAGAAATGGTATGAGGCAAGTATTGTTACTCACCCTCTTTGTATACTGAGTGCTTGCATCCAGAAAGCTATAGACAAAGTTCATGAAACTATTGGGGTGGGGATTGAAAGTAATGGGCAGAAGATAGACTTGCTTTAATATGCAGATGATATTGCTGTGGTCATGGAGAAGAAGGAAGATCTAGAGAAGGTCCTCAGCTCAATATAAAGGATTTTCTGTTGTCAGCATGCTATGGGAATAAAGAAGAAAAAGACTAAAGCGATGGTGGGCAGTACTGAAGAAGAGTATGAACCTTTAAGAGTAAGATTTGGAAGAGAAGAGCTAGAATGATATAGAAATTTACCTATTTGGGAAGCAGAAAATTGAATTTAATTTGAGGAAGAACTTACCCACCAGTAAGAATGTCAGCCTTGGTAGTAATGAAATGGACCATGAAAATATTTATTTAGTGTATGGCCCTAAATGGGGGTGAAACTTTGACTATATGAGAACAAGAGAGAATAGTTCTAAAAGCCCTGGAGATTTGATGATACAGAAGGGCAATAAAGATCAGGTGGGGAGACAGAGTTATCAATGAAGATGTGTTGAGAAGAGTATTAGAAACCAGTTCTCTATGGAGGCACACTGAAACAAGAAGAGAGGAACTCATAGGAAACATGTTACCAAACAACATCAGTGGATCAATAGCAGAAGAGCTATTTAGGGAAATAATCACTGGTAATGACCAAGGGTGTCATAAATGCAAGATATTGTATGACATGTGGGCTGCACTATAGACATGGAAATGAAGAGGAAGGCAGACGAAGAGGATGGCATGTGACCAGCACACCACTCTCCCAGCCATTCCCAGTTTTTGTGACTGGTGACATCTCTTCTAAGTCAAATAGCTCAATTGGCCTCACAAGGGCTGAATGCTCCCACTTGCCAACATGCAGTGTGCGGTAAATGTCC
The DNA here is from genome assembly GCF_023897955.1 of Schistocerca gregaria. Classification (NCBI taxonomy): domain Eukaryota; kingdom Metazoa; phylum Arthropoda; class Insecta; order Orthoptera; family Acrididae; genus Schistocerca; species Schistocerca gregaria. The sequence goes on from NC_064921.1 coordinate 538,065,263, forward strand.
CAACGACTTTGTTAATGTAAACTGCTTTGTAATTAGCAGTTAGTCAATTGGACAAGTGGTACATAGTTAGTATGCAAAAGGCAACAATTAAATTTTGATGAATAGATTGTAGAATATACCACTTCCTTCTTGATAAAGTGAATGGTTATCTAGAATGATAGAGTGAATACTTCAAGAATTTATATCATTCTGAAATTCATAGTGTAATTTAATTAATTTATTTAATAATGTCAGAAACATCACAGCTATGATACACTGTATACGATAAAGTGGAATGTAATTTTTCTACAGTAAATATGAAGCTAACTTTTATTGATATTTCGTGTAATCATTTATTTTGATGTGCTCATTATTTATAGTAATTCTGTATTCACCAAGAGGGATATAAGAAAATATTCTCTACATGATGTTGTCTCCTGTCATAGCTATATTCATTACAGTGATGTTGGTATCAACTTTGCTTTTCCAAATGGAATTTTAGTTATTTCTGCTGTTAGTATTGTAGGTCTCAAAGCAGTGAATTCAAGTGCCTTCCCCTCTCTGTAACGTGTTAATTAATTTCAGAAACAAAACAGTTTTCAAAACCTAGAGTTTATCTGTTTTGGACGTCAAACCCATTGTTGAAGTTAATAAAATCATGCCCAAATATGGAAATAATAAAAAAATAAAAAGCAATAAGTTTTACCATCAAGATACTGGTATATAAGGGGCACAGAGGAAATGTGCCTTCGAGTGCTGGTTGCTTTTAAAAAAATATATGTACCTTTCATAAACCAAGAGAAATTAGATATTTCATTTCTTTATAGTAAATGTAGAAGGAAATTGAATGGAACAGTTGAGCTGTATCATGAAGGTATCCTGATAGTGTCCAACAAGAATGACAGTTCACTTTTTGGATTAGTTTTTGTACAATTCTTGGGTATGACTTGTATTGCCCTTACAAGGACAGGTCCCCAGAGGTGGGACTGACCTTTTGAAAGAATCCATGTGGTAATGTAGGTTAGGGTCCCAGGTATCTCACCCTGCAGCTGTTCACCTTCATTGGTCCTTGTTTGCAAGTAACCAAGAGAAATCTTTTGCTTGATGTTCTGGAGCCTTAACTTAGAGACCTAGACATGTAGTGGCATTATATAGTGTAGTTGGTAGCAAATTAGCCTCACATGCAGAAAGTTGACAGTTCGAGTCTGATCAAGTGCTTTAAAATTTTATATTTTTAAATAGTTATTGAAATGACCATCATCATCATTTAAGACTGATTATGCCTTTCAGCTTTCACTGACCATCACTACTTTTTTCAGTTAATTGGTTTAAATGAATTTTTTTAAATTTCTAATCCTTTGTTACTTAATTTTAATCATTGTATTAATGTTTTCAAATGCTTGTATTTTTTTCTTTGTATCATGTTTTCATTTGGAATATTTATGCTCATGATTTTTTTATAATTTTTATTTATCTGGCACAATATCTAAATGTTTGAAGATGCTGATCTGTTGATTAAAAAACAAAAGATGAAATAATCCATGTATATAGGCTGTGCAGTGGTGTCAGAAATGTATTTTTCATTTCGTTCAGGATATATATTTTTTGGATAGTAATTGTCATACAAATATTTAAAAAATAAATTTGTGTTGTACAAGGGACAAAATAATGGTGATAAAGATATAAACGAAAGAAAGGCTTATAAATAAATGCACAAAATTTGGAATAATGAATGTAATAACATAGACAAAAATATATGATGATCAATTAGAAGAAATTAAAACAAAATTAATGCAAAAAATAATTAAAATCAATTGCACAAAGCTTCAAACCGAAAAAAAATGATCATCAGAGTCATATTAAAACAGATTAAAAAATTTAAAAAAATTGAGAAGCATCCGAAAAGATTCAAGCTCGCATATCAGGCTGATATGCTAACCACTTGCTACAGTGCTGCTATACCTTCTACTGTCAGTTTTGAGGTTCTAAAGCATAACATAAAATTAAGATTTTTTTGAACACTTTGAACACTGCCCCCTTTCCGCCAAGTACTTGGCTGTGAAATGACATATTTAAAGGATCCTTGAAATCAAACTGCAAAATGCAGAAATGTGTTAGGAATATGATTTTCACACATTCAAAAGGGAAAAATAAGTTATGTTAGGCAAATATATTTTAGAATACATATTAAAAACAAATGGCATATCTAGAAGGAAGAAACCAATAAGAATCACGAAGAAGAAAAGTTTTACAAGTTCTCTCTGCCGAGTGACACAATTACTACTCGTTCTATATTCACAAAAATAGTACAACCAGGTCTAAAAGTATTTTCTGTTGTTCAGATGTAATTAATTTTTGTTTGGTAATCCTGAAAGCACCATGGGACACAATGACTGACATTGCAGATCTTGCACCACTACCTACTTTCCTTCATGATGTGCTTACCAATCTCTTTTTCTCCTCTATCTGAACAGACTTTGCAGTATGTAGTTGTATTCACCTTATTTGCACTAGATGGAACTTTCTCTGGAAAATGGCATGCAAATGTCATTTCAGTTTGTGAGGATAAAGTTTCAGCCAGTTTCATCGCCACTGTGCTCATAAAGTCTACTAGGGATATGTTCTTTCTGGTCTTCTCTTTGTATAGGATGAAGCTGCCAACGGCTGACAAAATAAAAACGTGGAAAATTAGTTTTTGCCACCATTTCACAGTCTTTCGGGCATAGGGATAGTAGCTGGTGCGCTGATATTATATGTCAACACCACTTTTATTCTTATTGTTGTCAATGATTGCCTTTTTTTTTAGTTACAGTGGTTTGAATAGATGTGGCAAACCTTTCCTGTTTTTATTACTGTTCCCACTGCAAGTGTTTTATTTTGCCACAGCATGTCCAAGAGAGAGGGGCTAGTGTAGCATCTGTCCATATAGATACAGTGTTGTTTGCCAATGTAATCGGAACACCACCTGTCTACAAGACCCTGGATACTGTTTTCAATACTTGCTGCAGAGCCTGCGTGAATCTAATTCCTGAATCACAGAGAGCATACAGTTTTATCCCGTATTTATTGGGTTTGTTTTCATATACCACCTGAAGCCAATCCTGCCATGAAAAGGACACATTGCCTCATCTATTGTAAGATTAATGTCTGGATAAAAACTACTCTTACATTTGTTTATGGAGAAATCAAAAAAAGGCCTCACTTTATGAAGTGATTGTGCTTTACTTTGCCCTTCAAATGTAACATGGACAATATAGTACAAAATTGATCATGGCCCCACCGGTTTACCCACAAATCCCGACTGCAAAAACACGTCTGGTGGCCAATAATGATTGGTTTCTGGCAATGTAAGGACGCACATATGTGAAATAATGCTGAAACACCAGTAAATTTCATGCAATTTTACCACTGGCCATTTATGCCCCACAGAGTTCATTTTTAGACTGCCTTTATGCCTCATTGTTGCAATTGTGTTTCCAGTGTACCAATTCATTTAACTCTTTATGTGTTGAATCATGCAGTCATAAAAGAAATAACTAAAATACTGAAACTCATTAGTGTAATCTTGAAAATGTGAGGCTATAACGACTTCTTCCTGGAACATGGGCAATTGTGGTTGTTCGTCTACTTCGGACCAATCTTTCTCTCTTTCCTTGTTGATAGGCACACCACCAGGTACCAGTACCACAGATGGAGACTGGTGGTCTGTACCACAGTCTAGATGAAATAAATGTATACATCAATAGTTAAACATCAGAAATGGAAAAGAAGTGGTGAGCAATGCTTACAATACAAAATGTGGTAATAAACTAATCACTTTGCAAAAAACTGGAAGAGAGACATACCTGAATCATCACTTGTACTTTCTTCTGGAGAGTACGATCTCTCTCTGTCAGTATCTTCAAAATATGATCCCGGATCCCCATATAAAATATCCAAGATATCAGACTCGCTCAGTTTGGTATATGACATTTTTACCTCTGTAAATGAGTGTGAATGAACTACAAAACACTCTGACCTTGTGCTTCTCAGTTGCCACTAGTTTGAGATAGTTGGTAAGCGCTGACCTCTGGTACCAGAACAATGAACTACCTCCACACCCAGCGAGGAAATGGCTTCTGAGAGAGACTAAATGACATTCAGGTGACCAGTAGACACTCGCCCGTACAGGATACAGGCGCTGCGCTCAAAGGATTAATTGAATACTTGCAAACGAGGAACCCATCAGGGTGAGTGTGTGCAGCATGTGATGCATGGGGCCCTAACCTACATCATGATGTAGATGATTTTAAAAACTTAATCCCACTTCTGTGGACCTTTCCTTGCTCAAAATGCACTCCTGGAAATTGAAATAAGAACACCGTGAATTCATTGTCCCAGGAAGGGGAAACTTTATTGACACATTCCTGGGGTCAGATACATCACACTGACAGAACCACAGGCACATAGACACAGGCAACAGAGCATGCACAATTTCGGCACTAGTACAGTGTATATCCACCTTTCGCAGCAATGCAGGCTGCTATTCTCCCATGGAGACGATTGTACAGATGCTGGATGTAGTCCTGTGGAACGGCTTGCCATGCCATTTCCACCTGGCGCCTCAGTTGGACCAGCGTTCGTGCTCCACGTGCAGACCGCGTGAGACGACGCTTCATCCAGTCCCAAACATGCTCAATGGGCTACAGATCCGGAGATCTTGCTGGCCAGGGTAGTTGACTTACACCTTCTAGAGCACGTTGGGTGGCACGGGATACATGCGGATGTGCATTGTCCTGTTGGAACAGCAAGTTCCCTTGCCGGTCTAGGAATGGTAGAACGATGGGTTCGATGACGGTTTGGATGTACCGTGCACTATTCAGTGTCCCCTCGACGATCACCAGAGGTGTACGGCCAGTGTAGGAGATCGCTCCCCACACCAGGATGCCGGGTGTTGGCCCTGTGTGCCTCGGTCGTATGCAGTCCTGATTGTGGCGCTCACCTACAAGGCGCCAAACACGCATACGACCATCATTGGCACCAAGGCAGAAGCGACTCTCATCGCTGAAGACGACACGTCTCCATTTGTCCCTCCATTTACGCCTGTCGCGAAACCACTGGAGGCGGGCTGCACGATGTTGGGGCGTTAGCGGAAGACGGCCTAACGGCGTGCGGGACCGTAGCCCAGCTTCATGGAGATGGTTGTGAATGGTCCTCGCCGATACCCCAGGAGCAACAGTGTCCCTAATTTGCTGGGAAGTGGCGGTGCGGTCCCCTACGGCACTGCGTAGGATCCTACGGTCTTGGCGTGCATCCGTGTGTCGCTGCGGTCCGGTCCCAGGTCGACGGGCACGTGCACCTTCCGCCGACCACTGGCGACAGCATCGATGTACTGTGGAGACCTCACGCCCCACGTGTTGAGCAATTCGGCGGTACGTCCACCCGGCCTCCCGCATGCCCATTATACGCCCTCGCTCAAAGTCCGTCAACTGCACATACGGTTCACGTTCACGTCCACGCTGTCGCGGCATGCTACCAGTGTTAAAGACTGCGATGGTGCTCCGTATGCCATGGCAAACTGGCTGACACTGACGGCGGCGGTGCACAAATGCTGCACAGCTAGCGCCATTCGACGGCCAACACCGCGGTTCCTGGTGTGTCCGCTGTGCCGTGCATGTGATCATTGCTTGTACAGCCCTCTCGCAGTGTCCAGAGCAAGTATGGTGGGTCTGACACACCGGTGTCAATGTGTTTTTTTTTCCATTTCCAGGAGTGTAGATACCATACTTTTTTGTTCAGTGTGGAACTAAAGCAGTTGCATAACATTTGTAGAATTTGTATTTTCATTGCATATTGGAACAAATTTTGTGTAACTTTATTGGAATTGTTATGAAAAAGTCATTGCTTTAGTCAGTCAAATAGCAATCGTATAATTTCTTTTAATGCTCCTACTCTTCATGAAAAAGGTTTAAATGGCTGCATAGTGACCAAAAAACCTTAGTTATGCAAACAAAATAAGATGGAAATATCACAGTGACTACAGTAACATAAAAACTGGGCCATGCAGCAATGGTCGAAGATGTTATTTAAAGCCAAATGTTAGTTTGAAGTATTTGGAAACCATTGTCGAATATTTGTTCATTGACTTCATGGAGAACATATGAAGAGTGTGATACTAGCACAAGAGTGTGATACTAGCACTGAAGCATTGTGAATGGCCGGTTATGGTGATTGCTTTAGTTCATATTTTAGCATAAAGTTAGTGGTCTAGTGGGAATTAATGAAACATTAAAGAAGGGAGAATGTCACAGGATAGTGATCAACAGTGCAGTTCCATCTGACAAGAAGGTTACTGGTTGTGGGTTTGTTCTGCAGCAGGTCTCAAACATGCTTCTAAATTGTGCGGCACATATGTCAGTAGAAAGGAAAATGTAGAGAATTGAAGATTGTGATTTGGCCATGTCAGTTACATGATTTAAATCCCATTAAACTCTTACGGGTTGAGATTGACAGGGAGGTCAGAAAAATGAGCCCATTGAATGCTGAAGGTAGATGGAATAATTTATGCACTTCTTGAACTGCAATATCTGTAAAAACACCAGAAAATCTTATATCCTGAGTGCCAAGAGTTTGTGCAGCTCTTCTGAGGGTAAAAGGTGAATATTTTAAAGAGGCTAAATCTAGACTGTATTATATTGTGCTTAAAGATAGAGAGAAAATACTTATTTCATTGGTCTATTTAGTTTGTGCTGCGTGTCAGTACAGTGAGATAGAGTGTATAGTTTTGATCATGCTTGATTGAAAACTTTTGACCAGTAGTGTACATTTAAGTGCAATACAGTAAAATGACTTAACTTTATGAAATATTATATTAATGGAGGGCTAATATTATATAAAATAATGTAAAATGTTTATTTTAAGAGTTCTGTGAAGATACCCTACAGTAGAGTAGTAGTAGTCACCAACAGAAACCTTTTCAGTTCAGTCGAAAACCATACCACTTACACAAAAGACATTTAATAAGCAAGTGTGTTGGTGCACCTTTAGAATGCAATACAGTACCAATTCCGGATGGCATGGATTTGACAGGTCCTTGGTAGTTTTCTGGAGGTATGTCACAAAAGGTATTTATGCACGGGTCACAAAATTCTCCTTCTTCTTCATGTACCTTTGTCCCACATCACCACAGGTTCAGCATGATTACTTAAGGATTTGGTGTGGTTAATTTAAGGGGTGGCCAGCAAATGTGCCTGATCTGTACCCACTGGAACCACCAGCTGCATGCCTGTAAACCATCATCCCCCATCCCATATTTTGCAAGAATTGCTTGACCTGTGCAGGGGCATCTGGTGCCACATACTTCTTGAATCCTGTCAAGGACTTGGGGAATCCATGCAAAGCAGTATCTCTGTTGTACTGTGTTTGGTCATATACATTCTGTTGGGCCACTCAAGTATGTCTGTTCCCCTGGTGGTTAGGTACCCTCCTCCTACCATTTCCTGGACAACCTCGCCCCCCCCCCCATCCCCACCACTTTGGGTGTATTAACTCTCAACTGACCAGGAACGTCAGTCTCCAGCCCCCAGCCAGAGGAGCAACACCCTCCCCCATCTCTTACCAAGAAGGGGTCCCCTGGGATAGTCACTTCCCAGGAATCTGGTGATCTGCAACTGGATATGAGCCAATGGCAGAAGGATCCACAGGTTGCAGGTTATAGGACTTCACATTTCTCCTCTGTCCACGTATCTGTGACAGCAAGTCCTGGTAGACGTCAAAATGATCTAAGAAGGATGACAAGAAGTAGTAGCAGTAGTAGTACCTGTGCCAGTGGGCTCTGCATGTTGTGCCTCTGTCTGTCTTCAAGGTGGCATGACTGGTGGAATTGAAGTCATTACTGATGGTTTTTTTTTTTTCATCCAAGGATTAAATGCTTCTTTTGCACATTTTTTTGGAAAAATGCAATATTGTTAATGACATGGTTATCAGATTACAAAGTCTTTTTGGAAAAGGTCGATGCAGGATGTTCTAGAATTAACATCACATGTAATTCTCATAACACACTTCTATATTTCACATATAATGTCACTGTAAGTTATATTTCTCCAAAAATGAGTCCAATACTTATTAGTAAATGCAAATATCCAGACTAATTTAGTTTCTTCATTTTTAACAGTAATCATTCATATTGCAAATACTGCTTAAGTAATGTGCTTATTTAAATCTAGGATGTTGTTTTCCAATTAAGGTTGTGATCTGATAAAAAAGGAGGTGAACAGTGCCAGGTTGAAGCTTTGAGATGATTCATAGGGGGAGCTACAACAGCGCAATTAGTAAAACACTAGGCAGATTAACACTATGTGCTGGACAGGGATTCAAACATGAGACCTTCACCTTTGCAGGCAAGTGTTCTACTGACTGAGCTATCTGAACACAACTCACATCCCACTTTTACACCTTTTATCTTCCTGAAAGTTTCAAATAAGTGTATACTCGATTGCAGAGAGAACATTCATTCTGTGAAAATCTACGTTTGTATCCCAATCATGAGTGCAGTTTTAACTTGATGCAAAAAGTTATTATTGTGAATGTTCTCGTATCAAGATTAAATTTTCTAGTTGACTCTAATCTTTTTCTGTTGTTGTTTGCCATTAACATTTCTCCTTAAAATCATGCTGTGTACTGTAAATTCGTGTAACTGTGGTTTTGTTTACAATGGAAACTTCACTTCGAATTCTAATTCAAAAGGTGTGGCTGGTTGCAGTTTTTCCTGTTGGTGATTTTTATGAAATCAGACACAGTGTCTAGCGATAAAATAATAATAATAATAATAATAATAATAATAATAATAATAATAATAATATGCAATTACTTGTAATCTAACACAATGACTGTTTCAGAGCAGTAACAAGTGGAAGTGTAAAGGCTGTATGATTGCCGTTATTTGTAGGCAAAAAACATGTGTAGGAATGAAATAAAAAATTACGACACCAGCTAAACTGAAAAAGTACATAATCCACACAATGCTATATCAGACCTAGTCAACAGACATAGGAAAAAACCTACAGATTTGATAAAATCTAGTAGTCTGGTGAATTTAATGAGAACTTTGTTAGAATAATGGAAAAACTGTACAAGTGATTTGAGGTTTGGCTATGAACTCTGTGAGTATTAAAATGGTCAACAGCTTTGTACAAGTATTAAATGGAGAAAAATGAACACTAACAACGTCATGGTCATAGTCAAAGCTTACAAACTGCCAGAGAGTTCAGTTGTTGATGGTATGTCCTACACTATATAAATATTCTATGAAATAAATTAGAAGCATTAGGAATAAGAGGGGTAGCTAATGACTGGTTGCAAACATACCTAGCAGATAGGGTACAAAGAGTATAGATAACCCATACTTCAAATTAATGATGATGTAAATAAAATAGAAAGAAACTTCCACATGGGAAAAATATATTAAAAACAAAGATTCCAAGACTTACCAAGCGGGAAAGCGCCGGCAGACAGGCACAATGAACAAAACGCACAAACACACACACAGAATTACTAGCTTTCGTAACCGATGGTTGTTTCTTCAGGAAAGAGGGAAGGAGAGGGAAAGACGAAAGGATGTGGGTTTTAAGGGTGAGGGTAAGGAGTCATTCCAATCCCGGGAGCGGAAAGACTTCCCTTAGGGGGAAAAAAAGGACAGGTGTACACTTGCGCGAGCGCGCGCGCACACACACACACACACACACACACACACACACACACACACACACACAAGCAGACATGTCTGCTTGTGTCTGTGTACGTGCGGATGGATGTGTGTGTGTGTGTGTGTGTGTGTGTGTGTGTGTGTGTGTGTGTGTGTGCGTGTGCGTGCGTGCGTGCAAGTGTACAAGAGAACTCCTTGCAGAGAAAGCAAATGAAGCTCCCAAGGAAGTTAATGATTCGTCAATAAGCAATAAAGTGACATTGAACATAGTGATAACTAATGCCATGAATTTCAGTTTGAAGAGGGAAAATGACAATGTTAAATTAAATGTAGATGGCGTTTCTATAGACTGTGTAACAAATGCAAAATTTCTGGGAATGAATATTGATTCTCAATTGAAGTGCTGTGAACACACAAAGGTACTTACAAACAGAATGTCATCAGCATGTTATGCCCTTAGAATCCTGTCATCAATGTGTAACATGAAGTGTCTGTTAGTTACACACTATTCATATGCTATGGCAGTCTTTTTTGGGGAAAAATGCACAAAATATGAACCCAATTTCCAAACTCCATAAAAGAGCCATAAAAATCATAACAAAAAATGGTAGTCGAGCTCATTGTAAAGATCTGTTCAAAACACTGGGGATTTAAACTGCTCTGTGTTTTACATTAACCAGTCAGTTGTACACATCAAAAATAACATTGGTAATTACTGCACAGTTCTGTATATGACATGGAACAAGAGCTAGACTCAACTTACATTTGCCAAGTAAAAATTTAAAAAAAAAACTAAAAACAGCATTTTCTACCAAGGAATAAAACTGTACAATAAATTAACAAAAGAGATAAATGAAATTTCAAAAATACAATTATTTAAAAAGGCAGCTAAAAGTACCTGTTACGCAATATGTTTTATACATTGAAGGATTACTTAGATAAAACAGAGTAGGGGTTTGGTAAAAAAATGTAATTATTATTATTATAAAACATTCAACATTCCACATAACACCTTCACACTATGTTTTTTCCTTCTGTCTTCCTTTTCTAGGAAAAGTTATGCCAAGCTATGCACTGCACAATACTAACACATCTTCCTCTTTCAGAGCTCAACATCTCACTCATTATAGAAGGATACTGAGTCAGTATTTCAGGATAGCAAATAGGAAGTTGTACAAAAAAATGGCCCAGAGATCACCAGTGTGTGCGTGTGTTTGTGTGTGTAGTGAGTGGAGTGTTATGAAACAATGTGTGTATAGTGTGTGCAGTGACTGATAGTGAGATATGAGTGAACAGTCTGACATTACATTATTTAATAAATTATTTGTTAAAAAAGTATTGTATACCAGGCGTAAATCTAATGATTGTTTCTAACTAGAAGTCTGTAAAAATATGTGTATATGGATTACCTTATTTTAAATTGATCTAAACTTGTAAATACTTTGACATGTCCTGTATCCTTGTAAAAAGAGATCTACGGATGAATAAAGCTGCTGCTGCTGCTACTACTACTACTACTACTACTACTACCACCACCACCACCACCACCACCACCACCACTACGACTACATAATAATATTTTTAATTAATTAATTATTAACAAGTAACTACAGTAACTATGCTAAGAAACAGATTCTTTTAAGTTATTCTAACTGTAACATATTTCAAAATGTGCAAACTTGTGTTTTCACCGTTGTGGGAGCATTGATAGAATAAGAATAATGAGGAAAGCCTGTGCAGAAAAGGAATCCATAGAGACCTTAGTAAGTCATTTGATTGGATTACATTCCATGCTTATTGAACAATTGGACATGCTGTGAGTTTGGTGTTGCAACTTACTCCTATTCAGGAAACAAGTGACAATGGATGGAATATGATTTGCATTAGTGATGTGTATTTGGGTTTCTGCTAATATTGCTACACCCACTTGAGCAAACACGATCAGATCACAATCTTCATAGATCAAACAACACTATTATTTAGTAGAAAGTACCCTATTCAGGCAATTCATGAAGAAAATGGACTATTCATTATGATCAAGGAATGGTTCATTATAAATGAATTTAATAAATTAAGATAAAACATACTACATATTCTGTATTTGTAGTGATAGCGAACTTTTGAACAACTTGAGCACTGTGAAAGTTCTCTGTTGCATTATTTATGGTAAGCTCTTGTGGAAAGAACATACTGCACATACTGCAGGATACTCTTATATATCATATACCTTTGAAGAAAATTAAAGTATATGAAGTCAAACAGTATTTTTAACAGTGTACTGTGCAGCACTAATCCCAAAAATGCAGGTAGCATGATATAAACATCAGATAAGAAACTGTACCAGTGCAAACTTACATTTATCAACCTTGTCAATATATCTTAAATTGCTTCAATTATGAAAAAAAAAGGTCAGGAAACCTCAGCTATAGGGAATGAAATCTGCAGTTATAACGCTCATAAAAAGAAGAGTGGGGCATCCCAAGCTGCTGGTTATCCTGAATATTAGAGAAATTTCCACTACTCACATTGAAAATATTTAATGTGTTGATTGCCACTGGATATGTTTATAACAAAACTTCAGAATGCAAATGCCCTGAGAGAAGTGATTTTTATATTCAGTTACTGAATTTTTGAAGTGAAATTGCAAAGTAGTGATGTTGAACTGTTAGATCATGCCATATTGCTGTCAAGTTATGACAGTTGCAATTATTTCTTAATTACATAACTACTTTTCTTTATTTATTAAGTAATAACATCATGCATTACTAGTGCAGTATTCCTGATTTGCTGTATGTGTCTTCTCTATTGTATTTATTCATAGCATTGTAAGTCTGATGCAATCTGTCCAGTCATTACTGATGAATGAAATGTGGAACTTATTTGTAATGACTATTAGCTTTTCTCTTGAGAACACCTCTATTTTACACATTTTTTTTTTTTTTTTTTTGGCAAGGATTACAGCGTAAGCATATAAGTTGAACTTACAATGATATGTTTCATAGTACTTTATTACCTCTTTTTAAAAAATGTTAGTAATGCAGAAAGCAGTGGTTTTCAGACATATCATCCATGTAGTTTAAAATGTACACTAGATGGAAAGTCTGCCATCTTCTTTTACTGGATGCTGTTGTGCACTAAAATATGTAGTTGGTCATAATTGTATGTTTATCTTTTTCCAGTGTTGCCAGATCTTACAGAAAAGTCTTCATTGAAACATCAGGTGGGATAAAAAATGTATATGCTCACAAAATATTTTGCGGTTGGGACTACAGCATTGCAACCACTGAAGCTGCTAATCTGAAATCAAAGAGTCTCTACAATGAAATAAAGGTACATACTAAATTAATTTTTCCAGAAATATGCTTCACATTGGTATAAGCTGTTTTCAAAATGTAAGTTCTTGAGACAACAATACATTCTAGTGCTGTTTTCAAAATGTAAGTTCTTGAGACAACAATACATTCTAGTGCTTCTTCACATCTGCCAGTTTTGTGCGTTAGCACCAGATTCGAAATTCTGTTGTTGAGAACTCAGTAGCTGACATTTAAACCTGCAGCTGAGATACAGTACAGTAAGTACATACGATACAGCAAGAAGAGGTTGCAGATACAGACAAATCTTTCATACTGTAGTAGAATGTAACTCAGTTCAGTTATATGGTGAACTGAGGTAGATAGAACAGAGTAGTTCCTTGTGCCCTGGACTGCAAGCTACCAGTTTGAAAGAATATGATGCCTTATGCTAACAGGTACAATGAGTTATTTTGTCAAGGCATTCTGTGGTAGGCTCCCACCTGTACTGACACAAGTAGCTGGTCAGTATTTCAGGATTGCGGCAGCTAAGCATGCACATGCACAGAGGTTGCTGTGTGCAGGCAGACCTTTAGCCCTAACAAGCACTGCCCCCAGAGAAGAGGAACTGCTAAAGATGGCTCACATCAATCATCTGGGTGTAATGAATCTTTTTCATTTCTTGTGGTATTAGAAGAATTGCAATTTATTTAATCTGCAGACACAGAAAGAGTTGGAGCTGATAAGCAAGCTTTTAAAAATGACATTTGCTATAAACACAAGACAGACTAATAGAAGTAGTAAAAAAACAATATACCAAAGTATGGATTAGTGTTACAAGAAGATTCAAGAGACTTAATCCTGTTTGCTGTTTGGTGTAAATTTAATTCATTGCTGGCCCACATTACATTTGCTGTATATCTGTAATTAAATCAACACTAATGAAAATGATTGATTGGTACTCACCATTAAGATGACACACTGTGTTGTGAATCGGCACAGTAAAATGACTTACACACTTGGCTTTTGGCCAAAGCTTTCCTCATAAAATGAAAGAAAGAGAGCACACACACACACACACACACACACACACACACACACACACACACACACACACACACACACACATTAACTCATTAACTCAAGCAAGCACACCTCATACACACATGACTGCTCTCTCTGGCTGCTCTAGCCAGACTGCCATTTAAATAATTATTCTCGGGGAAACTAGACAGTGAATGGCTTACATATACTAGTATGTATAAGTCATTGTAATAAACTAATAACATTCTCATTAAAGAAAACTTTCCAGCTCAATGAAAAGTAGCTGATAATACAGAAGGCTTACCAAATGTATCACATGGGTAGTATTTATAGTTAATCCACAGCCATTTTAGTGTGAAAGGTAGTTGAGGTGTATCAAAATTTTTACACATAAAATTCACATCAAGGATTGAAATGGAGTAAATTATACCATTGGAACATCATTTAATAAATCACTGCTAAATATGCCTTAAAATTCTAAGACAATTATCTCTTGACACATTATTCATAAAAAATACTTTCTACATCTTTATGTTCTTTTATCTAAGTAAACTGTCAGTTCTGAGCAAATTAACATACTACCGTGTTCGTACAAAATCGGATATGAAAATAAGCAGAATATGGGAAAAATCTTCAGAAAATGGGAATTCAAAGGCTGTCTGTGAGAAGAGCAAAGGAAATGTATCGGGGAGATATGAGTTGTCTAAAAGCAAGAAGAGAGATGACAGAAAGGATTGAACAGAAAAATGGATTGAAGTAAGAGAGTGCACGATCTTCCTCTACTTTTCTCCACCATTATTGATGAGGTAATGACAGGTGAGGCAGTCCAAATAGGAGACAAAAACATAACATCAATGGATGATTTAATGATGTGGGAAATGGTGGAGGAGAGTACAAGGAAGGCTAGAATCTGGTGGGACAGTTTGAACTGAAATTCAATGCAAACAAGTGTGAAGTGGCGGTGAGAATGAGGAATGAGAGGAGGGTTAAATGAGCTCCTTGTCCATGCTGTAAAGGCTCATGGTTTGTCTACCAACCACTGTATTGTTCTCTGCCTTACGGCATCATAGAGATGCAAATGCAGTATGGAGGGCATGTGTTCAGGACATCATTCTCCCAGCAATTTTGCAGATTTCCCAGATCACAGAACCACTCTGTTCAGTCAAGTAACTCCTCAGTTGGCATCATGAGGGTGAGAGTACCCTGTACCTGTCCTCCCACCGGGAAAAAAAACCTTGGCAGTACTGGGAGTCGAACCCAAACTGGTGTCCTCTGCATGACAACCATCTATGCTGGCCACGTGGCAACAGAAGGAGACCTAAGGGGAGAGTAGCAATGGACATAATAAGTATTAGAGGGCAAATAGTACAAAGAGTGAATAAATTTAAGTATGTAGGAGCATAATAGAAGACAATTGAAGGAATGATAATGGAGTAAGTGAGAGGGAAAGGCAGGCCCACTGTTCCATGTAGAAGGTAAAAAATCTGGTCTGAAGCAAGGATGTACTGCCAAAAAGATAAATTACCTGTTAGCACATTGCGTTCTAGATCAAGAGACATCTCTCTGACAAGAGGGAACACCAATACGTGGTGTTTGGGATATGTAGACACAAGTACACCAGATTATGGAGAAATGCACACCACCTCTTAATGATGGGACTGTCCATAATTTGACTAAGTACTAGGCATCTGTTTAAAGAAAGACAGTACATAAGTCAAATGGTATAATTTTTTTTTTTTAAAATTTCGAAGTTCTTACACAAAGTGCTGGTAAGGAGCATCTTAGTTTGTTCCTCAGGTTTGCTCTAAGAGCCACCTGTCTCTATTGACCTCATTATCAGTGAAATTACGGCTCATATGGAGACGTATACAGAGTCACTTTTCCCTCGCTTTATTTGCGAGTGGAACAATAAAGGAAATGACGAGTAGCGTTACAGGGTACCATCCACCACACTCTGTATGGTGGCTTGCTTAGTGTCTATGTAGATATAGATGCAGAATGTTAATCCATAATCTTTCTTACGTCTAACAGTTAGCATTTCAGTGACTGCTTCTTGATTATTATTGTGTTATTTTGAGCACATTTTTAAACACTTCTGTTTTTACCATTTTATTGATTCATGTGGATTCTTTGTATGATTTAATTTTCTACAAATGCATATTTACTGGTTCATGAGCACTGGCTGTACTGCTGCATGTCCCAGGCAGCACACACAATAACAACAGCAACAATAATAATAGTGACATGTCATACTCAAGAGTCTTTCGTTATGCTTATGAGCTTAGTTGCAAGGTTTTTGAGCTTTCATCTCCTCACATTATAAATATTAATAGATCTATCTCAACACCATATTCTTACATTCTTGTGTTATTATTCTAAACATGCAGTCCACCTACTTGCACATTATTAAAATCCACCCCCTCAAAAGACATATTTAGGCCCCCATCAAACAAGTTGTTTTACTGTTTAAGATACTATACTTAGATGTCTTAGGAACTGAGTTCATATCTTCATCAGGTAAGAAAAATTAAACAAAACACAGTTTAGACCTATTCACTTGTATTTTAAGTCTGAAAATGGTCTCATTTGTCTAAAACTAATTACTGCTTTTTAAAGGAGATCCTCATCTAGTTCATGTTTCGTTCACAAAAGAATGAATTTCCTTCATCTCAACCACCCCAAATGTTCCATCTTATATGTTTATCTGTTACATTCATTTCTCTCTCCTCAATTCCACCCCCAAATCACCCTTCCATGTACTAAACTCATAGAAAATATCACACGTCATTT
The DNA here is from genome assembly GCF_023897955.1 of Schistocerca gregaria. Classification (NCBI taxonomy): domain Eukaryota; kingdom Metazoa; phylum Arthropoda; class Insecta; order Orthoptera; family Acrididae; genus Schistocerca; species Schistocerca gregaria. The sequence continues at coordinate 538,082,048 of NC_064921.1, forward strand.
TCTTGAGTGTGACTGTAAATAAACCCTTGAGTACTCCAACATCCTTTCCAGTGAAATCTACAGAACCATCCACTACAAATGTACCAAAAGTTAAATTGTCATAAATTTTTATGGCAGAATTCTGTGACTGTATTGGTATACAGGATACAAATAAAGAGCTATGAATCACAATGCTAAAATTGGACTTATTGCTCTTGTTTGAATTTTTACATGACGATGTAAATGAAAAAACAACTATGTATATTTTAAGTTCGTACAAGATAGCGTTAGAATAATTTTACATCCACAGTAAACACACAGACGAAATTGGTATGCCAAAATGCTCTCCTCTCTCTGCAGTAGCAGTGAAAGCTGAAAAACCTGGCACACTTTGCCAATGAAGCTGTGTGAGTACACTCCAGATTTTACAATTGAATTCTTCTGACACACTTCTGTAGATAAATTAAAACTTATGACTCCCCAGCCTCACTATTTGTTTAAGAACCTCCTTGAAATGCCATCAAACAGACAGGCAGTTCTTAAATAGTGACAGTGGGTAGTGCAGATGCTCTTCTTCGGGTGTAGATGAGCCCATTAATGAAACAATAGAAAGTCCAGGATGGAATAATAACAATATGGAAAGGATAGAGTGCTGCTCATTACATAGAGGAGGTATGGAGTCTCACAAGGTACAACAAATCATCTGAAGAGACTGCCTGCACTATGCTTGTCCATCTTCCCCTAAAATATTGCTGTGCATTATGGGTTCCTTACTGGATAGAATTGGCGAAGGACATCAGAAACGCCGGCCACTGTGGCCAAGTGGTTCTAGGCACTTCAGTCCGGAACCACGCAGCTTCCATGGTAGTAGGTTCGAATCCTGCCTTGGGCATGGATGTGTGTGATGTCCTTAGGGTAGTTAGGTTTAAATAGTTCTAAGTCTGGGGGACTGATGACCTCAGATGTTAGGTCCCATAGTGCTCAGAGCCATTTGATTTTGAACATCAGAAACTTTCAAAGTAAAGCAGCTCATTTTCTATTATTGTAAAATAGGGAAGAAAGTGTCATGGATCATATATGCCAGTTGAGATGGCAATCATTAAAACAAAAGCATTCTTTGTTGTGACAAGGTCTTTTCATGAAATTTCAGTCTTGAACTTTCTACCTGAAAAGCGAAAATCTTTTGTTGATGCCCACTGCAAAGTGAGAAACTATCATCATAATAAAATAAGACAAACTGGAGCTCGTACAGAACAGTCTAAGTGTTCATTTTTTCTGCTCACTGTTTGAGAGTGGAACTGTAGAGAAATAGTGTAAAAGTGGATTGTTGAACCTTTTGCTAGGCAACTGAATGTGAACTGCAGAGCAAGAGCAGTCATGTAGGTATAGATGTGGACAGGTATCATGAAAAACACACACACACACACACACACACACACACACACACACAGCCATTGTCACTGGGTTCTAGGACCTGACCATTTCTAGCATGCTTTTTCATTGGGCCTGTCTGTGACACAAACCTCTATGTAGCGAGTAGCAATCTATTCTTTACACATTGTTGAGCTCGGTAATGATATTTATTTGTAAGTGCCACCTTTGAAGCATAAGATTTTTGTTCTGTAGATGTGCCACTGCTTTATTATTTTTGCAAAGTTTACCTTTCTCTTATAAGAATTGTAATCTTATGATACGAGTAAACACCAAATTATGTAAACTGAGAGATGCTGCCACCTGTTGCAATATATTCTAACTTTCCAATTTGTTCAAATATACTTATGCAAACAGGCATATCATTGTTTCAAAATAGTTTCTTATCATTGGGTCTGTTTCTAAACATGTTACCAAGCAAGGTAGCTCAGTGTTAGCACACTGGACTCGCATTGAGGAGGACGACGGTTCAGTCTCGCATCTGGCCATTCTGATTTAGGTTTTCTTTGATTTTCCTAAATCACTTCAGGCAAATGCCGGGATTGTTCCTTTGACTGGGGTCGACTTCCTTCCCCATTCTTCCCTAATCCAATGAGACTGATGACCTCACTGTATGGTCTCTTCCCCCAGATCAACCCAACCCAACCCTCTAAACATGTTACAAATTTGTTTAAACTATGCACTCTGCAATGATTGTAGTAAAGTCTAACAATTTATCAGATTTTGTGAGCAATATTAAGTTGTTTGATTTTTTTTTAATTTTTATTATTATTACTATTTTTTTGTTGTTGAGCTGAGTGACACATTTTTTAATTTTACTTTAATTCCATAACTATAAACAAAGTTTAAAATTTCTAATTTTAATAAAAGCTGAAGATTCTGAAAAATATTAGAAATCTTCAAATGCAGTAACTAATTTCATTTCAGAATTTGAAGGTGTGTTTTTAGACTGTTGTCTAGGTAACAGTAAAATCTTGCCTAAAAGAAAGGATGCGTTGATAGGGCATATTCTGAGGCACCAAGCACTTCTTAATTTGGTATTGAAGGAGAATGTGGGGTACAAAAATTGTATAGGGAGATGAAGAAGTGAATGCAGTAAACAAGTGCAAATGGGTGTGGACTGCAGTAGTTATTCTGAGATGAAGATACTTGCACAGGATAGATGAGCATGGAGACTGCATCAGACCAGTCTTCAGACTGAAGACAAAAACACAACAGTAAATTCAGTTTTCTGCTTTGTACTTCATCCAAAATTTCACAGTATTGTGCATAATGTGTATTATTTGGCCTACTGAGACAACTGGTGAGTATAGGAATTTGAATCACTGCAGTGGATGGGATGCCATCCTTGGTGCAGCTAACACTAAACAGTTTGTCTAAGTTGCCATAGTGTGTGTGTGTGTTATCAAGAGATTTTGTTTGACTGCTTCAGTCTCTAGCTGATTCTGTTCCAAAATCAAGACTATACATTCTTTAATAACTTTTCATTTTTTTATTTTGCAGCTTGTGATTAATTTAGATCATTAATATTTATTGGTGCTGATTTATGTTTTTATCAAGTTTATCTTATAACAATCCAGTAAAGGATTTGATAACTGTAATCACAAATACGAATTTCTTCGTGCTGCGTTATACGTGTGCAATATTTTCTTTTCTTTGATTTGATTTGATGACTGTACCTTTATTCCCTTTCCTCTGTAAAAGTAAAAGAAAAGGAATTTTTAGACTATTAAGAAACTAACGGCATAAATATTTCTTGTTTTTCTATTATGGTCTTCAATTTGCCTTAGTAGCCTCCTCTAGTTGTCATTGTTTGTGTGTCATTCTGATTCTCATTTACTACTTATGAATGGGCCTTAATACTTTCTGTTGTGGCTTTCTCATTTTAATTCTATGTTATTTACTTATATTACACATATATTTTGAACATAGGAACTTCTTGCTGAGGATTACAAGGAGTTAAAGAAACACAACTGGAAATCGTGGTTGAAAATCATTTTAGTACGTCTTATGGTAAATTTATCAGCAGCTGCTATTTTTATTGGAACTGGAGCAGCCATATGGCTGGTGCTTGAAAAGAAACCACTGGATTGGAACTATATGTTGCCCCTGATTATTACAGTTATCATGGTGGTAGCACCATGGCTCTTGTCCATTCTCTTAAGGTAAGCAAAACACTGTCTAGATTAGAAGAAAAGAGATTAAATAGAGAATTATGACCATGTAAAATAGATACAAATTCTTACAGTAAACAGAGACACTTATTATGTCTGAACAAATATATAAGATTTGAAAATAAATTTTCCTCACTTTAAGTCACATAAACAAATGGGCGAACAGAGCAGCAGAAGGGATAGAAGAAGAAAGACGAATTATACATATCAGTCATTAGTGTTGTATTTTTAGTGTGTTTGTTGGCCCATTACTGGTATGTTTTCTGTATTAAGCATATCTCATTGTCTTCATTGAACATATTTCATTATCTTTATTGAGTTAAAAACAAAGATTCCAAGACTTACCAAGCGGGAAAGCGCCGGCAGACAGGCACATGAACAAAACACACAAACACACACACAGAATTACGAGCTTTCGCAACTGGCAGTTGCTTCGTCAGGAAAGAGGGAAGGAGAGGGAAAAATGAAAGGATGTGGGTTTTAAGGGAGAGGGTAAGGAGTCATTCCAATCCCGGGAGCGGAAAGACTTCCCTTAGGGGAAAAAAAGGACAGGTGTACACACACACACACACACACACACACACACACACACACACACACACACACACACATCCATCCGCACATACACAGACACAAGCAGACATATTTAAAGGCCTTTAAATATGTCTGCTTGTGTCTGTGTATGTGCGGATGGATATGTGTGTGTGTGTGTGTGTGTGTGTGTGTGTGTGTGTGTGCGAGTGTACACCTGTCCTTTTTTTCCCCTAAGGGAAGTCTTTCCGCTCCCGGGATTGGAATGACTCCTTACCCTCTCCCTTAAAACCCACATCCTTTCATTTTTCCCTCTCCTTCCCTCTTTCCTGACGAAGCAACTGCCAGTTGCGAAAGCTCGTAATTCTGTGTGTGTGTTTGTGTGTTTTGTTCATGTGCCTGTCTGCCGGCGCTTTCCCGCTTGGTAAGTCTTGGAATCTTTGTTTTTAATATATTTTTCCCATGTGGAAGTTTCTTTCTGTTTTATTTACATCGTCTTTATTGAGTTAAATTTTGAACATGTGGGCACTGTTTCATGTTTCCTTATTGTACACCTGCCATTGCTTTTCATCCTACGTATGTATATAATCCACTATTTTACATACTGCACCTCGGCTTATCATAACATTTTTTTGTCTTTTTCTGATATATTCTTATTTCATGTACACCATATGAGTCATTTCTACTTATTTATTTCTCATAAAATGCATTCTTTTGATATTTTGTTATGTCATTTATTCCTAGCTTGTCATTTTTATTTTGTCCTTATTTCCCAGGACTGTCATTTTACATATTGCTTTAACTTGGTCACCTATCTCCATCAGAGGTGGAAAAACCATGGTTTTCAGGGACTGGGTAAGAACTGCTCACTCATTGGAATGAACTCATGTTTTTCCACAACTCACAACTCACCACTCACCATTCACATTAGTGAAATAAATTAAAGGAAGAAGCATTGCTGTTTTGTTCAGTGTCAATGTTCCAGTATTTTTTCCATTTTTTATCCCTTTTTGAAAGAATGTAGAAAGAGGATTAATAATTTACCATTATATATCTTCTATTCCCAAAAGGCATTAATTTTGTCATCAGTAAAATAGAAATATTGTCAAAAATTATGAAGATTTTTATCATATTTGAATATTAGAAAAATAAAACTCATTCTTGTTACTTGTTTGTAATTTTTTTTGAAAACAAAAATAATATAAACTGCAATATAGCTGAAGTGTACTTCGTAGTTCTTGAAGTTATATACAGCTTGCATTTACTTTTAACATGACTATATAGATGTCTAAGAAGAAGGCATAATCAAGTCAAAGTAAAATAAAACAATAGAAAATCCAGGGTGAAATAATGACAATATTATGAAGAGGCTAGATTGCTCCTGACTATATGGTGGAGATGTTGAGTTGCAGACAGGCAATAAAAGAAAAAACCTACTAAATTAGCCACCCATGGCCATACATCTGTAGCGACAAGCAGTCCCTCTTGAAATATCTCACTGAGGTCTTCACAGACTGCAGTTACCCTCCCAGCCTTGTATAGAGACAGGTCTCCTGTGTGTCTCTCTTCAGTCACCTACCATCTCCCAAGTCCCATCATTTGGCCACATAGGAGCATTCACTTCATGACTCGGTACCATCCAAGACTTAGCAACTGAGTCACATTCCCTACCATGGTTTCAACTAACACTCTTTGTGCTCTGAAATGAGAAATGTCCTACCAAGTACGCTTCCCATCCTTACCACAGTGGTATTCCACCACCCACTGAACTTGCACAATATCCATGTCTACCTGTACTCCACACTTTTTCCCAAGCTCTTGTCCCAGGCTCATATTCCTTTAATAGACCTAGGTGCAAGACCTGTCCCATACATCATCCCATTACGACCTACTCCATCCTGGTCACAAGCATCACCTATCCCATTGAAGGCAGGGCTGCGAAAGCAGTTATGTGGACTACAAGCTAAGCTGCAATGACTGTGCTGCATTCTATGTGGGCATGACCACCAACAAGTTGCTGCCTGCATGAATGGTCACTGATATAAACTGTGGCCAAGAAACAGATGGACCACCCACTTGCTGAGCACATTGTCCACCACAATGTTCCTAACTTCGATGATTGCTTCACAGACTGTGACATCTGGATCCTTCCTGCCAGCATCAGATTTTCTGAACTGCACAGGTGCAAACTCTCCCTGCAGTACATCCTACCTTCCTGTAACACACCTAGCCTCATTAGCCACTGCCCTTCACCCACCCATCCCCTTTCTGTAACACACGTAGCCTCATCAGTCACTGTCCTTCATCCGCCCATTCCCTTCCTTGTGCCCACTCCAGCACTACACAGCCTTCTATTCCACCAACATACCCACAATATTTAACCTCTACTCTTCTCACCTTTTCTGCTCCCCCCCAGGCCCTCCATTAACCTCCAAGTAGCATCTAGCTGTCCTGCCCTCTCCCCACCTCGTACCTGTATCCTCCTGCTAGAAGCACTTTACCATCCCCCACCCCACCCTGCTATTCCTCCCCATCTCTACCCCAGCCTCCTCTTTAACCCCAATCACCAAGATTACTTCTCCCATTATGCACTGTTGCTCACAGTGTGGCCTTGGCAAATAGAGACAGTCGTCATGTGTTTGCAAGTTGTGTTTGTGTGGTTTTGTCTACTTCAGAAGAAGACCTTTTGGCTGATAACTTACTTGTTTAACAGTCTTTTTGTTGTGCCTGTCTATTGCTCAACATCTCCACTATATGGCTAGTGGCAATTTAGTTGAAGCAAATCAGTTTCTTTTTGTGGTGCATACATGTTCTCCTTTTGAAATGATATGCTCACAGGGCGCCCTCGTAGCTGGGGTACTAAATCTTTTCAGGATCAACTGGTGAAGTGTTGAGTACAGCATTTGTCTAAATTCACATAAGGAATCACTAGTTCAAGACAAATATGCCTCAGATTAATATTTGTCTAGTTCTACAATCACTACAGCTCCCATGTTGAAGCTATCTTGGAACTGTCTGATGGAATCAATGAACTCATCCCAAATTAAAGACTTCCCACCCATTATGGTGCTAAATGGTTGGCTATTAATCTCTTCGCTTAATTTTCTTGCTTTTTGTCAAGTTTGCTTAATTAATGCACCAAGTTTGCCTAATGAAAATCAAACAATTTTAAAAAAATTAAATTAAAAAAAGTTAACCTCATCAACAGTTTTCTGTACTGACTTTTGTATTTCACTTACACAGTGAGATTTAAATAATGTGCAAACGTTTTGAGATGTGGAAGGTTCAAAACTATGCCACCTGATTTCATGCTGAAAGTGGTTCTAAACTTTATATTATGCTTGGCGATAAGGGCCTTTATGCAATTTGAAATCTTTTCTGCACTGTGTATTTCTTCAGATTGCAAGCACTCTATAAGTTATGACTGTAATTCAATCTTCTCATCTGTAAAATTTGCTGTGAGTGCATAGAAACTACTATTAATAGTAGTTATCCATCCACCATCTTTACAATAATGAAGTAATTTTTCATATTAACTAACAACTGGGCATTAGAGCACTTAATAATATTTTTCAAATTTGTAAATTATTATAAGGGGAAAATGTTTGAGCTTTTTTAATGTTATGCCATTATTTTATTTTGTGGGATTAGTTTCATAACATCGACAAATTTATTTATGGGTTGTTGCAAACAAGACATTTCCGGGATCAGATGTGGACTCTGACCACAGTCTATTCATTATGAACTCTAGATTAAAACTGAAGAAACTGCAATAAGGTGGGAATTTAAGGAGATGGGACCTGGATAAACTGACTAAGCCAGAGGTTGTACAGGGTTTCAGGGAGAGCATAAGGGAACAATTGACAGGAACGGGTGGAAAAAATACAGCAGAAGAAGAATGGGTAGCTTTGAGAGATGAAATAGTGAAGGCAGCAGAGGATCAAATAGGTAAAAAGACGAGGGCTAATAGAAACCCTTGAATAACAGAAGAAATATTGAATTTAATTGATGAAAGGAGAAAATATAAAAATGCAGTAAATGAAGCAGGTAAAAAGGAATACAAACGTCTCAAAAATGAGATGGACAGGAAGTGCCAAATGGCTAAGCAGGGATGGCTAGAGGACAAATGTAAAGATGTAGAGGCTTATCTCACTAGGGGTAAGATAGATACTGCCTACAGGAAAATTAGAGAGACCTTTGGAGAAAGGAGAACCACCTGTATGAATATCAAGAGCTCAGATGGAAACCCAGTTCTAAGCAAAGAAGGGAAAGCAGAAAGGTGGATGGAGTATATAGAGGGCCTATACAAGGGCGATGTACTTGAGGACAATATTATGGAAATGGAAGAGGATGTAGATGAAGATGAAATGAGAGATATGATACTGCATGACGAGTTTGACAGAGCGCTGAAAGATCTAAGTCGAAACAAGGCCCCCGGAGTAGATAACATTCCATTAGAACTACTGACAGCCTTGGGAGAGCCAGTCCTGACAAAACTCTACCATCTGCTGAGCAAGATGTATGAGACAGGCAAAATATCCTCAGACTTAAAGAAAAATACAATAATTACAATTCCAAAGCAAGCAGGTCTACTAACTATCAGTTTAATAAGTCACAGCTGCAAAATACTAACCCAAATTCTTTACAGACGAATGGAAAAACTGATAGAAGCAGACCTCGGGGAAGATCAGTTTGGATTCCGTAGAAATGTTGGAACACATGAGGCAAGACTGACTTTACGACTTATCTTAGAAGAAAGATTAAGGAAAGGCAAACCTATGTTTCTAGCATTTGTAGACTTAGAGAAAGCTTTTGACAATGTTGATTGAAATATTCTCTTTCAAATTCTGAAGGTGGCAGGGGTAAAATACAGAGAGTGAAAGGCTATTTACAATTTGTACAGAAAGCAGATGGCAGTTATAAGTGTGAGGGGCATGAAAGGGAAGCAGTGGTTGGGAATGGAGTGAGACAGGGTTGTAGCCTATCCCCGATGTTATTCAATCTGTATATTGAGCAAGCAGTAAAGGAAACAAAAGAAAAGTTAGGAGTAGGTATTAAAATCCATGGAGAAGAAATAAAAACTTTGAGGTTCGCCGATGACATTGTAATTCTGTCAGAGACAGCGAAGGACTTGGAAGAGCAGTTGAACGGAATGGACAGTGTCTTGAAAGGAGGGTATAAGATGAACATCAACAAAAGCAAAACAAGGATAATTGAATGTAGTCAAATTAAGTCTTGTGATGTTAAGGGAATTATATTAGGAAATGAGACACTTAAAGTAGTAAAGGAGTTTTGCTATTTGGTGGGCAAAATAACTGATGATGGTTGAACTAGAGAGGATATAAAATGTAGACTGGCAATGGCAAGGAAAGTGTTTCTGAAGAAGAAAAATTTGTTAACATCGAGTATAGATTTAAATGACAGGAAGTCGTTTCTGGAAGTATTTGTATGGAGTGTAGCTATGTATGGAAGTGAAACGTGGACGATAAATAGTTTAGACAAGAAGAGAATAGACGCTTTTGAAATGTGGTGCTACAGAAGAATGCTGAAGATTAGATGGGTAGATCACATAACTAATGGGGTATTGAATAGAATTGGGGAGAAGAGGAGTTTGTGGCACAAAATGACTAGAAGAAAGGATCGGTGGGTAGGACATGTTCTGAGACATCGAGGGATCATCAATTTAGTATTGGAGGGCAGCGTGGGGGGTAAAAATCGTAGAGGGCGGCCAAGAGATGAATACACTAAGTAGATTCAGAAGGATGTAGGCTGCAGTAGGTACTGGGGATGAAGAAGCTTGCACAGGATAGAGTAGTATGGAGAGCTGCATCAAGCCAGTCTCAGGACTGAAGACCATAACAACAACAAACAAACAAAGAAACAAACAAGAACGGGTTGGAGAAGAGGGGATCACAAAAGAAAATAAATCTGGAGATGTTCAGAAACTAAATGACAATGTCTGGTTTGATGCAGATTGACATTCACTTTGATGTCCCGGAAGCAGAACTTCATCTGAAGTGGAAGCAGACATTGGTAAGGATAATTTGTGAGAAATGATTTCTACAGAGCACTCATCGGTTTATTGTGATATTGATCGGCTTCCTGACCCGCACTGTTTCAGACAGACTGCTGGATGCTTGGACTTTAGACATCTCTTCAGGTTTCATAAGTAGTGGCATTTTCCCTTTTATAACCAATTGGGTAGAATGGTAACATATAATGCTTGAATCTCTTCTTGGTGAAGGCAATGTGATTGTCTAATGTCCTGCAGCATTAAAAATACATTATATGGAAAATTAAAATACTTACTATTAGGTGCACTTTTTAAATACTAAAGCCTATAAATGAGAGCAGATGTACATGCAATGTATTCTGTATCCTGTACATGCTTTAAAATGAAAAGTTTAATAAGGTTATATACATACAGTTAATGAACATTATCCGTGCCGAGTTGAATTCAAATAGAGAACGCGGAGTGAAAAAGTAATCAGGTCAAACTGTGAGTATGAATTAGTGAGTGAGCGAAGAGCACTGCAAGTAGAATCAGTGAAAGCCCAAACGGGGGTGGGGGGGGGGGGGGGGGGGTGGCTCACGAGTTACGATGTGATCCTCTCCATGCTGAGTCAAGAGTAGTAATACAGCTGTTTGCTGAGAGTGAGCTCATCTGTTCTTGCAAGTCAATTCCTTGCAGTTTGTTTGTTCCCAAGTGAGGTACTGGACCACCTGCATGCAACTTGGGAGACCTTCTTGCTGTATTGATCTATGCTATAGTGACTAATTCAGCATGTTGTGTCGAATGCTGTTGTAGCAGGTTATGTTGGACTATTCTGCTCACTGCCATCATTGGAGAGACATCTCAGATCCAAAGAGCTAACACTCTTTCTTTCTGAGTCACCAATCCCTCACTCTGTCGAAGACTCTAGCTCTTTGAATCAATTCATGAGCAGATCACCCATCCACTGCATGTCTAGTTCTTGTCCGTGATCTTTATTGCCTGTAGATAGTGGTCCAAGAGCACCTATGAAGGCTCTAAAGATATCTCTAGAAAGTATGGTTAAGTAGACTCCTGTGACAACATGATAGGCTCAGAAAGTTGAGATGAAACATATATTTGTGAAACCATCTGGTATCTGGCATAATTGTACTATCCGGCTGGATACCAGATGGTAAGTCAATATCTGACAGAGACCAGATTTTCAGTAAATTGTGAACATTTCATTAAATCAACTTAATGTAATTCACTTGTAAGATACTCTAAACACAAATAAAATAGCAATGTTTCTAAATCAAAATACCATTTATTATTCATTTTAACAGAAATTAAGTTAGTATTCTTGTTGAACTGGAGGCAAATTATAGTGAATGAAGATCAATTTCTGTGCATTAAGAGATAAGTGATCTTGCTTGTCTTCAGAAACAAGGCCAGCTTTTAGAAAAGTCTTTCAATATACACTGTTGCAAAGCACTGAAAGATAAATTCTGATAAACTTTGTCAAATTTGTCACATTAACTGACCACCAAATATCAGAGTCATGAATATGATAGATTCAAACTGCCTTTAATAATAGTCTAGATTGCTTGTGATTGTGTCTATTTCTTGACCATCACACTGACTATAATTATTTTCATTTTGCTACATCATTAAAACGATCTCAAAACATGTCATGAAGTTAAAGAGCCACAGTTGACTCAGTCTCACCTCCTGTACCTCTTTTAGCAGTAATTGCAGATGAACTGCTATTTGTGGAACATTCTTCACAAAATTACAGTAGGATCTGTTGTCAAGCTCTTTTAGGTTCAACATCCCCAAATAGTGTCTTGAATCTTGCGTCGAGAAAGGTAGCAATCAGCTGATTTGAACTTTCACGTAAGGAGGTGAAACGAATTTGGAATTCAGCTTACAATGAGGCTCTCATGGCTGGAAATGGGGGGGGGGGGGGGGGGGGGGGGGTTTGGGGTCTCTAGGTTGTTTCATCCTCATCTAAATAAGTATTTAATGCCACAACATGTAGTATTACATTGGATGTGCAGAAGAGACTGGAAGTTGTTTTTTGGTATTTCTTCAGACAGCTCCATAAGCTTAATGCAGTGCTCTATCAGACACCAATGATGAGACAATAAAGTATTAAGTGTATTGTGAGCAACCACATAGCCTGTTTTCATTCCAAACAGGTACTGTGCCATATAACAGGTAGAATTCCACCTCATGTTGATACCTCACACCAAGTGAAGCTATAGTAAATTTAACTCTGTTTGAATTGCCTATAGTTTTTCTTGAGCTAAACGCAAATAACTGAAGTGTATTGTGAGGCGTCTACCAGTAATGATGATATCTGCTACTTCAGGCTGGAGATTTAGACTCACTTCTCTCTGCTGGCCTGCGGCTTGCATAAGGTCATAATATGACATCTTCATTATACTTTTACAAAATTAGCTGTCAATAGTTTGTGTGTTGTTGTTTTTGCAAAGGTTTATGAGAAGCCTCTTCTGGCATTTGAGCCATTTTCAAGTGTTCGTCTAGATAGAATGAAGTCTATAAAACATCTTGGAATGTAATTTCTTTTATTTACTATGTTGTCAATATAGCTTATGTATTTACCTTCTACAGATATTTCATGTTATTTTATGACATTTGTTGAATGACATATCTTCAACTATCAAAAAGAACATAAAATAACTGTAGAAGGTAAATACATGGCTTTGTATTAACAACATAGTAAATAAATGAAATTACATTCAAACATGTTTTATGGATGTCCTCCAGCTATACAAATGCTTGAAAATGGCACAAATGCCAAAACAAGCTTGTCATGAACTGATGTAAAAACAACAAGAAATAAACTATTTGCAGATAATTTTGTAAAAGGTGATGTTCAGTGACTCGGTTACAACCATCTGAAGCAAATGGTTGAAACATCGAGCAAACTCATACTCAGCCACTGGAACGTCTTTCACCATGCTAGTGCCACTGTCATGAATGAGGAAATGTATTTTGCTCTGGTCAGTATCCCAGCAGTCTCCTTTGTTATATTTTTACAAAGCGAGAACGTAGGAAAGTTTTCATAACAAGAACTCCCAAGTGCTAGCTGGAATTTAGGAGACAATCACTGAAACTCAGAAAACAAGTGTTGTTATCCAAACAGTTCCATATATCAGAAGTTGTAGAAACTGGAGGTGAAGATGGGAAGAAAGGACAGGAAAGGGAGGGGGCGCTGCTATCAGTTGCATTGGGACATTACGAGATATCAGTGGCAATGAGTGAAAATGTGTACCGGATCAGGATTCGAACTCAGGATCTCCTGCTTACTAGGCAGATGCAGTAACCATTGCACTATCCAGGACACAGAATTAGCACAACTGCATGGACCATCTCAGTGTGCCTCACAGCCGATCCACACTCCCATGAAGCGCCACCAATCCACAGTACCTGCCCATTTTCTCTGAGATTCCCACAGGAGGTCGGACATATTTGTGCATCCACACTGAAGATGGTAGATGGTTTGCTCAGCTAGGCCTATCAAATTATATGAAACAACAGACACCATGCATTCATATACTGTGAGAACATCTGAAATGTTTCTTTTGATGACCATGGAGAAAGAACTGAGGGCAGTGAGACTGAAGTGGTTTCATTATTTGAAGCAGGTGTAACCAAATTGTATTCCCCACCAGTATTTGGCAAGGAAGGTGCAATGACAAAGACCAGTTGGACTTCTAAAAAGAGATGACCAGACCAAGTTAAAGAAATCCAGAATGGAACGAAATGGACTGGAAAGGAAAGGAAACAAAGACGAGATGTTGATTGCTTTGGTAATAGAAAATCTACCAACACAAAAACAGATGGAGGACCTGATGATGGCAAACTTTACAGAAGATATCACATACATTAGCATTACAACAATGTAAAGATGTAAGATGTTAAAACATATTGTAAAGCTTAAAACATAATATACAGTAATTAGCAGTTGATAATAGTAACAAAAATATCACAAAATTCACTGTTGGATATCCAAGCTGTTGTTACAATTTTTGCACTCATTGCCACTGTCAGAAAATTCTATGGATGTCCCCTGTACACTCTCAGGCTGCATGCAACAGATTGTCCATCGTTCAGTACCGCAATCACACAGTGGGGAAGATACTATATTCCAATTACAAAACACATCGCCGCACCTGTTGTTGTTGGTCCTGATCCACTTAAAGGTTGACCATGTCTTATGTTGCAGTTCAAAGTTGGCTGGAGAAGTTATGTACAGAATTTCTCAGATTGCTGCGACTCATTTATTGTGTTGAAATTAGTGGTGATCACGTTCATAGCTGTTCATACAGGGGGCATTCCTTTCTATGTCATTGATATACATAATTCTTCATAATTTTCAGTTTTGAAGAACCTTGCTGGACACTCTGGTTACTGCAGTGGATTTGTATATTGCAGGAAGTAGGATATAGCTTAGAGCTGGTAGACAGTGGGCTGGTGCAAATCTTACTGTGCTCAAGATGAGTGGTTCAGTTGGAATTCATCCAATGTTATATGTGAGAAATTTAGTCATAATAAAGCACCAAAGAATGGCAGTGATGGGTTCCTACTAAGTACTGCATAGTTCTTGCATAGCTTTATACCTCGTTTTGAGTTTGCAGCAAGTTACTTAGGTATCATCTATACGATAAATTGGATACCATTGTGATGCAGTAGCCTGTCACCAAAATTTACAGAGAGTTCTCTATTAGCCATGCAATTATTTAAATGAAAACATGCCACTTGCACCTTGTTCCCACCGTGATGTAGTCTGCTGTTGCAGCGGTGTTGTGATCGTCCTCTGCAGATCGTTATTGGTTTTTCTTTCCTTCTAGTTTTATCTTTGTTGAGAAAATATCTGGACATACTTGAACATACTTGAAACTATTTGACTTACAACACTTTTATGAAAACTAGACTCATTTATTAATCAGATAGGAGTTTAACAAATATTATCAGAACGAAGTGTTGAACACTAATCATCTAAAATATCCTTTTTAACCCAAGTAATCCTTTCAAGGAATTGTTAGTCTTGCAGAGCTTTTGGATTTCAGAGATGTGTTGGCCAGCAGCAGCCAGAGACATTGGTCGTATGTATGTGTGTGTGTGTGTGGGGGGGGGGGGGGGGGGGGGGGGGATGATGCACTTGTGTGAATGTATGTGTGCTTTCTAATTTAGGAGGAGGATTTTGACCAAAAGTTAAAATGTATATCAATCATTTTATTGTGCCTGTCTGTGACTCAATGTCTTCTCTACATAGTGAATAGCAGTGTACCCTGTTCATAATGTTGTTGTTATTCCATCCTGGACTTTCTGTTATTTGATTAAAAATAATATGTGTAATTAAGATAGAATAATTTATTCTCAGAATAAGAGCAAATAGCTGCTTTTGTTGGGTTCATAAGTTAACTGTCTGTACTGCGGATGACTTTGTTCACATGATAATTTTCCTGCATCAGGCATATCATATATAATAATTTTGGTAATTTATTAATTGGTTTCTTTTTTTGCACTTGCAGGCTTGAAGATTATGAGAGTCCACGAATAGCACTTTATGTTAATCTGGTAAGAGTTTTTCTTCTTGAAATTGTTGCTATCATGGCTATTGTGGTCTACTGGTTCCATCCATCCAGTTCTCAGGTTAGTAGAAAATATTGTATTAATAGTAAATGATCTGTATATTCATATGGTCCACTTTCAAAGCTAGAGGCTCTTTCTTCTGGCAGAAGGATTGAAAGGGAAGGAAGAGGGATAAAGGAGAAGGACTGGCCAGGTTTGGGAAATGGGGAGAATTCAGAAAAGCTGTTCAGAAGTCCAGGTCAGGGAAGACTTACTGGGTGGCATGAGAAGGAAAGACTGTTGGGGACTGCCCCAGTCTGACCCAGGGTCGTGAGCAACTTTTCCAGACTTTCCCCATTTCCTAAACCTCACCAGTCATGTTTCTTCATCCCTCTTTCGTCCCCCTTTCTTCCCTTCAGCTTTTGTGCCAGAAGAGGAGGCCACTGGCTCCAAAGCTAGCACTTCTCTTTAACCCTTATATGTATTTTCCCCTACCACAACTTGGTGAATAAACTACTTTTACTTAGTACTATTAAAACAGGGAATGTAATGGACAGGAAATTAAAACTAGAAAAGTTTGGATAAAAGTACTAGTCAATAATAATAAACTCAGTATAGCTGGCTCTAATTACAAATAAGTGACACAGTAAGTTATCAGAAAGAGCACAGATATGTGGAGATTGTTCCTTCATCACATGCTGCAACCATAGATTTTTCATTGGGATGCAAAGACCTAGATAACGAAGAAACAAAAGAAATCAAAAAGTCTGTTGCATCCACGAATGTGAACTGAAGCCCAACAGTGTGCTAGTAAAGAATGAGTGGAATTATTTAAAGTTTAATGTAGGAAAGCTTTGTGTAGGTCTGGCTTCTCTATTTAGTAAAATCCCTTTGGTTCCGGAAAGCAAAGATTTAATGTTTTATGTTGCTGCACTGGTGTCACCTAATTCTTTTTTACATCTAAAAATGAATGCAACCAATTTATAAGATTTTGTTGTTGCTTAAGTGTGCCAACTGAAACATAAGCATAAAAAGAGTTTAATTATATGTAATGATGAATTTGTTGCTATCCCATACATAAAGCAGCATTTTAATAACATTTTGCCTTTTGTACCATATCCATGGTAGCCTTCTGCATTTGGTATTTCCTCTCACTGTGGAGAACTTAAAAAACATGATAGTCTGTAAATGACAGATTAGGGAATGCAGTATATACAGTAGGAAGTGTCAGTTGAATTCCAGTAACTTCCTCTTTTCTGTTATACCCATATGTTTCCTTCCATTGCTGACATAAAGTGTCGTAAAATAACAATTCTGTTGAAATAAGCAGTTGTGTCACAGTTCATCAGAAGGGCATTCAACTAATAGTAGTGTATATCTGTATTTAAGGTTTAGTTTGAAGAAAGCAGTCACTAATGGATCACTCCTTCATGTATAACTATACATTGACAAAAACATCTCATAAATTTATCGGTATTTTTCTATGAAGCATGGACTTTTGAAAAGCATTCAGAAAGTCCAGCATAATTTGTTTGCTTGAAGAGAATCTCTTTCTCATTGGCAGTGATAGTGTAGTGCAGAATTTAAAATAACCAATGTTAGCCATAATTTGTTAGTCAGTGCATCTGATGACTACTTCTTCAACTTTCTTTGCAAGTTTGTCAGTAGTCTTCCTCCAGTGTTGTTGTTTGCTAAATCTAATGTTGTGACCTCCTCTTATTTGCATTTTTTCTGCAATGTTCTTGTCCTCCACTTTGCAAGGCAACAGACCCCTTACATTGCTCTCAATCTCTTTACAAATATGTTTGAGAGAGATGAATACAACAGTGCAAAGACTGTAAGATAAATTTTGACCATATTGATAGGCTATTATTGTAAAAGAAACAGACCATTGATATTTCAGCTGTTATGAATAACAATGATGGAAATTCCTAGGTGGAGCAATATGTAAAATAAGGGAAAGGCAGCCACTCATCTACAGCAGATTAGTACATGGAAAACAGTAACACATAACTGAAAGCAGCATTCACACTAGCTTTCAAGAAATAGTGCGCGCACACACACACACACACACACACACACACACACACACACACACACACACTGATGGCCACAGAAAGGTTTATTTAAACGTCTTGAAACCAATAGGTATTGTCATATTTTACAGTTCATTATTGTTCCAGTCACGAATCAACACTCTACTGTGAAATTAGGAACTATGAACTAACACCTCATACATTCAATTACTTGCTTTGGTAGAATCTCTGATGCCACAGTGCTAACTGAATCTAAACATTAAGCACATTAGGACTTTATAAGAAACATGTGTACTTTTGTGTATGATGCAGAGGCCATCACAACATTTTGAATACAAAAATGCATCTATGTATTGTGCTCTGAAGAAGAGGATGAGATCCAATGTGAGTTGCAGTGCTCAACTTAATGCTTATGTACCAGTCGATTACTGATTGGCATCTCAGTATGGTACTAATTTTCTGTGTGGCTAATTAGCAGATTGCATTTCCAATGTTTTACATGTGTTACTACGTATTGTCAGTAACTGTGGAGAGACCATTTAGAGTGTAAATGCAGTGCAGTTTTCTGTTTGTGCTAAAGTCAACTGAACTAACTTGGATTTCTTACATTCTGTTGAACCCACAGCATAGTATACCTCATTATAAGACATAATAAAAATGATAGTTCCCAAACTAGCTGCAATAAAGTAGTATATTTAATATTTTACATGACAGGCCTGTTTTGGATTAATTGCCATTATCAAGTGACCAGCGAAAATAACATTGGTAAGATTATCTACACATAATCGTGGCTGTTATATGTCTACATTTGTGTTGGTAGTCAAACTGGCATAAGCTGATCCGTGACAGTTGAAGTGGGTTGGTCGCAATGGCTTCATGTGTCTATACCCACCAGTCATGTAATTCGCTTCTGTAAACATCTCTGTGGCAATGCCTCAGTAGTTGGTTGGTGATTGTTTTGGAGGGGGGGGGGGGGGGGGGGGGGACCAAACAGTGAGGTCATTGGTCCCATCAGATTAAGGAAGGATGGGGAAAGGAGATGGCCAGGCCCTCTCAAAGGAACAATC
The DNA here is from genome assembly GCF_023897955.1 of Schistocerca gregaria. Taxonomy (NCBI): domain Eukaryota; kingdom Metazoa; phylum Arthropoda; class Insecta; order Orthoptera; family Acrididae; genus Schistocerca; species Schistocerca gregaria. Next base: position 538,100,841 of record NC_064921.1, read on the forward strand.
CCAGCATTTGTTTGAAGTGATTTAGGGAAATAATGTAATACCTAAATCAGAATGGCCGTATACAGTTTTGAATCTTTGCACTCCTGAATGTGCGTCCAGTGTGCTAACATATGCACCACCTCGGTAATGCCTCAGTGTTGGCACAACTCTGTAGAAGGGTACTAGTGTCCCCTGTAGCCATTTGCATCTAGCAGTTGAAAGCTGGCAACAGCGCTACTAACTGCCAGGGATCTTCTTACACCAACTGGACTATAGTTGGAAGTGGCAATGATATTGCATTTATTGAAAATTTTCTCTGTCAAGTCATAGGAAGTAAAATTTATTTTTTAGTTACAAAACATAAAAAATACATTTTTGACAGATATTTTGACTTCTTTATTGTGATGCTACATGTTGATAAAGTATACCCAGCTTACCACAGATGATGTTATATTTTGTTGTTTTTATTTTCTTCTGAGATTTTTGTCCGTGGTCTGTATAGTTTTGTTTTTGATATAACTATAACTTTTCTTATTCTACTATGTCAGTAAATCAGAGATTAAAAGCAAACAATACAATTGCAGTAAAATAGGACAAAGGAAATTGTACCATTATAATTAGCCACAATGGTTACATAAATGAAGCTATGACCTCTTTCAAAATTAATATCATCACAGAACTACCACATAAACCAACAGCTAAACAACTAAAGAAGAATATTAGAAATTGCAATGTGACACTGGTGGAATGTGAAAAGAAAGCACTTATCATTATGAACCCACATAATTGGTATGTAAAAAGTTGAACTAACTACTAATAGAGCTGTGTACATATGACAAGGAATATACCACAAAAAATTCATGTACTCAGCGAAAGTGATAAAAGACATGCAAATTCTGCCTAATGGCAAATTTGTCACTTTTGACATTACAAACCTATATATGAGCATTCCAATATGGGGACAATAGAAATTATAAAACAAGAGTGTCCGTAGTGTAAGTTAGTTTAAGTTAGATTAGATAGTGTGTAAGTCTAGGGACCGATGACCTCAGCAGTTTGGTCCCATAGAAGCTTACCACAAATTTCAATTTTATAAAACGAAAGCTTTTATAATGTAGGAAATCTTTTAAAACTTCTTTGTCGCAGAATTATATTGAATTCAATGGAAAAATTTACACCCAAACAGTTGGAGTAGCTATGGGAAACTGTGTAGCTGGCATAATTCAAGATATGTGTCTCAACATATTAGAAGAAAAAGTTTTCAATTCACATTGGCCAATACTTAATAAAATCATTCACTGTTATCGGTACATGGATGACACTTTAATTCTGATTGTTGGAAACAGACAGACTTCAATAATATCCATCAGGCACCTAACAACTGCCAGCTGCCAGAGTGGCCGAGCGGTTCTGGGCGCTACATTCTGGAACTGCGTGACCGCTACGGTCGCAGGTTTGAATCCTGCCTCGGGCATGGATGTGTGTGTTGTCCTTAGGTTAGTTAGGTTTAAGTAGTTCTAAGTTCTAGGGGACTGATGACCTCAAAAGTTGAGTCCCATAGTGCTCAGAGCCATTTGAACCTAACAACCTCCACCCCAGCATCAAATTTGCTATAGAATTCGAACTACATAATTCAGAAAACTAACATAAATACTATCTCGAAAACTTTGTTGACATATGAAAAGGGATAGTCATATATGAAAATGGATAGTCATATGCAAAACAAAACATACAAAAACAACAAAATGTAAAATCATGTCTGGGTAGCTTCCTAAACATATAGCACCATAGTAAAAGAACTGTCAAAGTATTGAACTATCAAAATATCTGTAAAAAATGTATTTTTTACATTTTGTAACCACAAAGAGATTATACTGAGCATGACTGGGCTGAAATAATTTGCCATGATGCAATGTGGTCATCACTTTCAACTAGATGTAAGCACTAATGCAAATGTCAACATAAAATAACCATGATTTATGTGTAGGTAATCTTAACATGCTATGCTCACAAGTCACTTGATAACGGCCAAATCAGGCCTAACATTATTGCAGCTAGTTTTGGAGCGTTCATTTTCATTATCTCTGAGTTCACTAAAACCAGACAAGCATTTATTAGCATCCTTGACTACAGAGATGGGTCTCTGCAGTACGAATGATTTTGCCTGTTCATTCCACTGTTTGCATTTCAAACAGTATTTTCTATTATTGTATTTATATTGACAAAATGTTGCACTTTGATAGAAATAAAACCAGTATTGTACTAGGCTAAAATGAAAGAATGAAATCATATATCGAAAATCAGTTGAAATACTGAAAGTAGACAGTGCAGTTCTCGTGGTTCCAGCATCTGACAGTGTATATCTGTGTCTTCAAAAATGAATGCAGATAAGTGACGCAATCTAACAGAAAATATTCTAAGATACTTGAACACTACTGAAGAAATTGTTGCTCACTCTTCTTTAGAAATGCACTGTGATATCCCAGAAACCTCTAAAGTAAGAAATGAAATATCATGCCCTCCACTACCAAATTACAGACAATGTTTTACTACAAGGTGCTTCACAATTCTAATATTTCATAGCACAAAGCAGGAAATGATTTGCTTCATGTGTATGGTGAATATAGTTGAGATATGCCAATATGGATGCAACATCTAAAATATGTACTGAATGACAAAAAAAATTGTAATCATAATCCATATATGTACTCCTTTGAAATAATAATATGTGCACCCATACCTTTCCTTCTTTTAATCTCCAGTCTGAAATACCTCTTTTTTACCCCCTTTGGCATTAACATCTTTGGTCATCATTCTTAATGCAATCTCTTAGATACCAGCATCCCAGCATCTCCATTACCTCATTGTCATAAAAAACTGCGTATCCTATTGTCTTGCTGATTTAAACCACTCCCAATATGCTAACCCCAAGGCAAGAATATGCTTAGACTGCCCTCTCTTTCATCCCAGGAATCAATTGTGAACCTCTCCAAACCTACTACCAGCCTTACAATAATATTGCTGAATGATTTGCCTTGTATGGCGATGCGCATATCAAACACACCTCTGAAATTCCAGCTAGATACTGATGGATCAGTTTTCTTAATTAATTTGGAAACATTCAGTAAAAAGGGATGTCCACCACTATAACTAGCCAGAAAACTTTTTCTGAACTACAGGAGAAAGGAGAGTTTAGTCAGAACAGATAACTGTCACAATGAAACTTCCTGGCAGACTAAAACTGTGTGCCGAACTGAGACTCGAACTCGGGACCTTTGCCTTTCATGGGCATACAGTTTTAATCTGCCAGGAAGTTTCATATCAGCGCACTCTCCACTGCAGAGTGAAAATCTCATTCTGGAAACTGTGACAGTGTTTCATAAGAAAGTGCAACAAACCATAATGTTTCATGTCATTACATTTTCAACACTGAAGAGCATTTTTGGGTTGGACATTTTCGTGGCATTGTATTTCAGATTTATGACACAGTAAATCTAACATCAGAAAATACAAGGTGTCCAGAAAAGGGCTCCCCGATTTCAAAATTAAATATCTCAAAAACAAAGGACGATATAGGAATGCAGTAAACGGTATGTTTATTGTGAAAGCTGTAAGAAGTTTATACAGCAGTTTGAAATAATAGTTACAAAAGCTGTTAACAGATGGCGCTGTATGCTGCACAGTTCGTGAAAGGCATACTATTCTTGAAAGGAGCCATTCTGTATAATTATTTGTATTATAAATAGCCTCATTTGTGTGACCTGAGGCTAAAAAAATATGTAATAAAAATGTAGTATGTATCCTATTCGTACTTCAAAATGACCAAAAACATTTAAAATGCAAAGTTTGTAGACTCCTCCAAATTCTTAACAATACTCATTGATAAAAAATTGGTCCTGCCATATTGTAGATCTGCCAAAAAGACTGAATTCAGCAACCTTTTTCTTGCACATAATTGCATCTCCTACGCATAAGGATGCAGTCAAAGCTGCTTCTTTCAGATATTTACATCTGGTGTTGTTTTATGTCAACATTTTTTGCAGTAATCAGATACCAGGGAAAAAAAATGTTACCCAGAAGAAAGTAATTTTATACTATCACTCATGAATTTCAATACACCCAATAAATGATATCTAGTTCTCTGAGGATAAGGTATATTATCGTGCATACGGTTGAGAAAGCAAAGGAATAGTACAATAGTTGTACACATGTCACGATTTTTGTTTGTGATCAAGATACCATAGTATCCAACAAACAGTGTTGTGTACATACACTCCTGGAAATTGAAATAAGAACACCGTGAATTCATTGTCCCAGGAAGGGGAAACTTTATTGACACATTCCTGGGGTCAGATACATCACATGATCACACTGACAGAACCACAGGCACATAGACACAGGCAACAGAGCATGCACAATGTCGGCACTAGTACAGTGTATATCCACCTTTCGCAGCAATGCAGGCTGCTATTCTCCCATGGAGACGAGCGTAGAGATGCTGGATGTAGTCCTGTGGAACGGCTTGCCATGCCATTTCCACCTGGCGCCTCAGTTGGACCAGCGTTCGTGCTGGAAATGCAGACCGCGTGAGACGACGCTTCATCCAGTCCCAAACATGCTCAATGGGGGACAGATCCGGAGATCTTGCTGGGCAGGGTAGTTGACTTACACCTTCTAGAGCACGTTGGGTGGCACGGGATACATGCGGACGTGCATTGTCCTGTGGGAACAGCAAGTTCCCTTGCCGGTCTAGGAATGGTAGAACGATGGGTTCGATGACGGTTTGGATGTACCGTGCACTATTCAGTGTCCCCTCGACGATCACCAGAGGTGTACGGCCAGTGTAGGAGATCGCTCCCCACACCATGATGCCGGGTGTTGGCCCTGTGTGCCTCGGTCCTATGCAGTCCTGATTGTGACGCTCACCTGCACGGCGCCAAACACGCATACGACCATCATTGGCACCAAGGCAGAAGCGACTCTCATCGCTGAAGACGACACGTCTCCATTTGTCCCTCCATTCACGCCTGTCGCGACACCACTGGAGGCGGGCTGCACGATGTTGGGGCGTGAGCGGAAAATGGCCTAACGGTGTGCGGGACCGTAGCCCAGCTTCATGGAGACGGTTGCGAATGGTCCTCGCCGATACCCCAGGAGCAACAGTGTCCCTAATTTGCTGGGAAGTGGCGGTGCGGTCCCCTACGGCACTGCGTAGGATCCTACGGTGTTGGCGTGTATCCGTGCGTCGCTGCGGTCCGGTCCCAGGTCGACGGGCACGTGCACCTTCCTCCGACCACTGGCAACAACATCGATGTACTGTGCAGACCTCACACCCCAAGTGTTGAGCAATTCGGCGGTACGTCCACCCGGCCTCCCGCATGCCCACTATACGACCTCGCTCAAAGTCCGTCAACTGCACATACGGTTCACGTCCACGCTGTCGCGGCATGCTACCAGTGTTAAAGACTGCGATGGAGCTCCGTATGCCACGGCAAACTGGCTGACACTGACGGCGGCGGTGCACAAATGCTGCGCAGCTAGCGCCATTCGACGGCCAACACCGCGGTTCCTGGTGTGTCCGCTGTGCCGTGCGTGTGATCATTGCTTGTACAGCCCTCTCGCAGTGTCCGGAGCAAGTATGGTGGGTCTGACACACCGGTGTCAATGTGTTCTTTTTTCCATTTCCAGGAGTGTATATGTTATGTAACTATCTGATATGTCTGTTTACCTATTTGCCGACGGATGCCGCATATGGTGCACCTGTGTTGTTCCCTGTAGTGTTGCGATGTCCACAGTGAATTGCGAGCATTGCTATCATACATAACATGTGGTTACTGCACATGAGTTCCTTCGTGACAGTGAAGCATGCACATCACTAGTATGGCTCCATGAGTGAAGATATCCATAGAAAAAATTGCTGCAATTGTAGCACTTGGCCAAGTAGGTTTATTTATTTGCCAAATTGTGAAACAGTGTAGTGTGTCTACAGGGGGAGTGCAATACACCCTTCACCACCAGAAGACAACAGGTAGCAATAAGGACATAACACGATGAGGACAACCTCGTAAAACAACTGAAAGTGATGATAAATATATCAGAATTACCAGTAAGAGAGAGAGTTTTAAAACAGCCCCTCAAATTCGTACAGAATTGGTAGAAATGAATACAACAACTGGTAAATATATCAGAATTACCGGTAAGAGAAATAGATTGAAAACAGTCCCTCAAATTTGTTCAGAATTTGTAGAAATGAATACAATAACAATATCTGTTGAAACAGTAAACAGGAGACTGACTGGAGCCTGCTTGAAAGGATGTGTCACAGCAAGAAAATCCCTTCTAAGGCCCATAAATAAACAGAAGAGACTTGAATGGGCTAGAAAACATTGTAACTGGACATTGGGAGAGTGGATGAAGGTGTTATTCACAGTTGAATCTAAGTTTGAGATTTTTTTGAACCAGAAGGAGAATATTTGTATGCCAATTTGTAGGGGAAAGGGTAGCCCAGCAGTGTGTTCTACATATAGTTAAATACGGTGGAGGTTCTATTATGGGGATGTTTTGTCAGAGATAGAGTTGGTGACATTGTGAAAATAGAAGGATGTATGGATCAGAAGCAGTACCACCGCATGCTTCAGTATCATGCAATATGAAGTGGATTGAACTTTATAGGGAAAGGGTTCACTTTACAACAGGATAATAAACCAAAACATCAGTCAGCATACTGTACGAACCACATTGCATAAAAGGAAAAACAAAAAGTACTGAATGATATGGTATGGTCGTCCCAAAGCCCAGATTGTAAACCCATTGAAATGGTCTGGGATGAAGTGGACAGACATATCATGGAAGTTAATATATCCAGCCAGGAACATCTCTGGAATATTGTTAAGGATGGATGGAGTCATATAGATTCACAATACCTACAAAAACCGATTGACCGCATTCCTCGAGTTTGTGAGGCAGTCATTAAATCCAGAGGAGGATACTTTGATGAAAGTAAAATATAATGATTGTATTATATATGTGGAAGTTAATATAATTATATTTTGTGAGAAATAACATTTGATTTGTGTTGTAATCTGAAATACCAGGGTGTATTGAAATTAATGAGTGGTAGTGTACATGTGAGGAAAGGTTAAGCGAGTTTCACATGGGTGCTGCTTTCTAAATCCATGCCATTGTGGACACAAGCTTTTCTGTCTCAAGGAATTTTATTATATTTCAACTCAACACATTTTCAAGAATTCTGCAGCAAATCATTTTTAAGGATTTTCATCTGTAATTTAGCTGGCCCATTCTTTTACCAATCTTATATACAAGAGTCAATTGCACCATTTTCCAATTGATTGGAACTTTACACTGTGCAAGAGATTTGTGATAAATACAAGCTAAGTAAGGGGCCAGTGCTGTGGAGTACACACTGTAAAACCACATTGGGATTCCATCCAGACATGGTGGCTTACTTGATTTCAACTTTTTCAGCTGCTGCTTTACACCAGATGCCTTTTGTTATGTCCTCCATACAGGAGTCTGTGTGAAGGTCAGACGACATTATGTTGATACAGTCCTCCTGCATGAATGATTTCTTAAACATAAAATTTAAAACTTCGGCTTTCCATTTGCTGTCTTGTACACTGATCAATGAGTGATTGGATAGAAGCCTTCAACCCTCTTAGCGATTTTAGACATGACATGGATTTTTTTTGGGTTCTGTAAAGATCTTGTGCTAAAGTATCATGGTGGCAGTTGTATGTTTCATACATCAATATTTTTACAGACTCAAAAATTTCAACTAACTTTTGCTTATCGGCATTTGTGCATTCTTTTTTTGAACCAACAGTGCAACAGTCGCGTCTTCCTCAGACTTTTCCCAATTTTGTTACTAAACCACGATGGATATTTACATCCTTAATCGACTTACTTGGCACATACCCCTCTAGAGTGTGATCTACAGTCAGTTTAAACTTTGCCCATAATTCCTCTATATTCATCTTACTGGAACTAAATGATACCCATTCATTTTTAATTTGGGAATCTAATAAGTGCTTATCTGCTCTTTCTAGAAAAAATACTCCTCTAGTCTTCTTAATGGATTTATTAACTTCAGTAACTTTTATAGCTGTGATGATATCATGGTCACTAATCCAGGTTTCTGTACTGAATGCCTTTGGTAGTCATGCCAGTTTGTAGTTATTTGGTCTAAAATATTTCATTGGATGTGGACTATCAAACAAGCTGCTCGAAGACATGTTTTCAAAAAGCATGTTCAAAATTACTTCACAAGACAATATGCCCATACCACCTGCAAGTAATCCATAGATGCCACATGCTATACTCAGTAGGTTGAAGTCGCCTCCAAGTATTATTGCCTGCTTTTGGTATTTTTGGGCTACTGAATGTAGACTTTACTTGAATGATTCTAAAACTGTCACAATGTAATTGGTTGGCTGATAAAAGCATCCAATAACTGACTTGAGTTCACCCAAGCCTGTTACTTGCATCCAGACGGCTTCGTAGACAGACTCAGTTTGGACTTCAGTAGACACTCTATTTCTGTCAACTCCCCCATCTATGACATTTAATCCATCCTTTTGATATAAGTTCCATTACTTGCTAAATATTTTATAGCTTTCTACTTTGGTTTTCAGTCAGCTCTCAGTCCTCGGAATAATTTGAGTGCACAACTTTCCGGAAACGCAGTAAATTCAGGAACTTTGTTATGAATAGTTCAACAATTTACTGTTACAATTTGACATTGGAAGTGTCTTTACTCTGCATGCAGTCTGTTTTTGCTCCCTGCATATTGACTAGCGTGCATTCATCAGAGGACCTCAAACTATTGTCTAGTCTACAGAACCCCCATGTGCACTCTAAAAGCACTCTGATACCAAAGTATCTACTTCCTTTGGTAGTGCACCCCTGACCTATCCATCTAACTTCATCCTTGCGCAAAGAGGAGTAAATTACTTCATTCTACCATCCATTTTTAAAAGCCTTGCTCATGTCTTGAGCAATTTGAAAGGATACCTGTTCTGCAAGTCATTTTACTGAATTTGTGGATTTTATTTTAATGAGCATGCCCATATTAATTTTGTATATTGGTCTGCCTCATTATTATTTGCATAAATATTAACTTTTAAGTTCTGTTGTTCTGTTATTAATTTTGTCCTTTTATTTTGTTACTGTGATGTTTCATTAACATATTTGTTAATATAAATTAGCAATAAAATCTATGCTTTGCTTAAAGTCTTACCTAGTCATGGGTGATACACAGCTGGCTCCATCTGGTAGCCTAGATAGTTTCTTTGATGTTCTTAATGACCTGCTTGTTGACATTTACAGTAAACACTGCAATAAAAATGGCTGGGTTAACATAATACTAGCTGGAGATATAAACATTGACTTGCTGTCCAATGACTCTGTATCTAAAAAACTAATGCTAATACTAGTTCAATTTAACTTAACATTTCTGATAAATGAGCCCACTAGAGAGGTCAATAGTGTAAAATCATGCATTGACAACATTATAACTAACATGTCCCACTTTACATGCAGTGCATCAGTTCTGAAGCTTGCCATTTCTGACCACCACGCTGTACAGGTGTTGATAGAAGCTGAAAATCTTCGTGTCAATAGAAAAGAGGAACAATATGTGACAAAAAGAATGACCAATGATGACAATTTTAAAGATTTCAACAGTTTGCTACATAGCTTACAATGGGGTAAAAAAAAAAAAAAAAAAAAAAAAAAAAAAAAAAAAAAAAAAAAAACAGCATTACTTTCAGTGAATTTTCAGCAGATTTTTATTATTGCTTCAATGTCTCATGTCCAGAAATGACCTTTACAGTAAATGACTGCAAAAAGATACAAAAAAATATTTGGATAAATCATGAAGTAAAAACAGCAAGAGAGAAACTTAGACTTTTCCAATATGCAATGATAAGTAATAACAATAATAATAGACTAAAGGTAGAATTTAAGAACTATCAGGATTACTATAAAGATCTTCTGCTAGAAACTAAAAGTAAACATGTAGTCACAATGTTAAGAAACTCTACTAACACAGGTTTAGCTGTTTGGAAAGTAATAAATAGCTTTAGGGATTGTAAGGACAGATCAACAAGTGATTTTACTATAAACCATAAGGGCATATCATAAAATGTCAATGTCAGATTGCAAATGTTTTTAATTAGTACTTTTCTTCTGTTGGAAAATCTGTCAATGACGATTTTAAGAATCTTCAGCATAGATATAGGGGCATTCCAATCAAACAAAGCATATACTTGGCGTCAACCAATAACAAGGAAGTCAAAAATATAGTAATGTCATTAAAAAATACAAAAACAGCAGGCTATGATGGACTGTCTACCTGTACACTGAAAAGATGCATAGACAACATATCTGATGCCATGGCCACAGCAGTAAATGATGTAATTGCATCAGGTTGTTTCCCAGATAGTCTAAAGACAGCACAAGTAACCCTGATTCACAAGAAAGGTGATAAATCTAAAATTGAAAACTTACTGCCCCATCTCAATCTTACCTGCATTTTCTAAGGTAGTTGAGAAAGTTATTTATACTAGACTAATGACATTCCTGAGCCAACACAATTTAATATTTGAAAATCAGAATGGCTTTATGAAAAACAAGTCAACATCAGTAGCAGCGCAATTAATAGACAAAATAATAATGGCCATAGAGAACAAGGAGTATGTAACTGGAGTGTTCCTTGATCTAGAAAATGCTTTTGATTGTGTCAACATCGCCATATTACTTGACAAGCTGTGGAACCTGGGTATCAGAGGAACTGGCTATGAGCTAATAAAATCATATATGAGCAATAGAAAACAATTTGTCTTGCTTAAAACAAACAGTGGGTCTAAAATTACAGACATCAAATATGAAGTGCCTCAAGGTTCTGTCTCGGGAACCCCCTTCTTTTCTTGATACATGTTAATGATATACAGTATTGTTCTCGTAAGTGTACAAAAATATTGTACGCAGATGACACATCAATAGTGTGTAAACACAGACTATGAGAGTCTGGAGGTACAGTGCAACAGTGTAACTAATGAAATAGTCAAGTATTTTAATGAAAGCCATCTAAATGTAAGTGCTTCAAAGACTGCAATGATGGAATTTAAGACAAGGAAACAAATAGAATTTGACATGAAATTATCCATAGGAAATGCCATTGTAAAAAAGGAAAAATGGACAAAGTTCTTGGGAATTTCAATCCAGGACAGCCTCAAATGGGACATGCATATTGATTCCTTAGCATGTAAGCTGTCGAAGAATGTGTTTGCTATAAATATGATTAGCAAATATTGTAAGGACATGGGTGTACTAAAAACTGCTTATCATGCCCTATTCTCATCAAACTTAAACTATGCTGTAGAAATATGGGGTGCAACAACTCAAGCCAACCTAAGTACATTATTAATACTACAGAAAAAAGTTATCAGAATCATTTGTGGTGCCAAACCTCAAGAAACATGTCGGAATCTGTTCCCAGAATTAGATGTGCTTACCATTATAGGTGTGTACATATTGAAAGTTATATTGCTTGTGAAAACAATAAATCCAAATTTCAACTGTGACCTGCACCAATATGATACAAGGCAAAAGTTCAGATACCATGTAAATAGCCACAGAACAGCTTTATATGAAAAAAATACACTTCATTCTGGGCTGAAGTTAGCTAATGCCCTACCAAAAAGTCTCACAACCCTTCCTACTAACAAATTAAAATATCAGCTAAAAGAATTCTAATTGAAAACCCTTTTTATTCCCTAGACGAATATTATATCTGTATGAAAAGTGTTTCATAAGTATGTCAAGCTCATAGTTTTAAGTAACCTACAACTAATAGAATGTTGATAAAAAAAATTGTAATATCGTGATTGTATACTAGCAGACGTCAAATCCATCAAAATGTAAAATTTATTAATACAAACTAATCTTTAATTTGTAATTTATAAACTGACGTATTTAGAAGAATAATCTGTATGATGTCCTGAAACTGTATTATTTCTAGGGATTGTATTTGATTATTTGATGTTGAATAAATATGATTATTATTATTATTATTATTATTATTATTATTATTATTATTATTAGCTTATTGTATTATTTTGTCCTTGTTTAAATTTGGTTGAAAAAATTGCTCAAATACTGCAATATGGGCAATATTAATAATTAATTATTAGTTTGAAATAACTGTTTAAAGATTTACAATTTGTTCTGCTCCCTGCATCCATGGAGTACAATACATGTGGATTTCATGAGCTCGTTCTTGGAAACCATATGTCTTTCCAACGTGTGTGCACTATCAAATTTCTTGTATATCATAAAGATGAGATTTACTGCATCTGCAACTGTGGCCAAAGTCCTTATGAAAATACACTACTGGCCATTAAAGTTGCTACACCACGAAGATGATGTGCTACAGATGCAAAATTTAACCGACAGGAAGAAGATGCTGTGATATGCAAATGATTAGCTTTTCTGGGCATTCACACAAGGTTGGCACTAATGGCGACACCTACAACGTGCTGACATGAGGAACATTTCCAACCGACTTCTCACACAAAAACAGCAGTTGACCGGTGTTGCCTGGTGAAACATTGTTGTGATGCCTCGTGTGAGGAGGAGAAATGCATACCATCACGTTTCTGACTTCGATAAAGGTCGGATTGTAGCGATTACGGTTTATTGTATCGCGACATTGTTGCTCGCATTGATCCAATGACCATTTGCAGAATATGGAATCGGTGAGTTCAAGAGGGCAATACGGAATGCCCTGCTGGTCGAGATGACAGGCATCTTATCCGCGTGGCTGTAACGGATCGTGCAGCCACGTCCCAATCCCTGAGTCAACAGATGGGGACGTTAGCAAGACAACAACCATCTGCACAAACAGTTTGACAATGTTTGCAGCAGCATGGACTCTCAGCTCGGAGACCATGGCTGCGGTTACCGTTGACGCTGCATCACGATGGTGTACTCAACGACGAACCTGGGTGCACAAATGGCAAAACGTCATTTTTTTTTAATGATTCCAGGTTCCGTTTACAGCATCATGATGTCGCATCCGTGTTTAGCGATATCGCGCTGAACGCACATTGGAAGCACGTATTCGTCATCGCCATACTGACATATCACCCAGCATGATGGTATGGGGTGCCATTGGTTACATGTGTCGGTCACCTCTTCTTCTCATTGATGGCAGTTTGAACAGTGGACGTTACATTTCAGATGTGTTACGACCTGTGGCTCTACCCTTCATTCGATCCCTGCGAAACCTTACATTTCAGCAGGTTAATGCACGACGGCATGTTGCAGGTCCTGTACGGGCCTTTCTGAGTCTCCAGATCTCTCACCAATTGAAAACATCTGGTCAATGGTGGCCGAGCAACTGGCTCGTCACAATATGTCAGTCACTACTCTTGATGAATTGTGGTATCGTGTTGAAGCTGCATGGGCAGCTGTACCTGTACACGCTGTCCAAGCTCTGTTTGACTCAATGCCTAGGCATATCAAAGTTGTTACTACGGCCAGAGGTGGTTGTACTGGGTACTGATTTCTGAAGATCTATGCACCCAAATTGTGTGAAAATGTAATCACACGTCAGTTCTAGTATAATATATTTGTCCAGTGGATACCTGTTTATCATCTGCATTTCTTCTTGGTGGAGCAATTTTAATGTCCAGTAGTGTATCAGCTCAGATAAGACTTCAATTTGCAACCATACCATTTGTAGATTTTTGTTAGAAAAGGAATTGAGCACATCCTCAAATCACTGTTCTACCCAGGTTATTATGATTAAGCTGAATGAAGGCAATAGCATTAAAATACAGATAACAATAGCTTTGTGTAATACTAATATTGACATAATACATGAAATCTTGGTAAAAGTATGTGATCGTGCTTTTTAGTATTTCAGTAATTATGTTAAAAATATCGCACATTAATTTATTTGCATCACCTAGTACATTTCATTGAAGCTGCCATCATCAGAATCCAGTATCCAGAAATCAGTATAAAGTATGATGTGGTTAAATGAAAATCATAAATAAAAAAAGTTATTGTAATGAACCTAACAACTTAAATCAGCTTGACTAAAACAAAACATTAAAGAATCTTGGTTTCATGAGACAATCCTGCAATGAATGAAGTATAATTTGTCTGCACAGAACATAAATGCTAACTGATTTATTTGTGTCTGAGAATGAGAAGAAAGGCCAAACATGTGCTGCATAGTGGTAAAATATAAAATTTGTCACATACAAAGGGCAGTTTAGGAATGTAAATGCTCGCTGTTATCAAACAAATGAGACAAAATGACAGTCAGCAGAACTGAAGAAAGGAAATGTATTTGGGCAAATGCAATTGTGAAACAAAAGTACAGTTACAAAGTGGCCCATCAGAGAATATTACAAAGTATCGAAAATAAACTCTTTAATGACTACATTTGTGAATGTGTATAGAGTCATTCCAGCTAGTGGCATCAATCTGGCCTAACTTCTACATAGACTGAAGTACCAAATGCCACTGGACCTTCTTGGACTTATGCCAGTGACTTAAGTCATTACAACATAGCTCAGCTTAGCAGTTCGAGCCAAAACCTGTGGATGTTCGCTGGGTGGACACCTGACACTGTCACTGGACACTGAGACAAGAAACTGCACACCATTGAGGTTACTAGAGCCAGATTTTTGATGACATGGCCCAAAGAAGCTCCTGTGTTAGGCTAGGAGCCAACCTCCAGGCATCATCAGCACCGTGCATTATCTTCAGGGAATGCCAGGATGTACAGCATGTGCTCATGTGAAGAACATCCAAAACACCAACACAACAACTAAAACAGTGTCCAGAAGAGCTTTGGGGTACATTCTGAGAACCCATGGAGTCAGAACTAGCATTTCAAAACCTGGAGGTTCCTGTGCTGCATAAATGTGTCACATTGGCAACAGACCAACCTGCAGAAGAAGATTTGCCACCCATCATGATGAAGAAAGTCTGGTAGGGGCTGGTTAAAAGGGGTGGAGGAGATGACTTTTGTTGCCACCTGACACTTAGGTGACATCAGAAGAGAAATCAGCGAACGGCTTCCACGAAATATGTCGAGTATTTGGTTGCAGCAGCAGCAAAGTTGTTTTTATCCTTCATTGTCCACATAGTAGTATCAATGAGCAGCTTCCAGTCATTGCCACTTTGTAACATTAAAAGATTTACTTGTTTATCAACATCCTAGTACTGTGTTTTGCTGGTGATATGGCCTGGAGACAATTTACAGATTGTTTGGGCACTACTTTGTTTCCTGGTTGTCAGACTTTTGCTCTGATCTTGGTGCTGAAAGGATTACAACAATGTTATCTGTGTTTATGACATTAATAAAATTCATATTTTGCTTGATACAATACTAACCAGCCACAAAATAACACCCAGCTTTCCTGTAGGCACACATTACTACCGTGAATGGAAACATTTGGACCACACCTCCCTTCATTGTATTGGCTGCCTCTGATCATGCCTCAAAACACATAAATGCCATTTAAAATCCTATCTACCCTTTCCAAGTGAAATTATGTTCTGTGTCCAACCTACAAAATTTTCTATAACAATGAAAACAATCACTTATTGATGAAATTATTTAATTGGATAGATTAAAAATCTGCTCACCAAGCAGTGGCAGAACACACACATAAGACTGTTGTGATTGGCAAGCTTTCAGTGCCAGTGGCTCCTTCTTTGGACAGTAGGGTTGAAGGGGAAGAAATAAGGGCGATGGAAAAGGAAAGGACTGGAGAGGTCTAGGAAAAAGGATACATTTCGGGAAAGTCACCCAGAACTGCTACCAATCACAACAATCTTTTATGTGTGTTCTACAAAATTTTCTGATTCATCATAATACCATTCGCACTGTCGACCCCTTGCCACACAAGTTGAAGAAAGACTTGTCCAATACATCCATCCAACACATCTTATTCCAGTCTCACCAAAGGTACGAGGACGGTTTTAAAAGTTCTTGGAACGGAATAGAAAAAAGTACTTACATCACAAAAATTTTTCTTATTTTTCAATGTAGTCTCCTTGTAGATTAATGCACTTGGTCCAACGATGTTCCAGTGCCTTGATCCCATCTCAAAAATGAGTTTCCTCCAGGCCTGCAAAATATGTAGGTTGGAATTTAAATAGTGTCAACCTTGCTGTGGAGACACTGTGCAATGGAATCTACTATTGCTGCTGATAGAACACATTGTTGACATACTTTTTTTCAGTGTAGTCTCCTTGTCTCCTTGTCTCCTTGGTCTAATGATGCTCCAACCTCTGAGCAAATGGACGTGCCCGTCCCACGCCACTGGCCTGTGCACAATCGAAGGAAACACAGTCACTTTGAGCAAGTGGTCTAACATAATGGTATCACTATGTTTTTGAAACAGAAACAATGAAGTTGGATCAGTATTGAATGTGCCAGAGGTCATAAAGCTCGACAGTGTCATCAAGGTCTTCAAGAGGTGTTTGGGGAATCGGCATTGCTGCACAGAACAGTGGCACGTTGGGTAAAAGCCTTCAACGAATGTCGGCAAACTAAGGCAGACATGCATCGGGCAGGTCGTCCTAGCATTTCTGAAGAAGTAGTGCATGCTGTTGCCATGTTCGTGGACAGTGGTCGATGGCATACGATTCGTGAGCTCGCCCATGAAGCCGGATTAGCGCATATGACTGTGCTTCACAATCTGAAGGAACGCCTGGGTATGCGAAAAATTTCATCACAACGGGTTATGCATGACCTAATGGAAATGTTCCAGAGATTCGACAGGCAGTAGACAGCTCCATTCACACCGTCAACAGAACAGGCTCTGCTAACGGTATACTATGCCTTCCACAGTGCTGGCAACGGGTTCTACACAACGCTGGTGACTACTATGAAGGACATCGACAGGTGCAAACATGTAACACTTTTGTATCAGTTGTGAATAAATAGTTGCCACTATTTAAGTTTCAACCCTCATAGTTGTCAACTCCAGCTGTCAATTATTTGTTTGAAGTCAGCCTTCGGCCACCAAGAAAAATTTTCAGTTTTGGGAAGAGATGGAACTCTGGCAGAAACATATCTACATCTACATCTACATGACTACTCTGCAATTCACATTTAAGTGCTTGGCAGAGGGTTCATCGAACCACAATCATACTATCTCTCTACTATTCCACTCCCGAACAGCGAGCGGGAAAAACGAACACCTAAACCTTTCTGTTCGAGCTCTGATTTCTCTTATTTTATTTTGATGATCATTCCTACCTATGTAGGTTGGGCTCAACAAAATATTTTCGCATTCGGAAGAGAAAGTTGGTGACTGAAATTTCGTAAAAAGGTCTCGCCGCGACGAAAAACGTCTATGCTGTAATGACTTCCATCCCAACTCGTGTATCATATCTGCCACACTCTCTCCCCTATAACGCGATAATACAAAACGAGCTGCCCTTTTTTGCACCCTTTCGATATCCTCCGTCAATCCCACCTGGTAAGGATCCCACACCGCGCAGCAATATTCTAACAGAGGACGAACGAGTGTAGTGTAAGCTGTCTCTTTAGTGGACTTGTTGCATCTTCTAAGTGTCCTGCCAATGAAACGCAACCTTTGGCTCGCCTTCCCGACAATTATGTGGTCCTTCCAACTGAAGTTGTTCGTAATTTTAACACCCAGGTACTTAGTTGAATTGACAGCCTTGAGAATTGTACTATTTATCGAGTAATCGAATTCCAACGGATTTCTTTTGGAACTCATGTGGATCATCTCACACTTTTCGTTATTTAGCGTCAACTGCCACCTGACACACCATACAGCAATCTTTTCTAAATCGCTTTGCAGCTGATACTGGTCTTCGGATGACCTTACTAGACGGTAAATTACAGCATCATCTGCGAACAGTCTAAGAGAACTGCTCAGATTGTCACCCAGGTCATTTATATAGATCAGGAACAGTAGAGGTCCCAGGACGCTTCCCTGGGGAACACCTGATATCACTTCAGTTTTACTCGATGATTTGCCGTCTATTACTACGAACTGCGACCTTCCTGACAGGAAATCACGAATCCAGTCGCACAACTGAGACGATAACCCATAGCTCCGCAGCTTGATTAGAAGTTGCTTGTGAGGAACGGTGTCAAAAGCTTTCCGGAAATCTAGAAATACGGAATCAACTTGAGATCCCCTGTCGATAGCGGCCATTACTTCGTGCGAATAAAGAGCTATCTGCGTTGCACTAGAGCGATGTTTTCTGAAGCCATGCTGATTACGTGTGAATAAGGCAAATGTGGCAACAATTCATACCTTAGTTTGTGTAATTTTACCATAGCGATGACACACGTTTTCAATCCTGAGTCAAGAGTCGCAGCACCCATCTTGTGGATAACTTTTTCATTTCTAATGCTGTAGTAAAAATGTGATATACCCTTTCAGATGACATCTGTCAAGTGTGAGGAATGTCACTCACTTTCAATCGGCAGTCCTCCATGACCATTTTGTGCACTTTTGCAATGATTTCTGGAGTAGTGACACATCTTGGTCAACCACTGGGCATTTCATCATCTGAGCTGTCCCAACCAAATTTAAATTCATTTGTCCACTTGGCAACATTTGAGTATGAATGAGCAGAGTCCCCCAATGTAATCTGTAAATCAGCATGAATGTCCTTTTCTTTCATACCTTTCTTTACAAAGTTCTTAATAACTGCTTGAATCTGGATTTTTCCATCTTCGCAAATCATTACACGGGAACAACAACAGAGCCATGTCACCACCACAGCTTTCTTCCAGGATCACTGATGTGGCACGTGTTTACAGGCAACAGTCCAATGAAAACATGTTGCACTAGTGTTGACCTCTTGTGGTGATTCCGAGAACTTTTCAATCACTTTTGTATTTCTGCCTTACCAGAGCCAAGTTGGTATGTGGAAACAACCATGTGATACTGAAGTGAATCTACTGCAAGAAGTTTTATGTGGTCATGAAATTTAAACTATTGTTCTCTTATATCAATGCCAACCACCAAAGGACATATTCGATGACCTAGTCAGCAGAGCATGATGCTCAGCACGACATGATTAATGCTGTCAATCCTTCTGCATCTCCTCGCATACGTGCATACACACTTTCCATGTTCTGCACCACCTGCTTCAGTAAGTTACACAGCTGTGAACTATCCCTCCTACATATCCTTTAGTTCTACCATTATTCACGTTAGTAACAATAATGTAGAAAATTAGATTTTTAATTTTTGTTTGTTTTACGTTTCTAAAAAAACAACTGTTGTAGCCCATCCTAAATCACCCATGTTATATTTTTTTTTCTTCTTGGTCTGAGAAACAGCCCAATATTCTGTTGCTAGAAACTAACTATCACATTAAATCTCTATTTTTGCAGTAACCTAACTTGTCTAACACAATCATTTGTTTTTTTTTTTAGTGCTGGGAGACATCTTTAGGACAGGAACTTTATCGTCTTGTTATTTTGGACTTTTTCATTTCAACACTAGGAAGTTTCCTTATAGAATTCCTTCTTAAGAAAGTGGGCAGGTAAGTTCTTTCATAATGCAGTTTCTCGTCTTGCATGTACGTTTTAATTCACTTTTAAATTAGCTGTAATATATGCATTATTTAATTCCTTACTTTAAATCCATATGCTCGAAGAGGAGATTTCAGTGACAGGACCCAGATAAAAATTTGCACGTACAGTTCACTCTATTCTTCTCTATGCAGAAGAACCCAAAAATTTATATTCAAGAGGGCCTTTGGAACATTGACCCTCTGTTGTTCCAATATACACATTGTCCTTTGAGTGTAGTTCTAGAAAGATCTGCTAATGATATTTTCATGGATATTAATAAATGGTTTAAAGCCAACTCATTGACATTAAACTTTGAAAAGACTCACTACATGCAATTCAGAACCTGTAAGAGGTTTCCACCCAGCATATGCATAAAGTATGAAGAAGAGGAGATAGAAGAGGTTGACAGTCTTAAATTCCTGGGATTACAACTTGATAATAAATTCAGTTGGGAGGAGCACACCACACAACTGCAGAAACGCCTTCACAAATCTGTATTTGCAGTTCGAGTGTTAGCAGACATAGGCGACATAAAAGTGAAAAAGTTGCATACTTTGCCTACTTTCATTCCATAATGTCATATGGTATAATATTTTGGGGTAACTCTTCAAGTCAAACAAAAGTTTTCAGAGTCCAAAAGTGTGTAACACGTATTATTTGTGGAGTAAACTCACGGAGATATTGTAGAAACCTCTTCAAAGAACTGGGTATACTAACTACTGCCTCTCAGTATATTTACTGCTTAATGAAATTTGTCCTAAATAATATATCTCTTTTTCCAACAAACAGCTCAGTTCATACATACAATACCAGGAACAAAACTGATGTGCACAATGACTTTAAAGCACTTACTTCAATTCAAAAAGGAGTCCACTACTCAGGAACATTCGTTTTCAATAATTTGTCAGCAAACATAAAAAAATTTAGTTACAAATAAAGATCAGTTTAAAAGGAGCCTGAAAGACTTACTAGTGGCTAACTCCTTCTACTCCATTGACGAATTTTTTAATAGAAACAAATGATGTGTTGTATACATTTATACTATTAGTATTGTTATCTCCTCAACACAGATCTATGGAACAAAAAACTAATCTAATCTAATCTAGGGAAACAGATCACTTTGTTGGTGTATAGATCACAACTGAATAATTGGCATTAATCTCATAAGGACTACAATCACATTAACCTGAAAAAGTAGACAGTTGTAAATACTTGTAAATCATATATTGATGATCTTACAAATCCTCATTACTGTTGTCAGTAATCATAGTAACACCAAGCTGGTGTTGAAAGAGACTATAAAATTCAGAAGTTAAGACCTTGTTATCATCTGTTGTCAATTGATGTGGGTTTTTAGCTGCTTATAACATTTATTATGAGTGATTTGTTCACTGAATAATTAATAACTACTAATCTAAAAATTGAAATAGACAAGAGTTAATGAAGTGCACAAAATAAAAGTAAAATTTAAATCTCAGTAAATGTTTCAATAATTAATCTGCTAATAGGAGGGGGGGAAAAAAAAAGAAAAAAACAGAAAATTTTTTAAGCAACTGGGCAAAATGTTAATAGTTAGATACTGATAGAGTATGCAGAGATATTGTGTGTAGATACTGTTAAGAAGGAAACTATCTTTCACTAAAAGGATGGATGTGACCATAGTAAACAGTCTAGTAACTTGAATAAGATCTTATAAAAGGAAGGGAGAGGTTCAGAATTTGGTGGACAGTAGTAGTGAGATAATGGAAATGTGACCATCAAATCCTCCGAGTAAAAATAGTGAGAGGCATAGACAACAGTGAAAGAGAGAGAGCTTCTTTCTTTCGCCATGAGAGTCTTTTGGTGCTCTCCTTTTCAGCCTCAGTGACTTTAATGTCAGTAATGAAAATTGGGCATAAAATGTGTATCTGGTTGTTACTTTTCGTCTTAAACAATGCTATGTTAATTTCTTCTCCCTCTTAGTTTGCTAACCTCCTGCCTCTTCAGTTTCCTTCAGTCTTATTAGTATGTGTTTCATCTTTTTTTTCTCCTTTCGGTACTGCCCCTATTCTCCAGTGTCACTTTCTATTTTTATACATTCTTCTTCTGGGTTTTATTTTTATTTTTGTGAGATTGCTTCTTATCATTCTCTAATTTTTTAATCACTGGTATGTTAATGGTGTGCATTTCATTCAGTATTGGAATGTAAGCTGTTACACTTGCTCTTATTTCTGACTTGGTTAATAATTGTAGGTAATGGAAAACATAATTGTGTAGCCAAGTATGTTCTCTGCTGGTCTGAAGATATGATCACCTTTACTATGAGTATTTGTGTGTACCTTCAAGTTTTTGACCCTGTTGTCAGGAGCCCTGAGATGCAAATGAAAACTTCATTTTGTCAGATCATCCCTCCATCGATCCTCTTGATCAACAGGTAACTGTAATTTAAAATTATGGTAATTGTGTCGTGTGAAAGCCTTATGACTACACAGTTACTGAATCTAAATTCAGGAGATTTTTTTTCCTCCTGAAACTTATTCTTTATTTTTTAAAAATCAAATGTTGTTGTTTGTTGTTGTTGTTGTCTTCAGTCCTGAGACTGGTTTGATGCAGCTCTCCATGCTACTCTATCCTGTGCAAGCTGCTTCATCTCCCAGTACCTACTGCAACCTACATCCTTCTGAATCTGCTTAGTGTACTCATCTCTCGGTCTCCCTCTACGATTTTTACCCTCCACGCTGCCCTCCAATGCTAAATTTGTGATCCCTTGATGCCTCAAAACATGTCCTACCAACCGATCCCTTCTTCTAGTCAAGTTGTGCCACAAACTTCTCTTCTCCCCAATCCTATTCAATACCTCCTCATTACTTACGTGATCTATCCACCTTATCTTCAGTATTCTTCTGTAGCACCACATTTCAAAAGCTTCTATTCTCTTCTTGTCCAAACTAGTTATCGTCCATGTTTCACTTCCATACATGGCTACACTCCAAACAAATACTTTCAGAAACGACTTCCTGATACATAAATCTATATTCGATGTTAACAAATTTCTCTTCTTCAGAAACGCTTTCCTTGCCATTGCCAGTCTACATTTTATATCCTCTCTACTTCGACCATCATCAGTTATTTTACTTCCTAAATAGCAAAACTCCTTTACTACTTTAAGTGTCTCACTTCCTAATCTAATTCCCTCAGCATCACCCGATTTAATTTGACTACATTCCATTATCCTCGTTTTGCTTTTGTTAATGTTCATCTTATATCCTCCTTTCAAGACACTGTCCATTCCGTTCAACTGCTCTTCCAAGTCCTTTGCCGTCTCTGACAGAATTACAATGTCATCGGCGAACCTCAAAGTTTTTACTTCGTCTCCATGAATTTTAATACCTACTCCAAATTTTTCTTTTGTTTCCTTTACTGCTTGCTCAATATACAGATTGAATAACATCGGGGAGAGGCTACAACCCTGTCTCACTCCTTTCCCAACCACTGCTTCCCTTTCATGCCCCTCGACTCTTATTACTGCCATCTGGTTTCTTTACAAATTATAAATAGCCTTTCGCTCCCTGTATTTTACCCCTGCCACCTTTAGAATTTGAAAAAGAGTATTCCAGTCAACATTGTCAAAAGCTTGCTCTAAGTCTACAAATGCTAGAAACGTAGGTTTGCCTTTTCTTAATCTTTCTTCTAAGATAAGTCGTAAGGTCAGTATTGCCTCACGTGTTCCAACATTTCGACGGAATCCAAACTGATCCTCCCCGAGGTCTGCGTCTACCAGTTTCTCCATTCGTCTGTAAAGAATTCGCGTTAGTATTTTGCAGCCGTGGCTTATTAAACTGATAGTTTGGTAATTTTCACATCTGTCAGCACCTGCTTTCTTTGGGATTGGAATTATTATATTCTTCTTGAAGTCTGAGGGTATTTCGCCTGTCTCATACATCTTGCTCACCAGCTGGTAGAATTTTGTCATGACTGCCTCTCCCAAGGCCGTCAGTAGTTCTAATGGAATGTTGTCTACTCCGGGGGCCTTGTTTCGACTCAGGTCTTTCAGTGCTCTGTCAAACTCTTCACGCAGTATCGTATCTCCCATTTCGTCTTCATCTACATCCTCTTCCATTTCCATAATATTGTCCTCAAGTACATCGCCCTTGTATAAACCTTCTATATACTCCTTCCACCTTTCTGCCTTCCCTTCTTTGCCTAGAACTGGGCTGCCATCTGAGCTCTTGATATTCATACACGTGGTTCTCTTCTCTCCAAAGGTCTCTTTAATTTTCCTGTAGGCAGTATCTATCTTACCCCTAGTGAGATAAGCTTCTACATCCTTACATTTGTCCTCTAGCCATCCCTGTTTAGCCATTTTGCACTTCTTGTCGATCTCATTTTTGAGACGTTTGTATTCCTTTTTGCCTGCTTCATTTACTGCATTTTTATATTTTCTCCTTTCATCAATTAAATTCAATATTTCTTCTGTTACCCAAGGATTTCTAGCAGCCCTCGTCTTTGTACCTACTTTATCCTCTGCTGCCTTCACTACTACATCCCTCAGAGCTACCCATTCTTCTTCTACTGTATTTCTTTCCCCTATTCCTGTCAATTGTTCCCTTATGCTCTCTCTGAAACTCTGTACAACCTCTGGTTCTTTCAGTTTATCCAGGTCCCATCTCCTTAATTTCCCACATTTTTGCAGTTTCTTCAGTTTTAATCTACAGGGCATAACCAATAGATTGTGGTCAGAGTCCACATCTGCCCCTGGAAATGTCTTACAACTTAAAACCTGGTTCCTAAATCTCTGTCTTACCATTATATGATCTATCTGGTACCTTTTAGTATCTCCAGGGTTCTTCCACGTATACAACCTTCTTTCATGATTCTTAAACCAAGTGTTAGCTATGATTAAGTTGTGCTCTGTGCAAAATTCTACTAGGCGGCTTCCTCTTTCATTTCTTAGCCCCAATCCATATTCACCTACTATGTTTCCTTCTCTCCCTTTTCCTACACTCGAATTCCAGTCACCCATTACTATTAAATTTTCGTCTCCCTTCACTATCTGAATAATTTCTTTTATTGCATCGTACATTTCTTCAATTTCATCATCATCTGCAGAGCTAGTTGGCATATAAACTTGTACTACTGTAGTAGGTGTGGGCTTCGTATCTATCTTGGCCACAATAATGCGTTCACTATGCTGTTTGTAGTAGCTTACCCGCATTCCTATTTTCCTATTCATTATTAAACCTACTCCTGCATTACCCCTATTTGATTTTGTGTTTATAACCCTGTAGTCACCTGACCAGAAGTCTTGTTCCTCCTTCCACCGAACTTCACTAATTCCCACTATATCTAACTTTAATCTATCCATTTCCCTTTTTAAATTTTCTAACCTACCTGCCCGATTAAGGGATCTGACATTCCACGCTCCGATCCGTAGAACGCCAGTTTTCTTTCTCCTGATAACGACATCCTCCTGAGTAGTCCCCGCCCGGAGATCCGAATGGGGGACTATTTTACCTCCGGAATATTTTACCCAAGAGGATGCCATCATCATTTAATCATACAGTAAAGCTGCATGTCCTTGGGAAAAATTACGGCTGTAGTTTCCCCTTGCTTTCAGCCGTTCGCAGTACCAGCACAGCAAGGCCGTTTTGGTTAATGTTGCAAGGCCAGATCAGTCAATCATCCAGACTGTTGCCCCTGCAACTACTGAAGAGGCTGCTGCCCCTCTTCAGGAACCACACGTTTGTCTGGCCTCTCAACAGATACCCCTCCGTTGTGGTTGCACCTACGGTACGGCCTTCTGTATCGCTGAGGCACGCAAGCCTCCCCACCAACGGCAAGGTCCATGGTTCATGGGGGGAGGAAAAAAATCAAATACACACTTTAAACTAGAAAATCTTACTGACTGGTGCAAAAATCGTAAACACTATAGCAGTAACCTGGATATTATTGGCT
This sequence comes from Schistocerca gregaria, assembly GCF_023897955.1. Classification (NCBI taxonomy): domain Eukaryota; kingdom Metazoa; phylum Arthropoda; class Insecta; order Orthoptera; family Acrididae; genus Schistocerca; species Schistocerca gregaria. The sequence continues at coordinate 538,126,369 of NC_064921.1, forward strand.
GTGTAAAGAAAAGAAAAAACAAGAATTTGATATAATTACAAAACTCTTCTATTTCATGAGTAGTGACCTACTAACACATACTTAATCATGGTCTCTCTTGGATTTTCTATTAATTTAAAATATTAAAATAATTTATATGAATTTTGACATTTTGTTGATAATGACACCTTAGTTGTGGAATGTATAACTTATACAGGAGCACCACTGTATTCCTGACAGCTAACACAGAAATACTGGCATTAATGTATAGCTTATACAGGAGCACAACTGTATTCCTGATAGCTAACACAGAAATACTGGCATTAATGAATAATAAGCATTCCTATCACTGATCACTGCAAAACTGAGTTTCCAATGAAACTGTATTCCTGATAGCTAACACAGAAATACTGGCATTAATGAATTTCATTGGAAACTCAGTTTTGCAGTGATCAGTGATAGGAATGCTTATTATTCATCAATGCCAGTATTTCTGTGTTAGCTATCAGGAATACAGTGGTGCTCCTGTATAAGTTATACATTCCTGATAGTATAACATAGAAAACATATTGTGTTTGATTTAAGGGTCAGAGTAGGTATTATCTGTTTGATGTTTGTCATTGGTATTAGATAATTATAAATTCTAAATAAAATTTTACATTTGTGTTTTTCTAAATCAACTTGACAATTGTCTGTTTTAAGAAATATTATTCTTTTACAGGAGTTCGTGTATCAAAATTGCTCCACCAGAGTTTGACATTACACGAAACACCTTGAATCTCATATACAATGAGACTTTAGTTTTTGTAGGCTTTTTCTACAGCCCACTTCTTCCTCTTGTTGTAACAATAAAAATGTTTATTACATTCTACATTAAGAAAGTAAGTCACCTCTCCATTTTGACTTTGCTTGAAATAATATTAATTCTCTATTTTATTTTTGTGTTCTGAAATTATTAATAAATTGTATTTTTTTTATTGCAGTTTTAATGTTTGTGATTACAAAGATAAATTTATTAAACTGTTGAAATATTTCAGAAAAATAAGATACATGTACTGTTCTAAGGCATATTGCTGAGCTATATTTTTTGTTGGTTCTCATAATATTACTTTAAGATACATGTTCAGGTAAATGTTACTAAAAAAATACTGGAAATTAGCAATTGTGAGCACCCATAGTAGGGACAGCAGTCAATAGGGTAACCCATAATGTGTCTATGGGCATACCTTAGGGATGGAAGTAGAAACCTTAGCAAATGTTTGTTACTTCAGTTAATAAAATTAGGTTTTCTTACTGGAAGTCTCCCTTGTGCTGTGACAAGCATGCTGTCTTATGAATTTGTTGTGATGTTTCTTTGCTACATGTCAGCATACATCCATACTTTAAAACAACACTGATGTCATTGAAGTACACTGCCCAGTGACAGTCACTAGCGGTTCAGTTTTGACCGTGTTGAGTACTTTCAAGGCTGTTCCATCTGGCTACTGTTAGATCCCCTTATGAGTTTCGGTTTGCTGAACCTTTGTGTTATACCCAAATCTTGTCATTTCGTGGTTTGTTCGGTTAGTGATAGTAGATTATGTGTACAGTGGAATGCTACTTTGGGAGAGGGCTGAAGGAATTTTGGAAGGATGTTCCTCATTTTGAGTGTGAAGAAAGGTTGAGGTTATGCTGTTTCAGTCCAAGGTGTATTGGATAACTGTGTGCGAGAGAATGGGTGGGAGGCTGGGGTTGGATTTGAAGTTGGAGTGGGCTCCTTACTAGCTGATTAGTGCATGTATTTGTTGAAGAATTAGGAGCATACATGAATATGACTTATTAGATTTGTTTGGGGTCCAGGTTTGGAGATTGTGCTGGCTGTGAATGCATTAATAAAACTTTCTGCCTACTAGGAAAGGGATTGATCATTACAGCAGATTGTCCTTGGATGGCTGGATGATACATTAGAGAATTTTTAGCATGGAACGGATGACAGCTATTGAGGTAGAGGTACTGTTGTTGTGCTTTATATGGATAAAACTTTTTACAGAGCCGTTGGAAATTTGTTGATCAACATCCAGGAAGGCAGAGTGCTGAACGGAGCAGGACAGTATGAAATGGACAGAGAAAAGATGCTAAAGCTGTGACTGGTAAAAGATAGTGTGTCTTGACACTCGGTCCAGTTCATGAAGAGATCATCAGTGAACCTGAACCAGAGAAAGTGTCTTGCATCTGGGTCGACTAACAAAGTTTGGTTAAATATTTTAAGTCTTGATCACAGTAAAAAATAAAATTACAGTTTGCTGATTACTAGTTTCAGTTGATTAATAATAGTCTTCAGATCTATGAAAATGAACAGAAAATTGACTTTCAGTCAATGTAAAAACTTAACAATCTCTAAGACAAAAGTGTTAAAACATTAAGATAGTTAAAAATGTACCATGCTTGCTAAGGAATCTGCACGTAAGTACTACATGTTACGAACCTATAGTAAAAAGTTGGTAAAAAAAGCATGACTTACGTGCAAGCTGCTCAAACCCACTATGGTTTGCCAGTAATGCCTGACGCACACAAGTATGCAGAGTGACAATTTTAGGAAACCAATAGAAGTAATTATTAGCATCAATATATAATTTATTTAAAAAAAGCTCAAAGATGTACATGAAAATGGCAATCACAATATAAATATAAAATCCACAATAGCTGGGTCAATAGTACATAAGAAAAATATTAATTATCAGATGGTAGCTATTAAAACATAGATTAAAACTAAGAAATGTGATATCTGTATTTCAAATGCTGATCAGAAGAATGTTTTAATCTAATATTAAATTGTTGTCAAGACTTCGGGGATGGTGACATAGCCCGAATATTGCATCGGTTATACTCCAAAGGAGGAGCAATGTAGGACCTGCACCGGTTGTTTCTCAGCTTCATAAATGTATTACTACATTTGTCTTATGTCTGTTGTCTGTATAGAGGTAGTCCATGAAGCTTGTACTGCAAATAAATAAAAAAAACACAGATGATACTACCTGTCACTCATATTGGTGGGGCAGGAAAGGAATAAAAGGAAAACTGTCTGTTACTTGCTTTGCAGCATTCACATTCCCCTTGATTGCTGCCATACGCTGTGCCTCACAGGGTAACACGCAGCGTAGAGGGCATCAGTTATTGTCTGCTACACACACTCTGCTTATTTTCGAGATGGCCTTCCAGTACCATTCTGTGAAACAGTTCTAATTCCCACAAGCTGAAAAAAGATGAACTTTTTTACAGGACCTGGTAGACCTGTGCATTTCAATTCAGTTTATTTGGGTGCAACATTTGAATTATGTGCATGCATGACATGAGTGAAGAAGAAGGCGGCAGGCAAGCATGTTGCCTGTGACCACTGGCTGAGGGCATCTTCTGCTCTGTCAAAAGCTGTGATGGCCGCTGACCACTTGGTCACCAAGAAGTCTGTCCACATGCTCTTTGACAAAGCACACTGGACCTGGTAGTGACTTGAGCATGCTTTTGACGGTTGTGAAGTATTAAAGTATTGCTCACATTTGTGCACACGCAGCACAAATCTTGGTATGTTCACATGAGCACAAGATGTCACTGGAAAGAGAGTGTCTATACAATTCCAATGATATGCAGATATGTCCAGGGAATTGAGTCTGTGGAGAGATACAGTGCCAAGTAGATTAGATTCAATATTATTCACTAAATAATTTATAACTTCAAAACTATTTATCACAACAAGAAATCAAGCTCACATATTATAGCACATATGGATGGAGTTATCTTCATATTTTATAACTTTATTATTTATTCTGTTGACGACATTCAATTGGACATTTAATTTAATAACCATCTCTTTTGATTGAAAACAAGACACACATTTAGCAGGGCAATACTCCATGTTGGCAGACATTAATTTACACCATTCCACTATTTGGATTTTAAGGTTTATAATTTTTATTTTTTATAGTTAAATTTGAATAGTTCTGCCCATAAGTTGAAACTGAATAGAAATGCGTAAAATCTGGCTATGGAATGGAAAGATGAGCCAATTTACAACTAAAATAAAGTACTGTTGATATTTGTATGATAATCGTCAAAGGTACATGGGTTACATAAACTACTTTCAGCATTGTAAATTCAAAGTTGCAAATGCTTTAAGTTAATTTGTGAGCAAACTATGGCTTCTACAGTTTATTGTAGGATATGAATCTTGTGTAGAATTTCAACATTCATCCTATGGCACATTCAGATTTCTGTTTAAATTAATGGATAATAAGTTGTGTAAAAGATTGGTGATCTCATTAGGTCATTATGTGATGTCAATGCATGCCCTTTACTAGCTTAGGGTGCCGTAATCATGAAGTTCATGAACCAAACCTTTATAAGGATGGCAGCCATATTGCTCAAGGTCTGTCTGAGTTAGACTGTTTTGGAGGGCAGTTATAGGTAGTTGGTACTGGAGGTGGTTGAAAGTTTATGGATGCTAACTTGGTCACATCTACTTCGGTGATAGAAATATTTTGGCATGACTTCAGTGGTACTTAGAATTACTGTTGGAACTCTGATTATTTTTTGGTTTGTGTTCAGAAGGACTTGGGATTTTTGTGATAAACTGTTTAGATCTCTGATTTTGACCATTTAGTGCGAATTTAATGGGCAATAAATATTTTATTGAAACTTAAATGTCTGTGGTTGGTACATGTAGTTTAGTTAGGGGAACACATGTTCTAAACCTAATGGTTGTTTGAGTTCTGGCTAGTTCATCAGTAATTGTTCTATAAAATTAGTCATTTAATTTAAGGTGACATTCGTTGGAAGGTAATCTGTTCCTAGATTAATGTTAGAGAGACACATCACATACAGGGGTACAGTTTGCAGCTTTTGTTTTGTAGAGGAGTCCATTTGCTGTTTGTGAAGTGGAAAGTGGCTAGGAATGTATTTCTTTTGATGAGAAAACACAAAATGACTGCATCCAATGTCAATGTCTGAACAAAATTAGGAATGATAGGGAAGATGAATCCTGCCTGTATTCTGGACTGCAATAAAAACAAGGTTGGTGAGGATCACAGTGACCAGCTAATGGGCTGCTATTCTTTTGAGAGGATGCAAATAGTGGTGGAAGAAAGCTTTTTTTAATATTTTCATGATTATGATTGTAAATTCCTATGTTTTCTATAAAAAGTCAAGACCTACTAACAGATATTTTGTTGAATTTGTTACCAAATTGGCTACAGCATTGGTGGACAATGGAGGTCTTGGTGGATCACCTTCTGCTCAAAACCGTTCACCTATAAAGAGACTCAATGGAAGAATCTTAAATCGATTCTAGCTACAGAAGTACTAAAATGACCTTAGAGGAAATGTAAGATATTTGTAGAACAAATCAAGATAAGATCGTAAAAAGTGGCAAGAGAACATCCAGTTGCTTTTGTGACAACTGCTACATAGAGTATTGTTTACCAAAATGGTTCAGAATTTTTCGTACTAAGGAAATTATAGCAAAGTAATTTTCAACAAAAACCTACATTTTCAAACTGCTTTGTTTTTAGTAGCAATAACGTGGAATTCTATTTGCATTTGGGAAACAAAAAACTTTTTTTCCTTGTTGTGAATACATGTTTTCATTTCGGTATGGAAAACAGGGTTGCCAATGTAAATCTATGCTTCTTCACACCATTTCGTAGAGTAAAGACCCTGCTTTCACATACAGTAAACTGACTTATGTTCTGTGCAGTAAAAACCACTTTATAAAATTCAGAAAAATAAAGATAAAGTTCAATATCAGCCAGTTGAACTCCACACAAGCTGTCTAGTCCTCAATGTTTTACAGGCCAATGGCCACCCACTGTGGCTGAGGTGCCACCTCCAAATGGCATGTGTAGTTACCATTGCGGCAGAATGAAGTCAACAGAGACAGAGAAATTTTAAAACAGACTGCAGTAGCTAATGCATACAAAACAGTCAATGTATCTCATATTCATAATAAAATTAAAAAAGGTAACTCCCACAAATTGCTAATAACAAGACAATGACCAAGAATGATAAAGAAAAGGCAAAAAATATGTTTCCAGGGCACATACATGCCAAATGTTATGGAAAGTTGAGTAGTGCTTTTGGAAAACTGACATAAAGATAGAGTGCCAAACTACAAACACTTTAAAATCAAATCTTCGACATAAAATTGCTCCTCAATTAGACATATTTCTTAGTTCAGGAGTACAGAAAGTTAAATGCAATGACTGTGGCCTATGTTTCTTTGGTCAGCCAGACATATTACAGAGACCACACATTCTAGAATAAGATAGCTTTCGGTGTACACATCACTGCAGAGTGGCATTTGGTGTAAGATATTAACTATAATGTGGAAGTGCTGCACACTACATCCTATGTACTTTACTGTAAGAATTAGAAATTTATAGTAAACAGAAAAATTCTCGTGAACTAATACTCAATGAGTAATGCGCGTTTAATCAGAACTGTTGTTTTTATGGTCTTCAGTCTGACTACTGATTTGATGCAGCTCTCCATGCTAGTCTATCCTGTCTGAGCCTCTTCATCTCCAATAACTACTGCAGCCTACATCCTTTTAAATCCACTTACTGTATTCATCTCTTGGTCTCCCTCTATGACTTTTATCACCCATACTTCCCTCTAGTTCTAAACTGGTGATCCCTTAATGTCTCTAGAATGTGTCGTGTCTACTGATCGCTTCTTTAGGTCAAGTTGTGCTACAAATTTCTTTTTTACCCTATTCTATTCAGTACCACCTCATTAGTTACATGATTGATCCTTCTAATCTTCAACATTCTTCTGTAGCACCACATTTTGGAAGCTACTATTGTCTTTTTGTCTGTACTGTTTATTTTTCATGTTTCACTTCCATACATGGCTAAACTTCAGAGAAATACCTTCAGGAAAGACTTCCTAAAACTTAAATCTATATTCAATTTTAACGACTTTCTCTTATTCAGAAATGCCTTTCTTGACATTGCCAGTCTACATTTTATACCCCCTCTCCTTTGGCCTCTTCAGTTATTCTGTTGCGCAAATAGCACAACTAATCTACTACTTTAAGTGTCTTGTTTCCTAATCTAACTCGCTTAGCATCACCTGATTTAATTTGCCTACATTCCATTACTCTTGTCTTACTTTTGTTGATGTTCATCCTATATCCTCCTTTCAAGACCATGTCCGTCCCATTCAACTGCTCCTCCAAGTCCCTTGCTGTGTCTGACAGAATTACAGTGTCATTGGCAAACCTCAAAGTTTTTATTTCTTCTCCCTGAACTTTAATCCCCACTCCAAATTTTTCTTTGGTTTCCTTTACTGCTTGTTCAACATACATGTTTAATAATACTGGGGATAGGCTACAACCCTGTCTCACTTCCTTCTCAACCACTGCTTCCCTTTCATGCCCCTTGACTCTTATAACTGCCGTCTGGTTTCTGTATAAGTGATAAACAGCATTTTGTTCCCCGTATTTCACCACTGATACCTTCAGAATTTGAAATAGAGCATTTCAGTCAACATTATTGAAAGCTTTCTCTGTCTACAAATGCTGTAAACATAGGTGTGTCTTTCCTTAGCCTATCTTCTAAGATAAGTCGTAGGGTCAATATTGCCTCGTGTGTTCCTACATTTCTGTTGAATCCAAAGTGATGTTCTCCAAGGTCAGCTTCTACCAGTTTTTCCATGCTTCTGTAAAGAATTCATGTTAGCTTTTTGCACCTATGACTTACTAAACTCATAGTTCGCTAATTTTCACACCTGTTAGCAATGCTTTCTTTGGAATTGGAGTTACTACATTCTTCTTGAATTCTGAGGGTATTTCTCCTGTCTCATACATCTTGCAAACCACATGGAAGAGTTTTGTCATGGCTGGCTTTCCCAAGGCTATCAGTAGTTCTGACAGAACATTGTCTACTCCCGGGGCCTTGTTTCGACTTAGATCGTATAGAGCTTTGTCAAATTCTTCTCGCAGTATCATATCTTCCATCTCATCTTCATCTACATCTACATCCACTTCCCTTTCAATAATATTGCCTTCAAGTTCATTTCCCTTGAATAGATGCTCTGTATACTCCTTCCACCTTTCAGCTTTCCCTTCTTTGCTTAGGACTGGTTTTCCATCTGGACCTTTGTAATACATACTGCTGCTTCTCTCTTCCCGAAAGGCTTCTGTAATTTTTCTGTAGGCCATATCTGTCTTTCCCATTGTGAAATATTCTTGTAAATCCTTACATTTGTCCTGTAGCCATTCCTGCTTAGCCATTTTGCATTTCCTGTCAGTCTCATTTTTCAACCATTTGTATTCCTCTTCACCTGATATATTTGCTGCATTTTTAAATTTTCTTCTTTCATCAGTTAAATTCAATATCTCTTGTGTTATCCAGGGATTTCTTGCAGGCTTTGTCATTTTACCTATTTGATCCTCTGCTGCCTTCACTATTTAATTTCTTAAAGGTATCCATTTGTCTTCGAAAGTATTCATTTCCCCTTTTGTAGTCAACTTTTGTCTGGTGCTCCCTCTGAAACTCTCAACAACCTCTGGTTCTTTCAGTTTGCCCAGGTCTCATCTCCATAACTTCCAACATTTCTCCAGTTTCTTCTATTTTAATCTACAGTTCATAAACAATAAATTGTTGTCACAGTCCACATCTGCTCCTGGAAATTTCTTGCAGCTTAAAATCTGATCCTGAAATCTCAGTCTTATTATTATATAATCCATCTGGAACCTTCCACTGTCCCGAGGTCTCTTCCACCTATACAACCTTCTTTCATGGTTCTTAAACCAAGTATTAGTGATGATTAAATTATGCTCTGTGTAAAATTCTATCAGGTGGCTTCCTCTTTCATTCCTTTTCCTCAGTTCATATTCACCTTCTATTTTTCCTTCTCTTCCTTTTCCTAATATTGCATTCCAGTCCTCCATCACAATTAAATTTTCATCTCCTTTAACTATCTGAATAATTACTTTTATCACATCATACATTTCTTCATTCTCTTTACCATCTGCAAAGCTATTTGGCATATAGACATGCACTACTGTGGTAGGTGTGGACTTTTTATCTGCCTTGGCCGTGATAATGCATTCAATATTCTGTTCATAGCAGTTTATCTGCATTCCTATTTTCTTATTAATTATTAAACCCACTCCTGACCTAGCGAGGTAGCATGGTTGTTAGCACACTGGATCTGTACTGGAGAGGATGGTCATCTTGATTTAGGTTTTCCGTGATTTCCCTAAATCACTTCAGGCAAATGCCAGTGTGGTTCCTTTGAAAGGGCAGGGCTAGCTTCCTTTCCTGCCCTTCCCTGATCTGATGGGGCTAGTGACCTCTCTATTTGCTCCCCTCACCCAAATCAACCAGCCAAACTGACTCCTGCATTACCCCTATTTGACAATGAATTTATTCAGCTGACAGGAGGTCCTGCTCCTACTGCTACGGAATTTCATTAATTCCCACTATATCTAACTGCAACTCATCCATTTCCCTTTACAAATTTTCTAACCTACCTGTCTTGTTAAGGGATCTAACATTCCATTTTCCGATCCCTAGAATGCCAGTCGTTTTTTTTCCCCTCCTGATGACAACGTCCTCCTGAGTAGTCCCCACCTGGAGATCTGATTGGGGACTATTTTACCTCCAAAATATTTTAACCAAGAGGGCACCATCATTATTTAACTGTACAGTAGAGCTGCATGCACTCGGCAAAAATTACGCCTTGCTTTCAGCTATTCGCAGTACCAGCACAGCAGGGCTTTTTGGTGGATGTTACAAGGCCAGATCAGTCTATCCCCCATACTGTTCCCCCTGTAACTACTGAAAAGGCCGCAGGCCCTTCTCAGGAACCATACATTTGTGGTTGTGCCTACGGCACTGCTGTCTGAATTGCTGAGGCATATAAGCCACCCCACCAATGGCAAGGTCTGTGGTTCTAGTATACTTTCCTGAGATCACAGTCCAGGGCACTACAAAACCCTCCACACACTTCTCATTCAGAGAAGGTGACCAGCAGCCATGCATGCAGTGACAAATCATGGTGTCGTTCACATGGTCATTTGCCTTCCAAGAAAGTCTTCTAACTATCAATAGTTGTCATAGGAGCAGGAAAACCGGTGTAATTAACCATTCTCGGCAGCAATGCTGCCAGTGTGCCACAAAAACTAAACACCTTGTTTGGACTGTTGGTTACAATGTGCCCCTTTTTTGCTGTTTGCTAAAGGAGATACATCAACACTGGTTCCCATAGTTTACACTTATCATCCATTCCTAAAAACATCTCATTTTTCAGAGAGGCTAAGTGAAGAGTATTTTTCTCCAGATATAGAAAACCTGAGGAATTATGAACCCTACTTGTAGTGAATTACAGGCATTTCACGCATTAGACACTAAGTTCCCTTCGTACTGCACATTGCTCTTCTTCTCCATGTGAACTAATTTACTACCGAAGACTACTGAAGTACTGGAAACAGTCACAGTGTTACCAGAACCTTGTTTTTTTTAATGAAGATTTCCTACAGTTTTTCCCTCTTGAATGTTGTTCTTACTTATGACTGACCTTGGTTTAGTTCAATATCATACTCCTTTAGTGTTTCCATTAATGTGTTAATTATGTGTAGTAAATTTCCTTTTTTCATTGACTGCAGCACTTGCTGACCATCATACTTCATAATCTTGATGACTTTGACTCAAAAGCAAGCTCCTATTCCCTCTAGAGCTTAATTTTTCAATCATTATCCATGCAGATTACAATTTATAGATGTGAGGCTGTAGCATTGTAGCACTTCTCTTTCTAGTATCCCTTTAATCCAGACACATTGTCATATTTTGTCCAATACATTTACACTGTTTGATGATGAACTGATTGATTGGCATCTTTTTCTTTCAACATTGTCATCAGCATGTCCCATTTCATGTTCATGTGATTTTGCCTGCTCAGAGGTTTCTTCTGATTTCGTTTTACCTCACTTAACGGAACAGTCATTCATTTCCTTCTTCATGACAATTCTTGGCCGCATTATGCAGGGACAATGAGCCCATTTCTGCTGTGTTTTCATTGGGAAGTGTTTAATCACTCACCATGGTGCTTGGACTTAGCCCCCTCTGTTGTTCATCTCCACTCACATGAACCACTGGCTATTAAAGCAACATTTTGGCACAGACAACATTAACTATTTTAATATTTTTGATGACTTACTTTAAACAGGGTAAGCTTGGTATTTCAAAAGCACTGATGTGTGCCAAGGATTGAATTTTGAATATGTTCCACATGGAGGACTGCCAGTATAGAACTGCCACCTTCCAAGAGCCCATTGTGCTCATGCAATGACATCGGCTCCACTGCACGCACCTACTGGGAGATGGCATCTCAATCATAGTGGCCGACCATTGGTCTTTAACAACAATTTTAATAGTAAAGTGAAGCACTCTTGTTATGAGTTTTTATTTAATTTATAATTTAGAAATTACAATTTCTATTTAATCTTTCTTTTAATGCTAGCATTTATTAATTAATATATGTTCTAATGTATCCTTGATGCTGCTGTTATGAATTTTATATTGTGATTAGAATTTTCATATCTGATTTCATACTTGTCTCAATTTTTTTTAGAAATGTTATCATAATATTAATAATTATTATATTTGTGTCTTAAAATTGTTATTATATGTACTTTAGTGCTGCCTATCAATCATTTGTACTGGCAAACCACAAGCTTGCATAGAGGTTAGTCTTCTGATGGGTTTAAAAGTTAACAGACAAGCATCTTACCTACAGATTCCTTAGTAGGCGATAACATCATAAATAATGTATGACCGTACAGATTACTGAGTGTAGTGGCGCAGTGGGTAGCACACTGGAGTTGAATTTGGGAGGACGTCAGTTCAAGATTGCATTGGACCATCCTGATTTAGGTTTTACATGATTTCCCTAAACCACTTCAGGCAAATGCTGGGATGGTTCCTTTAGTGCTTGACTGACTTCCTCCCTCATTCTTCCCTAATCCGATGGAACCGATGACCTCACTGTTCGGTCACTTCCCCCAAATCAATCAATCAAACAATCTTACAGACTGTTAAGTTTTCATTTTAAGTAGGAGGCAATTTCCTATTTATTGCTGTAGGTGATACATTATGCCAGCAGTGTACTTAGATACAGAATCTTGATTAAGTAGGGCAGTATTTTACTCCTTTTATTATTTTTATGTTTTACTGATTTTTAATTGTTTTAAAGACTGTATGCTCACATTAACTGAAAGACAATTTTCTGTTTATTTTCAAAGTTCTGAAGATTATTGTTAATTAATCAGAACTGGTAATCAAGGAAACTAATTTTATTTTTATTAAAATGAAGGCTATTAAAATTCTTAACAAATAATACAGATTGCTTTATCTTCTTCACCTGACAATGTCAGGTCTTACAAATAAGGGCTCCTCTAGGGGGCCCATAAACAGATCAGTGCATAAGGGCAACATGTGGGTGACCATGGCAGTGCTGCAGAACTTTTACGCAGGTCTTCCACTTGAAGCATAAATAGTTATAGGTAAGGATACAGTCGGACGCATGTGTTAGGAGGTAGATAGGGGTTTTGTAGTCCGCAAGGCATGTGAAATGTGTTTTATTCATATCATAATGTACAGAATTTCAGAACATAAGTCTGATGCACAGAGGACATGCCAAGACTACAATTTAATAACGTAAAATTTTTGTGAAACTTAACAGTATTCCTTGCAGAAGAATTTACTTATTTAAAATATGTCAAACTTGCAGTATTACTTATTGAAGAATTTATACAGTACATGGTTTTATGTAATGCTACTTCAGAATTTGCATCCTTCATAACCAGCATGAATTTATACTTCATTTTAAGGGTCCACCTCAAAGTATCACTTCGTCCTTCATGAAATTTCCCACTGAGCAGTAGCACCTTTCAATTAGAAAATTGTGTAACTTGCTTCATAAAATATTTAGCTTCATATTCCTTATGTCACAACCTATATGTTGAGGAGTGTGAGCACACAATTTTAAGCAATGTGAGTTGAGTGTAAAGTTTTCTTTATCTTGTAATGTGCAGGTATTCAAAATGATTTTTTGTGAGTAGATCAGCTCTCCTGCATAGGAAAAGAATCACCTCAAAGATGTATAAAGATGGCACAGTTAATATTTTTAGGTCTTTTAAATAATGTTTGACATGGTTCCCTTTGCTATACAGTGCATGTGTTATGAATGATTCCTTTTTTTGCAGCTTTGAGATTTGTGAAACTTTTCCTGAGTTTCCCCAAAAAATTGTTCCATATCTAATAACAAATTAAAAATATATATAGTATGCTACTTTCCTCTTATTATGAGGCACTGACTAAAATTTCAATTGCAATATTTTCCACTTCAAATTTCTATCTAAATTTATTCCTAGGAATTTGACATTTAAATTCTTCCATTTTTTGATTATTATGAAAAATACAGATTTTTTTCAGTTTTTGACTGGTTGGTTTTACAACTCATGGTATGGGTGTTTGATATGTTTAGCATTAATCTATTTAGACTGCACCATGTTTCCAAGCTACTTAATGTATTCATGACACTCTGTGATGTATTGTCAGCATTTCCATCTTCAATTAGGGCAAATGTATCATCGGCGAACAAGGTTAGCTGAGTATTTGTATTGAAAGGCAAGCCAGTTCTATAAAACGGAAATAAAATTAACCCAATGACCGAGCCTTGAGGAACACCTTGCGACACTGTTTGCCATGCTGAGAAGTAATCTGCTGCATTTTATTTGTTATTACCCTTTGTTTCTGCTCCATGGGATGTGATTCAAAACATTTTAAAGCAATATTCCTTTTTCCATTTTACTCTGTTGAATATACGAGGTGCATTCAAGTTCTAAGGCCTCCGATTTTTTTTTCTAAATAACTACTCACCCGAAATCAATGAAACTGGTGTTACTTCTCGATGTAATCGCCCTGCAGACGTACACATTTTCACAATGCTGACGCAATGATTCCATGGCAGCAGCGAAGGCTTCTTTAGGAGTCTGTTTTGACCACTGGAAAATCGCTGAGGCAATAGCAGCACGGCTGGTGAATGTCCGGCCACGGAGAGTGTCTTTCATTGTTGGAAAAAGCCGAAAGTCACTAGGAGCCAGGTCAGGTGAGTAGGGAGCATGAGGAATCACTTCAAAGTTGTTATCACGAAGAAACTGTTGCGTAATGTTAGCTTGATTTGCAGGTGCGTTGTCTTGGTGAAACAGCATACGCGAAGCCCTTCCCGGACGTTTTTGTTGCAGTGCAGGAAGGAATTTATTCTTCAAAACATTTTTGTAGGATGCACCTGTTACCGTAGTGCCCTTTCGAACACAATGGGTAAGGATTATGCCCTCACTGTCCCAGAACATGGACACCATCATTTTTTCAGCACTGGCGGTTACCTGAAATTTTTTTGGCGGCGGTGAATCTTTGTGCTTCCATTGAGCTGACTGGCGCTTTGTTTCTGGATTGAAAAATGGTGTCCACGTCTCATCCATTGTCACAACCGACGAAAAGAAAGGCTCATTCATGTTGTCGTTGCGCGTCAACATTGCTTGGCAAGATGCCACACGGGCAGCCATGTGGTCGTCCGTCAGCACTCGTGGCACCCACCTGGATGACACTTTTCGCATTTTCAGGTCGTCATGCAGGATTGTGTGCACAGAACCCACAGAAATGCCAACTCTGGAGGCGATCTGTTTAACAGTCATTCGGCGATCCCCCAAAACAATTGTCTCCACTTTCTCAATCATATCGTCAGACCGGCTTGTGTGAGCCCGAGGTTGTTTCAGTTTGTTGTCACACGATGTTCTGCCTTCATTAAACTGTCGCATTCACGAACGCACTTTCGACACGTCCATAACTCCATCACCACATGTCTCCTTCAACTGTCGATGGATTTCAATTGGTTTCACACCAAACAAATGATTGCATGCTGTTCAAGGAAGGAAAACGTCGCCATTTTAAGTATTTAAAACAGTTCTCATTCATGCCGCTGGCGGTAAAATTCCATCTGCCGTACGGTGCTGCCATCTCTGGGACGTATTGACAATGAACGCGTCCTCATTTTAAAACAATGCGCATGTTTCTATCTCTTTCCAGTCCGGAGAAAAAAAAATCAGAGGCCTTAGAACTTGAATGCACCTCGTAAAAAGCAGCAGGGCACAGTTTACAGAGTTGATTCTGTTAGTAAGATTGCAGAATTATTTTCCTAACTAACAATGAAGTAATTTTTCAATAAAGTCATTCATGGTATCTGCTGTGCTTTTACCTTGTTGGAAGCTGTATTGGTTATTTGAAATGATGCCACACTTTGTGATGAGGCTTTGAATATGTGAAGCAGCTTTCTCTCTCTCTCTCTCTCTCTCTCTCTCTCTCTCTCTCTCTCTCTCTCTCCAATGTAGGGAAGTAACCTTCCTCAAATGCTTTGTTTATTATGAGAGAGAGAGGGTGACCTATAATGTTGTAAACTCACTGAAGTACTTTGGACGAGGTGGTGCTAGCTGGTGGCAAAGACATGGTAATGGACATTGTAGATATGTAAAATTAGGTGGCAGGCAATGAGTTGGAGGTGTAAATCAATTGGGCAGGAGATTCTTTCTTACGGAGCGAGGTAACCAGCTGCTATGAGGCTTGTATGGCATTTAGGTTTGTGGATATTAGGAAAAATATAGAAGTTGAATGTGCCGTTGGAGGTGGGGTTAAGAAAGAGGTAAATTTGTGGTAGAGGCTCTTGGCATGAGATTAAGGACTTTAGTAGGGATTTGAGTTTACACTGGACCCCAGGAATGGAATCACTGTGGTAGGTCTTCTAAGAGAAAGAGTGAGACATTTGGCAGAGTCCTTCTGCCAGATGATCACTGTGGTTTATCAATACAATTTTTATGTTGAGGAAGGATTATCAAGTCATGGTATGTTATAAGATTGCAGATGGCTGTTCTTACCTCTATTGAGAGGCTTGTGGTATTGAGAACTGACCTAGGAAAGGGAGGAGAGGCCAGTTCAAAAGAATAATTGACCATGTACTGGATACATATATACTCAGTACAACAGTTGATAATTGGAGGAAACCTCCATGGTATACAGTCACTATAAAAAAACTTCTAAAGCAACAGAGATTACTGCATAATATGTGTAAAACAAAGTACAGGACCATAGATGGAGAGATGTAGAATAAAACACATTAGACTATGAAGAGAGCAGTGAATGATGCTTTCAATGACTACCATAACAAAATATTTTCAAATGATATTTCACAAAACACAAAGAAATTTTAGCCATACAGAAAGGCTGTCAGTAGCACCAAAGTTGATGTTCAGTCCCTAGTGAATGAAGAACTAAAATGGAGTGTAGCAAAATAAAACCTTAAATGCTTAACTCTGTTTTCAAAATTCCTTTACAAATGAATACTCAGGAGAATTGCCCCAGTTTAATCCTTGTACCACTGAAAACAAACGTCTCAAAAATGAGATCGACAGGAAGTGCAAAATGGCTAAACAGGGATGGCTAGAGGACAAATGTAAGGATGTAGAAGCTTATCTCACTAGGGGTAAGATAGATACTGCCTACAGGAAAATTAAAGAGACCTTTGGAGAGAAGAGAACCACGTGTATGAATATCAAGAGCTCAGATGGCAGCCCAGTTCTAAGCAAAGAAGGGAAGGCAGAAAGGTGGAAGGAGTATATAGAAGGTTTATACAAGGGCGATGTACTTGAGGACAATATTATGGAAATAGAAGAGGATGTAGATGAAGACGAAATGGGAGATACGATACTGCGTGAAGAGTTTGACAGAGCACTGAAAGACCTGAGTCGAAACAAGGCCCCCGGAGTAGACAACATTCCATTAGAACTACTGACGGCCTTGGGACAGCCAGTCATGACAAAACTCTACCAGCTGGTGAGCAAGATGTATGAGACAGGCTAAATACCCTCAGACTTCAAGAAGAATATAATAATTCCAATCCCAAAGAAAGCAGGTGCTGACAGATGTGAAAATTACCGAACTATCAGTTTAATAAGCCACGGCTGCAAAATACTAACGCGAATTCTTTACAGACGAATGGAAAAACTGGTAGATGCAGACCTCGGGGAGGATCAGTTTGGATTCCGTCGAAATGTTGGAACACGTGAGGCAATACTGACCTTATGACTTATCTTAGAAGAAAGATTAAGAAAAGGCAAACCTACGTTTCTAGCATTTGTAGACTTAGAGCAAGCTTTTGACAATGTTGACTGGAATACTCTTTTTCAAATTCTAAAGGTGGCAGGGGTAAAATACAGGGAGCGAAAGGCTATTTATAATTTGTACAGAAACCAGATGGCAGTAATAAGAGTCGAGGGGCATGAAAGGGAAGCAGTGGTTGGGAAAGGAGTGAGACAGGGTTGTAGCCTCTCCCCGATGTTATTCAATCTGTATATTGAGCAAGCAGTAAAGGAAACAAAAGAAAAATTTGGAGTAGGTATTAAAATTCATGGAGACGAAGTAAAAACTTTGAGGTTCGCCGATGACATTGTAATTCTGTCAGAGGCGGCAAAGGACTTGGAAGAGCAGTTGAACGGAATGGACAGTGTCTTGAAAGGAGGATATAAGATGAACATTAACAAAAGCAAAACGAGGATAATGGAATGTAGTCAAATTAAATCGGGTGATGCTTAGGGAATTAGATTAGGAAATGAGACACTTCAAGTAGTAAAGGAGTTTTGCTATTTAGGAAGTAAAATAACTGATGATGGTCGAAGTAGAGAGGATATAAAATGTAGACTGGCAATGGCACGGAAAGCGTTTCTGAAGAAGAGAAATTTGTTAACATCGAATATAGATTTATGTATCAGGAAGTCGTTTCTGAAAGTATTTGTTTGGAGTGTAGCCATGTATGGAAGTGAAACATGGACGATAACTAGTTTGGACAAGAAGAGAATAGAAGCTTTCGAAATGTGGTGCTACAGAAGAATACTGATGATAAGGTGGATAGATCACGTAACTAATGAGGAGGTATTGAATAGGATTGGGGAGAAGAGAAGTTTGTGGCACAACTTGACTAGAAGAAGGGATCGGTTGGTAGGACATGTTTTGAGGCATCAAGGGATGACAAATTTAGCATTGGAGGGCAGCGTGGAGGGTAAAAATCGTAGAGGGAGACCGAGAGATGAGTACACTAAGCAGATTCAGAAGGATGTAGGTTGCAGTAGGTACTGGGAGATGAAGCAGCTTGCACAGGATAGAGTAGCATGGAGAGCTGCATCAAACCAGTCTCAGGACTGAAGACAACAACAACAACCACTGAAAAGACGAATGAAATAAGTATTGGTGTCAATGGTGTTAAGAAACAGTTTAAATAATTAAAACTGAACAAATCTTCATGGCCTGGTGCAATCCGTATCAGATTCTGCTCTGAATTTGTGGCTGAGTTAGCCCGTCTTTTAACCTCAATCAATCAAAGATCACTCGAACAAAAAACCATTTCCAGTTCTTGGAAAAAAAGCCCAGGTCACAAATATTGTAGTAGAAGTGATCCACAAAACTGTCATCCAATATCCTTGACATCAATTCATTGTAGAATCTTAGAACATATTCTGGGCTCAAACACAATGAGGTACTATCAACAGAATAACCTCCTCAATGCCAGCAAGTGTGGATTTCGAATACATTGATCATGTGGAACCCAACTCATATTTTCCTCACAAGACATCCTGAAAGCTTTGGATCAAGGCAGTCAGGTAAATGCAGCATGTTTTTATTTCCAAAAAGCATTTGACTCAGTACCACACCTACACTTATTGTCAAAAGTATTATCAAATTCTGATATCAAGTGAAATTTGTGACTGGGTTGAGGACTTTTTGAAAGGGAGGACGCAACATGTTATCTTGGATGGAGAGTCATCATCAGATGTAGAAGTAACTTTGGGTGTGCTCCAGGGAAGTGTGTTGGGACATTTGCTGCTCATACAGTATATTAATGATGTTGCAAAGAATATTAATAGTAACCTCAGGCTTTTTGCAGATGATTCAGTAATCTGTAATGAAATGCTATCTGAAAGAACTTGCATAAATATTTAGTCAGATCTTGGTAAGATTTGACAGGGGCACATTGATTTCCAACTTGCTTTAAATATTCAGAAATGTAAAATTTGGAACTTCACAAATTGAAGAAAACGTAGTATCCTACGACTAGAATATCAGTGAGTCACTGATGGAATTGACTGACTCATACAAATATCTGAGTGTAACACTGTATAGGGATATGAAATGGAATGATCACATAGGGTCAGTCGTTGGTAAAGAAGGTTGTAGAATTAAATTTATTTGTAGAGTACAGGGGAAGTGCAATCAGTCTACAAAGGTGACTACTTACAGAGCACTCATATGACCCATTCTAGAATATTGCTCAAGTGTGTGGGACCTATACCAAATAAAACTAACAGGGGATACTGAACATATATAGTGGAGGACAGCATGAATGGCCACAGGTCTGTTTGGTCCATGGGAGAGTGTCATAGAGGTACTGAAGGAACTGAACAGGAAGACAATTGAAGACATATGCAAACTGTTCTGAGAAAGTCTAGTAACAAAGCTTCAAGAACCAACTTTAAATGATGACTCTTGGACTACACTACAAGCCCATACATATCGCTCAAGTAGGGATCGTGAGGATAAGATTAGAATAATTATTGCATGCACAGAAGCATTCAGTCAGACATTCTTCCTGCTCTCCATGTGTGAATGGAATGGGAAGAATCCTAATAACTGGTACCATGGGACAAAGCACCTGCCATGCACTTCATGGTGGTTGCAGAGTTTACATGTAGATGTAGACTGAGAAATGTATGGGGGTGGTTGGGAGGGTCACAGTTGGATCGTAATGCAAACTTGGGGAGACAAGGTTGAAAATTATTTTCCATTAGCTTTGAAAGGAAGAAAAGAAGATTAGAGCTTAACGTCCTGTCAACAATGAGGTTGAGAGAGCTGGAGCACAAACGTGGATTAGGGAGGGATAGGGAAGGAAATATGCTGTGCAGTTTGCAAAGGAGCTATTCCAGCACTTGCCATAAGTTATGTAGAGACTTCATGGATGGCTGGATCGGCATTTGAATCATCATTCTCCCAAGTGAGAGTCCAATGTGCTAACCATTGCACCACCTCGCTCGTTCATTGGTTTTGGTCAGAAGGTATCATGTACCAATCGGTCTTTGTTTGGAAGGTAGGAGATGAGGTACTGGCAGAATTGAAGATGTGAGGACAGGTCACGAGTCATGCTTGGGTAGCTCAGTTGGTAGAGCACTTGCCAACAAAAGGCAAAGGTCTCGAGTGTGAGTATCGGCCCAGCACATGGTTTTAATGTGCCGGGTTGTTTGTCTTTCCCTTATTTGGACAGGTTCAAATAGTCCTCAAATTAGCAAAGCTATTTAAATTGTTTTTGTATTGTTAAAGCAGCTTCTTTTCATGATGACTTCACAACATAAAATTTGAAGCAGATAAAAATATTATTTTGTAATTTTTTCCAATGCGTGATTTCCCATAAATATGGTATGTAATTTATACTTACTGTTTATAATGTATTTTCAACAGATTGGAACATTATATAACTGTCAGCCTGCAAGTCGATCATGGAGAGCATCACAGACGCAGACAGTATTCCTTATTTTGACATTCCTTTCGTTGCTGGCTGCTGTAATTGCATATGTCTACCTTATTTCATAGTAAGTCTGTTATCTGTTATTATTATTCGTAGTGTGTGCACATTTATATCATTAATTGTGAATATACGGAAAGCAAAATATTGGAAATAGGAGCACATTTAATAGTTTGATGTAGGTGAATAATTTTAATAGCAATAAAGAACAGAATCTCCAAAATGAAAATACAACAAAATTAATAATAGAAATAATTTCTGTACTAGGTACTGGGAGCCTGATAAATATAATAAAAGCTGGTGGCAATGCTATCACAATGAACATTTCCATCATCATGGAAGAAAAGAGGATTAGGTGGAAAGAATTGAAATTGTTGGTAAAGAAAGGCTGGCTGGTACAAACCTTCAGGATGACTATTTCTTCTTCTTCTTCTTCTTCTTCTTCTTCTTCTTCTTCTATTACCACCACCACCACGACTACCAGTAGAAACACGTTAAGTAACATTTTTGAACATATGCATCATTCTCCATGGGGGAAAGAGGGATTGATTAGGAAAGGCCAAAAATAGGAGGTGGGAGGGAGGTAGGGATCTTGCAGTTTGCTCAGATCCTATGGTTAGAGGGACTTATCCTGTTTTCAGAACGAAGGGAAACACAGATGAAGCAGTAACATTAGAGAGAGCAGGATGTCAACAATGGTAAACTGGTCAATGTTGTGTCACCTGTAATTCAAAGATGATAGCAGGGAAAGAATAAGTAGTACAGTTCGATTAAAGGACAAAGATAAAATAAAATGTAGAGAGATGATGCAATCAATGTATTGAAGTAAAGAGGAGGAAAAATTGATTAGTGAGAAGAGGGATCGGGGTAAGGTGGTATTAGGAAAGAATAATAAAAAGTAAAATTAGCTGAATACAAAAATAAGTGAATAATTAAGTAAATAATTAAATTCTACTACATAGGAATTATACCGATTTTGTAGTCTCATAGTCCGTAGCAATAGTCTTAATCATCTGTAACACTAGTCTTAATCATCTAGAAGCTGATAGTGTAAATGACTGTGGAATGGTGTTGGCTCAAAGATTTACACAACACCGTATTTTACGAGGGCTGCTCAGAAAGTAATGCTTTGCATTTATTTTCTTCGACAGTTTTTTAATGAACATAATGAGAATTACACACACGAAAGAATGGTGTTCTGTCTACACACTCTGTTTTTCCATGTAATCTCCATCCCATTCTATGGCCTTCTTCCAGTGCGAAAACAGGGCATGTATGCCCTGTTGGTACCAATCCTTGTCCTAATGGCAAAGCCAGAACTTCACTGTGTGAATCACTTCCTCATTGTCCTCAATATGTGTTCCATGAATGAAATCCTGCAATGTCTCAAACAAGTGGAAGTCCAAGGGGCCTAGGTCAGAGCTGCAGGGTAACACTATCCAACCCTGTTTCAGCAGTCCTCAGACTTGTGTGGGACTGAAGATTATCGTGTTGCAGCAAAACATGTTCTGGGTTGCTGTGGTGCCAAAGTTGTTGGAAGCACATCTTGAGTTTTGTTGATGTGTTGACATATGCTTTTGAGTTAATGGTACCGCCTCTTGGCATCACACCACAGCCCCAGAACATGGTGACCATGATCTTACTGGTGGGAGCAGTTGCTTTGAATTTTTTATTCTGTGGAGAGTGGGAATGGCGCCATTCCAACTATCATTTTGTTTTGAGCTCAAAATGGTAAACCAAGGTTTCATCACCTGTCACAATCCGGGACAAGAAGGTCTCCCCCGTAACTTCAAAATATTGCAACAAATCAAGACAAGTGCTTTTTCTGTGTGGTTTGTGATGCACTGTTAGACACCCCAGAACCCATCTTGCACGCTCTTTGGAATATCTTTGAGTGCGGATAATTGCATCCCCACGTCCTTTGCTGATTGACAGGCGTAATGTGTCTGTCCTCGCAAATGACATCATCAGCTTGCTGCATGCAACATGTCAGATGTGACAGCCATGGATTGTCTCCCCGACTGCTGCATATCGTGGAGCTCCACCAAACCGCCTTCTGATGATCTCACACTCTGTGTCCAGTGACTAACTGTACTTTTGTCAACAGCAGATGCTCTATAGACTTTGCACAAGCATTTGTGAACATTCCATACAATTTCTTTCTCTGCAAGTGAGAAATTCAATGACGGCACGTTGCTTGTAATGTACATCACCTACAGACGCCACTTTGAAACCTTAATTTATTTGTTGTAAATTGCAAGTAGAAAATTAAGAAGATGCAATCTAGAAAAATTGGAAAAAAGAGTGTTGGGTGTCTCAACAGGAGCATTAGGCAACAGTTGACTGCAATGGGGGAAACGAGTGCAATAGAAAATGAATGGGTAGATTTGAGCGAAGAAATAGTGAAGGCAGGAGAGGATCAAATAGGCGGAAAGACAAGACCCAGTAGACATCCTTGTATGACATATCAGAAGGTGAATATGTAAAATTGCAGCAAATGGAGCAGGCAAAAGAAATTGCAGGCATCCAAAAAATAAGATTGACAGAAAGTGGAAAATGACAAAACAGTAATGACTAGAGGAGGTTTGTAAGGCTTGCAGAAGATTGCAAAACCATGAAAAAGATATACCACATACAGGAAAGTTAAAGAAAACCTTCAGAGAAAAGAAAAGTATATGCATGAGAATCAAGAGCTCAGATTGCAAGCCAGTACTAAGCAAAGAAGGGAAGACTGAGCAGTTGAAGGAATATATAGAAGTGCTATACAAAGGAAATGAGTTTGAGGCAGATGTTATAGAAAGAAAAGAGAAAGCAGAAGATGATGAAGTGGTAGGTGTGATACTGTGAGAATAATTTAACAAAGCACTGAAAGACCTAATTTGAAACAAGTCGCCTGGCATAGACAACATTCAGTCAGAATTATTAAGCCCTTTGGAAGAACATACCATGACAAATTTATTTCTCCTTGTTTGCAAGATGTATGAAATACCCTCAGGCTCCAAGAAGAATGTAATAATCCCAATTCTAAAAAAGGCAGACAGATGTGAATATTACTGAACTATCAGTATTATGAAAAGGAAGTTGGCACTCACCATATAGCAGAGATGCTGAGTCTCAAATAGGCACAGAATTTATTTTCTATTTGTTCTTTGAGTTTTTTCTTTATTCTTTTCTAGAACCATAATTTTTGGCCTTGTTGACTGAAAGCTTATGTGTGACAGTCCTTTTGTTGTGTCTATCTACGACTCAACATCTCCAATATATGGTGAATGGCAGCTTTCCTTTTCATAATATTGTTACATTCCGTTCTGGATTTTCCATTTGTTGATTTTTTTATTGACATATCTGTTTGATAGTACAAAATACTGACACAAATTACTTACACAAGAATTGAAAAACTGGTAAACTCAACCCAGAGAAGATCAGTTTGGGTTCCATTAAAATGTAGGAACATGTGAAGCAATGCTTACTTTACGAATTATATATTGAAGATGGGTTAAAGGAAGGCAAACACACGTTTATAGAATTTGTAGATTGAGAGAAAACTTTTGACTACATTGACTTGACTACTCTCTTAGAAACTATTAAGGTAGAAGGCATAAAAAACAGGGATGGAAGGTTATTCTCAACTTGTACAGAACTCAGACTACAGTTACAAGAGTTGTAGGACATTGACATGAAGGGAAACAGTAGTTGTGAAGGGAGTGAGGCAAGGTTGCAACTTATCCCCAGTGATAATAAATCTACACAGTAAGCAACCAGGAAAAGAAACCAAGGGACAATTTGGAAAGGCAATTAAAGTTAAGGAGGAAGAAACAAAGACTTTTAGGTTAGTCAGTGACATTATAATTCTATCAGAAATGACAGAGGATTGAGAAGAACATTTTAGACGAATGAATAGAGTTTTGAAAAAAATTTATAAGATGTACATCAATATAAGGAAACAAGGATAAGGGACTGTAGTCAATTTAAATCAGACAATACTGAGCTAATTAGATTAGCAAGTGAGATGTTGAAAGCAATAGCTGAATTTTACTATTTATACAGCAAATTAAATGATGGTGGTAAATGTAAAGAGGATATGAAATGCAGACTGGCATCAGCAAGCCAGAAATTCTGAAAAAAAGAAAATTGTTAACATTAAATATAATGTAGCTGCCTGGTGTGCTGTGACCATTATCGAGGGTTTTGGGGAGTCACTCTTCCCATTATGAAGATGATTTTCTCCTTTCCCACTTGCGCATTGTGGATCTGATGGGTTGGCAATTACTCCAGGAATCTGCTGGAGGTGAAGGTGGTTATAGCAAGATAGATAAGTGTTAGGAAAAATTTATTATTCATTAAGTTAGATGCGATACAGGTGTGCATCTTCAGTGGTTTCATTGAAGCACTATCTTTAACCACCACACATCATTTAAACCACTTCATTCATCTCATATGGCATTACTTTTGCAATGCCATTATCATCATTATTATTTTATTTGTTTTTCCTGAAATGTATAAAATTCAAAGAAACCTTGGAGTGCTCATTCATTTCTATCTTTGTTGTTAGTTACTGTGGTAATTTTAAGTGGTAAAGTGTGACTTCTACCCAACATAAATTTCTATTTACTTGTCTTCATTCTCACTTTATTTTCAGTTTTATATCTTATCAAATTACCATTATACATTTTGACATCCTCTGAAAGACGTTTTCATATTGTTTCATTTGATTCAGCATTTTTTGTCATCTAGCTACTACTATTTGTTCGAAATTCTTGCAGTCTCATTAATAGCATTCATTTGATTTTTCTTCTTTTTTCTGTTTGTAGTTGCAACATTAGGGACTATTGTTAAATAATTGCATCTTTTATCAATATCTGTGTAATTTTCATACTGCAAGACTCTGAATTCATTGCTTTATTTTTCGTGTTATACCTCACCCTTTTAAATAAATTGTTGTTATCAACATTTCTGACTTCTTGCTGTATGAGTCTGTTTGTTTTTTGTGTTGAATCTATTTTTACTCTGCATCTTATTAGTCAATGATAACTTTAAATTCTGAATGATTTATGACCAATGCATCATTTAAAATTTCCATATTGCTTGATAAAATGTAATCAGCTCCATTTTTTCCTTGCTAGTCCATTTTTTAGTTGGTTCTTTCCAACAAGTGTGTTAAGGGAGCATAAGTTGTTCTCAGCAAATTCTACTACTATTCTGGTATCATAACCAGAACTTCCCCTCATCACAATTTTGTCATTGAATTTGCTGTCCTTTATCATTTTCAGTAACTTTTTGTAGACAGCTCATTCAGGAGGTTGGAGCTTCTAATCACCACTGGTGATCCTGGTTTATATTTTCTGTGGTTTCCCTAAATTACTTCAGACAAATAACCTTGATGATTCTGTCACTGTCAGTATTGTCCTGTTAGAGTGTAAATGTTTGTATATCTTAATGAATGTTTTTGTTCTTACACTGTAGTACTATGGCATGTTCGTTATCCCCATACAAGTGATTTACAGATGAATTCTCCTATTCCTCCTCCTCCTCCTCCTCCTCCTCCTCCTACTACTACTACTACTACTACTACTACTACTACTACTACTACTACTGCATCTTCTGTTTTATCAACAGAATGTGGGAGCTGGCAATGCACAAATCTAAATAACTTCCATAGCTGATTGCTGTAGCTGGTATATGTCAACTTAGCTGGTTGTGAATGTGTGAATTTTATTAGAACAATTGGCTACATTGAATATACATCTAAAGAGAAATTGTTTACTTTTCAGTGTAAATCTTTCAGAAGGATGTGGTCCTTTCCAAAAAAAGATGTCGGATTTAATAATGGATGAAATGTTGACCCTGGAGGAAGGCCATGTAATATGGAAAATTTTATTTTTTGTGACAAAGCCTGGTGTAGTTGGTATTATCCTAACAGGCATGATGTATGTATCCAATAGAATTTATCAACATTTATTATATTTAACATATTTTGTTTTAATTTTTGCGTTGTTGTACTTCACAGATTTGTATGTAGGCCATTATGCATAAGACATGGGTAAAAATGTACTATTTCTTTGGGTATGAGTATCATGAGTGAACTTGTTAACTGGTGATGACAACCTGACTAGTCCACGACAAATGTTATTAGTTGGGTGTTTCAGTGAAATTAATGTACCTGAAATTTTTTCTGTTTTGCAGTAAAGATTTCTGTTTGGGTGATATCTATACAGTGATTAATCTCCACATTTCTAATCACATTTTATGAGTAAATAAATACCAATTTAGTTACATAGTCTGCTAAAAAGGATACAGATGTTACCCAACACATGAAGAGAAATATGACAAAGCATTATTTTTTAGTGTACTGACATTCTGGTGTGTCATAAAAACACAACTACTGAATCTAAACATTGGCATGACTCAGTGAGCTTAAAAGAACTACCCAAGTTCAGATTTGTACACTTCATGTGTCAGGCAGGATATAGGTATGTGATAAGAAAGAAGTAAAAGAAGCTGTGTCGGTTAAATAACATCCTTTGCAACTGCAATGAAAGACTTAAGGACAAACTCATTTGGTTTTATTCTAAATTCTGAAGAATCTTCAATAGTCACTGTAATAACATGGTTTTTTTTCTTACAGTTTTGTTTGCTGGAATCATGAACAGTTCACATGCTTGAACTGACTACTGTACATAGCATTAATTATTATTATTACTCGAAGTTTTTTGTTCTTTACATTATTCTTCCTGTTCTTCCACATATATGTGCTAGATTTTGGGAGTCAGCAAACAGTGTCTTGCAGCCTCGATAGACACAAATGAAATCATGTTTGCATCTGAGATCTTGCAATTCAGTGATTTAGAAGTGATATGATTTCATATGATTTGTTTATGGTATTTGTGAATCTCAGGCCTGGAAGCAATCATATGATATCTCTGGTAATAATCATTAGTAAGCAGAGCTTCATATCTACTGAAAGGAGAGTGTGAAGGGGTCAGATAGGCACCAATTTTCAGGTCAGAAAAAACATGTCTGACATTGCCCATGACAGAAACAACAATCACTGCAATGAATCATCTGTTACTTAAAACGATGGGAAATGATGCTTCAGTCAATGCAAACATTTGTCCCAATCCTGCATTGGGTCATTGAAAGGCACAGTGATGGAGGACAAATGGGAGCTTCAACTGCAGGGGGCACTGAGGCCTGGAGCAAAGTGGGCTCAAGTGCTCGAAGGTTGTGTGCCTGAAGATGAAGTGATTTTGGAACAAGTCTATCTGAAACTATTGCTGTTGCATTAGCTGCTGCTGTTGCTCCAGTAAGCAAACCAATTTAGCATCCATCTTACTAAACAACTTCCTTTTTCCTCATCACCAACACTGTATTGTTGAGTAGCCAGATATCAGCGCACGCATCAGAACCCAGGACAGAAATGGGTGAAGGGCCACCTGTGGAAGATAGCATCACACCAAGCATAAGTTGAGTAAAACATAACTGACTGACAGCAGACAAGACACAGGCTAGGACAAGACCAAAGCAAAGTATGCAACAATGGGGTGCAAAGTGGAAACATTCACCACAACGCTGTCAACAGCAGAGAGAAACCCAATATGAATTGCAACCAGAGACAAAGACCAAGTGCCAGTCTACAGTACAATGATGATAGTAACCAACAGTGTCAAATGCAAGTGCAGAACAAGTTGACCGTGTGCTGTGCAGCCATATGTCCTAGCCATGAGGAACACTAGTGACCAACATTTTCACTTGGAGAGATGGGTGTTGCATTCCCGTTGTGAGTGATTTTGATTTTAAGTGCAATGCTGTGGTGATAATATAGCCCCTAATGACTTTCTAAGCCCATTTTCTCTAAGAGCATTAAACTTCCATAGAGCCAGGTACCATAATCTTCAAGAGAGAGTGGCACACACAGTAAGATTTTCTCACTCAAAAAAAGTTTGTATAAATGGCTGGAGTCCTTAAATCTGTGGAGAGAGAAAATTTATTCATACAGCTTCTGGACTGAAATAGATTGATTGCTAATGGTGCAATGCATTCTTGTAGTCTGCACTGGATGACATACATACGAACAATATTGTGAACATTGAAGAATGATTGTGTGGATTCAGTTTGTGGAATTCAGATTGATCTCTCACTGTGCAGCTAATAGGAAGATTTTTTTATTGTACTGTGTATTAGTATATGCCACTGCTTGAATCCGTCACTGACTGCATGTCAAGTGGTCTATGATTATTTTTGCAAAAATATGATGTTTAATATTTTATTATAGTTTTTAGTTAATTTTTTTCTTCATCATTCTGCTGTATATTATTTATTAAGGTATTATCCTCATTTTATGCTCTGACTGCCTGGTCAGTATCTGTGCTATTTCCAATCACTGTCTTCTTATTATATTTATCGTCAGTGTTTAACTCCAGATGTTGGATTCATTATTGCTTTGCTTCCACTTACACATTATCCTGTGTTTCTGGCACTGTCGTGAACTAACTGATGGATAAGTACTCTCTCTCTCTCTCTCTCTCTCTCTCTCTCTCTCTCTCTCTCTCTCAGTTCATTGTAGTTTTCTGTTGTTCTAAATTGAATAGTGTATCAAAATGCTTCATATATAGTGTAAACTTTTGACCATTTCTAGTAATGTATCACTATTTCTGCACTCTTTTTAGAGTGATTACTTTTGCACTGTTTTTCATGCAACAGGCTTTTGCATGCTATTTGTTTACTTAAATTACTTTGTATTCATTTCCTTCCATAAAACTGAAAAAAAAAAAAAGATTTATTGTTAAAGTTTCTTGGCATTCTACATGCGTTCAAAAGCTGCAGCACATGCTGAAATGATTGAGCTTCAAAAAGATATCTTGATTATAGAAGCAGAAGACAAAGCTATTTGTTTACTTAAATTACTTTGCATTCATTTCCATCCATACAACTGAAAAAAAAAAAGATTTATTGTTACAGTTTCTTGGCATTCTACATGCGTTCAAAAGCTGCAGCACATGCTGAAATGATTGAGCTTCTAAAAGATATGTTGATTATAGAAGCAGAAGACAAAGAATTTTTGCTCACAAATATTGCTAAAGTCACAGAGACACGTAAGTATAAGTTTTTAAATAAATCTGGGCACTTTCATTTGTTACTTGGTTTTTCTATTTAATCTGTGCTATTTTATCCCCACTTCAGACAGTTATTTCAGTTTCCCCAATGTGTGTGTGTGTGTGTGTGTGTGTGTGTGTGTGTGTTTATGAGAGCTTTCTGGTGCATGAAATTTACTTGGTCTTATTTGATGCAAGGCTACTGGGCTAGTTTATTATGTGAGTGATGAAGCCATATGATTTATTTATTTATTTACTTAATAATCCGTGAAAGAATTTACAATATTTGAATTTCATTATTCAAAACATTGAAAAATTAATGGCTTATAATTAATTTCTTACATAGTAATTGACAGTGAAGTTTCTTTTAATCTAATTACATTTGTTGTTTAGTCTTACTAAATATTATTTCTGCCTATATTATAATACAGAACTTCTTAAATTAGGTAATCTGCTTTACAAGGGGCTTTCAATAAGTAGTGCAACACATTTTTTCTGTGCCAATTTCAGTAGAAATGATGCAGAATGTGTTGTGGGAAATCATGGCATATTCCCGCTTCAGCCCCTACAGTTTTACGAAGTCGTGATAGGTGGCGGTGCTATACTTAGACTTCAACATGGCATCTGTAACAGAGGTGCATTCCAAGCGGTGTTTTAGTTATTTTGGAAGAAATCCACAGCACCACAGATATTAGTAGGTGTTTGCAGAATGTCTATGGAGACCTGGGAGTAAACAAAAGCACAGTGTGTCTTTGAGTGAGGCATCTGTCATCATTGCAACTAGGTCATACAAACCTGTCCAATCGCCCACATGCCAACCGGCTACACACAGCTGTGATCCTCCAATGTTGGCACTTGCAGACACACTCATTTGATGTGATAGAAATGAACTTTTCATTCTCCATGACAATGCAAGATCTCGCACAAATGTGCACAGCTGAGAGGAGCTCACAAAGCATCATTGGTCTATTCCTCCTCGTTCATCACACAGCGCAGATCTCAAACTTCCATCTGTTTGGTCCAGTAAGCATTCTGTGGTAAGCAGTACGTGGTTGATGGGGAGGTTATTCATGCAGCAAGATGCTGACTCTGACATCGAGCAGTATAGTCGTACCATTTGGGCATACAGGCCTCCCAGTAAGGTTGCGTAAGTCCATCACGTTGAACAGAGATTGTGTTGAAATAGGGTTTTGTGGCTAAAAGAGCCAGGAATAATATGGTGTATTGGAATCCTGAATAATACCAATCTGCTTTCAGAAAAAAAGTATGTTACATTACTTATTCAATGCCCCTTGTAATTGAAGTGCTCCATTACAGTATAAAAACTTTTATTTTGTAAATTTTCTTTTAAATTTGATTTGGAAGAGCAGATAGTATCCGTCTCTTTTGTGTGCCATGGTAATTTATTATATAATTGGATGGTATTGTGCAATAAACTCTTCTGACTTTTAACTTTATTTTTTTCTGTTCAGGTCAAAATTATAGCTATTTCTAATTTTATAATCGTGTAATAATCATTGTTTAACATAGCAATCAATTTTTTTTTTTTTTATGTACATGACACTCTGAAAAAAATACTCACAAGGAACACTTAAGATTTCTGGTGTTTTAAAAAGTCAAGGCAGTGAGCCATGTTGCTACTCATGGTCTCATATGTATTGCTCTTTTCTGCAGTATGAATATAGTTTGACTATTTTTCCTGTTCACTCCCAAAAAATTTATGTCGTAACTAATAACAGAATGAATATAAGCAAAATATATGGATCTTATACATAAAAAATTACATATTCATTTAAGAATTCAGCGGGCTTAGCATGCTGTAGAGATACTGTTACTCTTCCCACTTTGACAGTCAGCATGCATTCCAAGAAATTTTGTTCCTTCCACACATTGTATGAATTCATTATTTAATTTCAGGTTATTGTAATCTGGCATTTTGTTTGTGTAGAAGTTCATAATGCTTGCTTTCTTCGTACTAAGTGTGATTTTATTGTTCATTGCCCACTTATATACACTACTAAGTGTTTCTTGAGCTTTATCTCTATATTAATGTATATGTGCAGAAAATTAGTTAAAATTGTTTGAATTGGTCCAAACATTACTGAGAAATGCATTTTCACACTTCCAATTTATCAACATTCAACAAATATGGCCTCAGTCTTGAAGAAAGGTTTCCCATTAGTTCTTCATGTATGCTATTCAAACATGACTGTTAGTTCATGAGTAAGATGAATAATGGTTAAATCTACAGTTCAATGTAAGAGTGTTGAAATCAATCTGCGCATGGGGGTTCCAGTGTGGACATGATCGATTTGGAATCACATGTATCTACATAACTGAAATGGCATTCGCCTCCACAACCTGACAATCTTGATTTAACACTCTAGACATGTTACTGCAGAGTTGCTTCAGCAGGTTAACAACTTTATTATTTCGAAGGGACAATACGTGAGATGACATTTATTTAAATGCCCGAGGAGTGGTTTTTCCTAGCTACTTAAATGGAAAAAAAGAATCCACTTTGATGGATTATTTTAATGTCCTGTCTAGGATTTATTTTGTTGATTAGATTAATGTCCAAAAATGAAAGTGCGTAGCATCTACTAGTGCCTAAATTAATGAAATAAATGACTCTGAGCACTATGGGACTTACCTTCTGAGGTCATCATTCCCCAATGAAATAATGAAATAAATATTATTAGGTATCACTTTCAAATATTATAAGGAAATAAAACAATATATGCTTAAAAATATGATTAAAATATAATAGAGGGAAACATTCCACATGGGAAAAATATATCTAAAAACAAAGATGATGTGACTTACCAGACAGATGCACTGGCAGGTTGATAGATACACAAACATACACACAAAATTCAAGGTTTTGCAACCAACGGTTGCTTTATCAGGAAAGAGGGAAGGAGAGGGAAAGACGAAAGGATGTGGGTTTTAAGGGAGAGGGTAAGGAGTCATTCCAATCCTGGGAGCGGAAAGACTTACCTTAGGGGGAAAAAAGGACAGGTATACACTCGCGCGCGCCCACACACACACACACACACACACACACACACACACACACACACACACCGCACTGCATTTACAAATGTCTGCTTGTGTGTGTGTGTGTGTGTGTGTGTGTGTGTGTGTGTGTGTGTGCGCGTGTGTGTGCATGTGCGCGCGTGCGTGTGCGTGTGCGCGGTGCGTGTATACCTGTCCTTTTTTCCCCCTAAGGTAAGTCTTTCCGCTCCCGGGACTGGAATGACTCCTTACCTTCTCCCTTAAAACCCACATCCTTTTGTCTTTCCCTCTCCTTCCCTCTTTCCTGATGAAGCTATTGTTGGTTGCGAAACCTTGAATTTTGTGTGTATGTTTGTGTTTGTTTGTGTATCTATCAACCTGCCAGCACTTCCGTTTGGTAAGTCACATCATCTTTGTTTTTAGATATAAAAATATGATTATGTTGTTAAATAGGGGCTCTGCATGTTATCGGTACTATGGGACCCCACACACCCTTTAACCAACTCTGATCCTCACTAATATTGGAAGCAAATTATAAATTTTTGTTGTTGTACTAACCTCTAGCAAATGTTGTGTCGTCATCTAAAGTAGTAAATCAGCCAGTCATAAGATACTGTGGAGATAGATGTGTAAGCCTTTGTGTTGTCAGTGAGATGTGTTTGCAAAGCATCTTGTGTAAAGAGGTGAGATCTAAATTGAAAGATATGAGATGATTTCTTATTTCTTTCTTATCTTAAAAGGAAATGTGTAGCTATTCTCACCATATGATTGAATAGGAATAATTAAAGTTGGTACTGAGTAGAGATGTTCTTGTCTCAGGTGACTTAGGTGGTCCCCATTGAACTATTGATACACCATTTTAGTTTACCTCTGTTTTTGTCACTATGTTCTGTTTGTAATATTTTCACTACTTGTCCATTACATGGACAACAACTAGCTAGTCATCCAAAGGTATAACCTCTGGCAAACTATGGGCAACTTGTATATGCTGTGCCTAATTAACATATGGTATGAACAAAGGGAACACATTTTTATGACTTAAACATTGGTTGTGCAGAATGCATTGATTCCCAGAAATATCTAAACAATGATATATTTTATAACAGCTGATGTGATTGTTCTTGACAATGGTGATTTCGTTCCTCTTGAGGAAAATGGAAGAACATTTATCTTGTAGTGACTTACATAGTGTATTTCCTCTAGAACTATTTATGAAATAATGGTCTAAAGACAATATATTAAAGCTGTCAGAAGGAAGGAAAAAGCATTTAAAATGCAGAGATAAAGTGAAAGATAAAATGTATGCAACAGTTGCATTGTGAAACTGTCTTTAAATGTCTTATTTGTACCTGAAGTTACCTTACAAAGAAGCAACTGCAAAATTGATCTTATTTTATTATTAGATGTTCCTATTTATCTGTAATCAGTTTTAGTGATTAGTGAAAATATATTAGTCTTTGCATTAATATACTTTATAATCATAATAAATATATTTTCCAGTATGAGTGAGCAGAACCCACAGTTTGCATACCCCTAATCTGTATGTGTTTGCACTATATTGGTAGTGGTGATGACAATTATTGCACCTTCCAGAACTGATCAGCATTATTCCTGGTGTAGGTTGTGTTACAACATTCCACACGAAAATATTCATTTGTATATTTTCGAGTTCCATGGATCCATAATACGAGTGTATCGCTAGGTTGTAGAATGTGTTAGATTATTGCAATAATAATCATGTTTTAAAAAACCTCAAGGTTACAATTTAAATCGTATGAAACAGATACATGAAAAGTGAAGTCAAAGTGTTCAGATAATAGCTGACATAATAACAACAATAATAATCACACAAACAAATAATTATAAGAGAAACTCTAATTCATACACTGATCAGACAGATATAACCTCCTACCTAATAACTGGTAGGTCCACTTTTGGCATTGATAACAGCAGTGACACATCGTGGCATGGAAGCAGGGAGGCCTTGGTAGGTCACAGGAGGGAGATGGCACCAAATTTACACACCCCAAGTCACCTTATTCCCATAAATTCTGGGGAGGGGTTTGATGCCACATTCAGTCACATCCCACATGTGTTTGATTGGGTTCAGATCTGGCATGTTGGGGGACCAGCAGATAAATTGAAACTCACCACTGTTTTCCTCAAACCACTCCATCATGCTCTGGCCTTGTGACATGGTGCATTATCTTGTTGAAAAATGCCACTGCCATTAGGAAACATGATCGTTATGAAGGGGTGAACTTGGTCTGCAACCAATGTATGATACATCTTGGCCATCATGGTGCCTGGCACGAGCTCCACTGTACTCATGAATGCTGACATAAATTTTTCCCTGAGCATTTTTCCATATCACACCGTCTTCACAATTTCCACTTCCATCAACCACAAATTACACTGTTATATCAATCATAAAACATGTCTGTTTCCATCAGATGCATTCCCACATACTACTAACATTATGTGATACTAACAATGTTCCAAAGAGTTTACAAAGCAAAAGAAGAATCTTTGCTAAAATATATCATTATTTTGTAAATGAATCCAGAAACAAATTTAATAATAAGTGTTAGATTGTACAATTAATAATATGAATTTTAAATATGCCAGATATTTTGTAATTTCAAATATTTCTAAAAGAAGAGTAATTTTAACTGTACATACAGAGTACTAACAAATTTTCTCTTTATGTAGTTTAGCCCAACACATAACACATTGTATACAAAATCATATGAAGTTCATTCAGTTAAACAGCTGATATAATGTTCACCTATACAAGAATCGATAATATACATGGTATTGGTTATTTCTGTAGAAAAAGGTAGTGTTAGAGGAGGGTGTCCCATTACAATCTCCAGTCGTTTGAATAAATTTCTGCAAGTGCACCTAGGGTGCACTCTACTTATAATCCTATGACCCCCTCTGCACAATAAAGACTTTATTTCCTTGTTACTGGTTTCTTCATAATATGAAGCCATAAGACACAGGTGAAATGAAATATCCAAGGTATGCTGTTTTGATT
The DNA here is from genome assembly GCF_023897955.1 of Schistocerca gregaria. Lineage (NCBI taxonomy): Eukaryota > Metazoa > Arthropoda > Insecta > Orthoptera > Acrididae > Schistocerca > Schistocerca gregaria. The sequence goes on from NC_064921.1 coordinate 538,162,150, forward strand.
GTTTCGAAGTGACAAACAAATGCATTCAAGTGATGAAAAATGCTGTTGAATTCAGTCTTTTACACAAACCGAGGATATGAAGTGGCCAGTTTAGGTTATTATTAATATATAATCCCAGAAATCTGGAAGTACCATCTCTCAATATTTCTTTGTCACCATATTTTATTTCACCATTTTCCTGTGTTTTGTGTGCTGTGTGAAACTGAATGAACAGAGTCATGATAACATTGAGGGACAGACCATTTAAAGTTAACCATTCTGACACTCAATCTTTTATAAAAAGCAAAATAAGTAATATTCAAATGGACACCCTAGCTGCAAACAGGCGTTGATGTACTTCATTTAATTATCATTTCATTTCTAGCAAAGCTTCATGGTCATCTGTGGTAACTGTTCTTTCGGTAACAGATACTACCGTCATATATAAGTAATATTCATTGACATCTACTTCTATATCTATACTTTGCAAACCACCATGTCATTCTTGGCAGAGGGTACACCCCCATTGTACCAGTTATTAGGGTTTCTTTCTGTTCCATTTACGTATGGAGTGTGGGAAGAATAATTGATTGAATGACTGCGTGTGCGTGTGCGCACGCCCTTAGTAATCTAATCTTATCCTCATCCTGTGTTTTCATGTTTAGTGTTTAAATAAAATGGTGATGAAATAAAAGTTCATGAATTTAAATTTTGTTCTTAAATGGCATTCACCACAAGGCTGCATCAGTATAAAAATATCAAGTTTTGTACTCAGCTGCTTCATGTTCTTCTCTTTATCAAAATATTAAGAGAGGTGTTTCATTTCATTATCATTTCACATTGAGATAAAAGTTTTAGAAAATAAATTTGCCATTAAATGAATAATGCACCCCTGTGAAGCATTACAGCTCTGTATGACAAGGCATTAAGGGGCTTAGGATTAAAACTCAGTCCAAAGCTATGAGATGTGATTGGAAAGTTTTAAGAATGGGTTTGTAATTGTACAATGGTAGTACTTACATGCTACTATGATGCATCTCCTTCAGAATAATCCCCTTCTGACTGAACACAGTGACTCCTACAGTGTTTCCACTTTTGGAAACATTCCTGGAAATTTTTTTCCTGAAGTGTGTTAAGGACGCTCTGCGTCTATGTCTTCAATCGAGTCAAATCACTTCCCTTTCAGTGAAAAGTTCAAATTTGGTCAAAAATTCATGCAAATGCTCAAGGACACATTTGTAGTATTCCTGGTTAATAGTCTGTCCTCCAAGGGTAAGTTCATGATGCACAATACTGGTAGAATAAAAAAAAAATCTGCACCGTTGTCTTCACCTTCGACCAACTTGCTATGCTTTCTTCGGTTGTGGTGAACCTGAAGTCTTCCACTGCGAAGACTGCACTTTGGTTTCAGGATCATATCCATATACCCATGATTCATCACCTGTAAATATCCTGTTTAACAAATCTAGGTCATTTTTACTCAGATTAATCATTTCTTGGCACACTTCAAGTCGGTATTGTCTCTGGTCACTTGACAACACTTTTGGAATGAATTTTGCGGACACTCAACACATGTTCTTATCTTCAGTTAAAATTGACTGAACTGCATAGAAACTTAAATTAAGTTAATCAGCCATCTCCCTGATTGTAAGTCTACCATCAGAGCACACTAAGTTGCTAACTTTGACAACATTTTTATTCGTTTTTGAGGTGGAAGGATGGCCAGATCGTGATTCATCTTCAAATGATTCGCAGCCAGTTTTAAATCTGTTGAATCAGACAAAATCAAATCATTGACTGGCTCATATAATTATCTCCAAAAGCTGTTTTTAATAGTTCATAAGTCTCAGAAGCTGATTTCCCAGTTTTAAAACAAAATTTCACACAAATTGATTGCTTCATATTTACGTCCATTTTGACAGAATCCCCCAACAAGCCTTACCAGACCCACACTCAACCAGCCACAGTGAACTGAATGAAGGAAATACAGTTTCCTGTCAGAGGGCGTTCAAAGACACAGCAATGACTCGCTCCCCACCCTCCGTGTACCCACCTGCCAAACCAGTAAGCAGTAGTGGATCCATTCTTAAGACTTTCGCATCACACCTCGTATATTGTGCAGATCACACCCTACCCCACTTTACCGTTACCCCTCCTTTCCCCATCATATGTCACCATGAGGCATCCAGTTGTTTACTGCTGTACTGTGAGCACTTGCTAGCTCACACAAACAGATTGGTGAACAATCCTGGACACCGATTAATAATTGTAAGGGACCAAGCACTGAGCCCTGTAGTACTCCACATTCACTGTGCCCCTGTAAGAGCAGGTAGGTTCCATTGCAGAGTTATTCACCACTATATTCTGCTTCCCATCACCTAGATAAGACTGAATCCACATCCCTACCTTACCATTTAAGCCATAGTTCTCAGCTTTCCTACATAGAATTTTGTGGTGTAGACAGTTGAATGCTTTAGATAAATCACAAAATATTCCAACTGATGTATTTTATTGTTTATAGATTCAGTGAGTCAATTAACAAATGAGAAAATGGTCTTTTCAGTTGCAACTGGATTTCATGGGGCTTTTTAGTAAAGATATTGTTTTTATGAAGATGATCCATAATTCTTTCGTATGTAAGTGTCTCTGGGATTTTAGAAAGACTTGGTAGCAATGAAAATGAAAATGGTGAGTATTTGAAACCCTCAGCTCTATCACCTTTTTAGGGAGTTGTGTATTTGAGTCTATTAGGTAGAGAACCTACATTTAAAGACTCATCCAATGTGTTACAGAATATTTTGAAGGAGATATTTAGCCATCTGGTTGATATATTGTCCACACTAGTGGCTTTTTTTAATTATTTAATTGACGCATTATTTTCTGTCTCCTATTTTTTCTTGCACTGAATCTTTTAGAAGTTTCATGGTTTCAACCAGAGGCTATTTAAAAGAAATTATTGCCAAAAAATGGTTGTTTAAGATACTGACACCTATTTCATCTTCATCTTCCATGCTGCCATTATGACACTTTGGTACTACCTGTATCCTCTTAGCTGTTGTCTGTCTTCCTTTTTACCATCTTTCAAATTGTCTTTATTTCATTATTTGAAGCGTCCATTTCAGGTTTCATGAAACAATGGAAATTCCAGATTGAAGTTAATATTGTTCAAATTTAATGAATAACTTCTTGGATTTTTAATCACATTTTTTTAGGATGAAATTCTTTTTGGACTAGGCTAAATTTGTCATTAACACCTTTAGCCTGATAAACTGTGTCCCAGTCCAACTGCTGCAAATACCTGCCGAAGGCTTGAAGACTTTTGCTATTGATTAATCTAAAGGTTCTGTTGATAAAACTACTCTTGTTTGCAAGGCTTACATGATACATTTTCAACAGTTGCATATCATGGTGTGACAGACTGTTTAAGATTTGTGTCACACATTTGTTATCATTGAAAATAATCAGTTTTCGAAAATGTAATGTAACTGGATCGATACAAAATCTACTTGCCAAGTGGCTGCAGGAAAGCGCATTTATAAATGGTATTATTTATGCAAGATTTCAGAGCTCGTATTGTCTCCTTAAGGCAAAAGGTTTGAAAGGGAGGGAAGGGGGTGAAGGAAAAACACTTGTGAGGTTTAGAAAAAAGGGTAGAGTTCAGGAAAGTCACCCATAACCCTGGCTCAGGGGGGATCTACTATGATCTACAGAAATATTGTCAATCAGTATCGTGCAGTTCTAGACACACTTGCGAGGAAGTGGACAACTGCCCTCAGGTTAAAAGAACTCTTTACATTCTCAGAATGTGTCCTGTCATTATTACAGGTAAGAAAAGGTACATTAAAATCACCAAGTGTGAATATTTATTTGGATTTTGAGAATATGGAAGCAAAAATCATTCTATTTGCTTGTGGAACATGCTGTACTCACCATTCCCGATAGTTGGTACACACTAATCACTTAAATAGACAGCATATTTATAAGGAGTCCAATGAAGCAAGACTCAAAATGTTGGTCAACACAATAATTATTTCCATATGTAGACATATATACTACATTATTTTTAACAAACATTATCACACCACCATTCTCCATTGAATTCCAAGTGTAATAAGCACTTAAGTTGACTTATCTATTTGCATCATTTCTAATTTCTGTTCTTTCCACCATATGGTGACTAGTGAAAATAACATTGGCATTGTCAATTGAATTGCCATCATTAATGCAGACGACAGTTGTCCCTGTTTGTTTCTTAGACCTGTTATATTTTAGTGAAATATACAAAATTTACTATTTTCTAAATAGTTGATCTGTTGTAAATTGAAATTAGAGCTTATAGGAAGTGCACTTGCAGGTATGTGAGTTAAAATAGTCCTCAAACACAGGTTGGGTACCAAAAATCCTACAGAATTGCAATTTTCCTGATTCTTGCAACTCTTATGCTTGCCTCTGATGTTAGTAATGATGATAGAGGCATATTGGTTAGTGAAAGGTCTTGTCCTACTGAAATTTGTGGAGGGCCCAATATTGTTGAGAGGCCTTGAGCTAGTGACGTAAGGACAACAGCTGATGAAGTTTCTGAAACTGTTGCTGATAAAGGCAGGGAGACAATTGTTGTAGGTATGATGTCTGCTTTTCAAGATGGCAAAATCACTGTTGCTGCACCTGAATTTCGTATTAATGTCTTTATGGTTCTTCCATCGTTTGCACAGATATCGTTGGGCCATCTATACTAGCCATTGCTGGTGGGAAAACTGGGGTGCTGTTTACTTTAGATGTCGGTATAACAGCTTTTATTATTGTGGCTCACATGGCATTTTGCATCTTTACCCCAGTTATTTCTGTGCAGGCCATGTTTTGTAAAGAGATCTGTTACAGATCTGCCAACTGGTCAGAAAGTTGCATTGGGAAATGATTTCCAAATTTTTTGTAGTTTCTTATTAGTTCTTGTGTTTTCAGTATTTACCCTTATGTTTTCAATTTTTTTTATTAACTTGTGCCACCATAGAACACCACAATGAGAGAGTTTATATATCGGTTACTTTGAAGTTTATCTTTTAAAACCTTCATTGCCCATCTACTTTCATTACAATAAACGACCTTTGCTCCCTTTCAAAATAACTTGCTGCCAGGGTATAAAGAGCTTTCACCATTTTTTTTAGAACTTTAGGTACAGGAGCTCCTGGCTTGACAGTGCAAGTTATATCAAGTCTTTGTTGAGTATTATGTAAATTTTTATGGTTCCTCTTCCATCAATATCAACAAAGACATGTATTTCGCAATTTTTGTTCAGTGCCTTGTTATATATGTGATTTATTTTTCATTCACTTGTATTGGAGTATTATTACTATATTCCCAGTCACCAAAAAATATTGATATTTATCAAACTGATTGCCATTGTTAACAATTCTGCAGCAATTTGGACAGTTGTCCATTGTGACAGAAAAATTTTGCTTAAGAACTGTGCTTAAAGACATCTGGGTTCAATGATAGTTAAAAACTAAGGTATTTGTATCTCTGACCCAATTACCACCCGGAATTATGAGCAGAATTAGAAAATTAGAGCTCTATTGGTATGTCTTGTTGTAATTACTGTTAATTCTGATGCTAAGTAATCACTGCATGGATCAATTCACAGTTCTCCCTGTAGTGTAGAACTTGATAGCATTTTGATTTTGTAGTGTGTTTCATTTATTATGTTGGTTAGAGCATTCAACTGTTTACTAAGATCAGAGCAGACTGCGTATAAGTAATCTGTTGCAAGTATTTCTTCTGTATACAAATAAAGTTAAATGTTGATATATTTCAGAATACCCTGGATGGTCAGATGGCAGACCAAAACCTTCACCACGAAAAATGAGGAAACGCCAGGTGAGTAATAATCAGAATATAAAGTTCCTGCCCTCGTATAAGATTTAAATTATAATAGCATTTTATACATTGTATTGTACTGTGAATATAAAAGATTTATCTGCAAGTGACAGCAGAATAGTTTTTCTGGACAGGAAATGATACACCATTGTGTTATTGCTTATCTTGACATATTAAGGGTTTCCAGGTTTCTCAAAAAGCTTTCCCATGCAATACAGTCATCAGTTACATGCATCCGTGTTGCTTCTGCTTGTGTTCTAATGTCCTCCATCCACCTTCCTTTTGATAGTAGTTGAAACTTTCATTGTCTCTTTGAAGCCAGCAAAAATTTCTGTGGCACATTCACCTTCTATTCACACGGCCACATGTCCTGCTCACCTTCATTTCATTGATATTATAATTATGGTTCTGTCTTTCATTCTAGTCTGTTTCCCGATTCCCTTGTTTGTTGTCCTTATATCTGCTAGTTATTCACAATACACACCCCTCCGTTACTTGTTGAGTGACCGTCAGTTTTTAAATGTACAATGCAGGCTTTCACGGTCGGTATTTATATCCTTGATGACTTTCATTACATGGGCATTAGGGCACGGTTAAAGGCGTGAACCAATGCCCAATGTTTTGTACCCTCAGACACTATAAAGACACTGTTAGTGTTTTCAAAGTTAAACAAGCTCACTAATAGTGACATAGCTCTTGTGTTTGAAACATTTTATACGAGTTCGGTAGCATCAGTCTATCAGCTCACTGAAGATGGCCAAAAAGATGTAAAGCTGAAATATCAGTTATAGAAATGAAGTTTCTGCAGCTAGATGCCCAAAATCTAATGAATCGGTCCATACACCAAAAAAGTTGAAAATGACCTAAATTAGTGCTTCTTGAAGAACCATCAAATTACATTCCTGGAGTCTCATGTAAGGGAATCATGGACTGTAACTGACTCTTGCTTTCACACTAATAACTTTTCGATTTAATTTTAAAATATCGTCTGCTGCACTTCATTGTTAACTTCTGACTCTCTCAATCCAGTTGTACCCCCTTTTACACTGAGTAACTTTTCAGGCTTAATCCTTGTGGACTCCTATTTTCTCTTTTCTCGAGCCGAAGGACTCTCAAGTTTTTAAGCCTAGTGAATTTTATCTGATTTAGGTATCCACTGAGTTGCTTTTGCATGGAAAACACCTTTCATATTTTATTGCACTTTATTCTGTCTGTTATGATCAGAATTTAACATTTTGGGTTTCATTCGTAAGTAGCAAAACTATTATCAACTGTTTCAGTATTTTGCATTTTTTTCTGTTCATTTAAATAAATGTGCTCTTGAAAAAGTTGTTAGAGAATGGAGAAAAGCAGGTGCAGCAGCACACAGACTGGGACCAAGACGTAAGGGCATAGAATTAAACTGTTTGGCATTTGCAGATGACATTGCACTGATCGCACAAGACATTACCTATGCACAGAAACAGCTAGAATTATTACAAGAGCAGGCAGCAAAAATAGGATTACAAATTTCATTTGAAAAAACAAAATTTATGACTGACATCAAAGATGCACCTTCTGATCTCAAAATTGGTAATAACTACATCTCTTGAGCAAAAGAATTTAAATATTTAGGCGAATGGATTGCAGAAAATTGTAATGAAAAGAAATCTGTCAGAAAATGGAGATAGCATTTCAATTAACAAAAAACATTTACAACAAAAAGATTCTCGTGGAACTGCAAAATACGACATTACACAACAGTAATTAAACCTGAAGCTCTCTACGCATCTGAGACACTAAACCTTCAACACAAAACACTAAAAGAGGAATTAGAAGTGAAAGAACATAAAATAATGAGGAAAATCCTAGGACCAAGAACTAAAGATGGTTTGCATTATCCAAAACCCAATGCAGAAATATATAAAAGTATCTCCAAAATAACAGACACAATGTGCATGAGGAGAATCCAATTCATGGGGCATTTAGAAAGAATGGACTCAAACAGGTTAACACACAAAATCCATATATTTCTAAAGGAAAAAACTACAAGACCGAACTGGTACAAACAGACGGAAAAAGACCTGAGAGAATTAGGGTCTCCAAATCTACATGATAGAAATGAAATCAGAAAAATCACAAACACATGGGGTTTTGAGGAAGAAGAGAGAAAAAATAACCGACATACATGGTCTACGCAATGAAAGCTAGCCCATTCGTTGTTTATGAAGAAATACTGGGCGAAAAGGATGGCCAACAAATGTTGATTATGCGTGGTCCTAAGTCATCCATCCGCGAAGAAGAAGAAGAAGAAGAAGAAGAACGGATGTGACAATATTTAACTGCTACTGACATGCTGTGTGTCACGCAGATTTGTATAAATAAAATAATGAAAGCAAATAAATAAAGAAAAATGTTGCTAGCAGTAAGATTTTAATTTCATGTATGTAAAAACACATATTTGGTGCAATGTGACAAACATAGAGAAGATGGAAACTTTCTGCCAGATAAAAAACTGTGCGCCGGACCAGGACTCAGGGAAGAACTTTTATGAAGTTTTAAATGCAGGAGATCAGGTGCTGGCAAAGGTAAAGCTGTGGGGATGGGTTATGAGTCATGGGCAGATAACTCAATTGGAAGTGCACTTGACCACAAAAGGCAAAAGTCTCAGGTTCGACTCCCAGTCCAGCATACAGTTTTACTCTGCCAGCAAGTTTCATATCTGTCCACACTCTGCGGCAGAGTGAAAATTGATTCTGAATGGTGAGGATTGTTGCTTTCTATGTGGCAACTACAGACATCACTGTGTATAGTTGATAATTTTGTTGTTTCTTTTTTCAAAATTTAGGTGCTGTCACTGATATTCATCACTGAATTGTCAGTTACTGTTAATAAACTTTAAAGAATAAATGAAAGGAACATTAAAAAAAAAAAAAGCCAAGCCCAAGGGATTATAAAGTGTGAACAACATATATATTATTGTACTAATATTACACAAACAATTTACTTTATTTTTTGGTTAATAGAGTTTGTGTATGATATCATACATGCACAAGACTATATGTGTGCTGTTTGAATAATTAGTCAGCCAAAAACTTAAATTTATGCATCTTTCAATTTTATAGCATATTTGAAAATGCTTTCAACACAATTTAATTCCTTGTGAACTTTATTTCAGACAAACTGGGATTCACCTTTATCTGGTGATCATTCAGCTGCCCTCAAAGGTACGTACCTGGCAAAGGAGACGCCAGATTACTGTTGGTGAATGTGGCTACAGTAGGGGTATATTCTGTTTATATAGATTTCCTTCAATTGCTTACAAGACCTTATTTAATAGGGTATCGGATCACCACAATGGGGGATAACAACATTGAGCATCAAGCACATTGTTAACTCCTTCACATCCGCGCCTCTCATCTGGGAACAAGTAGTGGACTCCTTTAATATTATGTGTATTCCTGCACCATTGATCAGAGACTAGAATCAGCCTGACTAGGGAATTACCACCCCATGCATAATCTGCCAATAACACAAGACAAACAGCTGCATTTGCAGTGCCATGACCAGGAAGGGTGCCGATGATTAGCATTGTACTGTGTTGAGTGATGAATCACTGCTCTACACTGTCCCAAATGACAGAAGTTCAATTTTATCAATGTCTTGTAGAGGCACAATGGTATTAATCCTGGTGTCATGTTGTGGAGAGCTATTGGGTTTGAGTCAGATCGTGGATGGAAGTAATTGAGGGAACTCTTCTGGCATAATAGTACACGATGGACATCCTGCATCCTCATCTGTTACCTCTTGTGCAATAGTTCCACTGTGCCATTTTTCAATGGGACAATGGCCGTCCAAATACGGCACATGTCTCTGTGAACTGTCAGTGTCATGTTAAGGTACTCCTGGACCAGAAAGATCCCCACATCTCCACCCCCCCCCCAATAGATCATATGTGGGATCAGTTCAATTGTCAACTCTGTCCCAGTGCCAATATCCAGGATATCAAGGATGAGTTACAACAGTTGTGGACCAGCCTGCCTTGGGAGAGAATGTGACTTTATGATAGCCTTCCCAAAAGCATCAGTGTGGGCTTATTCTACCAAGTTCTTTGTAAACGTGACTTATTCTGTAATCACTGAAATAGCATCAACCAGTGAAACTTCATTTCCTTTCTTCATCCCTCTCTGGTTGCTGCACATTGTATTATCTCACAGTGTATTATCTCACTGCAATAAATCCTTGTACTCCAATGTGATTTTCATTTAGTACATTATAACTATTTTGTTAGTAGGTAATAGACATTCTTTGATTTTCTTATTCTGTGACATCTTTACTTTGAAAACCACATTTGACACCCAGGGTTTGCCACCTGCCAATAAACAGTGTTGGACTGCCACCATGGGCTGCAAACAGTGAAAATATTCATTAGCAATTAATGTATATAAAACTTTTCACTGCTTCTCAGATGAAGCAAGTTTGTTCATTTATGAACTTTTGGTACTTAATTTAGGTATTTGTCTAAAACCCATTCACAAATCTTGAATATGTCTTCTCATGCAGCATAACCCTAACATTACACATTAACTATTTTATAGACACTTTTATGGTATGTATATAATGTAGATTTATTTTGTCTTCCAGCCACTTTCTTAAAAACATGAGACTGGAATTTTCTTTTTATGGCTAAGTCACACTCTCATGCATTCCTCATTTCTTGCCAACACCAACAAGTTTCATTTGTTTAAGAAATAGTTCTTATCAGAAATATAGTATGGTACCAAAGCCATACTCTCGTTGGCTTGTGGTCTTCCTGATGCAGTAGTCAGCACTCCCTAAAGGGAAACTCAGTACAGGTCACAAATGTTGTTTGCTTATTGAATTAACCACTGCAGGAAGGCTGTTGAAGCTGAGATATACTTTCAGCAAACTACAAAGTCCCTATTGGTTCTGCTTTTGTACTGATGAAGAAAGTAATTGGTTGATGAAATAGTTCAAGGGTGACTGGCAAGATGTCAGTGTCCAGCAGGCACTACATTTCACCAAGTGACATCATCAGGTATGCTGAGGTGTGAATACTTTTCTCTCTTCCCACACCCCACTCCACCCCCTCCCCATCCCTCCCTCTCTCCGCACACGATGTGTGCGGAGGAGTGGGCGGCTACCCCTGGCCACAACACAACGAGAGCAGCTGGTTGGAGGGTAGGGGGTTGGGGGGATATGTGATAATAGTTCCACACCAGCTCCTAAGCAGCCAGTTCACCAGCACATATGATGATGACAATGTGGTTACTTGCTGAAGTATTGTGCTGTTGGACACTGACAACCAGCTGTTCACTTGGAACTATTTTGTCATGAATTACACTGGGAGAATCCGAAGAATTACACGTGATTTGTTGATTACACCTCAAAAGAAATCAGGTTCTGATTCTACATATAAGTGGATAAAGACAGTAATGTTAGTATCTGTATTGTGGGAGATTATCTCATAATGAATATTCACATGTATTGATAAACAATGAGATTTATTGTTGCATGTTGTTGTTGTTGTGGTCTTCAGTCCTGAGACTGGTTTGATGTAGCTCTCCATGCTACTCTATCCTGTGCAAGCTGCTTCATCTCCCAGTACCTACTGCAACCTACATCCTTCTGAATCTGCTTAGTGTACTCATCTCTCGGTCTCCCTCTACGATTTTTACCCTCCACACTGCCCTCCAATGCTAAATTTGTGATCCCTTGATGCCTCAAAACATGTCCTACCAACCGATCCCTTCTTCTAGTCAAGTTGTGCCACAAACTTCTCTTCTCCCCAATCCTATTCAATACCTCCTCATTAGTTACGTGATCTATCCACCTTATCTTCAGCATTCTTCTGTAGCACCACATTTCGAAAGCTTCTATTCTCTTCTTGTCCAAACTAGTTATCGTCCATGTTTCACTTCCATACATGGCTACACTCCAAACAAATATTTTCAGAAATGACTTCCTGACACTTAAATCTATATTCGATGTTAACAAATTTCTCTTCTTCAGAAACGCTTTCCTTGCCATTGCCAGTCTACATTTTATATCCTCTCTACTTCGACCATCATCAGTTATTTTGCTCCCCAAATAGCAAAACTCCTTTACTACTTTAAGTGTCTCATTTCCTAATCTAATTCCCTCAGCAACACCCGATTTAATTTGACTACATTCCATTATCCTCGTTTTGCTTTTGTTGATGTTCATCTTATATCCTCCTTTCAAGACACTGTCCATTCCGTTCAACTGCTCTTCCAAGTCCTTTGCCGTCTCTGACAGAATTACAATGTCATCGGCGAACCTCAAAGTTTTTACTTCGTCTCCATGAATTTTAATACCTACTCCAAATTTTTCTTTTGTTTCCTTTACTGCTTGCTCAATATACAGATTGAATAACATCGGGGAGAGGCTACAACCCTGTCTCACTCCTTTCCCAACCACTGCTTCCCTTTCATGCCCCTCGACTCTTATGACTGCCATCTGGTTTCTGTACAAATTGTAAATAGCCTTTCGCTCCCTGTATTTTACCCCTGCCACCTTTAGAATTTGAAAAAGAGTATTCCAGTCAACATTGTCAAAAGCTTTCTCTAAGTCTACAAATGCTAGAAACGTAGGTTTGCCTTTTCTTAATCTTTCTTCTAAGATAAGTCGTAAGGTCAGTATTGCCTCACGTGTTCCAACATTTCGACGGAATCCAAACTGATCCTCCCCGAGGTCTGCATCTACCAGTTTTTCCATTCGTCTGTAAAGAATTCGCGTTAGTATTTTGCAGCCGTGGCTTATTAAACTGATAGTTCGGTAATTTTCACATCTGTCAGCACCTGTTTTCTTTGGGATTGGAATTATTATATTCTTCTTGAAGTCTGAAGGTATTTCGCCTGTCTCATACATCTTGCTCACCAGCTGGTAGAGTTTTGTCATGACTGGCTCTCCCAAGGCCGTCAGTAGTTCTAATGGAATGTTGTCTACTCCGGGGGCCTTGTTCCGACTAAGGTCTTTCAGTGCTCTGTCAAACTCTTCACGCAATATCGTATCACCCATTTCGTCTTCATCTACATCCTCTTCCATTTCCATAATATTGTCCTCAAGTACATCACCCTTGTATAAACCTTCTATATACTCCTTCCACCTTTCTGCCTTCCCTTCTTTGCTTAGAACTCGGTTGCCATCTGAGCTCTTGATATTCATACACGTGGTTCTCTTCTCTCCAAAGGTCTCTTTAATTTTCCTGTAGGCAGTATCTATCTTACCCCTAGTGAGATAAGCCTCTACATCCTTACATTTATCCTCTAGCCATCCCTGTTTAGCCATTTTGCACTTCCTCTCGATCTCATTTTTGAGACGTTTGTATTCCTTTTTGCCTGCTTCATTTACTGCATTTTTATATTTTCTCCTTTCATCAATTAAATTCAATATTTCTTCTGTTACCCAAGGATTTCTAGCAGCCCTCGTCTTTTTACCTACTTTATCCTCTGCTGCCTTCACTACTTCATCCCTCAGAGCTACCCATTCTTCTTCTACTGTATTTCTTTCCCCTATTCCTGTCAATTGTTCCCTTATGCTCTCTCTGAAACTCTGTACAACCTCTGGTTCTTTCAGTTTATCCAGGTCCCATCTCCTTAATTTCCCACATTTTTGCAGTTTCTTCAGTTTTAATCTACAGGTCATAACCAATAGATTGTGGTCAGAGTCCACATCTGCCCCTGGAAATGTCTTACAACTTAAAACCTGGTTCCTAAATCTCTGTCTTACCATTATATAATCTATCTGATACCTTTTAGTATCTCCAGGGTTCTTCCACGTATACAACCTTCTTTCATGATTCTTAAACCAAGTGTTACCTATGACTAAGTTGTGCTCTGTACAAAATTCTACTAGGCGGCTTCCTCTTTCATTTCTTAGTCCCAATCCATATTCACCTACTATGTTTCCTTCTCTCCCTTTTCCTACACTCGAATTCCAGTCACCCATTACTATTAAATTTTCGTCTCCCTTCACTATCTGAATAATTTCTTTTATTTCATCGTACATTTCTTCAATTTCTTCGTCATCTGCAGAGCTAGTTGGCATATAAACTTGTACTACTGTAGTAGGTGTGGGCTTCGTATCTATCTTGGCCACAATAATGCGTTCACTATGCTGTTTGTAGTAGCTTACCCGCATTCCTATTTTCCTATTCATTATTAAACCTACTCCTGCATTACCCCTATTTGATTTTGTGTTTATAACCCTGTAATCACCTGACCAGAAGTCTTGTTCCTCCTGCCACCGAACTTCACTAATTCCCACTATATCTAACTTTAACCTATCTATTTCCCTTTTTAAATTTTCTAACCTACCTGCCCGATTAAGGGATCTGACATTCCACGCTCCGATCCGTAGAACGCCAGTTTTCTTTCTCCTGATAACGACATCCTCCTGAGTAGTCCCCGCCCGGAGATCCGAATGGGGGACTATTTTACCTCCGGAATATTTTACCCAAGAGGATGCCATCATCATTTAATCATACAGTAAAGCTGCATGTCCTCGGGAAAAATTACGGCTGTAGTTTCCCCTTGCTTTCAGCCGTTCGCAGTACCAGCACAGCAAGGCCGTTTTGGTTAATGTTGCAAGGCCAGATCAGTCAATCATCCAGACTGTTGCCCCTGCAACTACTGAAAAGGCTGCTGCCCCTCTTCAGGAACCACACGTTTGTCTGGCCTCTCAACAGATACCCCTCCGTTGTGGTTGCACCTACGGTACGGCCATCTGTATCGCTGAGGCACGCAAGCCTCCCCACCAACGGCAAGGTCCATGGTTCATGGGGGGGTATTGTTGCATAGTACTGTAAATTAAGGGTTCTCTGTGTATTCAACATCTGGAGCTGATAATTGAGCAGTGATCTCTTGTAATGACCTGTACTTCTGATGAGAATACTATGGTCATGTTGTCCAGGCATTTGGCAGTTTTCATGTAGACAGTATTACCCTCAATGATAGTCCTCATGGAAACACATTACAAGCTACTTTGATAGGGGTAATCTGCTCTGAGCCACAGGAGAAAATGAGGTATTGGAATTTTATGATGCTTTCAGATTTATGGAATCAGAGCAGCTTGAAATTAAACTGTGATATAGATCTGTATGTATAATGTGTAATTGTAATGTGTATAATTGTTGCTGTTTTACTCCATACATAAAATAAACCTTAATTTTTCTCTAATTTTTCAGAACTTGGTGTTCAGATTTGGGGCTGATAATTTAAGTATCTAGATGTATGCTATCCTATTTCTCAACAAGTGGCATAATTATCAAATACTGGTTTCACATGTTTCTTACTTTCTAGCAAGCTTCCTTTGCTGGTACCATTCTCTAGCCATCTGCTAATTTTATGAAGTCTCTAAATCCGTCAGGTCCACTGTCCAATAATTATCAACATTATTTTTGTTTTGAAACCCTTGCAAAATAAAGAAATCATATCTGTGAATGACTTCAATATTTTCCCATGACAGTACACATTATGGTTACTAATATACTTTACAGTAAAATTCCAATGTTCTGCCAATATATATGAATAATTAGATATGATTTTGTGTGTGTGTGTGCGTGAGAGAGAGAGAGAGAGAGAGAGAGAGAGAGAGAGAGAGAGAGAGAGAGAGAGAGAGAGAGAGAGAGAAGGGGGGGGGGGGGCGTAGGTATACAATAAATGTGTGTTTAAACTAAAAAATCGTAATGTTAGTTCACTTAATATACTAGTAAACTTTTCAGCTGTAGGACAGAGAGAACTGTTTATCTGTGTTTCATTTTGTTATTCTACAAATATTTAACTTGTGGCCTGCAATTTCACCTTTAGGAATGAGAGCAAAGCAACCATTCCATCTTCGAGGGCAAGGGCACAAAATGCGAAGATAAGAAGAGCAGCCTCTTGGCACGTGGTGTGCTGAATTGTGTTTTACTACTACTGACTGATGGTGTATTGTACTTTAAATCCATCATAAAATAATTGTTGTTTTATTATGTTGCTTTACATTTTGCAAACAAGTTCTGTTTGTTTTCATAAGGCATTTTCTGAAGATTAACAGTATTAAATTTTTCATTGTGTTATCTGTTGAACATTAGTGTTGAAATCTTTATCAGAGTAGAATTGACTGTAGTATTGTTTGTTAAATCATTGACTATTGTTAACTGTTTCTTCGATCTCTAATTTGTTATTGATATATAGTATATCATTAAGTCTGATCGTACTTGCTTTAAATTATCAGATGAGGACTATAGAGTTTACATTTTTTCTTCTGGTTTGTAAATAAAATGAAAGATAAACTCAGAAAATTTGTTTCCAGAACCTGGATTTCTAGTATGGGAATAAAATGTCGCTGTGCAGCTGTCCACACTGTAGCCGTACTTCTAACAGATCCTGTCACTATAGTACCCATTACAGCGATGAAGCTTTTTCATGTCAGATCCTCATTATTTGTTGGCAGAGGAAATGAAATACACACCATATGTGGTGTAGCTCCATCCATAATAGTCAGACGCAGCTAAATCTGGTATGCAGCAAGAGGCTACCAAAAATGTGGATATTGCATAACATTCCACTCGAATAAAAAACAAAATGTTCAAAATCCTTCTGTGCCTGTGGTGGTAATGCACCGTGTTACATACATCTGGAAACTGTCTTCACAGGCACTTAGATGGTGTACTAGTTGTCACAGAGTATACTAAACAAAAAATCATAGTCAAGTTCATTGGTTTATTTAATCAGTTTCATCATTGTTAAAAATGCATTTCATAACCTTCCAATCTATCTCACAGACTCGGAACTCAACATAGTTCTTTTTATATCTTGTGTTTAGGCGCTGTAATAATTACATACACTGTGTTACTTATTGTAAACCATTTCTTAGAATTTGGTCTCCACATTGTCAGTTATAGTAGTTGAAGTTGAGTTGTTCTGTGACTGAATTATGTTATTAATTATTTAGATAAAATTTACCCATTTATGATTTGTGGTGGGTGAAGCCAAAAGTATTTGCACAGTGGTAGTGTTCTTCTGTGTATCAGATAAAAGGGTAATGGCAGTGAATGGTGAAACTAAAAACATCATTGAAAAATTTGAGTTTGTCTTTCATCAAATACTGTGTTATTTGAACTACTACTCCTCATGTGAAGGTATATATTTTGTCCTCTCTTCAGTGGTGAATAATTTGAAGTGTCAAAGATCTAGTCTGGTTTTGAATTGTTCTAAATGTGATTTTTTATAGTTCCTTATAAATATATTGTTAACATTCTTTATTTTTTCACAACTACAAACAATACTTTTCACTTTTACACTAGATTCCAAAGAGGAGAAATAGTTTAAATGTAAATTTTTCTAGTAGATAAATCAAAAGTTTCATGGCGTTTTAGTATTTCAGTCAGATATGCAGCACAGTTCTAGAATCAGTATTTCAGTTCTGTAGTTTTCAGTAAGGTATCCCTTCAATAAACACGTTGTATTTGTTAAAAATCCCAAAACTTCACTGACTTTGAGAAATAATATTTAATAGGCCTGGTTTTTGTAGGTGAGACGAACATTCAACTATCCAATTAGTGTTGTAATTTAAATTTCTTATGCATTTAATACCTAAACTAAGTTCTTATTGCATTGTCAAACAGAATCAACAGTAAGTAGATGATTTATTGACAGCTAAACATCAGCATATTATTATGGGACACATTGTCTTCACCTTATGCTCAAGGATGTCTGGGATTACTTTGTTATGTGTGTGTGTTGTTTTTTTTTCCAAATTTTGTGAAGATAAGGATGTATTTTGAAATTTGAATGCACAGGATTACCTAAGTATTCTTTATGTCTTCAGTAGATCAACTGTGGAGGGCTGTTGCTTCAGATCATACAAATTTGAGAATTGTGATGAACTCGGACAATTAAAAGATAGAAATACAGCAGAGTGATAGTAAAAGTTTAAAATGAAACACTTAAAATATCATTCTATAGTTTTATGGCCTATTTGCATTTACTGTTGATCCAAGTTGTTCAGGGAAGCTGCATACTCTCACTGCTTAGGATTTGTATAATAATTTCAAATAGTTATATTATGTGTGTGAAATGTGCATTATTTATTTCCACTTACCTGTTGATAAGAGAATATTTATCTTCTGCAGTTATATGTTTACTCTTCTTTGATACGTGGACTAACAAAATAAAGCTATAGCAATCTATGTCTAATTGCATAAGTTTTTATTGTGACACAGGTTGCTATGCTCTAATTTCATTTCATTGGATCATGATATAAAATAGTAATTAGACAAATATATGTCATCAATATATTCAACAGTTTGCACCAGAACAAATATTTCCACTCCAACAGTTAAATTTTAGTGAATTACACCTGGTATTAACATGTAACACTAAAATTATTGGAGAAAATTGAACATTTCAGTCAGAATGAGTGAAAAAAGATTTCCCTCATATTCACATAAGGTATGAAATCTCACTTTAAATCATGTTTGTAATGGTGTCTTACTATGTCCATAAATTTGACATTTGAAAGCCAATAAGATGAAATGTCTCCAAAGATTTATAGTCCAATATCAGACATAACAAAGTGCCAAAGTTCAATTACATTTGCTCATTTTAATTAGTGATCCATTAAACTCTAAGCTTCTGGCAACTTTAACTCAACACAATCAAAATTAAAACCTCAATGGAACAATGTTTTTACAGAATAAGTATAGATTCAGATAACAGTGCTTTTGTTTCACTTACTTTAGTAATTTACAGTTCTATTTCTTGACTTCATTTATGCAGTGTTGTGTGTTGATTGCAGCTATTTTGAATATAGTGACTTGATCATTTCTAAATATATACCAAAGATCGGTTATGGACCAGTGTGTTACTGAATTTAATAAAGGTTTCATATAATAAACTGAGACATGTGCCATTGGTCATCAATGTGAAAATATGACACTGTTATTTATTATATTGATGCATATTTGAAGAAATAAAAGATGATGAGTTATTTGCTGTGCTTTTTCCCCTCACATAAACACAGGATATCACTTAAAAGTGTTTTCCCCACAACATTCATTACTACATACATGGGTAACATCACTGTTCATGCATAATATTTGTACATGGAAATTTGATTGTAGAGTAACAAATTTGATAGAGTGAGTCCTATTTTGTTGTAGATCAAACTTTGAACATTTGATAAAATTTAGGGACTGTTAATCATTGAGAATTAGAACTTCTCTGGCAAGGCATTTATTATGATGTTACTTACACTGTGTACAGTGTGCAATGTTGCAGTGCCTGTGTTATTCTGATTATGATGCAAAGCTCCTTTGGACATGCATGCATGCATGCATGGTTGACGGCTTATGAAAGTTTGGGTCTGGCCGTGAGTCATGCACTGCAGATAGGCAAATGGTAGGGTGGCTGCTTGCGATAAGCAGGAAATCAAGGTTCGAGTCCTGGTGTGGCACAGATTTTCATTGTCATCATTCCATTCTACAGCTGATGGTTGTCCTTATTTGAAACTGCGAATTCATTTAATGTATGTACAGAGTTGTCACGAACAGTTTAAAAAGCTTGTAAGGGTGTTGCAGGATAAGTTCTGCTGAGAAATAATTGTTAAGAAAGAAATTCAACATGCTTCACTGTTTCTGAGTAAATTAGCAATGAAGTTTGCCAATCGTGCCTTTGAACAAGCAAATTCGAGCAGCCCACCAGAGATGATGTCACAAAACATATTCTTCATTTGGTTTTCTAAAAACAAACAAGAGTGTGTTACAAAAAATTGAACATAGGATGGTACTAAGGATCAAACCTGAGTCAAAGGCTGAGTAGTCTCGAGCACTATCAGCTACACTGTGAGAGCAACTCGCACTAATTGTGTCTGGCAGGCCTCTTGAATTTGTGTACATGATGGCCTGATTAGCTGACTTCGATCCTAATCAACTCAGAAATGGTGCAATATGTCAAATTAATTAATTTTTTTAACAATTATTCCTCAGCATAACCTATCCTGCAACACCTTTACAAGCTTTTCAGATTGTTTCTAACCACCCTGTATATGTCACCTATGATCAAGACATTATTATTAAATTTCCTGGAATGTCTGTAACTCAAGTTTTGCTAGATAATACGAGAGACTTTTCTTTTAATACAGTATACAGTAATAAGCCAAAACATTTGACATTGGATTCTGCCTGGTAGTGCTTCAGGCCAGCTGCTGTGGCTGAGTGGTTCTAGGCGCTTCAGTCTGGAACCGCAGAACCGGTACAGTCGCAGGTTCGAATCCTGCCTCGGGCATGGATGTGTATGATGTCCTTAGGTTAGTTAGGTTAAGGTAGTTCTAAGTTCTAGGGGACTGATGACCTCAGATTTCAAGTCCCATAGTGCTCGGAGCCATTTTTAGTGTTTTGGGCACATGATGCATAACAGAAATGTGTAAGCTGAGCAAACATGGACAGAGGATCATCCTACCAAAGATGTGGATTCCAAGTGGGAAATCCATTGAGATAAGCAACTTTGACAAAGGGCACATTATTATTACTATGCAGAGCCTGTGAATGAGTATCTTGAAAACAGCAAAGCTGGCTGAATGTTCATATGCTTCAGTTACGGGCATCAATGGAAAGAGGTAGGAGGACCGTGAAACTATCACTAGTTGCTAAATAGTTGGATGTCAGAGCACAATGCTGGTGCCTGCACAAGTGTTTTGGAGCACACTATTCATTGTACATTGTTGAACGTGGAGCTCCTCAGCAGACCACCCCTATCTGTTCACATGTTGACCCAACATTACGATTGTAATGGGCATGGGACCAATCATTAATCTGTGGAAATGTGTTGGCTTTCCAGATGAATTACATTTTTGCTACAATAGGTCAGTGGTCATCTCCACAAATGTCATCATCAAGATGAATGGTGGATAGAAATGTGCAGCACACCATGGATGCAGACTGGTGGGAGCAGTGTTATGCATTGGGAGACATTCTCCTGTACTTGCATGGGAGCTGTGGCAGTAATCGAAGACATGCTGACAGCTGCGAACCACCTGCATCCCTTCATATTTGATGTTATCTTTCAGCAGTAAAATTGTCCATCTCAAAGCCCCATGCCATAGTCATTTGAGGAGCATTATAGTAAACTGACGTATATCCTATGTAACACATGTGGGTCGCTATCAGGCACCATCACCGCATACGTAAATCAGTGACACATTATTCACATAAATTACATGACCTGGTGTAGACATTTAATGCCACATACCTCCAAAATCTATCATCAAAGTGTCAGATCCCTTATATGCGGTATAAGTGATGTATTTAATTCCCAAAATGGAGGAACAAGCTATTAAGCATGTGGTCATAATGTTTTTGCTCATCACTGTACGTTGAAGACATAATAAACATTGTTTCTTTTTCTGATACAGGAATTCATACATAAAAACACTGGTGTAAAAGGACAAGAAAAATATTTACAAGTCCTATTTAGGTCATTGCTGTGGGAGTGATTGGCCTCATTAATAATTCATAATGGACATACTGTCTCTAAAAGAAATTGTATATATAAATTTTTGGTTACTTCTGATTATTTCCTTTGCAATTATTGGGCCTTTTCAAATGTAAGTTGTTGTTGTGGCCCAGGGTGACTGGGGTCATTGTGGCATAAAAGTTGTGTATGGCAGGTTGTGGAGGCATTGGTGAGTAGGAAAAATCTTCTGCAATATACAACGTAGTTTATTTCATATGAGATACAATGTTGGAGTGCTGTGACGCCATGAGATACATCCTCTGGAGGTCTGTGGTCCACCACTGCTGTAGATGATGTCAGAAGATCACAGCTGCAAGACGGCCATTTGACATCTGCAACCTGCTTTGCTGACACTGTTTATCCCTCTCAGTCCAGTTGACGCATGGGGAAGGTTGTTAACAACTTGTAAGAAGGGGGTGACATATTCCATCTGCTTGGTATGTTTACGAGGTATATAGGTCCTTACAAACCTGCTGAATTCTTTAAATACCCTTTAAATGGGAGATGGTTCAGGATGAAATTTGGATACTAAAATGCGTTTGATTTGGTTATTATCTGCTAACATGACTTCTGGATTTCCTACTCCTGCAAAATAATCCTCTTTGATTTGTCTTATAATTGAACTGGCTGCAGCATTCAATGCAGCATTCAATGCATTTGGTGAAAATATCATACAGACCTACCATATACTTTACACCACTCTTACCTCTGTGATAGGGTCCAGCCACACCCAAAGATACCTTTTCTAGAGGTTTGTTGGCCACAATGGGATGTAATTCAATCTGGTTGGAGATGTTAGAATATTTTGGAATCTGGAAGATGATACATTTTCTTACCATATGTAGTACTCTTCTTCTAAGGTTGGGAAAATAACAATATTTAGCTATTTTGTCAGTGCACTTTGCAGTGCCATAATGGCCCCAAGTATTGTGTGAGTACAAGATAAAATCATCCACATATTCCTCTGGAAAACACATGCACCATTGTTCTTGTTCAGGATGGTTCCTATGGAACAGAACACCTTTGTGAATAGTAAAAAACCTTTCTAACTTTTCATCGCCATTTTGCATAAGTTTCGCTCTTACCTGCAGTGTGTGTCTTCCTGTTTTAATTGCTTCATGTGTTTACACATGTGGACATAGAATGGTCAGAGTGTT
Organism: Schistocerca gregaria; assembly: GCF_023897955.1. Lineage (NCBI taxonomy): Eukaryota > Metazoa > Arthropoda > Insecta > Orthoptera > Acrididae > Schistocerca > Schistocerca gregaria. The sequence goes on from NC_064921.1 coordinate 538,184,675, forward strand.
TTGTCTTCCACCAACATAGTTCTTATTTCACCTTCCTACTCTAAAAGATCATTAAATTTCTCTAAGCCTTGTGGTAATCGAGAAAGAGCATCAGCTATTATGTTCTGGTTTCCTTTTATGTACACTATTTCAAAATCGAATTCTTGAAGCTATCCACTGGTCTAGCTGTTTATAAGTTAACTAAAGCAATAGTCTCTGGTTTAGGCGTAACTTCTACTACATGGACTGTTGGTGTTTGACTACGCCAGTTAGTATCCTGTGAGGCTCTTGACTCAAATTTTCATTGTCTCTGCATGTTATTCGGCATATGTGCATTACTAGAGCGGCCTGAGCTAGCGAGGCGCGCTACGCTAACTCGGCCGTTGAGAGCTCGTGAAGAGGTTTCTGTGCTGTGGGAGCCGCGCAGAGCAAATTGTCGTGCGTTGTTTTCACAACGCGTGCAGATTGTCGTGTTCCGCGCCTCACAGCATGGGAAAGAAGGGTGCGCAGAGGAAACCTGCCGTTACGAAGGGTCCTTCGGTTGCGCAACTCACTGAGTCTGCCGACCATGCAAGGAACTCCCGAGAAGACGAGTCGCGGCATGTCCCCCCTTTATACATCAAGTGTAAAGGTGGGTGGACAGCGCTGTTCGACACCATCACGAACTGCGCACGGAACGAAGTGGTCTACGAGTCTGTCGATACAGACTCGCTGATCTGCATTCGAGCTGCAAACGTGGCCGACCACAGGGCGATCAAGGTCGCAGTGGCCGACCACATCGTCGACGCGCCGCCAGCGCGTGAGAAGGCACCTTCCATTGGAAGGATGAAGACGACCAAGGCACTCCTCAGGGGGCTACCTTGGTGCTGTGACGAGGCAGCGGTCCGGGAAGGGCTTCTGCGAGCCGGGTTTGGTGGTGTATCCGCAAGGCTGCACAACCGGACCAACAAAAAGAGGGCGCCGCTCTATGCTGTGACTGTGCATACGGTCGACGGCGGGAGCGATATCTTCGACTTGTGGAAGTTGCTGGGATCCCGGTGACGTCAGAGGCTCTCTCGACCGCCATGGACACCCAGCCCCAGTGCTTCAGGTGCCAGGGCGAGGGCCATGTTGCGAAGTATTGCCGCAACGCGGTGCGGTGCGTCAAGTGCTCAGGGGAGCATGACATCCGCGCCTGCGACCGCGGCAGCAACGTTCTGCCGACCTGTGTCCGGTGTGGCGGCCCGCACGTCACTAGCTGGCATGGTTGTGCTGCTTTCGCAAGCCGCAGCCGTGTTGGGGGCGGCGAGGCGGCCGCACCGACGCAGCGGAAGAAGCGAAGACGACGAGGGAAACGGCGTAGGGCGCAGAACAGCCCGGCTCAGCAGAGGGACGGCGCAGCAGCAGCCCCACTTGCCAGGAGCAGGGAAGACCACTTGGAGACGAGCGGCCAGGACGCAGCCCGCGCTCCCGAGAAGGTGCGTGACCTTGAACTCGGCACCGGCGTGAAGGTGCGTGACCTTGAACTCGGCACCGGCATGAAGGAGGCCACTGCAGCCCTCAGAGCCGTCTTCGCGGCAGAGAGGGCTGCCTTCACAGCCGCCGTCGCTGTAGAGAAAGAAGAGGCGTTGAGGCAGCTGCGAGCAGTCTTCACCCGAGGCCCCAGTGCAGTAGTACCTGCGAACACTCCTGCGACCTCGCAGAAGGACGTCCGCGCGCCTGAGCCAGCGGTTGTCCCAGCACCACCGCAGGTGAAAGGTGCTAAGAAGAAAACCGCCGCCCCAGCTGAACCGGTGGCAACGCCGACCGCTCTGGGAGTGGGTCCCGCAAGGGATCGAGAAGCCGAAAGGGCAGCCTTCATCGCCAAGTTGCGACCGACCGGCAACACTTTCTCGGACGCTGAACTGTCGCAGTTCTTCGAACAAACGGAGCTCCTTGGAGCTGCATTGGAAAAGGGCTGTGGCGTGCAGTAGAGGAGGACGCTGAATGGTAGCCACGCTGCCGTTCTGCACCAGCCTGATGAAGCTGCACCAAGTCCCCGACGACAAGGCGCAGCAGAGGGCATAACAGCAACGCATGCGTTGCCGCGCCGAACTCTTATGTTGCAGGGAGGAAGCCACTGCGGCCGGCCTAGGAGACTACAAGCGAGCCCAGCCGCAGCACCTGGACTGACCCAGCTAACGGACACGCAACACATAGGTAACGATGCACGATACCTCACGCTAACCGACCTCACCTTGCATGCTCTATCGCAGCTAGCAAGCCGCTACTGCCCTTACTACCCGTCCTACTGTCGCAGAGGTTTTTTTCCCTTGGCGCTGGCCTTGGCACTTTTTTCCCTCTGCCCTTACAACCGCTACCCTTCGATCGCTTTCGACCACTTCTATCTCCTGATGGACCATGTAAATGAGTAATCTTACCCAGACGCATGGACAACATCACAGCCTGCATCCTGTGACGCCTGATTCAAAACTAACATGCTTACGGAGGTGACAGTAGAACTTTTGGTTTGGTCACCACGTTGGTGCGGGCGTGGAGGGGCCCCATCCAATAAAAAAAAAAAAAAAACATTACTTTGCTGGCTGAATTCCACTGTCTGTGGATTACTTGGCTGTCTGGTATTGTTTTGTGTTTGCATATGTGTACATATTGTACAGGCTGGCCATATGCTACTTGCCCATTGTAGTTGTTTTTGTCAAATTTGCACGGCTGTTTCTTTTATATCCACTCTTGAATTTATGGATTTGCCATTGCCGATGTGATTAGCATTTCCATTACCATAGGTCTGTGTGGGGTAAGGTTGCCACCATGTTGTACTACGAATCCGTTGTTCACTTGTTGGTCTGTAAATCCCTGTGGCACTGTTTGCATATTAATAGGCTTTGGTTGTTCTGGTCTCTTTTTGTATATCAAATCTATTGAGTCCAGTACAGATAGAAAGTATTTGGTATGGTAATGAGTTTTTCCCTAATGTGGGCAAGTAGACAGCTCTTTAAAATTTTCAGCACATCTACTTGAGATACTGGGTTCATCCAATATCTAGTTATATTCAAATATTTTTCAAAATAACCCCTTAACGTTCCATGTTTGCTATTGAATGGAGCTGGGTTGAATACTTAACATCTGAGCCTCTCTTGTATGGCCTCAGCCCAATATTTATCCAGAGAGGCTCTCTCAAACTGTTCATAGTAGTGGCTACATTGTGCCTTGTCCATAGCCCATAGCAGAACGTCACCCTGTGTGTATCCAACAACAAATCTAATTTCCTGGGCTTCAGTCCAGGTATGAGACAAAACATTTCGAAATGCCTTGATAAAGACCACGGGAGTCTGTTCTTTTCCCTTCAGAGGTAAATACTGGAAAAGTAATCTTTCATCTGCAAGTAATGTTGACAAACATGCCGCACTATCAGTGACAGGTGTATTTATGTTCATGTGTGGTGTAGCATATGGTAACTACACTTGTTCGACAGGTACAGCTGCCGGCAAGTGTTTTTGCATTCTCCAACCTTCGCTATTTTCCTTCAATAGGATAGCCATGTATTGTGGGTAACTAGTGAAAGTATCTACCTTCTCTAAAAGCATGGGTTTGTTTTCTGTTAAATGTTGTTTTGGGATGTCAGTTGTTTTAGCAATACTGCCTCATAACCTTTCCTCAGCTTCCTTTAAACCTGAATCTATTTTAGCTAGAAACTGACCTCCTTTCTCTTTCAGAGTTTCTTCTTCTGTATCTACATAACTCTTGCACTCTTGATAGTACCTATTCAGCAAGGGTGCTGCCCTTATCCAGCATCCCGGCTTCAACTTTTTCAGTTATTTCCTTTACATCTGCCCATATCTCTGTTTTTGGCAAATTTTGATTCTAAACTTATCTGGTCCACTCTTAGACTTAACTTTTGTAGCTCTGTAGGTAAGTTTTTGCGCACGTCTTGCAGCTCGCTGACTGCGTATGTTGCATTTTACACCGTCGCATCCACTTGGGATTGCATCTCTTGAATTTGAGAATATGCTTCTCTAAGGTTTTGTACCTCACCTGCAAGTTGTTCTTGTTTATTGTTTATGAATGATACTCTTTCCATCAATGTATTTATATTGCGGGATATTTCAGTAATTATTTCTTGTTGTAGTTGTTTACCTAGCTCTGTCAACTTCCTGGATAGTTCGTCAGATAATTCAGTGCATATGGTTTTCCTTACTTCACTGAACTGTTGATTAATACTATTCTTGAAATCGTTAAATGCTTGATTTTGCTGTGTAAACTGTTGTCCTACATTTTCCTGATGTTCTGTGAACTGCTGTGTCCTGCCATTAAGTTGTTGTGTTACACTTTCCTGAAATTCCTGTTGTTTTGTAACTGTTGTGTTATTTGTTGCATGCGTTTTGTCAAATTGTGTATCTCACTAGTATTTACATTGTTTTTACGAACTGTTTCCTGTTCTTGCGGTTGCTATCTCGTGAGCAAGTATTCAAAGGAATTTTTGCTGACACACCCTTCAGTTTCACTATTTGAAAAATATATCCCACTGAGAACTGAGAAATTGTCTCACAGAGTGTATAAAAGTGACATCATGATTAGTTATATTACCAGTGTCATCATTTACTGGTAGTGGGACGCCAACCTCATTGCTTTGGTTGCCATCAGCCAGTTCACGAGTTGGCACCTGTAACATTACAGGACATATTGGGACATATTGAAGTATTCGATACTGTAGACTTTTAGGGGATGTCGATACAGATATGCAAAATGTAAAGGGAAACTTTGGTGATGTTTAAATATTGTACTGTGTCAATATTAGGACATTTTGCACAGAAAGAACAAAAATAGAATTAATGTAAATATATATTAGTGTTAGTAACCTATTTTCATTCAATTTTGTAATTATATTTCATTTTGTAAAAGAAAGACTCACTGTTGCTGTAGCTCTGATTAATTGTATAAATTATCAGTTTTGAGCTAAATTATTTCGTATAATATGGACAAGATACTTTTAAAAACTCACCAGCTAAGGAGAAAATCTGTAAATGAACGTTTAATGCACACTTCTGGAACTTTCTATGGAGAAATTCTATATTATGATCGCAAAAATACGAAAACTTGTGAAAACTGTTTCATAACCTAATTTCGAAAGATGATTTGTATCAAGAAATATTGCTAAAAAGATTTATTTACATTTTGAAACACGATTTAAATCATTTTACATATAAATAGTTGTTCTAAATCACTCAAGAAATATCCAGAATCAAATGTCAAGATATTTCTGGAAACGTCGGTGCAAGTCTGGTGAAGGTTATCCAGAACCTGGTAGAAAAATGTTATAAAATCTATTTGGAAATTATGCTTGTAAGAATTTATATGTACTGATCCTTTTACTTAGTTTAATCTGTACTAAAATTCTGTAATGTCTAATTTAGTTTTGGGTCGTGAATTGCTATCGTATTGTAAACAAAACATTGTTAAAGACTCTCATTGTTTGGAAAGATATTAATACACCTAGGAGTTGTCAGTTGCCAGTTCGGATATGCAGTGCGGTTAGCTCAGAGAGTCAGTTGTTGAGTCTGTGAAGTCTGTCAGTTCTGTTTGTAAATAAACGTCTGTAATGAAGAATTACTTGTTGTCGTCAATATGAACTCAAGACCTTTTGCACGAAGCAGACACCTCCTAATGCAACGTTTTAATTTGGTGTTGAGGAGCTGAAATGTTATAATTTGGTGCAGAAAGTCCTGGGACGTTATAATTTGGTTGAGGAAGCTGGGACGTTATAATTTGGTTGAGGAAGCTGGGATGTTATACACCTTACCTTCAACTGTTGCCAAGCTCAGATTTCCAACATCTTGGCATATTGCATTTTTAATTAATTTTCAACAATGCCTATTTCCTTTGACTCAATTGTCAATAGTTTTTAACAAAATTATAAATAAAATTTTTGAAAAATTAAGTTTTGTCTGTGTACTTTTCAATTAAATTAGGTTTAGCTGTGTATTCACTAATGAACCTGGTTATTATCTGACACAGTCTTATAGAATTTAAATGACTTATCTTGCACTTTAATGGTGACTTTGTACAAATTTTCATCTTTTCTGTAGAAATACACGTTCCGTAAAGGAAAGGAGATTATCTACAGCCAGAGAGACAGGCTCGGCCATATAAGCATACAGCATAGCAGCTTCCTACCTTTACCGCTGAAATCAACATTCCTGGCTCGTCTCTTTCGTAGGCAGAATTTAATTTTAATTTGCTCCTTCAATTGTTTCATCATTCCCAATCTCATGGACATGTAATAAATACAATGAAAGTTTCATTAGTTTCATGATGAACAGATAGTAGTTGAAATTTTAACTGTGTAATAAATATTTCTTTTCTAATCACTTTTTGTAATATTTTTCATAAACAGTTAAAATACACATTTTTGATAATCCAAGCATATGCCCATACGCTACCACTTCCCAAAACAAAAGGGTACATATACATGAATTAATAAACTGAAGAGTGCATTTCTTACTTTTTTTCATCCAGATATTTAATGATGTATCGAAAAATTATCCTTGCCACAAAACAACTTGTTAATTTACTTTTGGCGGTGTCTTTGGTTTATAGCTCATTCAGTTTACATATAGCATATCTATAAGAAAAGAAAAGAAAGAAAAGAATATGATCCAATACACTCTGTGGTTTGACAAGTTGTTTGCCTTAAACAGTCTGTACATTTCTTAGTAAATAGAAAAAAAATTCAAACTCGCAAATTGTCAGCTTCTTGCCTCATTCAATACCTGTAACAGAACTACAAAAATTCTTAATTACTGTTTTTGCTCACAAGCCTTCAGCCTCAGGAGACATTGGGTTTAAAGTCCCTGTTATTGCTGCTTGCCCATAACATCCCACAACCACACCAATTAAAACAGATCTACATCAGTAAGATCTCAGCCCTCTCACTATTGCTTTCACTTCTGTGCACAAATAGTAATACAACAGTAAAGGCTGGCTTCAATCTACTGGTTTCTGTTTGTTTATACGTTCATCAGCCAGAGCATTATGACTACTGACCTATTATTGATACAAACCCATCCATGCAATAGCATCATCACCTGGGGATGAATGAATGTAATGTCAGTGACTGTGCTGTCTATGTGTAGAATGGAGAAGGCATGCAATCTTATCTGGTTTTGACTGAGGGCAGATTGTGATGACCCAGAGGCTGAACACTACCATTTCAGAAGCTGCGCAACTTGTTGAGTGTTCAAGGAGTTCTGACATGAGTGTCTTCAACATTTGGCGATAACAAGGTGAGACCATGTCCAGACGTCATGGGGTTGGGCAGCCACCCCTCATTACAGATGTTGGATGTCACAGGTTGGGCATACTTATAGAACGGGATAGGCGGCAAACTGTGATGGAACTAATATCAGACTTTAATGGTGGGCAGAAAAAAAAGTGTGTCTGAGCACACAGTGTAATGAACACTGCTAACAGTGGGCCTCTGCAGCTGTCAACTCATATGCATGTGCTAATGTTAACACCATGACATAGGCAACTAGACTGAAATGGGCAAATGACCATTGCCGCTGGATGTTGATGCAGTCATTGGCAGAGCATTGCATGGTGTGATGAATCCCTACACCTTCTTCATCGTGCTGACGGGAGGGCGCAAATCTGTTGTCTTCCAGGGGAACAGCTACTTGACATTCGTACTACGGGTCCGAGACAACCTGTTGGTTACTCAATTATGCTCTGGTGAACATTCACATGGGCAACCAGGGGTCTAGTGGAGCTTGTGCAAGGTACCATGATGACCCAGGAATATCATACAGTAGTTGCACTCTATATACCCCCCTTCATGATAATCATGTTTCCCAACGTCAGTGACATTTTTCAACAAGATAATACACCACGTCACAAGGCCAGGAATGTGATGAGAGTGATTCAAGGAATTCAGTGGCAAGTTGCAGTTGATGTGCTGGCCGTAGTGGGCCAGATCTGAACCCAATCACACACATCTGGGATGCTATTGAAAGTGGCGTCAGAGCTCTTTGTTCCCCACCCCCACCCCACCCCTCCCCAGAATTTATGAGAATTAGGTGACGTGCGGATGTGGTGCCAACTCCCTGCAGCAACATACCAAGGCATCATTGCTTCCATGCCATGATGTGCTGCTGCTGTTATGCATGCCAAAAGTGGACATATCAGCTATTACATAGATGGTCATAATGTTCTGGCTGATCAGTGTATGTCTGTATTGTCTCTTCGTCATCTTCCACAACCATTCTTCTTCTTTGAACTGTGATGTTATAAAAGTTTTGTTTTGTCACCAGGTAACTGTACTTTACAAAGCAACACACAAAAAACAGTCCACTACCGGAATCATGTTATACTACTACCACCACTATAACCACCACCACCACTTCCAGGGATTACTACCTGTTCCATCTTCAAAGGCTATTATTGAGGCCACCCTCTTTTGGGCCTAGCAGGGTTTCGTCTTCCTCTGGGGCTATATCTCAACAGTTGTTTTATCAAACTTTCTTCTGGCATTCTGTTCACATGCTCTTTCCACCTGTTTCTATACTTTTTTTATTATGTTACTTATTCCTTCAACATTCAACATTCAACATTCAATTCTTCTCCAGTTTACTCATTCTTAGTTTGGTCTGAGCATGTGCAAACCTTACACTATTCCATGAAACCTCATTTCAGCTGCTTTTATCCCTGTTTGTGAGAACCCATGTTTCATTTCCATACAGCAGAGACTAACACTCTTCTATATAAATAAAAAAACAATCGTGGCATGTATGAAAAATCATCATTTGAGAATGGTTATCAATCTGGCTGATTTCTTTTTTGTTATGTTCATAACTGTTAGGACAAGGTTCACATAAAAGTAAAGTTTTGAAAATTCTACTGGAAAAGTTGGAGATTTGGATGGAATTTTTGTACGAAAACTCAATGAAAGAATGTGATACTAGTGTAATTTAATGTTGTTACAAAAATCTTGAAAAGTTAATCACTGATTTACCTAAAAGTTTTACACAATTCTCTAATGAATGTTCAGATGGACATAAGCTTCATATTTTTATATATATGTGGTACATAAATATGTGTATAATACATAAAGGGAAAGCATTGTCAATAAATGTGCCAGGAAGCTTTTTATTAATTTTTTCCTCATTTGTGCACTATACTCCAATAAACATTTAGATGAACATATGCTACATACTTTTTAAATGTATGTAATACATAAATGGAAAACATAGTTGACAAAAACCTCAAAAAGTTCTTGAGCACCTTATTTCAAATTTTTTACATGATCCTCTAATAAACATTCAGACAGATATGGATTATATATTAAGAGGAAAAGAAATTAGCAAAATTCTTTAAGTTCTTCACTGCTTTGCTTCAAAATGTTATGCAACGCTCTAATAACATTCAGATGGACATACGCTATGTATATATTTTAAACAACAATGCACAGATTTTCTGATGAAACAGACTGCTAGAAAGAAAATGCTGTGCTGTGAAAATGTGTGGTTTCATTTTCTTTCTCACAGTCAGTTTTAACTTAGATATTAAGGCATTTCAACCATTAGAAAAAATTATTGCCCCTTGTATATAATTTTAAACAAAAACTGTATACACAATGGGTTTTTTTTTTTTTTTTTTTTTTTTTTTTTTTTTTTTTTTTTTTTTTTTTGACACAGTCAGGAGGAAAGAGGAATGATGCATTTATAATTTATCAACTTGTGATTAGAATACTACTATGGAATCTGAATCATTCACAGATTAAAACTATCATAAATACTGTCATTGTGCCTGCTATCCTCAGAGATCCAGCAGTTGGAATGGTTTCAGCCAATTTACCCATTCCCTTCGCATGACTTTATTTCCTTTTCAAGGTTTCATTTGCAATAACAATAAATAAGGCTCACAATCTGAAAGAGATGGGAAGAAGGATGGACAGAGAGGACAGGAGAAGAAAATGATCAGAGGAGGAAGGAGATTGACAGAGAGAGGGGTGAAGAGGTAATGGAGGAGAGAGAGAGACTGGATGGAGGAGGAGGAGATGCACAGAGAGAGGGGGAAAGAGGAGGAGATGGACGGAGGTGGGGGGGGGGGGGGGGGGCTGGAGAAGGAGATTAGGACATATACACAATTTCCAAACGTATTTAGCAATTACAAAGCATTGCCGTATTTGTTAGCAGTTTTATTAAACTTTATTTTTATTTCCTTTCAAACTCTGTTCCTTAAGAGTCTATAAATAGTGCCACATATGTACTGAATCTGATGAAGCTTGCTGTGTATATTTCTATTATGCTGGCAACTTACTTGGTTGTCTAAACAATTAAAAATGTCAATTTTTTCAGTTATTCAGTTATTGACAGTAATGTTTGATCTGATTGACTCAAGTCCTTTAGATACTATTATCTTCATTTTATTAATTCAGATTTACGATTTGTATTATTTGCCCAGCAGGTCCAAACTGGGCATTGTAATTTATTTTCATCATCAAATATAACAACTGGTAGTCTGCAAAAAGGCACGTGTTTCAGAATCCATACTATATTATACCATAAAGCACTTCTGGCAGTTAGCAGTGCAAGCAGTCTCTTACCAGAAGCATTCAGATCCAAACCATGGCGCGCATGATGTGACAGATTGAGCGACAATGCATTAATTAAACTCAAGTGTACACTTCCTTCCCCCTCTCCTCACCCCCTCCCCCCCCCCCCCTCCACCCCATCCCCAAGTGATTTTCAAGCTCTGCACTAACTTCTTCTACCAAATGCTTCAATCAGAGATTATAACTGAATTGTGCTCAGAGTGTGACACATTCTTCACATTAGTGCGAGGAACACCCTCAGCAGTGTGCCTGATGTCATCCTCAGTGCATAATTAAGGGTATGGTCCAAATTGTTACATGCACTCTGTAGTGTTATTACATTACTTACTTTTCCAAGAATCTTCCCCAAAGGCCCTAAATCATAGGTGATATTGCTGAGCAGTCCCTCCACTTGGCTTGAAAATACTAGTTACGTGGTAACAACATATTAAAGAGTTCTGTACCAGTTCTGATATTTCCATCCCTTGTCTACCCAGCAATAAGACATTCTTGGTCTTCTTAAAACACTTTTGTATGTGATCAATGGTTTTCTTCACTCTTTACATCATTAATTCCTGTATTCACCATATCACTGCCAGTTCATTGACTAATATTGTGCTTAGTGTCACTTTATGATGCCTGTATCATATAGTAACAGACACTTCATTCCTAAATGTTTTTAATCATGCTATTCATTAGTGTGTTACTCTGTAACAAATGAGCCATAGCTTCATTAATTTGAGTGTTGATAGGGTACTGTCACACACATTCCCTTAGATTAAAAAGGATTATATTTAGTATAAGGGCTATCTATACAGTTACATGAACATCAAGTAAAAGTGCACAGTTATTATTTCAGGGTAACCTGAATGACCATTAGCCCAGCAAAATTACATTTCCTAAATTATTTCAGCTGAATTTCATGACAACTTCTTCAAAATTTATTTAGCAGTAAATAAATAGACAACCACCAGATCTGAATGAAACAAACATAGAATTAATGAAGATAGCTCCTGTATTTGTTTCGTAACTTGTCTCAAGGGGACCAGGCACTGAAGCAATGGAAAAAGCTTGTTAATAATTCAGCCTATAAGAAGGGGAATAGGCAAGGATGTGTAAATTACGAACGTATAAGTGGTATGCCATTGATAGCATGATTATATGGGAGAATCTTATAAGAAAAAATAGAGATAGATGCGAGCACTCATATGTTAATGGAATATTCACATAATGGAATCTAATAGCGGGAAGAATTGACGGAGGGATAGAGAGACATTTGGTGTTCATGGATTTGTAGAAGGCCTATGATACAGTATCACAAAACAATCTATGGACAAGTATGAATAATAGTGGTGTGCCAGCTATCTGCATCACAGCAATTAAACAGTTCTGTATGTACTGTGTGAGTGCATTAAAGTAGTAAATTCATTGTCACCTGAGCTTCCTGCTACAAAAGGGCTACACCAAGGTTGTGCTATCCCATTAATGCTATTTAAGATATATGCGGAGGAAGCACTTAAGGCCTGAAGGAGCAAATATTGAAGTATGGGATGAAATCTTGTACATACTTCTCTTAACTGATGACAAAGACATCGTAGCAAGTGATCTTGAGCCTCACAATTAGCTTGAGAGAAACTGAATATGTGGATTTGGTGACAATATCATAGAGGATCTGGAGGTTGGAGCCAGTAAGATCCAAGAATGTAAGCCTTTTAAGCCAGGTTATGTTATCATCAAACAGAAAAAGGGAAGATGACATTAAAAAAAAGGGCATGGTAAGGGGGTCACACAACAACCGAACTCAGTCGTTTGGAATAACAAAATGACGAAAAGGACCAAACATTTGATGTACCCTTCAGTTGTTGAAAACATCACTATATACAGAACAGAAATGTGGGTAATAAACAAGTGTCTGAGAAACAAGTTACTTGCATTAAGAGATGGGCTTTTGATGATACAGCTATGTCACTTCCAAGTTGGACTGTGTACCAAATACCAACATAAGAGAGGCTATGGGTGTTGATAAATCAGTAATAGATACCATATAGATGAAACCTCTGAAATGGTATGGATATCGAGAAAGGATGAATGATAGTCAGTGGCCAAATGAAGTGTGGCAGCAGACTCCAGTAAAAAGAAGAAAACATGTATGATAGAGGAGGAGCTAGAATGTAGAGGTCTGGGATGTGATGGATGCCAGTGGAGTGCTAGAAGGAGTCTGGTATGACAGGAGGATGTGGAATACGGGAAGCAAAAATTAGTGCCCAACATGGAATACTTCATACATGATGATGATGATGATGATGATGATGATGATGATGATGATGATGATGATGACAGTGACAATGATGGAATAAAAGTTACACACTACCTATCTTTTGGAAGTAATAGTTTCTTCATCAGAGGTGTGGAAGGCGCAGGTTGGGTTATGTTAAAAAGACCCTTCATCGTTGCCTAACCTTACCAACACCTCCATGTACTCTGTGTAAAATCGAACTGGTATCCCATCAGGACCAGCGACCTTTCCTCCTTTGAGCGATTTTAATTGTTTCTCTATCACTCTGTCGTCTATTTCAATATCTACCATTTTGTCAACTGTGCGACAATCTAGAGAAGGAAGCACAGTGCAGTCTTCCTCTGTGAAACAGCTTTGGAAGAAGACATTTAGTATTTTGGCCTTTAGTCTGTCATCCTCTGTTTCAGTACCATTTTGGTCACAGAGTGTCTGGACATTTTGTTTTGATCCACCTTCCGCTTTGACATAGGACCAAAATTTCTTAGGATTTTCTGCCAAGTCAGTACATAGAACTTTACTTTCGAATTCGTTGAAAGCCTCTCGTATAGCCCTCCTCACACTACATTTCGCTTCGCGTAATTTTTGTTTGTGTGCAAGGCTTTGGCTATGTTTATGTTTGCTGTGAAGTTCCCTTTGCTTCCGCAGCAGTTTTCTAACTCGGTTGTTGTACCATGGTGGCTCTTTTCCATCTCTTACGATCTTGCGTGGCACATACTCAACTAACGCATATTGTACAATGGTTTTGAACTTTGTCCACTGATCCTCAACACTATCTGTACTTGAGACAAAACTTTTGTGTTGAGCCATCAAGTACTCTGAAATCTGTTTTTTGTCACTTTTGCTAAACAGAAAAATCTTCCTACCTTTTTTAATATTTCTATTTACGGCTGAAATCATTGATGTAGTAACCGCTTTATGATCGCTGATTCCCTGTTCTGCATTAACTGATTCAAATAGTTCGGGTCTGTTTGTCACCAGAAGGTCTAATATGTTATCGCCACGAGTCGGTTCTCTGTTTAACTGCTCAAGGTAGTTTTCAGATAAAGCACTTAAAAATATTTCACTGGATTCTTTGTCCCTGCCACCCGTTATGAACGTTTGAGTCTCCCAGTCTATATCCAGCAAATTAAAATCTCCATCCAGAACTATAATATGGTGGGGAAATCTAATCGAAATATTTTCCAAATTATTCTTCAGGTGCTGAGCCACAACAGCTGCTGAGCCTATAGAGACATCCAGTTACCATGTCTGAGCCTGCTTTAACTGTGACCTTCACCCAAATCATTTCACAATTCGAATCTCCGTCAATTTCCTTCGATACTATTGAACTTCTTATCGCTATAAACACGCCTCCCCCTTCACTGTCCAGCCTGTCTCTGCAGTATACATTCCAATCTGAGTTTAGGATTTCATTACTGTTTACATGTGGTTTCAGCCAACTTTCTGTCCCTAGCACTATATGGGCGTTGTGACCATATATTAATGAGAGCAGTTCTGGGACCTTTCTATAGACGCTCCTGCAGTTTACTATTAGCACATTAATATTGTTATTCCTTGTTGCATTTTGCCTACTCCAGCCTTGCCGCGTCTCAGGAGGCGTCTTGTCGGGCCTAGGGAGGGAATTCTCTAACCTAAAAAAACCCCATGTGCACTCCACACATACTCCGCTACCCTTGTAGCCGCTTCCGGCGTGTAGTGCACGCCTGACCTATTCAGGGGGACCCTACATATCTCCACCCGATAGCGGAGGTCGAGAAATTTGCACCCTAGCTCTCCGCAGAATCGTCTGAGCCTCTGGTTTAAGCCTTCCACTCGGCTCCAAACCAGAGGACCGCGATCGGTTCTGGGAATGATACTACAAATAGTTAGCTCTGATTCCACCCCACGAGCGAGGCTTTCCGCCTTCACCAAGCGCCTGTACGAACTGAGGATGACCTCTGAACCCAGACGGCAGGAGTCATTGGTGCCAACATGAGCAACAATTTGCAGGCGGTGCACCCAGTGCTCTCTATCACCGCTGGTAGGGCCTCCTCGACATCTCGGATGAGACCTCCCTGGCAAGCAGACAGAATGAACACTGGCCTTCTTCCCCGACCTTTCTGCTATTTCCCTAAGGGTCTCCATCACCCGCCTAATGTTGGAGCTCCCAATAACTAATAAACCCCTACCCCCGTGTGCCTGCTCGGACCTTGCTGAAGGAGCAGCCACATGTCCACTCACAGGCAGAGCGGGCGACGCCACACAGCCAGCCTTCACATTGACCCTCCGCCTCGTGCGCCTTGAACGCCGCTGAACCTGCCACTCCCCTTGGGGAGAGGATGCCCCAACCGCGCCCGGTACCCACGAAGATGTCTCGACAGCAATGACAGTGGGTGAAGCATGTAACACCTGGGGTGTACCTTGTGACGCACCAGACTCCCCACTGCCGCTACACTCTGAGGCAGCAGCCTGAAGACGGCTGACCGCAGCCATCAACACGCTCAGCTGTTCGCGAAGAGTGGCCAGCTCCTCCTGCGTTCCTTTTTAATTTTTTCCAACCTGTCCCTCTTTCCTCCTCGATGAATGAACTGCAAGTTCTGAAGGCTAGGTAATAGGTCACTTTTACTTTTGTGTCTAACAACGAAAAATCCAGGATGCAATAATGACAATATTATGGAAATGATAGTTGCTACTCACCACACTGCAGACATACTGAGTAGCAGGTAGGTACAACAAAAAGACTGTCAGAAAATAAGCTTTCAGCCAATGAGGCCTCCAGTGGAAATAGGAAAATAACCACACACACACACACACACACACACACACACACACACACACACACACACACACAAACACACACACAAATGCAACTTAGACACACACACACATGCCAACAGTCTCTGGCTGCTAAGGCAAGACTGTGAGCAGCAGTACATGATGGGAGAAGCAGCTGGGTAGTGGGGGTAAAGAGGAGATGGGGCAAAGAGGGGGAGGGAGAGCAGGTATGGGTGGGGATGGTAAAGTGCTGCTTGTGGGAACATGTAGGAGCAAGGTGGAGAGAATTCGGTTAGCTAGGTACAGTTGTGAGAGATTAGACAGAGGATGGAGGGATGGGGGGGCGGTAGCAGTAAATGAGAGAAGTAAAAAGACTCTAGGTGTGTTGGGGTTCGCGCAATAGAGGACAGTGTTGTGCTGGAAATGGAACAAGGAATGGGCTAGATGCGTAAGGACAATGACTGACTAATGAAGGTTGAGGCCAGAAGGGTTGTGTGAACATAGGATATGCCGTAGCGAGAGTTCCCACCTGTGCAATTTAGGTAAGCTGGTGTTGGTGGGAAGGATCCAGAAAGTGCAGGCTGTGAAGCATTCACTGAAATGAAGAATGTTGTGTCGAGTGACATGCTCAGTGATGCGGTGGTGTAGCTGTTTCTCGGCTATGGTTTGTCAGGGGCTATTCATGCCGACAGACAGTTTGTTGGCTGTCATACTCACGTAGCACAGTGGTTGCAGCTTAACTTGTAGATCACATGACTGGTTTCATAGGCAGCAATGCCTTTGATGGTATACACGACGCTTGCACCCAGACAGAGTATGTGGTGGTGGGAGGGTATATGGGACAGTTCTTGCATCTAAGTCTGTTACAGGGATATGAGCCATGAGGCAAGGGGTTGGGTGCAGGGGTTCTGTAGGAATTGACGTGGCTACTGTGTAGGTTTTGTGAGTGGCAGAATACCACTGTGGGAGGATAGTGGGTAGGACATTCCTCATTTAAGGGCACGATGATGTCAAAAACCCTAGCGGAGAATGTGATTCAGTTGCTCCAGTCCTGGGTGGTATTGAGTCATGAACGAAAGGTTCCTCTGTGGCTGTACAGTGGGACTTAGTAGTTGATGGGTGACTGGAGGGATAAGGCACAGGAGATCTGCTTTTGCACAAGGTTGGGATGGTAACTGCAGTCTGTGAAGGCCTCAATGAGAACCTTGGCATATTTAGAGAGAGACCACTCGTCACTACAGATGTGATGGCCATGGGTGACTAAGCTGTATGGAAAGGACTTCTCGTTATTGAATGGGTGGCAGCTGTCCAAGTGGATGTATTGCTGGTAGTTGGTAGATTTGATATGGGCAGAGGTACTGATGTAGCAATCTTTGAGGTGGAAGTCAACATCAGGAAAGGTGGCTTGTTGGGTTGAGTAGGACCAGGTGAAGCGAAGGGAGGAGAAGGTGTTGAGGTTCTGGAGGAATGCGGATAGGGTGTCCTCGCTCTCAATCCAGATCATGAAGATATCATCAGTGAATCTGAACAAGGCGAGGGTTTTAGGATTCTGAGTGTATGGAAAATATTCCTCTAGGTGACCCACAGATATGGTGGCATAGGATGGTGCCATGCGGGTGCTCATGGCCATACCCCAGATTAGTGTTTGGGTGATGCCTTCAAAGGAGGAGTACGTCTGGGTGAAGACAGAGTTGGTCATGGTGACTAGGAAGGAGGGTGTAGGTTTGAAATCCATTAGGCATTGGGGAAAGTAGTGTTCAAGAGCAGTAAGGCCCTTAGGCATTAGGGATGTTAATGTAAGGAGAGGTGGCATTAATAATGATGAGCAGGGCACCATGTGCTAAAGGAAAAATAACTGTGAAGAGTCAGTGGAGCAAATATTTAGTATCTTTTATATAGGAGAATAAGTTGGTAAGAGGCTGAAGACGTTGGTCTACAAAGCATAGAATTTCTCAGTTGGGTTAAATTAACCAGTCACAGTGGGTCATCCTGGGTGGTTGGGTTTATCAACTTTAGGAAGCATGTAAAAGGTAGGAGTGTGGGGAGTGGTAGGGGTGAGGTTCTGGGATGGACATAAGTATTTGAGGAGAGACTGGAGATACTGCTGGATTTGTGGAATGGGGTCACTGGGAAAGGATTTTTAGGTGGATGAATAGGAATCTGACAGTTGGCAGAATCCTTCTGCCAGGTAATCCTTGTGGTTCAGAACAACAGTAGTGGAGTCTTTGTCAGCAGTTAGAAGTATAAGTTTGGGATCAGTTTTTAGGTGGTGGTTTGCAGTTCTTTCTCTGGACATAAGGTTGTTGAGGGACTTGGGGAATGACAGTGAGGCAAGGTTTGAGTTTAAGAAATTCTGGGAAGATAACAGGGGATGGTCTGGGGGTAGGGTGGGTGGACCACAGTTGGATGGAGGAGTGAACTGAGTAAGGCAGGGTTCAACATCGGTCTTTGGTTAAGTCTGATTGGTAGGGTTGGTGATGAAAAAGTGTTTCTACTGAAGGGATTGTGAGAAGGAGAGAAGGTCTTAAAGTCCTGCATGACTGAATTTCGAAATGGGGCAAAAGGTGAAGCCTTTGGAAAGGACTGATACTTGTGTTGGACTAAGGCTTTTGGAAGAAAGTTTCATGGCTATGTTTCTGGTCTGCTTAGATTCTGGATTCTGTATGGTGGTGGGAGGGACTTTTTGAGGGTGGGGTAAATGTAGTAGGTCTGCAAAGCAGGATGTGACAGATATGGGGGGATGTGGGGGATGTTTGGAGATTGTTGTAGAGATAGTGGATATCGGTAGTTCAGGGCGGGAGCAGAACGTGAACAGGGTGGAGACTTTTTGATGTGGCATTGTGCATGTTGCTGTAGTTGCTGGAGGTCAAGAGTTTCACTGTGTGATATGGGAGCCAGGAATTTGGGATTGTGTAGTAGGAGAATTATACAGATAGAGGAGGTATTACAAGAAGGGCCTGATTGGTATGGTTTTGCAGGACTGCATTGGTGGGGTTAAGGACTAGTAGAATCTGAACAGATGGAGGTCACTGTGGAAGGGGGGGGATGGCAGCCATATATGGGTAATTTAACAGTAAGGCCATTTGGAGGTTTCCATGAGCCAAGCAACAATGTAGGAACAATATGTGGAACTGGGTTCTGGCTACAGGTAAGGACACTTTTCTGTACTGACACAACTGGAAGGAGCAGGGATCTATGGCGGGGGATAAAAACACACCTGCTGATGTTACATAAATAACATAGAATTATGTCCAAAAGTCACAAAAATATACCCAAACATTTAGGAAAAATCATGAAAAGCATTAAGTGGATGAAGTATGGGGAAACGATGAAATCTGAGGGAATTTACCGTTCAGTATCCGAGAAAAATTAGTACAAGTACCAGAGAGCAATCTCGAATATTTCTTATCTGTATTAGATTCTATCGATTTAATTAATGAGGATGCCAGCAAAATCAGGCCCACCAAAACAATTTTCGTGGCAGTGGTAGCAACCAGCCTGCTTAGCGCCAGCCGCATTTCGGCGTCAACAATGTAGCGTGCGCGGCTGAGTCGCGACCGGCTTTTGTTGATCGCGCCCCGACAGCACATACGCCAGGCCCGAGTTCGGGAGGAAATTACGGCAACAGCTACAACCAGACCTACCATCCACAGTACAATAGAAAAAGAAGAAATGGTGATAGGATTTTTCTGGTTCTTCCGATGACCGAAAACGTAACTGGAACAGAAATGGCAATAGGAACCAGTGGGGAAACAGTTACAATAATTTCCAACCTGAATTTAGCCGCAACCACATGGGGGATAATCAAATTAGGCAGTGGCAATATCCAGTTAACAGCCAAGCCTATCAATCTCAAACACTAGGTGACAATATGCCGCTAGACTCAGGGAAAAACCACGACAGGAATACTCAGCTAAGGAATAACACGTCAGGAGTAAATATAATTGAAGTCGCAAACGAAACACAAACAGATGTGAACCGCGGAGCGTTCAACTAAGCATGATCTCATTATGCTCCCCAATGTTGGCCATAGATAGTCGTGGGGGGGATCCATTCTGTCATGATAGTAAATTGCTCAGGTACCAAGATGAAACGGATATGCGTGATTTATTGACCAAGGAGGAAGAACTACAGTCATGTGAAGGTGATGGTATTGTACAAGCTAGTTTACAGACCGTAGTAGGAAAAGTACCTACGCACATCCTTGTGGATACTGGTGCGAAAATTAGTGTGATGTCAAGGCACTATTTAAAGAGATTAACATTCACACAACTTTACAGACCTATCCAGTACAAAATTGTAGGATATTAGGAGCCATAGGCGGTAAATCAAAGCTAATTAAAATGCAAACCATGGTCGAAGTGCAAATTGAAGACATGGTTTTTCAGTCAATTTTTCTAGTAGTAGAAGGGTTGACAGAACGGTGCATTTTCGGCGTGGATTTCTTAAGGGAAAAGTGTGCCAAAATTGACTTGGAATCTGGAAAGTGTCATTTGTATATTAACGGGAAGAATTGTTGTGTGGATTTAACAAAAGTCAAGAGTAGGATCGACAAAACTTGTTGAACTATACACATCCAAATCCTAAAGGTCAATACTTCACGATGTAGCGACTCAAGTGAACTGTGGTGTCAGCAGGTAGAGCAGCATGAGATTGAACAGAAAATATCTGACTCCTCGGAAATCTCACAACAGAAGGGTGATCTTAGAAGTGTATTGTTATGCTATGCTTGTGTGTTTGATAAAAGGCCCAGAGGAGTCATTAGGACGTATCACTATAGCATGGATGTCCGACCCCACGACACATTCTGTAAGAACACCTATTCTATACCTTGGTTACAAAGAGAGGCAGTGGCTCAAGAAATGAAGAGAATGCTCTCGTGGAATATCATAGAGACTTCATTATCGCCTTATTGCAGTCCGCTAATAGCGGTCAAGAAAGCCGACAATTCGGTGAGACTCGTTCTCGACGCCAGGGAGATTAATAAGATTATAGTTCCAGTAACCACCCGACCTGAAAACCTGGAAGAACAGCTGCAGCGTTTACATGGGGTGCAGTATTTAACTAGTGTAGACCTTCAGGAAGTATACAGCATTCATATTTGCAGGTAGGTTCTACCAGTATTGTGTTCTGCCGTTCGGATTGAACGTGAGTGCCAGCGTTTTCATAACTGCGCTCGACACTGCTTTAGGACCTGACCTCCTTGACAAACTCATGGTTTATATAGATGACATATTAATAGCAACACCTACGTGGGATGGACATATAGAGCTTTTGGAAAGTATGCTACAGAGATTTTCAGTGGCTGGTGTCACAGCTAACCTTAAGAAATCCAAATTTGTGAGAAAAAACATAAAATTTCTCGGTCACATAATTTCACCTGCAGGGATAATACCCGACCCAGAAAAACTGTTAGCCATAAAAACTTTCCCGCTCCATGCACAAAACGACAGCTAAAGGCATTTGTGCTCTTTCTTTCGCCGGTTTGTACTGAACCAGTTGCTCAATAGCCACGCATTACAGGGCCTATTAAAGGACAAACAGTGGATCTGGACGCCTCAATGCCAGACCGATTTTGATAAAGTAAAACACACTTTGGTTAATTCTAATATCCTAGAACATCCTGACATGAGCAAAGATTTTTGTATAGCGGCGGATGCTTCATTTTCGGGACTAGGAGCCTGTCTATTTCACCTGGACGAAGGCGCTAGATCCGACAATGTTAGCCGTACTCTATCAGAATGCAAGCGCAGGTATTCTACAACAGAATTAGAAGCCCTTTCTATTGTGTGGGCCTTTAAGTAGTTCTACTATTATCTGTTTGGCAAGCATGTACGAGTCTACAGTGACAGGCATTAAGCTTTTTGCTCGCTTGTAGATTGCTACACAATCGCCTTGCGCGGTGGCCATTATTTATGCAGTCTTATTATTTTGAAATTATATATGTGAATGGCAAAGATAACGTAATCGCCGACGCACTGTCAAGATTACCACAAGGATTACCTGAGTTCGAAGAATTGGTAGAAGAGAACACAGAATTTAAAGTTATGCTCATCAAGGACACCAAATCTAGGAAAGAGTTTTTGGATATGTGCAATAATATGGCCAAATTACAGAAAAGTCAGATCCCAGTTAAACAATAACCCCCCTTTACGTATAAAACAGCATTACAGGTTACATAAGGATGTATTATTCTACAGAAGAAACATGGACAGCGATACATGGTGCGTTTGTGTACCCGAAACATATGAGCGCACACTCCGCTGCAGAGTGAAAATCTCATTCTGGAGGCATATGAGAAAAGTTTAATTTGGCATACTCACTAAGCTTGGGGGCACTACAGAAATTAAATATGTACTGCTACTTTTCAATATGCTTCGATGCACACAACAAATATTAAAAACTTGTATTATTTGTCAGAAGGTTAAGCCTCTCTATCTGAACTGCGAGACAATAGTTGCATCCTATTTTACCAAGAAAACCGCTAGAGCTAGTATGTATAGATGCTATGGGTCCTTTACCCTCTGCCAGGGGGGGGGGGGGGGGGGTGTAAAATATGTCATTGGAGTATATGATGTATTTTCAAAGTACAGTAGAGCGTCGGTCAACCGAACGACCGCTTAACCGAACTATGTACTCGCTCGCACCTGTTACTCTCCCACCCTACCGTCCATCATCCCCCTCACTCCCAATCCAAGTTTCCCACAGTAGTCGCCGCACTGGGCTACCGCCGGCGGACGTTCATGAATGGATGAATATCGATGATTCAGATCCAGGACACCAAATCATGCAGGACAGCGAGATTGTAAACGTCGTCACTGATAAAGATGACGCCGCCAGCATCTCATCAATCTGTGCTCCAGAAAGTGAAGATGAAAGTACACCAACAGCTTCTGGGGCATTGACTTGTTTAGATACTGCCTTGCGATGGTTTGAAGTCCAAGTTGAAAGTGACCAGTTTCAGATATCTGTAATGAAAAAAGTACGTGACTTAGCTCCTCGTAAGTGTGTAGGCTTGCTTAGACAGAGCAAAATAAAGGATTTTTTAAGCGTTAATTTTGTATACTGTGTGTATTGTTAATGCAAAATGCGTATGTAATATGTATATATTTTTGTTTAATAAACTGTGCCACATAGTATATATTCCTACTGAAGTTACTTTTGAATGTTACTTTGTAATACTAAAAGAGATGCCTGTTTTTATGAATAAATTTACTGTACAGTACTTCTTTTTGGCAAACAAACATGTACAGTTTGATTATCCCAACAAACCAGTTTTCCGAACACCCATGTCCCCCAGTTACTTCAGATAATCGAAGCTCAACTATATGTGAAATTGTATGCCACGAAAACAACCGCAGCTAAGTCTATTATCAGATGTTTGCTGAACGACTACTTCCCGTCTGTTAGGAAACCACAGGGGGTCTTATCAGATAATGCAACCAATTTTACATGCCCTGCTTGGAAACGATTTCTGAAAGAACAACAGATTAAACAAATATTGATATCCAGGTATAGCTCGCAATCCAACCCAATTGAAAGAATATTCCGTGAGTTGAATAGGTTTATGAGGACATATGTAGCCAACAAGCAATCTAAGTGGATTGAATATTTAAACGTTTTTAACAGGTGGTAAACAATCTCCCAATATACGATACTGCAGTTACACCGTCTAAGCTGATATGCAATAAGAAAGAGAATAATGAATGGGTAAACCCTATCCCGTCTGTTCCTAGACAACCTGTAGACCTAAATGAAAAAATGAGGCAAGTATTAATCTCTATCAAACAACAAGCGCAACGCCGAAAGAAGCATTATGATAAACAGCTACACGGTGTTACCAGATTTACAATAAGAGAAAAGGTGTTACTCAAAACTCATGTGAAATCTTCCTTGTTTGCTAAATTGTACATATTCCGCACGACGGATGTTATTTACTTGCATACCCTCACAATGGCAAGATCAAAGGACTATATGCACACACAGACTTAAGAAAATTCTGCTATAATTATCACACGCCATACCTATTAATGCACACGTATAAAATAAGTAACTGTGAAAAAGAGAACGAACACGATTAGGATAAAGAAAGTACATCTTATGCAGCTAAGTGAATAAGAACTTTTCACTATTATTGTTTACATTTGTCAGTGAACGTGGACGCAAGACACAGGTAAGCTAGGAATACGCGTCACTTGGTGACTAGCGATGTTTTAACACGAAGTGTACTTGTAAGTTTTGACGGAATGTTTCTGTTTGGTCACAGTGGTATTTTAGTATTAAGTTTATATACGGAGGTACCCGGAGCACAGACCTCGGAACAATATAGATGTAAGTTTTTTTTATGCCATTTGTGTATAAAAAGAAATAAGGAACAGGGTAAGTTACAGAAAAATACACTCCTGGAAATGGAAACCAGAAAACATTGACACCGGTGTGTCAGACCCACCATACTTGCTCCGGACACTGCGAGAGGGCTGTACAAGCAATGATCACACGCACGGCACAGCGGACACACCAGGAACCGCGGTGTTGGCTGTCAAATGGCGCTAGCTGCGCAGCATTTGTGCACCGCCGCCATCGGTGTCAGCCAGTTTGCCGTGGCATACGCAGCTCCATCGCAGTCTTTAACACTGGTAGCATGCCGCGACAGCGTGGACGTGAACCGTATGTGCAGTTGACGGACTTTGAGCGAGGGCATATAGTGGGCATGCGGGAGGCCGGGTGGACGTACTGCCGAATTGCTCAACATGTGGGGCGTGAGGTCTCCACAGAACATCGATGTTGTCGCCAGTGGTCGGCGGAAGGTGCACGTGCCCGTCGACCTGGGACCGGACCGCAGCGACACACGGATGCACGCCAAGACCATAGGATCCTACGCAGTGCCGTAGGGGACCGCACCGCCACTTCCCAGCAAATTAGGGACACTGTTGCTCCTGGGGTATCGGCGAGGACCATTCACAACCGTCTCCATGAAGCTGGGCTACGGTCCCGCACACCGTTAGGCCGTCTTCCGCTCACGCCCCAACATCGTGCAGCCCGCCTCCAGTGGTGTCGCGACAGGCGTGAATGGAGGGACGAATGGAGACGTGTCATCTTCAGCGATGAGAGTCGCTTCTGCCTTGGTGCCAATGATGGTCCTATGTGTGTTTGGCGCTGTGCAGGTGAGCGCCACAATCAGGACTGCATACGACTGAGGCACACAGGGCCAACACCCGGCATCATGGTGTGGGGAGCAATCTCCTACACTGGCCGTACACCTCTGGTGATCGTCGAGGGGACACTGAATAGTGTACGGTACATCCAAACCGTCATCGAACCCATCGTTCTACCATTCCTAGACCGGCAAGGGAACTTGCTGTTCCAACAGGACAATGCACGTCCGCATGTATCCCGTGCCACCCAACGTGCTCTAGAAGGTGTAACTCAACTACCCTGGCCAGCAAGATCTCCGGATCTGTCCCCCATTGAGCATGTTTGGGACTGGATGAAGCGTCGTCTCACGCGGTCTGCACGTCCAGCACGAACGCTGGTCCAACTGAGGCGCCAGGTGGCAATGTCATGGCAAGTTGTTCCACAGGACTACATCCAGCATCTCTACGATCGTCTCCATGGGAGAATTGCAGCCTGCATTGCTGTGAAAGGTGGATATACACTGTACTAGTGCCGACATTGTGCATGCTCTGTTGCCTGTGTCTATGTGCCTGTGGTTCTGTCAGTGTGATCATGTGATGTATCTGACCCCAGGAATGTGTCAATAAAGTTTCCCCTTCCTGGGACAATGAATTCACGGTGTTCTTATTTCAATTTCCAGGAGTGTATTAGACTCCCTAAGCTACAAAGGATAAATGTGTGACGCAAGTACACTATAGGCTGCTGAGAAAGTATTGTGTGTTTTTGATGTATCCACACCACGAGGTTTTATCTATAAATGTATTGCATGGAAAATTATGTTAATTTTTTTTGGATGCTGCAATTATAAAAATGATTTCTAGCTATTAATGAAAGTTTAGCATACTGTATATCATACACACAGTAACCTAATCTAAGGAAAGTGCACCTAAAGATAAGATTCATGAATAACAACCTGTGTGATCTTACTCTCATACAGATAAATTTTTTTCAACTTTATATACATGTTTGAATGCAAGTACGATGTTGAGATACGATTAGTGATTGTTAACTGAGGCAAACATAACACCGTCTCTTATAACAAAATAAATGAGTATGTACAACGTAAGTTACAGTAACCCACTAGCCGAAAAAAATTGAGGTAACGCCGAAACAAACAATTATTTACAGGTGGCGCTCGGCGAGATACTGCGAGACTTCAATCGACGGAGAAAAGCCACTAAGTTACATTAATGACACTATGACTGACGATTGATGTAATAAAACATTACCAAGATCACTGAGAAATACACTGCGTGACACTAAGTAACGCCAGAGGATTTTTTGAGAAATACACTGCGGGACACTAAGTAGCGCCAGAGGATTAATAATCTATTTTTTTCAGTATGAAAACACTAAGGATGTATGCTGACTTTAGAGGGATGTCGCACACTTCTTTTTATTTTATTTTTTATTTTTGCTACATTCATAATGTTTTGTCCAATCTGAGCAGACGATATTTGATGGGAGGAAAAAGTAACACAAAGAAACACCATATATGCAAACACAGATTTTAGAGGCAGTAACGCACAGCAGGCAAGCTCCATTATTAATCAGTTGTTTGTATTACCTAGCAATTTAAGTATGTATTTTCTTATTTTTTATTATTTGTTTGTTTATGATGTGTGCACCATGCATTGTTACAAACTTGGGTGACGAAAGGATAAAAAAAAATCACCCCCTCACATAGTAATTGGCGGGTAATAATAAACAGATTTTGCCTCATTTGGAGACAACTTCTAAAAACACTGATAGTGCATTCATGTCCTAGTGTTGTCACTTCAATACATAAGTGCATCAGCAGTACGACATAAACTTAGAAAGTGCTGTTCTTCTCAAGTGTGTTCTCCTATGCTCTATGATAGTGATGGGCTAAACTGCTATTTTCCGAAATCACTGATTTCTGTGAATGCTACTTTTCAGTATCTGCTATTCTTAACTGTGATTTGTCGCAGTTAAGAGTCGCAGTTAAGGAACGTAGGTCGCGTATCCCTCCGCCACTGCTATTTCTGCTACTTCTGCGATTTTTGTGACTTCTGCGACTTCTGCGATTTCTGTGACTCCTGCGATTTCTGCGACTTACCACCGTATGAAAAAGTTAGATCTGCCCACACAGAAAATTGCATCTCAACAAACCTGTCATTGGTAAGTAAGTTTTACGTTTGTCCTTCCATTGGCTTTAAGTATGTATTAAAAGAAACAACTGTGAAAATATTAATAGTGTAATTAATATGCAAGTAGCCATACAGTAGCGTAATAGTTCGTGTTTAGAAAATGAATTCTAACATAATGTTATGTTCACAGGTACCCGAACTACATTTCGGTCACTTAGTAAATTGATAACTCAAAATATCATTGTCAACAGATCTGGAGAATTGCCACTGCATCTTTAGACCGTTTTCGTCAGACGAGAGGTTAGTTTCTAAGTGTTTCGATGGACTTAATTACTTCAGTGAGATCGTTCTTGCAAATGTGAAATATACCCCATTGAGTGGCTTTCATTACAGCAAATATTAGCAATCTACTCTGTCAATTATATTGCTTGTAATTAGTGACAGCAAAAATTGTTTAATAATCCTTGTGATTTTGCAGACACAGTTCTGACTCTTGATTACTGGTTGCTGTACGTATCTATCCACATCAAGGCTATTGAGAGAGACTCGTCAAGATTCAAGACAGCTCTTAGAGGATTTGCATTTTAAAAGTGACATAATTGTGAAATAAGTGTGCAGAGATGAGTGATTAAACTGTGTTTTATTGAAGTTGTTACGCGATTTTAAAGGAATAATAAATGTTGAATACAGTGACTGAATAATGAAAATCTCATTTTCCACATGTTTAAGCCGTCCTATACCCGTAATTTTCCGCCACATATTTACTGGTAAACACTAGTTGAAGAGTGACATGCCGCCGCCCCAATCTTGATGTGACACTGACCTGTAGCATAGCCTGAGGTATAGAATATGCATTTTGAGGCTGTTGATATGAAAGTGGGAAGTTCAGATCTTCCAATTAAATCAGGAATAGCTTAAGTGCAGTACTTGAAAGTAACACAGGAAAAGCTTACTTATGTAGATGGTTGTAGTGTCGGCAAAAAGTTCGTGTGTGTGAAGTTGCCATGTAGAACACCAGGGGCAAAACTTTTATCCCGAGTCTTGAACTGTGCCGGAATAAAAGTGAGGCATTCATATGACTCAATAATGCTGTATTTGTTTCACTACACTTATACAGATGTCTGAGTTCTGCTGTGTTAACATTGCAAAGTCCTGTAGACATGTGGAGTATTAACCAAAATTGTCATATTGGAAGCAGAATCACATTTGTTACGTTACTTGATATTTTCAGGAGAAAAAGGCAATGTTGCTTCTTATTAATATAATACATTCAGAGTCACAGCTTTGTTTGACCAATCGTAACTGATGCTGAATGTGCATGTCGTCATACAATGTGAAGGGCCTATTTCAATAGTGGTTAAGTCCATTACCTCCACTTTTCTGTCTATAATGCTTCTGAAATTAATGATCCATCAAACATTAATAAAGGTTCATTTCTAGCAAGAAGCCATATGCTTGAATATTTCTGGCATCTCAACTGTAGATTTTTCAGCTCTCATTTAACTTTAGGACTCCGTATCTCATAATGAACAAAAATGGACTTGTACCACTAATGAAATAAGTCCTTCATATGCACACACAGCACATCGATCTCGTGAGGCACAAGGCTCTTATAACAAAGTACATACGTCGTTCAACAGATGGCACTAGGAAAAGAATGTTAACTGCGCTTTTTAGTTGCTACTTGTGACTCTTAGTTGCGATTTGTCACGGAAATCGCAGTTTGACTCGGTAGCGAATAGCATAGTATGAGCTTTGCTCAACAGATGGCACTGCTAACTGCGCTTTTTAGTTGCTACTTGCGACACTTAGTTGCGATTTGTCACTGAAATCGCAGAAAGCAGTATGGAATTCGGCCAACAGACGGCTCGCGGCGTTTATTGTAAAATGCTACTTGCGACTGCTAACTGTGACTGAAATCGCAGTTAGAATTTGTAAAGTTGTTACTGTGATATCTGTGACTTCACAATCACTGTGATTTCTAACAGATAAGCGATTTCCTGCCCACCACTACTCTATGAGATTTCAGGCAGTGTCGGGACCGCGAAATGTATTAGAGGCACATACTCTCTGGGAACACAATCACCTACCAATTTATGTAATAAAATGTTGTGAGCCAAAAGTAGGCCGACATAGTTCCGTATAGAAGCACAGGAAAAAATAACGAACTTGGGCATTTATCATAAAAGACAAGCAAGTGGTATCACGAGCTACAGTTTTGTTTCTGTTCGAACTGAATAATGAACAGGACAGTGTATATTTACCCAGTAACAATGAATTATTCAGTGTCAGTGACTTGTGACCTATACGCAAATAGACAAGTGAAAATACGTTTCATATCACAAACCTTTTTTCTTCCAGGTAAAAGAGATATAGTGAATCGAGGAAGCCTGCTACGGTACGAGTGTTTGTGCACTATATAGGCCAGTGTGCCGTTGCAAGCCAAATAGTGAAGTGCAGTAAACTTAGAAGGCACCCAGTAGTCCCTTCCCACAGCCAAGGTGTACGGCAAGTTGAAACAAGTGCGGTTGGTTTTTCGCAAACTCTGCGAACACTCCACGAGACACTGAAAAGTAAGGACCGGGACGCGCGGCATCGCTTTAGGGCGGCAAGCCCACGCAACTAGTGGTGTGCAGGAAATCGCGTATCTGTTAGAAGTCACAGATATCGCAATAACAACTTTACAAAATCTAACTGCGATTCCAGTCACAGTTAGCAGTCGCAAGTAGCATTTCACATTCAACGCCGTGAGCCATCTGTTGGCCGAATTCCGTACTGGTTTCTGCGATTTCAGTGACAAGTCGCGGCTAGAAGTCGCAAGTAGCAAATAAAAAGCGCAGTTAACAGTGCCATCTGTTGGCCAAAGGTCGTACTACGCTCATCTCTGCGACACGCTACCGAGTCTAACTGCGATTTCCGTGACAAGTCGCAACTAAGAGTCGCAAGTAGCAATTAAAAAGCGCAGTTAGCAGTGCCATCTGTTGAGCAAAGCTCATACTATGCTATTCGCTACCGAGTCAAACTGCGATTTCCGTGACAAATCGCAACTAAGAGTTACAAGTAGCAACTAAAAAGCGCAGTTAACATCCTTTTCCTAGTGCCTTTTGTTGAACAACGTACGTACTTCGTCATGAGAGCATTGCGCCTCACGAGATCGGTGTGCTGTTTGTGCATAGGAATGACTTATTTCATTAGTGGTACAAGTCCATTTTTGTTCATTTTGAGAAACGGAGTCGTAAAGTTAAATGAGCGCTGAAAAATCTGCAGTTGAGATACCAGAAATATTCAAGCATATGGCTTCTTGCTAGAAATGAACCTTTATTAATGTTTGTTTGGAGCATTAATTTCAGAAGCATTATAGACAGAAAAGTGGAGGCAATGGACTTGTGCCACTATTGAAATGAGCCCTTCAAATTATATGACGACATGCACATTCAGCATCAGTTATGGTTGGTCAAACACAGCTGTGACTCTGAATGTATTATATTAATAAGAAGCAACATTGCCTTTTTCTCCTGAAAATATCAAGTAACGTAACAAATGTGATTCTGCTTCCAATATGACAGTTTTGGTTAATACACCACATGCCTACAGGACTTTGCAATGTTAAAACAGCAGAACTCAGACATCTGTATAAGTGTAGTGAAATGAAAACAGCATTATTGAGTCATATGAATACCTCACTATTATTCCAACACAGTTAAAGACTTGGGATAAAAGTTTTACACCTGGTGTTCTACATGGCAACTTCACACACACGAACTTTTTGCCGACACTACTACCACCTACATAAGTAAGCTTTTCCTGTGTTACTTTCAAGTACTGCACTTAAGCTATTACTGATTTAACTGGAAGATCTGTACTTCCCACTTTCATATCAACAGCCTCAAAATGCATGTTACAGGTCAGTGTCATTCCAAGATTCTGGAGAAGGGGGAGGGGGGGGGGGGGGCGGCATGTCACTCTCCAACTAGTGTTTACCAGTAAATAAGTGGCGGAAAATTATGGGTATAGGACGGCTTAAACATGTGGAAAATGAGATTTTCGTTATTCACTCGCTGTATTTAACATTTATTATTCCTTTAAAATCGTATAACAACTTCAATAAAACACAGTTTAATCACGCATCTGCACACTTATTTCACAGTTATGTCACTTTTAAACTGCAAATCCTCTAAGAGCTGTCTTGAATCTTCACGAGTCTCTCTCAATAGCCTTGATGTGGATAGATACGTACAGCAACCATTAATCAAGAGTCAGAACTGTGTCTGCAAAATCACAAAGGTTATTAAACAATTTTTGCTGTCACTAATTACAAGCAATATAATTGACAGAGTAGATTGCTAATATTTGCTGTACTGAAAGCCACTCAATGGGGTTTTATTTCACATTTGCAAGAACGATCTCACTGAAGTAATTAAGTCCATCGAAACACTTAGAAACTAACCTCTCGGATGTCGAAAACGGTCTAAAGACGAAGTGGTAATTTCTCCAGATCTGTTGAGTTATCAATTTACTAAGTGACCGAAATGTAGTTCGGGTACCTGTGAACATAACAATATGTTAGAATTCATTTTCTAAACACGAACTATTACGCTACTGTATGGGTATTTACATATTAATTACACTATTAATATTTTCACTGTTGTTTTTTTAATACATACTTAAAGCCAATGGAAGAACAAACGTAAAACTTACTTACCAATGAAAGGTTTGTTGAGATGCATTTTTCTGTGTGGGCAGATCTAACTTTTTCATACGGTGGTAAGTCGCAGAAATCGCAGGAGTCACAGAAATCGCAGAAGTAGCAGAAATCGCAGAAGTCACAGAAATCGCGGAAGTAGCAGAAATCGCAGAAATAGCAGTGGCGGAGGGATACACGACCTACGTTCCTTAACTGCGACAAATCACAGTTAAGAATAGCAGATACTGGAAAGCAGCATTCACAGAAATCACTGATATCGGAAAATCGCAGTTTAGCCCATCACTACACGCAACTGCTGAGCTCCAAACGGCGCGCCATCAAACTGATTGTTGCGTCTGCAGTTATACGCATCTGACGCATTATTGGCTAACGGCGTAACATAGGAGGACAATGTAAATGCAAAGCAATATCTACGTTTAAATGTACACCCAACAAAGTGCCAAGACATGTAGAAAAACAGTTCCCTGACACACTAAATAGTCTGATTACCACAGCTCATGATTCACGTCCCACGTTACCTTTGAACAACGCCTATGTTTATATATATAAAGTACTAATCCATGTGAATTTTTATTTGTTACATGTTTATATTACCCATGACGCTACATGTTTATATTACCCATGACAAGACAATAGTAAAATGCGAAAAGGATGTCACTAAGCAGATCCTGACGTAGAAGAGGGAAGCATTGAAAAGCACAAGCAACCCTCAGCAAGAACTAACGCCTCTTGCTGCCCCAGAGACCTCTGCTAGCCCCACACCCTAGTCCGTACACTCCAATAAATATGTGACTTTCCTGTAAATTTTTTTTTACTCAAGAGACAAAGAGTTATGAAAAATGAATTTTATTGTCAACATGAGAAAGAGAAGGCTGTTTATACAGGGATACATTATGTATAAAACAATGTAATACCCTTGTATAATACAATGTACAAAGGGGTAATAAAATAACTTTGTGTATAGTGTACGACATAAAACAGAAAGAAAAAAAGAGAAAGGAGGTAAAGGGAGTATGTAACAATTCTGTGTATAATTATCCAGACCAGATGGTTTTATTTGAAAAACGATGTAAAGACAATGTAAACGATTTTGTGTGTATAGTATGTAAGTTTGTGTGTTTTACGTGTGTTCTGTATATCCTAATGTTTATGTTTTGTCCTCATTGCGTTGTGTCAGAACTGGCATCAAAACCATGTTTGTAGAATGAAGATATGGGAAGAAAGATACTGGCAGTGCAGTCCCATTACGTGTGTATAACAGTCAAGTGTTAAGTGTTTGGGCTCATTGCCCGGAAAATTGACATTTCTTCGGACAAATCGCCGAAGGGTCGATGAAAAGGTACTAAAAAAATGTAATTTAATCTCAAAGATACAAGAAGAAAATATGTTCGAGTGTCATACCAGAGGAGTACTCTAAAAAAATTTTTTTTATCATTGAGAGACAAAGGACTAATTTCGAGATTCTTTTATTACTTCTAGTATTAACTACCTTTTGTTCCGGTGTGCTGGCGTAAAGACGTACTGTATAGTTTCATGCCTGTGTGTGTGTTAAATGTCAAGATTTCTGTCAAGATCAAGCCTATACCCCATACCAATGGAGTAACAAATTATTCGGTCAATTCGAGAAGGCGAATTTTAGACGGAGGCGACGATCTTTACGACGGCGCTGCTCAACAATAGAGTTATGTGATTGTGCTCACCACTTTCCTTTGGTGGCCGCTAAAATTAATTTCGATGTGTTTTTGCCAAGACATTCAGAAACTGCAAATCTTCCTTTTCGTATAAAAATACCGAGTCCGACCGAAAAAGAAATATTCTTAAATTTAAATAATTGCAATTCTTTTACCCAGGCCACGGGGAATGATAGAAAGTACGTGCCTCTACCCTGATTGTACGTTCGCAATCTCCGAGTGTGTTACGACGAAATTAGTTTACACAAAAAAATTAAGATAGACCTTTCTCATCAGATCGCAACCACTCATACGCGAATGTACGGACCCTCTGAATGTGTCTAGTCAGTCGTGCGCATTGTTCCAAAGTTTTTCTGTTAATATTCTGTGGATTGCATCTCCGCAATTAATTTTTGTTTATGCTACAAAGCGCACTTCACGCAAAGTATTTATTAAGCAAGTTTCAGGCTCCATTTAATGTCAAAAAATTCCGAGTTACGGCTAACTACGCAAACCGCTACAATAATTTTATATATCTACAACTACAATAACAAAAAACAATAACAGAGAGAGAGTACGTAACAGCGGCGATTATTTCAGTAAAAATCAGTAGAAATTTTAGTTGAAATATTTAAGCCATTTTTGCCATCCATTATTGCTATTACAACTCATTGTTTCTGTTCCATGTAACTCGAGCTGCATACAAAAAAAAAAAAGGTCTTCCAATGCCATCACTTCCACTTATATTCTATTAAATCATCTAATAATGATCTTTCCCTCATGTTATTCCTCCTACATTTGTTTTACATTTGTTACTAATAACATCCATGCATACTTCTCCACAAAGTCTTCACTTTCCAATAAATACTTGTTGTCAAAGACTGTCTTCCAGGGAAACTACTACTTGCTACTAAATGGTAAGGTTTATCATTATTCTTTACTATCAAAGTGTTCCCATTCTACTTACATAAAAAACGATGCAAAAATGCAGTAATCATACATGAACTAAATGTTTTCCTTCATTTCTATATCTGAATGCTTGCTGTTGTTGTTGTTTTGGTCTTCAGTCCTGAGACTGGTTTGATGCAGCTCTCCATGCTACTCTATCCTATGCACACTACTTCATCCCCCAGTACCTACTGCAACCTACATCCTTATGAATCTGTTTAGTGTATTCTTCTCTTGGTCTCCCTCTACGATTTTTACCCTCCACGCTGTCCTCCAATACTAAATTGGTGATCCCACGATGTCTCAGAACATTTCCTACCAACCGATCCCTTCTTCTAGTCAAGTTGTGCCACAAGCTCCTCTTCTCCCCAATTCTGTTCAATACCTCCTCATTAGTTATGTGATCAAACCATCTAATCTTCAGCATTTTTCTGTAGCACCACATTTCAAAAGCTTCTATTCTCTTCTTGTCCAAACTATTTACTGTCCATTTGTCACTTCCATACATGGCTACACTCCATACAAATACTTTCAGAAACGACTTCGTGACACTTAAACCTATACTCGATGTTAACAAATTTCTCTTCTTCAGAAACACTTTCCTTGCCATTGCCAGTCTACATTTTATATCCTCTCTACTTCGACCATCATCAGTTATTTTGCTCCCCAAGTAGCAAAACTCCTTTACTACTTTAAGTGTCTCATTTCCTAATCTAATTCCCTCAGCATCACCCGATTTAATTCGACTACATTCCATTATCCCCGTTTTGCTTTTGTTGATGTTCATCTTATACCCTCCTTTCAAGACACTATCCATTCCGTTCAACTGCTCTTCCAAGTCCTTTGCTGTCTCTTACAGAATTACAATGTCATCAGCTAACCTCAAAGTTTATTTATTTCTTCTCCGTGGATTTTAATACCCATTCCGAATTTTTCTTTTGTTTCCTTTATTGCTTGCTCAATATACAGATTGAATAACATTGGGGAGAGACTACAACCCTGTCTCACTCCCTTCCCAACCACTGCTTCCCTTTCATGCCCCTCGACTCTTATAACTGCCATCTGCTTTCTGTATAAATTGTAAATAGCCTTTCGCTCTCTGTATTTTATCCCTGCCATCTTCAGAATTTGAAAGAGAGTATTCCAATCAACATCGTCAAAAGCTTTCTCTAAGCCTACAAATGCTAGAAACAGAGGTTTGTCTTTCCTTAATCTTTCTTCTAAGATAAGTCGTAGGGTCAGTATTGCCTCACGTGTTCCAACATTTCTGCGGAATCCAAACTGATCTTCCCTGAGGTCGGCTTCTACCAGTTTTTCCATTCGTCTATAAAGAATTCGCGTTAGTATTTTGCAGCTGTGACTGATAGTTTGGCTGTGACTTATTAAACTGATAGTTCGGTAATTTTCACATCTGTCAACACATGCTTTCTTTGGGATTGGGATTATTATATTCTTCTTGAAGTCTGAGGGTATTTCGCCTGTCTCATACATCTTGCTCACCAGATGGTAGAGTTTTGTCAGGACTGGCTCTCCCAAGGTTGTCAGTAGTTCTAATTGAATGATGTCTACTCATGGGCCTTATTTCGACTCGGGTCTTTCAGTGCTCTGCCAAACTCTTCACGCAATATCATATCTCCCATTCCATCTTCATCTACATCCTCTTCCATTTCCATAATATTGTCCTCAGGTACATCGCCCTTGTATAGGCCCTCTATATACTCCTTCCACATTTCTGCTTTCCCTTCTTTGCTTAGAACTGGGTTTCCATCAAAGCTCTTGATATTCATGCAAGTGGTTCTTCTTTCTCCAAACGTCTCTTTAATTTTGCTGTAGGCATTATCTATCTTACCCCTAGTGAGATAAGCCTCTACATCCTTACATTTGTCCTCTTGCCATCCCTGCTTAGCCATTTTGCACTTCCTGTCAATATCATTTTTGAGACGTTTGTATTCCTTTTTGCCTGCTTCATTTACTGCATTTTTATATTTTCTCCTTTCATCAATTAAATTCAATATTTCTTCTGTTACCCAAGGATTTCTACTAGCCCTCTTCTTTTTACCTATTTGATCCTCTGCTGCCTTCACTATTTCATCCCTCAAAGCCACCCATTCTTCTTCTTCTGTATTTCTTTCCCCCATTCCTGTCAATTGTTCCCCTATGCTCTACCTGAAACTCTGTACAATCTCTGGTTCTTTCAGTTTATCCAGGTCCCATCTCCTTCAATTCCCACCTTTTTGCAGTTTC
This sequence comes from Schistocerca gregaria, assembly GCF_023897955.1. Classification (NCBI taxonomy): domain Eukaryota; kingdom Metazoa; phylum Arthropoda; class Insecta; order Orthoptera; family Acrididae; genus Schistocerca; species Schistocerca gregaria. The sequence continues at coordinate 538,221,123 of NC_064921.1, forward strand.
TTCAGTTTTAATCTACAGTTCATAACCAATAGATTGTGGTCACAGTCCATGTCTGCCCCTGGAAATGTCTTACAATTTAAAACCTGGTTCCTATGTCTTTGTCTTACCATTATATAATCTATCTGATACCTTTTAGTATCTCCAGGGTTCTTCCATGTATACAGCCTTCTTTTATGATTCTTAAACCAAGTATTACCTACGATTAAGTTATGCTCTGCGCAAAATTCTACCAGGCGGCTTCCTCTTTCATTTCTTAGCCCCAATCCGTATTCACCTACTATGTTTCCTTCTCTCCCTTTTCCTATTGATGAATTCCAGTCACCCATGACTATTAAATATTTGTCTCCCTTCACTACCTGAATAATTTCTTTTATCTCATCATAGATTTCATCAATCTCTTCATCATTGGTGGAGCTAGTTGGCATATAAACTTGTACTAGTGTGGTAGGCGTGGGCTTCGTATCTATCTTGGCCACAATAATGCGTTCACTATGCTGTCTGTAGTAGCTTACCCGCATTCCTATTTTCCTATTCATTATTAAAGCTACTCCTGCATTACCCCTATTTGATTTTGTATGTATAACCCTGTACTCACCTGACCAGAAGTCCTGTTCCTCCTGCCACTGAACTTCACTAATTCCCACTATATCTAATGCTTGCTATATATATTAAAAGGTAGCTTCTTGTGTTCTGTTGAGAATAACTAAGTTTGCTCTTAAGTTTTATTTACTCTTTCAAATTTTAATAAGATAACATACATCTACTTAAAAACTCATCCAAACTTTGATTTTACATCTCTTTATATAAACAATAATAATAACTATAGTCATTTCATTTCACTTCTTTAAATCATTTACACATTAGCACTCTCTCATCAGAGGTAACTCAGGTCTTTTGTATCATTTTTGTGCATCATTTTTTAAATAGTTCATTAGCACTCTTTCACTAGATATAACAACAGTCTTTGTTGCAGTGACAAAACTGAACCACCAAACTACTACTTTTTCATGTGCATGTTATTGTGTCACGGTCCACTTAGGGAATGGTTTCCTTTACCTTCCACTTCCACCTGTTTATATTATGTGCCTAACATCATTTTAACATAAAAAATATCATCTGTCTCACTTAACAATGTCTATACGTGGTCATCGCACATGTGTTACTTCCCCCTGCTGTCCTACATTAGTAGGTTGTAACTACCACTACTGCAGAAGAAAAGGGTGTCAACTATAGAAACATCTGACTGTGGAAAGAGGGATGACAGAGTAGGTACTACAGTCAGAGAAGTAAGAAAGGAAAATTAACAATGGGTGTACTGGGACTGAAAAGTGAAAAACAGTAGAGCCCCAGAGACAGAATCCCCTATCACCCCTCACCCCAGGATCCCCTCCCTGGTGGGTTCTTCACTGAGATGCCAGAGAATGAATAATATTCAGCACACCCTGAAGAATGGCCTTGTCTCAGCTTCACTTGTACAGGCACCAAAAATTGATCCTAAGATATCCCTATGATAAGTGTGAAGTCATTATTATGAGTGTGTCTGTCTTTTTGTCATTATCTCCACAAGCTGTTATATTGTACTCATTTATTTTATCTGCTAGAGAGAAATGATATGTCGCTCTGTAGTAGGACATTGACATCTCAGTGTTACTCTACCACTAAAAGTAGGATAGGACAGGGGAATACAGATTTAGGCTAAAGACAACAAAATAGAAAGAGTAGAAGAAACTGCTTCTTGGAAACTGAAATGTACAGCACTGAAACAGTTAATTCGGACATTTGACGGATGTCAAATTGCTGAATATGCAAAGTATCACAGATCTTCTCAGGTATGAGTTTCTTTAACATGTCAGTATTATATAATCCTTTTTCTTGGCCGGTCTCTGGATCCACCAAGACTACTATTTTTGGGTGTGGAATACCCACTATTGTGGATGGTCCACAGTATCTTGGAAAATAATTGTTAGTATTTTTCTTTACATTTGAGTTATGACAATAATCCTTAATCAGTACAAGTGGTGTTTTGGTATGATGATGTTTGGTTTGTGGGGCACTCAACTGCATGGTCATCAGCACCTGTACAAAGTCCCAATTTTTTTCACAGTCCAATCTAGCCACTGTCACGAATGATGGGGATGATGATGAAATGATGAGCCCAACACAAACACCCAGTCCCCAGCAGGCTTTACCTCACAATTATCTTGCTGTTGCTGCCCTTGAAGTTATTCACTGTGGTGAACCTGTTATTCAGTGCCACTAGACTGTGACAAGTGATTTCTTCACCTTTTGTAGTGGCTCCAATCTATTCACGCTACTAAAATGACATAATCAGTTTTGCAATAAAATTTCTGTGTTACACTGTACACTCACATTAATGCAATCACCTGAGAATGTCTGAATAAACACATTTTACAGGAGAGGCCGCTCACTGCAAGACATGCAGGAAGAGAGTCAACAAGATTCTGGAAGGTATCAACAGGAACGCCAAGCCATGGGGCAACTCCAGTACCACGGCCAGCTGCACTACGTCTCTCAGTTTTGAATCCATGGTGCAAAATACCTGATTGAGGTGTGTGACATTCACATTGTCCTCATTGTGAGCTGTGTGACGTTCACATTGTCCTGCTGGTAGATGCCATCATGTTGACGGAAAACAAACTGCATGTGGGGGTGGACATTGTCCCCGAGATAGATGCATGCTTGTGTTAATCCATTTTGCCTTCTAGAACAATAATACTCCCTCTTCCAGCCTAGAACTTTGTGATGATTGTTGCAGGGTGTTTGCTTTCAGACCCTTCATGCCGAACACACCAACGGTCATCTGTCCAGTGGAGCATGAGAAGAGATTCATCTGTAAAAGCCACCTGTTGCCACATAGCCGAAGTCCATTTGTGATACTGGTGTGCAAATTCCAGCCTTATTTGCAAATGAACAGCAGTAAGCATGGCCGCATGAACAAGGCACCTGCTGTGGAGGCCCATAAGCAGCAACATTAACTGTATAGTCGTTGAGGAGACGTTGTTAGTAGTCCTTTGGTTCATCTGGGTTGTCACTTGATCAACAGTTGCATGTCTGTTCACCCGTCTGCAGCATATGTTCACCCATCGACTATGACCATGGCGGACAACAGTTGCCTTGAGGCTGGCTTTTGATAGTGCCATTATGTCATGCATGGTTTACTTTAACTACAGCGGTGTGTGAATAGTTTACAAACTTACGCATTTCAGAAATGCGTCCACCCTTGGCCCAACAGCAACTGATCATGCCATTTTGGACATCAGTTAAATCACTCAATTTCCACTGTATGATAATGACTGCTCTATTTCCTACATCCCCTGACATGCTTCATATACCCCCCATTGATAGAGCTGCCATCTACTGTCAGTGACTGGTTATTGCACACTTATGTCAAACGTAGGCAGCGGTCATACTGAATGTGACTGGAACGTGTAAAACTGCAGCATTTCCACAGTACAGCTTCATTTACAGTTGTGGATGAAGAGATCATTTTTAACTTGTAACTCACAATAGATCACAGCACATATTTATGTACTGATTTGACCATACAAAATGACAATTCAATGTATATTCTTCATTTGTTCTGGTACTGATGCTATTGCCCACATCCTTTGGTCTGTGACTTCCTAGGCAATGCCAAAGTAAAAGTGGGCCTCCACAGCAGGCGGAGATGTGCACTCACTGTCACGTCTCATGGATGTTCTCAGCTGATGTCTTTTGCATCCAGTCTGCACACGTGACAAACCACAGAATGTTCCACAGTTAACAATAACCTGAACAATGTTTACAGTTTTCACAAACACCTTTCATTGGCTTGAGTGATTAGAAGTGGAACACATTGTTCTGTAAAATCAACATGTTGCACCATAATATGTAATAAAGATACTCATAATTTCTTATCTATCTATGAGGTGGGACAATAAAGTACTGAGACTGATGTGAAAAAATGTTGCTCACTGTTTTAGCCAAGTTCAGTGTTGTCTCCTTCAAAGTAGTTCCCTTCTGATTGCACACACTTTTTCCAGCGCTTCTGCCATTGATGGTACCATTTCTGGAACTCATCTTCTGTAATATCCTCCAAGACCCTCATCACAGCTTTTTGGACATCTTGTGTTGCTTGAAATCAGTGTCCCTTGACTGCCGTTTTGACTCTTGGAAATAGAAAAAGTCGCATGGAGCGATATCTGGTGAGTAAGGTGGCCATGGTAGTACTGAAATTTGTATTGAGGTTAAAAATTGCTGTAGTGACAGAGCAGTATGGGATGGCACATTATCGTGATGCAGAATCCACTTATCAGCAATGTTGGCACGGACACGAAGAACTCTTTTACATAGTCTTTCTAAAATCCTTTGTAGTAATACTGGTTAACTGTTTGTCCAGGAGACACCCACTCTTTATGAACAATTCCCTTGGAATCAAAGAAGCACACAAGTATGCATTTTACTTTTGAATTTGACATGTGAGCTTTTTTTGGTCTGGATGATCCCTTTGAGCACCACTGCAAACTTTGGCATTTTGTCTCTGGATCATACAGAAAAAACCAACTTTCATCACCAGTGATAACACGGCTCAACAATGCTGGATTGATTTCCATTTGCTCTAACAGATCGACTGCTGACATTTTTCCGTGTTTCTCACTGTTGTGGTGTGAGATTTTTGGGGACAATTTTTTTGCACAAATCTTTCTCATACCAAGATCTTCTGTTATTACTAGACGAACTGTTTGTTGATTGATGTTCAGCCCTTCTGCAATCATTTTCATGGATAATCTTGGATCAGATTGTACAAGTTCACACATTCTGGCCAAGTTGACATCTGTTTGTGAGATTGATGGTCGTCCACTGCGGTCTTCATCTTCAAAATTCATTCTGCCTTCACTAAACATTTTATGCCATAACCTCCTCTCCAAAAGCCTTCTGAAGCTTACCGTAAGTTGTCATGTAGTGTGAAGAGGGCTATGCGAGAGGCTTTCAATGAATTCGAAAGTAACGTTCTATGTACTGACTTGGCAGAAAATCCTAAGAAATTTTGGTCCTATGTCAAAGCGGTAGGTGGATCAAAACAAAATGTCCAGACACTCTGTGACCAAAATGGTACTGAAACAGAGGATGACAGACTAAAGGCCGAATTACTAAATGTCTTCTTCCAAAGCTGTTTCACAGAGGAAGACTGCACTGTGCTTCCTTCTCTAGATTGTCGCACAGTTGACAAAATGGTAGATATCGAAGTAGACGACAGAGGGATAGAGAAACAATTAAAATCGCTCAAAAGAGGAAAGGCCGCTGGTCCTGATGGGATACCAGTTCGATTTTACACAGAGTACGCGAAGGAACTTGCCCCCCTTCTTGCAGCGGTGTACCGTAGGTCTCTAGAAGAGCGAAGAGTTCCAAAGGATTGGAAAAGGGCACAGGTCATCCCCGTTCTCAAGAAGGGACGTCGAACAGATGTGCAGAACTATAGACCTATATCTCTAACGTCGATCAGTTGTAGAATTTTGGAACACGTATTATGTTCGAGTATAATGTCTTTTCTGGAGACTAGAAATCTACTCTGTAGGAATCAGCATGGGTTTCGAAAAAGACGATCGTGTGAAACCCAGCTCGCGCTATTCGTCCACGAGACTCAGAGGGCCTTAGACACGGGTTCACAGGTAGATGCCGTGTTTCTTGACTTCCGCAAGGCGTTTGACACAGTTCCCCATAGTCGTTTAATGAACAAAGTAAGAGCATACGGACTATCAGATCAATTGTGTGATTGGATTGAGGAGTTCCTAGATAACAGAACGCAGCACGTCATTCTCAATGGAGAGAAGTCTTCCGAAGTAAGAGTGATTTCAGGTGTGCCGCAGGGGAGTGTCATAGGACCGTTGCTATTCACAATATACATAAATGACCTGGTGGATGACATCGGAAGTTCACTGAGGCTTTTTGCAGATGATGCTGTGGTGTATCGAGAGGTTGCAACAATGGAAAATTGTACTGAAATGCAGGAGGATCTGCAGCGAATTGACGCATGGTGCACGGAATGGCAATTGAATCTCAATGTAGCGAAGTGTAATGTGATGCGAATACATAGAAAGATAGGTCCCTTATCATTTAGCTACAAAATAGCAGGTCAGCAACTGGAAGCAGTTAATTCCATAAATTATCTGGGAGTACGCATTAGGAGTGATTTAAAATGGAATGATCATATAAAGTTGATCGTCGGTAAAGCAGATGCCAGACTGAGATTCATTGGAAGAATCCTAAGGAAATGCAATCCGACAACAAAGGAAGTAGGTTACAGTACGCTTGTTCGCCCAATGCTTGAATACTGCTCAGCAGTGTGGGATCCGCACCAGGTAGGTTTGATAGAAGAGATAGAGAAGATCCAACGGAGAGCAGCGCGCTTCGTTACAGGATCATTTAGTAATTGCGAAAGCGTTACGGAGATGATAGATAAACTCCAGTGGAAGACTCTGCAGGAGAGACGCTCAGTAGCTCGGTACGGGCTTTTGTTGAAGTTTCGAGAACATACCTTCACCGAAGAGTCAAGCAGTATATTGCTCCCTCCTACGTATATCTCGCGAAGAGACCATGAGGATAAAATCAGAGAGATTAGAGCCCACACAGAAGCATACCGACAATCCTTCTTTCCACGTACAATACGAGACTGGAATAGAAGGGAGAACCGATAGAGGTACTCAGGGTACCCTCCGCCACACACCGTCAGGTGGCTTGCGGAGTACGGATGTAGATGTAGATGTAGATCACATTTTCACCGAGTTTAACACAAAAAGAAATGGCATACCGCACAATATTATGCGGTTCCATTTCCGTGATGAGAGACACAAGCACTTGTTAACTTATTATAGCACAACTCATGACTGAGCAGTTACATTGATGTGCTGCTTGGACTAGAAGCAACTTATACACAAGGTCACAGATATTGTGCCTAAGCAAGCCTGCAGGGTTGCCACATCTTGCAAAAAGAAAATCAGTCTCATTACTTTGTTGTCCCACCTCATATGCCATTTTTGTTATGCATATAGTCGTAAGTTTTCATCAAAAATTACATAAATTATACTTGTACTGAGCTGATGGCTCAGCTCAAGTCGAATGCATGGTGACTTCTGTGTACTATTGCAGCACTATGCTGGTCAAACTAAAAAGTATTTAGATTAATAACTGTAATAAAATCTATTTGCATTAATAGTTACTTCCTGTTACTTATTCAAAATGGAACAATCTGTTAATAATTTATTTACATATGGAGAACTCTATTTCAGACAGTTTTTCAAAAACAGTTAATAATATTTTTTTTAATAATAATGTTTGGAAAGTTCTGGTTGAGAATTACATATTTTTTAGGAATAAAGGAGATGACTCACCAAAAGGCAGGAGCATTGAATCATTGAAAGGTATGCAGCAGGGCTAGCAATTTTTTTTCTTTTAATTTACGTCAATGGTCACAGACTGTTTGATAACAGACTACCAGTTTTGGTCTTTAATGACCATCATCAGATCTGTTTCATAAAAACAAAGACCTAATGTACTGCAGCCAGAGTGGCATCATACTGCAATACATTAGGGCTTTGTTTTTATGAAACATATCTGATGATGATCATTAAAGACCGAAACCGGTAATCTGTTATCAAACAGTCTGTGACCATTGACGTAAATTAAAGGAAACTGTTTACATATATGGGTCACTGTCTTTTCGCGATGATGTCGCAGCTTGTGTAGCAATTTTTTAACAATTTATATGTGCAACAACAGCATCACCAAGCCGTCTCACTGTGTAACTGGTGTAAATAACTTTCTATTGGTGTCCCATATGTTAGACAATAGTAGTTATTAAACCATAAGCTGTATGACTTTGCGTTAGTTTTGTCAATTTTAACAGAGTCTTTGGATTCTCTGTAGCATACTTGTAAGTAATTTTAACACTTTCTATGTGAATTTATAGTATTTTCAGCCTGATATTTCAGTTGTCAATTCACAATGGCTTCCACTCCTCACTCATGTGGGCCTTTCTGGCCAAGCCAGTACCTGGAAAACCCTGCAGCCACTCAACAGCTCGTCGCACACCACCTCATATCTATGCCTTCACTGCAACACAGACTAACCCCCAGCCCAACTGTACACAACAATATGTCAGCTCCTGGTGCCATTCAACAACTGGTTGCTCGCCACCTCATATCACCTCACCTTCTCTGCAACACGCACCAACTCCCCGGTTCAACTGTACAACAATCTGTTGGCCCCGGGAAGTCACAGTGACGTGACAGAAAATAATTCAGCCAAGCAGGTCATAATGTCACAAGATTACTATCAAAATTGCAGTATTTTGGTGTACACAAATCTACATTAGTAGTAATTACCTCTACATGAACAATAGAAGACAGTTTGCTTCAGGTTGAAACATTCCTCCTTAGTAAAAACTGGTGTTTTACAGAGCTCTGTCCTTGGCCTCTTCTCTTTTATTGTGACTACAAATAACCTGCCGCCTTGTGCATCACAGTCTGCAGTCTGTTATCTTGATGATACGACTTAACATATTTCACATTATGTATGCAAACTCTTGTCAAGATTACACTAGAAGCTCTTGAGTCTGCATTAAATTAGTTAGCAGCCAATAAACTTGTTTGTAATCCAGACAAAACACAAAAGCCTTATCAGGATTGGATAAGAATAGAGAAAATAAATGTGCTAAACTTTTAGGAATACATATCTATGCTAGACTCAGTTGGAAAGAGCTTATGAACCAAGTTTGCAAAATGATCTCATGAGTGTCCTCCCTCATGTGGAAACAAAGAGATATTGCCATGACTGCTGCGGGAAACATGGCATAGTGGTTAGTGCTGCTGGCTGGTGTGTTGCAGGTTACCAAATTAGGCCCAACCATGAGCAGCACTCTCCATCCAAGAATTCGGTTATGTTCTGTCTGCATGGTGGTGTTCACAAAAAACATACTTTCATTGTTGACCTTACTTCCAGATTGAGACTGACTGTGGTTATGTTGTGACACTGTTCAGCACGCATGCCAGGAACTTCAAAACAACTAGGTCACCATGGTTCCAATTAGGCAACATAGAAGCAATTGCCTACACAGACGGAAACCAGAATAAAAGCAGCATGTTCTAGCCACAGTCCATAAATTCAGAAAACCAATCAATTCCAAAATAGCAGCAAGCACACCAGGCATCGCATCAGTGTTTCTGGAGGCACTGATCAGAACCCAACAAAATGGCTGAAAGGATTGACTGAATTACCAAATATAACAGATGGGATGACATGATGTATTTGGTAAATGTGCATTTTTACTTGGTCAGCACTGCACAGCAATGGCTTGAACATGACTTACAGATTAGATTGGATTCAGTTTTCTTTCCATAGATCCAAAAATGGAATGATTCTCATGAGTGTGGAACATGTTAGAAAATCTAAAATAAAAAATATGAAACATCTGAACATAATACTCACTACCCTGATCATTTGTCAGGAGATTGTCAAAATATGTGAATACATCACAGTGAAGTGGAGATGCTAACATATACATAATTAATAACCTGTCAGAATGAAACCTAGTATGCACTTTTAATAAATTTATTATACACAAAATACCTAATCTTGACTTGTTACCAAGTGCTGTCAAAATTGAAATCTAAAAGACATTTTTATTTGAGCTGGCCTAACAGTCCCTATTAAGATATTTATCTATAGAGTAGAATAACTGCCTATCAAAAAGTCTTTCAAACTGTGTTTAACCTGTGCTTTATCTTAAACCATATTTGTAATGGTTGCTGACAATGTACTGAAAATGAATATTCCTGAATATTCGACCCCTTTTTGGACTAAGGTAAATGATTTTAGATCTTTATGTATATGGCAGTATGCAACCAGTCGAATGACCTACCTCTGTACTGCCTTCTTTGGGTTTGTGGCAGATAGCGCTTTAGACCTTCAGTTCATTGTGAAGATTTGAATTGTACTGATTGTGTGTTGTAAAGCTAAATGAAGCTGATTATTAAAGTACTCATCTCTGTACATGGACTCTTACTGTATTCATTTAAGCCATTGTACCTACAGCCACACTGATGACAAATGCTCCAAACCTTTTTTTGCATATCTGTTGTTGCTACACCATGTGGCCTGTCAACAACCAACAGCAGCTACCTTCACCTACTGCAACTCAAGCACCTTACTTATCAGTGAACCAGATGTCACCGCAGCTTCCAGCTATGCAACCAGAATATCTGAACACAAACTTTCATCATTTTTCTACTGTGCCTGTGAGTGCTTCGACTCAGGTTAACAGGGCCCATATGGCCACTGTCATGTTGCCTCAGACTGTGCATTCTTACATGTATGGACATTTCAAATAAGAGAATGATTACCACAAACTGTTCCTCGTCCTCCAACATATACTGCATCCAATTTCGTACAACATGGGTTCGTCGATTTGTGCTGTCTTGCCTCGGCCAAGGTCGAGTCCGCCGTGCTGTGTGCACCAGTCACTTTTCTGACTAAATTACAGCTCTTTCCTGCACTTACCATGCATTCCAAGCAGTGAACTATCGATGTAAAAGATGCTACTACCTCACCACAACACTTCCCAACACTCTGGATGCAACAGGAACCTAGCTTGCCTGGTCAAATTTCTGGGATCCCATGTCCCCCGCTCTCCAATGTTACCACAACCAAACAAACAGTTACGCACAATCAACCACTAAGTAACATTATGTTATAAGATGTCACGCAAGCCAAATTTCCAAAATTGCCTACTTTTGCAAAGGACCAGCCAAACACCTGGTTAGCACTTGTGGACCCTATTTTTCATGCTACTGGTGTCCACTACAAGGAATCAAAATTCGTGTGCCTCACCAGACATTTACACAACCATTTGGACTTACTCAGTGACATTGTGGTGCACCTGCCCTCCCGCTCTGCAATACATAAATTCTAAATTTATTAGCTGTGAATGTTTGTCACTATATTCTGATGAGATCATTCTCCAAATTATTCACAAGGAACATTTAGGCAACTGTGGCATCATCTACATGCCCTTGCAACACTTGACTTTCTGCCAGATGCGACACTTTGGTCAATCTTGTTAATGAAATTCTCTGAAACATTACAACTACAAATCTTGCCTCTAACATTGAGCTCGCTCGACGAGAAACTGTTAGTGGCCAACCACGCTTTCAAGATAGTTCACCAGCACAAATTTTCATTTCACATTCCAGCTTCCCCCACTCAGTCAAGTGACGTCAGCGGAGTACCCCCCCCTCCACCACCGGGTATCAGAGGCGCTCACCCACGCAGGTAACAGACAGTGCAAGTGCTTCCATATGGTGCGCTGCATCCTGCCACCCCCTTCGGCAGCCTCCAGTGACATGATGTGCAGCGTAGCAGCAACTGCCAGAACTGCTATGGCCACTCAACCGCACCCACTTTATCCCTTATGCTGGTTTCACGCCAAATTCGGCGACACCACCCGCAGCTGTTGCTCACCATGCATGGCGAAAAACGTGCAATGCGAGTTGCATTAGATGCCTTGTCATGCACAGAAAATAAATGGTGCCACAGTCATGAGCACTCAGCACATATTGCCTCACCCATCGGTGGATACCTCTATGTGCTCAATGCTACAACTAATCAAAAGTGATTGACAGTGGAACTGACAAAAGCATCGTTCCCCCATCATTTACACCTCTTCATCTGTGACCCTCATCTACATCACTACATGCTACAAATGATTCAAACATCAATGTGATTGGTATAGCTCCACTCATGTTGAAATTATTCACCTTTCTGTATGTTCCGTGGACATTCATGTAAGCAGAAGTCAGTTACCCAGTGATAGGCATTGATTTCCTACGCCACCGTACATTTCTATCAATATGTCAGACAATACCCTGCATTATCTACCTACTGATACCACTATTCCTCTCACATCTGCCTCTCAAGTGCAACCCCCGCCCCCTCGTGACAGTTGTCTTAGCTCTTTGACAGCCTAGTGTGTTCTGCTTACAGCTAAACTCGCGAATGTAACTTGTGATGCTGTAGTTCAATGCCAACAGATTGACGACCTCCAAACTAATCAATCCATGTTACAAAGGCTCATCAAGGGCACTACTCATGCCTTTGACCTAGCCAGATGCGAGATCTCCAGCCTTTGCAGCACCAGCTGTTCAACCCTGCCACCTGCCACTGACACCGACCACTGTGCAATGGATGATATTAAGGTCAGTGTTCCTGTCTTGCCTAGTGAACAGTGTGATTCTCACCCCCAGTTGCGAAGTGTTTTGGCTGTCACAAGTGGTGTGTATTATAAATTGAACACTACCCAAGGCCCCCGTGTTAGATATAAAGCTTGGAGACTGGATCCTCAAAAACTCAAGATCGCTAAGTCTTGAAAGTTAGGAACCTTTAACTACAGGGATTGTTCGCCCCTTATCCAGCAATTGGTCATCACCAATTTGACTTGCACCAAAAACAGATGGTTCATTCAGGCTCTTTGGGGATTACCATAGTGTAAAAGGCAGAACCATTTTGGACAATTACCCAGTTCCCCATATACAGGACTTTGCACAACAACAGAGTGGTTCTAAGATCTTCAACAAGGTAGATTGCAAGAAAGCATATCGTCAAATCCTGATGCACTTTGATGACACACATAAAACTGCTACCATCACACCCTTTGGCCTTTTGGAATATTGTTGCATGCCATATGGTTTAAAGAGTGCAGTGCAGACATGGCAACGCTTCTTGGACTCCCTCCTTTTTGCATTCCCATTTTGCTATGCATATCTCGATGATATTTTAATTTTTTTCCATCATCAACATAAGAACATGAACACCATCTCAAGGCAGTGTTTCGTATCCTCTCTGATAATGGTGTGGTAATCAACGAGGACAAAACACAACTCTGTTCCACTTAGGTCTCTGGCTGTGGGTATTAGACTCACCTCAGACAGAATTGTGCTGGTTAGTCAGCTACCCCCATCTGAAACATACCACGACTTGCAATGTTTTTTGGTGATGATTAACTTCTTCCATCGCCACATCTGTAAGGCTGCATCATTACAAACACCACCGACAGATGCTCTGTCAGGCCCACATACAACAGGCACATACAAAGTACCGCAGACCAAGGAAATGGAGCACACATTCACAGATTTGAAACAGGCCCTCACGCAAGCCATCACTTTAGCTCATCCAGTCATGGATGCCAAAATCTATGTCACCACAGACACCAACAATTCTTTATTGGTGTCCTGTAACAGCATGTACAGTACAACCCCTATGTTTCTTCTCAAAAAAAGTTATTGCCCTACCAAAAGAAATGGTTGGCATTCGACTGGGAGCTACTTGCTGTGTATGAGGCTATATGTTATTTCTGTGAAGACATTGAGGGTAGAGAAATTATGGTATTCACCGACCACCATCTCCTCACAGCTGCTTTATGCAACCCACCTGCCGGCCTCCTTCCCCGCAGGTCGTGCAACATGGGCCTTATTGCCCAATACATAAATGACTTTCGCTACATACGGGGAGCAGACAATGTAGTGGCCCGCATCTCTGCCATAGGTATTGTCATTGACTTTGACGCACTTACTTGAGCGCAACATCATGACAAAGAAATAGTGGAATTCCACGGCTCTTAAGATTGAGCTTCACACACACCATGGGTCAAGCGTCCCACTTCAGTGTGACATCTCAACTGGTTCATCCCGCCCACTCATCCCATCATCCACGAGACGACAGATTTTCAACGCCATATACAAACTCACCCACCCAGGCATCAAGGCCATGACCAGGTTTATCTCTGAGTGCTTTATGTGGCCTAGAATTAAAACTCAGTGTTGCAACTTGACATGAGCATGTATTGCATGCCCACACCCAAAGGTCGGTAGGCCCCCTGAATGGCAGGTTTGATGTATTCCCAGGTTGCTTCCGACATGTACACCTTGATTTGGTCAGTCCACTGACCCCCTCACAAAACTATAGATATACCCTGTCAATTATCGATAGGGTGATCCGTTAGATGGAGGCTACGCGTATGGCAGATGTATCTGCAGACGTTGTTGTTCATTCTTTTGTAGCCACATGGTTTTGTTGCTTTGGGTGCCCAACCTTTGTTACAACAGATCAAGGCCAACAGTTTGAATTTATACTTTTTTTTCCAAATTATGTGAACTCTGTGGAGTGGCGTGATTCCTGACTGCTGCCTACCATCCCCAAAGTAACGGTCTCTTGGAGGCATGGCATCGGACCTTAAAAGCCAATCTGATGTGCCACAATTCCCCGTGGTCTGATGCATTGCTCTGGGTTCTCCTGGGTTTTTGTGTGTCCCTTAAGGACGATTTCAAGGCCTCCCTGGCCGAAATATTTTATGGCGAACTGCTGGTCCTTCCAGCCCAGTTCATTGAAGACTTCCCTCAACTTGCACAGACACTGAATTCCCTCCCCTAGTAGAGCAGGTGCGCTCCCATATTTTTCGACAGCGTGTGCTGCCTCCCGGTTCTCACTCAACTCCAAACCAGTTTATCCACAAGGAACTAAACAAGTGCAGTTATGTGATGCTACACAATGACTCAGAATGTGTAGCTTTACAATGCCCATATTCTGGTCCTCATAAAGTGTTAGCCCGTCCAACGAATGTATTTGACATCCTCCTACGTGACCGACCTCTCTCCCTTTCAGTTCACCAACTGAAGCGAGCATGGACCATTGTTGACAACGCTGTGGATGAACCTGCTGCTGTTGAGCTGCGTACATCACCGCACGAGGTCTCCACCAACACTGATGTCTCGCCTCCCAACGGTTGTTTGGCACCAGCTCCAATTCCAGCCTGCCGGAGCCCTGATGGCGAGGGTTCCCCTTCCTCACCCCTTACCCCCTATCCTCCCTAGCTATTTTACCTTCCAAACAGATGTGTCCCGTTTCACCCCAGATGACATCTCTCTACAGGTATGTAATAATTTCATTTCCATCCTTAACGCTCCTCGCCACTCAGCTGACAACCCTCCCACCTCTTCCATTTCTATCATCAAACACCTCAAACTCCCTCCAGGCACAGAGCTTAATGGGAGCTCTTCTTTCATCAATGCTACAGGCCTTCTAACTGTCATCCCTCCACTGATTCTGATGGTTCAACCCACTCATGTGTAGGCCACATCATCCCCCCCCCCTCCCCTTGCATCAGCAGCGATTCGAACAGGCCCTGCCTACAGATCCATGTGTACCTACTGCTCCTGGATCTTCGCGCCTGTGCACAGTGTCCCTGATGCCTTCCCCCCTGAATAATGCCACAAGTGCTCAAGAGCTCTGCACGTCCAAGGGGCATGCAATCAGTCAAGTGACTTATCTTTGGACTGCCTTCTTTGGATTTGTGACCCATAGCGCACAGACCTTCAGTTCACTGCAAAGATTTGAATTGTACTGATTGTGTGTTGATGAATAGCAGTATCAAGCCGATTATTAAAGTACTTATCTTTAAATGTGGAATGTTAGTGTATTCGTTTAATCCACCATACCTACTTCCACAAGTAGGTTGTTCTTATTCCTAGTACTGATACTATGTATTGAGCTATTGGTTGGAAATAGAGATATATTACTTGCAACAAATTTCATTACGGAATAATATACTAAGAAGCGGTGGTTAGAATACAAAGTTATTTGAACATGTTTCTTCATGATGTTCTTGAATTTACACCACAAATGAGTCTTATTACACTTTTTTACGAGCTACTAACTTTTGCTCAGTTTGACGAGTTAGCCAGAATATGAGTTACCCCAGAATATAATCGCATATGACACACAGGAATGCAAGTTTTTTTATATTTAAATCTTCTAAATTTACCATCATTCTCACTGCAAATATAGACTTGTTCAGGCACTTCAGCAATTCTATGGTATGCCCTTTCCAACTGAATTTATTATCGTGTTGTAACCCCAGAAATTTAACACTGTCAACCTCTTCAATCTGTAAGTCTTCATATGTTATACACAAGCTGGAAGGAAATCTCTTACAGGTTTTGAACTACATATAGTGGGTCTTTCAAAGTTTAATGTCAGTGAATTAGCTTTAAACCATTTATCAACATCAGTGAAAATTTAATTAGCAGCAATTCCTAACTCTGTACTTAACTTGTTTCTTATTCCAATCTTTGTATATCTGCAAACAAAACAAACTTTGCATCTGGAAATGGAGCAGACAAGTGGTCATTAATGTACACAAGAAAAAGCAGTAGACCAAAGATGGAACCTTGAAGAAATCCAGATGTAATTAATTTCCAATCAGATGAAGACTGACTGCTTACTCCACAGGTATCTGGTAACAAACCCTTTGTTTCCTGTTGGTTAGGTAAGACTCAAATCATTTCACACAACTGCCGGTGGCATCATTACATTATAATATGCTTAAGAGAATGCTGTGATTCACACAGTCAAAGGCTTTTGACAGGTCACAGGTAATGTAGGCTCTAATTTGATATCTAATGAATTGAGGACATTCTCACTTTAAGTGTAAATCGCCTTCTCTATATCGGAATCCTTAAAGAACCCAAAATGTTGTGATACCACAACTCCTTGGGATGCTATATCCTATTTCAGTCTCATCTCCACTCTTCCAAAGAGGGCATATATACAATATTTGAAAGCTACACTAATTTAAACTGGTACGGAATTATTCACTTTTATTCTATGCAAAATTTCTATGTAACTTGGAAAGATGCATGTAAAAAGTCTTAATTGTTCTTACGTAACAATGATAGTAATTGTTTAAAACCATATAAAGAGAGGCGATTTGTATGCTGCCATACTTCAGTCTTAAGCCGAATTTTGTATCAACAGCATGTAGTCAAACTTTGTCACAGTGTAAACTGTTTTATAGCTGGAAGATGTGTAGTGTCGTGGAATAGTATAGAGTTGGAAACGTGGAATATTGTCAAAATTTCGTTGCCTATGCCGAGAGCCAGAGGCAGTTGGTTAGCCAAGAGGTAAGAGGATTGTGCATTTATTGGAATGTGTCGTCACGCAGAGGCAATGGCCTGGTTACACACAACAGGCGAGAGAGAATTTCTTAGCACGTGGGTTTGTGTTAGACGGAAACTTTTGTAGAGTGTAAGACAGAGGTACAGCGTCAGCTATAATGCATTTCACAACTTCGCGTAAGTCTGCCATAACAACACGTAACTCTATCACAAGAACACCTAAGGGCGAGTACGACAGATAAGTTGGCAGTATAAGTGGAACGAATGCGTTCATTATAAACGAGTATGATGTCAGGACGTCGCTCATGCTTCCTTTAAATACGCCAGCTTTGATAGCAACAAGGCACTCGCAGTTAGATGGGTACTGGGACACTGCGTAGTGCTCAGCTCGGTGATTGACATGTTAATCTTTATTACGGAGATGTTGCAGTAAGGGCGGCCCATCCAGCAGCAGAAGTGAGGGGACAGTACCAGCTCTGGTCCTCTCTGCTGCCGCTGTCAATTATCACCCCAGGATTAGCAGACATAGCGGCAGACTCGCTTACCGCCAATGCTGACCACATCAGTGAGCTGTCATCGAGATCGTGCGGGGCCTAGGCCCTGTGCATCCGCTGTCACAACCGGGTGAGCCAACGACGCTGGGGGATTGCAGCCCGTTCCGCCCATCCACCAAAGACGAGTCACCAGGAGGAGCAGGGAAGAAGATGGAGTGGGACAGAGTACGCTCCGCACTACGAGAACGCATCTCGTGCCGACAGCGCTGGGACTCCAACCCGGAGCCTCCTACGCGCAGCGGCCTGCTGTCCGCCAGCCGGGCACAACCAGCAACACGCGGCCGAAGTAAGGACATTCTGCCGCTACGTGACAGCACGTGGCACTGCGCTAACAAGACTGGTGCTTTCCTGGAGCTGGTACCATCACTATGAGTCAGCAAGGACTCGGGGAAGGTTGTTGATATCACCAAGCTCAGCCAGCCTGTGTTACGTGGGTCACATTGCACTCGGCAGGAATAAAGGTATCATGAATTAATAATGTTTCTTTGGTGTTTCTGATGCGTCCACAGTCATTTCCTAGCATGCTGACAACTGGAGAGGTCACCGCTAGGCTTCCAGTCCATCGTAGGCGACCGGGGCGCTTACAGATGTAAGTTCTACAATGTAAAACATGTTCACCGCTGAACATCTAGCATGTGAAATAAAAACATTTGGAAACTTATTTTGACCATTTCATAATATCCATGTGATGATGCAGTAACATCAAAATGAACTTACGGCAGCATCAAGAAGCAGCACCCCGGATTATGCAAGATACTTACAAAACTGGAGGAAGGTTATTTGAATGCTGGTAATATGTTGTAAAATGTGGTATGAAATAATTAGATAGTGACTGAACGTCGTTTTTCTTGTGTTAAACTGTGAGACACATTCCAAACGTCACATAAACATTTTCGCAATGTTTTATTACACTGTGACTTGGACAGCACATTATTTGCAGTCAGATGCTTAAGGTCACATTTGAGAGCACAACATTTTCAAATATTTTTGAAAAATTGGCAAAACTGAAATTGATCAATAGTCTGATGGTATCTCTTTTTTCCCTTCTTGTAAAGAGGCTTGACTTCAGCATTTTGTAGGCAGTCTGGAAATGTTCCACTGATAAGAGACTGATTACACAAATAACTTAAGACAGAATGCAACTCACATGAACAGTCTTTGACTGATGTCATTGATATGTTATCATATCCACTAGAATACTTTGTTTTTAATGATTTTATGATGGAAGCTACTACTCTGGGAGAAGTGAGTGTCCTTTCATCCTACTGAAGTTATTATTAAAGGCTGGTCTCAGACACTCCATTGTACTGTTTACTAAACCTGATAACCCCAAGCTGTCAGTAACAGAAACAGATTGTTTGTTTTAAAGGTTTGCAACAACACTACATGCACTTGTTACAAATGTCTCATTTATTTTTAGAGCTATCTGCTCGTCTTCTGTTTTGGCCCCTCTTGTCTCTGTCTTCACTATATCCTGTATCGTTTTTATTTTGTACCAGATGTAAATATCTTTCTATCATAATTAGGCTGCTTAGATTTCTGGATTACTTGCTTCAATACTTTTGCAATATTCTTTGTAATGTGTTACAATGCTAACATCAGAGATGTTCCTAGACAGTAGATACAATCTCCTTTTTGACCAACATTATATCTTTATTCCTTGTGTAATGCATGGTTTACTTTTATACTTCTGTTTGATTTGAGTTATCTTAGGGAAAAACAATTTTTGAAAGAGGAAGTAACTTTATTAATGAATACTTTGCATTTTCCACTTCAGTCAGAAGTATTGTAAAAAACTAACCAGTTTATGTCCTTGAGCACCACTGAACAGGTGAACTCAAAGATGGATTAATACCATGTGATAAGCGATCAGAAGGATTATCTTCTGGTTTGAAATGTCTCCAGTTAGGAAATGAAATCAGTTCCTGAATTTCACAGACTGTTGGCAGTAAACATTTTCTAAGGGCCAGGACTATGTCGCAGTCAGCTACAAACTATTGTGGAGTCCATCTGGGATCATCTTATTAATTAATCAAGCAAGAAGTGGGGCACCATGTAATTCCAGGCATGGAAGAGATTGTTGTTTAATAGGGATGACACATGATTTGGCTGCAGTCAATGAGATTACAACACTGTTATTAGGAAGAACATGTATGAAGTATACACAAGCACCATACTCCAACTGTCAAGCATCACAAAAACCATGAATTTACAATTTAACATATTGAGGACAAAGAATTATCTTCTTTTTAATCAAAATACCATTTAGAGTACAGAGCTGCACATAAAGATCATTTCATTCATCAGTCAGGTTGAATGGAAGAGCTTCATCTCAGTCAAGGCTTAGCTGTGACAAGTGCTGTCAGAATAGCCTGCTTACAACTGAAGGGCCCAGTAGCCCCAGTGCATCAAAAATAAATCCTATTGTACACATGATGTTATGCTTGCTAGCCTTTGAGCACTGATGACTCTTCAGCTTCAGGTGAAACAGAAATATGTCAGAACCAGGGTGCCATAAGACTCTTAATGTTTTTATAGCTCTTCATTTGTGTGGCCATAGTGTCTGGAGTTGCTTTATAATTCTTGAGAGTATTTTTGTTTATGTCATTGCAACTACAAAAATCCATGATTTTTTCACCAGGTGTGTTTTGCTTTATTGACACCAGGTGTGTTTTGCTTTATTGAGGTAAAGCATAATCAGTGCTCTGAAATTAATTTATTTACATTTTGATTTGATTTTAGATCAAAAAACAATTAATTAAGCGTAGGTTGATTTGTACTTCAGTGATTTCCCAATGTAAGTAAGATATCAGCCAAAAACTCACTGTAAGTACAAATCAACCTACTCTTAATCAACCATTTTTCAATCTAAAAGCAAATCAAAATGAAAATAACTTAATTACAGACCACTGATGATGCTTTATCTCAATAAAGTGAAACATGTCTGGTGAAAAAATCACACATCTTTGTAGTTGTAATGTTAGAAACAAAAATCCCTCAATAATTTTCATAACTTTCCAACAGTGAGATGGCAAGGCAATGAGGTTTCTCTGTCATGTGCTGTAACCTCTTCCATAACCTTATGTCTTTTGGCCATTTCCTTAGGGGAAATGCCCCAGAAGCAAATAGTTGACTCAGTTTGGTCTGAAGATCCTGAATTTTGGCTTCAGTAGCTGAATTACCTAAGGAGACACCAATATAGAAGCTAGATAACAACTTACGATGCCACTGGAAACCTGCCGTCATGTACTAAAGCTAACTGTTGGAGACATATAGTAACAAGAAAGGCAGCAGGAGCACTTCCGTAAGTGACTGTAGACAACTTATATTCCTGTCTCAGTTCAATTGGTGATTCCCACCACAGAATTCACTGCAAGTTCCTATTATCAGGATGGACACGTACCTTTTTATGCCAGCTGACAGAGTTACATTAATGGAGCAAACTTTTATAATAGTGGAAAATAAATCTGGTTGGATAGCCATACCAACCATCAAGACATCGCTGAGAGATACCCCATTAGAAGTGGCAACATATCCATCCAACACTACTTTTAACTTAGTAGTAAAGTTGCAATCCTTGAAGACACCATGCTGTGGAAGGGAAAATCTTGGGCCAACAGTATCCTGAGAATTAGAGACCTAATGTGTCTTAGTTCAGTATAGTTATGCATGAATGCAGAATATTCCCTTTTCAGATTTAGTTGTCTTTTAAATCTGCTCTCAAGGTGATCCAGCCTTCAGGAGGCCTGTTGTCACAATTCATCTAGGAGTTTACAGTAAGGCTTCACTGCAATTAAAACACAAATCTTCCACTTTCTTCTCATACTGTGTGGGGCTGAAAGTGTGCCTCACAAAGTTTACTCTGCTTACTCAACATTTTAGAAGACAGCTCCTCTTGCTCCCAAAACATTTACAGTTTGGTGTTCAAGTTATCACCTCTGACAAAACATGTAGTAACCGTAGAACAGGTGCCTGGCTTGTTGAACTCTAGATTAACAAGGGTTAGATCAAATGGGACATTCCAACATCTCATGTCTACATAAGTTACTGGTAAGTCATTGGTGACATAATCTACAACACCACAAGGGGTTCTCATATGAAAGTTTAAACAAAAGTTCAATGTTACTAGTTTATGACATTGTGGCTGCAAAGGCATTGTTTGTGCCATTCATAGGAAGTGCCCTTAGATGTAAAAGACAGTTGGATTGCACTATCTAGCAGCACCCTACAAGACTGCTGTCTACCCATGCCGTCTTTAGTACTGACAATAGCTGTTGCCAACAAAGCATCTTCCCATTCATAACCTGATGGGGCAATGAGTAGCTTCTACATTCATCATTCTGTCTATTCTTCAAATCAGCTGTGGAACAGTATATTGTGCTTTCCGTTACAGGTATTACAAGGAGGAACCTTGTATTTAATCTAAAAGTGACAGGACAGATACGAAAAAAAAAAAAAAAAAAAAAAAAAACAAAAAAAAAAAACATATTTTTTGCTACAAATGGCTCTTGCCCATCAATATTCAGTGCTTGAAACCTCTAACATTTGGTGACAGCATGAGGTTCATTACAAACCTCAGCATCAGCATTAGCCAGAGGAACCCTCCTCACAGATCTCATTTGATTTGAAGTAATGATATTTGCTTGCAGTTCTTTTGAGATGATCTCCCTGAATTTTATCACCTCAAGAGCCTGTCATTCTGTTTCCCAAAAATCTGTCAGCTGATTTAATGTGGTGAATGTCAACTGAGACAGGTTTACCTTCCACTCACAGTAATCTGTGTGTCACAAAGTAGCAAAAACTGCTTCTGAAAAAATCACTTCAAGAAGTGAAATGTCAGGTTTAAGGCCCCAAAGGCCTTCAAATGGCTACATACACAATTAACTAAGTGTCTATGATTTTTCACTATGTCGTGACTGACTGTAGACTAGGCCATCAGTGACTTTGCATGTGGAACAGTATATTGTGCTTTCCCTTTCAGGTATTACAAGGAGGAACCTTGTATTTAATCTAAAAGTGACAGGACAGATGCGCAAAAAAAAACTGCTTCTGAAAAAATCACTTCAAGAAGTGAAATGTCAGGTTGAAGGCCCCAAAGGCCTTCAAATGGCTACATACACAATTAACTAAGTGTCTATGATTTTTCACTATGTCATGACTGACTGTAGACTAGGCCATCAGTGACTTTGCATGTCTGGCTGCAATAATTTTGGTGTTATCATACCTCAGCATGATAATGCCCCAAGTAATCAACAGATTTCCTTATGTGACAGGTATATGTTTTGTAAGGTCCTTTGCTGTGCTTCATAAAATAGAACTGTGGTAGTGAAATTTCTCGACATCAACATCCTCAACTGAATTGTTATTAATGATTAGATTTAAAGAATGATTACTGTAGGGCATTCCCTTAAAAATTTGACAATTTAATGGAGTGTAACTTAAAGGAACTGTCATTGCTTAATAGATTCAATGATTCTGTAGGCTGTGATAGCTGAGTGTAACTCTTCATTAAACCCTTAATAATGGATTGAATGAAGTCCCAGGAATCCTCAAATTCTGTAGATACATCTTTAATTTCCAGCCATGCTTAAGATGACTCAAAATCAGTCAGAATCTGCATCAGTTTTCTTTACTTTGATTCGAGTTTTCAATGGTAGCATTGCTTGCAGCCTCCACAAAACTACCTGTACTCTTAGAGTGGCCTTTCTGACAACTATCTGTTTGACCAGTCTTGTCCTCTCACAGGATGGATAGGTGGTAGAAGGAAGTCAATGGTTGCATTTGCCACATTGTAAGTCAGTGCCACAGAGCAGTATGGACTGGAACAGTAGTGATGTCATGGATGCTGGTGACTGGCACGATCAATGATGTGATCTCTGGTGGAAAAGTTAAGTGGGAGTAGGCAAGTCACACAAGATGGTTGTCACCATCCAAGTCTGTACTTCCTTGTGTTTGGTGTTGAGCATCAGCGAATGTGTATCTCTGAACACTTGTGTTAAGGATGTTTTTTCTGAATTCCCAAATAGGTCTCAGAACGCTTGGAAGCACTCAATGATAAACCAAAAATGTGTGCAACTCACATGTGATTAGTTCTTCATGGTTTATACAAGTTGACATATACCAGAATGAACAACAATGTGCATGAACATAACTAGTCACGTGTGTTCACTGTATCTGGCCCTGAGGATCGTAAAACATAAACAATTCCCTTGTAGGTCTCTGGTCCTGCATCAGTCACTGAGTGTTTAGTACAAGAGGACTCACTGCCCTCCCCTTGTTTTCACTCAAATGAATTACTAGAACACAACACTTGATATAAAAACATGTTAGTTCTCATAATGCTTTTCAAAGTGCACAAGGCATGGATGAGCTGTGATGTTTGGCTAGCTGAAACATGCATCTGCTTTCTGCAGAGTCTGTTAGATAACTACCTGCTTGCCCTTAATAAAAAGACTGGATGCGGAAGGTGCACCCAACACAGCTGCAAATTTCCCAACAGGAAGGAGGTTATACCGGATAGACTGACCTGCCCAGTTACAAAGACCACACAACAAGTGTCTCTAAAAGTGGCAAACCTGAGTGAGAGATATTATGGTCACAGAGTGTCTAGACTGATGGCTTCAGTCTGTTAACTGATTTAACGAAAGACCAAAACTTCTTATGACTTTCTAAGAGTTTTACTTTTGAATCAGTTGAACCTTCATGCATGGCTCTCTTTATGATAATTTTGGCCTTGTTTAGTTTTTGTTTGTCTGTGAGGCTGTGGCTGCATGTAAATTATCAATGAACCATTCTTTGCTTTCGTAGAAGATTTCTATGACGATTGTCAAACCATGGTGGGTCTTCTCTATCCCTCATAATTTTGCTGGGCACACATCTATCTAAAGTCTACTGTACGAGGATGGTTTGAAAAGTTCTTGGAATGGAATAGAAAAAATACTTACATCACTGAAACTTTTTTATTTTTCAATGTAGTCTCTTTGTGGATTAATGCTCTTCATCCAGTGATGTTCCAGTTCCTTGATTCTATCTCGATTTTGAGTTTCCTCCAGTCCTGCAAAATAGTTGTCAACTCTGGCTATCAATTCTTCATTTGACGTGATTCTTCGTCCACCAAGAAAAAAAAATCAGTTTTGGTAAGAGATGGAAGTTTGACAGAGCCACATCAGGTGAATAAGGTGGGTGTGGCAACAATTCATACCTTAGTTCATGTGATTTTTGCCATACACATGTGTGCGGGTATGCACGTGTTTTTGATCCAGCATGAAGAGTTGTGTCATCCATCTTACAGATATTTTTTTTCATTTCTAATTCTTCAGTTAAAAGGTGATATACCCTTTCAGATGAAAACTGGCAATCATGAGCAATTTCACAAAGTTTCAATCAGTGACCCTCCATGACCATTTTATGCAATGATTGTTGGAGTAGTGACACATCTTGGCTGACCACTGCACGGATCATCATCTAAGCTCTCCTGACCAAATTTAAATTCATTTACGAAGTACTTTATCACTGTTTGAATCTCCAATTTTGCCATCTTCACAAATCACTATATGGGAACAATAACAAAGCCACATCACCTCCACAGCTCTCTTTCAAGAGCATGAACGTGGCACGTGTTTACAGGAAACAGTCCAATGAATATCATGTGAACAACTTGTTGTGCTAGTGCTGACCTCGTGTGGTGATTCCGAGAACTTTTCAAATCACCCTTGTACAATGCTCTTGAACATTATCCACTGATACTCGACATTGTTGGTACTGCACATGAAATTTTCATACTGACCACTCATGTAATGTATAGTCTGCTTCTTGTTGATTTTGCTAAGTAGAGCAGAAAGATCTTCCACATTTATTTTTATTCCTACTTACAGTCATATTCAGTGATGCTGTAATGGCCTTATGAGTGCTGATTCCAGTTTTAAACTAACTGTGTAGAAAAGTTTGGATCTGTTTGTCACCAGCAGATCTAAGATGTTACCTTCACAAGTTGGTTCTCTGATCAACTACTCAAGGTACAAGGTATACAACTCTGCTTCCGCGATATTTTCCCCAACATTTGAGGCTTTAATGAAACCAATTGGTTACAGATGTATCAAAAATGGTTCAAATGGCTCTGAGCACTATGGGACTTAACATCTGAAGTCATCTGTCCCCTAGAACTCGGGACCAATTAAACCTAACCTAAGGACATTGCACACATCCATGCCAGAGGCAGGATTCAAACTTGTGACCGTAGCGGTTGTGCGGTTCCAGACTAAAGCGCCTAGGACCGCTCGGCCACACCAGCTGACACACATGTATCATTCAAAGTATTTTCCATCACTGGCCACTATTACAAGTTCCTGTGATTGTTTCACTTGGTTTTTAATACCTCATAGTATACGACGCCGAGCTTGCCCCACCAAATGCAGAGCATGATTTTGGAGCCATGAATATTCGGTTTGGCCATCGATGTGGAAGCATGGTCGGAATATCCCCATGATTTTTTGCATTTAGTGTTATTGAATGAACCAATTTTTCATCCCCGGTTACAATGCAATGCAGAAATCCGCCTCTGAAGCAACTGTTCACAAACACACAAACGCTGTTCCACGTCTCTTGGTTTCAGCTCACACGGGACCCAAGTTCCTTCTTTCTGAATTGTGCCCATAGCCTTGAGATGTTTTGAAATGGCTTGCTGTGTCACTCCCACTAATCATGCCAATTCTTCTTGTGTTTGATGTGAGACTTCACTCAGCAATGTCTCCAATTCTGCATCTTCGAAAACATTCTCTCTTCCACCATTATGCTGGTCTATGACATTAAAATCACCGTTCTTGAAGCATTGAAACCATTCATGACATGTTCTTTCACTAATAGCGTCCTTACCATAAGTACTTGAGAGCATTCGATGAGACTCAGCCACTGTTTTCTTCATACTGAAACAAAATAGTAGCATATCCTGCAAATGATGAGAATTAGGCTCGTAAACTGATATTTTCAATCAAGAATAACTTTATGATGCAGATACAAATCAACTAATGTTTGAATAATGTTATGTTTACTGAGGTCCAAGCTAACTGCCTGACAATTGCGATCTGTTTCTTTCGACCTCTGCTTACTATTGTCGCCACCTGTCGGCAAACGACAGAAGCAAAGTTGTACACCTTGTAATTTTCAGGAAAGCCAATTAGAACAATTTCATGTGAGTCCTTATTGCTACTACCAACCCTACTCACTTGAGTTCCCAGTCTACAGTTAATAAGTTGAAATTTCCCTCAAAGTTCTTCCACTACTGCTCCTGAGACAGGAGATCCATTAAACCATTTAATGACCATGTTTGATCCACCTCTGACAATTACCTTTATCCAACTTATTTTGCATTTGGAATCTGTACTAATCTCAGTAGATACTATCACATTTTTTATGGTTATAAACACATATTTACTACCATTATTCAACCTATCTTCACAATGTACATTCCAGGTAGAGTTTAAAATTTCATTGCTATTACTATATGGTTCCAGCCAGGTTTCTGTCCGTAATACTGTGTGGTCATTGTTACCACTTATAAATAAGACCACCTTTCCATAGACATTACTGCAGTTAACAAATACTACAACTAAATTGGAATCCATTGGATTCAATCTGAACAAAGGACAGCAGTCAGTCAGTAATTTCTTGCAATCTAGATTTCGATTATAACATACTCGTCATCAGTGCATTACTAAAGAGTCATATAGGTCATGTGTACAGTCTCTTCATCATGTCTGTCTGCAATTCAACATATCATCTTTATCGTGAGTAGCGATCTATCCTTTTCATAATATTGCTGACAGCAATAACTGTTTATTCAATTTTCCAATTATTTCATTAGTTTTATATAACTGAAGTAGTAGCTTTGTGGATCACTTTTAGTTGTTAGAACCTGGGTACATCACTGAACACCAACTATGCCTACATGTCAAAGCACACTCCTAGGCTAGTTGCCTGAATTACATATCTGTCAGAGTAATCTAGAGCCATATTTTTTGAAAACACAGTTGAACACACTGAACCAAATGAAGGTGGCTGATGTTCATAAGCTTATTTAATCTCAAACAACACAGTGACTAAGTGTTATTTAAGAAACAATAATGTCACACAAGTCGCAGAATACCAGTCTGTTATAGAAGAAGTATATGGAAAATGTTATACACAGATGAACAGACTTGGACGGGACAGACCAGTGTGGAGAGCAGCATAAAATGAATCTTCGGACTGAACACAACAACAACAGCAGTACATGAAAAATACAAGATACAACAAAAACACTACTTTTGGCCTAAATTTAAAAAACAATTAAATTAAAATATTACAAATTTAATAATGGCAAATGTATAAAAAAAATGTAATCCATACTTTGAGAGGTGGTAATGTGGACCCAAACAAGAGAAAATGTCCAGTACACACAGGATGTAAAATGCATATCCTAAGAGCTATGAGCACTTTTTTGCCTTTGCTACACATCTCTTCTCCTGCAAGCTCTTGGCTGTGAATGACCCACATGATGCAATAAACAAATCTACATTCTGCAGATCACTGAAGTACATGGTAGAGGGTACATTCCACTGTACCAGTTACTGCCGTTTCTTCATGTTCCATTCACATATGGAGCATGGGAAAAGTGATATTTTAAATGCCTCTGTGTGTGCTGTAATTAATCTAATCTTGTCCTCATGATCCCCACGGGATGATACATAGGTGGTTGTAGTATATTTCTAGAGTTATCTATTGAAGCCAGTTCTCTAAACTTCATGAGTAGGCTTTTCAGAATAGTTTATGTCTATCTTCAAGAGTCTACCAGTTTCTCCAGCAACTCTATGATACTCTCCCATGAGTCAAACAAACCTGCAGCCATTCATGTTGCCCTTCTCTGAATATGTTCAATATCCCCTGTTAATCTTATTTGGTATGGGTCCCACACACTTGAGCAATATTTTAGAATGGGTTACATGACTGATTTGTAAGCAATCTCCTTTGTAGACTGATTACATTTCCCCAGTATTCTGACAATAAGCTAGAGTCTACCATCTGCTTTACCCATGACTAAGCCTATGTGATAATTCCATTTCATGTCCCTAAAAAGTGTTACAACCAGGTATTTGTATGAGATAGACAATTCCAACTAAGACTCATTGATATTATAGTCACGGGTACTACTTTTTTTGTTTTGTGAAGTGCACTATTTTACATTTCTGAACATTTAAAGCAAGTTGCCAATCTTTGCACCACTTTGAAATCTTACCAAGATCTAACTGAATATTTATGCAGCTTCTTTCAGACAGTACGTAATTATATATAACTGCATCATCTGAAAAAATTCTGAGGTTCTTATTAATGCTATCTGCAAGATCATTAATATACAACACGAACAGCGGGCATCCCAACACACTTCCCTGAGGCAGACCCAAAGTTACTTCTACAACTGACGATGACTCTCCATCCAAGATAACACTGCATTCTCCATAACAAAAAATCCTCAATCCTGTTACAAATTTCGCTTGATACAATCATACTTTTGATAATAAGTGTAGATATAGTACACTGTCAAATGCTTTTCGGAAATCAGGAAATCCCACATCTACCTGACTGCCTCACTCCATGGCTTTCAGTATTCTATGTGCAAAAAGTGCAAGTTGGGTTTTCACTTGATCGACTTTTTTAAAAGACATGCTGGTAGATGTGGAGGAGATCATTCTGTTCATTATTTTTATTACAATTGAGTTTAGAATATGTTCCAAGATCCTACAACGAATCTACATCAAAGATATTGGCCAGTAGTTTTGTGCATCTACATCTGCATGGATACTCTGCAAATCATACTTAAGTGCCTGGCAGAGGGTTCATCACACAACCTTCACAATAATTCTCTCTTATTCCAGTCTCGAACAGCATGTGGAAAAAACAAACACCTATATCCTTCCGAGTGAGCTCTGATTTCCCTTACTTTATTATGATGATAGTTTCTTCCTATATAGGTCAGCGTCAACAAAATTTTTTTTGCATTCAGAGGAGAAAATTGATAATTGAAATTTCGTGAGAAGATTCTGCCACAGTGAAAAATGCCTTTGTTTTAATTATATCCACCCCAAATCCTGTAGCATGCCAGTGACACTACCTCCCGTATTTCTCAATAACACAAAATTTGCAAGTTGTAAAAAAAGAAACCAAATCTTACAAAAGTAGAGTTAATAATATAGTATTAAAGGCTGGCTTAGAAAACATTAATAACCCACAGGAAGTAGCTAATATGTTTAATAACTATTTTATAAATGTAACAGAGAAACTACTACAACATACTTCTAATAGAAAACAGCATACAGAAACAGGGAAAAAAGTCTCAAGCAGATCAATGTTTTTGTACCCAACAAATGTAGAAGTAGTACAGGTTACAATAAAAAGTCTCAAAATGAAACACTCTGCAGGTGTAGATGATATAACTGATTTCATTATAAAGTAGTGTGGGGACTTGATTACTGAGACCTTAACCCACCTATGTAACCTATCTTTTGCTACAGGGACTTTTCCTTCATGTTTGAAAATAGCAAAAGTAAAGCCATTATACAAGAAAGAAAACAAAGATCATGTTTCCAACTACAGACCACTGGCACTTCTTTCTGTTTTCTCAAAAATATTAAAAAGGCTTTTCAATAAGAGGCTAACAGACTTCTTAGAGGTAAATGGCATTCTGTCAGAATCTCAACATGGATTTAGAGCATACCTCAACCGAATCTGCAGTTCACTCCTTTCTACTATAGGCACTGATAGCATTAGACAACAAAAAACTTACCATGGGCATATTTTTGGATTTGTCAAAGTCTTTTGACACCATAAATCATGACAAATTGCTACACAAGCTAGAAAATCTTGGCATTACGGGGACAGCTAACAACTGGCTCAGCCCTTATCTTAAAAACAGGGAACAATATGTGGAAATAGATCAAGAAAGGGACATAGTCATTAGGAAATATAATTCCAAGCTGCTGACAGTTAAATATGGAGTGCCACAAGAATCAGTAATGGGTCCTGTTCTGTTCTTACTCTATGTAAATCACCTAAACATAAGCAATGACAGCAGTAAAATATTTCAATTTGCTGATGATACTAGTGTTCTAAATATAGGAAACTCAGAAGAAACTCTTGTAAAAAAACATAAAAGAAACCAATGACAGGCTAACATGTTACTTTGATGACAATTACTTATAATAAACACTGAAAGAACTGTAGCTATGGATATACACACAGCACAAACAAAAAAATCTGGTATCACCCAATCTAGAGCTATATGGACAGACAATTGCCAAAACAGCCTGTACCAAATTTCTACAAGACAACTTGAAATGGAAAGCACATATCGAGCAAATGAACAAAAAATTAAGTACTTCTTGTTTTGTGCTGCGTACATTAAAAAATTGTACCAGCTACAACACCAAGACAGATACGAAGATAGATGCGAAGCCCACGCCTACCACAGTAGTACAAGTTTATATGCCAACTGGCTCTGCAGATGATGAAGAAATTGAAAAAATATATGATGAAATAAAAGAAATTATTCAGATAGTGATGGGAGACAAAAATTTAATAGTCATGGGTGATATAAGATGAACATCAACAAAAGCAAAACAAGGACAATGGAATATAGTCGAATTAAGTCGGGTGATGCTGAGGGAATTAGATTAGGAAATGAGACACTTAAAGTAGTAAAGGAGTTCTGCTATTTGGGGAGCAAAATAACTGATGATGGTCAAAGTAAAGAGGATATAAAATGTAGACTGGCAATGACAAGGAAAGCATTTCTGAAGAAGAGAAATTTGTTAACATCGAGTATATGTTTAAGCATCACAAAATCGTTTCTGAAAGTATTTGTATGGAGTGTTGCCATGTATGGAAGTGACACATGGACGATAAATAGTTTGGACAAGAAGAGAATAGAAGCTTTTGAAATGTGGTGCTACGGAAGAATGCTGAAAATTAGATGGGTAGATCACATAACTAATGAGGAAGTATTGAATAGGATTGGGGAGAAGAGAAGTTTGTGGCACAACTTGACTAGAAGAAGGGATCAGTTGGTAGGACATGTTTTGAGGGCATCAATGGATCACCAGTTTAGTATTGGAGGGCAGCGTGGAGGGTAAAAATCATAGAGGGAGACCAAGAGATGAATACACTAAGCAGATTCAGAAGGATGTAGGTTGCAGTAGGTATTGGGAGATGAAGAAGCTTGCACAGGATAGAGTAACATGGAGAGCTGCATCAAACCAGTCTCAGGACTGAAGACCACAACAACAACAACACCCTTCAGTATGTATATTATGCAGTTGTACACTCTCACCTCCGGAATGGGATTATGTTCTGGGGAAATTCTGGAGATGCCAGCAAAACATTCAAAATTTAAAAAAAAATTATAAGAATAATGGACGGGGTAGATAATCACAAATCATGTGGACCATTGTTTAAAAAAAGGATGATCCTGCCACTTCCTTGCATATATATACTTGAAAATATAATGTATTTAAAGCAAAACTTACATACAAAAAGACCACTCAACACTCAAAATCACACAATACAGAGCTATGATACAAGACAAAAATTGGATGTACATGTTCAAAGCGCCAACACAAAGTTATTTCAAACCAGCCTTATCCATCCTACTACCAAATTATACAATACCTTACCAGATACCATTAAACACATACAAAACATTGGTCACTTCAAATCTAAACTGAAGTCGTACTTGGTTGTTCACTGCTTTTACACAGTAAATGAATACCTACAAAACTAAATTTTTGTGTTTACCCAATTTAGTCTCATTCAGAAGAACATTTGTATTTTATCTCTCTGTATATAGCATAACAACATTTATATAAGTATTCATCATTAATTGATATATTAATGTGTGTTATTATGTACAAATGTATATTATACGTAAAACTGTTAATATTAACAAAAAAATCCAAATATCTCTTGCACATTGTGCAGATGTAGGTGAAAATGGATCAGTAAATCAGATTACTCCTACTGTCTTTCTTGAATATCGGTGTGACCTGTGCAACTCTCCAGTCTTTGGGTACGGTCGTATATCATTGTTAAGTATGGAGCTACTGCATCAGCATTCTCTGAAAAGTGCCTGAATGGTATACAGTCTGGAGTGGAAGGTTTGCTTTTATTAAGTGATTTAAGCTGTTTCACTACTGTGAGGATATATAATTCTAAGTTACTCATGTTCAAGATTCTTCTAGATTTGAATTCTGTAATATTTACTTCACCTTCTTTGGTGAAGGAATTTTGGAAGGCTTCGTTCAGTAACTCTGCTTTAGCAGCAGTGTCATTGGTAGCGTTTCCTTTGCTATCACACAGAGAAGGCACTGATTGTTTCTTGCCACTGGCATACTTTACATATGACCACAATCTCTTTGGATTTTCTGTGAGATTTCGAGACATAGTTTCGTTGTGTAAACTATTATAAGCATTACTTCTGCTACCCTTCCTTTAGACAGATGTGACCTGTGCTCTCTTCCAACTACTGGGCACAGTTTTCTGTTTGAGGGGTTAACACTAGATTATAATTAACGGGGCTAACACAACTGCAAATTGGGTGTAGTACCTGACAGTTATTCCATCGGGCCCTGCTGCAGCTTTGCTCAGTTTAACATTTTCAGCAGTTTCTCAACACCACTGATGATAACACTTATTTCAGTCATATTTTTAGTGGTACAAGGATTAAATTGGGACAGTTCTCCAGGGGTTTCCTTTGTAGAAGAGTGTTTGAAAATGGAGATAAGAATTTCAGTTTTTTCTTTGCTACCCTCAATTTCAGTTCCTGCCTCATCGGGAAGGGACTGGACACTAACTTTGACACCATTAACAGCCTTTACATATGACCAGAGTTTCTTTAGGTTTTGTGAAAGATCATTTGACAATTTTCTGCTATGGGAATCATTGAAGGCTTCATGCACTGCTATCTTGACAGCCAAATGAGTTTCATTCAGCATCTCTCTGTCAATAGTCCCATGGTTTGTTTTACACCTATTATGCACTAGTCTTCGTGTCTTTAGAAGTTTCTTTACAGAGACTCATTGGAGATATGACTCTACTGCTTTTTTATCTAGTTTACTGAGCATAAATATCTTTCGACTCGTTTTAGTCAGCCTTTGTACTTTCATAACCATTGTTACCACTACAGCCTCATGGTCACTGATACCAGTTTTGATGAGGAAAGTCTCACAGAGGTCAGGTTTGCCTGTTCCCATTAGATCAACATATTTGCAACATGACTGAGGTTCCGAACTATATGGTCTAAGTAGTGTTACACATCAAGATAGTAAGGGTACAGGAGAGAAATTTTTTTTCTAAGTCCCTCCAGGACCACGGAAATATCAGCAATAATCAAGTGGCCAATACTAAACATTTTGTCACAGTTCATCAGTCACAAAGAGTGTGAGCGAGCTCAGTGGAAAGTGTAAGGCAAATGCAGACTAATCTGCTGCTGTTACTCTCATAAAATTGCACAAGAAGTGCTACGTAGTACACTACGCCATCATCAGGGGTTTGATGAAGCAGTAATGGTACTGAAACAAATTGATTAAGCCAATACAGCAAAACTGAAGACCACTGAAGACTCACAATGAGTGAGTCTGATTCAGACGTTACAAATAATGTTGCCACTCCTTGATACCACAAATAATCCACCCTGCCAGCCTAGCGGCAGTTGATCAGTAGGATCAATGGTTTTCTGATTATTATATTGTAACATTTTCTGTGACGCTGTCCCAGTATTGATCATACTCTTGCTATATGATGTGATGACCGCCAATTTGTAGCCATGGTCAATTATGAACCAGCATCCAGCACTGAAACCACCACATACATGTGGGTAGTTCACGAGTCCACCAACACCATTGAGTTCAGGGCACCAGCTACTCTGAAACTTCAGCATTGTTTGGGTCAGATGGCTTACTGAATTGGTGGGCCAGGATCAGCATTCAACAAGACATGACAGCATCTGACATGACAGCATCTGACATCATGGTCTATCTGACGGGACAACAAGGGCAGTGCCCTGAGAAGGACAGAGTATTCCAGGATTCCAGGACAGTGTCTGAGCCACACACACGCATTGTGGTCACAACCCCATCCGTAGCACACCAACCAATGATGGGGAGTGTCAATGGGTGGGCAACCCACCACATTCTGAGACATCAGACTGCGTTCAGGGCTGATGCACTGAATTTCAGCCATCCTGAGTCTGCCTCTGGATTAAGAAGATCCCACTCTGGCCTATAAAGCCACTTGCCACAACAGAAGACACAGAGACAAGATATATTTAATTCTATTTTAGTGGATCATGACGCCTCATAGGTTCCTCGGCCTTCATTCTGAGAAAACAGTAGGGGTTTCCAGTGTGGGAGTAGGCGACCCTATAGCAGTTTTCAGAGAAGGGATTTATAAATGTTTCACAGGATGTCTTGTCGTGTCTGTCACTAACAAAACTGTAATTTTCCCAATTAATTGTTGGATGATTAAAGTCTCCACTGACGATTACAATATGACTGGGGAACTTACGTACAAGTGAATTAAGATTTTCAGTTACATCAAGAGGTGAGTGGCGGGTCATTGGACCATTTTATGCCCATCCCTGATACGGAGTCTTGCCCAATCAATCTTGCAAGCATCTTCATTATCTTGGTGGATATGAGTGTCTTGTTTACTGTGACAAATAAATCACATCCACTTCCCATTGGCCTATCCTTTCGATATACACTTAAATTTTTCACAAAAATCTCACTGCTATTAATTTCAAGTTTCAACCAGCTTTCTGTACCTTGTGTTATGTGAGTTTCACTGCTTTTCAGGAGCACTTCAAACTCTGGAATTCTTGTTGCAAATGCTTTCATAGGTAACTACTAGGTTTTAGTACTCTTGCCTGTAGGGGAGCAGGGGCATTCTTTTGGATATTACACTTATACTTCTGTCGTTATCTGGACTGAATGGAGGGTTACCTAATCTTGTGTGCACCACATACACAATCACCAACCTGGGTAGCAGCCCTGGTATGTAGTACACAAATGACCCACTTAAAATGACCCCACAGCTCTCAAATATAATGGTGCAAGTCCAGGAAATCGCAGCCCAGCTTGTTACAAAACCATCAATGTCTCTGGTTCAGTGCTTCACTGAAATAATCCAAGTATGATCTCAGAACCTAGACAACAGACATAATATGTTCGAGTGTGCACCACAAACTGCAGTTGGCTGCATCCTGTACCCTCAATTTCTGCCAGAATAGCCTCTTCAATATGTTTAATGAGGCACCCAGGTACACACACTGAGTGCACCTGCTGTTCTTGATCCTTGCTTCCATTTTCCTAAGAGGTGACATTGTGCACTATATGTTTGAAATGCTGATGATTAATAGACTCCTAACCTTTTTGTGTTTTACTTCCTCTTAACACAGGACAAAGCAGGTTTCCCAATAGGTGAAGTGAGTCCCACTGGCTCTGTTTCAGTTTCAGTGGAAAACAGCACCACAAACTTATCGGTTAGAGAGATCGGTATAACATCCTGAGTGTTCCCCAGTCCCTATTAACCTTGTATAGGATGCCTAGATCTACCACTCACACGCTATTCACAGTCAAGTGCATCAGTAGTGACAGATCCTACACTTCCTGCAGAGGAAACAGGATCCACAAGAGAGGATAGTACATAAGGTACACGACTCTCAGTATCTCTTCCAGTACACTGATTCACAGCAGCTGCCAATTGTTTTACAGTTGTCAGGGTGATTTCCAGCT
Organism: Schistocerca gregaria; assembly: GCF_023897955.1. Classification (NCBI taxonomy): domain Eukaryota; kingdom Metazoa; phylum Arthropoda; class Insecta; order Orthoptera; family Acrididae; genus Schistocerca; species Schistocerca gregaria. The sequence goes on from NC_064921.1 coordinate 538,257,492, forward strand.
GCTTCTAAATGCCAGTAAACTCATCCTGTGTTCGAGAACAGCATTTACAGTGGGGCTTCACTGTAGCTGGTGCAATGCTTTACACGACAGTAAAAAAAATAACTTAAAACTAAGCCCGATGACTAACTTTTAATCTGCTGAGCTAAAAAATAACGAATACCCTTTCAGAACTGAAGGGTATTAGTCATTTGTTTGTATTAGTCATTTGTTACAACAACAGAAAAACCTGTGGTAAAAATTACTAATTTACGAAAACTTTTTCAAATTATAGTCGCTAACAAACTTTTAAAAAAAGTTACTTTATAATAAACGTAGATAATGAAAATTCCACTTGAAATGGAAAACTAGAGGTTATACAGTATATTAATTACAATATTTGATACAGTAACTAAATCATGAATGTCATCTTACTACAAATTAGTTTATGCTCATGGGAATGGTAACTTCTGGAAATTCTCAAAAATAAATGTTTATTTGCATAGATATAAACTGAAATTTGGGATGTCTATTCTTTCACAGTAAGTATGAACCACAAACATTGATTTGCTTTGAAATATGTTAACCACAACACTCACAACTTGCAAAAATTTTCAAAAACATAGTTTTATAGGTGTCCAAAAATTTTCAAAAATAACCTCTTCCTCATGTAATTATACAATGAACCTATAAAAGGATTGTTTTGAATGAGGACAGGCCTACTGATCTCAAAAAATTTAAAAGAGCACACACAAATTTAAGCCTGCAATTAACAATAACAGAACAAATACATTCCTCTGTTATTGCCCATGCATATAGAAAGCAGTAAAAATCTGTTAAGTGTTGTTACCGTAAACCATATTTACAGTTCAGGGTAAGTGCAATACATGCAGCAGCCCTAATGGAACCAGTGCATGTTGTGATTAATTGGTAAAGTGTGTTTACATTGTAGTGTTATCTTCACACTTACCACCATAACAGAAGCCTATTTTTCCACACAGGGTACAGCAGAGATGATCTTCTGTTACGATTTGGCAAATTAATGTAACTACCGAGCTCATGCAAAATATCCAGAAAGCAGGGAACCATCTGTAGAAATATTCAACTATCTTAACCAGCAAATGCGGGCTCTGGCTCCACAGTTCCAACAATGGTGAGTCATAGCAGACCTCACACCATGCATACTCCTGTTTTGGAAGCGTGAGTACTGAAATGAGTGGAAGAAGACCCTGGAACTAGTGTATGTAGAATTTCAGCATCTATCACTGTTAATTATCCTCTGGTCTGGGAGATTCTGCAAGAACATTTGCTACACCAATATCATGTACAGCACATGTCCAAGACCCTCGGTTACAAGATTGGACTGCCAGAATGCAGTTCTGCCAACAGCTATTGAAAAGATGTGCATATCCATTTTTCATGACAAAAAAGTTCCTTTTTCAGTGATCTCATTCTCCGGAGAAATACACCAAGATAGGCCTGGAGAGAAGTGGCATCTGACAGAGTACAGCAACTATGTGGGATGAGCTGGTCATGCTGACCTACTGTGTTCTACTGAGAACATAGAAATAAACACAGAGACAATGCTGGTAGGAGAGGAATGTTATCTAAGTGCCCAAGATATAACACTGCTACCCTGATGTCAACCTATTTTATTATAATTTCATTTTAATAGTTTTAATAACAACTGCTTGTACTCATTTTATCACTGAGATAACATTTACAACTGTTTTTTACTAATGACTGACTTCTGGTGTTTTTTTTTTCATTAAGGACAAGTTTTTGAAAAATGTACCTGATTATGGTTCTGTTAATTATTTATATACAAATGAATTTTTTAGTATGAGCACTTGTATTTTACTACTACACATTTTTTATAGAATTTGCTTTGACTGTTATATATTTTAATGGTTTAAGGATATTACAGTCACTTACTTGTTTCTGCATAAGATTTTAAAATTTCTTCATGTTTTTAAAAGTTTTTTAAAGCTTATCAACATTTTTCAAAAGTTGTATAACTCTAATTATTAGTACTCTTGCTTGTGCTTTTAAGATACTAATTTTAAATATTGCTTGCAACAAACATTAATAGACATAGAGCGTGCTGTTAACCACCGCACTTCATCTACGGCCTTCCCCGTCTCCCCCATTTTCCTTACCCTGCCCCGTCCCCTTCCATTTTCTATATATAAATAGCACTAGGTAACACTTTAATTTCAGGCTTTTTACCAAATGATGATATGATGTATATTCATTGACATATCTTAATATGTTCAAAGTGCCGGACTGCAATTTTTACACAAGAGTCATTCAGAAAGCAAAGAATTTTTTCTACAGAAATTTTTATTTTATATAATTCAATGAAGCCGTATTTTACACACAATTTGATACCACAGCTATTTTCTTTTACATAGTCACGGTCTAAATTTAGGCTCTTGTTCTATTATTTTACTAGCTTTTCTATGCCTTCTGCATATTCAGTTGCCGCCAAATTGTTGAACCACTGATTAATATCTTCTTTAAGTTCGGCATCACTTCCATAGTGTTGTCCACTCAAAAAATCTTTCAATTTGTGGAGTAAGTGATAATCACTGGACTTATCAAACAATGGAAAATCCAAGATGGAATGTAACAACTCAGCATCTCCGCTATATTGTCACTGGACTATATGGTGGATGTTGAAACATTTACCAATGAAACCACTGAAGCATGTCTTGTGTCACTCACACTACATGTGGATGTGCATTATCGTGAAGGAGGATGACTCCACTTATTAGCATTCTGTGGCACTTATTTTTAATGGCATGGTGAATTCTGACAGCAGGCTGTAATGCTGATGTTCTTCGATGTTTATTTCAATCTTTCCTTTGAGTCTGTCAGTCACCACTAAGGTCTGGCCTGCGTGATCTTCATTGTGAACATTTTTCTGTCTGCCATTAAACACAATATGCCACTACCAAACTGAAGCATATGAGTACCAAGGTCAGTGGCCGGTCAGTGCTTAAAAGGGGGGGGGGGGGGGATGTGGTCACATGTCAAAACAAAATGTTCTTTACTTTCTGAAAGACCCTTGTATATCTTGATGATGTTTTCTAAGTGATTATGACATAATAAATTAATACATATACTGTTCAAAGATGAAGCTGGTTTCACACGAGATGGGAGTGTCAGTTTTCACAACCACCATGTGTGGGCTGACTCAAATCCACAAGCAGTTGAAGACACAAGCTATCAGCTCAGATTTTTGTATAACATATGGAGAGGAATTACTAACGATAAGACAGGTTCACTGGTGCAAGGTATCATCTGTTACTGTCAAATTACTTGCTTGTCCCACTATAGCACATACCAAACCAACAACAGCTGAAATGTGATTCATCCATGACAGAGCACCACCCCATTTTCTCTGAAATGTTCAAGAATACCTTACACAGTCACTTAACGGCAAATGGATTGGTCAGGGAGATCCAGTATGCTGGCCAGCTCATTCACCCAATCTTAATCCCCATGATTAATGGTTGTGGGAACACTTGAAATCTTTGATGTATGCAAGCCCATTAATGATGTGCAGACACCACAGGGACATGACATTAATTCCTGCCAGTGCAACTTACTTGTTATAACAAGAGATGTTCCACAGTGGCAAAGACAATCAAGTGCTCATAACTCTTAATATATGTGTTTTAGAGCCCATGTTAACTGGATTTATTTCTTGGTTTGGACTGCACTAGCACCTCTCAAAACATGGATTTTTTTTTTTTTTTTTTTTTTTTTTTTTTTTTTCACACACACACTGTATATGTTATGAAGTGCAATACCAAAAGGAGTGTTTCTGTTGCCATCTTTTTCACTTCCAGGTGTCTGAAAATTTTGATTTTGTGGAGTGAGATGACAATACGGCAAAACATCTAAGTCAGAGATTTGATTTGAAGGAGGGGGATAATAAAAATATTACAATACTTTGATATCTGGCTGTTGAAAGAAACCACACACATTATCATGTGAATGTATTCCATTAAGCCAAAAATATAAACATGTATTTATGTTCATGTTGCACTAAACTTTGCCATATGCAATCACAAACTCCTTTCCATTAATTCATGTTGAAAGCAGAACAACAGTTGCATATGTATTCTTATAAACTGATCTCTCTCTCTACTGGACCAAATGCTTAATCCATGGACAGACAGCACCTGGGGGTCACAGAGACCTTTTTTACAGTGAGTTGTAAATCAAGTGATAGGGTGTGAGAGAAACATAGTGGGCTAACAGTACCTCACAAATATATTGCAGATGTATTTTGTATCATCCCAACTTTGCACACAGACTCTCAATTTGTGCAGCCTTAACAGCTTCTTATAAACTGGCATAAGTCCAGGAATCCAGTATGACAAGGTACGAAGGATAATTGCAGTATCAAGGAAGAAAGATGCCAGATATGGGACACATTGGTAGTTATTCTGTCTTGAGGTTGGTCTAGGCATTGTACTTCACCAGCTTTCCTGGTCTTGTGCTTTCCTCTTCATTGTTGTCATTTTCCTCCATGATTCTGTTAGTTAGTATTTTCTTCCTATTCCTCTCTTCACCTGCAGCATCCCTTCATTTCCTGCCTGGAATAAATACTGTCTACTCATGATGTGGTCTAGCTAACTTTTCTTTCTTCTCATTCCTTACCCTGTCTTCCTAGCTCTCACTCTCTAGTTTCCTCCGTATCCACATTTTCAGAGCCTCGTGCCTTCTTCCCTCTGTGTAATATAAAACTATGTTCCATATTAGCAGCTATTCAATCCTTTCCTCATGTTTCTCATCAGTGTCCCACACAGCAATTTCCTCTTTCAGCTGAATGTTTCCTTGGCTGTTGCTATTCTCGATCTCTTTTCTATGTCACACTTTAGATCCTCAATCATACTTCTCAAGTGCTTGAATTTTGCAGTATGCCCTAGTTGTTTTTCATCTATTGTGATTTTGGCATTGTCTCCTTTTGCTCCCAGCATCAAGCTCCTAATATTTTCTTATTTATTTTCAGTCTTCACATTTGTTACTTAGGTGTACCACCATTTCATTAACCTTCTTCATTCATTTCCACCATCACCACCATGTCATGAGCAAAGCCTCCTTAGTACATTCCTCCTGTTTCATCCACGTATTCTCCCGTGACGTCTTCCAGGTTGATGTTAACCAGTGTAAGTGAAAGGCAACATCCTAACCTAATACTTCTTCCAGTTCCCTCCATTAGTTCTCCACCATGACTCAGTCTTTTTTCTTAAGCTGTAAATCCTTACTCAATTATCTTCCTGTCTCCCTCTCAAGTGCCATGTTTTTTTCATGACAGGCATGAGTCTGTCCTATCACACACTATTAAAAGCCTTTACAAATCCATAAAACAGCACAACTTGTACTAATCTTCTCAACATGCCTCTCCCTGAGGACACATAGTAATCCTTTAACATCTCTCACGCCTAACGCTCTTCTGAAAATATACTGATACTCTCCCAAGATGACATTGAGGTCACCTTACATCCTTCTGTTTATCACACTCAGTAAAATTTTGGCTGCCTGTGGTATCAGACTTAGTCCTATCGTCCTCTTAAAATTTTCTTGTATTGTTTTTCTTTTCAATGAGTGCCAAGATCAGCTCTAAGACCTCATTAAGACTCTCTCCCTTTGAGTATAATTTCCTGCATATTCCAACAAGTCTTCCTTCCATTTTCAATCTGTAGTTTTTAACATTTCTGTTGGCAGCTAATCAATCCCTGCAGCTTTTCTATTTTCCATCTCCTTAAAAGTGGCTGTAATTAACTCTTTTAGCCCTTTTACTTCATTTACTACATTCTCTACTTCAGTTCAAGTTGTGCTTTCTCCTGTCTTCGTAAAACCACTTAGTGCTTTCTTTCCACCTCTCCAGTAATACTGGTGGTCTCTCACTAACTATTTGACATTACTGAATTTCCCTTAAATCCACTTCAGTCTGGTTTGAGTAATATTCGTTCTTAATTTATTATTTAAATATCCTTCCTTCTTTAAAACTCTCTTCCACATTTACAAGTTTCCACTTTGGTCTTTCCTCAATTTTATTCATTATTTCATCTGTTGTACACACTTACCTTATTCTCTTCCTATCTTTAATCCTAGCACTTGTTTCGCTGCAGTTTTTAATTTTATTAAGTTTTCCCAACTATCATTACTGTTACCTAGCTCATTAATCTTGAATTTTCCAACAAGATGATCTTCTATGGCCTTAATTTTTCCTTCTTTCTTTAATGTTTCCAAATTATTTCACTTTTTGCATCTTTCCAGATCTTATTTAGTTGAACACACAGTGATACAGTTACCAGATTATCTGAGCAGATAGCTTGTCATTTATTAATGATGTGTTGAATAATGCATTGTTAAGTTTGAGGCTGTTGGAAGTCAGTGCGGTCAGTCCAAGACTGGAAATCAGAGACAAAATGCAAAGGACAGGAGCATATGGTAGCATTCAGATTCATGATGTAAACAAGAATGGGAGGTGCATGCATATTGAAGACACTCTGGGCAGCTTTCCCAGGGCAGAAGTTTCAGTACAGGAATTATCTGATAGCTCCATACAACATCTAGACACGGTTGGAAAGTGTCATAATAGACAGTGGTCGCAAACATGCAGCAAGCTTGACACTTGCTTCCATGAATAGCGTCAGTGGAATCATCCAGGCTAAACAAAGAGGGAAAAGAGTAAAACTGCTGGAACAGAAATTCTCACTCCTGAGAGAGAAGTCTCATCCTGTAGGGCAGGGCAAAGTTAGGTAAAACACTGTTGCTGCTAGCTGTACTGCAAAGGGTAGTGACATTTAGCTTTCAACTGAGTGTTGTTGCTACCAAACATTGAGTTTGTTAGTGTAAAGCTTGAAAACATCCCTAACCACAGAGTACGATGATGGAAAGGACTTAAAGGTGGTTGGCCAGAGGCATCAGTGAAATGCAGTACCACTCATCAGATTGGCTGATGCCTGTAAATGTCAATGGATTGGAAGGCAGACTGTATATAGGAAGGAACCATATGCCACCACAATCCTTTAAAAATTTGATTTTCATATTCACAAGAGTTCTGAGGCAGATCGTTGGGGCACCCAAACTGTGTCACTCCACACCAGCCTCACGTAAGATTTTTCTTTTCTCATCTGTCGTGCTGCTCAAATCTGTGTATTTTACAATGCTGCAAGTGATTGCTACTTCTGTTAGCTCTCACCCCAAGTACTCAAACGATGACTTTTGTTGTGTCAACAGTTCAATTCATTGCTTTTTCTAATGTAGTAGTTAGTCTGAATACAATAAACAAGTGTATTTCAGATCCTTGTGTCTCTAACAAGTATCCTTATTGAGTCCCACAATCAGCGTTTCTTGTAGGTGCATAATGTTTGGTGTTGAGCCTAGCAATCACCTGCCAACATTGGAAGCTTGTCTTTCTGCATTTGCTCCTAAACGATGGGAAATTGCAGGCTGAATTGGAGTCCTCCTTAAGCTCTCATATGCTTCTCTATCCTATGTTAGGACACGACATGGGTAAACAATTTCTTGTGCCACGTTTGTGGTTGATTTTTTGATAGATACTTTGTATAGTCAGCCCAGTGTCATGCTCGGACTGACGGCTTTGAAACTCTATTGCAAGTAGCACTTACAGTCCAATGAGAGCAGACACAGCTTGAAGAGGTCTGGAATTTAATGTCAGGTGCTGTCAGGGCAACCCATCTTCACAACAACATGGGGCTCGCAGGTAACAGGTGAGTGACAATGAACCAGAGCAGGGGTCACAGTCCTGAGAAGGCCACCAGGGTAATGACTCAATGGCAGAGGCATCACACCCAGAGGCGGCGAACTTGAGGTGTCTTAGTGAGTTTCAGCAGCAGCCAAGTGGACTGCTGGCAGCAAGTGTTGGCACAGCAGTGGGCAACATCTGACCCAGTACAACACAGTGTAGCAGAGGGCAAGGTGAAAGAGTGGGTATCACATAGTCACATCTCTCACAAGGCAGCATCGTGAACTCTGAGACGACAGTATGCCAGAAAAAAGTAAACCATGGCCACATCTCACACAGCAGTAGCCAACAGTAGAGCAGCAGCTAGCATTAGTATTAGTAACACCCTTAAACTCATTCTGCAGTCTTTTGGTGGTATGATGTCCACATTAAATGAATTTATATATAATGTGGAGGTAGTTTTTAAACTAGTGCATGAAGTGGGCCATCCAATACTGCAAAAAAAAAAAAAAAAAAAAAAAAAAAAAAAAAAAAAAAAAAAAAAAAAAAAAACAACAACAACATATTCAGCATCCTGCTTGGAACAATCTCCTTGTGCATGAAGCTTTCACATGGGAAGAAGTAAATATTTTGTTGGAAAATTATGTATACGAGCATGCCTTGGGCTTTTATTCCTGTAAAATGCTTTCCACTAGACAAAGGGAGAATCGGTTGCAGACTGGGCAAGTAAAGTAGATATGCTTCAATGTCATTTTCATGAGACTGTCCATGGTGAAATGCCAGCTTCAGAACTGGCAGAATCTTAGCCATTAGTAGGAAAATTAAGCAGAGCAGTATTCATTCAGAGGATCTATGAAGAAAGCATACAAACGACTGTATGTATGAGGGGTGAAAATATCACCCTAATTGAGGCCACTGAGGTAGCTTTGACAAAACAATCAGTAATTGTCTCTACAAAAGAAAAAGGATTCAAGGATAAAAATCTTCAGGGCAAACTGGGGAAAGCTACCATTGTTTCTCATGTGGACCTATAGGGTACACATCTAAGGACTTCAGACGTAATATTAACTGTAAAACGTGGCAAATCAGGACATTTAACATAAGACTACTAACTTGAGAAAAGAATTTGTAAAGTAGAATCAGTTCAATTGTGTCACAAGACAGAGACTTCAAAGCCAGTCAGATGCAAAAGTTGCAGTTTATTGGAACACAGATGACTCTGTACAAAAGTGAAGGCAGCTGTGTGTTTCCCATGTGCCAGGGAACATGACAAGAGAACATAGTGAGAAATGTGAGGTTATCTATGAAAAATAAGAAGCATGGAAATAACAGAGAAGTATAAGATTATAGTCGCCTAATGCTGAATTGGGAAATGTTTTTAAAATTGACAGTGAAAGTAATGTGTTTTTAGAGTTGACTTGCCCACAGAGTACAGAAAGTCCATTAACATTGCTTCTAGATAATGGAGCATGAATTATCTGTTTAATACAGGGTGACAATTATTGAACTATATGAAATAAAATCATCATACCTTCTGAATGGTTTGCATTAGGACAGCCAAACTGCACAGTTGGCTGCAGGCATGATGGGAATTAGTATGTGCATGTGCATGTGAATATGGTTTGGTTTAGTGACAAAGTCCACTTTAACTTAGATGGGTTCGTCATTAAGCAAAATTGGCACATTTGGGGGGACTGAGAATCTACATTTCGCGATCGAGAAGTCTCTTCATGTGACTCTTCATTCTTTCCCGGCAGATGTGTTGTAAATAGTCTTCACAGGTTTGCCACTGGATCATGTTGTGCAAAGTCCACAATATTTCCACAGAGCAAATGTCCAACATCTTCAGGTGGTTCAACCTTGCTCGTGGCTAGGTACGACTGATGGTATCCGCATGCCAACGCCCCGTTTTTAGAACACACACACACGAAGAATGTGCAGCTGCGAAAATTGTGCATGCACAGTGATTTGCCATAATCAAACTCCCTCTGCCGAAAATCACAGGGTGGCTCTCCCGCGTGTACGCTGCCTTTGTCAACAGTGCTGTCACATGTTACTCAACGACGGCCGTACTAGGCCAGTGTTATGACGGTCCTGTTATCGAAGAATCTTGATGGATGGGAGATGAGATTAGTGGAACAGAGAAAGTTGTTTCGAAACTTCCTAAAGATGCTGCCGAAGAGATTAGCATCATCTAAGAGATGTCAACTTTAACATCACCTCAGCTGAAAGAAATGCTTTATGAGAATTGAGAGAAGACCAAGACATCGTCATCTTACCAGCTGACAAAGGAAATGCTACTGTGCTTCTCTCACCATGGAATATAACAGCAAGATATACAAACTGCTCAGTGATCCTGCATATAATAAATTAAAAACTGATCTGATGGGTAGGATCCAGAGGAAAACTGTGGAAGTCATCAGGAAGAGCTCGATTCCAGCGAAAGTTGCTAAGGGTTTGCGTCAACCGGTTGCAGTTCCTCCTAGACTGTACGGCCTACCCAGGATCCATAAAAATGGCGTGCCTCTCCGTCCCACTCTAAGTAACATAGGAGTATCTACTTATTTTGTTACCAAATACCTGGCATCACTACTGGTACCTCTCATAGGCAAGTGCGACCTTCAAATTCAAAACTCTGAAAATTTCATAGGTTGCCTGAAAACCCTTACATTGCAATCATCGGATCTGTTAGTGAGTTTCGATGTTGTGTCTTTATTTACAAAGGTGTCCTTGCAGGACTCTTTGGAGCCCATTAGCAACAAGTTTGAGGAGGACATAGTAGCATTATTCAAACACGTGCTTACTTCAACCTACTTCTTATTTCAAGACGAATATTTTGAACAAGTGGACGGTGTCGCCATGGGAAGCCCTCTATCTCCTGTGGTGGCCAATTATTTTCAGGAGGATTTTGAAGAAAAAGCACTACAGTCAGCCACTCTCAAACCCTCTTGTTTTCTGCGGTAAGTGGATGATACATTTGTGCTGCGGCCACATGGATTTCATACTCTACCTATGTTTCTTCAGCATCTGAATTCACTCCATCCAAATATAAACTTCACAATAGAAGTGGAAAAAGATGGTACTTTACCTTTTCTTGCTGTTTTGGTACGAAGGAAAGCAGATGGAACCTTGGGACACAACGCCTACTGCAAGCCAACGCATACACATCTATTTCTACAGGTCACAAGCTGCCATCATCCTGCACAATGCGGTAGTACATTACGTACGTTAGTTCATGGAGCACGTGTGGTATCTGATCCTGAGAGCCTGTCAAGTGAAATACAACATTTGAAGACAGTGTTCCGGTTATTCTGAGAAACAGATACATACTGCATTCAAGCCCAGGCGAGTTCAATCTATGGAGCAGAATGAAGATACAAAGACACCCACCACTTTGGCCTTTTTGCCATATTTTGGTGCCATGTCGTCAAGAATTGGAAGAGTCCTCAGAAGATACAGAATTAAGTGTGTTTTTCAACCATCTGCAAAACTGAGAAACCTGTTGAGTTCGGACTGAGGAAATGTGGTGTATACAAGATTCCTTGTCAGTGTGAGGCAGCATATATAGGCCAGACATGCCGCATAGTACAAGAACGCTGCGATGAACATCAGCATCACACACGCCTTTCTGAACCAGAAAAATCTGCAATTGCGAAACACTGCCTGAATACAGGACATTGTATGATTTACGAAAAGACGTAAGTTTTATCCCCAGCATCATCTTTCTGGGAATGCGTCATTAAAAAAGCAATACGTATCCATACAGCCAATAATCTCATTAACAAGGATATGGGATTTCAGTTGAGCACAGCCTGGAACCCTGCACTGGCTGCTATTAAACCACGATGCAAAAATCAAGATTCTTCAATAACAGACCCGCCATAACACTGGTCTAGTATGGCAGTTGGTGTGTAATGTCTGGTCACACAGTTGACAAATGCAGTGTACAGTGCAGGCACGGGAGAGCTGCTCTGCGATTTTCAGCAGAGGGAGTTTGAATATGGCAAATCACTGCGCATGCATGATTTCCGCGGCTGCGCATTCTTCTCAAGCGTGTTCTAAAAACGGGGCATCGATGTGCGGATACCATCAGTCATACCTAGCCACGAGCAACATTGAACAACCTGAAGAAGTTGGACAGTTGCTCCGAGGAAATATTGTGGAATCTGCACAATGTGATCCAGTGGCAAATCCGTGAAGACTATTTACAAGTCTCTTCATGCTCCATGAGTGACTGTATGGTGTACCATATTCAGTCAGGGAACAATCGGTGTGGTATTCCTTGATGGAACAATGACTACAGAACAGTATGTGAAGGCTTTAGAGGATTATTTCATCTCCATTATCCAAAGTGCCCTGATTTCGACAAGATGTGGTTCATGCAAGACGGAACTTGACCCCATCAAAGCAGGAAAGTGTTTGATGTACTGGAGGAGCACTTTGGGGACCACATTCTGGCTGCGGGTACCCAGAGGCCACTGGCATTGGCCTCGACTGGCCGCCATATTCTCCAGATCTGAACACATGCAATTCATTTTTGAGGGGCTATATTAAAAACAGGGTGTAGAGCAAAAACCCCAAAATCATTGCTGAGCTGAAAACAGCCATTCAGGAGGTCGTCGACACTTCAGCAGATCATGCAGAATTTCGCTATTCATCTGCGCCACATCATCGCCAATGATGGCAACAAATTGAACATAAATCTGAATATCTGTAGCGATGTTTGTATGTTGAATAAAGTGTGTGCACACCACTGTTTGTAGCTAATTTACTTTTTTTTCATATAGTTCAGTAATTGTCACCCTGTGGGTTGGGTGTAGAGCTGAAGAAGTAAGTATAAAAACTGAAGGTATAACAAGTATGGTCGTACACACACATGGGATGGATGGTTTAGAGATGTGAATAGATTAGGAATTAAGAGAGAAACATAAGTTTCATCTGGTAGGAAGGGAACTGGATATTTCCTACACTGGTTTAATTGGTAGGGACCTCTCTATGATGCATAGTGTTGTAATTGATTATGTCAAGGGAACCCTGTGGAGTCGGGGCAGATCTATTATATTGTGTATGGAGATAGAAGTGCAGGGAGCCAATTACACAGGGGCGGAGGCATATAAAGGCACAAGTGAATTTTGAAACTGCAAAGTGCAAACACAGTAGAGCTAATAGTTCTCCGAGTCTCTTGGAGGGACCAGCAAACAAAAGTATACTGAAGAAATGTCAAAGTAAACCAGTAACTGGTAGGCGGATGGGTCACTGATGGGAAATAGAAGCTACAGAACCTAAAGCAGGCCAAGTGGATAAAATAAAGTCAGGTTATCATGAGGAGAGGATTTTGATGATAAAGGCTGCAGATACTAACCTCAGAGAAGACATTGTTAAGAAACAAGAGTTACAAGAAGATGTGTACCTACCAGAGGCACTGGTGAGAGTGTGAAACGCTCTTGTTTAATTAGTGATTAGATACACAAGAGGTGGCAGTTTCCTTTGAAATGACTTGAATTGACGTGGAGGATGTTCTGCAATTTAGCCCAAGTCTGAAGCACACAGTGCATAAAGTAGAAAAGTCTTGAGTGAGAAGAAATCCAAACTAAGTTATTAAAAGGGAATTTACAGTTAGATCATTAAATGTCATAGAAAAGCAGTCCACAACAGAGGTGTATTTTGCCAGAATGTAAGTTGACATATATGAACAATTCAACATCAAATACAATTGATACCTGAAGCAGGACGACAAGTAACTTACTCACATCCACGCAGAATACCAGAAGCATTACAACAGAAGATAAAACAAATGTAAGAGGACAATATAATAGTACCTCCAACAGGCACCTTGAATTTTCAATTAATCATGTTTTTCAAACAGATGGATCTATCTGGTAAAAGGAAATGGAAAGTGGTAGCTGATTATAAAACGTTAAATGACATTACTATCGAGATAGTCTTCCCACTCCAACATATTGGTGAAATTGACTTTGCTAAGGGGTACTATCTGGTGGTATTACATGGAAAGGACCAAGAACATACAGCTTTTAGTACACTGTATGTCAATTGTACATGGTCGAGTCACACTAATGTGGCCACAGATTATGTTCAACATCAGTGTGTAATAACATCTTGTTAACGTTTTTGTGTGCCACCATGGGTAAAGCATACCATGCATAACAAAATGGCACTATCCAAAACCGGCCCCGAAGCAACTGTTGTGGACCACAGGCCAAGGATGACAGAGGTGACGTTTTATGCTCCATCAAACAGATGGCCACTGGCATGAACATTGTCAAATGTCTGAAAGCATAGGGTCAGGACAGTGAAGGCAGTGTTATTGTCTGGGAAATATTTCTAGCAACTCCTGTGTGAGCTCAACATTCTGGAAGGCACAGTGGTTCAAAACAAGTATGCATCTGTTCTTGGGACAATGTCCACCCTCACATGCAGTTTGTATTTCTTCAGCACAATGGTGTCTACCAGCAGGACAATGCAACGTGTCACACAGCTTGCAGTGTATGTGCTTGGTTCAAAGAGCAGCAGGTAAGTTTACTATACTCAATGGGCAGCAAGTTCCCTGGATTTAAACCCAATTGAGAATTTATGGGATCACCTCGATGGGGCTGTTCTTACCTTGGATCGTCAACTGGGAAACAAAGTGCAGCTGGTCATGGCACAGGAGCTAGCATGGATCTATATCCCTGTCAGTATCGTCTACAATGTACATGACTCCCTTCTTGCATGTCTTGCAGTGGCCCATGCTGCAAACGATGGTTATTTAGGCTTTCAATAGGTGGTAACATTAATGTGACTGCACAGAGTGTGTGTGTGTGTGTGTGTGTGTGTAAAAGAATGCCAATGGGATTCTGCTCTGCACCTTCTGTATTCCTAATTGATGAATTCAGATCTGGTGGATTTACAGGCTGAAAAAATGTTTCTTTACCCATATTTAGACAACACAGTAAAAGAACACAATGCCAAAATGGGTGAGCCTTGCAAAAGGCTAAGGCAATACAATTTGAAGGATAGAGGTGACATATCTGGGGGGTCAAGCCAGATCCAAACAAGCTAAAAGTAGTGTAGGAATACCCCCAGCTCAATACAACAAAAACATTAAAGATTTTTTTCTGGTTAACTGGATGCTATAGATGCTTTCTTATTGACTTAGGAAAAGTGGCAAAACTCCTACAGGATTTATTAAAAAAGGTGTTTAAGTATGAAAAGGGTGCCAAGTAAGAGAATGCTAAAAGAGAAGCTAATAAACCCCATATATCAAAACTAGACTTGATTGCATTAATGGGAATTCCGCGATCGTTCATTAAATAAAATATGGCGTTTCAGTCTTCGATCACTATTCTTTGTTTTCAATTAACGGTTTCAGGCTAGCCACCCATTTTCAGATCTGTTAGACAAAGTCATCATCATCATCATCATCATCATCATTTAAGACTGATTATGCCTTTCAACGTTCAGTCTGGAGCATAGCCCCCTTATAAAATTCCTCCATGTTCCCCTATTCAGTGCTAACATTGGTGCCTCTTCTGATGTTAAACCTATTACTTCAAAATCATTCTTAACCGAATCCAGGTACCTTCTCCTTGGTCTGCCCCGACTCCTCCTACCCCCTACTGCTGAACCAATGAGTCTTGGGTAACCTTGCTTCTCCCATGCGTGTAACATGACCCCACCATCTACGCCTGTTCGCCCTGACTGCTACATGTATAGAGTTCATTCCCAGTTTTTCTTTGATTTCCTCATTGTGGACACCCTCCTGCCATTGTTCCCTTCTACTAGTACCTGCAATCATCCTAGCTACTTTCATATCCGTAACCTCAACCTTGTTGATAAGGTAACCTGAATCCACCCAGCTTTCGCTCCCATACAACAAAGTTGGTCAAAAGATTAAATGGTGCACAGATAACTTATTCTTGGTACTGACTTCCTTCTTGCAGAAGAGAGTAGATCGTAGCTGAGCGCTCACTGCATTAGCTTTGCTACACCTCGCTTCCAGTTCTTTCTCTATGTTGCCATCCTGTGAGAATATGCATCCTACGTACTTGAAACTGTCCACCTGTTCTAACTTTGTTCCTCCTATTTGGCACTCAATCCGTTTATATTTCTTTCCCACTTACATTACTTTCGTTTTGGAGATGCTAATCTTCATACCATAGTCCTTACATTTCTGATCTAGCTCTGAAATATTACTTTGTAAACTTTCAATCGAATCTGCCATCACAAATAAGTCATCCGCATATGCAAGACTGCTTATTTTGTGTTCACATATCTTGATCTCACCCAGCCAGTCTATTGTTTTCAACATACGATCCATAAATAATATGAACAACAGTGGAGACAGGTTGCAGCCTTGTCTTACCCCTGAAACTACTCTGAACCATGAACTCAATTTACCGTCAACTCTAACTGCTGCCTGACTATCCATGTAAAGACCTTTAATTGCTTGCAAAAGTTTGCCTCCTATTCCATAATACAGACAGTAACTTCCTCCTAGGAACCCAGTCATATGCCTTTTCTAGATCTATAAAGCATAGATACAGTTCCCTGTTCCACTCATAACACTTCTCCATTATTTGCCGTAAGCTAAAGATCTGGTCCTGACAACCTCTAAGAGGCCTAAACCCACACTGATTTTCATCCAATTGTTCCTCAACTAATACTTGCACTTTCCTTTCAACAATATCTGAGAAGATTTTTCCCACAACGCTGATTAAAGAGATACCTCTGTAGTTGTTACAATCTTTTCTGTTTCCATGTTTAAAGATTGGTGTGATTACTGCTTTTGTCCAGTCTGATGGAACATGTCCAGACTCCCAGGCCATTTCAATTATCCTTTGTAGCCATTTAACACCTGACGTTCCACTGTATTTGATGAGTTCCGACTTAATTTCATACACCCCAGCTGCTTTATTGCACTGCAATCTATTGACCATTTTCTCCACTTCCTCAAATGTGATCCTATTTCCATCATCATTCCTATCCCATTCTACCTCAAAATCTGAAACATTGCTGATCGTATTTTCACCTACATTGAGCAACTCTTCAAAATATTCCCTCCATCTGCCCAAGGCATCCACAGGATTCACCAGCAGTTTTCCTGACCTGTCCAAAATACTTGTCATTTCCTTCTTACCTCCCTTTCGAAGACTGTTAATTACACTCCAGAATGGTTTTCCAGCAGCTTGACCCATAGTCTCCAACCTGTTTCCAAAGTCTTCCCAAGATTTCTTCTTGGATGCTGGAATTATCTGTTTGGCTTTGTTTCTTTCTTCAACATAACTTTCTCTGTCTACCTGAGTTCTAGTATGTAGCCATTTTTGATACGTCTTCTTTTTCCTTTTACAGGCTGCCTTGACTGTGTCATTCCACCAAGCTGTTTGCTTCATCCTACTTTTACACAGTGCTGTTCCAAGACATTCTCTAGCCACTTCTAGTACTGTGTCGCTGTACCTTCTCCATTCCTTTTCCAATGACTTTAATTGACTACATTCAACTAACTGGTACCTTTCTGAGATCGCTGTTACGTACTTGTGCCTGATTTCCTTATCCTGAAGTTTCTCCACTCTTATCCTCCTACATATGGACCTGACCTCCTGCACTTTCGGCCTCACAATCCCAATTTCACTGCAGATTAAATAATGATCAGTGTCATCAAAGAATCCCCAGAATACACGTGTGTCCCTCACAGCCTTCCTGAATTCCTGATCTGTTATTATATAGTCAATGACAGATCTGGTTCCCCTGCCTTCCTAAGTATACTGGTGAATGTTCTTATGTTTAAAAAAGGAGTTTGTGATTACTAAGCCCATACTGGCACAGAAATCCAAGAGTTGTTTCCCGTTCCTGTTGGCCTCCATATCCTCTCCAAATTTACCCATAACCTTTTCATATCCTTCTGTCCGATTTCCAATCCTGGCATTAAAATCACCCATGAGCAGAACACTGTCCTTGTCCTTTACTCTAACAACTACATCAGTGAGTGCCTCATAAAAACTATCCATCTTATCTTGATCTGTCCCTTCACAATGCGAATATACTGACACAATCCTAATTTTCTAGCTAGACACTGTCAAATCTATCCACATCAGTCATTTGTTTACATACCTTACTGCAACTATGCTGGGTTCCATTTCTTTCCTGATGTAAAGCCCTACACCCCATTGTGCTATTCCTGCTTTGACTCCTGACAGGTACACCTTGTATTCTCCCACTTCCTCTTCTTTCTCATCCCTTACCCGAATGTCACTAACAGCTAAAACGTCCAGCCCCATATTACTTGCAGCCTCTGCCAGCTCTAGCTTCTTCCCAGGGTAGCCCCCATTGATATTAATAGCTCCCCATCTCATTACCATTTGTTTGCCAAGTCGTATCTTAGGAGTCCCTGGTTTTTCAGTTAGAGGTGGGACTCCGTCACCTCCAAAGGTCCGAGGCATTTTGCTCTGATTGTTGTCAGCATCATATTTAAAGTATTGGGGAAGCAGGTTGCTAGCCTTACTTGCCTCGAGTCCCATTGAGTTTTACCCCTAACGGTTGAGAGACTAACGGTGGATTTGGTAGTCTTTGCCGTATGAGCATAAAGGTGACCACGACTCAGAATATGTCCGAGATGCCCAGCCTTATTCCAAAGTAACTGGTATCCCAACTGTCGGGACCACTTACTTGGCCACTCATACGTTGCCCGTGGTTCATGAACTAGGACATGACTACAGGAACCCACACCATGAACCACTGTTAGACAAAGTTAAAAATATAATTAGAAAGAGAGATACAGTTGTTGTTGTTGTGGTTTTCAGTCCTGAGACTGTTTTGATGCAGCTCTTCACTACTCTATCCTGTGCAAGCTTCTCAT
Organism: Schistocerca gregaria; assembly: GCF_023897955.1. Classification (NCBI taxonomy): domain Eukaryota; kingdom Metazoa; phylum Arthropoda; class Insecta; order Orthoptera; family Acrididae; genus Schistocerca; species Schistocerca gregaria. Next base: position 538,276,052 of record NC_064921.1, read on the forward strand.
CTCCCAGTACCTACTGCAACCTACGTCCTTCTGAATCTGCTTACTGTATTCATCTCTTGGTCTCCCTCTACGATTTTTACCCTCCACGGTGCCCTCCAATACTAAATTGGTGATCCCTTGATGCCTCAGAACATGTCCTACCAACCGATCCCTTCTTCTGGTCAAGTTATGCCACAAAATTCTCTTCTCCCCAATCCTATTCAATACTTCCTCATTAGTTATGTGATCTACCCATTTAATCTTCAGCATTCTTCTGTAGCACCACATTTCGAAAGCTTCTATTCTCTTCTTGTCCAAACTATTTATCGTCCATGATTCACTTCCATACAAATACTTTCAGAAATGACTTCCTGACACTTAAATCTATACTCGATGTTAACAAATTTCTCTTTTTCAGAAACGCTTTCCTTGCCATTGCCAGTCTACATTTTATATCCTCTCTACTTCGACCATCATCAGTTATTTTGCTCCCCAAATAGAAAAAACTCCTTTACTACTTTCAGTGTCTCATTTCCTAATCTAATGCACTCAACATCACCCGACTTAATTCAACTACATTCCATTATCCTCGTTTTGCTTTTGCTGATGTTCATTTTATATCCTCCTTTCAAGACACTATCCATTCCGTTCAACTGCTCTTCCAAGTCCTTTGCTGTCTCTGGCAGAATTACAATGTCATCGGCGAACCTCAAAGTTTTTATCTCTTCTCCATGAATTTTAATACGTACTCCGAATTTTTCTTTTGTTTCCTTTACTGCTTGCTCAATATACAGATTGAATATCATCGGGGAGAGACTACAACCCTGTCTCACTCCCTTCCCAACCACTGCTTCTCTTTCATGCCCCTCGACTCTTTATAACTGCCATCTGGTTTCTGTACAAATTATAAATAGCCTTTCGCTCCCTGTATTTTACCCCTGCCACCTTCAGAATTTGAAGGAGATTATTCCAGTCAACATTGTCAAAAGCTTTCTCTAAGTCTACAAATGCTAGAAACGTAGGTTTGCCTTTCATTAATCTTTCTTCTAAGATAAATCGTAGGGTCGGTATTGCCTCACGTGTTCCAACATTTCTACGGAAGCCAAACTGATCTTCCCCGAGGTCGGCTTCTACTAGTTTTTCCATTCGTCTGTAAAGAATTCGTGTTAGTATTTTGCAGCTGTGACTTATTAAACTGATAGTTCGGTAATTTTCACATCTGTCAACACCTGTTTTCTTTGGGATTGGAATTATTATATTCTTCTTGAAGTCTGAGGGTACTTCGCCTGTCTCATACATCTTGCTCACCAGATGGTAGAGTTTTGTAAGGACTGGCTCTCCCGAGGTCGTCAGTAGTTCTAATGGAATGTTGTCTACTCTGGGGGCCTTGTTTTGACTCAGGTCTTTCAGTGCTCCGTCAAACTCTACACGCAGTATCGTATCTCCTATTTCGTCTTCATCTACATCCTCTTCCAATTCCATAATATTGTCCTCAAGTATATCGCCCTTGTATAGACCCTCTATATACTCCTTCCACCTTTCTGCTGTATCTTCTTTGCTTAGAACTGGGTTTCCGTCCGAGCTCTTGATGTTCATACAAGTGGTTCTCCTATGTCCAAAGGTCTCTTTAATTTTCCTGTAGGCAGTATCTATCTTACCCCTAGTGAGATAAGAATCTACATCCTTACATTTGTCCTCTAGCCATCCCTGCTTAGCCATTTTGCACTTCCTGTCAATCTCATTTTTGAGACGTCTGTATTCCTTTTTGCCTGCTTCATTTACTGCATTTTTATATTTTCTCCTTTCATCATTTAAATTCAATATTTCTTCTGTCACCCAAGGATTTCTACTAGCCCTCGTCTTTTTACCTACTTGATCCTCTGCTGCCTTCACTACTTCATCACTCAAAGCTAATCTGATACCTTTTAGTATCTCCAGGGTTCTTCCATGTATACAACCTTCTTTTATGATTCTTGAACCAAGTGTTACCTATGATTAAGTTGTGCTCTGTGCAAAATTCTACCAGGTGGCTTCCTCTTTCATTTCTTTGCCCCAGTCCATATTCACCTATTACGTTTCCTTCTCTCCCTTTCCCTACAACCGAATTCCAGTCACCCATGACTATTAAATTTTCATCTCCCTTCACTATCTGAATAATTTCTTTTATTTGATCATACATTTCTTCAATTTCTTCGTCATCTGCAGAGCTAGTTGGCATATAAACTTGTACTACTGTAGTAGGTGTGGGCTTCGTATCTATCTTTGCCACAATAATGCGTTCACTATGCTTTTTGTAGTAGCATACCCGCATTCCTATTTTCCTATTCATTATTATACCTACTCCTGCATTACCACTATTTGATTTTGTGTTTATAACCCTGTAGTCACCTGACCAGAAGTCTTGTTCCTCCTGCCACCGAACTTCACTAATTCCCACTATATCTAACTTTAACCTATCCATTTCCCTTTTTAAATTTTCTAACCTACCTGCCCGATTAAGGGATCTGACATTCCACGCTCCGATCCGTAGAACACCAGTTTCCTTTCTCCTGATAACGACATCCTCTTGAATAGTCCCCGCCCGGAGATCCGAATGGGGGACTATTTTACCTCCGGGATATTTTACCCAAGAGGACGTCATCATCATTTAATCATACTGTAAAGCTGCATGCCCTCGGGAAAGATTACGGCTGTAGTTTCCCCTTGCTTTCAGCCGTTCGCAGTACCAGCACAGCAAGGCCGTTTTGGTTAGTGTTACAAGGCCAGATCAGTCAATCATCCAGACTGTTGCCCCTGCAACTACTGAAAAGGCTGCTGCCCCTCTTCAGGAACCACACGTTTGTCTGGCCTCTCAACAGATACCCCTCCGTTGTGGTTGCACCAACGGTACGGCTATCTGTATCGCTGAGGCACGCAAGCCTCCCCACCAACGGCAAGGTCCATGGTTCATGGAGGGAGGGAGATACAGAAATATCTTAGTTTACAAAAAGAAATTTTGGAACGCATTAAATGCCAAAATACCATATGTTGCAGTTACATAGTAACTTGTCCGTACAGAACAATCGGTTCACTGTCATAAGTAAAGTAAATTTTAATCTGTTAATACCTTATATCGTAGTTAATACCATATATCGCAGTTTTTAAGAGTAACCTGATTGGTAACAGTAAAAAGTGCCCTCTACCTATAACAATTGTGCATCTGTTATTATTTCACCGTATATATTAATGGCAAATATTCTTTTTAATAAAACAATTTTTAAAGTAATAACATATGAATAATCTTTTTTTGAGTGGACCATGAATCGAAAAAATTTTACATTACTTTAAAATTTCTTTATAAAGAAACATAAAAAATAAATAAATTGTAGATATTCTTTCGAAAATGTGTGTTTCTTCTTCTTTGTTTTGATTGGTGGTCGAGTGTATTTCCCTACGTCAGAACGTATACAACGCCACGCCGAGTCCTCTTCCGCCGCGCCCAATTCACCTCGCCGCCAGTACGCTGAGGGCCGTTCCGCAGCAACTGGTTCTTACTGGGGCATGCTGTTGCGGTCAAGAGTAAGCCTAAAACAGGTCTTTAAAAATCTCATAACAACTCCTGTGCATAAAATCACTTTGCTCATTAAGTAGTAGGCCTGGGGTTTTTCTTTGATGAGCGTATATTTCACGTTGAGATAGAGACTTTTTGGAGCTTTATGTAGCACCTCCATTTGTTCGTTTATATTACTCACTTCATGTTTACTCTCTTTTACATGTGTTCCAAATGCTGTTCGATTGCTATGACTGCAATGTTACGTGTATCGAAATTGTCTCTATCTCAACATGCTCGAAGAGATTGAAATACACGCTCAACAAAGAAAAACCCCAGGCCTACTACTTAATGAGCAATGCGATTTTATGCACAGGAGTTATTATGAGATTTTTAAAGACCTTTTTTAGGCTTACTCTTGAATGCAACAGAACGCCCCAATAAGAGCTAGCTGCAGCGGAACGGCCCTCAGTGTACTGGCGGCGAGGTGAATTAGGCGTGGCGGAAGAGGACTCGGAGTGGCGTTGTATACGTTCTGACATAGGGAAATCCATTCGACCACCAATACAAACAAAGAAGAGGAAACACACATTTTCGAAAGAATATCTACATTTTAATTATATTTTATGTTTCTTTATAAAGAAATTTTAAATTAATGTAAAATTTTTTCATTTCAGTGTCCACTCAAAAAAAGATTATTCATATGTTATTACTTTAAAAATTGTTTTATTAAAAAGAATATTCGCCATTAATATATTCTGTGAAATAATAACAGATGCACAATTGTTACAGGTAGAGGGCACTTTTTACTGTTACCAATCAGGTTACTCTTAAAAACTGTGATATGCGGTATTAACAGATTAAAATTTACTTTATGACAGCAAACCGATTGTTCTGTACGGACAAGTTACTCTGTAACTGCAACATATGGTATGTTGGCATTTAATACGCTCCAAAATTTCTTTTGTTAAACTAAGATATTTCTATCACTAACTGTATCTCTCTTTTTAATTATATTTTTAGCTTTGTCTAACAGATCTGAAGATGGGTGGCTAGCCCGAAACCAGTAATTGAAAATAAAGAATAGCGATCGAAGACTGAAATGCCATATTTTAAACCCCATATATTGCAGTACCCAGATTATAATCATGACTATATTAGCCAGGATGTGACTGGTGCTGTTCCTCACATTTAATAAAGTTCAGATTGAAATTTTGACTACAAAATTGTATACAAACTGGGCACAAAAAATCAGGTAGCTAATGCACTGTTGAAAATAAGGAAAGCACAGTCAGCTGATACCAAAACTGGGGCAGATGAAAGAGAGGAAATGCTGATACATGAGGATGAAGAACAGCATGAGATAAGGGCTGAAGACAAAGCGGAAAGTTTGCTACAATTCCGTTACGCACACATAGGTGATAATCAAGGGATTGTGAGAACATACAATCAAATTAGGAAATATCAAGCATGGATCAGTATGAAGAAGGAAATTGAGGACTATCAAAAAATGTGTGTTACCAAAAGACTAAGATAAAGCGAAACAAAACAAAAATGTCGTTTGTTATAGGACCAACACCAGAAAGCGAAGATGTCGAGTCATAGACAGGCACAACAAAAAGACTGTTGCAAATAAAGCTTTCGGCCAGTAAGGCCTTCATCAAAAATAGACGACACACACGCACGCGCGTGCCCACACACGCGCGCGCTCACCCACGCACGCACGCGCGCGCACTTACACACACACACACACACACACACACACACACACACACACACACACACACACACAAACTGAAACTACATTATGAGCAGCAACACCAATGCATGATGGGAGTGGCGACTGGATGGTGGGTAAGGAGGAGGCTGGAGCAGGGAGGGGGAGGGATAGTAGGTTATGAGTGGCGGACAGTGAAGTTCTGCAGGTTAGACGGAGGGCAGGACAGAGGTGGGGAGAGAAGGGGGGAGCAGAAAAGGAGAGAAGTAAAAAGACTAGGTGTGATGGTGGAAAGACAGCTGAGTAGTGCTGGAATGGGAACACGGAAGGAGCTTGATGGGCGAGGACAGTGAGTAATGAAGGTTCAGGCCAGGAGGGTAATGGACAGTGAGTAACAAAGGTTCAGGCCAGGAGAGTAACAGGATCATAGGATGTATTGAAGGGTAAATTCAGAATAACTGGTGTTGGTGGGAAAGATCCATATGGCACAGACTGTGAAGCAGTCACTGAAATGAAAGATGTCATGTTTGGCAGCATGCTCAGCAACAGGGTGGTCAACTGCTTTCTTGGCCATAGTTTGTCAGTGGCCACTCATGTGCACAGACAGCTTGTTGGTTTTCAAGCCCACATAGAAGCATTCTACATAGGCATGACAATCAACAAGCTGTCTGTTCTCTATGCACGTGAATGGTCACTGACTAATTGTAGTCAAGAAACAAGTGTACCACCCTGCTGCTGAGCATGCTGCCAAACATGACATCCTTCATTGACTGCTTCACAGCCTGTGCCATATGGATCCTTCCCACCAACACCAGCTTTTCTGAATTACGCAGATGGGAACTTTCCCTGCAATACATCCTATGTTCCTGTAATCCTCTTGGCCTCAACCTTCGTTAGTCACTGTCCTCACCCATCTAACCCCTTTCCTGTTCCCATTCCAGCACTAGACAGCCGTCATTCCAAAATCACACACAGTCTTTTTACTTCTCTCCTTTTCCACTACCCCCCTCCTTACCCACCTCTCCCCTGCCCTGTCTAACCTGCAGCACTCACTGTCCGCTACCCCTACCCTACTATCCCTCCCCCTCCCCGCCCCCGCCTCCACCTTACTCCCACCCAGTTCCCACTCCCATCATGCACTAGTGCTGTTTCTCGCAGTGTGGTTTCAGTTGCCTGAAACTGCAGTCATGTGTGTGATCATCAGCCAGTTGACAGTGACAAATGGAAATAATACATATGTATATACTGGTACTAACATTCCAGGAGGACCTAGTAAAGTTCATACCAGAAGAACCAATAGAGAGAAGCAGGATGCTGATACAGTGGCTTTCGTCTGAGTGGAAAGAATAATTCTGAGATCTGGGATACCCACAATAATAATGATTGACAATGACAGAAATTTTCTGGGCAATACATTAAGGATAGTTTGCAGATTGTTAGGGATTAGTAGAGTACAAGTCTCCTGTTACCATCCATAGTCAAAAGGAGCTTTGGAAAGATCACACCCGACTATAATGGCTTTCCTGAGACACTATCAATAGGGGGCAATCAGATTGGGATCAATGGCTCTGATTCACAGTATTTGTGTATCATATTACACTCCATAATGTAATGAATTACACATCACAGGTTGATTTTTGTCTGAGAAAGTAACATACCGATAACTATGTACTTGAATTATAAGAAGAAATAAGACAGAGGCACCAGTGCACCAGGGATTATAACAAACAGTGCAAGGAGAAGAATACAGAGTACTATGAAGAGGTCAAACTTCAAAAGAATTTCAAATGGGTGATCATGTTCTAACATATAATGAAAGCATTAGAGGGGGCAGAAGCCATACGCTAGACACACAATTGTGTGGCCTGAAAACACTATAGTAAGGGCAAAGGAGCCAAATGTGGTCATTCATGTACAGAGAGACAAATTTTTTACAGTGCTTGCCAATAGGCTACAGGAGTTCCACTAAAACAGAACTTTTTTTGACTTTCAGAAGAGGAAACTGAAGAGAATGTTGCACCTGATGAACTGTACTACAGCAGTGTACACTCTTGGACAATATCAAGATTTTAGCATAGAGAAGTTTACTTCATTGATGGGCTTGTACAAGGCATGCCAGGAAAGGAAGTACTGTTTTGGAAAACAACTCATAAAAAGAGTTTTTTTTTTAACCATTATATCTACAAGAGCCCCCCCATGAACCATGGACCTTGCCGTGGGTGGGGAGGCTTGCGTGCCTCAGCGATACAGATGGCCGTACCGTAGGTGCAACCACAACGGAGGGGTATCTGTTGAGAGGCCAGACAAACGTGTGGTTCCTGAAGAGGGGCAGCAGCCTTTTCAGTAGTTGCAGGGGCAACAGTCTGGATGATTGACTGATCTGGCCTTGCAACATTAACCAAAACGGCCTTGCTGTGCTGGTACTGCGAACGGCTGAAAGCAAGGGGAAACTACAGCCGTAATTTTTCCCAAGGACATGCAGCTTTACTGTATGATTAAATGATGATGGCATCCTCTTGGGTAAAATATTCCGGAGGTAAAATAGTCCCCCATTCGGATCTCCGGGCGGGGACTACTCAGGAGGATGTCGTTATCAGGAGAAAGAAAACTGGCGTTCTACGGATCGGAGCGTGGAATGTCAGATCCCTTAATCGGGCAGGTAGGTTAGAAAATTTAAAAAGGGAAATGGATAGGTTAAAGTTAGATATAGTGGGAATTAGTGAAGTTCGGTGGCAGGAGGAACAAGACTTCTGGTCAGGTGAATACAGGGTTATAAACACAAAATCAAATAGGGGTAATGCAGGAGTAGGTTTAATAATGAATAGGAAAATAGTAATGCGGGTAAGCTACAACAAACAGCATAGTGAACGCATTATTGTGGCCAAGATAGATACGAAGCCCACACTTACTACAGTAGTACAAGTTTATATGCCAACTAGCTCTGCAGATGATGAAGAAATTGAAGAAATGTACGATGAAATAAAAGAAATTATTCAGATAGTGAGGGGAGACGAAAATTTAATAGTAATGGGTGACTGGAATTCGAGTGTAGGAAAAGGGAGAGAAGGAAACATAGTAGGTGAATATGGATTGAGGCTAAGAAATGAAAGAGGAAGCCGCCTAGTAGAATTTTGCACAGAGCACAACTTAATCATAGCTAACACTTGGTTTAAGAATCATGAAAGAAGGTTGTATACGTGGAAGAACCCTGGAGATACTAAAAGGTATCAGATAGATTATATAATAGTAAGACAGAGATTTAGGAACCAGGTTTTAAGTTGTAAGACATTTCCAGGGGCAGATGTGGACTCTCACCACAATCTATTGGTTATGACCTGTAGATTAAAACTGAAGAAACTGCAAAAAATGTGGGAAATTAAGGAGATGGGACCTGGATAAACTGAAAGAACCAGGGGTTGTACAGAGTTTCAGAGAGAGCATAAGGGAACAATTGACAGGAATAGGGGAAAGAAATACAGTAGAAGAAGAATGGGTAGCTCTGAGGGATGTAGTAGTGAAGGCAGCAGAGGATAAAGTAGGTACAAAGACGAGGGCTGCTAGAAATCCTTGGGTAACAGAAGAAATATTGAATTTAATTGATGAAAGGAGAAAATATAAAAATGCAGTAAATGAAGCAGGCAAAAAGGAATACAAACGTCTCAAAAATGAGATCGACAGGAAGTGCAAAATGGCTAAACAGGGATGGCTAGAGGACAAATGTAAGGATGTAGAAGCTTATCTCACTAGGGGTAAGATAGATACTGCCTACAGGAAAATTAAAGAGACCTTTGGAGAGAAGAGAACCACGTGTATGAATATCAAGAGCGCAGATGGCAGCCCAGTTCTAAGCAAAGAAGGGAAGGCAGAAAGGTGGAAGGAGTATATAGAAGGTTTATACAAGGGCGATGTACTTGAGGACAATATTATGGAAATAGAAGAGGATGTAGATGAAGACGAAATGGGAGATACGATACTGCGTGAAGAGTTTGACGGAGCACTGAAAGACCTGAGTCGAAACAAGGCCCCCGGAGTAGACAACATTCCATTAGAACTACAGACGGCCTTGGGAGAGCCAGTCATGACAAAACTCTACCAGCTGGTGAGCAAGATGTATGAGACAGGCGAAATACCCTCAGACTTCAAGAAGAATATAATAATTCCAATCCCAAAGAAAGCAGGTGCTGACAGATGTGAAAATTACCGAACTATCAGTTTAATAAGCCACGTCTGCAAAATACTAATGCGAATTCTTTACAGACGAATGGAAAAACTGGTAGATGCAGACCTCGGGGAAGATCAGTTTCGATTCCGTCGAAATGTTGGAACACGTGAGGCAATACTGACCTTACGACTTATCTTAGAAGAAAGATTAAGAAAAGGCAAACCTACGTTTCTAGCATTTGTAGACTTAGAGAAAGCTTTTGACAATGTTGACTGGAATACTCTTTTTCAAATTCTAAAGGTGGCAGGGGTAAAATACAGGGAGCGAAAGGCTATTTATAATTTGTACAGAAACCAGATGGCAGTAATAAGAGTCGAGGGGCATGAAAGGGAAGCAGTGGTTGGGAAAGGAGTGAGACAGGGTTGTAGCCTCTCCCCGATGTTATTCAATCTGTATATTGAGCAAGCAGTAAAGGAAACAAAAGAAAAATTTGGAGTAGGTATTAAAATTCATGGAGACGAAGTAAAAACTTTGAGGTTCGCCGATGACATTGTAATTCTGTCAGAGACGACAAAGGACTTGGAAGAGCAGTTGAACGGAATGGACAGTGTCTTGAAAGGAGGATATAAGACGAACATTAACAAAAGCAAAACGAGGATAATGGAATGTAGTCAAATTAAATCGGGTGATGCTGAGGGAATTAGATTAGGAAATGAGACACTTAAAGTAGTAAAGGAGTTTTGCTATTTAGGAAGTAAAATAACTGATGATGGTCGAAGTAGAGAGGATATAAAATGTAGACTGGCAATGGCAAGGAAAGCGTTTCTGAAGAAGAGAAATTTGTTAACATCGAATATAGATTTATGTATCAGGAAGTCGTTTCTGAAAGTATTTGTTTGGAGTGTAGCCATGTATGGAAGTGAAACATGGACGATAACTAGTTTGGACAAGAAGAGAATAGAAGCCTTCGAAATGTGGTGCTACAGAAGAATACTGAAGATAAGGTGGATAGATCACGTAACTAATGAGGAGGTATTGAATAGGATTGGGGAGAAGAGAAGTTTGTGGCACAACTTGACTAGAAGAAGGGATCGGTTGGTAGGACATGTTTTGAGGCATCAAGGGATGACAAATTTAGCATTGGAGGGCAGCGTGGAGGGTAAAAATCGTAGAGGGAGACCGAGAGATGAGTACACTAAGCAGATTCAGAAGGATGTAGGTTGCAGTAGGTACTGGGAGATGAAGCAGCTTGCACAGGATAGAGTAGCATGGAGAGCTGCATCAAACCAGTCTCAGGACTGAAGACAACAACAACAAACAACATCTACAAGAGGGATCATTTCTTAAACTATTTTCCTACATAGTTGTCACCCCTGTTCAGACATTTGTCACATTGGGAAACGAACTTTTTTATGCTCTCTTCATAGAAAGATTCCACCAGTGAAGAGAGCCACAGCTAAACATAGTTTCTTTATCATTTTCTGCTTGTTGAGTTCCTTCCAGAGGTGAAACTGTCAACATGGTACGACACTGTGGAACATTATGAAAACTTCAGCACGCAGTTCAAAATAAAAGGTGTGGAATGGTCAATCAAGGCCTTCTGTTGCTTCATGACAATGCAAGCCCCCATTCTGTTGGTGTCACTCAAAACCTTATTCAATGATTCATGTCGGAGCAGTCAGATCATCTGACATACAGCCCTGATTCGTTCCTTTTAACTACCACTTGCTCTTGAACTTGAATCATCATTCTCAAGGAAGGCAATGACGACGAAAAAAGATAGAAGAAGAAGAAGAAGGAGAAACGGTGTTCAGCAGTGGCTGTCTTCATTGGTGGCACCTTTCTATGAAGTGGGATTGGAAATCTGGTTTCCCACTATGACAAACATCAGAACAGTGGTGGCAATTAAATATATGAATAATTTAAGAAATGCTTTTCTCATAAGCATAAATTTCGGTTTGAAAAAAAAAAATGTTTTGTGCGTTTTTTCCCCAAAACAGTAATTACTTTCTGCACATTCTTCGTATTACAATAGTTAATGGCAAGGTATAAATCTACAGTGTGTTAAGGAAAATCGTTAGTGTTGTGGTTGGCAGGAGAGCCAACTCCGTATTACTAAAGGAGGCCGAAATGCACGCATTTTAGCTCACGCAGGCTGGCGTAAGGTCTGGAACATGACAAGGGAATTAGAATTGAGAAAAATGGACGTAGCTGGTGGAATACTTAACTTTAATCCATTTATGGAGAACGTCACTCTTTATGGTACATGATTCACAATATCAATAGTATGGATACTGGCGCCTTGCTAGGTTGTAGCAAATAACGTAGCTGAAGACTATGCTAACTATCGTCTCGGCAAATGAGAGCGTAGAAGTCAGTGAACCATCGCTAGCAAAGTCGGCTGTACAACTGGGGCGAGTTCTAGCAAGTCTCTCTCTAGACCTGCCGTGTGGCAGCGCTCAGTCTGCAATCACTGATAGTGGCGACACGCGGGTCCGACGTATACTAATGGACCGCGGCCAATTTACAGGCTACCACCTAGCAAGTGTGGTGTCTGGTGGCGACACCACAGTTAGTTACATTCATTTAGGGGAACTCGAGGGAAAAGCTGATGATACAGAGAGACTGCATGTTTATCTGTAAGATTTCGTAAACAAAAGTTAAGATCAAGAATGTGTAGCTGTATAACAAGCCTTAGAATGGCAAGTTCAAAAGATCAGGAATCTGCAAGGTCTAATGGTAATAAACAAGGCATGACAAACATAGGAAGTGAGGTGTCTTAAATTTTGTGAGAGAAATTAGTAAAATATTGTTTGGGGCATTAGATGAACAGGATGCCTCATATTTCAAATCAAAGACTGATTTAGTTGAAATCATGAGAGGCAATTACTTAAGTTGACCAAAGATCAACTAACACTTGTCAAGGCCACTTTAACCAGCTTTAATAACACAAGAGGCAACATTGTAAGTAACAAGGAAATAACTGTCAAAGGAAAAGCTTCACAGGCAAATGGATGAATACGGGAATAGCATTAATCAGCAGATAAGCATTTATCTGTGATCACTACTGTTAATGAACAGTTAATACAGTTGGTATTGATGTACAATGAATTCGAAAGGGAATATGACTTGTAAATTTCTGCCATGGTAAATGCACACCACACATAATCAGTCCAGCACAAAACAGTTAAATATTTGCATTTAATTTGGGAAGACATTAAAGAGAAGAAGTTTTCAATTGCTCTCACAGAACAGAGCAAACACCAGTTATTAAGCAAAATTGATGTTGATGCGATTATGATTGGTCATACATTAGGTTATGTATTGAATGTCTCGTTGGTGGAAAATGAACTGTTTAATTTGTACAGAATTATTATCCCTACCTTCTGAAACTGTGCATACAGCCAGAGGAAGATTATTTGTTAACTGATGAGGCAAAGTGACACTATGCAAAATTGAGTAATGAACAACTGTTGTGTAAAGAGATAGCTCATTTTTACAAATATTTAACCACAAGTTTGCTTTGAAGACGAAGTGTGATAATAAAATATGTAAGTTAGGATGCTACCACAAGTAAGGTAAATTCACAAGGATTAAAATGATAGTATTTGGACTCTACTGAGTCAGGACCAATGGTTATTTGTTACTTGAAAGAGAAATGCTTCAAAATTTTGTCTGATCACAACAAGCCAACTCATGTAATGGTCAAAGACAAAGGGAAACTAACATTTTACGTGGTAACGGTAAAGGATATGGAGCACACCTGTTCATACGGTATTAACAAATAAGAACTAATGTGACCAGTAAAGGCATAGTGCCAGCTTATACACAGATTGATTGCTGCACAATAAACAAGGAAAGCAGGAATATTTTCATGTTCAAGCTGAACTTGCCATTGGTCTATGTAATACACTTAGATGGCCTTAGAGCAGCAACTCATAAAATACCAGAAATAATGAGGAAATAGCTTTCCAAAACTACATAGTCTCTTGGTGATGTCTTGGTATTACTATTTGTTCTGACCCCACCTTGGAGTTGCAATAATTACCATTATGTTTGTGCAGATGGTTTGGTGAGAATGACAATAGTGATGGGCAGAGATGACACACGTTCGTAGTAAAAGGCCTCTCCCCCAAACAGATGAGACAGTGAAGAGTGTGATTAAAGCTCCATTACATTTGAACACAGTATGGGAAGACCCCTAATACCGATGCCAGTTCCACATGGAAATCAAAGATAATGCAATGTACTGCAAAACTCCCTTAGTATATAAGAAATAAGTATTATCAGTCACATTACAAAAGTGCACACAAGAGTAATGCAAGGATATGTGCTCTTTTTCAGGTTTAGTATTGTGATCATTATACGCAATGTTTTATACTCATGTGTATCAGTATATGTAATGTGAAAAAAAGTTGGAACCAATTATTTATACTGAAGTTTTTATGCATATGTAAGTGTAGTGAGAAATGAAACAACGTTTGTTCTGATGCTTACATGTGTATGTAAAAGTGAAGCGAAAAGTGAACTACACAAAGTGCAAAATGTAAAAAGAACTAAAGTGACTATTCAACAACGTATATACAGGGGTAATGTCATCATTAGAACTAAAACAATTTAACCACAACAGAAGTCAAATTGCTAATTTGTTGCAAAGTTTTTGCCAACAAAGTTTTTCCTTGGAGGGAGATTTCACATACTGACAACTTATTGACTAATGCATCATTAAGTTTGAGGCAATTGGAAACCAGTGATGGCAGTCCAAGACAGGAAACCAGAGATAAAATGCAGAGGGTAGGAGCATGTGATAGCATTTAGAATACACGAGGTAAACAGCAATTGGAGCAGCATGTGTTATTGCACACAGTCTGGGCAACTGTCCCAGGGCAGCACTTACAGATCAGAGAATTAGGTGGTAGCTCCATACACCATTGAGATGCTGTTGTATGGTGTCACAGTAGGTGGTTGTCACAAACAGGCATGTCTTAGTATTTGCAGCAAGCTTCCTGCTTGCTCCTGAGAACAGCTACATCAGTGGAGTCACACAGGTTACACAAAGATGAGAAATAAGTAAAACTGCTAGAACAGAGGTTCTCACTACTGAGAGAGAAGTCTCCACCTGTAGGACAGGACAAAGTTAGGTAAAACACTATTGTTGCTAGCCATATTACAAAGGGTAGTGATGTTTAACTTTCCTCTGAATGCTGTTGCTACCAAACACTGAGTTTGTTAATGTAAAGGCCACGAACATCCCTAGGAGGAGGGAATGGACCCAAATGTGGTTGGCCGGAGATAACAGGGAGGTGCAGAACCATATGCCAGATTGGCTTATGCCTGTAAAGTGTCGGTGCATTTGCAGGCAGACTACAGTCAGGGAGGAACCATACACATCTGCGATCCTTTAAAAACTTCAGATTTTCATATTCACAAGAGCTCTCAAGATGCGTCCACACTACTCGTGCTTGCCATACTTGTCTGGCAGGAGACTTGTCTGACTTGCGCTCGTGCTGCTTCTATCTTGCTTGCCAGGCTTTGGCTCGTGAGCATCCACACCGTACTTGCAGTTCTGGCCAGTGCCACTTTCCTAATTTAAAAAATGGATGAAGCGGTTATATTAAGTGCCAGCTTTCTTGTGATGCGCCTTTTAGCTGAGGAAGATGATAGAAGAAGATGCTACAAAGACCCAAGAAAACACAGGTGGTGGATGATTTTTTCTGATGTCGGTTGCCAAGGTCGAATTTCAGATTGTAGTGTTTTTCGAAATACATCTTTTTTTAAGAATAAGAGCAATTATATCTTTTTCCGGACGGTCGTACCCTCCCAGGTAGGCAGAAAAAAGTACCCTAAATTGCTGTCGCAGACAGCACGTTTCCCCTGAACAGTCATATCATGAAGCCGTATATTGGGCAACAACCTCCGAGGGCAATGAAAAGAATTTTTAACTACAGACCTTCAAGAGCACGGCGGATTGTGAAAAATGCATTCGGAATACTTTCTTCCATATTCCGGATACTACAGCCTGAGAAAATCCAAAGTGTTATTATGACTTGTATATACCTCCATAATTTCTTGCAAAAAAGTTCGCTTCCAGACAAATTTATATCCCTGTAGGAGCAGTTGATCATGAGGAGAATGGGCATTTAAAGCCAGGAACTTGGAGAAATGAGATCACTCCTGCACGATTAGCGATCATTCCACGACGTTCAACAGAGACTGCCCAAGACACTGGAGATGAATTCGTTGCTTATTTCGTTTCTGAAGAGGGAAGATTGCTATGGCAAGATGATAATCAGTAACATATTAAGGATTATTTTTTAGCTACTAGATACGTACGTAGTTGTGACTGCACACATTTCAGCTACCTATATATATATATATATATATATATATATATATATATATATATATATATATATATATATATATATATATATATATGAAGTTTTACCTTCATTAATTCCTATCTTATTATTTTTATTTAATATACATAAATGTATGTGTGCTTAAATATATTGCGTTAGAAAAATAAATGTAATTCATTACTATTTATTTATTACTAGCTGAGTATCCAGTGTTGTCCCAGTATGTATTCCAATGCTGTTAGTCCATTTTCTCCTTTCTCCTCTGCTTTGTTCAGAGCCCATTTTTCCATACGCCCTATAATTTTATCTCAATTAGAACTTTTTTTTCTTTTAATTTTTAAATTTCGAAACTATAAGCAGTTGTTAGGTACATTCATCCCCCCCCCCCCCCCCTCCACATGAAGCATGGACCTTGCCGTTGGTGGGGAGGCTTGCGTGCCTCAGCAATACAGATAGCCGTACCATAGCTGAAACCACAATGGAGGGGTATCTGTTGAGAGACCAGACAAACGTGTGGTTCCTGAAGAGGGGCAGCAGCCTTTTCTGTAGTTGTGGGGGCAACAGTCTGGATGATTGACTGATCTGGCCTTGTAACACTAACAAAACAGCCTTGCTGTGCTGCTACTGCAAACGGCTGAAAGCAAGGGGAAACTACAGCTGTCATTTTTCGTGAGGGCATGCAGCTTTGCTGTATAATTAAATGATGATGGCATGCTCTTGCGTAAAATAGTCCCACATTTGGATCTCCGGGCGGGGACTACTCAGAAGGACGTTGTTATCAGAAGAAAGAAAACTGGCGTTCTACGGATTGTACTGTGGAATGTCAGATCCCTTCATCGGGCTAGTAGGTTAGAAAATTTAAAAAGGGAAATGGATAGGTTAAAGTTAGATATAGTGGGAATTAGTGAAGTTCGGTGGCAGGAGGAACAAGACGTCTGGTCAGGTGAATACAGGGTTATAAACACAAAATCAAATAGGGGTAATGCAGGAGTAGGTTTAATAATGAATAGGAAAATAGGAATGCGGGTAAGCTACTACAAACAGCATAGTGAACGCATTATTGTGGCCAAGATAGATACGAAGCCCACGCCTACCACAGTAGTACAAGTTTATATGCCAACTAGCTCCACCAAGGACAAAGAGATTGATGAAATCTGTGATGAGATAAACGAAATTATTCAGATAGTGAAGGGAGGCGAAAATTTAATAGTCATGGGTAATGGAATTCGATAGTAGGAAAAGGGAGAGAAGGAAACATAGTAGATGAATATGGATTGGGGGGGAAGAAATGAAAGAGGAAGCCGCCTGGTAGAATTTTGCACAGAGCATAACTTAATCATAGCTAACACTTGGTTCAAGAATCATGAAAGAAGGTTGTATACATGGAAGAAGCCTGGAGATACTAGAAGGTATCAGATAGATTATACAATGGTAAGACAGAGATTCAGGAACCATGTTTTAAATTGTAAGACATTTCCAGGGGCAGATGTGGACTCTGACCACAATCTATTGGTTATGAACTGTAGGTTAAAACTGAAGAAACTGCAAAAAGGTGGGAATTTGAGGAGATGGGACCTGGATAAACTGAAGGAACCAGAGATTGTACAGAATTTCAGGGAGAGCATAAGGGAACGATTGACAAGAATGAGGAAAGAAATACAGTAGAAGAAGAATGGGTACCTTTGAGAGACTTAATAGTGAAGGTAGCAGAGGATCAAGTAGGTAAAAAGATGAGGGCTAATAGAAATCCTTGGGTAACAGAAGAAATATTGAATTTAATTGATGAAAGGAGAAAATATAAAAATGCAGTAAATGAAGCAGGCAAAAAGGAATACAAACGTCTCAAAAATGAGATCGACAGGAACTGCAATATGGCCAAGCAGGGATGGCTAGAAGACAAATGTAAAGATGCAGAGGCACATATCACTAGGTGCAAGATAGATAATGCCTACAGGAAAACTACAGAGGTCTTTGGAGAAAAGAGATCCACTTGTATGAAGATCAAGAGCTCAGATGGAAACCCAGTTCTAAGCAAAGAAGGAAAAGCGCAAAGGTGGAAGGAGTATATAGAGGGTCTATACAAGGGCGATGTTCTTGAGGACAATATTATAGCAATGGAAGAGACTGTAGATGAAGATGAAATGGGAGATGTGATACTGCATGAAGAGTTTGACAGGGCACTGAAAGACCTAAGTCAAAGCAAAGCCCCGGAAGTAGACAACATTCCATTACAACTACTGACAGCCTTGGGAGAGCCAGGCCTAACAAAACTCTGCCATCTGGTGAGCAAGATGTATGAGACAAGCGAAATACCCTCAGACTTCAAGAAGAATATAATAATTCCAATCCCAAAGAAAGCAGGTGTGTGAAAATTACCGAACTATCAGTTTAATAAATCACAGCTGCAAAATACTAACTCGAATTCTTTACAGACAGATGGAAAAACTGGTAGAAGCCGACCTCGGGGAAGATCAGTTTGGATTCCATAGAAATGTTGGAACATGTAAGGCAATACTAACCCTACGACTTATCTTAGAAAACAGATTAAGGAAAGGCAAACCTACTTTTCTAGCATTTGTAGACTTAGAGAAAGCTTTTGACAATGTTGACTGGAATACTCTCTTTCAAATTCTGAAGGTGGCAGGGGTAAAATACAATGAGCGATAGGCTATTTACTATTTGTACAGAAACAAGATGGCAGTTATAAGAGTGGAGGGGTATGAAAGAGAAGCAGTGGTTGGGAAGGGAGTGAGACAGGGTTGTAGCCTATCCCCAATGTTATTTAATCTGTATATTGAGCAAGCAGTAAAGGAAACAAAAGAAAAATTCGGAGTAGGAATTAAAATCCATGGACAAGAAAATGTTGAGGTCTGCAGATGATATTGTAATTTCTGTCAGAGACAGCAAAGGACATGGAATAGGAGCTGAACAGAATGGGCCGTGTCTTGAAAGGAGGATATAAGACGAACATCAGCAAAAGCAAAACAAGAAAAATGGAATGTAGTTGAATTAAATTGGGGGATGCTGCGGAAATTAGATTAGGAAATGAGACGCTTAATGTAGTAAATTAGTTTTGCTATTTGGGGAGCAAAATAACTGATGATGGTTGAAGTAGAGAGGATATAAAATGTAGACTGGCAATGGCAAGGAAAGCATTTCTGAAGAAGAGGAATTTGTTAACATTGAGTATAGATTTAAGTGTCAGGAAGTCGTTTCTGAAAGTATTTGTATGGAGTGTGGCCATTTATGGAAGTGACACATGGACGATAAATAGTCTGGACAAGAAGAGAAGAGAATAGAAGCTTTTGAAATGTGGTGCTACAGAAGAATGCTGAAGATTAGATGGGTAGATCATGAAACAAATGAGGAGGTAGTGAACAGAATTGGTGAAAAAAGATATTTGTGACACACCCTAATCACATAACTAATGAGGAAGTATTGAATAGAATTGGAGAGAAGAGAAATCTGTGGCACAACTTCACTAGAAGAAGGGATCGGTTGGTAGGGTATATTCTGAGGCAGCAAGGAATCATCAATTTAGTATTGGAGGGCAGCGTGGAGGGTAAAAATCATAGAGGGAGACCAAGAGATGAATACACTAAAGAGATTCAGAAGGATGTAGGTTGCTGTAGGTACTGGGAGATGAAGAAGCTTGCACAGGATAGAGTAGTCTCTGGACTGAAGACCACAACAACAATGGGTATATTCCTAATGGAAATGGTAGTAAGCTGAAATAAATATGAAAAAATATCTTAAGATAAGATATGAGATGATTAATAGTATCTAACGGAATAACACCAAAAATATATAAAAATAACATTGAACAGGGACCGAAGTGTAAGCTGAAAAAGACAAAAAGTTAAGTAGCTGTGGACCGACCCCTATTGTTTGTTAATTGGTTTTTTATACATTTCCAAAAATAAATTTTATTTTGGGAGTTTGTTGCGTCTCAAAGCACAGAAAATTGGTCATAAATATTTATGAATTTAATGGCAAAATCGTCGGTTCACTCTGTTGTAAAAGGAAAATCGATGTCCACAACACAGAAAAAGAATAATGCCAAGACCAAGCTGTACGAGTGCAGAAAACCAACTGGTCAGTGCTTGTTGCCATCCACACTACTCGCGCAGCTTGCCGCACATGCCTTTGATGTACTGACAACGGCCGGAACCAGACAAGCCATATGCTTGGGCGGCTCATAAGCCTGTTTTGCGGAAAGCCCTTGGAGCCTACCTCCGTCCACAGTATTCATAAGGCTCGCAAGTCTCACAAGTACACGAGCCACACGAGTAGTGTGGACGCACCTTCAGTCAGATTGCTGGGACACCCAATCTGTGGTGCTCAGCACCAGCCTCGGGTAAGCTTTCATTTCTCTCACTCCACGGACTCAAACCAACTTCTGTTGTGTCAATAGTTGAACTGATCATTTCTTCTAATGTTGTAGTTCATCTGAATACAACAAACAGGGGTACTTCAGACCCCTGGGTCTCCTACAAACGGCTTTATCGAAAC
This sequence comes from Schistocerca gregaria, assembly GCF_023897955.1. Lineage (NCBI taxonomy): Eukaryota > Metazoa > Arthropoda > Insecta > Orthoptera > Acrididae > Schistocerca > Schistocerca gregaria. The sequence goes on from NC_064921.1 coordinate 538,296,313, forward strand.
ACAAAATCTGCAGTTCTCAAAGGTGCCTTACGAACAGTGTTTGCTGCAGATCCTAGCAATCACCTGCCATTATTGGAAGTTCGTGTTTCTGCATTTGCTCCTAAATGACCTGAAATTGCAAACTGATCTGGAGCCCCCTTTAACTGTAACAAGCTTCCTCTATCCTATGCCAGGACACAAGCTGCTACTGGATAACTTTCTCACAGTACCTTTCAGTTCCACGTCAGGATGTTGGCACGTATGCTTTGATAAGTACCAAGTCTGTTCCCCTTGCTTTCAGTTTCATCATCATCAATCTGACATTTATACATATTACTTCCAAAACCTTTCCTTTCAGACTCTTGTCTATTAGTACTGTGACTCTTGACCAGAATAGTAAAACGTATAATTTCTACTGTCTAACTCTATACTCTCAATCCACTTTCTTAGTTTGTTCATAGCATGTATGTCTAATTTGTTTTCGTCCATTTCATGTATAGACGTTTCTAATTTGCCTTGCTGTTGAAGTGCTGGAATATTCCATGTCCAAAGTGTTATACACCTCCCTTGCCTCCTTTTACTCTATTTCTTCTTATTTTCATCCTCTTCACTCACAGCATGTGGCCTTAATGTATTCCCATCCATGAGATCCACGTAAAGGGAAATTCAGCTCCAGAATATTTTACATTAATGTCTATACCATGTGTATCTAATGAAACACAATACCTTCCTACTCATTTCTACACATGCAAAAAGAGCAGTCAGCCATGTTCAGCGCCCACTCTGGATCAGACACTGCGATCCTCTACTCATTCACCTGCCCTCTGTGAAGGCAACTGGAAATTTGCAGGGAGAGCTCCTTATTCTGAGAACCAGTTTGCACTAATATCAAACCCTGAATAGAGTGCTGTCTTTTCTACTGACTCCACCATACAACAATTCACCTCCTCTGCTGTTAAAATAACTTACGGGTTTGCTGCCGGGTGACGTCATCGAACACCGCCGACATTTCGACAGGAGCACACCCTGCCATTCTCAAGGCACAAATGCAAGGAAGAAAAAAAAATGTGCAAGCAAATTTAATACCTCGGTTCACAGAGGAGAAACAAGGAACACACCACACACAGAAGTGTCAACACAACCAAAGATAACCAACATCAGAAATATCGATAGTTACTATTGATCAACAGGTGAGGTAGCACTAATTCTGTCCCTCTGTTTTTTGATTGCACCTTGAGAATGGCAGGGTGTGCTCCTGTCGAAATATCAGCGGTGTTCGACGACGTCACCCAGCAGCAAACCCGTAAGTTATTTGAACATTCGATTCGCCGGCAAAGTTAAGGTAACACCTCCTCTGCTGTTGATGTCATACCAGGCATGTGCTCTGCATCGTACCCTATGAGATTTCATCCCTACCTGAACTTAGCCATTCTTGTCCCTCTAGTTTATTCATGTGTACAGTGTCCACCCCCATGCCCACGCCATGGGATGTGCCAGAGAGGATTTACTGAAATGGAGGAATAAGGAACATGATCCAATCTTCCTTGTGCCGGATTAATGGCTGTGTACGACACCTTAACCAGATGCAATATGGAGCTCAGTTTCAAAACATTATCCAGGTGTCACAGGTGTCAGTTGAGCTACAAAGGTTCCATCTGGAGAGGAATGTGAGGAGTAGACGCAACTTACCGATGAGTCATATCATGCCAAATGTGACGCTTTAATATAGAAATTGGGACTCTAGAGCATCTCTCACTAGTGACTGCAGAGTTCATGGATACTGTGACTATGGAACACTTAGTCAGAGACACCTTAAACAAAAATATCATGGTAAGTCTTAAGATTCTGCAGATGACACACATTTGAAGCTGAAGTGGCTGCAGTTACTGGATGTAAATATGTGAGAAAAAGCTGTTCTTATATACAGCCACTGTTCTGCTGTATGAATGAATGAAAATAGTGAGCTTTTCTAATTAAAATGGGAAGACTATATATAATATATGATAGTTGCTTATATCACACAATAATCATAAAATGACAATGCATTTGGTAGAGGAACAAGGTGACAATTTATAGGCCAAGATGGTATGACACCATAAGAGAAGAGCTCTTGTTGACATTTTTCATATGTTTATAATATTCTTAAGTTAACACTGACTAAGGAGGACTTGACATTAATGTAAGTACAAAAACAATGGAGAAAAGTTCAGCTCCTGACAGACTTTGTGATTCATAGATGCCCCTCTATTTTTCTCTTCTCCTTTGGTACCAGAAGAACACTGCAGTTTTGAAAGATAGAAATACTTTAAATATATTGTTATCAATCAGTACAACTATTGCAGCACTTTTAGCAAGCACACTATTCGAGACAGGGTTAGCTTACACAATGTATTTCTACTCCCGACTATTTTTCATGGATGTTACCAAAGAAATAATGCAACAGTTATGAAACAGAAAACACTGCAGCCAATCTGAAGTATATCTGGCAAAATAATTTACAGCAAAATAGCAAGTGAGGACTATGTCCTGTTTGCGTAAATAAAGGACATCAAGAGAGTTATAAAATTTGAGCAGGTTCACAATCCAGATTAACTTAATTGTGGATAGAAAATATAAAAGATATTTTTTGTAAAATAAAAAAAAATGATTAACTTAACTGTGGACACGTAACATGTTTGTCAAAAAGATAACACCTGAAGTTTGTGCCAGAATTTGATCCCCAATTCTCACAAACAATACAGAAGATATTTTAAGAGAGAGTAGTCATGGCAATGACTGCCAGGAATAAGATATATCCATAATGAGCATGAAGGGTACACTCTGCCACACACTGTAGATATAGTCTTGTAAACATTACCAGTATTTGAAAGCAATTAAAGCCTTGCAGTTAGAAGAAAGCTATTAAATTTCAAGCACATTTCAAATTCAATTTCTCTAATGTATTGTAGATCAACTGAGTATCCCCAAAATTAACAGTGTATTCAAATAAGTAGGCTATACAAAGTACCATGTGATTTCAATTACTCCCAAACTCAATTAGTGGGGAATATATTTCCAGCAGAACCGTACAAATGTTGGCCTGGTTCCTACTTTCATGTGGTATGATCATTCCCAATCGAGCAGCTCTGTCACAAGGGTCAATATGGAATTAGATCGGCAGCTTGGTGCGGCTACTTTGTCAGGTGTAGGTTTGGTTCCTGTTGATGCTACTGGTAGGTGGCCTGCATCTCACTAGGAAAGGGAATGGTGAATTGGCTTGGATGATATCAAATTCTTTAAGAAGAGGCACTGAAATTCATGGGAATACTTTTTTTCCAGGCTAAGATCAGTGTCTAATTATTCAAAATTGATTGAAATTAAGCTTAAAGAGAATCTCAGACAGGCAGGTAATACAGATGTTGAAAATATCACAAGACACAAGAGTATAGTGAAAAATAATGTTAGTATGTCACAATATTCTCATAAAAGCACAGTGAAAAAATGTTAATATACTACATTGGAATATCAGTGGATTAAAAAAAAAACAAAGAAGATGAGCTTCTTGTTTGTTTAGAAGATATAGAAATTGAGAATGGAACAGATGTACTACACCTGTCTGAATATCATATAATCACAGATACGGAAAAGGTAAATGCAAGTGTAAATAAGCTTTTCACACATAAAAGTAGAGACACCATGGGCAGAGTAGTAGTTTTCATCTTTGTTAAAATTTATCATGGTGTGAGAACTTAAGAAACTAAAAAAAATTGTATAGAGCAACGTACAGAATCATGTGCACAAGTGTGTGTGTGTGTGTGTAAGCCTGAACTAAATAATGGTATTTTTATTATTGTAGCTGTGTATAGGTTCCTACTGGAAAATTTTAAATTATTTCTGAAAAACTTGGGTTCTTTGTTGTTCTATCTGTCAGAGAGAGGGATTTCAATGTAGATTTTCTGAAAGAGTCTGACAGAAAGCTTGATCTTGAAGTATTACTAGTTTCTTTCAATTTGACATTAGTTATTGATTTTCCTAATCGGGTAGTACAGGGAAGCACCACACTGATGTACAATGTTTTTATGAACAAAGATAAATTTAATCAAATAAAAACTTTTCCTTTTAAGAATGGCCTGTCTAATCATGATGTACACTTTGTTACATTATACACTCCTGGAAATGGAAAAAAGAACACATTGACACCGGTGTGTCAGACCCACCATACTTGCTCCGGACACTGCGAGAGGGCTGTACAAGCAATGATCACACGCACGGCACAGCGGACACACCAGGAACCGCGGTGTTGGCCGTCGAATGACGCTAGCTGCGCAGCATTTGTGCACCGCCGCCGTCAGTGTCAGCCAGTTTGCCGTGGCATACGGAGCTCCATCGTAGTCTTTAACACTGGTAGCATGCCGCGACAGCGTGGACGTGAACCGTATGTGCAGTTGACGGACTTTGAGCGAGGGCGTATAGTGGGCATGCGGGAGGCCGGGTGGACGTACCGCCGAATTGCTCAACACATGGGGCGTGAGGTCTCCACAGTACATCAATGTTGTCGCCAGTGGTCGGCGGAAGGTGCACGTGCCCGTTGACCTGGGACCGGACCGCAGCGACGCACGCCAAGACCGTAGGATCCTACGCAGTGCCGTAGGGGACCACACCGCCACTTCCCAGCAAATTAGGGACACTGTTGCTCCTGGGGTATCGGCGAGGACCATTCGCAACCGTCTCCATGAAGCTGGGCTACGGTCCCGCACACCGTTAGGCCGTCTTCCGCTCACGCCCCAACATCGTGCAGCCCGCCTCCAGTGGTGTCGCGACAGGCGTGAATGGAGGGACGAATGGAGACATGTCGTCTTCAGCGATGAGAGTCGCTTCTGCCTTGGTGCCAATGGTGGTCGTATGCGTGTTTGGCGCCGTGCAGGTGAGCGCCACAATCAGGACTGCATACGACCGAGGCACACAGGGCCAACACTCGGCATCATGATGTGGGGAGCCATCTCCTACACTGGCCGTACACCTCTGGTGATCGTCGAGGGGACACTGAATAGTGCACGGTACATCCAAACCGTCATCGAACCCATCGTTCTACCATTCCTAGACCGGCAAGGGAACTTGCTGTTCCAACAGGACAATGCACGTCCGCATGTATCCTGTGCCACCCAACGTGCTCTAGAAGGTGTAAGTCAACTACCCTGGCCAGCAAGATCTCCGGATCTGTCCCCCATTGAGCATGTTTGGGACTGGATGAAGCGTCGTCTCACGCGGTCTGCACGTCCAGCACGAACGCTGGTCCAACTGAGGCGCCAGGTGGAAATAGCATGGCAAGCCATTCCACAGGACCACATCCAGCATCTCTACGATCGTCTCCATGGGAGAATTGCAGCCTGCATTGCTGCGAAAGGTGGATATACACTGTACTAGTGCAGACATTGTGCATGCTCTGTTGCCTGTGTCTATGTGCCTGTGGTTCTGTCAGTGCGATCATGTGATGTATCTGACCCCAGGAATGTGTCAATAAAGTTTCCCCTTCCTGGGACAATGAATTCACGGTGTTCTTATTTCAATTTCCAGGGGTGTATGAAACAGCTCCATACAGTAATGCAAAACAGTTCCCCAAAATAGTGCATTCAGATAATAATTTAACAACTGAAAATTCTAGGGAAAGCTTGCAACAGTTAGATTGGGATGAGGTGAACAGGGAACTGATGCCAATTTAAAATTTGACCTACTCATGATAATACCTTTGTGAGGGTGTTTGAAAACAGTTACCTTCAGGAAACAGTGCACCATGATTGCAGGAACCATCTAAAAACAGATGGATTATTACAGAGATCAAAAATATTGTAAACAGAGAAGAGAAATGTATCTTGTAGTCAGAAGGAGTAATGATGCAGAAACAGTCAAACACTATAAAAACTGCTATGTATTACGAAAAACTGTTAAAAAGTTCAGAAATATGTGCATTATGTCTGAGATTTGCACATCTGATAATAGAGTTAAAACAATTTGGAATATTGTTAAAAGGGAAACAGGGCAACCAAGAGTACAAGAAGACTGTCTTTCTATCAAACTCAATAAAAATGGACACACAAAAATCTACTCACCAAGCCATGGCACAGGAACACACACAAACAGATTTAACTTTGAAGGGGAAGGAAGAGGTGTGAAGGAAAAGGACTGGAGAGGTTTAAGAAGTGGGGTACAGTTTAAAAAAGTCACCCATAGCCCCTGGTCAGAGGAGACTTACCAGACAGGATGAGACGAAAATATTGATTGTTGAGAACTGCACTGGATATAAACCTTAGAGCTTAAAGCTCTCAGGTTTTCAAATCTCATACGGTGCAGTTCCTAACAATCGGTCTTTCCTTCTCTTTTAAGCTCTCAGTCCCCAACAATCAGTATTTTGTTCCCATCCCATCTTGTAAGTCTTCTCTGACCTGGGATTCTGGTGACTTTTCTAAACTCTAGTCCTTTCCCTTCACCTCTCTTCTTTCCTCTTTCTACTCTTCCACAAGAAGATGGAGCCACTGGCCCCAAAAGACTGTAAAATTTCAATCCTTTTATGAGTATGTTCCCTGCCGCCGCTTAGTGAGTAGATATTTTTATCTGTCCATTTACATTATATTACCAGTAACTGATTATTTTTGTTGTTATAAACTAAATGAACAGTTTGTTAACAGACTGTCAGAAGTGGAAAATATTTTTTAATAACCATTTTTAAGTGTTGTACGGAAAATAGGATCCAGCTATTCATTAGAAAATGCAAGAATGTGTATGGAAGAGGCAATGCCTATACAATTTGATAAAACTGAAATTCAGCCTACCTTTCCTACAGAAATTACCAAAATAATAAATTCACTCAAAAGTGAAAGCTTACATGGAATTTACAATTTGATAAAACTGAAATTCAGCCTACCTCTCCTACAGAAATTACCAAAATAATAAATGCACTCAAAAGTGAAAGCTTACATGGAATTGATGTCATTTCCCTGAGTACTAAAAACTTGTTCCCAACAGATAAGTATGATTCTCAGCCACGTATGTAGTGGCCCACTAACAGATAACTAACCAACATTTAAAAACAAATTAAAAGAATTTCAGAATGACAACTCATTCTACTGAATAGATGAATTTCTAGATATGAAGAAGAAACTGAAAAAACAAGTGTAAAGAAAACTTATGTTAAACTGACACATCCCACTTCATTACGAAATGTTGTATTCGTGATCTATTGAACCCATACTAATATAATGCACTGCAACTTCATTAAGTGCAAAATGAATGTCTAGATGTGTAAGAATGGGATTATATGATAAAATTCAGTTTTGGCTAAAAATTACATAGTGGTTCCCCTTGCAGTTTCGTACCTTATGTATAACATATCGAATATGTATTAAAATATTCGTTATAGATTTATCCATTACTTAACACTCGTTTCCCACTTTACCTCGCAGTTTTAAGTTTTGGTTAAAGGCACATTAAATATGTGCGCTACAAGTCAGCCTGATACCACACAGGCCTACTTTCTTTTGAATTCACATTCGTTGGCTTTGTCAACTCACAAGCAAACTATGACCTTTCAACCTAACCAAGACTTCAAGCTATGCTACACATCAATTTGTCAACACAATCAAAATTTTGAAGGGGGTCCAACATCATCACACTTCGCCCCACCTCAGTATGAAACCTTATGAACGATACCAAAGTCTGTTACCTTAAAAGTATTGGATAATGGGAAGTGCCAAGGAATTGATAAGGATAAATATTACATAACATGAATACCCATCCGAATCTTGCACAAAAATTGGTTAGGCATATTAAATTTGTTGCTCTAAGGCGAGATTTACACAACATGAAAATTAGTGTCTTTAATATATCACAGACACACCGCGCGTTGGGCAATAGTCAACTAATGTCTTTCTTGCGTTGCAAGCTCTAATAAACAAACGCATGGAGAATGGAAGGTCTCTCTTGTAATACGTTGAAGCGAAGTTTCTTTTTCCATAGATTTCGATAATACTGACAATCAGAAGTCACTTCAAATCGCACAATACAAACAAATGAACGACCTCCAAAAAACAATAATGTAAACTGAGTCAATATTTGAATACAGTACACTTGTTTACTTAGAGCATAGCTCGTAGAAATCAATTAATCCCAACAACGCACATCCACGATACACGCTTTCACTAGAACGTCGGTTATTTCATTATTTCCATCGGCAGTACAAGTGAAAAATAAACAAACACTATAGTGCTCATGGCTCATAGAAACTAACAAACGTAAACAAAACACAAGGTCAGGTACAGCACATTTCATGAAAGCTTCAAAACAGTATACATTCATTACATTATAAACTTCAATGCCCATTTTCCGTATTTTTCCCTTCCAGCTCATAATAATGAATCTTGTTCCCAGGGTTTTCTTTTTTCTCCTCTCTGGCTGCACATTCTGTATTCCTCCTTGTCCATAGACTTTACATTTAGTTGTTCAAATCTTCTGTCCAGGACATCACGTGGTCTCTGCCACCCACGTCTGGATTGTGGGTAAACAACAGGCACACGATCCAGATCGCAGAGATACTTAGATCGGCTGCCAGGAAGCCATATTCACCGAGTGATGTCTGCACATTCACGGACACAGGAGAGCGATGCTTGGGCTCTTTTAGCCCTAAAATCGGCACCAGCTAGCCCTTCGAAGCTGCAATGGAGTTCAGAAAGCAAAGGAACAGCAATTGCTCGATTAGAAGGGAGGGAATTCGAATATATGGTGCGACAGAAGAGGATTACTATTGGTCGGAACAGTTCGCGAGGCGAGGTCGATGTAAACATGGGACATTCAAGTTTTATTTCTAGAAAACACATAGAGATTTTCTTCGAACATCCTCATTTTTATATGTCCTGCAGTGGGAAGAACGGCGTTTTTGTGGATGGCGTTTTTCAAAGGAAAGGAGCGCCTTCGTTGCAGTTACCTAAAGCGTAAGTAAAGGCATGTGTAAACAACATGGGTTAAAGTGGGGGTCGTGTCGTGTCTGATGAAAATATTTGTGTAATGTTTCGAAGGACATTGACTGTCTTCAATTTCTGTAACCGGTCGTGTATAACATGTTTTGCTGAAGTTTTGCTGTAATTTGATTTGTTTGTTTATTACAGCTCCTGACATCTTTTGGTAGCTATTTATATCACTGAAGTGAATTGTTGACATCGTGCGTAGGAATTGATTTTCATTGCCGGTTAAACATCAACTATTGGGTACTCCTATTTTTATCCGTATTGCGTTTATATCGCCACCGAATACACACATGGAATATATTTTCAACTGGATTTAAGAAAATTGCTAATGGGTTTAGAAAATTGATAAACGGTTGAAATGAATGAAAGAATCCACGTGAGATATCTAAATTTAACTGTGCATAAGTTCTACGAAATTACTGAGGCTCTTCAAAAGAGGGATAATAACAATATTTCGCCAGATGTTATTGGCCTTCCAACAACTCTGCTGTGAAAATAAACACAGATTGCATCAAAGCTATTTCTTCTGAGATATAAGTCAAAGCCAATAAAGTAGCTATACATTTATGTTTCTTCTGTTGTTAATAATATTTGCGGTACAAACGGATCAGTTTTAATTGAAACCTGTTAAATCGCCCTTTCCCCTCCTTGCCATGCATAGTAGTCTTACCAGTTGGTATACTTAACTTTCATGGTTTCTATCACTTTATTTAGTTTAAAGTAAACAGGTATAACTTATATATTATTAGGCCTCTATTTCAAAATGTACTAAGTCCTTAAGTTTTTCCCCACATTGGAATATCTGGAAAAGGTCACCATACACACATTCTTTTGTGAAGTACTACGATACAGATCAATACAAATGCCTTGGCAAATAAAATTAAGGAAATACTTTATTGCAAAGTCAGAAATCTAACAAGTCAGGGTTATTCCAGCAGTATATAAATGTGGTCTGTTGTTATACTATGACTGGGATCATTATTAGTTCCAGTTAAGATTTTATGACCACTGACAACAGTTTGAAATTACGGAAGCCCCCAAGAAGTCAATTTATGAAGTATATGCATATAAAGTTTTTGAGACCTTTGTAACAATAGTTGTAAACAACCAGAACCATTGTGTAATTGTTGAGTTTTTAATGTGTGATTTATATGGAGCATTTGTTGCTCTGGGTTTGTTACTGTGGTGGATCTAAGCTATGTTGAAGTATGAGATTTGACATCTCCTATATTGTCACATAAGACTGAACTAGTTATTGACAACACGCAGAAAACTTTCTGCTTTATTGTTCCTTACCCAAAACATCTGTGTTGTAACAGTTTTAGGAAGTATTTTATTAAACATTGATGAAATAATAATAATAATAAAGTAGATGAATTGCTGATTTGTATATCAGAGCATCATCTATATTGTGAAGAAATACTAATTCGTTCTTTGGAGGGATACATCTTGTCTAATTTCTATACCAGGATTTTGTTTCATTCAGAATAATTATTTATACTGAAACATTGTAAAGGCCAAATGTTTGGAGGTTAAGCAAGAGAGATTGAATTTTCAGTGAAAAGACTTTTAATTGTAGGCCTCTACAGGTCTCCGAGTTTAGACTACAAGACTTCCCTCTCCAGGCTTGACACAGTGCTTGGCTCACCTTTTAAAACAAGGCATAAAATTAATTTTGTGGGGATTTCAATATAAACTTTGATTCTCCAGATAACCTTACAACCTGTTGCAGACATTATATTCCAACTAGAGTTCAGGGAAACTACTGTGTGATCATAGACAGTATCTTCTTTGGTTGTTCTGTAGTTTAAAGGCACACTGTGAAAAAAATTAGTAATGACCTGACAGAATAAGAAGCACAGACAGTGCTGAGAGGAATGAAGGCAAAGTCATTCCACGGTACAAAAGAAAAAGATGTACCAGTATGAGTCCTCATGTGATGCTGATGTAATTATAAAACAAATTTTGAAGGCCAAATTTGTCAGACCTATGTTGCTTGAGAAGGCAATTCCTATTAATAAATTGCAGACAGATATGCAGTACTAGTAAGCAATCTATTTAGATAACTAAGAGGATTAGAATGCGGCATAAGAGGAAACAGGAGCTATATTATAGTATGGAGGATAGTCAGAGCATGATTACAGAAATGCACTGCAAGGTATACTGCAAAGTGCTGAAGAATGTCATCACACATGTTAAAACCGTGCATTATACCAAGAGAATAAAAAGCCCTCTTGAGCAAAATTAGAACTAGACAATTGCGAAAAAGACATTGGAGCACCATGTGCATGCTAAACATATTACATACATCTTTTTTGTGTGAAAGAGAGGCAGTTAATGATTCACCAATGCTGTGAAAAAATATGTAATAATCTCCTCTTTTCAGTAGTCAGAAAGTTCAATTGAAATTTAATTGGTATAGGTAATTACGCAGAACTCTCAAAGGCTGGGGTTCTGAGACAACTACATCACGTATCACAACCGATGGCTAAAGTTTTGTATTGTACTACCCCCACACCTTCCCGAAATCTTGATTGTGGTGATAGACTGATATGTAACTCAGCACGAGGACTAGGTTAGGTTGGAGGGTGACAATTTGTTTGTGAGCTGGCAAAGCCAGTGAATCTCAAAGCAGAAAATCTGGTTTTGGTAAGAACTTGACCAGTAGAAATGTTTACATACCCAGTGTGTTGAAAAACACAAGGAGGTTGGAGGGTTCAGTACATAACTTTTGCCAAATCAATTATTACATCTGTTAAGACATCTCGTTGTAAATCTAGTTGCATTTAAAAGATAAAATTTACATATTGAACACCCCCTCCCCCTTTGCATTTTTCGATATTGTGCAAACATGAACACTAGATTTTGCCAGTGGGTGATTTTTTTACCACAAACAGAGTGCTTTCCCATTCATTGTCTTCACCAACTCTCAACCAATGTTTTACCTTCCAACCTAATCTAGACCTTGGGGTGTGCTACAGATCAGTCTGTCATCACAACAAAGATTTTAGGGGCTGGTCTAATACCACACTTTAACCCATTAAAATATTTAATTGAAGACTACATGCCAGACTACTGATCTGGCAACAAAATATTTTAAATGGAGCTCATGGGATACAGTAAGATCTTTTAAACAAATACAGTACTTACAGGCTGTGGAGCACCTTTATGTAACTACTATGGGTATGATGAAACTTTAAGTAGGATCACAAAGATTAGTGCACTGATTACTTACTGTGCAGTGTGTCTTTTAGGAGAGTCAGTTTCATTATGGGACTGACACTCTCATTAGTAAAACAACTTTTTAAAAAGCGTGAAAGCGGTATTGTAGATAATTAGTGACCAATTTCCTTCCTATCAGTAACTATTTTCAAAATTGTTTGAGAAAGCAGTTTATACGAGAGTACTGGTACGTCTCGGTACACACAATTTACTGTCAGGCTTGCAGTTGGGTTTCAGTAATGGAGTAGCCACAGGAAGTCCAATTTGTTGTTTTGTATATGAGGCACTATCAGGACTAAGAAAAATATTGGGGGCAGTAGGCACTTTCTTTGATTGTGTGGTGATTGTGTGATTTGTCCTCCAGTGTCAACAAACAAGAAAAAGGTCTGAATGTGACTAGGGTAATGTAAAGTGGAGGTTGCCACAGGGTTCTCTTCTGGGCCTATAGCTTTTCTTGGTGTATATCAGTGATTTGCCAGTCAACATTACAGATGTCTCAAAAATGTTTCTCTTTGCAGGCGATACAAATATTGGTGTGAAAATGTGAAATGTAATATTAATTATGTAGGTAATGAGTTACCTGTAGTATCAGAACATTGCTTTCAAGGGACATATTGACATTTACATGCAACAAAAGACTGCGCATATAGTTTCTGACATCAACGCTTGCAAAAGATAAATTTTATTGCCCAAAGATGGTGAGTCAGAGAGCAGGTTTCCTTTTCAATTGAGCTTCCTCCTCAACTATAAAAGAAATGTGACAAACTCTTAAGGATTCGTATCAAAGTTGAAAAGCTGCCTTGTAGCACACTACCTTCATCCTGTACAGGAATTCCTGGAATGTGTTATTTATGTATGCACTGTCTCGTGTTTGATTAATTCTGCAATTCATTTGCTTATAAATTTTTAAGTCGGCTTTCTGTAAACTTATTTATTTATTTCATGACCAAGTAGCTTCTACGAAAGCTGATAAATAATAACAACAGACTTATAAACAGTTGGAATTCTGTAGCAGAAATTCGATTGAGACAGTGTGAAAGTGCCCTCACTCCCTTCTTGACCTCCCCCTCCTGTTCCTCCTGCCCCCACTCTCTGTTCAAAATCTTGGATTTTGTAACAGATTGATGTATAGTGTAGCCTGAGGTGTAGATTAGATAGGAGAGTGGCTACTTGGCTTTCATGTTAGCTAATCCAACAGGTTACAGTGTGAAATAGCTGTGGTAACAGGTTGCTCTGTAGCGTAGCCCAGTGTTCGCATTCATGCCATACTTATTGCACTATTTGTTATGAAATCTAAAACTGCAACATATATTCAGAAAAAGGTGTATTAGATAACACAGACTTCTGATGAAAATTTTGATGCATATTATTTACATTTATTGTGCATAAACCATAAAAAATACAAAAAGGTTACTATGTGCCTTTTAATCAATTCAGTTCATGTGGTATGTTTCTTCTTCTTGTTGCCCTGCTGTGCCTAATCAGTTAATAGATCTTCTGTCTTGTTGGCACTGTAATTTTATTGTGAGTGACATTTATAGCACCCTGGTGTTGAACATTAAAAACACCTATTGTTCTTACGGGTGTGTGATGTTGATTATAATGAAATATGCTTTATTGATTTTCCTCATGCAGGAACAATAGGCATAAATATGAAAGGGAGCATAGGTCCCATAACTTATACCATGATTAGATCATTGTGCACACATTTATATCAACATTTTCCGTAAAATAAATTTAAATTCATTGCAGCGCTTTCTATTTTTGTATATCCTAGAAATCTTCAATTCAAACCCATAGATAATTTTGTTGGCTGCCCTGTTTCAAATCTGCTAAACAATACATATATTTGTATATTCCTAGCATCTAATTGATAATAAAGCCAAGTTTTATCAATGGAATACTATATTGCATAGCAAGATGTACAGAACTGCCTTTTGTGAGCATTTCTTTCTGTTACATGCTACAGTGTGTCATCCATTGCTCTATGAAAGAATACGGAACTTACAAACAACTAAGCTTGCTAAGTTGAATATGATCTTGTAAATTGTATCAATTGCTTTTAAGAAGTTCCATCTTTGTGGTGGTATGAGCCATGTCAGTTTCCTGGGTCTAATTTCTGGACTGCAACAACATTCTCATCAGTGAGTAAAGCAGTTAAGTCGGCCAGAGTAGGGGTTATGCTTGATGTTGAGGTATCCCTCAGTCGTAAACTCTGAATCATCTGGAGTGATAGGCATTGACTGTATAAATTATGTTATCTCTAATTAAAAAATTATTATTTTCCAAAACTACAGCCCGCATCTCGTGGTCGTGCGGTAGCGTTCTCTCTTCCCACGCCCGGGTTCCCGGGTTCGATTCCCGGTGGGGTCAGGGATTTTCTCTGCCTTGTGATGACTGGGTGTTGTGTGCTGTCCTTAGGTTAGTTAGGTTTAAGTAGTTCTAAGTTCTAGGGGACTGATGACCATAGATGTTAAGTCCTATAGTGCTCAGAGCCATTTGAACCATTTTTTGGAACCAAAGCTACAATTTGTTAAATAGATTTGAAAGTGCAATTTATCAGTTTTGATTATTCATTCAAATGTTGGATTACATTACATTTGTTTGAAGATGCAATTCTGCTTAGTTACACAAAGATGGGTTTATGGAGGTTATCAAGTGCTATAGTTTTCATCTATAATTTGTGCTGTTGTTAGTGATGTTGGAATATTAGTATATTAAAAAGATGCCTAAAGGTTGTGGAAAGTACGTATGATAACTGCCAGGACTTGGTTTTATTTCAGGACTGTCCGTTGTGAATAATATACTCAGAGTTTTGAATGAATGTTTAAGTGCTCCTTTGTATGTACAGCTTAAAGTTAAGCACAAGTACAAGAAAAGCATGTTTTGATTTGTTTATTAGTGTCAGTGCATTTTTGCCTTTATATAGTTATTTGTGTCTCACATGACTGATGTTCTTGTAGTCTGTTTCCTATGAAAGCGTAATTGCTTATCTAGTATAAAAAATGAGAGGTGTGGTTAGTAATAAATTTTTCTGGGCAATCTATTTAAGGCTGTTCCAGTCACATATTTCCTTGGTTTATTGGTGTTGGGACAGTATCCTCACATCATAAGCATTTTAAAAAGAAAAAATTGTTTTTCTATGTAATGCAGGTTGTCCACAGGAAACTTCCTCAATTTGCAAATGCAATAATAATAATAATAATAATAATAATAATAATAAAAACTACCAACAACCACCTCAACACTATGAGGCATTGATATTCACAGTTTGTTGCCTCATATAATAACTCGTAGTTTTGTACAAAAAATTAAGACACTTCTACATAGACTTCTTTCATGAACCTTAAAATGTCTGAATGGTGCTGTTATCCCAACCTATGTGTGCATAAACATGTCTGGGGTGACAGAGGCTGTTGACCCTAAAATATCCTTCACATGATTACACAGGAAGAAATCCATAGGTACTATTTCCAGAGATAGTTGCAGTCATATGGTTGGTCCATCATGTCCTATTCATGTTCAGTCCAGGAAATCTCAAACAAATCAACTCTGGTGTGGTGGTGCATCATCTTATTGGAAGATCATGTTTGGTTGAAGGGGAAGAAACTGATTGGCAGAAAATTGCTCAAGCTTGTCCATATAACTGTTTCCTCAGTGAAGAAAAATAGTCCAACTATGTTTCAACAGCGCATACCACGCATTGGCCTTTTAGCTGTCTCTAACAGGTTGGTGAAAATTGAGGGTTTTGTGAATCCCAGGTGTGAATGCTATACCAGTTAACCTTTCCACATATGTGGAAGATTGCTTTGTCAGAGAAAATGACATTTCCGGAATAGCTGCAGTTGTGTGCAATATACTCCAACATATGTGATGAAGCTCCAAGTCATTTTACCTAAATGCTTGCACTAATTTAACTCTGTAAACATGCAAACAAAGTTGTTTATGTGGTGCTTTTGAATTGGTGAGTGAGGGATGTTTGGCTTTTGTGATGCTCACTGAACTGAATTTGATGGGCTTCGTTAGAAGGTCTCTCTGTGCTCCTGTACAGTTTCATTAGATGTGCACTTTCTGCCAGAAAGTGACTGTTTATCACACTCCCAGGGGCTGGGAACTAGTGATATCAAGCCTTAACTGTCTCAATTGTGGCTCCCTTTGTAAATGACTTTGGGAGTTTTTGTGGACACCAATGGGTAACACCGAACAATAGGAATTGTTTAGAAAATAATCTACACAAAACTTTTTGGTTTGCTTTATGTGATGCTCCAGACTGTCTCACAGTTTGCATTTGGAAATTGAGGTGGTTTTGTGTGGACACCCTGTATGTTACTCCTTGTCCTGAGGAACACTGTCATCCTTGTACTACTGAGGTCGGGCTACTACCAGCTGTGCATCATTGTAATTATTTCTTTATTCTCCATATCAGGAACAACATTACAGAATGTGTCATGAGGGAAGAAATTTGCAAGCCTGATATCAGAAGTGGGACAACATTTTTGGCTTTCAGACAACCAATTTTACAATATGAGAGATATTTATGACATGCAGAATATTGGGTGTACTTATTTAATTTCTTTTACTATTCTTTAGTGTGTAGACATAGCCTATTTAGTGATAAATGGATAATAAAATTCTTGATTTAAATTCCTTTAAAAACAAATAAGGATTCATAAATTTCATCTTCTTTTTTCTAGTAATACATTTTTTGTGCCACAGTGACATGCTATTAGTTTTCTAACTGGGTGATATTATTTGCAGGTGTACTTTCCGGTTTCCAAGCACAAATATAAGGTTGTTTTTCCAGTCGCTTGTTGATGAAGCAGATCCTCCAGTAGCTGTACGGCAACTGTCTCCAACAAAACCACGTGCTCCCCTACCACCACTTAGAATAAATATACCAGATCCGGATGCAAGTTTCAGCAGCCCATTCCCTTCTCCAACAGGCACTATTAGGTGAGAATGAGAACATTAGTAAGACTAGTTGCAGCTTGGTGTTCCCTTTTTGTCACTAATTTTTACCTTTAATGTTTTAACAAACCAAATGTTAAAATAAGTTGTACAGGCTTGCATAAACAGTGAAAATGCATATCATACAAACTGATTTTGTTGTTAATATTGTGATATTTAAGTATTTGCTGGTGTCTGTTGTCTTTGTATGTCTTTAAGATTTATTCCTGTTGATACCATCTGATACATTCCTGTTGATACCATCCCCTGTTACATTTATAAGTATTTCTTTCTAGTGTGATTTACATTCTCAGTTATAGAGCCTCAAAAATAATTTCTCAGAACAGACGTGATTTGTTTGTGATGGGTGAAGATGTTGCTCTGCCAGTAGCAGATTCAAGGAAATCTTCAATGTTCCTTATAATTTTTCAATATTTTGCAGCAGTGTAAAGTGCTTGCTTAGACCCAAAATGGTGTCTGTTATTACCAACTGGTGTCAAATAATATAAAATATTTTGTTTTGTACCAGGTTTGTGCATCCACAACCTACTTTCCTCCTATACCCCCATACACCATCACTCCCCTTTCTTAATGATAGATCAGTGATCGTTAAAATAGGCAGCAAAACACGTTATTGTCAGCTCCTTGTAATGTCTTTTAATTGTAAAATTGCTAAGAGTTATCTACTGATAATGGTTTGCCTTCAAAGAGGGAAAGGGTTCACCTTTAGCTGATCATACCACATTGGCAAACCTGTGTCCCTCACCTCTCTTGACTTGAAAAAACTGTATGTTCAAAAATCAGTGATCTCTTTCACCAGTGCAAGTTCTTTGCTTACAGTCTACATGCAGAAAGCAATAGGAATTTTACTTAGCTGCTGAGTTCAGGTGGCAAAGTGATTAAGGTACTGGACTCTTAATCAGGAAGAGTGTGGGTCATATCTTCATCTGGCTGTCCAGATTTAGATGTTACGTAGTTTCTGTCAATGGATTAAAGTGAATTCTGGGATGGTTCATTTTGTACAGAACATTGGATGTTAAACCTTAATCTCCCTTCCCCCCCCCCCCCCCCCCCCTCTATACTTTTTATTTAGTATAAAAAGTTGTTGGGTAAAAAAAAATCTTCTTTGTAGATATTTATATCAAAGAGGAAGAAAATATTAGAATTCTTGGATAAAAATTTAATGTGCAATACCTTTTTTTTTTTTTTTTTGTATTTTCTGCGCCCTTATTCTTGCAAGCAGCTGTGGTTTTCTCCTCTAATCTCTGTGTCATTGGTTCAAACAGTTGCTTGCAGCCTAGCCTCCCATATCAAAAATACAGACCACTTCCTGCACCTAATCTTGAGCATCCCCACCCAGTTAGCCTTTGAAGGGAATGCCTCCCAGAGAAAGTTAAGGTCACAGTGAACAGGTGTGATAAGACACTGTATGTGCCATCACCTATGAGGAGCTTTGATGTTTATGCTTTAGGCATATGTCATCCCAATGCACGGCACACCCAAAGTATGGCATCTGTGAACAATCAGTCTATGAAGGTTGTCATTGTGAACATCCATCTTTGTGTGTCAGCTGTATGGAACATCACCCTCCACATTCGCCAGTGTCAAGAAAGAACAGGAGACCCAGTCCAGGAATACAAATCTATTGACTGGATGCCATATTCTGAGGCACCCCCCCCCCCCTCCCCCACTAAACTTTCCTCAAACCAGATCTCCATAACTCTTGTCTCGTGTGGTTCTCATGGTACCTTCTTTGGGGCGTTTCCTGCTCTCAGCCAGAGAAGCATTCTCCTTCTTTAGCACCTTATGCTGACAGGACTTCCTCTCGGCATCCATGTCCCTGGCAACCCCCTGAACAGAGATCTGATGCCAGACACTGTCTGAAGGAGCCATGGCTTGTAGGTCCCAGGGCTGTCCTCTCTTCATTCTCACTGTGCTCAATGCAGGTAGCCCCTTGAATGAACCTTGTCTACCAAACGTTAAGAAGAAAAAGAGGAGGAAGAATAAGAATTGAGACAAGGCTCCTGCTGTGCCACTGGAGGCACCAAATCCCTCCCACACAGTCAGACTCTTGAGCCAATGTTCATGGAAGTGGTGCTATCCCCAGGGGTGACAGGCAGTGGTCCTGTGGCATGACCAGTCCTCTTGACCCCTTCACACCTAACCTGGCCACCAATCACATGACCATCCAGTAGAATTACAGTGAGTACTACTGTCATCTGCCGGAACTACAACACATTATTTCCCTTCCTCTGCAGTTTTCATTGCTCTCCGAGAAACGCACTTCACTCATGACTATTCTCCAACACTTCGTGGTTATCAGGTGTATCTTCAGCCAGGCCACTTTTTTGTTGTTGAATTGACCATATTAATCAACAGTTTGCCCTCCTTTTCTCCTTATTGGGGGCTTATACACACTATGCCCCCTGTGGGCAGTGGTAGGGGCCTGTTAATTAGACCAGCTTCTCACAGACCATGATCTGTGCATACTGAGTGACTGTTCTCCGTCCCACTTCAATACCACCTGTGGTGACTATTCAGCTATCAGTCGAACAGTCTCAGTCCCCAATCTTATGGCTTCACTACATTGGGCACTGTGCAATGACCTTTATGACTATGATCGCTTTCCAGTGATCCTTTGATTTTCTTGACATTGCCAGACAGACTGAGATTGTGCAAGGTTGTGATCCATGCTGCTGGAACTGCTCTTCCCCTTTGTACAGGTCTGCCCTCACCTCCCAGTGTTGTGTTGGACCAAAGATATTGCAATAGTTATTCAAGATAGCCAACAAGCCCTGCAACGATTCAAATGACATTCTCCACAGAGTAACTTTGTGCTGTGGCTCACTACCTAATCAAAAACAATAAGAAGGGATGCTGGGGTGCTATGTCTCCTCTGTGGGTATGCCTCTTCATCTCAGGTGTGGGCCAAACTCCATGGTCTTGTGGGTGGCCAGTGACCAGTAGCTGTTCGAGGTCTTGTTGCACAGCATGGTTTTTGTACCAATTCCTTGGTTCTTGTAGAACGCCTTGCAACCCACTTTGTAACAGCATTGGCATCTTCTACCTGTCCAGCTACTTTCTACTGCAGAAGTGGCAAGTTGAAAACCTCCCCTTATGTTTCACTCCCCACCAAGCTGACTCCTATAACGAACCCTTCACTGACTGGGAATTACTTCAGGCTCTTGCCTCATCCCATGACTCAGTCCCAGGTCCTGATTAAATTCACAATCAGGTAATCCCACATCTCAGTGTTTTCCAAAGGCAACATCTCCTCAGAGTGTTCAACCATATGTGGCTTCAAAGTGCCTTCCTCTCACAATGGCAAGATAGTGTAGTTGTCCCAGTCCTCAAGACAAGCAAGAATCAAATGTCTCTCAACAGTTACCGGGCAATTACCCTGGCTTGTACCCTTATCAGTGTGGTTTTAGGAAGAGACGATTCTCAACTGACACTCTACTTAGGTTGGAAGTAGCATTCCGACAGTCTCTTTCTAAATGCCAACATCTAAGTTTAGTCTTTATTGTCCTGCATAAGGAACACAACATGGCTTTTTAATAAAAAGCTGACATAGCTGCCTCGTATTCACAATTTGAAGACTAAATGCATGCAGAAGCGTAATGCTGTCTGCTTTCTCACCCACACATTTTGGAGTCATCACATTTAATTTACCCTCCACATTGGGGCACCCTACTGATTTTTATTTGTCAGTTTGTATCCATCTGGTTGTCCCAGGTTCAAATCATCACTTCATTCATCTCCACACAACTCTAAGAGAATAGCATCTCATAGCACTCAGTGTTGAGTGTCTTTATCTTCCTCATTGCCATCAGTGGTCTAGTGACCTCTGATGGGCCACCCTTGCATTGTATGTTGATGATTTTTGCACTTGGTACAGATCCTACTCAGCAGCTTCTGCTGAACATCAGCAGCAACGTGCCATCCGGTGGACCTCTGCAAAGGTTCTTTCCTGTGCTGTCCAATTCTTTCCTACAAAAACAAGGGTCATGCGTTGCTGCCATTGCACTACCTTCCTTGCCAACCCAGAACCCTACTTAGGTATCCAGCATGTGGCCATTGTAGCACAGTCCTGTTTTTTGGGCCTCTTTTTTAATAAAAAGCTGACATAGATGCCCCATATTCACCATTTGAAGACTAAATGCATGCAGAAGCGTAATGCTGTCTGCTTTCTCACCCACACATTTTGGAGTGCATGTTGTGCTGCTCTTACCTGTGTACATGGCCCCGGTTTCATCCTGGCTGAATTATGGTGCTCAGGTTTATGGTTTGGTGGCTCCTTCAGCTTTGACACTGTTAGACCCAGTCCACCATCATGGCATGCATCTGGCCACTGGTACCTTTCAGGTTAGTCCCGTTGACAGTCTCCTTGCCAAAGTGGGGATCTTTGGTTGTCATATTCGACAGTACCAGCTCGTGGTCTGCTATGCAGTCACCATTCAACAGTTCCTGGATATTCCCACATGTTCTATCATCTTTGCATGTGAGTGGTGGTGACCTCCTGACATCAGCCCTTGGGCGGGAATGCCAAGATATTTGTTTCCTCTCTCCGGACTGTGCTCCCCGTGCGTAAATCACGCACTCCCCCTTGAATGTTGCCCAGGCCACAGAATAGGGTTGATATCTTGCAAGGACCTAAAATCTCGATCACCCCGTGTCCTTTTGGCGTCTGTTATGTGCAGTTCTTAGAGTTCCAGTGTGCCTCCATCTTTTACACCGATCACTCAAAAACTGCGTGTCAGATAGGATATGCTTTTGTACCTCCTACTGGTATGGAACACCACTCACTGCTGGGAACGTGTAGTGTGTTTACAGCAGTGCTGACACCCAGTAACAGAGTCCTCCATTTTATCAGAAGGGCCTCCCTTGACTGTGTTTTACTATGTGCAGACTCAGTGAGCAGTCTCCAAGTTATTAACTGATGCTGCCCTTGCCACTCTTTGGTATCTGCCATTGGTCTTTGCTCAGTTATCTCTCTCTGGGTCCCAAGTCATGGGTATCCTTGGGAATGAACTAGCTGACTGTCTACAGGAGCTCTTACTCTCTTCCCGGTCGCTTCGTCAGTCCCAGGTGCAGAATCGCCCCATCTAATAAACTCCGCACAATCGAGCAAACTACTGCAACATGGCACTCTTCCTTCTGCTTCTCCCGGAAGGAATCCACAGTCCTATGTCGTCTCTGCATTGGTCATATCAGGTTGTAGTAGGGAAGTTGAATGGTCAAGTTAGGTTTAGTGAGAAAATTTTGGGGACATGTGGTTCCCCTGTAAAGGAGACCACACATAGGACACTAGTATGACCAATTCTTGAGTGCTGCTAGAGTGTTTGGGATCCACACCACGCCGAATTACAGGGAGACATCAAAGCAATTCAGATATGGGCTGCTAGATTTGTTACTGGTAGGTCTGAACAACATACAAGTGTTACAGAGATGCTTCGTGAACTCAAATGAGAATCTATGTGAGGAAGGAGACATTCTTTTTGAGGAACACTATTTAGAAAATTTAGAGAACCGGCATTTGAAGCAGACTGCAGAGCAATTGTGCTGTCTCCAACGTACATTTCATATAAGGACCACAAAGATAAGATATGAGAAATTAGGGGTTGTATGGAGACATGTGAATAATCGTTTTTCTCTCCCTCAATTTGCGACTGGAACAGGAAAGAAAATGGTGAGTAGTGGTACAGGGTACTCTCCACTATACATCATACAGTAGCTTGCTGATTATTTGTGTAGCTGTAGGACCCATAGTTTTATTTTGTGTTACAAGCCACCTCCACATTATGGTTATTGAGCCCAACAGACAGTAGCTCATATTGTGGTGGACTGCACCTCCTTTTGGTCCTCCATGCTAAGTATGGATTTCTGGATTCATTCTATGTCATTTTAGTTCATTGAATAGTTGACTTTGTTCTCAGTTTCTACAATGAAAGGGGTTTTTATTCTCAGTTGTAAAGTTCTAATCTACCTATGGAGCAGGGGTAGGATGGTCAGCGAAGGGGCTTCTCTTGCTGTATGCTAGGTCTTGGGGTTCGCTGATCCTACCTTCTTGACCAGACCACTCTCTCATCCTTCTTATACACTGTTTTAATTGCTTTTAGATTCAGTTTGCCTTGTTTCTGCTGCGCCATGTTTCCTGTTATAGGTGGCACACAACGTTAAATAGTGGGTGTGGGACAGCTATGGGTGGGGCGTTTCACATCACGTGCAGAGCCCATCTGCTGACTTCTCTGTTCCCTTCATCTTACTTTTATTATTCACTGTAAAAGATGTCCATTACATTTCTAGCCTTCTTATGTTAACTGTTATGAATCTTCAGACTAGATCAGAAAACACTTTTGGTGGCTGTCTCTACTTCTGGATGCTCCACTCTTTGATTGAGAGACTGATGACCTTGTTGTTCAGGCTCATACAGACCTCTTGGGCACCTGCCACCCTACAGTTGTATAAGGCTTGCTCAGGCATGCAGGGCTCTGCCTCGTTTGATGGTTGTTTCCCTTGGGTCTCGTGGGATCCCCATGGAATGGTCTCATCAAACTACTACTACTGAAAGGGATGGGTGTCTCATCAAAGAGGACTCGGTTGATCAGTCCTCCTGAAAAGAAGTCTCAGAATCATAGTAACAGGGCATTAATGTGCCATAACACTTTCATTGTAATAAAGCAAACAGGGGGAGCCTTTGAGAAGGTCTTCCTTTTTATATTCACTGGACATTGGAAGGTATTGCTGGATCTCTAAAAAGTGTCAAATGACTTTGTAATGCAGGCAGCGGGCTTGCCGCAGTGGATACACTGGTTCCCGTCAGATCACTGAAGTCAAGTGCTGTTGGGCGTGGCTGGCACTTGTATGGGTGACCCTCCGAGCCACCATGCGCTGTTGCCATTTCTCAGGATGCACTCAGCCTCGTGATGTCAATTGAGGAACTACTTGACCGAATAGTAGTGGCCCCGGTCACAGAAAACCGTCATAATGACCAGGAGAGTGGTGTGCTGACCACACGCCCCTCCTATCCGCATCCTCAAAGAGGATGACATGGCGGTCGGATGGTCCCAGTGGGCCACTTGTGGCCTGAAGACATAGTGCTTTCATGCTGCTTCGTAATATAACACTTCTAGTTGAAACTGCTAATTCAATATCTAAGCTTCTGGCCTGTAAGGCCTTAGATGATACCCAGTCAAGGCTGAGTTGCATAGCACCCTTAACTTTAGTAAGTGTGTGGTTACCTCCTCCGATATAATGAAGGTGGACTCGTAAAGTCACGTGAAGAATGGAAAAATATGGGCGTCACGGAAGTGCAGAACTACATGAGGAGAGTCAATGACAAATTGGAAAAATTGGCAACATTATTCTAACATTTAGTACTCCAGAGCTACATTAACATATCCTTGCAGGCTATATCCGTCTTAAGTTTCTGCTGTTTATTCCTAACCCAGTGTGATGTTTCAAATGTCAAAGATTTGGTCATACCGCTATGGGATGTAATGGGAGGGCAGCGTGGGGCAATTGTGGAGACCAGCTCACGATTGGGCAATTCTTGTGCACTTCCTCTGAAATGTGTAAACTGCTCCGAGGATCACATAGTGTGGAGCAGCAAGTGTGGGGTTTACATCGAGGAAAGAAAAATTCGGGAGTTGGAAGTCTAGGGACGTATACCCTATGGGGAAACTAAAAAAGCTTTTAAAGCTATGCAATCTCTGGCTTTTGCTACTTGTTGTGCATTTGTGTTAAGATGCCAATTGCCAAGTGTGATGCCTCCACACAAACTCTGACCACAGACTCAAATACGAGCACATGCACTTGTCGGTGTACCTGCTGTAGGGGGGATGCTCTGCTTTAAACGGTATAGTCATTCGGAAGCTGTCAGCAATGGTCTTACTACCTAAGCCACATATCACTGCCCACCATCAGAATCCAACTAAGCCGACCTTGCAACCCATGCAACCACCTCCTCCAAAAAGTAAAGAAAAACATCCTTTGAAAAGTAGTTCCAAGACCAAGAAAGTGATAGTTAAACCTTCGGATCGGCAAGTACTCTCTCTATCCCTGATTGGGACTATGCTCTTGAGAATATGGACTTCAAGTCAGAGGAAGCAGAATGCTGGGGACCAGCTAACATTTCCGACCTCCCCAGTAAGTCACCACCTCTGGAGGGAGGAAACGCGAACAATCTTTGCTAAACGATGGCTTCCACAGGGACTCCTGTGTTGCAATGGAATTTAAGAGGATATTGCTCACATTTAGGAGAATTATTGCTCCTGGTCCAGGAGAAACAGTTCTGCATCTCTGTACAAGAAACACATCTTAAAGTCACTGACACACCTGCATTACGGGGTCACCACCCATACAGGAAGGATGATATTACTGAAGACAGGGCTAAAGGTGGAGTGGCTGTTTCCATTGATGACAGAGGCCACTCATCTCCTGTCCCTCTTACCATGACCATACAAGCAATTGCCGTGAAAGTCCTAGCACCGTTTAATATCACAGTGTGTTCTTTGTATCTTCCACCTAATGATGCTTTCAATGCAGATGCATTGACAGAACTCTTCCGGCCACTCCCATGCCCATTCCTCCTAGTAGGTACATCAGTGCACACAGTGTGCTGTGGGGCTTGTCTGCCACTTACTCTGGGGGTTGGATGATCGAGTCACTCGTCCATTCTGAGAATATCTGCCTTCCGAGTGCGGGTCAGATGGCACACTTTTCCACAACTACAGGGGCTTTTTCAGCCATTGACCTTTGTTTTTGTTCCCCAGCTAATGCAGACTCAGTTCAGTGGGAAGTGGCTACAGATCTACATTCTAGTGACCACTTCCCAGTGTGGATCCGTCTGCCGACTACGATGGTGACTGACAGGAGACAACGCAGATGGATGATACAAAGGGCAAATTGATTGCAGTGTAGTTGACAGGCTATTTTTGAAAAAAATGATTGTGCCCATATAACTTGTGAGATCCAAAGGGTTACCGTAGAGTCCATCCCATGGTCTAGTAACCACCTCAGACGACAGCCTGTGCCTTGGTGGAATCTGTCAGTTGGCAATCGGAGCTAGACAAACAGCTCTGCGAAACTTTAAGCACCGTCCAACTACAGAAAACCTTCATGCCTTCAGATCTGCGAGAGTACACATGAGCGAGTGATAAAAGATTGAAAGAGGGATTCCTGGAGAGAATTCATGACTTCCATTAATCGGTCCATTTCCACTGCATGAGTTTGGGACTCAGTAAGATGGATTTCAGGCAAGGGAAGTACATGTCCCTTTACGGCCTTGTCAAGTAATGGTGTCTTGGTGGACACGCCAGAAGGCATAGCTCGGGTTTTAGCAGAACACTTTTTTACTGTCACTATGTCTTCCAGATGAGCTCCTGCTTTTCAGGTGTTCCATAGAAGTGCAGAGATGAGGACCTCAGTTTCTTCTCCCATAACGAGGAAGTCTACAAACCTTCTGTTCTCCATGTGGGAACTGGAATCAGCTTTGTCTCCAGCCAGAGACACTGCTCTGAGATCAGTTATTCCACACTTCATCATTTGTGCCCTGAAACGAAGGGACGGCTCCTCTTTTGTTTCAGTCAGGTCTGCTTTGATGAGCAGTACCCCACAACTTGGAAGGAGGCAATATTAATTCTATTCTAGAAACCAGGCAAGGACTGTAGCATCCTTTAACAGTTACTGGAGTGTAGCCCTCAGCAGTTGTGTGGGTAAGACTCTTGAATGAATGGTCAACTGCCGCCTCGTCTGGCTGCTTGAATCCCGAGGGCACCTGAGCTGCTCCCAATGTGGTTTCAGGTGCTACCATTCCACCCTTGACAACTTAATTCTACTGGATACGGCATTACAGTAATCCTCCTTGTGTCAAAACCATTTGCTTTGTGTGTTTTTTGACCCCGGAAAAGCATATGACTCTACTTAGAGGTACAGCATTCTTTGTCAACTTCATGAATTGGGACTACGTGGATGCCTGCCACTTCTTATCCAATCCTGTCTCGAGGATCGGCCGGCATTTTTGATACCGTGTTGGCAATGCAATGTCTGACTGCTATGTTCAAGAGAATGGGGTCCCCCAAGGTAGGGTCCTCATTGTCACATTGTTCGCCATCGCTATCAGTGGCATTTCCTCTGCAGTCAGGAGCCCTGTCAAATGCTCTTTGTTTGTGGATGACTTTGCAAATATTTTACTCTTCCTCTTACATTATAACAATGTCGAGATACCTACAACTGACCATTAGGAGGCTGGAAACCTGGGCCAGGACAATTGGTTTTTGCTCCTCACCCGAGGAGATTACATGTGTCAATTTTAACCACGCTTGTCGATGTTTTATTCAACCAGTGTTCGCAGTGAGAGACAATATTTTATGTTTTCAAGAAACTGTGTGCTTTTTGTGTTTTTTATTTGACTTGAAATCAACTTGGATCCCACACGTGAAATACCTACGAACAAATGGCTTCCAGTCATTCAATATTTTGAAATGCCTTAGCCGAAAAACTGAGTAGCTGACAAGCTGCAAGCACTTCACCAAATGTATCCAGTAGACCAGGTGATTCAGCTCATCCATGACTCCTTAACACCATGGCAGGGAGGTGATCATTTACTGGGTACCTGGCCACATCAGGATACAGGGAAACAACATGGCCGACAAAGCCACCGAGGAAGCATATCAGGAAGGTCCTGTCCAATGAAGTCCCATCCTATTGCATGCCATCATCTCATTTTCTGACAGACGCATCACTTGTCAGTGGGAGACTGAATGATTGCAGATGACAGAAAACGAACTGCGGTCACTCGAATCAACACAAGGCTTTGCAGACTTGCTTGTCAGCCTCACTGTTTGAAGGGGATTCTGCTTACGAGACTGTGCATCGGACATAGCCCTTTAACACATGGCTTCCTCCTCTGGCGGGAGCATCCACCGATCTGTGAAGTTTGTAGCATGCCACTTTCAGTTAAGCATATTTTGGCAACATTTGTCCTATATACTGATATTAGGGCAGCCCTCAGTCTTGATAGACATCTGCCCACCATCCTCACAGATACTGATTCCAGTGTAGAGAGGTGAAATTTTGTGAATTGTCAGGCCTCATCCCTAAATTGGTGGAGAAAGGAGGCAGACTTTAATACATTATAACCTGCTCCGCGTGTGGGGATGTCCTTCGTCCCCACCCATGAGATTGGTAAGCTGACTTTTTGTCAGGGTGCTGATGACCGTGATGTTGAGCGCCCCTCATCTCAGATCACCACCACCCACCCCCACCTCTCCCCTGTGGGCCTGGGGGTTAGAATAGGCCCGAGGTGTCCCTGCCTGTTGTAAGAGGTGACTAAAAGGACTCTCACACCTTTTGGCCAAAATTTTCCCGAAGAGCGAGCCAATTGGGGAAGAGTGCCTTACATCATGCATTGTGTCCATCGTGCATTGAGATCTTTAGCCCACTTTCTCATTGTGGCATTGCAGTCCCACTCATCCTCCATCTCTTGAGCGAGGGCACCCTCCTGGGTGTGTTTCTCTCCACCCACTATACAGTGTTGTGTTCTGTGCCAGTGATGACCATGGAATTCTTTGCACCTCATATCCAGCATGGTAGACAGTCCATTGTGGTGGGGCTACCATGTACCCTGTTGGTTGAAGCCCCCTGACTACACAGGTATCGCTCTGCTGATGCCTGCATTGTTAACTCCTCACGTACGCCAAGGATTAGATGCCTGTCACCCTGGAGCATCGGGACTCCCGGCAATGGCCATCCTGCCAGGTGGTCTTTGCTGCGGCTAGGTGGTGCCCGTGGGAGGCCCCCTGGTTGAAGTGGGTGGCATCAGGGCCAATGACACGTGATGAAGTGTACCACGTCATCACTTGCTGGTGATCTACCGCCAGCAGTCTCTAAGTGTCCCAAGTCTCAGTACAGTGCAAGCAAGTATGATCCTAAATCGTACCCCTCCCTGGCCACACCATGGGAGGAATGCCAGGCTAAGAATGGCAGTGAAACTTATTCACCCCAGTACGTCGTATGTTTGAGAGGTGACGGGGACTCCTTTGATTCGATGAAGCCTCAGTTTTTTTGTACAGCATTTAGAGGACAAGTTTGGGGAGGTTGAGGGCTTGTCCAAAAAGCGGTCAGGGTCAGTCTTGATAAAAACGACATCCTCTGCCCAGTCACAGGCATTACTCACTTGTGACAAGCTGGTGGATGTTTCCGTTACCATCACAACTTATAAGAGCTTAAATGTGGTCCAGGGTATTATATTCCACAGGGACCTTCTCTTGCAGTCTGACTAAGAGTTGCGCACCAACTTAGAGCGGCGAGGAGTTCATTTTTTCTGGTGCGTCCATTGGGGTCCGAGGGATAATCAGGTTCCCACTGGTGCCTTCATCTTGGCCTTCGAGGGTGACACATTACCCAAGAAGATCAAGGTATTGGTCTACCGCTGTGATAGTAAGCCATATATCCCTCCCCAGATGCAGTGCTTTATGTGCTGGAAGTTCGCCCATATGTCTTCCCACTGTACTTCCGGCATCACAGGTCGAGATAGTGGACATCCATCCCATTCCCATATTCCATGTGCCCTGCCTCCCATCGCTGTCAGCTGCGGAGAGCATCATTCCCTTCCTCACCAGACTGCAGGATTTTACAGCGAGAAAGGAAAATCATAAAATACAAGACCCTGGAGTGACTGACCTACACTGAGGCCAAGAGGAAATTTGAGCACCTTCATCCTGTGGCTACGATCTCCTCTTATGCCGCCGCTATGAGAACAGGTGTAGCCCCATCAGTCTGCAGGTTCCAGTTCCAGTCCCTTGGGTCACTCCCTTCCCAGGTTTCTGCTAGAGGGAAAGGTGAAACCCGCCAGTGGTTAAAGAGCCCAAAAGCAACTGTTCGTAGGGCTTCACCATCATCTTCAGTCCCGGAGACTGAATCAGTGAAACCCTCCCAGCCAGAGAAACCCAAGGATCAGTAAGAGAAATCCAGAAGGAAGATCCCCAAGACCAAGGAATTTGCAGTGGCACCCACACCACCGCTGCCTACAAGCTCTTGTGTCTGAGGATGAGGTGAAGATTCTAGCATCCGCTGTGGACCTAGATCTCGTCAGGCCCGCAGACGCAATGGATATAGCCTGTTGAGGAAATAAGCCCGTGGCAGCAGGTGACTCTGAGGTGTAGACTGCCTCATTGAGTGTTTCACGCCTTCCCAGTCTCACGATCACATCATCCTCCATTGGAATTGCGGCGATTTTATCCACCACCTGGAGTCATGCGGCCTACTCGCTTCAGGTCAGAGTGTCTTCCACCAGGGTCGCTCTAGCACTGATAATCTTGTCCCTCCGAACAGCCTTTTCCAAATGCCAACACCTGGTTGCCGTCTTTCTTGACTTAAGTAAAGCAAATGAATCAACCTGGCGACATCATATCGTTTGCCACAGCATATGAGTGGGGTGTCCGGGGTTCACTCCCAATTTTGATCCAAACCTTTCTGTCGCTCTGTCCAAGTCGGTGCCTCCTGTAGTTCCCCCTATATTAAGGAGAATGGCGTTCTGCAGGGCTCCGTATTGAGTGTATCTCTATTTTTAGTGGTCATTAACGGCCTAGCAGCAGCTGTAGGGACGTCGGTCTCCCCTTCTCTGTATGTGGATGACTTCTGCACTTCGTATTGCTCCTCCACTACTGGTGTTGCTGAGTGTATCCTACAGGGAGCCATTCACGAGGCGCAGTCACGGGCTCTAGCCCACAGTTTCCAGTTTTCAGCCGCAATATCGTGTGTCGTCTGTCGGCGTTGTACTGTTCATCCGTAACCTGAACTTTATCTTAATGATGATCCACTTACTGTAATGGAGATGTATCGGTTCTTATGACTGGTTTTCGATGCTCGATTGACTTGGTTACCTCATATTCGTCAGCTTAAGTAGGCATGGTTGGCAGTACCTCAATGCTCTCCGCTGCCTGAGCGACACCAACTGGGGTGCAGATCACTGTATGCTGCTGCAGCTCTACAGGGCCCTTGTTCAATCCCGCCTAGACTATGGGAATCTGGTTTATGGTTCGCACTCAGTGTTGCGTTTACTCAACCCAGTCCACCACTGTGGCATTCTCCTAGAGACAGGAACTTTTAGAATGAGTGCGGTGACCCGTGTCCTGGTGGAGGCCAGAGTCCCTTCATTTCAGATCCAATGTGCACAACTGCTTGCCAGTTATGTTGCACACGTTTGTAGTTCTCCTGAGCATCCGAATTACTGTCTCCTTTTTCCACCTGCCTCTGTTCCTCTCCTGCATTGGTGGCCCAGGTCAGCACTCACGATTGCGATTCGCATGCGATCCCTTCTCTCCGAACTGGAGTCCTTCCTTTTACCACCTCTACTTGAGGTCCATTCACGTACACCTCCATGGTGTACACCTCGGTTGAAGCTTCATCTGGACCTTTTGCATGACCTTCAGGACTCCGTTAACCCCGCCGCTCTCCGCTGTCACTTCCTCTCAATTCTTGACATGTTCCGGGGCTCTGAAGTTGTTTACACTGATGACTGCTGGTAATGTTGACTTCGCCTATGTCCACAGATGCCATATTGAACAGCATTCGTGGCCCGTTGGCCGCAGTGTATTCACTGCAAAGCTGGTGGCCATATCTCACGCTCTTCAGTACATCCATTCCTGTTCTGGTGAGTCGTTTCTTCTCTGTTCTGACTCCTTGAGCAGCTTACAAGCTTTCGACCAGTGCTAACCTCACCATCCTTTGCTAGCGAACATGCAGGAGTCCATCTCTGCCCTGGAATGGTCCAGTCGTTCTGTGTTGTTTGTGTGGACCGCGGGACACGTCGGAATCCCAGGTAATGAGCTTGCTGACAGGCTGGCCAAACAGGCTAGGCAGAAACCGCTCCTGTAGATGGGCATCTCTGAAACTGACCTGCATTCTGTCTTACGCCACAAGGTTTTTCGCATTTGGGAGACAGAGTGGCATAACAATATGCACAACAAACTGGGTGTCATTAAGGTGACACTGAATTTGTGGAAGCCTTCCCTGCGGACTTCTCGCAGGGGATCTATTGGCCATACGTGGCTCACACATGGTTACCTCTTCTGTCGTGAGGACCCACCACAGTGTAGCTGTGGCTCCCAAATGATAGTTGTCCACCTCTTGCTGGACTGCCCACTTTTAGCCACTCTGCGGCTAACTTTTAACTTTCCCAGCACCCTACTTTCAGTGCTGGGTGACAATGCCTCAACAGCAGCTTTAGATTTATGTTTTATTCGTGAGGGTGGGTTTTATCATTTGATCTGAGTTTTAGTGCATGTCCTTTGTCCCTCTGTGTCCACCCTAGGGTGGAGGTTTTAATGTTTTGTAGACTGGCTGGCTTCTCCTTTTTTATTCTCTTGGTCAGCCAGCCACGGTAATTTGCTTTCTTGTTTTTAGTCTCTTCCCAGTTTCTTGCATCTCTCGGTTGTTTTCTTGTCCTGTTTTGTCCATTGTAGTGTTTGTTATTCTTCTGGTTCTTCCTTTCTCCTGTTATTGTGCCTTACGTCATTTTAGCATTCTTCTTTCCCTTGGGTAATTGTTCTACTGGGAACAAGGGACAGACGACCTTGCAGCTACGTCTCCCCCCCCCCCCCCCCCCCCCACACACACACAAAAATAACTATCGAAATAATTAGAAAACATTAGCTTATTGTTAGTGCGATTGTCCTTGTAAATTGTGCAAGTAATGCATAATGGTTAATATTTTTATTTTAGTGCTGCCAACTCGTGCCCAGCTAGTCCCCGAGGAAGCCATGGAAAACGCAATATTAGTGCAGATCTTCAGATGGTGGCAGCGTATGCAGCAGCAGCTGTTGCTAGTAGTGGCCCACATTCTGTTGTTAATACGGTCACTGTCGCTACATCAAGCTGTGATGATAGGTAATAATGCAGAAGCACAATTACATACTTTATTTAGGGCATACTGATGATAACATATTATTGTAATGAAATACAAGGAACCAAAGATAGATGAAGTCCTGACTCCAAATGTCAACGATGTGCAGACAATGGCCCATGAATAATGCATTTTGTATGTCTTCTTTTTTTCTTATCAATGATATATTTGCCAGGACCGGTAGGTAATTATAGGAAAGATCTGTTACAGAGTCACCGTGATATGTTCTGCTCACTGATAAGCATTTTTGCTAATATTGAAATGTTCAGATTTTAGAGTAAAAATAAATAGTAAATATTGGATTGAGAGTTGTACAGTGAATGTTTTTGTGTGATTAGGCGGCAATAGTTCCACAAGATTTAGGAATTCCTACTGAGAATGAAATGACAAATTTCAGGGGGAAAAAAAAAAACCTGCAACGGAGGAATAAGGACTTTGTAGAATAGAATCTTGATTGTATTGAGATTTTTTTATGAAACTGTTTTTTGTACTTCCTTCAGTGACATTGATTTGTATCTTATTAGTGTAGACGTTTTGTGGTCAACTTTAATTGGTAAATACAGGCAGGGGTTCCCATTATCTTCAGTATCCTCTGGGAATAAAGACACATCAGTTGAAACATATAAATGATGGACCCATTACTAACTTTGGTTATAGCTATTCTTCATAGTATGATAATTCATAATCTTTCTTTCAGGCCAGACAATGGTTCCTCTAGTCATAGTGGCCTTGCAACCTTGACATCAAGCCCAGAAAATCAACACAGTTCTGGTGTGGACACCATGGGCAATGGCCACAAAGTGTACAGACAAGGTGGTCACAATGGCACAACTACATGTCCTCCACCAACTGTGGTCGAACCTTGCAGTCCACCAAAGGTTAATTATTTAAGATTCTTTTTGATATATTGAACAGGAAGGGAAGCAAAATTACATCTACATAGCTAATAACAATTCTTAAACTGCTCTCCCTCATCTTCTATTTTAATAGCTTTTTCATTATCTTTGTCTGTTCAGCTTGTAACTTTGACATAAATTAAGTGTTTCAAGTGTCTGTTGAGGAAGTAAGTGAATAAAATACACTAGTTTAGCAAATTCTGTGAATTAAGGTAACAACCAGCTTATGAAGTGTTTACTTTAGCAATGTTTAGAGAGGGGTGAGAGATTTATCTGGAGCTTGTCTATGTCCATAGTATAGGTTGTAAAATTTTATTTTTGTAGTAAAATACAAATAAGTACGCAATCTGTATTATACCTTTGAAATTCAGAGCAATATGTGGAATTTTGTCAGCTGACTGGAAGAAGATGGGTCATTATGGAAAGAAGATCGAAGTTAGAAATTCCATCTGATTTCCTGTTCTGCAATAGTAAATCTCTGAACAATTCATTTCTGAATGTATTTTTCTGTTAGAGGTACAGAAGACTAAGTGGGTGCTACTAGTATTGCCAGCAGTAGTAGTAGTAATGGTAGAAATAACAACAATAGAAAAAGAAGAAGAACAAGAAGAAGAAGCAGAGGAAGAAGAGTGATTATTGTAAGGAATCAGAAGTATATCATAGTTTTTATAGCTATTTGTTGTTTTTCTTTTAGTTAGCTGCAGATTTACGCCATGCTAATGTCTCTCAGCTCATTTTTGTGATCAGCATCCCTTGACACTTGGTTAAGTGAATGTTGCATTACAGTTGCTATATCTTAAGCTCCTCTAAGTGTTATTTATTATCAAATGAGTACTTATATTGGTCTGAAGGGTTTAAAAGCAAAATTTGGGCGAAGTTAAAATTCCATAAACAAATGGTAGAGAAGAGAGCTGTAAACAATTAAAAGGATAACTAAATGTTATATGTATTTTGGATCTGCCACTGGGTAATGTTGCATAACTCTCACAATATTTCTTCGAGACAGCAGCTCATCACTGTCGGGTAGTTGTTGCTGGAAAGTAATCCACACTGGCATTCTTCCTGTAGAGACCTCGTTCGAAAGCCGCATATGCGCAACAGAGTTTGTTTTAGATGGATGACAGTAACGTGTCCAAACCCCCCCTACCAGGAACCAAAGTGTGACATCTTGTTGGAAACTGTTGCTTTCCTCTATATCTAATGACAGCAAGTGTGAACTCCAGGATTTACTTATTCAGAATCTTAAGTCCCTTTTTATAAGTTTATATACCATGTGAATATGTATTTACATAATGTGATCTGGTAATCAATCAAGGAGCTGTAAAGATCTGGTGATCAATCCAGGAGCTCTAAATTGAACATTTTTTGTAGAGTCATGTAACTAAATATGATAGTAAAGAGGCCTTTACGCCAAAAGAAATTGTCAGCAGTTTTCTTCTGCTAGATGCTTGTATAGCACCTTGAGTGCAGCAAGCTGTGAACCATTTTAAAATGTTCCTCCAAATGCTATGACATCTTGTAGTATACCTGCAGACTGGGTTCAGCAAGGCATAGGTTCTTATATGGTACATGTATGTATACTCAAGGTTATTGTTATTATTATTATTATTGATATTATTATTATTATTTTTATTATTAGACAGTGCATTGAAACTGTTAAGGTGGTTCATGAGTTTATCTCGGACAGCTCACACAGAATATTTTCAATAGAAGGCCATATGTAGTTTTTTTTAATTCGATCATAATTAAAAGTGATTTTTCCAACTCTCAGTTTCATCCATGATACACACAAACATATGTAATTTTTATCTGCTATTCAGCAGGTCACTGGTATGTGTAACATTATAGTTCCAAGTAAACTATTTTCAGTGTTGTAACGGTAGAAGTAGAAGTATGTACTTTAAAGAAAGCAAACCTGTACATAACTTTCAATAAAGAATGTCCTTTTCGTTACTCATTCGTGAAGGCAGGAATACATTTGTTGATATTAAGCTAGAAAATGATTTCTCATGAAAGCATAGCTAAATGTTTGCTGTACAATGGATACTTTAAACTTCATAGCTGCTGAGTGGAAGCAGCTCATACTTTGTTTGGTATAACTAATTTTAAAAAAATAAATTAAAAAAATTGGCTTGCCTTCTTGCTGCCCAGAAGCGGATATTTTCCAATAAATATCTTAATTTAATACTAAAGTGCAAATAGATAACTTTAGCTATAGTGTATGTATAACAGTAATATCCTATTTCATGTACCCGTATTTTAAGTAGTCACATATCGTATTTATTACTTTTAAATGTAAAATTCGTTTCACTATGTATCATTATAAATAGCTTACACTGTGCGAGTTCTTCCAGTGACTTAAGTGTTACTTTTGTTTTAATAAAACTATAACATTTATTTGATAAAGTGAAACATCTTTGCAGTTTTGTTGTTTCATTTTGTAGATTATGTGTTACATAGTAAATGTGACCAGAGTGTAATTTACAGTCTTTTGTTTTGTTTTCCAGGACGATACAAAACCACCATATTCATATGCCCAGCTAATTGTACAAGCCATTGCTTCAGCACCAGACAAGCAACTAACACTTAGTGGTATATATTCGTATATTACCAAAAACTATCCTTATTATCGCACAGCTGACAAGGGTTGGCAAGTGAGTATTTTCATCATGTCTTAATGCTCGCTTATATCATAAAATCTCAGATTATTATTATTATTTTGTATGTGTGTGTGTATGTGTGTTTGTGTTTATACAGTGTGCCTCCAGTGATATTAGTATTCATTGCAACACTTTTCTATTGTAATAGTACTACTTTTGTTTTCTTTTATTGCTTTACTTTTATTCTGCAAAGTAATCTAAAAAGTACAAATTTATGCCGTAGAAATTGCTTCAAGTATGCTGTTGGATTGTGGTAAAAAGCACAATATCTTGTTAAGTACAGGTGTATATTTAAGGTCAAAGAAATAATCATGGACACTCTGTACAACACAAGGAATATTGGTATCATTACTGTTCTTCCTCAATTCTCAAAACCTGGGGTAAAACGCACTCAATATCCATGACATGCAGGGGCTGGCTTACTGGTTGGAAGCACTAGCACTTGTGCAGGTAGACTGCCTAGCCAGTGTTTGAATACAACTGTGTGCATGTTATGCCTCAAGGTCACTTGTTTACTTTTCTGGCGGGAGAGTTTGTTTTGATGACGGTGGGCTTCACTCAGTTGGCAGAGCTACTGCCAAGAGAGACATTTATATCATCATCAAATGCATTTCACACCTCAGATGTCCTGTGAAAGGGCAGTCATGGTGTTGTGACCTATGAATACTTTATTGCATATTGTAGGTCATAAAAAAATAAATATCTGTTAAGAACCATGTTCCATTAGGTTTTCCAGTTATAATTTGCAAATCCATGGTCTCATCTACTGCATAAAGTCTGACAAGCAACCAGGTTGTAGTGTTTGGGTCTTTAACACTTTGAAGTCCAGATATTTAGAAAAATTTCAATCACAGAAAAGCAGCTATTTATGCCATTATTTGAAATGTTGTTGGCACATCTTTGTCTGAGATATCTTAAAGGGCAGTACAAATTAAAAAAATGATTTTTCATCTTTATTTTAGTTAAGTAATACATAACAAATTTTACAATGATGATGCCAGAAAGAACTCCTACCATTAAAAAAATAAGTCATGCAGAATGAGTTCTTGTGTGATTTCTCGTGTAAGTGGCTTTTGTATGGAAAAACCTGAAACCTAGAGAAACATGTTGCAATCAGGGCAACACCAGGCTTGATTATTTTGAGCTTGCTTTGCCAATAGACTTTAGTTTTCAAAACAAATTTTCCAAAATGACATTCTTTACTGTTTCAACTCAGTTGCAGGAATTTTATCAGAAAAATGTTATCCTACAAGTCTGTTGCTGAAAGTTGCACTAGGAGCAGTTCATTGAGCCATTGTTATGCCGTTC
The DNA here is from genome assembly GCF_023897955.1 of Schistocerca gregaria. NCBI lineage: Eukaryota > Metazoa > Arthropoda > Insecta > Orthoptera > Acrididae > Schistocerca > Schistocerca gregaria. The sequence goes on from NC_064921.1 coordinate 538,334,225, forward strand.
AGGAAAAACCCTTCACCTATTTTTCGAGACTGTTCCCACTCGGATATTTCTCCCTCCAATTCAGAAAAATTCTATTCTTTCTCCAGAGTTTTAAAAATTTCTTACTCGCTCAGCAAACATTACTTATTTGTGACAGAATTACAGAAAACATCAAAATCTAATGAGTATATGCAAAATTTCATGTCAACGAAGTGCATAATGGCTCAGTCAGTTGCAACAACTACTTTTATGTTTGCTACTGCTTCTATGAAAGCATTTCTTTGTACTGACAAAAAAAGGGCAACACTTGTCAACAGACACATAGTGAGACATCTACACGTTGTTCTCGCACAAAACTATAGTCGAGATGGTGTAACTAGATCCCCGACAGCTTGCAGCGCTGTTGCCATCAGTCAGCTGTGGAGTGCTAATGGCTGCAGATGAAAACAGCAGACATCTACAGAGTTGAGACAACAATGAGGCATTGCCAGAGAAACATTTACAAAATCACAGTATGTTACTGATTGAGGTAGGTCTGCAAAGCTGTCATACCCAGCCTGCTACGACTGTCTGTGATCAATTTACTCTGACTCATACTGGAAAATCTCTGCTTTCACAAACAGGCAAGTATTCAGAAGTGGTTCATTTTTAGATGTCAGAGATGTAGGCATAATAGGGCTCTGTGTGTCTCAAGATATTTCATATCCTTAATAAACTTCACAGTGCAATCTAGATGTTATAGTTGACATTTTTTCTGCTTTATTGTGTCGTACAAATGTCATTAGTTGTGCTCAGTGAAAAGTGTTATGGGTCAACCTTTGAGCTGATTTTGAAGCATTTTAATCATTGAATAGGCCAAATAGAGCTTGCAGTTATATTTTTACCAGTTCAGTTGGTATAAAGAGAGTTCTTGGCTGAGAAACGTTAAAGATTGTTTAATCCAAATTGAATACTGAAATACTGAAAACTACATTGTAAATAAAGTTACTAGTAATAGTATATCTTCATTAATGTTATCATATTTGGGGAAATAGTCTCTTAGTTTTCCACTAAAAGTGGTGTTGTTCTACTCAGCGTGGATACACCATATTCTTGAGTGAACATAACATATAACTTTTATGTCACCGGACGCAAGCTGGAAAGTGCAGTATTGTGCTACGGAGGACATACACCTTATGCTTCTGTGTGACTTGGCGTAATAATCAAAGACACCTTGACAGCTGTGAACTACATGAATGTTATGCAGACCACCTGCATCCCTTGATGCTTCATGTCTTTTTCCCGGTTGTGATGACATCTTCCAATTGGAAGACTCACCGTATTACAAGGCCAGAATTGTGTTACAGTAATTTGAGAAGTGTGATAGTGAACTCATGTTGATGTCTTCAACACCAAGTTCAACTGACTTGAACTGTATGGAACACCCCTCAGATTCCGCTGGGTGCCACCTCCCTTTCTACAAACCACCGGCAACAAAATTAAATCAGTACCCTGCAGTTATGAGGGCTATTCAGCAAGTAAGGAACGTTTCTGTCTGATGCCAGTAGGTGTATGCCAATTGTGTATGTGCATGCTCGGCAGCTCAGTCAGCATCCATCTGTGATAGTGGGAACGTCTCTGCGTGTCTGGTTTTTTCGATATTCAAATTTGAAACATATGCTGCAATAGAAAATCCTGCCAGTTGTGAGGTGCAATCAGTGATACAGTTTTTGTTGGTAAAAAGACCTAAAATCTATAGAAATTTATAGTGAACTGTGCAAAGTGTGCAGAATCAACATAATGAGCGAATGTTCCGTCTGAAAATGGTTCATTTGTTTTAAAAATGGCTGAACCAATGTTCATGGTGAAGAGAAGAGTGGATGCCCGAGCATTGTGACTGATCATCCTGTCATTAAAGTTGATGAAATGATTTTTGAAAACAGTTGCTTCACTATAACGAAGCTCTTGCCTTCCTTTTCCACAAGTTTCATGGACTTTTTTGTTTGAAATTGTCACTCAAAAGTTAGGCTGCCACAAATTTTGTTGACATTTCTCGAGGGCTACCACAAACATTATGATTCATACTGGATTGAATTGTAACCGGTGACGAGACTTGGATGAAACACGTCAGTTGCGAGACAAAATTACAGTCCGTGGAATGGGGGCACATAAAAACCATAAATTCTGCCCGGTACTGTCAAACTTTGCAGTCTTAGAAGATCAGTTCAAAACAAATGCCGAGGAAAGCTGACATCCAAAATCTTGTTTTTGCACGACAATGCTCGACCTCACACAGCAAACCGCACTAAAGAACTCTTTAATTCATTCACATGGGAAATTTTCCCTCATCCGCCCTAGAGCCTCGATCTTGCACTAAGCGACTTCGACTTGTTTCCCAAGGTGAAGAACTGGCTTGCAACACAGAGCTTTGTTGATGACATGGAACTTGTTTTTAAGTGGGCGTGACTCACTGGCTGAAGTCTCAGTCGGCCGAATTTTACGACGAAGGTCTTTCAAAGCTTGCCCGCTGCTATGATAACTGCCTCAGAGTGTTTGGTACTATGTGGAAAATTAGTGTGTCAGTCGCCGCTTCAGATGTATATAATAAAATGTGTTTCTTGTACTAATTTTTTTTAGTGCCGAAGTGTTCCCTATTTTCTGAATAGCCCTTGTAATAATCAACAACTGAAATCTTTTGAGGTCTGTGATACCTATACCTCTGTGTATATAATTTTATTTGTTAAGATATTATTGTGGTCCTTTTCGTAAACAAAATGCGTGTTTGGAATTTTAGTGGTTCTGCACCATCATAACACATACCAGTTGTGACTAATGTGCCATCTATTATGAAAAGTCTGTTGGCAGATTATTGTTTGTTGTATTATGTGACAAAGAGGTGGAATGTCTTTCCTGTAGTCTGCCTTGCAGTGGTAGATAATTTAAATCAAGAAAAAACTGTTTTGTGGACCACACCTCATGAATACAGATGTCTGCAAAAGTCTTATGTGCTTGGTGCTCCACAATTGTAAGTATTTGTTAAAGTACATACTTTTAACATCATGAGCTACGTGTAAAATATTTAATTGCAAGACTGGTAATCGGGCATAGAGTGAAGTGTCAGTGGCATCTGACAGACATCTGACACAGAGGACGAACAAAAAAATTATAGGTGGATGTAAACTTTCCTGGCGATACTGCTGACAAAATATTTTCAGGCTTCCACCAGTGTGGCCATGTTGATATTCCACATTGCTTGAAATTGCTAGATTTCATCAGAACAACAATTGTATACTATCAATTTTTACTACATAACAACATTTGTACACAAAACACTAGACACATAAGTTTGCTTGTGTATTATGACTATAGCAAATGACATTTATGTCAGTTATAGATTATCCATGATGTCAAAATCAATTCTCATGTAGAAAAGATCAAAAACTTCTGGATATGTAAAATCTATTATAATAAAGTCTTCGTGCGTTTACAGTTAGATACAACATCTGTCGTAGCTCACTATACAAAGATTACGTGCATACATGCTACAGCCATCAGATGTTCAAACAGTGACTCTTTTTGGCCACATTGGATGCTAGTGTCATAGAAAGCAAACATGAAGTTGACTGATAGGTTAATGTGTTTGTATTGCAGCATTTCTCGTTATTCCTGAGATTGTTTCAAGATATAGCTGTGATGGATTAAATATCATGCTTGGACAATTAGTATATAAGAGTAGAATATACATAAAGATGAAAACTGATGTAAACTGTCATGAACAACATATTGAATAAGACAGACATGATGAAAAATGTGTGTGTACCATATAATGAGGCTGTCAGCTCTGACGTGGATATGATGATGATCCAATATATCAGGTCAGATTAGTCAATTTAACATGCAGGAAATGGGGTGAACTCTAAACTGAACCTGTTTGGTTAAAACACAATTAATATTCTGGATATACATCTGATTTCATAACTCAGTTTGTTCATGAAAGATGTTGTCCAGGTGTTACCATATTTACTTGAATTTAAGCCACACTTGAATCTAAGCCGCACCTCAAAAATGATACTTGAAATTCAAGGGGAGAGAAAAGTTTTAGGCCGCACCTCCAAATCAAAACAAAGTTGGTCCATTGTAATATGAGACACAATTTAGGTCAAATGAATGACGATACAGCTACAGTAGTTTGGTTCGAGTCATAAGCTTAGCAGTTAAGTCTTACCGGGTAGCCGTTACTATGCGTCAGGCGCTCCATGCGTATTTATACGAGTACCCTTCCTTTTTCACATGCTTTGTTTGGTTTGAATTGATTGCTTATTTTTCTTTGATCTGATAAGTGCCGTTCTCTTTGTTTTAGGTGTTTACGTCACTCAAAGCTGAAAATGCGTTACTGTACTGTGTCATGCATTGTTTGTCGCATTCTGACAATGAGTGTTTACGACCTGCTTGCTTTTGTGCGCACTACCACCACTTCTTCTTCTTCTTCTTTTTTAAAAAAAGAAAAAGAAAAAAAAGTCTCATTAGCAAAACAATGGCAAGAGACTGCTATTTGTTGTTACTTACACTGCTTCTTTCTTTGATAATGATCAACAAGAACCAAATAATAGACTGCGTATGATAGAAGGTGCTCTGAATGAGAGTTTAGCGAAAATTTTTCTCCATTTGAAAATCTTTGCAGCTGCCTCTTTAGTACATTACATTCTGCACAGAAATTAGTCATCTTAGATTTAAAAAACTAACCAATTGCCGTGCTTGATTTCTGATTGTATCACTATTCGGCATAAGAATAATACGAATATAAACATGACACGATATGATAGGTATATTCTTCCGCGTTTGCTGTTGTCTCACTCTAGTTTCGTAGTATTTTAGGCAGACAAAATTTAAATGAGATAGCAGCAAACACAAAAGAATACATGGCAAAATGTTTATATTCATATTATTATTATTATGGTTAAGAGAATACTGCATGTGATTCACAATTCATAAAAGTTCCTATTAGCAACCATCTCTTCTCACAGGTAGGAAAAAATTCAGAATGCAGAGTCGGCCATATTGACAAACATCCCAAACAGTCTTGCCAGTCTGATTTTCGTAGTACATTGAAATGCTGCTACGTTCGAAGATGAACAATACGGAATTCGTATTTACTTCGTTGGATAAGGTACGAAAATGCAGTGGTGGAAACTCAGGGCGGAGAAAAAAAGTTCGTGTTCCACCCCCCCCCCCCCCCCTTTTTTTTTTCTGGCGCAGAGGTTTTGGTGCCAGTATTTATCTTTTGTGCCTGCGAAGCACTACATACATTCAACGACAGAAGTTAGTTGTGGCAGCACCTGCCAACATTTTTCAGAACTTCCGCTTTGCACTCGATTCTAAGCCGCAGGCTTTTTTTTTTTTTTTTTTTTTTTTTTTTTTTTTTTTTTTTTTAATTACAAAAACTGGAAAAAAAGTGCATCTTAGATTCGAGTAAATCACATCTCAACTTGTTCTAGGGTGTTTAGTGATCTACTTTCTTCTGCCTTTTGAGTAATTGTGATGTTTTTAGTGTCATTAAACAATTGCTTGCAATCTCCAAATAAATGCTAGGTGTTGAGGTATTGTATTAACTAACAGTAAAGTGTTCTGTAACCCTCATTTATAAAATAAATTATTCAGGTAGTGAAGGGAGACGAAAATTTAATAGTCATAGGTGACTGGAATTCGTCAGTAGGAAAAGAGAGAGAAGGAAACATAGTAGGTGAATATGGATTGGGGGGAAGAAATGAAAGAGGAAGCCATCTGGTAGAATTTTGCACAGAGCATAACTTAATCATAGCTAATACTTGGTTCAAGAATCATAAAAGAAGGTTGTATACATGGAAGAATCCTGGAGATACTAAAAGGTATTGGATAGATTATATAATGGTAAGACAGAGATTTAGGAATCAGGTTTTAAATTGTAAGACATTTCCATGGGCAGATGTGGACTCTGACCACAATCTATTGGTTATAAACTGTAGATTAAAACTGAAGAAACTACAAAAAGGTGCTAATTTAAGGAGATGGGACCTGGATAAAATGAAAGTACCAGAGGTTGTAGAGTGTATCAGGGAGACCATAATGGAACAATTGACAGGAATGGAGGAACGAAATACAGTAGAAGAAGAGTGGGTAGCTCTGAGGGATGAAGTAGTGAAGGCAGCAGAAGATCAAGTAGGTAAAAAGACGAGGACTAATAGAAATCCTTGGGTAACAGAAGAGATATTGAATTTAATTGATAAAAGGAGAAAATATAAAAATGCAGTAAATGAAGCAGGCAAAAAGGAATACAAACGTCTCAGAAATGAGATCGACAGGAAGTGCAAAATGGCTAAGCAGGGATGGCTAGAGGACAAATGTAAGGATGTAGAGGCTTATCTCACTAGGGGTAAGATAGATACTGCCTACAGGAAAATTAAAGAGACCTTTGGAGAAAAGAGAGCCACTTATATGAATATCAAGAGCTCAGAAGGAAATCCAGTTCTAAGCAAAGAAGGGAAGGCGGAAAGGTAGAAGGAGTATATAGAGGGTTTATACAGGGCGATGTACTTGAGGACAATATTATGGAAATGGAAGAGGATGTAGATGAAGACGAAATGGGAGATACAATACTGCGTGAAGAGTTTCACAGAGCAATGAAAGACCTGAGTCGAAACAAGGCCCCCGGAGTAGACAACATTCCATTAGAACTACTGACGGCCTTGGGAGAGCCAGTCCTGACAAAACTCTACCATCTGGTGAGCAAGATGTATGAGACAGGCGAAATACCCTCAGACGTCAAGAAGAATATAATAATTCCAATCCCAAAGGTAGCAGGCGTTGACAGATGTGAAAATTACCGAACAATCAGTTTAATAAGCCACAGCTGCAAAATACTAACACGAATTCTTTACAGATGAATGGAAAAACTAGTAGAAGCTGACCTCGGGGAAGATCAGTTTGGATTCCGTCGAAATGTTGGAACACGTGAGGCAATACTGACCTTACGATTTATCTTAGAAGAAAGATTAAGGAAAGGCAAACCTACATTTCTAGCATTTGTAGACTTAGAGAAAGCTTTTGACCATGTTGATTGGAATACTCTCTTTCAAATTCTAAAGGTGGAAGGGGTAAAATACAGGGAGCGAAAGGCTATTTGCAATTTGTACAGAAACCAGATGGCAGTTATAAGAGTCGAGGGCCATGAAAGGGAAGCAGTGGTTAGGAAGGGAGTGAGACAGGGTTATAGTATCTCCCCAATGTTATTCAATCTGTATATTGAGCAAGCAGTAAAGGAAACAAAAGAAAAATTTGGAGTAGGTATTAAAATTCATGGAGAAGAGATAAAAACTTTGAGGTTTGCCGATGACATTGTAATTCTGTCAGAGACAGCAAAGGACTTGGAAGAGCAGTTGAACGGAATGGACAGTGTCTTGAGAGGAGTATATAAGATGAACATCAACAAAAGCAAAACGAGGATAATGGAATGTAGTCAAATTAAATCGGGTGATGCTAAGGGAATTAGATTAGGAAATGAGACACTTATAGTAAAGGAGTTTTGCTATTTAGGGAGTAAAATAACTGATGATGATTGAAGTAGAGAGGATATAAAATGTAGACTGGCAATGGCAAGGAAATCGTTTCTGAAGAAGAGAAATTTGTTAACGTCGAGTATAGATTTAAGTGTCAGGAAGTTGTTTCTGAAAGTATTTGTATGGAGTGTAGCCATGTATGGAAGTGAAACATGGATGATAAATAGTTTGGGCAAGAAGAGAATAGAAGCTTTCGAAATGTAGTGCTACAGAAGAATGCTGAAGATTAGATGGGTAGATCACATAACTAATGAGGAGGTATTGAATAGAATTGGGGAGAAGAGGAGTTTGTGGCACAACTTGACAAAAAGAAGGGACCGCTTGGTAGGACATGTTTTGAGGCATCAAGGGATCACAAATTTAGCATTGGAGGGAAGCGTGGAGGGTAAAAATCATTGAGGGAGACCAAGAGATGAATACACTAAGCAGATTCGGAAGGATGTAGGTTGCAGTAAGTACTGGGAGATGAAGAAGCTTGCACAGTATAGAGTAGCATGGAGAGCTGCATCAAACCAGTCTCAGGACTGAAGACCACAAGAACAACAATCCTCATTTTGAAGTTTCTCTATGTGTGCCCAACATAAAATTTATCACAGTCACTACATGTTATTTTATATACACTTGAGCTGTTATATGCATGGATCTTATCTACTATCCTACAGTGTTTTCTGCCCAGAAGCCAATTTACAGCCAAATTTTTTTGAAACCAAAGCGACTTATGTAACCACAGTATGGTAATGTTATACATCTGTCTTTTTTCTTTCACTCTTTTCCTAGAGTATCCCTCTGCTGCTTTTTGGTGTACAACCTCATAACTGGTGTTGGGTCAAAGCCATAGCTCGATGCTACCGTTTTCAGTGTGTGTAATTCAGTCTTAATATTCACCACACTTAAAGGATTTTGATGGTCCTTTGTGTAACTGAGCAAAATTAGGTCTCTTTATGGGACTGAGGATGGTAGGAACGGTTGTGAATTGTGCAATCAGGTGTAGTAGGTTTTTGGAATACATTGAACAAGTGGACATCCCATTCTCTTTTGACTTCAGGTCCAAAAAAATTAATTCTTCTGTTGTCTTTATACTCTTATGAAATGTATTAAATTGTTGGCAACATTTGTTAGCCCCATCAAGAGTGCCATTGTGCAAGACAAGTGTATCATCTGCATAACTGTGGTAGTATATGACATTTTGTTCAGGTCATCAGAATGTTCAAAATATTTGTTTTCAGCCCAATCCAAAAATACATTTATGTTCATTCCTGATATGCAGTTCCCCATAGCTAGAACTTCTTTTTGTTCACATTATGTGGCCTCTGAAGGTAAAATAATTGTGACATAGAGCTAAATGAGATCTACTGAATTCTGGCGAGTTCATTAACATGCACATTTATACAAGGGTTGCCCAGGAAGTAAGGCACCACATTTTTTTTTCTTAGCCGAAAACAGTTCTACGACTGCAAAATGTTACCTATGTGTTATTTGAAATCTCCTGAGTGAGCATGCCAAGTTTCCGTCACTTCCGACAGATAGTGTACCTGCAGGATAGTTTCAAAATGGTGTCTGTGGGTGATGCATGTTACAAGCAACCTGCCATCTTTTAATTTCTCACTGCAGGGAAAGACACTGTGGGCAATATTCACAAATGCTTGTGCAAAGTATATGGGGCATGCTGTTGACGGAAGTACAGTTAATCGCTGGGCACGGAGGGTCAGGTCATCAGAAGGCAATTTGGCAGACCTCCACGATTTGCTGGGGAGACTATCCACGGCTGCCATACCTGACGTGTTGCATCAAGCTGATGTTGTCATTCGCGATGTAAGGCGCATTATGACTTGACAATTGGCACTGCACCTGCCAATCAGCGAAGGAAGTTCACATAGTGAAGCACTGGCTCTGCCACCAGGACAAGGATGAGTTCCGACATGGCATATATGCCCTTGTTTGATTTTGACTTTGGCACAGAAAGGGGTAAATTATGCTGCCACAAAAGTCTTTGGGCACCTACCAAACAGCATCAAAAGCCTGACAGATAGCCAACTAACATTTAAAAATAAATTAAAAGAATTTCTAGATGACAACTCCTTCTACTCATTGGCTGAATTTTTAGATAAAAAAAAAAAAAAAAAAAAAAAAAAAAAAAAAAAAACTTAATCATTAGTGTCATGCAATATTTTGTGTAATGTAATTTCTTGTACAGACATCTTTTATTAACCTGACACGTTCCACATCATTACGAAGTGTCGTATTCATGATTTATGGAACAAGTATTAATCTAATCTAATCTAATCTAGAGGAAGGCCATAGAACAGCATGGAGGTTATGTGGAAAAATAGGTTGTGTAGATAAAACACCATTCTTTCTTGTGTGTAATTCTCATTACGTTCAATGAAGAATTGAAGAAAAAAAGTGGTGCATTACTTTCTGGGCAACCCTTGTAATGTGTAAGTATACTTGTGTTTCTGCTGCTATATATGCAAATACGAGGGGCATTCAATAAGTAGTGCAGCATGGTTTTTCCTTGTTCAGTTTCGGTTGAAAAGATTCGGAATTGTTGCAGGATGTAATGGAATATTCCCCATGAAATATTTCTGCTTCCGCACATATAGTTTCCTGAAGTTCTGATAGGCTGCAGCACTATACGTAGCATTCAAACAGGTGTCTATAATGGAGGGTCGTTCCAAGCAGAGAGCCGTCATTGAGTTTCTTTTGGCGGAAAACCATAACATCGCAGACATGCATAGGTGCTTGCAGAATGTCTTTGGAGACCTGGCAGTGTACAAAAGCATGGCGAGTCATCGGGGGAGGCAGCTGTCATCATCGCAACTAGGCCGCACAAATCTGTCTTGATCTCCTGCGTGCTGGATGTCCACATAAACCTGCGACTCCTGCAGTGTTTTAACGCGCAGCCACCCTTATTGGAGGTGCTTGATCGATAGTGCTGACACACTTGTCCAGGAATTGGAGTACTCAAAGGTGTGTGCCCACTGGATTCCTTACCCATCTGACAGAAGAACATAAAGACCAATGAAGGACAAACTGTGGAGAATTTCTTGCATGTTACAAGGCTGATCATGACAATTTTTTGGCGAAAATTGTCACAGGCGATGAAACATGGATTCATCACTTTGAATTGGACACAAAATGGCAATCCATGGAGTGGGGCTACACCACCAATCCTCCAAAGAAAAAGTTTGAAGATGCACCTTCAGTCAGTAAATTCGTGGTGACGTTCTTCTGGGACTCTAGAGGGGTTATTGTGATTGGTGTCCTTCCTCGTGATGGAATGTCAACTCTGAAGCATTTTGTGCTACCGTCAGGAAATTGAAGAAACCACTATCTGTCTGACAATGAAATATCTACGTGCAGCTTTTGGTTTAAAAAGGTGCCTTTTTAATTGGGACATCTGCCTATTTAGAAAGGAATTTTTCAATTGAACCATCCATGCAAGTGTTACTGATTGACTTGCTACTATTTTAATCGACCAATAGATATACAGGCCCCAGTTCTAGTAAAGTTCTTTAAACCCTCATTTTATGACGTAACTTCACAGAAACCACATTCCTTACATTAAAATGTTGAGCAGGATGTTCCTCATCCCCATTTAGTTTTGCATCTTTTTATGGTGAGTAGCAACATTGTATAGAATTGTTAGCATTTAACCTTCTTATCCAATGTATGTTAGAGAAGATTTAATATTCTTCTGGGCATATGAGGTAGTCTTGTTATACTGTAAGAGATTTCAGTTATACTTTCTGCGGTGATAGGATAAGAATGTACATACAGTTATTTTGCTTGTTAACAGAACTCCATCAGACACAATCTCTCACTCAACCGATATTTTATTAAAGTTCCACGTTCGCAAGAAGAACCGGGGAAAGGTTCTTTCTGGCGCATTGATCCACAGTCTGAAGCAAAACTGATTGAACAAGCATTTCGCAGAAGAAAACAGAGGGGAGTATCCTGCTTTCGAGCACCCTTCGGTCTGTCTTCAAGGTATGTAGCAGACAATGTTCTTGCTTTGCTTCATCTATTTCTGATCTGATGTATCTGAATTAGCAGTATAATTGATAGAAAGGGATTCTCCACGAAGTTGGTGTGAAAGATTAGTGAGGGTCGTAACTTCCTTGATATTTTACAAGCTATGTAGAACCTTGAAATTTTTTAGTAGCAGGTGTTGAATAATGAGTCATGCAGAATTTTTTTAAAGTTACATGTGTATTCTCAAGTAATTTTATGATGTCAAATAACTGTCTAAAGAAAGTGTGCATTGTACAATTATTAAAATTCTCTAGGCTGTTGTGCTGCAGTCAGACGTATTTTCTTGATAAATCTGAAGTTTTGTCACTAACTGCGGAAGACATCACCAGGGGCTAAGGGTGGGAGGGTCATGATTTATTTACTGCATACAGAAATTAGCTATTGCTGAAGCGAAATTTTGTAGTGAAGTCCATCCTCACAAAAGTGCAATATCAAACACTTTTGACATTATAGCACGATTGGATCCCAGCTACAGTTTTCATCAGATTGGATGTTGTGGTTTCCTGGCTGTAAAGTGTGATTTGCTACAGCTAGTTCTCATATTTTTCCCTTCTGACACTTGCCTTCAAGCTCTCCTTTTCAGTTTCCCACTTTTATCCATGTACAGAAAAATGCACCTGACAGAAGTGTGACAGTGTAATAGTGTTTTCATTGTGACGTGATGTAGGCAGAAGAGAACATGTTCTTCTGAAAACATTTTTATGAATACAATTAAGTTGTGCATTGTAACTGTGACTGACTTGATAAAGTTCGAGCAATGTAAATATATTAAATTGTCTCACTCTTCAGTTCACTGACGCTTCTGAAATAACTTCAGTCATATTCTCCATTTGTGTGCACTTGGTATCAGTTGCTGCTAATTTATTAATATTAGCATTGATTATGCAACTAAAAGATTCCAAGACTTACCAATCGGGAAATTGCCGGTAGACAGGCACAATAAATAAAACACACAAACAATCACACAAAATATCTAGCTTTCGCAACCAACGGTTGCTTCTTCAGGAAAGAGGGAAGGAGAGGGAAATACGAAAGGATGTGGGTTTTAAGGGAGAGGATAAGGAGTCATTCCAATCCCGGGAGCGGAAAGACTTACCTTAAGGGGAAAAAAGGACAGGTGTACACTCGCAAACACACACACACACACACACACACACACACACACACACACACACACACACACACCTATCCGCACATACACAGACACACGCAGACATTTGTAAAGGCAAAGAGTTCGGGCAGAGATGTCAGTTGAGGCAGAAGTACAGAGGCAAAGAAGTTGTTGAAAGACAGGTGAGGTATGAGCGGCGGCAACTTGAAATTAGCGGAGGTTGAGGCCTGGCGGATATCGAGAAGAGAGGATATACTGAAGGGCAAGTTCCCATCTCCGGAGTTCGGATAGGTTGGTGTTGGTGGGAAGTATCGAGATAACCCGGACGGTGTAAAACTGTGCCAAGATGTGCTGGCCGTGCACCAAGGCATGTTTAGCCACAGGGTGATCCTAATTACCAACAAACACTGTCTGCCTCTGTCCATTCATGCGAATGGACAGTTTGTTGCTGGTCACTCCCACATAGAAAGCGTCACAGTGTAGGCAGGTCAGTTGGTAAATCACGTGGGTGCTTTCACACGTGGCTCTACCTTTGATCGTGTACACCTTCCGGGTTACACGACTGGAGTAGGTGGTGGTGGTGGGAGGGTGCATAGGACAGGTTTTACACTGGGGGCGGTTACAAGGGTAGGAGCCAGAGGGTAGGGAAGGTGGTTTGGGGATTTCGTACCGATGAACCAAGAGGTTACGAAGGTTAGGTGGACGGCGGAAAGACACTCTTGGTGGAGTGGGGAGGATTTCATGAAGGATGGATCTCTTATCGGGGCAGGATTTTAGGAAGTTGTACCCCTGCTGGAGAGCCACATTCAGAGTCTGATCCAGTCCCGGGAAGTATCCTGTCACAAGTGGGGCACTTTTGGGGTTCTTCTGTGAGAGGTTCTGGGTTTGATGGGATGAGGAAGTGGCTCTGGTTATTTGCTTCTGTACCATGCCGGGAGGGTAGTTGCGGGATGTGAAAGCTGTTTTCAGGTTGTTGGTGTAATGGTTTTGGGATTCAGGACTGGAGCAGATTCGTTTGCCACGAAGGCCTAGGCTGTGGGGAAGGGACCGTTTGATATGGAATGGGTGGCAGCTGTCATATTGGAGGTACTGTTGCTTGTTGGTGGGTTTGATGTGGACGGATGTGTGAAGCTGGCCATTGGACATATGGAGGTCAACGGCTGTTCCCTTTAATTGTTGGTATGTCTGGCCTTCAAAAGTGAAGAAGTTGTGGGTCAGGATGAAGCTGGCTAAGGTGATGAGGAAAGAGGTTTTAGGTAGGGTGGCAGATGATCGGCGTGAAAGGAAGTGCTCCATTGCAGCGAGGCCGTGGACGTGCGGGATATTTGTGTATAGGGAAGTGGCATCAATGGTTACAACGATGGTTTCCGGGGGTAACAGACTGGGTAAGGATTCCAGGCGTTCGAGAAAGTGGTTGGTGTCTTTGATGAAGGGTGGGAGACTGCCTGTATTTTTCCCATGTGGAAGTTTCTTTAATATTTTTTTGCTTAGCATCTCCAACAGTAGGGTGTTCCAATCAGTGTCTTGCGTGCATTGTGTATGTGATACCTGCATACTTGTTTCACTAGTAATCTCCTCTTTGTCATTGGTGCTGTGCATAAAAAGTAAAAGAAAGCGGGACTGCATCGGATGTGGACAATGAAACAAAACAAGGCTGACAATAGTGTCAGTGGTCACACATTACTTTTTTGACTCCCAATAACACAGACAAACGGAGTGAGGGGAAAGACTTACTTCCCCACTCACAGTCTCACCTGTTGCATGCATCCTTCTCAGCTGGGTCCTCTACGCCTGCTCACAGTTACACTGTATCCTGCAATAAGATTCTGCTTTTTCTACTGCTTGTCAAATCTTCAAAATTCATGACCTTTGCTTGTGAATTTGTGTACTACGGTTGTCATATCAACTACCGATTTACATGGGGCATTTCTTATATGGTGATTCAAATCGCTATCCATAGCAGCATCAGCAGAAGCAGCAACAACATGGGATTGTGAAATTTTTGTGGGCTGAGTGAGAAAAGTCTACAAGCCTGAGTTGCTTGGACAAGAATGTGGCTCTCAGTGGGTACTTGTCTTCAGATATAGAAAGGACATAACAACTATCACTGAGATGTAACTGTAACAATGGTCAATCTGTGAATACCCAGATCTTTTTATCTTTCATAAAAAAATATTTGTGGCTGTGTAGGTCAGATCTTAGAAAACACGCAACAAAGAGGTTGTGCACTAGTCAACACTGAAGAACAGTAGCAGTAGTACACAACAGTTGAAAGCTGTCTTCTGTTCTTGAATTTTAAAAACATATGCACTCCTGTGCAGATGTTCCTCAGTGGAAATTTCACTTCAGTCAGCAGTAAGCCATTATGTGCAGTGAACTGAAGCCGTAACCCCCAGAAGATATTATCTGCAGGTGAGGATGAAACGTATATGAAGAAAATCTGTTTGGCCATGATATAATAGAATGGAAAATTTTAATAAATGTAATGTTTGTGGTTGTAAGAGCTTACATTTTATGGAAATCTACATGATGCAGCATATTTGGCTACATAAAAGCTGTTTATACAAGTGAATCACTGATTTGTATTCAACTAAGGCAATATTGAAGTGTGTTTTCATCAAAGATGAGAGTAGTTGTTGTGTACACATTAAAATACAGTTAGCTGTTAGATCAAGAATCCTTAATTCACAGCTCACAAAGGGGAAGGGAAGTAAAAATAATTCATAGCTAAACTCGTAGTATTTGCTTCTATTTGGTGTTAGATAAATATGTACGTGATTAGTGGTGTAAATAATAGGAATTATTAGTTTGTTTGTACATATGTCTAGTATATTGATAAAAATAAGAGATATTTCCCATTACTTTGGTACATTGTGTGTAGAGATGAGACGTCAGTAGATGATCATAGCCAGTCTTAGAATGTTTACACAGAAGTGTGTTCTTTGGTGGCTTGAAGCGGCAAGAGTTAAGAAATCAATAATGGCATTGTGCAAAAACCCACATCAGCAGTATAGGGACACTAACATCGGTAAACGATGTAAATTTTGTTGACATGAGTGCCCACAAACCAGCGTTTTGGGTTGGTCAATAAAAATAACTAAATAAACATTGATGCTTCCTCGCAGAAATTGAGAGAGTTTATCATTCGGAGATGATTATGATATTGTCTGACACATTGTAATATGATCCCTTCTAGTGTTATACCTGTTAAACAGGTTATTCTGTGAAGATTAGTACATGGCCAATTTCTCAAGTAAAATGTTAGCCAGGTGTGACTGAAGGCTACGCTATTTGTGGACAATCTTAGTTGCTCCCTTGGTTTAGAACAAACAGTCACTGAGATACTATAGCACACATACTGCTGGTCACAACACGGAAGTTGGTAGAGACTATTGGACGTTACTGGACACATGACACTGTTGCTCATATATTTTTAAGAAGAGAATGATCCATGTTTGGACACTTTACATATTATGAAATGAAATTGTAACATTGAAATCAGTCTGAATGTGAATATTATATGCTGTTCAATAGTTGAACCTAATACCTATGAAGCATATATGACCCTGCCTTTCAGACAACTGAGTTCATCATCAACATGGAGCTCAAATAATATTTCTCCAATGAAAATACTGAGCATTAACTTTTCAAGTGACAGTGGTGTTAAGAAAACATAGTATAATTTAAATCTGTCTGGTGCTAAAGTCTATCGGAACACAACAAAATATGATCATCCCAAAATAGGTCTGTCAACTTGATAATGAAGAGAAGATGTTAAGAAAAGGTTTAAAAAATTCCCTAATAAAAAAAGTATTATATAAAAACTTTTTTTGGGTCAGGGCAGCTTAGTTTTAACAGGATTATTTATACATCACAGTTGTCACTTTTTGACTGATTTGTCACTGTAAAGTGAACCATCATATACATGAATGTATTGAACAAGTATGTGTATTTAACAGTTGTCATAGTATTCATCAGACATTAAAAAGTTATTGTAGTTTCCTCTTGTACCTGAATTCGTATGTGAAACGAAGTAAAATCGCCATGTATATGGGAACGATATACAGTATTATGTTTTATAATATTGTTCTTGTACTTACTATTTTTGCTGTTTCATATAAGAACTCAGATATATGCGGAGTACAACATATGTTGCTAATATCTAAGGAACACTCTACACAGCCTTTAGATCAACATGCTTTATCATATATGTGTGGAGTAATGCTTCTCTTGTAAATGATGTAGATGAAATTGATCAGTTGTTACATGTAAATAATACTTTTCTCTTCAGGAAAATGATTCGTTTTAAGAAATTTCCCATAACTGTGGACCAAAACACACAAAGAAAAATGAAAGCCAATCATGGAAATTACTGGATGGAGCAGTATGTAAATACAGACACTCAAACTTACACTGCCATGGCCACAATGTAAGAAACAGCCGCAGTAATTCTAATTTCAAAAGTGCTGTAGAGTTGATGATATGACAGCAAACCTCACACACGCCAGTTAAATTTATGAAAGATTTAACCACAAAACCTATGAACTGTATCTACATACTTACCAATGAAATAACAAATACAGAGTTACTGTGGCAACTTTCTGCGAAAGAACAAATCTTAAACAGCTGTGCAAGGGAGCATTGAAACAGTGGTGGTGGTATTATGGGGATGTTTTCAGCAAATAATTTACACAAGTACGGCTTCCTCAGTCTGCAGCTGTTAAAGGTGTCATACCAATCAGTACATTACATGTACATCTACATGGGGGGGGGGGGGGGGGGGGCGACAGCCTCCTCTGGCCTCACTTGTTCGGAAGGGATCCCTTAGGGGTGTCCCTTCCAAAGACTTCCCCAGTGTCTCACAAGACACTAGCCAGTGGCTGAAGAAGCCACCAGCTGCTGGTCGAAGGGCTTCACGCTCTTCGTCTGTTCCTGTTGATGCGTCAGGGAAGCCCTCCCAGCATGCAAACCCTCCTCCGAAAGACAAGAGAGAGAAGAGGAAGGTCTCTAAGGAGGATAAGGACCCAGTGGTTCCCGCACCACCGCTTCCTGTCAGCTCAGCCTCTGAGGATGAGGTCGAGCTCTTTGTGTCCCCTGATGACCTGGATCTCGCCGTCTCCTCGGAAACGATGGACTTAGCGACGTCCATCATTCAGTCAATGGCAGCATGTGACCCTGCGAAGTAATTTGCCTTTTCTGTGCCTGCATGCCCCTACAGGACACGCTTTGTACAATCCTCCAGTGGAATTGTGGCGGTTATTTTAGCCATCTACCTGAGTTGCGTCAGCTTCTAAGCACGACTCCTGCTTTGTGCATTGCCCTCCAGGAAACCTGGTTCCCGACAATGCGGACCCATGTCCTTTGTGGATACAGGGGTTATTACTGCAACCGTAGCACTTACAATTGTGTGTCAGGTGGAGCCTGCGTGTATGTCCTTACCTCTGTATATAGTGCTCCTGTGCCCCTTCAAACATCATTGGAAGCTGTGGCTGTCAGAGTAAAGACTGCCCAGGACATGACCGTCTGCAGTGTCTATCTCCCTCCAGGTGGTACTGTCTCCTTGACCGAATTGGCTGCACTTGTCACCCAACTTCCCAAGCCTTTTCTTCTCCTGGGGGATTTTAACGCCCTCAATCCCCAATGGGGTGGAACGAAGATTACTGGCTGAGGCAGAGATGTCGAGGATCTCCTCTCCCAACTCGATCTCTGCCTCTTAAACACTGGCGCTGACACACATTTCAGTGTGGCGCATGACACATTCTCGGCCATAGATATGTCTTTGTGCAGCCCAGGGCTTGTACCATCGGTCCACTGGAGAGTCCATGACGACTTGTGTGGTAGTGACCATTTTCCCCATCTTCCTTTCACTACCCCAGCGTCGCTCCCGTGGCCGCTTGCCTAGATGGGCATTTAGCAAGGCCGACTGGGAAACGTTTTCCTGTGCTGCCACTGCTGAATCTCTCCCCCACGTACCATCGATGTGGCGGTTGAGACACTGACTGCAGCTACTGTTTCCGCTGCGGAACGTACCATTCCTCTTTCGTTAGGGTGTCCTCGGCGAAAGTCAGTGCCTTGGTGGTCTCCGGAGGTTGTTGAAGCCATTAAAGAATGTCGGCGGGCTCTTCAGCGACATAAGTGGCACCCGTCTTTGGAGAACCTCATTTTCTTCAAACGTCTCCGTGCTCAGGCACGGCGGCTTATCAAGAGGCGGAAACAGGAGTGCTGGGAGAGGTACGTTTCCACCATTGGTTCCCGTACCTCACCCTCCCAGGTGTGGATGAAGATTCGGCGCATCATTGGATTGCAGCACTCTACAGGTGTCCCAGGGCTTACCATCAATGGGGGGCTATCCACCGATGCCGATGCAATTGCCGGGCATTTCGCGCAGCACTATGTTCGGGCCTCTGCATCAGGGAATTACCCGCCCGCGTTTTGCGCGCTAAAATGCCGGGAGGAATGCAAACGGCTTTCTTTTGCTTCTTGCCACCCTGAGGTGTATAACACCCGATTAGTTTGTGGGAACTCCAAAGCGCCCTGGCACAGTGCCCTGATACAGCCTCTGGGTCAGATGGCGTCCACAATCAGATGCTCAAACACCTGTCCCTGGACTGTCAGCGATGTTTTCTTGCCATCTTCAACGGCATATGGGGCGATGGTGTTTTTCCGTCGCAGTGGCGAGAAAGTACCATCATTCCGGTGCTGAAGCTTGGTAAGGACCCGCTTAATGTGGATAGCTATCGGCCCATCAGCTTGACAAATACTCTGTGCAAGCTCCTGGAACGTCTGGTGAGTCGACGGCTGTGTTGGCTGCTCAAGTCTTGGGGTCTTCTGGCTCTGTGCCGGAGCGGCTTCCGTCAGGACCGTTCCACCGCCGATACTTTGGTCTTCCTTGAGTCTGCAATCCGCACTGCTTTTTCCAGCCGCCAACATCTCGTCTCTGTCTTTTTCGACCTCTCCAGAGCGTATGACACGATGTGGCGGCACGGTGTTCTCGCCACATCGCACGGGTGGGGTCTCTGGGCTCTTTCCCCATTTTTGTTCAGAATTTTTTATCTGTTCAGACATTCCGCAATTTAATTGGCACATCCCATAGTTCACTTCATATCCAGGAGAACAGCGTTCCACAGGGCTCTGTATTGAGCGTGCCCCTTTTCCTTGTGGCCATTAATGGCCTTGCAGCAGCAGTAGGGTCGTCTGTCTCACCCACGTTATATGCTGACGATTTCTGCATCTTTTTCAGCTCCTCCACCATTGGTGTTGCAGAACGTAGGTTGCAGGGAGCCATACGCAAGGCGCAGGCATGGGCCCTAGCCCATGGGTTTCAATTTTCTGCCGGGAAGACTTGTGTCATGCACTTTTGTTGGCGTCGAACTGCCCATCCCCACCCTGAGCTCTGTCTTCAGGATGCGATGCTCAGGATTGTTGACACTTAATGTTTTCTGGGATTTCTGTTCGATGCCTGGCTTATGTGGCTTCCACATATTTGTCAGCTCAAGTGTCAGTGCTGGCAGCATCTGAATGCCCTCCGCTGCCTCAGCAACACAACTTGGGGTGCAGATCGTAATAAGCTGCTGCAGCTCTACAAACCCCTCGTGCTGTCCCGACTCGATTATGGGAGTGTGGCGTATGGCTCAGCGTCGCCCTCAGCATTGCAACTGCTGGACCCTGTTCACCATTGTGGGGCTCGACAGGCGACAGGAGCATTCCGCACCAGCCCTGTTCATAGCCTCCTTGCTGAGGCTGGGGTTCCTCCGCTTGGTATTCAGCGTCAACAACTGTTAGCAAACTATGCTGCCCACATCCATTGTTCGCCCCGTCACTCTAACTACCGTCTCCTTTCCGCTAATGCGGCAGTCCATATCCCACACCATTGGCCACGATCAGGCTATACAATTGGGATCCGTGTTTGGTCGCTCCTTCGTGAACTGGGGTGTTTTCCTCTTCCGTCTGCTTACCAGGTCTGCCCACATACACCACCTTGGTGTATTCGTCGGCCGCAGCTTTAGCTGGAACTTTCCTGATGGCCAAAGGATTCGGTTCCTCCTGCAGTCTTGCGCCACCATTTCCTTGCTCTCCTCAGTGCATACCATGACTCGGAGGTTATCTATACCGATGGTTGATGGCCGTGTGGGGTACGCTTATGCTCATGCGAACTATGTCGACCAGCCCTCCTTGCCGGAAGGCTGCAGTGTTTACACCACAGAACTGACAGCCATTTTTCGTGCCCTTGAGCGTATTCATACCAGCACTGGAGAGTCATTCGTCATTTGCAGTGACTCGCTCAGTAGTCTGCAGGCTCTTGACCAGAGCTACCCATGCCATCCAGGTATCCATTCACACTCTTGAACAGTGTGGTCCTTCGGTGGTGTTCATATGGACCCCGGGCCACGTTGGAATCGCGGGAAACGAACTTGCCAACGAGTTAGCCAAAGGGGCAACCCGCAAACAGACGCTGGAGATTGGCCTACCGGCAATTGATCTCCGAAAGATTTTGGACCGTCGAGTCTTTAGGATCCGGGGAGACAAATGGAGCACTCTGTCTGCACCTAATAAGTGCGGCAAGTAAAGGAGACCATGACTGTGTGGGGTTATTCCACGCGGGCCTCTCGCAGAGATTCTGTTGTTCTGTGTAGGCTCCGCATTGGTCACTCTTGGCTGACGCATGGTCATCTGCTACGTCGAGAGGACCCTCCCCTCATTATCGCTGTGGTGCAACCATGACGGTGGCGCATCTGTTGTTGGAATGTCCTCTTTTAACCGCTCTCAGGTGTGCTTTTAATCCCCAGGGTGATTTATCATCTCTTTTAGGTGACAATGTCACTATGGCAGATCGGGTTTTACGTTTTATTTGCGCAAGCGGCTTTTATAGCTCCATTTAATTTTATTACATCACTCTCTTTTGAGCTGTATTTTTAATTAGTTTTGTGTTGTAATTCGACTCCATCCTAATCTTTTAGGCAGAGGTTTTAACGTGTTGCAGAGTGGCTGGCTCATCCTATTATTTTCATGATCAGCCAGCCACGATCCTCTGCTGTACAGTTTTAATTCTTTCTCCCTTTCTTCTCTATGTTGTTTTTGTTGCTGTGCTCCGTTTTCCATTTTTCTTTATTATTGACTGTGAGGATTTTCTTCCCTTGGAATTTTTATCTTGTGCTTAGAATGACAAATGGATGGTTTCACTGTGCTCTGTGTGTTTACGAAACAAGAGACCGATGACCTATGCAGTTTGGTCCCTTTAATCCTCAACCAACCAACCAAATCTTGCAGAACATCTTTGAATTGCTTTGATGTCATCCTGTAATCTTTCCTGGTGGGGATCCCAAACACTCGAAGTACCGAAGAATTGGTTGTACTAGTATTCTACAGGGTGTTACAAAAAGGTACGGCCAAACTTTCAGGAAACATTCCTGACACACAAATAAAGAAAAGATGTTATGAGGACATGGGTCCAGAAACGCTTAATTTCCATGTTAGAGCTCATTTTATTTTCGTCAGTATGTACTGTACTTCCTCGATTCACCGCCATGATTTCATATGGGATACTCTACCTGTGCTGCTAGAACATGTGCCTTTACACGTATGACACAACATGTGGCTCATGCACGATGGAGCTCCTGCACATTTCAGTCAAAGTGTTTGTACTCTTTTCAACAACAGATTCGGTGACCGATGGCTTAGTAGAGGCGGACCAAATCCATGGCCTACATGCTCTCCTGACCTCAACCCTCTTGACTTTCATTTATGGGGGCATTTGAAAGCTCTTGTCTACACAACCCTGGTACCAAATGTAGAGACTCTTCGTGCTCGTATTGTGGACGGCTGTGATACAATACGCCATTCTCCAGGGCTGCATCAGCGCATCAGGGATTCCACGCGACAGAGGGTGGATGCATGTATCCTCGCTAATGGAGGACATTTTGAACATTTCCTGTAACAAAGTGTTTGAAGTCATGCTGTTACGTTCTGTTGCTGTGTGTTTCCATTCCATGATTAATGTGATTTGAAGAGAAGTAATAAAATGAGCTCTAACATGGAAAGTAAGCGTTTCCAGACACATGTCCACATAACATATTTTATTTCTTTGTGTGTGAGGAATGTTTCCCGAAAGTTTGGCCATACGTTTTTGTAACACCCTGTATATGCTTTCTCCTTTATAGGTGAGTTACACTTTCCAAAAACTCTCCCAATAAAACAAAGTTGACCATTCACCTTCCATACTACCAAACCAATGGTCTCATTCCAGTTCACATCACCCTTGCAACATTACATCCAGGTATTTAATTATAGTGACTGTGTCATGCAGCACATTACTAATGCTGTACTTTAACGTTACAAGGTTGTTTTCTCTACTCGGCCACATTAATTTAAATTCATAGCAAGCTGACATTCATCACATCAGCTGTAAAGTCTGTCTAAGTCCTCTGGCATCATCCTTCTGTCACTCAATTATGACGCCGTCCCCTTACATCCAGAATCATCAGCAAAGAGGCAGAAATTGCTACTCAACCTGTCTGTCAGATAGTTTAAGTACATAGACAATGACAGTGGTTGTATCACACTTCTTTGGGGCACCTGTCATTGAAGCTCTTATGGGGAATGGAAATAATTTTGTTATCATTATTTCACATATCTACCCAGTTGTATTTATTCATTTCTTCACTAATTTCAATCAGTTTCAAAGCAGAAAGGTTTCATCTTCAGGCACATAGCATGGCAACGATCGATGTGCTTTTTATCTATTGCTGTTAGTAAAAAACTATAAATACAGCTGTTTTGTCATAAAAAATAATAATAAAACAAAATAAAGAGTTTTGTCTTGATAATAAGATATTTAGCAGCTGATGATCCAATCTCTTCAAGTGCTGTGGAAGCAACAAGATAGTCATGGAAGTGGTAGTGAAGATGGAAAATTGATGGCAGTTGGTCCAAATGATGCTCCTACATAATTAGTAAGATTGGACTATTTAAACTGTTTTAATTGAATAAACAGGTTTTTCAGGCACACTATTAAAAACATAAAAGTGCAGTCAACTGGGAAAATAGCATAGTTCCAGTACAGGACAAAATAAGCAGCTATATATGTTTGAGTATTGAGGGTTAACAAGGTAAGGTGAGGGAGTGTTGTGCTATTGACAGACAGTGTAACACATGGTGCGCAACCCCAAAGTGCCATTTACCATTACATGTCTGCCACAAGATTTCATCTTTCGTAATGAATATTTTGATTTCATTTTCCTGTTAGTTCACTGTGGTGACAGCTGTTTTATTGTTGTAGAGTGCTGTTTTATTGTTGTAGTGTTGTGTAAGAGCGACTTATAATAAACACAACAAATATTACGTAAACAGTCAAGAGTGTGTATGTATCACTTTGCTGAGAGAGAGAACCAGGAGCAGACTGTGGCTGCAGCTAAATCAAGGCTTAACGCTGCCGGTTGCTGAGAGAAACAGTAACATGAGCAGGTGGTGTTGAACGGAGACAGTTAGAGCAAAGAAGTACTACCACAAAGTATTCTTTTTCTTTCTTTGGACAGAATGCATTGTGCTCCTGCTAAGTACACACCACTTAAAATCTTGACAGATATATAATTTATGACACACATTTTGTCATGTCAAACAATGGAAAATCCTGGATGGAATGTAACAACTCCTGCCCTCTGTCTAACCTGCAACACTTCAGTGTCCGCCACTCCCACCATACTATCCCTCCCCCTCCCCACATCAGCCCCCTCCTTATCCCCACACAGTCGCCACTCCCATCATGCACTGGTGCTGCCGCTCACAGTGTAGTTTCAGCTCTCTGAGACTGTGTGTGTGTGTGTGTGTGTGTGTGTGTGTGTGTGTGTGTGTGTGTGTGTGTGTGTGTACTGCTGACAAAGGCCTTAATGGCCAAAAGCTATGATTGGGTGAATCTTTTTACTGTGCCTATTTGTGCCTATCCCGACTCAGCACCTCCCTATATGGTTATATTTTGTAGTGTATTATACAAGCTGTATCTGACTGACAGGGTCGGGCAAAACTTATTCGAATGATGTACAACAAATAGAGATAAAAATTATTATTCATTATTTGTAAATAACAAATTCAAATATTTGCTCTAAACATTATTCATTTGAAAAAGGGAAAAAAAAGATTGTCATCTGTGAATGAATTAGTTGTAAATAATAGATACATTTGAAATCCAATTAGTGCTTCAATTCTTTGTCATTTATCAGACAAATGTATAATTTTTTTAAAAAATTAGTTTTCAGAACAACTCTTTTGTTTTTTCATACTTCTCATCAGAAAGTTTTTTTTTTTTTTTTTTTTTTTTAATTTTTGAAGTTATGCTGTTGAGACATAAAAAGAGAATGTTCTACTTATGCAGAGAGAATAGTGTTGTGTTATAGCTTGTGAAATCGTATTTATTTTAGCATAATGAAGTAAGACTTTAAAAAAATTGAGAACTCATCAATTCTGCTTTAGTTTTTGGTAAATAACTGTGTTATAATTTCACATTGGTTTTACCTCACAAATCACAATCAGGATTGAAAAATAATTTTTTTTTTCTGTCATAACATTGTTTGAAGTTTTGGCCCTGTTTCTTTGACATTTCTGTGGTTATTATATGTTGGTAATTTTGGGTAAGCCCCACTTAGTAATGCACAGTAATACATAGGAACTGTATTTTTTAAAATCATAGGTAAGACTTTACTGCAATAGTGGCAGTTGGAGCAGAAAGTTGAAAAAAGTAAACTATTCTCATGACACTTCCTCTGTAGAAGAGTTACCAGTGTGCTAAAATAGTATGAAGTCTTTTTTTGCACTCAAACCATGTGTGTATTCTGAGATTTTTAAATCCCAAAGTTTTATGTAAGTGTTTGATCATACTGAATTGATTTAAGTATGATAAATGAAGTCCTTGGTGGAATATAAATAAAGAAAAGAGTGAAAGTAACAAATCAACTTATGCATGAGGCATTTAGTGGCCAATTGTCTGAAAGTGTAGCAAAATTCACTGTCTTGTCTCTGTACCTGTCAACAACAGAAAAACTCCTTATTGTTATTACCTTCATTATGAATTGATTCATAGCCTTTTGTGATTTAGAAGTAGTGCTATATGGTGATAGATGCATCTGCAAAAGCCTTATATGTAATTATTGTATTAATTCTAGCACACATGGGTGTAATCTACATAGACTTAGCAATAATTTTTAAATCAAAGTTTATCCTAAATTTTGCAGGAGTGCTCCTGCTTCTCCAAGTCATGTTGGTGTAAGTGGATTGATGACACCAGAGTCCCTTTCTCGAGAAGGCTCACCAGCACCCGAACAGTATCCTGAATGCTCTGTCCCATCACCGGCAGTCCATAGCTCACACCTAGAGGTCAAGACCAGCCAGTCAGCTCCTGGTTCTCCTGGAAACTCTGGTATGCATTTATTATGTAGATAACGGCATGAACTAAGTAATAAACAGTTTGTTGAGGATCTTATTCAAACATTAGTTCTCTCAGAACATTTGACCTCAAATTATAAAGAATTTTGTGTTCCTCCTAGATTCTTAGAGTATAAGCATAAGTAAACAAAATTCTCGATAACTGTGTTTTAATAGTTGCTGCAGGTGTCACTGTTCACTATTACCAAAATTAAGATTAGGTTTTCATACATTGTGAAAGTTTTTGTTCAGTGTCAGATTACTATTTAATTAAGTGCTGCTCATTGACAGTTTGGAATGATGTTTCTTTAAAGAAGAAGTCATAATATTACTTTGTAAAATACTATTTGCATCTATCTTCCACAGTGGCATATTTCAATAGACAGAAAATTTTGTAATCACAGCTCTGTCAGTTTAAATTTAATAATATTTATGCAACTACAGTGGATGGAACTATTATTTGAAAGTGTAAATTCTCTTGTTAAAGTTCATTTTCAAAGCAGTTCATTTGGAGAAATTCGTCAGATGCAACAACCCATGTTGTGTTTGTCCTACTCTCTTTTCTTTCCCCTTCTTGTTCCTTCACACAGCTACCTTATGTGTATTGTTCAAAACGACAACAGAATGTTGTTTCTGGTCTCTTGACTACCTTATTAAGGAGAATATGCTGATATTGTGTCTCTAGTCACATTTTCAACATTCCATGCTGTTAGAATTGAGTTGTTTTTCATTGTCTTTCAAACTATTTTGCTATACCTGGTAACACCAACTGTTAGTTTGTCAAAAGGAGAAGACGACTGAGCAGAATTTAGACATCTTCTTTATTAGATTATAACCTCTTCTTTATTAGATTATAACCTCATATTAAGCCCTGCATTTAATACATTTCCACTTTTAGTGAATATTTTCATAGGTGCTAGTGACATTCCATGCAAACAGTGTTACTTAAATTCATTTTTAATGAAACTTGTTGAAAATAGTAACGTGCTTCTAAGGAACAAGCATGAAAGATTCTATAAAATAACACCTGGTTTAGACACAAATCCAATCTGCATCCATAACTTAATTGTCAATGCAGCTGACAGCCACGTTGAGGTCCCGAGTTTTATTCGTGGAAAACCCCCAGATTTCTTGCTGGGAGGACCGAAACAGGGCGCACTCAGCCTTGTGATGGCAATTTTAAGAGCTACTTGATCAAGTAGCAAAGACTCCAGGTCACAATGACAGACAGTCACTGGGATGGTGGTGTGCTGACCGCACACTACTCCTTACTGCATCCAGTGATGCCATTGGTGGAAGATGACACGGTTGTTGGTCGGTACTCATGGGCCAGCCAGGTTGTGTGGATGTAGTTAGACACAAATCCTAACATGGAGTTTGTGAGTTTTCCGTCATCATAATCATAACCTTTTTTGTGATAATTTTTCATCCTCCTTCAAGCCATCAAAATAGAATAGAATTCAATGGTAAATTGATATTATCAAGTTGAACCTGATCTGCGACTTTGTGTGACCTGACATATTAAACTTACATTCTGAGCACTGAAACAACCACACTTTTTGTATAGTCCTGTCGAATTATGTGCTGTTAATAATACTTTAATGTGGTCTGTGATAGGATAAAACTTAAAATTTAATAGAAGTTGACAGTAAGACTATGAACTTACTGATATTGCTAAGAAATGTGATTGGCACCATCTTATTTGTTTGGAGTACTGAAAGATAAAGTAAATCTCCTGAATGGGTAGGTGCAAGGTTCTGGTTTGAAGAGGAAAACCATCTGTACATAAACTTTGGAATTCTTGGAAACAATCCTTTAAAATGCTTTCAAGGAATGAGAGTAGGCAACATTCCAATAACCAGAGATGCACTGCCATAAACATCCTGAAGAGTGGTTTTGAAGATTTTTTTTTTTTTGCACTGAGTTGCTGTCTGTTGTTATAAAAAATTCATAATGTCTTCTGGTACGGTTAAGTGTAGAGCCTGAGACTGTGGGCTTGGAAAGTGTCAACTGTTGGAATAAAAAATAATAACAGTGAAAGTAGTTTGCCCCAGTTGATTCCAAGTTATGAACCAAGGAACATTTTTGGCACTGATGGAACTGATCTAAATTATAATTTATGGAGGGAAAATTGTCGCACTGGTCAAAAAATGAGAACAAGCTTTGGTACTGCCCTTTATGAGCAGTGATGATGACGATCAAAAAATTTCTGCCATTAATAATTTTGAAATTTAAAACTCCCTGTTATTTTAGAGTGTAGAAGCATTGCCATGCACATGTGACTTAAGTAGTAAGGCATGCATGATGGCAGAAATCTTGAAAACTTTTCTGAGCAACATAGATGCAAATATGGGTGAAGCAAGAAAAAAGAGTGGTGGAGTTGTTGGTAGATGCCCTGCACATGCTGTGGTAAAACCAGTTTTTCAGAAAACACTAATATTTTCTTTGGATCTCAGTTGTACACTTCAGGACCTTTATTGTGGTGGCAGCAGCAGCAGCAGCAGTCGTCGCCACAAACCCAACCAGGTTTTGCTGCAGCTGTGCAGGGACACACTGTTGGAAACTAGTTTTCTGCTTTCAGTGCAGATAGCAGATTTCTTGCTGACATCAACACTATACTAGGGAGAAAAAACAAAAACTCCCTTGATTTCTTAAATAATGGATGAGTGTTTAATGTTAATTTGTATTGTTATGGGGTGAATCTGCAAAGACACTTCTAGCAGCAGTTATTGCAGGATGGCAGCCCCATAAGTGTCAGATGGCCCAATTGTCATTGACATTGTAAAATGTCAAGTGATAACTCAGGATTGTGAGTATGGTGACCAGTATGGAGCACAAGTTCCCTGGTAGCTGTGGAATCAGAACTTCGATGATATAATGTACTTAATTCAGCAAGAACTCGTATGGTCGCAGCTTTTGGCATCTGGATGATGTGCTTCAACCCCAGGTTAGCAGAGCCCATGTTAGCATAACATGCACTATCACCAACATGCAGCTAGGCAGCCACAACGGGTTCACTACATAAGCGGTCTTGTGAACACATTGCTACCTCAGGCATTCTGCCGCCTACAGGGCAAAGAAGCACTGGACAGCCAATAACCTGGAGTAGGTATGGGATGCACCCAGGTGCAAGCTGTGAAGCCAGGACCCCTTGGAGATGTTCGCAAGCCTGTTGTTGATAGTTGAGGGGAAAGCCCAGTGGGATGGTGCCTCTTCAGATGTAGGGCGTAGGAGCAGCCCATAAACCAACAGCTGGCAGGTGCAGTGGTTAGTTGAAGATAAGAGGTGACCTACATTGTGTCATCAGCTGCCGTGTAATTATCTTCAGTATAGGCAGCAGACAATGACAGAAACTGCTAGGCCTGAGTGACTAGTATTTATACTTAATTGTCATGGTTTTGTTATGACAAGGTGCCACTTTTGGATACATAGAGGGGCCGAGTCAGTGCAGCATGTGGTAACTCCACTCGCTACTGTAACAGGCAGGTGTCTTGCATCATATCGCCTTGGCAGTATCCCGTGAGCTTGAAGGTTACTATTGTTATTCTAAAAAGTCACCAACCAATCTCCCTCGTACCTATAATATCCTAGGTAATAGGCATCATACTAAATTACAGCTTTGCCAATATTTTGAAGATCACAGTCTGATTTCCACTTTGCTTTCTGGTTTTAGGGCAGGTTCATCTACAGTAAACAGCAGTAGAAACTCTTGTTGTAATTATTCTTGATTGTTTTGAGATCAATTTCTTCACTTGTCCCTTACTGCTACAGCTGAACAAAGCATTAGACATTGTGTCAGATGAAATACTCCTAAGTAAGCCAGAGTTATGGTATCAAGAATAAAGTGTTGCCACTGATTAGATCATATTTGACTAACAGGACCCAGATGGTTATGGTAAATAACAGTCAATCAAATGCACTCTCAGTTATTAGAGGTATCAGGCTTGGTGCTTGGACCCTTCCTTTCCTGGTGTACATGAATGAATTGTACACTCTCATGCTTCAAAAGTCCACAGTACATGTGCTCCTTCTTAGTATTTACATTTGGCACTTCATTTCTCTTCCATCGTGGAAATTATCCCCAGTATCTGGAAAGTTTGGATTACCGAAATAGTAATTATTTTCCTGCTTGACTATGTATGGAGCACAAATTGGTTATTAAAAATTTTCCATTAATTTGTTTATTTTAATGCAGTTATATTGAGATGTGGAATGAAGTAATCTGTTAAGAAATCCAGTATCTAAATTTAAGAGAAAGGCTTTGCTATCAATAGATAAGCTAGTTATTTGAGTTTGTATCACTTATTAGAAGATAAACCATTCACAGAAAGTCCAGGACTGAAGGTAATTGGAGAAGGTTGAGCTTTGTGCAGTTTTGTGTACTTACATTCATTCATCATCCACTCTAAAGTCAGCCACCTGTAATACACCATGTTATGGATAATCATTTTTCTTCCTGCCTACCATTCCAGTTGTGGATAGTGGAGGATGAGAATGACTGTTGTAATACTCCTTGTAACCCGTAGTTTATGTAATTTTACCATTACGATTATTACAAAGGAAACAAACTTGAAGGCAGTACAGGGTGTACCAAAAAGAACCATCCAGTTCGGCACTTCTTTATTTCACAAACTAATAAACACATACAGTGAATTTCTTTTTTTTATGACTGAGAAACTAAAAAGAAATATTTTTTTTCCATTCCTTTTCATAGGTGATAAACAATATGCCCCCATTGAGATGCACAGCATATGTCAATGCGGTATTCAAATTGTTCCCACACTGCAGTGAACATGTCTTGAGTTAATAGCTTTTACAGCTGCTGTTATGTGATGTCTCAGTTCATTCATTGTTGTTGGTAATTGAGGCACAAAAACAGAGTGTTTTATAAACCTCCACAAGAAATAATCACATACAGCCAGGTCCAGTGTGACCAATCTATTGCTCAGTAATCCTTTGATTTAAAAAGTCCTGCACTTCCAGATGCCAGTGTGGCAATGCAACACATGCTAGGTGGACATCTGGGACATGTTGAGCTGTCGAGCTGCTTGATGAGTGGATTTCTGCGGACTCCTTGTGAAGCTATGGCGGATCCATTTGACGTCTGTGTCAGAGACTCAGGGACAACTTGGTGATTTGTCTTTATACAAACAACCTATTTTTCAGAATTGTTCGCGCCATCGTCTAATGCTCTGTGCTGCAGGAAGATCCACACCATATCTAGTATGAAAGTCGTGCTGATGAGATATTACTGACCCGCACTGCGCAAAATGTAGAACACAGAATGCTTTCTGTTGTCCCAACACCATTTTTACTAGAACTGAAGTGGGTGCACACTGCTGCTACCTAGTGGGAACCATGTAAAACTCGAGAGTTCGCTCTTTCCAACAGTATGTTGAGCATGCCCACATCTCAAATAACATAATAATTATGGTTTTGATTAAATCGGACGATTCCTTTTGATACACACTGTATGATGGAATTTGGGGGAGGGGGACAACGAAATAGATAAATGAGGTGGCGGTTACAGTACTATGGTAGAATTCGATGGACCATTGAAACACCTAAATCAAAACAAGTAGACATTTCAGAATTATTGAGATCATTGGGAGAATCAACCTTGATGAAACTGTTCCACGTGGTATACAAGATATATGGGACAGGAATAATGCCCGCATACTTCAAGAATAATGTAATAATCACGGTTTGAAGAAGGCAGGCGCCTGAAAGGTGTGAATATTACTGACCCATGAGTTTCATAATTAATAGTTGCAAAATAATGACACTGTTTATAGTAGAATGGAAAAAACTGAAGCCAATGTCAGAGAAGATAAGTTCAGGTTCTGGAGAAATGCAGGAACAGATGAGGCAATACTTGACACTATGACTTATCCTAGGTGTTTGGTAGAAGTAAGGTAAATCATGTCCACAGCATTAGTAAATTTAGAAAAAGCTTTTGCAAATGTTAACTGGAAAATACTATTTGATATTATCAGGGTAGCGGGGTTTAAATACAGATAGTTGTGAGTGAGCTACAGCTTTTACAAATACCAGGCTGTGCAGTTATGAGTGGATGGAAGGAAGGGAGTAGTTGAGAAGTGAGATGGGGCAGTAGCCAATCCCACATGTAATTTAATTTGTATACTGAGCCATCATTGAAATATATGAAGTGAAGTTTGAACAGGGGAATTAAAGTTAAGGGAAAAAGAGACAAAAACCTTAAAGTTTGTCAGAACATTGTAATTCTGTCAAATTGTGAAGAACTGTTAAGATCCATGAAATGTATTCACAGTTGCGAATATGGACAAGCATCAGTTGTATAATGGAATGACGCCAGTGAAAATTTGTGCCTGACCGCGACTCAAACACGGATTTCCCACTTATCCCTAGTGGTCACCTTACCATTAGGCTATCCAAGCATGCATTGTGGCCAGACCCAAACTTCCATACGTCGTTATGCCTGCTTGTATAAAGGAACATTGCACTGTACTTCTGAACAACAAAGGTGCCACAGTATTGTACTTCTACAATCAGTTGAAGAGAGTGGATAGTGTCTTGAAAAGAGGTTATTAGATGAATAGCAATGAGTGTAAAGCAAGAGTAATGGACTGTAGCAAATTAAATCGGGCACTGCTGAGGGAATTAGAATAGGAAATGAGATACCAAAAGCGGTTTGTAAGTTTTGGTTTTTGGGACTGATGATGATTGAAGTAGAGAGAGTGTAAACCACAGATTATCAGTAGTAAGAAAAAAGGGAAATTTGTCAACATCCAATATAAATTTAATTCTTAGGAAGTCTTTTTCGTAAGGTATTTGTCTGGACTATAGCCTTGTAGATGTGAAATGTGGACAGTTAGCAGTTCAGACAAGTAGAGAATAGAAGCCTTTGAAATATGTTACTGTAGGAGATGCTGAAGAATTGATGTGTAGATCAAATAATTAATGAAGGTACAGGGAGATACTGAATTGATTTGAAGAAAGAAGAAATTTATTGCATAAGTAGACTAAAAGAAGCGATCAGATGGTAACTCACATCCTCAGGCACTAGGGAATGAGCAGTTTCCTAATGGAGGGAAGGGTGGTGGTAAAAATTGTAGAGGGAAAACAACCGTTGTCTTCTATAAGCATTCTAGTTAATGTAGGTTGCTGTAATTAATGCAGAACTCAAGAGCCGTGCACAGGATAAATTAATGATGCATCAAATAATTCTTAGAACTGAAAACCAGTGCAATGACAACTGTTACAAACATCTTGGAATGTACAGACGGGGAATTTTTTTAAAAGTAAGCTTTTACATGATTCAGTTGGTTTGTACCCAGAGCTATGATACTACATGATATTAAGTAGATCTGTTTTTTGTGCTATGCTTTTAGAAATGTTCCGCAAATTCTCATTCAAAAAATCATATAAACTCTTCAACAACGTTCTTTCAAAATATGATGGATAATATTTTTCAATTTACTAATCATCACATTTGAAATGTTTGAAATTCATTTTGGTAATTTTAATCAAGGCTGTCAAGGTTGGTTGCAGGTTCAAATCCTGCCCCGGGCATGGATGTGTGTGATGTCCTTAGGTTAGTTAGGTTTAAGTAATTCTAAGTTCTAGGGGCTGATGACCTCCCATAATGCTCAGAGCCATTTGAACCATTTAGCTGTCAAGGTTTTAGCCATCTGTTTGTGTGATTTTTACCAATGGTTTGCTATTGTACTAAGAGTTATACTACCTGTAATAGAAAGTATCAAGCAGTAGAAAATCCAGGACTGAATAATGACAGTATTATGAAAAGGATAAATCGCTACTCACCATGTAGAGGTGATGTTGAGTCGCAGAGAGGCAGAACAAAAAGACAGCTATACATATATAAGTTTTAACTCTTCATTAATATTGTTTCTTGATGGTGACAATTTTGGCACTTCCAGACAAGTTCATGCTTTTTTTAAAAGTTTGGGATTTCCACAGAGTGAATCACTTATAATTTTGCAATCTAAATAGACTTTGTAGTATAGTTTCATTCCTTGATTAATAGTAATGAAGTTTGTGTGTAAATACGAAGGTGAATCAAATGTAACAGGATTTTTGTTCCTGAGCATCAATTGTTGCTAGGACGGGGCCATTAGTAGTGGGGAGAACCAGCCGTTACGTACTTCCAACAGCTCTGTCAGTAATGCGCAGGGTGCCAGAGCAACAGATGCACCTCTCCACGGTGCAACACACAATTATAAAATTCCTTGCTTGTGAAGGAGACCATGCAACAGTAATATTACAGAGATTGACTGTGCAGTTGGTGATCAAACATTGTCAAGGACACATGCATTCGCCTGGCATCAAGAATTCAAGGAAGGCTGAAAACATGTTGCAGATCTTCAACATGATCACTGGCCCTCAGACCATCATTACAGACGAAAACATGCATGCGGTTCGAGATGTTGTTGAAGGCAATCGACGGGCGAGAGTATCAGATATTGCAGAACAGGTCAGAATAAGGTATGCGAACTGTCAAGCAATCATTGCAAATGACATACCGTTCCGTAAAGTGTGATTGAGATGAGTCCCCCTGATCTTCAGACCGAAAATCAGAAGTTGAGATGTTTGGAAGTCTGCCAGAGGCTTAGAGCAAAGGTTGCAAAAGAAGTTGATTCATTTTTTAGTTGGATCTTCACCTGCAGTGAATTGTAGTGTCAACTACTACACTCCCGCATCTAAAGGAGGCAGGAGTGGCAGAGGAAAGGCTAGTGAGCCCGAGTGAAAGCCAAGACTCGACTGTCACCTGGCAAGGTTTTTTTACAACCATTTTTTCTCAACTAGTGAGACTTTTTGCTCAGTGACTTTTTTGTGTGAGCAACACAACGTCTGTGCAGCACACTACTGCAAGTTGTTGAAGAAGGTGAGGGATGTGTATCGCTCCAAAAGACAAGACCAACTAATTTGACACATCGTTCTCTGCAACAATGGCAGGCAAGACTCAACTTGATCATCCTCCATAGGACCCAGACCTATCACCCTGTGATTTCATTTTTTTGGACTGTTTAAATGTCTGGGAGGACACTGATGTGAGGATGATGGAAGGTGTCAAGGAATTTGTGCCCAGTCGGCTCCTGGTGCAACCAGCTTCATTCTATGATGCTGTGATAAAAAAACCTTCCTTTTCAGAGGGAAAAACGTATTTCTAAAGTGGCAAACTATGTGGAGAAATGAATTGTAACTACCTTGTGCTTTTCAATAAATGGATTAAAAAAAAAACGGATTGAGTGCCAGATAGGAGGAACAAAGTTAGAACAGGTGGACAGTTTCAATTACTTAGGATGCATATTCTCACAGGATGGCAACATAGAGAAAGAAGTGGAAGCGAGGTGTAGCAAAGCTAATGCAGTGAGCGCTCAGCTACGATCTACTCTCTTCTGCAAGAAGGAAGTCAGTACCAAGAATAAGTTATCTGTACACCGTTCAATCTTTCGACCAACTCTGTTGTATGGGAGCGAAAGCTGGGTGGATTCAGGTTACCTTATCAACAAGGTTGAGGTCACGGATATGAAAGTAACTAGGATGATTGCAGGTACTAGTAGATGGGAACAATGGCAGGAGGGTGTCCACAATGAGGAAATCAAAGAAAAACTGGTAATGAACTCTATAGATGTAGCAGTCAGGAGAAACAGGCTTAGATGGTGGGGTCATGTTACACGCATGGAAGAAGCAAGGTTACCCAAGAGACTCATGGGTTCAGCAGTAGAGGGTAGGAGGAGTCGGGGCAGACCAAGGAGAAGGTACCTGGATTTGGTTAAGAATGATTTTGAAGTAATAGGTTTAACATCAGAAGAGGCACCAATGTTAGCACTGAATAGTGGATAATGGAGTAATTTTATAAGGGGGCTATGCTCCAGAATGAACGCTGAAAGGCATAATCAGTCTTAGATGATGATGATGATGATGATGGTGATAAAATCCTGTTTCTATTTGATTCATCCTCGTAAAGTATGTTGGTCAAGTTTATTTCTGTGAATTTCGAGAATGGTTGTGATTTGTGAGAAGTTTAATTTCCTATGTGTATTTTTGGGAGTACATGTTAAGGTGGAGTGTAAAATAATGCAAGTATGACTGTGTTAACAGGTGTCACTTTTGTGACAAGCAGTGTTACTGGGCAACCACAGCAAGTCACAGTAATGGGAAAATCACGGATCATGTTGCCAGCACAGCAGATTGCTGTGGTTACCAATGGAGTGAGTGGAGAAGTTACTAGAGAAGGTACACATACTCTTTCAACACAGTAGCAAAGTTAAATCAATTTTCTTGTAATTTTGAATTACATTTACGTTTTTTATTTTGGAGGAACTGCAGCTTTTGCATGACATGAATAAGTATGTTAGAAAATAACTCCAGTTGTTCTCCTAAGACATTTATATGAAGAATGTATAACCACAGATATTGGGAAGGCATTTATAAACTTGTATCCTTTATACACCTCATTTTAATTTAGCTTGAAATAATGATGTGAGTGGATGAGCAGTATTGCATAAATTTTTGTAACAGTTGAGAGGTACGGAAGTCCACAAGATATAGTGGGCAATGGTGTTAACATTGGTGTTACAAACCACATATGAAAATTTATGGTCATTTCATTTACATTTTGACTAAATGCCAAATTGAAAGTGTGTCATCGTCGACAGTAGGGAAACAGAAATATGTTAAAATGCTGTAAGAGTTCATCATCTTGCATGGTATATGTGTACTATTGATGTAGTGCTTAAGTAATGTCCAATTCCTCCCAAAATTGGTACTGAATCTGTTGACAGTAGGACATAGTTATACCATGCAAGACCCACTGTGTACCAACAACAGTATAAATTCTTGTAGAACATGATATATTTAAGTTGTGCAGTGTTGATGTGAAAGAAAAGAATGTATAATTCACATAAAAGAATCATCTGCAAGACACACAGAAGTAGTAATCATACACAGCGGGGTTAAACAAATCTTGACTGCCTCTCTTATTTTTGTTTTTATTTGCACGCACTAGAACAACGAGGTGTCATACAATGTTGTTGAAGTATTTTCAGCCCTGTTCATCCTGTTAATCTTTTGGTGTCATTTATTTTTCGTGAATTTGATGCATATCTTTCTGACAAAGTGCAGCACTGTGTTCAATTGGCAGCTTCCTTCCTCCTCAGACAGTCTCATCTGAGATCTATGAAAGCAAAAATTCCAGTGAAGATCTTGTTTTGAAACATCCAACTGTCAAATCAAAAACCATGAAGTAGATATTGGCTAACATTAATAAGCTTTCAATAAATGAACTGTACTGTGTAAATATGGGTAGACCTAATGTGAAATGTGTGAGGAAATTACTATGGCAGAGCAATAGTAACTGAAGGCCTCAGTAGATGTCATTCTTTATTCATATTCTGAGATACGATTCTGTTTGGCCATATCTTATTTAAAGCACATATGCAGTGGGACTCGTAATAATAATAATAAATTTTCTTCTATGTTCCTTCCAAACATTTGGGTGGAACACTTTCATTTATGTTTACACATTTATAGTATAATGTAATTATTAAACTGTCTTTTTATAAATACAGAAAAAAGGAAATTTGTACCTGAAAGACATCTTTAAATGAAGAAAAAGAGTAATAAGCTGTATAATTAGTTCATGTAATGTATAGAATATTGTTTCATTGAAAACAATTTACTATGCTAGTGGAATGAATTTAAATACCCATTTCTTCCCTTAAAATTATTATTATGGTTGTTAAGTATAGTGTGAAAGCTGTAACAAAACACTTGTATTTGAAAGTTGAGTGTTAGATTGGCAGTAAAAGTGAATGTATTTGTAACTACAAGAAATTATTTGTGGAAAGTTCAGAGTTCTTTTCCAACATGAATATTGACAGAAAAGAATATCTATTTACTAATTGCTGAACTATTGCTGCTAGAACAGACAGTAGTGGAAGGAGATACATATTGAGTACCCCTAAATTGCCTCTAAATTGCTTGCATATTGCGCGCTTCCTCATATGTTTGGAATGACATTTTCCTTTCATCCAGATTCCACATAACTTCGTTTTAGATGTTCTGAGTCTTCTCATTCCTGGCAAGAGGAGTGCATAAGTAGTTGTGAAGTCCGAGGATGTAATGTCTGTGGTTTTAATATGCATTCAGTTTGTGCGTGTGCATATGCATAACTGGTATCCATTCTTTTGTTGGTAGCTGAAGTACTTCATCCAACTTTCATAATATTCTGTGACAAATCTACTTTTTGAAAAAATAAAAAAAAACACGTAATGCTTTCAGCCACAGGCTTCATCAGCAAACACACACACACACACACACACACACACACACACACAACCTCCAGCTAGAGTGTACAGGGACTAGACTGCCAACAGGTGCAGCATCAGGAAGATGTAGAGCAGGGAAGCTGAGAAAAAAAACGAGCAGAGAAGGAGAAGAGTGGGGAAGGCAGGCAGATGCATTGGCAGAAGGCTGCAGATAAACCTGGTGGGGGATGAGAATGCGGAGGAGATCCCCTTCACACCAGCAATCCCTCCCATATAGTCTGGCCACCTGGCAACCGTGTATTTGCAGTGACAAAAATGCCCTTGCTCAGTGTGCTGAGGGTCTCAACAAGGCCTTCACAGACAAGACAGACACTACCCCCTACCTAGTCTGCAAACAGATCTCCCACGCCATTTCTCCTTGCACCCTCAGTCCTCCTACCAACTCCAAGAATCAGCCACTAAGGAGTGTCCCCTTCATCACCCAGTACCATCCCGGACTGAACAACTGAACCACATACTTCACCAGGGCTTTGATTACCTACCATCGTGCTCTGAAATGAGGGACATCTTACTCGAAATAGGAACATCCTACTTCAAATACTTCTCACCCCTCCTAAAGTGGTATTCCACCACCCACCCAGCTTCATAACATCCTAGTCCATTCCTATGCCACTCCCATTCCTAACTCTGCCACAACTATCAACTCCTTGTGGTAGCCCCAGATGCAAAACTGCCCTATCCATTCACCCAGCAATTCCTAATTCAGTCCTATCACAAGTAAATCCTATACCATCAGGGGCTGTGTCACCTGTGAAAGCAGCTCTGTCATTTACCAGCTCTGCTGCAATCATCGCACATCTTTTTATATTGGTGTAACTACCAATCAGTTGTCCATCACGATGAACGCCCATCGTCAAACTGTGACCAAGAGCAAGTAGACCATCCTGTGGCACAACACACAACTGAACATCACACACTTGATTTCAATGGCTCCTTCGCTACCCGAGCCAACAGGATTCTTCTCTCCACCATCAGCTTTCCTGAACTGCGCAGGTAGGACTTACCTTAATACACGTTCTCCGCTTCCATAATTATCCTAACCTCAACCTATGGAACATACTGTCACTGCACCCTCCACCCACCAGTTTCCAACCACTTTGTCATATCATCTCCTCTCCGTTCTCATTTCCCACCCTGTTTATTTGCAGCCCTCTGCCAATGCATCCGTCTGTCTTTCCTTGCTTCTCTCCTTTTTATTCCCTTTTTCCCCTCCTTGTTGCCCTACAACCTCCTGACACTGCACCTGTCAGCAGTCTAGTCCTTGCACACTCCATCAGACAGAGTTCGTCTCTCTCCCCACCCATACACTACTATCCCTTGCTTTAGTTGGCAGTAGTGTGTCCGTGAGGTGTGCTTGCTTGCTTGCTTTTGCGTGTGCGCGTGTGTTTTACTGACGAAGCCTGTGGCTGAAAGCTTTTAATTGTGCCTGTCTGCAACTTGACATGTCTTCTTTACAGTAAGTAGCAATCTGTCTTTTCCTTCATTATTCATATTCCTACCTGGAGTTTCCATTATTTGATTTTGACAAAATAATAACTTTGTACCGAAACTACTCACAATTTTCCAGTTTTTACCAGTAACTTCCTTTATCCAAAAAAGTGCAGTTTCTTAAAGCTAGATTTGTGGATAATGTCTAAGAGTGAGTTTTGATGTCAAATGCAGTAGACGGGAATGATGTCCAAATTTAATGCGAGCTTTCTGTTAACCAGATAATGGGCAATAACAAAATATTAGGCTATCCAGAAAGCAACAGATGTTTTGAAATAATAAATTAACAATTTGGAAAAAAACAAATTTTATTGTTTACATTTTAAATGGACATTCTTAACCTATTTTTCTACATAATCACCACTCAGACTGAGGCATTTATTGTACCGTGTCAAATGTTTTTCAGTACCGTCTCTAGAAATCTGCGCGTGCTATTGCAACCACTGGTTTACACCCGCATGCAGTTTGGTGTCAGTATCAAAGTGTCGTAATAGCGAGTCATGTCTTCATTGCCGAGAAAAGGTGGCAGCTGCTTGGTGCCAAATCCGGGCTGTATGGTGGATGATCAGACACCTCCTATCCATACTCCGTAGGAGCTCTCAAGTACATTTGGCTGTGTGTGGACATGCGTTGTCATGAAAAAACTAAATTTTCCGAGAAGTTTTCCCTGATGCTTGTTTTCATCACCCACCTTACCTTTTTCAGTGTTGACAATACCTCTCTGAGTTAATTGTTGTGTCACATTCAAAGAAATTAACACAAATTCCACCCTTAGAGTCCCAAAACGAAGTATTCATGATATTTGTTGCTGACAATATTTGCAAACACTTCCTTGGTTTCTTGGTAGAATTTGTATGAGCCCATTCCATAACCTGCCTTTTTTTCACAGTTAACATTCTTCATCCAAGTCTCATCCCCAGTTATGATACAGTCGGTAACTTAGTTACCATTTTTCTCACAATCTTTGAGGAAGGTCAGTGCTGCAGGCTGCCCCCTGTTTTTTGTGGTCTTCCGTTAGGCTTGTAGGAACCCAACTAGCACAGAAATTTTGGTATCCAAGGTTCTCCACCACAATTTCATGCATCAAAGTCCTTGGGAAAACTGTTGCAAAATGTAATCATGAAACGACAATTTTCATGAATGTTGTTGATTTTCATCACAATTTCATCAGTTGCAGGCTAGGTCTACAACTGCGGTTCTTATCATGAATATTGATATGGCGATTTTTAAAATCAGAGCACCATTGCCGCACTCGTCTTTCATTCAATATTCCTTTTCTGTGCATATCACAAAGGTCGCTATAAATTTCAATTGGTTTGTAGTTTTTTGCCAACAGAAACTTGTTCCCAAAATAATCTTCACAAGTCACAGAAAGTAAAGTATCAGAGACAATGATCACACTTTACTACCACTGGATGCCCACTGAGTGTAGGAATGTTATGACACCAAGATGGCGGCTGTAGCTCCACCCAGTGCTGCAATAGATCAAAATGTGTTACTTTCAGGATGGCCCACGTGTTTAATAATCCCAAAGAACTGCCTTGATTTTTTTTAAAATTTTATCACAAAACTGTATTTTGCTTTTTGTACAAGGAAGGGTTTTTATGTTTTACCAGAAGTATCTTATTGCCACTTGGCACATACAGAGTTCTGGAAAAAGCAAAAAAAATTCTGTGGGGGGGATTTAGAAAATAGTCAGTTGTGAGAAGGAAGGGGGAGTTTTGATGTGCAAATCTGAAGGCATAATCTGACACAAGGTGGTCAAAAGAAAAGCAAAATAAATTTATGGCCATGGTTAGTGTTTTGAAATAGTAGTTATACTGAAAGCTGGACAACTGCATTTTATTAACAGGTAGAGAATGGCCACCAGACTTACTTCCACATTCTGGTCAGTACACTCCAGCAAAGGCTATGGAAGACTCTTTAGTTGTTGCTTTTGTATGAACCATGAATCTTGCCGTCTGTGGGGTGGCTTGCGTGCTTCAGATTGACTGATCTGGCCATATAACATCAACCAAAATGGCCTTGCTCTGCTGATACTGAGAACAGCTGAAAGCAAGGGGAAGCTAAAGCTGTAATTTTTCCCAAGGACATGCAGCTCTACTGTGTGGGTAAATGATGATGGTGTCCTCTTGAGTGAAATGTTCCGGAGGTAAAATAGCCCCCCTTTCGGACTTCCGGGTGGGAATTGCTCAGGAGGATGTTGCCATCAGGAAAAACAAAACTGGCATTCTACAGATCAGAGCATGGAGTGTTAGATTCCTTAATGGGCAGGTCGGTTAGAAAATTTAAAGTTGGATATAGTGGTACTTAGTGAAGTTTGTTTTGAGGAACAGGACTTCTGTTCAGGTGAATAAAGGGTTATAAATAGGGGTATTGCAGGAGTGGGTTTAATAATGACTAAGAAAATTGGAGTGGGGGTAAGATACTATGAATACCATAGTGAATGCATCGTTATAGCCACACATGAAGCTCATGCCTAACACAATAGTACAAGTTTACATGGCAACTAGCTCTGTAGATGAGGAAGTTGAAGAAATGTATGATGAGGTAAACAAAATTATTCAGATAGTTAAAGAAATTTAATCTTGATGGGAACTGGAATTCAATAGTAGGAAAACGAAGAGAAGGAAAAATAGTGGGTGAATATGGACTGGAGGAATGGAATGAAAGAGGAAGCTGCATGGTAGAATTTTGCACAGGACATCATTTAATCATCGCTAACACTTGTTTTAAGAATCATATTATAAGGTTGTGTATTTGGAAGAGACCTGGAGACACCGGAATGTTTCTGATTGATTGTGTAATGGTTAGACATAGATTTAGCAACCCGATTTTAAATTGTAAGACATATCCAGGGGCAGATGTGGACTCTGACCACAATTTATTGGTTATAAACTGCAGATTAAAACTGAAGAAATTGGAACAAGGTAAGAAATCAAGGTGATGGAACCTGGATAAAGTGAAAGAACCAGAGGTTGTTGGGAGCTTCAGAGGGAGGATTACACAAACGTTGACTAGAACAGGGGGAAGGAACACAGTAGAAGATGAGTGGGTACTTTTAAGATATGAAATCGTGAAGTCAGCAGAGGATCAAATAGGTAAATAGATATGACCTAGCAAAAATCCTTGGCTAACACAAGAGATATTGAATTTAATTGATGAAAGCAGAAAATTTAAAAATGCAGCAAATGAAGCAGGCGAAATGGAATACAAACATTTAGAAAATGAGATTGACAGGAAATGCAAAATGGCTAAGCAGGAATGGCTAGAGTACTGATGTGTAGATTTGTAAGTATATTCCAGTAGGGGTAAGATAGATATGCCTATAGGAGAATTAAAGAGACCTTTGGGGAAAAGAGAACCAGCTGTGTGAATATTGAGTTCAGGTGGTAACCAGTCCCAAGCAAAGAAGGGAATTTTGAAAGGTGGAAGGCATACATAGAGGGTCCGTATACAAGGGAGGTGAGCTTGAAAGCAATATTATAAAAAGGGAAGTGGTCGTAGATGGAGTTGAGATGGGAGATATGATGCTGCTTGCAGAATTTGTCAAAACTCCGAAAGATCTAAGTCAAAACAAGGCCTCTGGAATGGATGATGTTCTGTCAGTACTATTGATAGCCTTGGGAGAGCAAGCCATGACACAACTCTTCCATTTGGTGCGCAAGGCGTATGAGACGGATGAAATAATGTCAGACTTCAAGAAGAATGTAGTAATTCCAATTCCAAATAAAGCAGTTGCTGACAGGTGTGAAAATTACCGAACAGTCAGTTTAATAAGTCATAGTCGCAAAATACTAACACAAATTCCTTGCAGAAGAAAGGAAAACCTGGTAGAAGCTGACATTAGGGAAGATCAGTTTGAATTCCAGAGAAATGTGAGCACACGCAGGTCAATACTGACCCTATGACTTATCTTAGAAGATAGGTTAAGAAAAGACAAAAATACATTTTTTAGCATTTGCAAACTTAGAGCAAGCTTTTGATAATGTTGACTGGATTACTCTCTTTGAAAGTCTGGAGGTAGCAGGGGAAAATTACAGGGAGCAAAAGGCTATTTATATATATAATATATATAGGAGTCGAGGGGGCATGGAAGGGAAGCAGCGATTTAGGTGGGTGTGAGACAGGGTTGTACATCTCTGATGGTATTCAATCTGTACATGGAACAACCAGTAAAGGAAACAAAAAAATAAAAACAAAAAATCAGTGTAGGAATTAAAGTTCAGGAAGAAGAAATAAAAACTTTACTGATGGCATTGTAATTCTGTCAGAGACAGCAAAGAACTTGAAAGAGCAGTTGAATGGAATGGACTGTTTCTTGAAAGGAAGATATAAGATGAACATCAACAAAAGGAAAACAACGCTAAAGGAATGTAATCGAATTAAATCAGGTGATGCTAAGAGAATTCGATTAGGAAACAATACACTTAAAGTAGTAGATGAATTTTGCTATGAGGGCGGCAGAATAACTGATGATGCCTGAAGTAGAGAGGATATAAAATGTAGTCTGGAAATAGGAAGAAAAGCATTTCAGAAGAAGATAAATTTGTTAACATTGAGGGTAGCTTTCTGAAACTATTTGTATGGACTGTAGCCATGTATGGAAGTGAAACGTGGATGATAGTGTAGACAAGGAGAGAATAGAAGCTTTTGAAATGTGGTGCTACAGAAGAGTGCTGAAGATTAGATGGATCAGTCACGTAACTAATGAGGAGGTACTGCAGTAAATTAGGAAGACAAGGAAGGGATCGGTTGATAGGTCATATTCTGAGACATAAAGGGATCACCAGTTTGGTATGGTAGGGAATTGTGGGTGGTAAAAATTGTACAGAGGGAACAAGAGACGTATACAGTAAGCAGATTCAGAAAGATGTGGGATGCATTGGGAGACAAAGAGGCTTGTACAAGATAGAGTA
Organism: Schistocerca gregaria; assembly: GCF_023897955.1. Classification (NCBI taxonomy): domain Eukaryota; kingdom Metazoa; phylum Arthropoda; class Insecta; order Orthoptera; family Acrididae; genus Schistocerca; species Schistocerca gregaria. The sequence continues at coordinate 538,379,073 of NC_064921.1, forward strand.
TTAGGGAGAGCTGCATCAAACCAGTCTGCTGACTGAAGATTACAACAAGATGAGTACGAGGTGAAGTTTCTGCAAAATACTGTACTAAAGGACAAGTAACACTTCTATGCATTTTGTTATTGCTTCAATGAATCAGTACACACATTTGCACCAAAGCAGATTTTGTTCTCTGCTTAAGGCACATAAGATACATTTGCTGCAGTAGACAGGCATAATGTCCAGAATCAATAGTCTGAGTCACTCCTCAGTATCATGAACACAGAAGTCCTAAACTGATCGTTGTAACTTTAGATTCAGACAGTTAGTAGACAGGTTTTGCTTGTACTAATATATTGTCCGTGACTCCTCATATGTGTTTCTTTCACATACAGGAAGCTGCTGCTCCTTGTAGGTCAGATACAACCCTCTACTTTTCCTGATTCCGTACAACCTGTTATAAACATACTATCTTATGTGCTAACAGAGTCTTTCTCACATTGCTTAGTACTAAGTGACGTGTGTTAAATTATTATTATTATTCGAGATAAACCAAACTGTCAATTTCGAGATAAACCAAACTGTCAATTAGAAATACAAATTTCAGTAACTAGTTACATTCACAGCAGATTTATTTATTTATTTTAAGAAAAAAAGACAAACCAAACTGTTCCTTGCCTTAGGAACAAATTTACCAAGTGGAGTCACTGAGGCACTAGGGAGAGCAGCGTTTAAACCATGATTCTGATTTCGCTTAAACAATTTTCAGAGTTCTTCATTTGAAATGGTTATTTTCTCTCACTTCCCTCTGACAACCATGCCTCCATCCTTGGCTACCCCCCCCCCCCCCCCCCCCCCCCGCCGCCCCCTCTGTTTACCTTTCTCTGTTGCTTCATAACCTGGGTTGTGAGTAACTGAATCCACTTTCCCTCCTTCCCTTTTTTCCCCCCCTCTCTCCTCCCTGTTGAAGGAACAAAGTTCTGAAAGCTAGGAATGTAAATTTTCTGTTCTGTTTTGTGAATCTATCGCCTGTATTGAGCTGAGGTAAGTATTGGCCAGCCCCTCTATCTCTTTGTTAGTATTTGTTTCACATCTTAATATGAGATTTTCCATTAATCATTTAGAACACATTTTTGAAAAAGTTCAAAATTAAATGAGTGATAATGTATGAATGCAAAAATATTGTTTCTTAGATTCTGAAGGAAAAAATTAACCAGTAAAATTTATTTTTTTCTTAATTTATTTATATGGGATGTGCATTCATACAAAATGTTGCTGTGAAAAAATTTAGGCGAAGTGACAGTGCAAGAGGTATTGTGGAACAAAACTGCCAATCAGCGTTTAACTGTTGCTAGGGTCATTCCACATCAAAGCATGCAATAATTCAAAGATTTATAACCCTCCATCTCAGATTTTCACAAAACATTGCACTTTTGCTTTTACTAATAACAGAGGAACTTCTGAAATATCTTTTTGGTCTCAGGCTACAACTTTATTTCGTATCGAATTTTAAATGTAGCGATATTCTGATAACTGGGCTCTGTAGGAATGTCACTGCAAAATGGTAATTACCTACATAAATTCCCAGGACTAAGATGTTCATGAAGCTAAGTTAAGGCATATAATTGACAGATATCCAGTTATTGAGGCAGTAAAGTTACAAAGAAAATTAAAAAAAAATGATGTATGTCAATTTTTGATTTCAGAAAAATTGAGGATGTGGGAAAATGCTTTGATCATGCTTCTCCAACCTGCTTGGAACCTGATTTTGGTCTTAAATAATCCCTTAGATTGTAAGCTTTCAAATAAAATAATTTGAATGGAGCTTCTGTTAATTGACACACACATCTGAAATCAAAATACTTTTTGCTGTGATGGAAAGGGTCATTTTAAGTAAGTTCATTCACTCACTGCCTCAGATGCAACAATACCAAATTAGCATATTTAAGTATATAACTCATTCTAGACAGTCACATTAACTTTTAGTGTGAAAATTTATTTCCTTTCATTTGACTAATTCAGCTATGCTTTAAAGACTATAATATATATGATTTATGTGTTCAGCCAGTCATCTGCTCTCGGCGATAAAAAAAAAGGTGGGTTGGTTGTTTTTTTTTTTTTTTTTTTTTTTTTTTTTTTTTTTTTTTCAGTAACTTGTTTGAAACCTTTATAGGCATGAAAACAATGCAACAATTGCTGAAATTCATTGTTGAGAATAAGTGCCTTGCAACAGTTAGTCTATTTGGCCTCAGTTTCTTTTTGTCTTTCTGTGAGGCAGTGCATATTTGTTTGTGGTTTGGCCTTGTCATTCCACTTGTATAAAGTATGTTTTGAGTGAATTAGTGCCCAGTTAATTGCAATGGAAAATGTGAATTCATGCACTGTTGGAAAATTACTAAAAACACCATGACATTTGACAACCTATAGCTTAGTAAAAAAACATTGAAGAACTTAGTGAAGATAACGAGATTTGATCCACCAAAATGTAAAACTGCTTTTGAAAGTGGAACACATTGAAGAAACATACAAAGAACTTATAAAATTTCTTGTATGTGACTCTGAAAACTAAGACAGTATGCAGAATCGCTGTGATAATTGTCCCAGCAGTGACTCTGTCAGAAGCATTAAAACAGAAATTAGCTTACAAAGACGCTGATGATGAAATTGAATTCAGCTAATGGATAAACTCAGATCATCGGGCAGAGTTGGTAAAGCAGTCTGCAACTGTTGGTGAATACATAGACTTTGGTAACAAAATTACAGGTACTTAGACCACACTAATTTATATCTAACAAAATACAGGTACTTAGACCACACTAATTTATATCTAAGTATCAGACAAAATCATTGAAAAAATTAAAAGAATATGTAACCCCTGAAAAAGCAATTCTGTTAATGGACTTTGCTGAAAATTACAGTTTTGTAATTTAGAGTGAAATTCAGAGCTACCATTGGACAAAGAGCAACAGTACAGTCCATCCCATGTGTGTTTATGTGATAAATAAGGAAAGTAAATTGGTAATAGTGAATCACTGCTTTATAAGTGATGTTCTGGAACATGTTGGGTTTGTAACATCCAGAAATAAATGGTTAAATGGCTGGCAGAGCAGTGCCCACAAGTGAAGAAAGTGCTGATTTTACTGCACAATACAAGAATAGAAAAAGCTTTAAAAATTTTGTGTGAGCAGAAAAAGTTTTTGTATTGATGCTGAGCATTCCTTTTTTGCTAATAGCTGTAGTAAATCTGTTGAGAAGAGCTAGTCTTCAACTAGCGGATGATGTGCAAATAATAACTGCATTTGTTTTTTTATGATTTCTGCAAAGATAATATTGACAAATGTTTTTTTTTCACTTCTTAGAGAAAGTCATCGTAGATTTCCTACACAAGAACCACAAATCGATTTACTACAATCCGCACAATATCTGGTACCAGGAATTTTCACCATTATAAACCACTTTCCTGTGATTCTTTACAGTACTTTGCCTTCATCAGAAATGTCTGTGATGAAGAAGGAGACGTTGAACTACTTTTTCTCCACCCACCTATACCAACAGTGTTATTATTTTGGTCTGAGAAGAAAGATTCTTGTTTTGTGCGTTTGGAAAACATTTTATGTGATGTTGGTGTACCTAAATCAACATCAATAGGCAGAATGTATTACTTTAATGAAAAAGTTACGAAGTTAACAGAATATAATTTGTCGCAGTGGATTAAAAACAGAGATGCTCTTAAGAAGTTTCATTGGTAGTTTAATGGATCTTCACTGCTGAACATGTACATTTTAAATTAACATTAGTGTGGCTTGAGTAATTGTTTAAAGATTCTAATTTGACACACTAAATAAAGTTAACCCGTGTAATGAAAATGTTTCAGTTAAATTAATAACTTTTGGCTCAGTACTTTCATGAGGAAGTCATGCTGTAGGTCGTGGTTTACATAATCTAATTTGAATAACCTTCTGAACAGTGATTTGATGTATGTTAAATGAACATCCAATATCTGTCAAAACTTCTTCTTTTTTCTTTTTCTTTCCCCCTTTTTTTTTTTGTAATATCAGAGTTTTGATAAAAATAAGCCTTGTCTCAGTTGTTAGAAAGTATTTTACTTATTTGAAAATCATTGTTTGGACGACAACAGCTTAAAATGATTTTCTATATTCCCATAAGTCAAGAATAGTTATTAATTTTTTTCCAATAAAGATACATCTGGGGAAATGTGACAGTGATGTGTTGAAAATAGATACTTTCTGTTACTATTTTTGTCTGGAGTAATGCAATAAAAAAAGAGTAGATTAGATAGTTGTTGAATCAGTGCTGTGCTGTGGATCAGAACTATGGATCTTAAATGCTGATCTCAAAAGAAGACTAATAGCTGTGGAAATGGATTATTTGCGTAGGAGTGCCGGAATATCAAGAATCGAAAGGAAATCTAATGATGAAGTAAGAGCTAGAATGAAGGGAAATGATATAGTGATAGATAGAATTGAAAGAAAACCACTAAAATGGTGTGGACATATGATGAGAATGCCAGATCATCGGTGGCCAAAGAAGGTCTATGAATGGAAACCACCCAGCAGATGTAAGTGCTGAAGCCCATGACGTTTTTGGACAGACCATATAAATGGAGTAATGGAACATTGCAGCATCGACAAGGAAGATGTGCTGAATAAAGAGGCTTGGCAGAGGATAACAGGAATATAACAAGATGCTGTTATTCATTGATCTTTGTATTGATTAATCCTGTAATAATAATAGTAATGCAGTCCTAATGACAAACTTCAGATCTGGCATTCCTATAATAATAATAGTAATGCAGTCCTAATGACAAACTTCAGATCTGGCATTTACGTGTGTAAAAAATTTCCATTTATTCCTTTCAAACCACATGAAGTATGTGGCGAGATTTTGCGTTTACTGTTGCCACACAGAAAGTAAAACGTAGAAAAAGTGTCGTGAAAATCTGAAGCAGTGTGTGTCAGGTATCGATAATCTTTCTTAGAAATATTATTATTATTATTATTATTATTATTATTATTTTCATCACAACCAAAGTACTGTGATTTCAGTTTTATTTGTGTGTCCATTTGTAGAAAACCCATTCATAATTTTATTTCATTACAATGTGTACTGTCTTGGGAATTATTTAAGACCAGTAATAAATCCCCACCAGTTTGGTGAAATGTGATATAAACATTTTCCAATGTGTCTGTACTTTTGCCAGAAATTGGAAAGTGACACACATTAATTTTTTTGTACTATCCTTTGTAAATTAACTGCTTAAATAATTACATGTCTGTTAAGGATGTGCTTCTCTTACGATATGAACAAAAAAATCCAAATTGAAAGCTTCATAAACACCTGAGTTACGGCATTTATGTACATAAGTACCATTTTGCATTGACATTCTTGCAGAGTCCACTTACCAGAATATCACAACATTTAAAATCAGTTATAAAAAAAAATAATTCAGTCTGAGACCAAAATTATTCTGCACAAGTTCTTATAAATATAAGCAAATGTGTAAAGTTCCATGAAAATCTGAGATGATGGCTGACATAACCTGCGTGATTTGACATGGAATGACCCGCTAGACATTTAGTGGAAGACAGAGCTCCACTTTTAAAAATATTGGCATGTATGCTGTTGCTCTCTTTTTTTTTCTGGTGGCCTAGTGTCATCAGTTTCAAGATAATTAAGTGGAGAAATTTTATTTTAATAAATATTTCCCATTATGCTTGCTGTGAGCCAATCTACTTTGCTACTTGGAAGGGACACTATAAGGAGAGATATACAGGCATCTAAAATTTTGATAGACAGCTCCAAACATTTGAAATAGGCTACAAAAGTTACAACTTGAATATCCAGCAGTAAATGTTTAAAAAAGTAAAGAATTCAGCCCCATAGCACTTTCAAAGCCACATAAGTAGAAACGCCACAAAGTTTTCTAAGTTATTAGGTGAAGATGGATTTATCAAATAATGTTTGCAGATAGTTGAAGGTATAATTGTGTTTCAAGAGAGGAGAGGACTTCTTGAATGTTGATTGCTCAAACTATACTCTTCACAATCACAGGACTGAAAAATTATTTATTTCTGTCTCACTTGTGAAATGTAGCTGACTCAGATAATCAGCTTTAACTCATCAAAAACTGCTGTATCTTGCAAAGAAAATATGTATGCTCTTACAGAAGAATTCAGAATTACTGAAACATTAAAACTGTGTGCCATACTGGGACCTGAACCTGAAATCTTGCCTTTTGTGGGCAATGCTTGTCTTGACTGAGCTATTCAGGTACGACTCATGACCCATCCTCGTATCTTCATTTGTGCCAGTACTTTCCTTATATTATTCAGGTACGAATCGTGACCCACCCTTGTAGCTTCATTTGTGCCAGTACTTTTCTCATATTTTCTGTTCTTCATATAAGCTTTTCTGTGTATACCTAAAAGGACTGGCATTCCTGAAAGGAACCATGTCATGGAGCTATGACCACAGCCAAGGAGTTGAATGTGTGAGTGTAGATTGAGTGTCATGCTGGGGTAAATCAGTTGGTAAGATTAGATATAGGTTTGAGTTCCAGTTAAACAAGAAGTTTCATATCCGTGCACACTCTTCTGCGGAGTGAAATGTTAATTCTGCTGCAAAATTATTGATTATTTAGTTGTTGAAGCGCACATCTACCAGTTAAGATTGTTTGCACACAGTCAGTAATTTTCAAAAGATTCGATCTCAAATGGCATTTATTATCTGTCGTATGCGCAGATGGTACACATTTTTTTAAGTGCTTAATTTGATTATCTTACATGTTAACTGTTAAAAGCTTCCCCACTTCACTGACATTTGGCACTATTCTTTCTCACATGTACAATTTAATGTGAGTGAAAATAGTTTTAGACTACAGGCCTTGTATATCACATAGGGAACCCAGATAGATATAGTTTATTTTATTTTAATTATTATTGGAATACACAGTACCTCAGATTATCATTTGTCAAGTTGAATGTAATATAATTCTACAATTTGCACAGTAATACAGGAACTAAACCATAGGAGTAAGCAACATGATTTTTCGACATAAAATGTTTTATTTTTCTATCCCTCCCCTCTCACTTACTACTCTTTTTTGAGTTATCTTTAACATTACCATTTTCTAATTAGTACAATAGAGTGAGTCATATACGCAGTGTGTCAAAAGTTGTGGAATGATTTGGATTAGGTAATGTCTCATTTGTTCTGCTTGAACAGTTTTTGACTTTCACATTGTCAAAATGACAAGTGTATGTCACTTGTTAACAACAGTTCCTATCATAGAGATCTTTTCCTTGCAGCTGTATCACCAGTAAAAATTCAGCAACTGCAATGAAAATAATTTATAGACTTTAAAAATCTAAAACTATCTCATCAAAGTATGTTGTGCATGGAGGAAGACTTAAATAGTTCAACTTAGGAAAAATGTAGAAGTCACACACAGTTTAAAAAGTAAATGTTTATATATGTTTAACACTGAGGATTTTCATATAAGTGTTGATTTTGGAGTAATGTTAATGGTAAATGTTACATCAGAAATAAATATGTAATAAAATATGAAGGAGATTGTATTAGTTACTGTTTTTGTGTTCTTCAGTCCAAAGACTTGCTTGATGCTGCCCTCCTTGCTAGTCTATCCTGTGCAAATCTCTTTATGTGTGAATAACTACTGCAACCCTCATCCATTTGAACCATCTTACTGTATTTAGGTATGCCCTTCCCTCCATTGCCGCAATGATTATTTCCTTAGGCCTCAGGATGTGTTCTATTAACCGATCTCTTCTTTTAGTCAATTTTGCCGTAAATTAAATTCGTTTCCTGATCATTAGTTATTTCACCTACTTACCTAATCTTCAGCGTTTTTCTATAGCACTCTATTTCAAAAGCATTTTTGTCTGAGCTGTTTATCATCCACATTTCAGTTCCGTACAAGGTTATGCTCCAGACAAACGCCGTAAGAAAAGACTTCGTAGCATTTAATTTTACATTAGATGTTAACAAATTCCTTCTCTCTCTCTCTCTCTCTCTCTCTCTCTCTCTCTCTCTCTCTCTCTTTCTCTCTCTCTCTCTCTCTCTCTCTCTCTCTCTTTTTTTTTTTTTTTCTTTTTTTCCCCAAATATACTTTCTTTGCTGTTGCCAGTCTTCATTTTATATTATATGTTATTTCACCGTCCAAACAACTAATATATTACTTTCACCTTTTTATTTCTTAATCTAATCCTCTCATCATCATCTGATTTAATTTGACTACATTCTGTTGCCTGTGTTTATATTTGTTGATGTTCATCTTGCAACCTCTTTTCTCAGGCACTATTCATTCCATTCAATTGATCTTCCAAGTCCTTTGCTGACCCTGACAGAATTACAATGCGATCAGAAAACCTCTAAGTTTTTATTTCTTCTCCCTGAACTTTAATTCTCATTTCAAATTTCTCCTTGGTTTCCTTTACACCTTGCTTGAATGTACTAATTGAACAGCTTCGGGGACTGGCTACAATCATGTCCCCGTCACATCTCAACTACTTTCCTTTCAGATCCTTTGGTCCACATTACTGCATTCTGGTTTCTGTACAAGTTGTAAGTAACCTTTTGCACACTGTATTTTATCCCTGCTATCTTCAAAATGTCGGAAAGTGCAGTACAGTCAGCATCATCAAAAACTTTCTCTAAATCTACAAACGCTATAAATGTAGATTTGTATTTCTTCAGCCTACTTCTAAGATAAGTTGTTGAATCAGTATTGCCTCACATGTTCCTAACATTTCTCTGGAAACCAAAGTCATCCTTCTCAAGGTTGGATTTCAGGAGATTTTCCTGTCTTCTCTAAATAATTTCTGTCATCATTTTTGCAACCATGACTTATTAAGCATGTAGTTCAAAACTCTTCACACCTGTCAATACCTACCTATTTTGGAAGCCTTGTTTTGACTCATATGTTTCAGTGCTGTGCCATATTTTTATTTTTTTGAATTTTGTAAAAACACCAGAATTATCAAAGAATAACAACAAAATTGGCAAAAAAAATCCAAATTAAACTGAAAAATTACATCAAATTTGGCATCTAATTATTGTTGGACATTTGATACGTGTTATAAAAATGTGTATGTTCCACATCTCCTTCTACTTACCCACTGAACAGATTTCAACTAAACTTGATTGAACTGTTACTGTTTGGAACGATGTGCTGTGGGGGGTAAGAACTATCTACATATCAAAGAGCTCAGTGTGTGAATTAAAAGACAATGTATGCATCGGTGTACGAATACCCGTATGGTATTCATCTAGTATTTGACAATGAGAGCAAGCAGTGATTCACAGCAAACATTACAAATAACTTTAAACCTTTATGAAACTTTCCTTGCTGACAACCCCTACACAATGATGAAAGGAAAAAAGCTTGAGGTTGGACTCCATTGGGAACCACGTGCTCAGTGAGTGCAATTTTAGTATTGTAACAAGAAAAATGGCAGCCTCAGTCATAAGGGGTTTGAAATCATTCATTACAGCGAATCAATTTCAGTTACTGTGTGACCATCTTCAGTGCAAGTATTTAAATCTTGAAGACTCATGGAGTAATAGCACATATTACAATTTCAACATGGCGTCAATACTTAAGAACATAGCAGCTAACAAAAAAATTTTGAACTTAGTCTTAAAGACTAAAATATTTGTGCTGAAGATGGTTACACAGTGACTGAAATAGATTTGCCATAATAAATGGTTTCAAACTTCTTACACCTGTAGCCGCCATTTTTCTTACTTATGATAGGAAAAAGTTTGTCTCTTAAGGAATTTTTGCTATTCATGCATTAAAACTGCCGCCTGAAGTATGACGTTTTAATTTATTACTTCTCTACTACTGTGTTCACAACACATTTTGCAAACAAGTTATACATATACTACTGAATGTACCTGCAAAGTAAACATTGTACAAACACATTTCAGGAGTTACAACATCATTAACATTGAGATGCATGAAAATGAGACTGCAGGGCGAAATTTGCAAGAAATATCGGTGGAATATGTGTACAAATACTTGTGAAATATTTTAAATAGATGAGAAATGTATTTGACATGTGCATACACATGCAAACCACGTCTAGAAAGCTTATCCTAAACCCCCATAATATTTCCAATAAAATTTGATACACACATTAGTTTTGATCTGGTGCCAAAAAGAAGTGTCAGCTTCCTATTGGGGTGGGTGTGATAACATGGAGAAAGCAGGGAGGAGGGACAGGAAGAGATGGACAGGCAAAGAAGGGGAAGGAGAAGATGGATGCAGTTGGGGAAGGGAGAGAAGATCAGAGGGGGAGGAGAAGATGGTCAGAGAGAGGTGGAGAGGAGGAGGAGATGGACTAATAGAGGATTGGAATAAATACATACCCAGGCAATGCCAGGTACTCAGGGGGGGAGGAGGTGAGCTACACTGCATATAAGAAGGCCACATCTTTCTTCCTCACCTCAGTGACACCATCTGCATTCCGAAAGATGTTTCTGAGGGCTTAATTTGAGTGTAGTTTGCCGATAGAAGGAAATTAGGTGTGAGGGTACAGCTATTGTATCAGTACAGACAGTAAGCTAAAGAGAGATAAAAAGGTAATGTTCATGGAGATAGTCCCATTTAATTTGGGATTCAGAGATAGCTGCATGGACATCACACATTAATTTTAAACACCAAAATTTGCTCACATGTTAGTGTCACTGGCTGTTAAATATTCTCATTTTTTCGCCTGCAAATACTATCTGTGGTTTTGCTAGTGAATGATCACCAGTAGTACTCTTAAATATATACATTCTTGACACTACATTTAAACTAATCAGTAAAAAATCAAAGTAGATTTTGGCCTTTAGATGGTAACCCTTCTGTGAAATGCAGCAGTTGCTTCTTCCTTAGTGGTAGGTACTTTCATAGAGCACATTTGATTCTGCGAACAGGAAATTATCTGTCTGTTGTCATGTTATACTTCGATTATAGAAATTTGTGCTACTGCAGTTATTGTATAAGAAAATGGATTGTTTGGCAAAAAGTGTGAAATTCCTCCTTTCACTAAACTCTCCATCAGGGTTAGTTTATTGTAGTGGCTGTGCCAGGCTAGTAACGCAGTGGATCAGGAGAGAACGCATCCTCTGTATGGTCACATACTGCACCCAGAATGACTGAAGTCAAGGAGATGTTTTCGTAGAACACAGACCACACTTAGAAACACTGCCATAAAAGTTAGATTGCAGTTTTGGAGGACTATGATCTACCTTCCCCCTGGCTGGAAAAGAGTTTCAGGAACTCTACTTCGTGGGCATGATGAGGAGTGGATAACTTAGAAGTCCCTGAGTAGACTGAGATTTGGAGTTGGCCTATCAAACATTAATTTAACAAGATGGGGCTGCACTGATAAAGATGATATTCAGGGTGACTGAGTAGAAGACAAGGCTGTTCATCATATGCTTTAACGCTGACTGTGACCAGCCTCCTGCACAGAATATGTTCATCAAGGAACAGAAAATGCATTGAAGCTGGCCAAGATTTGGGAAAAAGTAATAAGCCATAATTGTGTATAATACATATGTTTTTGATATAGGTGTAAATATATATTATTGTTAAGAATTTTTTGTAATGTGCCAAAATTGTTGCTGATCCCCTGATAGACTCTGTAGAGAAATGGAAAAAGGCAGGAAGAAGAAGGCATTGCATATTGCTGAATTAATTTGGTTTCATTCAGTACAAAAGATTTTGTGTGTGTATTAAAGGATATTGCCATGAAAGTGGAGTCAGTCAGCTCTGATTGAGAGTACTGTATGTTGTGCAAACAAATGATAAATAATTATTTTGCCCTATGGCTTGTATTTCACTCATGATATTTCCACATACAAGAATTTTGTTGTTTGATAAGGTGCATGATATAATTTTGTCAAAATGCCCAGGTATCCTGAACGTGTGAGCCATTGTACTGAAGTTTATTCAGTGTGCAGATCGGGGCTTGGAGAAATAGCTGCTTGGATGTGCAAAAGCGCAAAATTCTACTTATGGAATGAAAACTTTCTGTCAATGAATATTTATATCCTTTACATCCCTGTTAAAATTGCCAGTAAATTTTGAAGAGAGTAATGCAAATTTTGAATGGTTTTTGTAATGAATTTTTGTCAAAATACTATAGAAGTCATTGACCGATTTATGAAGAATAGACTTCATTAGAGGTTGTTTGTAATTGCGAGCATTGTGCTGTAGGTAAAGAAGTTTGCCAAACTTTGATGTTGATCCCTTATTCCATTGAGATACATTAGTTAATCACATACCCAGTAAAAACAGTGTGACTCAGTGTTTTACATAGGCAGGGCTACATGTTGACCTAACTTTGAACCACTTATTATTGAGAACTTTAATTCACTCTGAAGCATTTCCTCCATTATTCCCGAACAGTTCCATCTCATTCGTGTTTTTGGACAACACTCATGACAATACCATGCCAGGAGATTTGCTAAGCAAATCATAACAAAGAACAGATTTCCTCCTTTTTAAATCTCCATTTTACAGTAATTCACTGTTCTTGGATAGAACACACTGAAAGTTTACCAGGAAATTCTAGGGTTTATGTGCTCAAGATCAAGTAGATGGGCAAAAAATTGCTGCAGGAACTACTACAGCTCCTATTTGGAGAGCATCTCAGTGCAATTAACCCAAATAAAGTACACCTATGAAATTGTTAATGAACTGTACACCAGTGTCACTGTGGCCATCAGTTATTTGTTGGAGAAATTGTCTGGATGTAGAATATTTTATAATGATATTGGACTCTCAGATATTAAACTCTTTTTATTTTACTTCTGTCGCATACTTTTTCAGTCCCTATTAATGTTAATGCATCCGAAATTCGAGACTAGTGAAAAACTGTCATGGAAGCTTTTCAGTGATACAACTTGAATGTGATCCAGATTTAAAGACTTCATTTGCAGTTCAATTTCATGAAGGTGCTATTCATTTAATTAAATGCATGTATTACACAAATATTTTGAAATGTTCCAAATTACTTATAAATCCATTAATAAATTATTTCCACACTCGTGGAATATGGAGTACAATGTTATCGACAGCTGCCTCCCCTCTTCTATTAGGAACAAGTGTATTGCAACAATGACCATTCTTGCAGTGGACAATTTTATTTTCTTCAACACTGTCTGAAGATTCGTCAGATTTGTAATTTTTACCACTGTCTGTAACCACTGCAGGAGAATCAGTTTCAGGTTCACTTTCATCGGGGAAGTCGTTTGTCACATTCCAGACTGAGTTCATCTAAAAATGCTTCCCGTATAGCATCTACCATTAGTAAAATGGCACTTCTACATGCTGTTTCCATATAAACATTTTTCACACTTCGTGACAGAACAGTTATACAATGTGTACTCTAGGGTCACAGGGACCCTTAAAAATCTGCTTGTCACATTAATTAAACAGCAATGTTCCAAAACATTAGTCCTCTATTAGGTCTCACTCAATGCTGAATGGTCAGGCTGATCCTGATGTACCCTTCTAGGATTAAGGGACTATAAAATCGAACAGAGACCAAGTGAGTATAAGAATACTGTAGAACCATCTAGACTAAAAGTTACAGACAAGATGACTTTTACTGCATAGTCGACCATGAATCAGCTGCAAAACAAAAGAGTCTTTCACCATCAGTTCCCCATATTTTTTAAATGAAGAGTGGAGAACATTTTATATGCAGATAATGTTGAATGTGCTGCTAAGAAACAGTTGAGTTGTGTACGAGGCATCAACAATGACAGTTCACGTAATTCAGATAGAAAAAGAGATAATCAATATTATTCAGCACCCCAGAGCTCTGTATATACCTTTCTTTTTTAGAAATGAGTAAGAAAATGGACATTTCTGTACTTCACATAAGTGGCACAGTCAGATTGTTCAGAGTGACATTTACTACTGGTCAAGTAATTGAGGGACTAGTTGACATATCAAAATATATCCTGAGGCATATTGTATTCGGGACCACTTGGTGTGCAACTGATTAATACTAGTCCGCATCTCCAGGTCTTGTTCTCGGTTTCAATTCCCGACGGGGTCAGGGATTTTCCCCTGCCTCGAGATGACTGGGTGTTTGTGATGTCCTCATCATTTCATCATCATTCATCAAAGTGGTGAAATTTGGCTGATTAATGGTTGGGAATTTGTACAGACGCTGATAACCGCGCAGTTGAGTGCCCCACATACCAAACATCATCATCCTGATTAATACTATTGAAGATAGAGGAAAGAAACACAAACATTGATCACAGCTTTTAAAAGTGTTCTTTGCACTCTTGAGTCATGTAAACAATGATTGTCCTTTCCATCTTTGAGTTGTGTAAATAATAATTAGAGAAAACTACATCAGTACGTATGTCTTAGTTTGTGCAGCAATCATATCCCTTATGAAGCTAAACTTTTATCTGTTCAACAGTTCTGATACACAGCCTATATACTTGGTATGAAGTCTTATAATGGCCCACGAAGTGAAGGAATGCTGAAATACAGTGTGTAGTGTTGACATTTTAGTGAACTATTTATGGACTGACACATATTACAGTGTGTCTTGAAAACACAAGTTAATTGGAGACAATTGATTAATGATTGTCCTATAATATCAGACAAGAAGTGGGACGTGATAGTCTGCCGTTCATTCAAAGGTCAAACTGGAGTAAATGCAGGGTTCTGTTGTTTTTCTGAAGAGAATTCCATGCTGCAGCATGGAGATTGTGGATTAGTACTCATACTTTCTGTTGTGCAGTTTATCTGAAGTTTAAACCTGTGACTGTTGTTTTAATTAATTTTGTGTCTGTGACTTCCAGTTTATCTGGTGACATCAAGAAACAGATTTTTTTAAGTAATGAAAATTTTTACATTTGTGCAAATACTGTATCACTTCAGGGCAAAGTGAGTGTGTGTACTTCAGTGCTGATCTTCAGTTTTAAAATGAACAAAGGTATCTGTAGGTTTTTAAATTGTAAATACATACGGCATACAGACAATTTCAGATGAATGTGCAAAGAAGTCTTTGGATAGAAACACAGTGTCTGTACTATGTTGATTTGTTGACAGTAGTCAGGCTTGGAGAGCAGGTTACTGCTGTCTTATAGGATTAATGATGGGCTCTGTGAAAACAGTAGTTCCACATGAATTGAAGAAATCTGAGAGTAAGAGATAGCTCTCCCTTTCCCTCTGATCTACCCTCTAACCCCTCCTCCCCACCCCACCCCCCCTTTCTCCCGCAGTATAGTATGATCTCAGTAAATTTGTTGGCTTGGGTCTTCTTTTGGCCATTCATATAAATACCATGTGGTATTAAAGATTATTTCCTGTTCACCTGATATTTTTATATCATATGCACATTTGGACATAGTCTGCCACTGTGTAGGTTTTCTTGATTTTAGTGTCTCTTCCCAAGTGTAAAAATTATACTACAAAAAGCTGTCAACATGCACGAAGTTTACCTGTTCAGTTATTATCTCAGTGGTTAAAATTTTGTACTAACAAAATTCAGTATGTGCACCCACTATTCTGAATGTTATTACCTTTTTGATGAGAATATGAAAAGAATGAGGATATGTGAAATGAGAACACTGATCCACTGCTGGATAGGGGCTGTTCTCACATTGCTATGCTAAGATGATCATTAAAATAGATGATACTTTTACGTATCCTTGTACTGTTTTTGACATAGGAGATTTTGTAATTTTGCTTAGAATTTTGATTTTATATATTTTCCAAAAACTTGAAATAGTGATGGGGTGGATGATCCTACTACGTGCTCTGCTTGTGAAACTACAAAGAATTTGAAAATTTTAAGTGTTCTATTTTTTATATTTTCTTTCATCATTGACTAGTTTGATTTATCAACATTGTGTGCAAGAATTGTATAAGATAATGTGTAGTTTGCTTAAATCCTAAATAGTAACAATTTAATTTTGATTTACAGAGAAGTACCTAATGCCAAACAGCACTACCACCCTTGTGAGTATAGCTGAGGAACGCTCGTTGTCCCCAGCTACTTTTACGCCAGCTCCTGTCATTGTGCAGGCTGCATACTCTAATTACAGGTGGGTACATGCAATTATTTACAACAAATGTTCACGTATTACAAATTAATTCATTTTCTGTTTGATAGAACTAAAATGCACCTGCTTTATTGTTGCCTGCAAGGGACACAGTGACTGCAGTGGAAATTTGTGGTATTAATTCTCGTGTAACCTATACTTTTCTTAGAATCTCATCGATTTTGCTGTTACCGTGTGGTTTATGACAAAATTGCGACTGGAAATTGATTACAACATATACAATGAAAAGAGAAACTTGAAACAAAATTTGTCAGCTAAAACTCCTACGAAAAATAAAATTAATGCCGTGTCATAGATAATGATTTATAAGTTGTGAACTTTACTGGTTTAGCTTGTTTTCTGAATTAAGTTTTTTTCTTTTAATGGGGTGCCAGACCTGTTGTAGCAATGCAAATAGAAGGTGTTAAAAGCATAATGAAGATAAGGCAAGGAAGAATGCATATAGAGAAGAAATATATAACAAAGAGGGAAGCTTGGAATTACAGAAACACTATTTTAGTGAAAACATCTTGTCTATCAACAGATATCATGCTGCATTAAAATTCGGTAACCTGTAATGTATCGTCAGCAGAAATGTCATGAAGGCTTTAATTATTGGACAAGTTAAGTTATAATCAAAGCACAAAACTTGTAGTTAGGCCAACTTACCTACGTTAGAGTTCACCATTTTGCCTTCCAGACCTCTGTGTTTTCAAAGCAATTTATGCAGTGGTAATTGTACTTCATGTTGGTTGCATTTCTTGCTTATATAACTTGATTGATTGATGTTGTAATGCGGATTTTATTTTGTAACTTGCAGTAACTCGTACGTCACAACTACCACCTCTGCTGAACAATCTCCCCAGCAAACAACTGTTAAGAGGGAACTTGAGGTGGTTGAGGAGGCTGACACAACATTAGAAGAAGAAAGTAAAAAGAAGATGAGGATTGAGAACAGTCAAGATGTCTCAGGAGATAAATGATGAATGTTTGAGACGTTTGTGTGGTGAAGAACAGCATGTTCTAGTCCACTTCATACGGTACCAAGTGTAGTTCTCATTTAATAGTGAACACTGTTATCATGACTGACTGTTACATCAATTTTAAATCCTTTCTTAACTCAGTTTATTTTTAAATGTCAGCAGTTGTTCCTTCCCTGTCCTATCCTTCCCTCTTCATTCATTTTATACCTAGTTTATTAGGATTGTGTGACATCAATAGTGTAAACAGTGGATTAATTGTCACAAAGTACAAGGAGTTTAATTTTTGTAGCAGAAACCTGTTATTGGCCGCAGGTGAGGCCAATGTTATTATGAATCAGTATTTTGCTTGTTTGTGTTATACAAGGAAAAGAGGTACTGGTAAAGGCTAGCACAGAATTCTTTACCTTCTTTGGTTCCTGTTCTTAAGTAAAAGTTTTAAGTTGCAACTCAGAGTCACTTCATTGATTATGAAGAAATCTTTATTGTACTTGTATTTCCAGGAACAAAATGCAAGTAACACCAGTACAAATCTGAATGAATCCTACAGTAATTTTTTAGTTCTTTTTTGAAAATGTGAGTGCAGTGGGTATATTTGACTTTTCTTGTAACAGAAAATGAAATGTCTGATGTTTTTCATGTGAATAGTTTACACTATAAAAATATTATAATCTTAAATATAAAAAAACTTATCACTGAGAACAAAACGCCATGATAAAATGCTTTTTGGTATGAAGTAAACACCTGAAGCATTCACAAGTGCTGAAAAAACCTTGCCTTAAAATATTTAATCATTCAAAATGAAATTCAGCAGAATATTCAATCCAAGACTCAACTGTGAATGAACTTGGGCATTACGTGTTAGAATAATGTGATCGTTGGAACTAGTTTTAACTTACGGTAAGGACGTAGAGTAAAAATTCTCAACTAATGATCATAAAATTATTTAGTTGCAGTTAGTTTTGAGTGAATTTTATACGAGACACATTTCAGTGATTTTCATTGAACTGAAATAGTTCAGCATCCATGTGAGAGCTTTTAGTTATACTTATTTTTCAATTTAAAGTTTCTGTTACAGAAATTTCTCAATCGTTATGCAAATATGAACTACAGCAAGAACTGTAGACAGGTATGTGGAAGTTTATCTTGCTTATTTATAATGTTCCACAATGCAAAATGTAGGAAAAGAAAATATAACATTTGTATACATTTAATGTTTACAGACTGCAGCCTCATACATAATCACCAGATTAATAGTTATTGGAAGTGGAAAATTTTTATAAATGGCTAAATATATGCATTATGAGAAGAAATAGTTTCTTTAAAAATAAAAGCCTATACCAGTTTTGTTTTTTACTGTATTCAGATGTATTAGTAGATGTGACACCTTTAATAATAATGATACCATTGTTAACAATTTCTCAGTTCTGCCTTAAACTTGTTAATGGTGACTACACTAAGCAATGCAATAACTGTTGTTTCATCACATGGTGCTAGTGTGCTGTTGAAGCTGTGATGTCTCATTGCTTTCATGCTGTGCAGTTCGAAGGTCCATACTGAAGGAAATTGTTCTACATTGTGGTTCCTTCCCCTTATCATAACAATTTGATGTACATATATTTTGGAAGTTCAGAATTAACTGATACTACGTTACATCTACCAAATACTGAAATAAAACCTGTGGCGCTTTATTGTTGGAAAGAAAATATTAAAGTACAATGTTAGATGAAATGCTTTTAGGACACCAGGTCTTGTTAACACAACTTGTTGTGGGGAAGAATAACTTTTGTGTCATATTTTGTCAAATAATGTAGATTTGCTTGTACAACGTTGTAAATGTTATGATTCTTTTGTTAGGTAAAGAGTGAAAAAATGAGATACCATTATTTACTTATGAATATATATATGGTAACATGTATAGATTTATAGTGTCTTCATTGTTTCTTATTTCTGTGATTGGTACACTAGTGAAGAGATTATTTTGAAAAGTGTGATTGTTTCTTGTGCTCATTAGTTTCAGTCCTTGTTATAAATTCTGAATTCTATGTATATTTTTACATGCATTCAGTAGCTGCTTGTGGCGTGGAATATACATGTCATTACACCACACAGAAAATTTACTAAATGCTTAAAATAATTGTAGAATATTCATCCTGAATGCAGGTCCCTTATTCTGTATATATCATTGTAGATAGACACTTTCAACAGCTGTTGTTTATTTTAATAATAAAAGTCCTTTAAAATAATGGAACAGTAACTTAGACAACACACCTGTAGTCACATATTCTTGTTCTGTTTCTGAGTGCTATTGTTTGACAAGAATTACATTAATCTCTCTGTCTCTCTCTCAAGTAAAAAGTATCCAGAAATAAAACTAAAAACAGTCGGCAGTGCTGAGAAGATTGCTTTGAAGACTCATTGCTGTACACACCATATCCTAACAAATGTATTGTGCCCCTACTCTATTATGATGTAGTCAAGTTATTCAGCAAACATAGTGCATGAGGAAAACTGTGAAATAGCTTGGCATTTTTGGTACTCCCAAACTTTCCCAAAGGTAAGTTTTACATTAATTCTATCACTACAGAAAATGATCATCAATTGTTACTTAAACACACATACTGATATCAGATGTTAATGGCTCACAGTTAATGATTATCGTCATCTCCTTGTGTCTTTTTCTTTGGAATATTTTGTGTCAGAAAAATTTGCATATGCTATTAAAGTGGCTTTTTAATTTTTCATTCCACTTTTAATCTCTTATTTCAAATTTATGCTTTTTCTCAATCTCTTCTTCCTACATTACTGGACGGCCCTCTAGAAACTTGATATTTAAACAGCTGCTTTATTTTATTCAGCATGGAGAGTAAGAGTATAATTCACTGTAGAGGCTTTCAGGGCAGGGTAGTGGCATGGCTATATTTACACTGGCTAACTTTTAACCTCTTTTTTATCAATATTTGGAAGCCAGAACAATTTTTTAACTTGTGTATGCAGCCCATAATTTGTCAGCTTAGTTTCTGTTTCTGACTAGAACACCAACCATGTATACTGACTTCATGCTGCAAGGAAAATGAGATTTAGTTGACTAGTTAATAACAACAGAGCCTGTTAATAAGCCAACCTCACCACTATAACTTTCTTTCAAAAGTACTAGTCTCAGAGTATTGTGGAAGACCCATCGCAGAGTTGGGAAGTATTGCTTGAACGGCACACAGCCCATGGCTTGCAATAGACAGGTTTTGAGTCCCGGTTTTAACTTGCCACACTTGTTCAGTCGAGCATATGCTCTCTGTAGATTGCAGTTTTCATTTATCTCGATTGAAAGCAGATTTACCAAAAAAGTCATGTAACTATATCCTCTGAAGTTGGTTGATGTGGGAGAAGGGACCAAACAGTGAGGTCATTGATCCCATTGAATGAGAGTAGGATGGCAAATGTAATCAGCCATGTCGTGTCAAAGGAATCATCCCTGTATTTGCCTGAAGCGATTCAGGGAAATCACAGGAAACCTAAATCAGGATGGCTGGACGAAGATTTGAACTGATGTCCCCCCAAATGTGAGCCCAGTGTGCTAACCACTGCACCATGTCGCTCGGTAAGCTCTGGGGATAAATTGTCTTTATTGCTTGAGTAATGTGAAAGCAACATTTGCCAAGTTTCCTTAGAAAAGACTGTATGCAACTACCAAAAGAAAATGCCATGTACAAAGTTCTAACATTAATGATAGTTAGAAAAAGATAGAGTGATAATATTAAAATAAGATTGACACAGTCCTGTATGTCATGAATTGGATTCAATGTATGTATCAGTCTGGAATTTTCAAAGTGATTTGTGCTGTGAGCTAATAATGGATGTGTTCACATTTAGTCTGCATGGATGCCTTTGCTGAATTGCACATTCAGTTTGTTAATTGAAATCATTAGCATGTTACTGTACAAAACTGTTAAGGGTTCCTTTTATAAAGCGTACGAGACAGCAGGCAGGTTTCCTGTGGCTTATTACAGGATTTTTCCAAAACCTACCAAATTTTGTTTCTTTTTTTGTGCGCCTGTTGACTGCTCAGCTTCTCCTATTCACTGAATGGTCTCTTGTACTCTTAAATTATTTATTTGTATTCTAACTTTTTCTACACAACTCCCAAACATGTGACAGGAATTATATCTTGCAGCTGGTATGATCTTGGAGAAAAATTCACGTGGAATTTTGGTAGGTAACTAATGAAAGTTGTACAAGAGGACAGTCATCCCAGCTCTCATGTTCCATTTTCTTGATAGTAAATTTTTTGGTTATTAGGCCTGTTGGTTGATATCTGGTATGACATCTCCTGTGAACTGTCACAATTTATTCTCATTTTGCAAATTCTCTATTGACTGCTGTATGTCTTTTTTATGTATACCTGGTAGTTGTCATACAGTTACATATTATGAAGTTTAGGTTAGATGATATGTTCACTTGAGAAATATGGTATGAGAAGATCCTTGTACATATGGAGTACAGTATGTATATGTAAGAATTAATGAACAACCTGGTTTTTCAGTATTACAGTATACCTTGAGAATAGCAGTAGGTTCCTCTACTGAACGTCTACACACCTTCATTTTCGGGAGATATGTAAACAATTAATGCACCTGAAGAAACTCAAATATACTTTCCTTGTGTCTCATAAAGATTTTAATTTTTAAATTAATATATTAGAGAAGATAAACATCTTCGCCAATATCACTAATAATAAAATTTAATCTTGGTTACTGGTTAATTTTAGTAGTCAATGTTAGCAGCTTCAGATCTGGGAAGCACTTGTATTTTGTAACTACATACAAAGCATTATAAGCAGTATCAGGTACAATATGAAACACAAACCAAAAATACTGTATTAGCTGCAGCCACTTCTTGTTGAAAAGAATTTGAGAGTGGAATTTTATAATTTTCTTCTGCAATGTGAAGTTGTGTGCTTCCCTTAGCACCTGTCATGGCCTAGTAATCTTTAGGTTACTCATTTTGAGCTGCAGGGGGTGATCTGTGATGATAGATTAGAGAAGATAAACTTCTTTGCCAAGATCGCTAATAATAATAGTTACTCTCAATAAGTGGTTTCAGTAATCAGTGTTGCCATTTTCAGATCTGGAAAGCATTTATACATTCATGCAGCTAATGTAGTATTTCTGGTTTTTTTTTTTTTTTTTTTTTTTTTTTTTTTTTTTTTTTTTTTTTTTTTTTGTACCTGATACTGTAGACTACATCTGCTTTGCATATAGTTACACTGTATAAATGCTTTCCAGATCAGAAGATGGTAACATTTATTACTGAAACTGGTTATTGAGAATAAAGGTTATTATTAGCCACTTTAGCAAAGAAGTTTATCTTCTCTAATCTATTAACACAGATTGCCTTCTTGCAACTCAAAATTAGTAAACTAAAGAAGTTTACAGCTGTTACTTACACTGAACAGTCAAAGAAATTGGTACACCTTCCTAATATCATGTAGGGCTCGTGCAAGCACGCAGAAGTGCCGTAACATGATGTGGCATGGACTTGACTGATGTCTGAAGTAGTGCAGGAGAGAACTGACACCATGAATCCTTAAAGGCTGTCCATAAATCCATAAGAGTAAGAGGTGGTGGAGATCTCTTCTGAACAGCATGTTGCAATGTATCCCAAATATCGTCAATAATGTTCATGTCTGAGGAGTTCGTTGGTCAGTGTAAGTGTTTAAACTTAGAAGAGTGTTCCTGGAGCCACTCAGTAGCAATTCTAGATGTGTGGGGTGTCGCATTGTCCTGCTGGAATTGCTCAAGTCTATCGGAATGCACAATGTACATGAATGGATTCAGGTGATCAATCAGGATGCTTACATACATGTCACCTGTCATAGTCATATCTAGACATATCAAGGGTCCAGTTGCACACAGCCCACCCCATTACAGAGCTTCCACCAGCTTGAACAGTCTCTTGCCAACTTACAGGGTCCATGGATTTATGAGAATGTCTCTGTGCCTGTACACGTCCATCTGCTCAATACATTTTGAAATGAGACCCCTTCCGACCAGGCAACATGTGTCCAGTCATCAACAGTCCAATGTCGGTGTTCATGAACCCACGCGAGGCATAAAGCTTGTGTCATGCAGTCATCAAGGGTACATGAGTGGGCCTTCAGCCTCGAAAGCCCATATTGATGATGTTTCGTTGAATGGTTCACACACTGTAACTTGTTGATGGCTCAGCATTGAAATCTGAAGCAATTTGCAGGAGGGTTGCACTTCTGTGACATTAAGCAATTCTCTTCAGTTGTAGTTGGTCCCATTCTTGCAGGATCCTTTTCCGGTTGCAGCGATGTTGGAGATTTGATGTTTTACCAGATACCTGATGTTCACGGTACACTCGTGTAATGGTCTTACGGGAAAATCCCCTCTTCATCGCTACCTTGAACACGCTGTGCCCCATTGCTCGTGCACTGACTATATCACCACATTCAGACTCACTTAAATCTTGATAACCTGCCATCAAACCAGCAGTAAACTGTGCCACACACTTGTTAGCTTATACAGACAGTGCCGACTGTAGGGCCATATTCTGGCTGTTCATATATCCTTGATTTCAATCCGCATGCCTATACCAGTTTCTTTGACACTTCAGTGTACAAAACAATACAATTTGTGTCACAGTGGTTTGTGATTTAGCAGCCAAATCCTGTTTATTGTGTGAAGAGTTCACTGCAAGACTGGTATCATCCCCAATGTCTGCAGAAACATGACCAGCAGCTACTGTTCTTTGGCACAACCGTGTATTGGAGTTGGTTGGCATCTGTAAGCAATAATATGCCATGGAGTGATACTTCATTTCTTTTGTTCCAAAACATATTTACTTGTCATTGGATTATCCCCCGCAACACAAATTCTATCAATTCAGTGCTGATCAGGCTAAACTGTTGTTTGAAAAATTTGGCAAACATACGTCCCTTATTGTAATAAACAATGATAAAGTGTGCAGACTATTGAATTTCCATAACAGAATATAATATTTTCTTAACAGCAATGACATTAACTCTTGAACATGTCTGTAGTATCCTCATGAATCTTGTTTTCAAGTTCTATGTGACAGACACAACAAGCAATACAACTGTCTTATCTACTATTATCCAACCAATTTTCTCCAGTGTAAGTTTAGTCCAGAGTAGCACCAGTTTAATAACAATTATTCATTAGGATAACCTGTGGTCAAGTTCTGGCCTACTACTCATCATAATTTTCCTGCCTTTACCTTTTAAAAACAGTCATTTTCCTTCTGTAGCTGAACAATATGAGAAATGGTTTAGATTACAAAAATCTTTAATGGTAGTGATAGCAGCATCATGACAAACACAAAAAAAGGAAACCTCATGATCAATCTCTGAAGGCCATGTACTAGTTGACAAACCATTTTATCATCATCAGATGCCATACAGAGGGGCATGAGTCAGCACACCGCCCTCCTGACTGCTGTCAATGTTCCGCCTTTGGAGCTTCCACCTGTTAATCAGATATCTAAATTGGCATCACAAGGCTGAGTCCGCTCCAGTCCATTCCTACCACCAAGAAAACATCCCATGCAGTATGCAAGTCCTCCACATGAGGGTGTGTTGCATTGAGCACTCTGCTACGGAAGTGGGCAACACAACGTATGTGGTAATAATAATTTAATAAAGAGATTGAAATTTGATGCAAAAAAATTACACACCAATTTAAAAGAGGAATAGGGCAAAAAACAGACACACACTTGGGAAAAATTGCAACAAAAAATGGTAAAAGGCTAAAAATTAATCCATTGAAGAAGAACAATCAATCTTTGTGGTGCAGTTCAGAATGTGAAAATGCTCTGCATACATGATAAAGTTTGTTCGTGAGGGAAGGGAAAGGGGGAGGGGGACATGCAGATGATTTGCCTAAGAAACTTGAGAGTGCCTGCAGAAGAATTTGTGATGTGCAGCAAAAAATGTCTCTCTACACATACAAACATCAGGCATTCAACACAGTTATCAAACCAGAAGCCCTGTATATCAACAAAACTATCACACTTCACATAAGGATGACATGGGAAACATCGTGAAAGAAGAGTACAGACTTATGAGAGATTCTCAGCCCATATAGAACAGAAGACTGTTACATAGTGACACATCAGACATCATAAAAAATATTCGACCCTGAAGCAGTAAATTCAATATTTGTGGACACAGCTAAAGTCTCCCAGCAGCAAAACTTACCCACTAAATTTTAACACACACTGAATGACAAAACTGTTTCATGGTTTCATCAAGTCAAAAAAGATCTAAAAAGAGCTCAGATAAGTTCTTTGGAAGTTTTGGACAGAACTTGTAGAATCAAAAAATTGACAGGTAAGAGGTGCAGTTGGAGAATGAAACTTCAAGGAAAACATGAATAAAATATATTGAAGAAAGAGAATTTACAAATAAAAGATGAGCGCTGCATAGAAAAATTGTAAATTTAATAATAAAGTGACTTTAGATCTAATGAGGCCCTGTCACACACAATAATAATAATAATAATAACAATATTTATTATTATTATTATTATTAAGTCTCCACGCATCCTTTTTATTCGAGCCTATTGGATGACAGTCTGCACCTCCACCAGTAATAGCAATAATTTTTGCATGCCGTGACAAATATTTAAGCAGAAAATGATGGAAATAAGACACTTGTAGTGGGGAAATTTGAACATTATCTAACCTTTAACCTCACTAAGGGCCTTAGCAAGTAAACTAATAAATTTGCAGGCAGGACATGGAACTGAAATAAAATCTAAAACTTTTACCTTTGCTAGCTTTTCATTTGTTCTGATTTACATGTTCACGATTTGATCCTTGTGTTGGATACTGGTGTGGTGACTCGGAATTTGTTTCACAGTGAGCATACCATATTTTTTCTGAAATAAAAAGTCTGGAATGGTCTCCTCAGCCTCTTGAAAACAGTTGAAAAGCTGCTTGAACTAATAATCAGTGAAACCGATAAACAGGGTATCGTAATGGTATCAAACCTACTGTGTTGCACTAGGCTGCAGACTGAATGATACTTATTTATTTCATTTTCAGAAAAAGCTATAACTTTTGGGAAGTTTTGGCAAAACCCTGACTTCATATCAATATCACAGTAATGTATAAGTAAATTACAGCTGGAAAAAATCATCAGCCATAGTAGGTCAGACAGAGATGTCAGAAAGATGCATTGAGAGCATTGTTGTGCGGTACATATTGAGTGCTATTCTTCCTCTGTATATGGACAAATACTGTGGTGTGTAAAAGAATTTTGGCATGATTTACATACAGAAAATTTTGTTCCTTTTGTGTATAGAATCTGTGTAATTATCAATAACATTGGAATTGGCACTGATTCACCAAGACAGTATGGGTCATTGGCACAAAATGAAACATGAATGTATCCTTCCAGGATCATTACAGAATCTTTTTCCTGTGTACTCTGAAGATTGCTCAGTGATCTTATGTCATGACTGTCTAAAGGTGACTACTGACCATTTCTTTTCTATTGTTACTCCAATGCTTTTAAGTTTATTTATTAATCATAAGGAAAAGGTGAAATACAGATAAATCAATTGCAATAGTAAATAGGTTTATTAACTCCTTGACATAACTTTCAACGTCTTGAAAAATATCTTCTTCAGAAGGATCAATAACTGACACTGGTTACATAATTTTGTGGAGGTGACCAGTGTCAGTCATTGGTCCTTCTGAAGATGATGTTTTTAATGATGTCAAAATCTTAGTCCAGGAGTTTTATGAAACCTTCTTACTATTGCAACAGATTTGTCTGTGTTTCTCCAGTTTACATTTTCTGCCTCCAGACATGATGAAGATTTTAAAAATTATTTATTCGCTTCATAATTGAAATTATTCCTGTGTCTCTAGCTTGGAAAATGTTGGCCTTTTAAACAAATTGAATTATTTTATCCTCATCCAGCTATTCCAAGGTCTCTTCTGTAGAGACCTACAACCACAAGGCACTGTTCTAATTATAAAATGACATGTGGTTCTTCTTTACAAAATGTTCATAATTCCCTTCTATTAGCAATACCACACTAATTCCATAATGCTATGTATTTTTTATTTACACAAATGATGCATTTCATTCTGAAACAAGAAGTTACTTCTGGTATGTGGCTGTTAACTTGTCGCCAGTTCTTTGCATTTGGCACTGTGACTGGTGTCCAGTTGAGATATGTAACTTTCCACTTCATCTTTAAAGGATAACACTGATACTAAGATAGTAATGTGATCAGTGTACAGCAAAATGAAATAATATGTCTTATTTTTTTCAGTGGCAAGTTGTGATTTATGACTAGTGACAAAGGGCAGGCTTATGTCTGGAGGTTTTCAACAAAGTCTGAGCTGAATGGCTTCTGTTTTTTCTGATTTAGATGCTAGAGATTTTGTATATAAGTGTACGTGAATCATACCACACTTTGCCTCATAACAGCTTCCATATCAACACATTTTAGTGGTATGGGGTAGTCCTGTTAAGCAGAGTTTCAATATGTCTACTATATTAACAGCAAATTAAATCTATTCCTAAATAACTCTAGGATACTTTGACACCAATAAATAAAACTTAGCCCTTATTTTAATTACCTTTGCTGATAATAGAAAACCAGACTAAAATAGTCACATTAATGTTTAAGAAAATAATTTTAAAAAAAAGTGTAACCGCTTACATCCCCATGAATGTCACTGGAGGCCCCTGTACAAACAGATCCAGGTTAGCGCCCATCCTGAACGCAAGCAATCTGTAAATCTGTATCTGTTTTACATGAAGGTAATATGTCATTAAAAAGAAGCAAAGTTTCATCCTTCACATGATGAAATGGCATTTTTGAAGGACTGACATGTCGTATTAACAATATCTCTTTATTTTGAAATGAAAGTCAACATTTTTTCTCCCATCCCTTCTCTGCAAACAGTGCAACAGAGAATTTTTTGAATGAGTTGTAGAACAAACTGTGGTTCTTTCCAAAAAAAAAAGTTACAAATGTCATATACAAATAACTGAAAACTATTAGGATTGACATCATGCATCCAGGACAAAATTCAGTTTTTTTTTATCAACAAGGGGTACTACATGGACATGACACTGGTTTTGTAGCAAGAAAATGTATAAATTCATTTTAAACAATTGAATATGACAATATTACCAAAAGGATAGTTTCTACACACCATGTAGCAGAGATAC
This sequence comes from Schistocerca gregaria, assembly GCF_023897955.1. Classification (NCBI taxonomy): domain Eukaryota; kingdom Metazoa; phylum Arthropoda; class Insecta; order Orthoptera; family Acrididae; genus Schistocerca; species Schistocerca gregaria. Next base: position 538,407,378 of record NC_064921.1, read on the forward strand.
TGAGTTGCAGACAGGCACAACAAAAACACTCTCAGGGAGTAATTTTTCAGCGAACAAGGCCTTCACCGGGAATAGACAAAATGACCCCCCCCCCCCCGACCCCCCCCCCCCCCCCCCCCCACACACACACACACACACACACACACACACACACACGCACGCACGCAACATGTACATACATGACCACAGTCTCTGGCTGCTGTGGTCAGAAAGTGGCCTGTCCCCAGCAGCCTGAGACTCTCTCTCTCTCTCTCTCTCTCTCTCTCTCTCTCTCTCTCTCTCTCTCTCTCTCTCTCTCTCTGTGTGTGTGTGTGTGTGTGTGTGTGTGTGTGTGTGTGTGTGTGTGTGTGTTGAATATGGGTGAAGGTAACCACTTTTTGTGTAGTTTAGGTGTTGACAGGCAAATAAACAAAAATGAAATCGTTGCTAAGTTTTCAGGCACACTCCTGCTCTGAGAGCTAATGAGCTAAAAACTATACACACAGCATTCTGATGCTGCAACCTTACAGGCTTGTGGGACAATATAGTTGTAGTTATTGAAGAAGAGAGAGAACTTTTTTTTTACCTTATAGGTTCCATTGAGTTAACTTTAGTGGTAATACTCCACTGCAATAAGTTTGTGTATGTTTCAATTTGCCCCCTCCCTCTAATTAGTCTGTCAGCTCTGAAGGACAACCTCAGCACTAATTTAAATATTGTATACATACCCATTGACTGCACAACACCTGGAGTATTCAGTGGGTGATTACTTTTATGTCTTACACTGTTTGTATTCTGTTCAGGACTTTCCGAGTTCTAGCATTGGTTTGTGTGTGAAGAGAGACTTTTTTAGTTGCATATCATATGTTGAGTCTCGTCGTAACATGGTTAATCAGATATCTGAGAGCTGTTCTCTTTCTTTCTTTTCTTGAATAAGGGGGGTGTGGGCAGAGCTGCAAGTTCCCAACCACCCGTCCTTGTAGTTTACTAACGGTGACACGTTATTACTTTCTGTCCTTCGAAGATCAAACATATGGTGTCTTACTATGTCCTTTTATCTGTGAGATACAGCATGACTATTTTTGTGAGTAATTTGCTAAAATTTGATTAATTTCTTGCAAATGTTGTGTAAATTTTTAAGATTGATAGTATTTCTAGTGAGGCTACATCTAAAGTATATGATACAATCAGCTTTGTTCCAGTTTCGTTGGTAATCACAATAACTGTGCTTTTGCATTTTTTTCAATCATTACTGGTCAGAAATGGCATCAAGAAAAGAAGTATTTTATTTATACACTGCATAAGATATCAGAGAAATAGTCTGTATGTTTGTTTGCAAGTCTGAAAATTGACATGAGAGATTATTTGAAGATTCTAATGATTAAAGGTAAACTGTTTAACTAAATCTACTTGTCAAGCTTGCAGACATGACAGGTAGTCAAAAATATAAGCTGAATTTTAGGAACCTCAGAATATTTGTTTGGCGACTGAGTAATGGACTTACTGTGAAATTATCCAGTCAGTACATTGATAGCATCAAATACAATTAATCCGACGTGTGTGGTATAAAGCCTCCTCCATCCGTACTTCCTTCTCTGTGAGTCTCTAAAGGTTCAGATTTATTTTCCAAGTCATAAGGTATGTTTCAATAATTTGTGCCAACTATCAGCATGACTACTTTCTTTTTGCAGATGTCATTCTTGATGAAAAGCTTGAATTATTAAGAGGAAGATGCTTCTTTGCCCAATACAGTACGCCTGTACCAGATCAGTTCAGTACAAAACTCTTTGCTCCCAAAGACATTAGAACATCTTACACCAGTAAATTAGAGATTTATGCCTGAAGGCTACCAAATTGTGTGTATGCACCGAGTTATAAGAGCCTGGTTGATGTCGAATGCATGGTTGCCTCGTGGTTTCAGTCCGTAGAGTATTTTTGTGTGTGTGATGTCAGAGTTTAGATGTTCTTCATTAAAGGTAATGAATAATAGTTATTGATACAGTAATTATTCTAGATGTTTCAAAATCATGTCAATTTGGCATTTCTAATGTATTTTCATGTTTTTTTTGTTGTAGGCGTACGTTTCAATTCTTTGGTGTTGAAGTTATTGCAAAAAGGTCTTCATCCACCTCTGAAACTGATATTAACTACTACAGTAAAAAAGGAGAAAGGTATTCGTTGTCAAGAAACATACAGCTGTGAAATTTAGAAAAGCAAACGACTTTGTGGTGACAAGTATAAGAGTATTAGGACAGGTGTAACAATACTGTGTAAGACAAAGAATTGTGATGTTTGCTGTTGTAAAAATATATATACTGAAGTTTAGATGAGAAGGAACTTTGTTTGATGTACGTTCAAAAAAATCAAGCGCACACATTCTCACTGGGCCTGATTGATCAAATATCACCATTATGGAAGCAATCACAAAAGAAGCATCAGTCAAATGATATAGCATTTTTGTTTATCATTTATTGAAAGGCCTGAATAATAGGAGCAAGCATGGCCATTGCAATACTGAATGGCATATGTGCTTTTATTGATGAACACATTAATGAAGACAGGATTCATTATTACTCAGATCTCTGCTGAAAGTATCCTGAATTTTAAGAACTGGTGACCTCTGTTTGGGATGGGGTGGGTGGAGGGTGCGAAGTTCCTGGAAAAGTCCTTCAATATCCAAGTACAGGCCGTTAGAACACTTCTTACCTAAGGTTATTTAACCACAGCTGAGTTCGGCATACATTGGAAAAAATCCAATACCAGACAGGAAGATCTGGGTTGTACATGACATAGTTACTTGCATTCCATATGAGTGTAGTCTGTTTTATGAGGAGGTACTAATGAGGCCAAAAGCAGTAAAAGTGAAGGACAGTAATTATATTTAAAATAAATTTCATAGATAATGGTTTCAAAACCTTTAAATAGAATAGACATTTCCTGTAAATGTTGTATCATGAAAGTTTTGTGAAAATATAAATATATCTGATGTTGTAATAATAAGTTTTAATGCTTAATACATAATCAGTTTGAAGAAGGAAACAAATCCTCAGTCATTAATTTGCTGATGTATCTTTCTGGACATAACATTTCATCTTTCCATGCCACTGAGATGGCTGGTTAATGTAAACAAACTTGTATAATTCTTTGGTTAAGACAAGATTACAAATAAGAACAGGAGATGGTTTTTTGTTTTTCCTACAGATGGGGCTTTTGAATTTCTTACTTCTTCAAACTACCAATTCAGTTCCGATTGCAATATTGTTGTTGTCAGATATTTCCAATATCCAATATCTTTGCTTCAAGTATTGTGTATTTTTATGCCCTTGTGGACTTGTATCAGTGCTTTTTTAAAGTGAAGGAGATCTCTGAAAACTGTCAGTGATAGACAAAAAATACATAATATTGACTGAAGATACTTATTGAAATAGCTTTTAAATTTTATTTTTTTGTGTTATTTGGAAGTTTGAAATAAATATCTTCTAAAAAGTTGACAGCAGATTTATTCAGTCATAGTTTATGATTTAATATATAAGAAATGAAAAGTATATCTCAGAGGTATGTCATGAGCATATTTGTCTGGGCATAGGTGCAATCAAGAGAACATAGAAGTGTTGAATATCCTCTCCTACAAAATCACAGCTGTTGTTGGTAATATCTAATAGTGAACCAAGAGGTGAGTATTTTTCAGAAGAGTAGTTTAACATTGACTGCTGTGTGGCTGGAGGCAACCACAGCAGAATTTCATGCCTGATGCCCTGTGGGTGGTGGCAGCCACAGGTGAGCCTCATGCGTAACACCGCATGCCTGGTCTATCACTAAGCGTGCGGTAGCAGTCAGCACGTTAAAGTGTGTGCATGCTGCCCCCCACCCCCCTTCCACTCCTACAACACATACACACACACACACACACACACCAAAAAGAAATCCCAGAATAGGCTACTTTATGAATCGATCTTATTTCCAATTTAAAACAAAATTATTTTTTCAAGACACCAATTACTTTTTCTGAATTTCAGTGACATCATGTGTGAGTGTTCCTTATTTCAGATGCAACCTGCAATCACTTCTCTTTGTGCCTTACAGTCAATGAAAGTGTGGAAAAGCTAAATTACAAATTTCTATATTTGTTTATGTTTACTCCTGCATTAATTATGTTGCTGCTGTCGTTTGGTCCAAAGATGAGTTTGATGCAGCTTTCCACGTTAGTCTCTCCTTTGCAGACATTTCCATCTCTCCATAACTACTGCAACCTACATTCATTTGAACTATTTAATGTGGTCCAGCTTTTGTTGTCCCTCAATAAGTTTTAAGTTTTACCGCCATCCTCCTCCCCCCACTTTCTTCATTACCAAATGCTATTTCTTGATGCCTCAGGATTTTTCCTGTAAGTTCAAAGTTGTGTCATAAATGTCTTTTGCTCCCAAATCGATTCAGTACCCCTTCAATAGTTGTGTGATCTATCCAATTAATCTTTAGGATTTTTATGTAGCATCACACTTCAAATTTCTCTATTCTCTTCTTGTCTGATCCGTAATTGTTTATGTTTTACTTCTGCAGATGGCTATACTTCTGATACGTACCTTCTGTCTCAGAAAAGTTTTTCTTGCCATTGCCTGATCTGCTGTTGATATATCCTCTCTACTTTCGGACATCATTAGTTATTCTGATGCCCAAATAGCAAAACTTATCTTCTACGTACATTGTCCCGTGCCCTAATCTAATTCCCATAGCTGTGTCTAATTTAATTGACTACATTCCATTATACTTGTTTTACTTTTATTGATATTCATCTTGCAACCTTTTTTCAAGACACTATCCATTCTGTTCAGCTGCTCTTACAAGTTCTTTGCTATCACTAATAGAATTACAATATCATTGCAAAACCTCAAAGTTTTTATTTAATTTCCTTGAACTTTGATCCCATTTCCAATTTTCTCCATAGTTTCTATTACTACTTGTTCGGTTTACAGGTTAAAGAATGTGGAAGGTAGGCTACTACCCTGTCTCACTCCCTTCCTTATTACTGTCTCCCTTTTTCTTTCCTTCAACTCTTAACTGTAGTATAGTTTCTGTACAGGTTATAAATAACCTTTTGCTCCCTCTGTATTATGACTAGTAACTTCTGAATTCCAGAGAGTATCTGAATTTCAGAGTGTATAATTCTGTTAACATAGGCAAAAGACCTTTCTAACTCCACTTATGCTTTAGAAGTTGGTTTGCTTTCTTCAGTCTATCTTCGAAGGTAATTAGTTGGGCCAGTATTGCCTTACGTGTTCATACATGTTTCCAGAACCAAAGGTGATCGTGCCCCTGGTAGGCTTCCATCAGTTGTTTCATTCTTCTACAGATTATTTGTGGTGGTATTTGCAGCCATGACCTATTAATCTGAAAGTTCAGTAATATTCACACCTGTCGGGACTTGCCTTCCTTGGGATTTGGATTACTACTTCGATATCTGTGCAACTGCAAATAAATAATAAACTGCATGAGAGTACCATTAATGAAACTTATTCTAATAATAAGAAATTTTAGGAAAAAGCTTTGTGGAACTAAGGCAGTGATTAAGGCTTCATAGCTATTAATAATGTATAGCATATGAGAAAGCAGGCTTCATCAATGAACTTGTGTGAAGAGTGTATCTTGGGTTATTGTGAAAGTCACATATTATGAAAACAGAGACTGCAAAGAGTTTTGGTCATAGTTTTTGTCGCATTTCAAGGGGGGAAACAAATAGTTTGTGTTTATATGAAACCATGTGTTACCAGATACACTAAAATTCTTGAGTCTCCATTAATGTGATAATGGAAAAGTCTGAGCGGGAAAAAAATAATAAGAAGAAAAAGGCGTGGGAAGAGATAAAAACCACTTACTATATAGATGACTGAGCGATAGATGGCTACAGAATGCCAAGTTCCAGTGTTTCGGTTTGTGTTCCTATCCAGAGTGCACTCAGTATTTTCTCTGTATGGAAGTTTTCTTATGCCATTGTGAATGTTCACTGCTATCGATGTGTGTATTTTATGTGAAACATGTCACCTTGAAACCCTTCCCTTGTATTTTGAACTCATTTGAGAAATACTTCTCGTTGTCAGACATGCTACATGGCAACTGTTAGTGTTTTACATTGTTTTGATACCTAGATATAACTGCTGCTACTTAAATTAGATGTAGTTAGCTTTTGGAAGATCCTGATTAAGCATCAGAATAATTTTATTTAGGTATTTCAGTGTAACCCTATGCAAAGGTATACTTACAAAATGTGAAAAATGGGTTGTGACAGGGGTGGGGGGGAGGGATGGGAATAAACTGCAAGGGGAAACTACAGCCATAATTTTTCCCGAGGGCATGCAGCCTTACTGTATGGTTAAATGATGATGGCGTCCTCTTGGATAAAATATCCCGGAGGCAGAATAGTCCCCCATTCGGATCTTTGGGCGGGGACTACTCAGGAGGATGTCATTATCAGGAGAAAAAAACTGGCATTCTATGGGTCGGAGTGTAGAATGTCAGATCCCTTTATCAGGCAGGTAGGTCAGAAAATTTAAAAAGGGAAATGGATAGGTTAAAGCTAGATATAATGGAAATTAGTGAAGTTCGGTGGCAGGAGGAACAAGACTTTTGGTCAGGTGAATAAAGGGTTATAAATACAAAATAAAATAGAGATGATGCAGGAGTATGTTTAATAATGAATAAAAAAAATAGGAGCTACTATGAACAGCATAGTGAACGCATTATTATAGCCAAGATAGACACGAAGCCCACACCTACCACAGTAGTACAAGTTTATATGCCAACTAGCTCCTCATATGACGAAGAGATTGATGAAATGTATGATGAGATAATAGAAATTATTCAGATAGTGAAGGGACATGAAAATATAATAGTCATTGGAGACTGAAATTCTATTGTAGGAAAGGGAAGAGAAAGAAAAAGTAGTTGGTGAATGTCGAATGGGGATAAGGACTGAAAGAGGAAGCCTCCTGGTAGAATTTTGCACGGAGCATAGCTTAATCATAGCTAACACTTGGTTTAAGAATCATGGAAGAAGGTTGTATATGTGGAAGAGGCCTGGAGACAGTGGAAGGTTTCAGATAGATTATATAAAGGTAAGACAGAGATTTAGGAACCAGGTTTTAAATTGTAAGACATTTCCAGGGACAGATGTGGACTCTGACCACAATCTATTGTTTATCAAGTGTATAGTAAATCTGAAGAAACTGCAAAGAGGTGGGAATTAAAGGAGATGGGTCCTGGATAGAGACTAGATTAGTACTTGTTCCATAGATCATGAATATGACACTTATATTCTCTTCTTGTCTAAACTGTTTATTGTCCACATTTCACTTTCATATATGGCTACACTCCATACAAATACTTTCAGAAACGACTTCTTGACACTTAAATCTATACTCGATGTTAAAAAATTTCTCTTCTTCAGAAACGCTTTCCTTGCCATTGCCAGTCTACATTTTATATCCTCCCGACCATCATCAGTTATTTTGCTCCCCAAACAGCAAAACTCCTTTACTACTTTAAGTGTCTCATTTCCTAACCTATTTCCCTCACCATTACCCGACTTAATCCGACTACATTCCATTATCCTTGTTTTGCTTTTGTTGATGTTCATCTTATATCCTCCTCTCAAGACACTGTCCATTCCGTTCAACTGCTCTTCCAAGTCCTTTGCTGTCTCTGACAGAATTACAATGTCATCGGCGAATCTCAAAGTTTTTATTTCTTCTCCATGGATTTTAATATCTACTCCGAATTTTTCTTTTGTTTCCTTTACTGCTTCCTCAATATACAGATTGAATAACATTGGGGGGAGGCTACAAACCTGTCTCACTCCCTTCCCAACTGCTGCTTCCCTTTCATGCCCCTTGACTTATACCCTTTCATGTCCCTTGACTCTTGTAACTGCCATCTGATTTCTGTACAAACTGTAAATAATCTTTTGCTCCCTGTATTTTACCCCTGCACACCTTCAGAATTTCATAGAGAGTATTCCAGTCAATATTGTCAAAAGCCTTCTCTAAGTCTACAAATACTAGAAACATAGGTTTGCCTTTCCTTAATCTGCTTTCTAAGATAAGTCGTAAGGTCAGTATTGCCTCACATGTTCCAACATTTCTACAGAATCCAAACTGATCTTCCCAGAGGTCGGCTTCTACCAGTTTTTCCATTCGTCTGTAAAGAATTCGCGTTAGTATTTTGCAGCTGTGACTTGTTAAACTGATAGTTTGGCAGTTTTCACATCTGTCAACACGTGTTTTCTTTGGGATTGGAATTATTACATTCTTCTTGAAGTCTGATGGTATTTCGCCTGTCTCATACATCTTGCTCACCAGATGATAGAGTTTTGTCAGGACTGGCTCTCCGAGGCCGTCAGTAGTTCCAGTGGAATGTTGTCTACTCCCGGGGCCTTGTTTTGACTTAGGTCTTTCAGTGCTCTGTCAAACTCTTCACGCAGTATCGTATCTCCCATTTCATCTTCATCTACATCCTCTTCCATTTCCATAATACTGTCTTCGAGAACATCGCCCTTGTATACACCCTCTATATACTCCTTCCACCTTTCTGCTTTCCCTTCGTTGCTTAGAACTGGGTTTCCATCTGAGCTCTTGATATTCATACAGGTGGTTCTCTTTTCACCAAAGGTCTCTTTAATTTTCCTGTAGGCATTATCTACCTTACCCCTAGTGAGATAAGCCTCTACATCCTTACATTTGTCCTCTAGCCATCCCTGCTTAACCATTTTGCACTTCCTGTTGATCTCATTTTTGAGACATTTGTATTCCTTTTTGCCTACTTCATTTACTGCATTTTTATATTTTCTCCTTTCATCAGTTAAATTCAGTATTTCTTCTGTTACCCAAGGATTTCTACTAGCCCTCGTCTTTTTACCTACTTGGTCCTCTGCTGCCTTCACTGCTTCATCCCTCAAAGCTACCCATTCTTCTTCTACTGTATTTCTTTCCCCCATTCCCGTCATTTGTTCCCTTATGCTCTCCCTGAAACTCTGTACAACCTCTGGTTCTTTCAGTTTATCCAGGTCCCATCTCCTTCAATTCCCACCTTTTTGCAGTTTCTTCAGTTTTAATCTACAGTTCATAACCAGTAGATTGTGGTCAGAGTACACATCTGCCCCTGGAGATGCCTTACAATTTAAAACCTGGTTCCTAAATCTCTGTCTTACCATTATATAATCTATCTGACACCTTCTAGTATCTCCAGGATTCTTCCATGTATACAACCTTCTTTTATGATTCTTGAACCAAGTGTTAGCTAAGATTAAGTTATGCTCTGTGCAAAATTCTACCAGGCGGCTTCCTCTTTCGTTTCTTACCCCTAATTCATATTCACCTACTATGTTTCCTTCTCTCCCTTCTCCTACTCTCGAATTCCAGTCACCCATTACTATTAAATTTTCATCTCCCTTCAATTCCTGAGTAATTTATTTTATCACATCATACATTTCATCAATTTCTTCATCATCTGGAGACCTAGTTGGCATATAAACTTGTACTATGCCGTTTGCAGTAGCTTCCCTGCACTCCTATTTTTTTTATTCATTATTAAACTTACTCCTGCATTACTCCTATTTGATTTTGTATTTATAACCCTTTATTCACCTGACCAAATGTCTTGTGTATTTATAACCCTTTATTCACCTGACCAAATGTCTTGTTCCTCCTGCCACCAAACTTCACTAATCCCCACTACATCTAACTTTAACCTATCCATTTCCCTTTTTAAATTTTCTAACCTACCTGCCTGATTAAGAGATCTGACATTCCACACTCCGATCCGTAGAATGCCAGTTTTCTTTCTCCTGATAACAACGTCCTCATGAGTAGTCCCCGCCGAGAGATCCAAATGGGGACTATTTTACCTTTGGAATGTTTTACCCAGGAGGACGCCATCATCATTTAACCATACAGTAAAGCTGCATGCCCTTGGGAAAAATTACAGCTTTCCAGTATGGCGCTTAAAAAAGTCTGCCACTGCCAGATAATTTTTTAGTGTTATCATAGATGCAGCTGTCGGTGCCACATGCTATCTTGCTGGTGCCGATAGCAACAGCAGACAAGATAAGAGGCTCATATTGCAACTGGATATTAATGAAGTGCTGGCATATTTCCATTTGGATGCAGGCAAGGCCATGTCTGTGATTGTGGAGGACACATACTGGTTACCAGTTGTCAACTCAAGGACGACAACAACTAAAAGTTTCTGCTTAGATGCTTTCTTGCTATTTGGTTTTCTAATTCAGAACCAACAGAATATAGTTTCAACTGTGACACCATCCACGCAGCTCTATAATTTTTGAGTGCAGTTTCAAGCAGCTGTTTCTCATCTACATGACATCTACATGACTACTCTGCAATTCACATTTAAGTGCTTGGCAGAGGGTTCATCGAACCACAATCATACTATCTCTCTACTATTCCACTCCCGAACAGCGCGCGGGAAAAACAAACACCTAAACCTTTCTGTTCGAGCTCTGATTTCTCTTATTTTATTTTGATGATCATTCCTACCTATGTAGGTTGGGCTCAAAAAAATATTTTCGCATTCGGAAGAGAAAGTTGGTGACTGAAATTTCGTAAAAAGGTCTCGCTGCGACGAAAAACGTCTTTGCTGTAATGACTTCCATCCCAACTCGTGTATCATATCTGCCACACTCCCTCCCCTATTACGTGATAATACAAAACGAGCTGCTCTTTTTTGCACCCTTTCGATGTCCTCCGTCAATCCCACCTGGTAAGGATCCCACACCGCGCAGCAATATTCTAACAGAGGACGAACGAGTGTAGTGTAAGCTGTCTCTTTAGTGGACTTGTTGCATCTTCTAAGTGTCCTGCCAATGAAACGCAACCTTTGACTCGCCTTCCCCACAATATTATCTATGTGGTCCTTCCTACTGAAGTTGTTCGTAATTTTAACACCCAGGTACTTAGTTGAATTGACAGCCTTGAGAATTGTACTATTTATCGAGTAATCGAATTCCAACGGATTTCTTTTGGAACTCATGTGGGTCATCTCACCCTTTTCGTTATTTAGCGTCAACTGCCACCTGACACACCATACAGCAATCCTTTCTAAATTGCTTTGCAACTGATACTGCTCTTCGGATGACCTTACTAGACGGTAAATTACAGCATCATCTGCGAACAATCTAAGAGAACTGCTCAGATTGTCACCCAGGTCATTTACATAGATCAGGAACAGCAGAGGTCCCAGGACGCTTCCCTGGGGATGTACATTAGGTTGTGCAGCAGGGTTCCACACCCACATATGCTTAAAGCAATCAGCAGTGCTTTTGTTTTGTAGAGACCATCCGGTGCCTTTTGCAGTCCATGAGCATTAGATAGGTTGCAGAGTAAAGGAATGATAACCCCAGTAATGTCTAGCCAGTGGGCTATTCCTGTTTTCACAGTAAAACAGCTCTCAGCTTATATACGGCTACAGAGCAGTGAGTTAATTGTTTATCTTTTTCTGTGTTTTCATTGTAGAATGTTTATAAAATTTCATGCATGTTTCTTCTTTTTAAGATGTTTAATCTCCAATTTTTGTAAGTGTAAATTCATTTGGTCTATAGTGCATTAGTTGCTTACTGAACAGCCAGCTACGTAGCCCATTAACACATCAGCATTCATTGGTGACCCATCAGGAACGTAGCAAGTTGCATACTTGGAATTCTGTCTGCTTTTGTACTTTACTTCTTCAATTAGTATGGCTGGATGTGTGCATGCTGTGTGTGGACGTAGGAGGAGCTGGCCACAGTTAGCAAACAGCTGAATGCACTTTTGGCTATGGTCAGTCACCTTCGGGCTGCTGCCTTGAGGTGTAGCAGTGACAGAGAATACGGCGCATTGCATGGGACACCTCAAGTGTTGCTTGTTTTTTCATGGACTCTGCTTTTGAGGCACCTCCTACTGCACCCAATGAGGTGGATCCGTCCCCATAGCAGGATGAGTGGTGGGTGGTAATGCATTTACGTCACTCAAGGTGGAGGGCCATTGTGGAAACTGGCCTCACACATTCACCCTGTGAGTGGAAAGGTGGCCGCTTCTTCAGATGGGTCTAAGTAGGCAGACGTGGGCAGGGGTTTACCAGTTATTGAGAGCTCCGGTGTTAGGGGCGTTATGGAGCCCCTTAGGCAGATAGCATTCAGGACTGGAAAGAAAGCCAATGCAAGCTCGGTATGTATGCCAGGGGGCCTCACCCAAGATGTGTAGATGGCTTTGCCTGTGGCTGTCAAGCAATACAGCAGTTATCTGCGTGTTGTGTCTCACGTCAATACCAACAACGCCTGTTGCATGGGTTCTGCAGATTTCTAGACCTGCGTCATCATGTGGGGATTTGTAGGACTCTCCTTGATAGGTCAGGGGTGCAGCACACAAAGAAAACAGCTACTCAAGTAGCAAAGTACTTGTGGAGTACACGTCAAGTCCTTTTAGGCTAGGCTGTAGTTTGAGGTGCTCTGATGAACACTCGCCAGTTGATATGCAGCAAGGGAAGTCAAACAGCATTCAGAATAAAGATGCTTCGACTGTCATAATTGTATCAGCAAACTGTCAAAGTATTCGTAGTAAAGTTCCCAAATTTACTGCCCTCCATGAAAGTTCTCGCACTCAAATTATTCTTGGGCCCAAGAACTGGCTGAAATCCGAAGTGGAAAGCCCCGAGATATTTAATGAGTCATTGAACATTATTGGAAAGACTGATTAGAGGCCATAGGAGGAAGAGCATTCATTGCAGTCAACAAAATATTGTCTCTAGTGAGGTCAAGATTAATTGTGACAGTGAAGTTACCTGGTCGTGTATAAGAGGCATAGGTGAAAGCAAGTTAATTGCTGGGCCGAATTGATGTATTGGTTAGTCTAGACATTGTGTCACTTTTTATGAGGGTGCCAGTACAAGATACACTGGATCTTTTGACCCAACAGTTTCCACCTGGAATCGTCAAGTTATTCCATCATGGTCTAATGACAACATATTTCTTGTACCATGACAAATGTTATGAAATGATGGTTGGCACAGCAATGGGGTCACCACTGTCTCCTGCAGTCGCGATTTCTTCATGGAGAACTTTGAGAAGGCTCGGAACTCTGCGGTGTTGCGTTCTTCTGGCTTCCTTAGGTACATCGATTTGGCCTCTCAGTGGAAATACACTGCAGCATTTCATGGATCTCGTGAACAGTGTCCAACATTAAATTTTACCATCGAGATGGAGAAGGATGGCAAACTACCATTCTTATATGTTTCAGTTGAGTGGAAGGCAGGAGGCTGCCTTGGTCATTCAGTGTACAGGAAAACAACGCACACTGGCCAATGTTTGAATGCCATTAGTTTTCACTATCCAGTACACAAGAAAGTGGTCCTAAACACGTTAATATATGGAGCCAAAGTTTTTTATGATGACCACCACCTACAGTCTGAATTGCAGCACTTGAGGCACGTGTTCAGGGAGAATGGCTACAGCAAAAGAGAAATTGCAGATGCTTTCAGGAGTCACCGACGAAGGACACCTTGTGAATCGGCAGAAGCCAAGCCGGTGGCTTTCCTGCCATACTGTGGGGCAGTGAGCAGGAAGTTAGGATATTTACTGAAGAGACATGAACTGAGACCAGTGTTCCGGCCCGCTCCCAAGATACAAAATATGTTGTGCCCTGTTAAACATGACTCAGCTCTTCATGTGCCCGGTGTGTATGGTGTCTCTTGCGAGTGCGACAGCATCATGTAAGCGAGACAATTTGCACAGTTGCAGAGTGTTACACCAAACACAAGAGACATATTACGCAAAGGAAGCATGACAAGTCAGCTTTAGCTGAGCATTGCCTTGAAAACAGTCTGAGAACACTAAAGTCTTGGCCCACGTGTCTGAATAAAAGAGGCAGCCAAGATAAGAATGAACAGCAAAAATTTCAACAGAGCCCTGGACATGGGGGCAGGCTTTGGATGCCGAAAGAATCCAATGGCGGATGCTTAACACTTGTAGGGGGGTGAGAGCAGCATTTCCAAATGTGGCGCCAGTCGCTTGCACCACCTGACGTCACTTGGTCCCATGGTGGGCTGGAGCTGCTATGAGCTGCCCAACTTGCCTTCTGCACACACATCATTTCAGCCCTCTCTAATTGGTGCCAGCCACCATAATCATAGGTGTGTATTCGGAAAATAGAGCCAGTCCCAGCAGTCAGTAGCTTTACTCCTGGTGACGATGGCGGAGTTAGCAATCGGAAGCTCAAGAATTTTAATGGAAGTGAGGTGGATTGAGAACCGAGAAGATTTTACCCTACTGAGTATCGACTGGGATGTCTATGGATGTGTTGCAGGGGGTACAGACAGACAGTCATGCGAAATACTTTTGGCATGTTTTTTGAAAACTGTCTTGAGCAGCTAGCTCAGCAGCCAACACACAATGCAAATATCTTAGACCTTGTAGCTAAGGCCAGTCCTTATCAACAATGTCAGTATAGAAACGGGGATTAGCGATTACGATGTCATTATAGCAACTGTGATTACAAAAGTTAATAAATCATTCAAGAAAGCTAGGGGAGTGTTTCTTCTGGACAGAGCATATAAAGAGAATGCATCTCTCTTAGACAGTGAATTGGCATCACTTAGCTCCAGTAAGATGGATGTAGAAGAGTTATGGGCAAAGTTAAACCAGATTGTAAATCACGGTCTGGAGAGTTATGTGCCTATTAAGTTGATAAAGGATGGAATAGACCTACCATGGTTTTATAGCAAAGTCGGAGAATACTGAGGAAGCAGTGGCTGTTGCACACTTGGTTCAAAATAGAATGTACAAATGACAACAAGTAAAAGTTAGTAGAAATTCGGGCGTCTGTGAAAAGATCTATGCCCAAAGCATACAACTACCACCATCACATCTTAGCAAAAGATCTGGCAGAGTACCCGAGGAAATTCTGGTCTTATGTAAAATGACTAAGTGGGTATAAGGCATCTATTCAGGCCCTTGTTGAGCAGTCTGGTATGGCAGTTGAATGTAGCAATACGAAAACTGAAGTTTTAAATTTCATGTTCAAGAAATCATTCACTCAGGAGAATTGCACAAACATACTGTCATTTGACTATCAGACAGACTCCCATTTGGATGGCATAGTAATGAGCATCCCTGGGTAGAGAAACAATTGAAAGATTTGAAAGTAAAAAATCACTAGGTACAGATGGAATCCCAGTTTGATTTTACAAAGACTACTCTACGGCATTGGTTCCTTATCTGTTTTGCATTTATCGTGAATCTCTCGTTCAGCAAAAAGTCAGAAGTGACTGGAAAAAGGCACAGGTGACTCCAGTTTATAAGAATGGTCCCACAAAATTACAGACCAATATCCCTAACTTCTGTTTGGTGCAGAATCCGTGAACATATTCTCAGTTTGAATATAAAAAAATGTTCTTTAGACTGCCAAGCTTATAGCCAGGAATCAGCACGTTTCTAGAAAGCATCACTCGTGCAAAACTCAGCTTGTCCTTTTCTCACAAGATATACTGCAAACTATGGATGAAGGGCAACAGACAGACTCCATATTTCTAGATTTCTGAAAAGCATTTGACACAGTGCCCCACTGCAGGCTGTTAATGAAGGTACGAGTGTATGGAATAAGTTCACAGATATGTGAGTCTCTTGAAGACTGCTGAAATAATAGAACCCAGTATGTTGTCCCCAGTGGCAAGTGTTCGTCAGAGACAAGGATATCGTCAGGAATGCCCCAGGGAAGTGTGATAGAACCACTGTTGTTCTCTATATGCATAAATGATTTGAAGATAGGGTGGGCAGCAATCTGCGGTTGTTTGCTGATGATGCCATAGTGCATGGTAAGGTGTCGAAGTTGAGAGACTGAAGGAAGATACGACGTAGACAAAATTACCAGTTGGTGTGATAAATGGCAGCTAGCTCTAATTGTGGAAAGTAGGAAGATCAAACCTGTAATGTTCAGATGCAGTATTGCTAGTATCCTGCTTGAAACAGTCAAGTTGTTTAAATATCTGGACATAGCGTTCCAAAGCAGTATACGATGGAACGAGCTAGTGAGAACTGTGGTAGGCAAGGTGAATGGTAGACTTTGGTTTATTTGGAGAATTTTGGGAAAGAGTGGTTCACCTGTAAAGGAAACTACATATGGGTTGCTGGTGTGACCTGTTCTTAAGTACTGCTCGATTGTTGTCAGATTGAAGGAAGACATCAAAGCAATTCAGAGGCTGCTAGATTTGTTTACCGGTAGGTTCAAACAACATGTAAATATTACAGAGATGCTTTGGGAACTCAAAGGGGAGTCCCTTGAGAGAAGGCAGCATTCTTTTCAAGAAACACTATTGAGAAAATTTAGAGAGCCAGCATTTGAAGCTGACTTGAATGATTCTACTGCCACCAACATACACATAAGGACCACAAAATTAAGATATGAGAAATTAGGACTCATACAGAGGAGTATAGGTGGTCATTTTTCCCTCGCTCTATTTGCGAGTGGAACAGGAAAGGAAATGATGAATAGTGGTACATGGTACCCTCTGCCACACGCCGTACGCTAGCTTGTGGAGTATCTATATAGATGTAGAAACCAAATGGATTACCTTGAATTTGTGGTGATTTTAAGTATGCTGTTAATGTGGAAGCAAATGTCGATCTGCATCCAATAGCTAGGCTGGAGGAACTGTTGCAAAACCGAGTAAGGGAACATTGTTTTTAAAGGTCTATTTTTCAGAGATAGACCTCCCTGATGCCTACTTTCAGTTGCCTGTTGATGGTATGATGAAACATTTATTTGTGGGTAATATGCTATTCAGCATGTTTTGTTATAACATGTTGCCTTTTGGAGTCACAAATGTACCCGTGATAAATCAGATATACATTGAGAAACTTATCGGCCGGCCGCGGTGGTCTCGCGGTTCTAGGCGCGCAGTCCGGAACCGTGTGACTGCTACGGTCGCAGGTTCGAATCCTGCCTCGGGCATGGATGTGTGTGATGTCCTTAGCTTAGTTAGGTTTAAGTAGTTCTAAGTTCTAGGGGACTGATAACCACAGCAGTTGAGTCCCATAGTGCTCAGAGCCATTTGAACCATTTTGAGAAACTTATCCAAGGTGACCTGAACTGTGTTAATTATTTAGATTACTTGCTTGTGGGAGCAGCACCTGCATAACCTATACATGTTGTATGAGCAGCTCCAAGCTGTTGCTTCAGCAAATGTAGTTTCTTTGTGTAAAGCACAAAGTGCTTGGAATATGTCTTACGTAAGGAAGAGCTCGCTCTAATAGCAACAAGATCATGTGAACATAATTACTAACTTACCAGCTTCAAAGAACTTCAGCCATTCCTGAGAGAAGTCACTTATTATTATGCAAAATTTATTCCCAGTGCAGCTCAGAATTCCCACCCAATAAATCATTTGTGTGTGCGTGTTTGGGGGGCGGGGGGGGGGGGGGGGGGGGGTAGTGTTAAATTTGTGTAGTCAGAGGCATGCCGGAAAGCTCTGGTGCAGCTTGAAAAGTACCTTAGGTCATTGCTTTATTTAGCAACTCTCCATTCCCTCAAATCTTAACACTTGACACTGATGCTTCATATTGGTGACATGCTATCCCACAAATATGCAGATGGCATTGAGCAGCTCATTGCATTTGATGCTAAAGCATTCTCTGCGGCACTGAGGAATTATTCCCAAATTAAGAAAGATGCACAGGCTATCATTTTCGGAGTCAGGAAGTTTCATGTATATTTCTGGGGTACTAAGTTTCACATGATCAACGGTCACAAACCCCTTATTTTGCTATGCAGCCCCCATTTAAAACTTCATGATACATCATCTGTAACAGTGGGCATTGTTCCTGAGTAACTATACATATGAGATCCATTATTGCTTCACCATGCATGCTGCACTCAAATGCAGACACACTTTCCCACTTGTTCTGTGGCCTGGATGCAGAGTTTGACAGGCACAAAGGTTTGTGAATTATTTTAGATGCCAATCAGTAACACAGCCTCCAAGAATTCCCTATTAAGGTGTCTGAAGTGGCTGCAGAAACAGGCCATGATCAATTGTTCCACAGGCTGATGTTAGCTGTACAGTGGGTTGGCCAGAGCACCTGCCTAATGACACTAACCCCTAATGAGGCTCCAGTTTTTCATGCAACTCAGGCTTAATGTCACTTTATTTATTTATTTATTTCTTGTTCCGTAGATCCAGTTAGTGAGTCAATCACAAGGATATGGAATGTATCAAATTGTACAGGTTTCAATTTAAACTTACAATAAATACAAGGGCAATTCAATGGCAAATTGTACATAGTTTAAGTAAGACATACTATAAATACAGTAACAGATACAATGTCAGCTAGATAACATAACAACCATTTAACAGAAAAAGAAGTTTCAAATAAAGGTTAAATATAAGAGCACAAAGTTGAATCAGATATTAGGCCTACAAGAGTAAATACATGTACAGCCAACGTGTTACAAAAAGTGTGCTAATTCCCAAATGCACAATAACATCAATTGAACTACTTCTAGACACAATAAGTTTAGTGATGGTGTACATTTTATTTCAGATATTCATCCACAGTATAATAAGATTTCTCTGTCAGGTAATCTTTGAGAACTTGTTTCAATTTTGGCAGTTCTGTATGAACACATTTGATATGATATGTAGTGGTAGAGCATTGAACAGCTTAATGCTGGAGTAGTAAACTCCTTTTTGTACCAGAGTGAGACGTTTCATTTTGAAATGTAGATTGTTTTTATTTCTGGTGTTATAACCATGGAATTTACTGTTGTCTTGGTAGATGGAATAATTTTTGCACACAAAGGTCAGCAAGGAAAAAATATACTGTGAGGCAGTTGTTAGGATACCTCTCTTCCGAAACAAGTGCCTGCATGAGTGTCTTTGATGGACCCCGCACATTATTCTGATTGCTTTTTTTTTGAATGGTGAAAACTTTTTTTGCAAGTGGTTGGTTCCCCCAGAATATGATAGCATATGACATCAATGAGTGGAAGTAGCCAAAGTAGGCAACCTTAATAGTGTCAACTTCAGCCACTGAAGAAATTACCCGTAACGCAAATGTTGCCGAGCTAAGTTTTTTACATAGATGAAGAATGTGAACTGACCAATTACATTTACTGTCTATGTAAACACCCAGGAATTTTGTATCTTCAACTTTCTGTATTGGTTGATCTCTACATTTTATATTAATTTCATCGGGATTACTTTGTGATGTATGAAACCTCATATAATAAGTTTTATCTGCATTGAGTGAGAGACCATTTGAGGAGAACCAATTTAAGATGTCATTAAAAACAGCAGTTGTAGTTTGTTCAAGATCATGATCAATCAAGTCGTCAATTAGAATTGTGGTATCATCGGCAAACAGGGTAAACTTGCTGTTTGTCTCAGAACAAAGAGGAAGATCATTAATAAAGATGAGGAAAAGCAGTGGGCCCAAAATGGAGGCTTGAGACACACCACACGTTATCGTGCCCCATTCAGACGAGGCAGGTTCTCCAGAAGAGCCATATAGCATTACAGTCTGCTTCCAATCCTGTAGATATGATTGTAGCCACAAGCCAACAGTACCACCTAAACCATAGTAATCTGCCTTTTTCCAAAGAATTTGGTGGTTTACACAGTCAAAGGCTTTCGTAAGATCACAAAAAATACCCACTGGAGACATTTTTTGTTAATGGCTTCCAAAACTTGGTTGCTGAAAGAGAATATTGCCTGTTCAGTACAAAGACCGGCACGAAAACCAAACTGATTTTTGCTTAAGATACTGTGGAAGTTGAGATGGTCTACAATCCTTCTGTGCATGAGTTTTTACAGAATTTTGGAGAATGTAGTTAATAGGGATATTGGGCAATAGTTTGTAACAATGCTTTTATCACCTTTTTTAAAGAGAGGAATCACTACAGCCAACTTAAGTCGGTCAGGGACAATCCCATCTTGTAGGGATGCATTGTATATGTTGCATAAGACGGGACTAACAAATTTATAACAGTGTTTCAGTATTTTACTAGAAACATTGTCCACACCAGCAGAATTTTTATTTTTTAATGGTCTAATTACTCTTATGACTTCGCTTACAGTAACTGGAGGTAAGGATAACTGTGGGATTCTGTTACTAATAGCTTTCTGTAGGAGGGGCAATGATTCTTCCATAGAACCATTACAGCCTGTCTTCTCTGCTGCTCTCAAAAAGTGGTTATTAAATATTTCAGCAACCAACTCAGGTTTCTTTATGATACTGTCCCCTGTTTTAATCTCTACCTGAGACATGTTCCCTGTTGTCCTGCCAGTTTCCCTCTTTATTGCATTCCATATAATTTTAATTTTATTTTCTGAGCTTTCAATTTCTGATTTTATGCACATACTTTTAGATTTACTTATAACCTTCTTGAGAATGCTACAGTAGAGTTTGTAGTGTTGTCGTTTCTTTGGATCATTACAAGTCCTGGGAGAACTGTATAATATCCTCTTTGTTCTACAAGATGTTATTATCCCTGCAGTGATCCAAGACTTCTTGGCATTGCCTATATGACTATTTCTAACTACTTTTTTTTTGGGAAAGATGGACTCAAATACAGACATAAATTCATTTAAAAATTAATTGTATTTTTTGTTTACATCTGTTTCTCTATAAACTGGGCTCCAATCTATCTCTTTTTAGGCTATCATTGAATTTTTTAAGGCCCTGTTCATTTATTATCCTAAAAGATTTCCAAGAATGCTCGGAACTGTTGCACACACTGATGTAATTGAGCCTAAGCAATTGACCACCATTATCAGAAAGGCCAAGGATTGGATGTACAGTGATCTCATTGCATTTAGACTTATCTATAAATATATTATCTATCAGACTTTTACTGTTAACAGTAACCCTAGTCGGGAAGTCTACTATTGCCATTAGATTATAAGGCTCCATTAAATGTACTAAATCAGCTTTACTATTGCTCACCAGTAATTATCAAGTTCTTGGACTTTGAGTATAGTATGGATAATAAAGAATCTAAGTGCTTAAGAAATACATTCAAATTCCCTGAGGGAGATCTATACAGTGCTAACACTACAGCCATGAAGTAGTTTATAGTAATGTCAACACCACATACTTCAATTTGTTGCTCTATACAATGGCTCTTTAAATCTAATGCATTGTAAGATATGTTGTTTTTTACATAAATTACCACTCCACCTTTTTCCACGATGGTTCTAGAGTAATGCACTGTCTGACAGTAACCACTTAGCTGTAACCTTTCAATATCTTTCACATGATGTTCACTAAAACATAATACATCAGTATCTTTTATTCCTTGTGGTTCCTCTAACAGAACAGTAATGTCATTTACTTTATTACCAAGTCCTCCCACATTTTGGTGAAAAATCGGCATTTCTTTGGAATTAGAGACAGATGTAAACATTTGCCTAAAAAATTATCTGTAGCTATAGAGACAGTATGTTCATTACTAACAATTTCCTGAAACATTTGAGTTTGAAACCGAGCCTGACTTGACGGCTGGAGCCATTTAAGTGCGATTGGTTCCAACTTTGGGGTACTTTTGTGGACTTCTTCCGATATTTTTGTTTTTAAGAAGGTACCTAATGCTTTTTTTCCTGATCTGTTCAGGTGCATACCGTGTCTTGTAAATAATTCTTGTCCAAAACTTCTTATATCTACAACACAAGTATTTTTAAAATGCTTACACAACTTTGCTAACTTAGAGTTTTTTTGTGAGATAGCCTCATTTACACAGGACTGTGGAATTAAGCCATGTCTCTTTGGAATGTTCACAACAAATACCTTGAAGCACTGATATTTTCTTCCTGAGCGACTGTATGACATCATTCCCATCGTTGCAGGCAACGTTGTTTGAGCCACCTATTAAGATCACACACTAGTTTTTTACCTTTTCAGGATCACACCCTGCTACAACGTCTTGAAGTTTAGCACCTGGCTTCACAATTCCACAAACGTCCAGTATTAAAACTGCTTTTCAGTATATCAGCCATGCCTCTACCATGACTATCAGCGAAAATGTGAAAACGATTATTTAATGTTTCACTCACAGCAGACTGGATCACACCACTGCCACTTACAGTGCTGTTAACTGAGCGTTGTGGCTTTGGAAGATCAAACCTAACCTTTTTCCCATAGTTTATCGGTACACTCTTCTTATGATTGTTTTCACTTTCTGTGAGACTATTACTAGAACAAATTACATCAAAATTGTTTACAATCTCGAACATCGAAACATTTACTGTAGATGAAGTTTTAGTGCCGATTGTTTGACGCTGCTTGTTGTTTACTACGTTCCATTCTGATGATTTATCAGCGTCATTTTGCACCAATGTAGCCATGTTCTGGCAAAAGTTTTTGTCCTTCTGTCTGTCTTGAAGCAATGGATCCATGTTTCACTTCGACTTCACTTCCATATTTTCAGACTTCAGGCTGTCAGTTTCTATTCTTAGACTGCTAATTACACATTGTAAACTAGCAATACGCTCATTATACTTTAATAATTCACTTTTGCACCTTACACACGAATTTTTTACGGCTTCACTGTAACTTATTTTTGGAGTAAAATCGCAGATATCTACACACGCTGGTGCCATCTTGAACAGGGTGTTACATTGATGGTGTTACATTGATGGACAATTCTGAATGCACGGTGGTGGCTCCTCCTATGCCCCACCCCCCATACTGGAGCTCCTCCTTGTTGGGGATTGCGCAGGATGAAGATAATGCTGCAGCATCATGTTTACTGGCCTGGTATTGACACCACCATATAACACACTACCCAGAACTGCCAGCCCTGTGCCTACATTCAGTCAGCTCCACCACAGCATTTCAACCCTTGGCTTTGTCCTGATCATGCTGGCAAAGAGTGCTTGCTGATTTTGCTGTACCATTAGAGGGGACACCTTCCACCCTGGTTTTCAACAACAGCCTCATTTCACTGCATCTGTGTTCCAGGATTTTTGTCAATGCAACTGCATTAAGGAACTGACCACTGCCCCTTTCCATCCTTTGTCCACTTCAGATGCTTAGCAGATGGTCAAGGCCTTAAAAACACAGACTTGGGAGTGGCACTCATCATCTTCCTCACCATCTACCAATCCACCATCATATATGGACAAAGTCCAGTGGAAATTTTACACACAAGCAGACACCACACCTTGTCTGATCTTCTGTGCCTGATTCCCTGGGTCCACTGCATTTTCATACAACTGTATTACTGTGAGGGATCCCACATCGTGTTTCGTACTTTCATCCAGAACAGCGAGTGGACCCAAGGCATTGTATTGGCAATAGGGGACAGAAGATGTTTGAGATTGCAGCTGAACAGTTGTTACATGCTTAAGATAACCTCCCTTCACTCTTGACTTGTCTTTTGGTTAGCTGTTCACTTAATGATTTGTGCTCTCATTGACCTTGAGAACTCTATCAATATCTGCGTTATTGTTAGTGTGAGTGACCAGAAACTGTGTTCTGTCTATACAAAGAAGGATAGAAAATAAATAGCTTACTATATGAAAGATTGTAAGAGACTTCCCACGAACCATGGACCATACTGAGATGGGGTGTCTTGCATGCCTCACTGATGCTGATAGCCGTACAGTGGGTGCAATCATAATGGAGGATATCTGTACAGTGGCCATACTGACATATGGTCCCTGAAGAAGGGTAGCAGCCTTTTAAATAGTTGCAAGGTCATCCATCTAGATGAGTGACTGATTTTGCCTTTAAACATTAGCCAACATGGATGTTGGCACTGCGAACAGCTACAAGCAAGGAGAAACGACAACCTCTACATTGCTCCAAGGACATGCAGCTGTGGTGTATGATTGTATCATGATTTCATCATCTTGGGTAAAATATTCCAGAGGCAAAACAGTCCCTGATTCAGATCTCCAGAAAGGGACTGCTCAGGAAAATTTTGCCAATATCTCTGTCCGAACAGGCCTCAGAAGGCCCAACAGTACTGACTGACCACAGTGTCACTCTCAGCCAATATACATCAATGGATGCAAGTATGGAAGGGCGAGCGGTCATCACATCCCCCTCCTAGCTATTGTCAGCTTTTGTGACCAGAGCTACTACGTCTCAGTCAAATAGCTCCTCAGTTGCACTCATACGATCTGAATGCATGCTGCTTGACAACAGTGCTTGGCAGACCTGAACAGTTACCCATCCAAGTGGTAGCCCAGGCCAACAGTGTTTAACTTTGTTGATCTGACAGAAACCGGTGTTACCACTGCGGTAAGGCCAGTGACAGAATTTTGCCAGTAGGAAAAATGAAATTGGTGTTATATGAGTTGGAGCATGAAATGTTAGAGCTCTTAGTTTTGTGGGTACATCACATAATTTAAAAAGAGAAATGGTTTCACTGAAGTAAGATATAGTGTGAATAAGTGAAACACAGTCACAGGAAGAACAACAGTTATGCACAGGTGAGTAAATTGTTATCAACAGAAAATCAAATATCTGTTATGCAGGAGCAGATCTAATAATGAATAAGAAAACAAGAAAGTGGTTGAGTTACTGTGAATAGCATAGTGAATGGATTATCACAAACAAGATGGGAACAAACCCACTAGTCACCTCAGTAGTGCAAGAATAAAGGCTTTCTAGCTCTGTATGTGGTAAAGAGATTGTAAGAATGTATAATGAGAAAAAGAAATTTTTCAAATCATTAAGGCAGATGAAAATTCGATTGTGATGGTGCTTTGCAATTCAATGGCAGGAAAAGGAAGAGAAGGAAAAATTATAGGAGAACATGAAGTAAGGAAAGAAATCAAATTGAAGGCTGACATGCAGAATTTTGCACAGAGCATAATTAATCATGGCTAGCACATACATTGTTTAAAAATCATCAAAAAACATACAGAACAATTCAAATCGAATATAGCAATTGCACATGGCTGTTACTGTTTAATGTGTAGTAATACATCAGTAAGAATTACAGACAACGTAAAAGCAAGTTTCTTTTTGCATACTTTCTAGGTGTTCTATAGAACTCTCTTTGGTTGTACAGACAAGCAATAATCCATTTACATAATGCATTCTGAAGCATATGTGGAGTCACCAGAGTGAACACTTTAGAAATGCGCAATCTGAATTTTGATATTGATTTTGGCACAGGAGGCCTACACACAAATTCTTTCACATAATCCCATGAAAAAAAGAAATCAGTGGGTGCTAGGCCAGAGAGCTATGTGGCCAAGAGCAGGACACAGTGTCACCATTTCCAGTATGACTGATCAAAAGGTTTGGACGATGTTGATTTAAAAATTTCTGAACCTCCATACACCAATTTGGGGGTTCTCCATCTTGCTAAAAATGTTGTCCATGGAATCAGTATCAATTTGTGGTATCATCCATTGCCCAAGCATATCCTAGTAAATGTTTGCCAAATCACCAACCTTAATGAAGAAAAATAAAGCATACAATTTTTGTGCTGACACTGTATAGAACACATTAACTTTTGGTGAGTCATGTGGATGTGCATTATACACGAAGACTTTTCTGTGCATCATATCAAATGTTGTATCATCTGACCTTACCACTCAAGTAGACGATTACCTTGTCATTAAAAATAAGATACCCAGCAAATGTCTATTCCACAGTGGCTTCCAGCATTGCTGTAACACAGTTTTAACATTTGACATAGTCTTCCTGTTTCAATTCATGTAAAATTTGTATTATGTGTGGTTACATTTCCAGGTTATTTTCAGAACATGCTAAACCCTTTTTTGTGGCTTTTCTAGCTCCCCGATAGTCTTGGGTGTCGACTTCTGTGGACTATGTTCTAACAACTGGTGAATTTCTCCAACATTTTGTGCTGATCACATGGCCTGTTGGTTCTGCACAAAAATCCTGTTTCTTGAAACTGCAAATGCCATCTGTGAATATTTGGCATTTGGAGGGGCTTAACTGTGTTTCTGACAATATTTTCACTGAACTGTGATGATGTAATGATAATTGTTAAATTCTAACACACAAAATACCTTTTGTTTGGGATCCGCTAATTTCACTCGTGGCACATAACTTTTCACGTTTTGGCTTCTGATTCATTTTGCCTCTTCAACAATAAAATTATGAACTTTCTTTTAGATTCTCTTTACTGGCGTATCACTATGAATTACATAGTTATAATCATTTGTAATTGTTATATCTATAATTGTTATATCTATTTTGAAGTACCCTATACACAGAGAACTTATCTTCTGGGCATCTCCTAATTTATAGACAAATTTTTGAAATTGAAACATCAGCATATGTAGTATAGAAGACAAAGAATTTTACTTTTTCCAGTGATTAATGTCAAAGATTAGTACTTTATGCTGTTATCCACTTTAAGCCATTGTGCTAGTTACGAATCTGCAAATGCAAATAGGTAGCCACACACACACACCTGCACATAATGTGTACATAGTGTGTAAACTGTTCTGTTCTGCATAATTTTGATAGAAATCATGCCAGTGAGCCTTGTAATATATAAACAGTAGTGGAATAATGTTGACTGCAAAAACAACTTCTGAAATGAAATGTTCTCTTCATTAAGCACACACTACTGTGCTGCAATTAAAGTCTTAGGGTCCTCCCATATTCTCATTAACAGCTTAGTCTGTCTGGTTTATGCTTTTGATAGCAATTCTAGAGTGTAAATATATGGTTAACTGGATTCCCCAATATGAGGTTTTAAAGTATTTGGGTTTGCAGCTGAGTCATCGTTTTCTTTACACAAAAATGTAGAATGCCTCATGATTTTGCACTTCATGGCATGGGCTTGCACAAAAATAACACACAAAATTGTGAAGTATTCCATATTTTTTGTGTAAATAAAATGATAACTCAGTTGCAAATGCCAAAAAGCTCGTAAACTTCCAGTTTTACCAAGAAAGCCTTAGAGAATACAAATAATTGTTGTCTTTTTCTGCTTTCTGGAACTTCACCATAAATTATAGAACCTTTTTTTTACACACAATCTACATTGTCCTTCCAAACTTTCATATCATGAAGTATTAGTATAGGATGTCAATAGCTACAAAGTAAAGTAGGAAATACAAGGCAAGGAAATGAAAGATGCAATTAAATTAGTAAGTGAAACCTTCATTGATATAAGGACTCTGATCGTTGTTGCATTTACCTAAGTTACAAATTCTGCTATCACCACACTTCTGCTGTGTAATGTACTTTGACACATTATTATCACTATCATAGACCATGCAGTTACGGCTGGTGTATCATATTCTTAGACTGTGTCAAGAGTTTTGTAATCATGCAGTGTTTTGTGCATCTGATGAAGGAAGAGTATTAGCATGGTTTCATTGCCTGAGTATTGAAGAAGACAACATTGTAGATGGATGTAGTCTTTCTGCGGACAATTTTTATATGCACATTTACTGTGTTTGTTTCATTGTTGCACGAACAATGTAAGTGTATGCTGAAGCAGCTCACATTACAGCACCTTCATTGTTTTATGTTGTGTTTGTGGTTGTATTATCTGGTATATTATAGCATTACTATAGCGCAAGGGCACAAATATATGAAGGTTGGAACTTAAATAGTGGAAACACAGCTGTGGGGGCACTATGCAATGGAATCTATTGTTGTCACTGGTAGCACACATTGTTGACATACCTACCTTACCTCCAAGCAAATGGACTCGCCTATCTCATGTCACTGGCATGCGCACGATCGAGGGAAACACTGTCAGAACAGTGGCACAGTGGGTAAAGGCTTCAACGAAGGTCGTCAAACTGTGGCAGACATGCATCGGGCAGGTCATCCTAGCATCTCTGAAGAAGAATAGCCTGCTGTTGCAGCATTAATGGATGGTGATTGACGCCATACGATTCATGAACTCATGCACAAAACCAGATTAGCACATACAACTGTGCTTTGCATCCTGAAGGAACACCTGGGCATGCAAAATATTCCATCACGATGGATTCTGCATGACTTGACGGAAATGCAGAAATGGATGCATTATGACGCTGCTCAGATGCACTTGGAATGCTATGAGTGTGAAGGAGAGGCTTTCTTAAGCTGTATCATAACACTGGATAAGACATGGACCACATCGTATGAGCCAAAACTGAAATGACTATCCAACAAATGGCATCATTATGGATCACCGCATAAGTTGAAAGTGCATCAGAGCTTCAGTATGGTGAAAGTTATGGTGATTCTTGTGTACAATTGTGATGGTGTTATCCTACTGCATTACATTCCTCCATAGCAGACCATCACTGCACGGTATTACTGTTTGTTTTTGGAGCATCAGCTGCGACCAGCTTTGCAATAGAAGCAGTGACACTTTCTGCACAACCCACCCATCATTTTGCATGACAATGCGCAGGGCAGGCCATACAGCGCAAGCTGTAGCTGCTCTGTTCAGTCAATGGGACTGCGAAGTATGGGAAATACTGTACCATCTACCATACTCCCCGGACTTAAGTCCTTGTGACTTTGATTTGATTCCAAAGATGAACCACTTCATGACATTTGCTTTAGAACTGTTCAAGAGATTCGACAGGCAGTAGATCGCTCCATTTGCACCATCAACAGAACAGGCTCTGCTAACAGTATATTATGCCTTCATGGGCTCTACACAATGCTGGTGACTACTTTGAAGGACAGTAACAGGTGCAAACATGTAACTCTTTTGTATTGGTAGTGAATAAATAGTTGTCACTATTTAAGTTGCAACCCTTGTATTTGTTTTGTGTGCCTGCAAGTCCAGTTCCCATAGTATGCTGATAACAAATTTATTTCAGATAGTTATCGATAGAATGTTCATTGTATGTTAAAATTTTCTTTCAAAATGTTGAATTATATATATGTGTAATAAAGAGCAAGGGATTGGTAAGTATGCCCTTGGACCATATCTGCATCTGAACCCTGTCCTTACGCAGATGCATAATGTTGTACATTGATCAGCTAGAACATTATGACCACCTACCTAACAGCCAGTATGTCCACTTTTGGCATGGATAACAGTAGCAATGCATCATGGCATGGAAGTAATGAGGCCTTGGTAGCTCACTGGAAGGAGTTGGCCCCACATGTGCACACGTGTCACCTAATTCCCATAAATTCCAGGAAGTGAGATGATGAGCTCTGACACCATGTTCAACCACATTCCAGATGTGTTCGATCGGTTTCAGATCTTGTGAGTTGGGGAGTCAGTGCACCAATTGTAACACACCACTGTGTTCCTCGAATCACTCCATCACACTCCTGTCCTCGTGACATAGCACATTATTGCACTGAAAACTGCCACTGCTGTCAGGAAATATCGTCATGAAGAGGTGTACATGGCCTGCAACCAGAGTACAATACTCCTTGCCAGTCACTGTGCCTAGCACAAGCTCCACTGGACCCATGAATGACCACGTGGATGTTCCCCAGAGCATACTGCAGTCACCACCAGCTTGTCTCCATCCTACAATACAGGTGTCAAGCAGCTATCCCCTGGAAGTCAACAGATTAATGCCATCCCATCTGCACGATGAAAAAGGCATTGGGATTCAACAGGCCATGCAGTGCTCTGCCAGTGCATCAACGTCCAGTTCTGATGGTTGTGTGCCCATTTCGGTCATAGTTTTCAATGTCATGTTAACATTGGCACATGCATGGATCATCGGCTGTGGAGGCCCATCGTTAGGAGTGTTCAGTGCAGCATGTGTTCAGACACATTTGTACACAGCCCAGCATTAACGTCTGATGTTAGTTCTGTCACAGTTGGCTGTCTATCCTGTTTTACCAATATGCCCAGCCTATGAAATCCGACATCTGTAATGAGGACTCCATGACATCTGGACATGGTTTCTCTTTGGTTTTGCCACATGTTGAAGACACTCACCGCAGCACTCTTCGAACATCTGTCAAGTTGTGCAGTTCCCAAAATGCTCGTGCCAAGCCTCCAGGTCATCACAATCTGACAACAATTAAACTCAGACAGAATGTGCACCTTCCCCATTCTACACATGGACAGCGTGCTCACTGATACTGTAGGCACTGTGTATGTGTACGAGTAGCAATCATTCCTTGCCAGGTGACACTGCAATCACCTGGACAGGTTTATATCAATAGTAGGTCGGTGGTCATAATGTTCTGCCTGATCAGTGCATTAAGTTTTAAATTATCTTAATTCTCATTTGCAGTATACTCTGTGTAGTGTGCTTGGTAATGGAGAAAATTTTCAGCTTGTCACAGAAATAGCCTCTTTTGCTAGATAAAAACTGTTCTCAAATAAATAGGATGGTAGGATTACTGTATTTAATGTTTTGTGTAGAGTATTGTTAGGCCAAATGAATGTAGTAGGTTGTTAGAGAGTGTGCTCTCTTCTCTGCCACCGGCAGTCAGGCCATTATTCAAATCAGAAGATTACCCAAGGCTTGGGGGGGGGGGGGGGGGGGGGGAGGAGGAGGCAGCACGGGTTGAGAGAACAGGGCAGCAACTAGATGTTGTAGCTTCCTTCAACTGGTAGTGAATTTGCCTACCTGTCTGGCAGGCTGATTGCCAGTTTGAATGGTGAAGATTCTTATTCTAGGGATGGGGACAGCCCGGGGTGTGGGGGTCTGCCCTCTCACACCCCACCCCCCACCCCACCCCTCGTTGGATATACCCTTACTTCAAGTGCCTAAACATGAGATCATAAGTTTCTTAGTTATTAAGATCATTTTAGGCAATGATTTAATGATGCTTTGATGTTGTTTCTGTATTTTATGGTTCAGATGCCTTACACTTTGTCATAATACCACCTAGCAGTTCTACCTCTTTTGACCCATACTGCTGGAAGGAGTCATCTTTAATTACCACTTGTAAAGGGACATCCTTTTCTAACATAACCCTTTTTATATGTAAAAGTAGCCAATACCAGGATTAATCCCGAATCTGGTATAGGAGAACATTCTCGGCTATTTCAGTAAGAGAATTTCATATGATTTTGTATACAATGTATTATATTTCAGGCTAAAATATATAAAAAGAACTTAATTTGGTAGTACTATGTACATACCGATAAAATTACTCTTCTTTTAAAAATGTTTGAAATTATGAAATTTTTCGTATACTTCAAATTCCTGTTATTAATTTACAATCTGACGATAATTATAAAATTTATTACTGGACTCACTTACAAAATAATGATATATTTTAGCGAACCTTCTTCTTTTGTCAAGAAAGTTTGTAAACACTTTGGAATATTGTGAGTAACGCAGAATGTAAGTGGTAGTGGACATGCCTGTGATGGAGACAGATGTACTTATGTGATTGACACTGACAGTGTATTTTGGAATATTAAGGGGAAATTGTAAAAAATGGTGGGATATTTAATAATGTGACAAAGAATAAAATTCAGTAAATATACAGGCAAAATCTTCATCAGTTATTTGGTTATCAGGAACCCACAATGTTAAATCGAAATTTCAGCCACAAGAATGTACCCCTAGATGCAAGACTTGGAGCCAACAAGAAGAGAAAATGAAGATAAGTGAAAAGTTTTTCTTTTGTGTATCTTATGCCTCTTGATGCTTTTGAAAATAATGAAGAGACTAAGAGAAATTTAATGATGATTTGTGAGAGGTTAAGACTACACACTGCAAGGAGTCATCTTTAATTACTGTAAAGATGGCACATTAAGTTGCAACCTATCTTTTCCCACTTTGTTGATATGTGTGACATTTATAAACTTTTCTTTAAAAAGTGTGAATATAAGACAGGCAAATTTAATTGCCTAACAATTTATGAGGAGAAGAATACCATATTCCCTGTCAGAATGATATAACACCAGGTACTCAATTATGAAGCACAACCTCCCTTCATTCCTATTTAGTCTACCTTACACATTATTAAGCTGGATCAAGCAACAAAAAAAGTGGAAAAAAGTGCCGATTTGTGGCAACTTGCTCTATTACATTTTTGACATAATGTTGTCAAGTTGGCTGTGAGATGTGTAGTATCATAAAAGTCTGAAATTTTCATATAAGAGTAGGCGATTCATGTTATAATTACAGTACACCTCATATTGCAATTTTTATTATGTTATTGTATATTTACAATAATATTTGAGTCTGTTACATATATTAATCACTGTTTAACAACAATTGCAATTCGTGACCTGCAGTAGGAAAGTTCATCATCTTATATCATAGGAAAAATTATGATTTTGTACAAGCTGAAACTTTGTGCATACGTATTTCCATTCTGTCATCTGAATAATTTTAAGTACGGGAAGATAAAGATCTATTCATGCAATGCAAATTTTGTATAAAGTACATAGAATGTTTCAACAGAAGTTACTAAAAAGCACTTGTGGCATCAATAGGTCATATCAATCATAGACATATCAACTATAGATATTAGTGTGGACAGTTTATTCGTATCCTGTTCCCATATTGGTGACCCCAAAGTTTCTACGTCTTCTGCGACTTCCGCGCCAGGTTTTGTAAATCAACAGGTTATGCACACACCACCATGGCCACGTCACCCAACGCTTTGTTCGATGATTTGGAAGCCCAACTATGACCACCAGGCCGCTTCAATCCTTCGCCAATGGCCAGCTCTCCATTACTCCATAGTGATTCACGATCTCCAACCACATTAACCTCAAACTTTGTTGTTCTACAACGGTCGAGTGTTACATCGTTAACTCAAATAATGGACTCAGGTTTCATGTTGCCGGACTGTGCTCACCAACGCGTGAAGTGTGAAGTGGATAATATTCAGAACTGTGTACCTACCAATTGATCATATAATGTTCAAATGTATAATTCGCACACATACTTTGATTCTGAACGGGCTGCAACAACAGTTACTGTCGTGCCGTCTGCACGCCGCCATTTGTGCAAAATGCACCCGGCCACTATCAGTCGCGACCTGTTCTGGTTTTCCCTCATTTTCAGACCAATGATGGACATTTTTGTGCGAAAAATTCTCCTTGCTCATCCCCCAGACTTGTTGCTCAACTTTTTGACCACGTGGGTTCGAGTACATCTTTCAGCATTTCGCCTTCAAGGATATCTTACCACACCACCAATAATTTATAGTCTGACCCCATGGAGCGTGTTATCAATGTGCTTGGAGAACTCACACTTTTGTCACACGAGTTACACCCCACTCACAGGGGCCCCAGATCCAACTGCTCAGCTGCTCGCCTCTCCCACAGCTCTGACTGTGTCTGCAGCGCCGGCCTTCCGCATTATTTCCAAGGTGGGCAAATTCAAATCAGTACCTGTAACCTACGGTCCAGTTTACAGGACCCCTACATGTATCGTGCAACCAATTATTCCCACGGTACTGACTGTGCCATCCGCGTCATGTTTTAGCGACATGTCAAGGACAATGCAACCTGCTGTTGCTACGGACATTCTTGCCAGTAACACACCCACTCCTCTTGTGCCGGCCTGATGTATGGCCTCTCCTGCTGAGGACTAGCTGGTTTTCCAAGGGACCACAAAGCCGCCTTCGTCTCCTCCCTCAGGTCGTCTGCTGAAGCTGCCACCTTTATACGAAAACAACCCTGTATTATAGTTTGTGCTTGTCAAGCATATTTTCGAGTTGCATCACGTGTCTGATGACACCTCTAAATTCCTGTGTCTCATCACGCACCTTGATGATCCCTTGGACTTAATTTGTGATCATCTACTCTCGCCACCGCCTCGGCCGAAGTAAGAGTTCATGAAGAAAACGATCATGGAACAACTCCCCTGCTCACCACAAGAATTAATCATCAAGATCTTGAACAAGGAACACCTGGGGGACTGCACTCCTTCAAGTCAATCAGCTCTCGTCTTCGCATCACAGACCAATTGTATTCACTGCTACGACAACACCAACCAGCTCACCACTGATCGCTAGTTGGCACAACTGCTCTTGTGTACCAACCGTCTGCTGGCAGAGGCAGGGCTCACTCCACCTCCATGTCTTCTACATCACCTGCCAATATCCGCTCGCTCTCTCCACCATACGTGCCAGTATACATTCTGGAACAAATCAACAAGGACAAGCCGCCTCCTCTGCCGCAGTCACAACCACATCCAGCTCATCCATACTGCTTGTACCACAAGATTTTCAGTGATAATGCCAAGAAGTGCCAATTACCTCGCCAGCACCCAAACGCTGACTGCAGGACCTAAAAGACCCCGAGTCCTGCGGGGAACCTCACAGACGTCCTCATACATTGCACTCCATTCACTCGTCCACCCGGCCAAGTGGTCGTTTGAACATGACTGACATTTTCTCACGGCTCGTTTCCCTATTCGACACTGGTGTTGTCTTGTCTATCATACCTGCACTGATTCGATGGCTCTTCCCCCCCCCTCCCCTCCCCCGTATTTTCACCAATGATGTCACTTCTATGAGCTGACAATGCATCAGTGTTACAAACCTCAGGCTCTGTCAAGGTTATGGTGCACGTGTCTCCTTTTCTGTGTTTTCCGTGGAGTTGGTACGCGAGTGCTCTGTCCTCACAGGTGACTTTGTGACCTGTGTCAGTAACCTATTGTCAGAATACGACTCGGTGGCACAACTCCGCGGGGAAAACGACGAGCTGAAACAACTAATTGCACACACAACGAGCTCATTGCGGCTCGTACCTCGCTTCTGAAATTGCAGTCCTCAGTCCCGCCACCCGATCGTGTTTCTCCAGCAGACACCAACTTGGACACTCATCAGGTTAGTCCAAAAACATTAGTTGCGTGTGACAATTCACATCCGGTAGACTCCTCATCCCCAACATGCTCACCACATTCACTGCTATTTGTGTCAGACAGTGCTTTTAATAACAATCATGCATGTGATACGACCATGCCCACACCGTGGGCAGCCACCCTGCGTGTTGATAAACATTTCCCCTCATCCTGCCTTTTCCCACTTGCACTAAAGGCTATGCTTCATCACACCCTACCCATCCAAAAACTTCGCATCAGGACATTGATCAGTCTCGTGTGCAGTTCTCAGTTTTTTCTGTCACTGATGGAATGACACACAAGATAGTTACCACTGCTGGCCCTCCTATTAGGCACAAGGTTAGACGACTGAACTGTATTAAGTTGCACGCTACGGGGCAACAAATTAACAAACATTTGGAGCCAGGTATCCTGCAATCACCAGACAGCAATTGGTCTTGACCAATCCGCCTTGTCCTCAAACATGATGGTTTTTTCTGAATGTGTGGTGACTACAGACGTTTAAACACTTGTACTGTCATGGACAATTACCCTGTGCCTGACATAAATGATTTCACCCATATGTTATCGGGCGCTACAATCTTCAGTGTCATTGATTGTAAACATGCCTACCACCAGATTCCCGTAGTGTCGGATGACCACCCTAAAACAGCTATTATCAGGCCACTTGGTTCATTCGAATACAACTTCATGCCATTCAGCCTAAAAAACTGGCGCAAACATGGCAGCATTTCATTGACTCCATCTTACAACAGTTCAAGTTTTGCTTTGCATATCTGGATGACATACTCATTTTCAGCAAGCCAGCTGAGGAACATGAAAATCATTTACCTTTGGTCCTCCAGACCCTGAACTCCAATGGTGTCGAGGTCAACAACGAAAATTTCCAGTCGCGTCTGCCTTCTTTAACTTTCTTGGGTTATGCCATATCCACCGATGGAATACAGCCGCCACAAATCTCACGTGCACACCATCAACCTATTCACTGGACTGCACCTATGCTGGAGGCTTTCAATGCATTAAAAACTTCTTTAGCTCACGCCGTGACTCTCACCCACTCCGACCCCTCGGCTGAGTTGTTCATCACTAAGGATGCCAGTGACATCATAGTGGGAGCGGTACTACAGCAACCAACACAAGACAGACACGGTTTCCCCTTTTCATTTCTTCTTTAAAAACTGTCAACAGCTGAGAAGAAATACTCTGCTTTCGGTAGAGAATTCCTTGCAGTCTATGAGGCTGTCAAACACTTCTGCCCCGAAGTGGAGGGTCACTCCTTCTTCATCCTCATGGATCATACACCACCAGCAGATGCTATCTGCAACCCCCCCCCCCCCCCCCCCCCCAAGGACCCACCCCCTCGGTGTTTCCATCACTTTGATCTAGTCTCCCAATTTACAACTGCACAATGGCATGGACAACATCGCCGCAGATTTTTTTGTGTGGATCAATACTATTTCACTCATCATTGATTTATCCAACATGGCCACCCTAAAAGCCTCCAATGAGGAGTCTCAAGCTCTCCTCATGGATTCTCAAACATCCCTTGTGTTTAGTAAAGCTAAATTCCCTGGCATTGTGAACGAGGTGTGGGAGCAACTCTTCTACCGGTACCTTATGCCCGTTACTCCCACCCCGCCGCCCCCTGCACCGGCAGGCCTTCGACGCTCTGCATAACCTTGCTCATCCTGGCCACTACATAGCTCATCTCTGAGCATCCCGTTAGAAAAATATAAAACAGGACTGTCAGGCCTGGGCACGCATCTGCATTCCCTGCCAACGCCACAAAATTGGCCACCACACCACACCACCACTGGGCAAATTCGACACCCCTCCAGGACAATATCGTCATGTACACATCGATCTTATTGGTCCTCTTCCATTGTCGGAGGGCCACAGATACATTTTATCCACAATACCCACAATTGCCTGCACATCCCACTGGGTAGAGGCAGTCCCCATACACAACATCACTGCCGAGATCGTGGCCAAGGGTCTTATATCCTCATGGACAGCTAGGTTCAGTTGTCCGACCACCATCACCACTGACCAGGGTCGGCAGTTTGAGTCTTTCCTGTTCACCATTTTATGTAACGTCTGCGGCATAAAGAAAATTCACTCCACATCCTACCACCCAAAAAGCAACAGGTTAGTAGAACGGTGGCACTGCACTATAAAAGTGGCACTCAGGTGCCACAACTGCCTCTGGTCTGAAGCACTTCCATGGGTAGTGCTCGGCCTCCATTCAACTTTCAAGCCTGACTTACAGGGAACTATCTCAGAATTCGTTTTTGGGGAGAACCTCGTCCTATCAGGGGAACTAATTCAGCCTCAAGTACCTGAAGACTTCCCTCCGTCCCTGGATTTCATAAGTCGCATGCGCACCCACTTCAAACATGCACACCTGCACCCACCTATCAGTCACTCCCCGCCGGACACGTGCCAACCACTCTCAACACTTTCTCCCATGTAATGCTGAGAGATGATTTGCTCTGCAACTACCTTATCTCAGCCACTTTAAAGTCCTCAGGCGGGGCGATACAACTTTCCACATCATCGTCAAAGACAGTCCACAAATTGTTTTGTTACACCAACTCAAACTGGCATTTGTGGACCCCAACGTCCCTCTGCTGGCTCAATCTGATTCTCCTAACGACTCTCCCGCCAGTCTCACTCCCGCCACGGAGTCTGACAATGTTTCTCCTCAGGCCACCGTGCCGTTTTGTTCACCCGTCGCCTTTCGTGTGCAGGTTTTGTTGCTACCTCATTGACTACAGAGACACCTTCTCCCATAGTCACCCTGCTCTGCAACATACTCGCACACTGCATGGATGACATTTCAATTGTCACTCTCAATGACCGAGTTCCCATTCTACTCACAGACACCGCGGTCCCGCCGTGCAACCTCCAGTTAAATGTCAGTGTTGTGCATAGCCTCACTGTCCCTCGTGAGTGTGACCCGATGACAATTCGTGCCTTCATATCACCGGACGGCTTGATTAGCATCCGGGCTTGCCACACCTACACCCCGCCATCTGCCGTTCAACCCGCCTGCTCTCGGCCTGTCCACCACATCGTCCGTCCTCACTGGCTCAGTGACTTTTTGAGGTGGACCTGCCTCCCACCGCTCCGCCTCCATTCCCCATCCCAGTTGGGGGGTGGAGGTCCCGGTCATGCATCTATTAGCTCGTACAACCACCAACAGCATCGATGCCCACACGGTCTTTCCTCAAGGCTCACATGCGGTACTCTGTACTGCGGGGTGGGGGCGTCTGCGTGGCATAAGTAATGCCAAATATTTATTCTTTCTGTTAGCAGCTTTTTTTTGTTCAGGATTCCAATACACCATATTATTCTCCACTCTTTTGGCTAAGAAACCTCGTTTTTCAAGAAAATCTCCATTCAATATGACAGCCTTACCCCACCTTACTGGGAGAGTCTGTAGGCCCTCGTACATTTCTACTGGTTGATGTAAGAGCCAATGTCTTGCTGCATAAATAACCTCCCCACCATCTACATACTGCTTCCTGTGGAGTACATCCATCATTGGGTCAAATGGATGGAAGGTGGACGACTGAGAACAGCTCAGTGAAGTTTTGTGAGCTCCTCTCGGGTGCACACACTTGTGTGTGGCCTCATCCATGAATGGCGAGATGTTTGATTGTGATCTGTCAATCACCTTGAATGAGAGTACTTGTATGTTCCAGTACTGCAGTTGTCACAGCTATGTGCAGCTGGCAGGCATGTAGATCACTCAGGTTTGTGTGACCTTATTGCGGTGATGACAGACACCTTGCCCAACAATTCACCATGTTCCAGTTCACTGACAGGTCTTCATAGATATTCTGCAATGACCTATGAATATCTACGATGCTCTGGTTTCCATTACAAGGATCTCAACAACAGAGCTCTGCTTGGAATGCATCTCCATTACAGATGCCATTTTGAAGGTTACGTACAGTGCCATCACCAACCGGAAATTCATGAAACTAAACGAGTTGAAGCAGGAATATTCCTCTATGACCCACAACAAATTCACATTTCTTTCATCCACAATTGGCTGACAAAAAAATATATAGCATTAGTTATTGAATGCGCCTTGTAATATTGTGTGGAAGGGATGGCTAATTCCTTTTTATAAGAGTGCTGAGACACATGACAGTTTGCACAGATGGGTATCCAACATATACTTTTCTTTTCCCTTTTATAATTGTTCTCCTGTGCTTGTATAGTATAAAAAAGATGACTAATTATTAAATCTATAGATGAATTTAGACGTCTCTCTCTGTATTAGTTTTCTTATGAATAAGCATTTTTTGTATTCTTTCTGGCCATGTGGAGTGTAATTCAGTAATAAATGCCTATACAACCCACACTGTGGTTTATGAGCAGAACTGATTGGGAATGACCTGGCATCAAACAGAGACAGCGACTATTTAGACAGCCTGACAGTCATGACACATTACTGCACAGTCACACGATTTGCTTACTGAGATGTAAATAAAGAACCATTGACTGGAAATGATTACGTTTGGCTGCTTGGAGACCATTTTCAGCCATTTATTCCATTTTATTTCCATTTATTTCAGCCATTTATTCCCAAACAATGATGGAATTTTTATGGATGACAATACAGGACATCTCTGGGCCACAGTTATTTGCAACTGGTTTGAAGAACATTCTAGATGATTCAGGGGAATCATTTGACCATCCAGGTCACCCAACATGAATCCCATTGAACATTTGTGGGACATCCTGAGAGGGCAGTTTGTGCACTAAATCCTGCACCGCAACACATTTGCAGTTATGGAGAGCTATAGGGACATCAGGACTTCCAAAGGGCTAGTTCAGTCCGTGCCATGTTGAGCTGCTGCACTGTGCTGGGCAAAAGGAGTTCCGTCACAGTATTAGAAGGATCCCATGACTTTTAGCACCTCTGTGTAATGTGAATGGAGCTAATGAAGGTAATTAGTTCACAGGTATATTTCTTATTTTGGTTAGATGATAGAATCTGTTAGTGCTTAAATTAGTGAAATAAAATATTATTAGACATCACATTCACACATTATATCTATTAAAATAACACTTAAAACAAAATATGAGTATGTACTATTGAATATGGGCCCTGAATTTCATCAGTGCTATGGGACTTGTTCTGTCTTAAAATGTCTTTTCTTTACAGTACGTTGAAAGTAAGCAGATTGTTGTGCTCCTGGTTTGCATACGATATTTTTGTGCACCACTACTGCACAAGCATTGTGCTTAACTTTTATGTTAATTGCTTTAGTTTCCCAAATTATTGCAACGTTTGTTATTTTTCTCTGGAAAGCAGTGTATGAGGAGTAGTCATAAAGGTTTAATTATCACCTAAAAAACTAAAATTAATTAATGTATTTTTGTTTGATTACAGATACATCACTGCAGTCATGGTACACAATGAAATCTGTGGGCTATAGTGCCACATCACACAATCAGGGGAGCTTGAACAAATTGGTGCAGCCCATTGATGAAGTGGAATATTGTACAGTAATATGTTTTCTGCATTTGAAGGGGAAACTTGTACAACAATCCATGCTGAGATGGTGGAAGTGTGTGGCAACTAGACACCATCATATAACACAGTGGATCGGTGATGCAGACACTCCCACTGTGCTCAAAAAATGGGTAGACCACCTCTCCATGAAGAACCATGAATCATAAGAGAAGTGGAAGCCCTGTTGCTTGAAGACTGGCGTATCACTGTTGAGACAATAGTGGAAAATATGAAAATTGTGTTAGCGAGGTAATAGTGGAAAAATGTAAACCAACGATGGATCTGTTCTCAACATTTTGCGTGACAGCTCACATCCTTCCCAAAAACCTGCCAAGCCGCAGAAGAAATGTTGTAGATGTATCAGATCAATACAGATTGATTCTTGAATCACCTATATACCATGAACAAGTGCTGTGTGTACCACAATGGCTCCAAGACAAAGGAACGTGGATGTGAATTCAACATTGGAGGCTCAACTGTCATCAGACAACTTTTTTTGTTACTGTCATGGTGTGGTGCTAATAAATTATGCTGGTAAGGAGGAAACCATGAGATGAGCATACTACTGGAATCTCCTGATGAGGTTACTGGATAAAGTCAATATGAAGTATCAAGGGAAGCTGTCCAAGGGGCTGTATTTATTCCATGACAACACTCCAGTTCGTTCTGCACTGGAGACAGTCATACATGTTACCAAATTTTGACCCCCACTCAGTTCTCTTGGCCTGTAACCCACTAACTCTTTTTCTTTTCTTGG
Organism: Schistocerca gregaria; assembly: GCF_023897955.1. Classification (NCBI taxonomy): domain Eukaryota; kingdom Metazoa; phylum Arthropoda; class Insecta; order Orthoptera; family Acrididae; genus Schistocerca; species Schistocerca gregaria. Next base: position 538,448,360 of record NC_064921.1, read on the forward strand.
GTACTAACTTCTTCCTCTTTAGTTGGGCGAAAAAACCACTGCATGGCATGCATTTCCAAAATGGTGAGAAGGTAATTTTCAAGGTTTCCTGAATAATCAGAATATTGCTTCTATAACCAAGGTATCTGGCAAGTCAGCTGTCATTGAGAAAAATATGTAACATTGAAGGGTGAGTATAGAGAAGGACTAATAGCAGCATCAAGTTTCATAGTTGTTGCACAACTTTTTCAAGGAGATAATTAACCTTTCTGACTATCCCTTGTGGATGTAGTAGCTTCGGTGTTAAAGAGTCTCTATTAGTTAACAACTAAGAGAATCAAATGAACGACAAAAGAAGAAAAGTTGAATGATTTGGTAAATGAAATGTTTATTCTTTCTTAGCATATGTACAATAAAAATGGAGGTGACTAGGGTAGCTGGTAGAGGATACAGGTGGAGTCGGCCCTGCGCATTCTGCGGCCCTCGTAGCCCAGGAAGTCGAGCAGCTCCTGCAGCGTGCACGTGCCCAGGTAGGGGTTGACCAGGTCACGCACGATCTGCTCCACCAGATCGCCCAGCTGCTCCTGGTTCAGTGCGATGAACTCCGGTGCCAGGTCACTGATGAGCTCGTTGAGCAGATCACCCACCAAACCGCCACCATTCAGGTTTTCAAAATTCACCTACATACCAAAATACACACATAAGACATGTTCTTCCCTCTGCTTACTGTGTGTACACTGAGAAACGAAGCTTGTCAAACTGGCATGAAGAATGCTACATACTTGGATATGCAAATCATTAGCATTTCAGTATAACTGCACAAAGTAAGTGAGAGCAATGCCATCTATATTCTACTTGTAAGGAAATATTATGGAGCAGGTTTCTCATCCAGGTGTTACATAAAAGTTGTTTGTGAGAAGATTGTGAAATCCAGATGTAAGAAGAAAAAATGTCTGCCAGCATTCTAATGAATCTGATGGTGCTAGGATCGTGGCTCATCAAGACTGTAGTTTAGTTTATTGTTCTGCAACATTACTACTCCCATTGCTTGGGGTCTCACAGCCATCATATGATGGGTTCAGGAAGGCTGTACTTAACCCTATAAAAGGTTTCAGGGGCACTGATCAATGAGAGAACGATAACGTCAAGTATTGTACGACCATATCAAGCACCTTCTGTCAGCATAAGGGCTTAATGTACAGCAAGATAAGTCAGAGAGAGGCACATCAACAGAAGTGCACCCAGCGATGATACTAGACACAGGAGTGGTACCACACTGTCTTTTCTGACAAGTCCAGGTTCTGCATAGAGTATCCCATACAACACATCCTTGTGCAGAGGCTCTGAGGACATCAAACATTGCCAGACTGCATTCATCATAGTGATATGAGGTCCGCACGTGATGATGGTGGGAGGTATCACTGAATTCACAACACAATCACCTGTGCTTTGCACATCCAGTAATTTGGACAGCAGCTGTTACATTTCTAATGTGTTGAGCCTGCCCAATTTATCCTTCAACAAGATCATGCTGACTGGATGTTGCCTTTGATGTTGTGACAGGCTTCAATACAAAGGGTGTTCATTTGTTGGCCTGACCAACACATTGTCCAGATCACTCACCCACTGCAAACATCTGGTCACAGATTTCCGAGAGACTGACTCGCCTGCCACTGGGATAGAGTTGAAGCAGCATGGAATGAAATACTTGTATTTGTGATCCAAGCTCAGCTGACTTGACACCCAGTTGTGTTAGAGCCTTTGTTACTGTCATAGATGCAGTTCTGTGTATTAAATTTCGTACTCTGTATATTAAAATGCACATCCTGTATACTCCCAAATCACTTATAAATTTAACTGTTTGTTCTTAACACAGCACTATACTGTATGTGCATGAGAAATAAAATTTTGTTGTTGGTTATCCTACCAAGTGTTGCAACTTTAATGGAGAACTGTGTAAAACACTTTCATGTATTTGGTTAAGGGCATTTTTGCCATACCATTTATTAACTGTTCTATTTGCTCTTTCTTTAGGTGGAGCAGAAGGAGATGATTGTTTATGCTGAAACTAATTGTAGCATCATGATCTAACTCGAGTCACATGTACAGGACTGCAAGTTATCTTTTAATCCCATATAAATACTGGAGATTAGTTTGTAAAATTTTCCTGGCTGGAATGTTTCCTACTCCCACTGCGGTCACAAACCAATCCATGTAGGCTAACCCTCAAATGAAGCTTGTAATTTTTTAGAATTCCTTGTCATTTTTGAGATTCTTAATTCTCTAGGTGCTGCATTCTCCAAATGTTAGCTGAAAAATTTGTTGTTTGGGAAGGGGCCAGAGTCTTGACCTCCCACCCACCCATGGATCCACACCTGCAAAACAACACAGACATTTCTAACTAGCATAAGTAGCAGCAGCATTGACAGAAAAGTTCACTTTGGAGGCAAAAGCTAATCACACTGTAACTGCAGTGCTTATTGACTAAACGGCTTCATTTTAAACCATGGGTGTGCAACCTGTGGCCTTCAGGCTGGATCCAGTCCATGATTTGATTTCAGTCCAGACCTTGAAAAAATGCATGGGAAAGCAGGGCACTTGCTTTTTACTCTGCCTGTGATGCATTTTCAGGTCTTTGCCATTCTGTTCTTTGAATTTTTCCAGTTTGGTTGCCATAAGCTGCAGCAAATATAAGTTAAGTTCAAGCAGTTTAGACTTTCAAACTTTTTAAAATGAGCAAAGAGATGATGGCATAATTTTTTTAGTGGTACAGAAAGACCCACATCTGGGAGAACAATCATCAAAAGCATTTTTGGATAAGTATTTAAAAATGTTTTTTAATAATGTTTATGGATATTAACACACTAAATGTCAAAACTTCCAGTGACCTGCATGTAGTCAGAAATCGCAATGTTACTACTAATTGTTTGTTAATTGGGATGTCCTATCTCATTGCCATATTTTGTTTTGATATTCTTTCTTGTATTAATGTTAGACATTGCAACTGTTGAGATTGAAGATAATTTATAATGAATTACCAGCAACCAGTTGTTTTATAGGTGTTTATTTTTCAACAATTAGGTTTCATGATGCTTGGCACCCCACCTGCAGGTGTTTACATTTATTTACATGTCATGAACATCTTTTCTTTGCCAACAACATTGCAGAATTTTGCAATGGAACTTTTTAAGAGACCTATTGTAAAATGTCATAATTAAAGGAACAACAAGTAAATAAATATGAACATCTCAAGATGAGTGAGCATAAAACGAATGTACTCTCAGAAACATAAATTTTGAGGCATAATCTGTTGGCATGGTGTGTTGGGAAAGAGGTGCCATTCATGTCAGGGTATAGTCCCAAAAACATTAATGTCACGGATGCCACAGTTATGATTTTATGCACTAAAAGTGCTACTGTCATGTCACGTGATCAGCCAGCCCATGAGCTTAAGTAAGTGTGTGAATCAGACTTGCAGGTCTCCAAAGGTAACCCATGCTAGTTGCTGGAATTTGTTCCGGAGTCATGAATTCAGAGACAAAAGTGTGCAGTTGCTCAGAAATTAGTGGTTTCATTTGTTGTTGTGGGCAGCTAACGTGGAACAGACATCAGAAGAGTGTTGATATTTTAGCATATCTGCAAGAAATGTCTGGTGGTAGACTTATATGAGCACTTTTAGCTGTGGAAGTCTGATGGAAGAAACTAACTCGATGGAAGGTAAAGGTATCATCAGTACTGTAGGGGAACAGTTATCAACACTGCTGCTACATGTCAAATCTTACCTTTACCTGTCCCTGCTGGATGGATGAGCAAAGATGGTGTGGGGGTGCCACATCAGTAGGCAGTTTCTAGAGTGACATCGCTGCACCCCGTCTGTCACAAATAGTATCATGAATATTCATTTTGAGTAAACTTGTGCCACATGAATCAGTATGCTTTTGTTTAGATCAGCTGTGTGGGGAACTTGCTAACTTGCATGAAAGTACAAGTAGTGTGTGTGCTGATGTAACTAAGTTAGTTTTTAGATTGATGTAGAGTGCATTTTGATGGATCAGAGATATAATAAACTCAATATTACTCAGTTCAGTTCCAGTAGCTTTATTCATGACAGTATATGTAGTGAGAAAGATGCTTGAAAAGAGGAAGTCTCAAATTTGGCAAGGAACCCCTGTAGTGTGAGGTTGCAAACAGGCCAATGATATTTACAGCATTCAGCACTCCAAATGATGTCTGCTGGGCAGCCACAATATTGGCAACTGATAGCAACAGGAGGTGGGACTGGAGGTATCAAATGGTGAGCACATCATGAAGCTATGGAGCATAGTTGAACTGCTTATTCATTGAGTAACTCACAACAGTGTCACAGTGCTACTAGTGTTGATACAAAGCAGAGCAATGCCAACAATAAACAAAACAAACATTGCATTCTACCTACAGCAACATTTGCCAAAGTTGACTTTTCTTCAGAATGGAACTCAAGGAATTTTGCACAGTGAAAAAGAAGTCTAATGTGAAATATTAACATTTTTGCAAGATGAGTCAGTGGAATGTGTGGTGTCGTACATATTCAACTGTGCGGAAAATGTAAATGAGGAGTACAGTAATGATGATGTGTGCTTAACAAGTTAAAGTGATATTGAAACAGGTGTCAAGTCATGTAGTCCATCATCGTAGCTGAACAGGAAGCCATAAATTGTGTCGCCACTGAAATGAAGTAAAGGACATTATTGTCAAAGAAGCAGGTACTAAACATAATTATATATGGGGAAAATCATCTGCAGCATAGTAAAAAAATCGTTATTTACAAATTTTGAATAAGTCCACATTAATATGACTGTCAGGGTGTATACAACCCCGGACAACCGGGAAAAACACGGAAGTTTTTTCATCCGGGAGAAAACAGGGAAAAACCCGGGAATTTTGCGGAATTCCGGGAATTTTTTCATTGTTTTAGCTTTCAGTTAAATTTTTGTAATTTTGACTGCAGAATTGATTCTCTAGCAAAGAATGTTATAGTATCCTGCTACTGGAGAATGATACTGCAGCAATACAATATAAACGAGAGGGAAAAAATAAAACTTTAGTGTCAAAGGAAATGTGCAATTTACATGAACAAAAAACCGTGCACGCACGAGCGTCTGCAAATAGCAAAAAAATGTCAAAGGCCTTAGGGCGCAGTCTGTAATTCTTCGTAACAATAACTGCTTGCTGTAAGCATACGTCACAACTGTTCACTTTAGGTTCGTTTGACCAGTTGCCAGCGGTCTGTTGCGCATGCCCATTTGACTCGCATATAAGCAGTACCTTCTCCCGCTACTTGAAGTTTGGCTGTTAGCTGTATCGGTAGTAGCAGCAAGCAGCCAGATGCAAACGACAAAAATTTTTCTCGCGCACCCTAGCTGCCAGATTAACGCTTGCACAGAGTTGCCTGAGTTGTAGTGGGGAGGGCGTTAACCCGCACGTGACCAGTGTTTACGTTAAATGATTTCGCTGCTTCTCTTCGTGTACAGCTCCCACGTCAAATGAAAACAAAACGGATTTCTGTGGCCGGGAGCTATCAAGTGAATTAAAATACATTCACATAATTACGGTGGGCAAAAATGTTTTATTAATTTCAGTTTTCTGATTTTATTTTATTTCCAAGTTAGTAACAGTCGAGCATTAATCGCCTTGCAGAACAGTTAAGTTATTTTGCAAGTTTGGCAAAGAAATTTGGCTTTATTAATCTTTCCGCCGAGGCAATCATTTTATTTGAAACGAAGTGTCCCATTCTACAGTATTGGCCTATTTCCAACTGTTCGCTGAATTTCAAGTGTACGTTATCATCTTCTGCCATATATGGCATTATGCCATAATAAAGAACCAAAAATGAGATCGTAGAGTACTGGTAGTCCAAGAAAATTTACATCCCAAAAATCACACTGAAAAGCTTAATATCAGATGGAACCTACATCATTGTGAATCTGGAAAAAGCCAATTTGCACTTCAAGCCGAATTATGCATTTTAGTATGGTTTACGAAATTCCGGTGCTCTTTGGAGTATCATCTGATGCCCTGTTTCTTTTATGGTGCATTGTAAGCTCTCCTAGTGCTTTATACACATGAACATACGGCTTTCTTACACCACTGCAGTTGCACACGCACAACAATGCCTGTTTTCTGGCGCTCTCTGGCAACTGGTAAATCGAACCTATTTCTCAGTCTACGGATAGTATTGCGAACGGTGGTTAGAAAAGCGTTACTTTCAAAGTAAATTTCTTTTCACGCAAGATGAATTATGTTAACGTGTGAGAAAGTGGGATGGATATCTAAATCACAGAGCGTTCGAAACTGAATAGTTTGAGGACCAGCCACTTACAAGAATTTCGAGCCGACACATTTATGTCATAATTTTAAATTTACTGGCATATTTGTGTGATGTATCTTAAAGTATAACACATGCAACAAAAAAAAGATCAATATTACATATGAAAGCCTAACTTCTGTTGTAGTGTGTTAATCTTAGAGACTAATATTATATGTGAAAGCTTTTCTTTTCTTGTAGATATACGGTACTGTGTACATTAATGTAAACCGTTAACTTTTCCGCATGCGTGTTCGCGATATGCAACCAGTGATCTTGCTATTGGCTGACTATAACACGTGTTCTATGCTCTGAATAGCTGCTGTCATCGGCTGGCGAGATCTCGTGGCTTGAGCCATGACTCGCTTACAAAAGGTCATCGCAACCTCGGTTTCAACGCTCCGGTAACTAACGCGCTGTGTTTGGTGCCATTCGAATTTATGCTTTCGTAATACGAAAATATGCAGCGTATATGTTGCTGCAAATCAAAGGTCTTTCCAATACTTATCTCCTTTTTTTATTTTATTTTTATTTTTTATTTTTATTAGAAGTTTCTCCAAAACTTCTCTGCCCCGTCTTTTCTTTTTTTTCTGGAAGTTCTACGCGACTGCATAAAACGTTAACCATTCAAAGGATTGATAAGTTTTACAGTTCCGAGGGAAAATCTACGGAAAACCTACTGTCACTTAGCACGGAGTAAGTGTATTTTCGCCCGGGAAAAAGCATAATTTTTTAAATGGGACATCCGGGAGAAATCCGGGAATTTGTTTTCCTTGTCCCCGTATACACCCTGACTGTGTAGTGCATAAGAAAATCTACAGATATTGAAGGGAGGACAATGCACACTTGTTACAAAAACTGGTGTTTGCACGTTTCAAGGATGCTCAATACAATTTACAGAATGCGCATGACAGTGACCTACTACATTATGCACAGCAAATTGTGTATGACATAGATTACGATGCTTTCAGTGCTGGCAGTGGATGTTTGCATAACTTCAAACAGTGCTAAAGAATTGGAAGATGTAAGATAATAAAATTTTAAAGCATTAACTTGATGATGCACAGCAAACTGCGGAATTGGGCCAAAAATTTGTAGATGAGATAAACAAACCTATTCCCTAGTTCAGTAAGGAAATTTTCAACTAGGATTTGAAGAGGAAAAATTTTCAACCAGGATTTGACGAGGAAAAATTTGAACTTGTGACCTCGCACCAAAGGGGTTTCTTGTGAGAGGCACAAGTCACATAGGCACTTGGTCAGGAACATTGTTATTGTGATAAGTGTACCTTGGGAATAAGTTTGTCTGGGGAGGGAGAATAATCCGAGTTGTTTGTATGAAAAGTAATGTGGACTATTGTCCTTTTACATACTATCACGTGAACTGAAGGATCACCAATAGGTGGTTACGCACTGATGACAACAATCTCTGACCTCTCCGTCCAATGATCACAAGGGGGATTTCTGAGGGCTGGTACCAACAGAACTCAAATTATTGGTTGAATCAGTAAAAACAAGGCTTGTGAATCTAATTAAAACAATTTAATGGGTGTAATGATAGGGTAGGAAAACCCATGAGCATCTCATAAATGTTTGTTTTAGTGACTGTGGCATAATTATTATGTCAAGAGGAGAATCACACATGTGTCATTTGGCTCATGTGGATCATGGCTGCGAGCTTCTTCTTTGACCCTCCACAGAAGAGGGACATTTCAGTCTTAAGGTGAATTAGAGAAAAAAATCAGCATAAGATACCTTTGGAACTGAGTCATAATCAACTTTGACATCTTCCACCTGTTACCCTCTCATGCTTAATACCTAAAAGCTGACACTATGACTGCTCCACCACCTGCTCTACCCTTTGTGTTTATCATCTCAGAGATGGTTAGTAATTAGTGTTTTATGGCGCTAAATGACAAGTTCACCAATGCCATCACAGCGGTGTTATGATTCAGTATACGTTTTTACAGATGTGGGCATGTGAGAAACTGCAACCATTGAACTACATGAATTACAGGAGCAGTCATAATGTAGCAGTCTTCTCTGCTGTATAAAAATAGTTGATGTTCTTCAGAACTTACCCGGAAGACTGCAACAGAGAAGCTTACTTCCATCGCCGTGATTGATACAGCAGAGTTGCTGGAACCATCCGCAGTGCCAATGTGCACTGTGCCAGATGTCTGGAAATCCTGCACCAGCAATCTGAAAACATTGGTCAGGTGATATTGAAACAGTGTTAACTTAGTAGAAATTGACAGAACAGTGGATATACAACTGTTACATATTACAAAAACACAATGTGCAGGTTTTTTTTAAAAGGATCTGGATTTTCCATGTTCAACATTTTCTTTTATATCTGTTTTGCAAGTGAGGGATACGTCTGATTATCTGATCACTGGTACTGCTGTGGTTTACATCTCCACTGACTGTTTCCCCATAGAAGATGATCTAAAAGCAAAGGCAAATATGGGGTACAGTGGAAATCTTGAGGTAGAAAAGATCACATAACAAGTACCCATTTTGCAGTGGATGTCAAGCTGCAGTTGTTTGAAGTTGCCATCTACTTTATTTAAGTTAAAACATGTTCTGTACTGGGCAGAATATGTGAAAAATGAGGAACTGTGTCCAGATTTGATCTGACCAACAGTCTTTATGGGCCAAGCATTTTTCGTTACGATGTTAATTGGGATAGCAAACTGAACTCAATACAGTTCTGCACTAACGGCCCAATGGGCAGCCACAGACATATCTAAAAATGCTGTGCATATTCACTATGTATTTTGGTTATGGCAGCAGTCCTATCAGACTTGCTTTGTGATACACATGATGCCACACTCCTTTCATGTGTGTCATTATTAAGGAAGACCTGTTGAGTTCTGTCTGTAAGAAAGTTTTTCATCCAAACTATATCTGGTACAATACTTTGTAAACATGTTTTTTTAGTAAGTGACTATGTGAAAGTATTTCAAAAAGCTTCCAGAAAGACAAAAAGTAGGGTGTCACATAAGAACAGCAGTTAAAGAATACTATCTAACCTTTGGCAATGCTGACCATTGTCATCTTTGAAATGTCAGACAGCTGAAAAAGCTCACTGCATAGAATCATTACTTCTATAAGAGTATCAGAAGAGGAAAGATCCCAAGTGGGCTCAGTCCCTAGAACACTTACATACCACAGGGCTTAAACTGATTTCTGAGGCCCGTAGAAGCCCAAGAAAAGTCGTGACTGAAAATGTGTTGTACAAGGGGCATTCACTAAGTAATGCAACACTTTTTTTCTGCAAGCAGGTTGGTTTTGTTCAGGATTCCACCACACCACATTACTCACCACTGCTTTGGCTACAAAACCCTATTTTTCAACATAATTTCTATTCCATGCCACCTACCTGGGAGAGGCTATATGATCACATGGTCGGTGTCAAAGCCAATGGTTTACTGCATCAATAACCTTCCCATCAACCATGTACTGTTTCTCACAAAGTGTATCCTTCATGGGCTAAGAAATTGAAGTTGAAAGGTGTATTATCTGAGTTGTTGAGTGGACAAGGAAGAACAGTCCAATGAGTTTTTGATAGTTCCTCTAGGATAGTCTCTCAACTACTGCAAATCGTGAAGCTCCACTGAACCGCCTTCTGATGAGCTCACCCTCTGTGCCCAATGACTAACTGTATTTCTGTTGATAGCAGATGCTCCATAGACTTTGTACAAGCATTTGTGAATATTCCTCACAGTTTCTTTCTCTGCAATGAGAAATTCAATAACAGCACACTGCTTGTAATGTACATCACCTACCGATGCCATTTTGAAACTGTCCTGCAGCTACGCTATCTGTCGGAAGTGATGGAAAATTGGTGCGCTCATTCATGAGACTTCAAATAATACATATGTAACGTGTAGCATTCGGAGCATTGTTTTTGGCCGAGAAAAAAATGTGGTGCATTACTTTTTGGGCAACTCTTGTAAATACATTTCAGTTTTGATCATTGCATCCTGATGAAGGACATCAAACAGAATAACCCCTTCAGAGTCCCAGAGGACCATCGCCGTGACTCTACAGGCTGAGAGGATCCGAACATTGGCATGACTTTACAGGCTGAGGCTGTAACTTGGAACGTTTTATTTGGAGGACAGTTGGTATAGTGCCACTCCATGGATCACCATTTTCTTTCCAGTTTGAAGTGATAAATCTATGTTTCAGTGCCTGTGACAATGTTCGACAAAAATTTGCCACAATCAGTTTTGTGATATGCAAACAGTTCTGCACAAATGGTCCTTCATTGCTCTATGTTGTTCGGTAAGGCAGCTAGAAACCCAGCTGGCACAGGCCCTTGAGTACCCCAACTGGTAGACGAGTGTGTCAGCACTACCAACAGAGATGTCCAACAGAGCAGCAAGATGTTTGATTGTGATCTGTCAATCACCTTGAATGAGAGTGTCCACACGTTCCAATGTTGCAAGAATCACAGCTGTATGCAACTTGCTGACATGCAGGAGATCCGACAGTTCTGCACAACCTTGTTGCAATGATGACAGATGCCTCACCTGACTCGCTCTGATTTTCTGCCAAAAGACACTCAATGACAGGTCTCTGCCTGGAATATGCCTCCATTACAGATGCCACTTTGATGGCTTCATATTGTGCCACGATCTATTGGGACTTCATAAAACTACAGGGGCTGAAGTGGAAATATTCTGTGATATCCCACACAAATTCCTAATTTTTTCAACTTAAGTTGATGAAGGAACAAAATTGTTGCATTACTTATTGAGTGCCCCTTGTACGATGACCAATTATAAGCCACTAGCAATTAATGAATGACATTTATGAAGGCAGGCTGCTGGTTACCTTCAGTAGGAATTGGAACACTCCACTTGTTAGGAACAGTGCCATGTGATATATTACTAATTAGCATGCAGAAATTAATAAAAAACATCTGTTGGTCTATGCACTAATTCCCATTGTCAGTACAGAAATCATGTGTTTATTTAAAGAGCAGACAAAATTGTTTCCTGGCAGGTAGGTAGCGTGTACTCCTCAGTAACTAACTTGTCCATGTTCTTGTATTGTAACTGCAGATAAATGACCCCTTCGCAAATGGTGATAGTGTGGTACAGTCGATAAAGAGAACTAAAGCCCATTTCAAGTATTAATACCTTATTTGCAGGGTGAAGACTTAATGTGGTTACAGGATAAGCCTATCCTTCAACAGTCAGCCATGAAGTCTGGTTGCAGGGCGTCTACCAGCCTCAAAAATCTCTTTCAGCCTTTTGTCAAACCTGTATTTCCCTATTTACTTGTTCTGTGGTTGACAAAATGCAAATTTAACATATATTAATGCCCAGTAATATATATATAAATACGCAGTAGAAGTAGGCTGTGGCAGTAACATGTAGTACATTATGGCTAACCATGGGTATAACATTATGTTTGCATAAAATGAAAAGAAAGCATAAAGCTGCATTAATAAACCAGTACAGTAAGATGTTAACCGCTAATATGGATTGAAACCTGTTAGCTGTGAGTGCATATGTTTTTCATTTCACGTTGTTCACAATTATGTTTTAGCTAACATGGTAATAGACTGTTGATAAGAGAATGGACATGGTGTACGCAGAATCTTCAGAAGAGATTCATGATGCAAGTTGTAATAAAACATTTGAACCAGCTCAGCAAACAAAGCCTACTTTGAGAGTGACTGTTTCAGATGCACAGTATTCTGTTCAACCTCATTTTTGAAAACAGAGCAAAATTGCTCCAAATATGTGCCTTAATCTACACCTGTTGTAAATTACTCCAAACAAACAGCACAGTAGCGTGCTAAGATGGTGAACTTACGTGAAGGGCCCTTCACCATAGAGGCCAACGATGCTTCCAGCTGACCCTTCAAGATTGTACTGTCCTGCGAAGTTGATCTCTGGGATACCTACTGAAAAGTTGGCCTGCAGGTTGTCCAGGTCATTGTTTACACTGTTGATGACGTACGACGTGAGACCATTTATTGTCACGTTATCGAAAGCACCTGTCAGTCTGGAAAAAAAAGAAAAGCCATTCACATTACAGCAATAAGTCATTACCAGTGCGAGACATAATTAGCTCAACCATATGCTCATTAATAGGCAAAATGAATGAGTATAACAATTATTGTGGAGTTCTTTGTAAATAAGACTTTCTAGATCATATGTATATTTACTTGTAATGACATTTTGGCTACTGCTGTAATCATGTCAAAACTTAGGACGTATAAATCAATGTTCAGTTGCATAGATTTTATTGAAACTGACACTGATAACTGAACAGCTTTATAACACAGAAGTATTCAATCAAACAGTTTGTCAAATTTTGTTTTGCTTGCAAAATATTTGACCATGTATGGTGCTGTGTGACATTTCTGTCAAAACATAGATCATGTCTGAAAGAAATTTTTAATGGGGAAAAGTTTGAGAAGGTGGCAGAGGTTGTTTGTGTTGACAATTCACCACGTATGTTTATTGAAAAATAGTTTCATGACACTTTATCTCACTGTATCGTGAGTTTTCTACAACTATGGAAAATACAATAAAGGATAAAAATAAAAGAGTACTGGCAGTTACCAGACTGGTAGAAGTGACACATCTTTTCTAGCCATTTATTATTCAGTAGGAGATTAAGAAGGAATCAATATTCTGCACACAACGTACAACGAAGAGTGCTATAAAATAAAAATAAGTCAAAGATCTGATTCTTCCATGGAATTTTGATCCAGTTCAGCAAACAAAGCCCACTTTGAAGATGACTGTTTCAGAGGCAGGCGTAGGCTATAAATTGTGTTCCTATGTTCTGGTATTTTAATGAACTGTCCCTGGGGGGAGGGGGCAAGTAGAAAACAAATGTTCACTACTTAGCTTCTTATTTCATATGAGGGTGAAATAATTCTAAATAAGTTTCTGATAACTTATTCTGTTTGTCTGTTTCACTGTCAGTTTGTAGAAGGTTGATGTAATCATAATCAGGGTTCGAATGTAACAATTCCTTTAATAGGATTGAATGTGTATATTTCTCTCTCATGTGAAACCATTCCCTGGACCAGTAAACACAGTGCCAAAGTCAATGATAGAAATGCTTTAACTGCATTTGTAGCCATTCCCACAAGTATCAAAATACGGTACACACAAATAGTGTCTGCTTAAAAAGTGAGGTTAAATTGACAAAGTTTGTTGGTATGTGCTTGTTTGACAGGTCAATGGCTAGATAAGAGTAAATTTGACAAACAAATGTGATCGTTTTTGTGGGCTTCTGTCCAGCAGATCTGCAGATGATTAAGAACACTATTGATGAACTACTCCAAGTGGGAATTGTGCTACCATCGGACAGTTCATGTGCCTTTAGCATCACACTTGTCCTGAAAAAAGACTGTACCGTGAGACTCTGTCTTGCTTAAAGGGTTCTTAATTCCAAGACAATCCATGGCAGTTACCCAATTCCTAACATGCAAGACTTGACTCATACACTCATGGGCACCATAGTGTTCAGTGTCTTCTACTGTAAATCGGTATATCTGTAGAGTCTAATTCACCCAGACAACACTGAAAACTGTCATCATTACCCCATTTGGTCTATTCGAGTACCTGCATGTGCCATACAGCTTTGCACTGTAAACATGGCAGCAATTCACCAAGGAGCTCTTATTCTGCCTCTCCCACTGCTACACACCTTTAGCCGCTATGTAACATCGAAGACCATGCTGTTCATTTAGAGCTGGTCTTAGCTGCCCTCCGTGAAGAGGGTGTTATCATTAATGAAGCTAAATCCCAATTTAAACAACTTGAGGCCATATTCCTGAGCCACGTCCTGGGTGGCATCCACCCCACAGCGTAGTGCGTACTTATGGTCCAGAACCTGCCTCTACTGGAGATGTACCATTAATTGTGTCATTTCCTTGGCATACTAAACTTTATCACCACAACTTATCAAATGTGGCTTCTTCACAGCCACCACTGAGAGATGTGCTGGCTGGAAAGGACAAACACAGCAAGAAAATGGTGGAATGGATGGCAAGCAAGCAAGAAGCATTCCAGACATAAAAAAAACGCTAATTAATGTTGTCACCCTTGCTGATCCTGACCCAGCTGTATGAATCACCCTTACACAGACACTAGCAACACCACAGTGGGGACTGTATTGCAGCAAATCGTTGATGACATACCACAGCTGCTTAGATTCTTCTCCAAGCAGCTCATGCTTCCCCAGTCTACGTGGTCTGTCCTTCATTGTGACCTATTTGTGATCTACACTGTAATCAAACATTCTTGTTGAGAGGAAGAAGGTCACAATGTTATGATTTACACCCACCATAAGACACTTGTGGACACAATCAAGAACCCACTTCAAGAAGTCAGCTGGTACCGTTTCCTCCATCTCGACCTCATTTTGCAGAACACTACTGACAACTGCTACATTCAAGGGATGGTCAACGGAATCGCAGATTACCTCTTGGTGGAATTTTGTTACAATACAACCATGAACTTATGACCACAGAGCAGCCCAATGACAGATTGGATGACCAGTCTTCGGATTGAACGCCAGATAAACGTTATTGAATATTGAGTGACCACTGCTGTGCGATGTGTCCCCAGGGAGAATACGCCCCATTGAGCCACTCAGTATGCAATGGGAAGTGTTCAACAGAGTTCACAACTTGAGACAGGAGTCAGAAAAACGCTGCACCTGGTAATGGACAAGTTTGTGTGGCATGGGGTTAAGCAAGACCACACAGGGCTGCCTAGCCCCCAAAAATGAAGCAAAATTGGCCGACATGCCCTGCCACAACTCAGACACTGTCCAAAATTGAAGCACATTTCAAACAAATACTTATCGACATTGTAGGACATCTTCCTTAATTGGAGAGCTTCTAGTATGTGCTATCGAACATCGAGATGGGCCAAGGCAGTACTCATCTGTGCTATTACAGCGGAAATGACGGTGTGCATGTTTATAGAAATGTGGATCAAGTGCTTCAGAATCTCAGAGCAGATCACCTTGGACCAGGGCTGGCAGTTCGAGTTGTCGCTCTTCACGGCCCAGTGTTGCCTGTGTGGCCTCTGTCACATGTGCACCATATCTTACCATCTGCTAAGCAATGACATAGGACTTCGAAGGTAGCTCTGATGTGCCATGGTGAATCATGGTCTGAGGCACTTCAATGGGTGCTCCTTTGCATCGTATGATGATAACATTGATGTGTCACTTGCTGAGATCCTGTATGGCAAAACCCTATCGCTTTCTGTGGACTTTGTACGGCCTATGTTCCACAATGCACACTGCCCTGGTGACATTAGTGGACTGAGTTCATACACCTATTCAGAACACGTTCATTCTGCCGCCATCACCAAACATGCAGCCAAAAGTCTTCGTTCATAAAGACCTTTGCCAGTGTGAATTCATAATGATACGTGATGACACCATACATCTAGCCACCATAAACAGGACCTTGCAAAATGCTCTCCCATGATGAACAAACATTCAGTGTATTAGTACACGACATACCAACAACAATGTCATTTATGAGGCTTAGGCCTGTGTTGATTCTTCAGGACGACCACACTACGACCCTCAAAGATAGACATTGGATCACCCAGTTCCAACACAGGCAAACAGATTAAGCTGATGCCCCAACCCCTCCCCTGGTACCAACAGCACCTCGTCAGCTGCTCAAGGAACTACTGTCTCCATCACCTGCACAGGCCATCGCCACTAACCACGTTACAGTAACTTCAGAGGGCTGCCTCAACACCTTGTGCAATAACATACATACATCGTTCTCCAGCATGATCCTCCCCGTTCATGACAGACAGCAAATACCTATACACACTGGAGGCCTGAAATGAGCTCACAACCACTGTACGGCAGCCATCCAACACACACCTCAATGAGAAACAGTCTGACAATGTATTGCTCATGCGCGAGCTGTGGACGGTTGTTCTGATGATCTCTCCCATCACTTGCTGTCAATGCAGCACACAGTGCTCCGTACACGCCACAGGGGCTCTGTGAGAACATCAAGAGGTTGAAACTCCCCTGACATCCCTGGGAGAGGATCTTTGGGGGAGAAAATGCAGAGACGATCAATGCATTCTTGGCGTTGTTATTGTGTGAAAGCTCTGTAAATTTGCTCAATATATTAAATGATTAATGTATAATCATGTTAGACATTATTCAGTATTGTTTCTAGCACTCCTTAGTACCCTACTTCCACAATCTGCATATATAGCCATTTCCACTAGTGCCAAAATACAGTATACAGAAATGGTATTTGGTTCAAAAGTGTGGTTAAATCGGAGAACATTTTTGGTAAGGGCTTGTTTGACAGATCCCTGGCTAGATAAGAGCAAATTAGACAAAAAAGTTAGATCGTTTGTGGGAGGATTAAACGATCAAACAACATGACAAACTTTAAGGCCCCCACACAAGGGTAATGAATCGCTGCAATCCATTGCATGGGTGACTAATCGCTTCGTAGATCGCACATGTATGGCCCAATCACAGCAATCGATCACTGATTGCTTGTTACTCCCAGGGAATCTAATGGTTCGCATGCGATTCATGCTTGCAGTAAGGCTGCCAGGCTGGTTAGCAGCAGTGTGTTGCATTATGGCTGCGACTCATCTAATTATTAAGTGTAGTTATCCAGTTTTGTTTCGTTTTACTTTGCTGCGTTGGGCAAGAACTATACATTAGAATTTATGGTTATTCAGGGACTATGAACTACCCTGAGATGCGAATCTGAGACTGGAGCTGCCATTTATATTAAGCATTAATACAAAATAAACCCACCAGTTATGCAGTGATCAACGTTTTGAAGCTTGTTATGTAGAAGCAGAACTGATTGGAAGTATCCGCTGGGCCCTAGCTGATGAATTTGAGTCGTTTATGAAACAATTACAGGGATGATTAAAGTCTGACTAGGGTGACGTACCATAATATTAATTAACATTTTAATTTAAATGTTCAGGACAAATACATTAAGAAGTTGAGGAGATTAGTGTTTAACGTCCCGTCGACAATGAGGTTATTAGACATAAAGCTCGGATTAGGGAAGAATGCGGAAGGAAATCGGCCATGCCCTTTCAAAGGAACCATTTGCTTGAAGCGATTTAGGGAATTCACGGAATACCTAAATCTGGATGGCCGGAAGCGGGTTTGAACCGCTGTCCTTCCGAATGAGTCCAGTGAGCTAACCACTGCGCCACCTCGCACGACGGTAAATATATTATGCAGCTATAGTGATAACTCTCTCATACAATTTATGGAAAGAGTTATGTAATCAATAGTACTGCTATTCACAACAATTCTATAGGCACATCGAGATTCGAAAAAACATTGTGTAAATACTTGAAACTAAAGTACACGACTAATAAATGAAAATTAATTGTATTGACACACTAGAAAAATGTACTCGATCCACTTGCTGTCAGTGAAGAACATAATATAGTCCATAAATAATATTCTGCTTTCGGGAAAAATTACAATTCCCATTCTTTTAATTTAGTATTTTGCAAGTCTTTGTGGAAGCATAGAAATCAACTGCGACTGTTGCTAAAAATAGTTCATTTTCCATAGTCCTACTACTCAACACGGTGGCATTCGTAATATTGGATGAGGTTGCTAGGCAAATCACTCCCGCGTGGCGACGTCTGAGTCTATAACATAACAGTCGCGACACTTACTGCTATTAAAAGTTGTTAGTTGTTACCGTTTGACAGCAGGAGCGACACTAGCGCTCCAAGCGGCGAGAAAGGAGAACTTATGTTGGATCTATTTCCTACGTCATATACGAAATATTTTCAATATTTTCTTGCCTCCAAGAGTTCGTGCAATATCAGAAGACATAGATGTTTCAAAAAATGATTCTAAAATTAGCGCAAGTACGGATAAAAATCATGAATCCAGTGGCAAGTTCATGAAGAAACATTTGTGACATTGGATAGAACTGCAGCTTACCATGTTGATAGAAATGGATTATTAACACAGATTCACACTTAAGGAGTACAGTCAGGTATCTCTACGTGCAAACGGGATCGACGCACCATTTGTCGTTCCATAGGCAAACTGTTTTTTAGTCATTGTCGTCGCCTGTTGCCACAAGTACGATCTTCATCTTTATATTATTCAAAGTGGGACAAGAAACTGCCAGATATTGGGAGAAATATACTGTGAGTGTAATCCCCAAGACCTCAAAGCCAATAACACTGTCAGAAGTGCTGTCATATGTCAAATTTTCCATTAGAGACTTTTCATCCAATGACATTTGCACTAGTTTATCAGTGCCTGAGAAATACTGCACCTTCTGCTTTAAAAGGTGGAACACATTTAACTTCTCTCACATTTTATTTGTATACAGTGAGGGAAACCTAAAATATTCTGACAAAATCTGTATGCCTGAGTGCTGTAATATAATAATAAGAGCGCAAACAGCTTATTGTAGTCTTTCCATCTCACAGATGGCATGCTAATCTGGCTTAAGGACGGATTTTTTTATATACCGGGATCCTATAGTCTTCAAAATTTGTTTGTCCTTCTTCTCTTGATACTTCTGGTACAGTTGCTGTTGCTCTCTGTACTTAGAATGATAGGCAGTTTCCTTGTCCCATAATAGTTTTGCACGAAGTCTAGCGATCTGCACATTCCGGTACAGCACACGCTTTTTCTAGCCACGAATAACTGCACTTAATTCTACCATTTCATCGTCAAAGCAGGTCTATGTTGACTATTCATATGAACCTGGCACTGATATATGGAAAGTTGAACTGGCTGCTTCTGTGTCATAGAAGTATGTTACAGCTTTACACGGAGTGTCGAACCTTTATGGCAGTTTCCTCTTCATCGTCAGTTCAGGTGGCTTATTTGGGATGTCAAATAGTGTGGTTACTGCATTCCAGACGTGTTTATTATTGTCTGCATTCATGAACTGGCTTTGTTCGACGTGTAGCGAACAAAAGTTAACATTATTATCAAGGTAAACATGGTCTTTTTCATAAGATCTTATTGTCTGGTAATCACTAGCCATTTTCTGCTCCTAAAACGATTTTTTTCCCTTGTTGTATTACAGTACCCCATACGGGTCGGTCTGGCAGCAGCATAGGCGCAGCTCTTCAGCCGTCCTAAAACGAACGTCAATAATCGTTATACATGTAGTTTGCAAGCGAATCAAAAATGTACAAAAGTGGGTGAATTCCTAAGCGACCAAACTGCTGAGGTCATCGGTCGCTAAGACTTACACACTAACTTAATGCTAAGAACAACACACACACACACACACACACACACACACACACACACACACACACACACACACACACACACACCATGCCCGAGGGAGGACTCAAACCTCCGGTGCAAGCGAATCCTGACGATACAATTTAGTTACAAGATGGTGTATACCTTCCAGGTTCCTTAGGAAACCTAAAAAGAAGACAAATGTAATATATCCTTCTTGTTGTCGTTGCAATTTATTGCGCTACGCTACGTTCCCATTTGTAAAAATCAAAATAAAAAGGAACTATTCTCTTTCGCCTTCACGATCGTGCCGAATTCAACAGTTTACTTATTGGCCGCTTGGCGCGATGCTGGCGCAAGAGGCAACAAAATCGAGGCGAAATGTCGGGACCGCTATGTTAGGCCGCGTCCTGCGTAAGCGACAGAAGCGACCGACAGCTTCGGGCGACAAAATACAACCGCTCGTACAATTACCGAAGTGTCCTACGTGAGCGACATTTGTGTCGCTGCAACTGGCGAGATTTGAATTCAAACGTGTTTGAATCTTGTCGCTGCTGCAGCACGCGCGAAAGACAGCGACAGCCACGTGTCTTCTCGCGAAGCAGTGGAGTGGACGCGACGGCAACTATGAAATACTTGTCATTCGATTAAAAAAATAAATAAAACTGTTCGGAAATTAATTGACTCTTCTGCATCTTACAGCTTACTGTCTTTAAACGATAAAGGTCTGATTTTTGTTTTCGTTATTCGTCATAATGACTGTGAGTACATGACTGCACTAAATTTGAAGAATTTGCAGAGGTAAAATCACATTGCGTAGACTTTCCGTATGGTTCCGTTAAGGCCATACATTATTGCGTATGGAATGTAACCAATATATCTAAATTGTATTTAAAGTTGAGACCGGAATGATATCTCTTTTCATTCTTGAGATATTGATTGTTATATCCACGGACGGGTCGCTCGCGGAGCGTCCGATACCTTTCCTACGCTTCGAGAATCAAGTAGTCGTACAAAGCGGTTTAAGATAACGAAACGACGATTTTTGTAAATGACAGTACGCAGAAAGGATTATTTTATCGTATGATTAACACTCGATACGTTTTTGTAAACGCGTGAGCAGAGCGAAAACAAGATTCCCTATAAGTTACACCATGAGGTTTTTCCGAATTTTCGTAGCTAAACAAAGAGAGGGAAACATGTATCAAAGTGACCAGCGTGAGGTCTAATTTTTCAGAAAATATTTAACTGCATAAAATTAATCAGGGTAATTAACAAAAACTTAATTAATGAGTTGAGGAAACATTGAAATATTTCACGAAAAGCTGCTTCCAAGCTATGTAAATGAAGTGTCAAAAATTTCATCTGTTCGAGACCTAGCTATTTTGCACACAAAAAAATGTTCAGATGTATGTGAAATTTTGTGGGACTTAACTGCTAAGGTCATCAGTCCCTACGCTCACACATTACTTAACCTAAATTATCCTAAGGACAAACACACACACTCATACCCGAGGGAGGACTCGAACCTCCGCTGGGACCAGCCGCACAGTCCATGACTGCAGCGCCTAGACCGCTCGGCGAATCCCGCGCGGCTTTTGCACACAAAAAGATAAGATTGGTGCCTTATTTAAATGTCAAAAAGGCTTCCTTCGTATCAAGTACGTTAGGAAGGCAAACGAGGAGTCCGTAAGATTAATCTTTCTGAATAAAACTTGAAAATAAAAATGAAAGAAATCAGTCAAATATATTATGAAATGATTTGTGTAAAGGAAATAAGTAGATCAGAGAAACGTTCTACGTGCCTCTGAATGATGCTCGAAATTATGAGCAGAAAATGAGGTGCACCAAACGTCCATAATATTTTTTTTATTTCATACTTTTAGACAAATGATTACACAGAACGTTTAACTCTCTTTTCAAAAATTTTGTATGCTTTACTTGTGGGAACGATTGGCCTTAACACTGACTGGCGATGAATTACGTTCGCATCATCAAATATCTTTAAAATTTCATGGTTCATTGTAATTTAGTAGGAATTTAATATGTGTAATATACTGGGATAAGTATGTGTATACACTTAAAGATCAACTTCTTTGGCAAGGCCTTAAAAATATACTTACAGACGCAGTGTAAACAGGAGACATAAAACTTAGTATACAGCGTAGGTGATTTACGTAAAATGCTTCCAACTCCATCCATCTGGAGCTCCATCGTGCATAAAAACCACCCATTTCTTTGTTCTTCTTAATGGTGTCCTATTACATGACAATACTTTCAAATCTACTACTATACACCGATACCCCTCGACGTCCGCGCATCTGCAGAAATCTTGCGCACCTGGATGGGTACGGACTCTGCAAGATCCCTATTAATCACGAGACATGGAATGTAATGGTCTACTTCTGGTCAGCTGCAGGTTAAATCAGTAACGGTGCTTCAGGGCGTGTTGGTCCAAGACAGTGCGAGGGGATCTTTCACACACTATCCTAAGAATTCGAGAATGCCCTGTGACTCCCATCCACATAGAGAAAGATCGTACATTACGCACT
The DNA here is from genome assembly GCF_023897955.1 of Schistocerca gregaria. Taxonomy (NCBI): domain Eukaryota; kingdom Metazoa; phylum Arthropoda; class Insecta; order Orthoptera; family Acrididae; genus Schistocerca; species Schistocerca gregaria. Next base: position 538,470,484 of record NC_064921.1, read on the forward strand.
ATGCTCGACGTGTTAGAAATATGTTGATCGCTGTCTGCTGTACTATGGTGATACATACGTTCGAGGATTAACAATGAATGGACGTACTGCACAGTCATCTTCATCTATCTACACTCCTGGAAATGGAAAAAAGAACACATTGACACCGGTGTGTCAGACCCACCATACTTGCTCCGGACACTGCGAGAGGGCTGTACAAGCAATGGTCACACGCACGGCACAGCGGACACACCAGGAACCGCGGTGTTGACCGTCGAATGGCGCTAGCTGCGCAGCATTTGTACACCGCCGCCGTCAGTGTCAGCCAGTTTGCCGTGGCATACGCAGCTCCATCGCAGTCTTTAACACTGGTAGCATGCCGCGACAGCGTGGACGTGAACCGTATGTGCAGTTGACGGACTTTGAGCGAGGGCGTATAGTGGGCATGCGGGAGGCCGGGTGGACGTACCGCCGAATTGCTCAACACGTGGGGCGTGAGGTCCCCACAGTACATCGATGTTGTCGCCAGTGGTCGGCGGAAGGTGCACGTGCCCGTCGACCTGGGACCGGACCGCAGCGATGCACGGATGCACGCCAAGACCGTAGGATCCTACGCAGTGCCGTAGGGGACTGCACCGCCACTTCCCAGCAAATTAGGGACACTGTTGCTCCTGGGGTATCGGCGAGGACCATTCGCAACCGTCTCCATGAAGCTGGGCTACGGTCCCGCACACCGTTAGGCCGTCTTCCGCTCACGCCCCAACATCGTGCAGCCTGCCTCCAGTGGTGTCGCGACAGGCGTGAATGGAGGGACGAATGGAGACGTGTCATCTTCAGCGACGAGAGTCGCTTCTGCCTTGGTGCCAATGATGGTCGTATGCGTGTTTAGCGCCGTGCAGGTGAGCGCCACAATCAGGACTGCATACGACCGAGGCACACAGGGCCAACATCCGGCATCATGGTGTGGGGAGCGATCTCCTACACTGGCCGTACACCTCTGGTGATCGTCGAGGGGACACTGAATAGTGCACGGTACATCCAAACCGTCATCGAACCCATCGTTCTACCATTCCTAGACCGTCAAGGGAACTTGCTGTTCCAACAGGACAATGCACGTCCGCATGTATCCCGTGCCACCTAACGTGCTCTAGAAGGTATAAGTCAACTACCCTGGCCAGCAAGATCTTCGGATCTGTCCCCCATTGAGCATGTTTGGGACTGGATGAAGCGTCGTCTCACGCGGTCTGCACGTGGAGCACGAACGCTGGTCCAACTGAGTCGCCAGGTGGAAATGGCATGGCAAGCCGTTCCACAGGACTACATCCAGCATCTCTACGATCGTCTCCATGAGAGAATAGCAGCCTGCATTGCTGCGAAAGGTGGATATACACTGTACTAGTGCCGACATTGTGCATGCTCTGTTGCCTGTGTCTATTTGCCTGTGGTTCTGTCAGTGTGATCATGTAATGTATCTGACCCCAGGAATGTGTCAATAAAGTTTCCCCTTCCTGGGACAATGAATTCACGGCGTTCTTATTTCAATTTCCAGAAGTGTATATACTAAGATGGTATTTGTTCATTCGGACATGTCCGAAAGAACAGATACCATCGGCGACCATGCAGCTCGTTAGAATGAAATTACAATGAAATGAACGCCCTTAGTTGCTTACAGGCGAAGACATACGCCAACGGGGACAGATGAAAATGTGAGCCCCGACCGGGACTCGAACCCTGGATTTCCTGCTTACAGGGCAGACGCTCTCGCCATCTGATGGTAGACAGTGGGCAGGTTTGCCACCCAGAGAGCACTTCAGAGGCCACACAAAAGACACGGTCCCGGAAACGGATTAGGGGCAGGTCTCTTGGGTACAGCTACGTCGGTCGTAGCCAGAAGCTGAGCACGACAGACATCCGCGCTACCCGGGCCCTGAAAGGTTCCAAGAATGTCAACAGACTTGAAGTTTTCAACTAACATTGCAACATACGTACTGGGCAGATGCCTTGCTCATTATCCGCAGATGACCCGCGGATATTCGCGCCGGTCGCGATTTTATCCGCCAAGTAACAAACACCGCGGATATCCTCATCAGTGCAGACCTCTAGTGATAACGTACATGACTGTAATATGAGGAATCAGTCGAAACGGATCATAGAGTCATCAGCTATCCCATCACTGTGACAAATGAGTTTAAATGTAGAGGCCGTCAATCGCCTCCGGAGAGAAGTTTGGAAACGCTCCACAACGCCTTAAAACTCTCCAGTTTCCTTATGTTGTGACTGTCTTTTAGTTAAAATCATCCTGTGTGTGTGTGTGTGTGTGTGTGTGTGTTGTGATAGCAGCAGCAACAATGTGATTTACACCGTGTGACGTCTAGTTTTATGTGAAGGGCAGTGGATCAGAACGTGTTAATGTCAGTTTAGAACCTGACACAGATCTCGAAGTTCCGGTGATAAAAACAAAATGTATTGCAGTGTACAAAGCGTGTTACAGCAGGGGAAAAAAACAATGGTTCAAACAACGACACAGGGAGCCTCTCTTGCGACTGACAGTATAGTCTGTGGGATATACTCATCCTCCGCCTCCTCCTCCTAGCGTATGGAAGTTGACACTTTACACCAGTCTGTGCAAGTGATTTAGATCGATACCTGTATATTTATTAGCATTGCCGCACGTGCTCCATGCTAGCACGCAGACCGTGTTTGTTTCCGATATATCGGAAGAGAGAGAGAGAGATGTGGTAAAAATCTTATCGAGTTCTCTATTGGATGAAGTTAGCGTAGCTTTTATAGTTCGTAATTTTTCTCTGTTGGATGATACAGAATAACGATGATGGCATGTTGGGGTGATAGACATAAATGGACCCTGAGGGATGCGAATCTGTTTCCTACTGCAGCACCTGTATGATATTGAGGCATCCTAGTTTTCCTGATAAGAAACACCACCGTAAATGTTCGTACTGTCTTTATACTACCTCGTGTTACAGGAGCGGGCTTCATTTGGCGCCAAACTTACAGATTGTACACAGTTGGCAGACCTACGACAACATGTTCCCATTTCCGTCGAATGGTGAAAACGCGGTCCTGTTGACAAACTCAGCTTACCCTGTTTCTACATGGACCGCAGAATGTGGTAGATATAGCTTTCTCCGGCTTCTACTCAGTTCCGGCTTAAACTGGAATGATCACATGCACAAAACTGCAGGGATGGCAGTCTGAGGGGCAGTTGCAAGATGCATAGGGACTATCTAAAATTTTACTGTAGCAGATAGGTTCGGAAAAGGTGACTCGTTTCGCGACATGATAGTGCCAGAAACTGATCCACTAGTGGCTGTAATCATTAAAATACTTCTCCATAGGCTCCAACGCAGATATGTGGTTGAATGGAAGACTTGATTTCAAATCGCAAACAGCGTTTCTACCGGAAAGTGTAGCACTAGAGATCTGAAAAAGCTAGGGTACATTCCTTACAACCTCAATCAGCACACCGCCTACTGTATGTGATCATTCTCAATCATTTATCACATACAACCCAGTGGATATATTGCAGATTCTCTGACGTGGAGGCAGAATGTGTTACAAATACTGGAGAAATATCTAGTGGTGGCCTGAGGGAGTTGCAGATACCAACTTCATACCGTATTCCTTAGCCAAATCAATTTCTAAATTCGATTATTTTATTACGAACTTACACCGTAAGCAATGTGTAACCGCACTGTTGGTCTGTTAATATACACTCTGGCGATCACCGTCTACATTCACTGTTGCGGTATTTGTCTGGAGATACCACTTCATTTGGAGATAATACCATACCTCGATTTATAAGGTTTGTATAGTTTTTGTCATGGATATCGTTTGTGATACTTGTGAGCCCTCGTAGAAACAAGACCGCTTGTGACAGTAAAATAGTAGTTTTTAACATCTGGCGTCTTATAAGACGATTATGTTTATGTTTCTCTTTCTAAGACACTATGGTTCCACTCACAAGAAAAAGTTATGAGGCATGTCCTCCCATCGCTGATTTTCGGTCAGTATTGTTTCTTATCGGCTTTTAATCAGTTATTGGCGAAGTATTATACTTAGTAGTAGGGGATGCGTGATAGGTTCACCTTGAGCATCAGTCTTATAAAGCATGTGAGTGCGTATGCGTGTGTGTGTGCGCGCCTGTGTGTGTGTGTGTGTGTGTGTGTGTGTGTGTGTGTGTGTGTGTGTGTGTGTGCCATAATGTGCAAAGAAAAGACTGTGACCAGTCATGAAGAAGGTATGGATTTGACGTGAAATACTGTGATAGCCGCAAAGAGAATGAAAGAATTTTTTTTACTTGGAAAAGTACGTCAAGTGATAAGAATGATACATATATTCCTATTTACAGAGCCACTGCAGTCAGCAGGGGATATTTCCAATACTTCGCTCATTGTTGAATGTCGTCCAGTATAGACTGCGATCGTAATATTAAATTAGAACTATAGAGATAAAATATATGTGGCTGGTTTCCTGGGAAGATTCTGGCTGATGTGTGCGCAGTACGTGATGGCGATAGACTGTGGCGGGAATGATTCATGTTTCCAGCTAACAGTAGGAGCCATCGGAATGGAACGACTGGTTGGGGTACACGAATGTAGCTGACTTATCCCTGTCGCCCTCTAGGCGGCTGAATAGTGAATCAGTACTCACTATGTGTTGGACAGCTTTCGTGATCGCATGTGTACTCTGTGGAAATCTGAGAACATTCAATATGGATGTGTGTTTGCGCAGGACCATTATTCCTTCCCATGTAAATTGTCCAGTTGACTGCTTCTGCACATTTCCCACCTTTATTTGGTTGAGAGAACATTGCTTGTGATGTATGCATCTAGCACGTGGAAAACGAGTGTAATGTCATGTTTGCTGGTTCTCTAGACATGAGAAACACCTTAGATGATTTTGTAAATTATAGGAATGATTTGGAATCTGTTACATCAACAACATCGGTATTCGTGAATGGAAGTATCAGTTTCCTCTATTCTTTTGAGTTTTCATGTAAAGACCTTCACAGATGGGATAAGTTCCTAGTTATCCAGTGGTTTACAGCACGCTGCACCTCGCTAAAGTTTTGGGTTTCTAGAGAAATAATTTCCAGTTTACATCGTTGGAACTATATTGTGCAAGTGACCAGTAGCAAACTGCTATGTGCTTGTTTTCGAGAAGTATCACGCAGATGGTATGATATTCTGGCAAATCATGTGAAAATACATGTGTTCTTGTAATCCTGGAATCTGGAGATGGGTGTAGAAAGCAAGAAAGTAAGCAGGTCACGGTCAGAAACAGTAAGTCCTTTGTGCCGAGGGAAACCGACCCGGCCTTTATACAACAGTTCGGAGAGTGGCCTCAGTCTACTGTGGGTGCTCTGGTGACACATCAGGGCACTGTGTGTGCGGGTGCAGAGACTTGCAGGAAATATCTGATGTTGCGAGGACTATATACGATCTATGTGCTTATCCTGTCTCTCTTCGCAGTATACATACGAGTTTCTGGTGGTAGCTAGCTATATGCAGGATGAGGAAGTGATGATTTTGTATGGTGCAGGATATGAATTGCGTGTTTACTACATCTACACAATATGTTGTGATATATAGTCGGGTTGCAGATAAGTCTCATACTGAAATATTCAAGCTTCAGTCGTCAGTGACAGAGCAGTGTAATTGACGAAGTGTCTCCCTGTATTTCATGATCTGTAGACCTCTTTCGCAAGGTTTAACTGTCAGCGCAATATGGCGATCTGTAAAAAATAGTTTTGCTACTTAAAGTCTCGTCTGCAGGAAAAAAGGGCGGTCAGTGCTTCCACACCGGCAGCATCAGTAATTTGGTGGGTAAATTCAGTAAGAGACAATCAGAATACTCCATTTATTCACAAGACATCGTTTGTACTGGGTCATAGGAACCTCTACAAACTGGTTCGAACAATATAGGGAAAAGGTGTCTATGGAAAGTTCTGAGAGTAACCTGATATCTTCCTCTTTGTTTAAATGTTCAAAGACAAGTTGAAGCATCTCTGGCGGGATGCTGTCCTTCATCCACTATTGTGGCATTAGGACATCTCCGGATCAACAGCTGTAAGACATCGAAAATTCCAGACATTTTTCTCTTCTGTAGGACAGTGCTATGCATAATTGTTCTGATTTTCCCGTCTGTGCTTGGACAGTGCTCTCTTTCCAAACAACAAGAATGCTTTTATGATTAAGGTGTTTTAACTACTGTGCACGTGCATGACGAAGACTTTTAGTGGTGAGAACTTTTACTGTTTCTGAGACATATGTTGAAAGCAGGACGTCATGATTTCCAGGAAAGGTAGCATGGGATGCCTCGTTAGGATCATCAGGAAGAATGTGTTTGGTGTTATTTTGGACTATTTTCGTAAACAGGTCCTGTTAGGGCAAGAATTTCCATGTTGACAAGCTGAGACACTACAAAAGCTACTACAACAACAAAAGCATTAACTATTTCTGCAACACTTTACTATTTCCGAGAGGGACTTTTAGCTCTTATTTACATGGACATGAGACGTCATTATAACACTGACAACCTTTTAGCTGTGCCTGTGAGAGTGAGCTGCTATGCAAACATCTCACTCAGTGCTGGACCCACAGCTATGAAAGCCACGTCAGTCATGGTGGCTGGGCAAACACGTGCACAGCCAGAGGCGCCTTGCATGTGGGTTGGGCTGTTGCATTAGGATCGTGAGGAAGAATGCATCCACTCATCATTCCACCATGGAACTCAGTAGGGAACAGTTTGCTGATACGTCTTGGTCGAACTTCTTAATGACATTCCGAAAGCGTTTTTACATGCAATGAGTGTTTGTGTGCTGCATTATATCAGCTGTTTCAGTGTAGTGAACGTGTTTGTAGAACGTTATACATGCGTTATTTTGCCAATTTTATGCATAGTGAACGTGTCTGTGGATCAGTGTACGGCATTATTTTGTGAACATGTTTGCAGAGCGTTATACATGCATTATTTTGACAATTTACATGATGTTTTCGTGTGTGTACACCAGGGTACTGCATTATTTCAGTGATTTACTAGTAGGTTGCTGATCTGTAGGCTGCACAATGCATTATTTGGACGGGTTATAATCAGTGGGCGTGTTTGCAGAGCGTTTTATGTGCATTATTTTAACAATTTACGAGTTGTTTGCTATCTGTACAGCAGTGTACTGAATTATTTCGGTAATTTATGAGCAGTTTGCAGGTCTGTAGACTATGAGTGTGACCCCAAGCACATCAGGGCGAGTATTTTGTATCAGCATAAAAAATAAATAAACTACATGAAACCAACTTGTTCCAGCTTCCCACTGAAAATAAATAAAGTACACTCCTTCCTCTCTCCAGTAGCTGGACACAGACTGAGTCCTATTCTCGCCATTTTTCCCCAGATCGCCATGGGGTGACAGCGCCCTCTGGTGGCAGTACTGTCTACTAGGTCAGTTTGGTGCTGGACCTTATGGTGAATGCACTGGATGGAGCTACTGCCTATGACAACTCAAATTGTTTAAATAAACACTGCATGCAAAAGAAAGACTTACGTTCATTCTGTTCGGCAGCCCAACACTGGGTGAGCCCGTTTCCCAACAATTCCAAGGGATAGGCGGTGTTTGGATGACTTAGGTTTGTGGAGGTATCCCAAATAGTCAAAATAATATCGCCCTTTTCCTAGGTTAGTGGAGGTAACCCAAGTGGCCTTTTTCCTGCCAAAATTTGAACTTCTCGCGATTTTCTGGGTGATGGGAGGGTGGATGGGGGAGGGGAGGGGGTTAGGGTAATGGAGGTTGACCAAATGTGTTATTTTCCCACCAAAATTTCAACTTCCTGCCACGAGGTCATTGTGACATTGCCATTTCTATCGCCGCCATCTTGGATCCGCCATCTTGAATAAATTTGGCAACAGTGCAGAGTGAGGCGTCGCTCTCTTTGCTCTACTACTGCCTGTACTTGCATCAAAAGTAATTGCTACGATTACATAAAAGGACAGAAGTTACTCTGTCAACTAATTTTTATAACCTATAAAGCACAATTATTTTATGTAAGGATATAAAATACGCAATGGGCTAAAACTGAAATATTTGGTGTTCTAATTATGTACAAAACAAACAACCACACAGAAAAAAAGAGGGAGAGAGAAATCGCTGCGTCCCAGTTTCTGTCTTACACATTCATTATGTTTCTTTACCTACCGGTGTTACCAATACCACTGGTAACCCTACTATTTATTGCGTCATTTGTGTAGTGCACCAAAATTATCTAACCGTAGTTCTGGTAGAGTGCAACTTTGACCACTGGCCATGCACTGTATGCAGCTTCTGCAGCAGCAAGCACTTTAGCTTCAGCAGACACAGCAGGTTGCAATATATCTCTAGATACGTATCCCAAGTGTCGTTTTCGATGAGTAGTGCTTCGAACTGTATTCTCAATATGTCGTAACTATCTCCCGAGAGCGCTTATAGTCGAACTCCGTGTGCAGCAGTCACATGCGCCATATTCATAATGAAAACGAACTAAATAATTCCCGCTCTTTTAAGCTCATGAATTTAAGTTTTTGTCTAATTGAATAAAGTAGTTTTGCCGTTCGCATGTTGTGGGCGCATAACCTGTTGGGATGTGGTTTGACAATACAAACAATACACATAAATACCGAACAACTTTATTCGCAAAACGCTGTACGAAGAGTGACACAGAAATACTGTCAATTAGTGTGAAAATTGCACTTAGCGACATTGATATACATCAAAGATATTACATGGCGGTAAAACTAATCTCAGCGGATATGATGTTGGCAATAGCAGAAACTTCATTGTAAATAAAGAAATAAACAAGCAGCGTAGATATTTATAGTAAAAAATTCATGTACTTACTTTATAAGTTCTGTATCTTGACTGAGTAGCTACAACAACTTATGTTCTTATCACTGCTATGCAAGGTGTGAGTATAATGACTATCTAGGGCAGAGGGGCATTACTAGTGTAAAAGTTACAAACAAAAATATACTGCAGAAAAATGCAGTCACAAATGAATGTAACACACAACAGATAAATCTAAGTCCAGCATGGTTTTCAATGAGAGGTGAAAGAATTGCGTGAAGTGATTTAAATTTCCTTTAATTTACGTCTATGGTCACGAACTTTTTGTTCGCAGATTACCGGTTTCGGTCTATAATGTCCTAAAACACAGATCTGCAGATGGTCATTATAGACCCAAACCGGTAATGTGTGAACAAAAAGTTTGTGGCCATAGACATAAATTAAAGGAAATTTATTCTAAATATGGGTCACTGTTTTATTCGCGACAATGTCGCAGCTTGTGAAGTGATTTAGTTAAACAGCTACTAAATCTAAACCAGTCTTACTGCACCAACATTTGAATGCAAAGAGAAGCAAATCAGGAGAAATCCACAATTAAATATGTTACTTCTGTTTCTACATCCTGGTCTACAGTCAAGAAATCACTGTAATGTGGATATTCTTAATGAACAACAAATCAAGGTTTTTTTCCCATTCAGACGGTATCAATAATTTACTTATGGACCTTTTGCATCTGTTATGTTACGTTGCGTTATCTTTGCGATATCTACTCGAATTGTATGTAGTGAGCAAGAAAATATTCTTGTAATATTATGAATGGGGTACCACGCTGTATTAGTTGTTCTTCTTCAAGGAAGAAAGATTAAGGGTTAACGTCCCATCGACAACGAAGTCATTAGAGACGGAGCACACGCTCGGAATGTTACAAGGGTGGGGAAGGAAATCAACCGTGCCTTTTCAAAGATACTATCTCGACATTTGCCTGGAGCGATTTAGGCAAATCAGGGAAAACCTAAATCAGGATGGCCGGACGTAGATTCCAACAGTCGTCCTCCTGAATGCGAGTCCAGTATGCTGACCATTACACTTATTCGCTCGGTTGTTTGGTTCCAATGGCTCTGAACACTATGGGACTTAACATCTGAGGTTATCAGTCTCCTGGAACTTAGAACTACTTAAACCTAACTAACCCAAGGACATCACACACATCCATGACCGAGGCAGGATTTGGATTTGCGACCATAGCGGTCGCTCGGTTGTTTCTTCAAGTGTCTGACAGATGCACAGACCATAGATAACGAAGACTGCGCATGACGTCATTTTATTGAAACCAATATTTAACTCACGTGTTTACGTAAAGTGAAGAAAATCTCAGTTGTGTAAGTGAATTACTTTAAAATACTTGCAGAGATATTTCCGTAAGTTGGAACTTAGGAAGGATGTTGGTCCTTGGATGTAAAACTTGATGAGTGGCTAAGCTTGTGAGATGACATATCGTTGATATCTAACTCACTACACCAGTATAATCAACGTTTTGTAATATATTACGCTTCCTATCTTGATATCGTTTCGGTATCTGTACTGGATCAAGCAAAAGTCAGAAAGCATATGTGCTTCTTTGTGTAACTACCTGACATTAAGTAAATAAAAAAATTTCCTTTCTTACAGAGGTTACGGAATCATTTCACTCATTATTATTGTGGAATCGTTAAAAAACTAATGCTGCGTTCGAAATTGTTATTTTGCCTTCCACTCCTGCGGAAGTGCTGAACTACAAGAATTCACCGCGCAAAAAAGAAGTACTCACAAAAGAACACTCATTCTGTCGCTTTTTAAAAGAACTGTCAATACGTCTCAACTTGACCACATGTAAAAATGATAACCACTGCTTTATTATCAGGAATTTCAGAGAAATTGGGTTAACTGCACTACTACATATGTAAGAGTCGTAGTACAGTTCGTCGAATTGTCAAAATCAGTGCTTGATTTCAGCTATAAATGAGGGAAACTGTAACTGTCAGCTCCACTTCACACAGGGCGTAATGACAGGAACTCAGCTTACTGCCCCGAGTCACGTGTCAAATGTTGGTTTCAAGCGTTAACGCGTCAGAAATGGGGACATGTGAGGTCTGTTATGTATGGTCTATGGAGAGATAGGGATTTCAGCATTTTTATTTAATTCAGATTATCTGATTCTCAGTTGTATTGCACTTTTATTTACGCATTCAGTTGTGACTTAGCAGTTATCCTCGAGTGTGTTAAGTCGTTATTCCGATGAAGTATGGTCACATTCTAACATGTATGAAATCGAACAACATGCTCCATTGTCATCTGGTGTATGTTTGTTACACTCTCTGGTGAGTCAAAGAAATTATATTCATTCGTGCTGTCATCATTCTATAAGCTTAAGCTCGATTTCTCCTGTAAGGCAAACGAGATGTAGGTTGCTTCGGTGTTCTAGCATAATCCATCGAAGTGGTCAGCAACCGAAGTCTTTTTGCAGGCAAACTGTGGCTTCTTCCAATTATACCCATATGCTTTACCGGCAGCTGACATTATGCGACCATTACACTTCACATCACCACATTTCGTTTCTTCCAAATATTTTTGTGAGAAGGTTGACTGCAACTAAACTCCTTAATCGCCTTCTACGAGGCAACTACAGTTTCACATTTTGTAAAGTTCCCAACTGCCCGCGAAAGGCAAAGGTCCTGAGTTCGAGTCTTGGTCCGGCACATAGTTTTAATCTGCCAGGAAGTTTCATATTAGCGCACACTCCATTGCAGAATGAAAATATCATTCCCAACTTTACATTTCTCTATGACAAGAGCTAGTTGCCAATCTTGGCACCAATCGGATATTTTATCAAGGTCTCTCTGAGAGTTGATGAGTACAATTTTGATTGGTAAATTTTTATTCTAGACGATCGTGTCACCTGTGGGTAGTCAGATTGCAGCTAACGCTACCCTCATTAATAAACAACAACACTAACGACTATCTCACTGTGTACTGTGAACTCGTGTGCCTGAAAGACTACATAAAATATCACATTATGTTCCCTTCAGCAAAAAGTTCGAAGTCCAGCCGCGAACGTGATTACTTATAACGCGCAAATGTAGGTTCTGTAGCAGGCAATTGTGTGCTATTTTCATTCTTTTTGAAAGTGTAGAAACACTGAATGTACATGTGGTGTGTGTGTGTGTGTGTGTGTGTGTGTGTGTGTGTGTGTGTGTGAAGAAAGCCACTGGGTTATGGATGATCGATGTTTTCAAAATGCGTTCTAATGCAGTGGAAAAATTAATTTTATTCCAAGTGGGTTTCAAGGATGCAAGCTCATAATGAACCCAAATAGAGCTTTAAGCAGTAAATGAAAAATTTTGAATTATTATTTATTGTTTCTCGGTAAATGGCCTATCATTTGACTTGGAAAAAACACCCGCTTGACAAAAAAGTGAAGCATCTGGAAGAAATGGTCGGATTTGAGTGTAACTTCGTCCATATACGTGCCATTAGTGGGTATGTAATTGATTAGAGTTGCAGTTCTTTGAGACAGTTAGAATGACTACCAGAATGCATTAACGTTGCTCGTGTGTAATGTTATTCCCGAGCCTCGTAGGGTATATACCGGGAGTGATAACTGTAAATGACATGGAGATGCCATCTACTCATATGAGATGGCGTTATCAGCACCTTACAGCCTTGTGGGTTTTCATCTGGCTGGCTAGTTGAATTGTATAATATCCAGATTTGTGGGACATTTGGATGTGTTAATGGCCCAATGTTCGACTGAATAGGAACGTGAGGGCAGGCAACTTTCTGGTCGATTACTTTTTTGTGCGCGCCAAGCACTTTGTAATCCCTCCACAAGTGCCCTGCCATCGAAGAACAAGTAATGGACGCTCTGCAACATTTTGTGTTATCTCGCAACATCTGTCAAAGACTAGTAGCAGACGGACTAGGGTACTACGGCCCCACACGTAACTGCGTTTGGAGTGGTGCTGCAACTAGGGAGCAAGGTCTGCTGATGAATGACATCGCATTATGTTCATCAATGAATTACGGTTCTATAATACCCCTATGGCCTTTGTTGGCGAGTATGGCGGCGACTTAGGGTGAGGCGTCATACTTCCAATGTTTTTGAGAGGCACATCACTTTTATTTATTTATGCATTTATTTTACCTGGCAAGATTAGGGACTTCAGGCCCTCTCTTAGACCTAACCAGGCATACTCAGACTTAACGAATTACAGTTTCTACAGAACATTAAGGACATATAACGTATTGTACAGTATTAATGTTAAAGAAAAAATAGATATTATAATAGTACAATGATAATTATAACAATCAAAAAATGATTATAACAATCAATAATAATAATAATGATAATAATAGTAATGACTATGTATATGAAAGTAAACATATTTTTCTTTTGTGAATGTCAGTGCTATTGCTAGTTGGGAATTTTCTCGTTATGTTCTTGCAGATTGTGAGTTATTCTCTTCGGCAGAGACGTAAGGTGATAGAATGGGGTGAAGGAGATATAGTAGAGGTAGATAGATTAGAAGAAGAGAAATAGAATATTAAAATTCGAAGCTGTGATGGAGAGGAGAAAGAAAGAGAAAGAAATAGATGAGAGGGGCACAACAATGGTGGCTATACCGCCCCTAATATGTAAGTTTTGTGTTCCCTCTTAAATGTTGAGTGGTTCTGGATAAGACGCAGATCACAGGGGAGCGCGTTCCATAGGCGTATGGCTGAGATGGAGAATGACACGGAGAAAGAGTTTGTGTTATGTAAAGGTACAGCCAAGATGCTAGACGTATCCGATCTGGTATTGCGGTTGTGGAATGATGATAGGTGTTTAATGTGAGAAGATAAGTATTGGGGGCACCAGTGGCTAAGAAATCGATGAAGTAAGCACATCTTGTGGAGATCGCGTGCCTTATGTGGGCGTATCCAACCTAGCTGGGAGTATGAAGGACGGATATGATCATACAACCGAATATTGCACGCGTATCTAACGCAAGCATTCATCACAAGCTCGAGGCATCTTGAATTTTCACTATTTGTGCCGTGCTGAACTACATCACAGTAGTAAAGATTAGGCAAGACTAGTGTTTGGACTGATTTTTGTTTAACATGGGTTGGAAATATTTTTCTAAATTTTTGAATTGCATGTAGGGAGGAGAGCGATTTCCGGCAAGCTGTGACTGTTTGTTCTTCCCACTTTAGGTGTTCATCCAAGATTATTCCAAGCTCTTTTACTGTTCTTTTTTTTGTATGGTAGTTGGGTACCATTGAGGAGTATTTGAGGGACTGTTTCGCGAAAGTACCGGCTGATTAACTTTGGATGAGATATAAGTATGACCTGGGATTTCTTGGGGTTTAGTTTCAGACCTAGGTTATGTGCCCATCGAGAAACAGAGCAAAGATCTGCGTTCATACTCTCTACTGCGTCAGCAATGTTCTTGGGGCTTGCACTTATGTACAGTTGGATGTCGTCGGCATATAGATGGTAGTTGCAGGAGTGAATCACTAAAGAAATATCATTAATGTACAGTGAGAAGAGTAATGGACCAAGGACGGAGCCTTGGTGAACTGCAGAGCGCACTTTTTCCATGATGACTTTTCCGATCCACAAATGACTTGTTGACTTCTGTTTTAGTCTTGGCATCATGGCGTGTGGAGCCTTGGTGAACTGCAGAGCGCACTTTTTCCATGATGACTTTTCCGACCCACAAATGACTTGTTGACTTCTGTTTTAGTCTTGGCATCATGGCGTGTGGAGCCGTTACTTACGACTTTAGGTCACTGTAGTGACTGAGGAAATTGGGATGGCTCAGTAGTACGTCACGAACATCGTGTGTCTTCAATTGTTACCTCTCAGGTGACCGTTTCGTGTTGTTATTTTCCAACGTGACAATGCTCGTCCTCACATGACACATGTCTGTGGGAACTGCCTGCATGATGTTGAGGTTGAGGTACTCCCCGGGCCAGCAAGATCCTCAGAGCTGCCCTGACAGAACATGTGAGGGACCATTTCTGACATCAACTCAGTTATAATGCAAGTATCCACGATAATAAGGACTAATTACGTTGTGTTTCAAATTTCCTCAGGAGAGGATGCAGCGGGTTAATGACATCCTTCCCAACTGAATCAGCAATCAGAGCGGGTGCAACATCATACAGATAAGTGAGCTTGTCTTGCCAAATTCTTTGTAAATTTGACTCGATATTGTAATCACTGAAATAACGTCACATATGTTCTCAGCTTAAGAAGTTTCGACTTGTTCGTTCCTCCCCTCCTGGGCGCTTCAGTATTTTTGTCAGCGAGTGTATAGTCATCAGTGACAATACAGCCTGGGAAAAAGGGAATATATATAAAACTGATTATTGATCCCAGCTTTAATTGGAAATCCCATAGTCCAGATCTTCTCAAATGCTTGTGTTCACCAAAATGCTCTCCACTTGTAATTGTTGATTTTGGTGATGAAGGAATTAGAAAATTAGGTTATTTTGCATACTTCCATTCAGTGATGTCATAAGGAATAATTTTGCTGGTGCAATCCCATAGACATACAAATTATTCATTGTACATAAACTTGCCGTAAAGATAATATACAGGTGTTAATTTGCGAACGTCATGTAGGCGGCCGTTTAAAAATATAGGCATAGCAACTACAGTTTCTCGGTGCATTTACTCTCTTATGATGTTTGCTGTGAAATTTCAAAATATTAGTAACATTCATTAGTATAACACTAGTCTCCACTATCTTTAATCTTATTCTTACTCTTGCTCAGAAAGTAGCAAAGTATGCAGCAATATAGACGTTTGGCCACCTCCGTCGTGAATTACGAAGTTGTATAAAATAAAATCATTTGTACTTGACATTCCTGAGTTGATATTACACTGATGTCACAAAAGTCAAGGGATAGTGATATGCACATATACAGATGGCTGTAGTATTGTGTACACAAGGCGTAAAAGGGCAGTACCTTAGTGGAGATAACATTTGCACTCAGGTGATTCATTTGAAAAGGTTTTGGACACGATTATGGTTGCACAATGGGAACTTTCAATGCAGAATGTTAGTTGGAGCTAGACGCATGGGACAGTCCATTCCGAAAATTGTTAGGTAATTCAATATTCCGAGATCCATTGTGTCAAGTGAGTGCCAATAATACAAAATTTCAGGGAATACCTCTCTCCACTGACAACGCAGTAGTCAACGGATGTCACTTAACGACTGAGAGCATCTACATCTACATCTACATCCATACTCCGCAAGCCACCTGACGGTGTGTGGCGGAGGGTACCCTGAGTACCTCTATCGGTTCTCCCTTCTATTCCAGTCTCGTATTGTTCGTGGAAAGAAGGATTGTCGGTATACTTCTGTGTGGGCTTTAATCTCTCCGATTTCATCCTCATGGTTTCTTCGCGAGATATGCGTAGGAGGGAGCAATATACTGCTTGACTCTTCGGTGAAGGTATGTTCTCGAAACTTTAACAAAAGTCCGTACCGAGCTACTGAGCGTGTCTCCTGCAGAGTCTTCCACTGGAGTTTATCTATCATCTCCGTAACGCCCTCGCGATTACCAAACGATCCTGTAACGAAGCGCGCCGCTCTCCGCTGGATCCTCCCTATCTCCTCCACCAACCCATCTAATACGGATCCCACACTGCTGAGCAGTATTCAGGCAGTGGGCGAACAAGCGTACTGTAACCTACTTCCTTTGTTTCGGATTTCATTTCCTTAGGATTCTTCCAATGAATCTCAGTCTGGCATCTGCTTTACCGACAATCAACTTTATATGATCATTCCATTTTAAATCACTCCTAATTTATGGTATTAACTGCTTCCAGTTGCTGATCTGCTATATTGTAGCTAAATGATAAGGGATCTTTCTTTCTATGTATTCGCAGTACATTACACTTTTCAGCACTGAGATTGAATTGCCATTACCTGCACCATGCGTCAATTCGTTGCAGATCATCCTGCTGTATTTCAGTACAATTTTCCATTGTTACAACCTCTCGATACACCACAGCATCATCTGCAAAAAGCCTCAGTCAACTTCCGATGTCATCCACCAGGTCATTTATGTATAATTGTGAATAGCAATGGTCCTATGACACTCCCCTGCGGCACACCTGAAATCACTCTTACTTCGGAAGACTTCTCTCCATTGAGAATGACATGCTGCGTTCTGTTATCTAGGAACTCTTCAATCCTATCACACACTTGGTCTGATAGCCCATATGCTCTTACTTTGTTCATTAAACGACTGTGGGGAACTGTATCGAACGCCTTGAGTCAGTCAAGAAACACGGCATCTACCTGTGAACCCGTGTCTATGGCCCTCTGAGTCTCGTGGATAAATAACGCGAGCTGGGTTTCACGCAACCGTCTTTTTCGAGACCCATGCTGATTCCTACAGAGTAGATTTCTAGTTTCCAGAAAAGTCATTATACTCGAACATAATACGTGTTCCAAAATTCTACAACTGATCTACGTTAGAGATACAGGTCTATAGTTCTGCACATCTGTTCGACGTCCCTTCTTGAAATCGGGGATGACCTGTGCCCTTTTCCAATTCTTTGGAACGCTACGCTCTTCTAGAGACCTGCGGTACCCCGCTGCAAGAAGGGGGCAAGTTCCTTCGCGTACTCTGTGTAAAATGGAACTGGTATCCCAACAGGTCCGGTGGCCTTTCCTCTTTTGAGCGATTTTAATTTTTTCTCTATCCCTCTGTCGTCTATTTCGATATCTACCATTTTGTCATCTGTGCGACAATCTAGAGAAGGATTAGTCTGTCATCCTCTGTTTCAGTACCATTTTGGTCACATAGTGTCTGGACATTTTGTTTGACATAAGACATAAGACCAAAATTTCTTAGGATTTTCTGCCAAGTCTGTACACAGAACTTTACTTTCGAATTCATTGAACGCCTCTCGCATAGCCCTCCTCACACTACATTTCGCTTCGCGTAATTTTTGTTTGTCTGCAAGGCTTTGGCTATGTTTATGTTTGCTGTCAAGTCCCCTTTGCTTCCGCAGCAGTTTTCTAACTCGGTTGTTGTACAACGGTGGCTCTTTTCCATCTCTTACGATCTTGCTTGGCATATTGTACGATGGTTTTGAACTTTGTCCACTGATCCTCAACACTATCTGTACTTGAGACCTAACTTTTGTGTTGAGCCGTCAGGTACTCTGTAATCTGCTTTTTGTCACTTTTGCTAAACAGAAAAATCTTCCTACCTTTTTTAATATTTCTTTTTACGGCTGAAATCGTCGATGCAGTAACCGATTTATGATCGCTGATTCCCTGTTCTGGATTAACTGTTTCAAATAGTTCGGGGCTGTTTGTCACCAGAAGGTCTAATATGTCATCGCCATGAGTCGCTTCTCTGTTTAACTGCTCAAGGTAGTTTTCAGATAAAGCACTTAAAAAAATTTCACTGGATTCTTTGTCCCTGCCACCCGTTATGAACGTTTGGGTCTCCCAGTCTATATCCGGCAAATTAAAATCTCCACCCAGAACATGGTGGGGAAATCTACTCGAAATATTTTCCAAATTATGCTTCAGGTGTTCAGCCACAACAGCTGCTGAGCCAGGGGGCCTATAGAGACATCCAATTACCATGTGTGAGCCTGCTTTAACAGTGACCTTCACCCAAATTATTTCACATTTCGGATCTCCGTCAATGTCCTTCGATACTATTGCACTCTTATCGCTATAAACACGCCTCCCCCTTCACTGTCCAGCCTGTCTCTGCGGTATACATTCCAATCTGAGTTTAGGATTTCATTACTGTTTACGTCTGGTTTCAGCCAACTTTCTGCTCTCACTAATAAACGGTCTCATTAATAAACGTCACAACGCCCATAAATGAGAGCACTTCTGGGACCTTTCTATAGACGCTCCTGCAGTTTACTATTAGCATATTAATATTGTTATGCCCTGTTGCATTTTGCAGCTGAGAGCAGCGGCGTCTGCGTAGAGTTGTCAGTGCTAAGAGACAACAGCACTGCGTGAAGTAACTGCAGAAATCAATATGGAACGTACGACGACCGTATCCGTTACAGCTATGCGCCAAATTTTGGCATTACCGGGCTATAGCAACAGACGACCGACATGAGAGCCTTTGCTAATAGCATGACAGCGCCTGCAGGTCTCTCCTGAGCTCGGGACCATGTCGGTTGGACCTAGACGACAGTAAAACTGGAGCCTGGTCAAATGAGTGCCGATTTCACTTGGTAAGAACTGATGGTATGTTTCGAGTGTGGCACAGACTCCACAAAGTCATGGACCAAAGTTGTCAACGAGGCACTGTGTAAGCTGGTTGTGGCTCCATAATGGTGTGGGCCCTGTTTTTAGGGAATAGACTGCGTCCCCTGGTCCATACGAAGCGACCATTGACTGGAAATGACTATATTTGTCTGCCTCGAAACCATTTTCAGCCATTTCTAGACTTCATGTTCCCAAACAACAATGTAATGTTCATGGATGACAATGCGGCATGTCAGCAGGCCACACGTTTGTGACTGGTTTGAAGAACATTCTGGACAGTTCGAGCAGATGATTTTGCCACTCAGGTCGTCCGTCATGAATCCCATTAAATATATACAGGACATAATCGAGACATCACTTCGTGCACAGAATCCTGCCACAGTAACACCTCTGCAATTATGGACAACTATAGATACAAGCTCAACATTTCTGCAGGAGTCTTTGATCTGTTAACTCCATGCCATGTCGAGTTTCTGCACTATGCCATGCAAAAGGAAGTGCGACAGGATATTAGGAGGTATCCCATGACCTTTGTCACTTCAGTGTATGTATATGATGTGGGTATATTTAGCAAATTTGGTTGTAGACAATATTTTTTAAAAAATCCAGTTACGTGAATGGCCAGTATGTAGTCGTATTTCCCGTAGAAAATGTTTTTTACCTGTAATACTGTTGACACATTTCACATTAAAATGTTCAAATGTGTGTGAAATCTTATGGGACTTAACTGCAATGGTCACCAGTCCCTAAGCTTACACACTACTTAACCTAAATTATCTACGGTTCAAAAATGGTTCAAATGGCTCTTAGCACTATGGGACTTAACATCTGTGGTCATCAGTCCCCTAGAACTTACAACTACTTGAACCTAACTAACCTAAGGACATCGCACAGATCCATGCCCAAGGCAGGATTCGAACCTGCAACCGTAGCGGTCGCGCAGTTCCAGACTGTAGCGCCTATAACTGCTCGGCCACTACGGTCGGCTTATCCTAAGGACAAACACACACACCCGTGCCCGAGGGAGGACTCGAACCTTCGCCGGGACCAGCCGCACAGTCCATGACTGCAGCGCCTTAGACCGCTCGGCTAAACATTTCACATCATGACAAGTTGGTGCGTATGTGATCCACAAAACAGACAAAACGGTAAACTGCACTTACTCCAAGATAGACGACTGGAGATCGACGTCGACGTGAGAAATGGATACAGGCTCGGGGATGATGGACCTGAGCTCTTCGAGCAGCTGGATGATGGCGTCATCGATAGCGTTGCGCTGGTGTCCTAGCACGAGGTTGCGGAAGCGACGCACCGCCTCGGCCCTGGGCAGGCGGGCCAGAGAGCGCAGGATGGCGTTGCTGACGGTCAGCGAGGGCCGCCGCGGGGGTGCGCTGGCGGCGCTAATGCTGCACGCCGCCGCCAGCGCCACCAGCACGCACGTCACCGCCCAGAACTTCATGTTTCACCTGCAGCATGTAATGGTTCTTTATTTACGTGACCATTATGGCACTCCAACCACAGTTCTCGATACCAGTAATATCGTACTACTTTTCTGCGAAGTAACAGACATATTTTTGTGACAATATTCACATTTGGTTTCATTAATGTATAGGTACTCCGATGTATCGAAATATTACATTGGTTTTATTAATGTATAGGTACTCCGATTTATCGATATATTACAGTGATATGGTTCTAGTACGTATTCATTTCTGTGAGACTGTCATAATCTTTGACTTACTTGTAACCGTTTTGGTGCGAATGCGCACAGAGCAGTCTTTGTTTCAATTTCCAGTAGTTGGGTTGTTATTTCGCTTTGTGAAAGAACAGTCAAGTCTTGTGTTTGGTTAAAGTGGAAATTAAATATATGAAGATTGATACAAAACTGTTTTCTTGATGATGTGACATTTAAGAAGAAGTATGTGTGAATTTACAAGAAGTTTAATAAAAATGTGGATCGTGAACACCAAGTCAAAAATTATTTCTACCATACCATTGTTCTGATCTGGGATTGATCATTAAGAATTTCCTGAAAAACGCATTTGTTAGGTCTTCAAATATTGCTTAAATACTGATCTGGACCTTCTAGCAGTCAACGTGGAATCACCCTAGAATCAACAAGATGAGCCATAGCAACTTCGACGAAATCTACGTGGGAATCCATTCAAGATAAGTGCCAAAATTAATGACTTTTTTTACTGTGACTTCATTATTTCAATTCTGACGATACCATCCAAAGTCAATAATTTTGTTGTTGCCCGATAAAGCGAACATATGCTGCATGATCAACATTATTAATCTGATTTCTAACCTACTTTGCAAGTGGTGTTATTGTTAGAAGCAGAACACACGCTTCGTTTCCGTATCTAGCTCCTCCTCCTTTTCACTGCACTATCATGACTGACGTTCAAAGAGTTCGTGGACTGATAAAAAATATGAGACGTAAGCGAGAATTATTTGTTTCAATCACAGGCACTTTTTTTTTATACATATAGCAGTATGCCAAACAGGCGCGCATTTGTTGGCCATATGGACGGCTTGCCTTTCACTGAAATGTTACTTTAGCTCGCGTCGCATAAGACAGGGCTTCCGTGCATAGAGGCGGAGCAGTGGAGAGATGAGAACTGCTCATGCACGGTAGCAGAGAGCGGGCAAACGAAGTCCACTTTGCCGAATTGCGTAGCTGCCTACGGTATATCGTATTATACGTTGAAATCAATGAGGGGAATAGCAAATATGAAAACCAATTCGGTCAGGCGTCATGAGAGAAACGACGTTGCGTCCCTGTTCCACAGATTTACTCTGCGTGACGTTGGGAGGCGAGAATAGCTGACACAGCTTTGTGAAGATGTGAAGTACAGTTTTTCTTTAAATGATAATTGACTAACGACAAGATCACTGAAACTGTTTGTAATAATTATCATTTATTGCGATCTGAAGTGTGTTATAAGTAAAAATTTAATACACAATAAAATTTACTTCAAGCACAAACCGAAATATTTACATTTGCTTGACCACTGCTTTTACTCAATAGAATTTTTAAAAATGTTTATAAGGTGTGTGTGTCGATGCGCTTGACTGTAGTTAAGTGTAATCACTGAGCATAAAAAACAATTAGTGGTGGGAAAGACTAATGAAAAGACTATTTTTCGCTGTTGCCATGCATTATGAGAGTAAACTAACTCGTTCGACATTACAGTGAGAGACTCCCTTTATAATCCATTGAACAAGCAAGCAATTAACCATCATCTGCAAATAACTCCAGGGAACGATGATCGATAAAATCGAAAACCACCAATATCTCGACCAGTAACAGTTACTGTCAGTTTAGGTCATTATCCAGTTCGTGCCTTGAAAATGACAGGGGTTTACATGTGGAAATATCGGACTTTTGACGAATTTCTCCAGCTGCATTCTCCCATGTTATTAGAGCATACAACATGATGGGAGAAGCTTAACTTCTCCTTGGGAAATATGTTGAACTTTTTAGTTTGCATAATTCAAAGAATACAAAGTCCTAATCAAAAAGGCTGGGAAGTCCGCATTATTATGTATGCAACTGATATCTTGACAAACCCATTTTTTAAACCATGTGTCTTTAAAAGTAAGAAATATTACTTTGTTCCAAAGGCTACATCGTAATACCACTGCCACTTCTACTTGAGTCTGTTTACGAACAATTTGGTTATAAATTTACGATGATAGGTTCAAGGCTTATATCCATCATCACCTCCCAGTCAAATGATTCTTTTCAGCATGCCGCACACACTGTGCCTATGCTACAGGTGGGATGTTGTCTATTGCCTCATGCACAAGTGATTCAGTGGACGTTATCTTGAACTTTTATTCTACCAAGTAGTCTTATCCTTTGCCAAAATTAATTCCATAGGGCTGCACTGACAGTAACACACGCGAAAACGCAAAACTGAGTGACTCCATTCATGTGCAAGGAAGTCAAGTTTGTACGTTTTGTCATGTGACTTGTATAAGTTAACAGGAGATCAACAGGAATCTTATTTATACTGTGCTTAATGTATTTATTTTTTAAGCCAGGGAAAACTTGCCGCTTTTCTGGTGTTTATACTTGGTGTTTTCTCTGTGATAGTTGAATTATAACTGGCGATGACCGACTTCGAAGCAAGGTATGACAAGATTTGTGAATCACGTCACGAAACTAACAGCGTTCATTTCTGAATGGTATTCACTGCTGTTTTTCTTACATGTGAATACAAGATTACTTGTACTCTCAGAAACAAAACCAGAAGAAGAGTCAGCATGCAGAATAGTTATCTGAGAACCTATTCCTATGGAAACTTTAAAACCGCCAGTACCATCACTCATTTTCCGGCAGATCTTCTTGGAATGATTCTAATTGGCCCATGTTTCATCAAAATAATACACTGTTGAAATACCTCCACCCCTTGTATTGTGAATCTTTATATCTGATGTAGTTTGTGCTGCACCTATGTCATTTCTTTGAACTAAAAACTCTCTTCCTAACATGCATATCAGGAACCAACGTCTTTTAAAATTCTTTACATTGACAAAGCGCTTACCATTGAAGCTAATCTCCTCCTGCATAATTGTGACACGTTTTTGAGATGTTGAGTATTCATCATTCACATGGAGCACTTTAAAACATCGTTGTTAAAACCATCCTTGCGATTTCGATGCTTCCCAGGTGACATGAAACCACCCTTTGTATGGTTCCTGCAGCTCTGACACTTTCGTTAATAATTCTCTTTACAGTTCTCTTGCCGACACAACATGTTACTGGAGTCCGTTCTTGTGTCTTCAAATGTCAACAGTAGGAGACCTGCTTTCAAATTCATGTTTGAAAAAGTTATAACTGCGATAAATAATCCCCCTCGCTTGTGATGCGCTTCACATTTATTGCCGTCAACAGCTTTTTTTTTTTTTAATCGCACTTAAACATTTACAGATACACATTCACACTTAACTCCTTAAAAAAACTGTAAGTTGCATAATTCAGTTGTCGCAAAGAACGGCAACAGTGCAGCATGTAGGAGCGAGATTTTTTGCTGTCTAGCCGCTTGGAAAGAGAATGAATACGCAACCGGCCATTAAAATTGCTACACCACGAAGATGACGTGCTACCGACGTGAAATTTAACCGACAGGAAGAAGATGCTGTGATATGCAAATGATTAGCTTTTCAGAGCATTCATACAAGGTTGGCGCCAGTACTGACAAGAGGAAAGTTTCCAACCGATTTCTCATACACAAACAGCAGTTGACCGGCGTTGCCTGGTGAAACGTTGTTGTGATGCCTCGTGTAAGGAGGAGAAATGCGTACCATAACGTTTCCGACTTTGATAAAGGTCGGATTGCAGCCTATAACGATTGCGGTTTATCGTATCGCGACATTACTGCTTGCGTTGGTCGAGATCCAATGACTGTTAGCAGAATATGGAATCGGCGGGTTCAGGAGGGTAATACGGAACGCCGTGCTGGATCCCAATGGCCTCGTATCACTAGCAGTCGAGATGGCAGGCATCTTACCCGCATTGCTGTAACGGATCGTGTTGCCACGTCTCGATCCCTGAGTCAACAGATGGGGACGTTTGCAAGACAACAACCATCTGCACGAACAGTTCGACGACGTTTGCAGCAGCATGGACTATCAGCTCGGAGACCATGGCTGCGGTTACCCTTGACGCTACATCACAGACAGGAGCGCCTGGGATGGCATACTCAACGACGAACCTGGGTGCACGAATGGCAAAAACCTCATTTTTTCGGTTGAATCCAGGTTCTGTTTACAGCATCATGATGGTCGCATCCGTGTTTTGCGACATCGCGATGAACGCACATTGGAAGCGTATATGCATCACCGCCATACTGGCGTATCACCCGGCGTGATGGTATGGAGTGCCATTGGTTACACGTCTCGGTCACCTCTTGTTCGCATTGACGGCACTTTGAACAGTGGACGTTACACTTCAGATGTGTTACGACCCATGGCTCTATCCTTCATTCGATCCCTGCGAAACCCTACATTTCAGCAGGATAATGCACGACCGCATGTTGCAGGTCCTGTGCAG
This sequence comes from Schistocerca gregaria, assembly GCF_023897955.1. NCBI lineage: Eukaryota > Metazoa > Arthropoda > Insecta > Orthoptera > Acrididae > Schistocerca > Schistocerca gregaria. Next base: position 538,495,652 of record NC_064921.1, read on the forward strand.
GCCTCTCTGGATACAGAAAATGTTCGAATGCTGTCCTGGCCAGCACATTCTCCAGATCTCTCATCAATTGAAAACGTCTGGTCAATGGTGACCGAGCAACTGGCTCTTTGCAATACGCCAGTCACTACTCTTGATGAATTGTGGTATCATGTTGAAGTTGCATGAGCAGCTGTACCAGTACACGCCATCCAAGATCTGTTTGACTTAATGCCCAGGCGTATGAAGACCGTTATTAAGGCCAAAGGTGGTTGTTCTGGGTACTGATTTCTTAGTATCTATGCACCCAGATTGCGTGAAAATGTAATCACATGTCAGTTCTAGTATAATATATTTGTCCAATGAATACCCGTTTATCATCTGCATTTCTTCCTGGTGTAGCAATTATAATGGCCAGTAGTGTATTATTGGCTGCCAGTGGCCATTGGAGTGGGATGCGCATAACGGTTGAAAATTGGACCACCTTCCAACTTGACGCGAACTTTGTGTGCCTTTACTGAACATGTTACAGGAACATCAGACACTAGCTGTCTGAACAGTCATGAGGAACAGAAAGGGCCTACCAACAAGCTTCCAAAGAAGAAAGCTTCTTTTTTTTGGAATAGAAAAATAAACGTGACGTACATCGCGTCACCACAAAACGTCAGGCAACCACCAAAGAACTGTGACTTCAAAAGGAGGTTTTACAGGAACAATAAAGGCAGACAGTCTCGTGGAGAATAGCGTGAACACGTCTGGTGCAGACTGCGTCAATCAGCGTTGCAGCTGCTACCCATCCCTTAGCAAAACAATAAAGTGGTAGAAAGAAGTTTTCTTTCACATTTTCCTAGTTCTACTGTGAATGGTTTTGTTTTGTACAAAAATGTCACCAAGTAGAAGATACCTCTAGTGGAATATATAAAAAAAGATGGAATGCACTTGGTAGCTGCAAGAGGAGACAGTCGATCATTTAATCACTGGGATCAACACCAACCACAGGCCAGGCAGATCCTGGATGCCATTTTCCAGAAAAGCCAACTCAAGAAACGCCGCATCCTACTGTATGAAGTTTGCTCTGACCGTTGGAAGGAAAGAGGCTGTTAAACAGTTAAGGAAAGAAAGCATAATTATCAAGCCACAAAGACTGCAATGCTGGACTCTTGTCTTTTCAATACTACTATTTGGAAGTAAATTATGTTTCTTTTATATGTCACAATTTTTTGTCATAAAATATTAAATAAATACACTCCTGGAAATTGAAATAAGAACACCGTGAATTCATTGTCCCAGGAAGGGGTAACTTTATTGACACATTCCTGGGGTCAGATACATCACATGATCACACTGACAGAACCACAGGCACATAGACACAGGCAACAGAGCATGCACAATGTCGGCACTAGTACAGTGTATATCCACCTTTCGCAGCAATGCAGGCTGCTATTCTCCCATGGAGACGATCGTAGAGATGCTGGATGTAGTCCTGTGGAACGGCTTGCCATGCCATTTCCACCTGACGACTCAGTTGGACCAGCGTTCGTGCTCCACGTGCAGACCGCGTGAGATGACGCTTCATCCAGTCCCAAACATGCTCAATGGGGGACAGATCCGGAAATCTTGCTGGCCAGGGTAGTTGACTTACACCTTCTAGAGCACGTTGGGTGGCACGGGATACATGCGGACGTGCATTGTCCTGTTGGAACAGCAAGTTCCCTTGCCGGTCTAGGAATGGTAGAACGATGGGTTCGACGACGGTTTGGATGTACCGTGCACTATTCAGTGTCCCCTCGACGATCACTAGAGGTGTACGGCCAGTGTAGGAGATCGCTCCCCACACCATGATGCCGGGTGTTGGCCCTGTGTGCCTCGGTCGTATGCAGTCCTGATTGTGGCGCTCAACTGCACGGCGCCAAACACGCATACGACCATCATTGGCACCAAGGCAGAAGCGACTCTCATCGTTGAAGACGACACGTCTCCATTCGTCCCTCCATTCACGCCTGTCGCGACACCACTGGAGGCGGGCTGCACGATGTTGGGGCGTGAGCGGAAGACGGCCTAACGGTGTGCGGGACCGTAGCCCAGCTTCATGGAGACGGTTGCGAATAGTCCTCGCCGATACCCCAGGAGCAGCAGTGTCCCTAATTTGCTGGGAAGTGGCGGTGCGGTCCCCTACGGCACTGCGTAGGATCCTACGGTCTTGGCGTGCATCCGTGCGTCGCTGCGGTCCGGTCCCAGGTCGACGGGCACGTGCACCTTCCGCCGACCACTGGCGACAACATCGATGTACTGTGGAGACCTCACGCCCCACGTGTTGAGCAATTCGGCGGTACGTCCACCCGGCCTCCCGCATGCCCACTATACGCCCTCGCTCAAAGTCCGTCAACTGCACATACGGTTCACGTCCACGCTGTCGCGGCATGCTACCAGTGTTAAAGACTGCGATGGAGCTCCGTATGCCACGGCAAACTGGCTGACACTGACGGCGGCGGTGCACAAATGCTGCCCAGCTAGCGCCATTCGACGGCCAACACCGCGGTTCCTGGTGTGTCCGCTGTGCCGTGCGTGTGATCATTGCTTGTACAGCCCTCTCGCAGTGTCCGGAGCAAGTATGGTGGGTCTGACACACCGGCGTCAATGTGTTCTTTTTTCCATTTCCAGGAGTGTATGTACTTGTGAAGTTATATTTTTGTTTCAATTTCTACTTGAAATCTATGTTAGCAGATGTAAAACGTATTTCCAGGAGGGTGGGGGTGGGGGGAAGGGAGGGGGATGGAATATATATAAGCAAGTATAACCTAATCTATAAGATACGGTGTTTAAAATGATGCTAGATGTATGCCTTTCAGATGCTTACTATTGTCTAATTACTCTTTAAATTTAGTAGAAAATCGCCAGTTCACCTACACAGTCAACGAGTAGAGACAGCAGTGTTGAATTTGTTAAATAAGCAGCTATTCTCCAAAGACCTTCTAGCATTCTGACAATCCAGGGGTGTTCAATGAGTGATACAACACATTTTCTTCCGAAAGCAGGTTGGTTTATTCAGGATTCCACTACGTCATATTATTCCCACTCTTTCGGCTAGAAAACCCTCAAGAGAATCTCAGTTCACTGCGACTTCACTGGCAGGGCCTGTATGTCCGCATGGTACCAGTCTACTGGCCTACGCCGGAGCCAAGGTCTTCCTGCATCAATAACGTCCCCACATCCACATACTGCTTCCCCGCATCCTCCATTGGGCCAAACAGATGGAAGTCAGAAGGTATGAGATCCACGCTGTAGGGCTGATGAAGAAGAACAGCCAATGAAGCACCATATACGAGGGTCACTCCAAACGAAATGCACACTATTTTTTTAAAATATATCTTTTATTCTACACGTTTGAAAGTTTTACAGTGTGTAGATACATCCTTTAGGAACAATATTTTCATTTCTTCACATAATTTCCATCCCTCTCAACTGCCTTACGCCATCTTGGAACCAGCGCCTGTATACCCGCACGGTAAACTTCTGGACCAACCTGTTGGAGCCACTGTTTGGCAGCGTGCACATGGGAGTCATCTTCAGACCTTGTTCCACGAAGAGAGTCTTTCAGTTTCCCAAAGAGATGATAGTCGAATGGAGCCAGGTCAGGACTGTAAGGCGGGTGTTTCAGTGTTGTCCATCGGAGTTTGTGATCGCTTTCATGGTTTTTTGACTGACATGTGGCTGTGCATTGTCGTGCAACATCAAAACATCCTGCTTTGGCCGATGTGGTCGAACACGGCTCAGTCGAGCTTGAAGTTTCTTCAGTGTCGTCACATATGCATCAGAATTTATGGTGGTTCCACTTGGCATGATGTCCACAAGCAAGAGTCCTTCGGAATCGAAAATCACCGCAGCTATAACTTTTCCAGCAAAAGGCGTGGTTTTGAATTTTTTTTCCTTGGGTGAATTTGCATGATGCCACTCCATTGATTGCCTCTTCGTCTCTGGTGAAAAATGATGGAGCCATGTTTCATCACCTGTCATAATTCTTCCATGAAATTCATCTCCACCATTCTCGTACTGTTCCAAAAGTTCGGTGCATACCCTTTTTCTTGTTTCTTTGTGAGCCACTGTCAGCATCCTGGGAACCCACCTGGCACAAACCTTTTTTAACGCCAACACTTCCAGTATTTTGCAAACACTTCCTTCCACTATCCCAAAGTAGCATGACAATTCGTTCACTGTGATGCGTCTGTCAGCAGTCACCAGTTCGTTAACTCTCTGCACATTGTCTAGAGTGTGTGCAATACGAGGCCTGCCGCTGCGAGGACAATCCTCAATATTGCCGTGCCCGCTTTCATCACGTAACCTACTTGCGCACCGTCTAACCGCACTGCGATCGACAGCAACATCTCCATACACCTTTTTCAACCTCTTGTGGATGTTTCCCACTGTCTCGTTTACGCAGCACGGGAATTCTATGACACCACGTTGCTTCTGACGAACATCAAGTCTAGCAGCCATCTTGAAGACATGCTGTGACGGTGCCACGCACGGGGACAGGTTGAACTAAGTTTGAAAAGAAGCAGGAAGGCTGTATCTGCACTCTGTAAAACTTTCACACATGCAGAATGAAAACTGTACTTTTACAAAAATAGTGTGCATTTCTTTTGGAGTGATCTTCGTACTTCAGGGTTGATAATTGCACCACGAGGACATTAAACCCCTTCAGAATCCTAGAAGACCGTCACCATAACTTTACCGACTGAGGGTGCGGCGTTGAAATTTTTCTTCACACACACCCATGCCCGAGGGAGGACTCGAACCTCCGCTGCGACCAGCCTCACAGTCCATGACTGCAGCGCCCTAGACCACTCGGCTAATCCCGCGCGGCACTACCAACAGAAATGTCCAGTTGAGCAGCAAGGTGTTTGACTCTGATCTGTCTATCAGCTCGAATGAGACAGTCCACATATCCCAACGTTGCAGAAGTTGCTGCTATGTGCTGCTGGCCGGCACTCGGGAAATCGGACAGGTTTGTGCGATCTTGTTGCGATGATGACAGAAGCCTCGCCCAACGACTCACTGTGGTTTTGTTCACTGCCAGGTCTCCGTAGACATGCTGAAAGCGCCTCTGAATATCTGCGGTGTTCTTGTTTTCCGCCAAAGGAAACTCAATGACTGCTGTCCGCTTGGTACGCACATCAGTTACAGACGCCATTTTGGAGGTTACCTATAACACCGCCAACGAGGGGAACTCCATGGAGATACAGGGATTGGGGCGGAAATACTCCACGGTATCCCACAACGAATTCCGCATTTTTTTCGACAGAAATTGGCAGAGAAAAAATGTGTTGCATTGCTTATTTAACGCCTCTCGTATTAGTCACCATTTAAAAAAAAGCATCCTTATCGCTCGGGAGCTCTGTAGATGGTGGAGAACCTATACTAGGTGGTCATGTGACGCTACAGCTCGCGCGCGTGCCTGTGTGTGTGTGTGTGTGTGTGTGTGTGTGTGTGTGTGTGTGTGTGTGGGTGGGTGGGTGGGTGGGTGGGTGGGTGTCGGTTGTATGGAATCAGAGATTCAAGATGGATAGACGTGACAGAAAGGAGCAGTCCTATTTGAATATGCCCCGGGCCACACCATTAAGATGGCCGATTTGTTGGTGTATCAACGAGGACCGTGCAACGTGGCTACAAGCAATGCTGTACCATTCTTAGCCACGTAACACGATAAGGAACACGTGCCGTAAAACGATCCTAACCAATAAGGACTGCAGGCGTGTCTCACGCCTTGTTAACGACAGTCGATTTCGAAACCGACAGGAATTGCTAGTGTGAGTGAATGCAAGTACATCTCAACTAGTTTCCTAGCGAACATACTGCGGGTACCGCGAGAAAGTGCACTGCTCGTAGCAGCACACACAGGCGCTCGCCTTTGCGTTCCAAGCAACACACAAACAGTATAGCTCCTAACGGGAAGCATGTAGTGTAGTCCGACGTGTCGTAGTTTCGCCTCTTATCAAGTGATGCACCAGCGGCCTAATATCGTGTAATTTTGTCTATTTTCTCGTATTAAATTACATTTACTAATTTTGGAAGCCAGCTGTCAGTATTTGCTCCAAGCCTTTAATGACTTTGTAAGTGTACCGATATCGACGCTATACTTGAAGGATCGAATCGACCTTTAGGCTTCTTCGATCCAGCGCAGCAATGTCGCTGACGGGGGCGCCCTATAGTTCTAGAAGGCAGAAGTTGGGTCCTGCAGGTCTCATGGCGCAAAGGAGTGAGTAAGTCGAGCTGCGTGCTTGCACGGCAGCTGCCGAGTGCCTGCATTTACCGCAAAAAAGTGAATTATTTTGTGAAAAGATTAGTGCCGTAATCTGAGTAGAAAGCATTTGTGTGGAAGCAAAGTGATCGTTGCTAAAAATAATAATTTTGAAGCTCAGGATAAATTCTGTATCGGACGATTTGTTGTGTAATGAAAATGCGATCACACAGTAATGAATGAGCAATGGAAAACTCACATAAGCTCGTGATAGATGGTTAACTGCAGTTGTAATGTTAGTGCACTCAGAACAAGTAGGGGCGTGATACTTGAATTTAAGGTGGAATAAATTGTGTCGTTCAAAAGTGTTCACATATTACAAGTGTTCACATATTACAGCCTCTTCATTGTTATTAGAATGTTTTGAAAGGGAATTAATTATAAAACAGTATGGGAGATTATGTACGGCATGCGCTCTAGGCTCATGGTCAGAACTTTATTTATCAGCACATGTACGAGGGTTGTCGAGAAAGTAATGCAGCGCATTTTTTTCTCAGCCGTAAACAATTCTGCGAATGCGTGACGTTACTTATGTATTATTTGGAGTCTCCTGAGTGAGCGCGCCAAGTTTCAGTCACTTCCGACAAATAGCGTAGCTGCAGGACAGTTTCAAAATGGCTTCTGTAGGTGATGTACGTTACAACCAACGTGCCGCCATTGAATTTCTCGCTGCAGAGAAATAAAACTGCGAGGAATATTCACAAACGGTTGTGCAAAGTCTATGGAGCATCTGCTATCGAGAGAGATACAATTAGTCGCTGGGCATGGAGGGTGAGGTCACCAGAAGGCAGTTCGGCGGAGCTCCACGATTTGCAATGGTCGGGGAGACCATCCACGGCTGTCACACCTTTTTGGATGAACGGTGCATAAATGACCTCGTTGATAACGTTGGAAGTTGTCAGGAGGTTCTTTGCGGATGACACTGTTAAATGCGTACAAAGTGGTCTAAACAGTAGAAAACTGTAGCAAAATGCAGGAAGACCTGCAGAGGATCGAAGCTTAGTGCAGGGATTGAAAAACAAATACAGCGTGTGGTACATAAACAGGCAATAGTGATTGCACAGTTGCAGGACAATCAGTGAAACAGAGGTGACATCCATTTAATATCTGGGAGTATACATAATGAGCCATTTAGAGTAATGCAGAAAGTCTACATGAAACTAATCGCAGTTAAGGCAGGGGCCAAACAGATTGTTTGGAAGAATCCTCAGGACGTGAAGTAACGATGGTGTCAGTGCGTTTAATCACGAGTTCATTTAATAAGCGCGAAATCGTCACAGAGACAGTGGCAGACGCTGTGAATCTCGGTGTGACTTGCTGTTACAATTCCGAGAGCACGCCTACCTAGAAAAGTCAACCAATACGTTGCTTCCACCTACATATATCTCGCGAAAAGACGATGAAGGTAAAATCAGAGAGATTCGAGCTAACATGGAGGCTTACCAACAATCGTTCTTCCTGTAGACCATTCTCTGCGGGAACAGGTAACGGGGGAAAGTGACAGTGGTACGGAAAGTAGCTTCCCCCAAACTGTGAGGTGGTTTGAAGAGTATACATATAAATGTAAAGAAACAATCTGTTACTCTATGTGACCTGTGCACTGCATAACGTATTATTTTTCGGTGATTAAATTGAGTATTATGAAAAACTTCTCTAATCTCGATGTAGTAATATCAAGGGCATATTTTTGTACGTCCTTTTTACGAAACAAGAACGAGATACTTTCGAGTCCTTCAGACTCGTCTATCTTTCATCTGTCTTCTTAAAAGTAAGAGAAACTTCAAAACCATCGTACAATATGCATTAGATGAGTATGTGCTCAAATGGTTCAAATGGCTCTGAGCACTATGGGACTTAACATCCATGGTCATCATTCCCCTAGAACTTAGAACTACCTAAACCTAACTAACCTAAGGACATCACACACATCCATGCCCAAGGCAGGATTCGAACCTGCGACCGTAGCAGTCGCACGGTTCCGGACTGCGCGCCTAGAACAGCGAGACCACCGCGGCCGGCGAGTATGTGCCTAGCAAGATCGTAAGGGATGGAAAAGAGACACCGTGGTACAACAACCAAGTTAGAAAACTGCTGCGAAAGCAAAGGGAACTTCACAGCAAATATAAATATAGCCAAAGCCTTGCAGACAAACAAAAATTACGCGAAGCGAAATGGAATGTGGGGAGGGCTATGCGAGAGGTGTTCAATGAATTCGAAAGTAAAATTCTATGTACAGACTTGGCTGAGAATCCTAAGAAATTTTGGTTTTATGTCAAAGCGGTAGGGGGATCAAAACAAAATGTCCAGACACTCTGTGACCAAAATGGTACTGAAACAGAGGATGACAGACTAAAGGACGAAATACTAAATGTCTTTTTCCAAAGCTGTTTCACAGAGGAACACCGCACTGTAGTTCCTTCTCTAGATTGTCGCACAGATGACAAAATGGTAGATATCTAAATAGACGACAGAGGAACAGAGAAACAATTAAAATCACTCAAAATAGGAAAGGCCACCGGACCTGTTGGGATACCAGTTCCATTTTACACAGAGTACGCGAAGGGACTTGCTCCCCTTCTTGCGGCGGTGTACCGTAGGTGTCTAGAAGAGCGTGGCGTTCCAAAGGATTGGAAAAGGGCACAAGTCATCCCCTTTTTCAAGAAGGGGCGTCGAACAGATGTGCAGAACTAAAGAGCTATATCTCTAACGTCGATCAGTTGTAGAATTTTAGAAATCGTATAATGTTCGAGTATAATGACTTTTCTGGAGACTAGATATCCACTCTATAGGAATCAGCATAAGTTTCGAAAAAAACGATCGTGTGAAAGTCAGCTCACGCTATTCGTCCACGAGACTCAGAGGGCCATAGACACGGGTTCCCAGGTAGATGCCGTGTTTCTTGACTTCCGCATGGCGTTCGATACAGTTCCCCACAGTCGTTTAATGAACAAAGTAAGAGCATATGGACTATCAGACCAATTGTGTGATTGGATTGAAGAGTTCCTAGATAACAGGACGCAGCATGTCATTCTCATGTTGTCTCATGTCGTTGCTATTCACAATATACATAAATGACCTTGTGGATAATATCGGAAGTTGACTGAGGCTTTTTGCGGATGATGCTATGGTGTATCGAGAGGTTGTAACAATGGAAAATTGTACTGAAATACAGGAGGATCTGCAGCGAATTAACGCATGGTGCAGGGAATCTCAATGTAGACAAGTGTAATGTGCTGCGAATACATAGAAAGAAAGATCCCTTATCATTTAGCTACAATATAGCAGGTCAGCAACTGGAAGCAGTTAATACCATAAATTATCTGGGAGTACGCATTAGGAGTGATTTAAAATGAGCCGGCCGCGGTGGTCTCGCGGTTCTAGGCGCGCAGTCCGGAACCGTGCGACTGCTACGGTCGCAGGTTCGAATCCTGCCTCGGGCATGGGTGTGCGTGATGTCCTTAGGTTAGTTAGGTTTAAGTAGTTCTAAGTTCTAGGGGACTAATGACCACAGCAGTTGAGTCCCATAGTGCTCAGAGCCATTTGAACCATTTAAAATGGAATGATCATACAAAGTTGATCGTCGGTAAAGCAGATGCCAGACTGAGCTTCATTGGAAGAATCCTAAGGAAATGCAATCCGAAAACAAAGGAACTAGGTTACAGTACACTTGTTCGCCCACTGCTTGAATACTGCTCAGCAATGTGGGATCCGTACCATATAGGGTTGGTAGAAGAAATAGAGAAGATCCAACGGAGAGCAGCGCGCTTCGTTACAGGATCATTTAATATGAATAAAATATCAATGTTAAATATTTATTTCGAGAAGAAGACAATTAGAAAATGTGTTATTTGTTGATTGGTTAGTCATGAAAAGCACGGACTAACACGGGAGAATAATATTTTTCTATTGGCCTTAAAGAAAACTGACCAATCACAACGGAGTATTCTTAGCGCGTATTTTCTCTTGGAGATAGAGAATGCTTACAACAGTCTAAGTAGTTGGAGCCCAGCCTTTCAATGGCACTGTCGTGTGTAGTGTGAGCTCCGAACGAAATTATAGTTTGCTGCTTTTATTTGTCTTACGTGCCTCAAAAGTGCTTTAAAGTGATGTCATATTTATTCCGGTGTTTTTTTTTGTTTTTTTTTTTGAAAGTACGGATTTTTAAGTAAATTTGTATATGAGAAAATACAGTAATTCTGCGTGGCATATAGAGGTGGTGCTTTAGACACTGATAAACTTGATAGTATGGCGAACATTTTCATTTAAGAAAAATCCGTGCTTAGTAGCTGTTCAGATTTCGGGAAATACGTTACCATGAACCTGTTAACGTGAATGAAAGGGTTTGTGCATGACTGCGTTAGGATTACCACGGGCTTGGCAGTGAACGTGTAATTCTCGACTTCAGAATATACCAAAGTTTTGCCAGTATTTTCACCTTTCATTCAAAATTAAGACCTTTTGCCGATTCTTAGAATAGTTACGTTGTATACAGCCTGGTGCTCGTTGCAGCACACTAGGTTTATGCTCGGCGTTCCTACCGGCAATCTGCTGCAACGAGTTCACAGGTAGGTGCTGGTTTAATCCCGGAAATGAACCGCTCCGCTGAAAATCGAGCTAGCTCCAGTTCGCGATCTCATCTGAATGAAATGATAATACATCAAGACCCTACGCTGCCGACAGGCGTTGATATACATCAACGGGGACAGTTGAAAAGGTGTGCCCCGACCGGGACTCTAACCCGGGATCTCCTGCTTACATGGCAGACGCTCTATCCATCTGAGGATAGTACGACTGCAGGCAATTATCCCTTGCCCGCTCCCCGTGAGACCCACATTCCCAACTTTATGTCCACACACTACATCCGTAGTGCCCCTGCCCATTACGCTAATTACTCGCGACAGACAATCTTACCGAGTCCCATAACAGTTCGGACAATACGTGTGCATCCAGCCTTAACTATATGAAGATGGTATCTGTTCTTTCGAACATGTCCGAAAGAACAGATACCATCTTCATATTATTCTGAATGAGTCAATATCACAGTATAGGACCAACGTGATAGCTAATATTTTTGATGGACTTATTCATTTAACGGTGGAACATTGTACTGTAGGAGAACAGTTAATTAATATGTACGTCAAGTGGTGCTTTGCTAGTCCATGACAGTTGTAAATTACACAGAAATCCTGTGGCAAAGAAATGTGTCAAAGTTATTCATTTATGTAATCGTGTTATTCGTTTTAGTAATAAAGAGAACTAATATTTCATATGTTCTAGTTTGATGTGCCGCCCTCACCGAGCAGTCAAAGATCCCACAGTTGCGGTCGGGAGAAAGTTGCTTCGCCTGCTCACAACAGAAGGTACTATCAAAATAAATTCTCTGCAACTGAAAATGATTTAATCCATGTTTTGCAAAAATTAGTGGAGTTTGGTTTGCAATATAGAGTTATTATTGATAAAGTAAAATTCTTGTTGAGGACATAACATTCTCAGCGACTTTCAAAACATGCCCAGTTTACAAGCTGTTCTTACGAAGATGGTTGGCCCACAGCGTGAGAGCCTCTTCGCAACACTCCACATCAGTGTCCCGACAGATAACAGAAACAGTCATGCTGTGAGGCGTGTTCGAAATTACAACATTTTAATTGAGATTAAAGGTGGGGAAAACTGTGGAGTCAATGACACCAATCTGCAATTGATACTTCTAAGAAGTTGATCGCAAATTTCCGTGTCTTACCTGTGGGAACACGGTACCAGTTCTCTAGCTCGCAGCCAACACTTCGAGCGTGCGTGTATCTGTCAATATATATACCCGTATCCAGTTATATCTGACCTCTCCCAGAGCGTGTGTTTGACATTACGCACTGATAAAAATCTCGTGATATAACGTGTGATAATGGGGCTACTTTTTCTCAGGCCATTAACAGCTAGTGGTAAAGATTTATCTTCAAAAAGTGCGTGGAAATGTTTTCAACCTTCATGAGTCACACGTCGAAGATGTGGGCGGTAATTAAAGGAGAAATTCAGTAAGACAAAATGAATTCACAGAATAGAGTCTGTGTTGGAAAAAAAAGAAAAAAGGAACAGGTATATACACTTACGAAAAAGGAAACAGCAACGCCAAAAGGGAATGGTGCGACGTAAACGAAATTTGGTAGTCGTCGTTCTACGTCTATTAAAATTTCGCACCAGTCTCATAACAGTGGATCTAATAACGCCACTATGAGGATGTAAATCAGGTTTTCTTTAAATACACGCTGTAAAGGTCATGAGCGTTAGTTACCTTCGAGACTGGATGTGGTGAATTGGTGTTAATCAGGAATGCCTTTAAGGCGACGAAGATACCAATATCAACATCTACGACACTGCAGAAAGATCTGGGAGGAATGTAACCACTGCACATGACTACCGGCCGTGGTGGTCACGAAAATGTACTGACGCAAGAAGGCCGGATCCCCGACGGCCATGGCACTACCAACAGAGTAAGACCGCCGTGTTCAGCTTGTGACTCTGGAGCATCGTACTGCATCTACAGCAGCAGCAGTTGGCACGACAGTGAAACAGTCAGCTGTGAAAAATCGGTTACTTCAAGGACATCTCCGAGACAGACACATTGTACTGTGCATTCCACTGACCCCAAACCAACTCCAGTTGCGGCTTCAGTGGCGTCAAGCGAGAGCTCATTGAAGGGCAGGGTCGAGGTCTATTGTGTTTTCTGATGAAAACTGGTTCTGCAACAGTGCCACAGATGGTCATGTGTTGATTACAAGGTGGCTAATTGAAAGCCTGCAACCAACCTGTCTGCATGCTAGACAGATTGCACCAACACTTGGCGTGTGACTGCAACTTTGTACGTCTGTCTGGTGATGCGAAATGTTGTGCTGCCATTATCGAACACCACCGCTGTTGTAACCCAGCGTGTTTATATGTTGCCTTGTCTTGCTCCATCACCAGACCTGTCTCCAGTCGAGTACGCGTGGGACATCAGACGACAACTCTAGCGTCATCCACAAACAGCAGTAACCATCCCTGTATTGACCGACCAAGTGCACTAGACATGGAACTCCATCCCACAAACCTGGGATCCGGCACCTGCACAACACAGTGCATGTACGTTTGCATGCATACATTCAACGTTTTGGCGCTTACACCGGTTATTAATGCACCAGCATTTCATATTTTCAGTGGTTTATCTTGCGCTTACATTGACCTGTAATCTTGGAATGTTAATCACTTAAATATGTTACCTAGACACATGTATTCCCGAAATTTCAGCACTAAGCATCAATAAGTTTTTTGTGTTGCGGTTTTTTTCCGTTGGTTTATGTGCGTAAATCAAGGAATTAAACCATAGGTCAGAATGGAGAAGGAGTAATATGTGTAGTCAAGAAGTTTGTATTACATTAAAGTACGAACGAATGAATGGATGAATGAAAAAATGGAGGTATGCAAGAGAATTTGAAAAGCAACATGTGTATACGTGCTCACTCTTGCAGGCCGCGTTAGACTCAATCATCTGCACCTTCTACAGTTTATCATTACATCAACTTGTTTTTCACTCTCTAGGAAAGCATACGCAACTGGCGCCGATCCAGCAGCCACAGGATGTTTCCCTGATGTTGTTACAAACTTTCAGGGATGATGGAGAACGGCAAATGGGGTAAGGGACACTGGTCTGAAAACTACCGAGTCAAAAATCGTGCTGATATCTCTGATACTGGGCCTCATTTACTGCAAGTCTTTGCTTTCCAGAATTTGGATGGAGGTAGAATGCACCAAAAGAAGAAAAATTTTTCTAGTAAACATGTGCTCTAAAATGCATAATCTGAGAGTTATGAGTACTTATTTAGAAGAGATGTGTTTCACAGTAGGAAAGGTGAACAGGTGCTCATAGCTCTTAAGGTATGCACTTTGCAGCCCATCTTTACTAGGCAGTTTTCACTTCTAGACACAGTAGAGATATGTCGGGCATTAGTTTTGAGTCGTGCTGTGAGTAGAGATGGGATGACTCACTTGGAAGTAGTGATTTGTATGTCTACCTGGATTCTCAGGATTTTTACAAAAATGAATCATTATGTCATTTGCGTTGAAGTCACCAGCAATTTTAACCTGTCAAAAAAGTAGTATTTCAATATTAAATGGTGTGACGTAGTTTTTGATTGACCATACCAAGTGCAGATAGACAGCAGTCTTATTTCTCGAGGGGACTTGCTGGCCTCTGTGGCCGAGCGGTTCTGGGCGCTTCAGTCTGGAACCGCGTGACAGCTACGGTCGCAGGTTCGAATCCTGCCTCGGGCATGGATGTGTGTGGTGTCCTTAGGTTAGTTAGGTTTAAGTAGTTCTAAGTCCTAGGGGGACTGATGACTTCAGATGTTAAGTCCCATAGTGCTCAGAGCCATTTTTTTATCTTGCAGGGGACTTGCAACGACTTTCTGAGTCTATGCCACGTCGACTTGCTGCACTATGCTAGTAAGCAGAGTCGTGCCGGCACAGGTTCGGGCCAAGGACTGCCGCTAACCGGTAGGGAACTCTAGAATTTTCCAAATTTTGTTAAAACTGCGGTAAGAATTGAGTTAATTAACTATAAAATTTGAGTTTTTTCTAAACATGAAGTTGGAAATGTAACAGCTCGTTCATTTTTTTCTTAAATTAAATAAATTCTAGAATTTCATACACCTATTAGTATGGTTTGCATGCTGTGCAAAATTCATCGAAGAGTCTCTCTTACTTATGAAGAAAAGTGTAACTGTAGCAACAAATGCAGCCAATAGTAAGTGAAAAATGATGAAATTTCACATGTAATAATTTATTTTGTTATTTGTGAAGTTCGACTGCTATGATTGTGAACCCTGAATCCTTCCTAGTCATGTTTACAAAGTTTTAAGAATTTATATGTAAAAGTATTGACAGTGGAAATTAAAATATCCTATGGTGTCTCTCCTGCTCCAAGTCGGCCCGTTTGATGTCCTACCCCCCTACAACACTGAGGTGAGGCAGTATGAGGAAGTTTAAGTGGGGAGCTTGTTAGTTTTGAGGAAAAGCAGGATTTTGTAGGTTTTCTACAGGTCAGGATAGTAGCCTGTGGAGAGAATAGCGTTCTACAGAGTTGCAAGGGTGATGAGAAAGGAGATAGGGCACTCTTTGATATGGCGATAGGTAGTACATTTGTGACCATTAGGTGTTGAGTTTTCTGTGCAGGACATATTCTGTGCCCTGTGCTGTGATAGGGGTATTTAATTCTATTTATGGAATGTTGTTAAAGTACTGGAAGTTGGGAGCCAGTGGTGGGATCATGATATCTGTGCATTCATGGACAGTAGGGAATTGTGAGTAGTTAAAGTGACGTTCGGCAGAGATAGAGAAGATGTCGGAGATAGAATGCAAAGTGACTGGATTTGCTCAGATCGTCAGTTAAGGGAAGGTTCGTGTAAAGTATTGGGTAGTGATGGAGGGGATGGGTGCCAGTAAGTCAGTGGAATGCTTTCCAGTACTTGGATGAGTTAACGAGCGTATAGCATGGAGTCTGATGCATGTCTGGTGCCAGTCCTGATGTTTTTCGGCATTGAGTAAATTTCTGTTGTATCACTGTAGATGCCGGTGACGTGCGAGTGTATCTCAATCATGAGTCAGGAGGAAGGAGCGATATTAACGATAGGATCCACAGAGAATGAGGACAGCTTGTGGTGGGAGAGTGGGATGATGATGATACATGGTTTCAGTAGGGATAAGGGTGGAGGTGGCATATGACAATGTCTGTTGTAGGAAGGCTGTGGTATGGGGCATATCACTGGGTTGCTGGAAGGTTAAGGGTGGCTTCCAATCTGGGTATCTATGGTTTCATGGTAGGGACTGCAGTTGGCACAGGAGTAGTCGTGGACAACTTTTGGATGGAGATTGGGATGGCTGCATGAGGATGGAGGTAGGATGTGGTGAGGAGGGCAGGCAGACAGTCAATTCCAGCTGTATCAAGGACTTCTGCAGTGAAGCATCCAAGGAGTGTTGCTCTCAGGACGAGTGTGCTGCAGGATGGGGACAATGTCACCTTGGAGGAAGTCTGTAAACTGACGCCACGGCTGGAGTTCTATGGGGGAACTATTATGGATGTTGAGATCTGTGGCAATGATATAGGTGGAAAAGATGTGGTCGATGTGGGTGAGGAATTCATAGCGGAGAGGATTATTAGGTTGGATGTAGATAGTAGCACAAGTAACAGTTAGGTTTTTGAGGAAGAGGCTGAGGATAAGGTGTTCGGTAGGATTATTGAGTAAAGGTTGTGGCCAAACAGGGATTTTCCTGTGATGGCCAATTGCTTCTCTACCTCTGGCAAAGAGGAGGGGATTATCAGTGCAGTGGAGGATAGAGGGAGAGGTACAGATCGCGTGGTGTGGATGGAGGAACGTTTCATTGAGGATGAAGGTATCAATGTTGTGTTGGGACAGGGTATGCATAAAGTGAGGCCTGTTGGTGGGTGGAGCGGATGTTGCTATATAGGATGCTGCAGTTCTGTCGTGACACGATGCAATGTGAGAAAGTGTGGTGTGGGGGTTAGGGGTGGAGAGATTTGTACAAGTGTGTCGAGACAGGTAAAGATGAAGTGGACCTAGTATGAGGAGTATGCAGCTTGGTTGTTGAGGTGGAATACTGATCAGGCATCCAGGAAGATTGGTTGAAGGATGTGTGGTCGTTGGAAGTGGTGGATATTTTGAAAGATGACGGTGAGGAAACGGATGATGTATTCACCAATGGGAGGCAGGTGGAAGGAGGAGTTGTGGTGGATGGGTGGCCAATAGGACGGACAGGCACAGGTTATTCAGGTCTGATGGTTGGTGGTTTGGCCTTGCACTTAGCAGAGTAAGTAAGGTGGGTGTTATTGCAGGTGTTGGATGTGGAGGAAGGGGGGAGCGAGGTTGAGACATTGCTTAAGGAAATGGTGTAGCTTACAGTGGGGTCAGGAGGGAGGATTCTTACAATCAGCGGCGAGGTGGTGGTTATAGAGGAGGCATTTTCGGAATCTATAGGAGTTGAGGGTGGGAGTGAGACCTTGTGATGGTGGTTGTAGATGAGGGAAACTTCATAGAAACGCAAATTTCTTATGCAAGTCAGTTCTAAACGAGCAATGTTCAAGAACAAAAGGTTTTTTGATACAGAAGTACATGCCATTTTAGACACAAATACATTAGAGTTTATTGTAGACGTCAAATACTGTCATTACTAATATGTAGAATAACAGGATACACCATTAATTGCAGAGTTTGACCCTGACTGTTAAAATACCATAAAAGCAGTGGCCAGTACCACCATGTGTGCCGGGAGAGAGGTTCAGTCACGCTAGGTGGCCTAACCATGTCGACGCACGTTTAAAGAGCGTCACACAGAGTTGAGGCCAACGTAAGCATTAAATTTAATTTTTTAAGGCGTAGTTGCCTAAAGAGCGAGTCAATATATAAAACGTTTAAAAACGTTTTGCCCACTCACGGCAAAGTTCTGTCTTATAAAAATTCAAGCGACACAAAAACCAGCGTATAAAAATCTTTACAACGCTTTTTATTTGTATACAAAATTGTATTGTCAAGAAATGACCAACTGAAATGTTTTACAGTGCAAATTGGCCTCGTAGCTTATCATAAAATACATTTTCATTCTTATTACAAAGTAAAAGTTCTTGGGTCGTTGCTCATCCGCAGATTCTGCGACATAATTTGGAAGCTCCAAAAAATAAGTTTTGTAAAGCCGGTGCACACAGAATCAAATGTGGGTGCTGTGGCCTTTCGGCCAAACGGAAAGGGAGTTCTAAATATGTTACAGGGAGAAGGATATACTAGTGATGGTGATACCCTGGGATACCACATAAGGGAACAGAATCGTCAGTTAGCTTCCATTGAAAATTGTTTCTCAGCACTGCACACTGAAAATAAAGGTAATAATTTGAATATAGTGGAAACCATGGAAATTTAAGTCAATAACCGGTCTAACTCAACCGTTTTCATTAACGAGCAGGCAACGAGCAATAGTAACTGGTGTTTTATCCTTTTCAACCAACTGTTTCTTCATCGAAAAAAGGAGTATCCCGTTCCTGCTTATCCCATCATCTGAGCTATTGACAACCTTTCAGTTATGAAATTTAAACTTCACCTATTGTTACACCTATTTTGCACTAGACCGGGTAAGTGATGACCCTTGAATCTGTTCTGAATTTGAAATTGCAAAATCATTTGTGAAGTTTAATAAAAATGAAAATGTATTTGTAGCTAAGTTACATAACCAGTTTGCACTGTAAAAGATTTCAGCTGCTCACTTCTTGAAAATTTTACATATGTATACAAACAAAACGCTTGTTTTTATGTCACTTGAATTTTTATGAGTAAGATAGGATTTTTACCCGTGTTTGGGCAAACAGTTTTTAAATGTTTTATATACTGAAGCGCTCTTTAGGCAATTGTGCCTTAAAAATTTAATTATAATACATTGACCACGAATCCGTGTGGCGCTCTTTACACGTTCATCGACACGGTTAGGCCAGCTAACGTGACCGGTCCACTGGACATTGTTTATTTGGTATTGCAACAGTTATGGTCGAACTGTACAACTAAAGGCGCTTTCTGTAGTTCTATGTATTAGTAATGACAGTATTTCACGTCTACAACAGAGTCTCATGTATTATATCTAAATGACATGTACTTCTATATCAAAAAACCGTTTGTTCTTTAATTTTGTTCCTTTAGAACTCGCTTTTATAAGAAATCTGCGTGTCTGTAAAATTTCTAACGTACCAGCTGTTACTTTTGTCTATTTTAAAAGTTAATCAGATGAGGGATTAAACCCGAAACTCGTCATGACTGTTAAGAAACAAATTCAGAGTAACCAGTGACTGTTTTAAGTAATCACAGGGTCTTTTTAAATTGTTTCTAATAATTATACTCATAATGGTTGCGCACATATACATTGACTCAGCATATAGAAATTCAACATAACCTTCGATGACATTAAAAAAATGGTTTAAACGGCTCTGAGCACTATGGGACTTAACATCTGTGGTCATCAGTCCCCTAGAACTTAGAACTACTTAAACATAACTAACCTAAGGACATCACACACATCCATGCCCGAAGCAGGATTAGAACCTGCGACCGTAGCAGTCGCCTGGTTCCGGACTGATCGCCTATAACCGCTAGACCACCGCGGCCGACTGACATTAGAAGCAAAGGCGTCAGCATCAGGAGTGCAAGACGGATTGCACTGTTAAACGTAGAGGAGAGAATCGATCGGCTCAAAGAGTACACTGAAGGCGTGTAAGAGGAGGAGGGACTCTCTGATGACGTAATAGTACAAGAAATAAGAGTCGATGTGGAAGACATAGATGATACAGTGTAACAGATTGGAAGTCTTGCCATCAAATAAAGCGAAAGTCATAGATAACATTACTCCTTCCGAATTTATGAAATTATAGATGAAAGCGGCATCCAGAGGACTATCAGATTGGTGCGTAGAATCTATGAGACTGGCCACATACTATCAGACTGTCGCAAAAATGTCAGCCGCACAGTCCTGAAGGCAGGAAGGGCAGGTAAGTGCGAAAACTATCGCACAATGTGCTTAACGTCCCATGTATCCATGTCGCTGACAAAAATAACATACAGAAGAATGGAAAAGAAAATTGAGGATCTGCTAGATCAGGACCAGTTTGGCCTTCGGAAAGGTAAAGGAACCAAGAAGGCTGATCTGGCATTGCTAATGCTAATGGAACAAAGACTGAAGAAAAATCAAGATGCTTTCACAGGATTTATCGGCCTGGAAATCCCGGTTAACAGTGTAAAATGGTGGAAGATGTTAGAAATTGTGAGAAAAATAGGAGTAAGCTATAGGAAAGAACAGCATAATACACTATGTGTGCCAGAGCCCAGAGGGGACAGGGGCGAAGTTCTCAGAATAAAAAGGATGACAGACAGACCCTACTCTTCAATATATACGCCGAGCCGGCCGCGGTGGTCTCGCGGTTCTAGGCGCGCAGTCCGGAACCGTGCGACTGCTACGGTAGCAGGTTCGAATCCTGCCTCGGGCATGGATGTGTGTGATGTCCTTAGGTTAGTTAGGTTTAAGTAGTTCTAAGTTCTAGGGGACTAATGACCACAGCAGTTGAGTCCCATAGTGCTCAGAGCCATTTGAACCATATACGCCGAGAAAACAATGACGGAAATAAAAGAAAGGTTCAAGAGCGGGATTTAAAATCAGGGTGAAAGGTTATCAACAATAAGATTCGCTGACGATATTACTATCCTCAGTGAAAATGAAGAATAATCACAGGACGTCTGAATAGAATGAGCAGTCTAATGGATACAGAATAAGGACTGAGAATAAATTGAAGGAAGGCGAAAGCAATGAGTGGCAGCAGAAATGGTATAACCTATAAATGTATCAAAATTTAGTGACCAGGAAGTGGACCAAGTTAAGGAATTCCACAATCTTGGGAGCAAAATAATAGATGACGGACGAAGCAAGGAGGACATAAAAAGCAGATTAGCACAGGCAAAGAGAGCATTACTGGCTAAGGGAAGTCTACTAGCATCGAACATTTGCCTTAATTTGAGAACTTAAATCATGGACTGTGGGAAAACCAGAGAAGAGGACAACGAAGTGTTTGACATATGGTGCTACAGAAGGATGTTGAAAATTAGGTGGATTGATAATGTGAGGAAAGAGGAGGCTGCCCGCAGAATCGGCGAAAAGGGAGCAAATAGAAAACACTGAGAAGAAGAATGGACAGCACGATAGGCTGTGTGTTAAGGTATCAGGGAAAAAGTTCTGTGGTGCTGGAGGGAGCTGTAGCGAGCAAAAACGGTAGGGGGCGACAGATATTGCACTAAACCCAGCAAATTATTAAAGACGTTGCATGCAACTGTTGGAGTCTGCGCAGGATACGATGACCGGTGCATACGATGACCGGTGCGAGAGTTCATTCGTTCGTTCAGAAGAGGAGGCCAACATTGCCCACTTTCGGCCGGTTGGCCACGCGCTGTCGCGGTCCCTCCCGTCGGAGGTTCGAGTCCTCCTTTGGGCTTGGATGCGTGTGTTGTTCTTAGCATAAGTTAGTTTGAGTAGTGTGTAAGTCTACGGGCAGATAACCCCAGCAGTTTGGTCCCTTAGGAATATACACACATACATATGCACACACACACACACACACACACACACACACACACACAGACACAGACACACACAGACACACACACACACACACACACATACAAACGCGCGCGCGCTACGCGTTGCGCTAGCGGAGCCGAAACGCGCGTCCTGTAATCTTTTTTCAGACGATTTTACGGAAAATATTCGGTGAAAAGAATCATTTTTGTGTTACGTACAGCTTTATGCGTCAGCTGCATTATAACGAGCCCATTCCGAAAAATTCTAAAAAGTTTGCAATGAAAAATGGGAGTCGCTACGATTTTGCCTTTGGTACATATTAAATCGTATGTTGCCGCATGTGAAATTTAGCTAACATATTAAACATTTCTCTAAACTCAGTTGGAGGTCTCTATCCGTTACCAATCTCGGAATAACTGAATATATGTAGCGTGCCCATTTGCAATCGCAAGCGATAACGATAAAGCCAGACTGGAATACCCATAACATTCCTCATTTTTGGTTTTGGTTAATGATAGCATACAAAGATGAGACACGGTTTGACCCTTGGCGACTGGCGCCAGTTAGGCCCCACTTGCGTCTCTGATATCGACACTCGCCTGGTCTCGCGTGCGAAACGGTGGCGGGTCCGTCATCCCATTCTGGACATCTTCTCATCGCGTAACTGGAAGCATTAAGTTACGTATGAGTCATGTTCTGCTGTTAACCTGTGAATATTTGTGAAACTTATAGTGGTATGTTGTGTCTGCCGTAGATCAGTTAAGGATGGTTCTGAATAAGAGAGTCTTATACTGAACTTACGAAGTCTAAGGCTTCCAAGTGTTATTCCCGCGGAGCGGAGTCTAATTATTTCTGCAAATGCGAAAGGGAATAGAGTTTTACTGCTTGTTTTAAAGGTTCCTTGCAGTGTTAATTTGATGTAGCATGTTAATTAGTGTGCTCTTCGCCCAGTTTTAGTTTTAGACTTTCTTTTGATATGAAGCGCAGAGGTTTGTTAAGTCAGTGTAATTTTAATTGTTCCTTTATTTGGTAAATGTTTTTTGGTTTTCAATTATGTGAACATAGTCACGTAGTTAGTAAACCTTGCATGGTCTTGAAAAAGGTGAATCACGACTTTAATTTGTCAACCCCGTGAGTTATTTGCTGTTGCAGAAACAGCCTGCTTTATTGGGCAGGTGGGGGGCAGGCTGGGATCGTGTGTGTGTTCGACGTGTTTTCTGCCCTGGCTTGCAGCTTAATCATCTTCGAAATTGCGTGGTGGTTGCTTTCTACTCGTTTGTTCCGAGTACCACCGTGTATAAGCCGTTCTCACATCCTTTAGTTAAATATCCGGCCTGTCCGCCAGGACGGACGAGATCTTTTTATAAGTAACTCAAGATGAATCATTAGTGCTGCGTAAATTTTTACAATCAGATCTAGTTATTATCTTTAAATACTGTTTTGAAAGGACGGAATTAAATTTTCATGTTGTTATTCTGATTCTGTAATTCTGTAATAATGAAATTTGTTCTCAAGGATTTCGAACAAGGTGTGAAAATTAAATTCTGTTTCAAATTACAAAAAAGTTTCAAAGAAACTCATGAAATGTCGAAAACAGTGTATGACAATAACGCTGTATCTTTGAAAACTATTTACATGTTATATGTGAAATTTAAAAGTGAAAATGAGTCAGTAGAAGATGAGCAACGTTCGGGACGCGCATTAACCTCAAAAAGAGAAGAAAAACGTGCGAAGTAGCAAAAACTGTTCGTCTAAACGAGCGAAAAACTATCCGAGGGCTTACCAAAGACCTTTGCACTTTGTACGGGTCCTTGCAAAGATTTTAACCGATTATTTACAGATGAGACGAGTGAGTGGAAAATTAGTTCCCAGACTTGTGTGATGGACGGAAAGAAAATCGTGTACCAGTTGGTCTTCATTCAGATCAGGGGCTGCATGTCCAAAATTGTAACTGGACACTGAGACGAAAATTCAGAGTTCCCAATGGAAAACGACTAAATCTCCTCTCCCTAAAAAGGCATGTCAGTCAAAATCGAATATCAACATCACGCACTTTTTTTTTAAATCAAAAGAAGCCTTTCAGAAACGCTTGCAGTCATGGATTCAACATTGGCATAATTATGATGTTACTTTAAAGGAGGTTAAATCAGATCCCATGTGAACTTATTACATTACAATAATATTATTCACCTTATTTTTTTGTCACACCCCGTATTTGTTTAAATTCTACTGTAAGAGTAATAAATGTTTAATTAAGTCCATCAAAACCTTAGTATCGTCAGTAAGGGGTAATATAGTGGGAACAACTCACACGATCCATTTTCAATTGCTTGTATCCATAAATCTGCATACTCATACCCTTCAACAGTAAAAAATGGAGATATCTCATCTCTAAGTTCGAACATTGACGTCAACACTTTACTGTCCGCAGCTCGTGGTCGTGCGGTAGCGTTCTCGCTTCCCACGCCCGGGTTCCCGGGTTCGATTCCCGGCGGGGTCAGGGATTTTCTCTGCCTCGTGATGACTGGGTGTTGTGTGATGTCCTTAGGTTACTTAGGTTCTAAGTTCTAGGGGACCGATGACCATTGATGTTAAGTCCTGTAGTGTACAGAGCTATTTGAACCATCAACACTTTACTCGAGATAACCATAGTACTTCTGTGTGTAGCAGAAGTGTAGTATGCTGTGATCTCATTTCTTGACATAAAACTTTAAAGAGCAACATATTTAGGGGCCACGTTGTGATGAAGTTGAGGACTTTTATTACTTCGTCCATTACAGGCAAGGACATCAGGATCTACTTCGCGTATTTTACCCACGAATTCTTTCATTCGGCCTGCATTAGAAGCTCCGTCTCTACGAACAACTAAGGCAATCATCTCACGTTAATTCGTTACGGGCCAAATGTTCATTGGTCACACGAAATACGTATTTCTTCACCGGTTGCTCGTTCGGACAGTTCTTTACAAAAAAAGAAATTACTTGCAATTACATCCTCATCATCATACATTATGGAGTAAAGATGCTGTATGGCTGATTGTGTCAGCAGAAAGACGAATTTTTGTAAGGTTCAGTAGCAGCTTCTCAACCACGGATTATTTTACCATTTCTTTACGCGCAGACATTAACGACGTTTTTGCTGTTGTGTGTGGATTTTTGGCATTTACGATAAGTTCGGCTGCCTTATAGCCAGCTTTCCGTACTTTCTGCGGAAAACGTACCGAAATTCAATTGAGGAGAAGGACCACATCAGGACTTATTAAAATATCAGAGTTGATCAAACGCAGCTCCTTTAATCGACGTAAGAAGTCCACCGATTTCTCAATGCGATACACACGCCGATCTACTAGTGGCCTTCTAAAGCTGAGAGAAAGACTAGCATCCTCCTGAAGAAAAGTTGCTAGGAGTAGGCTCAACAGAGTGGCAAGGTGCTCTGCTGCAGACTATCTCGGAGCACCAACGTTACTAACAACACTTAACAGGAACCTTTTCCTTGTGAATCATCGGAAGGCCATATAATCTGGGGAATTCAGCATAAAAAGAATTAACACTCTCGATAGTCTCTTGCAACATTCTCCAGAATGAAGAAGAGAAAAGTGTGTACGAAGGTTACCTAGACTTCCAAATATAAACAATAGCGCATGGACGCTGTCGCAACTTGATTGAAATATGAAGTGTGAACAATTCTTTTCTGGAACAAACATCGTGAGTGACAAGACTTGACGTTATCAATACGAATCTACTACAAATAGACAAGTGCAGAAATTCTTATGAAGGGTGAACATTTTGACGACATAACCGACGTTCAAGCCAATATGACGCACGAGTTGGACAATATCTCAAAGAAACACTTTTCTGATAGTTTCACATCGATATTCATGCGACAGTATGCGTGCCTAGTAGGTCAACACGAGTGAATAGTCATATTTTCATTCTATTATTTAAGAGCAGTAGCATAAAACAAGTAACGCACTTTAGTGTCGAGAAAATGAGAGTTAGGGAATATATAGGACGTACGTGAGGCCCACCAATTAAACGTGGACCTTGCCATCGGTGGGTGGCTTGCATGCCTCAGCGATACAGATAGCCGTACCGTAGGTGTAACCACAACAAAGGGGTATCCGTTGAGAGGCCAGACAGCCTGAAGAACGACAGCAGCGTTTTCAGTAGTTGCAGGGGCAACAGTCTGAATGATTTACTGACGTGGCCCTGTAACCTCACCTAAAAAGGCCTTGCTGTGCTGGTATTGCGAACGCCTGAAAGCAAACGGAAAATACTGCCGTAATTTTTCCCGAGGGCACACAGGTCTACTTTATGGTTAAATGATGATGGTGTCCACTTGGGTAAAGTATTCCGAATGTAAAATAGTCGCCGATTCGGATCTTTTAGTGGGTGCTACTCAAGAGGATGCCATCACCAGCAGGAACAAAACTCTCATTCTACGGATCGGAACGTGGAATGTTACATTCCTTAATGGGGCAGATAGGTTAGAAAATTTAAGAACGGAAATGGATAGGTTGAAGTTGGATACAGCGTGAATTAGTGAAGTTCGGTGGCAGGAGGAGCAGGACTTCTGGTCAGATGAATAAAGGGTTGTAAATACAAAGCCACATGGGGTAATGCAGGAGTGGGTTGAATAATGAATAAGAAAATAGTAATGTGGGTAAGCCACTATGAACAGCAATATAGTAGCCAAGACAGACACGAAGCCCACTTCTGCCTCAGTAGTACAAGTGGAGTGGCCGATCGGTTATAGGTGCTTCAGTCTGGAACTACACGACCTCTACGCTCGCAGGTTCGAATCCTGCCTCGGGCATGGATGTGTGTGATGTCCTTAGGTTAGTTAGGTTTAAGTAGTTCTAAGTTCTAGGGGACTGATGACCTCAGCTGTTAAGTCCCATAGTGCTCAGAACCATTTGAACCATTTTTGAGTACAAGTTTGTATGATAACTTGCTCCATAGATGACGAGGAGAAATGTATGATGAGCTGAAAGAAGTAATCATGTAGTTAGAGAAGAAGTTCAGTTGTGATGGGGGTTGGAATTCGATAGCAGGAAATGGACGAGAAGGAAAAGTGGTCGGTGAATATGGCCTGGGGGGAAAGGAATGGAAGAGGATGCTGTCTGGTAGAATTTTGTACAGATCATAATTCAATCACCGCTAACACAAGACATATCCCGGGGCAG
Source organism: Schistocerca gregaria (assembly GCF_023897955.1). Lineage (NCBI taxonomy): Eukaryota > Metazoa > Arthropoda > Insecta > Orthoptera > Acrididae > Schistocerca > Schistocerca gregaria. Next base: position 538,522,252 of record NC_064921.1, read on the forward strand.
CTGTGGACTCTGACCACAACTTACTGGTTATGAACTGTAGATTAAAACTGAAGAAACTGAAAAAAGGTAGGAAAAATGGTTCAAATGCTTCTAAGCACTATGGGATTAACATCTGAGGTCATCAGTCCCCTAGACGTAGAACTAGTTAAACGTAACTAATCTAAGGACATCACAAACATCCATGCCCGAGGCAGGAATCGAACCTTGGACCGTAGCAGCAGCGCTGTTCCGGACTGAAGCGCCTAAGTCGCTCGGACGCAGTGGCCGGCAAAAAGGTAGGAAATTAAGGAGCTCGGACCTGGATAAGTTGAAAGAACCAGAGGTTGTTGTGAGTTTCAGAAGGACCATTAGGCAACAGCTGATTAGAACTAGGGAAAGAAGTACCGTAGGAGGCGAATGGAAAGCTTTAAAAGATGAACTAGTGAAGGCATCAGATAGTCAAATAGGTAAAAAGACATGGTCTAGCAAAAATCCTTGGATAACACAAGATATATAGAATTTTAGAGAAAGCTTTTGACAGTGTTGACTACAAAACTTTCTTTGAAATTCTAGAGCTAGCAGTGATAAAATACAGGGGACGAAAGGCTATTTACAACTGGTACAGAAACCAGAAGGCAGGTATAAGAGACGAGAGGCATTAAAAGGAAGCAGCGATTGAGAAGGCAGTGAAACAGGGTTGTAACCTGTCCCCAATGTTGTTCAATCTGTACGTTGAAAAATCAGTAAAGCAAACCCAAGAAAACATTAGAGCAGGAATGAAGGTTCATAAAGAAGAAATAAAAACCTTAAGGACAACTGATGTCATTGCAAATCTGTCAGAGGCAGCAAAGGACTTGAAAGAGCAGTTGAACAGAATGGACAGTGTCCTGAAAGGACGACATAAGATGAACGTCACAAAAGCAATACAGGGGAACTCAATGTAGTCGAACATCAGGTGATGCTCAGGCAAGCAGATTAGGAAACGAGACACTTAAAGTAGTAGATGAGTTTTGTTATCTGAGCAGCAAAATACATGATGATGGCCGAAGTAGGGAGGATATAAAATGTAGAGTGACAATGGCAAGAAAAGCACTTCTGAAGAAAAGAAGTTTGTTAACATCGAATATAGACTTAAGTGTTAGAAAGTATTTCCTGAAGATATTTGTATGGAGTGCATCCATGTGTGAAAGTGAAACAAGGGCGATAAAGAGTTCAGACAAAAAGAGAATAGAAGCTTTCTAAATGTGGTGCTACAGAAGAAGATTGAGAAGGTGCTGAACAGAATTGGGGGAAAAGAAATTTATGGCACAACTTGACCAAAAGAAGGGATCGGTTAATAGGACACATTCTGACACATGAAGGGACACCAGTTTAGTATTGGAGGGAAGTGTATGTGTGTGTGGGGGGGATCGTAAGGGGACCAAGAAACGAGTAAAGCAAGTAGATTCAGAAGGATGGAAGTTGCAGTATCTATTAGGAGATGAAGAGGCTTGCACAAGAGAGAGTAGGAAGGAGAGCTACACCAAACAGGTTTTCGGACTGAAGACCACAACAAACATTGTGGGATTCCTCATATAAGAAAAGAAACGTAGTTGTTAGATTAACCTGAATGGAAAATAGTAAAATAGAGAAGAAAACAAAAATGGACCACTTCTTGTTGATTCTACTGACAAATCTGGCCGAAAGATCCATATCTAATGACGTCACTGTAAATAGAAAAAAAAACGTGGGCATGTCTCCGTGTAAGCTACCATTAATCACGGGTTTTGAATGTAAGAGGAACTCGAAATGCTCCATTAAAGTCGCAGAAAAAGAAGCAACGTCTGTCAGTCGTCTATTATGATCTGCGTAGTCCAGATATAGATTTCGGTAGCGCTTGTACCTTACACTTATGGCGAAGATGTGTGCTGCACCAACGATCGAAGCTGCTTTTGCAGATCGCGTTTCGCAGTTTTTGTGGGCGTTTTTTGTTGGACCTCGCCATCCGACGCACAGCGTTACACGTGCGACCTTTGCTGCATATCTATCAGCATCCCACTTTCATGATGGCTGATAATGTTTGGTGGTTCTTGTAAAGGAGCCTTTAATCAGGCCACGTAATGAAGAGAGATGTGGACAGCGCACGCAACGCTACACGTGCGGCCTTCGTAAGTCGTTGAGACACTGCTTACGCAATATCTGCCTCAGTGTCACTTCGCTTGAGCCCGGTCCACCTCTCGCCACCCGTCACTGATGACAGCCCTAAGGACACCATCATCTACACCTACATCCATACTCCGCAAGCCACCTGACGGTGTGTGGCGGAGGGTACCTTGAGTACCTCTATCGCTTCTCCCTTCTATTCGTCTCGTATTGTTCGTGGAAAGAAGGATTGTCGGTATGCCTCCGTGTGGCATCCTCATGGTCTCTTCGCGAGATATACGTAGGAGGGAGCAATATACTGCTTGACTCTTCGGTGAAGGTATGTTCTCGAAACTTCAACAAAAACCCGTACGAGCTACTGAGCGTCTCTCCTGCAGAGTCTTCCACTGGAGTTTATCTATCATCTCCGTAACGCCCTCGCGATTACCAAACGATCCTGTAACGAAGCGCGCCGCTCTCCGCTGGATCCTCCCTATTTCCTCCACCAACCCATCTGATACGGACCCCACACTGCTGAGTAGTACTCAAGCAGTGGGCGAACAAGCGTACTGTAACCTACTTCCTTTGTTTTCGCATTGCATTTCCTTAGGGTTCTTCCAATGAATCTCAGTCTGGCATCTGCTTTACTAACGATCAACTTTATATGATCACTCCATTTTAAATCACTCCTAATGCGTACTCCCAGATAATTTATGGAATTAACTGCTTCCAGTTGCTGACCTGCTATTTTGTAGCTGAATGATAAGGGATCTATCTTTCTATGTATTCGCAGCACATTACACTTGTCTACATTGAGATTGAATTGCCATTTCCTGCACCATGCGTCAATTCGCTGCAGATCCTCCTGTATTTCAGTACAATTTTCCATTGTTACAACCTCTCGATATATCACAGCATCATCCGCAAAAAGCCTCAGTGAACTTCCGATGTCATCCACAAAGGTCATTTATGTATATTGTGTATAACAACGGTCCTACGACACTCCCCTGCGCTACACCTGAAATCACTCTTACTTCGGAAGACTTATCTCCATTGAGAATGACATGCTGCGTTCTGTTATCTAGGAACTCTTCAATCCAATCACACAATTGGTCTGGTAGTCCATATGCTCTTACTTTGTTCATTAAACGACTGTGGGGAACTGTATCGAACTCCTTGCGGAAGTCAAGAAACACGGCATCTACCTGTGAACCCGTGTCTATGGCCCTCTGAGTGTCGTGGACGAATAGCGCGAGCTGGGTTTCACCCTCGTAATCGTCTGTCATTCTGACCTGTTGTCGACATCTTGCGCTCAGCGCAGGAGCTAAAATTGTTAGGTTAACTTGCACGTCAAACACATCAGACTAAAAATGGTTCACCCTTTGGAGATATTCCGCTAATACGTTGTAGCACCGCCACTACCCCTGAAAATTGGCTCTTCTGGTATACCATATGCAGATGAATAAAAACGGGGAGATATGACAGAGCACTTGAGGAACAACACGAACATCTACTGTTCATGCTCGCTTGTGGATCTTGTAAGTGATACATTTGCCTGACTCACTTGCAGCTTTTATAGTTTATTCCTAAGTGATCGAATCTTTCACTCACTGGCAGAGCCTACACAGTTATTTCTTCTCACATCCTGCGCACGAGTCTAGACGTCGTAAAGTTGTAACAGAGGTATTGTCAGGCTGCAGCTTTGTGTAGTGCCGTGGGACTATTTGGGATGTCGCAACGTGAAAGAGTGATTTGTATGTCTATCTTCGCCGGCCGGAGTGGCCAAGCTGTTCTAGGCGCTACAGTCTGGAACCGCGCGACCGCTACGGTCGCAGGTTCGAATCCTGCCTCGGGCATGGATGGGTGTGACGTCCTTAGGTTAGTTAGGTTTAAGTAGTTCTAAGCTCTAGGGGACTGCTGACCTTGGCAGTTAAGTCCCATAGTGCTCAGAGCCATTTGAACCATTTTTTTGTCTATCTTCGTCCTTATGAATGTGGCTTCATCGTAAGAAGAACTCCCTCCAAGCACATGTTGGAATATGACAGAGCTAGGACCGTGGGCTATCGATACTGCGATTTATCGTTCTACGAGATTGCTGATCGCGTTGCTCGGTATCCCAAGAGATTATAGAACTGATAGTTGCATGAGGGCCATACGACATCCACGATCTCGCGACTAGCGCCCGAGGAGACAGACATGTTGTTCGCTCTTGCCCTGCGGGTTCGGACAGCAACGTCACGCACTAATTCCATACCTGTGTTTGTTCTTCGCATAGAAAGCTGCGAACAACACAGACTATCGCATGACACCAATTACAGATTCGACTAGGTGGTAAGTCGAAAACACGGAGATACCGAGCCACAAGGTCAGCCCTCTCGCTGTAAAGTGACAGGCAGGCCAATATAAATTGCCAGCCTGTCTTCAATAACCGCTCAGGGTAGAATACACAGCTGAGCTGATCCGGGATGCGGTACGTAGTGATATGTAGGCGTTTTCGACCTATACAGAACTGAGTTTATGAGGATATGGTAGATGGAGTTCTGCGTGTGTTTTACACGATGCTCTAATCATTCCACGTTAACTGCAGGCGACTTTGTATAAAAAAATAAGTTCCACCACGCTTCTGGAATGTTGCAGGAGGGATTGTGGTAGTTAGGAATACACGAGGTTGTTTGATCGGCTCTTCAGTCTAGCGACCGGTTTTAGAATCACGAGAAGGAACACGCACAAGAGACCGCCATAAGCAGTTTCCCTTGTTTTTGTCAGATATGAGTTTCTATTTTGCGCTGCATTTGTAAATATTTCACGCTCTGCACATTCAAGTGCTGTATGATATACACAGTCAACATTAATAAAAGCGACAAACACCAGAGACGGACGGCTGACTGTAAATGGAGGAAAATAGGCCTACGAATATGCGTCTGGAAATGCATCGTTGCCCGGTAGATAGCGCTGACAAATGACTGTTCCTCTGACCATGCGCCGTGTGTTCCTTGTGTGCTGCAGGCTGTGTGATCTGCATCTACATCTACATGGATACTCTGCAAATCACATTTAAGTGCCTGGCAGAGAGTATTTTCGAACCACCTTCACAATTCTCTATTATTCCACTCTCGTATAGCGCGCGGAAAGAATGAACACCTATATCTTTCCGTAGGAGCTCTAATTTCCCTTATTTTATCGTGGTGATCGTTCCTCCCTATGTAGGTCGGTGTCAACAAAATATTTTCGGATTCGGAGGAGAATGTTGGTGATTGAAATTTTCGTGAGAAGATTCCGCCGCAACGAAAAACGCCTTTGTTTTAATGATCTCCAGCCCAAATCCTGTATCATTTCTGTGACGCTCTCTCCCATATTTCACGATAATACAAAACGTGCTGCCCTTCTTTGAACTTTTTCAATCTACTCCGTCAGTCCTATTTGGTAAGGATCCCACACCGCGCAGCAATACTCCAGAATAGGGCGGATTGGCTTGGTTTGATTTGGGGGAAGAGACCAAACAGCGGGGTCATCAATCTCATTGGATTAGGGAAGGATGGGGAAGGAAGTCGGCCGTGTCCTGTCAAAGGAACCATCCCGGCGTTTACCTGCAGCGATTTAGGGAAATCACGGGAAACCTAAATCAGGATGGCCGGACGTGGGATTGAACCGTCGTCCTCCCGAATGCGAATAGGGCGGACAAGCGTGGTGTAAGCAGTGTGTTTAGTAGACCTGTTGCACCTTCTAAGTGTTCCGCCAATGAATTGCAGTCTTTGGTTAGCCTTCCCCACAACATTTTCTACGTGTTCCTTCCAATTTAAGTTGTTTGTTAGTGTAATACCTAGGTATTTAGTTGAATTTATGGCTTTTGGATTAGACTGATTTAAGGTAACCGAAGTTTAACGAGTTCCTTTTAGCACTCATGTGGATTACCTCACACTTTTCGTTATTTAGAGTCAACTGTCACTTTTCGCACCATTCAGTTATTTTTTCTAAATTGTTTTGTAGTTTGTTTTGATCTTCTGATGACTTTATTAGTCGATAAACGACAGCTTCATCTGCAAACAACCGAAGACGGCTGCTCAGATTGTCTTCCAAATCGTTTATATAGACAAGGAACAGCAAAGGGCCTATAACACTACCTTACGCCAGGAATCACTTCTGTTTTACTCGTGATGGACGCAGCGTTCTGTAAGCACCAGAGTAGTCCAGTATTCATCTGGAATAAGCCGAGATCGTGTTTGTGTACGCCCAAGCGAATAGAAACGGTCGAGAGGCAGCAGGACTATACCAAAACAAGTACCCTCACGAACACCAAACACATCACATGACATTTCAAGCTTCTTTTGGGCGTTTGTGTGATCATGGATCCTTTCAGACAGACGAACGTGCGGGGAGACGGCGGATTGTTCTTACATCAGATTTGAAGGAGGGGCTGTACAGCATATTAAGAGGAACCCTTGAACAAGCTCCATACAAGTGTCCCTCCAATGTGGTATAAGGCACGATTATGTGTATCCCGCATGAGTCTGCATCCCACGCAGGCCACTTTAAACATTTGTTGTGACGTGAACGCGATGCAGCTCTGTACTCGTCCTGGGACGATTTGTTGTCGTTGGACGCACATCGTCCATTTACGGGCACATGTTCATAGGACCTATCCATTTCCAGTCAGGAATCCGTTCTTGTAGTTTGTCGGTTTTATTAATATTCACGCTGTACAGAAGTTATTTGGGAGATGATGTTGATTCTTCAGGTGAGTAAAATGCTATATATTTTTAGAACTATTCATATAACATAAGGACAGTTAAGCCATACTTCGTCGGCCATGCGCCATCCTTTACTTTGAAACAGAAGGAGGTCTTTTACCAAGGAACATGCAATTTTTGCAAAGGAATTGAGTTTTTACCTGTCTTGGAAATGGAAATTTGTGCTAGTTTGCAATAGCTTCTATTTCAGAATGCCTTTACCTTGTCACTGATTTTTGAAAAATACTTCTGCTTAACTTGTCTTCATTTTCTGAATATTGGTTTCTAATAGAGTAATAACGTAGCAGATAGAATATGAAATACAGTATTGACAAGATTTTCTCAACGGCAACGCTTTTAATTTTTAGTCGAATATTCGGTCCTAGATACATGACCATGTTGTGCATCGGAACATGTTTCCACATTCGGAAAAACATTTAATTTCCCGAGTAACTTTTGCAATTTCAAAAAAAAAAAGACTGCAGGACATAAACAGTGAATGCAACAATTTAAAAAAAATGACGTAAAAATATATTATATTACAGGGCTGGCAGGAGTCTTCCCTGCAGTCGAGCTGCTGCCAGCATCGCGATGGAGCGGCTCAGTTTCTCATTAGTGCGTATTTTCACAACGAACACAGGGTGAGGGAACTAAGACAGGCCACCCCAAATGTATCCAGATTGAATAAATCTGTCAAGGTGATCGAGATGTGGATTTCACTCGCCGAACTACGACATCGACTTTGTTTTTTTTTTCTAATGAAATTATAAACTTTTTTCCTATGGCATTTGAAAGAAGCTTCTGAGAGAACCCCAACGACATAATATGTATATGTGACTTGATGAAACAGCATCAAGATAACAGCATCACAAACCACTGTCGCGCCGCCAGAAGAAAAGGTCTTCCTTATTACACCAAATATAAGCAAGCACGTAACTGAGGCATGGTTCGTGTGCTTGTTATCATGGCTGTCAAACTAACGAGGAGAACACACCGAGTGCCATCATCTGTTTCCCCAGAAACTTCGCTCAGTGGAAGAGGAGTCAAAATAAGCGAACACGTGTCTCGGCTTAACCGTAGATACTCGGTCGTTTCTGCAAAAATGACTGTCAGTGTTGTCGAGATATTTCCCAGGTATTTCATGAGCCTTTTACGGCCAGGTCTCTTCAGACATAAGGGTGGCACACTTGTTAGCGTCTCGGCTTGTAAATTCTGCGGCCCGTAATCAAAATACGACTACATTTTATTTATTTTATTTTATTTTTACTGTTTCCATTTATACAGTATACCCGTGTCCGAAGAAGGTTATTGCACGAATGTTTCTCATCAAGTTAGAGGATATCAGGGCGTTATATTAATTGGAAAATTACAACTGGATTTCACAATATTTGCTATATAATGTATGTGTGTTTGTTGAGTGGTTACAATCTTTTTAAATTCTCGTATTTAGGTATTTCATTCTCATGTCAGTTCTTATATTAATTCTTATATTATATTCACAATGAATTATTAATGGATGGAAGGTCATTGGGATGCTTAACTCAGTCTTATGGAGCAGGAATGTAATGAGCAGTACTAAAAAATTAATATACAAATCCATATTAGAGAGTGTGGTTATGTATGGAACGGAGACCTGGACAATTAACCTGAAGCGCATTAAGAAATTATAAGATCTAGAGATGGACTTCTGGAGAAGATCGGCAAGACTCTCCAGGAAAGAAAAGATAAAGAACACCGAAAAAATATGGAAAATGAAAATAAAAGAAAGAATGTATGACGTGGATAGGAAGAAATTACAGTGGTTCAGGCATGTACGACGAATGGAGAAAGCCAGAATAACAAAATTGATACTGGAGTGGGAACCGGAGGGGAGAAGCTCCAAAACGTACAGCACGCAATGAGGAGTATGGGCGCAGAGGAAGAGGACACACAAGACCGAAACACCTGGAGAAATATTTTGAAAATATAGTTTAAGAACGTTTATTCTTTGTGTAGTAATTTCCGAGTAAATTAATATGTTGGAGATAAGCCTCTGTAATGAGGAAAAGCTCAAAACAATAATAAAAAGCTTTTATCCACATCTTTATTCTTTAGGAGAATTTGATGCATTCGATCGTAGAAACATTCGAAACAGAGATATTCCGAATACTATGCACATCTCGCGAAGGCAGGTTTGCCACAGTGACATTTCTTACTATGAATCTGACTCGGGAAAGGAACGTCGTTAACATTGGCGAAGATTTCGCACGTTGCGAATAATTTCGCGGCAAACTATCTATAATTGATCACTTATCCGAGAACTGGTGCTTGCAATTAATTACGAAGCGAGGTACACTGCAAGAATTTCATCGAAAACGATTTCAAATAATTTTCCCATTTTTTAAAAAATTCAGTCATTTGACATACAGTTATTACAGGAACAAGGACAAAGTTATATCACCATACACTGGAAAACATTGGTGTAGTAATCCTCTACAGACATGGTTATGTAAATGAAAAACAAAAATAGAAGTAATATCGGGTTTCGAACACGGGGAGCAAAATTAGAAAGCTGGGACGCTAATCACTGTGTCAGTAGTTCAGCTTAGGATTTCCCGCAGTAAAAGACATGAAATATCTTGAAAATTTTGACCGTCGTTTTTTCAGGAACGGTCAAGTATCTACGTACGGATAAGCCGAGCCACGTATTCGCTTATTTTGACCCCTTCCGACTGAGCACAGTTTCTGGGAAATTGCGTTAAGTCAGTTGCCGTGTTCTCCTCGTAAGAGCTCAGAATGTTGATCCTGAGCATTGTTACACACTATAAAGTGATTCTGGAGAAACAATACTAGTGGACGCTGAATTTCATGTGGAATTAACTGCTTCAAATGCCCCTGTCCCTAGACTTTCATGTCTTCGGGAGTCGTCAGTGTTTCTTAATAGATCTCTTGTTTTAATTTTCGCCACAGATAATAATACACACTATGTGATTAAAAGTATCCGGAGACCCCCAAAAACATACGTTTTCCATATTAGGTGCATCGTGCTGCCACCTGCTTCCAGGTACTCCATATTAGCGACCTCAGTAGTCATTAGACATCGTGAGAGTGCAGAATGGGGCGCTCCGCGGAACTCACGGACTTCGAACGTGGTTAGGTAATTGGGTGTCACTTGTGTCGTACGTGTGTACGCGAGATTTCCACACTCTTAAACATCCATATGTTCATTGTTTCCGATGTGATAATGAATTGGAAATGTGAAGGGACACGCAAAGCACAAAAGGGTAAAGGTCGACCTCCTTTGTTGACTGACAGAGGTCGCCGACAGTTGATGAGGTTCGTAATGTGTAATAGTCAGACATCTATCCAGACCACCACACAAGAATTTCAAATTGCATCAGGATCCACTGCAAGTACTATGATAGTTAGACGGGAGGTGAGGTTGGATTTAATGATCGAGGGGCTGCTCATAAGTCACACATCACGCCGGTAACGATTTAACAGTGGGAAAACTTTGCGTGGAGTGACAAATCACGGTACACAAAGTGGTGATCCGGTAACAGGGTGTGGGTATGGCGAATGCCCGATGAACGTCATTTGCCAGCGTGTGTAGTGCCAACAGTAAAGTTCGGAAGCGGTGGTGTTACGGCGTGGTTGTTTTTTTTTTTTTCATGAAAGGGGCTTGCACCCCTAGTTGTTTTACGTGGCACTATAACAGCACAGTATGCATTAATGTTTTAAGCATCTTCTTGCTTCCCCCTGTTGAAGAGCAGTTCGCGGAAGGCGATTGCATCTTTCAACACGATCGAGCACTGTTCATAATGCATGGTCTGTGGCGGAGTGGTTACACGACAGTAACATCCCTGAAATGGACTGACCTGCACAGCGTCCTGACCTGAATCCTTTGGGATGTTTTGGAACGCCGACTTCGTGCTAGGCCTCACCGACCGACATCGATACCTCTCCTCAGTGCAGCACTCCGTAAAGAACCTGATTGAACGTATGCCTTCGAGGGTGGAAGCTATCATCAGTGCTAAGGGCGGCCCAACACCGTACTGAATTCCAGCATTATGGATGGAGGGTGCCACGAACTTGTAAGTCATTTTCAGGTAGGTGTCGGGATACTTGTGATCACTTAGTGTGTAAGCTTTAAGTTTGATGAGTACTCAGACAATTTTTGGTTTTCCTGAATGAACGTTACAACGGTCTCCAAATGTTTTCTTACAGCAGTCTGTCATTACATGTGCGGAATCGGGGTGCCATCCGTCGTGTTGGTAGCACACAGATTTCCGTATGTCCAATGGTATGTCTCTCAACAACTGCGGCAGCAGCATATCGTACAAGGGAAATTCCCCTTCGCACCCCCCACTCCTCCACCCCCCCGTCAGGTTTAAAGGTAAAATGGTCAGTGGATAGTCCTTTAAAACTGAACAAAGATCACTCATGAAAACAAGAAGAAGGTGTACTGAACTGTGGAAAAAGAAGTAAAATAGAAACAGTGAGCGACCAAAGATAAAGATGTGAAACCTCGAGTGAACGGCAAGACCCACGCGTTTTCACGATGCTGGTCTACAACACGGGATATCCATTTTAAAATCTCCCTCGTGCGCAATTAAATTTATTTATTTTTTCGCAAAATTATGAACTGTCCATCCGGTCATTGACTTGTCTGTTCTCCTTGTATTGGTTTGGCAATTGGCATAACATACACCGTTTATAGAACATGAGTCATGTCGAAAGAATGCGCTATGGTCACAAGTAAATGTGATGAACAGTGAGGGCAGGCGACATGTCGCATAGACTTCACATAAAGGAACAGATGTGAACAATGTTACGATAAAGGAATTCAGGGGTCAAAACTTCCTACACGGAACGCAAGTGTCATAACATGAGGTACTTGTGTAGAACAAATAGAAGGTACGTACATCAGTAAGTCCCTTCCTTGCACCTCGCTGTTGCAAACGGACGTTACATCGCGACAAAGTCATAAATCTGAATACAGCGGACAGACACGTCACTGACCGAACGGACAGATCGTAATTTTGTGAGGAGAAAAAAAATTGGAACACGAGAACGATTCGAACACAGATCTCCCTCTTCTTCCAACACTGTGGCCACATACCTATGACACCGTGGCTCTGCAAATTCACTCGATGTTGCACATGTTCAGCTTGGACTGTTCACTGTCCCATTTTGCTTTTTTTTCCACAGTTCAGTACACCTTCGTCCTGTTTTCATGCTTGATCTGTGTTCAGTTTTTGAAGGGCTATCGACTGGGTCATCTTATGACTGACTCTGAAGGGGATGCTTTGGAGAGTTCCCCTTGTTAAGAATTCGAGATATTTGAGTGTATTTAGATTCCCTCCAATAAAAAAGGAACCACTGATGCGGGTCTAGAGAGCATGTACCTAAGGATAATACAGCAATAGCGTTGTTTTTATCCACGTCTTTGAGTCAGTGTGAATTTTCACCTGATGATTAGTACATATTGAGAAGATTGACTTGACCATGGTTTGTAAATGGTGCCACATCGCTTTGAACTTTTCGTAGATAGCATTCGAAGAACTACAACCAATTTTCGAAGTCACGGTCGTCAGGCTGTAGTTACAACGAAATGTGAAGAGGATGAAAAGCACTGGAATGTAGTGTTCGCAGAAAACTGGTTTGGTTTTTCCCTCTCGCACTTCCACGATGCATCTCAGAGACATTTGCGTTGTATGTTATTTCTGCTAAAATATTAGTTTCAGTTCTTCCATCAACTCCTCTTTTTTCCCCAGCTTATTTTATTCCCCACACTTCCAGTTACTCGAAATTTTTGATAATGTTTGCAAAGACAGATCGTGATGATTGTCAAGATATAGAGACTCATCAGCTTACTACCGTACTCTAATAGTTTGGGTCCGCAGCTCGTGGTCTCGCGGTCGCGTTCTCGCTTCCCGAGCACGGGGTCCGGGTTCGATTAGCGTCGGGGTCAGGGATTTTTACCTGCCACGAGATGACTGGGTGTTTGTGTTGTCTTCATCATTCATGCAAGTGGCAAGATTGGACTGAGAAAAGGTTGGGAATTTGTACAGGCGCTGATAACAGCGCAGTTGAGCGCCCCTCAATCCAAATATCATCACCAAACATATCTAATACACTCCTGGAAATGGAAAAAAGAACATATTGACACCGGTGTGTCAGACCCACCATACTTGCTCCGGACACTGCGAGAGGGCTGTACAAGCAATGATCACACGCACAGCACAGCGGACACACCAGGAACCGCGGTGTTGGCCGTCGAATGGCGCTAGCTGCGCAGCATTTGTGCACCGCCGCCGTCAGTGTCAGCCAGTTTGCCGTGGCATACGGAGCTCCATCGCAGTCTTTAACACTGGTAGCATGCCGCGACAGCGTGGACGTGAACCGTATGTGCAGTTGACGGACTTTGAGCGAGGGCGTATAGTGGGCATGCGGGAGGCCGGGTGGACGTACCGCCGAATTGCTCAACACGTGGGGCGTGAGGTCTCCACAGTACATCGATGTTGTCGCCAGTGGTCGGCGCTAGGTGCACGTGCCCGTCGACCTGGGACCGGACCGCAGCGACGCACGGATACACGCCAAGACCGTAGGATCCTACGCAGTGACGTAGGGGACTGCACCGCCACTTCCCAGCAAATTAGGGACACTGTTGCTCCTGGGGTATCGGCGAGAACCATTGTCAACCGTCTCCATGAAGCTGGGCTACGGTACCGCACACCGTTAGGCCGTCTTCCGCTCACGCCCCAACATCGTGCAGCCCGCCTCCAGTGGTGTCGCGACAGGCGTGAATGGAGGGACGAATGGAGACGTGTCGTCTTCAGCGATGAGAGTCGCTTCTGCCTTGGTGCCAATGATGGTCGTATGCGTGTTTGGCGCCGTGCAGGTGAGCCCCACAATCAGGACTGCATACGACCGAGGCACACAGGGCCAACACCCGGCATCATGGTGTGGGGAGCGATCTCCTACACTGGCCGTACACCTCTGGTGATCGTCGAGGGGACACTGAATAGTGCTCGGTACATCCAAACCGTCATCGAACCCATCGTTCTACCATTCCTAGATCGGCAAGGGAACTTGCTGTTCCAACAGGACAATGCACGTCCACATGTACCCAACGTGCTCCAGAAGGTGTAAGTCAACTATCCTGGCCAGCAAGATCTCCGAATCTGTCCCCGATTGAGCATGTTTGGGACTGGATGAAGCGTCGTCTCACGCGGTCTGCACGTCCAGCACGAACGCTGGTCCAACTGAGGCGCCAGGTGGAAATGGCATGGCAAGCCGTTCCACAGGACTACATCCAGCATCTCTACGATCGTCTCCATGGGAGAATAGCAGCCTGCATTGCTGCGAAAGGTGGATATACACTGTACTAGTGCCGACATTGTGCATGCTCTGTTGCCTGTGTCTATGTGCCTGTGGTTCTGTCAGTGTGATCATGTGATGTATCTGACCCCAGGAATGAGTCAATAAAGTTTCCCCTTCCTGGGACGATGAATTCACGGTGTTCTTATTTCAATTTCCAGGAGTGTAGTTTGTCGACATTCGCCAAAAACGGTATACTGTTTTTCGACTGTCGTATACGTTGTGAATGTCTCAATGGCGTAGGAGCAAGTTATCCGACTGCTACAGCAACAGAACGCAGATTGAGGGGCTTCAAGCGCACAGGTAAACAGAACAACCATCTTGAGTTACGTGTTTGCTTACATTTGGTATAATAGCGCCGACAGACGGCAGGACAGTGGTTTGCTGCGCTGTTGTCTTGGTACTACTTGATCAAGTCTGATACATGTTATGTCCGGCCAATTTGGGAGAAGCTAGGAGAGAAATAGAGAGGACGAAGGAAGACAGTGTTGGGAGGATGGCTGGGAACTTGCAGTTGATAGGAAGGCTGGAAGGATGTGGATGCAGTCTGACAGCTTGTATCAGGTTCCGCCTACTAGCATGAAGGGAGAGGAGTCTCAAGATGGTCAAGGAGTAGGAAATGTGCAACTAGCTCCCTCCATGAATGGAATGCCCAGGAAAGACGCTAATGTTAGAAAGTAGAGAGTAAAGCAGCTAGTTAGCCGTCATGGCACGTGTGTACACCCTCAATTACAGGAGATGTTAGCAGAAAAATATCTGGTCACCAGCTCTTTCAAGCTGAGCGCTGGGCTAAATCAGGTGATTGAGGGTTGTGTAAGGGTTTCATGAAAAATGACTGCATAGAAGTAGTGAGTGGACCAGGGAACAGCTTGGATAGGTGCGAGACGTACAACCGAGAAAGACAGCTTCTCTTAGTGGTAGCGTCAATGTGCGCATGGTTGAGCTGTTCTGGCAGCGCCGGCTGGAGTGGCCGAGCGGTTCTAGGCGCTACAGTCTGGAGCCGCGAGACAGCTACTGTCGCAGGTTAGAATCCTGCCTCGGGCATGGATGTGTGTGATGTCCTTAGGTTAGTTAGGTTTAAGTAGTTCTAAGTTCTAGGGGACTGATGACCTCAGAAGTTAAGTCATATAGTGCTCAGAGCCATTTATTTTGTTCTGGCAGCATGATCTGTCTCGCTTTGGCAGTGCTGTAAGACGACTCATCGTGGAGCTGAAGATGGAGCTGCTGACTAATGACCGTGCGCACATTTCATTGGTGTTGGTGGGGATCATTGAAAGTGGGGCTACACTAGCTATAGTATGCACTTCGACGGGATTGGGAAAAGGTGTTGGTCGACGTAATTACTGAGAAAATAGCAGATAAATTTGGGACCACACATTGTCAAATACCTGTTCTCATGAGTAGGGGAACTAGGCTTTTTAGGCTAAATCATGACAACAGGCTCCCTCCCATAAAAAGTCTTAACTGGTTTACAAATTTCTTCAACGTGTGCACGGAAGATAGAATGTAACACACTGGAGTACAGTCTTCAGTTATCAGAGAGAAAGAGAAATCATAAGGACAAACACCATCGTAATTTGCTCAGAATGATCTATTCTTCACCAAAATATGCAGCCTATTAAAAATGAAGTACACCAGCTACAAGTTGAATTACAGTCTTTGATCAACAAAGTCGTTTGCATTACAGAGCACTATTCAGAGACATCGAAATACGGTATACAGTGCTGTCGTCATGTGAATGGGCAAATTGTGTTGTAAGAATAGTTTAAAGGGTATTTATGTCAGATATGGTGCCCATTATAAAGTTAGAGTAGATCTGGTCGCAGTTAATGTAAATAACCATTTTGAATAGGCAGCAGTTGAACTAGCAAAGCTAGATGTCCACAAAAGTCAATGATTCAGTGCGTGTACCACTCATACAGTGGTAATGTGAACATTTCTTCAACAAATTAAATGAAGTCCTGGAAAGAGTCTCAGCCCCAAAATAACTAACGTAATAACTCGTGGTGACATGAATATTGATGCAGGTGATGAATTTGAAATTAGCAATGATTTCCTAAAACTTTCTGAACACTTTTGGTTGGCACAAATCCCAAACACTGCCGCTAGGGCATCAAAATGTTAAGCATCAGTTTTAGTCCATGTACTTATAGATATCGACAAGGAAAACTGTAAAGTAGTTTTAAAAGATCTTGGACTCTCTAATCATTACTGGCAGATAATAAAAGAAATGACGCTTATTCCAATGATAATAAATCTCAAAGCAAGCTTAGTGGAACCCAGATAACTGCAGGCCTACAGAAGAACCTTCTCGGAACGTAAATGGCATGATTTTTCTAGGGCATTGTCAGAAGCAAAAAAGTCTCGGTAAACACAGAGTCGAAAATTCATACCTTAAGAGTTAGAGCAATTTTTCATCTTCGATACTGTGAAGCAAATCTCTTCTACTGAAAGCTGTTTGCTTTTCATATTTTGTGCTCTAAAATGCATACCTTAAGAGCTATGAGCACGTTCTCATCTTCGCTGCTTCGAAACACAACTCATCTAAAGAACAATTGCTCATAACTTTTAACTGCCAGGAAGTTTCATATCAGCGCACACTCCGCTGCAGAGTGAAAATCTCATTCTGGAAACATCCCCCAGGCTGTGGCTAAGCCATGTCTCCGCAGTATCCTTTCTTTCAGGAGTGCTAGTTCTGCAAGGTTCGCAGGAGAGCTTCTGTAAAGTTTGGAAGGTAGGAGCCGAGATACTGGCAGAAGTAAAGCTGTGAGTACCGGGCGTAAGTCGCACTTCGGTAGCTCAGATGGCGGAGCACTTGCCCGCAAAAGGCAAAGGTCCCGAGTTCGAGTCTCGGTCGGGCACACAGTTTTATTCTGCCAGGAAGTTTCAACTTTAAAGGTATTCATTTCAGAAGAAATGTTTACTGGACATTTTTTCTTTTTTTGGTCCATACTACTACTTCCCAAAATGTGGAAAGAAAATAGCCTTCAGTAGAAGAGATATGCTTCACAGTATCGAAGATGAAAAATTGCTCGCAGGTCTAACGGTATTACAGATACCGGTGACACAGACTGATAGATCAGATGAAATAAGGAAGTAGTAAATGAAATTAACGCATTTCACATTGTTTATGAACTGAACGGGAATCCACACCCTATCTCTGTCACGGACGGGAGAAGACAAACAGTACAAGATCGATGAAACATCCGATAGAAGTTTTACAGGCATAAGAAAATTAATGGTCTTTATCTTTTCTCGCTAGCCCCACGCGCTAGACTGCTGGGGGTATACCGCGTATTAATATTTGCCGTAAACTACTTAGGTTAATGAATGGATAAAAACAGTCAGAAAAAAGTAAAACCTATACCCACATAGGTAAACCAGCGTAAGTTGCAATTCAAACCCTAAAAGAGCCGTTATCACCCAACAGAGCCTCTTGCTAAATATCTTCTCAGGGATTTATTGATTAAAAATGTATCCGTACCTATAAGTCAATAATATTTGTGCCCTGCTCATAACACATATTAGTTAATACGAAGGTAACAAAATGAGTATGTAAATTCGACTCTTATACTATTATTTATGATGTCTTTATCCGAAAATTATAGTTCTCAATAACGTACTAAGTCACCCACTATAATATCTTTATTTGTCCACCATTACCTTTGTTTCAGATTGTATCATATCTTTCTACTTTGCAATGGTGTCACCAGATTATTTTTGCTTTACTCCAGGTAAATGGCGACGTCATCAAGCAAATGCTTGGGATTCATCAGAAAATTTATGTAGATCAGTAAAATATGAGGGATTTCATCAATACAAATGAAGTTTGCAGAAGGCTGTACTTGTATGAAGAATTCAAATATTATTCGGAGGTAAAGTTACAATTCAGAATGTGGCAAAGTAGAGCCTCAAATCTTTTATCTTGTATGGTGTCCAGACAATTCGACTATTTCGATGCCGTCAGGCAAAAGAAGAAAACAGCAGTAGTGATACACCTGCTCAGAGGTAGCATCCGATTCTAAAAAGACCATGACGAAAGAACATAATATCTCGTGAAATTAAATGTAAAGACTGCTGTCGCTAATAGGGGGGGGGGGGGGGGGGGGGAATACACAGGGTATCCCAGGAGAAATGGCCAGTATTTAGAGTGTCACAGGAACTATCATTTGAAGTAAAAAAGTCTAGTACACATGGCCTCTAAAATACATACCTTCGAGCTATGATCACTTCTTCATCTTCGATACTATGAACAAATCCCTGCTACTGGAAACTCTTTGGTTTCCATGTTTTGTGGAGAGGTAGTATGGACCAAAATTAGAAAAAAAGGGTCTAATAAACATGGATTCTAAAATGTATACATTAAGAGCCTACGAGCACCCATACGATAGAATAGATTTGTTTCACAATACGAAAATGGACCAGTACTCATAGCTCCTAAAGTATGCACTTTAGAGCACTAGTTTACTGGACGTTTTTTCTTGTATTTCTCCATACTGCCGCCTCGCAGAATATGGAAACGAAAGCGCTTACTGTAGAAGAGATATGTTTTACAGTATTGAAGAAGTTCTCATAGCACTTAAGGCATCCTCTTAAAAGTCCTTGTTTCTTTCGAATGATTTTTCATGTCATATCCCTCAATACTGACCATTACTCCTGAGACACTATGTTAATATCTCAAGTTTTTGAGTTAAATGGTAAGGGTTTCCGGTGTTAGCGAATCAGTAACACAGCTCAACGTCAGTCGTTGACGGTCTGACTTTTACACAAAGTTGCGAAACTGAAGATGTCCTAAGTGGAGATGTCGTGAGAATGTTGATTGAAATACCTTCATCAAAACGACTAAATACCAGTGTGAACAAGTTCAGTGAGAAATAAGTACTTCGCTGACAAATGTTATTTTTTCCGTTTTTCCTTGAGACTGTACGTGGAACCATCAGGAAGATAACAGCACGTGCTGCGTTATCGTTGAGAGAGAGTCAAGGGCTGTTCATATTCCGAACGGAAAAGTTTTTATCGCCCACTGCGTAAAACCTTGACACGTTAGAAGAAGATCCCATCAGACCGGTTTCACCTGACAAAGTTATTTCGTAAAAAGAAATCACAATCAATACTTTGCTATCAGAAAATACTTGGACATAGCGCACGTCTCCATTGTGGAGGTGAATAACGAGCGGAAGCTCTCGACTTGGAGGAATGAAATTGAAGTTTTGATGGTACAAGACGTCCTCATCATCACAAAATATGGCGTAAAGGGGAGAGAGCGCGACGCGTGTAGTTCATAATCCAGGTACGCACTCAGTTCATTTACCTTATGCAAATGACACAGGATAATCACACTTGACAAGAATGGTGACAAACGACATGAACGGAAATACAAGCCTGCATTTTTAAAATTTTTGTCACACAATTTCTTAAAAATAATTGTTGTGAAATCAATTTGCAAAACTGTTTTGGAAATTTATTTAATTTTATACTATGACACCAGGTTTCGGCAATAATATACCTCATATTTTGAAGATTTAAGTAATTGAAACTAAAATATTACAACAAAATTTTAATCAAGGTCCATATTTTTGTAAAGATTATTTTACTTTTTAGGCATGTACTGAAACCACTACAAACAATTCTGTAAGTAACATTATGAGTACTTTGTTATTTTAAATTTTCAAACTTTCTCTTAGCTGTTTTCCTCCAAGAACCTTCATTTTTACTGTCCCTCTTCAATATACAACAGTCAGTTATCACAACTTCCATTCCATCCTTCATAGCACCTTAGCTCCATCTCCTCAATGTCCTGGTTGAAGCGTTGTCCTTGCTCTTCACTATAATGTCCCAGCTTTTCAAGGATCGCCAGAAAAAATAAAGCGATAGCAGTCAGTACGTGATTGCAGGACGTGGACTTCTACACTCATTTACAATCCAACTTAACGAAACTTTCCGACACGGTTTTTACTGTGTTCTATTAAATCAGAATTTTTTGTTTTTTGGTTGTGTTTAATAACAGATCTGAAGGAAATAGAAGCCTATTTTCTCTAATATTTATCATATTCTCAGATTTGTGATCTTTCATCAGTTTGTTAATTTGGAAACAAACAAAAATTGAGCTTTTAATTTTTCATGACTACGGAAGGGAAATTTCATAGGATTATACTTAAAGCAGAAAGCATATTGTGGTGGAACACTTACAAACTACTTATCAATATATGGTAGTGAAAGCAATATTTTTTGTGACCTACAAGCTCTTCATACAAGATGACGTGGTTTTAAGCGCAAAATACGAGGGCCGTTCAATAAAGAATGATCATAATTTTTTTTACGACGTGCCTTAACTCATCCTCATAATTTTGATGGTCCTTCTCAAACTAGTCCCCCATGAATGCGATGCACTTGTCCCAGCGTTTCTGCCAGTCTTCAAATATGTCCTGGAAACATTTTTTGAGAAGTCCTCAAAAATCGCCGCCATAGTCTTCACCATTGCTTCTGATGATTGATAATGCCTCCCACGATGGCTAGAAAAAAGTCACACGGGACTAAACCCGGACAATAGGGAGGGTAAGGGATGCACTTCACACTGATTTTTGCAAGATATTCAGCAACAACATTGGCAATATGCGGCCGCGCATTGCCGTGGTGCAGCATCCAGCTTGCTTCACGAAAATGTTGTCTTTTGCGCCTGATACGGACTTGCAATGTTTTCAGGACATCCCTGTAGCATTGCCCAGTTACTGATGTGTGTGGAGGTATAACATGCATGCTGATAAACCATTCCATGAATATCAAAGAATGAGATGACCATAACTTTCCCAGCAGAAGCAACCACTTTTACTCTCTTGGGGGTAGGTGATGAAGGAGCTTTTGCAGTTTCATCTCAGGATAAACACGACGTAGCCGAGTTACGTCAACACTGATTACATTTGAAAAAAACTCCGGATCTTCCTCTAACATCAACTTTAACTGCATGCAGACATGCACGTGAATGTCCTTTTGTTAGGGAATCAACCGTCTTGGAATCCACTGCGCACAAACAAGTCTCATGTGTAATTTTTCTGTCACCAACGTATGGGTGGCACCCAATGAAATGTTCAGTATTTCAGAAAGTGATCTTAAGGTAATTAGTCGATTCCCTCTCACAATGACAGCAGCAGTGTAGATGTTTTCTTCCGAAGAGCACTGGAGCACGGGGTCAACCTCCCTTTGAAATTGATTGTCTCCCGTCTTTAAACATTTTAAACTACCTTCGAGCTGTTCTGTAGGCAAGAACACACTCTCCATAGGCCTCAGCTGAAGATTTGGTGAGACGAAAGCAGAATTTCAAAGCCGCATATTGCTCCTCGCGTGTTACCTCCAGTGCACCGGTAGGCGATACTGAACGTGTCTGACCTTGCTGCCTCTAGCAGGCAGGAACAAGGATTCCCAACAACCAAACTACTACGGTGTGTTTGTTGCACATTAAGCTAGAGTGAAATCATAAGATTAAATTTTAGCACGAGAAATTATGAACATAAAAAATTATGATCATACTTTATTGAACAGCCCTAGTACCTCCGTATGACCAAACCTTAACACCCCAATGCTTTTGCTTTGTCCAGCTACCCCAACCACGCAAAAAGGGCTTTTTCGTGTACTCAGTTAGCAGTTCTAATAGGACCACAATAACTATAAATGAAATAAACGTTATTCCATTATGAAAAAAAACGGAATCTGATAAAAGGAAGCTAAGGACAGTTATAAAATGGCCATAAAAGGTTCCTTAAGACTACATATTCACTTTAAATCATTTGACATCATGTACATTGATAAAATCACTTTCCTAATTACAGCAAGTGAATGACCCATTCGCACCTGTCACCCAAAAATACGTATGACTTTACTTTTGGAAGGATTTGACACTTGGTAAAACACTTGACACGAAACAAAAGGAAGAGTACTGTACTGAGATGTCATATTCGAGGGTGATCACCATAGCTTTCCAAACGAAATTTACGTTAATCTTGGTGTGGCCTTCTGTGTCTGTTCGTCTAAGACTGTATGTCTTGTGCTAAACGCATTCTCTGAAAATTATTTCGAGCAGTTATTTCATGAGCCCACGCGAATAGTAAACGGTTGTGAAAACACACTTGATCTCTTAGCAACAAATAAACCTGAGTTAATAACGAGCATCAAAACCGATTCAGGGATTATTGAACACGGGGTTGTCATAGCGAGATTGAATATTGTAATCCCCAAACCCCCGAAAAATAAGCTAAAAATATACCTATTCAAAAAAGCAAATAAAAATTCACTTGACAACTTCCTGAAACACAATTTCCAAACATTCCAAATTAATAATATAAGTGTAGACCAGATGAGGCTTAAGTTCAAAGAAATACTATCGGCAGCAGTTGAGAGATTGATCCCAAATAAATTAACTAATGACGGAGCTGATCCTCCTTGGTACACAAAACGGGTTAGAACACTGTTGCAGAAACAACGAAATAAATATGCCAAATTTAAACAGACGCAAAATCCCGAAGATTGGCGATCTTTTACAGAAGCTCGAAATTTAGCGCGGACTTCAATGCCAGATTGCTAAAACAGTTTCCACAATGAAATGTTGTCTCGAAACCTGGCAGAAAATCCAAAGAGATTCTGGTCGTATGTGAAGCATGTTAGCAGCAAGAAACAATCAATGCCTTCTCTGCGCGATAGCAATGGAGATACTATCGAAGACAGTGCTGCCAAAGCAGGGTTACTAAACACAGTCTTCCGAAATGCCTTCACAAAAGAAGACGAATTAGATATTCCAAAATTCGAATCAAGAACAGCTGCCAACATGAGTAACGCAGAAGTAAATATCCTCGGAGTAGTGAAGCAACTTAAAGCACTTAATAAAAGCAAGTCTTCTGGTGCAGACTGCATACCAATTAGGTTCCTTTCACAGTATGCTGCTGCATTAGTTCCATGCTTAACAATCATATACAACCGAAAGATCTGTACCCAAAGACTGCAAAGCTGCACAGGTCACACCAATATTCAAGGAAGGTAGTAGGAGTAATCCACTAAATTACAGGCCCATATCGTTAACGTCCATATGTAATAGGATTTTGGAACATATATTGTGTTCGAACATTAAGAATTACGTCGAAGGCGGCAGGGGTGGCCGAGCGGTTCTAGGCGCTAAGGTCGCAGGCTCGAATTCTGCCTCGGGCATGGATGTGTGTGATGTCCTTAGGTTAGTTAGGTTTAAGTAGTTCTAAGTTCTCCGTGACTGATGACCACAGAGGTTAAGTCCCAGTAGTGCTCAGAGCCATTTGAACCAATTACCTCGAAGAAAACTATTGACACACAGTCAACATGGGTTTAGAAAACATCGTTCCTGTGAAACACAACTAGCTCTTTATTTACATGAAGTGTTGAGTGCTATTGACAAGGGATTTCAGATCGATTCCGTATTTCTTGATTTCCGGAAGCCTTTGACACTGTACCACACAAGCGGCTCGTAGTGAAATTGTGTGCTTATGGAATATCGTCTCAGTTATGTGACTGGATTTGTGATTTCCTGCCAGAGAGGTAGTAACTGACGGAAAGTCATCGTGTAAAACAGAAGTGATTTCTGGCGTTCCCCAAGGTAATTTTATAGGCCCTTTGCTGTTCCTTATCTATATAAACGATTTGGGAGACAATCTGAGCAGCCGTCTTCGGTTGTTTGCAGATGACGCTGTCGTTTATCGACTAATAAAGTCATCAAAAGATCAAAACAAACTGCATAACGATTTAGAAAAATACCTGAATGGTGCGAAAAGTGGCGGTTGACCCTGAATAACGAAAAGTGTGAGGTCATCCACATGAGTGCTCAAAGGAACTTGTTAAACTTCGGTTACATGATAAATCAGTCTAATCTAAAAGGCGTAAATTCAACTAAATACCTAGGTATTCCTGTCTCCATGAACCATGGACCTTGCCGTTGGTGGAGAGGCTTGCGTGCCTCAGCGATACAGATAGCCGTACCGTAGGTTCAACCACAACGGAGGAGTATCTGTTGAGAGGCCAGACAAACGTGTGGTTCCTGAAGAGGGGCAGCAGCCTTTTCAGTAGTTGCAGTGGCAACAATCTGGATTATTGACTGATCTGGCCTTGTAACAATATCCAAAACGGCCTTGCTGTGCTGGTACTGCGAACGGCTGAAAGCAAGGGGAAACTAAAGTAATTTTTCCCGAGGGCATGCAGCTTTACTGTATGATTAAATGATGATGGCGTCCTCTTGGGTAAAATATTCCGGAGGTAAAATAGTCCCTCATTCGGATCTCCGGGCGGGGACTACTCAAGAGGATGTCGTTATCAAGAGAAAGAAAACGGGCGTTCTACGGATCGGAGCGTGGAATGTCAGATCCCTTAATCGGGCAGGTAGGTTAGAAAATTTAAAAAGGGAAATGGATAGGTTAAAGTTAGATATAGTGGGAATTAGTGAAGTTCGGTGGCAGGAGGAGCAAGATTTCTGGTCAGGTGACTACAGAGGTATAAACACAAAATCAAATAGGGGTAATGCAGGAGTAAGTTTAATAATGAATAGGAAAATAGGAATGCGGGTAAGCTACTACAAACAGCATAATGAACGCATTATTGTGGCCAAGAGAGATACGAAGCCCACACCTACTATAATAGTACAAGTTTATATGCCAACTAGCTCTGCAGATGACGAAGAAATTGAAGAAATGTATGATCAAATAAAAGAAATTATTCAGATAGTGAAAATTTAATAGTCATGAGTGACTGGAATTCGGTAGTAGGAAAAGGGAGAGAAGGAAACGTAGTAGGGGAATATGGACTGGGGCAAAGGAATGAAAGATGAAGCCGCCTGGTAGAATTTTGCACAGAGCACAACTTAATCATAGGTAACATTTGGTTCAAGAATTATAAAAGAAGGCTGTATACATGGAAGAAGCCTGGAGATACTAACAGGTTTCAGATAGATTATATAATGGTAAGACAGAGATTTAGGAACCAGGTTTTAAATTGTAAGACATTTCCAGGGGCAGATGTGGACTCTGACCACAATCTATTGGTTATGACCGGTAGATTAAAACTGAAGAAACTGCAAAAAAATGGGAATTTAAGGAGATGGGACATGGATAAACTAAAAGAACTAGAGGTTGTACAGAGTTTCAGGGAGAGCATAAGGCAGCAATTGACATTAATGGGAGAAAGAAATACAGTAGAAGAGGAATGGGTAGCTTTGAGGGATGAAGTAGTGAAGGCAGCAGAGGATCAAGTAGGTAAAAAGACAAGGGCTAGTAGAAATCCTTGGGTAACAGAAGAAATATTGAATTTAATTGATGAAAGGAGAAAATATAAAAATGCAGTAAATAAAGCAGGCAGAAAGGAATACAAAAGTCTCAAACAGGAAGTGCAAAATGGCTAAGCAGGGATGGCTAGAGGACAAATGTAAGGATATAGAGGCTTATCTCACTAGGGGTAAGATAGATACTGCCTACAGGAAAATTAAAGAGACCTTAGGAGATAAGAGAACCACTTGTATGAACATCAAGAGCTCAGATGGAAACCCAGTTCCAAGCAAAGAAGGGAAAGCAGGAAGGTGGAAGGAGTATATAGAGGGTCTATACAAGGGCGATGTACTTGAGGATAATATTATGGAAATGGAAGAGGATGTAGATGAAGGTGAAATGGGAGATGAGATACTGCGTGAAGAGTTTGACAGAGCACTGAACGACCTGAGTCGAAACAAGGCCCCCGGAGTAGACAACATTCCATTGGAACTACTGACGACCTTGGGAAAGCCAGTCCCGACAAAACTCTACCATCTGGTGAGCAAGAAGTATGAGACAGGCGACATACCCTCAGACTTCAAGAAGAATATAATAATTCCAATCCCAAAGAAAGCAGGTGTTGACAGATGTGAAAATTACCGAACTATCAGTTTAATAAGTCATAGCTGCAAAATACTAACGCGAATTCTTTACAGACGAATGGAAAAACTAGTAGAAGCCGACCTCGGGGAAGATCAGTTTGGATCCGTAGAAATGTTGGAACACGTGAGGCAATACTGACCCTACGACTTATCTTAGAAGAAAGATTAAGGAAGGACAAACCTACGTTTCTATCATTTGTAGACTTAGAGAAAGCTTTTGACAATGTTGACTGGAATACTCTCTTTCAAATTCTGAAGGTGGCAGGGGTAAAGTACAGGGAGCGAAAGGCTATTTACAATTTGTACAGAAATCAGTTATAAGAGTCGAGGGCCATGAAAGGGAAGCAGTGGTTAGGAAGGGAGTGAGACAGGGTTGTAGTCTCTCCCCGATGTTATTCAATCTGTATATTGAGCAAGCAGTAAAGGAAACAAAAGAAAAATTTGGAGTAGGTATTAAAATCCATGGAGAAGAAATAAAAACTTTGAAGTTCGCCGATGACATCGTAATTCTGTCAGAGACAGCAAAGGACTTGGAAGAGCAGCTGAACGGAATGGATAGTGTCTTGAAAGGAGGATATAAGATGAACATCAACAAAAGCAAAACGAGGATAATGGAATGTAGTCGAATTAAGTCGGGTGATGCTGAGGGAATTAGATTATGAAATGAGACGCTTAAAGTATTAAAGGAGTTTTGCTATTTCTGGAGCAAAATAACTGATGATGGTCGAAGTAGAGAGGATATAAAATGTAGACTGGCAATGGCAAGGAAAGCGTTTCTGAAGAAGAGAAATTTGTTAACATCGTGTATAGATTTAAGTGTCAGGAAGACATTTCTGAAAATACTTTTATGGAGTGTAGCCATGTATGGAAGAGAAACATGGACGATAAATAATTTGGACAAGAAGAGAATAGAAGCTTTCGAAATGTGGTGCTACAGAAGAATGCTGAAGATTAGATGGGTAGATCACATAACTAATGAGGAAGTATTGAATAGAATTGGGGAGAAAAGAAGTTTGTGGCACAACTTGACCAGAAGAAGGGATCGGTTGGTAGGACATGTTCTGAGGCATCAAGAGATCATCAATTTAGTATTGGAGGGCAGCGTAGAGGGTAAAAATCGTAGAGGGAGACCAAGAGATGACTACACTAATCAGATTCAGAAGGATGTAGGTTGCAGTAGGTACTGGGAGATGAAGACGCTTGAACAGGATACAGTAGCATGGAGAGCTGCATCAAACCAGTCTCAGGACTGAAGACTACAACAGCAACAACCTAGGTATTACAATTACGAATAACTTAAGTTGGAAGGAACACATAGAAAATGTTGTGGGGAAGACTAACCAAAGATTGCGTTTTATTGGCAGGACACTTAGAAAATGTAACATACCTACTAATGAGACTGCCTACACTACGCTTGTCCGTCCTCTTTTAGAATACTGATGCGCGGTGTGGGATCCTTACCAGACAGGACAGGCGGAGTATATCGAAAAAGTTCAAAGAAAGGCAGCACGATTTGTATTATCGTGAAATATGGGAGAGCGTGTCACAGAAATGATACAGGATTTGGGTTGGAAGTCGTTTAAAGAAAGCCGTTTTTCGTTGCGACGGAATCTTCTCGCGAAATTCGAATCACCAACTTTCTCCTCCGAATGCGAAAATATTTTGTTGACACCGACCTACATAGGGAGGAACGGTCACCACGAAAAAATAAGGGAAATAAGAGCTCGTACGGAGAGATATAGGTGTTCGTTCTTTCCGCGCGCTTTACGACATTGGAATAATAGAGAATTATGAAGGTGGTTCGATGAACCCTCTGCCAGACACTTAAATGTGATTCGCAGAGTATCCATGTAGATGTATGTCCATATAGATGTATCCATGTAGATGTATGTCACCCAGTGTTCCATTATAGACACCGAATAATCAAAAAATCCTCAGAACATTTTGTCTAAATCTATGAAACGTATATTAACTATACAGGATTTATGTATCGAATTAGAACATATCCGAAACTGTACAAAATTTTTGAGTAACGCGATTATGGCAATATCGGCTGTGATTATACAGAGCAAGAGCATGGCACGATGTACCTAGAGTCATAGTAAAGGATCGCTATCATTATCGCAAAAAGGTCTGCAAGATGACTGCGAGTAGCCCTACGTCACCCGAGAGCAGCCGTACCTTGGGGTTTGAGTATGGAGAGCTAGCTGGCCTTTCCATGCGATGAATTTTCTGCTACGGATTACGATTCAACGATGACGACCGAGCTGGCGCAGTGTTTAAGAAAAATAATTTCCTTTCGGGACGATAACATTTCAATTACGCGGCTGGGCCAACGAATTTTAGGTTTCTGCTTCTAAGGGGAGGTTCTAGTCGAGGCCGATGGAAAAAATGGATTTTTGTTTTACATAATTTGCATCCCTGGAGTATATAGTTAATGCCTGCAAAAGGATTTTTTGATTGTGAAAGTATTTAGAAAATATGTATACTTGAGTGGCGTTGTCATGACGCGGCTGATGTATACATTTCTATAAAATAGAGGATGTGGAAAGAAAAAGAAGGGATGGTGGGAATTTGTGACTTCAAGCTGCACAGAGCATTGTGGTAATGCAGTGGCGTAAGCTGAAAACTTGGGCCACAACGGGACTCGAACCCGGATTTACCTCTTCTCATGAATGGTTGCCTTAGCCGCTCCGACATTCTCTGGACACGGTCCCTAACCGACCCAAATTTCTAACTTAGCGCCCGCTACAATGCAGCGTCCCTCGTCCATTAATCGCCTGCACTGCAGCGTGCGTAAGTTGGAAATTTGGGATGGTCAGTTACCGTGTCCAGATGGTCGAAGCGGCTGAGGCAACCGCTCCTGAGTTCTCCTCGGAGTTCTGTGGATCTGGCCCGGCACAAATTTTCAGCTTACGCCATTGCAATACCACAATGCCCTGTGCGACTGGAGGTAACGAATTCCCCCATCCATTCTTTCCCCATTCTCTACTCCATATAAATATTTTAGAAGTTACAGGGTGTTAATGGAACAATGTGCTGACGCAAATATAGGTAGCTGTAGGAGCTCGATGAGTTAATTCAAGAAAAGATTCGACGAGTACACGAATTTCTGTCAATTGAAGATTTGCTTAAAAGGTGGGCCAGTATCAATACGCAAAATGTCAACGAGAGCTTCAGCGCGTGCCTTTGGAAACAGATATCGAAAATTTCATTGTGAGACAAACACTGTTGAAGAAGCAGCAGGCTGCAGATATATTTATAGTAGGTTATTCGTCCATTATAAAGAACATGAACGTGCTTGGGACGTCATACGGACGGACAGCAAAAACTTCGCTGAGGTATCTGATAGGAATCGCATGGCCGTCGCGGTGCAAGGAATGTTCCAATTAGTTAAAAAAGCCCGAACTGAACAAATACAGCACCAAATTCAGAACCAGAGCATGTCTGAGGAAGAGGAAGGATACTTTTATGACCCTGGGATCGCAGATTCTCCGTAAGTTTTTGTTACTGAAAACGCTGTTTTCTCGAAACGACATTTTTCAGCGCGCACAGCGCTATAGAGTTTCTACATATTAACCGATTCGATTGACTATTTAAATGAAAGATAATTAAATTTTGAGGACTTTAGCGAGAGCTTTTTCATTCAAATTTTAGTTTTATTAACGTTTGAACGTGCCAAGAAGTCAACAAGATGTAAACAGCAAGTTTATTTTTTTTAAATATCTGCCATTTTTTCGGGGTATTTTTCAAAACACTATCGTGATGCCCCCGCTCTCCGAAATCTATTCTGATTTAAGAATGTCCTATTTTATGGGTTTCAGAAATACCTACGAGTCTGAACTACGCTTCGTGCAAACCAGGACACGCCGCGAGGCGCAAATTTTGACAAGGGTTGCAGCCGCCATTTATCTTATGAGATAAAAAATGTTTTCCATACACTAATATATGTATAATAAAGTGGTAAAGCTCCCATTCTGATTTTGTAAGAAAAAACTTGTTTTTCGTGCCTCTCGAGCAGAATTCCCCTTAATAACAGTTCCTTTGAAAAGAAAACAGCCGACTTCTTCCCACAATCCGAATTTGCCTCCGTCTCCAATGACATCGCCGTCAACGGGATGTTAAACCGTAGTCTTTGTTCCTTAGTACCGACATCAGCATCATGAGGGACGTAGAAAAAGCTCTCCTGGGAAAAGAAGAGTAGCAATCGGCTGCGGCTCCGTTGAAAGAAACCGTCCGGCGATTGCCTTTAGAGACATAGCTTAACAATGATGAGTCGAAACAATCGCGAGACTGAATACTTCCTGGTGGCGTTGAGGGCACATGCCTCGGTAGAGAAATTGTGTATGCGAAGCAGGGAAGAATGTGATATCATTCTACGGATGTTAGAAGCTGCAAATTGGGAAATATACTGACATAAGCGACTCTGACAGAGGGGTTTGGTGCTTGAAAACGAGCACCTCGGTAACAGCGAAACTGGTCGGTTGTTTACGTGCTACTTTCTTGAGCATCTATGGAAAGTGGCTCTATAACGGCCAGTTGGGTCTATTAGCAGATCAGGTTTCACTAGGCATGGCCTCCACCCCTGTAGGCATAGGAAGGGGAGGCTGGCAAAGCTTATAGGTGACACTGTTGTGGGTGGTGGTGGGATCACTTATGGAAAAATTCCTGTAGTAGATGGTGTTAAAGGTGCACCTTTTTTAGATTGAAGTCAGGTGATAGGTATACCTGCTTAAAGGAAGTCCCTCTCACTAAGGGCTCACCTTCAGAGGATGTCACATTTCCAAGTAGAGAAGGAATTAGCATATTTCATCAAAATATCAGAGGTATTAGAGATAAAGTGAGTGAACTACTTACATATGTTGACTCTAAAATTATTGGTATGTCGGAGCACCACTTAAATAATTTGACAATTCAGAGGCTTCCTTTACCAGGATACAGATTAGCTGGCTGTTTTTCAAGTAGTTCTTTACGTTTTGGGCGAGTGGCTATGTACGTAAAAAACAGTATTCCATTTGAGTCCATAGACGTATCACGGCACTGCAATGAACAGATATTTGAATGTTGTGCAGGGGCAGCTGAATTTAATGAAACTAAACTTCTAATTGTTGTAGTTTATAGGTCCCCTAACCCTGACTTCAGAGCATTTCTGCTGAAGCTAGAGATCTCTTGATTCACTTTGTTGGGAGTACCATAAATTAGTTATATGTGGCAACTTCAATATAAATTTTGTGTATGACGATGCAAGAAAAAGGATGTTGGTAGATCTCCTAAATTCATATGATCTGATGCAGACTGTGTTTTTTCTAACTAGGGTGCAGGGGAACAATAGCACAACCATAGACCATATTTTTTTTCATTCTTCATTACTAGATGGGCATTCTGTCCATAAAAGCGTGAATGGCTTTCAGACCATGATGCACAAATTTTAACACTAAAAGGCTTTTGTACTTAAACAAATGTCACATGTAATTAGCAACTATGTACGAAAGTTAATCCAACAGCAATAGAGAGTTCTTTAAACCCTGTCAAGGAACAAGAGTGGCAGGATGTTTATAGTGCCGATAACATAGATGATAAATATAATGTTTTCCTTAACACATTTCTCATGTCCTTTGAACGTTGCTTTCCATTAGAACGTTCTAAGCAGCGTACTAGCAGTAATAGACAGCCAGCGTGGCTGGCTAGTGGGATAAGGATATCATGTAGAACAAAGCGGGAATTACACCAAAATGTTAGAAGTAGTCACAATCAAGCTGCAGTAGCCCATTACAAACAGTATTGAAAGGTGCTTAAAATGTTATTAGGAAAGCAAAGAGTATGTGGTATGCAAATAGAATAGCTAAATCACAGGATGAAATTGAAACCATATGGTCAGTTGTGATGGAAGCGTCTGGTCAGCAGCACAAGGTCGACGATATAAGTCAGTTAGTAGTAAAAATATTTCTGTTACTGATAAATCAGATATATGTACAGTATTTAAAAATCATTTTCTGGGCATTGCTGATGAATTAAATAAAAATTTAGCTTCTACAAGGAATCAATAACTCTCTTGGCAAATGCCTTTCCGAGATTGAAGTCTGAAGTACTCTTCTGTGATACAGACAAGGGGGAGACTGAGTCTATAATTAAATCACTGAAGACTAAGGACTCTCATGGTTATGATGGAATGCCTAGCAGAATATTAAAGTACTGTGCTGCACATGTTAGCCCTGCATTTAGCCATATTTGTAATTTTTCCTTTAGGGATGGTCAGTTTCCTGAACGATTTAAGTACTCAGTAGTAAAGCCGCTTCATAAAAAGGGATAAGGGATAATGTAGACTATTTTACACCTATTTCTATGCCATCAGTGTTTGTAAAAGTTATTTAAAAGGGTGTGTATTTAAGGATAATTGATCATTTTATGTCAGACGATTTGCTATCAAATGTACAGTTCAGCTTTAGAAGTCGCTTAACAACTGAAAATACTATATTCTCTTTTCTGTGTGAGGTACTGGATGGGTTAAATAAAAGGTTTCGAACGCTAGGCATATTTTTTTGATTTAGCTAAGGTGTTTGATTGTGTTGATCACAAAATATTGCTCCACAAGTTGGACCATTACGGAATACGGTGAGTAACTCACAATTGGTTCACCTCTTACTTTAGCAACAGACAGCAAATAGTCATTATTCACAATGTTGAGAATGGCTGTTATGTGGGGTCTGAGTGGGGTGCGGTCAGAAGGGGGTGACTAGGGATCAGTGTTGAAGCCGCTCCTGTTCCTTATTTACATAAATGATGTATACTCTAGTATTATGGGTAGCTCTAAAATATTTCTGTTTGCTGATGACACTAGCTCGGTTTCAAATAGTACAGTTCATGACCTAAGTACATGGCTTGTGGAAAATAAACTAACGCTAAATCACGGTAAGACTCAGTTTACAGTTTTTACCACAAAATTCAAAAAAAACTGACGTTTTAATTTCACAGAATGGACATATGATTAGTGAATGTGAACAACTCAAATTTCTATGTGTTCAGATAGATAGTAAACTTATAACACTGCAACTTCATTTATGTAGCTTGTGCAATCAAATACCAAGTTTGGATTGTTACGTAGTATGCCCCAACAGAACAACTAGTCCTGTCACGTAAAAGCCACGTATAACACTGCCGTCCGCTACTACTATGCCATAACCTTAAAGTTGAAGGCAGGTCGTGAAATAAAACTATCTTGTTAAACAATTATGGTATAACGCAACAGAGCAGTGTTACCCTCTGAGAGGAATTTTGTTATGTAGACCGTGTTGTACCTAACGGAGGTGGCTTATCGGAATTGAAAGTCAGGAACAAACAATATTTTACATATCAACACTGCTCAAAGAATAAGGAAAACGGTCGCCAGCCTTATTAGACAAGAGAATGATTGACATTCTTGATACAGAAAATAAGTATGAGTAACTCTAACGGGCAAACACAACCTACACTTTGCCACACGCGAGTGCAATGAACTCTGACACCTGCATATGTTAACGTTAAGGTTAGAACTAACAGCTAGAGCAGAACAAACTATTTACATAAATATAACAGATAACAATACACACTATTACTTTCAGGGCTTATTCAAGCTGAATGGTCTTTGTAACATTATTATTAATATTCACTGTAGAATCATAAACTGGACATAGGTTCAGCATTACCTTTCAAACATTTTCCTACCTGACAAAAAAATTGTAAATGTAGTTTACTGCAAAATTATGAACTGGTCATAGGTTAAATTTCCCTCAGCTAATTACTTTTATATTTAGAATGGAAGTTAAATGTATTTCACTAACAAATTATTTCTCACTGTCTTTTGAATAAAGAAGTTATTGTTTTCATAAATAGTGGTCTTTCTATTAGTTGTTATTTACCATGTGCATAAAGGATAACCTTTGGATGCTATTACACTATTAATATGCACGTTCAATACCCAAAAGAAACAAATGCTTAGCAAGTATGAGTATATAACTTTCCACTATTGCAGTTTTCCACTTTTACTACAGTGAGACACAAAATTAACATATTTGTAAGATACTGACTCACCTTTTGCGATTTACAACAAGCAGCAATATGATCATTTACTAAGCAAAACTTTATAAGCCTCAGTCTTAAGAACTTTTAATTTTGAAGTTTGCAACAACATATTAATAAGCAGTTTTAATAGAAAAATTATTTTCTGCAAGCATCAATTACTTTAGTTCACTTTCTTTCCACATTAATTTTAACTTTCATTTTTCTATGTTCAAGAGGCATTAATTAGTAAAACACTGGGCTTTAATGTTCTTTCAGTAATCACTTTAGTTCAAACGGAGAGGAACCTGAGAGGTATTATGATAAGGGAAAAAAATCAGGGTAAGTACATAAATTCAGTTATAAATTACTTATATTTGAGCACACTAACACATCCAAAAAGCTGATCCTTACAGTGATTGCACAATGTTTTGGCGATTGCGTGTTGTTAGGTGGCTTTACAGGTAGAATTGCTGGACTCTGTCATTTCTTGGTAGCGATGGTAGATACCAATTTCAGAATAATTCCAGCTCTTTGTCCATCCATCCGAGGCACTGGAAAACGTCAGGAAAAGCCTCTCTCGGAATCAGCACAATATACCACTTTTACATGGGCTGTTCACGGGTTGGTTGCTCGTCCCCGACTGACTCTTGTTCCACCTTTTCTATCTAGGACAACCACAATTTGCGCGCGCTACACAGTTCCGTTCCCGAGGGGAACCACAAAACTTTTACATATGAAATAACTAAGAACCTTACGTGTAGGTCAGCAGTTTACATAACAGCAAACAAACATTTTAAATAAAGCAGAACATTTGCACATATTGATATTTTTACAAAAAATAATTTTAAAAAGAATTGTTCAATCTCAATGACAACCAAAGACATTAAGTGATAAAGACAAACATGTCATTTGCTCATATCGTATATATTACATAGGTCAAATTTCCCACATTCCAAAAGACATTGTGTTTGTAACAGAGAAAAGAATAAACACTCCCATGGTATGGATTCAATCCAACAACATTTACAGAAACTCAATGATGTAATATTAAATAAAACAAAAAGACAAAATAAATCAGTAGAGCAGTAGAGCTATG
Source organism: Schistocerca gregaria (assembly GCF_023897955.1). NCBI lineage: Eukaryota > Metazoa > Arthropoda > Insecta > Orthoptera > Acrididae > Schistocerca > Schistocerca gregaria. The sequence goes on from NC_064921.1 coordinate 538,557,482, forward strand.
GTGTTACATGTAATATTAAATAAATATAATATTAAATAAAACAAAAGGGAAAATAAACCAGTAGAGCAGTAGAGCTATAGTGTTACAAACTCTCGTGGAAGGCCCAAGTTCAGGATCTTGTTCAGAGACTTAATGCTGCCATTTTTACTATTCGAACAGTATCTGAAGTGAGTGATCGTTCAACAAGAAAATTAGTCTACTTTGCTTATTTTCATTCATTTATGTCGTATGGTGTTATATTTTGAGGTAACTCTTCCCATTCTAAAAGGATATTTTGGCTCAGAAACGGGCGGTTAGGGCAATAAGTGGTGTAAGTCCACGAACCTCTTGTCGACCTCTGTTCACGAGTCTGGGTATTTTGACATTGGTCTCTCAATATATATATTCCTTACTGTCATTTCTTGTTAACAATATTAGCTTATTCCCAAGAATAAGCAGCTTTCACTCAATTAATACTCGGCAGAAATCAAACATGCATTTGGATCGGACTTCCTTAACTCTTGTGCAGATAGGTGTGCAGTATACTGCTGCATCTATTTTCGATAAGCTACCACTCGAAATCAAAAATTTTTAGCGGAAATCCACGTGCTTTCAAATCGAGACCGAAGAATTTCCTAATGGGTCACTTCTTCTGTTCTGTCGAGGAATTCCTTGAAAAAGAATTTTAATTCTTGTTGTATTGTTGTTTGCGTTTACGTAAACTTATGGACTGACTTTTTTCGGGTTCATAAACACTTTATTTTTATCTGTTACTACTTTTATGTTCTAATTTCATGTACTGACACGTTCCATGACCTTACAGATTTGCCTACGGAAGTTGACGTGTAAATAAAATAAAAATGGTGGATCACGATTAGGCCACAAGATGCTCGACTCGCACGTCTCATCACAGAACGTTGAGAACGGAGGTATGTCTGGTCTGAAAAGCAGCAGACGCGGCGGTGTGTGGCACATCTGCTGAGGCAAACAGCAGCGACTGAGAGTACACCAATCAGTGCACATTGTTGAAAATGAGGCTCCACAGCAGACGGCCCTAGCGTGTTCTCACGTCCGCATAATAAAATGTTCAATTACGATTGCAGTGGGCACGGAATCATCAACACTGGACCGTCGATCAGTGCAAATGTGTCACTTGGTCGGGTTAATCACATTTTAAAGTAGGCGAGATCAATGGTCGTATCTAGATACGCCGTCGGCCAAGTAAACGGCTGCTTGAAAGATGTCCCTGTCATAGGTGCAGGCCGTTGGGGGCAGTATTAAGCTAATAGCTGTACCCGGTCACGTTTTGCTGTGGCGCAGTTTGCTTAGATGGAAAAGAAAGAAAACGAGAAAGCACACGTTTCTAATACGTATCTGAATGGGATATACGTCCTATTCTCCTTCTCTCCACTGTTTGTGTCCATCATATCCTCCCCCTCCCTCTGTCCAGCTTCTCCTCATATCTCTCTCTCTCTGTCTCTGTCTCTCTCTCTCTCTCTCCGTCTCCTGCTCCCGACTCTCTTTCTCCCACTCTCAGTACATCACCTCCTCACCACTTTCTCTGTTACTCCCATCCTTCCCGTTTTCTATATCTATTTCCTCCCACCGCTCTGTCCATCTGGTCTGCCCACTTCTTTCTGACCTTAATCCTTGTTTATTGTTATTGTAAATTCAGATTCTGTAGTAGAATTCTGATCATAAGCCAATAAGCCATAAATTCAACTTTCCTGTTTGCCAACAACTTTTCACTATTGTACAAAAATTATATAGCCCAAATGTCTCTAAACGTTGATTACAGTAACGTGTAAAAATTTAAAGTAAATCGGAAAGTTACATTTTGAGATTTTTGGTAACAATATTTTCCATTTTATATTACACACAAGTATGTATATTTGTATATGTATTAAAATATAGATATATTCAAGAATTACATAACTAAAACACACCCGTATTAGAATTCAACAATGTTTACAATTTTCAAATCAATCAGTCAAGAACTATCAGAGATTAACGACTTTGACCAAAACGACGTTTACATTTTATAACGTTCCCACTTTTATTACATATATAGCAGATGACGTTCCAGTAGGTATATAAAAACACGTGAGAATTCGAATGCAATGTTGTGTCAAAATTTCAAAGCAACCCGCGAAGAACATTCAGCGATTTGAGATTTTGAAGAAACGAACATCTACGTTCGCACTTACATAGAAAGTGTAAATGTACCTAATGGCAGATCTCCGAACGTTTTTAACCGATGGCTTTGAAATTTTGACACAACATTGCATTGGAACACTCGTGCGTTTTCATCCACGTACTTTTTAATGTATTTAATGTATAATTTTTTTTATAAATTTAATAATACGGAAACGTTGTTACAAAAATTCTCAGAAAGTTACTTATACACACACACACACACACACACACACACACACACACACACACACACACGGGCAAAATCAAAGCAATCGGTCAAGAACTTCCACAGACAAACGATTTTGAACAAACCAAAATTTACATTTCTGTGTACACAGATGGGGGATGCCCACCTGGGTTTCCAGTGACCTGTGGTAGTAATCGAAGACTCAACGACAGCTGGGGATTACGAGAACACTATTGCAGACCACCTGCATCGGCTCATGCTTGACGTCATTCCCGACGGCGAGATAACTAGCGAGATAACTCTCTATGTCACGAAAGTAGAATCGTGCTACGGTCATTTGAAGAGTGAACTCACACTGAAGTGTTGGCCCCCAAATTTGCGTGCTCTGGCCCCGTGGATTTCCAGTGTAACATACCTCCAGAACACTACCGTGGACTTGTCGAATCCATGGCACGCAGATCTGATGCTGTACTGCGTTCAACGCAGTTAAGCAGGTTGTCATAATGTTGGGAGCATCGGTATAAGTCTAGGCATTGGGCAGGACGACGGTTCAAACCCGCGTCTGGGTATCCCGATTTAGGTTTTCCGTAATTTCACTAAGTCGCTTCAGGCAAATGCCGGGAAGGTTCCTTTGAAAGGGCACGGCCGACTTCTTTCCCCATCCTTTCACCTTCTGATGGGACCGATGACATCGTTCTTTGGTCCCCTCCGCCAAATCAACCAACCAACTAAAAATCTATTGGGACGAACGTGTGTGTTGATGTGACAAATGGGATTGTTCCTTCTTGCGATCGCTGACGAGCACTCAATAAGCGAGTGTATGCATGGCACACATACGACCTTCATGAAGCTTTCTGTGTACAGGACACGTGTTTACTACACTTCTGATGCTTAAACAATAACAAGTGACAGCTGGGAGGTAAGTATGGCGGTTATCGCTGAGACAACTGGTTTTCGATTATACAGTTTTTTTTTTCACGCCAGTTTAACCTGAGTGTTAAAAGTACTCAGAACCACAGATTTCTGAAATAGACGATTTTCGGTTTTTCATACCTATTATTTCCTGTATTAAACCTTAAATCGAGCAGAGACTGAAAAATTTGACTCTCTCAGTTTCAAGACACATACAATCTAAATATTAAATTAAATAGCCAAATAGAAGAAAACCTATTCCGTCCACCGTTCGCTGCTTTTCTCGAAAAGTGATAAATGGTTGAATACTACGAAAGATCACCAGTATTCTCCTATTGATTCAAATTTTTTGAAACTTTGCCCAAAAAAAATTCTAATCGGGGATCGTAACACTTTTTGGGAATTAAGTATGGTCTGTGCTAAAGCCTGAAAACTAAGGCTGAAAAACTCTGTTTTTCGTGTTAATTTGCCATTTTTCATGGCCTAAAAGCGGATAAACGCATATTATGTAAACACAGGCATTTTTAAATTTAGTATTGTTTTCGTGACTTACTCTCTCTTCCATTGTTTCATAGAAATGGCAGACAAGTCTTTAATCTTATGAAGCATTGTACTTCATTACTACGTCACTTCGTAAAAATATTCCCAGACTAGGATTGGCCCCATTCTGCAATACAACGGATGGCCGGCGACGGCAGCGAGAAACTAACGTATAGACCACGTGGGAGCGAGTCTCGCACACTGCATGTACATGTGGTACCTTAAGCCATGCCACATGGTAACGGGTATGTTATTGTTTGAGCAATGCTGTACCAACTCATAAGCCATGACTTTGTTGTTCGTTTCTGTCGGCATTGTTATTCAAATAGCTTTAACCGCTTTCCCAATTTTCTATAATAACGCAACATTTTAAACCAGTGCAAATCCTACTAATAAAAACTACCCATTTAAAAAAAAGATGTATTTAAAAACAAAAAATTAGCACTGCTGCCATGGATAATTGGTATTTTAGTTTTTTACTCGGTTACTGGTAAAAACTAAAAAGCATGTTATAACTGAGACCAAACAAATGCCGAAAAATACCAGTTATTGAGAACTAAAATACCGCTATCGGTTTTAATCGGTCAGTTTTACGCATCCCAATTGGCAGGGCGTTGCATCCTTTTCCCTTCGTCTGTAGAACAATAGATTATCGGCTCTTTTAGTAGCCATTGGTCGTCGTTGACTAAATCGTCTACAGTTATAAATTCTTGACACGAGCTACGAATTTTTGTTTTTCATGAATTGTGTTCAGAATTTGTAACCACCTGTCCACATCTTGGTAATTTTGACCTCCTTAGTTCTGTCAATGACCCTTTACCGAAGATCGTCATCACGCCAAGAGGTTACTATATCACCACGTCTTCTGTCAGTCTCGCAGTATCCACTGCCATCCCAGTCTGAAAATGAAATTGCCTGTTCTGCAAACATAGCAGTGGACCGATGACCTCAGTAGTTTGGTCCCTTCGGAATTCACACACATTTAAATCGCAGAGAGACTATTTCCTGCTAATTCTGAACAGCACTGCCGTGTTAAAAACATGACCTGCCTGATAGCCGAGTGCGTTAACGCACCGCACCTGAGACACGGGCGTCTCTGCCCCAGATCGTCGGCTCTCCAGATGTTGCGAATACTGCCGAAACCCATTAACAATGTCGACCACGTGAGGAAACGGGAAAAGGCATGGAAGAGCAAGAAGAAGGACTGCGTGAAAACAAATATCCTGCTAGTTCGTATTGTATGTGTTTTTAATATGTGATGTAGTTACTAGACCAATGATAAATTATTATAGACATAGTCCCGAAAAGTCATACTGACTATTGCTGAGGAGGAAAAGAAAACATATATAATACTTTACATTCTACTATGCTTTTTTTCGCTAGAATCACCCAAAGAGGTGCGTTCCGTTGGTCATAATCAATTTCATCCTTGAGCCTTCGAGCTGAGACTGTACCTATTAAAATGTTTAATCAAACTCAGAACAGTAATTAAAGTTAGACAGTAGGCTCTATGCAGACAATGTTAAAATAAACGAATTCATTCCCCGTTTTCTCAGAAACTACTGAACAGATTTATCTGAAATTTTCGCTGTAATTTAAATGACCTTTTTATAATCTACTGATCCTAATTGTCTGTGGTATTGTAATTCAGAATATACTTATAAATTTAATTTCCAAGCATTCCACTTTATTGTGAAAAAAGTAATAAACATTTTTATTACAGCAGAATTACTGGTACAATCAACATGACTGAGGGTCCACAGCTGCAAAACAATGGTGTTTACAAACTGTGAAATTTTTATTAAAGTTTGTCTTATAGTTTCTGACAAAACGGGACAAATATTTCAGAATTTATAGTGTTGAGAAAATGAGACATAATGAGTTACAACATGAATATGATAGAAAAAACTTCCCAAGAAGTGATTAGAAGCAGCCTGCACCATAATCAGGGTCCTGTAATCTTTGGGTTCATTCGTCCCGTTCCTTTCAGTGCTTCTTGACTCTTCAGACATCAAAATCTGACTCGGCAATACACAAGCTGTTAAGTTCTCTTAATTTAGCTACACTGTTTTGTCCAGGTGATATACGTAACTGTTCTAAGACTTTTAGTCTGGCAATATTTCCATTGTTCCACGTTATCACAGCATATGAAACTCCTAGTTCTAAAGATCTGTAACCAACAAACACATTTTTAGAGGTACAAGTCCACACGATGTTGCTGAAGGCCTCTCTTACGTTTTGAGTGTTGCTGTGTAAACATTTCCTCAGTAGGTCACGGTTTGGTTTGGTCCACAATTGAGTTCAGGGTAGAGTGCTTGTGTGTGAATGTATTGAGGTTGTCAGTTGCCTGTGTCTTCCTAAACGTGCTCCATATATCAGAGGGTGGCGGGATGTAGAAAAGGTGTTGCCTTCTCGTCAGCTAATATAAGATGAAAGAAAGTAGCCCATACCGCTGTCTTCATTGTCTCGAAATCTCCAGAATTCTCCCTAATGGCAACTCGTTGATAATTTTGTCTATCAGCTTATACTTCATAGATTGCCATCAGAAAGATTTGTTCCACCGAATTTGCTTTTGAATGCACAAAGGCCGGTGCCCATCCTCTTTTTTATATGCCCCACAGATTCTAATTTAATTACTGGTACATCAAAAGTTTTACTTTGGCAGGCAGCACTGAATGATTTGCTTTCTCCGTCGCCGAGATATTCAGTATACCGTACACCTTTCTCAGACTCAGGTCTACTGAAAACGGCCGTAGCAGCAGAAACAATCCATCCCCCCCCCCCCCCCCCCCATTTGAGCCTCCATAGTCTTTAACACAGCTAGGTTTTGTGAAGAGCCGTTCTGTTTCGATCTCTGCATATTAGTGAGCTTCCTTGGCAATATCTAGTATGTATCTGTAAGTCAACAACTCTACTTGTGTCAATACTTTTTGGTGTAGATCAGCCATGCTTTCTTCTGCCGGCTTCCACCAAAGGCAATAGGAATGCCATTTCCATTGAATGTTTAGCAATATAGTGATAGCATCTAATATGTAATTAGTGAACCTCTGACATTTTGTGGATTTTTTTGGCAAATTCATTACTGCACATAGCACCTTACCACGAGTAAGTCCCTGCCTTGCGCATCGATGACCATACCCTAACTCCACATTAGTGTCATATCAATCACAGTCAGAACAGTGTTAGACTGGTAAAATAATTATTCATTGCTGCAGACGCTGCACATTATTTATTTTCAATTTATACACTAAAAGCTGCTCTGGCACTTTTTTGCAACTTCACACAAACTGACTTGATCACCATACAATTATCAGGCCACCACTTCACTTAGAAAGCAATGCAGTAATCCTAGATCTACCACGATATTAGTATCTCCACAACTTTCATCTAATTCTGTACTCGTACCAACCGTTATCTTCTTTGTCGAAGCACTTGGTGGTGTTTCACGTACAAGAGGCATGCTGCAGTTGCACTGATTTTGGCCTTATTTTCTTTTTACCATTTACCGGTGTTGATTTCCTTTGAAGTTACTTTTCTTGAAAAAAAATTGTTTCATCATCATAGGAACACAGATTACGATACACGACACATAAATTTCCAAGGAACTTCATATTCACAAGCAATAGCTTATAGGTTTATAAAACGTAGGTTTCTCCACAAAACAGAAAAAATCTAACTATTTGCCTGAAAAAACTGGAGATATAACACCTTTTACGAAATGGGGCGGAAAATAATTACAGAGTGACAGATGTCCGAAAAATTAAAAGAAAAGTAATACAGTTATAACTGGTGGACAGTAATAAATAATGCATATAAATGTTTAGAAAAGACATAGTATCTACTGCGGAAAAATACTAAAAAATGATTTTTTTTAAAATTTCAGCCTACCGTCTTATCTTAAGCGCAAGGCACCTACGTGAGCAGAGAGACAGACGTGTGAAAATAGTAAAGGGTATACCACTGATGGATTTGAGAATTTATAAACGATGAGATATCAAAGCAAAGGGTAATTGGAGTATACAGGGTGCTCCATTGATAGTGACCGGGCCAAATATCTCACCAAATAAGCATCAAACGAAAAAACTACAAAGAACGAAACTTGTCTAGCTTGAAGGGGGAAACCAGATGGCGCTATGATTGGCCCGCTAGATGGCACTCTCATAGGTCAAACGGATATCACCTGCATTTTTAAAAAATATGAACCTCCATTTTTATTACATATTCATGTAGTACGTTAAGAAATACGAATGTTTTAGTTGGACCACTTTTTTCACTTTGTGATAGATGACGCTGTAATAGTCACAAACGTATAAGTACGTGGTATCACGTAACATTCCGCCAGTGCGACGGTATTTGCTTCGTGATACATTACCCGTGTTAAAATGGATCGATTACCAATTGCGGGAAGGGTCGCTATCGTGTTGATGTATGGCTATAGTGATTAAAATACCCAACGGGCGTGTGCTGTGTATGCTGCTCGGTATCCTGGACGACATCATCCAAGTGTCCGGACCGTTCGCCGGATAGTTACGTTATTTAAGGAAATAGGAGGTGTTCAGCCACATGTGAAACGTCAACCACGACCTGCAACAAATGATGATGCCCAAGTAGGTGTTTTAGCTGCTGTCGTGGCTAATCCTCACATCAGTAGCGAACAAATTGAGCGAGAATCGGGAATCTCAAAAACTTCTGTGTTGAGAGGAATGTCGTTACACGTATTGGCAAATGCATTGAGGTTGATGGATATCATTTTGAGCATTTATTGCATTAATGTGGTATTTACAGGTAATCACGCTGTAACAGCATGCGTTCTCAAAACTGATAAGTTCACAAAGGTACATGTATCACATTGGAACAACCGAAATAAAATGTTCTAACGTACCTACGTTCTGTATTTTAATTTAAAAAACCTACCTGGTACCAACTGTTCTTCTAAAATTGTGAGCCATATGTTTGTGACTATTACAGCGCCATTTATCACAAAGTGAAAAAAGTGGTCCAACTAAAACATTCATATTTCTTTACGTACTACACGACTATGTAATACAAAATGGGGGTTCCTATTTAAAAACCGAGAGAGGTGGCGATTCCGTACCCTGGCGGAGCAGTTTTACGCCAACGCGGAAAGATCACAAAACGATCTCATAAACTCACTAGGTCGGTACAACAACGTGCCGGACCGGTACAAAAGACCAAAGGCACTACTCTTCGATTAAAAATTTAAAAAAAATAATAAGTAAAAAAATAGAAAAATATATAAATAAAATAAAAACAAGAAACCCTTACTACTAAAGTGACAGAAAAGAAACCGCAACACTCTAATGAAAAGAACATACAAGAGACAAGCACATCCAAAAAAAAACCAAAAAACAATAATTGAAGGAAATGTCCGAATGGGACAAAAACCTTCGCAACAAAAACCTCTGAGGACAGAGGATGAAACTAGAGTGACAGCAGCGCAGTGACTAGCACACTGTACTCGCATTCGGGAGGACGACGATTCAATCCCGTCTCCGGCCATCCTCATTTAGGTTTCCCGTGATTTCCCTAAATCGCTTCAGGCAAATGCCGGTATGGTTCCTTTGAAAGGGCACGGCCGATTGATTTCCTTCCCTCACCCGAGCTTGCGCTCCGTCTCTGATGACCTCGTTGTCGACGGGACGTTCAACAGTAATCTCCTCCTCCTCCTCCTATTTAAAAAAGTGCATTTGATATCCGTTTGACCTATGGCAGCGCTATCTAGCGGGCCAACCATAGCGCCATCTGGTTTCCCCCTTTAAGCTAGACAAGTTTCGTTCTTTGTAGTTTTTTTCGTTTGATGCTTATTTCGTGAGATATTTGGCCCGGTCACGATCAATGGACCACCCTGTATACTGCAAACAAATTAGTAGAGTGGCAAGTCACCAAAATTTAACATTAAAAATGCTGTTGAAGAGATGGAAGACTAATGTGAGCCTTCCGCTTCAGCCCAGTGCCCTGTCACTGCGCGGCGACATTACTGCGCCGCAGATAGTATCTCTCGCTGAACGCTACCGCAACTCACACGCGGCGCCAGGAGACGTGTGTAGTAGGCCTCTGTTGTACAAAGTACCTTTGCTTATTTTTATCCTTACACTCTAATTTTAATCTTGAGCTCATCTGGAGTGGCCACTCGTGAAGAACACTGAACACCTGTTGCATTTTCACAGTAAAGCGTTGGCGACAATCGCCATGATCTTTCTCGCAACATTATGAGATACGCAAAAATAGCACGCATGCCCAAGTAAACAAGATAAGACTATGCATTTCTTTTCGAGAACGTCTTCTCCTTTGGAAACGGTATGAGTTTGTGACTGATCGATATACTTCCGTTACTTTACTCTCTGTAACGTAACAACACTACACACATGTATAAGCAGGTATCCCAGGAGAATAGTCAGTGTTCGCGGATGTGACAGTAATGATCATCCGAAGCAAAAAAAGTATACTAAACTTGGGCTCTAAACCGAGCGAGGTGGCACAGTGGTTAGCACTCATACTTGCATTCGGGAGGACGACGGTTCAAACCCGCGTCCGGCCATCCTGATTTAGGTTTTCCGTGATTTCCTTAAATCACTTCCTAATCCCTAATCCTTCCCTAATCCCATGGGACCGATGACCTAGCAGTTTCCTCCCCTCCCCCAAACCAATCAACCAACCATGGGCTCTAAAACAAGTACCTTGAGAGCTATGAGCGTTTCTTCATTTTAGATGCTGCGAAACAAATCTCTTCTGCTGTAAGCACTTTGCTTCCATATTTTGAGAAATGGTAGTATTGACCAAAAGAAGAAGAAAATGCCGGCCGTGGTGGACGTGCGGTTCTAGGCGCTACAGTCTGGAACAGCGTGACCGCTACGGTCCCAGGTTCGAATCCTGCCTCGGGTATGGATGTGTTTGATGTCCTTAGGATAGTTAGGTTTAAGTAGTTCTAAGTTCTAGGGGACTGATGACCTTAGAAGTTAAGTCCCGTAGTGCTCAGAGCCAACCCAAGAAGAAAATAGGCAGTGAACGTACGCTCTAAAGTGCATACCTTAAGAGCTTGGAGTACTTCGTCTTCGCTATACTGATCTACATCGTGTTATTAAGCACGCGCTCCTATCTCTTAAAAGGCACGTTTTAGAACCCATGTTTACTAGACTTTTTTGTGTCGAATGATCGTTCCTGTCACATCCCTGAATACTAACCATTCCTCCCCAGACATCCTATATATCTCTCGTTGTCTATGCCTGTTAACTATACTCGTTGCTAACTTTTTGTTTATATGATTATGTACGAAACATTGTGTATGTTCCTACTTGCATTAATTATATTTGAATTTATTGTCTTTATATTGTTACAAATATAGTGAAAATCGTTATGAAACAGTAGTTTAAATATGCACTTAACGAAATTCTGTTCTACGTGATCATTCCCTGAGAGTAAAATATTGTTACGCCGCATGAATAATTTCGTCGCACTTTTTTAAAATCCTGCTCCGCGAGCTCAGAACCGAGGAGGCTAGGTTTGGGCCAGTTGCGCCAGCCGAAATGCCAACAAGGCGTACCGCCAATGTAGTGGCAGGCACGGCACCAGGCAAACATCGCAACACAATCTTCCGAGCGAGAGAAGCAGAAACGCAAACGCAAACGCTGCAGTGCTACGCAGGTAGTATGAAGTAACACTCGATACCTCCAACGCCAGAGCCCCTCGGCAACAGTCCGAAGGACCCGAGTTTGGCGACCAAGAATACTTATCATATTACCACAGCGAGGCAAGGAGTGCTAACAAGATCAATAAATGATGGAAAATTCGATCATACACTCAGAACCACCATGTCATAGACGAGGGCTCAGCTCTTTAAATAACGAGGCTTTCAGAGCTCAAACACATATGCAGCCATTCTGTCTGTGTTCCTAGGGCCAGAGAGAATGACGGTCTATTGAGTTCCAGTGAAACCACGACAAGCTGATCACTGATGAACTGCATGCTACCTGCTGGCTGATTTCAACACCATGATGAAGCTATCTTTATGCGAACCACAAATATGGTCTGCTGTTGCACCCTGTTGGGAAATCGCAGATGAGGAGAAGATTGATGTGTGGCCAGCCCTCCTCCACTGTGGGTCAATTGCTGTAATCTACACAGCCCCTGGCCGACTCGTCTACAGCTATTGCAGTGTTCGTCGATACAAGGTGGATGAGCAGGGCCTAGTGTTCACGACTACTGACGTCCTGGACCACACAGTCGGCTGCTCTTATCTGAGACCTTAACGGGCTGCCTACGAAAGCACTGAGGTGTGAATGGTTCTCTACTGAAGAACGTCGGCGTGGGTGCCGCCTACACATCTCCATGCTACCGCTAGCACAATACATGGCTGTGGCCTGATGGTACACCATCATTTTTTCACGTCTCGCACTTAGACCTGGCGGCCGTCCAAAGCCCCGAGATACGATATAACTCGGTAAACTCATCCTGGGAAATAAATGTTATTCCAGATACCACTGTGTCACCAATGCCTCAGGGAGTAAACTGTATCACTCTCGCTACCTAGTCTCCTGCACACAAGGCGACCTCAGCACTCTGAGTCGCAACATTAGTGTCCGGAAGTGGTCACAACATTGGCTATCATTCAGGACTTTGGTTACTATGGAGTTACGTATACAGCATTGACTATCTATTGGTAGTAACAGCAGAATGTTGCGTGGTAAATGAACTTTTTCTTAGTTGATGCCCTTTTTAATGTCGGTGTATCTGTTTGGGCCACGTCGAGACATCCATGTGGAGACATCAGCAGCACCGTCATCCTGTCATTTGATAAACCACATGAGCCTGTGGACTTGTCATTATTTAGAGTGAATTCAATTGAACGGAAAGCGGAAATTACAGAGGAATCAGTTTGCTGAACATAACATACAAAATCCTGTCAATGATCATTCTGTAAAAATTTAAACATTATTCAAGATCACCAGAATGGATTTCGAACAAACCGTTCCACGACTGATAATTTGTTTACTATACGACAGATCTTTGAGAAATACTCGGAATTCTACAAAAACATCCACTGTCTCTTCATTGATTTCCAGCTAGCCTATGACAGCATTCACAGAAGTAGCCTCTACAACACGTTATGAGAATTTAGCACACCCACTAAAATCATTAGGATGATAAAACTGTGCATGGATGGCTGCCAGGCAGCTGTGAAGTTCAGATGATCTATATCCCCGCCTTCCCAATTAAAACTGGCTTACGACAAGGCTCTTCAACCTTGCATTAGAGAAAGTGATCCGGGAGAGTAATTTACATCTATACAATGGTGTCCGCTTCGAACATAGTGAAGTAAAACTCCTGGCTTATGCAGATGACATAATGTTGCTGAGTGAAACTGAAGAACTGAAAGACATGTACATATCTCTCAGGCACAGTGCCAGCAAAATGGGGCTTTTGATTAAACAAGAGGAAACGGAATAAATGGAAATAGGTCGAGTCATAAACCAAAATCCTTACTTTGAAATTGACCAACATTCTGAATTCATAAAAGTTCTTCAGTTCAAATACCTTGGATCACGTTTAAACAGTAAAAATATCATAACAATGGATATAAACTAAAGAATACCCTCAGGGACAAGATGTCAGTACTCTCTAAGCAACCCACTCAAAAATAAAACTTCGTCAATCACCACAAAGATGAAGATACACACCACTATCATCTGCCCCATAGTACTGTACGGTTCAGAAAGCTGGACGTTTTCAAAGAAAGAAAGAGAAAAACTGAATGTTTTCGAAAGAAAAGTAATGAGAAAAATCTGGGGACTTGTGTTGGAGAATGGCGTATGGAGAATTCGAAAGAACAATGAAATTTATCAGCTAATGAAGCATCCAGAAATTAATCAGTAGGAGACTGCAATGGGCTGGACATGGGCCTAGAATGGAAAACAACAGAATAACAAAAAAAAAGCATTTGAAGGAACTCTCCGGACATCAAGACCATTGGGCCAACTTCATACAAGGTGGAAAGATGACATAGAGAAGGACTTTGCAGCATTATGAATTTCCGCAGGGTGGAGAGAGATTGCGAGAGACAGAAGGCGGTGGAAGCAGATAGTTGATGCAGCGCGTGGTCTACAAGCCCTGTGATCGCTGAGGATAAGAAGAAGTTATGGAAGTTACCTTAATAAAGAGTTTTTCTTGCAAATCAGCAGAGGACATTCGTTGACGATGTTAGGGATACCGCAACAATAAGTGGTTGGCCAGACGAACTTTCTCTCCAAGTGGCTAATTTATGACTGAAAGGCGAAGTGATATTACACATGCAGTGCCACGACGTTCTTAGCAAGAGAAAGACATTCCAACAGATAGCTGACAGCTTATGACAGTGTTACTGGAAGCAAAATAGCACAATGTTCTTTTGACAAAAATTGCATACCTTAAGACAGAAGCATATCGAATCAGTGGATACCTTTTCGGGCAGAATCTGGAGAATCAATGTGCGGACATACCAATTGGCGCCAAACCCAGAAGCAAACAGAGTCTGGCTGTGCAAATCTTAAAATAGGGATTTGAATGTTTTTTCTGTGTTGTACATCAACGGTAGTGTGAGAATGGAAAACCCTGGGGACTTTGCTGCAGCTCTTAGGGTCACTTGTAATTGGACGAACTTGGCATTGCTGCAAGAATACGTGTGGACCACAGTGTTTTTCTGCAGAGGTAAAGTGTTGGTGATGTGGTTTTAAAGGCCGTGAACAGAAACAGTGTCAACAAACTGAATGCTATAAATGTGGCCCAATTGGACACCAAGCGCACTATTGTGGGGAGCAAAAACTGGGAAAAAAACATCAGCAGAAGGAGCTGTTAAATGCAAATGGAAGGGCTTCAACTTTTGGAAGGAATTCCCAATAGGACAGGACACTACAGAAATAGATACATTGACGGAACGCTGCTTGTCAGGCGCTGTAGAAGACAAGGAACAAAAATTTCTGATAGACGCAAGTGCGCATGTGTCATTCATCAATCTCGACCTCATAGGCAGGAGACTTTGGTCCCCACGTCACAAATTACGTGCAGTTGGTGACAATGACGTAGCATTATTGGGTACGACATTGATCAGTTTTAGCATTGGAACTAAAAATTTTGGTGAGCATGTGAAAATGTTACCAGATGTGCTTGAAGGGCTAGGTTTCTTTGACAAACATCATGTCCAAATCGATCTTCCACAGTGTATAATAGAACTCAGTGGGACTTGCTTTCTATTGGGGGATATAGCTGCAGGTGATCCTATGTTGCAAGGAACACCGCTCATGAAGGTGTTGCTAACTAAACTGTAAGCACATAGTAACGAGTGTTCACAAGACAAAAAACCAGCAGGTACAGGGAAGATACTGTGGATTTGGGTTGATGACAGTTTACGATGCGAAACGTTATATATGTGGTAGGGCCAGTGAGCGTAAATGAAGAGTTAGACCAAATGCACTGTTTTGTTTGCAGAATTGTAGCACATATAAGTTGTATTAATGATGAATTTATGATTGCTGTAAACTTGGATAACTTCAGTATGAATATAGTTACTTTGTTGATGGGCTTAATGACTAACAAGTTAGAGATATTAGATGAAGAAGATATTGATTGGTTCTGT
The DNA here is from genome assembly GCF_023897955.1 of Schistocerca gregaria. NCBI lineage: Eukaryota > Metazoa > Arthropoda > Insecta > Orthoptera > Acrididae > Schistocerca > Schistocerca gregaria. Next base: position 538,572,922 of record NC_064921.1, read on the forward strand.
AATGACAGAAGCCATAATCAAACTCTGGACTCGCATTCGGGAGGACGACGGTTCAATCCCGCGTCCGGCCATCCTGATTTAGGTTTCCCGTGATTTCCCTAAATCGCTCCAGGCAAATTCCGGGATACTTTCTTTGAAAGGGCACGGCCGACTTCCTTTCCCTTCCTTCCATAATCCGATGAGACCGATGACCTAGCTGTTTGGTCTCCTCCCCCAAAAACAACTGAAACGTCCCCTCAGAAAAATTATACACGACTGTGCATACTGACACACAATATTTTTGGCGCAACGCAATCTGACTTTCAATAATCCCTACAAGAGAATGGCCCTGACTAAATTAACCTATACGTTTCACAAATCACTTACCTCACAAAAATCTTCGTTACTCAAACTACTGCAATACAGCGAGCGCCACTACTGCCAGCTAAATAAAAGATTCAAACTACGGAAAGCACTAACTACTGATAGGCATAGTTAGCGAATGAAAGATTTTAATACAGAACAAACAATGTATTTACCTTAAGAGTCATAATATATATATCAGTTCATGACATCAATTCTTACAAATTTCAAAACTTCGCCATCTCTCTCCCCACATCCACCACTGCTGGCGGCTCACCTCTAACTGCGCAACGCTACGCGCTGTTAACATCCAGCTGTCCAACGCTACAATGGCGAGTATTACAACAATGCCAACCAGCCACAGACTGCACAGAGCACAGCCAGTGATTTTTCATACAGAGCGCTATGTAGCGTTACCAATAAAAAAACCTTAACAGCCTACTTACACAACCCAACAACATAATCAAACTGTCGCTGCAGCAGTGTTACGTGAAAAAGTGGGCCACTTGTAAGGCAATGATCAGCAGACAAAAATGATTTGCTACTGTAGTTTATGGATTTATTCAATATGAAGGCCCTTATCAGCAACATCTGATACCCAGCACCTTAATGTACAGGTAATAGTGCACCATCGACAGAAAACTGTACCACATAACAAAGCACCTCCGACACTTATTGGAGTTTATAGGTCAACAGTTAGCTGAAAATATAACAGAGTACAGAGACAGCCTATGGAGCTCAAACATCGTTATCATTCTGAAAAAGTCACCAAACGATACTAAGAAGGACAGATTCTGTTAAGATTACTACTACTTGAGTATGAAAACCCTCACAGACGTGTACGCCATCCCCAGTATTATGGAAGCATTAGACAATCTAGGACACTGCCAGTAATTTACAACAGTGGCTTTAAGAAGTGGATATCACCAGCTGGAGATACTCCTGGAGGATAGACCAATGACTACCTCCATGGTTCCATGGGGATAGTACCAGTAAAGAAAGATGCTGCTCAGGCTGAAAAATCTGAAAGCCATATTCCAAAGCTTATTAGACGGAGTCCCATCTAGTTTATAGCCGAAAACCTGCTCGCTATATTTGATGATATCATAGTATTTTTGAAGGATATGCCAGAGCATGTGAAACGCTTGGAAGACTTATTCATTACCCTACAATTAGCACCTCTGACACTAAGCAAGTGCCATTTTGCACAAATGCAGGTAAAATACCTTAGGTAAGTGATTAGTGGGAGGTGATCAAACCAATCTTCGCCTAACAAAGAGAATGTAGAACTGCGCAGTGCCAAAAAAAAAAAAAATAACAACTAGTCATTCAATGGATTATACAATTTGTAAAGAATTCTGCACAGGTCACAGAATCTCTGAATCGATTATTAAGGCAGGGTGTGAAATTCCAGTGGTTAGCAGAATGTGAAATAGGATATGGAACACTGAAGACAGCATTACTTTCTGATCCAGTACCGGTCTTCCCTGATTTTGAGAAGGAATTTACTCTCTCATGTGACGCCAGCAGTTGGGCAGCTGGTTGTATTTTGAGCCAAAATATTGATGGGCTGGAACATCGAGTAATATTTGAATCAAGCAACTGAACAAAGAGGAGCATAATAACTCTACTACGGAAACAACAGTGTTGGTGGTTATATATTGGCTAGCATACTTTCATTGTTCTCTGTATGGTTGGAAGTTTAAGGCTGTGAAAGGCCACCATCATTAGAATGGCTATTAGCACTGGAAGACCCTCCGAGATGGTTAATGAGACGGGCACTCCAACTCAGTGCGTCTGTTTATGAGGTGGTCCATAAACCGAGTAGGAAACACTCAAATGCAAATACATTGTTCAGGAAGGTTACAATGCTGAATGTGCTAGGCAAAAGTGTAACGGTGTGGTGGAGAGCACAAGCGGCCAACAAAGATTGTCAGGGATTCAGGTGACAACCAAATTCATGATAGCTGTCCCTACAGAATGACTAAATGCAGACAACGCCTAGTGATTCTGGTGGTGCTCAGGGATGAAGTATTGCGACAAGTAGATGATCAAATGTCGTCAGGTGACGGACGATGCCAAATGGTGGACAGACAAGTTGCAGGAAGGATTTGGCGGAGTAAAAGAAAGAGTGATGTCGAGTAGTATATGAAGGACTGTATACGTCGTGCACAAAGAGGGCAAGTAGCAGGAAGGATCTGGTGGAGAAGAAGAAAGTGTGATGTCGAGTAGTATATGAAGAGCTGTGTACCTTGTACACAAAGAGATGATCTTAGTCACCAAAAATCCCTTTGGAAAGACTACCAGACATCTAAATCCTTTTAGGTGATTGGACTTAATATCTTAGGACCCTATAATAGGACACTCACTGGAAATAAGTATGTACTAACGATTATAGGCCATTTGTCAAGCTTCTTGGCAAAGATGGCAGTTCCTGATCAGCAGACTAGTACAGTAGCCCACAATCTAATTATCATCTTGATGCTTAAATTTGGTGTAGATGAGGGTATGGATTTTGTATCAGACTTGATGAGGCAGTCATGTCATGTACTTCATATCTGAAAGATACGGACAAGCTCATTTCATTCACAAACTAATAGCAAAATGGAACGAGTTTATGGGGCATCTCTAAAATGTTGACTTATTACACTAATAGCCATCATAGCGATTGAGATACATATGTGCAATACATACTTTGCATGTATAACTCTAACGTAAGCACCGGTTTATGTCTATCACCTTTCTAGATGGTATATGGTAGAAAAATTCCGTTCCTCTTTGATGTCATGATTCCTAAATTAAGATATGTGGGTCAGTTAAAAATTTACAGAAAAAACTATGTGAGGTATGGCAGAAAGTAAATTGAACAAATACTAAATCTTTGGAATGAGAGGATTAGCTCGCGCAACGTTTGGGAAAATTGCTGCAACATCACGTAGGTCAATGGGTCTCTAACGCTTACATACCTAAGGGAAAGATAAAAAATTTCTTTATTAAGTAGCAGGATCCTTACAACATCTTTGAGGTGACTTACACTCCTGGAAATGGAAAAAAGAACACATTGACACCGGTGTGTCAGACCCACCATACTTGCTCCGGACACTGCGAGAGGGCTGTACAAGCAATGATCACACGCACGGCACAGCGGACACACCAGGAACCGCGGTGTTGGCCGTCGAATGGCGCTAGCTGCGCAGCATTTGTGCACCGCCGCCGCCAGTGTCAGCCAGTTTGCCGTGGCATACGGAGCTCCATCGCAGTCTTTAACACTGGTAGCATGCCGCGACAGCGTGGACGTGAACCGTATGTGCAGTTGACGGACTTTGAGCTAGGGCGTATAGTGGGCATGCGGGAGGCCGGGTGGACGTACCGCCGAATTGCTCAACACGTGGGGCGTGAGGTCTCCACAGCACATCGATGTTGTCGCCAGTGGTCGGCGGAAGGTGCACGTGCCCGTCGACCTGGGACCGGACCGCAGCGACGCACGGATTCACGCCAAGACCGTTGGATCCTACACAGTGCCGTAGGGGACCGCACCGCCACTTCCCAGCAAATTAGGGACACTGTTGCTCCTGGGGTATCGGCGAGGACCATTCGCAACCGTCTCCATGAAACTGGGCTACGGTCCCGCACACCGTTAGGCCGTCTTCCGCTCACACCCCAACATCGTGCAGCCCGCCTCCAGTGGTGTCGCGACAGGCGTGAATGGAGGGACGAATGGAGACGTGTCGTCTTCAGCGATGAGAGTCGCTTCTGCCTTGGTGCCAATGATGGTCGTGTGCGTGTTTGGCGGCGTGCAGGTGAGCGCCACAATCAGGACTGCATACGACCGAGGCACACAGGGCCAGCACCCGGCATCATGGTGTGGGGAGCGATCTCCTACACTGGCCGTACACCTCTGGTGATCGTCGAGGGGACACTGAATAGTGCACGGTACATCCAAACCGTCGTCGAACCCATCGTTCTACCATTCCTAGACCGGCAAGGGAACTTGCTGTTCCAACAGGACAATGCACGTCCGCATGTATCCCGTGCCACCCAACGTGCTCTAGAAGGTGTAAGTCAACTACCCTGGCCAGCAAGATCTCCTGATCTGTCCCCCATTGAGCATGTTTGGGACTGGATGAAGCGTCGTCTCACGCGGTCTGCTTGTCCAGCACGAACGCTGGTCCAACTGAGGCGCCAGGTGGAAATGGCATGGCAAGCCGTTCCACAGGACTACATCCAGCATCTCTACGATCGTCTCCATGGGAGAATAGCAGCCTGCATTGCTGCGAAAGGTGGATGTACACTGTACTAGTGCCGACATTGTGCATGCTCTGTTGCCTGTGTCTATGTGCCTGTTGTTCTGTCAGTGTGATCATGTGATGTATCTGACCCCAGGAATGTGTCAATAAAGTTTCCCCTTCCTGGGACAATGAATTCACGGTGTTCTTATTTCAATTTCCAGGAGTGTATACAGTGAATGTTAAAGTACACTTTCCGATTAAATCATTTAATGTTTAAAAATTAGGGTTAGTCCTTTTAAAGAATGTGCATTTTGAACTTTTCGCAATGTGACGAATAGTCCATTAAATTTCGGGCGTGTACTTTTAAAGAATGAGGGATGCTTTGCCATGAGTCCTGACAAAGGAGTCAGAGCGTATAAAAATGACTAAAAAAGTAAAAAAAAGTGTATACAAGTGGATAAGCATGATGCACGTGACGTACCCTATGCATTGAGTCACATGCCAAATAGGAATATTCAGATTTAGTTATGTTATTTGTAAGAGTTATGTTTTCCTTCTCTATTGTTGTTTCAGTCTGTTGTGAATTTATATTAGTTAACGTAGGTCATTAGAGCTGTGTATTGGTTACATGTTATTTCTTGTTTTGTTTTGTATATGTAATTTTTAAGGAAGGAGAGAATTACAACAGTTCCTTTCACAGTTTGCGCAAAAAGTATTTCCTGTATGATGGATGAGTAGGAAAAGAACTTAGTGATGTTTTGCCACATAGTAACTACGATAGTGAGTATGGAGAGAGAGAATTTGTGTATATTGGTCCAGCTACCAGTGGCAGGAAACAACGCGCAGTATCGGTGTTATAATGTTCACCCTTATCCAGTAAGATGGGGAACAATGGGTAAATACGTACAAATGAAAACAAGAGTGACATTAATAATTTATGAGCAAGGAGACGTTCGTGCTATTATGTCACTAGAGGACCTACAAGAAGAAAAACATCACCATTTGTCCTGACAGACAAATACAAATTGACACACAGACATGCAAAGTGCAACTGTTTCCAGGCAAAGCAGAGGCAACGGAATGCAATAAAGAAATATTGGTGCCAACACCTCATTTCCAGAAGTTAAGAGAATACTGGATCTACTCAGATTTTGCACCAGAAACTGTTCTCATGTATTACTGAGAGAGTGGAACACCTCAGGGAAAGGCAAACTTCGAGTGATATTTTGGTGAATGGCACAAATCGTGAAATAGCCAGGATGAGTGACTGTACTTCAGCTAACCCACACTGCATTGTATTGCTCAGAGAAACCATTGGAAGTTCTGCCAATGCAAGATATAGCCTACCTTAACACTACACTGATTCCTGATCTCGTACACTCTTTAGATAAACTAACGAAACATCAAAAAGGAAAAATTCCCATGGAACAAATGTTTCAACACAATTACCAATATAACAACAATCACCGCCAAAATGATGTGACCATTAGCTCTACGATCACGAATCTTGCCCTGTTTCTGATGACAATTTGTGTACTTTCCTATTGTGTCAGACAAGAAGCATTCGCTATCCAGACCTACTGGCATTATCAGATAATACATAGTCTAAGAAAAACTGTAAACTTGTTATAACTTTTAAAGACGGAAGTAAAAATAATATACCATAGCTCTGAAAAGGTTTGAGTAAACCAAAACTTAAGAATAATAGTATAGACTTAGGAAACAACGAGAAAATCCATTCTGGACAGCCCCCACAAGCAAAAAAAGTTGGTGCACTGGGCAAAATGTACAATTACGTACATAAATCTATTAGATTGTCGCAGACGATAATCAAACGCAAATTTAGGAACGTATTTTTCGGAAGAACGGAAGAGTGTTATGGCACAGAATAATTTCCTTGTACGTGTTTAAAAGTTATTTCAAATCCCACCTGTCGAGCTCATAGCTGAGGAGATTAACTTGGGCTGGTATGTCGGAGTATCAACAAGGTGTGCCGCCGATGTATCAGGAAGTAGGACACCAGGCGACCACTAAAAATAATTATAGAATTATCAAAACGAGGCAAGGAGCAGAAACGAGACTAAACAACGAGGGCCAGTTCGACCGTACACCTAGAGCCAACACGTAACAGGTGTGGGATCGGCTGTTTAAATAACGAGGCTTTCGGGGCTCAAACGTCCAGTCATGCCATCATTGTGTCTATGTAGCTAGACCCAGGGAGAATGAATGTTTCAGTGAAACCAGAACAAGCCGATCGTTGATGGTCTGCCAGCTAGCCCCTTGATGACTTCAATACTGAGATGCAGCCAACCTGACACAAAGTACAATGGTCCGCCATTGCAGCCTAGTGGGACATCACAATTGAGGAGAAGACTGACGTGTGTGGCCAGCCCTCCTCCACTGAGTCAATCACGGGTGATCTGCAAAGCTGTCACCTCTGCATCGCCCAGGTGTGGAATGTACACACAGCCCTCTGGCTGACTCGTGAACACACACTTGGTCTGACCATGATGCATGAGTAGGGCCTCGTCTTAACAACTGACATCCTGACTGCACAGTCGGCTATCCTCACCTGAGCGCACAGTAGGCTGGCTACTAGAGCACTGGGGTGTAAGCCGTACTGTACTGCAGAATACTGGGGTGGGTGACGATTATACATCTCCACGCTGCTGCAGCGCAACATGCGGCTATGGCTCACTGATCTGTGGCTTCAGCGTCACGACTCAGTGGCGGGACATGCACTTTACGCCCCAGCGCCGTCCGATGCCCTGTCACACTTTACTCGTATAACTCTATAAACTCATACTGGAAAATAAATGTTATTACAGATTCCGTAGTGTCACCAATGCCTCCGGGAGTAAACTGAACGCCGGCCGGAGTGGCCAGGCGGTTCTAGGCGCCACAGTCTGGAACCGCGCGACCGCTGTGGTCGCAGGTTCGAATCCTGCCTCGGGCATGGATGTGTGTGATGTTCCTAGGTTAGTTAGGTTTAAGTAGTTCTAAGTCCTAGGGGACTGTGACCTCAGAAGTTAAGTCCCATAGTGCTCAGAGCCATTTGAACCATTTTTAAAATAAACTGAACCATTCTCCTACACTCTGTGCCCAGCCTTCTGCAAACAACACGACCCAGCTCTCTGTGTCACAGTAATACTACTCAATTTAAACGCGATCTTCTATCTTTTTGTACTCCATCATCAGGCCACAACTGGCCCATCGGGACCATCCGACAGCCGTGAGCGTGTGGTCAGCATACCGCTCTCCCGGTCGTTACGATGGTTTTCTTTGACCGGAGCCGCTGCTATTCGGTCGAGTAGCTCCTCAGTTAGCATCACGACGCTAAGTGCACCCCGAAAAATGACAACAGCGCACGGAGCCGGCCAGTGTGGCCGAGCGGTTCTGTCTGGAACCGTGCGACCGCTACAGTCGCAGGTTCGAATCTTGCCTCGGGCATGCATGTGTGTGATGTCCTTAGGTTAGTTAAGTTTAAGTAGTTCTGAGTTCTAGGGGACTGATGACCTCAGATTTTAAGTCCCATAGTGCTCAGATCCATTTTTTGAACAGCGCGTGGCAGCCCAGATGGCCATCCAGCCAGGTCTTCTATCTTAGACAGAAGAAATTCAGATGCTTTTGTCTCGCTGATAAGTGCAAGGAGATCCTAGTCATCGACGAGGTGAACCATCTTCAAACGATTGCAGTGGTGTGAATTTGAAAACCCAACTGCTTATAGTAAATAACTGCATTAGGTGTTAAAATATGGAGGCAAACCAGGCCATAGTCCACAATCTGATGTAGGAAGGTCAAATGTAATGCATTGGGAATGCTACGAGTTGGAAATCACAGAATAGTCATGTTGAGCTTGGACACTGTTTACTTTGGACAATCTTTGGATTTGCAACCAACTGACAGGAAGCTGCATGGAATTTTTGAACTGTAGTAAAGCAAGATCATTTATGCCTGCCTAGCTAGTTGCTCGATCTAACACACTGCTTCCTAGCACGAATCCTCCCGGAGAGTCTGTGGATGGTTTTTAAGGCGGTTTACCATCTGCCTCGGCAAATGCGGGCTGGTTCCCCTTATTCCGCCTCATTTACCCTATGTCGGCAACTGCTGCGCAAACATTGTCTCCATGTATGCGTACACCATAATTACTCTACCATGCAAATATTTGTGGTTACACTCGTCTGGTATGAGACGTTCCGGAAAGGGGGTGGGGGGGGGGGGGGGACTGGTGTCCACTGGGGGCCGAACTGTACAATAACCCTGGTTTCGGTGTGGGGCGGCGATGGAGTGCGTGGACTGCTGTGGCCTGTTGTAGGGTTGTGAACCACTGAGGGCTACAGCGGGACGAAGCCTCTTCGCCGTTTCTAGACCTCAGTTCAATATACAATACACACACAATACACAAGATCGTTTATTGTTCCGCTTGTTAATAAGCTTATATGTGTGTCCATTGAAAACGTAATTCTCCATATAGTCCTTGCTTTTCTCAGTCTGAGGAAGTTGTATTTAACAAGACTCATTTCTTAGTTATTGTTGTTGTTGTGGTCTTCAGTCCTGAGACTGGTTTGATTCAGCTCTCCATGTAGCCACACAAATTATAAAAAAAAATATGTACGTATATATGTATTTGCATGTTCCCCATCTCTTACTAAACCACTGGGCCGATTGCTACCAAACTTGGTACACATATTGAGAGGCACCCACATGCCTTGCTCATACTGTGGCAGCAAGCAGTCAGGCCTGCAAGATGAGTGGTCTGCCAAGCGAGTGGATTTATTCTTATTTCTCGCAAAAACATCAATGGCTGATTATGAACTCTAGTACCCACAGTGAAGCTACAAATTATTCTCCTGTTTGAATAATACGCAATGGAAACGGATAACGCACATCTGAGTATTAGCAATTTACACAACTCTGATTGTTCACTACGCACTGGCAATATCACAATTTCTGTCTTACCCAACGGCTTTGGTCAAAACGTCGCCATCGCACTGAATATGAATGGCGCACACATTATAAATTCTGGATATCATGATTACACACTATTCTAAGAACAAGGCCACCAATCTTTTTCTTTTCACTGTCTTTTTTATTCCGATAAATTCTATTATGACTCAAAGATAACCTAAACACACCATTACATTTTATACAACAATTACAAATGAGAAACTCCGCCCAGTGGGCATGGCTTTACATTGGTGATCCTCTATCTTATGGTCTCGTAATTATCTAACGCTACAGTGCACTTTCTGGATCTTTTGCTATATCTCACACTTCGACTCTCACACCCATCATCACGAAAATTTCCTCCAGACCGAGCGGTACAAAAAGGAACATGCATAACCCACTGCCTCTGAACCTATCTTGCTACTCACCCATGCAAACCACGCATACTTAAATTACATGAAATACATCACACTGGCAACATAGAATACGTCACAAAGAATAGTCACAACGATAGAATCACTTCACCTTCAGCTTTCCCACTTGAATTAGTATTCATCCCAGTTTCACACGACACTGCCCCACTTCGTAACTTTTCTTTCCTACTACGAACTCTGGAGGATATATGCATGCAATGCAAGCTAAGTGGCGCTGCTGGATAGTCGGCTGATTCACCTTGCTTCTCTCTCAGAGTATTAAAATCAAGCGTCACACGGAAACATAACACACAAAGGTAATATTAATATCATATTCATCTTTCCTACCACGAAATCTGGGGGATATATGCACGTCTTCCTCTGCAATGCAAGCCAAGTGGCGCTGCTGGATAGACGACTCACTCAGCCTACTTCTCTCTCAGAGTATTAGAGTTTGAATCAAGCGTCACACGGAAACATAACACGCAAAGTAATATTAAGAACATATTCGTCACACACTCGAGTCCTCAACTGATACCATGGACGAGTACTTCTCTTTATCCTTTGTCTCACACACAGATTGAGCCTCACACAGTACTCACCACGTGGAAGCACTCGTCCCTAATTTCAAGTCCTGCACACGCCATCCAACTTATAGTACACACGCCAGTAATTCAGCTTAACTTTAGCACTCGGAAATTTTTCAACTTAGTACTAGCACTCGCAAGTATTTCAACTTATTGCTACACGTGGTTTCATTGTGACCGCTGGTCACTTCCTAAGATTACTGCGATCCCCTTAATATTACCTGCCTGTCATTTAATTCTCCCCCCAAAAGTACCTGAAATAGAGAAATTATTATTCCAAGCTACTCTTAAGTATTTCACATCCATACCATTCTCTCCACTCTTTTGTCTTTACGGAGCACACCTCAGACAGGTCTTACCAACACAATATTCAGTGCCAGAGTGCTGAAACATGGCCGTTCTTCAGGTCATCTCGCACCTCCGCCGAGGTGGGGGAGCACCATGCTACCGTATTGGTCAGCCACATTTCAGGCGCTCAAATCTCAGGTAAATTTCATCTCTTTGGTTCCACCAAAGATGACCAAAGGACCGTCTCAAAGATGATCATATATTGTACATGCACTATCTGCGGTTAGCAGACGACCATACGTTCATTCACTTCACAGATCTCACCAAACTGAGTGTAGCGATTTATTTTGTGGGAGTGAGCATGTGATCAATTAAATAAATTGTCCTTCTTTCCTACACTTGTATCAGGTTTCGGCGTATTAAGTGAAGTTGCGTTAATATTACAAAAAATATGTTGTTCTGACAAGAATAAAGAAGAATGTTGTACCTATTTTCCATGTTGGGTGGTACTGTACCCTTTCAATATTATTTACTGTCTCGATGAATGACTGTGGGGATGAGAAGGGCCGGGGATGAAAAGGCACTATAGCCCATGACGCGAGAATACCAATACTTCAGTGATCCAATATTTGAAAATGAGAACATTTCCAGACTTGCAACAACCTTTATACATAATTTTGAACCTTAACGAAATTTTTTGTCGCCGACGACCCTCACATAGTGATGAAAGGAAAAAAAGTTTGTCAGTTACTACATTTTCACAGTTCATACAGTAAAACTGCTTCATGGGGCATGACCCTTTGCTGCTAACTGTATTCGTCGCACATTTTTCAAACATTATTCACATACACCACTGAAAACACCAGGAAAGTTAGATCTTTGTACGGCAGTTAGTTTAGGAGACTTGACGTCATAAGTACTGAATACGTGAAAAACTGCTGATTCATAAAAGACGTTGAAATTTATTACTTGGTTACTACTAACTCTATATGTAACACTTTTCGCAGACAGTATTGACACTTGCTGCTGAACGTACCTAGAAAAATATACCATTTTACGACTCGTTGTTCAGGAGATTAGACACTATAAACAGTGAGATGCGTGAGAAACTACCGCATCATGAATGACGTTTTAATTTATTACTTCTTTATTATGAACTCAATTCGCATCAAATTTCGCAGATGTTACCCACATATGCCGACAAATGTACCTAGAGACACATAGTTCAGGAGATATAACATAATAAACTCTGAGACGCATGAGAAACAGCTGCGTCATGCATGACGGTTTACTTTATTACCTCTTTACTATTAAATCTATTCACAACATATTTTGCAGACAGTACGTACATGAACCATTGGATTTGTCTACAAAATTATATCACTGTACACCACAAAGTTCAGGAGGTACGACGTTAGAAATACTAAGCTGCGGAAAATGAAACTGCAGGGCGACATTAGCTAGAGATACAGGCGAAATAAGTGTATATTAAATAGGTGGGAAATATATCGGCATTATCTAAGTTTTCTAATTACGAGATATTTCTTATATCGAGATAAGGATGAGGAGCTACAGCTTGTTTCACCATCTTGATCTTCTCGTAAATCTTTGTCCTCCTACAAATACCACATGTGGGCTGATGACCTCCTATCTAAGTGCAACAACAATAAACCTGAAGACAGCTGTGCAGAATCTCATTATCGACCTTTGTGCACTATCAAAATAGGCTCTGGGTATTGGTTAAAGCTTAACTAAGCTGTACTGATTGGTCACCCTAGCTTCATTAGACAGAAATATCGGGTACCTTTACCACTTTTGACCCTAAATTGGACAAATAACAACTTCTCCCTTTAGCAAAGAGTCTAGGAGTAAAAACAGATGAAAATCTAAATTGAACTGAGCACATAATTGTAATGGCCAAGAAGGCATCAACATCTCTACAAGCCCTGCAAAAATATAAAAAGCTCGTCCCTCTTGATCTGCAAAATATACTTGTACGAACACTTACACTTCCAGTTATTGGTTACAGTGAGGCATTTCTCAGGAAAGCTCACGGCGCGTTGAACTAGCTATGAATGCATCTGTTCGTTATACTGTGATATTCGAGCTTCCATCATATTTCGCAGTAATGTGCACGGCTATCCTAACTGTCTGCAGACAAACGCAAAGCTTTCCATGCCCTCTGTCTTCTCTACTGTCTCATGAACGTACACTGCCCGCCACATCTTTCCACGATCTTAAGACTCTTCTCTGAACAACTCTGCAGAAACTGTTTCCATCAGAACAAACTCATTTCTGTTCCACTCCATCGCTCAGCCACTTTCACGAGTCCCTTCTCAGTAGCAGGAAACTATGGAATAACATTCCCCTTTATATTAGAGAACTGTACAGCATATCTAGCTTCAGAAGACAGTTAATGACATATCTGCTAAAGAAAAAAATAACGGTTACCATTGTCCCTGTACGCACTAATTACCCTTGTAGATGTTCGCCCCCGGTAGCTGAGTGGTCAGCGCGACAGAATGTTAATCCTAACGGCCCGGCTTCGATTCCCAGCTTGGTCGGAGATTTTCTCCGCTCTGGAACTGGGTGTTGTGTTGTCTTAACCATCATCATTTCATCCCCATAGATGCGCAAGTCGCTGAAGTGGCGTCAAATCGAAAGACTTACACCCGGCGAACGGTCTACCCGACGGGAGACCCTAGTCATACGATATTTACATTTTATTTAGCCCTGTAGATCATTCTTTCCAATAAGATCTTCCTAATTTTACGGTATTCTTAACTGGTGCAGTCTCCTTAAATTTCCTTTCCCCAGAACTCGCTATGTCAGAAAGCGTCTATTTGGTAGACTTATAAATTCTTTTTATATATGTCACTATCTTTATTGTTATTAATTCACAATTATTGCCATTGTTATTATCGTTGTTATTATTTCTATTATCACTATTAGAGGTAGCAGCAGCAGCAGCAGTAGTAGAGGTACTGTACTACCAGTATCAACTTTGTTAGTGCATAGTCAGTGTTATTTACTCTGACAGCCTTTATAGACTATCTAATCATTTTAATATTATATGTCGCATTGAAATTGTTATTTCTTAGGTACCTATGATGTAAAAAAGGTTCTTACGTGTGATAGCTGGTCTGGTGCAAGAGAGGGCCTGATGCCTCTCAGCAGATCAGGTAAAATAAATAAATAAAATAAATAAATTGAAAAGTTGCACGACATTAATTAAACAACTAACAGAATTAAATTCTATTATAGAAAAGTAGCAATTCACATTAACCATTTGGTTAAAGCATGAAATAAGTTATTGTCCTATTATGACGGTGGTAGATTTCAAAATATAACAAATTTCCTGGTGAAATTTCTTTAGGTGAGTTGTATTAGTACCTACTTCAGTTTTTAGTTCGAGCATTGCTATTGTGAGAAGAAAACATCTAAGTGAAGCATTATACGGGTAAGCAGTGCAAATAATGGAGGGTTTCAAAAAACATGTTGCACATCATAAGTAACGTCTATTAAACGCAGCACTACGCTTCAGAGTGGCACAGACACATGACATTATTTTTCATCATAGTCACCACACCAAGTAACCGTAAACAACGGTCGGAGCCTTCCAGCAACTGTTAAAGTTCTCGACGATAGAAATGCTTTCCTTGGTCACAGAACCATCGTCGGGAAACTCGTGATTACTGTGAATCAGTTCTTTGATTGTCTGGACACTGTCGTCTGTGGTCGATATAGACGGCCTTCCTTCTCGATCGACGTCATCGACGTCTGTGAGATCTGCGTCAAAGTTTTGATACCATTTCACTATGGCTGGAAGCCAGATTGTATTTGGTTTATATACCGCCAAAATTTTACTGAGAATCTGTGTGCAATTTAACCGCTGTGCTCACAAGAAACACACTGTCCTGAGCACTTTAACTTGCAGTATGTTTCCAGTTGGCGCGCCATGTCACCCGCATACTGTGACGCACCTGTTGACCATACCACAGCAGAAGTGTGTCTGCAGGAAACCCGGAACATGTAGTTTCCTCCGAAAAGGCGGCACTCTTGTTGTGGAACGATCTCAGCAAGGGACGACACGTGTAATTTATTTTGTGAAGTCCCCTCATATCAGCGCTGAAGTGTTTCAGGAACGACCATATAATTGTGGATTAGGTTCTTTAGGATCACGATAGCCTTGAAATAGACCTTTTCGAATTTGCGTTTTAGACATTACTGGATTGAAATAAATTTATGCCGTCTTACATGACGATGTGTCTTTCCTTATTTGCTATATCATCTTTGACATCAACTTTAAAGAATGGATGCTTGTCCTATTGAACGGAACATTGAGTTTCGCTGTATAACTAACTTCAGGCGTAAGGTATTTTATAATTATTGCAAGTACAGTAGATTAGGTTAGAAATTTAGAAGGCCGTTGCACGTTGAAGACTTGTGAGCTCTGTCCCTTACTCACTTTCTGTACAATTATTCCTCTGTTTGTCGGTTAATGATTCTTTCTTAATTCAATTAACTGATGATCGGTTTTGTGTACTTCTTTAAGCACTGTTGACGAGAATGTCACTCTTAGTTTATTACATCTTATTATTTGTTGGAACTGTTTACTGAATTATGGATGAATTGCTCACTTTTCGGCGACATTTACTACTTGAAAATTGCTGTTCAGTGTTCTTATTAGACGTCACCCGACACTCGGCCGAAAAATCCAGTGCGCTACGAGGTTCCAGTTTGAATGTTTCCTCCGATCGATTGTTCACGACCAACTACATCAGTAGACTCCGCTTTAACTACACTTTTTTTATTATTTTTTTTTAACACACATGTCTGAATCGCTCAGTTGACAATGTATTTACACAAACCAACTAGATGGATATTTACACACTAAGATACGAAAAAAATTGTTATCTAGGTAGGAAGTGCTTAATGAAATGGATTTAGACTTCTGTCACAGGACACTGTATTGTACAAGAACAGAGCAAAAATTTTAAAGGAACTCGTAAAGGAACAAGTTCAAATGGTTCAATTGGCTCTGAGCACTGTGGGACGTAACATCGGACGTCATCAGTCCCCTAGAACGTAGAACTACTTAAACCTACCTAACCTAAGGACATCACACACATCCGTGCCCGAGACAGGATTCGAACCTGCGACAGTGGCGGTCGCTCGGTTCCAGACTGAAGCGCCTAGAACCCCCGGTCACAGCGGCCGGCAAAGAAAAAAGGATATGGTCACCCATGTGTATTATTTACAATGAAAAGGCATACATACAACATTCCAAGAAATATTCAAGCTGGTCGGTAATCAAATAAAGTTTTGTGATGGTAAAAATCAAGAAAGACTGAAAAATGTCACCTAGAGACAAAAGGATTTCATAATAAAACATAAAAGATTCTTTTCGCCTGTGAGAAACTCTGTCGAGTCAAAATAAGTCTCATTCTAAGGCCGTGAGGATTCGGAAAGTCCTTCACTGCTGAGGTGATATCCTTAGGTTAGTTAGGTTTAAGTAGTTCTAAGTTCTAGGGGAGTAATGACCATAGCTGTTAAGTCCCATAGTGCTCAGAGCCATTTGAACCATTTTTTTGCTGAGGTGAGCAAGATTCTAGAGGAGGTCGTGCATCACTGTCTTTTTTCGACCTGTCACGAGATGTCGAATCTGTATTGTATTCTGTACCTCGTGGAGGGCATGTAAAAATTAGTTTTGTTATGAAAGGAAAAAAAGGAACAGGGTGACCTCCAGCATTTGCACGTAACTTAATGTCATAGATTAGCACCAAGGAGTACGCAATCTTGTACCGCCACCAAATTGACAGATGAATGTCAAAAATATCACACACATTTTCACCACGTGATACAGTCGACAGATTCGGCACTTCAAGCACGAAGCCGTTGCACGGTCTGGCAAGCAGAAATTATATCCATTGAGGCTATGTATTACACATATATTCAGCTCATACTCTAGCAGTCATGAACAGAGAACTACAGTAGAAAAAACCAACCCCGGACCATGTATTGACATATTCAGAAACAGTTATACAAAGTGAACTGACTGAATAAGTAAAACTGGATTGAAAATAGTAAATACGGGAGGTGCACAGAAACCTGAAACACATTACCAAGCCTAAAACGGTGTAGGAAAATAGTTGGCCTTCAACACAACTTCCCGTCATCTAGGAAAGGATAAATGCAGGTCCTGTATGGTCTTCAAGATAACCTAGGACCATTCTTGCTGTAAAATAGTGGCATTTCAGGAAGCGATGATGGAGATGGATGACTGTCAAGTCCCTTCCCTCCAAAGTAGACCACAAAGCCCACAATAATATTGAGATCTGGTGACTGTGGCGGTCAGTGGGACGTGAGAGTTCTTATTAGTGCTCACAAAACCAGTCAAAGACTGTTCTGGCGTAACCACAAGCCCCGAAACGAAGATGAAGAACGCAAGAGAAGAGAAGGCGGTGAGACGACGTCGGCCAATAGCACGCTGAGCAGGACATTATCGCGATAGGAGCGGCATCTAGCCGAAGTGAGATAAACGCCAATCCTGTGAGCCTCTGCCGGACGTTAGTAGACAGAATTCTCAGAGTATTAGCACGGCCTAGCAGAGAGTGCTACGATAGCAGTTATTAGTGATCGACAAACCGTGTGTCAAACTTGCATGGACATTATATATAGCAAAGGAATCGGATTTATGTTGCATGCCGCCCATCGCTTGAGACACCTTTGTAAATACTAGTTAAGTATTGCCATTCTTGAAACTTCCTGGCAGATTAAAACTGCGTGCCCGACCGAGACTCGAACTCGGGACCTTTGCCTTTCGCGGGCAAGTGCTCTACCAACTGAGTCTCGGTCCGACACACAGTTTTAATCCACCAGGAAGTTTCATATCAGTGCACAATCCGCTGCACAGTGAAAATCTCATTCTGGAAACATCCCCAAGGTTGTGGCTAAGCCATGTCTCGCAATATCCTTTCTTTCAGGAGTGCTAGTTCTGCAAGGTTCGCAGGAGAGATTCTGTAAAGTTTGGAAGGTAGGAGACGAGTTACTGGCAGAAGTAAATCTTTGAGGACGGGGCGTGAGTCGTTCTTGGGTAGCTCAGTTGGAAGAGCACTTGCCCGCGAAAGGCAAAGTTCCCGAGTTCGAGTCTCGGTCCAGTACACAGTTTTAATCTGCCAGGAAGTTTCATATCAGCGCACACTCCGATGCAGAGTGAAAATATCATTCTGGATTGCCATTCTTTTTAGTTGTAATAAAAACTACTAATGGTATTTGCTTGAATTGTTGTGTGGCATTCCGAGAACGCAGCATCCTTTAGGCAACCTATACGAGACGTGTGGGCAGGACCCCACATGAACGATGGGAGATGTGTGAATAGGAGCACCGTTCTTGGAACACAGCGTCACCTCTGACAACAAGCGTGTACCTTGGGACGGTTCCTATCAGCGAAAATGAAACCTTCCAGAATATCCATGGGGCCCATGGAATATCATGACACGGCTGACCAAATAATCACTGAACCTCCGGCATGTTTTACTCCTGGGACGTAAACTCGGCCATAAGTTGGAAACAGTGAGAAACTAGGCTCCTGCAAGTCCGTGCTTTTGGAGCTCCCTTCGTGTTGTTTCAGTGCTGATAGATTTCGCAACTTGTGTAGTGACTTTTTCAGCTGTCGTCCTCTTATTTTTCGTCACAATCTTCTTCAATGACCGTGTGTCAGGATCACTTACCACACAGAGTAGTTCGTGTTGCGGCTTAGCGGATGATGTTTTCCCGATTTCCTCATATGCAGTATAAATCATCGATATGGTACCTCTTGAAAAACAAAACGATTCGACTCTCTTGGTTACGGAAGCACTCACCATACGAGCACCAGCAATTCGCCTACGTTCGGATTCACTTAACTGCAACATAATGTACTAATAACTTCGCAGAAAGCTGTTCTGACCACGACTGCCATTTACAATTTATGAAGGGCATTGAACAGGTGTCCTTTGGGGTCGAATATAGCAGGACAACCTGCAGGATTGCCGTAGCAATCTGCATTTGTATTCAAGCACGCATTTTTCGCAGTGTTTCCATATTTTTGTACAGCCCCCTGTACGAGGAGACTGTAAGAGAGTATTGCTAAAAGCGAAGTTAAAGGTTAACCTTACAAATGCTCCATTGACTGGCTTAAGAGGAGACGTCAGTGGGAGACGTGAAATTTTAGGAAAGCGATTAGCAACAGTTCATTGTCACAGATTTGGTGCATTTCCGGTTGTTCACTTTTTTGCGTATGTTCTCAGCAAAACTAGTGCAACTTCAAAATTCTTCTTATGAGTTATAGTTTGACATTTCCTTTCCCCGCACATCCTGGATCTTTGTGTAAATAATTCGCTAGGGGTAGCTTCTATACTGGTGCTTACCTAATAAGAAAACTAAACTCCTTGATAGTCTCTCTAAAGCACTGCAGCTGCTTATCAGTTTACGCAACTGCAATATGAATCTTTGTCAACAATCAAGTGTTCAAGGTATCTGTAAAGGGTAATCACACGCACACTTTCACAGATATCAGCAGAGCCTCCCAATGACTGTAATGTAATGGCCAAGGAGCACTGCACGTCATCGAGTTCTGAATTACTCCCAGTCACTTTATAACTTTGCAGAAACCGCGAACGAAACTCGTATTTCGTATGGAATCTTGCCTGTAACTCATATGTTTTGGTTCAGTTACCAGATTGTAAATCAAAGCGTTAGAACAAAACATCTGGCAAATTGTATCGACTTCACCGTAGACAGAGTGCTAGCTCGATTCGATTGTGCTGGAGGACAGAACTGTCCGTAGTTCATAAGAAATAACCAGGAAGTTGTATGGGACTCACGAATCAGGATGGCCGTACGGGGTCGTCGTTCTTTCGACTGCGAGTACAAATATGCAATCAGTGTCGTAACTGGCCCACGTCGTTCATTTAATAATGGATAGAGAACGAGAATAGTGTCTAACCTTACATGTGTGATACTGAAAAACTTTTAGAGCTTCATACTGCTCTCTCTGTCTCTTTCTTGTCATGTTATGAGGTGCCTGGGTTGAAAAGATGACATGTCACCCAAATTCATTAAAGAAATCCATATTAGTCAGGCTAATACACACTACCTCACCCCCTTTAACAACCACAGTTCCTATCATGCAACAGACAATTTATGGAGGAAATTATGATTTGGCTCTGTTTGTGGTCAGTTTATGAGTTGCGCCTTCGACATAATTCTATTTATGATAATGTAATAGCTGATCACTCATATCTGGCAAAGGGCACTGATAATAAGGTTTTCGTATACAAAGTGATTTATTGTGAGAATTTCTAAAGTATTACAAGACATAAATATTGAATGGAATATTAATAAGATGGTGCAAATGGCTCTGAGGACTATGGGACTTAACATCTACGGTCATCAGTCCCCTAGAACTGAGAACTACTTAAACCTAACTAACCTAAGGACATCACACGACACCCAGTCATCACGAGGCAGAAAAAAATCCCTGACAAGCCGGAATCGAACCCGGGAACCCGACCGCGGGAAGCGAGAACGCTACCGCACGACCACGAGCTGTGGACTATGAATAAGAACTATGTAACTTCGGTAATGAGATGTTGGCTGAATTCGTGTACAGGAGTGGGATGAACTATCATGTTACGGAGCCCTACAAAATCTGTGAGTGAGAGTATGCTTTAACAAGTTACCCCTGACCATTACAAACAATATTGATTGGGAATGAGAGCCCTTTGTTATAAATCACTCATGCAAGCCATGGCTGTGTATGGCGACAAGGCGCCAATGTAAGCTGGGAGGGGTCAAGTTGCTACCGTGCCGGCGCTGCAAATTCATTACCACTTGCAAGACCGGTCGTGCGCCGACAGCTTTGAGCGCACGGATGAAGTGCCAGCTACTCTCACTGGCGGTCCGCGCCCGTGGGTAAAGACCTGATCGAAATAGCGGAAGGGCGAAACGCCAAACGATACTGATTGTTGTCGCCAAGTGGTAACAGACAAGCTCTGCCCGGACTACCATGACAGTAATAAAATTTGGAAAGTTGTTCCTATGGGACCAAACTGCTGAGGTCATCAGTCCCTAGGCCTTCACACTACTTAATCTAACTGTAAGGTGCCAGGACCTGAGCACTTACACGTTAGCTTACCAACATTAGTATTAATAATAAAGGGACTGGCAAAGGCATCAGATCATGACTCTATTGAATTATGATAAATATGAGGCACTCTCGAGCAGTATTCCCTGCATGTCTGCATGATTGAGCCACTAACTGAAGCGTTGGCGAAAACTGTCGGAAGTTGATTATTGTGGAATATTAAGTCTGCATATGGCCGTAGCTGGCTGTGCCGCCGTGGGCGGCAGGTAGCGTTCACGCGGGACTAGACGGCGCTTTTGGGGATGGGCCGGCATCCGGAGACACCTGTGTTGGGCAATAGTTGGCGAAGACGGGAAATTCGTTTGCCTAGGGGCATTATGACCTACTCGATCATTGGGTAGATCTCAGAAACGCCGTTGGAGGGATTTCGGCGATGATAGAGCGTTCGACATTGGTCGAAACTGGGTATTCTTCCGCCACGTTTTCGTACGCGTGGGAGACGGGAGAATTGTAGAGAGACTGAACTTCGCCTTCAGCCATCTAGCGGTACGGACTTGGAGACGGCGTCTTGGCCATCGTCTTCGAAGGGAGATATACGGTCTGTATCGCAGCACTGCACCAACGCGTGTTCCGTGCAGAGTTCTGCGGTTAGAGCTCTTTGTGTGCTCAGAAGTGAGATTTTCACCAACACTTAACCAATTCCAATTATCTTTGCGAGGTGCCGAGTATTTATCAACGCAGCTGCCGGTAATAGGGGCGCGTAATTGCAAATTGTTAATGTGCCATTCTCAGGAATGTGTGGGTGGACAAAGAGAGTCACATTTTTTTTGTAAATTTTGTCAGTTGTGGGGAATATCAAATTAAAATGCCGATATTACAATCGAATTATCGACTTCATTTACCCTGTACCAGTAAGCTTTACATGGACTCTAGTCACTGCACAGCTTGCCCAGACGGGAAGGGAAGAAGGTTTGCAGTCTTCTATGACAGCGACGGACAAATATGCTTACATAACTTAAACTAACTTATGCTAAGGACAACACACACATCCATGTCTCGGCCTAGGGGAGCCGCGCGAACCGTGGGAAAGCGCCCCAGATCGCGCGGCCACCCTGCGCTGCTGACAGTAATACTACTGACGTTCACTCTGGCTGACCAGAACTGAAGAACTCGCTCTGGCAGTCCAGAAGCAAAACACGACCGTTCTTTCCGGCCGTCTAGAAGCAAATGCATTCAACTCTACACTTCGCCTTCACACCGAAAGATTAGCACCTTTGCCCCATCGTGTAGGAAAATCTCCATCCGTGTCAGGACACAGAAAGAACGGTCAATTACACTCTTAGATTTTGCCGCTCCTTCCCCCTCCAGACCATTACTACAAATTTCCCTCCTATCGAGTGTCGTCCCGCCAAATTCGGAGTGCACTCTTTTGCGTCAGCACACGTCACACTGTTCCACCAGTCAGATGGCGTTTTAGGTCTTTGCGCGGGAAAGCATAGGACTGAAGCTGCCTCTGGAAGATTAATGGCAATGGTTGCGCGTGTGCTGCACTGTCGACCCCCTGTGGACTTACATATTAAAACTCTCCGTCTAGATGCAGACAATGCAGCCGTCTGACGCCGCCTGGTAGGCGGGCGGCGGTCCTCAGTGCACTAATACGACACGCGAGGCGCCGGGCCCCATCGTCCCGCACACCCTGCTCACCTCGCTATAAAAGGCGAAAACGCCCGGCACCCCCTGTGGTGCGACAAAGTGGGCCTTACTCTGCTCTTGCCGTTCAGATAGCTTTGCTGCCACACATCGCCACACGCCTAATAAAGTGCGCCAAGCACGACACCCAGTTTCTACCTAAATAAAATCATAGCTTCTGAATGTTGGGCTCCATAACATTCCCTTTCTGTGCAGCGACCGTGGAATATAATATTATAAAGAATGTAGCAACCAGTCGCGTAAACACAATTTATTTATCTGATTGAAAACCGATTTCGACTGATATCAGCCATCATCGGGGCATTTTTCTAACCGATACATGCCGTAAGTAGAAATCTGCCAAGGACAGTACTTCTACTTATGGCCTGTATCGGTTAGAAAAATGCCCCGATGATTACTGTTATCCGTCGAAATCGATTTTCAACAAGATTAATAAATTATTTTTCCGCGACTGGTTACTACGTTCTTTACAATAAAATCAAAGCTCTCATTCCAGGTTTCATTACTCCAACGACCTTAATCGGCCGTATCACTTGGGAACTTGGCGAGAAGAAACTGAAACAAGGCAAAAAAAAAAAAAAAAAAATGGAAGGGGACAAGCCAGGTTGGTGCATTTATGGGGCCTGCAGTTTCTCTAAAACTTAACACTTCCTGGCAGATTAAAAATGTGTACCGAACCGAAATTCGAACTCTGGACCTTTGCCTTTCGCAGGCAAATGCTCTATCAACTGAGATGCCCAAGCACGACTCATGGCCCGTCCTCACACCTTTTCTTCGGCCAATACTATATCTTCTCCATTTCAGGCTGTTGTTAACATCTTCGTGTTTTAAATCAAGATTGTTGCGCACTTGATTTTGTCAGCCTACATATTTGTTGGTGTTCCACTTGGGACTATGTCACCTGGGTCAAATTGGAGTGCTGCGTGTGCAGTAGCATTGTTCTGCCTTCTTATACCGTGACCAGACCATCAGAGACGGGCTTCCCTGATTTCATCCACAATTGGAGTAATGCCAGATCTTCGTCGAATATCCGCATTTCTTAAGCTGGCGTATAGAATTATTTCTAGAGTCCATCAGACCATCTTCATCTCCATTGTACGAACAGTTCGATCCCATTGCGACATTTGACGGCATCCTCCACCGTAAATGGCTTCCATGCCTACCAAAGTCTTCGAAATTTTCGCAGTCAAATGTTGCGGTGTCTTTTTGTCACAGAGAACTTCACTGATATGTCTTTTCTAGCTGCGTTTAACCTCGTCTCCGTATCAGAAGCGACGTACACTTTTAGGAGACAAAGAGTCTTTTCACATCTTATGTGTGCTTGCTTCTATAGATATTGATAATTGATTTTGATAGTGTCATTGGTCTGGAAGCCACTTTCCAGGTACTTACTCTTCTGGACGTTATCATCCAATCTGTCATTCTAACTTTATACCTCATTTTGGAGTTAAAGCCGAATTTCTT